>NC_138091.1:6820001-9382001 GCF_964212035.1 Myotis nattereri | reverse complement strand
AGACAGAGCTGGGAACCAGTGGACTGAAACATCTTGGGTTTGATTCCAGTCCAGGTACATACCTCAGTTGCAGGCTAGATCCTTGGCCCTGGTCTGGGCCAGGGAACGTTATCCTTGGGTGAGGATTGACAAAGAAAACTGTAGTGATAAGAATGGCACTGCCACTTGCATTAAAACCTCAGGCACGTTAGCTGAATTCTTTACGTCTTGTTCTTTTCACGTGAAAAATGAGTTGCAAGGATAAAACTGAATAATAAAGTGCTTAACATAGAGAGTTGGCATATGGTAGGCACTTAGTATATATTGCCCATTACTATTATAAATACACTAGAGGCCCGGTGCACAAAAATTTGTGCACTGGTTGTGGGGGGGTCCCTCATCCCAGCCTACCCCTTATCACATACTGGGAGCTCTAAGGGGATGTCCTAGTGACGGCTTAGGCCTGCTCCCTGTTCCCCTTGGGGAGCGGGCCTCAGCCACAGTCTGGCCTTCCTTTGTGGGAGGTGACCGGGCTCATCAGGGGAAGGCACCAGCCCCATCACCCCACTGTTGCAGCCATTGCCAGTCACCGCAGTCACCAAGGTGTTTTCATCAACACGGACTCCAGTCCCTTCACCATGAAAAAAAGCCAACTTTCTTTAGGCATTTTCAAGATGTGTGTCATAGGATATGACATTTCTTTCTTTCTTTCTTTTTTTATCCTCATCTGAGAATATGTTTCCATTGATTTTTAGAGAATGTGGAAGAGAAAGCGAAAGACAGAGAGAAACATCAAAGTGAGAGGAACACTTTATTGGTTGCCTCCTGTATGAGCCCTGACCTGGGCCCAGGCCAGGGAAGAGCCTGCAACCTAGGTACATGCCCTTAGTCAGAATTGAACCCGGAACCTGTGGTGGGCAGGCCGAGGCATTATCCACTGACCAAAACCAACTAGGGCAGGATATGACATTTCTTAGCCCTCCAGCAGCGGACCTTCCTTTTTTTTCAACAGGAGTGTGGTAAAAAACCCTAGATCACCTTATTAGAGTCTGATTAACCAAGTTACTAAGAATATTATCAATGGCATACAGGGAGCTTAGCCAATGAGCAGTCAGAAAAGGTGTTTCCTCTGTAGTTACACCAATTGCCGGCTCGGCCTCTGCCCAGGCCTAACTCCTCTGGCCGAGTCATTAGGCCTGGGCAGGAGACCCCCAGCTCCTGCAATCCCCCCTCCGCCCATCCCCAAGCCTAATGCCTCCGCATTAGGCCTGGGCAGGGTACCGCCAGCTCCCCCAATTGTGCGATCTGACCCTGCTCCCCGCGATCACTGGCTCTGCCCCTGCTCCCAGCCATCGCAAGCCCCCTTCCTGCTCTCTGCCATCGCTGGCTCCACCACTGCCCAGGCCTAATGCCTCTCACCGAGGCTGTAGGCTTAGGCGTGGGACGCCCCGGTCCCCACGATCGCTGACTCTGCCGCTGCACCCTGCGATCACTAACTCCACACCAGCCTAGGCCTAACGCTTCTGGCCAAGGTGTAAGGCCTGGGCAGGGGATCCCCAGGTATCCTCAATTTTGGGCTCTGCCCCTGCCCAGGCCTAATGCCTGTGGCCGAGGCATTAGGCCCGGCAGGGGACTCCCAGCTCCCAGCGATCACCGATCACCGACTCCTCACATCCTCCGCGCCATTGCCGGCTCCACACCTGCCCAGGCCTAACTCCTAAAGGCATTAGGCCTGGGCAGGAGACCCCTCAGCTCTGATTGCAGGCTCCGATTGCCGCTGGGAGCCTATGTATGCAAATTAACCGCCATCCTTGTTTGGTTAATTTGCATATTCATACGATTGGCTGCTGGGCATAGCAAAGGTATGACCAATTTGCATGTTTGTCTATTATTAGGTACGATATGTATGTAAACAATCATCAAGTAGAAATACCATGTGTAACATCGACAAAATAATCTAAAGCACTAAGATGTTAACAGGAATTGCCCAGGGCCTCCCAATGCTCTATTTCTCCATTTAATCATAAATGCATGGACTTACTCATTTCTGGATAGAAAGATAAAATATTGCCAAGGCACATACTCTCCTGAATTAATCTAAAATGTACATATATATGTAATATCCAGATTAGGCCAGGAAGCTTTAACGTAGTGGTTCTCAACCTGTGGGTTGTGACCCCTTTGAGGGTTGAACAACCCTTTCACAGGGGTCGCCTAAGACCATTGGAAAACACATATAGAATTACATATTGTTTTTGTGATTAATCACTTGCTTTAATTATGCTCAATTTGTAACAATGAAAATACATCCTGCATATCAGATATTTACATTATGATACATAACAGTAGCAAAATTACAGTTATGAAGTAGCAACAAAAATAATTTTATGTTAGGGGGTCACCACAACATGAGGAACTGTATTAAAGGGTCGCAGCATTAGGAAGTTTGAGAATCACTGCTTTACAGGGTCACGACCAGACAGGAGGAGGTTGCCTGTGCAGGTGAGGCCATTGGCAGAGATGGAGACAGACACAGGGGGCCTGCCTGAGCCAGAGCGGACACAGGCAGGGGGGCCAGGGAGGCCTGGGGTTGGCTGAGTCACTGCGCCTGGCTAAGGCAGCCCTGGAAGGGACTCAGGCAGGGGGTCAGGGGGTGCCTGGGGCAGAAGTCAGGTGCAGGTCCTGCTGCCTGCAGCGTGGGTCAGATCCAACTCCTGTGGCAGCCCTCGAGGTGGCTCGTCCAGCGATTTCAATAGAGCGCTGGGCCTCTAGTTTAAAGTAAAAATTATAATAGGATTTTGGGGAAACAAACACTCTTCTAAATTTTAGCTACAAAAAATATGCAAACAAATCAGGAAACAGTTGAAAAGAATATAGGAAGGGGACTTGCTCTGTCAATTAGGAAGGACTCTCAAGCAGTGCGGCCCTGGTGCTGGAGTGAGCAGGTCCTGGGAGCTGGGTAGCGCCATCAGGAACAGGGCGCAGCACACATGAGACTCAGGGGATTATTGTGGGGGCCCTTTGGCAGCAAATAGCACTGGGACAGCTGCTCAATTATTGAGGGGAATACTTTAGATCAATATTTCAGATCTCACCCAAGAGTTTTTAATGTATTTATGATTAATATATTTTACTGTCTTTTCCTTCTGAAAATCGAATGAAGGTGGAATCAAAATTTTAAAAATAAAAAATGAGAGAATATACATAAACTCTATTTAATTCCATGATATAGAGAACACTTTCCACATGTTGATGTCTCTTTTGGGTGAGATGTAATGGAGAAAAAAGGTCAGTCCTATGAAGTCCTGAGCAAAGAGCCTTGCAGACAGAGAGGTGTGTGTGCAAAGGCCTGAGGTGGGAAAGAGCCCACTGGGGTGAAGGAATGACACATGGGCCAGGGTGGCTGGAGTTAAGAGGAGAGTGTGAGACAGGACGTTGTGCTGGTCAACGGGGTCCCCGATCCTGCAGAGTCTTGCTCAAGCTGTAAAATTTATTCCAAGTGCCATGAGGACTTTTAGAGGATTTTAAGTGAAAGACATTTAGCAACTATCTTTCTATTTGTATTTGAAAATGGTACTTTAATAATCAGATTTGGCTGTTGCATTTTTGATCAGATGCTTTTTCAGTACCTAGTACATTTTATTAACTTTTATAAAGACACGGTTTTTATTTTCGAATATTCATTCCTAGGTTTAATTTCTTTTTTAAAAAAATATATTTTATTAATTTTTTTGCAGAGAGGAAGGAAGAGGGATAGAGAGTTAGAAACATCGATGAGAGAGAAACATCGATCATCTGCCTCCTGCATACCCCCTACTGGGGATGTGCCTACAACCACGTACATGCCCTTGACCGGAATCAAACCTGCGACCTTTCAGTCTGCAGGCTGATGCTCTATCCACTGAGCCAAACCAGTTAGGGCCCTAGGTTTAATTTCTTAACAAACCTACAGCATCTGAGAAACTTATTTATTTATTTTTAATTTAAGTATAGTTGATATACAATCTTATATGGTTATATTGTTTCTGGTGTATGATATAGTGAATCAACAATTTTATCACCTCACCAATTCATATAACCATCTGTCATCATGCAAACTTATCCCAATATTATTGACTATATTTCCCTTCCCCTTTTCACCCACTCTACACCCTCCCTTCTGGTAACCACATCTTTTCTCTCTTTTTATATGAGTCTGTTTTTGTTTTGTTTTGTTTTTTTGATTCCACATATGAATAAAACTCTATGGTAATTGTCTTTCGCTGCCTGACTTAGTTCACTTAGCATAATACCTTCTAGACCAGTGGTTCTCAACCTTGGCTGCACATTAGAATCACCTGGGAATCTTTTTCAAATCCTGATTTCTAGGCCTCATCCTCCAGAAATTCTGTTTCTTTGTTACTAATGTTGTGGCCCCACCCCATAACAAAGAAACAGAATTTCTAGGGGATGAGGCCCAGAAATCAGGATTTTAAAAGATTCCCAGGTGATTCTAATGCTCAGGCATGTGAGAAGGGAGTAATGTAGATTTCTTCAGTTGTGGCACCAGACAAGTCATTCCATAATGAGCCAGACACTTAGAATAAGGACAAGGAGAAGTCTGAATGGGGATTTTTTTCTCAACACTTTCTCATACTGGCAAGGAATAAGAAGCTGATGTTTAATTTGGGTTTGGATTGGGGGGGAGGAATGGATGGTGGTGGTCGCAGCCATGAGGAACATGGTGTTGTGTTAGTGCTGGCAGTGTATAATAATGATATTGATTTCCTTTTTACATGGTAGACTATTGTTTATTGTTAAACTATTGAAAAGATGGTCAGCTCAAGATCTGAAGTTTTAAGCCACAACTGGTCCAGTTTTTCCTTTAACAACTTGGTCTAGAACAGCATTGCTCGATATTGGAGATACTAGAGAAGTGAGGTTTCACTCTGTTTCACTGATGATGCACTTCATGTTACATTTGCCCCATAAGTAAGATATTAGTAATAAGGATTATTGGGTATGGTGTACATCGTTATTATCTTCACAATTTTTCTGTAAATCTAGAACTAATATAAAATAAAACATCCATTAAAACAACATTCAAAATCCTAGGAAATGGTAGCAACTGATCACAGTGGAAGGGACCACTGAAATGACGGGGGAGTATGGAAATTGTCTTAGAGGTAACACCACCTCCCTGCCATATGCTGGACTCTAATGGAACTAGAGGAAATGAGAGAGAGAGGTCCGTCTGGGAAAAATTTTCGGAGTTAAGAGGAAGGTCTCTGTTCTATAACCTGAGTGTCTGAGATTTCTGCATCCTCTGCCACCCCCGCCCCTCCTGGATAGTGAAGCTGAGGCTTTGTGATGTCAAGCCACACCATGGCAACCACTGATTTTGGGCAGCCAGAGCTGAAGTAAGTGGCTCCTCATTAACCTAAAGAGTATATGTAGAGGCCAGGACCCTTTGAGTAGTGTCTGTTGCCTCAAGATAGCGAAACTTAATAAGACGAAATTGTAGACTAGTAGAGATAAGGAATAAGACTCCCAACCCAAGGATGGATGAAGAAACTGAAAGTCTTAAAGTGAATAATGTTTGTATTTCGGAGGGGGGGTGGGGGTAGGGGTTGGGAGGATGGTGGTGGTCGCAGTAATGAGGAGCTGGTTGTTGTGTTAGGGCTGGCAGTGTCTAATAAAGAATTTGATTTCCTTTTTACATGGCAGACTATTGAATATTGTTAAACTATTGAAAGGATGGTCAGCTCAAGGTGTGAAGATTTATGCCACAACTGGTACAGTATTTCCTTTCACATCATGGTCTAGAACAGCATTGTTGGATATTGGAGATACTAGATAAGTGAGTTTTGACTCTCTTTCACTGATGGGGAGGGATCTAAGGAGGGGGCAGGCATGTGAGAAGGGAGTAATGCTGGAAGCCGGTCCATCCTTGCTGCTTGACACAGTCGCTGCAGGAAAGAAACATCTGCACAGCATATGTTTCAAGGGACCTGGCGTATATAGCATACTGTTCTTAATATGTTTGCTCCCCTTAGCGCTGTGTGTTTTAACCAAGGTCACCTCTCTGAGAAAGGTTGTTTCCCAAGGTAGGACTTTTTCCCTGAAGTCAGGGAGGGGATGAAACTCCTTAACTAAGTGCCAGGCGGGTAGTTAATCACTACAAACAATCATGCTTAAGCTACATAATCTTTACTCCCTGGAATGGAGATAAGAAACGCCCTAAACTTTGTAATAGAAATTGACAGGATTAAAATCAACTAGGATAAATACGGATGTAACAAGACAATAAACAGCAGAACCTCTCTGGAGATTGAGACCAGAACGTGGCTGGAGATCCTTGCTAGGCTGCTGATCAACTGAATGCTGTCTCCATGTCATTCCTTCTTCGCCGACTCCCTCTACGCCTTTGGGAAACCCTGGACCTGCTGGGGTTGGACCCCGGCAGAGTAATGTAGATTTCTTTAGTTGTGACACCAGACAAGCCATTTTATAATGAGGCAGACAATTAGAAAAAGGACAAGGAGAAGTCTGAATGGGGATTTTTTTCTCTCAACACTTTCTCATACTGGCAAGGAATAAAGAAGCTGATGTTTAATTTAGGTTTGGATTGGGGTGTGGGATGGATGGTGGTGGTCGCAGTCGTGAGGAACAGGGTGTTGTGATAGAGCTGGCAGTGTATAACAATGAATTTGATTTCCTTTTTACATGGTATACTATGGAATGTTGTTAAACTATTGAAAGGATGGTCAGCTCAAGATCTGAAGTTTTTTTCCACAACTGGTCCAGTTTTTCCTTTAACAACTTGGTCTAAAACAGCATTGCTGGATATTGGAGATACTATAGAAGTGAGGTTTCCCTCTAACAGTTTCACTGATGATTCACTTCATGTTACATTTGCCTCATACATAAGTAAGATATTAGTAATAAGGGAAATTGGGTATGGTGTACATGGTTATTATCTTCACAATTTTTCTGTAAATCTGGAACTATTCAAAAATAAAACATCCATTAAAACAACACTCAAAATCCTAGGAAATGGTAGCATCTGATCATAGTGGAAGGGACCCCAGAAATGACGGGGGAGTATGGGAATTGTCTTAGAGGAAACACCACCTCCCTGCCATATGCTGGACTCTAATGGAACTAGAGGAAATGAGAGAGAGATGTCAGTTTGGTTAAAATTTTAGGAGTTAAGAGGAAGGTCTCTGTTCTATGACCAGAGTGTCTGAGATTTCTGCATCCTCTTACACCTCCGCCCCTCCTGGATGGTGAAGCTGAGGCTTTGTGATGTCAAGCCACACGATGGCAACCACTGATTTTGGGCAACCAGAGCTGAAGTGAGTGGCTCCTCATTCACCTAGAGAGTTTATATAGAGGCCTGGACCCTTTGAGCAGTGTCCGTTGCATCAAGATAGCCAAACTTACTAAGAAGATATTTTAGACTAGTGGAGATCAGGAATAAGACTCCAAACTCAAGGATGGATGTAGAAACTGCAAGTCCTAAAGTGAATTAGAAGTCAGTTTCTCACCTGCATGACGAAGAAGTGGATAAGGTCAGAATACCATATTCAAAACTACCCCTTCCCCAATAATTCCTCTCCCAAGATTCTGGCCTTGTGCTTTTTGGCCACAGACACTTCCTCATTCAATCCACTGTCATCCAATTACAAGCACATTTCCTAAACATTTTCCAAATTTTTCCCCAAAACCAATGTCTTTCTGTGATTAACTTGTTTCCAAACTACATAACCAAGATAGTGCCAACGGTAACTTTGGACTTTAAGCTGAATGTAGACAAAAGGGAGAAAGACAGAAAGAATCAGATAATTGTATTTTACTACAGGAAGGGGGAAACCTCCAGTAAGCAAGACAACAACCTCCAGTAAGCAAGGAAGAAAAGAAGCTGATGTTTAATTTAGGTCTGGATTCGGGGGGTGGGATGGATGGTGGTGGTCGCAGTCATGAGGAACAGCGTGTGGTGTTAGTGCTGGCAGTGTATAATAGTGAATTTGATTTCCTTTTTTCATGGTAGAGTATTGAATATTGTTAAACTATTGACAGGATTGTCCGCTCAAGATGGGAAATTTTATGCCACCATGGTACAGTTTTTCCTTTATCTACTTGGTCTAGAACAGCATTGCTGGGTATTGGAGATACTAGAGAAGTGAGGTTTCACTCTGTTTCACTGATGATTCACTTCATGTTGCATTTTCCCCAAGCATAAGTAAGATATTAGTAATAAGGGAAATTGGGTATGGTGTACATGGTTATTATCTTCACAATTTTTCTGTAAATCTGGAACTATTCTAAAATAAAACATCCAGATTTTCAATCCCAGCAACAACACAGAGTGGGTAACTATTAAGGAACCAGCTCTGGCCAGTAGACGTCCCCACACCAGTTTTAAGTGTAATAGAGAAGATAAACCCAAGCTACGGGACAGAGAGACCCTTTTCCTCAGTTGTCAACCCAAAAACACTGCCACCCAGAGGCTGAGCCACAAACTGACTCCTAGCTAAATACAAATTAAGGCAGTCTGGGAGTCAAATATGGCCTGCTTTAAAATCCGGACTGTGGTTTACAACAGGGAGGAACAGTGTATCACAGGGAAATTCAACACTCTCCTGAATTCCTGACAGGACTAAGGCAAGCCAGACTGATGAGTAGAAGAACTGAAGGACCTTCACTACTGCAATTTTTTTTTCTTCTTTTTTATTTTTTATTTTTTCACCTTTTAACTAAGAAACCATTTTTTTTCTTTTTTTCCCATCACCTGATTTTACCCTTTAAATTACTACATATTTATTTTTTAACCAGTATTATTACTGCTACCATTTTACCATTTTTCAAAGTGCCATTTTATTTTCTCTTTATTTTATTTTGGGATTAGTGTTCTGTATTCTGTTTCATCATTTCTTTAGCATCAATTTTCCCTACCTCAATTTTACCTGTATGCTAAAACCCTTTCCCTCACTTTTCTCCTTTTGTTGTCCTGTTTCTCTTACCCTACTCCTGCTCTAGATTTTCCCTATTCCGTTTACCTCCTGTCAAAATTTCACCCTACTTATATATCCTATTTCCAATTCACTGCTCTAAAACCTTATACACATATCCCTTATCTTTCTTCACTATCCAATTTTTTTTCTTCTTTTATCTTTCTATTGTTTTGCTGTTGTTTGCTTGATTGTTGAGTATATTGGTTTTTTGTTGTTGTTGTTTGTGTGTGTGTGTGTGTGTGTGTGTGTGTGTGTGTGTTTAGGACTGGTTGTGAGGCTGTTTTGCTTTTTCTTTTTCTTTTTTTCTTCTGGTTTTTACCCTCGCTCCATCCCATCCCCCCTGGTTATTTTTATGCTTCTGTTTTCCCTTGCCTTTCTAGATACTATTGGTTGTTTCAAGGTTGCATTCAATTCCAGGGAGCAGTTGCTGGAGTTTGTTGGGATTAGTGGTTGTTATATAGGAGTTTTCTCCTCATATACATAGCCTCTTCCCCTCATGTACTTCATTCTCTCTTTTCACTCATTTTTTTCCCTCCCTTTTTTTTCTCTTTTCTTTCCCCCAAGTTTTTATCAATTTCATTTTTCACTACTTTTTTTTTCTTTCTTCCCTACTTTTCTTTTCTTTTCTTTTTTCTCTTTTATCTTTTTCTCTCCTTTCTTCCTTGTCCCCTAATTCTCTTAATTCGGGTGGTCACCTTTATTTGGGGTTATTAGTATGGTGAATATATTTGTGTTTAGTGCCTAGTACGTGGTGCCTTGTTGTGTTGTATTTTGTGCCTTTAAATCAACCCAGCAGACCCAAGCAACAGCAGCCTCATGAGCACCACACCCTCTGCTGAGGAACAGCAGCTGTACGTGAAGCCTCCCCACACCAGCCAGAAGAGCCACCACAGCTGTGAACAGCACCCACCAGAGGAGCTGCTGCCAAGAGAGGAGCAGCTGCTACCACGACTGCCTGAGGAGCAACCACAGCCCAAGGAACCACTGCCACCCAAGGAGTAGCCACTGAATGACTCAACGTCTAGATCTGTCAGTGAGATCAATCTTGGGTAGACAAAGAAACCGCCAAAGGAAAGAGAAGGAGGACTCTCCAGAAAAGCAGCTAAGTAATACAGAGGCATGCAACATGACAGAAAAAGAATTCAGAATAAGGGTCCTAGAGTGCATATACCGGATGGAGGAAAACATCAACAACCTCTGCAAGAAGCTAGAAGAAAAAGATGAAAAAGTCAACTACCTATGCAAGAAGCAAGAAGAAACAGATGAAAAAATCAATAACATATGGAGGAAGCTAGAAGAAACAGATGAAAAAATCAACAACTTAAGTAAGACCCAAGAAGGAATGAAGAGTGATATAGCTGAAATAAAAAACACCATTGAAAGTATCAAAAGTAGACTAGGAGAAGCGGAGGACCAAATTAGTGAATTCGAAGACAAGGAAGCAAAACACACTCAAAATGTACTGCAATTGGGGAAAAAAAATTAAAAGACAATAGGAGAGCCTAAGGGAGCTTAGGGACAACATGAAACGAAATGACATATGAATAATAGGGGTGCCAGAACAACAGAAAGAGGAACAAGGATTAGAAAACCTATTCGAAGAAATAATATCAGAAAACATCCCTGAGGAGGGGAAAAAAAAATCACACAAGCACAGAGAGTCCCAAATAAGGTGAACCCGAAAAGACCCACACCAAGACACATCATAATTACCATGGCAAATGTTCAGGACAAATAGAGAATCTTACAGGCTGCAAGAGAGAGACGAAAAGTTACATACAAGGGATTTCCCATTAGATTGTCAAATGATTTCTCAACAGAAGCACATCAGGCCAGAGAAGAATGGACGGAAATTTACAAAGTGATGCAAAGCAAAGGACTGAATCCAAGAATACTCTATCCAGCAAGGCTATCATTCAAACTTGAAAGGAAAATAAGAAGCTTCACAGACAAAAAAAGGCTAAGGGAGTTTATCACCACCAAGCCAGCAATGCAAGGAATGCTAAAGGGACTGGTCTAAAAAGAAGAAATACAAAGCTGAGAAAGAAAACAGCCACACAAAAAAAGAAATGGCTGCAAACAAGTACCTTTCAATAACAACTTTAAACGTAAATGGACTAAATGCTCCAACCAAAAGACGTCAAGTGGCTGAATGGATAAAAAAACATGACCCATACATCTGCTGTCTACAAGAGACCCACCTCATTAGAAGGGACTCACACAGACTGAAAGTGAAGGGATGGAAAAATATTTTTCAGGCAAATGGAAAGGAAAAGAAAGCTGGGGTAGCAATACTTATATCGGACAAAATAGACCTCAAAGTGAAGGCCATAACAAGAGATAAGGAAGGCCACTTCATAATACTAAAGGGATCAATACAACAACAAGATATAACCCTGGTAAACATATATGCACCCAATGCAGGAGCACCCAAATTCATAAAAAAAACTCCTGGAAGATATCAAAGGAGAGATCGACAACAATACAATCATAGTAGGGGACTTTAATACACCACTGACAGCACTGGATAAGTCCTCTAGACAAACAATCAGCAAAGATACAGCAATCCGAAATGACTCACTAGATCACATGGACTTAATAGACATCTTCAGAACACTTCAACCCAAAGCCACGGAATTTACATTCTACTCAAGTGCTCATATGACATATTCAAAAAGAGACCATATATAGGGTCACAAGCAAGGTATCCCCAAATTCAAGAAGATTGAAATCATAACAAGCATCTTCTCAGACCATGATGGCATAATATTAGAATTAAACTACAATAAAAATAACCCAAAATACTCAAACAACTGGAAGCTGAATAGCATGTTATTAAATATTGATTGGTTTACCAATGAGATCAAAGAAGAAATTGAAAACATCCTGGAAACTAATGACAATGAAAACACAACAATCCCAAACCTATGGGACACAATGAAAGCAGTCCTGAGAGGGAAGTTTATAGCTCTACAGACCTATCTCAAAAAACAAGAAAAAATGGTAGTAAATCATCTAACTCTACAACTCAAAGAATTAGAAAGAGAGCAACAAGAAAACCCCAGAGTGAGCAGAACGAAGGAGATAATAAAGACTAGAGCAGAAATAAATGACAATGACATAGAGACCAAAAAAGCAATACAGAAAATCAATGAAGCCAAGAGCTGGTTCTTTGAAAGGATAAACAAGATTGACAAACCTCTAGCCAGACTCACCAAGAAGCAGAGAGGACCCAAATAAACAAAATCAGAAATGATAGAGGCGAAATAACAACAGACCCCACAGAAATACAAATGATTGTTAAAAAATACTATGGGCAGCTCTACTCCAACAAACCAGAGGGCCTGGAGGAAATGGACAAATACCTAGAAAAATACAACATTCCAAAACTCAATCAGGAAGAAGCTAATAATCTCAACAGGCCAATAAGTATGGAAGAAATTGAAGCAGTCATCACAAAGCTTCCATCAAACAAAAGCCCAGGACCAGACAGCTTCACAGGGGAGTTTTACCAAACATTCAAGGAAGATCTAAAACCTGTCCTCCACAGACTACTACAAAAAATTCAAGAGGAAAGAACACTTCCAAGCTCATTCTATGAAGCCAGCATCACCCTAATACCAAATCCAGGTAAAGAAAACACAATGAAAGAGAATTACAGGCCAATATCCCTTATGAACATAGACACCAAAATCCTCAACAAAATCTTAGCAAATCAGATCCAGCAGTACATCAGAAAGATCATACATCATGGCCAAGTAGGATTTATCCCAGGGATGCAAGGATGGTACAATATCTGCAAATCAATAAACGTGATATATCACATAAACAAATTGAAAGAAAAAAACCACATGGTCATATCAATTGATGCAGAAAAAGCATTTGACAAAATTCAACACCCATTTTTGATAACAACTCTCAGTAAGGTGGGAGTAGAAGGATCATACCTCAACATAATAAAAGCCATATATGACAGGCCAATAGCCAACATCATACTCAATGGACAAAAACTAACACCATTTGCCCTAAGAACAGGAACAAGACAGGGATGCCCCCTCTCACCACTCCTGTTCAACATAGTACTGGAAGTGTTAGCCATTGCAATTCGGCAAGAAGAAGAAATAAAAGGCATCCAAATTGGAAAAGAGGAAGTAAAACTGTCCTTATTTGCAGACGACATGATATTATACATACAAAACCCTAGAGACTCCATCAAAGAGCTACTAGACTTAATACATGAATTTGGCAATGTAGCAGGATACAAAATTAACCCCAAGAAATCTGAGGCATTTCTATACACCAATAGTGAACTTTCAGAACGAGAGATTATAAAAACAATCCCATTTACCATCGCACCAAAAAAATTAAGCTACCTAGGAATAAACTTAACTGAAGAGGTAAAAGACCTCTACTCAGAAAACTACAGGACATTGAAAAAAGATATAGAGGAAGACATAAACAGATGGAAGAACATTCCATGTTCATGCATTGGTAGAATCAACATCATTAAAATGTCCATACTACCCAAAGCAATCTATAAATTCAACACACTTCCCATTAAAATATCAACGGCATACTTCATAGATCTAGAATTAACTCTCCAAAAATTCATCTGGAATCAAAAAAAGACCCTGAATAACTGCAGCGATTCTGAAAATGAACAAAGTAGGTGGGACCTCAATACCAGATATCAAGCTGTATTACAAAGCCACTGTTCTCAAAACTGCCTGGTACTGGCACAAGAACAGGCATATAGATCAATGGAATAGAATAGAGTAGAGAGCCCGAATAGAAATCAGCCCGAACCAATATGCTCAATTAATATTTGACAAAGAAGGCAAGAACATACAATGGGGCCAAGATAGCCTCTTCAATAAATGGTGTTGGGAAAATTGGACAGATACATGCAAGAAAATGAAACTAGACCACGAACTTACACCATACACAAAAAATAAACTCAAAAGGAATAAAGGACTTAAATATACGACGGGAAACCATACAAATACCAGCAAAATCCAAAGGCAACAAAATCGCAGACATGTACCGAAGCAATTTCCTCACTGATACAACTCCTATGGCACTTGAAACTATAGAGAAAATGAACAAATGGGACTACATCAAAATAAAAAGCTTCTGCACAGCAAAAGAAACCATCAACAAAACAACGAGAAAACCCACTGTGTGGGAAAACATATTTGCCAATGTCATATCTGATAAGGGCCTAATGTCCAAAATTTATAGGGAACTCATGCAACTTAACAAAAGGAAGTTAACAGTACAATCAAAAAATGGGCAAAGAACTTAGATAGACATCTTTCAAAAGAGGACATTCAGAAAGCCAAGAGATATATGAAAACATGCTCAAAGTCACTAATCATCCGAGAGATGCAAATCAAAACAACAATGAGGTACCATCTCACACCTGTCAGACTGGCTATCATCAACAAATCAACAAACGACAAGTGCTGGAGAGGATGTGGAGAAAAAGGAACACTTGTGCACTGCTGGTGGGAATGCAGACTGGTGCAGCCACTATGGAAGGCAGTATGGAATTTCCTCAAAAAACTGAAAATGGAACTGCCATTTATCCCTGTGGTCCCACTTCTAGGAATATATCCTAAGAAACCAGAAACACCAATCAGAAAGGATATATGCACCCCTATGTTCATAGCAGCACAATTCACCATAGCTAAGATCTGGAAACAGCCTAAGTGCCCATCAGTAGATGAATGGATTGGAAAACTGTGGTACATCTACATGATGGAATACTCTGCTGCTCTAAAAAGGAAGGAACTCTTACCATTTGCAACGGCATGGATGGAACTAGAGAGAATAATGCTAAGTGAAATAAGCCAGTCAATGAAGGAAAAATACCACATGATCTCACTCATTCATGGATAATAGAGACCATTATAAACCTTTGAACAATAATAGATACAGAGGCAGAGCTGCCTCAAACAGATTGTCAAACTGCAGCGGAAAGGCCTGGGAGGTTGGAAGTCAGGAGGTAGGGGGTAATAGATCAACCTCAGGACTAGTATGAATGCATATAAGCATAACCAATGGACACAAGACACTGGAGGATAGGGGAAGCTAGGGGACGGTCAAAGGCAGGGGGGAAAAAGGACACATATGTATTGCCCTTTGTAATACTTTAAGCAATAAAAACAATAAATAAAATAAAATAAAACATCCATTAAAACAACACTCAAAATCCTAGGTAATGGGAGCAACTGAACATAGTGGAATGGACCACTGAAATGACGGGGGAGTATGGGATTTGTCTTAGAGGAAACACCACCTCCCTGCCATATGCTGGACTGTCATGGAACTAGAGGAAATGAGAGAGAGAGAGAGGACAGTTGGGGAAAAATTTTAGGAGTTACGGGAAGGTCTCTGTTCTATAACCAGGGTGAGATTTCTGCATCCTCTGCCACCACGGCCCTTCCTGGTTGGTCACGCTGAGGCTTTGTGATGTCAAGCCACACCATGGCAACCACTGATTTTGGGCAACCAGAGCTGAAATGAGTGGCTCCTCATTAACTTAAAGAGTATATGTAGAGGCCAGAACCCTTTGAGTAGTGTCTGCTGCCTCAAGATAGCGAAAATTAATAAGACGATATTGTAGACTTGTAGAGATAAGGAATAAGACACCAAACACAAGGATGGATGAAGAAACTGCATGTCCAAAATTGAATTTATCTTTGTATTGTGGGAGGAGGGGTAGGCTGGATGGTGGTGGTCGCAGTCATGAGGAAAAGGGTGTTGTGTTAGTGCTGGCAGTGTATAATAATGAATTTGATTTCCTTTTTACATGGCAGACTATTGAATATTGTTAAACTATTGAAAGGATGGTCAGCTCAAGATCTGAAGTTTTATGCCGTACCTGGTCCAGTTTTTCCTTTAACAACTTGGTCTAGAACAGCATTCCTGGATATTGGAGATACTAGAGAATGAGGTTTCACTCTAACTGTTTCACTGATGAATCACTTCTTGTTACATTTTCCCCATACATAAGGAAGATATTAGTAATAAGGGAAATTGGGTATGGTGCACATGGTTATTATCCTCACAATTTTTCTGTAAATCTGGAACAATTCAGAAATAAAACATCCATTAAAACAATACTCAAAATCCTAGGAAAACTTAATATCTGAACATAGTGGAATGGACCACTGAAATGACGGGGGAGTATGGCAATTTTCTTAGAGGAATCAAAACCTGCCTGCCATAAGCTGGACTATAATGGAACTAGAGAATATGAGAGAGAGAGAGGTCTGGTTGGAAAAATTTTAGGAGTAAAGAGGAAGGTGTCTGTTCTATAACCATAGTGTCTGAGATTTCTGCATCCTCTGCCACCCCTGCCCCTCCTGGGTGTTCCGCTGAGGCTTTGTGATGTCAAGCCACACCATGGCAACCACTGATTATGGGCAACCAGAGCTGAAGTGAGTGGCTCCTCATTAACCTAAACAGTATATATAGATGCCAGGACCCTTTGAGTAGTGTCTGTTGCCTAAGGATAGCGAAACTTAGTAAGACGATATTGTAGACTAGTAGAGATAAGGAATAAGACTCCAAACACAAGGATGGATCAAGAAACTGCAAGTCCAAAAGTGAATTTGTTTGTATTGTGGGTGGAGGGGTGGGATGGATGGTGGTGGTCACAGTCATGAGGAACAGGGTGTTGTTTTAGTGCTGGCAGTATATCATGAAAAATTGGGTTTCCTGTTTACATGGCAGACTATTGAATATTGTTAAGCTATTGAAAGGATGGTCAGCTCAAGATGTGAAGTTTTATGCCACAACTGGTACAGTTTTTCCTTTAACATCATGGTCTAGAACAGCATTGTTGGATATTGGAGATACTAGAGAAGTGAGGTTTGACTCTGTTTCAGTGATGGGGAGGGATCTAAGGAGGGGGCAGGCATGTGAGAAGGGAGTAATGTAGATTTCTTTAGTTGTGGCACCAGACAAGCCATTCCGTACTGAGCCAGACACTTAGAATAAGGACAAGGAGAGGGATCAATGGGGATTCTTTTCTCATCACTTTCCCATACTGGCAGGCAAAAAGAAGCTGATGTTTAATTTAGGTTTGGTTTGGGGTGGTGGGTGTATGGTGGTGGTCGCAGTCATGAGGAACAGGGTGTTGTGTTAGTGCTGGCAGTGTATAATAATGAATTTGATTTCCTTTTTACATGGTAGGCTATTGAATATTGTTAAACTATTGAAAGGATGGTCAGCTCAAGATCTGAAGTTTTATGCCGTACCTGGTCCAGTTTTTCCTTTAACAACTTGGTCTAGAACAGCATTCCTGGATATTGGAGATACTAGAGAATGAGGTTTCACTCTAACTGTTTCACTGATGAATCACTTCTTGTTACATTTTCCCCATACATAAGGAAGATATTAGTAATAAGGGAAATTGGGTATGGTGGACATGGTTATTATCCTCACAATTTTTCTGTAAATCTGGAACAATTCAGAAATAAAACATCCATTAAAACAATACTCAAAATCCTAGGAAAACTTAATATCTGAACATAGTGGAATGGACCACTGAAATGACGGGGGAGTATGACAATTTTCTTAGAGGAATCAAAACCTGCCTGCCATAAGCTGGACTATAATGGAACTAGAGAATATGAGAGAGAGAGAGGTCTGGTTGGAAAAATTTTAGGAGTAAAGAGGAAGGTGTCTGTTCTATAACCATAGTGTCTGAGATTTCTGCATCCTCTGCCACCCCTGCCCCTCCTGGGTGTTCCGCTGAGGCTTTGTGATGTCAAGCCACACCATGGCAACCACTGATTATGGGCAACCAGAGCTGAAGTGAGTGGCTCCTCATTAACCTAAAGAGTATATATAGAGGCCATGACCCTTTGAGTAGTGTCTGTTGCCTCAAGATAGCGTAACTTAAGACGATATTGTAGACTAGTAGAGATAAGGAATAAGACTCCAAACACAAGGATGGATGAAGAAACTGCAAGTCCAAAGTGAATTTATGTTTGTATTTGGGGTGGGTTGGATGGATGTTGGTGGTCACAGTAATGAAGAACGGGGTGTTGTGTTAGTGCTGGTAGTGTATAATAAAGAATTTGGTTTCCGTTTAACATGGCAGATGATTGAATATTGTTTAACTATTGAAAGGATGCTCAGCTCAAGATGTGAAGTTTTATGGGTACATACACACCACCATACACAACTGGTACAGTATTTCCTTTAACATCATGATCTAGAACACATTATTGGATATTGGAGATACTAGAGAAGTGAGGTTTGACTCTGTTTCACTGATGGGGAGGGATCAAAGGAGGGGGCAGGCATGTGAGAAGGGAGTAATGTAGATTTCTTTAGTTGGGGCACCAGACAAGCCATTCCGTCATGAGCCAGACACTTAGAATAAGGACAAGGAGAAGTCTGAATGGGTTTTTTTTTTTTTTCTCAACACTTTCTCATACTGGCAAGGAAAAAAAGAATCTGATGTTTAATTTAGGTTTGGATTGGGGTGGTGGGATGGATGGTGGTGGTCGCAGTCATGAGGAACAGGGTGTTGTGTTAGTGCTGGCAGTGAATAATAATGAATTTGATTTCCTTTTTACATGGTAGACTATTGAATATTGTTAAACTATTGAAAGGATGGTCAGCTCAAAATCTGAAGTTTTATGCCGCACCTGGTCCAGTTTTTCCTTTAACAACTTGGTCTAGAACAGCATTGCTTGATATTGGAGATACTAGAGTTTCGAGTAAGACTCCCTCCACGTTCTGCGTGGAGTGGTGTTCGTTATCTGAAAGAGGAGCTGCACAACCAATGAGAGAAAGAGACACGAGATAATTTTGCAATATTCGAGGACCATCCCGAAAAATCCAGAAGGATTCCTCCTCTCCTCAGGCTGCTCCAATGTTTTATTGATCTGGAGTAGCCCTCTTGGTAAGGAGGTTTCAATGACACACAGATCAGCAGACAATTTCCAGGAATAGACAAAGTATCTGATTAACTCATCAATAGATTTCCGAGTGTAGGTAGAGTATCTGATTAGCTCATCAATAGATTTCCAGGAGTATCTGATTAACAATAATCAACAAGGATCTACATATAAGTATCTAAGGAATTAAGGGAACTAAATTGGGGATGCTTCAACTATTATTACCTAAATTAACTGAGTGGTTCCTAGATTAACTGGAAGGTGCACAGCCCTGACTTTTGCTAGAACACTCAAGCCCTTACCTTTACTAGGACTTTCAAGGGCTACTAGCTTTTGGGGGGTCTCTGTCTAAACTCAGCTATTGAATACAATGAATGGACTCTGGCATTAACGAAAAAATTTTAATTTAGTTATAAGATCTATTTTCTTACATGGCATTTTTTCCACTATATTTTTCAACTATCCCCCTTTTTTAATTTAATTAGAAGGCTTCTTGGAAATTTTATAATGCAGTCTGGATAGCTTTAAATATTAATATTTTGCACACAAAAAAATGAACCTGAACATGCTTTAGGTTCATAGCATGTTTACCACAAAATGAAAATTTTGGTTAATACTTTTTGAACAATTACTTATTTCAAATTAGCCAAATTTAATTAATTTGAAAACTTGACTTTAATTTGAAAACTATTTTGCTGTCAAATTTAATATTTTAACAATAATCTTAATTTACACTGTAAATATTAATGAAAAGGATCACTTTACATCCTTGTGAAGGCTCTGAGCATTCCTGTTGTTAGGCTAGATTTAGACATAGGGTCTGTTAGCCAAGCCTCTGTTTATCTGGATTCTGATTTCAGCTGGACCAAATCTCTTTTGTTATTTGGTTCCTGATCTGGGCTGGGCATGGTAAGCAAGAAGCAGCCATGGGGACAGGAGACCTTCCTCAGAAGGGGCGAGTGTTCAAGCCCCTGCACCATTGGCGGGGGGGTGAGGATCTGTGCCCCACCTCTGTTGATGCCCAAGTTTTCTCCTACTGGCCCACGACTGTGCGTGTCTTAGGTCACCCCACCCTGTGGGGGTCTTACCCGTCTTTGACTACCAGCCATCTCTGGGCCAAGTAGGGTGATGTGAGGTTCAGTTCTGTCTCCTTGATAGCCTATGTCCCTCTGGCCTCCATGCCCATCAAGTGCCTTTGGATCCCCTTGCCTGCTGGCAGGGCCCCGGCATTGATCATAGGGAACCCAGGTTTCTTCTCCAGAGAGGGCCCAGCTTACGCCATTGGGTAAGAGACAGATCCATGGTACCAGCTTTTCATGATCTTAGCTTGAACGGAGAGCCTAGATAACAGCTGTAGACAACTGGAATCCTTTAGGCAAAAAAAAAATTGAGAGCGGTCAACACAGAATGCTTAAGTGCCTTCCCCAGGAGGCCCTCCACACAGTGGAAAGGAATAAATCCCTTCATGTAATACATTCAAATTCATTTGTAAATTTGTTTGGGATAAATGCACAATATACTGTTGTAAAGCATCAAAAATTATCAATGAAACTTGTAGAATAATAGCATGTAAGAATATTCTTTGTTCTAGGTCATGACAACTTAAATTTTAAACTCAAGATTTGGAATGAGGAACCTAGTTTAAAAAAAGAAGAAGAAATTTACAGAAGCAGAGACAGTATGCTATCTAAATTACAGTTCTGGGTCTCCAGAGCACTGAGTTGACAAGTTATCTGGAGCCCTCTGACTTTGGGATAGCTATGCTGTCCTTCCCAGGTAAAGGAAAAATGTGCCTTCTAAGACCAGTATGAAACTATAGTTTTTACCTGAAAGGATTGTTACCATACTTCACTTTACCGTGCCCCAGGTGGTCTCTGGGCTGTTCCTTTTATTCTGACCCCAATGTAGCTCCATAGGTGTCTTTCCATTAGCATCACCAGTGAAAAGATTTAGAGTAATTAAAGCTAGGTGCAGCCTACTCCTAGGTGATTTCTCCATCATCCCCCTTTTTTGTTTTTCAAGTTGGGATTTTTAAAAGCTGATGAGACTCTGAAGCCTCTTTTAAGAAAGCAACCAATGGATCAGCATGTGCCTTTCCCTTAGTTAATGGGCTAGGTAATATGCTGTGAGCCCTGATGTGGGTGATATAAAAAGGGTATTTTCTCTGCTGCACAATCTGTTGAACTTGCTTAAATAGTAAGAATAAACTTTGGTCACTAAACCATTTCAACCGGGCAGTTTCAATTCTACTTACTAGGCCCGAAGCATAAGAGGAATCACAAATTATGTTAACTGGCTGTTGGAAATCTTGCAACGCAGTCTTAATAGCTTTTAATTCAATTCTTTGCACAGAAGTATGACTGGTCACTATGACTCGGTCAGAATTTATAGTATGATAGGCAGCTTTCCCATTAGATGACCCATCAGTAAACACAATTAAAGCTCCAGGAATTGGTTCCTGTCTAATATTTTTTGGTATAATAATGGAGGTCTTATGTAAAAATTGTAGTAGTTTATATTTTAATAGGTGACAGCTAAGTTCCCCTGAATATCCACTTAGCCCAATTTGCCAATTTTAAGTCAGTTTGAAATAACATTTATTCTTTTAACTTGACTTGTCCTAAGTTATGGACAGTAAATGACAGTAATTAAATTTCTGTTATTAGTCTTTAAGTAAATTTACATAAACTTTGTTTAAGGAGGCAAAACACAAATTATTTAATTTAGCTTATGAGGCCCAATATATTGATTTTTAATTTTAGTTAGACATCTGAAGGAAACCTCTTTTTATTTCCTTCCCGACAGCTTTCTTTCTCACACAGCAACAAATGTAAGGAACATGGTTGCCTTTAGAGATTTTAAGAAATACTGTCGCAAAGCTATATATTTCAAGTGATTTTTCATTTATGGTGACTAATTATTGTCAGATTTAGTATTTCAACAACAATCTGTACATGTTAGCAATTATATTTTTAAAGAATATACTCTTTGGCTTATTTGCATATACAGAGGGATCATGGGAAGCCTTCAGTAACTTTTTAGAAGAATTTTACTTTATTAGAATTCAATTGCTTACAAAGATTAGTAAATTTAGTAAAGTTTTATTTTGATACACGAGATGCAAACGCTGCTTCACATCCAGCCTAATTTTAAATACAGCGGCAAGGAGCTTTTGTTAGTTTAAATAAAGACATTGCTACTAATAAATCAATTTTTTCTTTTATTTGGCAGAAATTCCTTATGCAACCAAGTATATTATATTTTGAAATATTGCACTCGGGAAAAACTGTCAAATACATAGCTAATTAAAACATTTTCAACACTTTTTAAACAGTTCTCAACATAATAGGATCGAGTCTTGACCATGGAATCAACTACTCTTAATTTGTTTATGATATATGCATATCTGTGGTTCTACTGAAAATTTAAGATATCTTTTAAAAATGTATCTACAAGCCTTTTAAGAAATATGACCTCTATTGTCAGCCCTTATAAAGCCAACTGCTTAAAACATTGGTCTATCATACCACTGAAATTATATTAAGACCATGATTGCTAATTTATTAAGCATTAAAAATATCTTCTTATAAGTAGTATTAAATAAATCCGAGAGGCAAGCACACTTTCTGCCCCATCCACATTTCCGCAGTAAAATGCTGCCTTAAAACTCCACCCCTGAAATCCCATCCTGCCTCAGTGAGCAGACATTCCTTTTGTGATTGGCTAAATCAGAGGGCGGGGCCTTTGCTCTTCCAAGATGGTGGCCCCCAGGGCGTGGTAAGCCATGCGGCCATCATTGCGGATGCCAAGTCAGGCAGCTCAACATTATGGCTGTCTACACTGTTCTCTGACAGAAAACATGATTTCCTTATTCTCACAATAAACAAGCGAAGAGGAAACCAAAATCCCTAAAAGATAGATGGCAAACATTATATTGTAGACAAACAGAAATCTCATTAGCTGTTTATACCCTTTATAATTATCTTAAAGAATATCAATTAAGTTTAAACTGGTTTTTGTATTAAAAATATTCAGTTGAGATCATAAAATTAATCCTCCTTTTTAATCAGATCAATAAGCAACATATTTTGAATTCTAATTATTTCAGAGAAAACAAAAATTATTTTCTCAAAAATAAAAAATTATTTTTTACTTTTAAGGCATTTAGCTATCATAATTATACAGTTTTTCCCCAATTCAATCCGAATTTAAACTTTTAGCTGGCAACTCAAATCTTTAGCATTTCTCAATCAGTAACATTAAGACTAAACTTTAAAAATGCAAGACATAATCAACCAACAGATTTAATACTGTCCTCTAGATTTTGTATGAGGGATACTCAGATCTCATTTATTTCAGTATTATGTCATTTCAAGATACATAGGTATAAACTCCCAAGGTCTTAAATTTCCCAGCAGCTTTGGAAAACCACATTTGAGGCTGGCAAGGCAGGCCTGGCCCAGCCTTTGATTTTAAAAGGACCATAATTTTTTCCTCTGGGGAAGGTCAAGAAACAAGGTTGTAGCTACATTGTTTCCTGCCCCTGGCTTGCTGGTGGGAAGTTTCAATATTGGCCTTGGGGAGGAACTGTTTTCCCTGGAAGAACAGGTTTGGCCTACCCTGGACCAATCAGATATAAATTGACCACATTCTTTAAGAATTTGCTACAGGCAGGAAGCAACTAGCCCCTTTTCTCATTAGAAATGTTTTGGCCAGCCTTTTCAATTAACTATGAGATTCAAATTCAATTATTTTAAGGCAATTAATTTAGCAAATTTTTGTAACAGAGACAATTTTACTGGTTTTCCTTGTAGAGTTCTTAAAGTTAGCTTTGGAATAGGCTTCATTAACATTATTATGGAAAAATACCAATCTTGTTGCTAGAATTTCTACCCTGGGTCAAATTCGCCATTTTCTTTAGGAAATAATCAGTCTTGGGTTTTATTCTGCACATTTGTAAAGAAATTCCAGCTCAAAACTCTATCTAAATGTCCGAAATCAGAACGAGCACGCATTAGTTCCAAGCCAAGTATTCTCTTTACACGGGAACAGAAATCCCAGACGCATTTTAAATTTTTGTAAAACTTTTCAATTACAAGAAGGAGACTTTAAATTAGAGGAGGCGTCCATATTGGATCGCCATGTGCTCCCTTTCTCTTTCCACCCCATCCTGCTTTTGGAGGAAGTTTCAGCAAATGACTCAGATGGCGTATTTTCCCCAAAGTCATGCTTAATAGAAAAAGACATTTTAAGTTTCCCCCTATTTCGCTTTCTAAAGCAATGGCTAGCACCCAAGGTTATCTTAGCCAAAGTTTGGTTGTCATAAGATGTTCTCCGGTAATTTTTAAATAAAACATTAAGTAATCTCATTGTGGGAGAGCTTATAGCTCTGCCCTTTCTTGCCACCTTTGAATCTCTCCACACCAGAGGGGGACTCAGCAGCAGGGTTTCATTTCTTATTGCAGATTTTAGGTTCCAAACACAAATTAAGATTTTAATTTGGACAGGAAACCACATTAAGATGACCATGGCACTCTTTTTTCAGCCTGATCTAAAAGAGTACCTTTTTCAAGAAAAACAAAGGTTATGTTCTATAATAACATGCAAAAACTGTAGAAGATTACCTTCTAAAATTTTAACACTTTAAACATGCAAATCAAAAGCCTATAATAAAGTTTCTTAGTTTTTAAAAGCCAAATATACCTTTTTAAAGCCGAATCTACTTTCTTAAAGCCAAATCCTGCCCCGTTTGTTAGCCTGGTTAAGAAAACGTTCCCAGTGTACTTACAGACCCGGGCTTCTGTAGTTGATCCTGGGCATTGCGTGCGGTAGATTTCCCCTCACCTTTTTTCGGTGAGCTTTCCACAACTTTTCAGTGAAAACTTCCTTTTCTCGCTCCAGCGAGGCCTGCACTTCCAGATTACCCGTTGGGCGCCAGATGTTGAGTAAGACTCCCTCCATGTTCTGCGTGGAGTAGGGTTCGGTATCTGAAAGAGGAGCTGCACAACAAATGAGAGAAAAAGACACGTGATAATTTTGCAATATTGGGGGACCAGGTGGCCAAGTCCAGAAGGACTTCCACCCATGCTCAGGCTGCTCCAATCTTTTATTGATTCAGAGTAGCCCTTAGGCAGGCGACCTGCCATTAACAGGCAGACTAGCCCATCAGCAAGGATTTACATAATAATAAATGGGGGAGTAGTTTCAGCTACCACTGTCTGGACAAACAGAGGTGGCACTTAGCTCAGACCTTTGCTAGGGCTTCAAAGCCTCCCAGCCTTCTGGGGGTTTCGGGGAGTTCTCTGTCAATGCTTATCAGATAGTGAAGGCAATAAACAGTTTCCCACAACAAGTTTGTGTGATCCTATTTTTAATTACCTATATGTGTGCTTGTATGTCACCAGAAAAACCTGCAAGTCCATTACTAAATTATTATGATCAGGATTTTATTTTTAAATGACAAGATATTAAAAGAATCATTGTTCATATAATTTGATTCTATAATTCTATTTCCACTGATAGAGATCCTCATAAATCCTTCAAAATGGTATAAATTTTATAAAGAAAGATATCCATCACAGTATTATGTATGTATTTTAAAAACAAAAAGAGCATAAAGACCCATTTAGGCAATACTTAAGCACATGATGGTACTGAAACAGATGAAATATTATGCAGCATGTTTACAGGCAACAGGCATTTCTTGTGAGATAAGAATGACAAGATGGAAACTATGTCAACATTCACAGGATAATACTAGGAACAAATATACTAATATGTTGCATGTGATTGTCTCTGGGTGATGGAATCTGAGGTGATTTGACTTCTGTCTGTTTGTCAGTGGACTGAGATCCGGGACTGCTCCTGGGCAAGAATTACTCTTTCCTTTGAAGGTCCCAAGGGCTCAGGCAAGGTCTTGGGGCCCAGAAGACATGAGTACTGTCTGCCTAAGGGGAGATCATGTGGCTAAGATTCCAGGAAGGATTGGCTTCACCCAAGCTGCTCATTCAGATACGAATCAGTAAGAAAATACTACCCACCAATGAGCTTGCTCAGTAAGTAACATTGGGTGTTGGATCTCCCTGAACAGTGTCTGAGAATATGGCTCTAGAGCAGCGGTTCTCAACCTGTAGGTCGCGACCCCTTTGGGGGTCGAACAACCCTTTCACAGGGGTCGCCTAAGACCATCGTAAAAAATATTTATATTTACATATTTTTTTGTGATTAATAAGCATGCTTTAATCATGTTCAATTTGTAACAATGAAATTGTGGGTCACCACAATATGAGGAACTGTATTAAAGGGTCACGGCTTTAGGAAGTTAAGAACCACTGCTCTAGAGCACCTCAGAGAAGCAGGCCATTGGATAAAGCCGGCATCCACTCTATTCTATCCATTGAGAGTTTGTCTCTCAGGGCCAGACAGGGAACCAAAGGAACCACCTCAACAAACTCTTTGAACACCAACTGACAAATGCATTTGCAGAGCATGCCCTGTGCTTCTCTGAGCACTTGAAGAAAAACGTGGAGGGAAATCCCAAGGTCCTTGCCCCCAATCAAGGAAGGCTTCAAGAGATCATTTTTGATCCACAGGCGTTTATTGATACCTAATGGGTGTCTACTCCTGCCCTGGGCACCTAGGCACAGAGCGACCAGACATGGTGGAAGTTTGGTCCCCAGATCTCCTGGGACCAGGTCATAAACTTGTGCAAAGGGGAAATAACAAGACATATTAACCTGGATTATCTCTGATCCCAGAGATAAGACCTGGCACCATGGAGCCACAGGGAAAGGAGGAATTAGGCTGAGAGGGAGCATCAGGAGCCCACACCAGGTCAGGCATGAGACTGCCTCAGGGCTCCCATATGTGTCCTTAGCAATGAGGCTCCAGGGAGGTTCTGCTTCCTCTTCCCTCCAGGTTCCTTGACTCAGATGCTGCATTAATCACTAGGAAGGCCTCTGCCATCCAGTTCCACCCACTTAGTAGGTAAAAGTTG
Source organism: Myotis nattereri (assembly GCF_964212035.1). Classification (NCBI taxonomy): domain Eukaryota; kingdom Metazoa; phylum Chordata; class Mammalia; order Chiroptera; family Vespertilionidae; genus Myotis; species Myotis nattereri. The sequence goes on along the minus strand of NC_138091.1, from coordinate 9,355,110 downwards.
GATTATTTGGAAGGTCTCCCTGAAAACCTGTTCCCCATCGCAGATGTGGGTCTCCACACAGCGAAGGAAAATAATGGGTAGGGAGGTGGGTGGTGGCTGTTGTTTTGATTTTTGTATTCTTGGTTCAGGGCTCCGTAAATAACATGCTTCAATTCATCCCACCTCCTCACCACCATTCCTTGCAAGACAACTTCCAGGTTTTATTGACTCTTATTACCGCTAATCTCCATTCCCTTCCTCCCCCTCCACATAGTAGCCACTTCAAAATTGGCATGTATGCTTGAAGAATTTATGTCTTTGTATGTCTGTGTGTTTTATAGACACAAGAAGTGTTGTGTTAAAAATCCCATTGTGTTTCTTACTTTCTATGTTGACACTAATTTTTATGATCCACTCTCCTTGCTGTGTAAATACTCAAATCCCTGCTTGTTTTATCTTCTTTTCCAAACCATTCTCTCAACACAGATGAATTTTCTTAGTCTAAATTGAACCCTATCACTTTCTGCCTAAAGCATTTCAAAAACTTCCATTTACAATTAGAAAAAAAAATTGGAAACCAGCCTATGAGGTCTCCTTGTCGGCTCCTACATACATCTCCAACCTCAACCAGTGTCCTTCTCTTTCTTCTGCTCCCCACACTTCAGCCACACTGGCTTTCATTCAGTTTGCTGAATACACAAAACTCTTTCTTTCATCTCAGCACCTTTGCCTTCTCCCCCTCCCCCACCTCATCTCTAGGATGGGCTTTCTCTTTCTCAGCCTTCAAGCCTCTCCTAACTGTGAACATTGGTGCAGCCCTTCTGGAGAGACTTAGGCAATATTAGTCATCCTGGGCCAGGTTACCTGGCAGCAGTGACTCCTGGGAAGTGGGACAGAGTTTAGTGAAGGAATGACCTCAGAAAAAGAAGATGGAGGGAGGTGAGCAGAGATGTGGACTCAGCACATTATGTTCAGCCTGGTCTTGAGAGGGGATCTGGAAGAGGAATTGTACCCATTGAGTGATTCCCATTTTAGGTAAGGAGCCAGGCTTATCTACCCAGTGCCAGTCATTACTGGCCTCCCAGGGTAGTGGACTGGGAGCACCTACCTGCTCAGGACAGGGGAAGGGCCATCAGGAGCCATGAGCAGCCAACATCCACAGCAGCTGGGAGGGGGGATGGCTGAACCAGCCAGTGAAGTTGCATCCACTAGTAAAACCTAAGGTGTGCAGGGCCTTCCTGCTAGAAATTCATTCTTAGCAACATACTCTAGAGAAGCTACATTCATGTGGCCATGAAGGATACAAGAAAGTCCATGTCAGCATTGTTTATGACGCTGGAAAACTAGAAATAAGCTAAATGTCCTTCAACAGGAGAAGAAAGTTATCATAGTAAATGCCTAGTAAAGCGGTAAAACTAATGGACTGCAGTATGTGTGGCAATGTGGACAAATCTCAAAGCATGATTTGTGTGGAAAAGAAAGTGTCAGGGTACATTCTGAATGATGCTATTGAAATCAAATTTCAAAAATGCAAAAACAACTCTAAATTAACTTGTGTGTACACAACTTTTGAGTAAAATTATAGAAACCTACTTAGGGACAAGCACCAAGTGGATGATAGTAGGTAGCTCTGGGGAAGGAAAACTGGGATGGAATCAGGAGTTCAAAGGTCTCCCAACTGTCACCCTAATGTTCTATTTAAAGACACACAGGCAATGGCAGAATTTAAGATTTAATAGGAACATAGGTGATCACAATTTATTCTACATAGATTTTATTCTTTTACATTTAATCCTGAATAGTCACACTTTAAAAATTACAGAAAATATTCACGTGGCCCTATGTACACCTTGAGTGATACTTCTTTTTGTTTTCCCTATACTATCGTTTTATTTTCCGATGATAGCAGAAGAAAGTACACAGATGATCCTTTTTCTCTTTTTAGACTCCATCACAGCACTTTGCCACATTTCATCATGTCACAGGAATTTGTTAGCCATGCTGTTCATATACAATGCAATTAACATCGCGTAAGGATATTTATGTCAGTGGGGAAATACTCATAAAAAAGGCTAATGTCCTTTAGGTGGAATTGACAGATTAAGGTTTGGGAACCCACTTATTCCAGGTGTCTCTTTGCTATCTATTCTAGCCAATATTTCCCGTGGTCCATTCCCACCCAGTGATGCTGATCAGAAGAACCAGATTCATGCTCTTAGACTCTGAGGGGTTATATTTTGACACAGAAGGCCTGCTCTCCCCCCTATATCCCAGCCAAGGAAATGTTATTCAAAAAGTGATCAGAGGAGATTGGGCGCTTTGAGGGTGGTATGGCCATAGATAGGGAAGCATCTTTCAGATGCTCAAAACTCAGCAGGAAGGCGGGGGGAATGGGGGGGGGGGTGAGGTGAGGGGGAAAGATCAACCAAAGGACTTGTATGAATGCATATCAGCATAGGTGATGGATGTGGACAACATGGGGGAAGGGAGAGGGGGAGGGCAGGATTGGGGAGATAAGGTGATATTGGTGGGGTAATGACACATTTGTAATATCTTATTTAATAAAGAAAAAAAATGATCAGTTCAAGAATGAGAATGAGAGGCCTATGTTATAGGTTCTCCTATGGTGATTCTTTTGCTCTTCGGACTTAGCAAAATTATATATATGAATATTCAAATATATAAGAGCATATTTAATTTTGCTAAGTACTTCTAGATGGCCCTCCTGGGTGCCTGTACTAGTTTACCCTCCCATCATAGCCCATGATGTTCCCATTTGTCCCATAGCCTCACCAACACTTACCATCATCACACTCTAATTTGTCTTGCAGATTGGTGTAAAGAGGGCCTCATTACTTCTCTGACTACAAGTACAATTCAACATCTCTGCCTATCTTACTACAAGTGCAATTGAATACCTCTTCATACCTTGTTAACGTTTTGGGTTTCCCTTTATGAAATTCCCTTTTCATATACTCAACCCATTTTTATGTGACAGACATTTCTTATAAAATGTATCTATTAATCGCAACAAGGGATTTCAGAGATCACTTGCAGGTTTTAAGATAAAGCTCCCATAAACATTTGTGCTCAGGTTTCTGAGTGGATGAAAGTTTCTATTTCTCTGGCATAAATGCCCCAGAGTGTAATGGCTGGGGTGTGTGGTAGTTGCATGTTGAATTTCATAAGAAACAACCAAAGTACTTTCCCCAGTGGCTGTAATAGTCTACATTCCCACCAGCACTGTATGAGTGAGTTTTTCCACATCCTCCCCAGCATCGAGTGTCATCACAGTCTTTTGTTTCAGTTAGTCTCCTTGTGGTCTAAATAACCTTTTCCTAATGGCTTATGATGTTGAACTTTTCCAGTGCTCATGCGACATGTTATAGCCTCTTCAGTGAAGTTTCTGTTCATTTATTCTGTTTAATTCTCCAGTGAACCACCTGGGCCTGGATTCCCTTCCTTAGATGCTTTAACTACAAATTCAACTTCTTTCATAGACTAGTCAGGGCATCACTTTCTCTTGAGGAAGGTTGTATAGTTTGTTTCCTCCCAGGTATTGGTCCGTTTTGCCTAACTGGTTAGCTATATGCGCACAGCGTTTTTCTCTGTTTCTTGGTCAGTCTGGCTAGATATCTGTTTGTTTTACCAGTTTTTTTAGAGAAACAGTTTTCTGGTTTGTTGAAGGCTTTTCAAATTCTTTGTTTTACTGATTTCTGCCATTATGTTTCCCCCTTTCCTTGTTTCTTCTAAGTCACTCTGTTGCTCTCTGTAATTTTCTATTTGGATACTTCAATCTCTCTTCCCAGCTGTAATGCTTTCCTTCGAAGTCTATTTAAAACAAAAACTCTGGCTTTTATGGCTGCTTTTGATATGCAGCTTTTGTTTATTGTTTTTAAGTTGGGAGTATTCCATAATTTCACTCATAATTTCTTTTGAACTCAGGGTTTGTATAGAATATACTTCACTTCAGCTTCTGCTGTATTTTCTAAACTGTCCAGATATTTGGTGATTTTAAAGCTATTCTTTATTATTAACTTCTTACCTTAGTGCATTAGTGTTAGAGAATATATAGGCATCATGCATTATGGTTCATGAACATATCAATGGAGAAAAAACATATATATCTTCTTTGGAATTTATTGAGACTTCCTATGTGGCATAGTATGTGGTAATGATTTATTTTGTTTAAAAGACTGGGTATTATCTGTTAGTCTGATATAATATGTCTAACAAAGCAAACAATAACTTCCATTTGTCAAATTTTCTTATTTTAAAAAATCCTTTATTGCTTCCCATTTCATAGGTCCTATTTCAGATGGCAGGTTTAAAAGTAATGAATTCTATTTTGCAAGACAAGGTGCTTTCCCATAACTTAAAGTACATGCACTTAAACGTATCCCTGTGATTTATTACACATATCTATATTTTCCTCAGCAAGACATGCTCTTTAATATGCCCTCCTGTGTATCATTCCTCTACCCTCATCAACTACACAGTGCTGACACTAATATTTTAGATTTTTTTCCACTCTTTTTCTGTAATCTTTTAGTCAAGAATAAAATGAGCATGGGGCCACATGGCTCACTTCTGGGATTTTTGGTTCTGGCTTCACCCAGGACACCGACCCCTCATAGAATCTCCAATCTGTATCTAAGGAGAAAGGAGCTTAGCCCAAGGCCTTGTGGAGAATCAAATGAGGCTGAGGCTTTGTCACGAGGCAGAGAAAATGGCCAATGAGCTCAACCACAGCCCTTGGAGCAGACCTCTCCACTGTCCAGGCACCCAGAGAGCACTTTCCAGGGAGGACCCCACTGAGTTTCTACAATAAACCTGTGAGCTAGACCCTAGGTCAGTGATGGAGAACCTGTGACACGTGTGTCAGAGATGACACGCGAACTCATTGGTTGATTTTTCTTTGTGACATGGCATTTAAGAATATAAAATAAATATCAAAAATATAACTCTAGCCAAAGCCGGTTTGGCTCAGTGGATGGAGCGTCGGCCTGTGGACTGAGGGGTCCTGGGTTCGATTCTGATCGGGGGCATGTGCCTGGGTTGCGGGCACATCCCCAGTGGGAGATGTGCAGCAGGCAGCTGATCGATGTTTCTCTCTCATCAATGTTTCTGACTCTATATCCTTCTCCCTTCTTCTCTGTGGAAAATCAATAAAATATATTTAAAAAAGTTTAAAAAATATAACTCTTTGTTTTACTATGGTTGCAAATATCCGAAACTTTCTATGTGTGGCACGGCACCAGACTTAAGTTAGGGTTTTTCAAAATGCTGACATGCAGAGCTCAAAAGTTTCGCCATCACTGCCCTAGGTTCACCCTGTGGTTAGAGGCACAAGCACTCAGAGACATGAAGTGCCCTGAAGACTCCCAGCAAGCAGGGGGCCGCGTGACCACTGTGCTGTGCAGGGACAGGTGCTCACCTGGTACATAGTTGGACCCACACCTGTTGGGTGGAACACATGTTCTGTCATAACATAGAGAGATGAGGGCGAAAGCATAGGCCCTGCTCAGGAAGGCGGGCAGCTGGTACTGCACCAGTGTGTCTAGCCGGTGTGCCTGGGGGGCTGCACCACACACCTATTTTTTTAGGAAAGCACAAGTGGATGGTGTGGGGCCGCTTGGCGGGTTGGCAGCTGGGGCCCAGGGCTGGGCTGACTGGCCTCCATGTTCTGCTCAGGATGCCCGCAATGGGAGGCCAGTCCTTGGCATCTGACCACCAGCTCTGAGTCCTGTGGAGGCAGATTCCTGGCTTCCAGGAAGGGCAGGTGGAGAAGGGAGAACCCTTCTCGCTGGGAGTGTTAGGGGTCCTGAGGCCAAAACTCACCTTCCATGATTCTCCAGCTCAGCACTGCCCGCCTGACCCCCAGAGAGTTCTGGTTAATCAGCAGAGCTGTTGGGGCTCCCAGTGGGGGCTGCACATTAGCTTCCGGGTAGTGAGCACTTTTGTACTTATGAAGGTATCTCCTTGTGTTTCCAGGGTCGGTTTCTGCACTAAACTGAAAGGTGAACAGAAAATCAGGTGGGCCCTCCTGTGCTTGGCATCTGCAGGGTCGCAGGCAGGGCTGGAAGGTGGAGTCAGAATGTCTGGAGATGCAGATGGGGCAGTGCTGGATGCGGAAGGACCCTGGGCTGCCAGCTGGAAGAACTTCATTCCACACCACACCTTTGATGAGGACTCACAGAATGTTCTCCTGCTGCTTCGCCCTGCACACCAATTTGCTTATGCCCCAAGCACTGGTTTTTGGATTTTGGACTCCATGCCCTTGTCCTGGTTTTCTTGGGCGAAAACAACATCTTCTTTTTCTTCTTTTTGGTGAGTCCTGTCATGCACATGGTGGGTGTTCCTTTGGCCTGGCCACGGCTGGGCAGCCTGCTGACCTGGAGAGACTGGAAGGTGCACTTGAGGGTGTTGTTGGCGTTAGGCAGGTCTTTCTTCTTCGAGTCTTTCTTCCTGTCTGTGGGCTGGGCTGCCGTCCAGTAATCCACCTGCCGCTCCATCAGCTTGGCGCCATCACACTGGCTGGGGGAGGACAAACCCCACTCACTGACAAGATGAATGGGATGACAAGGCATCATTGGTGAACAGAGGTAGGGACAAAGGGAAGGATAAAAGCAAGCTGCAGCCCAAGCGGGTCCATCATCTGAGTATCCCGACGTGTCTGAGGACTGTTGCACTGTCCCAACTTTCACCTGCCACCCTGAAAAGAATGAACTATAAGGAATCCTCATTGGGTGTCTTCAGCTTGTAGGAGAGCAGGGCTTCCTCGATGGGAAGCTGAGAGGAACAGTTGTTCCCGTGATGTACTGCGTGATTCTCGTCACGATGTCCAGTGTGCCTTGTATGGCGCTCTGGGCCTCCAGATTATGGAACAGGTCCCATCGGGTCAGGTCCTGGGAGAAGCTGTTGTAGCAGTAATGCATGGAGCCCAGGTACCTGGCCACAACGCTGGATCCAGCGGGATGACCAGGAAGTGCATATCGCCCAACCAGCAGTAGGACAGCAGCTCCAGGAAGACCCGCAGCACAGCGCTCAAGTAGTGCTGTGCCCCTTCCACCATCATCTTCAGCGGCTTAAGGGGCTGGGAATTTTCGTTACAGTATCTCTGTATCCACCAGATGATGGAGCTGAAGGCCACAGGACGTCAGCCATGAAGCAGATGCACAGCACAGGCAGCATGTGCCCCTGCAGGGTGTCTGAGGGGAACTGCTCCTGCCAATCAGAGGTTTGACCAGGATGATGTTCTCTGGCAGCTGGTCATCAGAGATGAGTATGCGGTTCAGCTGGTAGTACGTGGTCTTCCTGGGGATCTGCAGCTGGCTCCCTGGGTCTGGACATGCTCATTGTCTGGGCTCTTGGCTCACTTGTTCTATGGCTATGCCGTCTGCCGCCCCTTCAGGAACCTGCCCAGCCATGGTGGCGGGGATGCTTCCCCTTGGCCTTGGTGGAGGGCATGAGAGACTCAGTCTTGGTGATGCGCCTAGTGAGCAGCATCTTCTTGGTGAGCAGGTCCAGGGCTGAGGTCTCTACCTCCGGGCTGTCCTTGGGCGGTGCTGGGTGCTCCCCTGGGTGGGCATGCTCTGGGGCTCTAAGTGGGTGACACTGTCACTTGGCTATTGCTGACTGAGCTTGGTCTTTTTGGGCACTTCAGCTGGACTAGGAGGCTCCTTTGTTTTGCTTTGTTTGTTTTGTTAACCCTCACCAGAGGTTATTTTTCCACTGAATTTTTAGAGAAACTTGAAGGGACGGGGAGAGACAGACAGGGAGAGAGGCATGGATGTGAGAGAGACACATGGATTGCTTGCCTCCTGCATGTGCCATGGCCAGGGCTGGGGATCAAGCCTGTAATCAACACAGTTGTGCCCGTGACCAGATTTGAACCCGGGACCGTTTACTCCGTGCGCCAACACACTTGCCCTCAGCAGAACCAGCTAAAACTCGGAAGTTCCGCGTGGCTCTGGGCACCATGGATGCTCCCCATGTCCATTTCTGAACTGAAAGGTGACAGGCCTTCGCAGTATGGCCTGAGCTTGGGTTTGGTGGTGCTGAGAAGGCTGTCATCTTCTTCCCTGTCGGGGCTACTGTCATTGGTTCTCCAGCATGTTAGACAGAAGGTGCGGGCCCTCCTCTACTTGGGGACATGATCTGCAGGGTCCTGCTCACGGTCCAGGGCCTCCTCCGACACTTAGGCCCTGCTCAGCCAAGCCACTACATTCTGCTTGTCATGGACCGTATTGTGACTTCCAATAGTCACTGCTTCCTGATCCAGTTCCTATCCATGGGCGGCATCTTCACCGGCCTCCTGCTCAGAGAAGCTCTCATACTCCTTTTTAGAGTAGTGATTTGTAGACTTGGTCTTGGGCCGGCCTACATGGCGCTGCCCACATGGTGAGTGGACTGGCTAGACATGGAGGAGGTCCAGATTCAGGCGACTTTGGGGGAGGGGGTGATGTGGGCCGCCGAGTCTGAAACACTGTCTCTGTGCTGTTTGATGCCTGAGGGCTCACGTGTTTTCTTGCACTTTGGCCATGATTGCAGGCTCCTCTTCGCTGCGGGCCCTGTGGATGCTTCCGTCTGTGTCTGTGAGCTGGAGTGTGCCAACCCTTCAAAGAACAGTCTGAGCTTGGGTTTGAGGGTGCTGAGGGTGCTGTTCTCATCCTCCATGTCTGGGCCACTGTCCCTGGGGTTTTGCAGTGTGTTAAGTAGAAGGTCCAGGTCCCACTCCAACTCTGGGACATGCTCTGCTGTGTCCTGCTCGAGTCCACAGCCTCCTCCAACACTTTGAAATTTCCCAGCCAAGACACCACTATTTCCTTGATCTTTTGTGGCCTGGTAATGCACATCTTTCCTAATATCCATGGCCTCTACTTCTTGAGCATCCCCATGTCAATGCCCTTCTCAGCTAGGTTCGGTCCATAGGTGGCATAGTTGCTGGCCTGTTGCTCAGAGGAGAAGCTCTGATGTACCCCCTCGGAGTAATTAACCCTTGACTTAGCCTTGCATCTGTCCTGTATGGCACTGTCCTCCCAGTGGATGGGCTGGTTGGACAGGGAGCAATGCAGATCTCGGCCACTTTAGCAGAAGCCTCCTCGGCCACTTTGTCCACCCTTCAGGGTTCGCTGCCTGACCTTGGCCATGCGGATGGCGCCCTCAGGGAGTGTCTTCTAGCTCCAGATGGTCTGGTTCTTAAAGCACTTCCTCCAGTGCAGCAGGGCCTGTAGCTTGTTGCCTTCTCACAGAGGAAGTGGGGGTCCTGCAGTGAGGTCAACCCCAGGACTGTCTCCAGTTGTTCACTGGGGAACAGCATACTCCCGTAGGATGTATTGGAGCCCTGCATTTTCACAGTGATCACCATCGATATGAGGTTGGAGTACTGCATCTTCATGGCGATCACCATGGAGATGAGGTCCTTCTCCAACTCTTTGCACACCACCATCTTCATTAAGGTCAGGTTGCACAACCTGGGCACGAATCTGAGGCTAGGGCTGTCCAACTCCTGGGTAGCAAACAGGTTCTTGGGCATTGGTGTTGAACCTGGGCATAGGGATGGGGGAGCGGGAGATGTGGAGACCAGGACTGTGGGCAGCAAGGTAGCTGCATCTGGTTACAACGTACAGGTCCTTCTGCATTCTGTGGTGATGGTTTCTCTTCCTGTGTTGGTACAGAGGAGGGACATTCCCTCAGGGGCAGTTTATGAACTGCCAGGTTGGTTGGGGCTTTAGTTCAGACCAATCCCCTAAGTCCATGATTGGCAACCTGCGGCTCGCGAGCCACATGCGGCTCTTTGGCCCCTTGACTGTGGCTCTTCCTAAGCCTTAGGAGTACCCTAATAAAGTTAATAACAATGTATTCACCTATATAATTTAAGTTTAAAAAATTTGGCTCTCAAAAGAAATTTCAATCGTTGTGCTGTTATATTTGGCTCTGTTGACTAATGAGTTTGTCGACCACTGCCCTAAGCACTCAGTGACTGTTGTCAGGAGGTGGGGCACAAGTGATCCAAGAACTGTGTGTGTGAAAAGGAACCACATGCTCACTGACTAGCTCAGGGAAGCCCTGTGTGGTGTTCTTGCAATCTCAGAGACCTAAAGTTATCAAAAAGAATGTTCTGAAATGAAAACTTTTAAACTAAAAGCAGTTTATAGTGGGTAGTCATGTCCTAGACTGGCATCTTCCCTGACAAAGGTCAATCTTAACCTTCACTGAGCCTGTCTATTGCCTTTTGGCATCTACAATAACATATAATTTGGAATGTCAAAGGAATTTCCCTATTTCCAGGCCCCTCAACACATAGGCAATGCTCTGTGGAGACCACAAATCCCCTCATTCTTACTGAGTTCATTGTTGACTTGTAACTATCCTATATCCACCATGTAAAAGAAGTATGTCTGTGTCATTTTACTGTTTATCCAGTCACAGAGGATTCGCTGCTTTGATTTCTCTGAAACCCTAATGCATCACCACTGGGTTCCCTGTTACCACCATACATCTCCTGTTCTGATTGTAATGTATAAAATAAGGAGCAAAACTGCCAGAGAGAATATCTCAATCCGCTGAGATTTTCATCCTGCCAGTTATTGACAGTGGGACTTAAATAAACGACCAAAATTCTTGACAAGTTTGAATGTTTCATACGTTGACATTTCCTTGACATAGTGGGTCAGGATTCCAAAAGAGCTCACCCAGGACCAACCCGTGGACATGGTGTCAGGATTCAACAAAGGACCCATTGAACTGCTGGTTCCCCACCCATTGGGTGAACCTGGGTGAGTTGTATCTTAAATCCATGACTTTTCCCTTGCTGGTGGTAGAGGGTTAGATTTATTTGAGCTGTATTTTTAAATACTCCAGATAGAACTAAGATTAAGGGTTGGTGGAACTTAGGTTAAGACAAGACAGTAGGAAAAAAATTGGTGGCTGTTGTTAAACTGTGGCTTTCCAATCGGAATTGCGTTCTGAGAATCAGAGCAAAAAAAAAACACCAAAAAAAACCCCAAAACCCATTATCATTTAAATTAGAGTTGAACTGAATCAACTCCAAAAATACAGTGTCATATTCTCCTTCAAGTCCGAGTATTAGGTATTCTTAGGGGACTAAGAATCTCTGTGGATGTGTGATGTCATTCCTCATGATGTGCAGGAGCCCCAAAGCAAAATTTCAACACAATTGCAACTAAAGTGACTGGTTCTGGTGGGGGAGCACCCATAAGGTTTGGTCAACCGTTCCCTGACCCTGTGGTTGTTTGAGACAGCAGGGAGATCAACCGAGGCACATCAGAGGTTTGAATGTGATTTGAGGGGTGAGAGCCTCATGGAGCTCAACCGATAAGCAACACAGGTTGACCAACTACATTATATAACAATCCTAGAAAATTTGCTCCGATTCTGCAGATATCAGAAAGAAAAGAAAAACCACATACACATACACACAACTACAAAACAACAACAACAAAACACACCTAAAATTAACATGGGAAGTGGTGCCTCCAAGTCCAGGAGATGCCTGATCCCAGCCCTCACTAATATTCCTGATAGGAAGCTTTTACTTACACGTGCTTTACAGAAATGGGAAGATTTAATTAGAAAATATCCTCCAAAAAATGGCCAAAGTGCAGTTTTATTTGTGTGCCTAAATTAATTTTTGGCATGCAATAAAAATTAGGAAAATGCCAGGTCTAACATTAAACTGAATGAATGAATGGAAGCATATCTTGATTTGGAAATCAGGAGATTTTCAGAAGCACATATAAATTCCATTAAAAACAATTCAGGAATTAGAAATTGTATAGACTGTCTCTGAACTCTTCTGAAGGTAATAATTGCCAACACCCCATTCTTCCACCTTCTCTAGTTCTCCCACTATATTCTGCACCCTTTTCCATCCTTCTTCCTTTCCCTTCAGTCCCCTCCACTATCGCTTCCTACTGACTTAAGAGAAAATGAGAATAGGAATTCTAACAACTCCCTTTGGAGAAAAGCTTGTCCCAGCAAGAGAGGAACCAGCAAATGTTCCTGATTTTCTCAATGACCCTGATGGGTTCACAAAGGCATTTAACTCTTAGAATATGTAATCCTGGATATTCTAACTGATTCCAATTAATATAGCTAATGGTTTCTGTCAGCAAATGCAACACAAATTCTAAATAAGGCTTTCAAGAAAATTCCTGTAGAGAAATCTGTTCACTGAAATGGGATGTAGAAAACCAATAACAAACAAACCACACACACACACACACACACACACACACACACAAATATAGGGTTGATCCATGGGTGTTTCCCTTCTCACTGATAGTTTGGGAGCAGGTGAAATTATCATAGAAAGAGAAGCCACTAAGACCCCTGTAGACACTGGGGCTACTCTATTTATTCCTAACCACAGCCAACTAATTATCTTCTCCTTCAGAGTAAAGCATCTGTGCAAATGGCAGGAATATTTAACCAATGTCTGTTTTTAATCAAAACCTATTTCCAACTAGGGAATGTTACAGCAATATTACCAAATATCTATCTTTGCTAATAAAATATGCCCCAAATCAGCTGATAGGGAGAGGTGTTTAGTTTGCTTATTTGTTTGTTTTATGAAATCAGTGATACCAACACATGCTTTTTCCAGAAGGGTAATATGTATTTGGAAATAAATGAACAATATACTGAGCCCAACAGAGCCTGAGATGAATCCAGCGGTGTGTCCTCAAAGTTGGGGTCATGGCTGCACCCAGGTTTCCTCGGGGGCTCTGGAAAAAGATCTGCTGGTGACATCATGCACAGACATGGAGAGGCATGGGGGAGATGGTGAGCATTCAGCAGGTAAATGAGCCTTTGGCCAGTATTTGACTGAAAAGGAGCCCAGAGTTGGAACCACAGGCATGCACCTCTGTCCAGTGCCCACCCAGGTTGGAGGGAGCTGGGCCCCTTTGTTGTGAGGTCAGGCTTATGAAGTTCTGAACCCAACCCTCAATGGAAAATTGGGAAACTGCTGTCCATAGAGTGGCAGATATCACCCAATGTCCATGACATTCAGAGCCCAGAGTTAAGGAATGTTCAGACCTTCCAGCCCAAGGCTCCAACCTCTCCAACAGAGTTGGTCTGGACATTAGAAATCCTGACATACTGGGAAGCTCCTGCATGTTCCTCCGTATCTAGGGCTCAGGGGCGCTTTGTTCTGGGACCCAGAAAGAGCACTAGCTTTTTTTTTTTTTTACTAAGAGAAATATTTGTATTATTTTATTTTATTATGGTTTAAAGTATAACATATGTTTCCATTTTTCCCCTCGACCCCTCCCCAGCCACCCCCACCTGCAGCAAATGCCCCTACCCCCTTAATGACTGTGTGCATTGATTATGCTTATATGCATGCATTCAAGACCTCTGCTTGGTCTCTTACTCTCTCCCCCACTCTCCCCTGCCTTCCTGCTGAGGTTTGATGGTCTGTTTGATGCTTCTCTGTCTCTGGATCGATTTTTGTTCATCAGTTTATGTTATTCATTATATTCCACAAATGAATGAGACCGTATGATATTTATTTATATCTGACTGGCTTATTTCACTTAGCATAATGCTCTCCATGTCCATGCAAGCTGTTGTGAATGGTAATACTTCTTTCTTTTTTACAGCAGCATAGTATTCCATTATGTAGATGTACCACAGGTTTTTTCCACTCAGCTGCTGTTGGGCACTTACGCTGATGGGAATTTAGGCTGTTTCCAAATCTTAGCTATTGTGCTGCTATGAACACAGGGATGCATATATCCTTTTCGATTGGTGTTTTCTGCTTTCTTGGGATATATTCCAGAAGTGGAATTACTGGGTCAAATGGGAGTTTCATTTTTAATTTTTCAAAGAAGCTCCATACTGTTTTCCACAATGCCTGCTCCAGTCTATGTTCCCACCAGCAGTGCACAAGGGTTCCTTTTTTTCCACATAATCATCAGCATTTGTCCTTTCTTGATTTGTGGATGATAGCCATTCTGACAAGTGTGAGACGGCATCCCATTGTGTTTTGAACAAATATATTTTTATTGATTTCAGAGAGAGAGAGAAAAAAATCAGTGATGAGAGAATCATTGATTAGCTGCCTCCTACATGCCCCTATTGGGGATCAATGCCCATAACTGGGCATGTGCCCTTGACCGGAATCGAAGCCGGGACTTTTCATTCCTCAGGCCAACACTCTATCCACTGACTAAACCGGCCAGGGCCCTCGTTTTTGTTTTCATTTGCACCTCTCACATGATTATTGACTAAAACCATGTTTTCACAAGGCCATGAGACATATGCAAACGGAACATTTTTTCTTGTGACTAATAAGAAGAATTTTATTCAACTCACTGAAGTCACATGTCCACATACAACCGTCATCACTTTGGCCAGGCCAGTGAGCTGTGCTAATAACTCCACTCTGGGGCCTTGACCCAAACTCCCCAGACCACCTGGATATGGAATTGGCAGCTGTTAGAAAGGGGGAAATGGAAGTCATGTCCCCCACAAGCCATTGTCAAATAAAATGTCAACTTGTGGTTTCCACTCTGACATATGACCTTGTAAGTTCTTACTCTCATCCTTACAATAAGAAAAAAGATGAATAATCCAAAAAATCAGGACGTCTTTTTAGTTCCACCAGATCATTGAAGTCATATGGCTATGAAATTAATCGTTGCCTCTGCAAACTACTGTATTCAGGCTTTGTTAACACAGTACAACCTAGCACTAGCATATGTGTGTGTGCGTGCACACAATCTCTCTCTCTCTCTCTCTCTCTCTCTCTCACACACACACACACACACACACACACACACACACACACACATTAAATGACTCTGGGTGGTATTAAAAGAAAATCAGATACCAAGGAGGTGACAATAGGAAGAAAAAGAGGTTGTAGGCACTTTTGCCTTGTGGCATTCCTCCTCCTACTTTATAGCTACTACCTTCATGAGCGTGAATATCGCTAAGAAGCACATGCTGCAATAATCCATTCTGCAGGCAGAGAAGAGACAGGATCTAACAGGCACAATGACTTATCCAGGATCAAGAAGAGGTAAGAATGAGGGGTTGAGTCTGAGCCCTGGTCTGTCTCTTCAAACCTAGTACCCTGGCTGCAGCTAAACCTTGTGGAGAGGGTGTGTTCGTGTCACTGTGTACAATGTTGGTATTCCATGGAGAAGGTAGGTGAGCAGTCAGCAGCCCACAGGACTATCTATAGCTGTTATTAGGTGAGGGGAGTCAGGGAGGCAATTCCAGGAAGTGAGGTCACTTCCTAATAGAACTTGGAACCCCCGTAACCAGGCACCCACTTTCTAGCAACTGCCCAACTGCCACTCACTTGGCAAGAGACAGTTGACAGTTCAACATGTTCTCTTGTTGTGTTCCCAGTTGTGGGGGCTCTGGTTCCCGGAGACCCTGCAGGGAGCGTTGTTCCAGACTCTGTAGACGGTTCACCACTCGTGCCCGACATCTCTGGCCGTTTTCAAGAAGATCCCCTCAGGTAAGTGAAGGTGGCCTGGGTCAGACCCATTCACGCCAGGCCAGCCTCCTCTGTGGGCCATCCCTGTGCAGCCCACATCCCCCCTCTTCATGTGGTGGATAGGGGGTCCTGCAGGGAGAACCGCGGGAGTGTTTGGAGCAGTGGATAACCTCGAGGTCCTGCTGTGATCACACCCCAGGGTAGGGCAGGCAGGTGGAGATGGGGCTCTAGAGGGGTCCCTTATCTATGCCAATGGGAGTCCTAGGCCCTCAGGCTGTCATGCCTTTTCCTTGCCAGTAGAGGTCTCAGCAGATCACATTCTGTGTGTCTGGAGTGGAGAGTCACAAGTTTTAGAGAACCAGCAAAACAGGGCTCTGAGGTTTTCCCCTGGTGACTGGAAACTGTCTGTATAGAGCTCTGCACAGGAGAGCGGACCAGAGCCGACAGATGGGGTCTTCAATTCCACGCCCTTGCAGGCGGCACAGACACCTGAGATATCCTCAAGCCTGAAGCACCGCCGCAGGGTGAGTGTAGGTGCCCAACTGACCCAAACTCCAGGACCCCAGGGAGTCAGCAGGACTCAGGTTCCAGAAGGCACCCTGCTGCTCCCCTGAGATCCCTCCTAGTGTCCAGTTCCCAAAGGAATCTGGGTCCTCGTCTCCTCCATGTCAGGAGCTGGGGCCTCCCAGGGCTGCACATTGTATGGGGACCGCGACTGCTTATCACAGAGATCCACGTCTTTTTTCTGTGGGACCTGGACTTAAAACCTTCCATTGCCATGACGACGGTGCCACACTAAACATGCCACATGTCCTGACATCCAAATCCTCCCCCCCAGGAAAAGCCTCTGTGTGCTCATCACACATTGGGGTGTTCTGTCAGAAATCGCACGGGTGACACTGTTAATACAAGCATGTGCTGTTTGTCCTCTGCGAAGAGAATGACCTAAGATACTAATGTGCTTCATATTCCTCACCTGCAATTCTACTTTTCCTGCCAAGAACCTTTTCTCTTATTAATGTGAAAAACTTTCAGAGCTCTGAAAAATGTGTGTGTGTTTATTTGATCCAAAATGTCAACAATTGTGAGCGAGAAAAATCTCAATGGGATGAGAAAATGCTCCTGAGAATGACAATTTTGCACCTCATTTTATACAATACAAGCAAAAGTGCAGACTTATGTGGGTTGCTTGAAATCCATGGGTGATAGATTAGGGAGACAGGAGAAAGCAAATTGGAGACACTTCTGTGATTGGAAAAAGGGTAAAATGATAGGCACATATTTCTTTTACAATGGTGGATGGAGGATAGTTTCAAGTCAACAATGAACTCAATAGCAATGAAGGGATCTCTGATCTCCGCAGAGCACAGAACAGTGCCTGAGAATGAGGTGTCCAAAATAAGGAAAATCAAATGATGTGTTATCATAGAGGCAAAAAGGCAGTACACACACTCAGTTAAGGTAAAGATTGGTCTTTGTCAGGGAAGATGCCACACAAGGATCTGACGACCCATCATGAGCTCCTGTTAGTGTTTTAATTTCAGACCATCCTTTGTAGTTACTTAAGGTCTCTGAGTTTGCAAGGCTGCCTTGCAGGACTTCCCTGAGCTAGTCAGGTCAGCATGGGGCCCCTTTTTCATTCACACATCCTCCTTTTATTCAGAAATCAATACAAATTATGCATTGATGATGAGTGTTAGTGTTATGTCTTCCTGAACAATGGACCATTCGGGATAAGGTAAGACTATAACCTTAAATGGCATTCAAAGTGGAATTTTTATTATTAATCAAAATAAAAAGGCAGGTGCATGGGAGGCATGAGATCCTATGTGTTCTTGTTAAAAAATATTCTGTATCAATTTTATATTTTGAGCTAACATGAGCAGAGTCCGTTTGCTGCTTGTCTTAAGTTTTGGTATTTTGTATCTAGTATAACATTTACATACCAGGAACAAAAGCAAAAACATTAAAGCAGGAACACTGCTTAGGAATAGAAAATGTCTACTACTAGACAAGAAAGTGACTAAGGAAAATAAGCATCCCAGCCAACCAAAAACCCTTTGCATGTATTTTCATAATTGCTTATTAAGCTAATTATATGTTTTCTTCTTCATCCACTGTTCCTTGTACTTATGCTATGTTTGACCTGAAGAATTAAGACTCTCTACTGTTTCCTTTCCATACTGATCATTAGAATGTACTTGTCTAGTAGGTGGGAAAACTTAGCAGATATCAAAATTCAACTACTCATAAGTAATAAGGTGTGTAATAAAAATATAAAAATCAGTTGGTGTACATATAATCAATAACAGTTAGGAGATAGAAGAAGAAGGTTTGAGCAGCAGTAATCTGTCAGCATCCAGGCCTTGTTGACTTCTTGGGAAAGCTGTCAGCCCCCACGGCCAGTGGTTTCTCATCCTTGACAAGTCTTCAGTCTCCTTGGTGGATGGAGGGCAGTGTCAGTGACAGATATCCATTTATGGTTAGGCCTCTCATAAGGTAACATCCTTTTTAACACATTGGAGAGAGTCTTTAATTAATGTGTTTCAATAAACAAAATCTCCAGGTTGTAGGTTTTGGTCCTTGAAGTCTTTGTCTCTTGGGATTACTGTGAAATGAATGTCACTAATGTATCATTGCCTCTAACCTTCCTAGTGAGTCATGGATAGTAATGTAGAATTTCTGCTTTTCAGTTTTCCTTATATTTGAAAAACAAAATGATTTAAAAATCAGCAGTATTTTAAACAGAGTCATAACAATAATAACCATCTTCTCTTCATTTAGTTCCCTACCCATTTTGTTGTTTATCCTGGTTATTTGCTAGTATTTTCGTGAATTCACTCATTCCTTAGAGATCTATACTTCTGCATTCAGTTCAGAGATGTGACCTGTGTAGAAACCTGTTACTTAGAGTAAGTCAAGCCCTGACCAGTTTGGCTCAGTGGGTGGAGCTTAGACCTGAGGATTCAAGGGTCCCAGGTTCAATTCAGTTCAAGGGCATATACATTGGTTGGAGGCACATTTCCAGTAGGGATTGTGCCAGAGGCAGCTGATCGATGTTTCTCTCTCATCAATAAAATATATGAAAAGAATAAAAAAATAGAGTAAGTCAAGAGTCCTTTTCATGAATTTTTCTAAAGATGTAACATATTTGAAAATGCAGTAAAGTAAAACAATATCTGTGAACGACAAAACAAAGTGGTATGGTTATAGTTTTGATTGCAATGCAATTGATGAAAAACTGCCTTTTTGGTAAAATATAACATTTCAAGGCAATAATTTTTGGATAACAACAATTACTGTAAATTTACAGAGAACGATATGAAAATATATAAGTATATGTATATATTTGGATTCAATACATAATTTCAATATAAAAGGAACAGAAAGCATGTAAGATTTTAAAACATTGTCCATGGCTTCTTGTATTGAGAATTGGATATAATTCATCAACTTCCAATGTTTGTGCCACAAATACCCGGAGTCGAACTGCCAGACACCCTCACAGGGAACCATCCTCTTGGCTGGCCTGGTGTCGCTGACACCAAGACCACTGTTACAACAGAGTGTTTCCTATTTGAAATTTTCTTGAATCTTTGTACATTCCTTCCTAGGGCAGGTTGAAATCTTTAGAACATCCATTTTAATAAAAATATAGGTACACAAATAGCACAGTTATTTATATTTTTAATTTTTTAAAGCTTCTCAGGTAATTTCAAGCATATTAAGTAGTCCTAAATTAGTCAAAAACGTTTCTCTAATAAGGAGAGAGAATAAATCCTTGAGGTACTCCAGTGCCCATTGGAATTGACTCAACGTCATCTCCTGTTTTAAAAGTCTCTTACAATAGAAACTTTGGGAAGGTTGCAAATATACTTGTGCAAAAGATTATACCATGGACTTTTTGTAAATCTACGTAAAGCAAACACAGACTTAGGGCAACTAACTCTAAAAGATATTAATCATACTTGCAAGCAGTTGTAATATTAAGTATTTTGTCCAGACTACAGAATTCTCCTTAATTTACATAAGCATTTAATCTTTGTAGGCCAATAAAAGATTATATCCTAGTAATGTCATATGGAGGCTGACAATTCACCACACATAACACACAGATGAACACATATCACACAAAAACTATACACACAATTTGAATTATTTTTTTGGTAGAGAAATAAAAGAATATTTTTATATAAAACTTTCACAAAATTGTATAGCCTATACCCCCTTTTACAAACCTTTCCTCACCTTTTACAAACCTTCTTACCCATTCAGAAATAACTATCCTTAGAGAAACTTACATGTGACCTTTTCCCTCAAATATGACTCTCCATACCTCAAGCCTTCTATTGTCATAACTGTATAATTTCTTCCAACATAACTGGAACTTTTAACTGTTAGGAGCATTAATTTCCAGTCATAAGCACACAAGTCAACAAACAGCATTCCTTAGATTGACGTTGATGAACATATTTTAATCAAACTCTTACTTTGAAAAAACACACCTTCAGCAAAGCAAAAAACATTACATCAACAGCTCCAAATCCATTTTACAGACCTTCTGCAATTAAAAGACCCCCAAAAGCAGTGAACTTCAGACTTGTCTAGCAATCAGTGTGTCAGTATTCACGTTATTTCAAAATGTGTAGACATTTAATAGCTTTCATTAAAACTTACTAAGTTAGAAATATATAGTGGAAAAAGCTAAAGAGATTTGTGTAGGTGGGTAAGGTATTGTTTTTTCTATTGGGATAAGTCATATCTTCCAGAGATCTGTATTTTTAAAAATGGCCTAGACAAGACGTCTTGGTGAACTCAGGTATTTTCACTTCAAGGGTTCTGGGACTTTGGTTGCATGAAGCCAATTATCTGTAAGACTCCAAAATGAATAGGGGAGGTTTGGGGAAGGGAGAAGGACTTTGTGGGCTTTGAATTGTTTCTGGAGCAAAACCTATGGCACCTTGAAAACTTCATTTGTAAAACAAGGATAGTCATTTTCAATACCTCAGGAACTGGGTTGCCCCCCGACAAATGTTAGCAAGGGATTGACAAATGCATTCACCCATTTTTGGATGTTTTCTTTCTATTTGGGAATATTTTTCTAGTTTCCAGAAAGCTCACAACTCTGAGAGGTATAAAGACTTTTAGGTATATGAAACCGCCGTCTGTCTCCCCTGGGAATGGCAACACAGGTCCCAGGTACGAGATAGTCTTAAAGTTAATGGTGCCAAAGCCTCTCTGTTACCCACTTTATATTGCAACCAGGTAATTGGTGTAACAAAAGCAGATTGGCTTCTTGTTTGAGGCACTCAGTGTCAAGTTACTCCCATTTGGTGAATATGTACCCCAAAAGAGAATTCTCACTTCACTATGGGCTGGTCCCCCATCTTTAGGCAGACATATGAGCAAGCCTAGTGTTAGAGGCATGTCTGCAGGTCTCTGGGCTGTTTGGGGCCATTCTGAGTAGGGTGGGTACCCTGTTCAGCCATCTCTCAGGGTCTTGTGGAAGATAATACTGAAGAAGAGATGATTAGCAAACATTCGGTCAGTCTCAAGCTTAGTTTCCCCCTCGAAGGTTCCTTTAAAATCATTACTTTCCCTTTTGGTTCAGTATCTGGTTCATTTATTCTAAGTATATATGTTACTATTCTGGAGAAAGCATATGTCAGCATCACTGATTTCATTAAACAGTAAAAAAAAAAAACACTCACTAAAGAGGGGAATTGGGGAAGATTTGATAAGCAAACCATATATATTCTCATAACATTCCCTAGTTGGAAGGAAACAGGTTTTGATTAAAAAACAGACATTTGTAGGAAAGCTTTATTCCGATGGTGAAAGCAATTAATTGGTTGTGGTTAAAAAGAAATAAAATAGCCTCAATATATACAGGGTACTTAGTGGCTTCTCCTCCTCCCCCTTTTTTAAAATATATTTTTTATTGATTTCAGAGAGGAAGGGAAAGGGAGAGAGAGATAGAAACATCAATGATGAGAGAGAATCTCCAATTGGCTGCCTTCTGCATGCCCCCTAATGGGGATCAAGCCTGCAACCTGGGCATGTGCTCTTGACCAGAATCAAACCTGGGACCCTTCAGTCTGCAGGCAACACTCTCTCTCCTTAGCCAAACTGGCTAGGGCAATGGATTCCCTTTTAATGATCATTTAAAATTCTCCCAAAGTATCAGTGGGAAGGAAAAACAAGCTTGGAGCAGCCCTAGGCATGTTTCTGTTTGTATCCTTTTTCTAAATCCTGTTTCAGTTTCCTATATCCCTAAAGTGTGGAGGCTTCTCTATAGGAGATTTCTACAAACCTTATTTAGTAATTCTCTTGCTTTTGCTCCCAGAAACCAGGAGTATATTAATTGCAATAGGATAAAATAGCCAGGATTACATGTTCCATCAGTTAAATTTCTCTGTGAACCAATCAGGTCCATAGAGAAAATGGAGGATGATTGCTGATTCCTCTCTGGCTGAGAGCAGCTTTTCTCCAAAGGGAGTTGGCAGAATTCCTAATCTCATTTTCCCTTAAGTCAGTAGGGAGGGGCAGTGGAGGGGACAGAATGGGAAGAAAGAAGGGAAGGGAAGGAACACATCTAGACAAGGAAGCTCAGAGAGCAAAAGATATAGGGGACGTGCTATAGAAGGGGGAGGATGGGGTGTTAGCATGTATTAGCTTCAGGAGAGTTGGAAGATAATCTCTGAAATTTCTTGTTCATTTATTTTTTAAAGAGAATTTGCCTGTGCTTCTCCTGAGAAGTTTCTAATTTCCAAATCAAGATGTGCATCCTATGCACTCAATCAGTTCAATTTTCAGGCCGCCATTGTTATAGTTATTTGTTTCTTTTGTTTTATTTTGCCTGTGAAAAATTAATTTAGGCACCCAAAGAAAACTGTATATTGGCCATTACTCAGTTGATATTTTGTAGTTAAATCTTCCTACATTTACCCTTCTGTAAAGCACTTGCAAGTCAAGGCTTCCTATCAGGAATATTAATGAGGGCTGGGGCCTGGGAGTTCCCAGCCATGGAGGCACAACTTCCCATGTTAATTATAGGTGTGCTTGTTGCTGTTGTTTTTATTGTTTGGTATCTTCAGAGTCTCAGCACAGTTTCTAGGAGTGTTATGTAGTGGGTTAAAATTTGTTGCTTTATGGGTTGAGCTGCAAGTTGCTCACTCCCCTAGAGTCTCATTCAACCTTCTTATGTGCCTCAGTTTCTCTCCTTGCTGACTAAACAACCAGAAGGGCTACCAGCAGAGGTGGACTAAACCTCATTAGTGCTCCCCCTGAAGAGCCAGTTAGTTTAATTGCAGTTGTGTGGGAATTTCCTTATGGGGCTCCTGCATGTCATGAGGAATGACCTCTGTCACATCCGCAAAGATCCTCAGTTGTCTAAGAACATCTGAGATTCATGCAGGAAGGAGGATGTGCCCCTGTATCTTCTGAGCTGAACAAGATCAGCTCTCACTTAAACAGCTAAGGTGTTTGCCCAGACTCTCAAAAGGCAAATCCTATAGAAAAGCCAGGGGGGAAAACCAGTCCCATTTTCCCTCCTGTCTCTCCATAGCCTGGGATCTATGAACTGTTAACTTTTGTTCCGCCAAGAGTATTACAAAATATGGCTCCAATAAAGTCAGCAACACAAGCAAGGGAAGGTCCTGAATCCAACAGACAAGAGTCACAGGTTCACCGGCAGGCAGGGAACTGGTGCGTCAATGGACCCTTTGCTGGATGCCAGCACCGGGTGTAGGTCTGCAGGGTGGTGCTGGGTGAGATTTTCTGGGATCCTGCTGTATTGTGCCAAGTAAATGTCCATGTCAGAAGCATTCAAAACTGTGAACAATTGTTGAGATTTTATCTGAGCCAAATGGTCATTTGCCTTGAATCAAAACCTCAATGGATTGAAATAATGCTCTGGAGAATGGCACTTGTCACCTTTTTTTAGATATTACGGTCAGAAGTGGCGATGTATGTGAGTTGCATGAAATCCATTGGTGATAGATTGGATGAAAAGTGAAATGACAGACACATACTTCTTTCCCATAGGGGGATATAGGACAGAACAGCCAACAATGAACTCAATAACAATGAGGGGATTTGTGGTCTCCACAGAGCAAAGAGTATCCAAAAAAAAGGAAAATTCCTTTGACATTCCAAAGCTATGTTCTTGTAGATTCCAAAAGACAGTAGACAGTCTCAGTTAAGGTAAATAATGACCTTTTTTGCAGAAGATTCCAACCTAGGACCCAGCGACCCACCGTAAACAGCTTTTAGTTAAAACGTTTTAATTTCAAAGCATCTTTGTGATAACTTTAGGTCTCTGAGGTTAAAAGACCATCACCCAGGCCTTCCCTGACCTAATCACAGATTAGCGAGTGGCCGCTTTTTGTGTGGCCACACTCTCCTTTGATTCACTCATGCCCCACTTCATGCACCAATCATGTCCCTCCTCTGTCCCACCACAGGAGAAAAAACCACCAACCCTGAGTAGGAAAAGGTCCAGTAGGGTGCCAGCAGCTGCAGCTTCCTCACGAACTGTGGGCCTGGCCAGCACGTCCACGGTGCTCAAAACACTGGTGCCCCAGAACCTGTTCGCCACCTGGGAGGTGGACTGCTCCAGCCCCAGCTGCGTGCCCAGGTGGTGTAGTCTCACTGTAACGAAGCTAGTGATCTTCAAGAAGCTGGCCAAGGACCTCAACTCCGTGGTAATTTCCGTGAGGATGCGGGACTCCAAGGGCATCCTGAGGTCCCAAGAGATTGTGCTGCCCCGCAGTAGACCAGTGTACACCAACCTGGCACTCACCTTCTCCCTGCAGTACAACCACTTCCTCAAGGGAGAAGGTAACAAGCTCCTGATCATGCTGGAGCAGAGGAAGTGCTCTAAGAACAGAAACGTCCTGGGCTACAAGACACTGGCCTCTGGCGCCATCCACATGGCTGACGTCATGCAGCGAAACCCCAGGTGTGGCCAGATGGTGAGCCTCTTTCGCAGCATCAAGGAATACTCCACTGCGGTGGCCGAGATCTGGATCTCCTCCCTGTGCAGTGAGCCCATCGAACACGAGGATAGTGCCATGCAGGTCAGCCCTAAGGCCAAGGCGGCAGGGAACTACGAGGGGCAGGATGAGCTGCAGGCCAGCGGCAGGGGAAAGCACAGACAGGACCTGCACAAGGATGCCTTGGAGAAGGGGGAACCAAAGAAGCAGCGGCCATCCATAGGAGGAAACCTGAAGCTGAAAGTCCTGGCGCTGTTTCACAGGTCCAAAGTGTCAGAGAGGGACCTTCGGTCTGACATGATGGGGAAACGCAGGAAAAGTGACACATACCTGGAGGATGATGAGAGCGTCCTCAGCACCCCCAGGCCCAAGCTCAGGCCATACTTGGATGGCCTGTCAGACTCCAGTTTGCAGACGGAGATGTGGGGCAGCCACAGTGACAGGACCCAAACAGAGCCTCTGAGTCTGCCCCACATGCACGAGAATTCGTGGGCCCTGGGAGGCAAGCAGCCAAGTGAGACGGACAATGGATTTGTGGCCCACAGCACACCCACCAGCAAGGTGGACAACATCCAGATCTCTCTGTCCATGCCGCCCATCGACCAGGAGGACAGCGCCAGGCAAGCCAGTCCCGAGGCTGAGTCCTCGGACAACTACTCTGAGTGCATGTGTGAGAGCTTCTTCTCGCAGCGGGAGGCCAGCTACCACACCGCTGACCAGGAGGAGGGTGACTGTGATGAGGGGACTCTCATATTCACAAGGAGCACCCTGACCACGCAACAGAACTACCACCAGAAAGTCCTGTTATGGCTGCGCACAGTCCAAGGTTTGGAGGAGGTCCTGGACCCTGAGCAGGACCATGGGGAACATGTCCCGGAGGTGGAGGAGGACCTGGACCTCCTGTATGACATGCTGCCGAACCCCAGTGACAGTGGCACAGACACTGAGGACAATGGCAGCGTCCTCAGCACCACCATACCTAAGCTTCAGCCATACTTTGAAGGGCTGTCTAGCCGCCCAGGCATGAAGGACAATCACAGTGTCCTCAGCAGCCCCAGTCCCAAGCTCAGGCCATACATGGAAGGCCTGTCAGACTCCAGCTTGCCGATGGAGATGCGGGGCCTCCACAGCACCAGGATCCAAAAGGAGCCTCTGAGTGTGGCCCACCCGCCTGAGAACGCGAGGGCCCCGGGAGGCAAGCAGACAAGCCACAGTGACTCCCAACTTGTGGCCTACAGCACACCCACCACTAAGATTCGAATGGCCTCCCTGTCCCGCCAGCCTATCGATCAGGAGGCCACTGCCATGCCGGCCAGCAACAAGGCCCAAACCTCGCATAACCACCTCGCCAGCACATCTGAGAGCTGCTTCTTTGAGCAGCCGGCCAGTCACAATGCCGTCCACAGGCAGTCCCAGGAGAATAACTTGGACCAAGGGAATCTCATAGTAAGAAGGAGGTGCATGAACAGGCAACACAATTACCACCAGGAAGCCATGGCATCTATGCTCAGGGCCCAAGTGTCGGAGAAGGTCATATCCTCAGAACAGGCCCTTGTGAGGCATGTCCCCAAAGTGGAGAAGGCTCTGCACCGTCGGTATGATATTGTGCTGAGCTCTAGTGACAGTAGCCTAGACACGGAGGACGATATCAGTGTCCCCAGCACCCCAAAGCCCAAACTCAGGCGATACTTTGACAGCATGTCAAGCGATAGTAGCTCTGACTCAGTGGCCCACACAATTCGCTCCCCTGGGAAGCAGCTGGCACAGCTGGAGGACAACCGGGAGGCAGGGTCCTCCGCCCAGCATTGGTTCACCAAGAAGCTGCCATCCATAGTGCGCTTCACCAAGTCTCTGGTCCTGCCCTCCAGCAGGTCCAAGAGGAAGCAGGCTGGCCACCGGGGCTGCGGCACAGCCCTGAATGAGTGGGTCAACAGAATGGGCAACGAGAGCCCATACCCACAGAGCCAGTGGCAGATCCCCAGGAAGCCCATCCGTGACCAGCTCCACAACATCCTCATTTGCCAGGACAAGATGCCCGAGAACATCATCCTGGTCAACACCTGCGCCTGGCAGGGCCAGTTACTTTCGGACATCCTGCAGGGGCACTCGCTGCCCGTGGTGTGCACTTGCTCCACAGATGACGTCCAGGAGGCCTTCAGCATCATCGTCTCACACATGCAGAGATACTGCAACTGCGATTCCCAGGCCCTGACGCCTGTGAAGATGGCGGTGGCAGGGGCACAGCCCTACTTCAACGCTGTGCTGCGGGTCTTCGTGAGGCAGCTGTCCCAGCAGCCACCCCAATGGCTAGACTACATGCGCTTCCTGGTCATCCCGCTGGGTCCCCACCCCTTGGCCAGCTACCTGGGCTCCATGGACTGCCGCTACAACAACTTCTTCCAGGACCTGTACTGGCGGGACATGTTCAACAACCTGGAGTCTGAGAACACCTTGCAGGACACACAGGACGTTGTGTCGAGAATCTCTGAGTACGTTGCAGGGGCCAACTGTGTCTACCTGCTGCCCATTGCTGAGGCCATTCTCATGTCTAAGCAGCAGCGCCCCAATGAAAAGTCCACACAGCTCATCCCCTTTGTGGGGGCAGTGAAGGTTGGAAGAGTGGAACCATCTGCAGCCATGTCAGGAGGCTCAGATGATGTAGTCACCTCATGCTCCGGTGAGCTTCTGTCCCCTACCGGGAAGGCCTCACCCAACACACTCTCCCCCGCATCAGTGAGTGGGAGCCTGTCCTCCACCAGTCAGAGTGTCCATGCACAGATGATGGAGCTGCAGGTGGATTACTGGACAGCAGCCCAGCCAATAGATACGAAGAGAGTCACAGAGAAGAAACAGCTGCCTACCACCAAAAACACACTCAAGTGCTTGTTCCAGTCTGTCCAGGTCAGCAGGCTGCCCCGCAGTGGTGAGGGCACAGCAACACCTGCCTTGTCCATGGCTGTGGTCACCAAGGAGAGAAAAAAGAAGGCGCCCAAGAAAACCACGGACGAGAATGTGGAGTCTCAAAGCCAGTGCATCCAGGGCATTGGTCGCCTGGTTTGCAGGGCCAAGCACCAGCAGAGCATGCTGCCGGTCGTCATCGATGGCGTCGAGTGGAATGACGTGGCGTTTTTCCAGTTGTCAGCCCAGTGGTCCTCCCACGTCAAGCACTTCCCCATCTGCATCTTCGGACACAACAATCCCACCTTCTAGCCCTGCCCCTTCCCCTGCCCTTCACTCTGCCTTGGCCAAGACCAGAAGGACCCAGCTGCTTTTCTGTGAACAGTTCAGTTTACTATAGACACAGACCCTGGGAACGCAAAGAGAATGTGCTCACAGCCTGGAACCTAAGGGGGTTGCCCCTCCCTGGGAGCTCCGCAATGCTCTGTTCAGTAACCAGAACGCTGTGGCGGGTGGGACTCAGCAGGGCAGTGTTGAGCTGGAGCATCATGGAAGATGTGTTTTGGCCTCCGGATGCCCAACATTCTCAGTGAGAAGGGTTCTGGCCTTGAAGACCTGCCCTTCCAGGAAGCCAGGACTCTGCTTCCCTGGGAGACAGCTCCAACCTGTGCCCAGACTCAGAGGTTGGCAGCCAGAGGTCAAGGGCTAGCCTCTGATGGCAGTATTCTGAGCAGAACTTGGAGTCCAGTCAGCCCAGCCCTGGGGAAACAGCTGCCCGACAGCCAACTGGTCTAGCACCACCTACTCAGGGTTACCAGTGAACTCCAGCCTCACAGGCAGAAAGAGAAAAGACCTGTATGGTGCGCATCGCCCTAGCACACTGGCTAGACAAAGTGGTCGATTACTTGAGGAGGGAACCCACCTTCGTTCCTGTTACTACAGAACATTTGTTACCACCCAGCAGCTGTGGAACCAGTTATTTACCAGGTGAGCCCCTCCCCCTCCAGAGCACATGCTCACCAGGCCACCTGTTGGCTGTTTGCCTTCAGGTCACTGCAACTCTCTGAGTGTTTGTTCCTCTGATACCTCCGAGAAGCAGGGAGCAGGCTCATAGGGTTATTGTAGGGACTCGCTGGGTTCCTCCCTGGTAAGTGTTCTCTGGTAGCCTAGGCAGTGGAGAAGTCTGCTGCAGGGGCTGTGATTGAACCAACTGGTCATTTTCTGTTTCTGCTGAAGAAGCCACTGCCAAATTGTGATTCTCTTTGGGGCCTTGGGTTTAGCTCTTTTCTAATATTCCAAAGAGATTGGAGATACTATTAGGGGGTCTCTGTCCCAGGTGAATCCAGATTAGAGATGCCAGGGGTGAGCAGTGGGGCCCAGGCTCACTCAGCAATCTGAGGTGGGGCTGGTTTGGGCTCATTCAATCAGCACGTATATTAGAAGCCCTGCCTGGTACAGAAATGTTTCTAGGCACTGACCATAACCCAGTGCTCAGAGCAGACCCCAAGCCTGCACTCCAGAGCTTCCTTCTGGGAGGGAGCGATTCAGTCCCACTAGGCTGCACAGGCTCATAGTGTCCACAGAACACCTGATGTGACGTCCTCCTGGCCTCCTCTCCCTATGGCTGCATCTTCGCGCATTGTGAAGAGGATGGTAAACCTCTGTTCAGCAGAAAACGTGAGTCAGTTTTGGATCCGATCCATGAGGGGAGTATGGAGACTGTGAATTCAAGGTGTTGGCAAAACCATGGATCCCACTCATGGTGGGATTTCTGCAAGAGGCAGAGGTCGGAGGGCTTCCCTAGAAAAAAGGACATGAGTCATACAGCTGTGCAAGTGGATATGGGTGGTGTGGGTGAGTGGGAAGGTCAGTGGACAGACAGCCCCTCAGACAATTCATAGCCTTCCACTCCTAATTCTAGCCCAGTCTGCACCCCTATCCCGGGACCTTGCTCCCTAATCTGGTAGAACCTCCGCAGTGGCAGCTTGGGGTACCCCACCCTGTGGGAGTTGAGTTTCAGTGGGAGGCAAAGAACCACACAGGACAGCTAGTGAATGAGGCAGCATGTAGGTGCAGGAGCCAAAGTTTGAGGTGATAGGAAGGCCCTGGGGTTTGTTTGTTTGCTCACTGGTCAGTATTCCTGAAGCACCTGCTCAGTGCCAATGAGTGACATGAACTGGGTGGACACCAGGCCTCTCAGTCCTAATGGGAGGGAACAGGGACACTGCGAGAGCATGTCAGGTTCCCCTGAAGAAGGGGACAGGTGGTTCCCTCATTGATCCCGAGCTGTCAGGTAGGAGGGCTTCATGCCAACCATTCCTGGGTGACCAGGCCCATCTCTGCCAGGACTGCCAGACTGAAGGTGGACAAGGAGAAGGTCTGGCTTCTGGATGGGCAGGAGCAGCAGGCATAGGACCCCAGGCTCTCTGAGTGGTGCTGTGGGAGGGCCGTGTGGAAGGGAAAGGCAGGCCTCACATTCTGCTGCTCACCTATCTCTCTCCCCAGGGCCATCTCCTGCATCCTGAGCATCTGGCTGGACCAGCACCTTCAGAATTTCCCAGCCTGATGATGCTGTTGGCTTCCATAGAGCTCAACTTGCAGTCTCCTACCTGCCAAACAAGGCCCAGTGCCTCAGCGGGAGCACCTGAGCCCACTGAGGCCGAGACAGGAGGAGGAGGAGGCCTCTGGGGGTGGTGTGGGTGAGTGTGCCTTTGGAAGGCACACAAAAGGCAGTGAGGGTGGTAACATGTCCTCTTCTTGCATCGACAGAACCAGCTCCAGAAGAACACCAGGAAAACCCACAAGGGCAACGCCACCCTAGTGGCCTCTCCAGAGCCAGAGCCGGATCCAGGCCCAGCTTTCACTGAACTTCAAGAGGCAGAAGAACCACCTGCAGCATTTGAGCAACTCACCCCAGCATCTGTGCGGCCTGTGGTGCTAGATCCCAGGCCAGAGCGCGTGTCAGCAGCGATAGCAGAGAGGGCACCCTCCTAACCCCATTTAGACACAGTGTTAAATGTGTAATATTCTTCTTACATATGTTTATAATTTTACAATATTTAATGACATACAGTGTACCGTAGAGAAAATATACTGAAGTACTAAACAGAAAGTTAATTTAGAGTCTATAAAATTTAACCCTAAAAACCCTCAAAGCTTTGAGCAAGTCTGTTTTTCTGGACCCTGACCCACCCAGAGAGAACTGCCCTCACCTTCTCCACCTGCCCTCCCTGGAGCCAGGACTCTGCTTCCCAGGGAGCTGGATCCACCCTGTGCCCAGACACAGTGCTGAGCTCCCAGTGGGGGCATCCTAAGCCCAACATGGACGCCTGTCAGCTCACCCCTGGGCCTCCATGTTGTCCCCAACACCACTCACTCAGGCTTCCAAATAAGCTTGACCTTCACAGGGCAAAAAAAAAAAAAAAAAAAAAAAAAAATTAAAAATTAAAATGGACATGTAAGGTGTAGACCTCCCAGGAAGAGTTAATGGAAAAACTGGTCAAATACTTGGTGCCCAGCTTACTGGGCAGCGTCCCCACCTTGGTCTGCACCCACAGTTCTGTGTTAATACAGAACTTTTGGGACTCACCAACGTGTGTGGGACCAACCATGGACCAGGTGAGCCCTGCCCCTCCACAGCACAGTGGTCACTCAGCCACCTGCTTGCTGTGAGTCTCCAGATCCCTGCATGTCCCTGAGTGTTTGTTTCTCTGAACATGGGGAGAGCCTAGGCCCAGCTTCATAGGGTTATTGTAGGGACTTGGGGCGGCGGGAGGGGGGTTCCTCCCAGGAAAAGGCCCGCTGGAAGCCTGGACTCTGGAGAGCTGTGCTGGTGGAGCTGTGGTTGTTCCAATTGGCCATTTTCTCTTCTTTTAAAGAAACTTGTGCCTTATTTGTGATTCTCCTCAGGACTTAGGCTAAGCTATTTTCCCTTTTGATAAAGACGTTGGAGATTCCATTAGGGGTCTCTGTCCAGGGTGAAGCCAGATCAGAATTCCCAGGGGTGAGCAGGGGGACCCCAGGCTCAGCCAGCCTTCTGAGATGGGGCTGGTTTGGGCTCATTCATTCAGCAAAGGCCCTGACCACAGGACTGCACTCCAGTGCTTCCTTCTAGTCAGGAGTGATTTCAGTCACACTGGGCTGCACAGCCAGGTAGCATCCACAGTACAGCCCATATGACTTCTTCCTCAAAGTATCGCTGATCTACACGTACTGTGAAGCAGAAAGTGGATCTCTAGACCAGCAGAAAAAGTGAATGGGCTTTGGATCAGAGCCTTAAGGGGAGTATGGGGACTGTGAGTTGGAGAAGCTGGCAACACTCTGTATCTCATGCCTTGTGAGATTTCTGCCAGAGGGCAGAGGTCTGAGGGCTTCTGCTAGAAAAAAGGGAGGGAGTCAGAGAGCTGTGCGTGTGGATTGGGTGGTGTGGGTGAGTGGGGATCAGGCTGGCCCACACAGAAAAGAGCTCCCAGAGGCTGAGCTTAGGCAGAAGCACAGAGCCACTCAGGTCATTGCCCAGGGCCTGCAGTCTAGAGGGCTTCCTGGGGTGGGGCCTTGAACTGGGACTTCCGTGATGGAGATGGGAGGTTTCTTCCTTGTAAGGCACACAAAAGGCAGTCATGGTGGTAACATGTTCTCTTCCTGGATCTACAGAAGCAGCTCCAGAGCAAGATGAAGAAACACCTAAAGCGGCAACGCCTACTCTCTTGCCCTCTCCAGAGCCAGAGCCGGCTCCAGGCACAGCCGTCACTGAACTTCCAGATGTGGACCCACCTGCAGCTTGTGAGCAACGCACCTCAGCTCCTTTGGAACCTGTGGTCTTAGATCCTGGGCCGCAGCGTGTGTCAGCTGCCACAACAGAGAGGGCTCCCTCCCTCATTTATATGAAGTTTTAAAATATTTGTGTTCATCATACATATCTTTAACTTTATGTATTTTTTCATACTATTCAGTAACATTCAGTCTAATTAAAGAAAATGTAATGAAATACTCAAATATAAATTTAATTTAGTTTCCATAAAATTTAACTCTACAATCCTTCAGAGACTTGAGCAAGTCTGTTTCTTCTGGGCCTGCGTCGTGTTACTATGAGTCATAGTTTGGGAAGAATGAGTCTCTCAGGAGCCATCTGCTCTAAGGATGTGATGTTCTTGAGGCCCAAGACAATGGGACTTTGGGGGAAATTGACCCACCAGCATTGGGGCAGGGACCCTTGATGTCAGGGCTGCAAACCCACATTTTGTTTGACTTCATCTCCCACCAGCACATGGACAAAGCCTGGCCTTAAGCGCCCCCTGGAGTCCACGTTGCAGAATGCTGTAGGGTTTAACCAGCAGAGAGCAGTTCCTGAACCCTTACTGACACCTGCACCTGGACAGAAAGTCCACCCTGCCCCACGGGCACTGAACAGCTTTCTGAGCATCTCCTCTGTGGGCCCACAGCACTGAAGAGGGGACAGGGAATGTCCCAGGGCCCGGGGTTCACACTCATCTCCTCCACAGGCACCGCTTCGAAATTTCCTCTGGGGTCAGAGCCTCTGTCTGTCTGCCCTCAGACCCTAGGCTCTGGTTCAGTTGGGCTTTTGCCTGAGGCTCTTCTGACTCTCCAGAGCCCAGCAGCCATTCTTTCTCACGCCCCAAGGCTGAACAAGGTTGTGGAGACAGCCTGGCTTCTCCTTTTACATCAATCCTCCTCAGTGCTCTGAACCATCCTGGTGAGGATGGCCTAGCAGCCTTGTACAGCACCCCGCCATGGCACAAGCTACACTGACTCAGGACAAATGGGCGCTCACTGGGGACCACACCCAGGGTTCCTGGTCTCAAGGAGATCAGCCCTGTTGGTTGACACAGGGAGAAAGGAAATCTGAATGGAGTCTGATGAGACCTCCCACTGACCCCTGAGGACCATAAGCCCTGAGAACGTGAGCCCATTGCGGGGGCACTGCACAGGCTCTCTTTAGGATGTGATTTCTAAACCAGAAAGATGAATAAGTACTTGTCTACCCTCTTCATCCTGATTTTACAATGGCAGCCAATGAAGGCTTGTGAAATTAAAGGAGGTCTGGAAATCAGGGGCAGGTCTCCCTAAGAGGTCCATGGTGATGACAGTGCACTTGCATGCACTTGGAGTGGGCCTGGAGGGGCAGCCGCCTGCCTTGCCTGTAGTGTCTCTGCAGTAGACCAATTCCAGGATGCCATAATTTTAAGAGGTTCATCAAAAGGTTGATGAAACTTGGGGTCTCAACAGGGTTGAGTCACACATGTTGGGAATGGCTAAAGGCATTTCCCCAAACCTGAATAGGAAACTGACTATGGCTGCCAGACAGCTAAAAGGCATCTTAATCTACATTTTATTGCCTCCTACTGGCCAAACACCTGAACAGCCTTAGGCTATTCCCCAAACTGACAATGCCTCTGTACCCTTTGAAACCTTACCTTTTGAAGTGTATTATCTCCACCTTGCCTTAGGACAAATTGTGTTAATAAAAGCAAGGGGCCTAGACAAGGAGGTACTCTTCAGTCCCTTTAGCTGAAGGTCCTCTGACCCCCAATGCCTTTCAAAATTATAACTCGTCTCCGGACTCTTTATCAGTCTCCGGATTTCTATGTCATCTGTGCACAGCCTTTTCCAGATTCTTGAACCCTTCTTGATGCTGGGCCATGAACCCTGGCACGTCTCCTTACCTTGGAAGCTCAGAACTGTGGTCTCAACAGGTGCTGTTTCTTCTTTCGAATTACACTTTTCAGTTTGGCTCTACTTTGCAGGTCCTTTCCTAAGTTTCACAGCCATCATCCAAACTGGAGGCAGAGGGTGTGAGAAATGAGGGGCAGGGGGCTGGAGGCAATTGGGAGGAAAAAGAGGGAGATAGAAGGGGAGGGCCAGGGCCTGGTATGGGACCACTGTGCTAGTGATCTATTGCTGACAGTTACCGCACATTAGAGACTTAACCAACACACACTTATTAGCTCACACATCTGTGACAAGGAATCCTGCATGGCTCAGCTGGGACTACTGTGGTCTCACCTGTGGCAGGATCTCTGTCACTGAGGGTCTGAGCTCACTTGGGGGAGGGGGTGGTCTTTGGGATACAGTTTGGATGGAAGGCCTGACTTCCTCTCTCTCTGTTGGTCTCATTCAGTGCTGGGCCACATGGGTTTCTCCAGATAGCAACTCATAGCACAGAGGCTTATTCCTCAATAGAGAGAGAGAGAGAGAGAGAGAGAGAGAGAGAGAGAGAGAGAGAGAGAAGATCAGAGTAAGCAAGTGGATAAGCATCAATTTTTATTTATTTTATTTATTTTTTTTTTATTTCTTAAAGTATTACAAAGGGTGTTATATATGTGTCCATTATTTTCCCCCTGCCCTAGACAGTCCCCTAGCCTCCCCTATCCCCCAGTGTCTTATGTCCATTGGTTATGCTTATATGCATGCATACAAGTCCTTTGGTTGATCTCTTACCCCCCTACCTTCTGCCCCCCAACCCTCCCCGGCCTTCCCGCTGCAGTTTGATAATCTGTTTGAGGCAGCTCTTTCTCTGTGTCTATTATTGTTCAAAAGTTTATAATGGTCTTTATTATCCATGAATGAGTGAGATCATGTGGCATTTTTCCCTCACTGACTGGCATATTTCACTTAGCATAATGCTCTCCAGTTCCGTCCATGCCGTTGCAAATGGTAAGAGTTCCTTCCTTTTTAGAGCAGCATAGTATTCCATCGTGTAGATGTACCAGTTTTCTAATCCATTCATCTATTGATGGGCACTTAGGTTGTTTCCAGATCTTAGCTATGGTGAATTATGCTGCTATGAACATAGGGGTGCATATATCCTTTCTGATTGGTGTTTCTGGTTTCTTGGGATATATTCCTAGAAGTGGGATCACAGGGTCAAATGGGAGTTCCATTTTCAGTTTTTTGAGGAAACTCCATACTGTCTTCCATAGTGGCTGCACCAGTCTGCATTCCCACCAGCAATGCACAAGTGTTCCTTTTTCTCTGCATCCTCTCCAGCACTTGTCGTTTTTTGATTTGTTGATGATAGGCAGTCTGACAGGTATAGAAA
This sequence comes from Myotis nattereri, assembly GCF_964212035.1. Lineage (NCBI taxonomy): Eukaryota > Metazoa > Chordata > Mammalia > Chiroptera > Vespertilionidae > Myotis > Myotis nattereri. The sequence continues at coordinate 9,319,697 of NC_138091.1, read as the reverse complement.
AACTTTTCAGGTTGGGAATAAATCAACTATAGAACTTGTATGCATATCTGCATAACTCAGGGACTCAGATAATGGGTGGTGAAGCCCTGGGGTGGGGGGTAGGGATCAGCTAGAAGTCGTCAATGGGGTAAAAAGGGGACATATGTAACCCTTTCAACAATCAAGATTAAAAAAATAAAATGGATTTGCTTTAAAATTCTTAAGTTCTTTTTTCTTTTTTTTTAAATTGACGAGACAGTGAGAGAGAACCAAAAGTGTGTGGGAGAAGTATCAATAGGTTGCCTCCTGTATGCACCCAGACTGGGAATCAAACCCACAACCTAGATGTGGGCCCTGACCAGGAACCGAACACGAAGAGCAATCCTTCAGTGCACAGGACGATGCTCAACCACTCTGTCTGTCCCAGGCACCGGCTTTGAGAACCAAATCATGGATTTCGTGTTGGATCCCTTTGCCGTCTTCTATGGAGTCACTAAGAACAGCCACATTGAAAGGGAGGGCACACATTCACACCACACGAGGAAGGTGTAGTCCATGGGGAGTTACTGAGGAGGGAGCCAGTGACTCGAGAGGTCCATGCCTTGCCCCGGATCACAGACGGTCAGAATGCAAAGACTGAGATAAACCCAGTTGTGTCCTCCCAGAGGGGGTCCTAGGTGCCCGCAGCTTTGCTCAGGGGCTCTGGAAAAGGCTGTGCCTCTGGAATCGTGTGCTGACATGGAGATGGCACAGGGGAGACTGTGAGCACTTGGCAGCCTAGACAGTATTTTTCTGAAAAGGAGCCCAGATCTGGAATCACAAAGGTGCACCTCTGTCCACAACCCACCTGCAGTGGAGAAAGCCAGGCCCCCTTATGCTCAGCTCATGCTTAGGTAGTTGTGGATCACACCCTCATTAGATAATTGAGAAATTGAAGCCCTTGTTCAGGCAGGGATTGGCCAGGGTACATGACATTCAGAGTGCAAACTTCAGGAATGTTCACACCTTCCAGGCCAAGGCTCCCACCTCCCCACAGAGTTGGTCTGGACATTAGAAATCCTGACATACTGGGCAGCTTCAGCCTGATCCTCCCTTTGTGGGGGCTGATTTGTTCTGGAGTCCAGAAAGGGAGCACTATCATGTGCACATACACACACACACACTCACACACACACACATTCACTCTAGATGTGATGACATTGGGGGGGATTAGAAAAAAAAGCAGACACAGAGGAGGTGACAACAGGAAGGAAAAAGAGGTTGGAGGCACTACCTACATGTGACAGTCCTCCTCCTACTTTATAGCTCCTCCCACACAGTAGCCTGAACAGCCATAAGAAGCACTTGCTCCATTACCCATTGTGCAGGCAGGACAGAGACGGGCCCTGACAGGCACAATGACTGATCCAGGATCAAGAAAAGGTAAGAATGAGGGATTGAGTCTGCACCCAGGGAGGTTTCCTCAAGTCTGGGACCCTGACTGCACCCAGAGCTTCTAGGTGGCTGGGTAGAGGGGTTTGCTGGTGCCACTGTGTACAGAGAAGGTGTTTCATGCAGAAGAGGTGTCTGCAGACAGCAGCCCACAGGACTACTTGCATAGCTGTCATGAGATAAAGGGACTCAGGGAAGACAATACCAGGTATGAGGTCACTATCCAATATAACTTAAAACCCCCGTAACCAGGCACCCACATGAAGCCCAACAGGCAGCTCACTTGCCAGGAGGCTTTTGCCAGTGCAACATGTTCTCTTACTGTGTTCCCGGTGATTGGTGCTCTTGCTTCCGGAGTCCTCGCAGTGAGAGCTTTTTCAGACGGTGCAGACATTGGTTCAACCCTCATCCCTGACGTATGTGTCCACTTCCTAGAATTTGGCCACAGGTAACACAAGGTGGCTGGGGTCAGACCCATTCAGGACAGGCCACCTCTGTGTGCCATCCCTGCGCAGCCACATCCCCTCCCCTTCATGTGTTGGGGAAGAGGGACCTGAAGGGAGAACTCTGGGGCAGGGACAGCTTTCGCGGGCAGTGGATCACCTAGAGGTCCTGCTGTGATTACCCACTAAGGCAGGGCAGGCAGGTGGAGATGGGCTTCCAGAGGGGTCCCTTATTGATGCCAATGGGAATCCTAGCCCTCAGGCTGTCACACCTTTTCCTCTGCAGTGGAGATCTCAGCACACCACACTGTGTGTGTGTGTGTGTCTGCAGTGGAGGATTACAGGGGTAGAGAACCAGCAAAACAGGGCTCTGAGGCTTTCCTCCTTGTGACTGGGAACGGTCTTTCCAGAGCTCCTCAAAGGAGAACTGAGAGGACCTGAAAGATGGGGTCCTCACCTCCATGCCTCTGCAGGAGGCATAGGTGCCCCATACATCTTCCAGCGTGCTGTACTCCTGCAAGGTGAGTGCAGGTGCTGAGGTGACCCAGACTCCAGGATCCCATGTAGTCAAGGGTAGCCCTGGGTTCCAGTCACTGCCCTGCCACTCTCCTAGGTCCCTTCTAGAGTCCAATTTCCAAAGGAATCTGGGGCCTGTATCCTCCGCACAACCCACTCTCACTGTCCAGCCCCCTTCAGATGAGATGCAAAGTCACTGCCCACAAAGTTTTAGGAATATCAGAAGCGAGACCTTGCTCCATTTCACGTCATGCTCAGTCAAGGGTATTTTTGTATTTTTTTTTTACAGACTTTCCTGTTTTAATGCCCATGTCCCAGTGTTCATGTTGGCCTGACAATCATTATAAACCTTCTCCCACTCTTACACATCATCATGATTAATTGGGATGCTTTTCCCAAAAGGACGTGGGGCTGAAGATACCAAGTCTGTTGCTTTGCCATTTGCTTCCCAGAGGACCACATCCCCATGGTCCCTCCAGGTCAGGAGCCGGGGCCAACCTGGGCTGCACTACTTACCAAGGGGGGACCTGTTATCAGGGCTGGCGATCCAGCTGTTCACTGCTGTGGGACCTGGATGTGACCCCCTCCTATTGTCATGTCAGTGGTGCTGCCCTGAACAACCCACTTGTCCTCATATCCAGACTCTCCCACCCCAGGACAAGCCTATGTGTTCCCATCTTAGAATGGGATGTTCTGTCAGAAATCCTTGGTAACACAGGGAGCTGTTGTCCATTCTCTACTAAGAAAAGACTAAGATACCACTGTGTCTCATCATAACTCACCCCCAAGTCTACCCTGCCTGCCGAGAACCTTTTCTCTTGTCCATCTAGAAAACATGGAAACCTGTGCAGAATTTTTCTGAGTTTACTGAGCCAAAATGTAGGCAATTGCAGTGAAGCAAAATCTCAATGGAATGAGATAATTATGCTCCGGAGAATGGAGCTTTGCACCTCATTTTAAACATTACAATCAAAAGTGGAGACTTGTGTGGTTTCATGAAATTCATTGTTGATAGATGAGGGAAGCAGGAGAAAGCACAGCAGGGAAATCTCTGGGCCTGGAAAAATGGTAAAATGATAGACATGCACTTCTTTAACTTAGGTGTGTATAGGTCAGTAAACAGTCAACAATGAACTCAATAACAGTGAGGGGATGTGTGGTCTCTGCAGAGAGAAGAACAGTGCCCGTGCTCCGAGTGTCTCAATAAAATGAAAATTACTTTGACATTACAAAAATATGTCGTAATAGATGTAAAAAGACAATAGACAGGGAAAAATCAAGATGGCGGCATAGGTTAACACTAGAAATTGCTGCCTCGCACTACCAATTCACAAATACAACTAAAAGACAAAACGAACATCATCCAGAACCACAGGAAGGCTGCTGAGTGGAAATTCTACAACTAGAAGGAAAGAGAAAAGCACACTAAGACTCAGAGGAGGTGCGGAGGTAAAGTGCAGAGGTACGGAGGTGCACATGGAAAGGGCTGCCAACTAAGGACATGGTTGTCTTTTTTAATCGGGAGGGAGGCACAATCTCCCTACAGCCCTGACTCCAGTTCCAGGTGAGTCTCTGGGGACCCAGACTCACACAGGAGAAACTGTACTGTCTGGCATTAGTCGGAACTCGAGGGCGGCTTTCAATCAGAGGTGCTTGCAGTGATTACTGGGACACTGAGAAGCGGGGCCTCTTATGGCAGGACTGAGGAGAAGCCAAAGCTGCTTGCTCTGCCTGTGGATCCTGAAACCCGCCCCACCCAAGCTGTGCAAAGAGGCTTTTGTATATGAAAGGCCTGGCCCTTTGCAATCTAAAATTACCTAAAAAACTGCAGCTGGGTCAGAGAAAGCCAGAATACCCAAAAGAAGGCCCAAGGCCCCCAGTGACTTGCATTGCTTCACAGCTGGGCTCCTGCTGGACAGCCTCAGGCAGAGGCTAAATTAGCAGCTCCTTAGAGATCCAAGAGCCATTGTACCCAGTGGTCAGAGTGGGACCATCCAGATTACAACTCCTCAGATCCATAAGGGACACACTCAGGGAACAGACTCAGTGAGCACCAAAGCCCCACTGAAGCAAGTCTTGCCCTATAAGGGTGTCTTCAACACAGAAGTTCTCCCACTGCAGACACAGCTCATTCTCACAGCCAATTGGCCTGGAGGTCAATTCCTCCCAGTGATACCTACAACAACCAAGGCTTAACTCCAACAACACTGTGTACAAAGCCCACAAAGGGGTGCACCAAGAGTGTCCACCTCCGGTAATTGGGGAGGCTGAGCCACTGTGCCCTATAGGATAGCTAGCACAGAAAGAACACTCTATCAACACAGGAAAGCATAAAAATGAAGAGACAAAGAAACAGGTCACAAATGACAGAAATGGAGGAAAGCAAATTACTGGATATAGAGGTCAAAACCCAACTTATACGGTTTTTCAAGAATTTTCTAGAAACTTCCAATAAATTTAGTAAGACCCTCAGTAAGTCTAGTGAGACCACCGATAAACTTAGTGAGACCCTCAAGAAATCTAGTGAGACCCTCGAGGTTATGAAAAAGGACCACCTAGAAATTAAACATACACTGACTGAAATAAAGAACATTATACAGAGTTCTAACAGCAGACTAGAGGATAGCAAGAATCAAGTCACAGATTTGAAATACGAAGAAGCAAAAAACACCCAACCGGAAAAGCAAAAAGAAAAAAGAATCCAAAAATATGAAGATAGTGTAAGGAGCCTCTAGGACAACTTCAAGCGTACCAACATACGAATTATAGGGGTGCCAGAAGAAGAGAGAGAGCAAGATATTGAAAACCTATTTGAAGAAATAATGACAGAAAACGTCCCCTCCCTGGTGAAAGAAATAGACTTACAAGTCCAGGAAGCACAGAGAACCCCAAACAAAAGGAATCCAAAGAGGACCACACCAAGACACATCATCATTAAAATGACAAGAGCAAAAGACAAAGAGAGAATCATAAAGCAGCAAGAGAAAACAAGTCAGTTACCTACAAGGGAGTACCCATACAACTCTCAGCTGATTCCTCAACAGAAACTTTGAAGGCCAGAAGGGAGTGACAAGAAATATTCAAAGTGATGAATAGCAAGAACCTACAACCAACATTATTTTACCCATCAAAGCTATCATTCAAAATTGAAGGTCAGTTAAAGAGCTACAAAGATAAGAAAAAGTTAAAGAAGTTCATCACCATCCAAACCAGTATTATATGAAGTGCTGACAGGTATCCTTTAAGAAGAGGAAGAAGAAGAAAGAAGGAGAAGAAGAAGAAGAAGAAGAAGAAAAAGAAGAAGAAGAAGAAGAAGAAGAAGAAGAAGAAGAAGAAGAAGAAGGTAAAGATACAAATTATGAACAACAAATACACATCAACAAGTGAATCTAAATATCAAGTGAACAAATATTCTGATGAACAGAATAAACTGGTGAATATAATAGAATCAGGGGCATAGAGAGGGAGTGGACTGACTATTCTGAGGGGGTAAGGGATGTGGGGGATGCGGGAAGAGAATGGACAAAAATTGTTCATGTATGGATGAGGACAGTGGAGGGGGCGTGGGGTAAGGGCAGAGGGTGGAGTGAGAACCGGGTGGAGGGGAGTTATGGGGGGAAAAAGAGGAACAACTATGATAATCTGAACAATAAAGATTTATTAAAAAAAATAGGCAGGCTCAGTTAAGATAAAGATTGACGTTTTCAGGGAAGATGACAGCCTAGGACACCAGTACCCACCATAAGCTGCTTTTATTTAAAAATAACCAAAAAACAAAGAAACAACACTTTAAGTTCAGACAAACCTTTTCAGTTACATTAGGTCTCTGAGTTTGCCACGCCGCCAGGTTAGCACGTGGTCCCTGGAATCACACCTGTCCCATCTCTTGCCACCAATCACTGAGTGCCTGGGGTTCATTCTGAGCTGGAGTGCCCAACCCACCTGGCAGTTTATGAGCTGCCTCTGATGGCATGTAACCCTCTCCCAACACAGGATAGAAATCAGACCACCATTTCGGTGCCCGCCGGCCAGGAAAGCATGCCCGCCGCACTCAACACACAGGTGCCCATGAACTTGTTTTCCACCTGGGAAGTGGAATGCTCCAGCCCCACCTGCGTACCCAGGCTGTGTAGCCTCACCTTAACCAAGCTGCTCATCTACAAGAAGCTGGAGAAGGAGCTCAGGGCTGTGGTGATCACTATAAAAATGCAGGGCCCTAAACAACTTGAGGTCTGATGAGATTCCGCTGTCCCCTCTTGGTCACGTGAAGACCGACCTGGCGCTGACCATCTCCCTACAGTACCCTCACTCTCTCAAGAAAAAAGGCAACAACTTACAGATCCTGCTGCAGCAGAAGCAGCGCCTTAACAACCAGACCATTCTGGGTTACCAGACACTCACCATGGGCACCATCGACATGGCAGAGGTGATGTAGCGACCCCTCGAGGGTGGCCAGATGCTGAGACTCCATAGCACCAACATGGAGGAATCTGCCCACATGGCTGAGGTCAGCATGTCCTCCCTGTCCAGCCAGCCCATAGACCCCAAGGACAGCACCCAGAAGGCTGGCCCCAAGTCCAAGTCCCTGGCTCATTACTCAGAGATAGATTATGAAATATTCTCAGATCAGCAGGGCAGCTATCATCCCGGGCATGGACAGGACCAAGAGGAGGAGGACTTCCACTTTGAGGATCCCAAAAAGCAACACCAAAATGTAGTAAGATCGCCACTCATGACCAGGCAACAAGATGCCAACAAGAAAGTTGGGGAGTAGCTGCTCAGGGTGCAAGAGTGGGAGGAGGTCCTGGATTCAGAGCAGGAGTCTTCGGAGTATGTGCCTGAGGTGGAGGAGGACCTAGATCTGCTGTATGACTCACTCGAGAACTGTGACAGTGGCCCATGAGAGTGTCTTCAGGACCCCGAAGCCCTGACTCAGGCCATATTGGAAGGCCTGTCCCAGCCCAGCTAGAGCATCCACAGTGCCCAGCTCTCAGATGGAGTGCTAGAGAATCCACAGTGCCAGCACCAGGAGGAGCCTCCAGGTCCAACCCATGTGACAGAGAAGATGAGCCCAAAGCCACCAGTGGGCGCATCTCCAAGACCGAGTCTCTCCTTATCGCTTCCACGAGATCCCAGGGGGAGCACGTTGGCCGCTGGGCCTGGAGCACATCCCTGAAGGAGCAGCAGGTGGCAGAGCCAGAAACAAGCGGGCCAACAGCCTGGACAACAAGCACTGCCCCGACCCCCTGAGCCAGCTGCAGATCCTCAGGGAGACGGTATATGACCAGCTGAACCACTTCCTCATCTCTGACAGCCAGTTGCCCTAGAACATCCTCCTCCTCAACACCCCTGCCTGGCAGGGGCAGTTCCCGTCTGAGTCCAGCAGCAACACATGCTGCCCGGGGTGTGCATCTTCTCCAGGCTGAGGTCCAGGCAGCCTTCAGCACCATCATCTCGTGGAAACAGAGATACCGTCTCTATAATTCCGAGACCCCCATCCTGTGAAGATCGTGGTGTCAGGGGCACAGGATTACTTAAGCACCGTGTTATGGGTCTTCCTGAAGTTGCTGTCATACAACCTATGCCTCTCTCCCCCTGGCTGGGCTACATGCACTTCCTGGTCATCCAGTTGGGTTCCTACCTTGTGGCCAGGTACCTGGGCTCCGTGCATTACTGCTACAACAGCTTCATCCAGAACCTGCCGAGGCGGGACCTGTTCTACAAGGAGGCCCAGAGGGCTGTGAAGGACACGTTGCCCATGGTGATGAGAACCACACAGTGCGTCACAGGAGCCAATTGTGTCATTGTGTCCACCAACTGGCCATCATGGAGGCCACACTCACCTACAAACAGAGGAGCCCCAATGAGGAGTCCTCGAACCCCATTCCCTTCGTGGGGGTTGTGGAGCTTGGTATTGTGAGACCATTCTGGGTCGCCTCAAGACACTCAGATTATGCGGCCCGCTTGGGCTCTAGAGTGCTGTTGTCCACCCTCCATACGGGTCTGCGGCAAACAAGGAGGCATCACACATCCTTCTCTACTCCCCGTCAGTGAGAGGAGATGAGTTCTCCCCCAGCCAGGGTGTTGGAGCTGAGCTGATGGGGCTGCAGGTGGACTCCTGGATGGCAGCCCAGCCCACAGACAGAAAAGGAGACTCTGAGAACAAAGCGCAGGCTACCGCCAACAACACCCTCCAGTTCCCCTTCCAGTTTCTCTAGGTGAGCAGGCTGCCCAACAGTGGTGAGGCTGCAGCCACGCCCTCCGGGTCATGGACAAGGAGAACAACAAGAAGGTGATGTGTTTTCCCAAGAAAACCAAGGACAAGGAACTGGAGAACCAGAGCCAGTGCCTGGAGGGCATCAGCCGCCTGTTCAGCAGGGCCAAGCACCAGCAGGACAACTGTGGGTCCTTGTTGACGGTGTGGAGTGGAACAGCGTGGAGCTCCCACGTCCAGCACTTCCCTACCTGCATATTCGGAAGCTCCAACCCCACCTTTGAGCCTGCCCGTCCCCTACCCTTCCCTCTGCCCTGGCCAAGCCCGGGAAGGATGAGCTGGTTTTCTGTTCACATTTCGGTTTAGCACCGAGACAGACTCTTGAAACACAAAGTGTAACCCTTTCAGTGTGAATAAGCTCATAACCAGGAAACTAACGTGGTGGTGCCCACAGGGAGCCCCCAACTGCTCTGCTTATTACCCAGAATGCTCTGGCAAGTGGGAGGCCAACAGTGTTGAGCTGGGCAATCATTGAAGTTGATGGTCTTCAGGACCCAAAAACTGCCATTGAGAAAGCTTCTCAATGCCAACACCTGCCCCTCCCGGAAGCCTGGACTCTGCCTCCCCGGGGTGTCAGCTTCCCTTTCTGCCCGACTCAGTGCTGGCCTCCCATGGGGGCACCTGACTGAGAACAGAGGCTGGTCAGCCAGCCTTGGGCCCCAATGCCAACCATCCCAGTGGCCCCAGCACCACCCGCTCCTGCTGTCCCATAAACTCCATCCTCGTGAGGCAGAACAGAAGAGAAACACCAAGGACCAATGTGGTACTGACCACCTGGGCACACTGACTGGACAAACTGGGCAAATACCTGGTGCCCACCTTCCTGGGCAGGGACCCCACTTTTGTCCCCACGTCTCCGTGTTTTTATAGATCATTTGCTACAACAGGAGTTGGATCCACCATGTACCAGGTGAGCTCCTGCCCCTGCACAGCACAGTGGTCATTTGGCCACTTGTTTGCTGTGAATCTTCAGGTCACTGCATGTCTCTAAGTGATTGTTCCCCAGAATGTGAGGCCCAATAGGGTTATTGTAGGGTCTCAGTGGGGTGCCTCTGGGTGCCTGGACAGTGGTGAGGTCTGCTGGAGGGCTGTGTTTTAGCCAATTGCTTATTTTTTCATTCTGTTGACAATGTCTCTGCCAAATTTTTGATTCTACTCAGGGCTCAGGGCTAAGCACTTTTGTCATTAGATAAAGAGATTGGAGATCCATTATGAGTCCCGGTCCTTGGTGAAGCCAGATCAGAAACCCCATGTTTGAGAGGTGGAGTTCAGACTCACCCAGCTGTCTGAGATGGGCATGGTTTGGGTTCATTCATTCAGCAAATATATGAGAAGCCCTGCCAGGTACAGACACGTCTCTAGGCACTGACCATAATCCAGTGCACAGAGCAGACCCCAAGCCTGCACTCCAGAGCTTCCTTCTAGTCGAGAGTCCTTCTACAAGGACTCGTCCTTCTGCAAGAGGGCAGAGGTCTGAGGGCTTCTTCTAGGAAAAAGGGAAGGACTCAGAGAGCTGTGCATGTAGATATGGGTGGAGTGGGCGAGTGGGGAAGTCAATGGACAGAGTGAGCCCCTCAGAAAATTCATACCCTTCTGCTTCTAATCTCAGCCCAGTCTGCACCCTTATCCAGGGACCGTGCTCACTAATCTGGTAGAACCTCCTCAGTGGCAGCTTGGCTGTTGCTCTCTACCCATGGGAGTTAACTGTCAATTAGAGGAGAAGAACCCCACAGGGCAGCTAGTGAATTAGGCAGCATGTAGGAGCAGGAGCCAAAGTTTGAGGTGTGAGGTAGTCTCTGGACATCAGAAATGCAGATGGATTTTCTTCGTTTACTCATTGATCAGCTATTCCTGGAGCACCTACTGTGTGCCAATGAGTGACATGAACAGAGTGGAAACCAGCTCTCCCTGTCCTCATGGAGTTTACATTTTGGCAGGAGGGTAGTAGGAGGGTACAGGGACACTGAGAGAGCATGTCAGGTTCCCCTGAAGAAGACGACGGCAGTTCCCTAATTGTTGCAGAGCTGTCATTTAGGTGGGCTTTCTGCCATGCCCTCTTGAATGACCAGGCACATCTCTGCCAGGACTGCCAGGTTGAATGTGGGCAAGGGATAGGTCTGCCTTCTGGATGGGCAGGAGCAGCAGGCACAGGACCCCAGGCTCTCTGAGTGGTGCTCTGGGAGGGTCATGTGGAAAAAAGGCCAGGCCTCAAACCCTGCTGTCTGTCTATCTCTCTCCCCAGGGTCATCTCCTGCATCTTGGGCATCTAACTGGACCAGTACCCTGAAGATTTTTATTAGCCGCCAGAATTTCCCAGCCTGATCATGCTTTTGGCCTCCATAGAGCTCACCTTTCCAGTCCTAGACCTGCCAACCCAGTGAGTTTAATAAGATTATTTATACTAGTGACCAGAAGACAATTCTGGATGTTTCCAATGAAATTAGAGCAGCCTGTGAGTGAGAGAAAGAGACAGAGCTGGGAACCAGTGGACTGAAACGTCTTGGGTTTGATTCCAGTCCAGGTACATACCTCAGTTGCAGGCTAGATCTTTGGCCCTGGTCTGGGCCAGGGAACGTTATCCTTGGGTGAGGATTGACAAAGAAAACTGTAGTGATAAGAATGGCACTGCCACTTGCATTAAAACCTCAGGCACGTTAGCTGAATTCTTTACGTCTTGTTCTTTTCACGTGAAAAATGAGTTGCAAGGATAAAATTGAATAATAAAGTGCTTAACATAGAGAGTTGGCATATGGTAGGCACTTAGTATATATTGCCCATTACTATTATAAATACACTAGAGGCCCGGTGCACGAAAATTTGTGCACTGGTTGTGGGGGGGGTCCCTCAGCCCAGCTTACCCCTTATCACATACTGGGAGCTCTAAGGGGATGTCCTAGTGACGGCTTAGGCCTGCTCCCTGTTCCCCTTGGGGAGCGGGCCTCAGCCACAGTCTGGCCTCCCTTTGTGGGAGGCGACCGGGCTCATCAGGGGAAGGCACCAGCCCCATCACCCCACTGTTGCAGCCATTGCCAGTCACCACAGCCACCAAGGTGTTTTCATCAACACGGACTCCAGTCCCTTCACCATGAAAAAAAGACAACTTTCTTTAGGGATTTTCAAGATGTGTCTTTCATAGGATATTGAAGTAGGGGATCCCTCGGGGGTGAAAGGCTGGGGTACTATGCATGTGGCTCTAGGAGTTAGTTCAGGCGGGCATTGCTACTTCCTGGTGTGCCAAGGAAGCATGTCATCGTGGAGTGTGCTCACACCATTGCAACAGCCACAGCGCTGAGACATACTTCCTGAGCTCTACTACAGGATATGGCATTTCTTTCTTTCTTCCTTTTTTTATCCTCACCTGAGGATATGTTTCCATTGAATTTTAGAGAATGTGGAAGAGAAAGCGAAAGACAGAGAGAAACATCAAAGTGAGAGGAACACTTTGATTGGTTGCTTCCTGTATGAGCCCTGACCTGGGCCCAGGCCAGGGAGGAGTCTGCAACCTAGGTACATGCCCTTAGTCAGAATTGAACCCGGACCCTGTGGTGGGCAGGCCGAGGCATTATCCACTGAGCAAAACCAGCTAGGGCAGGATATGACATTGCTTAGCCCTCCAGTAGCAGACCTTCCTTTTTTTCTCCAGGAGTGTGGTAAAAATACCTTAGATCACCTTATTCGATTCTCATTACGCAAGTTATTAAGAATATTACAAGTAGCATACAGGGAGCTTAGCCAATGAGCAGTCAGAAAAGGTGTTTCCTTTGTAGTTACACCAATTGCTGGCTCTGCCCCTGCCCAGGCCTAATGCCTGTGGCCAAGTCATTAGGCCTGGGTAGGGGACGTCCAGCTCCTCGCCATGGCCGGCTCCGACCATGTTCCCCACCATCGCTGGCTCCGCCACTGCCCAGGCCTAATGCCTGTGGCGAAGTCATTAGGCCTGGGCAGGGGACTCCCAGCTCCGCGCCTATGTATGCCAATTAACTGCCATCTTTGTTTGGTTAATTTGCACACTCATCCAATTGGCTGGTGGGCATAGCAAAGGTATGGCCAATTTGCATGTTTGTCTATTATTAGGTAAGATATGTATGTAAACAATCATCAGGTGGAAATACCATGTGTAACATCAACAAAATAATCTAAAGCAGTAAGATGTTAACAGGAATTGCCCAGGGCCTTCCAACACTCTATTTCTCCATTTAATCACAAATGCATGGACTTACTCATTTCTGGATAGAAAGATAAAATATTATAAAGGCACATACTCTCCTGGATTAATCTAAAATGTACATATATATGTAATATGCAAATTAGGCCAGGAAGCTTTAACGCAGTTGTTCTCAACCTATGGGTTGCGACCCCTTTGAGGGTTGAACAGCCCTTTCACAGGGGTCGCCTAAGACCACTGGAAAACACATATATAATTACATATTGTTTTTGTGATAAGTATGTTCAATTTGTAACAATGAAAATACATCCTGCATATCAGATATTTACATTATGATTCATAACAGTAGCAAAATTACAGTTATGAAGTAGCAACAAAAATAATTTTATGGTTGGGGATCCCCACAACATGAGGAACTGTATTAAAGGGTTGCGGCATTAGGAAGGTTTAGAACCACTGCTTTAAAGGGTCACGACCAGACAGGAGGAGGTTGCCTGTGCAGGTGAGGCCAGGGGCAGAGATAGAGACAGACACAGGGGGCCTGCCTGAGCCAGAGCTGACACAAGCAGGGGGGGCAGGGAGGCCTGGGATGGGCAGAGTCACTGCGCCTGGCTAGGGCAGCCCAGGAAGGGACACAGGAAGGGAGCAGGGGGGCCTGGTGAGGAAGTCAGTGTGGGTCCCACTGCCTGCAGCGCGGGTCAGGTCCAACTCCTGTGGCAGCCTTCAGGGTGCCTCCTCCCGTGATTTCAATAGAGCGCTGGGCCTCTAGTTTAAAGTAAAAAATTATAATAGGATTTTGGGGAAACAAACACTCTTCTAAATTTTAGCTACAAATAAATATGCAAACAAATCAGGAAACAGTTGACAAGAATATAGGAAGGGGACTTGCTCTGACAATTAGGAAGGACTCTCAAGCAGTGCGGCCCTGGTGCTGGAGTGAGCAGGTCCTGGGAGATGGGCAGCGACATCAGGAACAGGGCGCAGCACACATGAGACTCAGGGGATTATTGTGGGGGCCCTTTGGCAGCAAATAGCACTGGGGCAGCTGCTCAATTATTGAGGGGAAAACTTTAGATCAATATTTTAGATCTCACCCAAGACATTTTAATGTATTTACGATTAATATATTTTACTGTCTTTTCCTTCTGAAAACCGAATGAAGGTGGAATCAAAATTTTAAAAATAAAAAATGAGAGAATATACATAAACTCTATTTAATTCCATGATATAAAGAACACTTTCCACATGTTGATGTCTCTTTTGGGTGAGATGTAAAGGAGAAAAAAGGTCAGTCCTATGAAGTCCTGAGCAAAGAGCCTTGCAGACAGAGAGGTGTGTGTGCAAAGGCCTGAGGTGGGAAAGAGCCCACTGGGGTGAAGGAATGACACACGGGCCAGGGTGGCTGGAGTTAAGAGAAGAGTGTGAGACAGGACGTTGTGCTGGCCAACGGGGTCCCCACGCCTGCAGAATCCTGTTCAGGCTGTAAAATTTATTCCAAGTGCAATGAGGACATTTAGAGGATTTTAAGTGAAAGACATTTAGCAACTATCTTTCTGTTTGTATTTGAAAATAGTACTTTAATAATCAGTTTCAGCAGTTGCATTTTTGATCAGATGCTTTTTCAGTGCCTAGCACTTTTTATTAACTTTTATAAAGATACGGTTTTTATTTTAGACTATTCATTCCTATGTTTAATTTCTTAACAAACCTACAGCATCTGAGAAACTTATTTATTTATTTTTAATTTATTTTAATTTCAGTATCGTTGACATACAGTCTTATAACGTTATATTTTTTCTGGTGTACGATATAGTGAATTGACTATTTTATCACCTCACCAATTCATATAACCATCTGTCATCATGCAAACTTACCACAATATTATTGACTATATTTCCCTTCCCCTTTTCACCCACCCCCACACCCTCCCTTCTGGTAACCATTCCTTTTCTTTCTCTTTTTATGAGTCTGTTTTTGTTTTGTTTTGTTTTGTTTTTGATTCCACATATACATAAAGCTCTATGGTAATTGTCTCTGGCTGCCTGACTTAGTTCACTTAGCATAATACCTTCTAGACTAGATCAGTGGTTCTCAACCTTTGCTGCACATTAGAATCACCTAGGAACCTGTTTAAAATCCTGATTTCTAGGCCTCATCCTCCGGAAATTCTGTTTCTTTGTTACTAATGTTGTGGCCCCACCCCATAACAAAGAAACAGAATTTCTGGGGGATAAGTCCCAGAAATCAGGATTTTAAAAAGATTCCCAGGTGATTCTAATGCACAGCCAAGGTTGAGAACCACTGTTCTAGACCCACCCATGTTGTTGCAAATGGTAAGATTTCCTTCTTATTTATGGCCCAGTAAGATTCCATTGTACATATGCACCACATCATCTTTATCCAGTCATCTGTTGATGGGCACTTAGGTTACTTCCGTATCTTGGCTATTGTCAATAATGCTGCAGTGAACATAGGGGTAGAGCATAGGTGTAGAGCTTTTAAAGCTCTCCTAATATTAAACCATACTTGTGTTCCAGTATAAGCTAATGAAGTAGATATGCTCATGTTTGGTCCTCTTAGTCACATTTATTAATAAGTTGGTCCACAGCTGTTTTTTTGTATGTGCCAAACTTCCTTTTTATTATGATATCTGTTGCATTAACTTCCATATTAAATTTGTATCCACATATGTTTATTTTCTACTATTTGGATTTTGTTGAATTTTTGTAATATCATCTAATCTAATAAAAGAGAAACATGGTAATTGGCGTACGACCGCTACCCTTCCCATTGGCTAATGAGGGAGATATGCAAATTAACTGTCAGCCAAGATGGCGGCCGGCAGCCAGGCAGCTTGAAACTAACATTAGGCTTGCTTTCTTCAGTGACGGAGGATTCCAACATTTCCCGCCTGCCTTGCCAGGCTCTGAGCCTGCAGTTTGAAACATTTTAATAAATATAGAAGCTAAAAAAAACCCCAGAAACCAGCTTTCAGCGAACTGGGATCTCAGAGCTGGAGTCAGAGCTGGACTTATACATTGTTTCGATTACTTACTTTCAGCAGCGGAGGCCTAAGAGCTGGAGCCTCAGAGCTAAAGCTGGCCCAGAATTCAAAAAAAAAGGAAAAAAGGAGCGGTTGGGAGCTTCCGTCACCCGCCAGCCTGAAAACAGCCCTCAGCCCCTCACCCAGACTGGCCAGGCACACCAGTGGGGACCCCCACCCTGATGGGTGTGTGACCAGCTGCAAAGAGTCCTCAGCCCCTCACCCAGGCTGGCCAGGCACCCCAGTGGGGACCCCAACCCTGAAGAGTGTGTAACCAGCTGCAAACAGCCATCATCTCCTCACCCAGGCTTGCCAGGCACCCCAGTGGGGACCCACACCCTGAATCAGAACACCCTTCAGGGCAAACCAGCCAGCCCCACCCATGCACCAGGCCTCTATCCTATATAGTAAAAGGGTAATATGCCTCCCAGCACCGGGATCAGTGTGACAGGGGGCAGTGCCCAAACCCCCTTATCGCCCTGTGGCTCTGTGTGTGACAGGGGGTGGGGCCGCAACCTCCCATCCGCCCTGCTCTGTTCGTGACAGGGGAAGGCGCCCCAACCTCCTGATCAGCCCTGCTCTGTACCTGATACGGGGGAGCTCCCCAACCTCTGATCTCCCTGCGGCTCTGTGTGTGACAGGGTGCATCGCCCCGCCCTCCGCCCCGCCTATAGGCCCTGCTCTGTGTGTGAAGGGGTAGAGCCATAACCTCCCCATCGGCCCTGCCCTGAGTGTGAGAGTGGCGGCGCCCCAACCCCCTAATCAGCCCTGCTCTGTGGGTGATAGAGGGTGGTGCCACAACCCCCTGATCTGCCCTGCTCTGTGTGTGACAGGGGGCGGTGCCCCAACTCCCCTATCGGCCCTAGTCTCTGAGTGACAAGGGGGAGCTCCTCAACCCCCTGATCGGCCCTGCTCTGTGCATGACAAGGGGTGGTGCTGCAACCTCCCCATCGACCCTTCTTTGAGTGTGACAGCAGGCAGCGCCCCAATCCCCCAATCGGTCCTACTCTGAGCATGACTGGGGGTGGCATCACATCCTCCCGATCCGCCCTGCTCTGTGCATGACAGGGGGCAGTGCCCCAACTCCCCAATCGGCCCTACTCTGAGCCCAACCAGGGGCTGCACCTAGGGATTGGGCCTGCCCTCTGCCACCCGGGAGCAGGCCTAAGCCAGCAGGGCGTTATCTCCCGAGGGATCCCAGACTGTGAGAGGGCACAGGCCCACTGAGGGGACCCCCTTCCACCCGAGTGCACAAATTTTTGTACACTGGGCCTCTAGTTAAAAATAAAATGTAAAGGAAGTAAAAATCACCCAGGTCTTGTTAACAAAATTCTTCCAATTTTTGTTTTCTTACTAAATTATTTTTATTCACTCAATGTGCTGGTGAGCATACTCTGTAAATATTTTCATCATTTTTAATGGCTGCATGCTATTACATTTTGTGATTGCATCATATATATTTTTAATCAATATTGTGATGATGATATTTAGCTTTCTTTCTGTGTTCCTATTCAGACAATGCATCAGTAAATGTGTTTGCACATCACTTTTGGACAGATTTCTAGGTACATTCAAAGGGAAGCACACTTCATTGTTATACATATTGCCAGAGTGTCCTCCAGGGAGATAGTTTCAACTTGCATTCCCCAAGTTCATGGAAACTGTCAGGTTCATGCAGCACTGCCAATCTGATCTGTGAAACAGGTTTAATTCTCACAGCTCTCCATACTGATAAATCAAGGTGAAGATAAACAAGTTGTTGTTTTTAAAAAATTAATATCTTAAGGAAATAGCAAAGGGAACTTTTTGGAGCTAAATCACAAATGTTGAAAAAGGTATCTCTCCAAGACGCAAGGATAAGAATCATAAATGATACAGAAAATTATTGCAGATACATGAGACCCAGAAACTGTTTGCTTTTATGCTAGAAATCACTGTGATAATATTAGTCACTGAAGCAAATACCAAACTGCTTATATTTGTTCTTCCAGTTTATTGTAAATTTAATTTTACATTTCTTGAAAGTCTTGGAAGTATGCTACACAGTCACTCCTCTCTCTCTCTCTCTCTCTCTCTCTCTCTCTCTCTCTCTCTCTCCCCCCCCCTCCTCTCTCACTCTCTGTTATTCTTTAAAAATACTGTCTCCATATTACTGAGTATTTTTCCACACACACCAAAAAGGAGAAAAATGTACATTCAACATTGTCGTTTTGTGACTTTAAAAAATAAAGTAACAAAAAGGACATGCTTTTGATTAAGTTCTAGTTCTAGAAATTTATCTTAAGAATATAATTATCTATGATGGTGGGATTGGGCCAGGTGCTGGGTTGCTTCCCCTCATGGAGTTTGTAAACCAGCATAGGAGAGAGCTCCTCAAAGCAAGCAGACAGGACAAAATAACCACAAACCCATAAATGCTGCAAGGAATCAGTAATCTGGAATAGAGAGTCATGGCGGGGGGCGAGGGGGGCGGGGGTGGGTGAGAAAAGGCAACGTCTTAGATTAGATGGTCTGGGAGTTTTTCTCTGAGAGACATTTAAGCTGAGTCAAACAGCTGAGAGTGTCTGTTACTCAGAGAGTTGGGAAAAGAGCTTTGCAAAGAGAAGGAAGAACATCTGCAAAGACACAAAAGTGTGTCTCAAGTACTGAAAGAAAGTTAGTGCTGGTGTTTTGTGAGTGAAGCTGTGAGAGACACTAGTTGGGGTTGGGAAGTCCATGGGGCAAAACAAGCCAGTGAGTCATTCTGTTTTATGTTTTAAGGACAATGAGAAGTCATTAAAGTGTCTTAAGCAGGTAGGGTGGGATGGCTGGTTTTAAGTTGAATGGATCACTCTGTTTGCCAGGAGGAGAACAGGTGGAAGACAGGACAAGATCAGAAGCAGAGAGAGCAGAGGCCCAGCAGAGGGGGAGGGTGGCCTGAACTAGGACAAGAGCAGGAAAAGTAGGAAAAGAACTAACTCCACTTGGAGATGAAATCATGACATGTCAATGGTGGACTGGGTCCCGGAGATACAAGGTAGGGTCAAATCAAGGATGACCCTTCATTTTAAACTAGGGGACCACCAGGAGGGTCCATAAAGGGTTAATATGGGGAAGAGTTTGAAGTCCTGAGAGGTGAGCAGGAGAGAGGGCAGGAAGGAATTTAGATGCATAAGTCTTGGATGCTGGTATGAATTTGGAAGAGGAGACGCTACTGATAAAAGAATCCAATTGAGTAAGACAGGGAAACAGGGCAAAGGAAAGTCACAGTAAAGGTAAAATTGGGGAATGAAAACCAAGACAGGAGGTCAGAAAATGTTACCACACTTTGAACACTGCATCAAAGCAACAAAGTGGGGAGCTTTTAAATTATGAAGCCAGGGAAACAACTCTAACCACACTTTCCATTGACAAGTTCAGAAAAAATAATTTCACTTGCAGATGAACAATAGGAAAAGTTGAGTACTGGAAAGAGTGTGAAAACATGGCCACTCATACATTTTAGGGAAACATTTTATTGGGACAAACTTATTAGAGAATAATTGAGAGCAAGGGTCCTCAAACTACGGCCCGCGGGCCACATGCGTCCCGCCGAAAACATTTATCCGGCCTGCAGGGTGTTTTTGCCACCGCTGTGTGCATAGGAATTTGTTCATAGTTTTTTTTTAAACTATAGTCCGGCCCTCCAACAGTCTGAGGGACAGTGAACCGGCCCCCTGTTTAAACAGTTTGAGGACCCATGATTAGGAGCATACATACAAATTAAAATATTCAATATTTTTGACACAATTCCACTTTGAACTTATTTTATAGGAATTCAAGACAGTGTAAATGTTGAAATATATGAGTACTAGTAAATTTATGACAACATTGTCATCATAAAATTTGCATTACGGCAACATCTATCAATAGACAACAGAGAAAAAGACATTATTGTGCATACATAATGAAATACTTGTGCAGTTGTTAAATGGAGTCATGTTATCTTAAGGTAGACATGAATTTTTCATGATGAAGTTTAAATGAAAAGCACAAGTGTTGAGTAAGACTCCCTCCACGTTCTGCGTGGAGTAGGGTTCGGTATCTGAAAGAGGAGCCGCACAACAAATGAGAGAAAAAGGCACGAGATAATTTTGCAACATTGGGGGACCAGGCGGCCAAGTCCTGAAGGACTTCCACCCATGCTCAGGCTGCTCCAATCTTTTATTGATCCAGAGTAGCCCTTAGGCACGCGACCTGCCATTAACAGGCAGACTAGCCCATCAGCAAGGATTTACATAATAATAAATGGAGGAGTTCTTCCAGCTACCACTGTCTGCACAAACAGAGGTGGCGCTTAGCTCAGACCTTTGCTAGGGCTTCAAAGGCACCCAGCCTTCTGGGGGTTTCGGGGAGTTCTCTGTCTATGCTTATCAGATAGTGAAGGCAATAAATAGTTTCCCACATCTCCCCCTTATTTTTTCATTAAAAAAACAGAAATAAACATATAAGAACAAAAAATGTTTAAGTCCCAAAATCAATGTCCAACAGTTCTGAGTCCATGTTTCAATGTCCGACAGTTCATGTGTACACGCCAGGAATGAAATGCTGGATCTGGATGGTGGACAAATGCAGGTCTGGTCCTCTCCGGTTTGGTCCTGGGCACCCTGCAGCGACGCACAGCTGCTGACTGCTAGCATGGCAAGGCGTCTTCACCATCTCCATCTCTGAACTGTCTCTTCCGTCTTTGTGGCTGGCTTTCTGTGATCCGTTGTCACAGGAATCCACATGGTCTCGTAGCTGTTCTCTGAAAGTCTACAAACATAGTCTCGACCAAAGGTTAAAGGAAAAAAAAAACTTACTTGGGGTCTTTTCTTTCACATGATCTTTCCCTGGCTTACCCTGGCATAATGTGTGTTTTTCTGGGTGTCTCACTATTAGCATTATCAAAGAAAAATTTTTTTCTCTAAATGTAATTTAGTTACAGGATCTTTTTCCTTACATGGTATTCTTCCAATATATTTTCCACTATCCCCCTTTTTTTTCATTTAATTAGAAGACTTCTTGGAAATTTTATGATGCAGTCTAGATAGCTTTAAATATTAATTTTTGGCAAGGAAAAAAAATGAACCTGAGCATGCTAAACTATTGAAAGGATGGTCAGCTCAAGATATCAAGTTTTATGCCACAACTGGTCCAGTTTTTCCTTTATCTACTTGGTCTAGAACAGCATTGCTGGATATTGGAGATACTAGAGAAGTGAGGTTACACTCTGTTTCACTGATGATTCACTTCATGTTACATTTGCCCAATACATAAGTAAGATATTAGTAATAAGGGAAATTGGGTATGGTGTACATGGCTATGATCTTCACAATTTTTCTGTAAATCTGGAACTATTCTAAAATAAAAAAAATCCTTTAAAACAACACTCAGAAACCTAGGAAATGGTAGCAACTGATCATAGTGGAATCGACCACTGAAATGACGGGGGAGTATGGGAATTGTCTTAGAGGAAACACCACCTCCCTGCCATATGCTGGACTCTAATGCAACTAGAGGAAATGAGAGAGAGAGCTCAGTCTGGGAAAAATTTTAGGAGTTAAGAGGAAGGTCTCTTCTATAACCAGAGTGTCTTAGATTTCTGGGGAGGAGCAAGATGGCGGCGGTATAGGCAGATGCGTCCCAGGTCCTGTCCTGGAGCAAATGGAGTGAGCACCTGAAACTAGTAACATCCACCCCGAATTGGCGAAATTGCTCAGCTGGTGAGACCATTTGCAGCCGGGAAGAGCAGAACTCCCCTGGAAGTGTCAAAAAAAACAGGGATTTGGGCAGGAAAGTTTGCCAGACCTCTGAACCCAGAGAGTCGGAGGGAGACCGCCTGGCAGACAGCCGCGTCCCTTGGGACAGGCACAGCCCCTGACAGGGGAAAGGAGAACCGCGGGATTCCTGGCGCCGCCAGGAAAATTGAGAGCTGGGTTCTGTGATCACAGAGGACTGAGCCTAAAGGGGGCAGCCTGAAGAGCTGACCAGACCATGCAGTCCTGGTAAGAGAAGAAGCTTACAGAAACCAAGCCTTTCCTGTTTCCGCGGCCAGCGTTTGTTTGTTTGTTTTTACTGAATCCTGTTCATGGGACATTTCGGATACAGACACTCACCTGTGCTGAAGAGAGGGAGAGTGTGCGGAGGAGTGGAATCTGGGGAGAGACTGAGGAGAGAAGGGGGGCCGGGAGAGGTGGCAGGGAATTGAGGGCTGAGACCCGCCCCCCCCCCCCCCGCCCCCAGGCCAGGTCTGGGGCAGACATTCTCTCCAGAGAGTGAGACTCCTCCCCACAGCCCCCAGGCAAGGAGCACAGCCACACCCAGATTCCACCCTGTAGGAGATCAAGGATTAAAATAACCTGATCAGTCCCTGGGAGTTAACAGGTTCTGGCCTATAGAGGGATTTTCAATCCCAGCAACAACACAGCCCCGGTAACTAACTATTACGCAGCCAGCTCTGGGCAGTGAACCTCCACTGGACAGAGAGGCCCTATAGCCTCAGAGGCCAACCCCAGAACACTGCCACCCAGAGGCTCACCCACAAACTGACTCTTTGCTAAACACAAAATAAGGCAGTCTGGGAAACAAATGCGGCTTGCTTTAAAATAAGGACTGTGGTTTACAACACAGAGGAACAGTGTATCGCAGGGAAACTCAACACTCTCCTGAATACCTGGCAGGTCTAAGGCGAGCCACACTGAAGAATAGAAGAACCGAAGGACCTTCACTACTGCAATTTTTTTTTCTTTCTTTTTTTACCTTTTAACTAAGAAACCCATTTTTTTTCTTTTTTTTTCTTCTTCTTTTTTTTCTTTTCTTCTTTTTCCATCACCTCATTTTACCCTTTTAACTACTACCTTCTTATTTTTAACCAGTATTATTACTGCTACGATTTTACCATTTTTTTAAAGTGCCATTTTATTTTCTCTTTATTTTATTTTGGGATTAGTGTTCTCCATTCTATTTTCATCGTTATATTATTGGTTGTTTCTAGTTTGCATTCATCTCCAGGGAGGTGTTGCTGGAATTTTTGGGATTAATGGCTGTTCCATAGGAATATTCTCCTCATATAAAATAAGTCTCCTCCCCTCTTCCACTTCATTCTCTTTTCGCTCTTTTTTTTTCTTTTCTTTTCTTTTCTCCCTTTTATTTTCCCCACTCCTTTTTCCCAATTTCATTTTTGCACTCCTTTTTTTGGTCCCTACTTTTCTTTTCTTTTTTCTCTTTTATCTTTTTCTCTTCCTTCTTCCTTATCCCCTAATTCTCTTAATTCAGGTGGTCACCTTTATTTGGGGTTATTAATATCGTGAATATATTTGTTTATAGTGCCTGGTACGTGGTGCCTTGTTGTGTTGTATTTTGTGCCTTTAAATCAACGCAGCAGATCCAAGAAACAGCAGCCTCATGAGCACCACACCCTCTGCTGAGGAACAGCAGCTGTACGTGAAACCTCGCCCCACCAGCCAGAAGAGCCACCACAGCTATGAACAGCACCCACCAAAGGAGCTGCTGCCAACTGAAGAGCAGCTGCTACCGCAACCGCCCGAAGAGCAACCACAGACCAAGGAGTCACTGCCACCAAGGGAGCAACCACTGAACGACTCAACGTCTAGATATATCAGTGAGATCAAACATGGGTAGACAAAGAAACCCCCAAAATAAAGAGAAGGAGGACTCTCCAGAAAAGCAGCTAAGTAATACGGAGGCATGCAACATGACAGAAAAAGAATTCAGAATAAGGGTCCTAGAGTGCATAAACCGGATGGAGGAAAAAAACGACAACCTCTGCAAGAAGCTAGAAGAAACAGATGAAAAAATCAACAACTTAAGTAAGACCCAAGAAGAAATGAAGAGTGATATAGCTGCAGTGAAAAACTCCATTGAAAGTATCAACAGTAGACTAGGAGAAGCAGAGGACCGAATTAGTGAATTAGAAAACAAGGAAGCAAAACACACCCAAACTGAACTGCAATTGGAGAAAAAATTAAAAGACAGGAGGAGAGCCTAAGGGAGCTTTGGGACAACATGAAACGAAACAACATACGAATAATAGGGGTACCAGAACAAAAGAAGGATGAACAAGGATTAGAAAACCTATTAGAAGAAATAATATCAGAAAACTTCCCTGAGGTGGGGAAGAAAAAAGTCACACAAGCTCAGACAGTCCCAAACAAGGTGAACCCGAAAAGACCCACACCAGGACACATCAAAATTACCATGGCAAACGTTCAGGACAAAGCGAGAATCTTACAGGCTGCAAGAGAGAGACGGAAAGTTACCGAGTGTCTGAGATTTCTGCATCCTCTGCCATCCCCGCCCATCCTGGATGGTCAAGCTGAGGCTTTCTGATGTAAAGCCACACCATGGCAACCACTGATTTTGGGCTGCCAGAGCTGAAGTAAGTGGCTCCTCATTAACCAAAAGAGTATATGTAGAGGCCAGGACCCTTTGAGTAGTGTCTGTTGCCTCAAGATAGCGAAACTTAATAAGACGATATTGTAGACTAGTAGAGATAAGGAATAAGACTCCAAACACAAGGATGGATGAAGAAACTGCAAGTCCATAAGTGAATTTGTGTTTATATTTTGGAGGGGGTGTGTGATGGATGGTGGTGGTCGCAGTCATGAGGAACAAAGTGTTGTGTTAGGGCTGGCAGTGTATTATAATGAATTTGATTTCCTTTTTACATGGTAGACTATTGAATATTGTTAAACTATTGAAAGGATGGTCAGCGCAAGATCTGAAGTTTTATGCCACAACTGGTCCAGTTTTTCCTTTAACAACATGGTCTAGAACAGCAATGCTGGATATTGGAGATACTAGAGAAGTGAGGTTTCACTCTGTTTCACTGATGATTCACTTAATGTTACATTTACCCCATACATAAGTAAGATATTAGTAATAAGGGAAATTGGGTATGGTGTACATGGCTATGATCTTCACAATTTTTCTGTAAATCTGGAACTAATCTAAAATAAAAAAAATCCATTAAAACAACACTCCAAAACCTAGGAAATGGTAGCAACTGATCATAGTGGAATGGACCACTGAAATGACGGGGGAGTATGGGAATTGTCTTAGAGGAAACACCACCTCCCTGCCATATGCTGGACTATAATTGAACTGGAGGAAATGAGATAGAGAGCTCAGTTTGGGAAAAATTTTAGGAGTTAAGAGGGAGGTCTCTGTTCTATGACCAGTGTCTGAGATTTCTGCATCCTCTTACACCCTCGCGACCTCCTGGATGGTGAAACTGAGGCTTTGTGATTTCAAGCCACAGCATGGCAACCACTGATTTTGGGCAACCAGAGCTGAAGTGAGTGGCTCCTCATTAATCTAAAGAGTATATGTAGAGGCCAGGAGCCTTTGAGTAGTGTCTGTTGCCTCAAAATAGCGAAACTTAATAAGACGATATTGTAGACTAGTAGAGATAAGGAATAAGACTCCAAACACAAGGATGGATGAAGAAACTGCAAGTCCATAAGTGAATTTATGTTTGTATTTTGGAGGGGGGGGGTGATGGATGTTGGTGGTCGCAGTCATGAGGAGCAGGGTGTTGTGATAGTGCTGGCAGTGTATAATAATGAATTTGATTTCCTTTTTACATGGTAGACTATTTAATACTGTTAAACTATTGAAAGTATGGTCAACTCAAGATCTGAACATTTATGCCACAAGTGTTTCAGTTTTTCCTTTAAAAACTTGGTCTAGAACAGCAATGCTGGATATTGGAGATACTAGGGAAGAGAGGTTTCACTTTAACAGTTTCACTGATGATTCACTTCATGTTACATTTGCCCCATACATATGTAAGATATTAGTAAAAAGGGAAATTGGGTATGGTGTACATGGCTATGATCTTCACAATTTTTCTGTAAATCTGGAACTAATCTAAAATAAAAAAAATCCATTAAAACAACACTCCGAAACCTAGGAAATGGTAGCAACTGATCATAGTGGAATGGACCACTGAAATGACGGGGGAGTATGGGAATTGTCTTAGAGGAAACACCACCTCCCTGCCATATGCTGGACTATAATGGAACTGGAGGAAATGAGATAGAGAGCTCAGTTTGGGAAAAATTTTAGGAGTTAAGAGGGAGGTCTCTGTTCTATGACCAGTGTCTGAGATTTCTGCATCCTCTTACACCCTCGCAACGTCCTGGATGGTGAAGCTGAGGCTTTGTGATTTCAAGCCACAGCATGGCAACCACTGATTTTGGGCTGCCAGAGCTGAAGTGAGTGGCTCCTCATTAACTAAAAGAGTATATGTAGAGGCCAGGACCCTTTGAGTAGTGTCTGTTGCCTCAAGATAGCGAAACTTAATAAGACGATATTGTAGACTAGTAGAGATAAGGAATAAGACTCCAAACACAAGGATGGATGAAGAAACTGCAAGTCCATAAGTGAATTTATGTTTGTATTTTGGAGGGGGGGTGTGATGGATGTTGGTGGTCGCAGTCATGAGGAACAGGGTGTTGTGATAGTGCTGGCAGTGTATAATAATGAATTTGATTTCCTTTTTACATGGTAGACTATTTAATACTGTTAAACTATTGAAAGTATGGTCAACTCAAGATCTGAACATTTATGACACAAGTGTTTCAGTTTTTCCTTTAACAACTTGGTCTAGAACAGCAATGCTGGATATTGGAGATACTAGAGAAGTGAGGTTTCACTTTAACAGTTTCACTGATGATTCACTTCATGTTACATTTGCCCCATACATATGTAAGATATTAGTAATAAGGGAAATTGGGTATGGTGTACATTGTTATTATCTTCACAATATTTCTGTAAATCTGGAACTAGTCAAAAATAAAACATCCATTAAAACAACAGTCAAAATCCTAGGAAATGGTAGCAACTGATCATAGTGGAAGGGACCACTGAAATGACGGGGGAGTATGGGAATTGTCTTAGAGGAAACACCACCTCCTTGCCATATGCTGGACTTTAATGGAAGTAGAGGAAATGAGAGAGAGAGAGAGGTCAGTTTGGTTAAATTTCTAGGAGTTAAGAGGAAGGTCTCTGTTCTATGACCAGAGTGTCTGAATTTTCTGCATCCTCTGCCACCCCCGCCCCTCCTGGATGGTGAAGCTGAGGCTTTGTGATGTCAAGCCACACCATGGCAACCACTGATTTTGGGCTGCCAGAGCTGAAGTAAGTGGCTCCTCATTAACCAAAAGAGTATATGTAGAGGCCAGGACCCTTTGAGTAGTGTCTGTTGCCTCAAGATAGCGAAACTTAATAAGACGATATTGTAGACTAGTAGAGATAAGGAATAAGACTCCAAACACAAGGATGGATGAAGAAACTGCAAGTCCATAAGTGAATTTGTGTTTGTATTTTGGAGGGGGTGTGTGATGGATGGTGGTGGTCGCAGTCATGAGGAACAAAGTGTTGTGTTAGGGCTGGCAGTGTATAATAATGAATTTGATTTCCTTTTTACATGGCAGACTATTGAATATTGTTAAACTATTGAAAGGATGGGCAGCTCAAGATGTGAAGTTTTAAGCCACAACTGGTACAGTATTTTTTATAACATCATGGTCTAGAACAGCATGGTTGGATATTGGCGATACTAGAGAAGTGAGGTTTGCCTCTGTTTCACTGATGGGGAGGGATATAAGAAGGGGGCAGGCATGTGAAAAGGGAGTAATGTAGACTTTTTAGTTGTGGCACCAGACAAGACATTCCATAATGAGCCAGGCCCTTAGAATAAGGACCAGGAGAAGTCTGAATGGGGATTTTTTTTCTCAACACTTTCTCATACTGGCAAGGAATAAAGAAGCTGATGTTTAATTTAGGTTTGGATTGGGGGTGTGGGATGGGTGGTGGTGGTCGCAGGCATGAGGAACAGGGTGTTGTGTTAGTGCTGGCAGTGTATAATAATGAAGTTGATTTCCTTTTTACATGGTAGACTATTGAATATTGTTAAACTATTGAAAGGATGGTCAACTCAAGATCTGAAGTTTTATGCCACAACTGGTCCAGTTTTTCCTTTAACAACATGGTCTAGAACAGCATTGCTGGATATTGGAGATACTAGAGAAGTGAGGTTTCACTTTAACAGTTTCACTGATGATTCACTTCATGTTACATTTGCCCCATACATATGTAAGATATTAGTAATAAGGGAAATTGGGTATGTTGTACATTGTTATTATCTTCACAATATTTCTGTAAATCTGGAACTAGTCAAAAATAAAACATCCATTAAAACAACACTCAAAATCCTAGGAAATGGTAGCAACTGATCATAGTGGAAGAGACCACTGAAATGACGGGGGAGTATGGGAATTGTCTTAGAGGAAACATCACCTCCTTGCCATATGCTGGACTTTAATGGAAGTAGAGGAAATGAGAGAGAGAGAGAGGTCAGTTTGGTTAAATTTCTAGGAGTTTCGAGGAAGGTCTCTGTTCTATGACCAGAGTGTCTGAATTTTCTGCATCCTCTGCCACCCCCGCCCCTCCTGGATGGTGAAGCTGAGGCTTTGTGATGTCAAGCCACACCATGGCAACCACTGATTTTGGGCAACCAGAGCTGAAGTGAGTGGCTCCTCATTAATCTAAAGAGTATATGTAGAGGCCAGGAGCCTTTGAGTAGTATCTGTTGCCTCAAGATAGCGAAACTTAATAAGACGATATTGTAGACTAGTAGAGATAAGGAATAAGACTCCAAACACAAGGATGGATGAAGAAACTGCAAGTCCATAAGTGAATTTATGTTTGTATTTTGGAGGGGGGGGGTGATGGATGTTGGTGGTCGCAGTCATGAGGAGCAGGGTGTTGTGATAGTGCTGGCAGTGTATAATAATGAATTTGATTTCCTTTTTACATGGTAGACTATTTAATACTGTTAAACTATTGAAAGCATGGTCAACTCAAGATCTGAACATTTATGCCACAAGTGTTTCAGTTTTTCCTTTAAAAACTTGGTCTAGAACAGCAATGCTGGATATTGGAGATACTAGGGAAGAGAGGTTTCACTTTAACAGTTTCACTGATGATTCACTTCATGTTACATTTGCCCCATACATATGTAAGATATTAGTAATAAGGGAAATTGGGTATGGTGTACATGGCTATGATCTTCACAATTTTTCTGTAAATCTGGAACTAATCTAAAATAAAAAAAATCCATTAAAACAACACTCCGAAACCTAGGAAATGGTAGCAACTGATCATAGTGGAATGGACCACTGAAATGACGGGGGAGTATGGGAATTGTCTTAGAGGAAACACCACCTCCCTGCCATATGCTGGACTATAATGGAACTGGAGGAAATGAGATAGAGAGCTCAGTTTGGGAAAAATTTTAGGAGTTAAGAGGGAGGTCTCTGTTCTATGACCAGTGTCTGAGATTTCTGCATCCTCTTACACCCTCGCGACCTCCTGGATGGTGAAACTGAGGGTTTGTGATTTCAAGCCACAGCATGGCAACCACTGATTTTGGGCAACCAGAGCTGAAGTGAGTGGCTCCTCATTAATCTAAAGAGTATATGTAGAGGCCAGGAGCCTTTGAGTAGTATCTGTTGCCTCAAGATAGCGAAACTTAATAAGACGATATTGTAGACTAGTAGAGATAAGGAATAAGACTCCAAACACAAGGATGGATTAAGAAACTGCAAGTCCATAAGTGAATTTATGTTTGTATTTTGGAGGGGGGGGTGATGGATGTTGGTGGTCGCAGTCATGAGGAGCAGGGTGTTGTGATAGTGCTGGCAGTGTATAATAATGAATTTGATTTCCTTTTTACATGGTAGACTATTTAATACTGTTAAACTATTGAAAGTATGGTCAACTCAAGATCTGAACATTTATGCCACAAGTGTTTCAGTTTTTCCTTTAAAAACTTGGTCTAGAACAGCAATGCTGGATATTGGAGATACTAGGGAAGAGAGGTTTCACTTTAACAGTTTCACTGATGATTCACTTCATGTTACATTTGCCCCATACATATGTAAGATATTAGTAATAAGGGAAATTGGGTATGGTGTACATGGCTATGATCTTCACAATTTTTCTGTAAATCTGGAACTAATCTAAAATAAAAAAAATCCATTAAAACAACACTCCGAAACCTAGGAAATGGTAGCAACTGATCATAGTGGAATGGACCACTGAAATGACGGGGGAGTATGGGAATTGTCTTAGAGGAAACACCACCTCCCTGCCATATGCTGGACTATAATGGAACTGGAGGAAATGAGATAGAGAGCTCAGTTTGGGAAAAATTTTAGGAGTTAAGAGGGAGGTCTCTGTTCTATGACCAGTGTCTGAGATTTCTGCATCCTCTTACACCCTCGCAACCTCCTGGATGGTGAAGCTGAGGCTTTGTGATTTCAAGCCACAGCATGGCAACCACTGATTTTGGGCTGCCAGAGCTGAAGTGAGTGGCTCCTCATTAACTAAAAGAGTATATGTAGAGGCCAGGAGCCTTTGAGTAGTGTCTGTTGCCTCAAGATAGCGAAACTTAATAAGACGATATTGTAGACTAGTAGAGATAAGGAATAAGACTCCAAACACAAGGATGGATGAAGAAACTGCAAGTCCATAAGTGAATTTATGTTTGTATTTTGGAGGGGGGGTGTGATGGATGTTGGTGGTCGCAGTCATGAGGAACAGGGTGTTGTGATAGTGCTGGCAGTGTATAATAATGAATTTGATTTCCTTTTTACATGGTAGACTATTTAATACTGTTAAACTATTGAAAGTATGGTCAACTCAAGATCTGAACATTTATGACACAAGTGTTTCAGTTTTTCCTTTAACAACTTGGTCTAGAACAGCAATGCTGGATATTGGAGATACTAGAGAAGTGAGGTTTCACTTTAACAGTTTCACTGATGATTCACTTCATGTTACATTTGCCCCATACATATGTAAGATATTAGTAATAAGGGAAATTGGGTATGGTGTACATTGTTATTATCTTCACAATATTTCTGTAAATCTGGAACTAGTCAAAAATAAAACATCCATTAAAACAACAGTCAAAATCCTAGGAAATGGTAGCAACTGATCATAGTGGAAGGGACCACTGAAATGACGGGGGAGTATGGGAATTGTCTTAGAGGAAACACCACCTCCTTGCCATATGCTGGACTTTAATGGAAGTAGAGGAAATGAGAGAGAGAGAGAGGTCAGTTTGGTTAAATTTCTAGGAGTTAAGAGGAAGGTCTCTGTTCTATGACCAGAGTGTCTGAATTTTCTGCATCCTCTGCCACCCCCGCCCCTCCTGGATGGTGAAGCTGAGGCTTTGTGATGTCAAGCCACACCATGGCAACCACTGATTTTGGGCTGCCAGAGCTGAAGTAAGTGGCTCCTCATTAACCAAAAGAGTATATGTAGAGGCCAGGACCCTTTGAGTAGTGTCTGTTGCCTCAAGATAGCGAAACTTAATAAGACGATATTGTAGACTAGTAGAGATAAGGAATAAGACTCCAAACACAAGGATGGATGAAGAAACTGCAAGTCCATAAGTGAATTTGTGTTTGTATTTTGGAGGGGGTGTGTGATGGATGGTGGTGGTCGCAGTCATGAGGAACAAAGTGTTGTGTTAGGGCTGGCAGTGTATAATAATGAATTTGATTTCCTTTTTACATGGCAGACTATTGAATATTGTTAAACTATTGAAAGGATGGGCAGCTCAAGATGTGAAGTTTTAAGCCACAACTGGTACAGTATTTTTTATAACATCATGGTCTAGAACAGCATTGTTGGATATTGGCGATACTAGAGAAGTGAGGTTTGCCTCTGTTTCACTGATGGGGAGGGATATAAGAAGGGGGCAGGCATGTGAAAAGGGAGTAATGTAGACTTTTTAGTTGTGGCACCAGACAAGACATTCCATAATGAGCCAGGCCCTTAGAATAAGGACCAGGAGAAGTCTGAATGGGGATTTTTTTTCTCAACACTTTCTCATACTGGCAAGGAATAAAGAAGCTGATGTTTAATTTAGGTTTGGATTGGGGGTGTG
Source organism: Myotis nattereri (assembly GCF_964212035.1). Lineage (NCBI taxonomy): Eukaryota > Metazoa > Chordata > Mammalia > Chiroptera > Vespertilionidae > Myotis > Myotis nattereri. The sequence goes on along the minus strand of NC_138091.1, from coordinate 9,287,861 downwards.
GGATGGGTGGTGGTGGTCGCAGGCATGAGGAACAGGGTGTTGTGTTAGTGCTGGCAGTGTATAATAATGAAGTTGATTTCCTTTTTACATGGTAGACTATTGAATATTGTTAAACTATTGAAAGGATGGTCAACTCAAGATCTGAAGTTTTATGCCACAACTGGTCCAGTTTTTCCTTTAACAACATGGTCTAGAACAGCATTGCTGGATATTGGAGATACTAGAGAAGTGAGGTTTCACTTTAACAGTTTCACTGATGATTCACTTCATGTTACATTTGCCCCATACATATGTAAGATATTAGTAATAAGGGAAATTGGGTATGTTGTACATTGTTATTATCTTCACAATATTTCTGTAAATCTGGAACTAGTCAAAAATAAAACATCCATTAAAACAACACTCAAAATCCTAGGAAATGGTAGCAACTGATCATAGTGGAAGAGACCACTGAAATGACGGGGGAGTATGGGAATTGTCTTAGAGGAAACATCACCTCCTTGCCATATGCTGGACTTTAATGGAAGTAGAGGAAATGAGAGAGAGAGAGAGGTCAGTTTGGTTAAATTTCTAGGAGTTTCGAGGAAGGTCTCTGTTCTATGACCAGAGTGTCTGAATTTTCTGCATCCTCTGCCACCCCCGCCCCTCCTGGATGGTGAAGCTGAGGCTTTGTGATGTCAAGCCACACCATGGCAACCACTGTTTTTGGGCTGCCAGAGCTGAAGTAAGTGGCTCCTCATTAACCAAAAGAGTATATGTAGAGGCCAGGACCCTTTGAGTAGTGTCTGTTGCCTCAAGATAGCGAAACTTAATAAGACGATATTGTAGACTAGTAGAGATAAGGAATAAGACTCCAAACACAAGGATGGATGAAGAAACTGCAAGTCCATAAGTGAATTTGTGTTTGTATTTTGGAGGGGGTGTGTGATGGATGGTGGTGGTCGCAGTCATGAGGAACAAAGTGTTGTGTTAGGGCTGGCAGTGTATTAGAATGAATTTGATTTCCTTTTTACATGGCAGACTATTGAATATTGTTAAACTATTGAAAGATGGGCAGCTCAAGATGTGAAGTTTTAAGCCACAACTGGTACAGTATTTTTTATAACATCATGGTCTAGAACAGCATTGTTGGATATTGGCGATACTAGAGAAGTGAGGTTTGCCTCTGTTTCACTGATGGGGAGGGATATAAGAAGGGGGCAGGCATGTGAAAAGGGAGTAATGTAGACTTTTTAGTTGTGGCACCAGACAAGACATTCCATAATGAGCCAGGCCCTTAGAATAAGGACCAGGAGAAGTCTGAATGGGGATTTTTTTTTCTCAACACTTTCTCATAGTGGCAAGGAATAAAGAAGCTGATGTTTAATTTAGGTTTGGATTGGGGGTGTGGGATGGGTGGTGGTGGTCGCAGTCATGAGGAACAGGGTGTTGTGTTAGTGCTGGCAGTGTATAATAATGAAGTTGATTTCCTTTTTACATGGTAGACTATTGAATATTGTTAAACTATTGAAAGGATGGTCAGCGCAAGATCTGAAGTTTTATGCCACAACTGGTCCAGTTTTTCCTTTAACAACATGGTCTAGAACAGCATTGCTGGATATTGGAGATACTAGAGAAGTGAGGTTTCACTCTGTTTCACTGATGATTCACTTCATGTTACATTTACCCCATACATAAGTAAGATATTAGTAATAAGGGAAATTGGGTATGGTGTACATGGCTATGATCTTCACAATTTTTCTGTAAATCTGGAACTAATCTAAAATAAAAAAAATCCATTAAAACAACACTCCGAAACCTAGGAAATGGTAGCAACTGATCATAGTGGAATGGACCACTGAAATGACGGGGGAGTATGGGAATTGTCTTAGAGGAAACACCACCTCCCTGCCATATGCTGGACTATAATGGAACTGGAGGAAATGAGATAGAGAGGTCAGTTTGGGAAAAATTTTAGGAGTTAAGAGGGAGGTCTCTGTTCTATGACCAGTGTCTGAGATTTCTGCATCCTCTTACACCCTCGCGACCTCCTGGATGGTGAAACTGAGGCTTTGTGATTTCAAGCCACAGCATGGCAACCACTGATTTTGGGCAACCAGAGCTGAAGTGAGTGGCTCCTCATTAATCTAAAGAGTATATGTAGAGGCCAGGAGCCTTTGAGTAGTGTCTGTTGCCTCAAGATAGCGAAACTTAATAAGACGATATTGTAGACTAGTAGAGATAAGGAATAAGACTCCAAACACAAGGATGGATGAAGAAACTGCAAGTCCATAAGTGAATTTATGTTTGTATTTTGGAGGGGGGGGGTGATGGATGTTGGTGGTCGCAGTCATGAGGAGCAGGGTGTTGTGATAGTGCTGGCAGTGTATAATAATGAATTTGATTTCCTTTTTACATGGTAGACTATTTAATACTGTTAAACTATTGAAAGTATGGTCAACTCAAGATCTGAACATTTATGCCACAAGTGTTTCAGTTTTTCCTTTAAAAACTTGGTCTAGAACAGCAATGCTGGATATTGGAGATACTAGGGAAGAGAGGTTTCACTTTAACAGTTTCACTGATGATTCACTTCATGTTACATTTGCCCCATACATATGTAAGATATTAGTAATAAGGGAAATTGGGTATGGTGTACATGGCTATGATCTTCACAATTTTTCTGTAAATCTGGAACTAATCTAAAATAAAAAAAATCCATTAAAACAACACTCCGAAACCTAGGAAATGGTAGCAACTGATCATAGTGGAATGGACCACTGAAATGACGGGGGAGTATGGGAATTGTCTTAGAGGAAACACCACCTCCCTGCCATATGCTGGACTATAATGGAACTGGAGGAAATGAGATAGAGAGCTCAGTTTGGGAAAAATTTTAGGAGTTAAGAGGGAGGTCTCTGTTCTATGACCAGTGTCTGAGATTTCTGCATCCTCTTACACCCTCGCAACCTCCTGGATGGTGAAGCTGAGGCTTTGTGATTTCAAGCCACAGCATGGCAACCACTGATTTTGGGCTGCCAGAGCTGAAGTGAGTGGCTCCTCATTAACTAAAAGAGTATATGTAGAGGCCAGGAGCCTTTGAGTAGTGTCTGTTGCCTCAAGATAGCGAAACTTAATAAGACGATATTGTAGACTAGTAGAGATAAGGAATAAGACTCCAAACACAAGGATGGATGAAGAAACTGCAAGTCCATAAGTGAATTTATGTTTGTATTTTGGAGGGGGGGTGTGATGGATGTTGGTGGTCGCAGTCATGAGGAACAGGGTGTTGTGATAGTGCTGGCAGTGTATAATAATGAATTTGATTTCCTTTTTACATGGTAGACTATTTAATACTGTTAAACTATTGAAAGTATGGTCAACTCAAGATCTGAACATTTATGACACAAGTGTTTCAGTTTTTCCTTTAACAACTTGGTCTAGAACAGCAATGCTGGATATTGGAGATACTAGAGAAGTGAGGTTTCACTTTAACAGTTTCACTGATGATTCACTTCATGTTACATTTGCCCCATACATATGTAAGATATTAGTAATAAGGGAAATTGGGTATGGTGTACATTGTTATTATCTTCACAATATTTCTGTAAATCTGGAACTAGTCAAAAATAAAACATCCATTAAAACAACAGTCAAAATCCTAGGAAATGGTAGCAACTGATCATAGTGGAAGGGACCACTGAAATGACGGGGGAGTATGGGAATTGTCTTAGAGGAAACACCACCTCCTTGCCATATGCTGGACTTTAATGGAAGTAGAGGAAATGAGAGAGAGAGAGAGGTCAGTTTGGTTAAATTTCTAGGAGTTAAGAGGAAGGTCTCTGTTCTATGACCAGAGTGTCTGAATTTTCTGCATCCTCTGCCACCCCCGCCCCTCCTGGATGGTGAAGCTGAGGTTTTGTGATGTCAAGCCACACCATGGCAACCACTGATTTTGGGCTGCCAGAGCTGAAGTAAGTGGCTCCTCATTAACCAAAAGAGTATATGTAGAGGCCAGGACCCTTTGAGTAGTGTCTGTTGCCTCAAGATAGCGAAACTTAATAAGACGATATTGTAGACTAGTAGAGATAAGGAATAAGACTCCAAACACAAGGATGGATGAAGAAACTGCAAGTCCATAAGTGAATTTGTGTTTGTATTTTGGAGGGGGGGTGTGATGGATGGTGGTGGTCGCAGTCATGAGGAACAAAGTGTTGTGTTAGGGCTGGCAGTGTATAATAATGAATTTGATTTCCTTTTTACATGGCAGACTATTGAATATTGTTAAACTATTGAAAGGATGGGCAGCTCAAGATGTGAAGTTTTAAGCCACAACTGGTACAGTATTTTTTATAACATCATGGTCTAGAACAGCATTGTTGGATATTGGCGATACTAGAGAAGTGAGGTTTGCCTCTGTTTCACTGATGGGGAGGGATATAAGAAGGGGGCAGGCATGTGAAAAGGGAGTAATGTAGACTTTTTAGTTGTGGCACCAGACAAGACATTCCATAATGAGCCAGGCCCTTAGAATAAGGACCAGGAGAAGTCTGAATGGGGATTTTTTTTCTCAACACTTTCTCATACTGGCAAGGAATAAAGAAGCTGATGTTTAATTTAGGTTTGGATTGGGGGTGTGGGATGGGTGGTGGTGGTCGCAGGCATGAGGAACAGGGTGTTGTGTTAGTGCTGGCAGTGTATAATAATGAAGTTGATTTCCTTTTTACATGGTAGACTATTGAATATTGTTAAACTATTGAAAGGATGGTCAACTCAAGATCTGAAGTTTTATGCCACAACTGGTCCAGTTTTTCCTTTAACAACATGGTCTAGAACAGCATTGCTGGATATTGGAGATACTAGAGAAGTGAGGTTTCACTTTAACAGTTTCACTGATGATTCACTTCATGTTACATTTGCCCCATACATATGTAAGATATTAGTAATAAGGGAAATTGGGTATGTTGTACATTGTTATTATCTTCACAATATTTCTGTAAATCTGGAACTAGTCAAAAATAAAACATCCATTAAAACAACACTCAAAATCCTAGGAAATGGTAGCAACTGATCATAGTGGAAGAGACCACTGAAATGACGGGGGAGTATGGGAATTGTCTTAGAGGAAACATCACCTCCTTGCCATATGCTGGACTTTAATGGAAGTAGAGGAAATGAGAGAGAGAGAGAGGTCAGTTTGGTTAAATTTCTAGGAGTTTCGAGGAAGGTCTCTGTTCTATGACCAGAGTGTCTGAATTTTCTGCATCCTCTGCCACCCCCGCCCCTCCTGGATGGTGAAGCTGAGGCTTTGTGATGTCAAGCCACACCATGGCAACCACTGATTTTGGGCTGCCAGAGCTGAAGTAAGTGGCTCCTCATTAACCAAAAGAGTATATGTAGAGGCCAGGACCCTTTGAGTAGTGTCTGTTGCCTCAAGATAGCGAAACTTAATAAGACGATATTGTAGACTAGTAGAGATAAGGAATAAGACTCCAAACACAAGGATGGATGAAGAAACTGCAAGTCCATAAGTGAATTTGTGTTTGTAGTTTGGAGGGGGTGTGTGATGGATGGTGGTGGTCGCAGTCATGAGGAACGAAGTGTTGTGTTACGGCTGGCAGTGTATTAGAATGAATTTGATTTCCTTTTTACATGGCAGACTATTGAATATTGTTAAACTATTGAAAGATGGGCAGCTCAAGATGTGAAGTTTTAAGCCACAACTGGTACAGTATTTTTTATAACATCATGGTCTAGAACAGCATTGTTGGATATTGGCGATACTAGAGAAGTGAGGTTTGCCTCTGTTTCACTGATGGGGAGGGATATAAGAAGGGGGCAGGCATGTGAAAAGGGAGTAATGTAGACTTTTTAGTTGTGGCACCAGACAAGACATTCCATAATGAGCCAGGCCCTTAGAATAAGGACCAGGAGAAGTCTGAATGGGGATTTTTTTTTCTCAACACTTTCTCATAGTGGCAAGGAATAAAGAAGCTGATGTTTAATTTAGGTTTGGATTGGGGGTGTGGGATGGGTGGTGGTGGTCGCAGTCATGAGGAACAGGGTGTTGTGTTAGTGCTGGCAGTGTATAATAATGAAGTTGATTTCCTTTTTACATGGTAGACTATTGAATATTGTTAAACTATTGAAAGGATGGTCAGCGCAAGATCTGAAGTTTTATGCCACAACTGGTCCAGTTTTTCCTTTAACAACATGGTCTAGAACAGCATTGCTGGATATTGGAGATACTAGAGAAGTGAGGTTTCACTCTGTTTCACTGATGATTCACTTCATGTTACATTTACCCCATACATAAGTAAGATATTAGTAATAAGGGAAATTGGGTATGGTGTACATGGCTATGATCTTCACAATTTTTCTGTAAATCTGGAACTAATCTAAAATAAAAAAAATCCATTAAAACAACACTCCGAAACCTAGGAAATGGTAGCAACTGATCATAGTGGAATGGACCACTGAAATGACGGGGGAGTATTGGAATTGTCTTAGAGGAAACACCACCTCCCTGCCATATGCTGGACTATAATGGAACTGGAGGAAATGAGATAGAGAGGTCAGTTTGGGAAAAATTTTAGGAGTTAAGAGGGAGGTCTCTGTTCTATGACCAGTGTCTGAGATTTCTGCATCCTCTTACACCCTCGCGACCTCCTGGATGGTGAAACTGAGGCTTTGTGATTTCAAGCCACAGCATGGCAACCACTGATTTTGGGCAACCAGAGCTGAAGTGAGTGGCTCCTCATTAATCTAAAGAGTATATGTAGAGGCCAGGAGCCTTTGAGTAGTGTCTGTTGCCTCAAGATAGCGAAACTTAATAAGACGATATTGTAGACTAGTAGAGATAAGGAATAAGACTCCAAACACAAGGATGGATGAAGAAACTGCAAGTCCATAAGTGAATTTGTGTTTGTATTTTGGAGGGGGTGTGTGATGGATGGTGGTGGTCGCAGTCATGAGGAACGAAGTGTTGTGTTACGGCTGGCAGTGTATTAGAATGAATTTGATTTCCTTTTTACATGGCAGACTATTGAATATTGTTAAACTATTGAAAGATGGGCAGCTCAAGATGTGAAGTTTTAAGCCACAACTGGTACAGTATTTTTTATAACATCATGGTCTAGAACAGCATTGTTGGATATTGGCGATACTAGAGAAGTGAGGTTTGCCTCTGTTTCACTGATGGGGAGGGATATAAGAAGGGGGCAGGCATGTGAAAAGGGAGTAATGTAGACTTTTTAGTTGTGGCACCAGACAAGACATTCCATAATGAGCCAGGCCCTTAGAATAAGGACCAGGAGAAGTCTGAATGGGGATTTTTTTTTCTCAACACTTTCTCATAGTGGCAAGGAATAAAGAAGCTGATGTTTAATTTAGGTTTGGATTGGGGGTGTGGGATGGGTGGTGGTGGTCGCAGTCATGAGGAACAGGGTGTTGTGTTAGTGCTGGCAGTGTATAATAATGAAGTTGATTTCCTTTTTACATGGTAGACTATTGAATATTGTTAAACTATTGAAAGGATGGTCAGCGCAAGATCTGAAGTTTTATGCCACAACTGGTCCAGTTTTTCCTTTAACAACATGGTCTAGAACAGCATTGCTGGATATTGGAGATACTAGAGAAGTGAGGTTTCACTCTGTTTCACTGATGATTCACTTCATGTTACATTTACCCCATACATAAGTAAGATATTAGTAATAAGGGAAATTGGGTATGGTGTACATGGCTATGATCTTCACAATTTTTCTGTAAATCTGGAACTAATCTAAAATAAAAAAAATCCATTAAAACAACACTCCGAAACCTAGGAAATGGTAGCAACTGATCATAGTGGAATGGACCACTGAAATGACGGGGGAGTATTGGAATTGTCTTAGAGGAAACACCACCTCCCTGCCATATGCTGGACTATAATGGAACTGGAGGAAATGAGATAGAGAGGTCAGTTTGGGAAAAATTTTAGGAGTTAAGAGGGAGGTCTCTGTTCTATGACCAGTGTCTGAGATTTCTGCATCCTCTTACACCCTCGCGACCTCCTGGATGGTGAAACTGAGGCTTTGTGATTTCAAGCCACAGCATGGCAACCACTGATTTTGGGCAACCAGAGCTGAAGTGAGTGGCTCCTCATTAATCTAAAGAGTATATGTAGAGGCCAGGAGCCTTTGAGTAGTGTCTGTTGCCTCAAGATAGCGAAACTTAATAAGACGATATTGTAGACTAGTAGAGATAAGGAATAAGACTCCAAACACAAGGATGGATGAAGAAACTGCAAGTCCATAAGTGAATTTATGTTTGTATTTTGGAGGGGGGGTGTGATGGATGTTGGTGGTCGCAGTCATGAGGAGCAGGGTGTTGTGATAGTGCTGGCAGTGTATAATAATGAATTTGATTTCCTTTTTACATGGTAGACTATTTAATACTGTTAAACTATTGAAAGTATGGTCAACTCAAGATCTGAACATTTATGCCACAAGTGTTTCAGTTTTTCCTTTAAAAACTTGGTCTAGAACAGCAATGCTGGATATTGGAGATACTAGGGAAGAGAGGTTTCACTTTAACAGTTTCACTGATGATTCACTTCATGTTACATTTGCCCCATACATATGTAAGATATTAGTAATAAGGGAAATTGGGTATGGTGTACATGGCTATGATCTTCACAATTTTTCTGTAAATCTGGAACTAATCTAAAATAAAAAAAATCCATTAAAACAACACTCCGAAACCTAGGAAATGGTAGCAACTGATCATAGTGGAATGGACCACTGAAATGACGGGGGAGTATGGGAATTGTCTTAGAGGAAACACCACCTCCCTGCCATATGCTGGACTATAATGGAACTGGAGGAAATGAGATAGAGAGCTCAGTTTGGGAAAAATTTTAGGAGTTAAGAGGGAGGTCTCTGTTCTATGACCAGTGTCTGAGATTTCTGCATCCTCTTACACCCTCGCAACCTCCTGGATGGTGAAGCTGAGGCTTTGTGATTTCAAGCCACAGCATGGCAACCACTGATTTTGGGCTGCCAGAGCTGAAGTGAGTGGCTCCTCATTAACTAAAAGAGTATATGTAGAGGCCAGGAGCCTTTGAGTAGTGTCTGTTGCCTCAAGATAGCGAAACTTAATAAGACGATATTGTAGACTAGTAGAGATAAGGAATAAGACTCCAAACACAAGGATGGATGAAGAAAGTGCAAGTCCATAAGTGAATTTATGTTTGTATTTTGGAGGGGGGGTGTGATGGATGTTGGTGGTCGCAGTCATGAGGAACAGGGTGTTGTGATAGTGCTGGCAGTGTATAATAATGAATTTGATTTCCTTTTTACATGGTAGACTATTTAATACTGTTAAACTATTGAAAGTATGGTCAACTCAAGATCTGAACATTTATGACACAAGTGTTTCAGTTTTTCCTTTAACAACTTGGTCTAGAACAGCAATGCTGGATATTGGAGATACTAGAGAAGTGAGGTTTCACTTTAACAGTTTCACTGATGATTCACTTCATGTTACATTTGCCCCATACATATGTAAGATATTAGTAATAAGGGAAATTGGGTATGGTGTACATTGTTATTATCTTCACAATATTTCTGTAAATCTGGAACTAGTCAAAAATAAAACATCCATTAAAACAACACTCAAAATCCTAGGAAATGGTAGCAACTGATCATAGTGGAAGGGACCACTGAAATGACGGGGGAGTATGGGAATTGTCTTAGAGGAAACACCACCTCCTTGCCATATGCTGGACTTTAATGGAAGTAGAGGAAATGAGAGAGAGAGAGAGGTCAGTTTGGTTAAATTTCTAGGAGTTAAGAGGAAGGTCTCTGTTCTATGAGCAGAGTGTCTGAATTTTCTGCATCCTCTGCCACCCCCGCCCCTCCTGGATGGTGAAGCTGAGGCTTTGTGATGTCAAGCCACACCATGGCAACCACTGATTTTGGGCTGCCAGAGCTGAAGTAAGTGGCTCCTCATTAACCAAAAGAGTATATGTAGAGGCCAGGACCCTTTGAGTAGTGTCTGTTGCCTCAAGATAGCGAAACTTAATAAGACGATATTGTAGACTAGTAGAGATAAGGAATAAGACTCCAAACACAAGGATGGATGAAGAAACTGCAAGTCCATAAGTGAATTTGTGTTTGTATTTTGGAGGGGGTGTGTGATGGATGGTGGTGGTCGCAGTCATGAGGAACAAAGTGTTGTGTTAGGGCTGGCAGTGTATAATAATGAATTTGATTTCCTTTTTACATGGCAGACTATTGAATATTGTTAAACTATTGAAAGGATGGGCAGCTCAAGATGTGAAGTTTTAAGCCACAACTGGTACAGTATTTTTTATAACATCATGGTCTAGAACAGCATTTTTGGATATTGGCGATATAGAGAAGTGAGGTTTGCCTCTGTTTCACTGATGGGGAGGGATATAAGAAGGGGGCAGGCATGTGAAAAGGGAGTAATGTAGACTTTTTAGTTGTGGCACCAGACAAGACATTCCATAATGAGCCAGGCCCTTAGAATAAGGACCAGGAGAAGTCTGAATGGGGATTTTTTTTTCTCAACACTTTCTCATAGTGGCAAGGAATAAAGAAGCTGATGTTTAATTTAGGTTTGGATTGGGGGTGTGGGATGGGTGGTGGTGGTCGCAGTCATGAGGAACAGGGTGTTGTGTTAGTGCTGGCAGTGTATAATAATGAAGTTGATTTCCTTTTTACATGGTAGACTATTGAATATTGTTAAACTATTGAAAGGATGGTCAGCGCAAGATCTGAAGTTTTATGCCACAACTGGTCCAGTTTTTCCTTTAACAACATGGTCTAGAACAGCATTGCTGGATATTGGAGATACTAGAGAAGTGAGGTTTCACTCTGTTTCACTGATGATTCACTTCATGTTACATTTACCCCATACATAAGTAAGATATTAGTAATAAGGGAAATTGGGTATGGTGTACATGGCTATGATCTTCACAATTTTTCTGTAAATCTGGAACTAATCTAAAATAAAAAAAATCCATTAAAACAACACTCCGAAACCTAGGAAATGGTAGCAACTGATCAGAGTGGAATGGACCACTGAAATGACGGGGGAGTATGGGAATTGTCTTAGAGGAAACACCACCTCCCTGCCATATGCTGGACTATAATGGAACTGGAGGAAATGAGATAGAGAGGTCAGTTTGGGAAAAATTTTAGGAGTTAAGAGGGAGGTCTCTGTTCTATGACCAGTGTCTGAGATTTCTGCATCCTCTTACACCCTCGCGACCTCCTGGATGGTGAAACTGAGGCTTTGTGATTTCAAGCCACAGCATGGCAACCACTGATTTTGGGCAACCAGAGCTGAAGTGAGTGGCTCCTCATTAATCTAAAGAGTATATGTAGAGGCCAGGAGCCTTTGAGTAGTGTCTGTTGCCTCAAGATAGCGAAACTTAATAAGACGATATTGTAGACTAGTAGAGATAAGGAATAAGACTCCAAACACAAGGATGGATGAAGAAACTGCAAGTCCATAAGTGAATTTATGTTTGTATTTTGGAGGGGGGGGGTGATGGATGTTGGTGGTCGCAGTCATGAGGAGCAGGGTGTTGTGATAGTGCTGGCAGTGTATAATAATGAATTTGATTTCCTTTTTACATGGTAGACTATTTAATACTGTTAAACTATTGAAAGTATGGTCAACTCAAGATCTGAACATTTATGCCACAAGTGTTTCAGTTTTTCCTTTAAAAACTTGGTCTAGAACAGCAATGCTGGATATTGGAGATACTAGGGAAGAGAGGTTTCACTTTAACAGTTTCACTGATGATTCACTTCATGTTACATTTGCCCCATACATATGTAAGATATTAGTAATAAGGGAAATTGGGTATGGTGTACATGGCTATGATCTTCACAATTTTTCTGTAAATCTGGAACTAATCTAAAATAAAAAAAATCCATTAAAACAACACTCCGAAACCTAGGAAATGGTAGCAACTGATCATAGTGGAATGGACCACTGAAATGACGGGGGAGTATGGGAATTGTCTTAGAGGAAACACCACCTCCCTGCCATATGCTGGACTATAATGGAACTGGAGGAAATGAGATAGAGAGCTCAGTTTGGGAAAAATTTTAGGAGTTAAGAGGGAGGTCTCTGTTCTATGACCAGTGTCTGAGATTTCTGCATCCTCTTACACCCTCGCAACCTCCTGGATGGTGAAGCTGAGGCTTTGTGATTTCAAGCCACAGCATGGCAACCACTGATTTTGGGCTGCCAGAGCTGAAGTGAGTGGCTCCTCATTAACTAAAAGAGTATACGTAGAGGCCAGGAGCCTTTGAGTAGTGTCTGTTGCCTCAAGATAGCGAAACTTAATAAGACGATATTGTAGACTAGTAGAGATAAGGAATAAGACTCCAAACACAAGGATGGATGAAGAAACTGCAAGTCCATAAGTGAATTTATGTTTGTATTTTGGAGGGGGGGTGTGATGGATGTTGGTGGTCGCAGTCATGAGGAACAGGGTGTTGTGATAGTGCTGGCAGTGTATAATAATGAATTTGATTTCCTTTTTACATGGTAGACTATTTAATACTGTTAAACTATTGAAAGTATGGTCAACTCAAGATCTGAACATTTATGACACAAGTGTTTCAGTTTTTCCTTTAACAACTTGGTCTAGAACAGCAATGCTGGATATTGGAGATACTAGAGAAGTGAGGTTTCACTTTAACAGTTTCACTGATGATTCACTTCATGTTACATTTGCCCCATACATATGTAAGATATTAGTAATAAGGGAAATTGGGTATGGTGTACATTGTTATTATCTTCACAATATTTCTGTAAATCTGGAACTAGTCAAAAATAAAACATCCATTAAAACAACACTCAAAATCCTAGGAAATGGTAGCAACTGATCATAGTGGAAGGGACCACTGAAATGACGGGGGAGTATGGGAATTGTCTTAGAGGAAACACCACCTCCTAGCCATATGCTGGACTTTAATGGAAGTAGAGGAAATGAGAGAGAGAGAGAGGTCAGTTTGGTTAAATTTCTAGGAGTTAAGAGGAAGGTCTCTGTTCTATGACCAGAGTGTCTGAATTTTCTGCATCCTCTGCCACCCCCGCCCCTCCTGGATGGTGAAGCTGAGGCTTTGTGATGTCAAGCCACACCATGGCAACCACTGATTTTGGGCTGCCAGAGCTGAAGTAAGTGGCTCCTCATTAACCAAAAGAGTATATGTAGAGGCCAGGACCCTTTGAGTAGTGTCTGTTGCCTCAAGATAGCGAAACTTAATAAGACGATATTGTAGACTAGTAGAGATAAGGAATAAGACTCCAAACACAAGGATGGATGAAGAAACTGCAAGTCCATAAGTGAATTTGTGTTTGTATTTTGGAGGGGGTGTGTGATGGATGGTGGTGGTCGCAGTCATGAGGAACAAAGTGTTGTGTTAGGGCTGGCAGTGTATAATAATGAATTTGATTTCCTTTTTACATGGCAGACTATTGAATATTGTTAAACTATTGAAAGGATGGGCAGCTCAAGATGTGAAGTTTTAAGCCACAACTGGTACAGTATTTTTTATAACATCATGGTCTAGAACAGCATTGTTGGATATTGGCGATACTAGAGAAGTGAGGTTTGCCTCTGTTTCACTGATGGGGAGGGATATAAGAAGGGGGCAGGCATGTGAAAAGGGAGTAATGTAGACTTTTTAGTTGTGGCACCAGACAAGACATTCCATAATGAGCCAGGCCCTTAGAATAAGGACCAGGAGAAGTCTGAATGGGGATTTTTTTTCTCAACACTTTCTCATACTGGCAAGGAATAAAGAAGCTGATGTTTAATTTAGGTTTGGATTGGGGGTGTGGGATGGGTGGTGGTGGTCGCAGGCATGAGGAACAGGGTGTTGTGTTAGTGCTGGCAGTGTATAATAATGAAGTTGATTTCCTTTTTACATGGTAGACTATTGAATATTGTTAAACTATTGAAAGGATGGTCAACTCAAGATCTGAAGTTTTATGCCACAACTGGTCCAGTTTTTCCTTTAACAACATGGTCTAGAACAGCATTGCTGGATATTGGAGATACTAGAGAAGTGAGGTTTCACTTTAACAGTTTCACTGATGATTCACTTCATGTTACATTTGCCCCATACATATGTAAGATATTAGTAATAAGGGAAATTGGGTATGTTGTACATTGTTATTATCTTCACAATATTTCTGTAAATCTGGAACTAGTCAAAAATAAAACATCCATTAAAACAACACTCAAAATCCTAGGAAATGGTAGCAACTGATCATAGTGGAAGAGACCACTGAAATGACGGGGGAGTATGGGAATTGTCTTAGAGGAAACACCACCTCCTTGCCATATGCTGGACTTTAATGGAAGTAGAGGAAATGAGAGAGAGAGAGAGGTCAGTTTGGTTAAATTTCTAGGAGTTTCGAGGAAGGTCTCTGTTCTATGACCAGAGTGTCTGAATTTTCTGCATCCTCTGCCACCCCCGCCCCTCCTGGATGGTGAAGCTGAGGCTTTGTGATGTCAAGCCACACCATGGCAACCACTGATTTTGGGCTGCCAGAGCTGAAGTAAGTGGCTCCTCATTAACCAAAAGAGTATATGTAGAGGCCAGGACCCTTTGAGTAGTGTCTGTTGCCTCAAGATAGCGAAACTTAATAAGACGATATTGTAGACTAGTAGAGATAAGGAATAAGACTCCAAACACAAGGATGGATGAAGAAACTGCAAGTCCATAAGTGAATTTGTGTTTGTATTTTGGAGGGGGTGTGTGATGGATGGTGGTGGTCGCAGTCATGAGGAACAAAGTGTTGTGTTAGGGCTGGCAGTGTATTAGAATGAATTTGATTTCCTTTTTACATGGCAGACTATTGAATATTGTTAAACTATTGAAAGATGGGCAGCTCAAGATGTGAAGTTTTAAGCCACAACTGGTACAGTATTTTTTATAACATCATGGTCTAGAACAGCATTGTTGGATATTGGCGATACTAGAGAAGTGAGGTTTGCCTCTGTTTCACTGATGGGGAGGGATATAAGAAGGGGGCAGGCATGTGAAAAGGGAGTAATGTAGACTTTTTAGTTGTGGCACCAGACAAGACATTCCATAATGAGCCAGGCCCTTAGAATAAGGACCAGGAGAAGTCTGAATGGGGATTTTTTTTTCTCAACACTTTCTCATAGTGGCAAGGAATAAAGAAGCTGATGTTTAATTTAGGTTTGGATTGGGGGTGTGGGATGGGTGGTGGTGGTCGCAGTCATGAGGAACAGGGTGTTGTGTTAGTGCTGGCAGTGTATAATAATGAAGTTGATTTCCTTTTTACATGGTAGACTATTGAATATTGTTAAACTATTGAAAGGATGGTCAGCGCAAGATCTGAAGTTTTATGCCACAACTGGTCCAGTTTTTCCTTTAACAACATGGTCTAGAACAGCATTGCTGGATATTGGAGATACTAGAGAAGTGAGGTTTCACTCTGTTTCACTGATGATTCACTTCATGTTACATTTACCCCATACATAAGTAAGATATTAGTAATAAGGGAAATTGGGTATGGTGTACATGGCTATGATCTTCACAATTTTTCTGTAAATCTGGAACTAATCTAAAATAAAAAAAATCCATTAAAACAACACTCCGAAACCTAGGAAATGGTAGCAACTGATCATAGTGGAATGGACCACTGAAATGACGGGGGAGTATGGGAATTGTCTTAGAGGAAACACCACCTCCCTGCCATATGCTGGACTATAATGGAACTGGAGGAAATGAGATAGAGAGGTCAGTTTGGGAAAAATTTTAGGAGTTAAGAGGGAGGTCTCTGTTCTATGACCAGTGTCTGAGATTTCTGCATCCTCTTAAACCCTCGCGACCTCCTGGATGGTGAAACTGAGGCTTTGTGATTTCAAGCCACAGCATGGCAACCACTGATTTTGGGCAACCAGAGCTGAAGTGAGTGGCTCCTCATTAATCTAAAGAGTATATGTAGAGGCCAGGAGCCTTTGAGTAGTGTCTGTTGCCTCAAGATAGCGAAACTTAATAAGACGATATTGTAGACTAGTAGAGATAAGGAATAAGACTCCAAACACAAGGATGGATGAAGAAACTGCAAGTCCATAAGTGAATTTATGTTTGTATTTTGGAGGGGGGGGGTGATGGATGTTGGTGGTCGTAGTCATGAGGAGCAGGGTGTTGTGATAGTGCTGGCAGTGTATAATAATGAATTTGATTTCCTTTTTACATGGTAGACTATTTAATACTGTTAAACTATTGAAAGTATGGTCAACTCAAGATCTGAACATTTATGACACAAGTGTTTCAGTTTTTCCTTTAAAAACTTGGTCTAGAACAGCAATGCTGGATATTGGAGATACTAGAGAAGTGAGGTTTCACTTTAACAGTTTCACTGATGATTCACTTCATGTTACATTTGCCCCATACATATGTAAGATATTAGTAATAAGGGAAATTGGGTATGGTGTACATGGCTATGATCTTCACAATTTTTCTGTAAATCTGGAACTAATCTAAAATAAAAAAAATCCATTAAAACAACACTCCGAAACCTAGGAAATGGTAGCAACTGATCATAGTGGAATGGACCACTGAAATGACGGGGGAGTATGGGAATTGTCTTAGAGGAAACACCACCTCCCTGCCATATGCTGGACTATAATGGAACTGGAGGAAATGAGATAGAGAGCTCAGTTTGGGAAAAATTTTAGGAGTTAAGAGGGAGGTCTCTGTTCTATGACCAGTGTCTGAGATTTCTGCATCCTCTTACACCCTCGCAACCTCCTGGATGGTGAAGCTGAGGCTTTGTGATTTCAAGCCACAGCATGGCAACCACTGATTTTGGGCTGCCAGAGCTGAAGTGAGTGGCTCCTCATTAACTAAAAGAGTATATGTAGAGGCCAGGAGCCTTTGAGTAGTGTCTGTTGCCTCAAGATAGCGAAACTTAATAAGACGATATTGTAGACTAGTAGAGATAAGGAATAAGACTCCAAACACAAGGATGGATGAAGAAACTGCAAGTCCATAAGTGAATTTATGTTTGTATTTTGGAGGGGGGGTGTGATGGATGTTGGTGGTCGCAGTCATGAGGAACAGGGTGTTGTGATAGTGCTGGCAGTGTATAATAATGAATTTGATTTCCTTTTTACATGGTAGACTATTTAATGCTGTTAAACTATTGAAAGTATGGTCAACTCAAGATCTGAACATTTATGACACAAGTGTTTCAGTTTTTCCTTTAACAACTTGGTCTAGAACAGCAATGCTGGATATTGGAGATACTAGAGAAGTGAGGTTTCACTTTAACAGTTTCACTGATGATTCACTTCATGTTACATTTGCCCCATACATATGTAAGATATTAGTAATAAGGGAAATTGGGTATCGTGTACATTGTTATTATCTTCACAATATTTCTGTAAATCTGGAACTAGTCAAAAATAAAACATCCATTAAAACAACACTCAAAATCCTAGGAAATGGTAGCAACTGATCATAGTGGAAGGGACCACTGAAATGACGGGGGAGTATGGGAATTGTCTTAGAGGAAACACCACCTCCTTGCCATATGCTGGACTTTAATGGAAGTAGAGGAAATGAGAGAGAGAGAGAGGTCAGTTTGGTTAAATTTCTAGGAGTTAAGAGGAAGGTCTCTGTTCTATGACCAGAGTGTCTGAATTTTCTGCATCCTCTGCCACCCCCGCCCCTCCTGGATGGTGAAGCTGAGGCTTTGTGATGTCAAGCCACACCATGGCAACCACTGATTTTGGGCTGCCAGAGCTGAAGTATGTGGCTCCTCATTAACCAAAAGAGTATATGTAGAGGCCAGGACCCTTTGAGTAGTGTCTGTTGCCTCAAGATAGCGAAACTTAATAAGACGATATTGTAGACTAGTAGAGATAAGGAATAAGACTCCAAACACAAGGATGGATGAAGAAACTGCAAGTCCATAAGTGAATTTGTGTTTGTATTTTGGAGGGGGTGTGTGATGGATGGTGGTGGTCGCAGTCATGAGGAACAAAGTGTTGTGTTAGGGCTGGCAGTGTATAATAATGAATTTGATTTCCTTTTTACATGGCAGACTATTGAATATTGTTAAACTATTGAAAGGATGGGCAGCTCAAGATGTGAAGTTTTAAGCCACAACTGGTACAGTATTTTTTATAACATCATGGTCTAGAACAGCATTGTTGGATATTGGCGATACTAGAGAAGTGAGGTTTGCCTCTGTTTCACTGATGGGGAGGGATATAAGAAGGGGGCAGGCATGTGAAAAGGGAGTAATGTAGACTTTTTAGTTGTGGCACCAGACAAGACATTCCATAATGAGCCAGGCCCTTAGAATAAGGACCAGGAGAAGTCTGAATGGGGATTTTTTTTCTCAACACTTTCTCATACTGGCAAGGAATAAAGAAGCTGATGTTTAATTTAGGTTTGGATTGGGGGTGTGGGATGGGTGGTGGTGGTCGCAGGCATGAGGAACAGGGTGTTGTGTTAGTGCTGGCAGTGTATAATAATGAAGTTGATTTCCTTTTTACATGGTAGACTATTGAATATTGTTAAACTATTGAAAGGATGGTCAACTCAAGATCTGAAGTTTTATGCCACAACTGGTCCAGTTTTTCCTTTAACAACATGGTCTAGAACAGCATTGCTGGATATTGGAGATACTAGAGAAGTGAGGTTTCACTTTAACAGTTTCACTGATGATTCACTTCATGTTACATTTGCCCCATACATATGTAAGATATTAGTAATAAGGGAAATTGGGTATGTTGTACATTGTTATTATCTTCACAATATTTCTGTAAATCTGGAACTAGTCAAAAATAAAACATCCATTAAAACAACACTCAAAATCCTAGGAAATGGTAGCAACTGATCATAGTGGAAGAGACCACTGAAATGACGGGGGAGTATGGGAATTGTCTTAGAGGAAACACCACCTCCTTGCCATATGCTGGACTTTAATGGAAGTAGAGGAAATGAGAGAGAGAGAGAGGTCAGTTTGGTTAAATTTCTAGGAGTTTCGAGGAAGGTCTCTGTTCTATGACCAGAGTGTCTGAATTTTCTGCATCCTCTGCCACCCCCGCCCCTCCTGGATGGTGAAGCTGAGGCTTTGTGATGTCAAGCCACACCATGGCAACCACTGATTTTGGGCTGCCAGAGCTGAAGTAAGTGGCTCCTCATTAACCAAAAGAGTATATGTAGAGGCCAGGACCCTTTGAGTAGTGTCTGTTGCCTCAAGATAGCGAAACTTAATAAGACGATATTGTAGACTAGTAGAGATAAGGAATAAGACTCCAAACACAAGGATGGATGAAGAAACTGCAAGTCCATAAGTGAATTTGTGTTTGTATTTTGGAGGGGGTGTGTGATGGATGGTGGTGGTCGCAGTCATGAGGAACAAAGTGTTGTGTTAGGGCTGGCAGTGTATTAGAATGAATTTGATTTCCTTTTTACATGGCAGACTATTGAATATTGTTAAACTATTGAAAGATGGGCAGCTCAAGATGTGAAGTTTTAAGCCACAACTGGTACAGTATTTTTTATAACATCATGGTCTAGAACAGCATTGTTGGATATTGGCGATACTAGAGAAGTGAGGTTTGCCTCTGTTTCACTGATGGGGAGGGATATAAGAAGGGGGCAGGCATGTGAAAAGGGAGTAATGTAGACTTTTTAGTTGTGGCACCAGACAAGACATTCCATAATGAGCCAGGCCCTTAGAATAAGGACCAGGAGAAGTCTGAATGGGGATTTTTTTTTCTCAACACTTTCTCATAGTGGCAAGGAATAAAGAAGCTGATGTTTAATTTAGGTTTGGATTGGGGGTGTGGGATGGGTGGTGGTGGTCGCAGTCATGAGGAACAGGGTGTTGTGTTAGTGCTGGCAGTGTATAATAATGAAGTTGATTTCCTTTTTACATGGTAGACTATTGAATATTGTTAAACTATTGAAAGGATGGTCAGCGCAAGATCTGAAGTTTTATGCCACAACTGGTCCAGTTTTTCCTTTAACAACATGGTCTAGAACAGCATTGCTGGATATTGGAGATACTAGAGAAGTGAGGTTTCACTCTGTTTCACTGATGATTCACTTCATGTTACATTTACCCCATACATAAGTAAGATATTAGTAATAAGGGAAATTGGGTATGGTGTACATGGCTATGATCTTCACAATTTTTCTGTAAATCTGGAACTAATCTAAAATAAAAAAAATCCATTAAAACAACACTCCGAAACCTAGGAAATGGTAGCAACTGATCATAGTGGAATGGACCACTGAAATGACGGGGGAGTATGGGAATTGTCTTAGAGGAAACACCACCTCCCTGCCATATGCTGGACTATAATGGAACTGGAGGAAATGAGATAGAGAGGTCAGTTTGGGAAAAATTTTAGGAGTTAAGAGGGAGGTCTCTGTTCTATGACCAGTGTCTGAGATTTCTGCATCCTCTTAAACCCTCGCGACCTCCTGGATGGTGAAACTGAGGCTTTGTGATTTCAAGCCACAGCATGGCAACCACTGATTTTGGGCAACCAGAGCTGAAGTGAGTGGCTCCTCATTAATCTAAAGAGTATATGTAGAGGCCAGGAGCCTTTGAGTAGTGTCTGTTGCCTCAAGATAGCGAAACTTAATAAGACGATATTGTAGACTAGTAGAGATAAGGAATAAGACTCCAAACACAAGGATGGATGAAGAAACTGCAAGTCCATAAGTGAATTTATGTTTGTATTTTGGAGGGGGGGGGTGATGGATGTTGGTGGTCGTAGTCATGAGGAGCAGGGTGTTGTGATAGTGCTGGCAGTGTATAATAATGAATTTGATTTCCTTTTTACATGGTAGACTATTTAATACTGTTAAACTATTGAAAGTATGGTCAACTCAAGATCTGAACATTTATGACACAAGTGTTTCAGTTTTTCCTTTAAAAACTTGGTCTAGAACAGCAATGCTGGATATTGGAGATACTAGAGAAGTGAGGTTTCACTTTAACAGTTTCACTGATGATTCACTTCATGTTACATTTGCCCCATACATATGTAAGATATTAGTAATAAGGGAAATTGGGTATGGTGTACATGGCTATGATCTTCACAATTTTTCTGTAAATCTGGAACTAATCTAAAATAAAAAAAATCCATTAAAACAACACTCCGAAACCTAGGAAATGGTAGCAACTGATCATAGTGGAATGGACCACTGAAATGACGGGGGAGTATGGGAATTGTCTTAGAGGAAACACCACCTCCCTGCCATATGCTGGACTATAATGGAACTGGAGGAAATGAGATAGAGAGCTCAGTTTGGGAAAAATTTTAGGAGTTAAGAGGGAGGTCTCTGTTCTATGACCAGTGTCTGAGATTTCTGCATCCTCTTACACCCTCGCAACCTCCTGGATGGTGAAGCTGAGGCTTTGTGATTTCAAGCCACAGCATGGCAACCACTGATTTTGGGCTGCCAGAGCTGAAGTGAGTGGCTCCTCATTAACTAAAAGAGTATATGTAGAGGCCAGGAGCCTTTGAGTAGTGTCTGTTGCCTCAAGATAGCGAAACTTAATAAGACGATATTGTAGACTAGTAGAGATAAGGAATAAGACTCCAAACACAAGGATGGATGAAGAAACTGCAAGTCCATAAGTGAATTTATGTTTGTATTTTGGAGGGGGGGTGTGATGGATGTTGGTGGTCGCAGTCATGAGGAACAGGGTGTTGTGATAGTGCTGGCAGTGTATAATAATGAATTTGATTTCCTTTTTACATGGTAGACTATTTAATGCTGTTAAACTATTGAAAGTATGGTCAACTCAAGATCTGAACATTTATGACACAAGTGTTTCAGTTTTTCCTTTAACAACTTGGTCTAGAACAGCAATGCTGGATATTGGAGATACTAGAGAAGTGAGGTTTCACTTTAACAGTTTCACTGATGATTCACTTCATGTTACATTTGCCCCATACATATGTAAGATATTAGTAATAAGGGAAATTGGGTATCGTGTACATTGTTATTATCTTCACAATATTTCTGTAAATCTGGAACTAGTCAAAAATAAAACATCCATTAAAACAACACTCAAAATCCTAGGAAATGGTAGCAACTGATCATAGTGGAAGGGACCACTGAAATGACGGGGGAGTATGGGAATTGTCTTAGAGGAAACACCACCTCCTTGCCATATGCTGGACTTTAATGGAAGTAGAGGAAATGAGAGAGAGAGAGAGGTCAGTTTGGTTAAATTTCTAGGAGTTAAGAGGAAGGTCTCTGTTCTATGACCAGAGTGTCTGAATTTTCTGCATCCTCTGCCACCCCCGCCCCTCCTGGATGGTGAAGCTGAGGCTTTGTGATGTCAAGCCACACCATGGCAACCACTGATTTTGGGCTGCCAGAGCTGAAGTATGTGGCTCCTCATTAACCAAAAGAGTATATGTAGAGGCCAGGACCCTTTGAGTAGTGTCTGTTGCCTCAAGATAGCGAAACTTAATAAGACGATATTGTAGACTAGTAGAGATAAGGAATAAGACTCCAAACACAAGGATGGATGAAGAAACTGCAAGTCCATAAGTGAATTTGTGTTTGTATTTTGGAGGGGGTGTGTGATGGATGGTGGTGGTCGCAGTCATGAGGAACAAAGTGTTGTGTTAGGGCTGGCAGTGTATAATAATGAATTTGATTTCCTTTTTACATGGCAGACTATTGAATATTGTTAAACTATTGAAAGGATGGGCAGCTCAAGATGTGAAGTTTTAAGCCACAACTGGTACAGTATTTTTTATAACATCATGGTCTAGAACAGCATTGTTGGATATTGGCGATACTAGAGAAGTGAGGTTTGCCTCTGTTTCACTGATGGGGAGGGATATAAGAAGGGGGCAGGCATGTGAAAAGGGAGTAATGTAGACTTTTTAGTTGTGGCACCAGACAAGACATTCCATAATGAGCCAGGCCCTTAGAATAAGGACCAGGAGAAGTCTGAATGGGGATTTTTTTTCTCAACACTTTCTCATACTGGCAAGGAATAAAGAAGCTGATGTTTAATTTAGGTTTGGATTGGGGGTGTGGGATGGGTGGTGGTGGTCGCAGGCATGAGGAACAGGGTGTTGTGTTAGTGCTGGCAGTGTATAATAATGAAGTTGATTTCCTTTTTACATGGTAGACTATTGAATATTGTTAAACTATTGAAAGGATGGTCAACTCAAGATCTGAAGTTTTATGCCACAACTGGTCCAGTTTTTCCTTTAACAACATGGTCTAGAACAGCATTGCTGGATATTGGAGATACTAGAGAAGTGAGGTTTCACTTTAACAGTTTCACTGATGATTCACTTCATGTTACATTTGCCCCATACATATGTAAGATATTAGTAATAAGGGAAATTGGGTATGTTGTACATTGTTATTATCTTCACAATATTTCTGTAAATCTGGAACTAGTCAAAAATAAAACATCCATTAAAACAACACTCAAAATCCTAGGAAATGGTAGCAACTGATCATAGTGGAAGAGACCACTGAAATGACGGGGGAGTATGGGAATTGTCTTAGAGGAAACATCACCTCCTTGCCATATGCTGGACTTTAATGGAAGTAGAGGAAATGAGAGAGAGAGAGAGGTCAGTTTGGTTAAATTTCTAGGAGTTTCGAGGAAGGTCTCTGTTCTATGACCAGAGTGTCTGAATTTTCTGCATCCTCTGCCACCCCCGCCCCTCCTGGATGGTGAAGCTGAGGCTTTGTGATGTCAAGCCACACCATGGCAACCACTGATTTTGGGCTGCCAGAGCTTAAGTAAGTGGCTCCTCATTAACCAAAAGAGTATATGTAGAGGCCAGGACCCTTTGAGTAGTGTCTGTTGCCTCAAGATAGCGAAACTTAATAAGACGATATTGTAGACTAGTAGAGATAAGGAATAAGACTCCAAACACAAGGATGGATGAAGAAACTGCAAGTCCATAAGTGAATTTGTGTTTGTATTTTGGAGGGGGTGTGTGATGGATGGTGGTGGTCGCAGTCATGAGGAACGAAGTGTTGTGTTACGGCTGGCAGTGTATTAGAATGAATTTGATTTCCTTTTTACATGGCAGACTATTGAATATTGTTAAACTATTGAAAGATGGGCAGCTCAAGATGTGAAGTTTTAAGCCACAACTGGTACAGTATTTTTTATAACATCATGGTCTAGAACAGCATTGTTGGATATTGGCGATACTAGAGAAGTGAGGTTTGCCTCTGTTTCACTGATGGGGAGGGATATAAGAAGGGGGCAGGCATGTGAAAAGGGAGTAATGTAGACTTTTTAGTTGTGGCACCAGACAAGACATTCCATAATGAGCCAGGCCCTTAGAATAAGGACCAGGAGAAGTCTGAATGGGGATTTTTTTTTCTCAACACTTTCTCATAGTGGCAAGGAATAAAGAAGCTGATGTTTAATTTAGGTTTGGATTGGGGGTGTGGGATGGGTGGTGGTGGTCGCAGTCATGAGGAACAGGGTGTTGTGTTAGTGCTGGCAGTGTATAATAATGAAGTTGATTTCCTTTTTACATGGTAGACTATTGAATATTGTTAAACTATTGAAAGGATGGTCAGCGCAAGATCTGAAGTTTTATGCCACAACTGGTCCAGTTTTTCCTTTAACAACATGGTCTAGAACAGCATTGCTGGATATTGGAGATACTAGAGAAGTGAGGTTTCACTCTGTTTCACTGATGATTCACTTCATGTTACATTTACCCCATACATAAGTAAGATATTAGTAATAAGGGAAATTGGGTATGGTGTACATGGCTATGATCTTCACAATTTTTCTGTAAATCTGGAACTAATCTAAAATAAAAAAAATCCATTAAAACAACACTCCGAAACCTAGGAAATGGTAGCAACTGATCATAGTGGAATGGACCACTGAAATGACGGGGGAGTATTGGAATTGTCTTAGAGGAAACACCACCTCCCTGCCATATGCTGGACTATAATGGAACTGGAGGAAATGAGATAGAGAGGTCAGTTTGGGAAAAATTTTAGGAGTTAAGAGGGAGGTCTCTGTTCTATGACCAGTGTCTGAGATTTCTGCATCCTCTTACACCCTCGCGACCTCCTGGATGGTGAAACTGAGGCTTTGTGATTTCAAGCCACAGCATGGCAACCACTGATTTTGGGCAACCAGAGCTGAAGTGAGTGGCTCCTCATTAATCTAAAGAGTATATGTAGAGGCCAGGAGCCTTTGAGTAGTGTCTGTTGCCTCAAGATAGCGAAACTTAATAAGACGATATTGTAGACTAGTAGAGATAAGGAATAAGACTCCAAACACAAGGATGGATGAAGAAACTGCAAGTCCATAAGTGAATTTATGTTTGTATTTTGGAGGGGGGGTGTGATGGATGTTGGTGGTCGCAGTCATGAGGAGCAGGGTGTTGTGATAGTGCTGGCAGTGTATAATAATGAATTTGATTTCCTTTTTACATGGTAGACTATTTAATACTGTTAAACTATTGAAAGTATGGTCAACTCAAGATCTGAACATTTATGCCACAAGTGTTTCAGTTTTTCCTTTAAAAACTTGGTCTAGAACAGCAATGCTGGATATTGGAGATACTAGGGAAGAGAGGTTTCACTTTAACAGTTTCACTGATGATTCACTTCATGTTACATTTGCCCCATACATATGTAAGATATTAGTAATAAGGGAAATTGGGTATGGTGTACATGGCTATGATCTTCACAATTTTTCTGTAAATCTGGAACTAATCTAAAATAAAAAAAATCCATTAAAACAACACTCCGAAACCTAGGAAATGGTAGCAACTGATCATAGTGGAATGGACCACTGAAATGACGGGGGAGTATGGGAATTGTCTTAGAGGAAACACCACCTCCCTGCCATATGCTGGACTATAATGGAACTGGAGGAAATGAGATAGAGAGCTCAGTTTGGGAAAAATTTTAGGAGTTAAGAGGGAGGTCTCTGTTCTATGACCAGTGTCTGAGATTTCTGCATCCTCTTACACCCTCGCAACCTCCTGGATGGTGAAGCTGAGGCTTTGTGATTTCAAGCCACAGCATGGCAACCACTGATTTTGGGCTGCCAGAGCTGAAGTGAGTGGCTCCTCATTAACTAAAAGAGTATATGTAGAGGCCAGGAGCCTTTGAGTAGTGTCTGTTGCCTCAAGATAGCGAAACTTAATAAGACGATATTGTAGACTAGTAGAGATAAGGAATAAGACTCCAAACACAAGGATGGATGAAGAAAGTGCAAGTCCATAAGTGAATTTATGTTTGTATTTTGGAGGGGGGGTGTGATGGATGTTGGTGGTCGCAGTCATGAGGAACAGGGTGTTGTGATAGTGCTGGCAGTGTATAATAATGAATTTGATTTCCTTTTTACATGGTAGACTATTTAATACTGTTAAACTATTGAAAGTATGGTCAACTCAAGATCTGAACATTTATGACACAAGTGTTTCAGTTTTTCCTTTAACAACTTGGTCTAGAACAGCAATGCTGGATATTGGAGATACTAGAGAAGTGAGGTTTCACTTTAACAGTTTCACTGATGATTCACTTCATGTTACATTTGCCCCATACATATGTAAGATATTAGTAATAAGGGAAATTGGGTATGGTGTACATTGTTATTATCTTCACAATATTTCTGTAAATCTGGAACTAGTCAAAAATAAAACATCCATTAAAACAACACTCAAAATCCTAGGAAATGGTAGCAACTGATCATAGTGGAAGGGACCACTGAAATGACGGGGGAGTATGGGAATTGTCTTAGAGGAAACACCACCTCCTTGCCATATGCTGGACTTTAATGGAAGTAGAGGAAATGAGAGAGAGAGAGAGGTCAGTTTGGTTAAATTTCTAGGAGTTAAGAGGAAGGTCTCTGTTCTATGACCAGAGTGTCTGAATTTTCTGCATCCTCTGCCACCCCCGCCCCTCCTGGATGGTGAAGCTGAGGCTTTGTGATGTCAAGCCACACCATGGCAACCACTGATTTTGGGCTGCCAGAGCTGAAGTAAGTGGCTCCTCATTAACCAAAAGAGTATATGTAGAGGCCAGGACCCTTTGAGTAGTGTCTGTTGCCTCAAGATAGCGAAACTTAATAAGACGATATTGTAGACTAGTAGAGATAAGGAATAAGACTCCAAACACAAGGATGGATGAAGAAACTGCAAGTCCATAAGTGAATTTGTGTTTGTATTTTGGAGGGGGTGTGTGATGGATGGTGGTGGTCGCAGTCATGAGGAACAAAGTGTTGTGTTAGGGCTGGCAGTGTATAATAATGAATTTGATTTCCTTTTTACATGGCAGACTATTGAATATTGTTAAACTATTGAAAGGATGGGCAGCTCAAGATGTGAAGTTTTAAGCCACAACTGGTACAGTATTTTTTATAACATCATGGTCTAGAACAGCATGGTTGGATATTGGCGATACTAGAGAAGTGAGGTTTGCCTCTGTTTCACTGATGGGGAGGGATATAAGAAGGGGGCAGGCATGTGAAAAGGGAGTAATGTAGACTTTTTAGTTGTGGCACCAGACAAGACATTCCATAATGAGCCAGGCCCTTAGAATAAGGACCAGGAGAAGTCTGAATGGGGATTTTTTTTTCTCAACACTTTCTCATAGTGGCAAGGAATAAAGAAGCTGATGTTTAATTTAGGTTTGGATTGGGGGTGTGGGATGGGTGGTGGTGGTCGCAGTCATGAGGAACAGGGTGTTGTGTTAGTGCTGGCAGTGTATAATAATGAAGTTGATTTCCTTTTTACATGGTAGACTATTGAATATTGTTAAACTATTGAAAGGATGGTCAGCGCAAGATCTGAAGTTTTATGCCACAACTGGTCCAGTTTTTCCTTTAACAACATGGTCTAGAACAGCATTGCTGGATATTGGAGATACTAGAGAAGTGAGGTTTCACTCTGTTTCACTGATGATTCACTTCATGTTACATTTACCCCATACATAAGTAAGATATTAGTAATAAGGGAAATTGGGTATGGTGTACATGGCTATGATCTTCACAATTTTTCTGTAAATCTGGAACTAATCTAAAATAAAAAAAATCCATTAAAACAACACTCCGAAACCTAGGAAATGGTAGCAACTGATCATAGTGGAATGGACCACTGAAATGACGGGGGAGTATTGGAATTGTCTTAGAGGAAACACCACCTCCCTGCCATATGCTGGACTATAATGGAACTGGAGGAAATGAGATAGAGAGGTCAGTTTGGGAAAAATTTTAGGAGTTAAGAGGGAGGTCTCTGTTCTATGACCAGTGTCTGAGATTTCTGCATCCTCTTACACCCTCGCGACCTCCTGGATGGTGAAACTGAGGCTTTGTGATTTCAAGCCACAGCATGGCAACCACTGATTTTGGGCAACCAGAGCTGAAGTGAGTGGCTCCTCATTAATCTAAAGAGTATATGTAGAGGCCAGGAGCCTTTGAGTAGTGTCTGTTGCCTCAAGATAGCGAAACTTAATAAGACGATATTGTAGACTAGTAGAGATAAGGAATAAGACTCCAAACACAAGGATGGATGAAGAAACTGCAAGTCCATAAGTGAATTTATGTTTGTATTTTGGAGGGGGGGTGTGATGGATGTTGGTGGTCGCAGTCATGAGGAGCAGGGTGTTGTGATAGTGCTGGCAGTGTATAATAATGAATTTGATTTCCTTTTTACATGGTAGACTATTTAATACTGTCAAACTATTGAAAGTATGGTCAACTCAAGATCTGAACATTTATGCCACAAGTGTTTCAGTTTTTCCTTTAAAAACTTGGTCTAGAACAGCAATGCTGGATATTGGAGATACTAGGGAAGAGAGGTTTCACTTTAACAGTTTCACTGATGATTCACTTCATGTTACATTTGCCCCATACATATGTAAGATATTAGTAATAAGGGAAATTGGGTATGGTGTACATGGCTATGATCTTCACAATTTTTCTGTAAATCTGGAACTAATCTAAAATAAAAAAAATCCATTAAAACAACACTCCGAAACCTAGGAAATGGTAGCAACTGATCATAGTGGAATGGACCACTGAAATGACGGGGGAGTATGGGAATTGTCTTAGAGGAAACACCACCTCCCTGCCATATGCTGGACTATAATGGAACTGGAGGAAATGAGATAGAGAGCTCAGTTTGGGAAAAATTTTAGGAGTTAAGAGGGAGGTCTCTGTTCTATGACCAGTGTCTGAGATTTCTGCATCCTCTTACACCCTCGCAACCTCCTGGATGGTGAAGCTGAGGCTTTGTGATTTCAAGCCACAGCATGGCAACCACTGATTTTGGGCTGCCAGAGCTGAAGTGAGTGGCTCCTCATTAACTAAAAGAGTATATGTAGAGGCCAGGAGCCTTTGAGTAGTGTCTGTTGCCTCAAGATAGCGAAACTTAATAAGACGATATTGTAGACTAGTAGAGATAAGGAATAAGACTCCAAACACAAGGATGGATGAAGAAAGTGCAAGTCCATAAGTGAATTTATGTTTGTATTTTGGAGGGGGGGTGTGATGGATGTTGGTGGTCGCAGTCATGAGGAACAGGGTGTTGTGATAGTGCTGGCAGTGTATAATAATGAATTTGATTTCCTTTTTACATGGTAGACTATTTAATACTGTTAAACTATTGAAAGTATGGTCAACTCAAGATCTGAACATTTATGACACAAGTGTTTCAGTTTTTCCTTTAACAACTTGGTCTAGAACAGCAATGCTGGATATTGGAGATACTAGAGAAGTGAGGTTTCACTTTAACAGTTTCACTGATGATTCACTTCATGTTACATTTCCCCCATACATATGTAAGATATTAGTAATAAGGGAAATTGGGTATGGTGTACATTGTTATTATCTTCACAATATTTCTGTAAATCTGGAACTACTCAAAAATAAAACATCCATTAAAACAACACTCAAAATCCTAGGAAATGGTAGCAACTGATCATAGTGGAAGGGACCACTGAAATGACGGGGGAGTATGGGAATTGTCTTAGAGGAAACACCACCTCCTTGCCATATGCTGGACTTTAATGGAAGTAGAGGAAATGAGAGAGAGAGAGAGGTCAGTTTGGTTAAATTTCTAGGAGTTAAGAGGAAGGTCTCTGTTCTATGACCAGAGTGTCTGAATTTTCTGCATCCTCTGCCACCCCCGCCCCTCCTGGATGGTGAAGCTGAGGCTTTGTGATGTCAAGCCACACCATGGCAACCACTGATTTTGGGCTGCCAGAGCTGAAGTATGTGGCTCCTCATTAACCAAAAGAGTATATGTAGAGGCCAGGACCCTTTGAGTAGTGTCTGTTGCCTCAAGATAGCGAAACTTAATAAGACGATATTGTAGACTAGTAGAGATAAGGAATAAGACTCCAAACACAAGGATGGATGAAGAAACTGCAAGTCCATAAGTGAATTTGTGTTTGTATTTTGGAGGGGGTGTGTGATGGATGGTGGTGGTCGCAGTCATGAGGAACAAAGTGTTGTGTTAGGGCTGGCAGTGTATAATAATGAATTTGATTTCCTTTTTACATGGCAGACTATTGAATATTGTTAAACTATTGAAAGGATGGGCAGCTCAAGATGTGAAGTTTTAAGCCACAACTGGTACAGTATTTTTTATAACATCATGGTCTAGAACAGCATTGTTGGATATTGGCGATACTAGAGAAGTGAGGTTTGCCTCTGTTTCACTGATGGGGAGGGATATAAGAAGGGGGCAGGCATGTGAAAAGGGAGTAATGTAGACTTTTTAGTTGTGGCACCAGACAAGACATTCCATAATGAGCCAGGCCCTTAGAATAAGGACCAGGAGAAGTCTGAATGGGGATTTTTTTTCTCAACACTTTCTCATACTGGCAAGGAATAAAGAAGCTGATGTTTAATTTAGGTTTGGATTGGGGGTGTGGGATGGGTGGTGGTGGTCGCAGGCATGAGGAACAGGGTGTTGTGTTAGTGCTGGCAGTGTATAATAATGAAGTTGATTTCCTTTTTACATGGTAGACTATTGAATATTGTTAAACTATTGAAAGGATGGTCAACTCAAGATCTGAAGTTTTATGCCACAACTGGTCCAGTTTTTCCTTTAACAACATGGTCTAGAACAGCATTGCTGGATATTGGAGATACTAGAGAAGTGAGGTTTCACTTTAACAGTTTCACTGATGATTCACTTCATGTTACATTTGCCCCATACATATGTAAGATATTAGTAATAAGGGAAATTGGGTATGTTGTACATTGTTATTATCTTCACAATATTTCTGTAAATCTGGAACTAGTCAAAAATAAAACATCCATTAAAACAACACTCAAAATCCTAGGAAATGGTAGCAACTGATCATAGTGGAAGAGACCACTGAAATGACGGGGGAGTATGGGAATTGTCTTAGAGGAAACATCACCTCCTTGCCATATGCTGGACTTTAATGGAAGTAGAGGAAATGAGAGAGAGAGAGAGGTCAGTTTGGTTAAATTTCTAGGAGTTTCGAGGAAGGTCTCTGTTCTATGACCAGAGTGTCTGAATTTTCTGCATCCTCTGCCACCCCCGCCCCTCCTGGATGGTGAAGCTGAGGCTTTGTGATGTCAAGCCACACCATGGCAACCACTGATTTTGGGCTGCCAGAGCTGAAGTAAGTGGCTCCTCATTAACCAAAAGAGTATATGTAGAGGCCAGGACCCTTTGAGTAGTGTCTGTTGCCTCAAGATAGCGAAACTTAATAAGACGATATTGTAGACTAGTAGAGATAAGGAATAAGACTCCAAACACAAGGATGGATGAAGAAACTGCAAGTCCATAAGTGAATTTGTGTTTGTATTTTGGAGGGGGTGTGTGATGGATGGTGGTGGTCGCAGTCATGAGGAACGAAGTGTTGTGTTACGGCTGGCAGTGTATTAGAATGAATTTGATTTCCTTTTTACATGGCAGACTATTGAATATTGTTAAACTATTGAAAGATGGGCAGCTCAAGATGTGAAGTTTTAAGCCACAACTGATACAGTATTTTTTATAACATCATGGTCTAGAACAGCATTGTTGGATATTGGCGATACTAGAGAAGTGAGGTTTGCCTCTGTTTCACTGATGGGGAGGGATATAAGAAGGGGGCAGGCATGTGAAAAGGGAGTAATGTAGACTTTTTAGTTGTGGCACCAGACAAGACATTCCATAATGAGCCAGGCCCTTAGAATAAGGACCAGGAGAAGTCTGAATGGGGATTTTTTTTTCTCAACACTTTCTCATAGTGGCAAGGAATAAAGAAGCTGATGTTTAATTTAGGTTTGGATTGGGGGTGTGGGATGGGTGGTGGTGGTCGCAGTCATGAGGAACAGGGTGTTGTGTTAGTGCTGGCAGTGTATAATAATGAAGTTGATTTCCTTTTTACATGGTAGACTATTGAATATTGTTAAACTATTGAAAGGATGGTCAGCGCAAGATCTGAAGTTTTATGCCACAACTGGTCCAGTTTTTCCTTTAACAACATGGTCTAGAACAGCATTGCTGGATATTGGAGATACTAGAGAAGTGAGGTTTCACTCTGTTTCACTGATGATTCACTTCATGTTACATTTACCCCATACATAAGTAAGATATTAGTAATAAGGGAAATTGGGTATGGTGTACATGGCTATGATCTTCACAATTTTTCTGTAAATCTGGAACTAATCTAAAATAAAAAAAATCCATTAAAACAACACTCCGAAACCTAGGAAATGGTAGCAACTGATCATAGTGGAATGGACCACTGAAATGACGGGGGAGTATTGGAATTGTCTTAGAGGAAACACCACCTCCCTGCCATATGCTGGACTATAATGGAACTGGAGGAAATGAGATAGAGAGGTCAGTTTGGGAAAAATTTTAGGAGTTAAGAGGGAGGTCTCTGTTCTATGACCAGTGTCTGAGATTTCTGCATCCTCTTACACCCTCGCGACCTCCTGGATGGTGAAACTGAGGCTTTGTGATTTCAAGCCACAGCATGGCAACCACTGATTTTGGGCAACCAGAGCTGAAGTGAGTGGCTCCTCATTAATCTAAAGAGTATATGTAGAGGCCAGGAGCCTTTGAGTAGTGTCTGTTGCCTCAAGATAGCGAAACTTAATAAGACGATATTGTAGACTAGTAGAGATAAGGAATAAGACTCCAAACACAAGGATGGATGAAGAAACTGCAAGTCCATAAGTGAATTTATGTTTGTATTTTGGAGGGGGGGTGTGATGGATGTTGGTGGTCGCAGTCATGAGGAGCAGGGTGTTGTGATAGTGCTGGCAGTGTATAATAATGAATTTGATTTCCTTTTTACATGGTAGACTATTTAATACTGTTAAACTATTGAAAGTATGGTCAACTCAAGATCTGAACATTTATGCCACAAGTGTTTCAGTTTTTCCTTTAAAAACTTGGTCTAGAACAGCAATGCTGGATATTGGAGATACTAGGGAAGAGAGGTTTCACTTTAACAGTTTCACTGATGATTCACTTCATGTTACATTTGCCCCATACATATGTAAGATATTAGTAATAAGGGAAATTGGGTATGGTGTACATGGCTATGATCTTCACAATTTTTCTGTAAATCTGGAACTAATCTAAAATAAAAAAAATCCATTAAAACAACACTCCGAAACCTAGGAAATGGTAGCAACTGATCATAGTGGAATGGACCACTGAAATGACGGGGGAGTATGGGAATTGTCTTAGAGGAAACACCACCTCCCTGCCATATGCTGGACTATAATGGAACTGGAGGAAATGAGATAGAGAGCTCAGTTTGGGAAAAATTTTAGGAGTTAAGAGGGAGGTCTCTGTTCTATGACCAGTGTCTGAGATTTCTGCATCCTCTTACACCCTCGCAACCTCCTGGATGGTGAAGCTGAGGCTTTGTGATTTCAAGCCACAGCATGGCAACCACTGATTTTGGGCTGCCAGAGCTGAAGTGAGTGGCTCCTCATTAACTAAAAGAGTATATGTAGAGGCCAGGAGCCTTTGAGTAGTGTCTGTTGCCTCAAGATAGCGAAACTTAATAAGACGATATTGTAGACTAGTAGAGATAAGGAATAAGACTCCAAACACAAGGATGGATGAAGAAAGTGCAAGTCCATAAGTGAATTTATGTTTGTATTTTGGAGGGGGGGTGTGATGGATGTTGGTGGTCGCAGTCATGAGGAACAGGGTGTTGTGATAGTGCTGGCAGTGTATAATAATGAATTTGATTTCCTTTTTACATGGTAGACTATTTAATACTGTTAAACTATTGAAAGTATGGTCAACTCAAGATCTGAACATTTATGACACAAGTGTTTCAGTTTTTCCTTTAACAACTTGGTCTAGAACAGCAATGCTGGATATTGGAGATACTAGAGAAGTGAGGTTTCACTTTAACAGTTTCACTGATGATTCACTTCATGTTACATTTGCCCCATACATATGTAAGATATTAGTAATAAGGGAAATTGGGTATGGTGTACATTGTTATTATCTTCACAATATTTCTGTAAATCTGGAACTAGTCAAAAATAAAACATCCATTAAAACAACACTCAAAATCCTAGGAAATGGTAGCAACTGATCATAGTGGAAGGGACCACTGAAATGACGGGGGAGTATGGGAATTGTCTTAGAGGAAACACCACCTCCTTGCCATATGCTGGACTTTAATGGAAGTAGAGGAAATGAGAGAGAGAGAGAGGTCAGTTTGGTTAAATTTCTAGGAGTTAAGAGGAAGGTCTCTGTTCTATGACCAGAGTGTCTGAATTTTCTGCATCCTCTGCCACCCCCGCCCCTCCTGGATGGTGAAGCTGAGGCTTTGTGATGTCAAGCCACACCATGGCAACCACTGATTTTGGGCTGCCAGAGCTGAAGTAAGTGGCTCCTCATTAACCAAAAGAGTATATGTAGAGGCCAGGACCCTTTGAGTAGTGTCTGTTGCCTCAAGATAGCGAAACTTAATAAGACGATATTGTAGACTAGTAGAGATAAGGAATAAGACTCCAAACACAAGGATGGATGAAGAAACTGCAAGTCCATAAGTGAATTTGTGTTTGTATTTTGGAGGGGGTGTGTGATGGATGGTGGTGGTCGCAGTCATGAGGAACAAAGTGTTGTGTTAGGGCTGGCAGTGTATAATAATGAATTTGATTTCCTTTTTACATGGCAGACTATTGAATATTGTTAAACTATTGAAAGGATGGGCAGCTCAAGATGTGAAGTTTTAAGCCACAACTGGTACAGTATTTTTTATAACATCATGGTCTAGAACAGCATGGTTGGATATTGGCGATACTAGAGAAGTGAGGTTTGCCTCTGTTTCACTGATGGGGAGGGATATAAGAAGGGGGCAGGCATGTGAAAAGGGAGTAATGTAGACTTTTTAGTTGTGGCACCAGACAAGACATTCCATAATGAGCCAGGCCCTTAGAATAAGGACCAGGAGAAGTCTGAATGGGGATTTTTTTTTCTCAACACTTTCTCATAGTGGCAAGGAATAAAGAAGCTGATGTTTAATTTAGGTTTGGATTGGGGGTGTGGGATGGGTGGTGGTGGTCGCAGTCATGAGGAACAGGGTGTTGTGTTAGTGCTGGCAGTGTATAATAATGAAGTTGATTTCCTTTTTACATGGTAGACTATTGAATATTGTTAAACTATTGAAAGGATGGTCAGCGCAAGATCTGAAGTTTTATGCCACAACTGGTCCAGTTTTTCCTTTAACAACATGGTCTAGAACAGCATTGCTGGATATTGGAGATACTAGAGAAGTGAGGTTTCACTCTGTTTCACTGATGATTCACTTCATGTTACATTTACCCCATACATAAGTAAGATATTAGTAATAAGGGAAATTGGGTATGGTGTACATGGCTATGATCTTCACAATTTTTCTGTAAATCTGGAACTAATCTAAAATAAAAAAAATCCATTAAAACAACACTCCGAAACCTAGGAAATGGTAGCAACTGATCATAGTGGAATGGACCACTGAAATGACGGGGGAGTATTGGAATTGTCTTAGAGGAAACACCACCTCCCTGCCATATGCTGGACTATAATGGAACTGGAGGAAATGAGATAGAGAGGTCAGTTTGGGAAAAATTTTAGGAGTTAAGAGGGAGGTCTCTGTTCTATGACCAGTGTCTGAGATTTCTGCATCCTCTTACACCCTCGCGACCTCCTGGATGGTGAAACTGAGGCTTTGTGATTTCAAGCCACAGCATGGCAACCACTGATTTTGGGCAACCAGAGCTGAAGTGAGTGGCTCCTCATTAATCTAAAGAGTATATGTAGAGGCCAGGAGCCTTTGAGTAGTGTCTGTTGCCTCAAGATAGCGAAACTTAATAAGACGATATTGTAGACTAGTAGAGATAAGGAATAAGACTCCAAACACAAGGATGGATGAAGAAACTGCAAGTCCATAAGTGAATTTATGTTTGTATTTTGGAGGGGGGGTGTGATGGATGTTGGTGGTCGCAGTCATGAGGAGCAGGGTGTTGTGATAGTGCTGGCAGTGTATAATAATGAATTTGATTTCCTTTTTACATGGTAGACTATTTAATACTGTCAAACTATTGAAAGTATGGTCAACTCAAGATCTGAACATTTATGCCACAAGTGTTTCAGTTTTTCCTTTAAAAACTTGGTCTAGAACAGCAATGCTGGATATTGGAGATACTAGGGAAGAGAGGTTTCACTTTAACAGTTTCACTGATGATTCACTTCATGTTACATTTGCCCCATACATATGTAAGATATTAGTAATAAGGGAAATTGGGTATGGTGTACATGGCTATGATCTTCACAATTTTTCTGTAAATCTGGAACTAATCTAAAATAAAAAAAATCCATTAAAACAACACTCCGAAACCTAGGAAATGGTAGCAACTGATCATAGTGGAATGGACCACTGAAATGACGGGGGAGTATGGGAATTGTCTTAGAGGAAACACCACCTCCCTGCCATATGCTGGACTATAATGGAACTGGAGGAAATGAGATAGAGAGCTCAGTTTGGGAAAAATTTTAGGAGTTAAGAGGGAGGTCTCTGTTCTATGACCAGTGTCTGAGATTTCTGCATCCTCTTACACCCTCGCAACCTCCTGGATGGTGAAGCTGAGGCTTTGTGATTTCAAGCCACAGCATGGCAACCACTGATTTTGGGCTGCCAGAGCTGAAGTGAGTGGCTCCTCATTAACTAAAAGAGTATATGTAGAGGCCAGGAGCCTTTGAGTAGTGTCTGTTGCCTCAAGATAGCGAAACTTAATAAGACGATATTGTAGACTAGTAGAGATAAGGAATAAGACTCCAAACACAAGGATGGATGAAGAAAGTGCAAGTCCATAAGTGAATTTATGTTTGTATTTTGGAGGGGGGGTGTGATGGATGTTGGTGGTCGCAGTCATGAGGAACAGGGTGTTGTGATAGTGCTGGCAGTGTATAATAATGAATTTGATTTCCTTTTTACATGGTAGACTATTTAATACTGTTAAACTATTGAAAGTATGGTCAACTCAAGATCTGAACATTTATGACACAAGTGTTTCAGTTTTTCCTTTAACAACTTGGTCTAGAACAGCAATGCTGGATATTGGAGATACTAGAGAAGTGAGGTTTCACTTTAACAGTTTCACTGATGATTCACTTCATGTTACATTTCCCCCATACATATGTAAGATATTAGTAATAAGGGAAATTGGGTATGGTGTACATTGTTATTATCTTCACAATATTTCTGTAAATCTGGAACTACTCAAAAATAAAACATCCATTAAAACAACACTCAAAATCCTAGGAAATGGTAGCAACTGATCATAGTGGAAGGGACCACTGAAATGACGGGGGAGTATGGGAATTGTCTTAGAGGAAACACCACCTCCTTGCCATATGCTGGACTTTAATGGAAGTAGAGGAAATGAGAGAGAGAGAGAGGTCAGTTTGGTTAAATTTCTAGGAGTTAAGAGGAAGGTCTCTGTTCTATGACCAGAGTGTCTGAATTTTCTGCATCCTCTGCCACCCCCGCCCCTCCTGGATGGTGAAGCTGAGGCTTTGTGATGTCAAGCCACACCATGGCAACCACTGATTTTGGGCTGCCAGAGCTGAAGTAAGTGGCTCCTCATTAACCAAAAGAGTATATGTAGAGGCCAGGACCCTTTGAGTAGTGTCTGTTGCCTCAAGATAGCGAAACTTAATAAGACGATATTGTAGACTAGTAGAGATAAGGAATAAGACTCCAAACACAAGGATGGATGAAGAAACTGCAAGTCCATAAGTGAATTTGTGTTTGTATTTTGGAGGGGGTGTGTGATGGATGGTGGTGGTCGCAGTCATGAGGAACAAAGTGTTGTGTTAGGGCTGGCAGTGTATAATAATGAATTTGATTTCCTTTTTACATGGCAGACTATTGAATATTGTTAAACTATTGAAAGGATGGGCAGCTCAAGATGTGAAGTTTTAAGCCACAACTGGTACAGTATTTTTTATAACATCATGGTCTAGAACAGCATTGTTGGATATTGGCGATACTAGAGAAGTGAGGTTTGCCTCTGTTTCACTGATGGGGAGGGATATAAGAAGGGGGCAGGCATGTGAAAAGGGAGTAATGTAGACTTTTTAGTTGTGGCACCAGACAAGACATTCCATAATGAGCCAGGCCCTTAGAATAAGGACCAGGAGAAGTCTGAATGGGGATTTTTTTTCTCAACACTTTCTCATACTGGCAAGGAATAAAGAAGCTGATGTTTAATTTAGGTTTGGATTGGGGGTGTGGGATGGGTGGTGGTGGTCGCAGGCATGAGGAACAGGGTGTTGTGTTAGTGCTGGCAGTGTATAATAATGAAGTTGATTTCCTTTTTACATGGTAGACTATTGAATATTGTTAAACTATTGAAAGGATGGTCAACTCAAGATCTGAAGTTTTATGCCACAACTGGTCCAGTTTTTCCTTTAACAACATGGTCTAGAACAGCATTGCTGGATATTGGAGATACTAGAGAAGTGAGGTTTCACTTTAACAGTTTCACTGATGATTCACTTCATGTTACATTTGCCCCATACATATGTAAGATATTAGTAATAAGGGAAATTGGGTATGTTGTACATTGTTATTATCTTCACAATATTTCTGTAAATCTGGAACTAGTCAAAAATAAAACATCCATTAAAACAACACTCAAAATCCTAGGAAATGGTAGCAACTGATCATAGTGGAAGAGACCACTGAAATGACGGGGGAGTATGGGAATTGTCTTAGAGGAAACACCACCTCCTTGCCATATGCTGGACTTTAATGGAAGTAGAGGAAATGAGAGAGAGAGAGAGGTCAGTTTGGTTAAATTTCTAGGAGTTTCGAGGAAGGTCTCTGTTCTATGACCAGAGTGTCTGAATTTTCTGCATCCTCTGCCACCCCCGCCCCTCCTGGATGGTGAAGCTGAGGCTTTGTGATGTCAAGCCACACCATGGCAACCACTGATTTTGGGCTGCCAGAGCTGAAGTAAGTGGCTCCTCATTAACCAAAAGAGTATATGTAGAGGCCAGGACCCTTTGAGTAGTGTCTGTTGCCTCAAGATAGCGAAACTTAATAAGACGATATTGTAGACTAGTAGAGATAAGGAATAAGACTCCAAACACAAGGATGGATGAAGAAACTGCAAGTCCATAAGTGAATTTGTGTTTGTATTTTGGAGGGGGTGTGTGATGGATGGTGGTGGTCGCAGTCATGAGGAACAAAGTGTTGTGTTAGGGCTGGCAGTGTATTAGAATGAATTTGATTTCCTTTTTACATGGCAGACTATTGAATATTGTTAAACTATTGAAAGATGGGCAGCTCAAGATGTGAAGTTTTAAGCCACAACTGGTACAGTATTTTTTATAACATCATGGTCTAGAACAGCATTGTTGGATATTGGCGATACTAGAGAAGTGAGGTTTGCCTCTGTTTCACTGATGGGGAGGGATATAAGAAGGGGGCAGGCATGTGAAAAGGGAGTAATGTAGACTTTTTAGTTGTGGCACCAGACAAGACATTCCATAATGAGCCAGGCCCTTAGAATAAGGACCAGGAGAAGTCTGAATGGGGATTTTTTTTTTCTCAACACTTTCTCATAGTGGCAAGGAATAAAGAAGCTGATGTTTAATTTAGGTTTGGATTGGGGGTGTGGGATGGGTGGTGGTGGTCGCAGTCATGAGGAACAGGGTGTTGTGTTAGTGCTGGCAGTGTATAATAATGAAGTTGATTTCCTTTTTACATGGTAGACTATTGAATATTGTTAAACTATTGAAAGGATGGTCAGCGCAAGATCTGAAGTTTTATGCCACAACTGGTCCAGTTTTTCCTTTAACAACATGTTCTAGAACAGCATTGCTGGATATTGGAGATACTAGAGAAGTGAGGTGTCACTGATGATTCACTTCATGTTACATTTACCCCATACATAAGTAAGATATTAGTAATAAGGGAAATTGGGTATGGTGTACATGGCTATGATCTTCACAATTTTTCTGTAAATCTGGAACTAATCTAAAAAAAAAAATCCATTAAAACAACACTCCGAAACCTAGGAAATGGTAGCAACTGATCATAGTGGAATGGACCACTGAAATGACGGGGGAGTATGGGAATTGTCTTAGAGGAAACACCACCTCCCTGCCATATGCTGGACTATAATGGAACTGGAGGAAATGAGATAGAGAGCTCAGTTTGGGAAAAATTTTAGGAGTTAAGAGGGAAGTCTCTGTTCTATGACCAGTGTCTGAGATTTCTGCATCCTCTTACACCCTCGCGACCTCCTGGATGGTGAAGCTGAGGCTTTGTGATTTCAAGCCACAGCATGGCAACCACTGATTTTGGGCAACCAGAGCTGAAGTGAGTGGCTCCTCATTAATCTAAAGAGTATATGTAGAGGCCAGGAGCCTTTGAGTAGTGTCTGTTGCCTCAAGATAGCGAAACTTAATAAGACGATATTGTAGACTATTAGAGATAAGGAATAAGACTCCAAACACAAGGATGGATGAAGAAACTGCAAGTCCATAAGTGAATTTATGTTTGTATTTTGGAGGGGGGGTGTGATGGATGTTGGTGGTCGCAGTCATGAGGAACAGGGTGTTGTGATAGTGCTGGCAGTGTATAATAATGAATTTGATTTCCTTTTTACATGGTAGACTATTTAATACTGTTAAACTATTGAAAGTATGGTCAACTCAAGATCTGAACATTTATGACACAAGTGTTTCAGTTTTTCCTTTAACAACTTGGTCTAGAACAGCAATGCTGGATATTGGAGATACTAGAGAAGTGAGGTTTCATTTTAACAGTTTCACTGATGATTCACTTCATGTTACATTTGCCCCATACATATGTAAGATATTAGTAATAAGGAAAATTGGGTATGGTGTACATTGTTATTATCTTCACAATATTTCTGTAAATCTGGAACTACTCAAAAATAAAACATCCATTAAAACAACACTCAAAATCCTAGGAAATGGTAGCAACTGATCATAGTGGAAGGGACCTCTGAAATGACGGGGGAGTATGGGAATTGTCTTATAGGAAACATCACCTCCTTGCCATATGCTGGACTTTAATGGAAGTAGAGGAAATGAGAGAGAGAGAGAGGTCAGTTTGGTTAAATTTCTAGGAGTTAAGAGGAAGGTCTCTGTTCTATGACCAGAGTGTCTGAATTTTCTGCATCCTCTGCCACCCCCGCCCCTCCTGGATGGTGAAGCTGAGGCTTTGTGATGTCAAGCCACACCATGGCAACCACTGATTTTGGGCTGCCAGAGCTGAAGTAAGTGGCTCCTCATTAACCAAAAGAGTATATGTAGAGGCCAGGACCCTTTGAGTAGTGTCTGTTGCCTCAAGATAGCGAAACTTAATAAGACGATATTGTTGACTAGTAGAGATAAGGAATAAGACTCCAAACACAAGGATGGATGAAGAAACTGCAAGTCCATAAGTGAATTTATGTTTGTATTTTGGAGGGGGGGTGTGATGGATGTTGGTGGTCGCAGTCATGAGGAACAGGGTGTTGTGATAGTGCTGGCA
Organism: Myotis nattereri; assembly: GCF_964212035.1. Taxonomy (NCBI): domain Eukaryota; kingdom Metazoa; phylum Chordata; class Mammalia; order Chiroptera; family Vespertilionidae; genus Myotis; species Myotis nattereri. Next base: position 9,245,805 of record NC_138091.1, on the reverse strand, counting down.
GTGTATAATAATGAATTTGATTTCCTTTTTACATGGTAGGCTATTTAATACTGTTAAACTATTGAAAGTATCGTCAACTCAAGATCTGAACATTTATGCCACAAGTGTTTCAGTTTTTCCTTTAACAACTTGGTCTAGAACAGCAATGCTGGATATTGGAGATACTAGAGAAGTGAGGTTTCACTTTAACAGTTTCACTGATGATTCACTTCATGTTACATTTGCCCCATACATATGTAAGATATTAGTAATAAGGGAAATTGGGTATGGTGTACATTGTTATTATCTTCACAATATTTCTGTAAATCTGGAACTACTCAAAAATAAAACATCCATTAAAACAACACTCAAAATCCTAGGAAATGGTAGCAACTGATCATAGTGGAAGGGACCACTGAAATGACGGGGGAGTATGGGAATTGTCTAAGAGGAAACACCACCTCCTTGCCATATGCTGGACTTTAATGGAAGTAGAGGAAATGAGAGAGAGAGAGAGAGGTCAGTTTGGTTAAATTTCTAGGAGTTAAGAGGAAGGTCTCTGTTCTATGACCAGAGTGTCTGAATTTTCTGCATCCTCTTCACCCCCGCCCCTCCTGGATGGTGAAGCTGAGGCTTTGTGATGTCAAGCCTCACCATGGCAACCACTGATTTTGGGCTGCCAGAGCTGAAGTAAGTGGCTCCTCATTAACCAAAAGAGTATATGTAGAGGCCAGGACCCTTTGAGTAGTGTCTGTTGCCTCAAGATAGCGAAACTTAATAAGACGATATTGTAGACTAGTAGAGATAAGGAATAAGACTCCAAACACAAGGATGGATGAAGAAACTGCAAGTCCATAAGTGAATTTATGTTTGTATTTTGGAGGGGGTGTGTGATGGATGTTGGTGGTCGCAGTCATGAGGAACAGGGTGTTGTGATAGTGCTGGCAGTGTATAATAATGAATTTGATTTCCTTTTTACATGGTAGACTATTTAATACTGTTAAACTATTGAAAGTATGGTCAACTCAAGATCTGAACATTTATGCCACAAGTGTTTCAGTTTTTCCTTTAACAACTTGGTCTAGAACAGCAATTCTGGATATTGGAGATACTAGGGAAGAGAGGTTTCACTTTAACAGTTTCACTGATGATTCACTTCATGTTACATTTGCCCCATACATATGTAAGATATTAGTAATAAGGGAAATTGGGTATGGTGTACATGGCTATGATCTTCACAATTTTTCTGTAAATCTGGAGCTAATCTAAAATAAAAAAAATCCATTAAAACAACACTCCGAAACCTAGGAAATGGTAGCAACTGATCATAGTGGAATGGACCACTGAAATGACGGGGGAGTATGGGAATTGTCTTAGAGGAAACACCACCTCCCTGCCATATGCTGGACTATAATGGAACTGGAGGAAATGAGATAGAGAGCTCAGTTTGGGAAAAATTTTAGGAGTTAAGAGGGAGGTCTCTGTTCTATCACCAGTGTCTGATATTTCTGCATCCTCTTATACCCTCACGACCTCCTGGATGGTGAAGCTGAGGCTTTGTGATTTCATGCCCCAGCATGGCAACCACTGATTTTGGGCAACCAGAGCTGAAGTGAGTGGCTCCTCATTAATCTAAAGAGTATATGTAGAGGCCAGGAGCCTTTGAGTAGTGTCTGTTGCCTCAAGATAGCGAAACTTAATAAGACGATATTGTAGACTAGTAGAGATAAGGAATAAGACTCCAAACACAAGGATGGATGAAGAAAGTGCAAGTCCATAAGTGAATTTATGTTTGTATTTTGGAGGGGGGGTGTGATGGATGTTGGTGGTCGCAGTCATGAGGAACAGGGTGTTGTGATAGTGCTGGCAGTGTATAATAATGAATTTGATTTCCTTTTTACATGGTAGACTATTTAATACTGTTAAACTATTGAAAGTATGGTCAACTCAAGATCTGAACATTTATGACACAAGTGTTTCAGTTTTTCCTTTAACAACTTGGTCTAGAACAGCAATGCTGGATATTGGAGATACTAGAGAAGTGAGGTTTCACTTTAACAGTTTCACTGATGATTCACTTCATGTTACATTTGCCCCATACATATGTAAGATATTAGTAATAAGGGAAGTTGGGTATGGTGTACATTGTTATTATCTTCACAATATTTCTGTAAATCTGGAACTACTCAAAAATAAAACATCCATTAAAACAACACTCAAAATCCTAGGAAATGGTAGCAACTGATCATAGTGGAAGGGACCACTGAAATGACGGGGGAGTATGGGAATTGTCTTAGATGAAACACCACCTCCTTGCCATATGCTGGACTTTAATGGAAGTAGAGGAAATGAGAGAGAGAGAGAGGTCAGTTTGGTTAAATTTCTAGGAGTTAAGAGGAAGGTCTCTGTTCTATGACCAGAGTGTCTGAATTTTCTGCATCCTCTGCCACCCCCGCCCCTCCTGGATGGTGAAGCTGAGGCTTTGTGATGTCAAGCCACACCATGGCAACCACTGATTTTGGGCTGCCAGAGCTGAAGTAAGTGGCTCCTCATTAACCAAAAGAGTATATGTAGAGGCCAGGACCCTTTGAGTAGTGTCTGTTGCCTCAAGATAGCGAAACTTAATAAGACGATATTGTAGACTAGTAGAGATAAGGAATAAGACTCCAAACACAAGGATGGATGAAGAAACTGCAAGTCCATAAGTGAATTTATGTTTGTATTTTGGAGGGGGGGTGTGATGGATGTTGGTGGTCGCAGTCATGAGGAACAGGGTGTTGTGATAGTGCTGGCAGTGTATAATAATGAATTTGATTTCCTTTTTACATGGTAGACTATTTAATACTGTTAAACTAGTGAAAGTATGGTCAACTCAAGATCTGAACATTTATGACACAAGTGTTTCAGTTTTTCCTTTAACAACTTGGTCTAGAACAGCAATGCTGGATATTGGAGATACTAGAGAAGTGAGGTTTCACTTTAACAGTTTCACTGATGATTCACTTCATGTTACATTTGCCCCATACATATGTAAGATATTAGTAATAAGGGAAGTTGGGTATGGTGTACATTGTTATTATCTTCACAATATTTCTGTAAATCTGGAACTACTCAAAAATAAAACATCCATTAAAACAACACTCAAAATCCTAGGAAATGGTAGCAACTGATCATAGTGGAAGGGACCACTGAAATGACGGGGGAGTATGGGAATTGTCTTAGAGGAAACACCACCTCCTTGCCATATGCTGGACTTTAATGGAAGTAGAGGAAATGAGAGAGAGGTCAGTTTGGTTAAATTTCTAGGAGTTAAGAGGAAGGTCTCTGTTCTATAACCAGAGTGTCTGAATTTTCTGCATCCTCTGCCACCCCCGACACTCCTGGATGGTGAAGCTGAGGCTTTGTGATGTCAAGCCACACCATGGCAACCACTGATTTTGGGCTGCCAGAGCTGAAGTAAGTGGCTCCTCATTAACCAAAAGAGTATATGTAGAGGCCAGGACCCTTTGAGTAGTGTCTGTTGCCTCAAGATAGCGAAACTTAATAAGACGATATTGTAGACTAGTAGAGATAAGGAATAAGACTCCAAACACAAGGATGGATGAAGAAACTGCAAGTCCATAAGTGAATTTGTGTTTGTATTTTGGAGGGGGTGTGTGATGGATGGTGGTGGTCGCAGTCATGAGGAACAAAGTGTTGTGTTAGGGCTGGCAGTGTATTAGAATGAATTTGATTTCCTTTTTACATGGCAGACGATTGAATATTGTTAAACTATTTAAAGATGGGCAGCTCAAGATGTGAAGTTTTAAGCCACAACTGGTACAGTATTTTTTATAAAATCATGGTCTAGAACAGCATTGTTGGATATTGGCGATACTAGAGAAGTGAGGTTTGCCTCTGTTTCACTGATGGGGAGGGATATAAGAAGGGGGCAGGCATGTGAAAAGGGAGTAATGTAGACTTTTTAGTTGTGGCACCAGACAAGACATTCCATAATGAGCCAGGCCCTTAGAATAAGGACCAGGAGAAGTCTGAATGGGGATTTTTTTTTCTCAACACTTTCTCATAGTGGCAAGGAATAAAGAAGCTGATGTTTAATTTAGGTTTGGATTGGCGGTGTGGGATGGGTGGTGGTGGTCGCAGTCATGAGGAACAGGGTGTTGTGTTAGTGCTGGCAGTGTATAATAATGAAGTTGATTTCCTTTTTACATGGTAGACTATTGAATATTCTTAAACTATTGAAAGGATGGTCAGCGCAAGATCTGAAGTTTTATGCCACAACTGGTCCAGTTTTTCCTTTAACAACATGGTCTAGAACAGCATTGCTGGATATTGGAGATACTAGAGAAGTGAGGTTTCACTCTGTTTCACTGATGATTCACTTCATGTTACATTTACCCCATACATAATAAGATATTAGTAATAAGGGAAATTGGGTATGGTGTACATGGCTATGATCTTCACAATTTTTCTGTAAATCTGGAACTAATCTAAAATAAAAAAAATCCATTAAAACAACACTCCGAAACCTAGGAAATTGTAGCAACTGATCATAGTGGAATGGACCACTGAAATGACAGGGGAGTATGGGAATTGTCTTAGAGGAAACACCACCTCCCTGCCATATGCTGGACTATAATGGAACTGGAGGAAATGAGATAGAGAGCTCAGTTTGGGAAAAATTTTAGGAGTTAAGAGGGAGGTCTCTGTTCTATGACCAGTGTCTGAGATTTCTGCATCCTCTTACACCCTCGCGACCTCCTGGATGGTGAAGCTGAGGCTTTGTGATTTCAAGCCACAGCATGGCAACCACTGATTTTGGGCAACCAGAGCTGAAGTGAGTGGCTCCTCATTAATCTAAAGAGTATATGTAGAGGCCAGGAGCCTTTGAGTAGTGTCTGTTGCCTCAAGATAGCGAAACTTAATAAGACGATATTGTAGACTAGTAGAGATAAGGAATAAGACTCCAAACACAAGGATGGATGAAGAAACTGCAAGTCCATAATTGAATTTGTGTTTGTATTTTGGAGGGGGTGTGTGATGGATGGTGGTGGTCGCAGTCATGAGGAACAAAGTGTTGTGTTAGGGCTGGCAGTGTATAATAATGAAGTTGATTTCCTTTTTACATGGTAGACTATTGAATATTGTTAAACTATTGAAAGGATGGTCAACTCAAGATCTGAAGTTTTATGCCACAACTGGTCCAGTTTTTCCTTTAACAACATGGTCTAGAACAGCATTGCTCGATATTGGAGATACTAGAGAAGTGAGGTTTCACTCTGTTTCACTGATGATTCACTTCATGTTACATTTACCCCATACATAAGTAAGATATTAGTAATAAGGGAAATTGGGTATGGTGTACATGGCTATGATCTTCACAATTTTTCTGTAAATCTGGAACTAATCTAAAATAAAAAAAATCCATTAAAACAACTCTCCGAAACCTAGGAAATGGTAGCAACTGATCATAGTGGAATGGACCACTGAAATGACGGGGGAGTATGGGAATTGTCTTAGAGGAAACACCACCTCCCTGCCATATGCTGGACTATAATGGAACTGGAGGAAATGAGATAGAGAGCTCAGTTTGGGAAAAATTTTAGGAGTTAAGAGGGAGGTCTCTGTTCTATGACCAGTGTCTGAGATTTCTGCATCCTCTTACACCCTCGCGACCTCCTGGATGGTGAAGCTGAGGCTTTGTGATTTCAAGCCACAGCATGGCAACCACTGATTTTGGGCAACCAGAGCTGAAGTGAGTGGCTCCTCATTAATCTAAAGAGTATATGTAGAGGCCAGGAGCCTTTGAGTAGTGTCTGTTGCCTCAAGATAGCGAAACTTAATAAGACGATATTGTAGACTAGTAGAGATAAGGAATAAGACTCCAAACACAAGGATGGATGAAGAAAGTGGAAGTCCATAAGTGAATTTATGTTTGTATTTTGGAGGGGGGGTGTGATGGATGTTGGTGGTCGCAGTCATGAGGAACAGGGTGTTGTGATAGTGCTGGCAGTGTATAATAATGAATTTGATTTCCTTTTTACATGGTAGACTATTTAATACTGTTAAACTATTGAAAGTATGGTCAACTCAAGATATTAACATTTATGACACAAGTGTTTCAGTTTTTCCTTTAACAACTTGGTCTAGAACAGCAATGCTGGATATTGGAGATACTAGAGAAGTGAGGTTTCACTTTAACAGTTTCACTGATGATTCACTTCATGTTACATTTGCCCCATACATATGTAAGATATTGGTAATAAGGGAAATTGGGTATGGTGTACATTGTTATTATCTTCACAAGTTGTTAAAGGAAAAACTGAAACACTTGTGGCATAAATGTTCAGATCTTGAGTTGACCATACTTTCAATAGTTTAACAGTATTAAATAGTCTACCATGTAAAAAGGAAATCAAATTCATTATTATACACTGCCAGCACTATCACAACACCCTGTTCCTCATGACTGCGACCACCAACATCCATCACACCCCCCCTCCAAAATACAAACATAAATTCACTTATGGACTTGCACTTTCTTCATCCATCCTTGTGTTTGGAGTCTTATTCCTTATCTCTACTAGTCTACAATATCGTCTTATTAAGTTTCGCTATCTTGAGGCAACAGACACTACTCAAAGGGTCCTGGCCTCTACATATACTCTTTTGGTTAATGAGGATCCACTTACTTCAGCTCTGGCAGCCCAAAATCAGTGGTTGCCATGGTGTGGCTTGACATCACAAAGCCTCAGCTTCACCATCCAGGAGGGGCGGGGGTGGCAGAGGATGCAGAAAATTCAGACACTCTGGTCATAGAACAGAGACCTTCCTCTTGACTCCTAGAAATTTAACCAAACTGACCTCTCTCTCTCTCTCATTTCCTCTACTTCCATTAAAGTCCAGCATATGGCAAGGAGGTGGTGTTTCATCTAAGACAATTCCCATACTCCCCCGTCATTTCAGCGGTCCCTTCCACTATGATCAGTTGCTACCATTTCCTAGGATTTTGAGTGTTGTTTTAATGGATGTTTTATTTTTGAGTAGTTCCAGATTTACAGAAATATTGTGAAGATAATAACAATGTACACCATACCCAACTTCCCTTATTACTAATATCTTACATATGTATGGGGCAAATGTAACATGAAGTGAATCATCAGTGAAACTGTTAAAGTGAAACCTCACTTCTCTAGTATCTCCAATATCCAGCATTGCTGTTCTAGACCAAGTTGTTAAAGGAAAAACTGAAACACTTGTGTCATAAATGTTCAGATCTTGAGTTGACCATACTTTCAATAGTTTAACAGTATTAAATAGTCTACCATGTAAAAAGGAAATCAAATTCATTATTATACACTGCCAGCACTATCACAACACCCTGTTCCTCATGACTGCGACCACCAACATCCATCACACCCCCCCTCCAAAATACAAACATAAATTCACTTATGGACTTGCAGTTTCTTCATCCATCCTTGTGTTTGGAGTCTTATTCCTTATCTCTACTAGTCTACAATATCGTCTTATTAAGTTTCGCTATCTTGAGGCAACAGACACTACTCAAAGGCTCCTGGCCTCTACATATACTCTTTAGATTAATGAGGAGCCACTCACTTCAGCTCTGGTTGCCCAAAATCAGTGGTTGCCATGCTGGGGCATGAAATCACAAAGCCTCAGCTTCACCATCCAGGAGGTCGTGAGGGTATAAGAGGATGCAGAAATATCAGACACTGGTGATAGAACAGAGACCTCCCTCTTAACTCCTAAAATTTTTCCCAAACTGAGCTCTCTATCTCATTTCCTCCAGTTCCATTATAGTCCAGCATATGGCAGGGAGGTGGTGTTTCCTCTAAGACAATTCCCATACTCCCCCGTCATTTCAGTGGTCCATTCCACTATGATCAGTTGCTACCATTTCCTAGGTTTCGGAGTGTTGTTTTAATGGATTTTTTTTATTTTAGATTAGTTCCAGATTTACAGAAAAATTGTGAAGATCATAGCCATGTACACCATTCCCAATTTCCCTTATTACTAATATCTTACATATGTATGGGGCAAATGTAACATGAAGTGAATCATCAGTGAAACTGTTAAAGTGAAACCTCTCTTCCCTAGTATCTCCAATATCCAGCATTGCTGTTCTAGACCAAGTTGTTAAAGGAAAAACTGAAACACTTGTGGCATAAATGTTCAGATCTTGAGTTGACCATACTTTCAATAGTTTAACAGTATTAAATAGTCTACCATGTAAAAAGGAAATCAAATTCATTATTATACACTGCCAGCACTATCACAACACCCTGTTCCTCATGACTGCGACCACCAACATCCATCACACCCCCCCTCCAAAATACAAACATAAATTCACTTATGGACTTGCACTTTCTTCATCCATCCTTGTGTTTGGAGTCTTATTCCTTATCTCTACTAGTCTACAATATCGTCTTATTAAGTTTCGCTATCTTGAGGCAACAGACACTACTCAAAGGGTCCTGGCCTCTACATATACTCTTTTGGTTAATGAGGATCCACTTACTTCAGCTCTGGCAGCCCAAAATCAGTGGTTGCCATGGTGTGGCTTGACATCACAAAGCCTCAGCTTCACCATCCAGGAGGGGCGGGGGTGGCAGAGGATGCAGAAAATTCAGACACTCTGGTCATAGAACAGAGACCTTCCTCTTGACTCCTAGAAATTTAACCAAACTGACCTCTCTCTCTCTCTCATTTCCTCTACTTCCATTAAAGTCCAGCATATGGCAAGGAGGTGGTGTTTCATCTAAGACAATTCCCATACTCCCCCGTCATTTCAGTGGTCCCTTCCACTATGATCAGTTGCTACCATTTCCTAGGATTTTGAGTGTTGTTTTAATGGATGTTTTATTTTTGAGTAGTTCCAGATTTACAGAAATATTGTGAAGATAATAACAATGTACACCATACCCAACTTCCCTTATTACTAATATCTTACATATGTATGGGGCAAATGTAACATGAAGTGAATCATCAGTGAAACTGTTAAAGTGAAACCTCACTTCTCTAGTATCTCCAATATCCAGCATTGCTGTTCTAGACCAAGTTGTTAAAGGAAAAACTGAAACACTTGTGTCATAAATGTTCAGATCTTGAGTTGACCATACTTTCAATAGTTTAACAGTATTAAATAGTCTACCATGTAAAAAGGAAATCAAATTCATTATTATACACTGCCAGCACTATCACAACACCCTGTTCCTCATGACTGCGACCACCAACATCCATCACACCCCCCCTCCAAAATACAAACATAAATTCACTTATGGACTTGCAGTTTCTTCATCCATCCTTGTGTTTGGAGTCTTATTCCTTATCTCTACTAGTCTACAATATCGTCTTATTAAGTTTCGCTATCTTGAGGCAACAGACACTACTCAAAGGCTCCTGGCCTCTACATATACTCTTTAGATTAATGAGGAGCCACTCACTTCAGCTCTGGTTGCCCAAAATCAGTGGTTGCCATGCTGGGGCATGAAATCACAAAGCCTCAGCTTCACCATCCAGGAGGTCGTGAGGGTATAAGAGGATGCAGAAATATCAGACACTGGTGATAGAACAGAGACCTCCCTCTTAACTCCTAAAATTTTTCCCAAACTGAGCTCTCTATCTCATTTCCTCCAGTTCCATTATAGTCCAGCATATGGCAGGGAGGTGGTGTTTCCTCTAAGACAATTCCCATACTCCCCCGTCATTTCAGTGGTCCATTCCACTATGATCAGTTGCTACCATTTCCTAGGTTTCGGAGTGTTGTTTTAATGGATTTTTTTTATTTTAGATTAGTTCCAGATTTACAGAAAAATTGTGAAGATCATAGCCATGTACACCATTCCCAATTTCCCTTATTACTAATATCTTACATATGTATGGGGCAAATGTAACATGAAGTGAATCATCAGTGAAACTGTTAAAGTGAAACCTCTCTTCCCTAGTATCTCCAATATCCAGCATTGCTGTTCTAGACCAAGTTGTTAAAGGAAAAACTGAAACACTTGTGGCATAAATGTTCAGATCTTGAGTTGACCATACTTTCAATAGTTTAACAGTATTAAATAGTCTACCATGTAAAAAGGAAATCAAATTCATTATTATACACTGCCAGCACTATCACAACACCCTGTTCCTCATGACTGCGACCACCAACATCCATCACACACCCCCTCCAAAATACAAACATAAATTCACTTATGGACTTGCAGTTTCTTCATCCATCCTTGTATTTGGAGTCTTATTCCTTATCTCTACTAGTCTACAATATCGTCTTATTAAGTTTCGCTATCTTGAGGCAACAGACACTACTCAAAAGGTCCTGGCCTCTACATATACTCTTTTGGTTAATGAGGAGCCACTTACTTCAGCTCTGGCAGCCCAAAATCAGTGGTTGCCATGGTGTGGCTTGACATCACAAAGCCTCAGCTTCACCATCCAGGAGGGGCGGGGGTGGCAGAGGATGCAGAAAATTCAGACACTCTGGTCATAGAACAGAGACCTTCCTCTTAACTCCTAGAAATTTAACCAAACTGACCTCTCTCTCTCTCTCATTTCCTCTACTTCCATTAAAGTCCAGCATATGGCAAGGAGGTGGTGTTTCCTCTAAGACAATTCCCATACTCCCCCGTCATTTCAGTGGTCCCTTCCACTATGATCAGTTGCTACCATTTCCTAGGATTTTGAGTGTTGTTTTAATGGATGTTCTTTTTTTGAGTAGTTCCAGATTTACAGAAATATTGTGAAGATCATAGCCATGTACACCATACCCAATTTCCCTTATTACTAATATCTTACATATGTATGGGGCAAATGTAACATGAAGTGAATCATCAGTGAAACTGTTAAAGTGAAACCTCACTTCTCTAGTATCTCCAATATCCAGCATTGCTGTTCTAGACCAAGTTGTTAAAGGAAAAACTGAAACACTTGTGTCATAAATGTTAATATCTTGAGTTGACCATACTTTCAATAGTTTAACAGTATTAAATAGTCTACCATGTAAAAAGGAAATCAAATTCATTATTATACACTGCCAGCACTATCACAACACCCTGTTCCTCATGACTGCGACCACCAACATCCATCACACCCCCCCTCCAAAATACAAACATAAATTCACTTATGGACTTGCAGTTTCTTCATCCATCCTTGTGTTTGGAGTCTTATTCCTTATCTCTACTAGTCTACAATATCGTCTTATTAAGTTTCGCTATCTTGAGGCAACAGACACTACTCAAAGGGTCCTGGCCTCTACATATACTCTTTTGGTTAATGAGGAGCCACTTACTTCAGCTCTGGCAGCCCAAAATCAGTGGTTGCCATGGTGTGGCTTGACATCACAAAGCCTCAGCTTCACCATCCAGGAGGGGCGGGGGTGGCAGAGGATGCAGAAAATTCAGACACTCTGGTCATAGAACAGAGACCTTCCTCTTAACTCCTAGAAATTTAACCAAACTGACCTCTCTCTCTCTCTCATTTCCTCTACTTCCATTAAAGTCCAGCATATGGCAAGGAGGTGGTGTTTCATCTAAGACAATTCCCATACTCCCCCGTCATTTCAGTGGTCCCTTCCACTATGATCAGTTGCTACCATTTCCTAGGATTTTGAGTGTTGTTTTAATGGATGTTTTATTTTTGAGTAGTTCCAGATTTACAGAAATATTGTTAAGATAATAACAATGTACACCATACCCAACTTCCCTTATTACTAATATCTTACATATGTATGGGGCAAATGTAACATGAAGTGAATCATCAGTGAAACTGTTAAAGTGAAACCTCACTTCTCTAGTATCTCCAATATCCAGCAATGCTGTTCTAGACCATGTTGTTAAAGGAAAAACTGGACCAGTTGTGGCATAAAACTTCAGATCTTGAGTTGACCATCCTTTCAATAGTTTAACAATATTCAATAGTCTACCATGTAAAAAGGAAATCAACTTCATTATTATACACTGCCAGCACTAACACAACACCCTGTTCCTCATGCCTGCGACCACCACCACCCATCCCCCACCCCCAATCCAAACCTAAATTAAACATCAGCTTCTTTATTCCTTGCCAGTATGAGAAAGTGTTGAGAAAAAAAATCCCCATTCAGACTTCTCCTGGTCCTTATTCTAAGGGCCTGGCTCATTATGGAATGTCTTGTCTGGTGCCACAACTAAAAAGTCTACATTACTCCCTTTTCACATGCCTGCCCCCTTCTTATATCCCTCCCCGTCAGTGAAACAGAGGCAAACCTCACTTCTCTAGTATCGCCAATATCCAACAATGCTGTTCTAGACCATGATGTTATAAAAAATACTGTACCAGTTGTGGCTTAAAACTTCACATCTTGAGCTGCCCATCCTTTCAATAGTTTAACAATATTCAATAGTCTGCCATGTAAAAAGGAAATCAAATTCATTATTATACACTGCCAGCCCTAAAACAACACTTTGTTCCTCATGACTGCGACCACCACCATCCATCACACACCCCCTCCAAAATACAAACACAAATTCACTTATGGACTTGCAGTTTCTTCATCCATCCTTGTGTTTGGAGTCTTAATCCTTATCTCTACTAGTCTACAATATCGTCTTATTAAGTTTCGCTATCTTGAGGCAACAGACACTACTCAAAGGGTCCTGGCCTCTACATATACTCTTTTGGTTAATGAGGAGCCACTTACTTCAGCTCTGGCAGCCCAAAATCAGTGGTTGCCATGGTGAGGCTTGACATCACAAAGCCTCAGCTTCACCATCCAGGAGGGGTAGGGGGTGAAGAGGATGCAGAAAATTCAGACACTATGGTTATAGAACAGAGACCTTCCTCTTAACTCCTAGAAATTTAACCAAACTGACCTCTCTCTCTCTCTCATTTCCTCTACTTCCATTACAGTCCAGCATATGGCAAGGAGGTGGTGTTTCCTCTAAGACAATTCCCATACTCCCCCGTCATTTCAGTGGTCCCTTCCACTATGATCAGTTGCTACCATTTCCTAGGATTTTGAGTGTTGTTTTAATGGATGTTTTATTTTTGAGTAGTTCCAGATTTACAGAAATATTGTGAAGATAATAACAATGTACACCATACCCAACTTCCCTTATTACTAATATCTTACATATGTATGGGGCAAATGTAACATGAAGTGAATCATCAGTGAAACTGTTAAAGTGAAACCTCACTTCTCTAGTATCTCCAATATCCAGCATTGCTGTTCTAGACCAATTTGTTAAAGGAAAAACTGAAACACTTGTGTCATAAATGTTCAGATCTTGAGTTGACCATACTTTCAATAGTTTAACAGTATTAAATAGTCTACCATGTAAAAAGGAAATCAAATTCATTATTATACACTGCCAGCACTATCACAACACCCTGTTCCTCATGACTGCGACCACCAACATCCATCACACCCCCCCTCCAAAATACAAACATAAATTCACTTATGGACTTGCACTTTCTTCATCCATCCTTGTGTTTGGAGTCTTATTCCTTATCTCTACTAGTCTACAATATCGTCTTATTAAGTTTCGCTATCTTGAGGCAACAGACACTACTCAAAGGCTCCTGGCCTCTACATATACTCTTTTGGTTAATGAGGATCCACTTACTTCAGCTCTGGCAGCCCAAAATCAGTGGTTGCCATGGTGTGGCTTGACATCACAAAGCCTCAGCTTCACCATCCAGGAGGGGCGGGGGTGGCAGAGGATGCAGAAAATTCAGACACTCTGGTCATAGAACAGAGACCTTCCTCTTGACTCCTAGAAATTTAACCAAACTGACCTCTCTCTCTCTCTCATTTCCTCTACTTCCATTAAAGTCCAGCATATGGCAAGGAGGTGGTGTTTCATCTAAGACAATTCCCATACTCCCCCGTCATTTCAGTGGTCCCTTCCACTATGATCAGTTGCTACCATTTCCTAGGATTTTGAGTGTTGTTTTAATGGATGTTTTATTTTTGAGTAGTTCCAGATTTACAGAAATATTGTGAAGATAATAACAATGTACACCATACCCAACTTCCCTTATTACTAATATCTTACATATGTATGGGGCAAATGTAACATGAAGTGAATCATCAGTGAAACTGTTAAAGTGAAACCTCACTTCTCTAGTATCTCCAATATCCAGCATTGCTGTTCTAGACCAAGTTGTTAAAGGAAAAACTGAAACACTTGTGTCATAAATGTTCAGATCTTGAGTTGACCATACTTTCAATAGTTTAACAGTATTAAATAGTCTACCATGTAAAAAGGAAATCAAATTCATTATTATACACTGCCAGCACTATCACAACACCCTGTTCCTCATGACTGCGACCACCAACATCCATCACACCCCCCCTCCAAAATACAAACATAAATTCACTTATGGACTTGCACTTTCTTCATCCATCCTTGTGTTTGGAGTCTTATTCCTTATCTCTACTAGTCTACAATATCGTCTTATTAAGTTTCGCTATCTTGAGGCAACAGACACTACTCAAAGGCTCCTGGCCTCTACATATACTCTTTAGATTAATGAGGAGCCACTCACTTCAGCTCTGGTTGCCCAAAATCAGTGGTTGCCATGCTGGGGCATGAAATCACAAAGCCTCAGCTTCACCATCCAGGAGGTCGTGAGGGTATAAGAGGATGCAGAAATATCAGACACTGGTGATAGAACAGAGACCTCCCTCTTAACTCCTAAAATTTTTCCCAAACTGAGCTCTCTATCTCATTTCCTCCAGTACCATTATAGTCCAGCATATGGCAGGGAGGTGGTGTTTCCTCTAAGACAATTCCCATACTCCCCCGTCATTTCAGTGGTCCATTCCACTATGATCAGTTGCTACCATTTCCTAGGTTTCGGAGTGTTGTTTTAATGGATTTTTTTTATTTTAGATTAGTTCCAGATTTACAGAAAAATTGTGAAGATCATAGCCATGTACACCATTCCCAATTTCCCTTATTACTAATATCTTACATATGTATGGGGCAAATGTAACATGAAGTGAATCATCAGTGAAACTGTTAAAGTGAAACCTCTCTTCCCTAGTATCTCCAATATCCAGCATTGCTGTTCTAGACCAAGTTGTTAAAGGAAAAACTGAAACACTTGTGGCAT
The DNA here is from genome assembly GCF_964212035.1 of Myotis nattereri. Lineage (NCBI taxonomy): Eukaryota > Metazoa > Chordata > Mammalia > Chiroptera > Vespertilionidae > Myotis > Myotis nattereri. Next base: position 9,230,706 of record NC_138091.1, on the reverse strand, counting down.
AAATGTTCAGATCTTGAGTTGACCATACTTTCAATAGTTTAACAGTATTAAATAGTCTACCATGTAAAAAGGAAATCAAATTCATTATTATACACTGCCAGCACTATCACAACACCCTGTTCCTCATGACTGCGACCACCAACATCCATCACACACCCCCTCCAAAATACAAACATAAATTCACTTATGGACTTGCAGTTTCTTCATCCATCCTTGTATTTGGAGTCTTATTCCTTATCTCTACTAGTCTACAATATCGTCTTATTAAGTTTCGCAATCTTGAGGCAACAGACACTACTCAAAAGGTCCTGGCCTCTACATATACTCTTTTGGTTAATGAGGAGCCACTTACTTCAGCTCTGGCAGCCCAAAATCAGTGGTTGCCATGGTGTGGCTTGACATCACAAAGCCTCAGCTTCACCATCCAGGAGGGGCGGGGGTGGCAGAGGATGCAGAAAATTCAGACACTCTGGTCATAGAACAGAGACCTTCCTCTTAACTCCTAGAAATTTAACCAAACTGACCTCTCTCTCTCTCTCATTTCCTCTACTTCCATTAAAGTCCAGCATATGGCAAGGAGGTGGTGTTTCCTCTAAGACAATTCCCATACTCCCCCGTCATTTCAGTGGTCCCTTCCACTATGATCAGTTGCTACCATTTCCTAGGATTTTGAGTGTTGTTTTAATGGATGTTCTTTTTTTGAGTAGTTCCAGATTTACAGAAATATTGTGAAGATCATAGCCATGTACACCATACCCAATTTCCCTTATTACTAATATCTTACATATGTATGGGGCAAATGTAACATGAAGTGAATCATCAGTGAAACTGTTAAAGTGAAACCTCACTTCTCTAGTATCTCCAATATCCAGCATTGCTGTTCTAGACCAAGTTGTTAAAGGAAAAACTGAAACACTTGTGTCATAAATGTTAATATCTTGAGTTGACCATACTTTCAATAGTTTAACAGTATTAAATAGTCTACCATGTAAAAAGGAAATCAAATTCATTATTATACACTGCCAGCACTATCACAACACCCTGTTCCTCATGACTGCGACCACCAACATCCATCACACCCCCCCTCCAAAATACAAACATAAATTCACTTATGGACTTGCACTTTCTTCATCCATCCTTGTGTTTGGAGTCTTATTCCTTATCTCTACTAGTCTACAATATCGTCTTATTAAGTTTCGCTATCTTGAGGCAACAGACACTACTCAAAAGGTCCTGGCCTCTACATATACTCTTTTGGTTAATGAGGAGCCACTTACTTCAGCTCTGGCAGCCCAAAATCAGTGGTTGCCATGGTGTGGCTTGACATCACAAAGCCTCAGCTTCACCATCCAGGAGGGGCGGGGGTGGCAGAGGATGCAGAAAATTCAGACACTCTGGTCATAGAACAGAGACCTTCCTCTTAACTCCTAGAAATTTAACCAAACTGACCTCTCTCTCTCTCTCATTTCCTCTACTTCCATTAAAGTCCAGCATATGGCAAGGAGGTGGTGTTTCCTCTAAGACAATTCCCATACTCCCCCGTCATTTCAGTGGTCCCTTCCACTATGATCAGTTGCTACCATTTCCTAGGATTTTGAGTGTTGTTTTAATGGATGTTTTATTTTTGAGTAGTTCCAGATTTACAGAAATATTGTGAAGATCATAGCCATGTACACCATACCCAATTTCCCTTATTACTAATATCTTACATATGTATGGGGCAAATGTAACATGAAGTGAATCATCAGTGAAACTGTTAAAGTGAAACCTCACTTCTCTAGTATCTCCAATATCCAGCATTGCTGTTCTAGACCAAGTTGTTAAAGGAAAAACTGAAACACTTGTGTCATAAATGTTAATATCTTGAGTTGACCATACTTTCAATAGTTTAACAGTATTAAATAGTCTACCATGTAAAAAGGAAATCAAATTCATTATTATACACTGCCAGCACTATCACAACACCCTGTTCCTCATGACTGCGACCACCAACATCCATCACACCCCCCCTCCAAAATACAAACATAAATTCACTTATGGACTTGCACTTTCTTCATCCATCCTTGTGTTTGGAGTCTTATTCCTTATCTCTACTAGTCTACAATATCGTCTTATTAAGTTTCGCTATCTTGAGGCAACAGACACTACTCAAAGGCTCCTGGCCTCTACATATACTCTTTAGATTAATGAGGAGCCACTCACTTCAGCTCTGGTTGCCCAAAATCAGTGGTTGCCATGCTGTGGCTTGAAATCACAAAGCCTCAGCTTCACCATCCAGGAGGTCGCGAGGGTGTAAGAGGATGCAGAAATCTCAGACACTGGTCATAGAACAGAGACCTCCCTCTTAACTCCTAAAATTTTTCCCAAACTGAGCTCTCTATCTCATTTCCTCCAGTTCCATTATAGTCCAGCATATGGCAGGGAGGTGGTGTTTCCTCTAAGACAATTCCCATACTCCCCCGTCATTTCAGTGGTCCATTCCACTATGATCAGTTGCTACCATTTCCTAGGTTTCGGAGAGTTGTCTTAATGGATTTTTTTTATTTTAGATTAGTTCCAGATTTACAGAAAAATTGTGAAGATCATAGCCATGTACACCATACCCAATTTCCCTTATTACTAATATCTTACTTATGTATGGGGTAAATGTAACATGAAGTGAATCATCAGTGAAACAGAGTGAAACCTCACTTCTCTAGTATCTCCAATATCCAGCAATGCTGTTCTAGACCACGTTGTTAAAGGAAAAACTGGACCAGTTGTGGCATAAAACTTCAGATCTTGAGTTGACCATCCTTTCAATAGTTTAACAATATTCAATAGTCTACCATGTAAAAAGGAAATCAACTTCATTATTATACACTGCCAGCCCTAACCCAACACTTTGTTCCTCATGACTGCCACCACCACCATCCATCACACACCCCCTCCAAAATACAAACACAAATTCACTTATGGACTTGCAGTTTCTTCATCCATCCTTGTGTTTGGAGTCTTATTCCTTATCTCTACTAGTCTACAATATCGTCTTATTAAGTTTCGCTATCTTGAGGCAACAGACACTACTCAAAGGCTCCTGGCCTCTACATATACTCTTTAGATTAATGAGGAGCCACTCACTTCAGCTCTGGTTGCCCAAAATCAGTGGTTGCCATGCTGTGGCTTGAAATCACAAAGCCTCAGCTTCACCATCCAGGAGGTCGCGAGGGTGTAAGAGGATGCAGAAATCTCAGACACTGGTCATAGAACAGAGACCTCCCTCTTAACTCCTAAAATTTTTCCCAAACTGAGCTCTCTATCTCATTTCCTCCAGTTCCATTATAGTCCAGCATATGGCAGGGAGGTGGTGTTTCCTCTAAGACAATTCCCATACTCCCCCGTCATTTCAGTGGTCCATTCCACTATGATCAGTTGCTACCATTTCCTAGGTTTCGGAGAGTTGTCTTAATGGATTTTTTTTATTTTAGATTAGTTCCAGATTTACAGAAAAATTGTGAAGATCATAGCCATGTACACCATACCCAATTTCCCTTATTACTAATATCTTACTTATGTATGGGGTAAATGTAACATGAAGTGAATCATCAGTGAAACAGAGTGAAACCTCACTTCTCTAGTATCTCCAATATCCAGCAATGCTGTTCTAGACCACGTTGTTAAAGGAAAAACTGGACCAGTTGTGGCATAAAACTTCAGATCTTGAGTTGACCATCCTTTCAATAGTTTAACAATATTCAATAGTCTACCATGTAAAAAGGAAATCAACTTCATTATTATACACTGCCAGCCCTAACCCAACACTTTGTTCCTCATGACTGCCACCACCACCATCCATCACACACCCCCTCCAAAATACAAACACAAATTCACTTATGGACTTGCAGTTTCTTCATCCATCCTTGTGTTTGGAGTCTTATTCCTTATCTCTACTAGTCTACAATATCGTCTTATTAAGTTTCGCTATCTTGAGGCAACAGACACTACTCAAAGGCTCCTGGCCTCTACATATACTCTTTAGATTAATGAGGAGCCACTCACTTCAGCTCTGGTTGCCCAAAATCAGTGGTTGCCATGCTGGGGCATGAAATCACAAAGCCTCAGCTTCACCATCCAGGAGGTCGTGAGGGTATAAGAGGATGCAGAAATCTCAGACACTGGTCATAGAACAGAGACCTCCCTCTTAACTCCTAAAATTTTTCCCAAACTGAGCTCTCTATCTCATTTCCTCCAGTTCCATTATAGTCCAGCATATGGCAGGGAGGTGGTGTTTCCTCTAAGACAATTCCCATACTCCCCCGTCATTTCAGTGGTCCATTCCACTATGATCAGTTCCTACCATTTCCTAGGTTTCGGAGTGTTGTTTTAATGGATTTTTTTTTTATTTTAGATTAGTTCCAGATTTACAGAAAAATTGTGAAGATCATAGCCATGTACACCATACCCAATTTCCCTTATTACTAATATCTTACATATGTATGGGGCAAATGTAACATGAAGTGAATCATCAGTGAAACTGTTAAAGTGAAACCTCTCTTCCCTAGTATCTCCAATATCCAGCATTGCTGTTCTAGACCAAGTTGTTAAAGGAAAAACTGAAACACTTGTGGCATAAATGTTCAGATCTTGAGTTGACCATACTTTCAATAGTTTAACAGTATTAAATAGTCTACCATGTAAAAAGGAAATCAAATTCATTATTATACACTGCCAGCACTATCACAACACCCTGTTCCTCATGACTGCGACCACCAACATCCATCACACCCCCCCTCCAAAATACAAACATAAATTCACTTATGGACTTGCAGTTTCTTCATCCATCCTTGTGTTTGGAGTCTTATTCCTTATCTCTACTAGTCTACAATATCGTCTTATTAAGTTTCGCTATCTTGAGGCAACAGACACTACTCAAAAGGTCCTGGCCTCTACATATACTCTTTTGGTTAATGAGGAGCCACTTACTTCAGCTCTGGCAGCCCAAAATCAGTGGTTGCCATGGTGTGGCTTGACATCACAAAGCCTCAGCTTCACCATCCAGGAGGGGCGGGGGTGGCAGAGGATGCAGAAAATTCAGACACTCTGGTCATAGAACAGAGACCTTCCTCTTAACTCCTAGAAATTTAACCAAACTGACCTCTCTCTCTCTCTCATTTCCTCTACTTCCATTAAAGTCCAGCATATGGCAAGGAGGTGGTGTTTCCTCTAAGACAATTCCCATACTCCCCCGTCATTTCAGTGGTCCCTTCCACTATGATCAGTTGCTACCATTTCCTAGGATTTTGAGTGTTGTTTTAATGGATGTTTTATTTTTGAGTAGTTCCAGATTTACAGAAATATTGTGAAGATAATAACAATGTACACCATACCCAATTTCCCTTATTACTAATATCTTACATATGTATGGGGCAAATGTAACATGAAGTGAATCATCAGTGAAACTGTTAAAGTGAAACCTCACTTCTCTAGTATCTCCAATATCCAGCATTGCTGTTCTAGACCAAGTTGTTAAAGGAAAAACTGAAACACTTGTGTCATAAATGTTAATATCTTGAGTTGACCATACTTTCAATAGTTTAACAGTATTAAATAGTCTACCATGTAAAAAGGAAATCAAATTCATTATTATACACTGCCAGCACTATCACAACACCCTGTTCCTCATGACTGCGACCACCAACATCCATCACACCCCCCCTCCAAAATACAAACATAAATTCACTTATGGACTTGCACTTTCTTCATCCATCCTTGTGTTTGGAGTCTTATTCCTTATCTCTACTAGTCTACAATATCGTCTTATTAAGTTTCGCTATCTTGAGGCAACAGACACTACTCAAAAGGTCCTGGCCTCTACATATACTCTTTTGGTTAATGAGGAGCCACTTACTTCAGCTCTGGCAGCCCAAAATCAGTGGTTGCCATGGTGTGGCTTGACATCACAAAGCCTCAGCTTCACCATCCAGGAGGGGCGGGGGTGGCAGAGGATGCAGAAAATTCAGACACTCTGGTCATAGAACAGAGACCTTCCTCTTAACTCCTAGAAATTTAACCAAACTGACCTCTCTCTCTCTCTCATTTCCTCTACTTCCATTAAAGTCCAGCATATGGCAAGGAGGTGGTGATTCCTCTAAGACAATTCCCATACTCCCCCGTCATTTCAGTGGTCCCTTCCACTATGATCAGTTGCTACCATTTCCTAGGATTTTGAGTGTTGTTTTAATGGATGTTTTATTTTTGAGTAGTTCCAGATTTACAGAAATATTGTGAAGATCATAGCCATGTACACCATACCCAATTTCCCTTATTACTAATATCTTATTATGTATGGGGTAAATGTAACATGAAGTGAATCATCAGTGAAACAGAGTGAAACCTCACTTCTCTAGTATCTCCAATATCCAGCAATGCTGTTCTAGACCATGTTGTTAAAGGAAAAACTGGACCAGTTGTGGCATAAAACTTCAGATCTTGCGCTGACCATCCTTTCAATAGTTTAACAATATTCAATAGTCTACCATGTAAAAAGGAAATCAACTTCATTATTATACACTGCCAGCACTAACACAACACCCTGTTCCTCATGACTGCGACCACCACCACCCATCCCACACCCCCAATCCAAACCTAAATTAAACATCAGCTTCTTTATTCCTTGCCACTATGAGAAAGTGTTGAGAAAAAAAAATCCCCATTCAGACTTCTCCTGGTCCTTATTCTAAGGGCCTGGCTCATTATGGAATGTCTTGTCTGGTGCCACAACTAAAAAGTCTACATTACTCCCTTTTCACATGCCTGCCCCATTCTTATATCCCTCCCCATCAGTGAAACAGAGGCAAACCTCACTTCTCTAGTATCGCCAATATCCAACAATGCTGTTCTAGACCATGATGTTATAAAAAATACTGTACCAGTTGTGGCTTAAAACTTCACATCTTGAGCTGCCCATCTTTCAATAGTTTAACAATATTCAATAGTCTGCCATGTAAAAAGGAAATCAAATTCATTCTAATACACTGCCAGCCCTAACACAACACTTTGTTCCTCATGACTGCGACCACCACCATCCATCACACACCCCCTCCAAAATACAAACACAAATTCACTTATGGACTTGCAGTTTCTTCATCCATCCTTGTGTTTGGAGTCTTATTCCTTATCTCTACTAGTCTACAATATCGTCTTATTAAGTTTCGCTATCTTGAGGCAACAGACACTACTCAAAGGGTCCTGGCCTCTACATATACTCTTTTGGTTAATGAGGAGCCACTTACTTCAGCTCTGGCAGCCCAAAATCAGTGGTTGCCATGGTGTGGCTTGACATCACAAAGCCTCAGCTTCACCATCCAGGAGTGTCGGGGGTGGCAGAGGATGCAGAAAATTCAGACACTCTGGTTATAGAACAGAGACCTTCCTCTTAACTCCTAGAAATTTAACCAAACTGACCTCTCTCTCTCTCTCATTTCCTCTACTTCCATTAAAGCCCAGCATATGGCAAGGAGGTGGTGTTTCATCTAAGACAATTCCCATAATCCCCTGTCATTTCAGTGGTCCCTTCCACTATGATCAGTTGCTACCATTTCCTAGGATTTTGAGTGTTGTTTTAATGGATGTTTTATTTTTGAGTAGTTCCAGATTTACAGAAATATTGTGAAGATAATAACAATGTACACCATACCCAATTTCCCTTATTACTAATATCTTACATATGTATGGGGCAAATGTAACATGAAGGGTATCATCAGTGAAACTGTTAAAGTGAAACCTCACTTCTCTAGTATCTCCAATATCCAGCATTGCTGTTCTAGACCAAGTTTTTAAAGGAAAAACTGAAACACTTGTGGCATAAATGTTCAGATCTTGAGTTGACCATACTTTCAATAGTTTAACAGTATTAAATAGTCTACCATGTAAAAAGGAAATCAAATTCATTATTATACACTGCCAGCACTATCACAACACCCTGTTCCTCATGACTGCGACCACCAACATCCATCACACCCCCCCTCCAAAATACAAACATAAATTCACTTATGGACTTGCACTTTCTTCATCCATCCTTGTGTTTGGAGTCTTATTCCTTATCTCTACTAGTCTACAATATCGTCTTATTAAGTTTCGCTATCTTGAGGCAACAGACACTACTCAAAGGCTCCTGGCCTCTACATATACTCTTTAGATTAATGAGGAGCCACTCACTTCAGCTCTGGTTGCCCAAAATCAGTGGTTGCCATGCTGTGGCTTGAAATCACAAAGCCTCAGCTTCACCATCCAGGAGGTCGCGAGGGTGTAAGAGGATGCAGAAATCTCAGACACTGGTCATAGAACAGAGACCTCCCTCTTAACTCCTAAAATTTTTCCCAAACTGACCTCTCTATCTCATTTCCTCCAGTTCCATTATAGTCCAGCATATGGCAGGGAGGTGGTGTTTCCTCTAAGACAATTCCCATACTCCCCCGTCATTTCAGTGGTCCATTCCACTATGATCAGTTGCTACCATTTCCTAGGTTTCGGAGTGTTGTTTTAATGGATTTTTTTTATTTTAGATTAGTTCCAGATTTACAGAAAAATTGTGAAGATCATAGCCATGTACACCATACCCAATTTCCCTTATTACTAATATCTTACTTATGTATGGTGTAAATGTAACATGAAGTGAATCATCAGTGAAACAGAGTGAAACCTCACTTCTCTAGTATCTCCAATATCCAGCAATGCTGTTCTAGACCATGTTGTTAAAGGAAAAACTGGACCAGTTGTGGCATAAAACTTCAGATCTTGCGCTGACCATCCTTTCAATAGTTTAACAATATTCAATAGTCTACCATGTAAAAAGGAAATCAACTTCATTATTATACACTGCCAGCACTAACACAACACCCTGTTCCTCATGACTGCGACCACCACCACCCATCCCACACCCCCAATCCAAACCTAAATTAAACATCAGCTTCTTTATTCCTTGCCACTATGAGAAAGTGTTGAGAAAAAAAAATCCCCATTCAGACTTCTCCTGGTCCTTATTCTAAGGGCCTGGCTCATTATGGAATGTCTTGTCTGGTGCCACAACTAAAAAGTCTACATTACTCCCTTTTCACATGCCTGCCCCCTTCTTATATCCCTCCCCATCAGTGAAACGGAGGCAAACCTCACTTCTCTAGTATCGCCAATATCCAACAATGCTGTTCTAGACCATGATGTTATAAAAAATACTGTACCAGTTGTGGCTTAAAACTTCACATCTTGAGCTGCCCATCTTTCAATAGTTTAACAATATTCAATAGTCTGCCATGTAAAAAGGAAATCAAATTCATTCTAATACACTGCCAGCCCTAACACAACACTTTGTTCCTCATGACTGCGACCACCACCATCCATCACACACCCCCTCCAAAATACAAACACAAATTCACTTATGGACTTGCAGTTTCTTCATCCATCCTTGTGTTTGGAGTCTTATTCCTTATCTCTACTAGTCTACAATATCGTCTTATTAGGTTTCGCTATCTTGAGGCAACAGACACTACTCAAAGGGTCCTGGCCTCTACATATACTCTTTTGGTGAATGAGGAGCCACTTACTTCAGCTCTGGCAGCCCAAAATCAGTGGTTGCCATGGTGTGGCTTGACATCACAAAGCCTCAGCTTCACCATCCAGGAGTGGCGGGGGTGGCAGAGGATGCAGAAAATTCAGACACTCTTGTTATAGAACAGAGACCTTCCTCTTAACTCCTAGAAATTTAACCAAACTGACCTCTCTCTCTCTCTCATTTCCTCTACTTCCATTAAAGCCCAGCATATGGCAAGGAGGTGGTGTTTCCTCTAAGACAATTCCCATACTCCCCTGTCATTTCAGTGGTCCCTTCCACTATGATCAGTTGCTACCTTTTCCTAGGATTTTGAGTGTTGTTTTAATGGATGTTTTATTTTTGAGTAGTTCCAGATTTACAGAAATATTGTGAAGATAATAACAATGTACACCATACCCAACTTCCCTTATTACTAATATCTTACATATGAATGGGGCAAATGTAACATGAAGGGTATCATCAGTGAAACTGTTAAAGTGAAACCTCACTTCTCTAGTATCTCCAATATCCAGCAATGCTGTTCTAGACCATGTTGTTAAAGGAAAAACTGGACCAGTTGTGGCATAAAACTTCAGATCTTGAGTTGACCATCCTTTCAATAGTTTAACAATTTTCAATAGTCTACCATGTAAAAAGGAAACCAACTTCATTATTATACACTGCCAGCACTAACACAACACCCTGTTCCTCATGCCTGCGACCACCACCACCCATCCCACACCCCCAATCCAAACCTAAATTAAACATCAGCTTCTTTATTCCTTGCCAGTATGAGAAAGTGTTGAGAAAAAAAATCCCCATTCAGACTTCTCCTGGTCCTTATTCTAAGGGCCTGGCTCATTATGGAATGTCTTGTCTGGTGCCACAACTAAAAAGTCTACATTACTCCCTTTTCACATGCCTGCCCCCCTCTTATATCCCTCCCCATCAGTGAAACAGAGGCAAACCTCACTTCTCTAGTATCGCCAATATCCAACAATGCTGTTCTAGACCATGATGTTATAAAAAATACTGTACCAGTTGTGGCTTAAAACTTCACATCTTGAGCTGCCCATCTTTCAATAGTTTAACAATATTCAATAGTCTGCCATGTAAAAAGGAAATCAAATTCATTATTATACACTGCCAGCCCTAACACAACACTTTGTTCCTCATGACTGTAACCACCACCATCCATCACACACCCCCTCCAAAATACAAACATAAATTCACTTATGGACTTGCAGTTTCTTCATCCATCCTTGTGTTTGGAGTCTTATTCCTTATCTCTACTAGTCTACAATATCGTCTTATTAAGTTTCGCTATCTTGAGGCAACAGACACTACTCAAAGGGTCCTGGCCTCTACATATACTCTTTTGGTTAATGAGGAGCCACTTACTTCAGCTCTGGCAGCCCAAAATCAGTGGTTGCCATGGTGAGGCTTGACATCACAAAGCCTCAGCTTCACCATCCAGGAGGGGCGGGGGTGGCAGAGGATGCAGAAAATTCAGACACTCTGGTTATAGAACAGAGACCTTCCTCTTAACTCCTAGAAATTTAACCAAACTGACCTCTCTCTCATTTCCTCTACTTCCATTAAAGTCCAGCATATGGCAAGGAGGTGGTGTTTCCTCTAAGACAATTCCCATACTCCCCCTTCATTTCAGTGGTCCCTTCCACTATGATCAGTTGCTACCATTTCCTAGGATTTTGAGTGTTGTTTTAATGGATGTTTTATTTTTGAGTAGTTCCAGATTTACAGAAATATTGTGAAGATAATAACAATGTACACCATACCCAATTTTCCTTATTACTAATATCTTACATATGTATGGGACAAATGTAACATGAAGTGAATCATCAGTGAAACTGTTAAAGTGAAACCTCTCTTCCCTAGTATCTCCAATATCCAGCATTGCTGTTCTAGACCAAGTTGTTAAAGGAAAAACTGAAACACTTGTGGCATAAATGTTCAGATCTTGATTTGACCATACTTTCAATAGTTTAACAATATTCAATAGTCTACCATGTAAAAAGGAAATCAAATTCATTATTATACACTGCCAGCACTATCACAACACCCTGTTCCTCATGACTGCGACCACCAACATCCATCACACCCCCCCTCCAAAATACAAACATAAATTCACTTATGGACTTGCAGTTTCTTCATCCATCCTTGTGTTTGGAGTCTTATTCCTTATCTCTACTAGTCTACAATATCGTCTTATTAAGTTTCACTATCTTGAGGCAACAGACACTACTCAAAGGGTCCTGGCCTCTACATATACTCTTTTGGTTAATGAGGAGCCACTTACTTCAGCTCTGGCAGCCCAAAATCAGTGGTTGCCATGGTGTGGCTTGACATCACAAAGCCTCAGCTTCACCATCCAGGAGGGGCGGGGGTGGCAGAGGATGCAGAAAATTCAGACACTCTGGTCATAGAACAGAGACCTTCCTCTTAACTCCTAGAAATTTAACCAAACTGACCTCTCTCTCTCTCTCATTTCCTCTACTTCCATTAAAGTCCAGCATATGGCAAGGAGGTGATGTTTCCTATAAGACAATTCCCATACTCCCCCGTCATTTCAGAGGTCCCTTCCACTATGATCAGTTGCTACCATTTCCTAGGATTTTGAGTGTTGTTTTAATGGATGTTTTATTTTTGAGTAGTTCCAGATTTACAGAAATATTGTGAAGATAATAACAATGTACACCATACCCAATTTTCCTTATTACTAATATCTTACATATGTATGGGGCAAATGTAACATGAAGTGAATCATCAGTGAAACTGTTAAAATGAAACCTCACTTCTCTAGTATCTCCAATATCCAGCATTGCTGTTCTAGACCAAGTTGTTAAAGGAAAAACTGAAACACTTGTGTCATAAATGTTAATATCTTGAGTTGACCATACTTTCAATAGTTTAACAGTATTAAATAGTCTACCATGTAAAAAGGAAATCAAATTCATTATTATACACTGCCAGCACTATCACAACACCCTGTTCCTCATGACTGCGACCACCAACATCCATCACACCCCCCCTCCAAAATACAAACATAAATTCACTTATGGACTTGCACTTTCTTCATCCATCCTTGTGTTTGGAGTCTTATTCCTTATCTCTACTAGTCTACAATATCGTCTTATTAAGTTTCGCTATCTTGAGGCAACAGACACTACTCAAAGGCTCCTGGCCTCTACATATACTCTTTAGATTAATGAGGAGCCACTCACTTCAGCTCTGGTTGCCCAAAATCAGTGGTTGCCATGCTGTGGCTTGAAATCACAAAGCCTCAGCTTCACCATCCAGGAGGTCGCGAGGGTGTAAGAGGATGCAGAAATCTCAGACACTGGTCATAGAACAGAGACCTCCCTCTTAACTCCTAAAATTTTTCCCAAACTGAGCTCTCTATCTCATTTCCTCCAGTTCCATTATAGTCCAGCATATGGCAGGGAGGTGGTGTTTCCTCTAAGACAATTCCCATACTCCCCCGTCATTTCAGTGGTCCATTCCACTATGATCAGTTGCTACCATTTCCTAGGTTTCGGAGAGTTGTTTTAATGGATTTTTTTTATTTTAGATTAGTTCCAGATTTACAGAAAAATTGTGAAGATCATAGCCATGTACACCATACCCAATTTCCCTTATTACTAATATCTTACTTATGTATGGGGTAAATGTAACATGAAGTGAATCATCAGTGAAACAGAGTGAAACCTCACTTCTCTAGTATCTCCAATATCCAGCAATGCTGTTCTAGACCATGTTGTTAAAGGAAAAACTGGACCAGTTGTGGCATAAAACTTCAGATCTTGAGTTGACCATCCTTTCAATAGTTTAACAATATTCAATAGTCTACCATGTAAAAAGGAAATCAACTTCATTATTATAAACTGCCAGCCCTAACACAACACTTTGTTCCTCATGACTGCGACCACCACCATCCATCACACACCCCCTCCAATATACAAACACAAATTCACTTATGGACTTGCAGTTTCTTCATCCATCCTTGTGTTTGGAGTCTTATTCCTTATCTCTACTAGTCTACAATATCGTCTTATTAAGTTTCGCTATCTTGAGGCAACAGACACTACTCAAAGGCTCCTGGCCTCTACATATACTCTTTAGATTAATGAGGAGCCACTCACTTCAGCTCTGGTTGCCCAAAATCAGTGGTTGCCATGCTGTGGCTTGAAATCACAAAGCCTCAGCTTCACCATCCAGGAGGTCGCGAGGGTGTAAGAGGATGCAGAAATCTCAGACACTGGTCATAGAACAGAGACCTCCCTCTTAACTCCTAAAATTTTTCCCAAACTGACCTCTCTATCTCATTTCCTCCAGTTCCATTATAGTCCAGCATATGGCAGGGAGGTGGTGTTTCCTCTAAGACAATTCCCATACTCCCCTGTCATTTCAGTGGTCCATTCCACTATGATCAGTTGCTACCATTTCCTAGGTTTCGGAGTGTTGTTTTAATGGATTTTTTTTATTTTAGATTAGTTCCAGATTTACAGAAAAATTGTGAAGATCATAGCCATGTACACCATACCCAATTTCCCTTATTACTAATATCTTATTATGTATGGGGTAAATGTAACATGAAGTGAATCATCAGTGAAACAGAGTGAAACCTCACTTCTCTAGTATCTCCAATATCCAGCAATGCTGTTCTAGACCATGTTGTTAAAGGAAAAACTGGACCAGTTGTGGCATAAAACTTCAGATCTTGCGCTGACCATCCTTTCAATAGTTTAACAATATTCAATAGTCTACCATGTAAAAAGGAAATCAACTTCATTATTATACACTGCCAGCACTAACACAACACCCTGTTCCTCATGACTGCGACCACCACCACCCATCCCACACCCCCAATCCAAACCTAAATTAAACATCAGCTTCTTTATTCCTTGCCACTATGAGAAAGTGTTGAGAAAAAAAAATCCCCATTCAGACTTCTCCTGGTCCTTATTCTAAGGGCCTGGCTCATTATGGAATGTCTTGTCTGGTGCCACAACTAAAAAGTCTACATTACTCCCTTTTCACATGCCTGCCCCATTCTTATATCCCTCCCCATCAGTGAAACAGAGGCAAACCTCACTTTTCTAGTATCGCCAATATCCAACAATGCTGTTCTAGACCATGATGTTATAAAAAATACTGTACCAGTTGTGGCTTAAAACTTCACATCTTGAGCTGCCCATCTTTCAATAGTTTAACAATATTCAATAGTCTGCCATGTAAAAAGGAAATCAAATTCATTCTAATACACTGCCAGCCCTAACACAACACTTTGTTCCTCATGACTGCGACCACCACCATCCATCACACACCCCCTCCAAAATACAAACACAAATTCACTTATGGACTTGCAGTTTCTTCATCCATCCTTGTGTTTGGAGTCTTATTCCTTATCTCTACTAGTCTACAATATCGTCTTATTAAGTTTCGCTATCTTGAGGCAACAGACACTACTCAAAGGGTCCTGGCCTCTACATATACTCTTTTGGTTAATGAGGAGCCACTTACTTCAGCTCTGGCAGCCCAAAATCAGTGGTTGCCATGGTGTGGCTTGACATCACAAAGCCTCAGCTTCACCATCCAGGAGTGTCGGGGGTGGCAGAGGATGCAGAAAATTCAGACACTCTGGTTATAGAACAGAGACCTTCCTCTTAACTCCTAGAAATTTAACCAAACTGACCTCTCTCTCTCTCTCATTTCCTCTACTTCCATTAAAGCCCAGCATATGGCAAGGAGGTGGTGTTTCATCTAAGACAATTCCCATAATCCCCTGTCATTTCAGTGGTCCCTTCCACTATGATCAGTTGCTACCATTTCCTAGGATTTTGAGTGTTGTTTTAATGGATGTTTTATTTTTGAGTAGTTCCAGATTTACAGAAATATTGTGAAGATAATAACAATGTACACCATACCCAATTTCCCTTATTACTAATATCTTACATATGTATGGGGCAAATGTAACATGAAGGGTATCATCAGTGAAACTGTTAAAGTGAAACCTCACTTCTCTAGTATCTCCAATATCCAGCATTGCTGTTCTAGACCAAGTTTTTAAAGGAAAAACTGAAACACTTGTGGCATAAATGTTCAGATCTTGAGTTGACCATACTTTCAATAGTTTAACAGTATTAAATAGTCTACCATGTAAAAAGGAAATCAAATTCATTATTATACACTGCCAGCACTATCACAACACCCTGTTCCTCATGACTGCGACCACCAACATCCATCACACCCCCCCTCCAAAATACAAACATAAATTCACTTATGGACTTGCACTTTCTTCATCCATCCTTGTGTTTGGAGTCTTATTCCTTATCTCTACTAGTCTACAATATCGTCTTATTAAGTTTCGCTATCTTGAGGCAACAGACACTACTCAAAGGCTCCTGGCCTCTACATATACTCTTTAGATTAATGAGGAGCCACTCACTTCAGCTCTGGTTGCCCAAAATCAGTGGTTGCCATGCTGTGGCTTGAAATCACAAAGCCTCAGCTTCACCATCCAGGAGGTCGCGAGGGTGTAAGAGGATGCAGAAATCTCAGACACTGGTCATAGAACAGAGACCTCCCTCTTAACTCCTAAAATTTTTCCCAAACTGACCTCTCTATCTCATTTCCTCCAGTTCCATTATAGTCCAGCATATGGCAGGGAGGTGGTGTTTCCTCTAAGACAATTCCCATACTCCCCCGTCATTTCAGTGGTCCATTCCACTATGATCAGTTGCTACCATTTCCTAGGTTTCGGAGTGTTGTTTTAATGGATTTTTTTTATTTTAGATTAGTTCCAGATTTACAGAAAAATTGTGAAGATCATAGCCATGTACACCATACCCAATTTCCCTTATTACTAATATCTTACTTATGTATGGTGTAAATGTAACATGAAGTGAATCATCAGTGAAACAGAGTGAAACCTCACTTCTCTAGTATCTCCAATATCCAGCAATGCTGTTCTAGACCATGTTGTTAAAGGAAAAACTGGACCAGTTGTGGCATAAAACTTCAGATCTTGCGCTGACCATCCTTTCAATAGTTTAACAATATTCAATAGTCTACCATGTAAAAAGGAAATCAACTTCATTATTATACACTGCCAGCACTAACACAACACCCTGTTCCTCATGACTGCGACCACCACCACCCATCCCACACCCCCAATCCAAACCTAAATTAAACATCAGCTTCTTTATTCCTTGCCACTATGAGAAAGTGTTGAGAAAAAAAAATCCCCATTCAGACTTCTCCTGGTCCTTATTCTAAGGGCCTGGCTCATTATGGAATGTCTTGTCTGGTGCCACAACTAAAAAGTCTACATTACTCCCTTTTCACATGCCTGCCCCCTTCTTATATCCCTCCCCATCAGTGAAACGGAGGCAAACCTCACTTCTCTAGTATCGCCAATATCCAACAATGCTGTTCTAGACCATGATGTTATAAAAAATACTGTACCAGTTGTGGCTTAAAACTTCACATCTTGAGCTGCCCATCTTTCAATAGTTTAACAATATTCAATAGTCTGCCATGTAAAAAGGAAATCAAATTCATTCTAATACACTGCCAGCCCTAACACAACACTTTGTTCCTCATGACTGCGACCACCACCATCCATCACACACCCCCTCCAAAATACAAACACAAATTCACTTATGGACTTGCAGTTTCTTCATCCATCCTTGTGTTTGGAGTCTTATTCCTTATCTCTACTAGTCTACAATATCGTCTTATTAGGTTTCGCTATCTTGAGGCAACAGACACTACTCAAAGGGTCCTGGCCTCTACATATACTCTTTTGGTGAATGAGGAGCCACTTACTTCAGCTCTGGCAGCCCAAAATCAGTGGTTGCCATGGTGTGGCTTGACATCACAAAGCCTCAGCTTCACCATCCAGGAGTGGCGGGGGTGGCAGAGGATGCAGAAAATTCAGACACTCTTGTTATAGAACAGAGACCTTCCTCTTAACTCCTAGAAATTTAACCAAACTGACCTCTCTCTCTCTCTCATTTCCTCTACTTCCATTAAAGCCCAGCATATGGCAAGGAGGTGGTGTTTCCTCTAAGACAATTCCCATACTGCCCTGTCATTTCAGTGGTCCCTTCCACTATGATCAGTTGCTACCTTTTCCTAGGATTTTGAGTGTTGTTTTAATGGATGTTTTATTTTTGAGTAGTTCCAGATTTACAGAAATATTGTGAAGATAATAACAATGTACACCATACCCAACTTCCCTTATTACTAATATCTTACATATGAATGGGGCAAATGTAACATGAAGGGTATCATCAGTGAAACTGTTAAAGTGAAACCTCACTTCTCTAGTATCTCCAATATCCAGCAATGCTGTTCTAGACCATGTTGTTAAAGGAAAAACTGGACCAGTTGTGGCATAAAACTTCAGATCTTGAGTTGACCATCCTTTCAATAGTTTAACAATTTTCAATAGTCTACCATGTAAAAAGGAAACCAACTTCATTATTATACACTGCCAGCACTAACACAACACCCTGTTCCTCATGCCTGCGACCACCACCACCCATCCCACACCCCCAATCCAAACCTAAATTAAACATCAGCTTCTTTATTCCTTGCCAGTATGAGAAAGTGTTGAGAAAAAAAATCCCCATTCAGACTTCTCCTGGTCCTTATTCTAAGGGCCTGGCTCATTATGGAATGTCTTGTCTGGTGCCACAACTAAAAAGTCTACATTACTCCCTTTTCACATGCCTGCCCCCCTCTTATATCCCTCCCCATCAGTGAAACAGAGGCAAACCTCACTTCTCTAGTATCGCCAATATCCAACAATGCTGTTCTAGACCATGATGTTATAAAAAATACTGTACCAGTTGTGGCTTAAAACTTCACATCTTGAGCTGCCCATCTTTCAATAGTTTAACAATATTCAATAGTCTGCCATGTAAAAAGGAAATCAAATTCATTATTATACACTGCCAGCCCTAACACAACACTTTGTTCCTCATGACTGTAACCACCACCATCCATCACACACCCCCTCCAAAATACAAACATAAATTCACTTATGGACTTGCAGTTTCTTCATCCATCCTTGTGTTTGGAGTCTTATTCCTTATCTCTACTAGTCTACAATATCGTCTTATTAAGTTTCGCTATCTTGAGGCAACAGACACTACTCAAAGGGTCCTGGCCTCTACATATACTCTTTTGGTTAATGAGGAGCCACTTACTTCAGCTCTGGCAGCCCAAAATCAGTGGTTGCCATGGTGAGGCTTGACATCACAAAGCCTCAGCTTCACCATCCAGGAGGGGCGGGGGTGGCAGAGGATGCAGAAAATTCAGACACTCTGGTTATAGAACAGAGACCTTCCTCTTAACTCCTAGAAATTTAACCAAACTGACCTCTCTCTCATTTCCTCTACTTCCATTAAAGTCCAGCATATGGCAAGGAGGTGGTGTTTCCTCTAAGACAATTCCCATACTCCCCCTTCATTTCAGTGGTCCCTTCCACTATGATCAGTTGCTACCATTTCCTAGGATTTTGAGTGTTGTTTTAATGGATGTTTTATTTTTGAGTAGTTCCAGATTTACAGAAATATTGTGAAGATAATAACAATGTACACCATACCCAATTTTCCTTATTACTAATATCTTACATATGTATGGGACAAATGTAACATGAAGTGAATCATCAGTGAAACTGTTAAAGTGAAACCTCTCTTCCCTAGTATCTCCAATATCCAGCATTGCTGTTCTAGACCAAGTTGTTAAAGGAAAAACTGAAACACTTGTGGCATAAATGTTCAGATCTTGATTTGACCATACTTTCAATAGTTTAACAATATTCAATAGTCTACCATGTAAAAAGGAAATCAAATTCATTATTATACACTGCCAGCACTATCACAACACCCTGTTCCTCATGACTGCGACCACCAACATCCATCACACCCCCCCTCCAAAATACAAACATAAATTCACTTATGGACTTGCAGTTTCTTCATCCATCCTTGTGTTTGGAGTCTTATTCCTTATCTCTACTAGTCTACAATATCGTCTTATTAAGTTTCACTATCTTGAGGCAACAGACACTACTCAAAGGGTCCTGGCCTCTACATATACTCTTTTGGTTAATGAGGAGCCACTTACTTCAGCTCTGGCAGCCCAAAATCAGTGGTTGCCATGGTGTGGCTTGACATCACAAAGCCTCAGCTTCACCATCCAGGAGGGGCGGGGGTGTCAGAGGATGCAGAAAATTCAGACACTCTGGTCATAGAACAGAGACCTTCCTCTTAACTCCTAGAAATTTAACCAAACTGACCTCTCTCTCTCTCTCATTTCCTCTACTTCCATTAAAGTCCAGCATATGGCAAGGAGGTGATGTTTCCTATAAGACAATTCCCATACTCCCCCGTCATTTCAGAGGTCCCTTCCACTATGATCAGTTGCTACCATTTCCTAGGATTTTGAGTGTTGTTTTAATGGATGTTTTATTTTTGAGTAGTTCCAGATTTACAGAAATATTGTGAAGATAATAACAATGTACACCATACCCAATTTTCCTTATTACTAATATCTTACATATGTATGGGGCAAATGTAACATGAAGTGAATCATCAGTGAAACTGTTAAAATGAAACCTCACTTCTCTAGTATCTCCAATATCCAGCATTGCTGTTCTAGACCAAGTTGTTAAAGGAAAAACTGAAACACTTGTGTCATAAATGTTCAGATCTTGAGTTGACCATACTTTCAATAGTTTAACAGTATTAAATAGTCTACCATGTAAAAAGGAAATCAAATTCATTATTATACACTGCCAGCACTATCACAACACCCTGTTCCTCATGACTGCGACCACCAACATCCATCACACCCCCCCTCCAAAATACAAACATAAATTCACTTATGGACTTGCAGTTTCTTCATCCATCCTTGTGTTTGGAGTCTTATTCCTTATCTCTACTAGTCTACAATATCGTCTTATTAAGTTTCGCTATCTTGAGGCAACAGACACTACTCAAAGGCTCCTGGCCTCTACATATACTCTTTAGATTAATGAGGAGCCACTCACTTCAGCTCTGGTTGCCCAAAATCAGTGGTTGCCATTTTGTGGCTTGAAATCACAAAGCCTCAGCTTCACCATCCAGGAGGTCGCGAGGGTGTAAGAGGATGCAGAAATCTCAGACACTGGTCATAGAACAGAGACTTCCCTCTTAACTCCTAAAATTTTTCCCAAACTGAGCTCTCTATCTCATTTCCTCCAGTTCCATTATAGTCCAGCATATGGCAGGGAGGTGGTGTTTCCTCTAAGACAATTCCCATACTCCCCCGTCATTTCAGTGGTCCATTCCACTATGATCAGTTGCTACCATTTCCTAGGTTTCGGAGTGTTGTTTTAATGGATTTTTTTTTTTTTAGATTAGTTCCAGATTTACAGAAAAATTGTGAAGATCATAGCCATGTACACCATACCCAATTTCCCTTATTACTAATATCTTACTTATGTATGGGGTAAATGTAACATGAAGTGAATCATCAGTGACACCTCACTTCTCTAGTATCTCCAATATCCAGCAATGCTGTTCTAGAACATGTTGTTGAAGGAAAAACTGGACCAGTTGTGGCATAAAACTTCAGATCTTGCGCTGACCATCCTTTCAATAGTTTAACAATATTCAATAGTCTACCATGTAAAAAGGAAATCAACTTCATTATTATACACTGCCAGCACTAACACAACACCCTGTTCCTCATGACTGCGACCACCACCACCCATCCCACACCCCCAATCCAAACCTAAATTAAACATCAGCTTCTTTATTCCTTGCCAGTATGAGAAAGTGTTGAGAAAAAAAAAAATCCCCATTCAGACTTCTCCTGGTCCTTATTCTAAGGGCCTGGCTCATTATGGAATGTCTTGTCTGGTGCCACAACTAAAAAGTCTACATTACTCCCTTTTCACATGCCTGCCCCCTTCTTATATCCCTCCCCATCAGTGAAACAGAGGCAAACCTCACTTCTCTAGTATCGCCAATATCCAACAATGCTGTTCTAGACCATGATGTTATAAAAAATACTGTACCAGTTGTGGCTTAAAACTTCACATCTTGAGCTGCCCATCCTTTCAATAGTTTAACAATATTCAATAGTCTGCCATGTAAAAAGGAAATCAAATTCATTATTATACACTGCCAGCCCTAACACAACACTTTGTTCCTCATGACTGTAACCACCACCATCCATCACACACCCCCTCCAAAATACAAACATAAATTCACTTATGGACTTGCAGTTTCTTCATCCATCCTTGTGTTTGGAGTCTTATTCCTTATCTCTACTAGTCTACAATATCGTCTTATTAAGTTTCGCTATCTTGAGGCAACAGACACTACTCAAAGGGTCCTGGCCTCTACATATACTCTTTTGGTTAATGAGGAGCCACTTACTTCAGCTCTGGCAGCCCAAAATCAGTGGTTGCCATGGTGAGGCTTGACATCACAAAGCCTCAGCTTCACCATCCAGGAGGGGCGGGGGTGAAGGGGATGCAGAAAATTCAGACACTCTGGTCATAGAACAGAGACCTTCCTCTTAACTCCTAGAAATTTAACCAAACTGACCTCTCTCTCTCTCTCTCATTTCCTCTACTTCCATTAAAGCCCAGCATATGGCAAGGAGGTGGTGTTTCCTCTAAGACAATTCCCATACTCCCCCGTCATTTCAGTGGTCCCTTCCACTATGATCAGTTGCTACCATTTCCTAGGATTTTGAGTGTTGTTTTAATGGATGTTTTATTTTTGACTAGTTCCAGATTTACAGAAATATTGTGAAGATAATAACAATGTACACCATACCCAATTTCCCTTATTACTAATATCTTACATATGTATGGGGCAAATGTAACATGAAGTGAATCATCAGTAAAACTGTTAAAGTGAAACCTCACTTGTCTAGTATCTCCAATATCCAGCATTGCTGTTCTAGACCAAGTTGTTAAAGGAAAAACTGAAACACTTGTGTCATAAATGTTCAGATCTTGAGTTGACCATACTTTCAATAGTTTAACAGTATTAAATAGTCTACCATGTAAAAAGGAAATCAAATTCATTATTATACACTGCCAGCACTATCACAACACCCTGTTCCTCATGACTGCGACCACCAACATCCATCACACCCCCCCTCCAAAATACAAACATAAATTCACTTATGGACTTGCACTTTCTTCATCCATCCTTGTGTTTGGAGTCTTATTCCTTATCTCTACTAGTCTACAATATCGTCTTATTAAGTTTCGCTATCTTGAGGCAACAGACACTACTCAAAGGCTCCTGGCCTCTACATATACTCTTTAGATTAATGAGGAGCCACTCACTTCAGCTCTGGTTGCCCAAAATCAGTGGTTGCCATGCTGTGGCTTGAAATCACAAAGCCTCAGCTTCACCATCCAGGAGGTCGCGAGGGTGTAAGAGGATGCAGAAATCTCAGACACTGGTCATAGAACAGAGACCTCCCTCTTAACTCCTAAAATTTTTCCCAAACTGACCTCTCTATCTCATTTCCTCCAGTTCCATTATAGTCCAGCATATGGCAGGGAGGTGGTGTTTCCTCTAAGACAATTCCCATACTCCCCCGTCATTTCAGTGGTCCATTCCACTATGATCAGTTGCTACCATTTCCTAGGTTTCGGAGTGTTGTTTTAATGGATTTTTTTTATTTTAGATTAGTTCCAGATTTACAGAAAAATTGTGAAGATCATAGCCATGTACACCATACCCAATTTCCCTTATTACTAATATCTTACTTATGTATGGTGTAAATGTAACATGAAGTGAATCATCAGTGAAACAGAGTGAAACCTCACTTCTCTAGTATCTCCAATATCCAGCAATGCTGTTCTAGACCATGTTGTTAAAGGAAAAACTGGACCAGTTGTGGCATAAAACTTCAGATCTTGCGCTGACCATCCTTTCAATAGTTTAACAATATTCAATAGTCTACCATGTAAAAAGGAAATCAACTTCATTATTATACACTGCCAGCACTAACACAACACCCTGTTCCTCATGACTGCGACCACCACCACCCATCCCACACCCCCAATCCAAACCTAAATTAAACATCAGCTTCTTTATTCCTTGCCACTATGAGAAAGTGTTGAGAAAAAAAAATCCCCATTCAGACTTCTCCTGGTCCTTATTCTAAGGGCCTGGCTCATTATGGAATGTCTTGTCTGGTGCCACAACTAAAAAGTCTACATTACTCCCTTTTCACATGCCTGCCCCCTTCTTATATCCCTCCCCATCAGTGAAACGGAGGCAAACCTCACTTCTCTAGTATCGCCAATATCCAACAATGCTGTTCTAGACCATGATGTTATAAAAAATACTGTACCAGTTGTGGCTTAAAACTTCACATCTTGAGCTGCCCATCTTTCAATAGTTTAACAATATTCAATAGTCTGCCATGTAAAAAGGAAATCAAATTCATTCTAATACACTGCCAGCCCTAACACAACACTTTGTTCCTCATGACTGCGACCACCACCATCCATCACACACCCCCTCCAAAATACAAACACAAATTCACTTATGGACTTGCAGTTTCTTCATCCATCCTTGTGTTTGGAGTCTTATTCCTTATCTCTACTAGTCTACAATATCGTCTTATTAGGTTTCGCTATCTTGAGGCAACAGACACTACTCAAAGGGTCCTGGCCTCTACATATACTCTTTTGGTGAATGAGGAGCCACTTACTTCAGCTCTGGCAGCCCAAAATCAGTGGTTGCCATGGTGTGGCTTGACATCACAAAGCCTCAGCTTCACCATCCAGGAGTGGCGGGGGTGGCAGAGGATGCAGAAAATTCAGACACTCTTGTTATAGAACAGAGACCTTCCTCTTAACTCCTAGAAATTTAACCAAACTGACCTCTCTCTCTCTCTCATTTCCTCTACTTCCATTAAAGCCCAGCATATGGCAAGGAGGTGGTGTTTCCTCTAAGACAATTCCCATACTCCCCTGTCATTTCAGTGGTCCCTTCCACTATGATCAGTTGCTACCTTTTCCTAGGATTTTGAGTGTTGTTTTAATGGATGTTTTATTTTTGAGTAGTTCCAGATTTACAGAAATATTGTGAAGATAATAACAATGTACACCATACCCAACTTCCCTTATTACTAATATCTTACATATGAATGGGGCAAATGTAACATGAAGGGTATCATCAGTGAAACTGTTAAAGTGAAACCTCACTTCTCTAGTATCTCCAATATCCAGCAATGCTGTTCTAGACCATGTTGTTAAAGGAAAAACTGGACCAGTTGTGGCATAAAACTTCAGATCTTGAGTTGACCATCCTTTCAATAGTTTAACAATTTTCAATAGTCTACCATGTAAAAAGGAAACCAACTTCATTATTATACACTGCCAGCACTAACACAACACCCTGTTCCTCATGCCTGCGACCACCACCACCCATCCCACACCCCGAATCCAAACCTAAATTAAACATCAGCTTCTTTATTCCTTGCCAGTATGAGAAAGTGTTGAGAAAAAAAATCCCCATTCAGACTTCTCCTGGTCCTTATTCTAAGGGCCTGGCTCATTATGGAATGTCTTGTCTGGTGCCACAACTAAAAAGTCTACATTACTCCCTTTTCACATGCCTGCCCCCCTCTTATATCCCTCCCCATCAGTGAAACAGAGGCAAACCTCACTTCTCTAGTATCGCCAATATCCAACAATGCTGTTCTAGACCATGATGTTATAAAAAATACTGTACCAGTTGTGGCTTAAAACTTCACATCTTGAGCTGCCCATCTTTCAATAGTTTAACAATATTCAATAGTCTGCCATGTAAAAAGGAAATCAAATTCATTATTATACACTGCCAGCCCTAACACAACACTTTGTTCCTCATGACTGTAACCACCACCATCCATCACACACCCCCTCCAAAATACAAACATAAATTCACTTATGGACTTGCAGTTTCTTCATCCATCCTTGTGTTTGGAGTCTTATTCCTTATCTCTACTAGTCTACAATATCGTCTTATTAAGTTTCGCTATCTTGAGGCAACAGACACTACTCAAAGGGTCCTGGCCTCTACATATACTCTTTTGGTTAATGAGGAGCCACTTACTTCAGCTCTGGCAGCCCAAAATCAGTGGTTGCCATGGTGAGGCTTGACATCACAAAGCCTCAGCTTCACCATCCAGGAGGGGCGGGGGTGGCAGAGGATGCAGAAAATTCAGACACTCTGGTTATAGAACAGAGACCTTCCTCTTAACTCCTAGAAATTTAACCAAACTGACCTCTCTCTCATTTCCTCTACTTCCATTAAAGTCCAGCATATGGCAAGGAGGTGGTGTTTCCTCTAAGACAATTCCCATACTCCCCCTTCATTTCAGTGGTCCCTTCCACTATGATCAGTTGCTACCATTTCCTAGGATTTTGAGTGTTGTTTTAATGGATGTTTTATTTTTGAGTAGTTCCAGATTTACAGAAATATTGTGAAGATAATAACAATGTACACCATACCCAATTTTCCTTATTACTAATATCTTACATATGTATGGGACAAATGTAACATGAAGTGAATCATCAGTGAAACTGTTAAAGTGAAACCTCTCTTCCCTAGTATCTCCAATATCCAGCATTGCTGTTCTAGACCATGTTGTTAAAGGAAAAACTGAAACACTTGTGGCATAAATGTTCAGATCTTGATTTGACCATACTTTCAATAGTTTAACAATATTCAATAGTCTACCATGTAAAAAGGAAATCAAATTCATTATTATACACTGCCAGCACTATCACAACACCCTGTTCCTCATGACTGCGACCACCAACATCCATCACACCCCCCCTCCAAAATACAAACATAAATTCACTTATGGACTTGCAGTTTCTTCATCCATCCTTGTGTTTGGAGTCTTATTCCTTATCTCTACTAGTCTACAATATCGTCTTATTAAGTTTCACTATCTTGAGGCAACAGACACTACTCAAAGGGTCCTGGCCTCTACATATACTCTTTTGGTTAATGAGGAGCCACTTACTTCAGCTCTGGCAGCCCAAAATCAGTGGTTGCCATGGTGTGGCTTGACATCACAAAGCCTCAGCTTCACCATCCAGGAGGGGCGGGGGTGGCAGAGGATGCAGAAAATTCAGACACTCTGGTCATAGAACAGAGACCTTCCTCTTAACTCCTAGAAATTTAACCAAACTGACCTCTCTCTCTCTCTCATTTCCTCTACTTCCATTAAAGTCCAGCATATGGCAAGGAGGTGATGTTTCCTATAAGACAATTCCCATACTCCCCCGTCATTTCAGAGGTCCCTTCCACTATGATCAGTTGCTACCATTTCCTAGGATTTTGAGTGTTGTTTTAATGGATGTTTTATTTTTGAGTAGTTCCAGATTTACAGAAATATTGTGAAGATAATAACAATGTACACCATACCCAATTTTCCTTATTACTAATATCTTACATATGTATGGGGCAAATGTAACATGAAGTGAATCATCAGTGAAACTGTTAAAATGAAACCTCACTTCTCTAGTATCTCCAATATCCAGCATTGCTGTTCTAGACCAAGTTGTTAAAGGAAAAACTGAAACACTTGTGTCATAAATGTTCAGATCTTGAGTTGACCATACTTTCAATAGTTTAACAGTATTAAATAGTCTACCATGTAAAAAGGAAATCAAATTCATTATTATACACTGCCAGCACTATCACAACACCCTGTTCCTCATGACTGCGACCACCAACATCCATCACACCCCCCCTCCAAAATACAAACATAAATTCACTTATGGACTTGCAGTTTCTTCATCCATCCTTGTGTTTGGAGTCTTATTCCTTATCTCTAATAGTCTACAATATCGTCTTATTAAGTTTCGCTATCTTGAGGCAACAGACACTACTCAAAGGCTCCTGGCCTCTACATATACTCTTTAGATTAATGAGGAGCCACTCACTTCAGCTCTGGTTGCCCAAAATCAGTGGTTGCCATTTTGTGGCTTGAAATCACAAAGCCTCAGCTTCACCATCCAGGAGGTCGCGAGGGTGTAAGAGGATGCAGAAATCTCAGACACTGGTCATAGAACAGAGACTTCCCTCTTAACTCCTAAAATTTTTCCCAAACTGAGCTCTCTATCTCATTTCCTCCAGTTCCATTATAGTCCAGCATATGGCAGGGAGGTGGTGTTTCCTCTAAGACAATTCCCATACTCCCCCGTCATTTCAGTGGTCCATTCCACTATGATCAGTTGCTACCATTTCCTAGGTTTCGGAGTGTTGTTTTAATGGATTTTTTTTTTTTAGATTAGTTCCAGATTTACAGAAAAATTGTGAAGATCATAGCCATGTACACCATACCCAATTTCCCTTATTACTAATATCTTACTTATGTATGGGGTAAATGTAACATGAAGTGAATCATCAGTGACACCTCACTTCTCTAGTATCTCCAATATCCAGCAATGCTGTTCTAGACCATGTTGTTAAAGGAAAAACTGGACCAGTTGTGGCATAAAACTTCAGATCTTGCGCTGACCATCCTTTCAATAGTTTAACAATATTCAATAGTCTACCATGTAAAAAGGAAATCAACTTCATTATTATACACTGCCAGCACTAACACAACACCCTGTTCCTCATGACTGCGACCACCACCACCCATCCCACACCCCCAATCCAAACCTAAATTAAACATCAGCTTCTTTATTCCTTGCCAGTATGAGAAAGTGTTGAGAAAAAAAAAAATCCCCATTCAGACTTCTCCTGGTCCTTATTCTAAGGGCCTGGCTCATTATGGAATGTCTTGTCTGGTGCCACAACTAAAAAGTCTACATTACTCCCTTTTCACATGCCTGCCCCCTTCTTATATCCCTCCCCATCAGTGAAACAGAGGCAAACCTCACTTCTCTAGTATCGCCAATATCCAACAATGCTGTTCTAGACCATGATGTTATAAAAAATACTGTACCAGTTGTGGCTTAAAACTTCACATCTTGAGCTGCCCATCCTTTCAATAGTTTAACAATATTCAATAGTCTGCCATGTAAAAAGGAAATCAAATTCATTATTATACACTGCCAGCCCTAACACAACACTTTGTTCCTCATGACTGTAACCACCACCATCCATCACACACCCCCTCCAAAATACAAACATAAATTCACTTATGGACTTGCAGTTTCTTCATCCATCCTTGTGTTTGGAGTCTTATTCCTTATCTCTACTAGTCTACAATATCGTCTTATTAAGTTTCGCTATCTTGAGGCAACAGACACTACTCAAAGGGTCCTGGCCTCTACATATACTCTTTTGGTTAATGAGGAGCCACTTACTTCAGCTCTGGCAGCCCAAAATCAGTGGTTGCCATGGTGAGGCTTGACATCACAAAGCCTCAGCTTCACCATCCAGGAGGGGCGGGGGTGAAGGGGATGCAGAAAATTCAGACACTCTGGTCATAGAACAGAGACCTTCCTCTTAACTCCTAGAAATTTAACCAAACTGACCTCTCTCTCTCTCTCTCATTTCCTCTACTTCCATTAAAGCCCAGCATATGGCAAGGAGGTGGTGTTTCCTCTAAGACAATTCCCATACTCCCCCGTCATTTCAGTGGTCCCTTCCACTATGATCAGTTGCTACCATTTCCTAGGATTTTGAGTGTTGTTTTAATGGATGTTTTATTTTTGAGTAGTTCCAGATTTACAGAAATATTGTGAAGATAATAACAATGTACACCATACCCAATTTCCCTTATTACTAATATCTTACATATGTATGGGGCAAATGTAACATGAAGTGAATCATCAGTAAAACTGTTAAAGTGAAACCTCACTTGTCTAGTATCTCCAATATCCAGCATTGCTGTTCTAGACCAAGTTGTTAAAGGAAAAACTGAAACACTTGTGTCATAAATGTTCAGATCTTGAGTTGACCATACTTTCAATAGTTTAACAGTATTAAATAGTCTACCATGTAAAAAGGAAATCAAATTCATTATTATACACTGCCAGCACTATCACAACACCCTGTTCCTCATGACTGCGACCACCAACATCCATCACACCCCCCCTCCAAAATACAAACATAAATTCACTTATGGACTTGCACTTTCTTCATCCATCCTTGTGTTTGGAGTCTTATTCCTTATCTCTACTAGTCTACAATGTCGTCTTATTAAGTTTCGCTATCTTGAGGCAACAGACACTACTCAAAGGGTCCTGGCCTCTACATATACTCTTTTGGTTAATGAGGAGCCACTCACTTCAGCTCTGGCAGCCCAAAATCAGTGGTTGCCATGGTGTGGCTTGACATCACAAAGCCTCAGCTTCACCATCCAGGAGGGGCGGGGGTGGCAGAGGATGCAGAAAATTCAGACACTCTGGTTATAGAACAGAGACCTTCCTCTTAACTCCTAGAAATTTAACCAAACTGACCTCTCTCTCTCTCTCATTTCCTCTACCTCCATTAAAGTCCAGGATATGGCAAGGAGGTGGTGTTTCCTCTAAGACAATTCCTATACTCACCCGTCATTTCAGTGGTCCCTACCACTATGATCAGTTGCTACCATTTCCTAGGATTTTGAGTGTTGTTTTAATGGATGTTTTATTTTTGAGTAGTTCCAGATTTACAGAAATATTTTGAAGATAATAACAATGTACAACATACCCAATTTCCCTTATTACTAATATCTTACATATGTTTGGGGCAAATGTAACATGAAGTGAATCATCAGTGAAACTGTTAAAGTGAAACCTCACTTCTCTAGTATCTCCAACATCCAGCATTGCTGTTCTAGACCAAGTTGTTAAAGGAAAAACTGAAACACTTGTGGCATAAATGTTCAGATCTTGAGTTGACCATACTTCCAATAGTTTAACAGTATTAAATAGTCTACCATGTAAAAAGGAAATCAAATTCATTATTATACACTGCCAGCACTATCACAACACCCTGTTCCTCATGACTGCGACCACCAACATCCATCACACCCCCCCTCCAAAATACAAACATAAATTCACTTATGGACTTGCAGTTTCTTCATCCATCCTTGTGTTTGGAGTCTTATTCCTTATCTCTACTAGTCTACAATGTCGTCTTATTAAGTTTCGCTATCTTGAGGCAACAGACACCAATCAAAGGGTCCTGGCCTCTACATATACTCTTTTGGTTAATGAGGAGCCACTCACTTCAGCTCTGGCAGCCCAAAATCAGTGGTTGCCATGGTGTGGCTTGACATCACAAAGCCTCAGCTTCACCATCCAGGAGGTGCAGGGGTGGCAGAGGATGCAGAAAATTCAGACACTCTGGTTATAGAACAGAGACCTTCCTCTTCACTCCTAGAAATTTAACCAAACTGACCTCTCTCTCTCTCTCATTTCCTCTACTTCCATTAAAGTCCAGCATATGGCAAGGAGGTGGTGTTTCCTCTAAGACAATTCCCATACTCCCCCGTCATTTCAGTGGTCCCTTCCACTATGATCAGTTGCTACCATTTCCTAGGATTTTGAGTGTTGTTTTAATGGATGTTTTATTTTTGAGTAGTTCCAGATTTACAGAAATATTGTGAAGATAATAATAATGTACAACATACCCAATTTCCCTTATTACTAATATCTTACATATGTATGGGGCAAATGTAACATGAAGTGAATCATCCGTGAAATTGTTTAAGTGAAACCTCACTTCTCTAGTATCTCCAATATCCAGCATTGCTGTTCTAGACCAAGTTGTTAAAGGAAAAACTGAAACACTTGTGGCATAAATGTTCAGATCTTGAGTTGACCATACTTCCAATAGTTTAACAGTATTAAATAGTCTACCATGTAAAAAGGAAATCAAATTCATTATTATACACTGCCAGCACTATCACAACACCCTGTTCCTCATGACTGCGACCACCAACATCCATCACACCCCCCCTCCAAAATACAAACATAAATTCACTTATGGACTTGCAGTTTCTTCATCCATCCTTGTGTTTGGAGTCTTATTCCTTATCTCTACTAGTCTACAATATCGTCTAATTAAGTTTCGCTATCTTGAGGCAACAGACACTACTCAAAGGGTCCTGGCCTCTACATATACTCTTTTGGTTAATGAGGAGCCACTTACTTCAGCTCTGGCAGCCCAAAATCAGTGGTTGCCATGGTGTGGCTTGACATCACAAAGCCTCAGCTTCACCATCCAGGAGGGGCGGGGGTGGCAGAGGATGCAGAAAATTCAGACACTCTGGTCATAGAACAGAGATCTTCCTCTTAACTCCTAGAAATTTAACCAAACTGACCTCTCTCTCTCTCTCATTTCCTCTACTTCCATTAAAGTCCAGCATATGGCAAGGAGGTGGTGTTTCCTCTAAGACAATTCCCATACGCCCCCGTCATTTCAGTGGTCCCTTCCACTATGATCAGTAGCTACCATTTCCTAAGATTTTGAGTGTTGTTTTAATGGATGTTTTATTTTTGAGTAGTAACAGATTTACAGAAATATTGTGAAGATAATAATAATGTACAACATACCCAATTTCCCTTATTACTAATATCTTACATATGTATGGGGCAAATGTAACATGAAGTGAATCATCAGTGAAACTGTTAAAGTGAAACCTCACTTCTCTAGTATCTCCAATATCCAGCAATGCTGTTCTAGACCATGTTGTTAAAGGAAAAACTGGACCAGTTGTGGCATAAAACTTCAGATCTTGCGCTGACCATCCTTTCAATAGTTTAACAATATTCAATAGTCTACCATGTAAAAAGGAAATCAACTTCATTATTATACACTGCCAGCACTAACACAACACCCTGTTCCTCATGACTGCGACCACCACCACCCATGCCACACCCCCAATCCAAACCTAAATTAAACATCAGCTTCTTTATTCCTTGCCAGTATGAGAAAGTGTTGAGAAAAAAAATCCCCATTCAGACTTCTCCTGGTCCTTATTCTAAGGGCCTGGCTCATTATGGAATGTCTTGTCTGGTGCCACAACTAAAAAGTCTACATTACTCCCTTTTCACATGCCTGCCCCCTTCTTATATCCCTCCCCAGCAGTGAAACAGAGGCAAACCTCACTTCTCTAGTATCGCCAATATCCAACAAAGCTGTTCTAGACCATGATGTTATAAAAAATACTGTACCAGTTGTGGCTTAAAACTTCACATCTTGAGCTGCCCATCCTTTCAATAGTTTAACAATATTCAATAGTCTGCCATGTAAAAAGGAAATCAAATTCATTATAATACACTGCCAGCCCTAACACAACACTTTGTTCCTCATGACTGCGACCACCACCATCCATTACACACCCCCTCCAAAATACAAACACAAATTCACTTATGGACTTGCAGTTTCTTCATCCATCCTTGTGTTTGGAGTCTTATTCCTTATCTCTACTAGTCTACAATATCGTCTTATTAAGTTTCGCTATCTTGAGGCAACAGACACTACTCAAAGGGTCCTGGCCTCTACATATACTCTTTTGGTTAATGAGGAGCCACTTACTTCAGCTCTGGCAGCCCAAAATCAGTGGTTGCCATGGTGTGGCTTGACATCACAAAGCCTCAGCTTCACCATCCAGGAGGGGCGGGGGTGGCAGAGGATGCAGAAAATTCAGACACTCTGGTCATAGAACAGAGATCTTCCTCTTAACTCCTAGAAATTTAACCAAACTGACCTCTCTCTCTCTCTCATTTCCTCTACTTCCATTAAAGTCCAGCATATGGCAAGGAGGTGGTGTTTCCTCTAAGACAATTCCCATACGCCCCCGTCATTTCAGTGGTCCCTTCCACTATGATCAGTAGCTACCATTTCCTAAGATTTTGAGTGTTGTTTTAATGGATGTTTTATTTTTGAGTAGTAACAGATTTACAGAAATATTGTGAAGATAATAATAATGTACAACATACCCAATTTCCCTTATTACTAATATCTTACATATGTATGGGGCAAATGTAACATGAAGTGAATCATCAGTGAAACTGTTAAAGTGAAACCTCACTTCTCTAGTATCTCCAATATCCAGCAATGCTGTTCTAGACCATGTTGTTAAAGGAAAAACTGGACCAGTTGTGGCATAAAACTTCAGATCTTGCGCTGACCATCCTTTCAATAGTTTAACAATATTCAATAGTCTACCATGTAAAAAGGAAATCAACTTCATTATTATACACTGCCAGCACTAACACAACACCCTGTTCCTCATGACTGCGACCACCACCACCCATGCCACACCCCCAATCCAAACCTAAATTAAACATCAGCTTCTTTATTCCTTGCCAGTATGAGAAAGTGTTGAGAAAAAAAATCCCCATTCAGACTTCTCCTGGTCCTTATTCTAAGGGCCTGGCTCATTATGGAATGTCTTGTCTGGTGCCACAACTAAAAAGTCTACATTACTCCCTTTTCACATGCCTGCCCCCTTCTTATATCCCTCCCCAGCAGTGAAACAGAGGCAAACCTCACTTCTCTAGTATCGCCAATATCCAACAAAGCTGTTCTAGACCATGATGTTATAAAAAATACTGTACCAGTTGTGGCTTAAAACTTCACATCTTGAGCTGCCCATCCTTTCAATAGTTTAACAATATTCAATAGTCTGCCATGTAAAAAGGAAATCAAATTCATTATAATACACTGCCAGCCCTAACACAACACTTTGTTCCTCATGACTGCGACCACCACCATCCATTACACACCCCCTCCAAAATACAAACACAAATTCACTTATGGACTTGCAGTTTCTTCATCCATCCTTGTGTTTGGAGTCTTATTCCTTATCTCTACTAGTCTACAATATCGTCTTATTAAGTTTCGCTATCTTGAGGCAACAGACACTACTCAAAGGGTCCTGGCCTCTACATATACTCTTTTGGTTAATGAGGAGCCACTTACTTCAGCTCTGGCAGCCCAAAATCAGTGGTTGCCATGGTGTGGCTTGACATCACAAAGCCTCAGCTTCACCATCCAGGAGTGGCGGGGGTGGCAGAGGATGCAGAAAATTCAGACACTCTGGTTATAGAACAGAGACCTTCCTCTTAACTCCTAGAAATTTAACCAAACTGACCTCTCTCTCTCTCTCTCATTTCCTCTACTTCCATTAAAGTCCAGCATATAGCAAGGAGGTGGTGTTTCCTCTAAGACAATTCCCATACTCCCCCGTCATTTCAGTGGTCCCTTCCACTATGATCAGTTGCTACCATTTCCTAGGATTTTGAGTGTTGTTTTAATGGAAGTTTTATTTTTGAGTAGTTCCAGATTTACAGAAATATTGTGAAGATAATAACAATGTACACCATACCCAATTTCCCTTATTACTAATATCTTACATATGTATGGGGCAAATGTAACATGAAGTGAATCATCAGTGAAACTGTTAAAGTGAAACCTCACTTCTCTAGTATCTCCAACATCCAGCATTGCTGTTCTAGACCAAGTTGTTAAAGGAAAAACTGAAACACTTGTGGCATAAATGTTCAGATCTTGAGTTGACCATACTTTCAATAGTTTAACAGTATTAAATAATCTACCATGTAAAAAGGAAATCAAATTCATTATTATACACTGCCAGCACTATCACAACACCCTGTTCCTCATGACTGCGACCACCAACATCCATCACACCCCCCCTCCAAAATACAAACATAAATTCACTTATGGACTTGCAGTTTCTTCATCCATCCTTGTGTTTGGAGTCTTATTCCTTATCTCTACTAGTCTACAATATCGTCTTATTAAGTTTCGCTATCTTGAGGCAACAGACACTACTAAAAGGCTCCTGGCCTCTACATATACTCCTAGATTAATGAGGAGCCACTCACTTCAGCTCTGGTTGCCCAAAATCAGTGGTTAACATGCGGTGGCTTGAAATCACAAAGCCTCAGCTTCACCATCCAGGAGGTTGCGAGGGTGTAAGAGGATGCAGAAATCTCAGACACTGGTCATAGAACAGAGACCTCCCTCTTAACTCCTAAAATTTTTCCCAAACTGAGCTCTCTATCTCATTTCCTCCAGTTCCATTATAGTCCAGCATATGGCAGGGAGGTGGTGTTTCCTCTAAGACAATTCCCATACTCCCCCGTCATTTCAGTGGTCCATTCCACTATGATCAGTTGCTACCATTTCCTAGGTTTCCGAGTGTTGTTTTAATGGATTTTTTTTTTATTTTAGATTAGTTCCAGATTTACAGAAAAATTGTGAAGATAATAGCCATGTACACCATACCCAATTTCCCTTATTACTAATATCTTACTTATGTATGGGGTAAATGTAACATGAAGTGAATCATCAGTGAAACAGAGTGAAACCTCACTTCTCTAGTATCTCCAATATCCAGCAATGCTGTTCTAGACCATGTTGTTAAAGGAAAAACTGGACCAGTTGTGGCATAAAACTTCATATCTTGCGCTGACCATCCTTTCAATAGTTTAACAATATTCAATAGTCTACCATGTAAAAAGGAAATCAACTTCATTATTATACACTGCCAGCACTAACACAACACCCTGTTCCTCATGACTGCGACCACCACCACCCATCCCACACCCCCAATCCAAACCTAAATTAAACATCAGCTTCTTTATTCCTTGCCAGTATGAGAAAGTGTTGAGAAAAAAAATCCCCATTCAGACTTCTCCTGGTCCTTATTCTAAGGGCCTGGCTCATTATGGAATGTCTTGTCTGGTGCCACAACTAAAAAGTCTACATTACTCCCTTTTCACATGCCTGCCCCCTTCTTATATCCCTCCCCATCAGTGAAACAGAGGCAAACCTCACTTCTCTAGTATCGCCAATATCCAACAATGCTGTTCTAGACCATGATGTTATAAAAAATACTGTACCAGTTGTGGCTTAAAACTTCACATCTTGAGCTGCCCATCCTTTCAATAGTTTAACAATATTCAATAGTCTGCCATGTAAAAAGGAAATCAAATTCATTATAATACACTGCCAGCCCTAACACAACACTTTGTTCCTCATGACTGCGACCACCACCATCCATCACACACCCCCTCCAAAATACAAACACAAATTCACTTATGGACTTGCAGTTTCTTCATCCATCCTTGTGTTTGGAGTCTTATTCCTTATCTCTACTAGTCTACAATATCGTCTTATTAAGTTTCGCTATCTTGAGGCAACAGACACTACTCAAAGGGTCCTGGCCTCTACATATACTCTTTTGGTTAATGAGGAGCCACTTACTTCAGCTCTGGCAGCCCATAATCAGTGGTTGCCATGGTGTGGCTTGACATCACAAAGCCTCATCTTCACCATCCAGGAGGGGCGGGGGTGGCAGAGGATGCAGAAAATTCAGACACTCTGGTCATAGAACAGAGATCTTCCTCTTAACTCCTAGAAATTTAACCAAACTGACCTCTCTCTCTCTCTCATTTCCTCTACTTCCATTAAAGTCCAGCATATGGCAAGGAGGTGGTGTTTCCTCTAAGACAATTCCCATACGCCCCCGTCATTTCAGTGGTCCCTTCCACTATGATCAGTAGCTACCATTTCCTAGGATTTTGAGTGTTGTTTTAATGGATGTTTTATTTTTGAGTAGTAACAGATTTACAGAAATATTGTGAAGATAATAATAATGTACAACATACCCAATTTCCCTTATTACTAATATCTTACTTATGTATGGGGCAAATGTAACATGAAGTGAATCATCAGTGAAACTGTTAAAGTGAAACCTCACTTCTCTAGTATCTCCAATATCCAGCAATGCTGTTCTAGACCATGTTGTTAAAGGAAAAACTGGACCAGTTGTGGCATAAAACTTCAGATCTTGCGCTGACCTTCCTTTCAATAGTTTAACAATATTCAATAGTCTACCATGTAAAAAGGAAATCAACTTCATTATTATACACTGCCAGCACTAACACAACACCCTGTTCCTCATGACTGCGACCACCACCACCCATCCCACACCCCCAATCCAAACCTAAATTAAACATCAGCTTCTTTATTCCTTGCCAGTATGAGAAAGTGTTGAGAAAAAAAATCCCCATTCAGACTTCTCCTGGTCCTTATTCTAAGGGCCTGGCTCATTATGGAATGTCTTGTCTGGTGCCACAACTAAAAAGTCTACATTACTCCCTTTTCACAAGCCTGCCCCCTTCTTATATCCCTCCCCATCAGTGAAACAGAGGCAAACCTCACTTCTCTAGTATCGCCAATATCCAACAAAGCTGTTCTAGACCATGATGTTATAAAAAATACTGTACCAGTTGTGGCTTAAAACTTCACATATTGAGCTGCCCATCCTTTCAATAGTTTAACAATATTCAATAGTCTGCCATGTAAAAAGGAAATCAAATTAATTATAATACACTGCCAGCCCTAACACAACACTTTGTTCCTCATGACTGCGACCACCACCATCCATTACACACCCCCTCCAAAATACAAACACAAATTCACTTATGAACTTGCAGTTTCTTCATCCATCCTTGTGTTTGGAGTCTTATTCCTTATCTCTACTAGTCTACAATATCGTCTTATTAAGTTTCGCTATCTTGAGGCAACAGACACTACTCAAAGGGTCCTGGCCTCTACATATACTCTTTTGGTTAATGAGGAGCCACTTACTTCAGCTCTGGCAGCCCAAAATCAGTGGTTGCCATGGTGTGGCTTGACATCACAAAGCCTCAGCTTCACCATCCAGGAGGGGCGGGGGTGGCAGAGGATGCAGAAAATTCAGACACTCTGGTTATAGAACAGAGACCTTCCTCTTAACTCCGAGAAATTTAACCAAACTGACCTCTCTCTCTCTCTCTCATTTCCTCTACTTCCATTAAAGTCCAGCATATGGCAAGGAGGTGGTGTTTCCTCTAAGACAATTCCCATACTCCCCCGTCATTTCAGTGGTCCCTTCCACTATGATCAGTTGCTAACATTTCCTAGGATTTTGAGTGTTGTTTTAATGGATGTTTTATTTTTGAGTAGTTCCAGATTTACAGAAATATTGTGAAGATAATAACAATGTACACCATACCCAATTTCCCTTATTACTAATATCTTACATATGTATGGGGCAAATGTAACATGAAGTGAATCATCAGTGAAACTGTTAAAGTGAAACCTCACTTCTCTAGTATCTCCAATATCCAGCATTGCTGTTCTAGACCAAGTTGTTAAAGGAAAAACTGAAACACTTGTGGCATAAATGTTCAGATCTTGAGTTGACCATACTTTCAATAGTTTAACAGTATTAAATAGTCTACCATGTAAAAAGGAAATCAAATTCATTATTATACACTGCCAGCACTATCACAACACCCTGTTCCTCATGACTGCGACCACCAACATCCATCACACCCCCCCTCCAAAATACAAACATAAATTCACTTATGGACTTGCAGTTTCTTCATCCATCCTTGTGTTTGGAGTCTTATTCCTTATCTCTACTAGTCTACAATATCGTCTTATTAAGTTTCGCTATCTTGAGGCAACAGACACTACTCAAAGGGTCCTGGCCTCTACATATACTCTTTTGGTTAATGAGGAGCCACTTACTTCAGCTCTGGCAGCCCAAAATCAGTGGTTGCCATGGTGTGGCTTGACATCACAAAGCCTCAGCTTCACCATCCAGGAGGGGCGGGGGTGGCAGAGGATGCAGAAAATTCAGACACTCTGGTCATAGAACAGAGACCTTCCTCGAAACTCCTAGAAATTTAACCAAACTGACCTCTCTCTCTCTCTCATTTCCTCTACTTCCATTAAAGTCCAGCATATGGCAAGGAGGTGGTGTTTCCTCTAAGACAATTCCCATACTCCCCCGTCATTTCAGTGGTCTCTTCCACTATGATCAGTTGCTACCATTTCCTAGGATTTTGAGTGTTGTTTTAATGGATGTTTTATTTTTGAGTAGTTCCAGATTTACAGAAATATTGTGAAGATAATAACAATGTACACCATACCCAATTTCCCTCATTACCAATATCTTACATATGTATGGGGCAAATGTAACATGAAGTGAATCATCAGTGAAACTGTTAATGTGAAAACTCTCTTCCCTAGTATTTACAATATCCAGCATTGCTGTTCTAGACCAAGTTGTTAAAGGAAAAACTGAAACACTTGTGGCATAAATGTTCCGATCTTGAGTTGACCATACTTTCAATAGTTTAACAGTATTAAATAGTCTACCATGTAAAAAGGAAATCAAATTCATTATTATACACTGCCAGCACTATCACAACACCCTGTTCCTCATGACTGCGACCACCAACATCCATCACACCCCCCCTCCAAAATACAAACATAAATTCACTTATGGACTTGCAGTTTCTTCATCCATCCTTGTGTTTGGAGTCTTATTCCTTATCTCTACTAGTCTACAATATCGTCTTATTAAGTTTCGCTATCTTGAGGCAACAGACACTACTCAAAGGGTCCTGGCCTCTACATATAGTCTTTTGGTTAATGAGGAGCCACTTACTTCAGCTCTGGCAGCCCAAAATCAGTGGTTGCCATGGTGTGGCTTGACATCACAAAGCCTCAGCTTCACCATCCAGGAGGGGCGGGGGTGGCAGAGGCGCAGAAAATTCAGACACTCTGGTTATAGAACAGAGACCTTCCTCTTAACTCCTAGAAATTTAACCAAACTGACCTCTCTCTCTCATTTCCTCTACTTCCATTAAAGCCCAGCATATGGCAAGGAGGTGGTGTTTCCTCTAAGACAATTCCCATACTCCCCCGTCATTTCAGTGGTCCATTCCAATATGATCAGTTGCTACCATTTCCTAGGTTTCGGAGTGTTGTTTTAATGGATTTTTTTTATTTTAGATTAGTTCCAGATTTACAGAAAAATTGTGAAGATCATAGCCATGTACACCATACCCAATTTCCCTTATTACTAATATCTTACATATGTATGGGGCAAATGTAACATGAAGTGAATCATCAGTGAAACTGTTAAAGTGAAACCTCTCTTCCCTAGTATCTCCAATATCCAGCATTGCTGTTCTAGACCAAGTTGTTAAAGGAAAAACTGAAACACTTGTGGCATAAATGTTCAGATCTTGAGTTGACCATACTTTCAATAGTTTAACAGTATTAAATAGTCTACCATGTAAAAAGGAAATCAAATACATTATTATACACTGCCAGCACTATCACAACACCCTGTTCCTCATGACTGCGACCACCAACATCCATCACACCCCCCCTCCAAAATACAAACATAAATTCACTTATGGACTTGCAGTTTCTTCATCCATCCTTGTGTTTGGAGTCTTATTCCTTATCTCTACTTGTCTACAATATCGTCTTATTAAGTTTCGCTATCTTGAGGCAACAGACACTACTCAAAGGGTCCTGGCCACTACATATACTCTTTTGGTTAATGAGGAGCCACTTACTTCAGCTCTGGCAGCCCAAAATCAGTGGTTGCCATGGTGTGGCTTGACATCACAAAGCCTCAGCTTCACCATCCAGGAGGGGCGGGGGTGGCAGAGGATGCAGAATATTCAGACACTCTGGTCATAGAACAGAGACCTTCCTCTTAACTCCTAGAAATTTAACCAAACTGACCTCTCTCTCTCTCTCATTTCCTCTACTTCCATTAAAGTCCAGCATATGGCAAGGAGGTGGTGTTTCCTCTAAGACAATTCCCATACTCCACCGTCATTTCAGTGGTCCCTTCCACTATGATCAGTTGCTACCATTTCCTAGGATTTTGAGTGTTGTTTTAATGGATGTTTTATTTTTGAGTAGTTCCAGATTTACAGAAATATTGTGAAGATAATAACAATGTACACCATACCCAATTTCCCTTATTACTAATATCTTACATATGTATGGGGCAAATGTAACATGAAGTGAATCATCAGTGAAACTGTTAAAGTGAAACCTCACTTCTCTAGTATCTCCAATATCCAGCATTGCTGTTCTAGACCAAGTTGTTAAAGGAAAAACTGAAACACTTGTGTCATAAATGTTAATATCTTGAGTTGACCATACTTTCAATAGTTTAACGGTATTAAATAGTCTACCATGTAAAAAGGAAATCAAATTCATTATTATACACTGCCAGCACTATCACAACACCCTGTTCCTCATGACTGCGACCACCAACATCCATCACACCCCCCCTCCAAAATACAAACATAAATTCACTTATGGACTTGCAGTTTCTTCATCCATCCTTGTGTTTGGAGTCTTATTCCTTATCTCTACTAGTCTACAATATCGTCTTATTAAGTTTCGCTATCTTGAGGCAACAGACACTACTCAAAAGGTCCTGGCCTCTACATATACTCTTTTGGTTAATGAGGAGCCACTTACTTCAGCTCTGGCAGCCCAAAATCAGTGGTTGCCATGGTGTGGCTTG
Source organism: Myotis nattereri (assembly GCF_964212035.1). Taxonomy (NCBI): domain Eukaryota; kingdom Metazoa; phylum Chordata; class Mammalia; order Chiroptera; family Vespertilionidae; genus Myotis; species Myotis nattereri. Next base: position 9,188,771 of record NC_138091.1, on the reverse strand, counting down.
ACATCACAAAGCCTCAGCTTCACCATCCAGGAGGGGCGGGGGTGGCAGAGGATGCAGAAAATTCAGACACTCTGGTCATAGCACAGAGACCTTCCTCTTAACTCCTAGAAATTTAACCAAACTGACCTCTCTCTCATTTCCTCTACTTCCATTAAAGTCCAGCATATGGCAAGGAGGTGGTGTTTCCTCTAAGACAATTCCCATACTCCCCCTTCATTTCAGTGGTCCCTTCCACTATGATCAGTTGCTACCATTTCCTAGGATTTTGAGTGTTGTTTTAATGGATGTTTTATTTTTGAGTAGTTCCAGATTTACAGAAATATTGTGAAGATAATAACAATGTACAACATACCCAATTTCCCTTATTACTAATATCTTACATATGTATGGGGCAAATGTAACATGAAGTGAATCATCAGTGAAACTGTTAAAGTGAAACCTCACTTCTCTAGTATCTCCAATATCCAGCATTGCTGTTCTAGACCAAGTTGTTAAAGGAAAAACTGAAACACTTGTGGCATAAATGTTCAGATCTTGAGTTGACCATACTTTCAATAGTTTAACAGTATTAAATAGTCTACCATGTAAAAAGGAAATCAAATTCATTATTATACACTGCCAGCACTATCACAACACCCTGTTCCTCATGACTGCGACCACCAACATCCATCACACCCCCCCTCCAAAATACAAACATAAATTCACTTATGGACTTGCAGTTTCTTCATCCATCCTTGTGTTTGGAGTCTTATTCCTTATCTCTACTAGTCTACAATATCGTCTTATTAAGTTTCGCTATCTTGAGGCAACAGACACTACTCAAAGGGTCCTGGCCTCTACATATACTCTTTTGGTTAATGAGGAGCCACTTACTTCAGCTCTGGCAGCCCAAAATCAGTGGTTGCCATGGTGTGGCTTGACATCACAAAGCCTCAGCTTCACCATCCAGGAGGGCGGGGGTGGCAGAGGATGCAGAAAATTCAGACACTCTGGTTATAGAACAGAGACCTTCCTCTTAACTCCTAGAAATTTATCCAAACTGACCTCTCTCTCATTTCCTCTACTTCCATTAAAGTCCAGCATATGGCAAGGAGGTGGTGTTTCCTCTAAGACAATTCCCATACTCCCCCTTCATTTCAGTGGTCCCTTCCACTATGATCAGTTGCTACCATTTCCTAGGATTTTGAGTGTTGTTTTAATGGATGTTTTATTTTTGAGTAGTTCCAGATTTACAGAAATATTGTGAGGATAATAACAATGTACACCATACCCAATTTCCCTTGTTACCAATATCTTACATATGTATGGGGCAATTGTAACATGAAGTGAATCATCAGTGAAACTGTTAAAGTGAAACCTCTCTTCCCTAGTATCTCCAATATCCAGCATTGCTGTTCTAGACCAAGTTGTTAAAGGAAAAACTGAAACACTTGTGGCATAAATGTTCAGATCTTGAGTTGACCATACTTTCAATAGTTTAACAGTATTAAATAGTCTACCATGTAAAAAGGAAATCAAATTCATTATTATACACTGCCAGCACTATCACAACACCCTGTTCCTCATGACTGCGACCACCAACATCCATCACACCCCCCCTCCAAAATACAAACATAAATTCACTTATGGACTTGCAGTTTCTTCATCCATCCTTGTGTTTGGAGTCTTATTCCTTATCTCTACTAGTCTACAATATCGTCTTATTAAGTTTCGCTATCTTGAGGCAACAGACACTACTCAAAGGGTCCTGGCCACTACATATACTCTTTTGGTTAATGAGGAGCCACTTACTTCAGCTCTGGCAGCCCAAAATCAGTGGTTGCCATGGTGTGGCTTGACATCACAAAGCCTCAGCTTCACCATCCAGGAGGGGCGGGGGTGGCAGAGGATGCAGAAAATTCAGACACTCTGGTCATAGAACAGAGACCTTCCTCTTAACTCCTAGAAATTTAACCAAACTGACCTCTCTCTCTCTCTCATTTCCTCTACTTCCATTAAAGTCCAGCATATGGCAAGGAGGTGGTGTTTCCTCTAAGACAATTCCCATACTCCCCCTTCATTTCAGTGGTCCCTTCCACTATGATCAGTTGCTACCATTTCCTAGGATTTTGAGTGTTGTTTTAATGGATGTTTTATTTTTGAGTAGTTCCAGATTTACAGAAATATTGTGAAGATAATAACAATGTACACCATACCCAATTTCCCTTATTACTAATATCTTACATATGTATGGGGCAAATGTAACATGAAGTGAATCATCAGTGAAACTGTTAAAGTGAAACCTCACTTCTCTAGTATCTCCAATATCCAGCATTGCTGTTCTAGACCAAGTTGTTAAAGGAAAAACAAACACTTGTGTCATAAATGTTAATATCTTGAGTTGACCATACTTTCAATAGTTTAACTGTATTAAATAGTCTACCATGTAAAAAGGAAATCAAATTCATTATTATACACTGCCAGCACTATCACAACACCCTGTTCCTCATGACTGCGACCACCAACATCCATCACACCCCCCCTCCAAAATACAAACATAAATTCACTTATGGACTTGCAGTTTCTTCATCCATCCTTGTGTTTGGAGTCTTATTCCTTATCTCTACTAGTCTACAATATCGTCTTATTAAGTTTCGCTATCTTGAGGCAACAGACACTACTCAAAGGGTCCTGGCCTCTACATATACTCTTTTGGTTAATGAGGAGCCACTTACTTCAGCTCTGGCAGCCCAAAATCAGTGGTTGCCATGGTGTGGCTTGACATCACAAAGCCTCAGCTTCACCATCCAGGAGGGGCGGGGGTGGCAGAGGATGCAGAAAATTCAGACACTCTGGTTATAGAACAGAGACCTTCCTCTTAACTCCTAGAAATTTAACCAAACTGACCTCTCTCTCATTTCCTCTACTTCCATTAAAGTCCAGCATATGGCAAGGAGGTGGTGTTTCCTCTAAGACAATTCCCATACTCCCCCTTCATTTCAGTGGTCCCTTCCACTATGATCAGTTGCTACCATTTCCTAGGATTTTGAGTGTTGTTTTAACGTTTTTTTTATTTTTGAGTAGTTCCAGATTTACAGAAATATTGTGAAGATAATAACAATGTACACCATACCCAATTTCCCTTATTACCAATATCTTACATATGTATGGGGCAAATGTAACATGAAGTGAATCATCAGTGAAACTGTTAAAGTGAAACCTCTCTTCCCTAGTATCTCCAATATCCAGCATTGCTGTTCTAGACCAAGTTGTTAAAGGAAAAACTGAAACACTTGTGGCATAAATGTTCAGATCTTGAGTTGACCATACTTTCAATAGTTTAACAGTATTAAATAGTCTACCATGTAAAAAGGAAATCAAATTCATTATTATACACTGCCAGCACTATCACAACACCCTGTTCCTCATGACTGCGACCACCAACATCCATCACACCCCCCCTCCAAAATACAAACATAAATTCACTTATGGACTTGCAGTTTCTTCATCCATCCTTGTGTTTGGAGTCTTATTCCTTATCTCTACTAGTCTACAATATCGTCTTATTAAGTTTCGCTATCTTGAGGCAACAGACACTACTCAAAGGGTCCTGGCCTCTACATATACTCTTTTGGTTAATGAGGAGCCACTTACTTCAGCTCTGGCAGCCCAAAATCAGTGGTTGCCATGGTGTGGCTTGACATCACAAAGCCTCAGCTTCACCATCCAGGAGGGGCGGGGGTGGCAGAGGATGCAGAAAATTCAGACACTCTGGTCATAGAACAGAGACCTTCCTCTTACCTCCTAGAAATTTAACCAAACTGACCTCTCTCTCTCTCTCATTTCCTCTACTTCCATTAAAGTCCAGCATATGGCAAGGAGGTGGTGTTTCCTCTAAGACAATTCCCATACTCCCCCGTCATTTCAGTGGTCCCTTCCACTATGATCAGTTGCTACCATTTCCTAGGATTTTGAGTGTTGTTTTAATGGATGTTTTATTTTTGAGTAGTTCCAGATTTACAGAAATATTGTGAAGATAATAACAATGTACACCATACCCAACTTCCCTTATTACTAATATCTTACATATGTATGGGGCAAATGTAACATGAAGTGAATCATCAGTGAAACTGTTAAAGTGAAACCTCACTTCTCTAGTATCTCCAATATCCAGCATTGCTGTTCTAGACCAAGTTGTTAAAGGAAAAACTGAAACACTTGTGTCATAAATGTTAATATCTTGAGTTGACCATACTTTCAATAGTTTAACGGTATTAAATAGTCTACCATGTAAAAAGGAAATCAAATTCATTATTATACACTGCCAGCACTATCACAACACCCTGTTCCTCATGACTGCGACCACCAACATCCATCACACCCCCCCTCCAAAATACAAACATAAATTCACTTATGTACTTGCAGTTTCTTCATCCATCCTTGTGTTTGGAGTCTTATTCCTTATCTCTACTAGTCTATAATATCGTCTTATTAAGTTTCGCTATCTTGAGGCAACAGACACTACTCAAAGGGTCCTGGCCTCTACATATACTCTTTTGGTTAATGAGGAGCCACTTACTTCAGCTCTGGCAGCCCAAAATCAGTGGTTGCCATGGTGTGGCTTGACATCACAAAGCCTCAGCTTCACCATCCAGGAGGGGCGGGGGTGGCAGAGGATGCAGAAAATTCAGACACTCTGGTTATAGAACAGAGACCTTCCTCTTAACTCCTAGAAATTTAACCAAACTGACCTCTCTCTCATTTCCTCTACTTCCATTAAAGTCCAGCATATGGCAAGGAGGTGGTGTTTCCTCTAAGACAATTCCCATACTCCCCCGTCATTTCAGTGGTCCCTTCCACTATGATCAGTTGCTACCATTTCCTAGGATTTTGAGTGTTGTTTTAATGGATGTTTTATTTTTGAGTAGTTCCAGATTTACAGAAATATTGTGAAGATAATAACAATGTACACCATACCCAATTTCCCTTATTACTAATATCTTACATATGTATGGGGCAAATGTAACATGAAGTGAATCATCAGTGAAACTGTTAAAGTGAAACCTCACTTCTCTAGTATCTCCAATATCCAGCATTGCTGTTCTAGACCAAGTTGTTAAAGGAAAAACTGAAACACTTGTGTCATAAATGTTAATATCTTGAGTTGACCATACTTTCAATAGTTTAACAGTATTAAATAGTCTACCATGTAAAAAGGAAATCAAATTCATTATTATACACTGCCAGCACTATCACAACACCCTGTTCCTCATGACTGCGACCACCAACATCCATCACACCCCCCCTCCAAAATACAAACATAAATTCACTTATGGACTTGCACTTTCTTCATCCATCCTTGTGTTTGGAGTCTTATTCCTTATCTCTACTAGTCTACAATATCGTCTTATTAAGTTTCGCTATCTTGAGGCAACAGACACTACTCAAAGGCTCCTGGCCTCTACATATACTCTTTAGATTAATGAGGAGCCACTCACTTCAGCTCTGGTTGCCCAAAATCAGTGGTTGCCATGCTGTGGCTTGAAATCACAAAGCCTCAGCTTCACCATCCAGGAGGTCGCGAGGGTGTAAGAGGATGCAGAAATCTCAGACACTGGTCATAGAACAGAGACCTCCCTCTTAACTCCTAAAATTTTTCCCAAACTGAGCTCTCTATCTCATTTCCTCCAGTTCCATTATAGTCCAGCATATGGCAGGGAGGTGGTGTTTCCTCTAAGACAATTCCCATACTCCCCCGTCATTTCAGTGGTCCCTTCCACTATGATCAGTTGCTACCATTTCCTAGGATTTTGAGTGTTGTTTTAATGGATGTTTTATTTTTGAGTAGTTCCAGATTTACAGAAATATTGTGAAGATAATAACAATGTACACCATACCCAATTTCCCTTATTACTAATATCTTACATATGTATGGGGCAAATGTAACATGAAGTGAATCATCAGTGAAACTGTTAAAGTGAAACCTGACTTCTCTAGTATCTCCAATATCCAGCATTGCTGTTCTAGACCAAGTTGTTAAAGGAAAAACTGAAACACTTGTGTCATAAATGTTAATATCTTGAGTTGACCATACTTTCAATAGTTTAACAGTATTAAATAGTCTACCATGTAAAAAGGAAATCAAATTCATTATTATACACTGCCAGCACTATCACAACACCCTGTTCCTCATGACTGCGACCACCAACATCCATCACACCCCCCCTCCAAAATACAAACATAAATTCACTTATGGACTTGCACTTTCTTCATCCATCCTTGTGTTTGGAGTCTTATTCCTTATCTCTACTAGTCTACAATATCGTCTTATTAAGTTTCGCTATCTTGAGGCAACAGACACTACTCAAAGGCTCCTGGCCTCTACATATACTCTTTAGATTAATGAGGAGCCACTCACTTCAGCTCTGGTTGCCCAAAATCAGTGGTTGCCATGCTGTGGCTTGAAATCACAAAGCCTCAGCTTCACCATCCAGGAGGTCGCGAGGGTGTAAGAGGATGCAGAAATCTCAGACACTGGTCATAGAACAGAGACCTCCCTCTTAACTCCTAAAATTTTTCCCAAACTGAGCTCTCTATCTCATTTCCTCCAGTTCCATTATAGTCCAGCATATGGCAGGGAGGTGGTGTTTCCTCTAAGACAATTCCCATACTCCCCTGTCATTTCAGTGGTCCATTCCACTATGATCAGTTGCTACCATTTCCTAGGTTTCGGAGAGTTGTCTTAATGGATTTTTTTTATTTTAGATTAGTTCCAGATTTACAGAAAAATTGTGAAGATCATAGCCATGTACACCATACCCAATTTCCCTTATTACTAATATCTTACTTATGTATGGGGTAAATGTAACATGAAGTGAATCATCAGTGAAACAGAGTGAAACCTCACTTCTCTAGTATCTCCAATATCCAGCAATGCTGTTCTAGACCACGTTGTTAAAGGAAAAACTGGACCAGTTGTGGCATAAAACTTCAGATCTTGAGTTGACCATCCTTTCAATAGTTTAACAATATTCAATAGTCTACCATGTAAAAAGGAAATCAACTTCATTATTATACACTGCCAGCCCTAACACAACACTTTGTTCCTCATGACTGCCACGACCACCATACATCACACACCCCCTCCAAAATACAAACACAAATTCACTTATGGACTTGCAGTTTCTTCATCCATCCTTGTGTTTGGAGTCTTATTCCTTATCTCTACTAGTCTACAATATCGTCTTATTAAGTTTCGCTATCTTGAGGCAACAGACACTACTCAAAGGCTCCTGGCCTCTACATATACTCTTTAGATTAATGAGGAGCCACTCACTTCAGCTCTGGTTGCCCAAAATCAGTGGTTGCCATGCTGTGGCTTGAAATCACAAAGCCTCAGCTTCACCATCCAGGAGGTCGCGAGGGTGTAAGAGGATGCAGAAATCTCAGACACTGGTCATAGAACAGAGACCTCCCTCTTAACTCCTAAAATTTTTCCCAAACTGAGCTCTCTATCTCATTTCCTCCAGTTCCATTATAGTCCAGCATATGGCAGGGAGGTGGTGTTTCCTCTAAGACAATTCCAATACTCCCCTGTCATTTCAGTGGTCCATTCCACTATGATATGTTGCTACCATTTCCTAGGTTTCGGAGTGTTGTTTTAATGGATTTTTTTTATTTTAGATTAGTTCCAGATTTACAGAAAAATTGTGAAGATCATAGCCATGTACACCATACCCAATTTCCTTTATTACTAATATCTTACATATGTATGGGGCAAATGTAACATGAAGTGAATCATCAGTGAAACTGTTAAAGTGAAACCTCACTTCTCTAGTATCTCCAATATCCAGCATTGCTGTTCTAGACCAAGTTGTTAAAGGAAAAACTGAAACACTTGTGTCATAAATGTTCAGATCTTGAGTTGACCATACTTTCAATAGTTTAACAGTATTAAATAGTCTACCATGTAAAAAGGAAATCAAATTCATTATTATACACTGCCAGCACTATCACAACACCCTGTTTCTCATGACTGCGACCACCAACATCCATCACACCCCCCCTCCAAAATACAAACATAAATTCACTTATGGACTTGCACTTTCTTCATCCATCCTTGTGTTTGGAGTCTTATTCCTTATCTCTACTAGTCTACAATATCGTCTTATTAAGTTTCGCTATCTTGAGGCAACAGACACTACTCAAAGGCTCCTGGCCTCTACATATACTCTTTAGATTAATGAGGAGCCACTCACTTCAGCTCTGGTTGCCCAAAATCAGTGGTTGCCATGCTGGGGCATGAAATCACAAAGCCTCAGCTTCACCATCCAGGAGGTCGTGAGGGTATAAGAGGATGCAGAAATCTCAGACACTGGTCATAGAACAGAGACCTCCCTCTTAACTCCTAAAATTTTTCCCAAACTGAGCTCTCTATCTCATTTCCTCCAGTTCCATTATAGTCCAGCATATGGCAGGGAGGTGGTGTTTCCTCTAAGACAATTCCCATACTCCCCCGTCATTTCAGTGGTCCATTCCACTATGATCAGTTGCTACCATTTCCTAGGTTTCGGAGTGTTGTTTTAATGGATTTTTTTTTATTTTAGATTAGTTCCAGATTTACAGAAAAATTGTGAAGATCATAGCCATGTACACCATACCCAATTTCCCTTATTACTAATATCTTACATATGTATGGGGCAAATGTAACATGAAGTGAATCATCAGTGAAACTGTTAAAGTGAAACCTCTCTTCCCTAGTATCTCCAATATCCAGCATTGCTGTTCTAGACCAAGTTGTTAAAGGAAAAACTGAAACACTTGTGGCATAAATGTTCAGATCTTGAGTTGACCATACTTTCAATAGTTTAACAGTATTAAATAGTCTACCATGTAAAAAGGAAATCAAATTCATTATTATACACTGCCAGCACTATCACAACACCCTGTTCCTCATGACTGCGACCACCAACATCCATCACACCCCCCCTCCAAAATACAAACATAAATTCACTTATGGACTTGCAGTTTCTTCATCCATCCTTGTGTTTGGAGTCTTATTCCTTATCTCTACTAGTCTACAATATCGTCTTATTAAGTTTCGCTATCTTGAGGCAACAGACACTACTCAAAAGGTCCTGGCCTCTACATATACTCTTTTGGTTAATGAGGAGCCACTTACTTCAGCTCTGGCAGCCCAAAATCAGTGGTTGCCATGGTGTGGCTTGACATCACAAAGCCTCAGCTTCACCATCCAGGAGGGGCGGGGGTGGCAGAGGATGCAGAAAATTCAGACACTCTGGTCATAGAACAGAGACCTTCCTCTTAACTCCTAGAAATTTAACCAAACTGACCTCTCTCTCTCTCTCATTTCCTCTACTTCCATTAAAGTCCAGCATATGGCAAGGAGGTGGTGTTTCCTCTAAGACAATTCCCATACTCCCCTGTCATTTCAGTGGTCCCTTCCACTATGATCAGTTGCTACCATTTCCTAGGATTTTGAGTGTTGTTTTAATGGATGTTTTATTTTTGAGTAGTTCCAGATTTACAGAAACTTAATAAGACGATATTGTAGACTAGTAGAGATAAGGAATAAGACTCCAAACACAAGGATGGATGAAGAAAGTGCAAGTCCATAAGTGAATTTATGTTTGTATTTTGGAGGGGGGGTGTGATGGATGTTGGTGGTCGCAGTCATGAGGAACAGGGTGTTGTGATAGTGCTGGCAGTGTATAATAATGAATTTGATTTCCTTTTTACATGGTAGACTATTTAATACTGTTAAACTATTGAAAGTATGGTCAACTCAAGATCTGAACATTTATGCCACAAGTGTTTCAGTTTTTCCTTTAACAACTTGTGAAGATAATAACAATGTACACCATACCCAATTTCCCTTATTACTAATATCTTACATATGTATGGGGCAAAGGTAACATGAAGTGAATCATCAGTGAAACTGTTAAAGTGAAACCTCACTTCTCTAGTATCTCCAATATCCAGCATTGCTGTTCTAGACCAAGTTGTTAAAGGAAAAACTGAAACACTTGTGGCATAAATGTTCAGATCTTGAGGTGACCATACTTTCAATAGTTTAACAGTATTAAATAGTCTACCATGTAAAAAGGAAATCAAATTCATTATTATACACTGCCAGCACTATCACAACACCCTGTTCCTCATGACTGCGACCACCAACATCCATCACACCCCCCCTCCAAAATACAAACATAAATTCACTTATGGACTTGCAGTTTCTTCATCCATCCTTGTGTTTGGAGTCTTATTCCTTATCTCTACTAGTCAACAATATCGTCTTATTAAGTTTCGCTATCTTGAGGCAACAGACACTACTCAAAGGGTCCTGGCCTCTACATATACTCTTTTGGTTAATGAAGAGCCACTTACTTCAGCTCTGGCAGCCCAAAATCAGTGGTTGCCATGGTGTGGCTTGACATCACAAAGCCTCAGCTTCACCATCCAGGAGGGGCGGGGGTGGCAGAGGATGCAGAAAATTCAGACACTCTGGTTATAGAACAGAGACCTTCCTCTTAACTCCTAGAAATTTAACCAAACTGCCCTCTCTCTCATTTCCTCTACTTCCATTAAAGTCCAGCATATGGCAAGGAGGTGGTGTTTCCTCTAAGACAATTCCCATACTCCCCCGTCATTTCAGTGGTCCCTTCCACTATGATCAGTTGCTACCATTTCCTAGGATTTTGAGTGTTGTTTTAATGGATGTTTTATTTTTGAGTAGTTCCAGATTTACAGAAATATTGTGAAGATAATAACAATGTACACCATACCCAACTTCCCTTATTACTAATATCTTACATATGTATGGGGCAAATGTAACATGAAGTGAATCATCAGTGAAACTGTTAAAGTGAAACCTCACTTCCCTAGTATCTCCAATATCCAGCATTGCTGTTCTAGACCAATTTGTTAAAGGAAAAACTGAAACACTTGTGTCATAAATGTTCAGATCTTGAGTTGACCATACTTTCAATAGTTTAACAGTATTAAATAGTCTACCATGTAAAAAGGAAATCAAATTCATTATTATACACTGCCAGCACTATCACAACACCCTGTTCCTCATGACTGCGACCACCAACATCCATCACACCCCCCCTCCAAAATACAAACATAAATTCACTTATGGACTTGCAGTTTCTTCATCCATCCTTGTGTTTGGAGTCTTATTCCTTATCTCTACTAGTCTACAATATCGTCTTATTAAGTTTCGCTATCTTGAGGCAACAGACACTACTCAAAGGGTCCTGGCCTCTACATATACTCTTTTGGTTAATGAGGATCCACTTACTTCAGCTCTGGCAGCCCAAAATCAGTGGTTGCCATGGTGTGGCTTGACATCACAAAGCCTCAGCTTCACCATCCAGGAGGGGCGGGGGTGGCAGAGGATGCAGAAAATTCAGACACTCTGGTCATAGAACAGAGACCTTCCTCTTAACTCCTAGAAATTTAACCAAACTGACCTCTCTCTCTCTCTCATTTCCTCTACTTCCATTAAAGTCCAGCATATGGCAAGGAGGTGGTGTTTCATCTAAGACAATTCCCATACTCCCCCGTCATTGCAGTGGTCCCTTCCACTATGATCAGTTGCTACCATTTCCTAGGATTTTGAGTGTTGTTTTAATGGATGTTTTATTTTTGAGTAGTTCCAGATTTACAGAAATATTGTGAAGATAATAACAATGTACATCATACCCAACTTCCCTTATTACTAATATCTTACATATGTATGGGGCAAATGTAACATGAAGTGAATCATCAGTGAAACTGTTAAAGTGAAACCTCACTTCTCTAGTATCTCCAATATCCAGCAATGCTGTTCTAGACCATGTTGTTAAAGGAAAAACTGGACCAGTTGTGGCATAAAACTTCAGATCTTGAGTTGACCATCCTTTCAATAGTTTAACAATATTCAATAGTCTACCATGTAAAAAGGAAATCAACTTCATTATTATACACTGCCAGCACTAACACAACACCCTGTTCCTCATGCCTGCGACCACCACCACCCATCCCCCACCCCCAATCCAAACCTAAATTAAACATCAGCTTCTTTATTCCTTGCCAGTATGAGAAAGTGTTGAGAAAAAAAATCCCCATTCAGACTTCTCCTGGTCCTTATTCTAAGGGACTGGCTCATTATGGAATGTCTTGTCTGGTGCCACAACTAAAAAGTCTACATTACTCCCTTTTCACATGCCTGCCCCCTTCTTATATCCCTCCCCGTCAGTGAAACAGAGTGAAACCTCACTTCTCTAGTATCTCCAATATCCAGCAATGCTGTTCTAGACCACGTTGTTAAAGGAAAAACTGGACCAGTTGTGGCATAAAACTTCAGATCTTGAGTTGACCATCCTTTCAATAGTTTAACAATATTCAATAGTCTACCATGTAAAAAGGAAATCAACTTCATTATTATACACTGCCAGCCCTAACCCAACACTTTGTTCCTCATGACTGCCACCACCACCATCCATCACACACCCCCTCCAAAATACAAACACAAATTCACTTATGGACTTGCAGTTTCTTCATCCATCCTTGTGTTTGGAGTCTTATTCCTTATCTCTACTAGTCTACAATATCGTCTTATTAAGTTTCGCTATCTTGAGGCAACAGACACTACTCAAAGGCTCCTGGCCTCTACATATACTCTTTAGATTAATGAGGAGCCACTCACTTCAGCTCTGGTTGCCCAAAATCAGTGGTTGCCATGCTGTGGCTTGAAATCACAAAGCCTCAGCTTCACCATCCAGGAGGTCGCGAGGGTGTAAGAGGATGCAGAAATCTCAGACACTGGTCATAGAACAGAGACCTCCCTCTTAACTCCTAAAATTTTTCCCAAACTGAGCTCTCTATCTCATTTCCTCCAGTTCCATTATAGTCCAGCATATGGCAGGGAGGTGGTGTTTCCTCTAAGACAATTCCCATACTCCCCTGTCATTTCAGTGGTCCATTCCACTATGATATGTTGCTACCATTTCCTAGGTTTCAGAGTGTTGTTTTAATGGATTTTTTTTATTTTAGATTAGTTCCAGATTTACAGAAAAATTGTGAAGATCATAGCCATGTACACCATACCCAATTTCCCTTATTACTAATATCTTACATATGTATGGGGCAAATGTAACATGAAGTGAATCATCAGTGAAACTGTTAAAGTGAAACCTCACTTCTCTAGTATCTCCAATATCCAGCATTGCTGTTCTAGACCAAGTTGTTAAAGGAAAAACTGAAACACTTGTGTCATAAATGTTCAGATCTTGAGTTGACCATACTTTCAATAGTTTAACAGTATTAAATAGTCTACCATGTAAAAAGGAAATCAAATTCATTATTATACACTGCCAGCACTATCACAACACCCTGTTCCTCATGACTGCGACCACCAACATCCATCACACCCCCCCTCCAAAATACAAACATAAATTCACTTATGGACTTGCACTTTCTTCATCCATCCTTGTGTTTGGAGTCTTATTCCTTATCTCTACTAGTCTACAATATCGTCTTATTAAGTTTCGCTATCTTGAGGCAACAGACACTACTCAAAGGCTCCTGGCCTCTACATATACTCTTTAGATTAATGAGGAGCCACTCACTTCAGCTCTGGTTGCCCAAAATCAGTGGTTGCCATGCTGGGGCATGAAATCACAAAGCCTCAGCTTCACCATCCAGGAGGTCGTGAGGGTATAAGAGGATGCAGAAATCTCAGACACTGGTCATAGAACAGAGACCTCCCTCTTAACTCCTAAAATTTTTCCCAAACTGAGCTCTCTATCTCATTTCCTCCAGTTCCATTATAGTCCAGCATATGGCAGGGAGGTGGTGTTTCCTCTAAGACAATTCCCATACTCCCCCGTCATTTCAGTGGTCCATTCCACTATGATCAGTTCCTACCATTTCCTAGGTTTCGGAGTGTTGTTTTAATGGATTTTTTTTTATTTTAGATTAGTTCCAGATTTACAGAAAAATTGTGAAGATCATAGCCATGTACACCATACCCAATTTCCCTTATTACTAATATCTTACATATGTATGCGGCAAATGTAACATGAAGTGAATCATCAGTGAAACTGTTAAAGTGAAACCTCTCTTCCCTAGTATCTCCAATATCCAGCATTGCTGTTCTAGACCAAGTTGTTAAAGGAAAAACTGAAACACTTGTGTCATAAATGTTCAGATCTTGAGTTGACCATACTTTCAATAGTTTAACAGTATTAAATAGTCTACCATGTAAAAAGGAAATCAAATTCATTATTATACACTGCCAGCACTATCACAACACCCTGTTCCTCATGACTGCGACCACCAACATCCATCACACCCCCCCTCCAAAATACAAACATAAATTCACTTATGGACTTGCAGTTTCTTCATCCATCCTTGTGTTTGGAGTCTTATTCCTTATCTCTACTAGTCTACAATATCGTCTTATTAAGTTTCGCTATCTTGAGGCAACAGACACTACTCAAAAGGTCCTGGCCTCTACATATACTCTTTTGGTTAATGAGGAGCCACTTACTTCAGCTCTGGCAGCCCAAAATCAGTGGTTGCCATGGTGTGGCTTGACATCACAAAGCCTCAGCTTCACCATCCAGGAGGGGCGGGGGTGGCAGAGGATGCAGAAAATTCAGACACTCTGGTCATAGAACCGAGACCTTCCTCTTAACTCCTAGAAATTTAACCAAACTGATCTCTCTCTCTCTCTCATTTCCTCTACTTCCATTAAAGTCCAGCATATGGCAAGGAGGTGGTGTTTCCTCTAAGACAATTCCCATACTCCCCCGTCATTTCAGTGGTCCCTTCCACTATGATCAGTTGCTACCATTTCCTAGGATTTTGAGTGTTGTTTTAATGGATGTTTTATTTTTGAGTAGTTCCAGATTTACAGAAATATTGTGAAGATAATAACAATGTACACCATACCCAATTTCCCTTATTACTAATATCTTACATATGTATGGGGCAAATGTAACATGAAGTGAATCATCAGTGAAACTGTTAAAGTGAAACCTCACTTCTCTAGTATCTCCAATATCCAGCATTGCTGTTCTAGACCAAGTTGTTAAAGGAAAAACTGAAACACTTGTGTCATAAATGTTAATATCTTGAGTTGACCATACTTTCAATAGTTTAACAGTATTAAATAGTCTACCATGTAAAAAGGAAATCAAATTCATTATTATACACTGCCAGCACTATCACAACACCCTGTTCCTCATGACTGCGACCACCAACATCCATCACACCCCCCCTCCAAAATACAAACATAAATTCACTTATGGACTTGCACTTTCTTCATCCATCCTTGTGTTTGGAGTCTTATTCCTTATCTCTACTAGTCTACAATATCGTCTTATTAAGTTTCGCTATCTTGAGGCAACAGACACTACTCAAAAGGTCCTGGCCTCTACATATACTCTTTTGGTTAATGAGGAGCCACTTACTTCAGCTCTGGCAGCCCAAAATCAGTGGTTGCCATGGTGTGGCTTGACATCACAAAGCCTCAGCTTCACCATCCAGGAGGGGCGGGGGTGGCAGAGGATGCAGAAAATTCAGACACTCTGGTCATAGAACAGAGACCTTCCTCTTAACTCCTAGAAATTTAACCAAACTGACCTCTCTCTCTCTCTCATTTCCTCTACTTCCATTAAAGTCCAGCATATGGCAAGGAGGTGGTGTTTCCTCTAAGACAATTCCCATACTCCCCCGTCATTTCAGTGGTCCCTTCCACTATGATCAGTTGCTACCATTTCCTAGGATTTTGAGTGTTGTTTTAATGGATGTTTTATTTTTGAGTAGTTCCAGATTTACAGAAATATTGTGAAGATAATAACAATGTACACCATACCCAATTTCCCTTATTACTAATATCTTACATATGTATGGGGCAAATGTAACATGAAGTGAATCATCAGTGAAACTGTTAAAGTGAAACCTCACTTCTCTAGTATCTCCAATATCCAGCATTGCTGTTCTAGACCAAGTTGTTAAAGGAAAAACTGAAACACTTGTGGCATAAATGTTAATATCTTGAGTTGACCATACTTTCAATAGTTTAACAGTATTAAATAGTCTACCATGTAAAAAGGAAATCAAATTCATTATTATACACTGCCAGCACTATCACAACACCCTGTTCCTCATGACTGCGACCACCAACATCCATCACACCCCCCCTCCAAAATACAAACATAAATTCACTTATGGACTTGCACTTTCTTCATCCATCCTTGTGTTTGGAGTCTTATTCCTTATCTCTACTAGTCTACAATATCGTCTTATTAAGTTTCGCTATCTTGAGGCAACAGACACTACTCAAAGGCTCCTGGCCTCTACATATACTCTTTAGATTAATGAGGAGCCACTCACTTCAGCTCTGGTTGCCCAAAATCAGTGGTTGCCATGCTGTGGCTTGAAATCACAAAGCCTCAGCTTCACCATCCAGGAGGTCGCGAGGGTGTAAGAGGATGCAGAAATCTCAGACACTGGTCATAGAACAGAGACCTCCCTCTTAACTCCTAAAATTTTTCCCAAACTGAGCTCTCTATCTCATTTCCTCCAGTTCCATTATAGTCCAGCATATGGCAGGGAGGTGGTGTTTCCTCTAAGACAATTCCCATACTCCCCCGTCATTTCAGTGGTCCATTCCACTATGATCAGTTGCTACCATTTCCTAGGTTTCGGAGAGTTGTCTTAATGGATTTTTTTTATTTTAGATTAGTTCCAGATTTACAGAAAAATTGTGAAGATCATAGCCATGTACACCATACCCAATTTCCCTTATTACTAATATCTTACATATGTATGGGGCAAATGTAACATGAAGTGAATCATCAGTGAAACTGTTAAAGTGAAACCTCACTTCTCTAGTATCTCCAATATCCAGCATTGCTGTTCTAGACCAAGTTGTTAAAGGAAAAACTGAAACACTTGTGTCATAAATGTTCAGATCTTGAGTTGACCATACTTTCAATAGTTTAACAGTATTAAATAGTCTACCATGTAAAAAGGAAATCAAATTCATTATTATACACTGCCAGCACTATCACAACACCCTGTTCCTCATGACTGCGACCACCAACATCCATCACACCCCCCCTCCAAAATACAAACATAAATTCACTTATGGACTTGCACTTTCTTCATCCATCCTTGTGTTTGGAGTCTTATTCCTTATCTCTACTAGTCTACAATATCGTCTTATTAAGTTTCGCTATCTTGAGGCAACAGACACTACTCAAAGGCTCCTGGCCTCTACATATACTCTTTAGATTAATGAGGAGCCACTCACTTCAGCTCTGGTTGCCCAAAATCAGTGGTTGCCATGCTGGGGCATGAAATCACAAAGCCTCAGCTTCACCATCCAGGAGGTCGTGAGGGTATAAGAGGATGCAGAAATCTCAGACACTGGTCATAGAACAGAGACCTCCCTCTTAACTCCTAAAATTTTTCCCAAACTGAGCTCTCTATCTCATTTCCTCCAGTTCCATTATAGTCCAGCATATGGCAGGGAGGTGGTGTTTCCTCTAAGACAATTCCCATACTCCCCCGTCATTTCAGTGGTCCATTCCACTATGATCAGTTGCTACCATTTCCTAGGTTTCGGAGTGTTGTTTTAATGGATTTTTTTTTATTTTAGATTAGTTCCAGATTTACAGAAAAATTGTGAAGATCATAGCCATGTACACCATACCCAATTTCCCTTATTACTAATATCTTACATATGTATGGGGCAAATGTAACATGAAGTGAATCATCAGTGAAACTGTTAAAGTGAAACCTCTCTTCCCTAGTATCTCCAATATCCAGCATTGCTGTTCTAGACCAAGTTGTTAAAGGAAAAACTGAAACACTTGTGGCATAAATGTTCAGATCTTGAGTTGACCATACTTTCAATAGTTTAACAGTATTAAATAGTCTACCATGTAAAAAGGAAATCAAATTCATTATTATACACTGCCAGCACTATCACAACACCCTGTTCCTCATGACTGCGACCACCAACATCCATCACACCCCCCCTCCAAAATACAAACATAAATTCACTTATGGACTTGCAGTTTCTTCATCCATCCTTGTGTTTGGAGTCTTATTCCTTATCTCTACTAGTCTACAATATCGTCTTATTAAGTTTCGCTATCTTGAGGCAACAGACACTACTCAAAAGGTCCTGGCCTCTACATATACTCTTTTGGTTAATGAGGAGCCACTTACTTCAGCTCTGGCAGCCCAAAATCAGTGGTTGCCATGGTGTGGCTTGACATCACAAAGCCTCAGCTTCACCATCCAGGAGGGGCGGGGGTGGCAGAGGATGCAGAAAATTCAGACACTCTGGTCATAGAACAGAGACCTTCCTCTTAACTCCTAGAAATTTAACCAAACTGACCTCTCTCTCTCTCTCATTTCCTCTACTTCCATTAAAGTCCAGCATATGGCAAGGAGGTGGTGTTTCCTCTAAGACAATTCCCATACTCCCCCGTCATTTCAGTGGTCCCTTCCACTATGATCAGTTGCTACCATTTCCTAGGATTTTGAGTGTTGTTTTAATGGATGTTTTATTTTTGAGTAGTTCCAGATTTACAGAAACTTAATAAGACGATATTGTAGACTAGTAGAGATAAGGAATAAGACTCCAAACACAAGGATGGATGAAGAAAGTGCAAGTCCATAAGTGAATTTATGTTTGTATTTTGGAGGGGGGGTGTGATGGATGTTGGTGGTCGCAGTCATGAGGAACAGGGTGTTGTGATAGTGCTGGCAGTGTATAATAATGAATTTGATTTCCTTTTTACATGGTAGACTATTTAATACTGTTAAACTATTGAAAGTATGGTCAACTCAAGATCTGAACATTTATGCCACAAGTGTTTCAGTTTTTCCTTTAACAACTTGTGAAGATAATAACAATGTACACCATACCCAATTTCCCTTATTACTAATATCTTACATATGTATGGGGCAAAGGTAACATGAAGTGAATCATCAGTGAAACTGTTAAAGTGAAACCTCACTTCTCTAGTATCTCCAATATCCAGCATTGCTGTTCTAGACCAAGTTGTTAAAGGAAAAACTGAAACACTTGTGTCATAAATGTTAATATCTTGAGTTGACCATACTTTCAATAGTTTAACAGTATTAAATAGTCTACCATGTAAAAAGGAAATCAAATTCATTATTATACACTGCCAGCACTATCACAACACCCTGTTCCTCATGACTGCGACCACCAACATCCATCACACACCCCCTCCAAAATACAAACATAAATTCACTTATGGACTTCCACTTTCTTCATCCATCCTTGTGTTTGGAGTCTTATTCCTTATCTCTACTAGTCTACAATATCGTCTTATTAAGTTTCGCTATCTTGAGGCAACAGACACTACTCAAAGGCTCCTGGCCTCTACATATACTCTTTAGATTAATGAGGAGCCACTCACTTCAGCTCTGGTTGCCCAAAATCAGTGGTTGCCATGCTGTGGCTTGAAATCACAAAGCCTCAGCTTCACCATCCAGGAGGTCGCGAGGGTGTAAGAGGATGCAGAAATCTCAGACACTGGTCATAGAACAGAGACCTCCCTCTTAACTCCTAAAATTTTTCCCAAACTGCGCTCTCTATCTCATTTCCTCCAGTTCCATTATAGTCCAGCATATGGCAGGGAGGTGGTGTTTCCTCTAAGACAATTCCCATACTCCCCCGTCATTTCAGTGGTCCATTCCACTATGATCAGTTGCTACCATTTCCTAGGTTTCGGAGAGTTGTTTTAATGGATTTTTTTTATTTTAGATTAGTTCCAGATTTACAGTATAATTGTTAAGATCATAGCCATGTACACCATACCCAATTTCCCTTATTACTAATATCTTACTTATGTATGGGGTAAATGTAACATGAAGTGAATCATCAGTGAAACAGAGTGAAACCTCACTTCTCTAGTATCTCCAATATCCAGCAATGCTGTTCTAGACCATGTTGTTAAAGGAAAAACTGGACCAGTTGTGGCATAAAAATTCAGATCTTGAGTTGACCATCCTTTCAATAGTTTAACAATATTCAATAGTCTACCATGTAAAAAGGAAATCAACTTCATTATTATACACTGCCAGCCCTAACACAACACTTTGTTCCTCATGACTGCGACCACCACCATCCATCACACACCCCCTCCAAAATACAAACACAAATTCACTTATGGACTTGCAGTTTCTTCATCCATCCTTGTGTTTGGAGTCTTATTCCTTATCTCTACTAGTCTACAATATCGTCTTATTAAGTTTCGCTATCTTGAGGCAACAGACACTACTCAAAGGCTCCTGGCCTCTACATATACTCTTTACATTAATGAGGAGCCACTCACTTCAGCTCTGGTTGCCCAAAATCAGTGGTTGCCATGCTGTGGCTTGAAATCACAAAGCCTCAGCTTCACCATCCAGGAGGTCGCGAGGGTGTAAGAGGATGCAGAAATCTCAGACACTGGTCATAGAACAGAGACCTCCCTCTTAACTCCTAAAATTTTTCCCAAACTGAGCTCTCTATCTCATGTCCTCCAGTTCCATTATAGTGCAGCATATGGCAGGGAGGTGGTGTTTCCTCTAAGACAATTCCCATACTCCCCTGTCATTTCAGTGGTCCATTCCACTATGATCAGTTGCTACAATTTCCTAGGTTTCGGAGTGTTGTTTTAATGGATTTTTTTTATTTTAGATTAGTTCCAGATTTACAGAAAAATTGTGAAGATCATAGCCATGTACACCATACCCAATTTCCCTTATTACTAATATCTTATTATGTATGGGGTAAATGTAACATGAAGTGAATCATCAGTGAAACAGAGTGAAACCTCACTTCTCTAGTATCTCCAATATCCAGCAATGCTGTTCTAGACCATGTTGTTAAAGGAAAAACTGGACCAGTTGTGGCATAAAACTTCAGATCTTGCGCTGACCATCCTTTCAATAGTTTAAGAATATTCAATAGTCTACCATGTAAAAAGGAAATCAACTTCATTATTATACACTGCCAGCACTAACACAACACCCTGTTCCTCATGACTGCGACCACCACCACCCATCCCACACCGCCAATCCAAACCTAAATTAAACATCAGCTTCTTTATTCCTTGCCACTATGAGAAAGTGTTGAGAAAAAAAAATCCCCATTCAGACTTCTCCTGGTCCTTATTCTAAGGGCCTGGCTCATTATGGAATGTCTTGTCTGGTGCCACAACTAAAAAGTCTACATTACTCCCTTTTCACATGCCTGCCCCCTTCTTATATCCCTCCCCATCAGTGAAACAGAGGCAAACCTCACTTCTCTAGTATCGCCAATATCCAACAATGCTGTTCTAGACCATGATTTTATAAAAAATACTGTACCAGTTGTGGCTTAAAACTTCACATCTTGAGCTGCCCATCTTTCAATAGTTTAACAATATTCAATCGTCTGCCATGTAAAAAGGAAATCAAATTCATTCTAATACACTGCCAGCCCTAACACAACACTTTGTTCCTCATGACTACGACCACCACCATCCATCACACACCCCCTCCAAAATACAAACATAAATTCACTTATGGACTTGCAGTTTCTTCATCCATCCTTGTGTTTGGAGTCTTATTCCTTATCTCTACTAGTCAACAATATCGTCTTATTAAGTTTCGCTATCTTGAGGCAACAGACACTACTCAAAGGGTCCTGGCCTCTACATATACTCTTTTGGTTAATGAAGAGCCACTTACTTCAGCTCTGGCAGCCCAAAATCAGTGGTTGCCATGGTGTGGCTTGACATCACAAAGCCTCAGCTTCACCATCCAGGAGGGGCGGGGGTGGCAGAGGATGCAGAAAATTCAGACACTCTGGTTATAGAACAGAGACCTTCCTCTTAACTCCTAGAAATTTAACCAAACTGCCCTCTCTCTCATTTCCTCTACTTCCATTAAAGTCCAGCATATGGCAAGGAGGTGGTGTTTCCTCTAAGACAATTCCCATACTCCCCCGTCATTTCAGTGGTCCCTTCCACTATGATCAGTTGCTACCATTTCCTAGGATTTTGAGTGTTGTTTTAATGGATGTTTTATTTTTGAGTAGTTCCAGATTTACAGAAATATTGTGAAGATAATAACAATGTACACCATACCCAACTTCCCTTATTACTAATATCTTACATATGTATGGGGCAAATGTAACATGAAGTGAATCATCAGTGAAACTGTTAAAGTGAAACCTCACTTCCCTAGTATCTCCAATATCCAGCATTGCTGTTCTAGACCAATTTGTTAAAGGAAAAACTGAAACACTTGTGTCATAAATGTTCAGATCTTGAGTTGACCATACTTTCACTAGTTTAACAGTATTAAATAGTCTACCATGTAAAAAGGAAATCAAATTCATTATTATACACTGCCAGCACTATCACAACACCCTGTTCCTCATGACTGCGACCACCAACATCCATCACACCCCCCCTCCAAAATACAAACATAAATTCACTTATGGACTTGCAGTTTCTTCATCCATCCTTGTGTTTGGAGTCTTATTCCTTATCTCTACTAGTCTACAATATCGTCTTATTAAGTTTCGCTATCTTGAGGCAACAGACACTACTCAAAGGGTCCTGGCCTCTACATATACTCTTTTGGTTAATGAGGATCCACTTACTTCAGCTCTGGCAGCCCAAAATCAGTGGTTGCCATGGTGTGGCTTGACATCACAAAGCCTCAGCTTCACCATCCAGGAGGGGCGGGGGTGGCAGAGGATGCAGAAAATTCAGACACTCTGGTCATAGAACAGAGACCTTCCTCTTAACTCCTAGAAATTTAACCAAACTGACCTCTCTCTCTCTCTCATTTCCTCTACTTCCATTAAAGTCCAGCATATGGCAAGGAGGTGGTGTTTCATCTAAGACAATTCCCATACTCCCCCGTCATTGCAGTGGTCCCTTCCACTATGATCAGTTGCTACCATTTCCTAGGATTTTGAGTGTTGTTTTAATGGATGTTTTATTTTTGAGTAGTTCCAGATTTACAGAAATATTGTGAAGATAATAACAATGTACATCATACCCAACTTCCCTTATTACTAATATCTTACATATGTATGGGGCAAATGTAACATGAAGTGAATCATCAGTGAAACTGTTAAAGTGAAACCTCACTTCTCTAGTATCTCCAATATCCAGCAATGCTGTTCTAGACCATGTTGTTAAAGGAAAAACTGGACCAGTTGTGGCATAAAACTTCAGATCTTGAGTTGACCATCCTTTCAATAGTTTAACAATATTCAATAGTCTACCATGTAAAAAGGAAATCAACTTCATTATTATACACTGCCAGCACTAACACAACACCCTGTTCCTCATGCCTGCGACCACCACCACCCATCCCCCACCCCCAATCCAAACCTAAATTAAACATCAGCTTCTTTATTCCTTGCCAGTATGAGAAAGTGTTGAGAAAAAAAATCCCCATTCAGACTTCTCCTGGTCCTTATTCTAAGGGCCTGGCTCATTATGGAATGTCTTGTCTGGTGCCACAACTAAAAAGTCTACATTACTCCCTTTTCACATGCCTGCCCCCTTCTTATATCCCTCCCCGTCAGTGAAACAGAGTGAAACCTCACTTCTCTAGTATCTCCAATATCCAGCAATGCTGTTCTAGACCACGTTGTTAAAGGAAAAACTGGACCAGTTGTGGCATAAAACTTCAGATCTTGAGTTGACCATCCTTTCAATAGTTTTACAATATTCAATAGTCTACCATGTAAAAAGGAAATCAACTTCATTATTATACACTGCCAGCCCTAACCCAACACTTTGTTCCTCATGACTGCCACCACCACCATCCATCACACACCCCCTCCAAAATACAAACACAAATTCACTTATGGACTTGCAGTTTCTTCATCCATCCTTGTGTTTGGAGTCTTATTCCTTATCTCTACTAGTCTACAATATCGTCTTATTAAGTTTCGCTATCTTGAGGCAACAGACACTACTCAAAGGCTCCTGGCCTCTACATATACTCTTTAGATTAATGAGGAGCCACTCACTTCAGCTCTGGTTGCCCAAAATCAGTGGTTGCCATGCTGTGGCTTGAAATCACAAAGCCTCAGCTTCACCATCCAGGAGGTCGCGAGGGTGTAAGAGGATGCAGAAATCTCAGACACTGGTCATAGAACAGAGACCTCCCTCTTAACTCCTAAAATTTTTCCCAAACTGAGCTCTCTATCTCATTTCCTCCAGTTCCATTATAGTCCAGCATATGGCAGGGAGGTGGTGTTTCCTCTAAGACAATTCCAATACTCCCCTGTCATTTCAGTGGTCCATTCCACTATGATATGTTGCTACCATTTCCTAGGTTTCGGAGTGTTGTTTTAATGGATTTTTTTTATTTTAGATTAGTTCCAGATTTACAGAAAAATTGTGAAGATCATAGCCATGTACACCATACCCAATTTCCCTTATTACTAATATCTTACATATGTATGGGGCAAATGTAACATGAAGTGAATCATCAGTGAAACTGTTAAAGTGAAACCTCACTTCTCTAGTATCTCCAATATCCAGCATTGCTGTTCTAGACCAAGTTGTTAAAGGAAAAACTGAAACACTTGTGTCATAAATGTTCAGATCTTGAGTTGACCATACTTTCAATAGTTTAACAGTATTAAATAGTCTACCATGTAAAAAGGAAATCAAATTCATTATTATACACTGCCAGCACTATCACAACACCCTGTTCCTCATGACTGCGACCACCAACATCCATCACACCCCCCCTCCAAAATACAAACATAAATTCACTTATGGACTTGCACTTTCTTCATCCATCCTTGTGTTTGGAGTCTTATTCCTTATCTCTACTAGTCTACAATATCGTCTTATTAAGTTTCGCTATCTTGAGGCAACAGACACTACTCAAAGGCTCCTGGCCTCTACATATACTCTTTAGATTAATGAGGAGCCACTCACTTCAGCTCTGGTTGCCCAAAATCAGTGGTTGCCATGCTGGGGCATGAAATCACAAAGCCTCAGCTTCACCATCCAGGAGGTCGTGAGGGTATAAGAGGATGCAGAAATCTCAGACACTGGTCATAGAACAGAGACCTCCCTCTTAACTCCTAAAATTTTTCCCAAACTGAGCTCTCTATCTCATTTCCTCCAGTTCCATTATAGTCCAGCATATGGCAGGGAGGTGGTGTTTCCTCTAAGACAATTCCCATACTCCCCCGTCATTTCAGTGGTCCATTCCACTATGATCAGTTCCTACCATTTCCTAGGTTTCGGAGTGTTGTTTTAATGGATTTTTTTTTATTTTAGATTAGTTCCAGATTTACAGAAAAATTGTGAAGATCATAGCCATGTACACCATACCCAATTTCCCTTATTACTAATATCTTACATATGTATGGGGCAAATGTAACATGAAGTGAATCATCAGTGAAACTGTTAAAGTGAAACCTCTCTTCCCTAGTATCTCCAATATCCAGCATTGCTGTTCTAGACCAAGTTGTTAAAGGAAAAACTGAAACACTTGTGGCATAAATGTTCAGATCTTGAGTTGACCATACTTTCAATAGTTTAACAGTATTAAATAGTCTACCATGTAAAAAGGAAATCAAATTCATTATTATACACTGCCAGCACTATCACAACACCCTGTTCCTCATGACTGCGACCACCAACATCCATCACACCCCCCCTCCAAAATACAAACATAAATTCACTTATGGACTTGCAGTTTCTTCATCCATCCTTGTGTTTGGAGTCTTATTCCTTATCTCTACTAGTCTACAATATCGTCTTATTAAGTTTCGCTATCTTGAGGCAACAGACACTACTCAAAAGGTCCTGGCCTCTACATATACTCTTTTGGTTAATGAGGAGCCACTTACTTCCGCTCTGGCAGCCCAAAATCAGTGGTTGCCATGGTGTGGCTTGACATCACAAAGCCTCAGCTTCACCATCCAGGAGGGGCGGGGGTGGCAGAGGATGCAGAAAATTCAGACACTCTGGTCATAGAACAGAGACCTTCCTCTTAACTCCTAGAAATTTAACCAAACTGACCTCTCTCTCTCTCTCATTTCCTCTACTTCCATTAAAGTCCAGCATATGGCAAGGAGGTGGTGTTTCCTCTAAGACAATTCCCATACTCCCCCGTCATTTCAGTGGTCCCTTCCACTATGATCAGTTGCTACCATTTCCTAGGATTTTGAGTGTTGTTTTAATGGATGTTTTATTTTTGAGTAGTTCCAGATTTACAGAAATATTGTGAAGATAATAACAATGTACACCATACCCAATTTCCCTTATTACTAATATCTTACATATGTATGGGGCAAATGTAACATGAAGTGAATCATCAGTGAAACTGTTAAAGTGAAACCTCACTTCTCTAGTATCTCCAATATCCAGCATTGCTGTTCTAGACCAAGTTGTTAAAGGAAAAACTGAAACACTTGTGTCATAAATGTTAATATCTTGAGTTGACCATACTTTCAATAGTTTAACAGTATTAAATAGTCTACCATGTAAAAAGGAAATCAAATTCATTATTATACACTGCCAGCACTATCACAACACCCTGTTCCTCATGACTGCGACCACCAACATCCATCACACCCCCCCTCCAAAATACAAACATAAATTCACTTATGGACTTGCACTTTCTTCATCCATCCTTGTGTTTGGAGTCTTATTCCTTATCTCTACTAGTCTACAATATCGTCTTATTAAGTTTCGCTATCTTGAGGCAACAGACACTACTCAAAAGGTCCTGGCCTCTACATATACTCTTTTGGTTAATGAGGAGCCACTTACTTCAGCTCTGGCAGCCCAAAATCAGTGGTTGCCATGGTGTGGCTTGACATCACAAAGCCTCAGCTTCACCATCCAGGAGGGGCGGGGGTGGCAGAGGATGCAGAAAATTCAGACACTCTGGTCATAGAACAGAGACCTTCCTCTTAACTCCTAGAAATTTAACCAAACTGACCTCTCTCTCTCTCTCATTTCCTCTACTTCCATTAAAGTCCAGCATATGGCAAGGAGGTGGTGTTTCCTCTAAGACAATTCCCATACTCCCCCGTCATTTCAGTGGTCCCTTCCACTATGATCAGTTGCTACCATTTCCTAGGATTTTGAGTGTTGTTTTAATGGATGTTTTATTTTTGAGTAGTTCCAGATTTACAGAAATATTGTGAAGATCATAGCCATGTACACCATACCCAATTTCCCTTATTACTAATATCTTACATATGTATGGGGCAAATGTAACATGAAGTGAATCATCAGTGAAACTGTTAAAGTGAAACCTCACTTCTCTAGTATCTCCAATATCCAGCATTGCTGTTCTAGACCAAGTTGTTAAAGGAAAAACTGAAACACTTGTGTCATAAATGTTAATATCTTGAGTTGACCATACTTTCAATAGTTTAACAGTATTAAATAGTCTACCATGTAAAAAGGAAATCAAATTCATTATTATAAACTGCCAGCACTATCACAACACCCTGTTCCTCATGACTGCGACCACCAACATCCATCACACCCCCCCTCCAAAATACAAACATAAATTCACTTATGGACTTGCACTTTCTTCATCCATCCTTGTGTTTGGAGTCTTATTCCTTATCTCTACTAGTCTACAATATCGTCTTATTAAGTTTCGCTATCTTGAGGCAACAGACACTACTCAAAGGCTCCTGGCCTCTACATATACTCTTTAGATTAATGAGGAGCCACTCACTTCAGCTCTGGTTGCCCAAAATCAGTGGTTGCCATGCTGTGGCTTGAAATCACAAAGCCTCAGCTTCACCATCCAGGAGGTCGCGAGGGTGTAAGAGGATGCAGAAATCTCAGACACTGGTCATAGAACAGAGACCTCCCTCTTAACTCCTAAAATTTTTCCCAAACTGAGCTCTCTATCTCATTTCCTCCAGTTCCATTATAGTCCAGCATATGGCAGGGAGGTGGTGTTTCCTCTAAGACAATTCCCATACTCCCCCGTCATTTCAGTGGTCCATTCCACTATGATCAGTTGCTACCATTTCCTAGGTTTCGGAGAGTTGTCTTAATGGATTTTTTTTATTTTAGATTAGTTCCAGATTTACAGAAAAATTGTGAAGATCATAGCCATGTACACCATACCCAATTTCCCTTATTACTAATATCTTACTTATGTATGGGTTAAATGTAACATGAAGTGAATCATCAGTGAAACAGAGTGAAACCTCACTTCTCTAGTATCTCCAATATCCAGCAATGCTGTTCTAGACCACGTTGTTAAAGGAAAAACTGGACCAGTTGTGGCATAAAACTTCAGATCTTGAGTTGACCATCCTTTCAATAGTTTAACAATATTCAATAGTCTACCATGTAAAAAGGAAATCAACTTCATTATTATACACTGCCAGCCCTAACCCAACACTTTGTTCCTCATGACTGCCACCACCACCATCCATCACACACCCCCTCCAAAATACAAACACAAATTCACTTATGGACTTGCAGTTTCTTCATCCATCCTTGTGTTTGGAGTCTTATTCCTTATCTCTACTAGTCTACAATATCGTCTTATTAAGTTTCGCTATCTTGAGGCAACAGACACTACTCAAAGGCTCCTGGCCTCTACATATACTCTTTAGATTAATGAGGAGCCACTCACTTCAGCTCTGGTTGCCCAAAATCAGTGGTTGCCATGCTGTGGCTTGAAATCACAAAGCCTCAGCTTCACCATCCAGGAGGTCGCGAGGGTGTAAGAGGATGCAGAAATCTCAGACACTGGTCATAGAACAGAGACCTCCCTCTTAACTCCTAAAATTTTTCCCAAACTGAGCTCTCTATCTCATTTCCTCCAGTTCCATTATAGTCCAGCATATGGCAGGGAGGTGGTGTTTCCTCTAAGACAATTCCCATACTCCCCTGTCATTTCAGTGGTCCATTCCACTATGATATGTTGCTACCATTTCCTAGGTTTCGGAGTGTTGTTTTAATGGATTTTTTTTATTTTAGATTAGTTCCAGATTTACAGAAAAATTGTGAAGATCATAGCCATGTACACCATACCCAATTTCCCTTATTACTAATATCTTACATATGTATGGGGCAAATGTAACATGAAGTGAATCATCAGTGAAACTGTTAAAGTGAAACCTCACTTCTCTAGTATCTCCAATATCCAGCATTGCTGTTCTAGACCAAGTTGTTAAAGGAAAAACTGAAACACTTGTGTCATAAATGTTCAGATCTTGAGTTGACCATACTTTCAATAGTTTAACAGTATTAAATAGTCTACCATGTAAAAAGGAAATCAAATTCATTATTATACACTGCCAGCACTATCACAACACCCTGTTCCTCATGACTGCGACCACCAACATCCATCACACCCCCCCTCCAAAATACAAACATAAATTCACTTATGGACTTGCACTTTCTTCATCCATCCTTGTGTTTGGAGTCTTATTCCTTATCTCTACTAGTCTACAATATCGTCTTATTAAGTTTCGCTATCTTGAGGCAACAGACACTACTCAAAGGCTCCTGGCCTCTACATATACTCTTTAGATTAATGAGGAGCCACTCACTTCAGCTCTGGTTGCCCAAAATCAGTGGTTGCCATGCTGGGGCATGAAATCACAAAGCCTCAGCTTCACCATCCAGGAGGTCGTGAGGGTATAAGAGGATGCAGAAATCTCAGACACTGGTCATAGAACAGAGACCTCCCTCTTAACTCCTAAAATTTTTCCCAAACTGAGCTCTCTATCTCATTTCCTCCAGTTCCATTATAGTCCAGCATATGGCAGGGAGGTGGTGTTTCCTCTAAGACAATTCCCATACTCCCCCGTCATTTCAGTGGTCCATTCCACTATGATCAGTTGCTACCATTTCCTAGGTTTCGGAGTGTTGTTTTAATGGATTTTTTTTTATTTTAGATTAGTTCCAGATTTACAGAAAAATTGTGAAGATCATAGCCATGTACACCATACCCAATTTCCCTTATTACTAATATCTTACATATGTATGGGGCAAATGTAACATGAAGTGAATCATCAGTGAAACTGTTAAAGTGAAACCTCTCTTCCCTAGTATCTCCAATATCCAGCATTGCTGTTCTAGACCAAGTTGTTAAAGGAAAAACTGGACCAGTTGTGGCATAAAACTTCAGATCTTGCGCTGACCATCCTTTCAATAGTTTAACAATATTCAATAGTCTACCATGTAAAAAGGAAATCAACTTCATTATTATACACTGCCAGCACTAACACAACACCCTGTTCCTCATGACTGCGACCACCACCACCCATCCCACACCCCCAATCCAAACCTAAATTAAACATCAGCTTCTTTATTCCTTGCCACTATGAGAAAGTGTTGAGAAAAAAAAATCCCCATTCAGACTTCTCCTGGTCCTTATTCTAAGGGCCTGGCTCATTATGGAATGTCTTGTCTGGTGCCACAACTAAAAAGTCTACATTACTCCCTTTTCACATGCCTGCCCCCTTCTTATATCCCTCCCCATCAGTGAAACGGAGGCAAACCTCACTTCTCTAGTATCGCCAATATCCAACAATGCTGTTCTAGACCATGATGTTATAAAAAATACTGTACCAGTTGTGGCTTAAAACTTCACATCTTGAGCTGCCCATCTTTCAATAGTTTAACAATATTCAATAGTCTACCATGTAAAAAGGAAATCAAATTCATTCTAATACACTGCCAGCCCTAACACAACACTTTGTTCCTCATGACTGCGACCACCACCATCCATCACACACCCCCTCCAAAATACAAACATAAATTCACTTATGGACTTGCACTTTCTTCATCCATCCTTGTGTTTGGAGTCTTATTCCTTATCTCTACTAGTCTACAATATCGTCTTATTAGGTTTCGCTATCTTGAGGCAACAGACACTACTCAAAGGGTCCTGGCCTCTACATATACTCTTTTGGTGAATGAGGAGCCACTTACTTCAGCTCTGGCAGCCCAAAATCAGTGGTTGCCATGGTGTGGCTTGACATCACAAAGCCTCAGCTTCACCATCCAGGAGTGGCGGGGGTGGCAGAGGATGCAGAAAATTCAGACACTCTTGTTATAGAACAGAGACCTTCCTCTTAACTCCTAGAAATTTAACCAAACTGACCTCTCTCTCTCTCTCATTTCCTCTACTTCCATTAAAGCCCAGCATATGGCAAGGAGGTGGTGTTTCCTCTTAGACAATTCCCATACTCCCCCGTCATTTCAGTGGTCCCTTCCACTATGATCAGTTGCTACCATTTCCTAGGATTTTGAGTGTTGTTTTAATGGATGTTTTATTTTTGAGTAGTTCCAGATTTACAGAAATATTGTGAAGATAATAACAATGTACACCATACCCAATTTCCCTTATTACTAATATCTTACATATGTATGGGGCAAATGTAACATGAAGTGAATCATCAGTGAAACTGTTAAAGTGAAACCTCACTTCTCTAGTATCTCCAATATCCAGCATTGCTGTTCTAGACCAAGTTGTTAAAGGAAAAACTGAAACACTTGTGGCATAAATGTTCAGATCTTGAGTTGACGATACTTTCAATAGTTTAACAGTATTAAATAGTCTACCATGTAAAAAGGAAATCAAATTCATTATTATACACTGCCAGCACTATCACAACACCCTGTTCCTCATGACTGCGACCACCAACATCCATCACACCCCCCCTCCAAAATACAAACATAAATTCACTTATGGACTTGCAGTTTCTTCATCCATCCTTGTGTTTGGAGTCTTATCCCTTATCTCTACTAGTCAACAATATCGTCTTATTAAGTTTCGCTATCTTGAGGCAACAGACACTACTCAAAGGGTCCTGGCCTCTACATATACTCTTTTGGTTAATGAAGAGCCACTTACTTCAGCTCTGGCAGCCCAAAATCAGTGGTTGCCATGGTGTGGCTTGACATCACAAAGCCTCAGCTTCACCATCCAGGAGGGGCGGGGGTGGCAGAGGATGCAGAAAATTCAGACACTCTGGTTATAGAACAGAGACCTTCCTCTTAACTCCTAGAAATTTAACCAAACTGACCTCTCTCTCTCTCTCATTTCCTCTACTTCCATTAAAGTCCAGCATATGGCAAGGAGGTGATGTTTCCTATAAGACAATTCCCATACTCCCCCGTCATTTCAGAGGTCCCTTCCACTATGATCAGTTGCTACCATTTCCTAGGATTTTGAGTGTTGTTTTAATGGATGTTTTATTTTTGAGTAGTTCCAGATTTACAGAAATATTGTGAAGATCATAGCCATGTACACCATACCCAATTTCCCTTATTACTAATATCTTACATATGTATGGGGCAAATGTAACATGAAGTGAATCATCAGTGAAACTGTTAAAGTGAAACCTCACTTCTCTAGTATCTCCAATATCCAGCATTGCTGTTCTAGACCAAGTTGTTAAAGGAAAAACTGAAACACTTGTGTCATAAATGTTAATATCTTGAGTTGACCATACTTTCAATAGTTTAACAGTATTAAATAGTCTACCATGTAAAAAGGAAATCAAATTCATTATTATACACTGCCAGCACTATCACAACACCCTGTTCCTCATGACTGCGACCACCAACATCCATCACACCCCCCCTCCAAAATACAAACATAAATTCACTTATGGACTTGCACTTTCTTCATCCATCCTTGTGTTTGGAGTCTTATTCCTTATCTCTACTAGTCTACAATATCGTCTTATTAAGTTTCGCTATCTTGAGGCAACAGACACTACTCAAAGGCTCCTGGCCTCTACATATACTCTTTAGATTAATGAGGAGCCACTCACTTCAGCTCTGGTTGCCCAAAATCAGTGGTTGCCATGCTGTGGCTTGAAATCACAAAGCCTCAGCTTCACCATCCAGGAGGTCGCGAGGGTGTAAGAGGATGCAGAAATCTCAGACACTGGTCATAGAACAGAGACCTCCCTCTTAACTCCTAAAATTTTTCCCAAACTGAGCTCTCTATCTCATTTCCTCCAGTTCCATTATAGTCCAGCATATGGCAGGGAGGTGGTGTTTCCTCTAAGACAATTCCCATACTCCCCCGTCATTTCAGTGGTCCATTCCACTATGATCAGTTGCTACCATTTCCTAGGTTTCGGAGAGTTGTCTTAATGGATTTTTTTTATTTTAGATTAGTTCCAGATTTACAGAAAAATTGTGAAGATCATAGCCATGTACACCATACCCAATTTCCCTTATTACTAATATCTTACTTATGTATGGGGTAAATGTAACATGAAGTGAATCATCAGTGAAACAGAGTGAAACCTCACTTCTCTAGTATCTCCAATATCCAGCAATGCTGTTCTAGACCACGTTGTTAAAGGAAAAACTGGACCAGTTGTGGCATAAAACTTCAGATCTTGAGTTGACCATCCTTTCAATAGTTTAACAATATTCAATAGTCTACCATGTAAAAAGGAAATCAACTTCATTATTATACACTGCCAGCCCTAACCCAACACTTTGTTCCTCATGACTGCCACCACCACCATCCATCACACACCCCCTCCAAAATACAAACACAAATTCACTTATGGACTTGCAGTTTCTTCATCCATCCTTGTGTTTGGAGTCTTATTCCTTATCTCTACTAGTCTACAATATCGTCTTATTAAGTTTCGCTATCTTGAGGCAACAGACACTACTCAAAGGCTCCTGGCCTCTACATATACTCTTTAGATTAATGAGGAGCCACTCACTTCAGCTCTGGTTGCCCAAAATCAGTGGTTGCCATGCTGTGGCTTGAAATCACAAAGCCTCAGCTTCACCATCCAGGAGGTCGCGAGGGTGTAAGAGGATGCAGAAATCTCAGACACTGGTCATAGAACAGAGACCTCCCTCTTAACTCCTAAAATTTTTCCCAAACTGAGCTCTCTATCTCATTTCCTCCAGTTCCATTATAGTCCAGCATATGGCAGGGAGGTGGTGTTTCCTCTAAGACAATTCCAATACTCCCCCGTCATTTCAGTGGTCCATTCCACTATGATATGTTGCTACCATTTCCTAGGTTTCGGAGTGTTGTTTTAATGGATTTTTTTTATTTTAGATTAGTTCCAGATTTACAGAAAAATTGTGAAGATCATAGCCATGTACACCATACCCAATTTCCCTTATTACTAATATCTTACATATGTATGGGGCAAATGTAACATGAAGTGAATCATCAGTGAAACTGTTAAAGTGAAACCTCACTTCTCTAGTATCTCCAATATCCAGCATTGCTGTTCTAGACCAAGTTGTTAAAGGAAAAACTGAAACACTTGTGTCATAAATGTTCAGATCTTGAGTTGACCATACTTTCAATAGTTTAACAGTATTAAATAGTCTACCATGTAAAAAGGAAATCAAATTCATTATTATACACTGCCAGCACTATCACAACACCCTGTTCCTCATGACTGCGACCACCAACATCCATCACACCCCCCCTCCAAAATACAAACATAAATTCACTTATGGACTTGCACTTTCTTCATCCATCCTTGTGTTTGGAGTCTTATTCCTTATCTCTACTAGTCTACAATATCGTCTTATTAAGTTTCGCTATCTTGAGGCAACAGACACTACTCAAAGCCTCCTGGCCTCTACATATACTCTTTAGATTAATGAGGAGCCACTCACTTCAGCTCTGGTTGCCCAAAATCAGTGGTTGCCATGCTGGGGCATGAAATCACAAAGCCTCAGCTTCACCATCCAGGAGGTCGTGAGGGTATAAGAGGATGCAGAAATCTCAGACACTGGTCATAGAACAGAGACCTCCCTCTTAACTCCTAAAATTTTTCCCAAACTGAGCTCTCTATCTCATTTCCTCCAGTTCCATTATAGTCCAGCATATGGCAGGGAGGTGGTGTTTCCTCTAAGACAATTCCCATACTCCCCCGTCATTTCAGTGGTCCCTTCCACTATGATCAGTTGCTACCATTTCCTAGGATTTTGAGTGTTGTTTTAATGGATGTTTTATTTTTGAGTAGTTCCAGATTTACAGAAATATTGTGAAGATCATAGCCATGTACACCATACCCAATTTCCCTTATTACTAATATCTTACATATGTATGGGGCAAATGTAACATGAAGTGAATCATCAGTGAAACTGTTAAAGTGAAACCTCACTTCTCTAGTATCTCCAATATCCAGCATTGCTGTTCTAGACCAAGTTGTTAAAGGAAAAACTGAAACACTTGTGTCATAAATGTTAATATCTTGAGTTGACCATACTTTCAATAGTTTAACAGTATTAAATAGTCTACCATGTAAAAAGGAAATCAAATTCATTATTATACACTGCCAGCACTATCACAACACCCTGTTCCTCATGACTGCGACCACCAACATCCATCACACCCCCCCTCCAAAATACAAACATAAATTCACTTATGGACTTGCACTTTCTTCATCCATCCTTGTGTTTGGAGTCTTATTCCTTATCTCTACTAGTCTACAATATCGTCTTATTAAGTTTCGCTATCTTGAGGCAACAGACACTACTCAAAAGGTCCTGGCCTCTACATATACTCTTTTGGTTAATGAGGAGCCACTTACTTCAGCTCTGGCAGCCCAAAATCAGTGGTTGCCATGGTGTGGCTTGACATCACAAAGCCTCAGCTTCACCATCCAGGAGGGGCGGGGGTGGCAGAGGATGCAGAAAATTCAGACACTCTGGTCATGGAACAGAGACCTTCCTCTTAACTCCTAGAAATTTAACCAAACTGACCTCTCTCTCTCTCTCATTTCCTCTACTTCCATTAAAGTCCAGCATATGGCAAGGAGGTGGTGTTTCCTCTAAGACAATTCCCATACTCCCCCGTCATTTCAGTGGTCCCTTCCACTATGATCAGTTGCTACCATTTCCTAGGATTTTGAGTGTTGTTTTAATGGATGTTTTATTTTTGAGTAGTTCCAGATTTACAGAAATATTGTGAAGATCATAGCCATGTACACCATACCCAATTTCCCTTATTACTAATATCTTACATATGTATGGGGCAAATGTAACATGAAGTGAATCATCAGTGAAACTGTTAAAGTGAAACCTCACTTCTCTAGTATCTCCAATATCCAGCATTGCTGTTCTAGACCAAGTTGTTAAAGGAAAAACTGAAACACTTGTGTCATAAATGTTAATATCTTGAGTTGACCAACTTTCAATAGTTTAACA
Source organism: Myotis nattereri (assembly GCF_964212035.1). Taxonomy (NCBI): domain Eukaryota; kingdom Metazoa; phylum Chordata; class Mammalia; order Chiroptera; family Vespertilionidae; genus Myotis; species Myotis nattereri. Next base: position 9,152,556 of record NC_138091.1, on the reverse strand, counting down.
GTATTAAATAGTCTACCATGTAAAAAGGAAATCAAATTCATTATTATACACTGCCAGCACTATCACAACACCCTGTTCCTCATGACTGCGACCACCAACATCCATCACACCCCCCCTCCAAAATACAAACATAAATTCACTTATGGACTTGCACTTTCTTCATCCATCCTTGTGTTTGGAGTCTTATTCCTTATCTCTACTAGTCTACAATGTCGTCTTATTAAGTTTCGCTATCTTGAGGCAACAGACACTACTCAAAGGGTCCTGGCCTCTACATATACTCTTTTGGTTAATGAGGAGCCACTCACTTCAGCTCTGGCAGCCCAAAATCAGTGGTTGCCATGCTGTGGCTTGAAATCACAAAGCCTCAGCTTCACCATCCAGGAGGTCGCGAGGGTGTAAGAGGATGCAGAAATCTCAGACACTGGTCATAGAACAGATACCTCCCTCTTAACTCCTAAAATTTTTCCCAAACTGAGCTCTCTATCTCATTTCCTCCAGTTCCATTATAGTCCAGCATATGGCAGGGAGGTGGTGTTTCCTCTAAGACAATTCCAATTCTCCCCTGTCATTTCAGTGGTCCATTCCACTATGATATGTTGCTACCATTTCCTAGGTTTCGGAGTGTTGTTTTAATGGATTTTTTTTATTTTAGATTAGTTCCAGATTTACAGAAAAATTGTGAAGATCATAGCCATGTACACCATACCCAATTTCCCTTATTACTAATATCTTACATATGTATGGGGCAAATGTAACATGAAGTGAATCATCAGTGAAACTGTTAAAGTGAAACCTCACTTCTCTAGTATCTCCAATATCCAGCATTGCTGTTCTAGACCAAGTTGTTAAAGGAAAAACTGAAACACTTGTGTCATAAATGTTAATATCTTGAGTTGACCATACTTTCAATAGTTTAACAGTATTAAATAGTCTACCATGTAAAAAGGAAATCAAATTCATTATTATACACTGCCAGCACTATCACAACACCCTGTTCCTCATGACTGCGACCACCAACATCCATCACACCCCCCCTCCAAAATACAAACATAAATTCACTTATGGACTTGCACTTTCTTCATCCATCCTTGTGTTTGGAGTCTTATTCCTTATCTCTACTAGTCTACAATATCGTCTTATTAAGTTTCGCTATCTTGAGGCAACAGACACTACTCAAAGGCTCCTGGCCTCTACATATACTCTTTAGATTAATGAGGAGCCACTCACTTCAGCTCTGGTTGCCCAAAATCAGTGGTTGCCATGCTGGGGCATGAAATCACAAAGCCTCAGCTTCACCATCCAGGAGGTCGTGAGGGTATAAGAGGATGCAGAAATCTCAGACACTGGTCATAGAACAGAGACCTCCCTCTTAACTCCTAAAATTTTTCCCAAACTGAGCTCTCTATCTCATTTCCTCCAGTTCCATTATAGTCCAGCATATGGCAGGGAGGTGGTGTTTCCTCTAAGACAATTCCCATACTCCCCCGTCATTTCAGTGGTCCATTCCACTATGATCAGTTGCTACCATTTCCTAGGTTTCGGAGTGTTGTTTTAATGGATTTTTTTTTATTTTAGATTAGTTCCAGATTTACAGAAAAATTGTGAAGATCATAGCCATGTACACCATACCCAATTTCCCTTATTACTAATATCTTACATATGTATGGGGCAAATGTAACATGAAGTGAATCATCAGTGAAACTGTTAAAGTGAAACCTCTCTTCCCTAGTATCTCCAATATCCAGCATTGCTGTTCTAGACCAAGTTGTTAAAGGAAAAACTGAAACACTTGTGGCATAAATGTTCAGATCTTGAGTTGACCATACTTTCAATAGTTTAACAGTATTAAATAGTCTACCATGTAAAAAGGAAATCAAATTCATTATTATACACTGCCAGCACTATCACAACACCCTGTTCCTCATGACTGCGACCACCAACATCCATCACACCCCCCCTCTAAAATACAAACATAAATTCACTTATGGACTTGCAGTTTCTTCATCCATCCTTGTGTTTGGAGTCTTATTCCTTATCTCTACTAGTCTACAATATCGTCTTATTAAGTTTCGCTATCTTGAGGCAACAGACACTACTCAAAAGGTCCTGGCCTCTACATATACTCTTTTGGTTAATGAGGAGCCACTTACTTCAGCTCTGGCAGCCCAAAATCAGTGGTTGCCATGGTGTGGCTTGGCATCACAAAGCCTCAGCTTCACCATCCAGGAGGGGCGGGGGTGGCAGAGGATGCAGAAAATTCAGACACTCTGGTCATAGAACAGAGACCTTCCTCTTAACTCCTAGAAATTTAACCAAACTGACCTCTCTCTCTCTCTCATTTCCTCTACTTCCATTAAAGTCCAGCATATGGCAAGGAGGTGGTGTTTCCTCTAAGACAATTCCCATACTCCCCCGTCATTTCAGTGGTCCCTTCCACTATGATCAGTTGCTACCATTTCCTAGGATTTTGAGTGTTGTTTTAATGGATGTTTTATTTTTGAGTAGTTCCAGATTTACAGAAATATTGTGAAGATCATAGCCATGTACACCATACCCAATTTCCCTTATTACTAATATCTTACATATGTATGGGGCAAATGTAACATGAAGTGAATCATCAGTGAAACTGTTAAAGTGAAACCTCACTTCTCTAGTATCTCCAATATCCAGCATTGCTGTTCTAGACCAAGTTGTTAAAGGAAAAACTGAAACACTTGTGTCATAAATGTTAATATCTTGAGTTGACCATACTTTCAATAGTTTAACAGTATTAAATAGTCTACCATGTAAAAAGGAAATCAAATTCATTATTATACACTGCCAGCACTATCACAACACCCTGTTCCTCATGACTGCGACCACCAACATCCATCACACCCCCCCTCCAAAATACAAACATAAATTCACTTATGGACTTGCACTTTCTTCATCCATCCTTGTGTTTGGAGTCTTATTCCTTATCTCTACTAGTCTACAATATCGTCTTATTAAGTTTCGCTATCTTGAGGCAACAGACACTACTCAAAGGCTCCTGGCCTCTACATATACTCTTTAGATTAATGAGGAGCCACTCACTTCAGCTCTGGTTGCCCAAAATCAGTGGTTGCCATGCTGTGGCTTGAAATCACAAAACCTCAGCTTCACCATCCAGGAGGTCGCGAGGGTGTAAGAGGATGCAGAAATCTCAGACACTGGTCATAGAACAGAGACCTCCCTCTTAACTCCTAAAATTTTTCCCAAACTGAGCTCTCTATCTCATTTCCTCCAGTTCCATTATAGTCCAGCATATGGCAGGGAGGTGGTGTTTCCTCTAAGACAATTCCCATACTCCCCCGTCATTTCAGTGGTCCATTCCACTATGATCAGTTGCTACCATTTCCTAGGTTTCGGAGAGTTGTTTTAATGGATTTTTTTTATTTTAGATTAGTTCCAGATTTACAGAAAAATTGTGAAGATCATAGCCATGTACACCATACCCAATTTCCCTTATTACTAATATCTTACTTATGTATGGGGTAAATGTAACATGAAGTGAATCATCAGTGAAACAGAGTGAAACCTCACTTCTCTAGTATCTCCAATATCCAGCAATGCTGTTCTAGACCATGTTGTTAAAGGAAAAACTGGACCAGTTGTGGCATAAAACTTCAGATCTTGCGCTGACCATCCTTTCAATAGTTTAACAATATTCAATAGTCTACCATGTAAAAAGGAAATCAACTTCATTATTATACACTGCCAGCACTAACACAACACCCTGTTCCTCATGACTGCGACCACCACCACCCATCCCACACCCCCAATCCAAACCTAAATTAAACATCAGCTTCTTTATTCCTTGCCACTATGAGAAAGTGTTGAGAAAAAAAAATCCCCATTCAGACTTCTCCTGGTCCTTATTCTAAGGGCCTGGCTCATTATGGAATGTCTTGTCTGGTGCAACAACTAAAAAGTCTACATTACTCCCTTTTCACATGCCTGCCCCCTTCTTATATCCCTCCCCATCAGTGAAACGGAGGCAAACCTCACTTCTCTAGTATCGCCAATATCCAACAATGCTGTTCTAGACCATGATGTTATAAAAAATACTGTACCAGTTGTGGCTTAAAACTTCACATCTTGAGCTGCCCATCTTTCAATAGTTTAACAATATTCAATAGTCTGCCATGTAAAAAGGAAATCAAATTCATTCTAATACACTGCCAGCCCTAACACAACACTTTGTTCCTCATGACTGCGACCACCACCATCCATCACACACCCCCTCCAAAATACAAACACAAATTCACTTATGGACTTGCAGTTTCTTCATCCATCCTTGTGTTTGGAGTCTTATTCCTTATCTCTACTAGTCTACAATATCGTCTTATTAGGTTTCGCTATCTTGAGGCAACAGACACTACTCAAAGGGTCCTGGCCTCTACATATACTCTTTTGGTGAATGAGGAGCCACTTACTTCAGCTCTGGCAGCCCAAAATCAGTGGTTGCCATGGTGTGGCTTGACATCACAAAGCCTCAGCTTCACCATCCAGGAGTGGCGGGGGTGGCAGAGGATGCAGAAAATTCAGACACTCTTGTTATAGAACAGAGACCTTCCTCTTAACTCCTAGAAATTTAACCAAACTGACCTCTCTCTCTCTCTCATTTCCTCTACTTCCATTAAAGCCCAGCATATGGCAAGGAGGTGGTGTTTCCTCTAAGACAATTCCCATACTCCCCTGTCATTTCAGTGGTCCCTTCCACTATGATCAGTTGCTACCTTTTCCTAGGATTTTGAGTGTTGTTTTAATGGATGTTTTATTTTTGAGTAGTTCCAGATTTACAGAAATATTGTGAAGATAATAACAATGTACACCATACCCAACTTCCCTTATTACTAATATCTTACATATGAATGGGGCAAATGTAACATGAAGGGTATCATCAGTGAAACTGTTAAAGTGAAACCTCACTTCTCTAGTATCTCCAATATCCAGCAATGCTGTTCTAGACCATGTTGTTAAAGGAAAAACTGGACCAGTTGTGGCATAAAACTTCAGATCTTGAGTTGACCATCCTTTCAATAGTTTAACAATTTTCAATAGTCTACCATGTAAAAAGGAAACCAACTTCATTATTATACACTGCCAGCACTAACACAACACCCTGTTCCTCATGCCTGCGACCACCACCACCCATCCCACACCCCCAATCCAAACCTAAATTAAACATCAGCTTCTTTATTCCTTGCCAGTATGAGAAAGTGTTGAGAAAAAAAATCCCCATTCAGACTTCTCCTGGTCCTTATTCTAAGGGCCTGGCTCATTATGGAATGTCTTGTCTGGTGCCACAACTAAAAAGTCTACATTACTCCCTTTTCACATGCCTGCCCCCCTCTTATATCCCTCCCCATCAGTGAAACAGAGGCAAACCTCACTTCTCTAGTATCGCCAATATCCAACAATGCTGTTCTAGACCATGATGTTATAAAAAATACTGTACCAGTTGTGGCTTAAAACTTCACATCTTGAGCTGCCCATCTTTCAATAGTTTAACAATATTCAATAGTCTGCCATGTAAAAAGGAAATCAAATTCATTATTATACACTGCCAGCCCTAACACAACACTTTGTTCCTCATGACTGTAACCACCACCATCCATCACACACCCCCTCCAAAATACAAACATAAATTCACTTATGGACTTGCAGTTTCTTCATCCATCCTTGTGTTTGGAGTCTTATTCCTTATCTCTACTAGTCTACAATATCGTCTTATTAAGTTTCGCTATCTTGAGGCAACAGACACTACTCAAAGGGTCCTGGCCTCTACATATACTCTTTTGGTTAATGAGGAGCCACTTACTTCAGCTCTGGCAGCCCAAAATCAGTGGTTGCCATGGTGAGGCTTGACATCACAAAGCCTCAGCTTCACCATCCAGGAGGGGCGGGGGTGAAGAGGATGCAGAAAATTCAGACACTCTGGTCATAGAACAGAGACCTTCCTCTTAACTCCTAGAAATTTAACCAAACTGACCTCTCTCTCTCTCTCTCATTTCCTCTACTTCCATTAAAGTCCAGCATATGGCAAGGAGGTGGTGTTTCCTCTTAGACAATTCCCATACTCCCCCGTCATTTCAGTGGTCCCTTCCACTATGATCAGTTGCTACCATTTCCTAGGATTTTGTGTGTTGTTTTAATGGATGTTTTATTTTTGAGTAGTTCCAGATTTACAGAAATATTGTGAAGATAATAACAATGTACACCATACCCAATTTCCCTTATTACTAATATCTTACATATGTATGGGGCAAATGTAACATGAAGTGAATCATCAGTGAAACTGTTAAAGTGAAACCTCACTTCTCTAGTATCTCCAATATCCAGCATTGCTGTTCTAGACCAAGTTGTTAAAGGAAAAACTGAAACACTTGTGGCTTAAATGTTCAGATCTTGAGTTGACGATACTTTCAATAGTTTAACAGTATTAAATAGTCTACCATGTAAAAAGGAAATCAAATTCATTATTATACACTGCCAGCACTATCACAACACCCTGTTCCTCATGACTGCGACCACCAACATCCATCACACCCCCCCTCCAAAATACAAACATAAATTCACTTATGGACTTGCAGTTTCTTCATCCATCCTTGTGTTTGGAGTCTTATTCCTTATCTCTACTAGTCAACAATATCGTCTTATTAAGTTTCGCTATCTTGAGGCAACAGACACTACTCAAAGGGTCCTGGCCTCTACATATACTCTTTTGGTTAATGAAGAGCCACTTACTTCAGCTCTGGCAGCCCAAAATCAGTGGTTGCCATGGTGTGGCTTGACATCACAAAGCCTCAGCTTCACCATCCAGGAGGGGCGGGGGTGGCAGAGGATGCAGAAAATTCAGACACTCTGGTTATAGAACAGAGACCTTCCTCTTAACTCCTAGAAATTTAACCAAACTGACCTCTCTCTCATTTCCTCTACTTCCATTAAAGTCCAGCATATGGCAAGGAGGTGGTGTTTCCTCTAAGACAATTCCCATACTCCCCCTTCATTTCAGTGGTCCCTTCCACTATGATCAGTTGCTACCATTTCCTAGGATTTTGAGTGTTGTTTTAATGGATGTTTTATTTTTGAGTAGTTCCAGATTTACAGAAATATTGTGAAGATAATAACAATGTACACCATACCCAATTTTCCTTATTACTAATATCTTACATATGTATGGGACAAATGTAACATGAAGTGAATCATCAGTGAAACTGTTAAAGTGAAACCTCTCTTCCCTAGTATCTCCAATATCCAGCATTGCTGTTCTAGACCAAGTTGTTAAAGGAAAAACTGAAACACTTGTGGCATAAATGTTCAGATCTTGATTTGACCATACTTTCAATAGTTTAACAATATTCAATAGTCTACCATGTAAAAAGGAAATCAAATTCATTATTATACACTGCCAGCACTATCACAACACCCTGTTCCTCATGACTGCGACCACCAACATCCATCACACCCCCCCTCCAAAATACAAACATAAATTCACTTATGGACTTGCAGTTTCTTCATCCATCCTTGTGTTTGGAGTCTTATTCCTTATCTCTACTAGTCTACAATATCGTCTTATTAAGTTTCACTATCTTGAGGCAACAGACACTACTCAAAGGGTCCTGGCCTCTACATATACTCTTTTGGTTAATGAGGAGCCACTTACTTCAGCTGTGGCAGCCCAAAATCAGTGGTTGCCATGGTGTGGCTTGACATCACAAAGCCTCAGCTTCACCATCCAGGAGGGGCGGGGGTGGCAGAGGATGCAGAAAATTCAGACACTCTGGTCATAGAACAGAGACCTTCCTCTTAACTCCTAGAAATTTAACCAAACTGACCTCTCTCTCTCTCTCATTTCCTCTACTTCCATTAAAGTCCAGCATATGGCAAGGAGGTGGTGTTTCCTCTAAGACAATTCCCATACTCCCCCGTCATTTCAGTGGTCCCTTCCACTATGATCAGTTGCTACCATTTCCTAGGATTTTGAGTGTTGTTTTAATGGATGTTTTATTTTTGAGTAGTTCCAGATTTACAGAAATATTGTGAAGATAATAACAATGTACACCATACCCAATTTTCCTTATTACTAATATCTTACATATGTATGGGGCAAATGTAACATGAAGTGAATCATCAGTGAAACTGTTAAAATGAAACCTCACTTCTCTAGTATCTCCAATATCCAGCATTGCTGTTCTAGACCAAGTTGTTAAAGGAAAAACTGAAACACTTGTGTCATAAATGTTCAGATCTTGAGTTGACCATACTTTCAATAGTTTAACAGTATTAAATAGTCTACCATGTAAAAAGGAAATCAAATTCATTATTATACACTGCCAGCACTATCACAACACCCTGTTCCTCATGACTGCGACCACCAACATCCATCACACCCCCCCTCCAAAATACAAACATAAATTCACTTATGGACTTGCACTTTCTTCATCCATCCTTGTGTTTGGAGTCTTATTCCTTATCTCTACTAGTCTACAATATCGTCTTATTAAGTTTCGCTATCTTGAGGCAACAGACACTACTCAAAGGCTCCTGGCCTCTACATATACTCTTTAGATTAATGAGGAGCCACTCACTTCAGCTCTGGTTGCCCAAAATCAGTGGTTGCCATTTTGTGGCTTGAAATCACAAAGCCTCAGCTTCACCATCCAGGAGGTCGCGAGGGTGTAAGAGGATGCAGAAATCTCAGACACTGGTCATAGAACAGAGACTTCCCTCTTAACTCCTAAAATTTTTCCCAAACTGAGCTCTCTATCTCATTTCCTCCAGTTCCATTATAGTCCAGCATATGGCAGGGAGGTGGTGTTTCCTCTAAGACAATTCCCATACTCCCCCGTCATTTCAGTGGTCCATTCCACTATGATCAGTTGCTACCATTTCCTAGGTTTCGGAGTGTTGTTTTAATGGATTTTTTTTTTTTAGATTAGTTCCAGATTTACAGAAAAATTGTGAAGATCATAGCCATGTACACCATACCCAATTTCCCTTATTACTAATATCTTACTTATGTATGGGGTAAATGTAACATGAAGTGAATCATCAGTGACACCTCACTTCTCTAGTATCTCCAATATCCAGCAATGCTGTTCTAGACCATGTTGTTAAAGGAAAAACTGGACCAGTTGTGGCATAAAACTTCAGATCTTGCGCTGACCATCCTTTCAATAGTTTAACAATATTCAATAGTCTACCATGTAAAAAGGAAATCAACTTCATTATTATACACTGCCAGCACTAACACAACACCCTGTTCCTCATGACTGCGACCACCACCACCCATCCCACACCCCCAATCCAAACCTAAATTAAACATCAGCTTCTTTATTCCTTGCCACTATGAGAAAGTGTTGAGAAAAAAAAAATCCCCATTCAGACTTCTCCTGGTCCTTATTCTAAGGGCCTGGCTCATTATGGAATGTCTTGTCTGGTGCCACAACTAAAAAGTCTACATTACTCCCTTTTCACATGCCTGCCCCCTTCTTATATCCCTCCCCATCAGTGAAACGGAGGCAAACCTCACTTCTCTAGTATCGCCAATATCCAACAATGCTGTTCTAGACCATGATGTTATAAAAAATACTGTACCAGTTGTGGCTTAAAACTTCACATCTTGAGCTGCCCATCTTTCAAGAGTTTAACAATATTCAATAGTCTGCCATGTAAAAAGGAAATCAAATTCATTCTAATACACTGCCAGCCCTAACACAACACTTTGTTCCTCATGACTGCGACCACCACCATCCATCACACACCCCCTCCAAAATACAAACACAAATTCACTTATGGACTTGCAGTTTCTTCATCCATCCTTGTGTTTGGAGTCTTACTCCTTATCTCTACTAGTCTACAATATCGTCTTATTAGGTTTCGCTATCTTGAGGCAACAGACACTACTCAAAGGGTCCTGGCCTCTACATATACTCTTTTGGTGAATGAGGAGCCACTTACTTCAGCTCTGGCAGCCCAAAATCAGTGGTTGCCATGGTGTGGCTTGACATCACAAAGCCTCAGCTTCACCATCCAGGAGTGGCGGGGGTGGCAGAGGATGCAGAAAATTCAGACACTCTTGTTATAGAACAGAGACCTTCCTCTTAACTCCTAGAAATTTAACCAAACTGACCTCTCTCTCTCTCTCATTTCCTCTACTTCCATTAAAGCCCAGCATATGGCAAGGAGGTGGTGTTTCCTCTAAGACAATTCCCATACTCCCCTGTCATTTCAGTGGTCCCTTCCACTATGATCAGTTGCTACCTTTTCCTAGGATTTTGAGTGTTGTTTTAATGGATGTTTTATTTTTGAGTAGTTCCAGATTTACAGAAATATTGTGAAGATAATAACAATGTACACCATACCCAACTTCCCTTATTACTAATATCTTACATATGAATGGGGCAAATGTAACATGAAGGGTATCATCAGTGAAACTGTTAAAGTGAAACCTCACGTCTCTAGTATCTCCAATATCCAGCAATGCTGTTCTAGACCATGTTGTTAAAGGAAAAACTGGACCAGTTGTGGCATAAAACTTCAGATCTTGAGTTGACCATCCTTTCAATAGTTTAACAATTTTCAATAGTCTACCATGTAAAAAGGAAACCAACTTCATTATTATACACTGCCAGCACTAACACAACACCCTGTTCCTCATGCCTGCGACCACCACCACCCATCCCACACCCCCAATCCAAACCTAAATTAAACATCAGCTTCTTTATTCCTTGCCAGTATGAGAAAGTGTTGAGAAAAAAAATCCCCATTCAGACTTCTCCTGGTCCTTATTCTAAGGGCCTGGCTCATTATGGAATGTCTTGTCTGGTGCCACAACTAAAAAGTCTACATTACTCCCTTTTCACATGCCTGCCCCCCTCTTATATCCCTCCCCATCAGTGAAACAGAGGCAAACCTCACTTCTCTAGTATCGCCAATATCCAACAATGCTGTTCTAGACCATGATGTTATAAAAAATACTGTACCAGTTGTGGCTTAAAACTTCACATCTTGAGCTGCCCATCTTTCAATAGTTTAACAATATTCAATAGTCTGCCATGTAAAAAGGAAATCAAATTCATTATTATACACTGCCAGCCCTAACACAACACTTTGTTCCTCATGACTGTAACCACCACCATCCATCACACACCCCCTCCAAAATACAAACATAAATTCACTTATGGACTTGCAGTTTCTTCATCCATCCTTGTGTTTGGAGTCTTATTCCTTATCTCTACTAGTCTACAATATCGTCTTATTAAGTTTCGCTATCTTGAGGCAACAGACACTACTCAAAGGGTCCTGGCCTCTACATATACTCTTTTGGTTAATGAGGAGCCACTTACTTCAGCTCTGGCAGCCCAAAATCAGTGGTTGCCATGGTGAGGCTTGACATCACAAAGCCTCAGCTTCACCATCCAGGAGGGGCGGGGGTGAAGAGGATGCAGAAAATTCAGACACTCTGGTCATAGAACAGAGACCTTCCTCTTAACTCCTAGAAATTTAACCAAACTGACCTCTCTCTCTCTCTCTCATTTCCTCTACTTCCATTAAAGTCCAGCATATGGCAAGGAGGTGGTGTTTCCTCTTAGACAATTCCCATACTCCCCCGTCATTTCAGTGGTCCCTTCCACTATGATCAGTTGCTACCATTTCCTAGGATTTTGTGTGTTGTTTTAATGGATGTTTTATTTTTGAGTAGTTCCAGATTTACAGAAATATTGTGAAGATAATAACAATGTACACCATACCCAATTTCCCTTATTACTAATATCTTACATATGTATGGGGCAAATGTAACATGAAGTGAATCATCAGTGAAACTGTTAAAGTGAAACCTCACTTCTCTAGTATCTCCAATATCCAGCATTGCTGTTCTAGACCAAGTTGTTAAAGGAAAAACTGAAACACTTGTGGCATAAATGTTCAGATCTTGAGTTGACGATACTTTCAATAGTTTAACAGTATTAAATAGTCTACCATGTAAAAAGGAAATCAAATTCATTATTATACACTGCCAGCACTATCACAACACCCTGTTCCTCATGACTGCGACCACCAACATCCATCACACCCCCCCTCCAAAATACAAACATAAATTCACTTATGGACTTGCAGTTTCTTCATCCATCCTTGTGTTTGGAGTCTTATTCCTTATCTCTACTAGTCAACAATATCGTCTTATTAAGTTTCGCTATCTTGAGGCAACAGACACTACTCAAAGGGTCCTGGCCTCTACATATACTCTTTTGGTTAATGAAGAGCCACTTACTTCAGCTCTGGCAGCCCAAAATCAGTGGTTGCCATGGTGTGGCTTGACATCACAAAGCCTCAGCTTCACCATCCAGGAGGGGCGGGGGTGGCAGAGGATGCAGAAAATTCAGACACTCTGGTTATAGAACAGAGACCTTCCTCTTAACTCCTAGAAATTTAACCAAACTGACCTCTCTCTCATTTCCTCTACTTCCATTAAAGTCCAGCATATGGCAAGGAGGTGGTGTTTCCTCTAAGACAATTCCCATACTCCCCCTTCATTTCAGTGGTCCCTTCCACTATGATCAGTTGCTACCATTTCCTAGGATTTTGAGTGTTGTTTTAATGGATGTTTTATTTTTGAGTAGTTCCAGATTTACAGAAATATTGTGAAGATAATAACAATGTACACCATACCCAATTTTCCTTATTACTAATATCTTACATATGTATGGGACAAATGTAACATGAAGTGAATCATCAGTGAAACTGTTAAAGTGAAACCTCTCTTCCCTAGTATCTCCAATATCCAGCATTGCTGTTCTAGACCAAGTTGTTAAAGGAAAAACTGAAACACTTGTGGCATAAATGTTCAGATCTTGATTTGACCATACTTTCAATAGTTTAACAATATTCAATAGTCTACCATGTAAAAAGGAAATCAAATTCATTATTATACACTGCCAGCACTATCACAACACCCTGTTCCTCATGACTGCGACCACCAACATCCATCACACCCCCCCTCCAAAATACAAACATAAATTCACTTATGGACTTGCAGTTTCTTCATCCATCCTTGTGTTTGGAGTCTTATTCCTTATCTCTACTAGTCTACAATATCGTCTTATTAAGTTTCACTATCTTGAGGCAACAGACACTACTCAAAGGGTCCTGGCCTCTACATATACTCTTTTGGTTAATGAGGAGCCACTTACTTCAGCTCTGGCAGCCCAAAATCAGTGGTTGCCATGGTGTGGCTTGACATCACAAAGCCTCAGCTTCACCATCCAGGAGTGGCGGGGGTGGCAGAGGATGCAGAAAATTCAGACACTCTTGTTATAGAACAGAGACCTTCCTCTTAACTCCTAGAAATTTAACCAAACTGACCTCTCTCTCTCTCTCATTTCCTCTACTTCCATTAAAGCCCAGCATATGGCAAGGAGGTGGTGTTTCCTCTAAGACAATTCCCATACTCCCCTGTCATTTCAGTGGTCCCTTCCACTATGATCAGTTGCTACCTTTTCCTAGGATTTTGAGTGTTGTTTTAATGGATGTTTTATTTTTGAGTAGTTCCAGATTTACAGAAATATTGTGAAGATAATAACAATGTACACCATACCCAACTTCCCTTATTACTAATATCTTACATATGAATGGGGCAAATGTAACATGAAGGGTATCATCAGTGAAACTGTTAAAGTGAAACCTCACTTCTCTAGTATCTCCAATATCCAGCAATGCTGTTCTAGACCATGTTGTTAAAGGAAAAACTGGACCAGTTGTGGCATAAAACTTCAGATCTTGAGTTGACCATCCTTTCAATAGTTTAACAATTTTCAATAGTCTACCATGTAAAAAGGAAACCAACTTCATTATTATACACTGCCAGCACTAACACAACACCCTGTTCCTCATGCCTGCGACCACCACCACCCATCCCACACCCCCAATCCAAACCTAAATTAAACATCAGCTTCTTTATTCCTTGCCAGTATGAGAAAGTGTTGAGAAAAAAAATCCCCATTCAGACTTCTCCTGGTCCTTATTCTAAGGGCCTGGCTCATTATGGAATGTCTTGTCTGGTGCCACAACTAAAAAGTCTACATTACTCCCTTTTCACATGCCTGCCCCCTTCTTATATCCCTCCCCATCAGTGAAACAGAGGCAAACCTCACTTCTCTAGTATCGCCAATATCCAACAAAGCTGTTCTAGACCATGATGTTATAAAAAATACTGTACCAGTTGTGGCTTAAAACTTCACATCTTGAGCTGCCCATCCTTTCAATAGTTTAACAATATTCAATAGTCTGCCATGTAAAAAGGAAATCAAATTCATTATAATACACTGCCAGCCCTAACACAACACTTTGTTCCTCATGACTGCGACCACCACCATCCATTACACACCCCCTCCAAAATACAAACACAAATTCACTTATGGACTTGCAGTTTCTTCATCCATCCTTGTGTTTGGAGTCTTATTCCTTATCTCTACTAGTCTACAATATCGTCTTATTAAGTTTCGCTATCTTGAGGCAACAGACACTACTCAAAGGGTCCTGGCCTCTACATATACTCTTTTGGTTAATGAGGAGCCACTTACTTCAGCTCTGGCAGCCCAAAATCAGTGGTTGCCATGGTGTGGCTTGACATCACAAAGCCTCAGCTTCACCATCCAGGAGGGGCGGGGGTGGCAGAGGATGCAGAAAATTCAGACACTCTGGTTATAGAACAGAGACCTTACTCTTAACTCCTAGAAATTTAACCAAACTGACCTCTCTCTCTCTCTCTCATTTCCTCTACTTCCATTAAAGTCCAGCATATGGCAAGGAGGTGGTGTTTCCTCTAAGACAATTCCCATACTCCCCCGTCATTTCAGTGGTCCCTTCCACTATGATCAGTTGCTAACATTTCCTAGGATTTTGAGTGTTGTTTTAATGGATGTTTTTTTTTTTTGAGTAGTTCCAGATTTACAGAAATATTGTGAAGATAATAACAATGTACACCATACCCAATTTCCCTTATTACTAATATCTTACATATGTATGGGGCAAATGTAACATGAAGTGAATCATCAGTGAAACTGTTAAAGTGAAACCTCACTTCTCTAGTATCTCCAATATCCAGCATTGCTGTTCTAGACCAAGTTGTTAAAGGAAAAACTGAAACACTTGTGGCATAAATGTTCAGATCTTGAGTTGACCATACTTTCAATAGTTTAACAGTATTAAATAGTCTACCATGAAAAAAGGAAATCAAATTCATTATTATACACTGCCAGCACTATCACAACACCCTGTTCCTCATGACTGCGACCACCAACATCCATCACACCCCCCCTCCAAAATACAAACATAAATTCACTTATGGACTTGCAGTTTCTTCATCCATCCTTGT
Source organism: Myotis nattereri (assembly GCF_964212035.1). NCBI lineage: Eukaryota > Metazoa > Chordata > Mammalia > Chiroptera > Vespertilionidae > Myotis > Myotis nattereri. Next base: position 9,137,150 of record NC_138091.1, on the reverse strand, counting down.
GTTTGGAGTCTTATTCCTTATCTCTACTAGTCTACAATATCGTCTTATTAAGTTTCGCTATCTTGAGGCAACAGACACTACTCAAAGGGTCCTGGCCTCTACATATACTCTTTTGGTTAATGAGGAGCCACTTACTTCAGCTCTGGCAGCCCAAAATCAGTGGTTGCCATGGTGTGGCTTGACATCACAAAGCCTCAGCTTCACCATCCATGAGGGGCGGGGGTGGCAGAGGATGCAGAAAATTCAGACACTCTGGTTATAGAACAGAGACCTTCCTCTTAACACCTAGAAATTTAACCAAACTGACCTCTCTCTCTCTCTCATTTCCTCTACTTCCATTAAAGTCCAGCATATAGCAAGGAGGTGGTGTTTCCTCTAAGACAATTCCCATACTCCCCCGTCATTTCAGTGGTCCCTTCCACTATGATCAGTTGCTACCATTTCCTAGGATTTTGAGTGTTGTTTTAATGGAAGTTTTATTTCTGAGTAGTTCCAGATTTACAGAAATATTGTGAAGATAATAACAATGTACACCATACCCAATTTCCCTTATTACTAATATCTTACATATGTATGGGGCAAATGTAACATGAAGTGAATCATCAGTGAAACTGTTAAAGTGAAACCTCACTTCTCTAGTATCTCCAACATCCAGCATTGCTGTTCTAGACCAAGTTGTTAAAGGAAAAACTGAAACACTTGTGGCATAAATGTTCAGATCTTGAGTTGACCATACTTTCAATAGTTTAACAGTATTAAATAATCTACCATGTAAAAAGGAAATCAAATTCATTATTATACACTGCCAGCACTATCACAACACCCTGTTCCTCATGACTGCGACCACCAACATCCATCACACCCCCCCTCCAAAATACAAACATAAATTCACTTATGGACTTGCAGTTTCTTCATCCATCCTTGTGTTTGGAGTCTTATTCCTTATCTCTACTAGTCTACAATATCGTCTTATTAAGTTTCGCTATCTTGAGGCAACAGACACTACTAAAAGGCTCCTGGCCTCTACATATACTCCTAGATTAATGAGGAGCCACTCACTTCAGCTCTGGTTGCCCAAAATCAGTGGTTAACATGCGGTGGCTTGAAATCACAAAGCCTCAGCTTCACCATCCAGGAGGTTGCGAGGGTGTAAGAGGATGCAGAAATCTCAGACACTGGTCATAGAACAGAGACCTCCCTCTTAACTCCTAAAATTTTTCCCAAACTGAGCTCTCTATCTCATTTCCTCCAGTTCCATTATAGTCCAGCATATGGCAGGGAGGTGGTGTTTCCTCTAAGACAATTCCCATACACCCCCGTCATTTCAGTGGTCCATTCCACTATGATCAGTTGCTACCATTTCCTAGGTTTCCGAGTGTTGTTTTAATGGATTTTTTTTTATTTTAGATTAGTTCCAGATTTACAGAAAAATTGTGAAGATAATAGCCATGTACACCATACCCAATTTCCCTTATTACTAATATCTTACTTATGTATGGGGTAAATGTAACATGAAGTGAATCATCAGTGAAACAGAGTGAAACCTCACTTCTCTAGTATCTCCAATATCCAGCAATGCTGTTCTAGACCATGTTGTTAAAGGAAAAACTGGACCAGTTGTGGCATAAAACTTCATATCTTGCGCTGACCATCCTTTCAATAGTTTAACAATATTCAATAGTCTACCATGTAAAAAGGAAATCAACTTCATTATTATACACTGCCAGCACTAACACAACACCCTGTTCCTCATGACTGCGACCACCACCACCCATCCCACACCCCCAATCCAAACCTAAATTAAACATCAGCTTCTTTATTCCTTGCCACTATGAGAAAGTGTTGAGAAAAAAAAAATCCCCATTCAGACTTCTCCTGGTCCTTATTCTAAGGGCCTGGCTCATTATGGAATGTCTTGTCTGGTGCCACAACTAAAAAGTCTACATTACTCCCTTTTCACATGCCTGCCCCCTTCTTATATCCCTCCCCATCAGTGAAACAGAGGCAAACCTCACTTCTCTAGTATCGCCAATATCCAACAATGCTGTTCTAGACCATGATGTTATAAAAAATACTGTACCAGTTGTGGCTTAAAACTTCACATCTTGAGCTGCCCATCCTTTCAATAGTTTAACAATATTCAATAGTCTGCCATGTAAAAAGGAAATCAAATTCATTATAATACACTGCCAGCCCTAACACAACACTTTGTTCCTCATGACTGCGACCACCACCATCCATCACACACCCCCTCCAAAATACAAACACAAATTCACTTATGGACTTGCAGTTTCTTCATCCATCCTTGTGTTTGGAGTCTTATTCCTTATCTCTACTAGTCTACAATATCGTCTTATTAAGTTTCGCTATCTTGAGGCAACAGACACTACTCAAAGGGTCCTGGCCTCTACATATACTCTTTTGGTTAATGAGGAGCCACTTACTTCAGCTCTGGCAGCCCATAATCAGTGGTTGCCATGGTGTGGCTTGACATCACAAAGCCTCATCTTCACCATCCAGGAGGGGCGGGGGTGGCAGAGGATGCAGAAAATTCAGACACTCTGGTCATAGAACAGAGATCTTCCTCTTAACTCCTAGAAATTTAACCAAACTGACCTCTCTCTCTCTCTCATTTCCTCTACTTCCATTAAAGTCCAGCATATGGCAAGGAGGTGGTGTTTCCTCTAAGACAATTCCCATACGCCCCCGTCATTTCAGTGGTCCCTTCCACTATGATCAGTAGCTACCATTTCCTAGGATTTTGAGTGTTGTTTTAATGGATGTTTTATTTTTGAGTAGTAACAGATTTACAGAAATATTGTGAAGATAATAATAATGTACAACATACCCAATTTCCCTTATTACTAATATCTTACTTATGTATGGGGCAAATGTAACATGAAGTGAATCATCAGTGAAACTGTTAAAGTGAAACCTCACTTCTCTAGTATCTCCAATATCCAGCAATGCTGTTCTAGACCATGTTGTTAAAGGAAAAACTGGACCAGTTGTGGCATAAAACTTCAGATCTTGCGCTGACCATCCTTTCAATAGTTTAACAATATTCAATAGTCTACCATGTAAAAAGGAAATCAACTTCATTATTATACACTGCCAGCACTAACACAACACCCTGTTCCTCATGACTGCGACCACCACCACCCATCCCACACCCCCAATCCAAACCTAAATTAAACATCAGCTTCTTTATTCCTTGCCAGTATGAGAAAGTGTTGAGGAAAAAAATCCCCATTCAGACTTCTCCTGGTCCTTATTCTAAGGGCCTGGCTCATTATGGAATGTCTTGTCTGGTGCCACAACTAAAAAGTCTACATTACTCCCTTTTCACAAGCCTGCCCCCTTCTTATATCCCTCCCCATCAGTGAAACAGAGGCAAACCTCACTTCTCTAGTATCGCCAATATCCAACAAAGCTGTTCTAGACCATGATGTTATAAAAAATACTGTACCTGTTGTGGCTTAAAACTTCACATATTGAGCTGCCCATCCTTTCAATAGTTTAACAATATTCAATAGTCTGCCATGTAAAAAGGAAATCAAATTAATTATAATACACTGCCAGCCCTAACACAACACTTTGTTCCTCATGACTGCGACCACCACCATCCATTACACACCCCCTCCAAAATACAAACACAAATTCACTTATGGACTTGCAGTTTCTTCATCCATCCTTGTGTTTGGAGTCTTATTCCTTATCTCTACTAGTCTACAATATCGTCTTATTAAGTTTCGCTATCTTGAGGCAACAGACACTACTCAAAGGGTCCTGGCCTCTACATATACTCTTTTGGTTAATGAGGAGCCACTTACTTCAGCTCTGGCAGCCCAAAATCAGTGGTTGCCATGGTGTGGCTTGACATCACAAAGCCTCAGCTTCACCATCCAGGAGGGGCGGGGGTGGCAGAGGATGCAGAAAATTCAGACACTCTGGTTATAGAACAGAGACCTTCCTCTTAACTCCTAGAAATTTAACCAAACTGACCTCTCTCTCTCTCTCTCATTTCCTCTACTTCCATTAAAGTCCAGCATATGGCAAGGAGGTGGTGTTTCCTCTAAGACAATTCCCATACTCCCCCGTCATTTCAGTGGTCCCTTCCACTATGATCAGTTGCTAACATTTCCTAGGATTTTGAGTGTTGTTTTAATGGATGTTTTATTTTTGAGTAGTTCCAGATTTACAGAAATATTGTGAAGATAATAACAATGTACACCATACCCAATTTCCCTTATTACTAATATCTTACATATGTATGGGGCAAATGTAACATGAAGTGAATCATCAGTGAAACTGTTAAAGTGAAACCTCACTTCTCTAGTATCTCCAATATCCAGCATTGCTGTTCTAGACCAAGTTGTTAAAGGAAAAACTGAAACACTTGTGGCATAAATGTTCAGATCTTGAGTTGACCATACTTTCAATAGTTTAACAGTATTAAATAGTCTACCATGTAAAAAGGAAATCAAATTCATTATTATACACTGCCAGCACTATCACAACACCCTGTTCCTCATGACTGCGACCACCAACATCCATCACACCCCCCCTCCAAAATACAAACATAAATTCACTTATGGACTTGCAGTTTCTTCATCCATCCTTGTGTTTGGAGTCTTATTCCTTATCTCTACTAGTCTACAATATCGTCTTATTAAGTTTCGCTATCTTGAGGCAACAGACACTACTCAAAGGGTCCTGGCCTCTACATATACTCTTTTGGTTAATGAGGAGCCACTTACTTCAGCTCTGGCAGCCCAAAATCAGTGGTTGCCATGGTGTGGCTTGACATCACAAAGCCTCAGCTTCACCATCCATGAGGGGCGGGGGTGGCAGAGGATGCAGAAAATTCAGACACTCTGGTTATAGAACAGAGACCTTCCTCTTAACTCCTAGAAATTTAACCAAACTGACCTCTCTCTCTCTCTCATTTCCTCTACTTCCATTAAAGTCCAGCATATAGCAAGGAGGTGGTGTTTCCTCTAAGACAATTCCCATACTCCCCCGTCATTTCAGTGGTCCCTTCCACTATGATCAGTTGCTACCATTTCCTAGGATTTTGAGTGTTGTTTTAATGGAAGTTTTATTTTTGAGTAGTTCCAGATTTACAGAAATATTGTGAAGATAATTACAATGTACACCATACCCAATTTCCCTTATTACTAATATCTTACATATGTATGGGGCAAATGTAACATGAAGTGAATCATCAGTGAAACTGTTAAAGTGAAACCTCACTTCTCTAGTATCTCCAACATCCAGCATTGCTGTTCTAGACCAAGTTGTTAAAGGAAAAACTGAAACACTTGTGGCATAAATGTTCAGATCTTGAGTTGACCATACTTCCAATAGTTTAACAGTATTAAATAGTCTACCATGTAAAAAGGAAATCAAATTCATTATTATACACTGCCAGCACTATCACAACACCCTGTTCCTCATGACTTCGACCACCAACATCCATCACACCCCCCCTCCAAAATACAAACATAAATTCACTTATGGACTTGCAGTTTCTTCATCCATCCTTGTGTTTGGAGTCTTATTCCTTATCTCTACTAGTCTACAATATCGTCTTATTAAGTTTCGCTATCTTGAGGCAACAGACACTACTCAAAGGCTCCTGGCCTCTACATATACTCCTAGATTAATGAGGAGCCACTCACTTCAGCTCTGGTTGCCCAAAATCAGTGGTTAACATGCTGTGGCTTGAAATCACAAAGCCTCAGCTTCACCATCCAGGAGGTTGCGAGGGTGTAAGAGGATGCAGAAATCTCAGACACTGGTCATAGAACAGAGACCTCCCTCTTAACTCCTAAAATTTTTCCCAAACTGAGCTCCCTATCTCATTTCCTCCAGTTCCATTATAGTCCAGCATATGGCAGGGAGGTGGTGTTTCCTCTAAGACAATTCCCATACTCCCCTGTCATTTCAGTGGTCCATTCCACTATGATCAGTTGCTACCATTTCCTAGGTTTCGGAGTGTTGTTTTAATGGATTTTTTTTTATTTTAGATTAGTTCTAGATTTACAGAAAAATTGTGAAGATAATAGCCATGTACACCATACCCAATTTCCCTTATTACTAATATCTTACTTATGTATGGGGTAAATGTAACATGAAGTGAATCATCAGTGAAACAGAGTGAAACCTCACTTCTCTAGTATCTCCAATATCCAGCAATGCTGTTCTAGACCATGTTGTTAAAGGAAAAACTGGACCAGTTGTGGCATAAAACTTCAGATCTTGCGCTGACCATCCTTTCAATAGTTTAACAATATTCAATAGTCTACCATGTAAAAAGGAAATCAACTTCATTATTATACACTGCCAGCACTAACACAACACCCTGTTCCTCATGACTGCGACCACCACCACCCATCCCACACCCCCAATCCAAACCTAAATTAAACATCAGCTTCTTTATTCCTTGCCAGTATGAGAAAGTGTTGAGAAAAAAAATCCCCATTCAGACTTCTCCTGGTCCTTATTCTAAGGGCCTGGCTCATTATGGAATGTCTTGTCTGGTGCCACAACTAAAAAGTCTACATTACTCCCTTTTCACATGCCTGCCCCCTTCTTATATCCCTCCCCATCAGTGAAACAGAGGCAAACCTCACTTCTCTAGTATCGCCAATATCCAACAATGCTGTTCTAGACCATGATGTTATAAAAAATACTGTACCAGTTGTGGCTTAAAACTTCACATCTTGAGCTGCCCATCCTTTCAATAGTTTAACAATATTCAATAGTCTGCCATGTAAAAAGGAAATCAAATTCATTATAATACACTGCCAGCCCTAACACAACACTTTGTTCCTCATGACTGCGACCACCACCATCCATCACACACCCCCTCCAAAATACAAACACAAATTCACGTATGGACTTGCAGTTTCTTCATCCATCCTTGTGTTTGGAGTCCTATTCCTTATCTCTACTAGTCTACAATATCGTCTTATTAAGTTTCGCTATCTTGAGGCAACAGACACTACTCAAAGGCTCCTGGCCTCTACATATACTCCTAGATTAATGAGGAGCCACTCACTTCAGCTCTGGTTGCCCAAAATCAGTGGTTAACATGCTGTGGCTTGAAATCACAAAGCCTCAGCTTCACCATCCAGGAGGTTGCGAGGGTGTAAGAGGATGCAGAAATCTCAGACACTGGTCATAAAACAGAGAACTCCCTCTTAACTCCTAAAATTTTTCCCAAACTGAGCTCTCTATCTCATTTCCTCCAGTTCCATTATAGTCCAGCATATGGCAGGGAGGTGGTGTTTCCTCTAAGACAATTCCCATACTCCCCCGTCATTTCAGTGGTCCATTCAACTATGATCAGTTGCTACCATTTCCTAGGTTTCGGAGTGTTGTTTTAATGGATTTTTTTTTATTTTAGATTAGTTCCAGATTTACAGAAAAATTGTGAAGATAATAGCCATGTACACCATACCCAATTTCCCTTATTACTAATAACTTACTTATGTATGGGGTAAATGTAACATGAAGTGAATCATCAGTGAAACAGAGTGAAACCTCACTTCTCTAGTATCTCCAATATCCAGCAATGCTGTTCTAGACCATGTTGTTAAAGGAAAAACTGGACCAGTTGTGGCATAAAACTTCAGATCTTGCGCTGACCATCCTTTCAATAGTTTAACAATATTCAATAGTCTACCATGTAAAAAGGAAATCAACTTCATTATTATACACTGCCAGCACTAACACAACACCCTGTTCCTCATGACTGCGACCACCACCACCCATCCCACACCCCCAATCCAAACCTAAATTAAACATCAGCTTCTTTATTCCTTGCCAGTATGAGAAAGTGTTGAGAAAAAAAAATCCCCATTCAGACTTCTCCTGGTCCTTATTCTAAGGGCCTGGCTCATTATGGAATGTCTTGTCTGGTGCCACAACTAAAAAGTCTACATTACTCCCTTTTCACATGCCTGCCCCCTTCTTATATCCCTCCCCATCAGTGAAACAGAGGCAAACCTCACTTCTCTAGTATCGCCAATATCCAACAATGCTGTTCTAGACCATGATGTTATAAAAAATACTGTACCAGTTGTGGCTTAAAACTTCACATCTTGAGCTGCCCATCCTTTCAATAGTTTAACAATATTCAATAGTCTGCCATGTAAAAAGGAAATCAAATTCATTATAATACACTGCCAGCCCTAACACAACACTTTGTTCCTCATGACTGCGACCACCACCATCCATCACACACCCCCTCCAAAATACAAACACAAATTCACTTATGGACTTGCAGTTTCTTCATCCATCCTTGTGTTTGGAGTCTTATTCCTTATCTCTACTAGTCTACAATATCGTCTTATTAAGTTTCGCTATCTTGAGGCAACAGACACTACTCAAAGGCTCCTGGCCTCTACATATACTCCTAGATTAATGAGGAGCCACTCACTTCAGCTCTGGTTGCCCAAAATCAGTGGTTAACATGCTGTGGCTTGAAATCACAAAGCCTCAGCTTCACCATCCAGGAGGTTGCGAGGGTGTAAGAGGATGCAGAAATCTCAGACACTGGTCATAAAACAGAGAACTCCCTCTTAACTCCTAAAATTTTTCCCAAACTGAGCTCTCTATCTCATTTCCTCCAGTTCCATTACAGTCCAGCATATGGCAGGGAGGTGGTGTTTCCTCTAAGACAATTCCCATACTCCCCCGTCATTTCAGTGGTCCATTCCACTATGATCAGTTGCTACCATTTCCTAGGTTTCCGAGTGTTGTTTTAATGGATTTTTTTTTAATTTTAGATTAGTTCTAGATTTACAGAAAAATTGTGAAGATAATAGCCATGTACACCATACCCAATTTCCCTTATTACTAATATCTTACTTATGTATGGGGTAAATGTAACATGAAGTGAATCATCAGTGAAACAGAGTGAAACCTCACTTCTCTAGTATCTCCAATATCCAGCAATGCTGTTCTAGACCATGTTGTTAAAGGAAAAACTGGACCAGTTGTGGCATGAAACTTCAGATCTTGCGCTGACCATCCTTTCAATAGTTTAACAATAGTCAATAGTCTACCATGTAAAAAGGAAATCAACTTCATTATTATACACTGCCAGCACTAACACAACACCCTGTTCCTCATGACTGCGACCACCACCACCCATCCCACACCCCCAATCCAAACCTAAATTAAACATCAGCTTCTTTATTCCTTGCCAGTATGAGAAAGTGTTGAGAAAAAAAATCCCCATTCAGACTTCTCCTGGTCCTTATTCTAAGGGCCTGGCTCATTATGGAATGTCTTGTCTGGTGCCACAACTAAAAAGTCTACATTACTCCCTTTTCACATGCCTGCCCCCTTCTTATATCCCTCCCCATCAGTGAAACAGAGGCAAACCTCACTTCTCTAGTATCGCCAATATCCAACAATGCTGTTCTAGACCATGATGTTATAAAAAATACTGTACCAGTTGTGGCTTAAAACTTCACATCTTGAGCTGCCCATCCTTTCAATAGTTTAACAATATTCAATAGTCTGCCATGTAAAAAGGAAATCAAATTCATTATAATACACTGCCAGCCCTAACACAACACTTTGTTCCTCATGACTGCGACCACCACCATCCATCACACACCCCCTCCAAAATACAAACACAAATTCACTTATGGACTTGCAGTTTCTTCATCCATCCTTGTGTTTGGAGTCTTATTCCTTATCTCTACTAGTCTACAATATCGTCTTATTAAGTTTCGCTATCTTGAGGCAACAGACACTACTCAAAGGGTCCTGGCCTCTACATATACTCTTTTGGTTAATGAGGAGCCACTTACTTCAGCTCTGGCAGCCCAAAATCAGTGGTTGCCATGGTGTGGCTTGACATCACAAAGCCTCAGATTCACCATCCAGGAGGGGCGGGGGTGGCAGAGGATGCAGAAAATTCAGACACTCTGGTTATAGAACAGAGACCTTCCTCTTAACTCCTAGAAATTTAACCAAACTGACCTCTCTCTCTCTCTCATTTCCTCTACTTCCATTAAAGTCCAGCATATAGCAAGGAGGTGGTGTTTCCTCTAAGACAATTCCCATACTCCCCCGTCATTTCAGTGGTCCCTTCCACTATGATCAGTTGCTAACATTTCCTAGGATTTTGAGTGTTGTTTTAATGGATGTTTTATTTTTGAGTAGTTCCAGATTTACAGAAATATTGTGAAGATAATAACAATGTACACCATACCCAATTTCCCTTATTACTAATATCTTACATATGTATGGGGTAAATGTAACATGAAGTGAATCATCAGTGAAACTGTTAAAGTGAAACCTCACTTCTCTAGTATCTCCAATATCCAGCATTGCTGTTCTAGACCAAGTTGTTAAAGGAAAAACTGAAACACTTGTGGCATAAATGTTCAGATCTTGAGTTGACCATACTTTCAATAGTTTAACAGTATTAAATAGTCTACCATGTAAAAAGGAAATCAAATTCATTATTACACACTGCCAGCACTATCACAACACCCTGTTCCTCATGACTGTGACCACCAACATCCATCACACCCCCCCTCCAAAATACAAACATAAATTCACTTATGGACTTGCAGTTTCTTCATCCATCCTTGTGTTTGGAGTCTTATTCCTTATCTCTACTAGTCTACAATATCGTCTTATTAAGTTTCGCTATCTTGAGGCAACAGACACTACTCAAAGGGTCCTGGCCTCTACATATACTCTTTTGGTTAATGAGGAGCCACTTACTTCAGCTCTGGCAGCCCAAAATCAGTGGTTGCCATGGTGTGGCTTGACATCACAAAGCATCAGCTTCACCATCCAGGAGGGGCGGGGGTGGCAGAGGATGCAGAAAATTCAGACACTCTGGTCATAGAACAGAGACCTTCCTCTTAACTCCTAGAAATTTAACCAAACTGACCTCTCTCTCTCTCTCATTTCCTCTACTTCCATTAAAGTCCAGCATATGGCAAGGAGGTGGTGTTTCCTCTAAGACAATTCCCATACTCCCCCGTCATTTCAGTGGTCCCTTCCACTATGATCAGTTGCTACCATTTCCTAGGATTTTGAGTGTTGTTTTAATGGATGTTTTATTTTTGAGTAGTTCCAGATTTACAGAAAAATTGTGAAGATAATAGCCATGTACACCATACCCAATTTCCCTTATTACTAATAACTTACTTATGTATGGGGTAAATGTAACATGAAGTGAATCATCAGTGAAACAGAGTGAAACCTCACTTCTCTAGTATCTCCAATATCCAGCAATGCTGTTCTAGACCATGTTGTTAAAGGAAAAACTGGACCAGTTGTGGCATAAAACTTCAGATCTTGCGCTGACCATCCTTTCAATAGTTTAACAATATTCAATAGTCTACCATGTAAAAAGGAAATCAACTTCATTATTATACACTGCCAGCACTAACACAACACCCTGTTCCTCATGACTGCGACCACCACCACCCATCCCACACCCCCAATCCAAACCTAAATTAAACATCAGCTTCTTTATTCCTTGCCACTATGAGAAAGTGTTGAGAAAAAAAAATCCCCATTCAGACTTCTCCTGGTCCTTATTCTAAGGGCCTGGCTCATTATGGAATGTCTTGTCTGGTGCCACAACTAAAAAGTCTACATTACTCCCTTTTCACATGCCTGCCCCCTTCTTATATCCCTCCCCATCAGTGAAACAGAGGCAAACCTCACTTCTCTAGTATCGCCAATATCCAACAATGCTGTTCTAGACCATGATGTTATAAAAAATACTGTACCAGTTGTGGCTTAAAACTTCACATCTTGAGCTGCCCATCCTTTCAATAGTTTAACAATATTCAATAGTCTGCCATGTAAAAAGGAAATCAAATTCATTATAATACACTGCCAGCCCTAACACAACACTTTGTTCCTCATGACTGCGACCACCACCATCCATCACACACCCCCTCCAAAATACAAACACAAATTCACTTATGGACTTGCAGTTTCTTCATCCATCCTTGTGTTTGGAGTCTTATTCCTTATCTCTACTAGTCTACAATATCGTCTTATTAAGTTTCGCTATCTTGAGGCAACAGACACTACTCAAAGGCTCCTGGCCTCTACATATACTCCTAGATTAATGAGGAGCCACTCACTTCAGCTCTGGTTGCCCAAAATCAGTGGTTAACATGCTGTGGCTTGAAATCACAAAGCCTCAGCTTCACCATCCAGGAGGTTGCGAGGGTGTAAGAGGATGCAGAAATCTCAGACACTGGTCATAAAACAGAGAACTCCCTCTTAACTCCTAAAATTTTTCCCAAACTGAGCTCTCTATCTCATTTCCTCCAGTTCCATTACAGTCCAGCATATGGCAGGGAGGTGGTGTTTCCTCTAAGACAATTCCCATACTCCCCCGTCATTTCAGTGGTCCATTCCACTATGATCAGTTGCTACCATTTCCTAGGTTTCCGAGTGTTGTTTTAATGGATTTTTTTTTATTTTAGATTAGTTCTAGATTTACAGAAAAATTGTGAAGATAATAGCCATGTACACCATACCCAATTTCCCTTATTACTAATATCTTACTTATGTATGGGGTAAATGTAACATGAAGTGAATCATCAGTGAAACAGAGTGAAACCTCACTTCTCTAGTATCTCCAATATCCAGCAATGCTGTTCTAGACCATGTTGTTAAAGGAAAAACTGGACCAGTTGTGGCATGAAACTTCAGATCTTGCGCTGACCATCCTTTCAATAGTTTAACAATAGTCAATAGTCTACCATGTAAAAAGGAAATCAACTTCATTATTATACACTGCCAGCACTAACACAACACCCTGTTCCTCATGACTGCGACCACCACCACCCATCCCACACCCCCAATCCAAACCTAAATTAAACATCAGCTTCTTTATTCCTTGCCAGTATGAGAAAGTGTTGAGAAAAAAAATCCCCATTCAGACTTCTCCTGGTCCTTATTCTAAGGGCCTGGCTCATTATGGAATGTCTTGTCTGGTGCCACAACTAAAAAGTCTACATTACTCCCTTTTCACATGCCTGCCCCCTTCTTATATCCCTCCCCATCAGTGAAACAGAGGCAAACCTCACTTCTCTAGTATCGCCAATATCCAACAATGCTGTTCTAGACCATGATGTTATAAAAAATACTGTACCAGTTGTGGCTTAAAACTTCACATCTTGAGCTGCCCATCCTTTCAATAGTTTAACAATATTCAATAGTCTGCCATGTAAAAAGGAAATCAAATTCATTATAATACACTGCCAGCCCTAACACAACACTTTGTTCCTCATGACTGCGACCACCACCATCCATCACACACCCCCTCCAAAATACAAACACAAATTCACTTATGGACTTGCAGTTTCTTCATCCATCCTTGTGTTTGGAGTCTTATTCCTTATCTCTACTAGTCTACAATATCGTCTTATTAAGTTTCGCTATCTTGAGGCAACAGACACTACTCAAAGGGTCCTGGCCTCTACATATACTCTTTTGGTTAATGAGGAGCCACTTACTTCAGCTCTGGCAGCCCAAAATCAGTGGTTGCCATGGTGTGGCTTGACATCACAAAGCCTCAGATTCACCATCCAGGAGGGGCGGGGGTGGCAGAGGATGCAGAAAATTCAGACACTCTGGTTATAGAACAGAGACCTTCCTCTTAACTCCTAGAAATTTAACCAAACTGACCTCTCTCTCTCTCTCATTTCCTCTACTTCCATTAAAGTCCAGCATATAGCAAGGAGGTGGTGTTTCCTCTAAGACAATTCCCATACTCCCCCGTCATTTCAGTGGTCCCTTCCACTATGATCAGTTGCTAACATTTCCTAGGATTTTGAGTGTTGTTTTAATGGATGTTTTATTTTTGAGTAGTTCCAGATTTACAGAAATATTGTGAAGATAATAACAATGTACACCATACCCAATTTCCCTTATTACTAATATCTTACATATGTATGGGGTAAATGTAACATGAAGTGAATCATCAGTGAAACTGTTAAAGTGAAACCTCACTTCTCTAGTATCTCCAATATCCAGCATTGCTGTTCTAGACCAAGTTGTTAAAGGAAAAACTGAAACACTTGTGGCATAAATGTTCAGATCTTGAGTTGACCATACTTTCAATAGTTTAACAGTATTAAATAGTCTACCATGTAAAAAGGAAATCAAATTCATTATTATACACTGCCAGCACTATCACAACACCCTGTTCCTCATGACTGTGACCACCAACATCCATCACACCCCCCCTCCAAAATACAAACATAAATTCACTTATGGACTTGCAGTTTCTTCATCCATCCTTGTGTTTGGAGTCTTATTCCTTATCTCTACTAGTCTACAATATCGTCTTATTAAGTTTCGCTATCTTGAGGCAACAGACACTACTCAAAGGGTCCTGGCCTCTACATATACTCTTTTGGTTAATGAGGAGCCACTTACTTCAGCTCTGGCAGCCCAAAATCAGTGGTTGCCATGGTGTGGCTTGACATCACAAAGCCTCAGCTTCACCATCCAGGAGGGGCGGGGGTGGCAGAGGATGCAGAAAATTCAGACACTCTGGTCATAGAACAGAGACCTTCCTCTTAACTCCTAGAAATTTAACCAAACTGACCTCTCTCTCTCTCTCATTTCCTCTACTTCCATTAAAGTCCAGCATATGGCAAGGAGGTGGTGTTTCCTCTAAGACAATTCCCATACTCCCCCGTCATTTCAGTGGTCCCTTCCACTATGATCAGTTGCTACCATTTCCTAGGATTTTGAGTGTTGTTTTAATGGATGTTTTATTTTTGAGTAGTTCCAGATTTACAGAAATATTGTGAAGATAATAGCCATGTACACCATACCCAATTTCCCTTATTACTAATATCTTACTTATGTATGGGGTAAATGTAACATGAAGTGAATCATCAGTGAAACAGAGTGAAACCTCACTTCTCTAGTATCTCCAATATCCAGCAATGCTGTTCTAGACCATGTTGTTAAAGGAAAAACTGGACCAGTTGTGGCATAAAACTTCAGATCTTGCGCTGACCATCCTTTCAATAGTTTAACAATAGTCAATAGTCTACCATGTAAAAAGGAAATCAACTTCATTATTATACACTGCCAGCACTAACACAACACCCTGTTCCTCATGACTGCGACCACCACCACCCATCCCACACCCCCAATCCAAACCTAAATTAAACATCAGCTTCTTTATTCCTTGCCAGTATGAGAAAGTGTTGAGAAAAAAAATCCCCATTCAGACTTCTCCTGGTCCTTATTCTAAGGGCCTGGCTCATTATGGAATGTATTGTCTGGTGCCACAACTAAAAAGTCTACATTACTCCCTTTTCACATGCCTGCCCCCTTCTTATATCCCTCCCCATCAGTGAAACAGAGGCAAACCTCACTTCTCTAGTATCGCCAATATCCAACAATGCTGTTCTAGACCATGATGTTATAAAAAATACTGTACCAGTTGTGGCTTAAAACTTCACATCTTGAGCTGCCCATCCTTTCAATAGTTTAACAATATTCAATAGTCTGCCATGTAAAAAGGAAATCAAATTCATTATAATACACTGCCAGCCCTAACACAACACTTTGTTCCTCATGACTGCGACCACCACCATCCATCACACACCCCCTCCAAAATACAAACACAAATTCACGTATGGACTTGCAGTTTCTTCATCCATCCTTGTGTTTGGAGTCCTATTCCTTATCTCTACTAGTCTACAATATCGTCTTATTAAGTTTCGCTATCTTGAGGCAACAGACACTACTCAAAGGCTCCTGGCCTCTACATATACTCCTAGATTAATGAGGAGCCACTCACTTCAGCTCTGGTTGCCCAAAATCAGTGGTTAACATGCTGTGGCTTGAAATCACAAAGCCTCAGCTTCACCATCCAGGAGGTTGCGAGGGTGTAAGAGGATGCAGAAATCTCAGACACTGGTCATAAAACAGAGAACTCCCTCTTAACTCCTAAAATTTTTCCCAAACTGAGCTCTCTATCTCATTTCCTCCAGTTCCATTATAGTCCAGCATATGGCAGGGAGGTGGTGTTTCCTCTAAGACAATTCCCATACTCCCCCGTCATTTCAGTGGTCCATTCAACTATGATCAGTTGCTACCATTTCCTAGGTTTCGGAGTGTTGTTTTAATGGATTTTTTTTTATTTTAGATTAGTTCCAGATTTACAGAAAAATTGTGAAGATAATAGCCATGTACACCATACCCAATTTCCCTTATTACTAATAACTTACTTATGTATGGGGTAAATGTAACATGAAGTGAATCATCAGTGAAACAGAGTGAAACCTCACTTCTCTAGTATCTCCAATATCCAGCAATGCTGTTCTAGACCATGTTGTTAAAGGAAAAACTGGACCAGTTGTGGCATAAAACTTCAGATCTTGCGCTGACCATCCTTTCAATAGTTTAACAATATTCAATAGTCTACCATGTAAAAAGGAAATCAACTTCATTATTATACACTGCCAGCACTAACACAACACCCTGTTCCTCATGACTGCGACCACCACCACCCATCCCACACCCCCAATCCAAACCTAAATTAAACATCAGCTTCTTTATTCCTTGCCAGTATGAGAAAGTGTTGAGAAAAAAAAATCCCCATTCAGACTTCTCCTGGTCCTTATTCTAAGGGCCTGGCTCATTATGGAATGTCTTGTCTGGTGCCACAACTAAAAAGTCTACATTACTCCCTTTTCACATGCCTGCCCCCTTCTTATATCCCTCCCCATCAGTGAAACAGAGGCAAACCTCACTTCTCTAGTATCGCCAATATCCAACAATGCTGTTCTAGACCATGATGTTATAAAAAATACTGTACCAGTTGTGGCTTAAAACTTCACATCTTGAGCTGCCCATCCTTTCAATAGTTTAACAATATTCAATAGTCTGCCATGTAAAAAGGAAATCAAATTCATTATAATACACTGCCAGCCCTAACACAACACTTTGTTCCTCATGACTGCGACCACCACCATCCATCACACACCCCCTCCAAAATACAAACACAAATTCACTTATGGACTTGCAGTTTCTTCATCCATCCTTGTGTTTGGAGTCTTATTCCTTATCTCTACTAGTCTACAATATCGTCTTATTAAGTTTCGCTATCTTGAGGCAACAGACACTACTCAAAGGCTCCTGGCCTCTACATATACTCCTAGATTAATGAGGAGCCACTCACTTCAGCTCTGGTTGCCCAAAATCAGTGGTTAACATGCTGTGGCTTGAAATCACAAAGCCTCAGCTTCACCATCCAGGAGGTTGCGAGGGTGTAAGAGGATGCAGAAATCTCAGACACTGGTCATAAAACAGAGAACTCCCTCTTAACTCCTAAAATTTTTCCCAAACTGAGCTCTCTATCTCATTTCCTCCAGTTCCATTACAGTCCAGCATATGGCAGGGAGGTGGTGTTTCCTCTAAGACAATTCCCATACTCCCCCGTCATTTCAGTGGTCCATTCCACTATGATCAGTTGCTACCATTTCCTAGGTTTCCGAGTGTTGTTTTAATGGATTTTTTTTTAATTTTAGATTAGTTCTAGATTTACAGAAAAATTGTGAAGATAATAGCCATGTACACCATACCCAATTTCCCTTATTACTAATATCTTACTTATGTATGGGGTAAATGTAACATGAAGTGAATCATCAGTGAAACAGAGTGAAACCTCACTTCTCTAGTATCTCCAATATCCAGCAATGCTGTTCTAGACCATGTTGTTAAAGGAAAAACTGGACCAGTTGTGGCATGAAACTTCAGATCTTGCGCTGACCATCCTTTCAATAGTTTAACAATAGTCAATAGTCTACCATGTAAAAAGGAAATCAACTTCATTATTATACACTGCCAGCACTAACACAACACCCTGTTCCTCATGACTGCGACCACCACCACCCATCCCACACCCCCAATCCAAACCTAAATTAAACATCAGCTTCTTTATTCCTTGCCAGTATGAGAAAGTGTTGAGAAAAAAAATCCCCATTCAGACTTCTCCTGGTCCTTATTCTAAGGGCCTGGCTCATTATGGAATGTCTTGTCTGGTGCCACAACTAAAAAGTCTACATTACTCCCTTTTCACATGCCTGCCCCCTTCTTATATCCCTCCCCATCAGTGAAACAGAGGCAAACCTCACTTCTCTAGTATCGCCAATATCCAACAATGCTGTTCTAGACCATGATGTTATAAAAAATACTGTACCAGTTGTGGCTTAAAACTTCACATCTTGAGCTGCCCATCCTTTCAATAGTTTAACAATATTCAATAGTCTGCCATGTAAAAAGGAAATCAAATTCATTATAATACACTGCCAGCCCTAACACAACACTTTGTTCCTCATGACTGCGACCACCACCATCCATCACACACCCCCTCCAAAATACAAACACAAATTCACTTATGGACTTGCAGTTTCTTCATCCATCCTTGTGTTTGGAGTCTTATTCCTTATCTCTACTAGTCTACAATATCGTCTTATTAAGTTTCGCTATCTTGAGGCAACAGACACTACTCAAAGGGTCCTGGCCTCTACATATACTCTTTTGGTTAATGAGGAGCCACTTACTTCAGCTCTGGCAGCCCAAAATCAGTGGTTGCCATGGTGTGGCTTGACATCACAAAGCCTCAGATTCACCATCCAGGAGGGGCGGGGGTGGCAGAGGATGCAGAAAATTCAGACACTCTGGTTATAGAACAGAGACCTTCCTCTTAACTCCTAGAAATTTAACCAAACTGACCTCTCTCTCTCTCTCATTTCCTCTACTTCCATTAAAGTCCAGCATATAGCAAGGAGGTGGTGTTTCCTCTAAGACAATTCCCATACTCCCCCGTCATTTCAGTGGTCCCTTCCACTATGATCAGTTGCTAACATTTCCTAGGATTTTGAGTGTTGTTTTAATGGATGTTTTATTTTTGAGTAGTTCCAGATTTACAGAAATATTGTGAAGATAATAACAATGTACACCATACCCAATTTCCCTTATTACTAATATCTTACATATGTATGGGGTAAATGTAACATGAAGTGAATCATCAGTGAAACTGTTAAAGTGAAACCTCACTTCTCTAGTATCTCCAATATCCAGCATTGCTGTTCTAGACCAAGTTGTTAAAGGAAAAACTGAAACACTTGTGGCATAAATGTTCAGATCTTGAGTTGACCATACTTTCAATAGTTTAACAGTATTAAATAGTCTACCATGTAAAAAGGAAATCAAATTCATTATTACACACTGCCAGCACTATCACAACACCCTGTTCCTCATGACTGTGACCACCAACATCCATCACACCCCCCCTCCAAAATACAAACATAAATTCACTTATGGACTTGCAGTTTCTTCATCCATCCTTGTGTTTGGAGTCTTATTCCTTATCTCTACTAGTCTACAATATCGTCTTATTAAGTTTCGCTATCTTGAGGCAACAGACACTACTCAAAGGGTCCTGGCCTCTACATATACTCTTTTGGTTAATGAGGAGCCACTTACTTCAGCTCTGGCAGCCCAAAATCAGTGGTTGCCATGGTGTGGCTTGACATCACAAAGCATCAGCTTCACCATCCAGGAGGGGCGGGGGTGGCAGAGGATGCAGAAAATTCAGACACTCTGGTCATAGAACAGAGACCTTCCTCTTAACTCCTAGAAATTTAACCAAACTGACCTCTCTCTCTCTCTCATTTCCTCTACTTCCATTAAAGTCCAGCATATGGCAAGGAGGTGGTGTTTCCTCTAAGACAATTCCCATACTCCCCCGTCATTTCAGTGGTCCCTTCCACTATGATCAGTTGCTACCATTTCCTAGGATTTTGAGTGTTGTTTTAATGGATGTTTTATTTTTGAGTAGTTCCAGATTTACAGAAAAATTGTGAAGATAATAGCCATGTACACCATACCCAATTTCCCTTATTACTAATAACTTACTTATGTATGGGGTAAATGTAACATGAAGTGAATCATCAGTGAAACAGAGTGAAACCTCACTTCTCTAGTATCTCCAATATCCAGCAATGCTGTTCTAGACCATGTTGTTAAAGGAAAAACTGGACCAGTTGTGGCATAAAACTTCAGATCTTGCGCTGACCATCCTTTCAATAGTTTAACAATATTCAATAGTCTACCATGTAAAAAGGAAATCAACTTCATTATTATACACTGCCAGCACTAACACAACACCCTGTTCCTCATGACTGCGACCACCACCACCCATCCCACACCCCCAATCCAAACCTAAATTAAACATCAGCTTCTTTATTCCTTGCCACTATGAGAAAGTGTTGAGAAAAAAAAATCCCCATTCAGACTTCTCCTGGTCCTTATTCTAAGGGCCTGGCTCATTATGGAATGTCTTGTCTGGTGCCACAACTAAAAAGTCTACATTACTCCCTTTTCACATGCCTGCCCCCTTCTTATATCCCTCCCCATCAGTGAAACAGAGGCAAACCTCACTTCTCTAGTATCGCCAATATCCAACAATGCTGTTCTAGACCATGATGTTATAAAAAATACTGTACCAGTTGTGGCTTAAAACTTCACATCTTGAGCTGCCCATCCTTTCAATAGTTTAACAATATTCAATAGTCTGCCATGTAAAAAGGAAATCAAATTCATTATAATACACTGCCAGCCCTAACACAACACTTTGTTCCTCATGACTGCGACCACCACCATCCATCACACACCCCCTCCAAAATACAAACACAAATTCACTTATGGACTTGCAGTTTCTTCATCCATCCTTGTGTTTGGAGTCTTATTCCTTATCTCTACTAGTCTACAATATCGTCTTATTAAGTTTCGCTATCTTGAGGCAACAGACACTACTCAAAGGCTCCTGGCCTCTACATATACTCCTAGATTAATGAGGAGCCACTCACTTCAGCTCTGGTTGCCCAAAATCAGTGGTTAACATGCTGTGGCTTGAAATCACAAAGCCTCAGCTTCACCATCCAGGAGGTTGCGAGGGTGTAAGAGGATGCAGAAATCTCAGACACTGGTCATAAAACAGAGAACTCCCTCTTAACTCCTAAAATTTTTCCCAAACTGAGCTCTCTATCTCATTTCCTCCAGTTCCATTACAGTCCAGCATATGGCAGGGAGGTGGTGTTTCCTCTAAGACAATTCCCATACTCCCCCGTCATTTCAGTGGTCCATTCCACTATGATCAGTTGCTACCATTTCCTAGGTTTCCGAGTGTTGTTTTAATGGATTTTTTTTTATTTTAGATTAGTTCTAGATTTACAGAAAAATTGTGAAGATAATAGCCATGTACACCATACCCAATTTCCCTTATTACTAATATCTTACTTATGTATGGGGTAAATGTAACATGAAGTGAATCATCAGTGAAACAGAGTGAAACCTCACTTCTCTAGTATCTCCAATATCCAGCAATGCTGTTCTAGACCATGTTGTTAAAGGAAAAACTGGACCAGTTGTGGCATGAAACTTCAGATCTTGCGCTGACCATCCTTTCAATAGTTTAACAATAGTCAATAGTCTACCATGTAAAAAGGAAATCAACTTCATTATTATACACTGCCAGCACTAACACAACACCCTGTTCCTCATGACTGCGACCACCACCACCCATCCCACACCCCCAATCCAAACCTAAATTAAACATCAGCTTCTTTATTCCTTGCCAGTATGAGAAAGTGTTGAGAAAAAAAATCCCCATTCAGACTTCTCCTGGTCCTTATTCTAAGGGCCTGGCTCATTATGGAATGTCTTGTCTGGTGCCACAACTAAAAAGTCTACATTACTCCCTTTTCACATGCCTGCCCCCTTCTTATATCCCTCCCCATCAGTGAAACAGAGGCAAACCTCACTTCTCTAGTATCGCCAATATCCAACAATGCTGTTCTAGACCATGATGTTATAAAAAATACTGTACCAGTTGTGGCTTAAAACTTCACATCTTGAGCTGCCCATCCTTTCAATAGTTTAACAATATTCAATAGTCTGCCATGTAAAAAGGAAATCAAATTCATTATAATACACTGCCAGCCCTAACACAACACTTTGTTCCTCATGACTGCGACCACCACCATCCATCACACACCCCCTCCAAAATACAAACACAAATTCACTTATGGACTTGCAGTTTCTTCATCCATCCTTGTGTTTGGAGTCTTATTCCTTATCTCTACTAGTCTACAATATCGTCTTATTAAGTTTCGCTATCTTGAGGCAACAGACACTACTCAAAGGGTCCTGGCCTCTACATATACTCTTTTGGTTAATGAGGAGCCACTTACTTCAGCTCTGGCAGCCCAAAATCAGTGGTTGCCATGGTGTGGCTTGACATCACAAAGCCTCAGATTCACCATCCAGGAGGGGCGGGGGTGGCAGAGGATGCAGAAAATTCAGACACTCTGGTTATAGAACAGAGACCTTCCTCTTAACTCCTAGAAATTTAACCAAACTGACCTCTCTCTCTCTCTCATTTCCTCTACTTCCATTAAAGTCCAGCATATAGCAAGGAGGTGGTGTTTCCTCTAAGACAATTCCCATACTCCCCCGTCATTTCAGTGGTCCCTTCCACTATGATCAGTTGCTAACATTTCCTAGGATTTTGAGTGTTGTTTTAATGGATGTTTTATTTTTGAGTAGTTCCAGATTTACAGAAATATTGTGAAGATAATAACAATGTACACCATACCCAATTTCCCTTATTACTAATATCTTACATATGTATGGGGTAAATGTAACATGAAGTGAATCATCAGTGAAACTGTTAAAGTGAAACCTCACTTCTCTAGTATCTCCAATATCCAGCATTGCTGTTCTAGACCAAGTTGTTAAAGGAAAAACTGAAACACTTGTGGCATAAATGTTCAGATCTTGAGTTGACCATACTTTCAATAGTTTAACAGTATTAAATAGTCTACCATGTAAAAAGGAAATCAAATTCATTATTATACACTGCCAGCACTATCACAACACCCTGTTCCTCATGACTGTGACCACCAACATCCATCACACCCCCCCTCCAAAATACAAACATAAATTCACTTATGGACTTGCAGTTTCTTCATCCATCCTTGTGTTTGGAGTCTTATTCCTTATCTCTACTAGTCTACAATATCGTCTTATTAAGTTTCGCTATCTTGAGGCAACAGACACTACTCAAAGGGTCCTGGCCTCTACATATACTCTTTTGGTTAATGAGGAGCCACTTACTTCAGCTCTGGCAGCCCAAAATCAGTGGTTGCCATGGTGTGGCTTGACATCACAAAGCCTCAGCTTCACCATCCAGGAGGGGCGGGGGTGGCAGAGGATGCAGAAAATTCAGACACTCTGGTCATAGAACAGAGACCTTCCTCTTAACTCCTAGAAATTTAACCAAACTGACCTCTCTCTCTCTCTCATTTCCTCTACTTCCATTAAAGTCCAGCATATGGCAAGGAGGTGGTGTTTCCTCTAAGACAATTCCCATACTCCCCCGTCATTTCAGTGGTCCCTTCCACTATGATCAGTTGCTACCATTTCCTAGGATTTTGAGTGTTGTTTTAATGGATGTTTTATTTTTGAGTAGTTCCAGATTTACAGAAATATTGTGAAGATAATAGCCATGTACACCATACCCAATTTCCCTTATTACTAATATCTTACTTATGTATGGGGTAAATGTAACATGAAGTGAATCATCAGTGAAACAGAGTGAAACCTCACTTCTCTAGTATCTCCAATATCCAGCAATGCTGTTCTAGACCATGTTGTTAAAGGAAAAACTGGACCAGTTGTGGCATAAAACTTCAGATCTTGCGCTGACCATCCTTTCAATAGTTTAACAATAGTCAATAGTCTACCATGTAAAAAGGAAATCAACTTCATTATTATACACTGCCAGCACTAACACAACACCCTGTTCCTCATGACTGCGACCACCACCACCCATCCCACACCCCCAATCCAAACCTAAATTAAACATCAGCTTCTTTATTCCTTGCCAGTATGAGAAAGTGTTGAGAAAAAAAATCCCCATTCAGACTTCTCCTGGTCCTTATTCTAAGGGCCTGGCTCATTATGGAATGTATTGTCTGGTGCCACAACTAAAAAGTCTACATTACTCCCTTTTCACATGCCTGCCCCCTTCTTATATCCCTCCCCATCAGTGAAACAGAGGCAAACCTCACTTCTCTAGTATCGCCAATATCCAACAATGCTGTTCTAGACCATGATGTTATAAAAAATACTGTACCAGTTGTGGCTTAAAACTTCACATCTTGAGCTGCCCATCCTTTCAATAGTTTAACAATATTCAATAGTCTGCCATGTAAAAAGGAAATCAAATTCATTATAATACACTGCCAGCCCTAACACAACACTTTGTTCCTCATGACTGCGACCACCACCATCCATCACACACCCCCTCCAAAATACAAACACAAATTCACGTATGGACTTGCAGTTTCTTCATCCATCCTTGTGTTTGGAGTCCTATTCCTTATCTCTACTAGTCTACAATATCGTCTTATTAAGTTTCGCTATCTTGAGGCAACAGACACTACTCAAAGGCTCCTGGCCTCTACATATACTCCTAGATTAATGAGGAGCCACTCACTTCAGCTCTGGTTGCCCAAAATCAGTGGTTAACATGCTGTGGCTTGAAATCACAAAGCCTCAGCTTCACCATCCAGGAGGTTGCGAGGGTGTAAGAGGATGCAGAAATCTCAGACACTGGTCATAAAACAGAGAACTCCCTCTTAACTCCTAAAATTTTTCCCAAACTGAGCTCTCTATCTCATTTCCTCCAGTTCCATTATAGTCCAGCATATGGCAGGGAGGTGGTGTTTCCTCTAAGACAATTCCCATACTCCCCCGTCATTTCAGTGGTCCATTCAACTATGATCAGTTGCTACCATTTCCTAGGTTTCGGAGTGTTGTTTTAATGGATTTTTTTTTATTTTAGATTAGTTCCAGATTTACAGAAAAATTGTGAAGATAATAGCCATGTACACCATACCCAATTTCCCTTATTACTAATAACTTACTTATGTATGGGGTAAATGTAACATGAAGTGAATCATCAGTGAAACAGAG
Source organism: Myotis nattereri (assembly GCF_964212035.1). NCBI lineage: Eukaryota > Metazoa > Chordata > Mammalia > Chiroptera > Vespertilionidae > Myotis > Myotis nattereri. The sequence goes on along the minus strand of NC_138091.1, from coordinate 9,112,067 downwards.
TGAAACCTCACTTCTCTAGTATCTCCAATATCCAGCAATGCTGTTCTAGACCATGTTGTTAAAGGAAAAACTGGACCAGTTGTGGCATAAAACTTCAGATCTTGCGCTGACCATCCTTTCAATAGTTTAACAATATTCAATAGTCTACCATGTAAAAAGGAAATCAACTTCATTATTATACACTGCCAGCACTAACACAACACCCTGTTCCTCATGACTGCGACCACCACCACCCATCCCACACCCCCAATCCAAACCTAAATTAAACATCAGCTTCTTTATTCCTTGCCAGTATGAGAAAGTGTTGAGAAAAAAAAATCCCCATTCAGACTTCTCCTGGTCCTTATTCTAAGGGCCTGGCTCATTATGGAATGTCTTGTCTGGTGCCACAACTAAAAAGTCTACATTACTCCCTTTTCACATGCCTGCCCCCTTCTTATATCCCTCCCCATCAGTGAAACAGAGGCAAACCTCACTTCTCTAGTATCGCCAATATCCAACAATGCTGTTCTAGACCATGATGTTATAAAAAATACTGTACCAGTTGTGGCTTAAAACTTCACATCTTGAGCTGCCCATCCTTTCAATAGTTTAACAATATTCAATAGTCTGCCATGTAAAAAGGAAATCAAATTCATTATAATACACTGCCAGCCCTAACACAACACTTTGTTCCTCATGACTGCGACCACCACCATCCATCACACACCCCCTCCAAAATACAAACACAAATTCACTTATGGACTTGCAGTTTCTTCATCCATCCTTGTGTTTGGAGTCTTATTCCTTATCTCTACTAGTCTACAATATCGTCTTATTAAGTTTCGCTATCTTGAGGCAACAGACACTACTCAAAGGCTCCTGGCCTCTACATATACTCCTAGATTAATGAGGAGCCACTCACTTCAGCTCTGGTTGCCCAAAATCAGTGGTTAACATGCTGTGGCTTGAAATCACAAAGCCTCAGCTTCACCATCCAGGAGGTTGCGAGGGTGTAAGAGGATGCAGAAATCTCAGACACTGGTCATAAAACAGAGAACTCCCTCTTAACTCCTAAAATTTTTCCCAAACTGAGCTCTCTATCTCATTTCCTCCAGTTCCATTACAGTCCAGCATATGGCAGGGAGGTGGTGTTTCCTCTAAGACAATTCCCATACTCCCCCGTCATTTCAGTGGTCCATTCCACTATGATCAGTTGCTACCATTTCCTAGGTTTCCGAGTGTTGTTTTAATGGATTTTTTTTTATTTTAGATTAGTTCTAGATTTACAGAAAAATTGTGAAGATAATAGCCATGTACACCATACCCAATTTCCCTTATTACTAATATCTTACTTATGTATGGGGTAAATGTAACATGAAGTGAATCATCAGTGAAACAGAGTGAAACCTCACTTCTCTAGTATCTCCAATATCCAGCAATGCTGTTCTAGACCATGTTGTTAAAGGAAAAACTGGACCAGTTGTGGCATGAAACTTCAGATCTTGCGCTGACCATCCTTTCAATAGTTTAACAATAGTCAATAGTCTACCATGTAAAAAGGAAATCAACTTCATTATTATACACTGCCAGCACTAACACAACACCCTGTTCCTCATGACTGCGACCACCACCACCCATCCCACACCCCCAATCCAAACCTAAATTAAACATCAGCTTCTTTATTCCTTGCCAGTATGAGAAAGTGTTGAGAAAAAAAATCCCCATTCAGACTTCTCCTGGTCCTTATTCTAAGGGCCTGGCTCATTATGGAATGTCTTGTCTGGTGCCACAACTAAAAAGTCTACATTACTCCCTTTTCACATGCCTGCCCCCTTCTTATATCCCTCCCCATCAGTGAAACAGAGGCAAACCTCACTTCTCTAGTATCGCCAATATCCAACAATGCTGTTCTAGACCATGATGTTATAAAAAATACTGTACCAGTTGTGGCTTAAAACTTCACATCTTGAGCTGCCCATCCTTTCAATAGTTTAACAATATTCAATAGTCTGCCATGTAAAAAGGAAATCAAATTCATTATAATACACTGCCAGCCCTAACACAACACTTTGTTCCTCATGACTGCGACCACCACCATCCATCACACACCCCCTCCAAAATACAAACACAAATTCACTTATGGACTTGCAGTTTCTTCATCCATCCTTGTGTTTGGAGTCTTATTCCTTATCTCTACTAGTCTACAATATCGTCTTATTAAGTTTCGCTATCTTGAGGCAACAGACACTACTCAAAGGGTCCTGGCCTCTACATATACTCTTTTGGTTAATGAGGAGCCACTTACTTCAGCTCTGGCAGCCCAAAATCAGTGGTTGCCATGGTGTGGCTTGACATCATAAAGCCTCAGATTCACCATCCAGGAGGGGCGGGGGTGGCAGAGGATGCAGAAAATTCAGACACTCTGGTTATAGAACAGAGACCTTCCTCTTAACTCCTAGAAATTTAACCAAACTGACCTCTCTCTCTCTCTCATTTCCTCTACTTCCATTAAAGTCCAGCATATGGCAAGGAGGTGGTGTTTCCTCTAAGACAATTCCCATACTCCCCCGTCATTTCAGTGGTCCCTTCCACTATGATCAGTTGCTAACATTTCCTAGGATTTTGAGTGTTGTTTTAATGGATGTTTTATTTTTGAGTAGTTCCAGATTTACAGAAATATTGTGAAGATAATAACAATGTACACCATACCCAATTTCCCTTATTACTAATATCTTACATATGTATGGGGTAAATGTAACATGAAGTGAATCATCAGTGAAACTGTTAAAGTGAAACCTCACTTCTCTAGTATCTCCAATATCCAGCATTGCTGTTCTAGACCAAGTTGTTAAAGGAAAAACTGAAACACTTGTGGCATAAATGTTCAGATCTTGAGTTGACCATACTTTCAATAGTTTAACAGTATTAAATAGTCTACCATGTAAAAAGGAAATCAAATTCATTATTATACACTGCCAGCACTATCACAACACCCTGTTCCTCATGACTGTGACCACCAACATCCATCACACCCCCCCTCCAAAATACAAACATAAATTCACTTATGGACTTGCAGTTTCTTCATCCATCCTTGTGTTTGGAGTCTTATTCCTTATCTCTACTAGTCTACAATATCGTCTTATTAAGTTTCGCTATCTTGAGGCAACAGACACTACTCAAAGGGTCCTGGCCTCTACATATACTCTTTTGGTTAATGAGGAGCCACTTACTTCAGCTCTGGCAGCCCAAAATCAGTGGTTGCCATGGTGTGGCTTGACATCACAAAGCCTCAGCTTCACCATCCAGGAGGGGCGGGGGTGGCAGAGGATGCAGAAAATTCAGACACTCTGGTCATAGAACAGAGACCTTCCTCTTAACTCCTAGAAATTTAACCAAACTGACCTCTCTCTCTCTCTCATTTCCTCTACTTCCATTAAAGTCCAGCATATGGCAAGGAGGTGGTGTTTCCTCTAAGACAATTCCCATACTCCCCCGTCATTTCAGTGGTCCCTTCCACTATGATCAGTTGCTACCATTTCCTAGGATTTTGAGTGTTGTTTTAATGGATGTTTTATTTTTGAGTAGTTCCAGATTTACAGAAAAATTGTGAAGATCATAGCCATGTACACCATACCCAATTTCCCTTATTACTAATAACTTACTTATGTATGGGGTAAATGTAACATGAAGTGAATCATCAGTGAAACAGAGTGAAACCTCACTTCTCTAGTATCTCCAATATCCAGCAATGCTGTTCTAGACCATGTTGTTAAAGGAAAAACTGGACCAGTTGTGGCATAAAACTTCAGATCTTGCGCTGACCATCCTTTCAATAGTTTAACAATATTCAATAGTCTACCATGTAAAAAGGAAATCAACTTCATTATTATACACTGCCAGCACTAACACAACACCCTGTTCCTCATGACTGCGACCACCACCACCCATCCCACACCCCCAATCCAAACCTAAATTAAACATCAGCTTCTTTATTCCTTGCCAGTATGAGAAAGTGTTGAGAAAAAAAAATCCCCATTCAGACTTCTCCTGGTCCTTATTCTAAGGGCCTGGCTCATTATGGAATGTCTTGTCTGGTGCCACAACTAAAAAGTCTACATTACTCCCTTTTCACATGCCTGCCCCCTTCTTATATCCCTCCCCATCAGTGAAACAGAGGCAAACCTCACTTCTCTAGTATCGCCAATATCCAACAATGCTGTTCTAGACCATGATGTTATAAAAAATACTGTACCAGTTGTGGCTTAAAACTTCACATCTTGAGCTGCCCATCCTTTCAATAGTTTAACAATATTCAATAGTCTGCCATGTAAAAAGGAAATCAAATTCATTATAATACACTGCCAGCCCTAACACAACACTTTGTTCCTCATGACTGCGACCACCACCATCCATCACACACCCCCTCCAAAATACAAACACAAATTCACTTATGGACTTGCAGTTTCTTCATCCATCCTTGTGTTTGGAGTCTTATTCCTTATCTCTACTAGTCTACAATATCGTCTTATTAAGTTTCGCTATCTTGAGGCAACAGACACTACTCAAAGGCTCCTGGCCTCTACATATACTCCTAGATTAATGAGGAGCCACTCACTTCAGCTCTGGTTGCCCAAAATCAGTGGTTAACATGCTGTGGCTTGAAATCACAAAGCCTCAGCTTCACCATCCAGGAGGTTGCGAGGGTGTAAGAGGATGCAGAAATCTCAGACACTGGTCATAAAACAGAGAACTCCCTCTTAACTCCTAAAATTTTTCCCAAACTGAGCTCTCTATCTCATTTCCTCCAGTTCCATTACAGTCCAGCATATGGCAGGGAGGTGGTGTTTCCTCTAAGACAATTCCCATACTCCCCCGTCATTTCAGTGGTCCATTCCACTATGATCAGTTGCTACCATTTCCTAGGTTTCCGAGTGTTGTTTTAATGGATTTTTTTTTATTTTAGATTAGTTCTAGATTTACAGAAAAATTGTGAAGATAATAGCCATGTACACCATACCCAATTTCCCTTATTACTAATATCTTACTTATGTATGGGGTAAATGTAACATGAAGTGAATCATCAGTGAAACAGAGTGAAACCTCACTTCTCTAGTATCTCCAATATCCAGCAATGCTGTTCTAGACCATGTTGTTAAAGGAAAAACTGGACCAGTTGTGGCATGAAACTTCAGATCTTGCGCTGACCATCCTTTCAATAGTTTAACAATAGTCAATAGTCTACCATGTAAAAAGGAAATCAACTTCATTATTATACACTGCCAGCACTAACACAACACCCTGTTCCTCATGACTGCGACCACCACCACCCATCCCACACCCCCAATCCAAACCTAAATTAAACATCAGCTTCTTTATTCCTTGCCAGTATGAGAAAGTGTTGAGAAAAAAAATCCCCATTCAGACTTCTCCTGGTCCTTATTCTAAGGGCCTGGCTCATTATGGAATGTCTTGTCTGGTGCCACAACTAAAAAGTCTACATTACTCCCTTTTCACATGCCTGCCCCCTTCTTATATCCCTCCCCATCAGTGAAACAGAGGCAAACCTCACTTCTCTAGTATCGCCAATATCCAACAATGCTGTTCTAGACCATGATGTTATAAAAAATACTGTACCAGTTGTGGCTTAAAACTTCACATCTTGAGCTGCCCATCCTTTCAATAGTTTAACAATATTCAATAGTCTGCCATGTAAAAAGGAAATCAAATTCATTATAATACACTGCCAGCCCTAACACAACACTTTGTTCCTCATGACTGCGACCACCACCATCCATCACACACCCCCTCCAAAATACAAACACAAATTCACTTATGGACTTGCAGTTTCTTCATCCATCCTTGTGTTTGGAGTCTTATTCCTTATCTCTACTAGTCTACAATATCGTCTTATTAAGTTTCGCTATCTTGAGGCAACAGACACTACTCAAAGGGTCCTGGCCTCTACATATACTCTTTTGGTTAATGAGGAGCCACTTACTTCAGCTCTGGCAGCCCAAAATCAGTGGTTGCCATGGTGTGGCTTGACATCACAAAGCCTCAGCTTCACCATCCAGGAGGGGCGGGGGTGGCAGAGGATGCAGAAAATTCAGACACTCTGGTCATAGAACAGAGACCTTCCTCTTAACTCCTAGAAATTTAACCAAACTGACCTCTCTCTCTCTCTCATTTCCTCTACTTCCATTAAAGTCCAGCATATGGCAAGGAGGTGGTGTTTCCTCTAAGACAATTCCCATACTCCCCCGTCATTTCAGTGGTCCCTTCCACTATGATCAGTTGCTACCATTTCCTAGGATTTTGAGTGTTGTTTTAATGGATGTTTTATTTTTGAGTAGTTCCAGATTTACAGAAATATTGTGAAGATAATAGCCATGTACACCATACCCAATTTCCCTTATTACTAATATCTTACTTATGTATGGGGTAAATGTAACATGAAATGAATCATCAGTGAAACAGAGTGAAACCTCACTTCTCTAGTATCTCCAATATCCAGCAATGCTGTTCTAGACCATGTTGTTAAAGGAAAAACTGGACCAGTTGTGGCATAAAACTTCAGATCTTGCGCTGACCATCCTTTCAATAGTTTAACAATAGTCAATAGTCTACCATGTAAAAAGGAAATCAACTTCATTATTATACACTGCCAGCACTAACACAACACCCTGTTCCTCATGACTGCGACCACCACCACCCATCCCACACCCCCAATCCAAACCTAAATTAAACATCAGCTTCTTTATTCCTTGCCAGTATGAGAAAGTGTTGAGAAAAAAAATCCCCATTCAGACTTCTCCTGGTCCTTATTCTAAGGGCCTGGCTCATTATGGAATGTATTGTCTGGTGCCACAACTAAAAAGTCTACATTACTCCCTTTTCACATGCCTGCCCCCTTCTTATATCCCTCCCCATCAGTGAAACAGAGGCAAACCTCACTTCTCTAGTATCGCCAATATCCAACAATGCTGTTCTAGACCATGATGTTATAAAAAATACTGTACCAGTTGTGGCTTAAAACTTCACATCTTGAGCAGCCCATCCTTTCAATAGTTTAACAATATTCAATAGTCTGCCATGTAAAAAGGAAATCAAATTCATTATAATACACTGCCAGCCCTAACACAACACTTTGTTCCTCATGACTGCGACCACCACCATCCATCACACACCCCCTCCAAAATACAAACACAAATTCACTTATGGACTTGCAGTTTCTTCATCCATCCTTGTGTTTGGAGTCTTATTCCTTATCTCTACTAGTCTACAATATCGTCTTATTAAGTTTCGCTATCTTGAGGCAACAGACACTACTCAAAGGGTCCTGGCCTCTACATATACTCTTTTGGTTAATGAGGAGCCACTTACTTCAGCTCTGGCAGCCCAAAATCAGTGGTTGCCATGGTGTGGCTTGACATCACAAAGCCTCAGCTTCACCATCCAGGAGGGGCGGGGGTGGCAGAGGGTGCAGAAAATTCAGACACTCTGGTTATAGAACAGAGACCTTCCTCTTAACTCCTAGAAATTCAACCAAACTGACCTCTCTCTCTCTCTCTCTCATTTCCTCTACTTCCATTAAAGCCCAGCATATGGCAAGGAGGTGGTGTTTCCTCTAAGACAATTCCCATACTCCCCCGTCATTTCAGTGGTCCCTTCCACTATGATCAGTTGCTACCATTTCCTAGGATTTTGAGTGTTGTTTTAATGGATGTTTTATTTTTGAGTAGTTCCAGATTTGCAGAAATATTGTGAAGATAATAACAATGTACACCATACCCAATTTCCCTTATTACTAATATCTTACATATGTATGGGGCAAATGTAACATGAAGTGAATCATCAGTGAAACTGTTAAAGTGAAACCTCACTTCTCTAGTATCTCCAATATCCAGCATTGCTGTTCTAGACCAAGTTGTTAAAGGAAAAACTGAAACACTTGTGGCATAAATGTTCAGATCTTGAGTTGACCATACTTTCAATAGTTTAACAGTATTAAATAGTCTACCATGTAAAAAGGAAATCAAATTCATTATTATACACTGCCAGCACTATCACAACACCCTGTTCCTCATGACTGCGACCACCAACATCCATCACACCCCCCCTCCAAAATAAAAACATAAATTCACTTATGGACTTGCAGTTTCTTCATCCATCCTTGTGTTTGGAGTCTTATTCCTTATCTCTACTAGTCTACAATATCGTCTTATTAAGTTTCGCTATCTTGAGGCAACAGACACTACTCAAAGGGTCCTGGCCTCTACATATAGTCTTTTGGTTAATGAGGAGCCACTTACTTCAGCTCTGGCAGCCCAAAATCAGTGGTTGCCATGGTGTGGCTTGACATCACAAAGCCTCAGCTTCACCATCCAGGAGGGGCGGGGGTGGCAGAGGATGCAGAAAATTCAGACACTCTGGTTATAGAACAGAGACCTTCCTCTTAACTCATAGAAATTTAACCAAACTGACCTCTCTCTCTCTCTCATTTCCTCTACTTCCATTAAAGTCCAGCATATAGCAAGGAGGTGGTGTTTCCTCTAAGACAATTCCCATACTCCCCCGTCATTTCAGTGGTCCCTTCCACTATGATCAGTTGCTACCATTTCCTAGGATTTTGAGTGTTGTTTTAATGGATGTTTTATTTTTGAGTAGTTCCAGATTTACAGAAATATTGTGAAGATAATAACAATATACACCATACCCAATTTCCCTTATTACCAATATCTTACATATGTATGGGGCAAATGTAACATGAAGTGAATCATCAGTGAAACTGTTAAAGTGAAACCTCACTTCTCTAGTATCTCCAATATCCAGCATTGCTGTTCTAGACCAAGTTGTTAAAGGAAAAACTGAAACACTTGTGGCATAAATGTTCAGATCTTGAGTTGACCATACTTTCAATAGTTTAACAGTATTAAATAGTCTACCATGTAAAAAGGAAATCAAATTCATTATTATACACTGCCAGCACTATCACAACACCCTGTTCCTCATGACTGCGACCACCAACATCCATCACACCCCCCCTCCAAAATACAAACATAAATTCACTTATGGACTTGCACTTTCTTCATCCATCCTTGTGTTTGGAGTCTTATTCCTTATCTCTACTAGTCTACAATATCGTCTTATTAAGTTTCGCTATCTTGAGGCAACAGACACTACTCAAAGGGTCCTGGCCTCTACATATACTCTTTTGGTTAATGAGGAGCCACTCACTTCAGCTCTGGCAGCCCAAAATCAGTGGTTGCCATGGTGTGGCTTGACATCACAAAGCCTCAGCTTCACCATCCAGGAGGGGCGGGGGTGGCAGAGGATGCAGAAAATTCAGACACTCTGGTTATAGAACAGAGACCTTCCTCTTAACTCCTAGAAATTTAACCAAACTGACCTCTCTCTCTCTCTCATTTCCTCTACTTCCATTAAAGTCCAGCATATAGCAAGGAGGTGGTGTTTCCTCTAAGAAAATTCCCATACTCCCCCGTCATTTCAGTGGTCCCTTCCACTATGATCAGTTGCTACCATTTCCTAGGATTTTGAGTGTTGTTTTAATGGATGTTTTATTTTTGAGTAGTTCCAGATTTACAGAAATATTGTGAAGATAATAACAATGTACACCATACCCAATTTCCCTTATTACCAATATCTTACATATGTATGGGGCAAATGTAACATGAAGTGAATCATCAGTGAAACTGTTAAAGTGAAACCTCACTTCTCTAGTATCTCCAATATCCAGCATTGCTGTTCTAGACCAAGTTGTTAAAGGAAAAACTGAAACACTTGTGGCATAAATGTTCAGATCTTGAGTTGACCATACTTTCAATAGTTTAACAGTATTAAATAGTCTACCATGTAAAAAGGAAATCAAATTCATTATTATACACTGCCAGCACTATCACAACACCCTGTTCCTCATGACTGCGACCACCAACATCCATCACACCCCCCCTCCAAAATACAAACATAAATTCACTTATGGACTTGCACTTTCTTCATCCATCCTTGTGTTTGGAGTCTTATTCCTTATCTCTACTAGTCTACAATATCGTCTTATTAAGTTTCGCTATCTTGAGGCAACAGACACTACTCAAAGGGTCCTGGCCTCTACATATACTCTTTTGGTTAATGAGGAGCCACTCACTTCAGCTCTGGCAGCCCAAAATCAGTGGTTGCCATGGTGTGGCTTGACATCACAAAGCCTCAGCTTCACCATCCAGGAGGGGCGGGGGTGGCAGAGGATGCAGAAAATTCAGACACTCTGGTTATAGAACAGAGACCTTCCTCTTAACTCCTAGAAATTTAACCAAACTGACCTCTCTCTCTCTCTCATTTCCTCTACTTCCATTAAAGTCCAGCATATGGCAAGGAGGTGGTGTTTCCTCTAAGACAATTCTCATACTCCCCCGTCATTTCAGTGGTCCCTTCCACTATGATCAGTTGCTACCATTTCCTAGGATTTTGAGTGTTGTTTTAATGGATGTTTTATTTTTGAGTAGTTCCAGATTTACAGAAATATTGTGAAGATAATAACAATGTACACCATACCCAATTTCCCTTATTACTAATATCTTACATATGTATGGGGCAAATGTAACATGAAGTGAATCATCAGTGAAACTGTTAAAGTGAAACCTCACTTCTCTAGTATCTCCAATATCCAGCATTGCTGTTCTAGACCAAGTTGTTAAAGGAAAAACTGAAACACTTGTGGCATAAATGTTCAGATCTTGAGTTGACCATACTTCCAATAGTTTAACAGTATTAAATAGTCTACCATGTAAAAAGGAAATCAAATTCATTATTATACACTGCCAGCACTATCACAACACCCTGTTCCTCATGACTGCGACCACCAACATCCATCACAACCCCCCTCCAAAATACAAACATAAATTCACTTATGGACTTGCAGTTTCTTCATCCATCCTTGTGTTTGGAGTCTTATTCCTTATCTCTACTAGTCTACAATATCGTCTTATTAAGTTTCGCTATCTTGAGGCAACAGACACTACTCAAAGGGTCCTGGCCTCTACATATAGTCTTTTGGTTAATGAGGAGCCACTTACTTCAGCTCTGGCAGCCCAAAATCAGTGGTTGCCATGGTGTGGCTTGACATCACAAAGCCTCAGCTTCACCATCCAGGAGGGGCGGGGGTGGCAGAGGATGCAGAAAATTCAGACACTCTGGTTATAGAACAGAGACCTTCCTCTTAACTCCTAGAAATTTAACCAAACTGACCTCTCTCTCTCTCTCATTTCCTCTACTTCCATTAAAGTCCAGCATATAGCAAGGAGGTGGTGTTTCCCATAAGACAATTCCCATACTCCCCCGTCATTTCAGTGGTCCCTTCCACTATGATCAGTTGCTACCATTTCCTAGGATTTTGAGTGTTGTTTTAATGGATGTTTTATTTTTGAGTAGTTCCAGATTAACAGAAATATTGTGAAGATAATAACAATGTACACCATACCCAATTTCCCTTATTACTAATATCTTACATATGTATGGGGCAAATGTAACATGAAGTGAATCATCAGTGAAACTGTTAAAGTGAAACCTCACTTCTCTAGTATCTCCAATATCCAGCATTGCTGTTCTAGACCAAGTTGTTAAAGGAAAAACTGAAACACTTGTGGCATAAATGTTCAGATCTTGAGTTGACCATACTTTCAATAGTTTAACAGTATTAAATAGTCTACCAAGTAAAAAGGAAATCAAATTCATTATTATACACTGCCAGCACTATCACAACACCCTGTTCCTCATGACTGCGACCACCAACAGGCATCACACCCCCCCTCCAAAATACAAACATAAATTCACTTATGGACTTGCAGTTTCTTCATCCATCCTTGTGTTTGGAGTCTTATTCCTTATCTCTACTAGTCTACAATATCGTCTTATTAAGTTTCGCTATCTTGAGGCAACAGACACTACTCAAAGGCTCCTGGCCTCTACATATACTCTTTAGATTAATGAGGAGCCACTCACTTCAGCTCTGGTTGCCCAAAATCAGTGGTTAACATGCTGTGGCTTGAAATCACAAAGCCTCAGCTTCACCATCCAGGAGGTTGCGAGGGTGTAAGAGGATGCAGAAATCTCAGACACTGGTCATAGAACAGAGACCTCCCTCTTAACTCGTCAAATGTTTTCCCAAACTGAGCTCTCTATCTCATTTCCTCCAGTTCCATTATAGTCCAGCATATGGCAGGGAGGTGGTGTTTCCTCTAAGACAATTCCCATACTCCCCCGTCATTTCAGTGGTCCATTCCACTATGATCAGTTGCTACCATTTCCTAGGTTTCGGAGTGTTGTTTTAATGGATTTTTTTTATTTTAGATTAGTTCCAGATTTACAGAAAAATTGTTAAGATAATAGCCATGTACACCATACCCAATTTCCCTTATTAGTAATATCTTACTTATGTATGGGGTAAATGTAACATGAAGTGAATCATCAGTGAAACAGAGTGAAACCTCACTTCTCTAGTATCTCCAATATCCAGCAATGCTGTTCTAGACCATGTTGTTAAAGGAAAAACTGGACCAGTTGTGGCATAAAACTTCAGATCTTGCGCTGACCATCCTTTCAATAGTTTAACAATATTCAATAGTCTACCATGTAAAAAGGAAATCAACTTCATTATTATACACTGCCAGCACTAACACAACACCCTGTTCCTCATGACTGCGACCACCACCACCCATCCCACACCCCCAATCCAAACCTAAATTAAACATCAGCTTCTTTATTCCTTGCCAGTATGAGAAAGTGTTGAGAAAAAAAATCCCCATTCAGACTTCTCCTGGTCCTTATTCTAAGGGCCTGGCTCATTATGGAATGTCTTGTCTGGTGCCACAACTAAAAAGTCTACATTACTCCCTTTTCACATGCCTGCCCCCTTCTTATATCCCTCCCCATCAGTGAAACAGAGGCAAACCTCACTTCTCTAGTATCGCCAATATCCAACAATGCTGTTCTAGACCATGATGTTATAAAAAATACTGTACCAGTTGTGGCTTAAAACTTCACATCTTGAGCAGCCCATCCTTTCAATAGTTTAACAATATTCAATAGTCTGCCATGTAAAAAGGAAATCAAATTCATTATAATACACTGCCAGCCCTAACACAACACTTTGTTCCTCATGACTGCGACCACCACCATCCATCACACACCCCCTCCAAAATACAAACACAAATTCACTTATGGACTTGCAGTTTCTTCATCCATCCTTGTGTTTGGAGTCTTATTCCTTATCTCTACTAGTCTACAATATCGTCTTATTAAGTTTCGCTATCTTGAGGCAACAGACACTACTCAAAGGGTCCTGGCCTCTACATATACTCTTTTGGTTAATGAGGAGCCACTTACTTCAGCTCTGGCAGCCCAAAATCAGTGGTTGCCATGGTGTGGCTTGACATCACAAAGCCTCAGCTTCACCATCCAGGAGGGGCGGGGGTGGCAGAGGATGCAGAAAATTCAGACACTCTGGTTATAGAACAGAGACCTTCTTCTTAACTCCTAGAAATTCAACCAAACTGACCTCTCTCTCTCTCTCTCTCATTTCCTCTACTTCCATTAAAGCCCAGCATATGGCAAGGAGGTGGTGTTTCCTCTAAGACAATTCCCATACTCCCCCGTCATTTCAGTGGTCCCTTCCACTATGATCAGTTGCTACCATTTCCTAGGATTTTGAGTGTTGTTTTAATGGATGTTTTATTTTTGAGTAGTTCCAGATTTACAGAAATATTGTGAAGATAATAACAATGTACACCATACCCAATTTCCCTTATTACTAATATCTTACATATGTATGGGGCAAATGTAACATGAAGTGAATCATCAGTGAAACTGTTAAAGTGAAACCTCACTTCTCTAGTATCTCCAATATCCAGCATTGCTGTTCTAGACCAAGTTGTTAAAGGAAAAACTGAAACACTTGTGGCATAAATGTTCAGATCTTGAGTTGACCATACTTTCAATAGTTTAACAGTATTAAATAGTCTACCATGTAAAAAGGAAATCAAATTCATTATTATACACTGCCAGCACTATTACAACACCCTGTTCCTCATGACTGCGACCACCAACATCCATCACACCCCCCCTCCAAAATAAAAACATAAATTCACTTATGGACTTGCAGTTTCTTCATCCATCCTTGTGTTTGGAGTCTTATTCCTTATCTCTACTAGTCTACAATATCGTCTTATTAAGTTTCGCTATCTTGAGGCAACAGACACTACTCAAAGGGTCCTGGCCTCTACATATACTCTTTTGGTTAATGAGGAGCCACTTACTTCAGCTCTGGCAGCCCAAAATCAGTGGTTGCCATGGTGTGGCTTGACATCACAAAGCCTCAGCTTCACCATCCAGGAGGGGCGGGGGTGGCAGAGGATGCAGAAAATTCAGACACTCTGGTTATAGAACAGAGACCTTCCTCTTAACTCCTAGAAATTTAACCAAACTGACCTCTCTCTCTCTCTCATTTCCTCTACTTCCATTAAAGTCCAGCATATAGCAAGGAGGTGGTGTTTCCTCTAAGACAATTCCCATACTCCCCCGTCATTTCAGTGGTCCCTTCCACTATGATCAGTTGCTACCATTTCCTAGGATTTTGAGTGTTGTTTTAATGGATGTTTTATTTTTGAGTAGTTCCAGATTTACAGAAATATTGTGAAGATAATAACAATATACACCATACCCAATTTCCCTTATTACCAATATCTTACATATGTATGGGGCAAATGTAACATGAAGTGAATCATCAGTGAAACTGTTAAAGTGAAACCTCACTTCTCTAGTATCTCCAATATCCAGCATTGCTGTTCTAGACCAAGTTGTTAAAGGAAAAACTGAAACACTTGTGGCATAAATGTTCAGATCTTGAGTTGACCATACTTTCAATAGTTTAACAGTATTAAATAGTCTACCATGTAAAAAGGAAATCAAATTCATTATTATACACTGCCAGCACTATCACAACACCCTGTTCCTCATGACTGCGACCACCAACATCCATCACACCCCCCCTCCAAAATACAAACATAAATTCACTTATGGACTTGCACTTTCTTCATCCATCCTTGTGTTTGGAGTCTTATTCCTTATCTCTACTAGTCTACAATATCGTCTTATTAAGTTTCGCTATCTTGAGGCAACAAACACTACTCAAAGGGTCCTGGCCTCTACATATACTCTTTTGGTTAATGAGGAGCCACTCACTTCAGCTCTGGCAGCCCAAAATCAGTGGTTGCCATGGTGTGGCTTGACATCACAAAGCCTCAGCTTCACCATCCAGGAGGGGCGGGGGTGGCAGAGGATGCAGAAAATTCAGACACTCTGGTCATAGAACAGAGACCTTCCTCTTAACTCCTAGAAATTTAACCAAACTGACCTCTCTCTCTCTCATTTCCTCTACTTCCATTAAAGTCCAGCATATAGCAAGGAGGTGGTGTTTCCTCTAAGACAATTCCCATACTCCCCCGTCATTTCAGTGGTCCCTTCCACTATGATCAGTTGCTACCATTTCCTAGGATTTTGAGTGTTGTTTTAATGGATGTTTTATTTTTGACTAGTTCCAGATTTACAGAAATATTGTGAAGATAATAACAATGTACAACATACCCAATATCCCTTATTACTAATATCTTACTTATGTATGGGGCAAATGTAACATGAAGTGAATCATCAGTGAAACTGTTAAAGTGAAACCTCACTTCTCTAGTATCTCCAATATCCAGCAATGCTGTTCTAGACCATGTTGTTAAAGGAAAAACTGGACCAGTTGTGGCATAAAACTTCAGATCTTGAGTTGACCATCCTTTCAATAGTTTACCAATATTCAATAGTCTACCATGTAAAAAGGAAATCAACTTCATTATTATACACTGCCAGCACTAACACAACACCCTGTTCCTCATGCCTGCGACCACCACAACCCATCCCACACCCCCAATCCAAACCTAAATTAAACATCAGCTTCTTTATTCCTTGCCAGTATGAGAAAGTGTTGAGAAAAAAAATCCCCATTCAGACTTCTCCTGGTCCTTATTCTAAGGGCCTGGCTCATTATGGAATGTCTTGTCTGGTGCCACAACTAAAAAGTCTACATTACTCCCTTTTCACATGCCTGCCCCCTTCTTATATCCCTCCCCATCAGTGAAACAGAGGCAAACCTCACTTCTCTAGTATCGCCAATATCCAACAATGCTGTTCTAGACCATGATGTTATAAAAAATACTGTACCAGTTGTGGCTTAAAACTTCACATCTTGAGCTGCCCATCCTTTCAATAGTTTAACAATATTCAATAGTCTACCATGTAAAAAGGAAATCAAATTCATTATAATACACTGCCAGCCCTAACAAAACACTTTGTTCCTCATGACTGCGACCACCACCATCCATTACACACCCCCTCCAAAATACAAACACAAATTCACTTATGGACTTGCAGTTTCTTCATCCATCCTTGTGTTTGGAGTCTTATTCCTTATCTCTACTAGTCTACAATATCGTCTTATTAAGTTTCGCTATCTTGAGGCAACAGACACTACTCAAAGGGTCCTGGCCTCTACATATACTCTTTTGGTTAATGAGGAGCCACTTACTTCAGCTCTGGCAGCCCAAAATCAGTGGTTGCCATGGTGTGGCTTGACATCACAAAGCCTCAGCTTCACCATCCTGGAGGGGCGGGGGTGGCAGAGGATGCAGAAAATTCAGACACTCTGGTTATAGAACAGAGACCTTCCTCTTAACTCCTAGAAATTTAACCAAACTGACCTCTCTCTCTCTCTCATTTCCTCTACTTCCATTAAAGCCCAGCATATGGCAAGGAGGTGGTGTTTCCTCTAAGACAATTCCCATACTCCCCCGTCATTTCAGTGGTCCCTTCCACTATGATCAGTTGCTACCATTTCCTAGTTTTCGGAGTGTTGTTTTAATGGATTTTTTTTATTTTAGATTAGTTGCAGATTTACAGAAAAATTGTGAAGATCATAGCCATGTACACCATACCCAATTTCCCTTATTACTAATATCTTACATATGTATGGGGCAAATGTAACATGAAGTGAATCATCAGTGAAACTGTTAAAGTGAAACCTCACTTCTCTAGTATCTCCAATATCCAGCATTGCTGTTCTAGACCAAGTTGTTAAAGGAAAAACTGAAACACTTGTGGCATAAATGTTCAGATCTTGAGTTGACCATACTTTCAATAGTTTAACAGTATTAAATAGTCTACCATGTAAAAAGGAAATCAAATTCATTATTATACACTGCCAGCACTATCACAACACCCTGTTCCTCATGACTGCGACCACCAACATCCATCACACCCCCCCTCCAAAATACAAACATAAATTCACTTATGGACTTGCAGTTTCTTCATCCATCCTTGTGTTTGGAGTCTTATTCCTTATCTCTACTAGTCTACAATATCGTCTTATTAAGTTTCGCTATCTTGAGGCAACAGACACTACTCAAAGGGTCCTGGCCTCTACATATACTCTTTTGGCTAATGAGAAGCCACTTACTTCAGCTCTGGCAGCCCAAAATCAGTGGTTGCCATGGTGTGGCTTGACATCACAAAGCCTCAGCTTCACCATCCAGGAGGGGCGGGGGTGGCAGAGGATGCAGAAAATTCAGACACTCTGGTTATAGAACAGAGACCTTCCTCTTAACTCCTAGAAATTTAACCAAACTGACCTCTCTCTCATTTCCTCTACTTCCATTAAAGTCCAGCATATGGCAAGGAGGTGGTGTTTCCTCTAAGACAATTCCCATACTCCCCCTTCATTTCAGTGGTCCCTTCCACTATGATCAGTTGCTACCATTTCCTAGGATTTTGAGTGTTCTTTTAATGGATGTTTTATTTTTGAGTAGTTCCAGATTTACAGAAATATTGTGAAGATAATAACAATGTACACCATACCCAATTTCACTTATTACCAATATCTTACATATGTATGGGGCAAATGTAACATGAAGTGAATCATCAGTGAAACTGTTAAAGTGAAACCTCTCTTCCCTAGTATCTCCAATATCCAGCATTGCTGTTCTAGACCAAGTTGTTAAAGGAAAAACTGAAACACTTGTGGCATAAATGTTCAGATCTTGAGTTGACCATACTTTCAATAGTTTAACAGTATTAAATAGTCTACCATGTAAAAAGGAAATCAAATTCATTATTATACACTGCCAGCACTATCACAACACCCTGTTCCTCATGACTGCGACCACCAACATCCATCACACCCCCCCTCCAAAATACAAACATAAATTCACTTATGGACTTGCAGTTTCTTCATCCATCCTTGTGTTTGGAGTCTTATTCCTTATCTCTACTAGTCTACAATATCGTCTTATTATGTTTCGCTATCTTGAGGCAACAGACACTACTCAAAAGGTCCTGGCCTCTACATATACTCTTTTGGTTAATGAGGAGCCACTTACTTCAGCTCTGGCAGCCCAAAATCAGTGGTTGCCATGGTGTGGCTTGACATCACAAAGCCTCAGCTTCACCATCCAGGAGGGGCGGGGGTGGCAGAGGATGCAGAAAATTCAGACACTCTGGTCATAGAACAGAGACCTTCCTCTTAACTCCTAGAAATTTAACCAAACTGACCTCTCTCTCTCTCTCATTTCCTCTACTTCCATTAAAGTCCAGCATGTGGCAAGGAGGTGGTGTTTCCTCTAAGAGAATTCCCATACTCCCCCGTCATTTCAGTGGTCCCTTCCACTATGATCAGTTGCTACCATTTCCTAGGATTTTGAGTGTTGTTTTAATGGATGTTTTATTTTTGAGTAGTTCCAGATTTAAAGAAATATTGTGAAGATAATAACAATGTACAACATACCCAATTTCCCTTATTACTAATATCTTACATATGTATGGGGCAAATGTAACATGAAGTGAATCATCAGTGAAACTGTTAAAGTGAAACCTCACTTCTCTAGTATCTCCAATATCCAGCATTGCTGTTCTAGACCAAGTTGTTAAAGGAAAAACTGAAACACTTGTGTCATAAATGTTAATATCTTGAGTTGACCATACTTTCAATAGTTTAACAGTATTAAATAGTCTACCATGTAAAAAGGAAATCAAATTCATTATTATACACTGCCAGCACTATCACAACACCCTGTTCCTCATGACTGCGACCACCAACATCCATCACACCCCCCTCCAAAATACAAACATAAATTCACTTATGGACTTGCAGTTTCTTCATCCATCCTTGTGTTTGGAGTCTTATTCCCTATCTCTACTAGTCTACAATGTCGTCTTATTAAGTTTCGCTATCTTGAGGCAACAGACACTACTCAAAGGGTCCTGGCCTCTACATATACTCTTTTGGTTAATGAGGAGCCACTTACTTCAGCTCTGGCAGCCCAAAATCAGTGGTTGCCATGGTGTGGCTTGACATCACAAAGCCTCAGCTTCACCATCCAGGAGGGGCGGGGGTGGCAGAGGATGCAGAAAATTCAGACACTCTGGTCATAGAACAGAGACCTTCCTCTTAACTCCTAGAAATTTAACCAAACTGACCTCTCTCTCTCTCTCATTTCCTCTACTTCCATTAAAGTCCAGCATATGGCAAGGAGGTGGTGTTTCCTCTAAGACAATTCCCATACTCCCCCGTCATTTCAGTGGTCCCTTCCACTATGATCAGTTGCTACCATTTCCTAGGATTTTGAGTGTTGTTTTAATGGATGTTTTATTTTTGAGTAGTTCCAGATTTACAGAAATATTGTGAAGATAATAACAATGTACACCATACCCAACTTCCCTTATTATTAATATCTTACATATGTATGGGGCAAATGTAACATGAAGTGAATCATCAGTGAAACTGTTAAAGTGAAACCTCACTTCTCTAGTATCTCCAATATCCAGCATTGCTGTTCTAGACCAAGTTGGTAAAGGAAAAACTGAAACACTTGTGGCATAAATGTTCAGATCTTGAGTTGACCATACTTTCAATAGTTTAACAGTATTAAATAGTCTACCATGTAAAAAGGAAATCAAATTCATTATTATACACTGCCAGCACTATCACAACACCCTGTTCCTCATGACTGCGACCACCAACATCCATCACACCCCCCCTCCAAAATACAAACATAAATTCACTTATGGACTTGCACTTTCTTCATCCATCCTTGTGTTTGGAGTCTTATTCCTTATCTCTACTAGTCTACAATATCGTCTTATTAAGTTTCGCTATCTTGAGGCAACAGACACTACTCAAAGGCTCCTTGCCTCTACATATACTCTTTAGATTAATGAGGAGCCACTCACTTCAGCTCTGGTTGCCCAAAATCAGTGGTTGCCATGCTGTGGCATGAAATCACAAAGCCTCAGCTTCACCATCCAGGAGGTCGTGAGGGTATAAGAGGATGCAGAAATCTCAGACACTGGTCATAGAACAGAGACCTCCCTCTTAACTCCTAAAATTTTTCTCAAACTGAGCTCTCTATCTCATTTCCTCCAGTTCCATTATAGTCCAGCATATGGCAGGGAGGTGGTGTTTCCTCTAAGATAATTCCCATACTCCCCCGTCATTTCAGTGGTCCATTCCACTATGATCAGTTGCTACCATTTCCTAGGTTTCGGAGTGTTGTTTTAATGGATTTTTTTTTATTTTAGATTAGTTCCAGATTTACAGAAAAATTGTGAAGATCATAGCCATGTACACCATACCCAATTTCCCTTATTACTAATATCTTACATATGTATGGGGCAAATGTAACATGAAGTGAATCATCTGTGAAACTGTTCAAGTGAAACCTCTCTTCCGTAGTATCTCCAATATCCAGCATTGCTGTTCTAGACCAAGTTGTTAATGGAAAAACTGGACCAGTAGTGGCATAAAACTTCAGATCTTGAGTTGACCATACTTTCAATAGTTTAACAGTATTAAATAGTCTACCATGTAAAAAGGAAATCAAATTCATTATTATACACTGCCAGCACTATCACAACACCCTGTTCCTCATGACTGCGACCACCAACATCCATCACACCCCCCCTCCAAAATACAAACATAAATTCACTTATGGACTTGCAGTTTCTTCATCCATCCTTGTGTTTGGAGTCTTATTCCTTATCTCTACTAGTCTACAATATCGTCTTATTAAGTTTCGCTATCTTGAGGCAACAGACACTACTCAAAAGGTCCTGGCCTCTACATATACTCTTTTGGTTAATGAGGAGCCACTTACTTCAGCTCTGGCAGCCCAAAATCAGTGGTTGCCATGGTGTGGCTTGACATCACAAAGCCTCAGCTTCACCACCCAGGAGGGGCGGTGGTAGCAGAGGATGCAGAAAATTCAGACACTCTGGTCATAGAACAGAGACCTTCCTCTTTACTCCTAGAAATTTAACCAAACTGACCTCTCTCTCTCTCTCATTTCCTCTACTTCCATTAAAGTCCAGCATATGGCAAGGAGGTGGTGTTTCCTCTAAGACAATTCCCATACTCCCCCGTCATTTCAGTGGTCCCTTCCACTATGATCAGTTGCTACCATTTCCTAGGATTTTGAGTGTTGTTTTAATGGATGTTTTATTTTTGAGTAGTTCCAGATTTACAGAAAAATTGTGAAGATCATAGCCATGTACACCATACCCAATTTCCCTTATTACTAATATCTTACATATGTATAGGGCAAATGTAACATGAAGTGAATCATCAGTGAAACTGTTAAAGTGAAACCTCACTTCTCTAGTATCTCCAATATCCAGCAATGCTGTTCTAGACCATGTTGTTAAAGGAAAAACTGGACCAGTTGTGGCATAAAACTTCAGATCTTGAGTTGACCATCCTTTCAATAGTTTAACGGTATTAAATAGTCTACCATGTAAAAAGGAAATCAAATTCATTATTATACACTGCCAGCACTATCACAACACCCTGTTCCTCATGACTGCGACCACCAACATCCATCACACCCCCCCTCCAAAATACAAACATAAATTCACTTATGGACTTGCAGTTTCTTCATCCATCCTTGTGTTTGGAGTCTTATTCCTTATCTCTACTAGTCTACAATATCGTCTTATTAAGTTTCGCTATCTTGAGGCAACAGACACTACTCAAAGGCCACTGGCCTCTACATATACTCTTTAGATCAATGAGGAGCCACTCACCTCAGCTCTGGTTGCCCAAAATCAGTGGTTGCCATGCTGTGGCTTGAAATCACAAAGCCTCAGCTTCACCATCCAGGAGGTCGCGAGGGTGTAAGAGGATGCAGAAATCTTAGACACTGGTCATAGAACAGAGACCTCCCTCTTAACTCCTAAAATTTTTCCCAAACTGAGCTCTCTATCTCATTTCCTCCAGTTCCATTATAGTCCAGCATATGGCAGGGAGGTGGTGTTTCCTCTAAGACAATTCCCATACTCCCCCGTCATTTCAGTGGTCCATTCCACTATGATCAGTTGCTACCATTTCCTAGGTTTCGGAGTGTTGTTTTAATGGATTTTTTTCATTTTAGATTAGTTCCAGATTTACAGAAAAATTGTGAAGATCATAGCCATGTACACCATACCCAATTTCCCTTATTACTAATATCTAACTCATGTATGGGGTAAATGTAACATGAAGTGAATCATCAGTGAAACTGTTAAAGTGAAACCTCACTTCTCTAGTATCTCCAATATCCAGCAATGCTGTTCTAGACCATGTTGTTAAAGGAAAAACTGGACCAGTTGTGGCATAAAACTTCAGATCTTGAGTTGACCATCCTTTCAATAGTTTAACAATATTCAATAGTCTACCATGTAAAAAGGAAATCAACTTCATTATTATACACTGCCAGCACTAACACAACACCCTGTTCCTCATGCCTGCGACCACCACAACCCATCCCACACCCCCAATCCAAACCTAAATTAAACATCAGCTTCTTTATTCCTTGCCAGTATGAGAAAGTGTTGAGAAAAAAAATCCCCATTCAGACTTCTCCTGGTCCTTATTCTAAGGGCCTGGCTCATTATGGAATGTCTTGTCTGGTGCCACAACTAAAAAGTCTACATTACTCCCTTTTCACATGCCTGCCCCCTTCTTATATCCCTCCCCATCAGTGAAACAGAGGCAAACCTCACTTCTCTAGTATCGCCAATATCCAACAATGCTGTTCTATACCATGATGTTATAAAAAATACTGTACCAGTTGTGGCTTAAAACTTCACATCTTGAGCTGCCCATCCTTTCAATAGTTTAACAATATTCAATAGTCTGCCATGTAAAAAGGAAATCAAATTCATTATTATACACTGCCAGCCCTAACACAACACTTTGTTCCTCATGACTGTGACCACCACCATCCATCACACACCCCCTCCAAAATACAAACATAAATTCACTTATGGACTTGCAGTTTCTTCATCCATCCTTGTGTTTGGAGTCTGATTCCTTATCTCTACTAGTCTACAATATCGTCTTAATAAGTTTCGCTATCTTGAGGCAACAGACACTACTCAAAAGGTCCTGGCCTCTACATATACTCTTTTGGTTAATGAGGAGCCACTTACTTCAGCTCTGGCAGCCCAAAATCAGTGGTTGCCATGGTGTGGCTTGACATCACAAAGCCTCAGCTTCACCATCCAGGAGGGGCGGGGGTGGCAGAGGATGCAGAAAATTCAGACACTCTGGTCATAGAACAGAGACCTTCCTCGAAACTCCTAGAAATTTAACCAAACTGACCTCTCTCTCTCTCTCATTTCCTCTACTTCCATTAAAGTCCAGCATATGGCAAGGAGGTGGTGTTTCCTCTAAGACAATTCCCATACTCCCCCGTCATTTCAGTGGTCTCTTCCACTATGATCAGTTGCTACCATTTCCTAGGATTTTGAGTGTTGTTTTAATGGATGTTTTATTTTTGAGTAGTTCCAGATTTACAGAAATATTGTGAAGATAATAACAATGTACACCATACCCAATTTCCCTCATTACCAATATCTTACATATGTATGGGGCAAATGTAACATGAAGTGAATCATCAGTGAAACTGTTAATGTGAAAACTCTCTTCCCTAGTATTTACAATATCCAGCATTGCTGTTCTAGACCAAGTTGTTAAAGGAAAAACTGAAACACTTGTGGCATAAATGTTCCGATCTTGAGTTGACCATACTTTCAATAGTTTAACAGTATTAAATAGTCTACCATGTAAAAAGGAAATCAAATTCATTATTATACACTGCCAGCACTATCACAACACCCTGTTCCTCATGACTGCGACCACCAACATCCATCACACACCCCCTCCAAAATACAAACATAAATTCACTTATGGACTTGCAGTTTCTTCATCCATCCTTGTGTTTGGAGTCTTATTCCTTATCTCTACTAGTCTACAATATCGTCTTATTAAGTTTCGCTATCTTGAGGCAACAGACACTACTCAAAGGGTCCTGGCCTCTACATATAGTCTTTTGGTTAATGAGGAGCCACTTACTTCAGCTCTGGCAGCCCAAAATCAGTGGTTGCCATGGTGTGGCTTGACATCACAAAGCCTCAGCTTCACCATCCAGGAGGGGCGGGGGTGGCAGAGGATGCAGAAAATTCAGACACTCTGGTTATAGAACAGAGACCTTCCTCTTAACTCCTAGAAATTTAACCAAACTGACCTCTCTCTCTCATTTCCTCTACTTCCATTAAAGCCCAGCATATGGCAAGGAGGTGGTGTTTCCTCTAAGACAATTCCCATACTCCCCCGTCATTTCAGTGGTCCATTCCACTATGATCAGTAGCTACCATTTCCTAGGTTTCGGAGTGTTGTTTTAATGGATTTTTTTTATTTTAGATTAGTTCCAGATTTACAGAAAAATTGTGAAGATCATAGCCATGTACACCATACCCAATTTCCCTTATTACTAATATCTTACATATGTATGGGGCAAATGTAACATGAAGTGAATCATCAGTGAAACTGTTAAAGTGAAACCTCTCTTCCGTAGTATCTCCAATATCCAGCATTGCTGTTCTAGACCAAGTTGTTAAAGGAAAAACTGAAACACTTGTGGCATAAATGTTCAGATCTTGAGTTGACCATACTTTCAATAGTTTAACAGTATTAAATAGTCTACCATGTAAAAAGGAAATCAAATTCATTATTATACACTGCCAGCACTATCACAACACCCTGTTCCTCATGACTGCGACCACCAACATCCATCACACCCCCCCTCCAAAATACAAACATAAATTCACTTATGGACTTGCAGTTTCTTCATCCATCCTTGTGTTTGGAGTCTTATTCCTTATCTCTACTAGTCTACAATATCGTCTTATTAAGTTTCGCTATCTTGAGGCAACAGACACTACTCAAAGGGTCCTGGCCTCTACATATAGTCTTTTGGTTAATGAGGAGCCACTTACTTCAGCTCTGTCAGCCCAAAATCAGTGGTTGCCATGGTGTGGCTTGACATCACAAAGCCTCAGCTTCACCATCCAGGAGGGGCGGGGGTGGCAGAGGGGCAGAAAATTCAGACACTCTGGTTATAGAACAGAGACCTTCCTCTTAACTCCTAGAAATTTAACCAAACTGACCTCTCTCTCTCATTTCCTCTACTTCCATTAAAGCCCAGCATATGGCAAGGAGGTGGTGTTTCCTCTAAGACAATTCCCATACTCCCCCGTCATTTCAGTGGTCCCTTCCACTATGATCAGTTGCTACCATTTCCTAGGTTTCAGAGTGTTGTTTTAATGGATTTTTTTTATTTTAGATTAGTTCCAGATTTACAGAAAAATTGTGAAGATCATAGCCATGTACACCATACCCAATTTCCCTTATTACTAATATCTTACATATGTATGGGGCAAATGTAACATGAAGTGAATCATCAGTGAAACTGTTAAAGTGAAACCTCTCTTCCCTAGTATCTCCAATATCCAGCATTGCTGTTCTAGACCAAGTTGTTAAAGGAAAAACTGAAACACTTGTGGCATAAATGTTCAGATCTTGAGTTGACCATACTTTCAATAGTTTAACAGTATTAAATAGTCTACCATGTAAAAAGGAAATCAAATACATTATTATACACTGCCAGCACTATCACAACACCCTGTTCCTCATGACTGCGACCACCAACATCCATCACACCCCCCCCTCCAAAATACAAACATAAATTCACTTATGGACTTGCAGTTTCTTCATCCATCCTTGTGTTTGGAGTCTTATTCCTTATCTCTACTTGTCTACAATATCGTCTTATTAAGTTTCGCTATCTTGAGGCAACAGACACTACTCAAAGGGTCCTGGCCACTACATATACTCTTTTGGTTAATGAGGAGCCACTTACTTCAGCTCTGGCAGCCCAAAATCAGTGGTTGCCATGGTGTGGCTTGACATCACAAAGCCTCAGCTTCACCATCCAGGAGGGGCGGGGGTGGCAGAGGATGCAGAATATTCAGACACTCTGGTCATAGAACAGAGACCTTCCTCTTAACTCCTAGAAATTTAACCAAACTGACCTCTCTCTCTCTCTCATTTCCTCTACTTCCATTAAAGTCCAGCATATGGCAAGGAGGTGGTGTTTCCTCTAAGACAATTCCCATACTCCCCCGTCATTTCAGTGGTCCCTTCCACTATGATCAGTTGCTACCATTTCCTAGGATTTTGAGTGTTGTTTTAATGGATGTTTTATTTTTGAGTAGTTCCAGATTTACAGAAATATTGTGAAGATAATAACAATGTACACCATACCCAATTTACCTTATTACTAATATCTTACATATGTATGGGGCAAATGTAACATGAAGTGAATCATCAGTGAAACTGTTAAAGTGAAACCTCACTTCTCTAGTATCTCCAATATCCAGCATTGCTGTTCTAGACCAAGTTGTTAAAGGAAAAACTGAAACACTTGTGGCATAAATGTTCAGATCTTGAGTTGACCATACTTTCAATAGTTTAACGGTATTAAATAGTCTACCATGTAAAAAGGAAATCAAATTCATTATTATACACTGCCAGCACTATCACAACACCCTGTTCCTCATGACTGCGACCACCAACATCCATCACACCCCCCCTCCAAAATACAAACATAAATTCACTTATGGACTTGCAGTTTCTTCATCCATCCTTGTGTTTGGAGTCTTATTCCTTATCTCTACTAGTCTACAATATCGTCTTATTAAGTTTCGCTATCTTGAGGCAACAGACACTACTCAAAAGGTCCTGGCCTCTACATATACTCTTTTGGTTAATGAGGAGCCACTTACTTCAGCTCTGGCAGCCCAAAATCAGTGGTTGCCATGGTGTGGCTTGACATCACAAAGCCTCAGCTTCACCATCCAGGAGGGGCGGGGGTGGCAGAGGATGCAGAAAATTCAGACACTCTGGTCATAGCACAGAGACCTTCCTCTTAACTCCTAGAAATTTAACCAAACTGACCTCTCTCTCATTTCCTCTACTTCCATTAAAGTCCAGCATATGGCAAGGAGGTGGTGTTTCCTCTAAGACAATTCCCATACTCCCCCTTCATTTCAGTGGTCCCTTCCACTATGATCAGTTGCTACCATTTCCTAGGATTTTGAGTGTTGTTTTAATGGATGTTTTATTTTTGAGTAGTTCCAGATTTACAGAAATATTGTGAAGATAATAACAATGTACAACATACCCAATTTCCCTTATTACTAATATCTTACATATGTATGGGGCAAATGTAACATGAAGTGAATCATCAGTGAAACTGTTAAAGTGAAACCTCACTTCTCTAGTATCTCCAATATCCAGCATTGCTGTTCTAGACCAAGTTGTTAAAGGAAAAACTGAAACACTTGTGGCATAAATGTTCAGATCTTGAGTTGACCATACTTTCAATAGTTTAACGGTATTAAATAGTCTACCATGTAAAAAGGAAATCAAATTCATTATTATACACTGCCAGCACTATCACAACACCCTGTTCCTCATGACTGCGACCACCAACATCCATCACACCCCCCCTCCAAAATACAAACATAAATTCACTTATGGACTTGCAGTTTCTTCATCCATCCTTGTGTTTGGAGTCTTATTCCTTATCTCTACTAGTCTACAATATCGTCTTATTAAGTTTCGCTATCTTGAGGCAACAGACACTACTCAAAAGGTCCTGGCCTCTACATATACTCTTTTGGTTAATGAGGAGCCACTTACTTCAGCTCTGGCAGCCCAAAATCAGTGGTTGCCATGGTGTGGCTTGACATCACAAAGCCTCAGCTTCACCATCCAGGAGGGCGGGGGTGGCAGAGGATGCAGAAAATTCAGACACTCTGGTTATAGAACAGAGACCTTCCTCTTAACTCCTAGAAATTTATCCAAACTGACCTCTCTCTCATTTCCTCTACTTCCATTAAAGTCCAGCATATGGCAAGGAGGTGGTGTTTCCTCAAAGACAATTCCCATACTCCCCCTTCATTTCAGTGGTCCCTTCCACTATGATCAGTTGCTACCATTTCCTAGGATTTTGAGTGTTGTTTTAATGGATGTTTTATTTTTGAGTAGTTCCAGATTTACAGAAATATTGTGAAGATAATAACAATGTACACCATACCCAATTTCCCTTGTTACCAATATCTTACATATGTATGGGGCAAATGTAACATGAAGTGAATCATCAGTGAAACTGTTAAAGTGAAACCTCTCTTCCCTAGTATCTCCAATATCCAGCATTGCTGTTCTAGACCAAGTTGTTAAAGGAAAAACTGAAACACTTGTGGCATAAATGTTCAGATCTTGAGTTGACCATACTTTCAATAGTTTAACAGTATTAAATAGTCTACCATGTAAAAAGGAAATCAAATTCATTATTATACACTGCCAGCACTATCACAACACCCTGTTCCTCATGACTGCGACCACCAACATCCATCACACCCCCCCTCCAAAATACAAACATAAATTCACTTATGGACTTGCAGTTTCTTCATCCATCCTTGTGTTTGGAGTCTTATTCCTTATCTCTACTAGTCTACAATATCGTCTTATTAAGTTTCGCTATCTTGAGGCAACAGACACTACTCAAAGGGTCCTGGCCACTACGTATACTCTTTTGGTTAATGAGGAGCCACTTACTTCAGCTCTGGCAGCCCAAAATCAGTGGTTGCCATGGTGTGGCTTGACATCACAAAGCCTCAGCTTCACCATCCAGGAGGGGCGGGGGTGGCAGAGGATGCAGAAAATTCAGACACTCTGGTCATAGAACAGAGACCTTCCTCTTAACTCCTAGAAATTTAACCAAACTGACCTCTCTCTCTCTCTCATTTCCTCTACTTCCATTAAAGTCCAGCATATGGCAAGGAGGTGGTGTTTCCTCTAAGACAATTCCCATACTCCCCCGTCATTTCAGTGGTCCCTTCCACTATGATCAGTTGCTACCATTTCCTAGGATTTTGAGTGTTGTTTTAATGGATGTTTTATTTTTGAGTAGTTCCAGATTTACAGAAATATTGTGAAGATAATAACAATGTACACCATACCCAATTTCCCTTATTACTAATATCTTACATATGTATGGGGCAAATGTAACATGAAGTGAATCATCAGTGAAACTGTTAAAGTGAAACCTCACTTCTCTAGTATCTCCAATATCCAGCATTGCTGTTCTAGACCAAGTTGTTAAAGGAAAAACAAACACTTGTGTCATAAATGTTAATATCTTGAGTTGACCATACTTTCAATAGTTTAACGGTATTAAATAGTCTACCATGTAAAAAGGAAATCAAATTCATTATTATACACTGCCAGCACTATCACAACACCCTGTTCCTCATGACTGCGACCAACAACATCCATCACACCCCCCCTCCAAAATACAAACATAAATTCACTTATGGACTTGCAGTTTCTTCATCCATCCTTGTGTTTGGAGTCTTATTCCTTATCTCTACTAGTCTACAATATCGTCTTATTAAGTTTCGCTATCTTGAGGCAACAGACACTACTCAAAGGGTCCTGGCCACTACATATACTCTTTTGGTTAATGAGGAGCCACTTACTTCAGCTCTGGCAGCCCAAAATCAGTGGTTGCCATGGTGTGGCTTGACATCACAAAGCCTCAGCTTCACCATCCAGGAGGGGCGGGGGTGGCAGAGGATGCAGAAAATTCAGACACTCTGGTCATAGAACAGAGACCTTCCTCTTAACTCCTAGAAATTTAACCAAACTGACCTCTCTCTCTCTCTCATTTCCTCTACTTCCATTAAAGTCCAGCATATGGCAAGGAGGTGGTGTTTCCTCTAAGACAATTCCCATACTCCCCCGTCATTTCAGTGGTCCCTTCCACTATGATCAGTTGCTACCATTTCCTAGGATTTTGAGTGTTGTTTTAATGGATGTTTTATTTTTGAGTAGTTCCAGATTTACAGAAATATTGTGAAGATAATAACAATGTACACCATACCCAATTTCCCTTATTACTAATATCTTACATATGTATGGGGCAAATGTAACATGAAGTGAATCATCAGTGAAACTGTTAAAGTGAAACCTCACTTCTCTAGTATCTCCAATATCCAGCATTGCTGTTCTAGACCAAGTTGTTAAAGGAAAAACTGAAACACTTGTGTCATAAATGTTAATATCTTGAGTTGACCATACTTTCAATAGTTTAACGGTATTAAATAGTCTACCATGTAAAAAGGAAATCAAATTCATTATTATACACTGCCAGCACTATCACAACACCCTGTTCCTCATGACTGCGACCACCAACATCCATCACACCCCCCCTCCAAAATACAAACATAAATTCACTTATGGACTTGCAGTTTCTTCATCCATCCTTGTGTTTGGAGTCTTATTCCTTATCTCTACTAGTCTACAATATCGTCTTATTAAGTTTCGCTATCTTGAGGCAACAGACACTACTCAAAGGGTCCTGGCCTCTACATATACTCTTTTGGTTAATGAGGAGCCACTTACTTCAGCTCTGGCAGCCCAAAATCAGTGGTTGCCATGGTGTGGCTTGACATCACAAAGCCTCAGCTTCACCATCCAGGAGGGGCGGGGGTGGCAGAGGATGCAGAAAATTCAGACACTCTGGTTATAGAACAGAGACCTTCCTCTTAACTCCTAGAAATTTAACCAAACTGACCTCTCTCTCATTTCCTCTACTTCCATTAAAGTCCAGCATATGGCAAGGAGGTGGTGTTTCCTCTAAGACAATTCCCATACTCCCCCTTCATTTCAGTGGTCCCTTCCACTATGATCAGTTGCTACCATTTCCTAGGATTTTGAGTGTTGTTTTAATGGATGTTTTATTTTTGAGTAGTTCCAGATTTACAGAAATATTGTGAAGATAATAACAATGTACACCATACCCAATTTCCCTTATTACCAATATCTTACATATGTATGGGGCAAATGTAACATGAAGTGAATCATCAGTGAAACTGTTAAAGTGAAACCTCTCTTCCCTAGTATCTCCAATATCCAGCATTGCTGTTCTAGACCAAGTTGTTAAAGGAAAAACTGAAACACTTGTGGCATAAATGTTCAGATCTTGAGTTGACCATACTTTCAATAGTTTAACAGTATTAAATAGTCTACCATGTAAAAAGGAAATCAAATTCATTATTATACACTGCCAGCACTATCACAACACCCTGTTCCTCATGACTGCGACCACCAACATCCATCACACCCCCCCTCCAAAATACAAACATAAATTCACTTATGGACTTGCAGTTTCTTCATCCATCCTTGTGTTTGGAGTCTTATTCCTTATCTCTACTAGTCTATAATATCGTCTTATTAAGTTTCGCTATCTTGAGGCAACAGACACTACTCAAAAGGTCCTGGCCTCTACATATACTCTTTTGGTTAATGAGGAGCCACTTACTTCAGCTCTGGCAGCCCAAAATCAGTGGTTGCCATGGTGTGGCTTGACATCACAAAGCCTCAGCTTCACCATCCAGGAGGGGCGGGGGTGGCAGAGGATGCAGAAAATTCAGACACTCTGGTTATAGAACAGAGACCTTCCTCTTAACTCCTAGAAATTTAACCAAACTGACCTCTCTCTCATTTCCTCTACTTCCATTAAAGTCCAGCATATGGCAAGGAGGTGGTGTTTCCTCTAAGATATTCCCATACTCCCCCTTCATTTCAGTGGTCCCTTCCACTATGATCAGTTGCTACCATTTCCTAGGATTTTGAGTGTTGTTTTAATGGATGTTTTATTTTTGAGTAGTTCCAGATTTACAGAAATATTGTGAAGATAATAACAATATACACCA
The DNA here is from genome assembly GCF_964212035.1 of Myotis nattereri. Classification (NCBI taxonomy): domain Eukaryota; kingdom Metazoa; phylum Chordata; class Mammalia; order Chiroptera; family Vespertilionidae; genus Myotis; species Myotis nattereri. The sequence continues at coordinate 9,079,826 of NC_138091.1, read as the reverse complement.
TACCCAATTTCCCTTATTACCAATATCTTACATATGTATGGGGCAAATGTAACATGAAGTGAATCATCAGTGAAACTGTTAAAGTGAAACCTCTCTTCCCTAGTATCTCCAATATCCAGCATTGCTGTTCTAGACCAAGTTGTTAAAGGAAAAACTGAAACACTTGTGGCATAAATGTTCAGATCTTGAGTTGACCATACTTTCAATAGTTTAACAGTATTAAATAGTCTACCATGTAAAAAGGAAATCAAATTCATTATTATACACTGCCAGCACTATCACAACACCCTGTTCCTCATGACTGCGACCACCAACATCCATCACACCCCCCCTCCAAAATACAAACATAAATTCACTTATGGACTTGCAGTTTCTTCATCCATCCTTGTGTTTGGAGTCTTATTCCTTATCTCTACTAGTCTACAATATCGTCTTATTAAGTTTCGCTATCTTGAGGCAACAGACACTACTCAAAGGGTCCTGGCCTCTACATATACTCTTTTGGTTAATGAGGAGCCACTTACTTCAGCTCTGGCAGCCCAAAATCAGTGGTTGCCATGGTGTGGCTTGACATCACAAAGCCTCAGCTTCACCATCCAGGAGGGGCGGGGGTGGCAGAGGATGCAGAAAATTCAGACACTCTGGTTATAGAACAGAGACCTTCCTCTTAACTCCTAGTAATTTAACCAAACTGACCTCTCTCTCATTTCCTCTACTTCCATTAAAGTCCAGCATATGGCAAGGAGGTGGTGTTTCCTCTAAGACAATTCCCATACTCCCCCGTCATTTCAGTGGTCCCTTCCACTATGATCAGTTGCTACCATTTCCTAGGATTTTGAGTGTTGTTTTAATGGATGTTTTATTTTTGAGTAGTTCCAGATTTACAGAAATATTGTGAAGATAATAACAATGTACACCATACCCAATTTCCCTTATTACTAATATCTTACATATGTATGGGGCAAATGTAACATGAAGTGAATCATCAGTGAAACTGTTAAAGTGAAACCTCACTTCTCTAGTATCTCCAATATCCAGCATTGCTGTTCTAGACCAAGTTGTTAAAGGAAAAACTGAAACACTTGTGGCATAAATGTTCAGATCTTGAGTTGACCATACTTTCAATAGTTTAACAGTATTAAATAGTCTACCATGTAAAAAGGAAATCAAATTCATTATTATACACTGCCAGCAGTATCACAACACCCTGTTCCTCATGTCTGCGACCACCAACATCCATCACACACCCCCTCCAAAATACAAACATAAATTCACTTATGTACTTGCAGTTTCTTCATCCATCCTTGTGTTTGGAGTCTTATTCCTTATCTCTACTAGTCTACAATATCGTCTTATTAAGTTTCGCTATCTTGAGGCAACAGACACTACTCAAAGGGTCCTGGCCTCTACATATACTCTTTTGGTTAATGAGGAGCCACTTACTTCAGCTCTGGCAGCCCAAAATCAGTGGTTGCCATGGTGTGGCTTGACATCACAAAGCCTCAGCTTCACCATCCAGGAGGGGCGGGGGTGGCAGAGGATGCAGAAAATTCAGACACTCTGGTCATAGAACAGAGACCTTCCTCTTAACTCCTAGAAATTTAACCAAACTGACCTCTCTCTCTCTCTCATTTCCTCTACTTCCATTAAAGTCCAGCATATGGCAAGGAGGTGGTGTTTCCTCTAAGACAATTCCCATACTCCCTCGTCATTTCAGTGGTCCCTTCCACTATGATCAGTTGCTACCATTTCCTAGGATTTTGAGTGTTGTTTTAATGGATGTTTTATTTTTGAGTAGTTCCAGATTTACAGAAATATTGTGAAGATAATAACAATGTACACCATACCCAATTTCCCTTATTACTAATATCTTACATATGTATGGGGCAAATGTAACATGAAGTGAATCATCAGTGAAACTGTTAAAGTGAAACCTCACTTCTCTAGTATCTCCAATATCCAGCATTGCTGTTCTAGACCAAGTTGTTAAAGGAAAAACTGAAACACTTGTGTAATAAATGTTAATATCTTGAGTTGACCATACTTTCAATAGTTTAACGGTATTAAATAGTCTACCATGTAAAAAGGAAATCAAATTCATTATTATACACTGCCAGCACTATCACAACACCCTGTTCCTCATGACTGCGACCACCAACATCCATCACACCCCCCCTCCAAAATACAAACATAAATTCATTTATGTACTTGCAGTTTCTTCATCCATCCTTGTGTTTGGAGTCTTATTCCTTATCTCTACTAGTCTACAATATCGTCTTATTAAGTTTCGCTATCTTGAGGCAACAGACACTACTCAAAGGGTCCTGGCCTCTACATATACTCTTTTGGTTAATGAGGAGCCACTTACTTCAGCTCTGGCAGCCCAAAATCAGTGGTTGCCATGGTGTGGCTTGACATCACAAAGCCTCAGCTTCACCATCCAGGAGGGGCGGGGGTGGCAGAGGATGCAGAAAATTCAGACACTCTGGTCATAGAACAGAGACCTTCCTCTTAACTCCTAGAAATTTAACCAAACTGACCTCTCTCTCATTTCCTCTACTTCCATTAAAGTCCAGCATATGGCAAGGAGGTGGTGTTTCCTCTAAGACAATTCCCATACTCCCCCTTCATTTCAGTGGTCCCTTCCACTATGATCAGTTGCTACCATTTCCTAGGATTTTGAGTGTTGTTTTAATGGATGTTTTATTTTTGAGTAGTTCCAGATTTACAGAAATATTGTGAAGATAATAACAATGTACACCATACCCAATTTCCCTTATTACCAATATCTTACATATGTATGGGGCAAATGTAACATGAAGTGAATCATCAGTGAAACTGTTAAAGTGAAACCTCTCTTCCCTAGTATCTCCAATATCCAGCATTGCTGTTCTAGACCAAGTTGTTAAAGGAAAAACTGAAACACTTGTGGCATAAATGTTCAGATCTTGAGTTGACCATACTTTCAATAGTTTAACAGTATTAAATAGTCTACCATGTAAAAAGGAAATCAAATTCATTATTATACACTGCCAGCACTATCACAACACCCTGTTCCTCATGACTGCGACCACCAACATCCATCACACCCCCCCTCCAAAATACAAACATAAATTCACTTATGGACTTGCAGTTTCTTCATCCATCCTTGTGTTTGGAGTCTTATTCCTTATCTCTACTAGTCTACAATATCGTCTTATTAAGTTTCGCTATCTTGAGGCAACAGACACTACTCAAAGGGTCCTGGCCACTACAAATACTCTTTTGGTTAATGAGGAGCCACTTACTTCAGCTCTGGCAGCCCAAAATCAGTGGTTGCCATGGTGTGGCTTGACATCACAAAGCCTCAGCTTCACCATCCAGGAGGGGCGGGGGTGGCAGAGGATGCAGAAAATTCAGACACTCTGGTCATAGAACAGAGACCTTCCTCTTAACTCCTAGAAATTTAACCAAACTGACCTCTCTCTCTCTCTCATTTCCTCTACTTCCATTAAAGTCCAGCATATGGCAAGGAGGTGGTGTTTCCTCTAAGACAATTCCCATACTCCCCCGTCATTTCAGTGGTCCCTTCCACTATGATCAGTTGCTACCATTTCCTAGGATTTTGAGTGTTGTTTTAATGGATGTTTTATTTTTGAGTAGTTCCAGATTTACAGAAATATTGTGAAGATAATAACAATGTACACCATACCCAATTTCCCTTATTACTAATATCTTACATATGTATGGGGCAAATGTAACATGAAGTGAATCATCAGTGAAACTGTTAAAGTGAAACCTCACTTCTCTAGTATCTCCAATATCCAGCATTGCTGTTCTAGACCAAGTTGTTAAAGGAAAAACTGAAACACTTGTGTAATAAATGTTAATATCTTGAGTTGACCATACTTTCAATAGTTTAACGGTATTAAATAGTCTACCATGTAAAAAGGAAATCAAATTCATTATTATACACTGCCAGCACTATCACAACACCCTGTTCCTCATGACTGCGACCACCAACATCCATCACACCCCCCCTCCAAAATACAAACATTAATTCATTTATGTACTTGCAGTTTCTTCATCCATCCTTGTGTTTGGAGTCTTATTCCTTATCTCTACTAGTCTACAATATCGTCTTATTAAGTTTCGCTATCTTGAGGCAACAGACACTACTCAAAGGGTCCTGGCCTCTACATATACTCTTTTGGTTAATGAGGAGCCACTTACTTCAGCTCTGGCAGCCCAAAATCAGTGGTTGCCATGGTGTGGCTTGACATCACAAAGCCTCAGCTTCACCATCCAGGAGGGGCGGGGGTGGCAGAGGATGCAGAAAATTCAGACACTCTGGTTATAGAACAGAGACCTTCCTCTTAACTCCTAGAAATTTAACCAAACTGACCTCTCTCTCATTTCCTCTACTTCCATTAAAGTCCAGCATATGGCAAGGAGGTGGTGTTTCCTCTAAGACAATTCCCATACTCCCCCTTCATTTCAGTGGTCCCTTCCACTATGATCAGTTGCTACCATTTCCTAGGATTTTGAGTGTTGTTTTAATGGATGTTTTATTTTTGAGTAGTTCCAGATTTACAGAAATATTGTGAAGATAATAACAATGTACACCATACCCAATTTCCCTTATTACCAATATCTTACATATGTATGGGGCAAATGTAACATGAAGTGAATCATCAGTGAAACTGTTAAAGTGAAACCTCTCTTCCCTAGTATCTCCAATATCCAGCATTGCTGTTCTAGACCAAGTTGTTAAAGGAAAAACTGAAACACTTGTGGCATAAATGTTCAGATCTTGAGTTGACCATACTTTCAATAGTTTAACAGTATTAAATAGTCTACCATGTAAAAAGGAAATCAAATTCATTATTATACACTGCCAGCACTATCACAACACCCTGTTCCTCATGACTGCGACCACCAACATCCATCACACCCCCCCTCCAAAATACAAACATAAATTCACTTATGGACTTGCAGTTTCTTCATCCATCCTTGTGTTTGGAGTCTTATTCCTTATCTCTACTAGTCTACAATATCGTCTTATTAAGTTTCGCTATCTTGAGGCAACAGACACTACTCAAAGGGTCCTGGCCACTACATATACTCTTTTGGTTAATGAGGAGCCACTTACTTCAGCTCTGGCAGCCCAAAATCAGTGGTTGCCATGGTGTGGCTTGACATCACAAAGCCTCAGCTTCACCATCCAGGAGGGGCGGGGGTGGCAGAGGATGCAGAAAATTCAGACACTCTGGTCATAGAACAGAGACCTTCCTCTTAACTCCTAGAAATTTAACCAAACTGACCTCTCTCTCATTTCCTCTACTTCCATTAAAGTCCAGCATATGGCAAGGAGGTGGTGTTTCCTCTAAGACAATTCCCATACTCCCCCTTCATTTCAGTGGTCCCTTCCACTATGATCAGTTGCTACCATTTCCTAGGATTTTGAGTGTTGTTTTAATGGATGTTTTATTTTTGAGTAGTTCCAGATTTACAGAAATATTGTGAAGATAATAACAATGTACTCCATACCCAATTTCCCTTATTACTAATATCTTACATATGTATGGGGCAAATGTAACATGAAGTGAATCATCAGTGAAACTGTTAAAGTGAAACCTCACTTCTCTAGTATCTCCAATATCCAGCATTGCTGTTCTAGACCAAGTTGTTAAAGGAAAAACTGAAACACTTGTGGCATAAATGTTCAGATCTTGAGTTGACCATACTTTCAATAGTTTAACAGTATTAAATAGTCTACCATGTAAAAAGGAAATCAAATTCATTATTATACACTGCCAGCACTATCACAACACCCTGTTCCTCATGACTGCGACCACCAACATCCATCACACCCCCCCTCCAAAATACAAACATAAATTCACTTATGGACTTGCAGTTTCTTCATCCATCCTTGTGTTTGGAGTCTTATTCCTTATCTCTACTAGTCTACAATATCGTCTTATTAAGTTTCGCTATCTTGAGGCAACAGACACTACTCAAAGGGTCCTGGCCTCTACATATACTCTTTTGGTTAATGAGGAGCCACTTACTTCAGCTCTGGCAGCCCAAAATCAGTGGTTGCCATGGTGTGGCTTGACATCACAAAGCCTCAGCTTCACCATCCAGGAGGGGCGGGGGTGGCAGAGGATGCAGAAAATTCAGACACTCTGGTTATAGAACAGAGTCCTTCCTCTTAACTCCTAGAAATTTAACCAAACTGACCTCTCTCTCATTTCCTCTACTTCCATTAAAGTCCAGCATATGGCAAGGAGGTGGTGTTTCCTCTAAGACAATTCCCATACTCCCCCTTCATTTCAGTGGTCCCTTCCACTATGATCAGTTGCTACCATTTCCTAGGATTTTGAGTGTTGTTTTAATGGATGTTTTATTTTTGAGTAGTTCCAGATTTACAGAAATATTGTGAAGATAATAACAATGTACACCATACCCAATTTCCCTTATTACCAATATCTTACATATGTATGGGGCAAATGTAACATGATGTGAATCATCAGTGAAACTGTTAAAGTGAAACCTCTCTTCCCTAGTATCTCCAATATCCAGCATTGCTGTTCTAGACCAAGTTGTTAAAGGAAAAACTGAAACACTTGTGGCATAAATGTTCAGATCTTGAGTTGACCATACTTTCAATAGTTTAACAGTATTAAATAGTCTACCATGTAAAAAGGAAATCAAATTCATTATTATACACTGCCAGCACTATCACAACACCCTGTTCATCATGACTGTGACCACCAACATCCATCACACCCCCCCTCCAAAATATAAACATAAATTCACTTATGGACTTGCAGTTTCTTCATCCATCCTTGTGTTTGGAGTCTTATTCCTTATCTCTACTAGTCTACAATATCGTCTTATTAAGTTTCGCTATCTTGAGGCAACAGACACTACTCAAAGGGTCCTGGCCTGTACATATACTCTTTTGGTTAATGAGGAGCCACTTACTTCAGCTCTGGCAGCCCAAAATCAGTGGTTGCCATGGTGTGGCTTGACATCACAAAGCCTCAGCTTCACCATCCAGGAGGGTCGGGGGTGGCAGAGGATGCAGAAAATTCAGACACTCTGGTCATAGAACAGAGACCTTCCTCTTAACTCCTAGAAATTTAACCAAACTGACCTCTCTCTCTCTCTCATTTCCTCTACTTCCATTAAAGCCCAGCATATGGCAAGGAGGTGGTGTTTCCTCTAAGACAATTCTCATACTCCCCCGTCATTTCAGTGGTCCCTTCCACTATGATCAGTTGCTACCATTTCCTAGGATTTTGAGTGTTGTTTTAATGGATGTTTTATTTTTGAGTAGTTCCAGATTTACAGAAATATTGTGAAGATAATAACAATGTACACCATACCCAATTTCCCTTATTACTAATATCTTACATATGTATGGGGCAAATGTAACATGAAGTGAATCATCAGTGAAACTGTTAAAGTGAAACGTCACTTCTCTAGTATCTCCAATATCCAGCATTGCTGTTCTAGACCAAGTTGTTAAAGGAAAAACTGAAACACTTGTGTCATAAATGTTAATATCTTGAGTTGACCATACTTTCAATAGTTTAACGGTATTAAATAGTCTACCATGTAAAAAGGAAATCAAATTCATTATTATACACTGCCAGCACTATCACAACACCCTGTTCCTCATGACTGCGACCACCAACATCCATCACACCCCCCCTCCAAAATAAAAACATAAATTCACTTATGGACTTGCAGTTTCTTCATCCATCCTTGTGTTTGGAGTCTTATTCCTTATCTCTACTAGTCTATAATATCGTCTTATTAAGTTTCGCTATCTTGAGGCAACAGACACTACTCAAAAGTTCCTGGCCTCTACATATACTCTTTTGGTTAATGAGGAGCCACTTACTTCAGCTCTGGCAGCCCAAAATCAGTGGTTGCCATGGTGTGGCTTGACATCACAAAGCCTCAGCTTCACCATCCAGGAGGGGCGGGGGTGGCAGAGGATGCAGAAAATTCAGACACTCTGGTTATAGAACAGAGACCTTCCTCTTAACTCCTAGAAATTTAACCAAACTGACCTCTCTCTCATTTCCTCTACTTCCATTAAAGTCCAGCATATGGCAAGGAGGTGGTGTTTCCTCTAAGATATTCCCATACTCCCCCTTCATTTCAGTGGTCCCTTCCACTATGATCAGTTGCTACCATTTCCTAGGATTTTGAGTGTTGTTTTAATGGATGTTTTATTTTTGAGTAGTTCCAGATTTACAGAAATATTGTGAAGATAATAACAATATACATCATACCCAATTTCCCTTATTACCAATATCTTACATATGTATGGGGCAAATGTAACATGAAGTGAATCATCAGTGAAACTGTTAAAGTGAAACCTCTCTTCCCTAGTATCTCCAATATCCAGCATTGCTGTTCTAGACCAAGTTGTTAAAGGAAAAACTGAAACACTTGTGGCATAAATGTTCAGATCTTGAGTTGACCATACTTTCAATAGTTTAACAGTATTAAATAGTCTACCATGTAAAAAGGAAATCAAATTCATTATTATACACTGCCAGCACTATCACAACACCCTGTTCCTCATGACTGCGACCACCAACATCCATCACACCCCCCCTCCAAAATACAAACATAAATTCACTTATGGACTTGCAGTTTCTTCATCCATCCTTGTGTTTGGAGTCTTATTCCTTATCTCTACTAGTCTACAATATCGTCTTATTAAGTTTCGCTATCTTGAGGCAACAGACACTACTCAAAGGGTCCTGGCCTGTACATATACTCTTTTGGTTAATGAGGAGCCACTTACTTCAGCTCTGTCAGCCCAAAATCAGTGGTTGCCATGGTGTGGCTTGACATCACAAAGCCTCAGCTTCACCATCCAGGAGGGGCAGGGGTGGCAGAGGATGCAGAAAATTCAGACACTCTGGTCATAGAACAGAGACCTTCCTCTTAACTCCTAGAAATTTAACCAAACTGACCTCTCTCTCTCTCTCATTTCCTCTACTTCCATTAAAGTCCAGCATATGGCAAGGAGGTGGTGTTTCCTCTACGACAATTCCCATACTCCCCCGTCATTTCAGTGGTCCCTTTCACTATGATCAGTAGCTACCATTTCCTAGGATTTTGAGTGTTGTTTTAATGGATGTTTTATTTTTGAGTAGTTCCAGATTTACAGAAATATTGTGAAGATAATAACAATGTACACCATACCCAATTTCCCTTATTACTAATATCTTACATATGTATGGGGCAAATGTAACATGAAGTGAATCATCAGTGAAACTGTTAAAGTGAAACCTCACTTCTCTAGTATCTCCAATATTCAGCATTGCTGTTCTAGACCAAGTTGTTAAAGGAAAAACTGAAACACTTGTGGCATAAATGTTAAGATCTTGAGTTGACCATACTTTCAATAGTTTAACAGTATTAAATAGTCTACCATGTAAAAAGGAAATCAAATTCATTATTATACACTGCCAGCACTATCACAACACCCTGTTCCTCATGACTGCGACCACAAACATCCATCACAACCCCCCTCCAAAATACAAACATAAATTCACTTATGGACTTGCAGTTTCTTCATCCATCCTTGTGTTTGGAGTGTTATTCCTTATCTCTACTAGTCTTCAATATCGTCTTATTAAGTTTCGCTATCTTGAGGCAACAGACACTACTCAAAGGCTCCTGGCCTCTACATATACTCTTTAGATTAATGAGGAGCCACTCACTTCAGCTCTGGTTGCCCAAAATCAGTGGTTGCCATGCTGTGGCTTGAAATCACAAAGCCTCAGCTTCACCATCCAGGAGGTCGCGAGGGTGTAAGAGGATGCAGAAATCTCAGACACTGGTCATAGAACAGAGACCTCCCTCTTAACTCCTAAAATTTTTCCCAAACTGAGCTCTCTATCTCATTTCCTCCAGTTCCATTATAGTCCACCATATGGCAGGGAGGTGGTGTTTCCTCTAAGACAATTCCCATACTCCCCCGTCATTTCAGTGGTCCATTCCACTATGATCAGTTGCTACCATTTCCTAGGTTTCGGAGTGTTGTTTTAATGGATTTTTTTCATTTTAGATTAGTTCCAGATTTACAGAAAAATTGTGAAGATCATAGCCATGTACACCATACCCAATTTCCCTTATTACTAATATCTTACTTATGTATGGGGTAAATGTAACATGAAGTGAATCATCAGTGAAACAGAGTGAAACCTCACTTCTCTAGTATCTCCAATATCCAGCAATGCTGTTCTAGACCATGTTGTTAAAGGAAAAACTGGACCAGTTGTGGCATAAAACTTCAGATCTTGCGCTGACCATCCTTTCAATAGTTTAACAATATTCAATAGTCTACCATGTAAAAAGGAAATCAACTTCATTATTATACACTGCCAGCACTAACACAACACCCTGTTCCTCATGACTGCGACCACCACCACCCATCCCACACCCCCAATCCAAACCTAAATTAAACATCATCTTCTTTATTCCTTGCCACTATGAGAAAGTGTTGAGAAAAAAAAATCCCCATTCAGATTTCTCCTGGTCCTTATTCTAAGGGCCTGGCTCGTTATGGAATGTCTTGTCTGGTGCCACAACTAAAAAGTCTACATTACTCCCTTTTCACATGCCTGCCCCCTTCCTATATCCCTCCCCATCAGTGAAACGGAGGCAAACCTCACTTCTCTAGTATCGCCAATATCCAACAATGCTGTTCTAGACCATGATGTTATAAAAAATACTGTACCAGTTGTGGCTTAAAACTTCACATCTTGAGCTGCCCATCTTTCAATAGTTTAACAATATTCAATAGTCTGCCATGTAAAAAGGAAATCAAATTAATTATAATACACTGCCAGCCCTAACACAACACTTTGTTCCTCATGACTGCGACCACCACCATCCATCACACACCCCCTCCAAAATACAAAGACAAATTTACTTATGGACTTGCAGTTTCTTCATCCATCCTTGTGTTTGGAGTCTTATTCCTTATCTCTACTAGTCTACAATATCGTCTCATTAGGTTTCGCTATCTTGAGGCAACAGACACTACTCAAAGGGTCCTGGCCTCTACATATACTCTTTTGGTGAATGAGGAGCCACTTACTTCAGCTCTGGCAGCCCAAAATCAGTGGTTGCCATGGTGTGGCTTGACATCACAAAGCCTCAGCTTCACCATCCAGGAGTGGCGGGGGTGGCAGAGGATGCAGAAAATTCAGACACTCTGGTTATAGAACAGAGACCTTCCTCTTAACTCCTAGAAATTTAACCAAACTGACCTCTCTCTCTCTCTCATTTCCTCTACTTCCATTAAAGCCCAGCACATGGCAAGGAGGTGGTGTTTCCTCTAAGACAATTCCCATACTCCCCTGTCATTTCAGTGGTCCCTTCCACTATGATCAGTTGCTACCATTTCCTAGGATTTTGAGTGTTGTTTTAATGGATGTTTTATTTTTGAGTAGTTCCAGATTTACAGAAATATTGTGAAGATAATAACAATGTACACCATACCCAACTTCCCTTATTACTAATATCTTACATATGTATGGGGCAAATGTAACATGAAGTGAATCATCAGTGAAACTGTTAAAGTGAAACCTCTCTTCCCTAGTATCTCCAATATCCAGCATTGCTGTTCTAGACCAAGTTGTTAAAGGAAAAACTGAAACACTTGTGGCATAAATGTTCAGATCTTGAGTTGACCATACTTTCAATAGTTTAACAGTATTAAATAGTCTACCATGTAAAAAGGAAATCAAATTCATTATTATACACTGCCAGCACTATCACAACACCCTGTTCCTCATGACTGCGACCACCAACATCCATCACACCCCCCCTCCAAAATACAAACATAAATTCACTTATGGACTTGCAGTTTCTTCATCCATCCCTGTGTTTGGAGTCTTATTCCTTATCTCTACTAGTCTACAATATCGTCTTATTAAGTTTCGCTATCTTGAGGCAACAGACACTGCTCAAAAGGTCCTGGACTCTACATATACTCTTTTGGTTAATGAGGAGCCACTTACTTCAGCTCTGGCAGCCCAAAATCAGTGGTTGCCATGGTGTGGCTTGACATCACAAAGCCTCAGCTTCACCATCCAGGAGGGGCGGGGGTGGCAGAGGATGCAGAAAATTCAGACACTCTGGTCATAGAACAGAGACCTTCCTCTTAACTCCTAGAAATTTAACCAAACTGACCTCTCTCTCTCTCTCATTTCCTCTACTTCCATTAAAGTCCAGCATGTGGCAAGGAGGTGGTGTTTCCTCTAAGAGAATTCCCATACTCCCCCGTCATTTCAGTGGTCCCTTCCACTATGATCAGTTGCTACCATTTCCTAGGATTTTGAGTGTTGTTTTAATGGATGTTTTATTTTTGAGTAGTTCCAGATTTAAAGAAATATTGTGAAGATAATAACAATGTACAACATACCCAATTTCCCTTATTACTAATATCTTACATATGTATGGGGCAAATGTAACATGAAGTGAATCATCAGTGAAACTGTTAAAGTGAAACCTCACTTCTCTAGTATCTCCAATATCCAGCATTGCTGTTCTAGACCAAGTTGTTAAAGGAAAAACTGAAACACTTGTGTCATAAATGTTAATATCTTGAGTTGACCATACTTTCAATAGTTTAACAGTATTAAATAGTCTACCATGTAAAAAGGAAATCAAATTCATTATTATACACTGCCAGCACTATCACAACACCCTGTTCCTCATGACTGCGACCACCAACATCCATCACACCCCCCTCCAAAATACAAACATAAATTCACTTATGGACTTGCAGTTTCTTCATCCATCCTTGTGTTTGGAGTCTTATTCCCTATCTCTACTAGTCTACAATGTCGTCTTATTAAGTTTCGCTATCTTGAGGCAACAGACACTACTCAAAGGGTCCTGGCCTCTACATATACTCTTTTGGTTAATGAGGAGCCACTTACTTCAGCTCTGGCAGCCCAAAATCAGTGGTTGCCATGGTGTGGCTTGACATCACAAAGCCTCAGCTTCACCATCCAGGAGGGGCGGGGGTGGCAGAGGATGCAGAAAATTCAGACACTCTGGTCATAGAACAGAGACCTTCCTCTTAACTCCTAGAAATTTAACCAAACTGACCTCTCTCTCTCTCTCATTTCCTCTACTTCCATTAAAGTCCAGCATATGGCAAGGAGGTGGTGTTTCCTCTAAGACAATTCCCATACTCCCCCGTCATTTCAGTGGTCCCTTCCACTATGATCAGTTGCTACCATTTCCTAGGATTTTGAGTGTTGTTTTAATGGATGTTTTATTTTTGAGTAGTTCCAGATTTACAGAAATATTGTGAAGATAATAACAATGTACACCATACCCAACTTCCCTTATTACTAATATCTTACATATGTATGGGGCAAATGTAACATGAAGTGAATCATCAGTGAAACTGTTAAAGTGAAACCTCACTTCTCTAGTATCTCCAATATCCAGCATTGCTGTTCTAGACCAAGTTGGTAAAGGAAAAACTGAAACACTTGTGGCATAAATGTTCAGATCTTGAGTTGACCATACTTTCAATAGTTTAACAGTATTAAATAGTCTACCATGTAAAAAGGAAATCAAATTCATTATTATACACTGCCAGCACTATCACAACACCCTGTTCCTCATGACTGCGACCACCAACATCCATCACACCCCCCCTCCAAAATACAAACATAAATTCACTTATGGACTTGCACTTTCTTCATCCATCCTTGTGTTTGGAGTCTTATTCCTTATCTCTACTAGTCTACAATATCGTCTTATTAAGTTTCGCTATCTTGAGGCAACAGACACTACTCAAAGGCTCCTTGCCTCTACATATACTCTTTAGATTAATGAGGAGCCACTCACTTCAGCTCTGGTTGCCCAAAATCAGTGGTTGCCATGCTGTGGCATGAAATCACAAAGCCTCAGCTTCACCATCCAGGAGGTCGTGAGGGTATAAGAGGATGCAGAAATCTCAGACACTGGTCATAGAACAGAGACCTCCCTCTTAACTCCTAAAATTTTTCTCAAACTGAGCTCTCTATCTCATTTCCTCCAGTTCCATTATAGTCCAGCATATGGCAGGGAGGTGGTGTTTCCTCTAAGATAATTCCCATACTCCCCCGTCATTTCAGTGGTCCATTCCACTATGATCAGTTGCTACCATTTCCTAGGTTTCGGAGTGTTGTTTTAATGGATTTTTTTTTATTTTAGATTAGTTCCAGATTTACAGAAAAATTGTGAAGATCATAGCCATGTACACCATACCCAATTTCCCTTATTACTAATATCTTACATATGTATGGGGCAAATGTAACATGAAGTGAATCATCTGTGAAACTGTTCAAGTGAAACCTCTCTTCCGTAGTATCTCCAATATCCAGCATTGCTGTTCTAGACCAAGTTGTTAATGGAAAAACTGGACCAGTAGTGGCATAAAACTTCAGATCTTGAGTTGACCATACTTTCAATAGTTTAACAGTATTAAATAGTCTACCATGTAAAAAGGAAATCAAATTCATTATTATACACTGCCAGCACTATCACAACACCCTGTTCCTCATGACTGCGACCACCAACATCCATCACACCCCCCCTCCAAAATACAAACATAAATTCACTTATGGACTTGCAGTTTCTTCATCCATCCTTGTGTTTGGAGTCTTATTCCTTATCTCTACTAGTCTACAATATCGTCTTATTAAGTTTCGCTATCTTGAGGCAACAGACACTACTCAAAAGGTCCTGGCCTCTACATATACTCTTTTGGTTAATGAGGAGCCACTTACTTCAGCTCTGGCAGCCCAAAATCAGTGGTTGCCATGGTGTGGCTTGACATCACAAAGCCTCAGCTTCACCACCCAGGAGGGGCGGTGGTAGCAGAGGATGCAGAAAATTCAGACACTCTGGTCATAGAACAGAGACCTTCCTCTTTACTCCTAGAAATTTAACCAAACTGACCTCTCTCTCTCTCTCATTTCCTCTACTTCCATTAAAGTCCAGCATATGGCAAGGAGGTGGTGTTTCCTCTAAGACAATTCCCATACTCCCCCGTCATTTCAGTGGTCCCTTCCACTATGATCAGTTGCTACCATTTCCTAGGATTTTGAGTGTTGTTTTAATGGATGTTTTATTTTTGAGTAGTTCCAGATTTACAGAAAAATTGTGAAGATCATAGCCATGTACACCATACCCAATTTCCCTTATTACTAATATCTTACATATGTATAGGGCAAATGTAACATGAAGTGAATCATCAGTGAAACTGTTAAAGTGAAACCTCACTTCTCTAGTATCTCCAATATCCAGCAATGCTGTTCTAGACCATGTTGTTAAAGGAAAAACTGGACCAGTTGTGGCATAAAACTTCAGATCTTGAGTTGACCATCCTTTCAATAGTTTAACAGTATTAAATAGTCTACCATGTAAAAAGGAAATCAAATTCATTATTATACACTGCCAGCACTATCACAACACCCTGTTCCTCATGACTGCGACCACCAACATCCATCACACCCCCCCTCCAAAATACAAACATAAATTCACTTATGGACTTGCAGTTTCTTCATCCATCCTTGTGTTTGGAGTCTTATTCCTTATCTCTACTAGTCTACAATATCGTCTTATTAAGTTTCGCTATCTTGAGGCAACAGACACTACTCAAAGGCCACTGGCCTCTACATATACTCTTTAGATCAATGAGGAGCCACTCACCTCAGCTCTGGTTGCCCAAAATCAGTGGTTGCCATGCTGTGGCTTGAAATCACAAAGCCTCAGCTTCACCATCCAGGAGGTCGCGAGGGTGTAAGAGGATGCAGAAATCTTAGACACTGGTCATAGAACAGAGACCTCCCTCTTAACTCCTAAAATTTTTCCCAAACTGAGCTCTCTATCTCATTTCCTCCAGTTCCATTATAGTCCAGCATATGGCAGGGAGGTGGTGTTTCCTCTAAGACAATTCCCATACTCCCCCGTCATTTCAGTGGTCCATTCCACTATGATCAGTTGCTACCATTTCCTAGGTTTCGGAGTGTTGTTTTAATGGATTTTTTTCATTTTAGATTAGTTCCAGATTTACAGAAAAATTGTGAAGATCATAGCCATGTACACCATACCCAATTTCCCTTATTACTAATATCTAACTCATGTATGGGGTAAATGTAACATGAAGTGAATCATCAGTGAAACTGTTAAAGTGAAACCTCACTTCTCTAGTATCTCCAATATCCAGCAATGCTGTTCTAGACCATGTTGTTAAAGGAAAAACTGGACCAGTTGTGGCATAAAACTTCAGATCTTGAGTTGACCATCCTTTCAATAGTTTAACAATATTCAATAGTCTACCATGTAAAAAGGAAATCAACTTCATTATTATACACTGCCAGCACTAACACAACACCCTGTTCCTCATGCCTGCGACCACCACAACCCATCCCACACCCCCAATCCAAACCTAAATTAAACATCAGCTTCTTTATTCCTTGCCAGTATGAGAAAGTGTTGAGAAAAAAAATCCCCATTCAGACTTCTCCTGGTCCTTATTCTAAGGGCCTGGCTCATTATGGAATGTCTTGTCTGGTGCCACAACTAAAAAGTCTACATTACTCCCTTTTCACATGCCTGCCCCCTTCTTATATCCCTCCCCATCAGTGAAACAGAGGCAAACCTCACTTCTCTAGTATCGCCAATATCCAACAATGCTGTTCTATACCATGATGTTATAAAAAATACTGTACCAGTTGTGGCTTAAAACTTCACATCTTGAGCTGCCCATCCTTTCAATAGTTTAACAATATTCAATAGTCTGCCATGTAAAAAGGAAATCAAATTCATTATTATACACTGCCAGCCCTAACACAACACTTTGTTCCTCATGACTGTGACCACCACCATCCATCACACACCCCCTCCAAAATACAAACATAAATTCACTTATGGACTTGCAGTTTCTTCATCCATCCTTGTGTTTGGAGTCTGATTCCTTATCTCTACTAGTCTACAATATCGTCTTATTAAGTTTCGCTATCTTGAGGCAACAGACACTACTCAAAAGGTCCTGGCCTCTACATATACTCTTTTGGTTAATGAGGAGCCACTTACTTCAGCTCTGGCAGCCCAAAATCAGTGGTTGCCATGGTGTGGCTTGACATCACAAAGCCTCAGCTTCACCATCCAGGAGGGGCGGGGGTGGCAGAGGATGCAGAAAATTCAGACACTCTGGTCATAGAACAGAGACCTTCCTCGAAACTCCTAGAAATTTAACCAAACTGACCTCTCTCTCTCTCTCATTTCCTCTACTTCCATTAAAGTCCAGCATATGGCAAGGAGGTGGTGTTTCCTCTAAGACAATTCCCATACTCCCCCGTCATTTCAGTGGTCTCTTCCACTATGATCAGTTGCTACCATTTCCTAGGATTTTGAGTGTTGTTTTAATGGATGTTTTATTTTTGAGTAGTTCCAGATTTACAGAAATATTGTGAAGATAATAACAATGTACACCATACCCAATTTCCCTCATTACCAATATCTTACATATGTATGGGGCAAATGTAACATGAAGTGAATCATCAGTGAAACTGTTAATGTGAAAACTCTCTTCCCTAGTATTTACAATATCCAGCATTGCTGTTCTAGACCAAGTTGTTAAAGGAAAAACTGAAACACTTGTGGCATAAATGTTCCGATCTTGAGTTGACCATACTTTCAATAGTTTAACAGTATTAAATAGTCTACCATGTAAAAAGGAAATCAAATTCATTATTATACACTGCCAGCACTATCACAACACCCTGTTCCTCATGACTGCGACCACCAACATCCATCACACACCCCCTCCAAAATACAAACATAAATTCACTTATGGACTTGCAGTTTCTTCATCCATCCTTGTGTTTGGAGTCTTATTCCTTATCTCTACTAGTCTACAATATCGTCTTATTAAGTTTCGCTATCTTGAGGCAACAGACACTACTCAAAGGGTCCTGGCCTCTACATATAGTCTTTTGGTTAATGAGGAGCCACTTACTTCAGCTCTGGCAGCCCAAAATCAGTGGTTGCCATGGTGTGGCTTGACATCACAAAGCCTCAGCTTCACCATCCAGGAGGGGCGGGGGTGGCAGAGGATGCAGAAAATTCAGACACTCTGGTTATAGAACAGAGACCTTCCTCTTAACTCCTAGAAATTTAACCAAACTGACCTCTCTCTCTCATTTCCTCTACTTCCATTAAAGCCCAGCATATGGCAAGGAGGTGGTGTTTCCTCTAAGACAATTCCCATACTCCCCCGTCATTTCAGTGGTCCATTCCACTATGATCAGTAGCTACCATTTCCTAGGTTTCGGAGTGTTGTTTTAATGGATTTTTTTTATTTTAGATTAGTTCCAGATTTACAGAAAAATTGTGAAGATCATAGCCATGTACACCATACCCAATTTCCCTTATTACTAATATCTTACATATGTATGGGGCAAATGTAACATGAAGTGAATCATCAGTGAAACTGTTAAAGTGAAACCTCTCTTCCGTAGTATCTCCAATATCCAGCATTGCTGTTCTAGACCAAGTTGTTAAAGGAAAAACTGAAACACTTGTGGCATAAATGTTCAGATCTTGAGTTGACCATACTTTCAATAGTTTAACAGTATTAAATAGTCTACCATGTAAAAAGGAAATCAAATTCATTATTATACACTGCCAGCACTATCACAACACCCTGTTCCTCATGACTGCGACCACCAACATCCATCACACCCCCCCTCCAAAATACAAACATAAATTCACTTATGGACTTGCAGTTTCTTCATCCATCCTTGTGTTTGGAGTCTTATTCCTTATCTCTACTAGTCTACAATATCGTCTTATTAAGTTTCGCTATCTTGAGGCAACAGACACTACTCAAAGGGTCCTGGCCTCTACATATAGTCTTTTGGTTAATGAGGAGCCACTTACTTCAGCTCTGTCAGCCCAAAATCAGTGGTTGCCATGGTGTGGCTTGACATCACAAAGCCTCAGCTTCACCATCCAGGAGGGGCGGGGGTGGCAGAGGGGCAGAAAATTCAGACACTCTGGTTATAGAACAGAGACCTTCCTCTTAACTCCTAGAAATTTAACCAAACTGACCTCTCTCTCTCATTTCCTCTACTTCCATTAAAGCCCAGCATATGGCAAGGAGGTGGTGTTTCCTCTAAGACAATTCCCATACTCCCCCGTCATTTCAGTGGTCCCTTCCACTATGATCAGTTGCTACCATTTCCTAGGTTTCAGAGTGTTGTTTTAATGGATTTTTTTTATTTTAGATTAGTTCCAGATTTACAGAAAAATTGTGAAGATCATAGCCATGTACACCATACCCAATTTCCCTTATTACTAATATCTTACATATGTATGGGGCAAATGTAACATGAAGTGAATCATCAGTGAAACTGTTAAAGTGAAACCTCTCTTCCCTAGTATCTCCAATATCCAGCATTGCTGTTCTAGACCAAGTTGTTAAAGGAAAAACTGAAACACTTGTGGCATAAATGTTCAGATCTTGAGTTGACCATACTTTCAATAGTTTAACAGTATTAAATAGTCTACCATGTAAAAAGGAAATCAAATACATTATTATACACTGCCAGCACTATCACAACACCCTGTTCCTCATGACTGCGACCACCAACATCCATCACACCCCCCCCTCCAAAATACAAACATAAATTCACTTATGGACTTGCAGTTTCTTCATCCATCCTTGTGTTTGGAGTCTTATTCCTTATCTCTACTTGTCTACAATATCGTCTTATTAAGTTTCGCTATCTTGAGGCAACAGACACTACTCAAAGGGTCCTGGCCACTACATATACTCTTTTGGTTAATGAGGAGCCACTTACTTCAGCTCTGGCAGCCCAAAATCAGTGGTTGCCATGGTGTGGCTTGACATCACAAAGCCTCAGCTTCACCATCCAGGAGGGGCGGGGGTGGCAGAGGATGCAGAATATTCAGACACTCTGGTCATAGAACAGAGACCTTCCTCTTAACTCCTAGAAATTTAACCAAACTGACCTCTCTCTCTCTCTCATTTCCTCTACTTCCATTAAAGTCCAGCATATGGCAAGGAGGTGGTGTTTCCTCTAAGACAATTCCCATACTCCCCCGTCATTTCAGTGGTCCCTTCCACTATGATCAGTTGCTACCATTTCCTAGGATTTTGAGTGTTGTTTTAATGGATGTTTTATTTTTGAGTAGTTCCAGATTTACAGAAATATTGTGAAGATAATAACAATGTACACCATACCCAATTTACCTTATTACTAATATCTTACATATGTATGGGGCAAATGTAACATGAAGTGAATCATCAGTGAAACTGTTAAAGTGAAACCTCACTTCTCTAGTATCTCCAATATCCAGCATTGCTGTTCTAGACCAAGTTGTTAAAGGAAAAACTGAAACACTTGTGGCATAAATGTTCAGATCTTGAGTTGACCATACTTTCAATAGTTTAACGGTATTAAATAGTCTACCATGTAAAAAGGAAATCAAATTCATTATTATACACTGCCAGCACTATCACAACACCCTGTTCCTCATGACTGCGACCACCAACATCCATCACACCCCCCCTCCAAAATACAAACATAAATTCACTTATGGACTTGCAGTTTCTTCATCCATCCTTGTGTTTGGAGTCTTATTCCTTATCTCTACTAGTCTACAATATCGTCTTATTAAGTTTCGCTATCTTGAGGCAACAGACACTACTCAAAAGGTCCTGGCCTCTACATATACTCTTTTGGTTAATGAGGAGCCACTTACTTCAGCTCTGGCAGCCCAAAATCAGTGGTTGCCATGGTGTGGCTTGACATCACAAAGCCTCAGCTTCACCATCCAGGAGGGGCGGGGGTGGCAGAGGATGCAGAAAATTCAGACACTCTGGTCATAGCACAGAGACCTTCCTCTTAACTCCTAGAAATTTAACCAAACTGACCTCTCTCTCATTTCCTCTACTTCCATTAAAGTCCAGCATATGGCAAGGAGGTGGTGTTTCCTCTAAGACAATTCCCATACTCCCCCTTCATTTCAGTGGTCCCTTCCACTATGATCAGTTGCTACCATTTCCTAGGATTTTGAGTGTTGTTTTAATGGATGTTTTATTTTTGAGTAGTTCCAGATTTACAGAAATATTGTGAAGATAATAACAATGTACAACATACCCAATTTCCCTTATTACTAATATCTTACATATGTATGGGGCAAATGTAACATGAAGTGAATCATCAGTGAAACTGTTAAAGTGAAACCTCACTTCTCTAGTATCTCCAATATCCAGCATTGCTGTTCTAGACCAAGTTGTTAAAGGAAAAACTGAAACACTTGTGGCATAAATGTTCAGATCTTGAGTTGACCATACTTTCAATAGTTTAACGGTATTAAATAGTCTACCATGTAAAAAGGAAATCAAATTCATTATTATACACTGCCAGCACTATCACAACACCCTGTTCCTCATGACTGCGACCACCAACATCCATCACACCCCCCCTCCAAAATACAAACATAAATTCACTTATGGACTTGCAGTTTCTTCATCCATCCTTGTGTTTGGAGTCTTATTCCTTATCTCTACTAGTCTACAATATCGTCTTATTAAGTTTCGCTATCTTGAGGCAACAGACACTACTCAAAAGGTCCTGGCCTCTACATATACTCTTTTGGTTAATGAGGAGCCACTTACTTCAGCTCTGGCAGCCCAAAATCAGTGGTTGCCATGGTGTGGCTTGACATCACAAAGCCTCAGCTTCACCATCCAGGAGGGCGGGGGTGGCAGAGGATGCAGAAAATTCAGACACTCTGGTTATAGAACAGAGACCTTCCTCTTAACTCCTAGAAATTTATCCAAACTGACCTCTCTCTCATTTCCTCTACTTCCATTAAAGTCCAGCATATGGCAAGGAGGTGGTGTTTCCTCAAAGACAATTCCCATACTCCCCCTTCATTTCAGTGGTCCCTTCCACTATGATCAGTTGCTACCATTTCCTAGGATTTTGAGTGTTGTTTTAATGGATGTTTTATTTTTGAGTAGTTCCAGATTTACAGAAATATTGTGAAGATAATAACAATGTACACCATACCCAATTTCCCTTGTTACCAATATCTTACATATGTATGGGGCAAATGTAACATGAAGTGAATCATCAGTGAAACTGTTAAAGTGAAACCTCTCTTCCCTAGTATCTCCAATATCCAGCATTGCTGTTCTAGACCAAGTTGTTAAAGGAAAAACTGAAACACTTGTGGCATAAATGTTCAGATCTTGAGTTGACCATACTTTCAATAGTTTAACAGTATTAAATAGTCTACCATGTAAAAAGGAAATCAAATTCATTATTATACACTGCCAGCACTATCACAACACCCTGTTCCTCATGACTGCGACCACCAACATCCATCACACCCCCCCTCCAAAATACAAACATAAATTCACTTATGGACTTGCAGTTTCTTCATCCATCCTTGTGTTTGGAGTCTTATTCCTTATCTCTACTAGTCTACAATATCGTCTTATTAAGTTTCGCTATCTTGAGGCAACAGACACTACTCAAAGGGTCCTGGCCACTACGTATACTCTTTTGGTTAATGAGGAGCCACTTACTTCAGCTCTGGCAGCCCAAAATCAGTGGTTGCCATGGTGTGGCTTGACATCACAAAGCCTCAGCTTCACCATCCAGGAGGGGCGGGGGTGGCAGAGGATGCAGAAAATTCAGACACTCTGGTCATAGAACAGAGACCTTCCTCTTAACTCCTAGAAATTTAACCAAACTGACCTCTCTCTCTCTCTCATTTCCTCTACTTCCATTAAAGTCCAGCATATGGCAAGGAGGTGGTGTTTCCTCTAAGACAATTCCCATACTCCCCCGTCATTTCAGTGGTCCCTTCCACTATGATCAGTTGCTACCATTTCCTAGGATTTTGAGTGTTGTTTTAATGGATGTTTTATTTTTGAGTAGTTCCAGATTTACAGAAATATTGTGAAGATAATAACAATGTACACCATACCCAATTTCCCTTATTACTAATATCTTACATATGTATGGGGCAAATGTAACATGAAGTGAATCATCAGTGAAACTGTTAAAGTGAAACCTCACTTCTCTAGTATCTCCAATATCCAGCATTGCTGTTCTAGACCAAGTTGTTAAAGGAAAAACAAACACTTGTGTCATAAATGTTAATATCTTGAGTTGACCATACTTTCAATAGTTTAACGGTATTAAATAGTCTACCATGTAAAAAGGAAATCAAATTCATTATTATACACTGCCAGCACTATCACAACACCCTGTTCCTCATGACTGCGACCAACAACATCCATCACACCCCCCCTCCAAAATACAAACATAAATTCACTTATGGACTTGCAGTTTCTTCATCCATCCTTGTGTTTGGAGTCTTATTCCTTATCTCTACTAGTCTACAATATCGTCTTATTAAGTTTCGCTATCTTGAGGCAACAGACACTACTCAAAGGGTCCTGGCCACTACATATACTCTTTTGGTTAATGAGGAGCCACTTACTTCAGCTCTGGCAGCCCAAAATCAGTGGTTGCCATGGTGTGGCTTGACATCACAAAGCCTCAGCTTCACCATCCAGGAGGGGCGGGGGTGGCAGAGGATGCAGAAAATTCAGACACTCTGGTCATAGAACAGAGACCTTCCTCTTAACTCCTAGAAATTTAACCAAACTGACCTCTCTCTCTCTCTCATTTCCTCTACTTCCATTAAAGTCCAGCATATGGCAAGGAGGTGGTGTTTCCTCTAAGACAATTCCCATACTCCCCCGTCATTTCAGTGGTCCCTTCCACTATGATCAGTTGCTACCATTTCCTAGGATTTTGAGTGTTGTTTTAATGGATGTTTTATTTTTGAGTAGTTCCAGATTTACAGAAATATTGTGAAGATAATAACAATGTACACCATACCCAATTTCCCTTATTACTAATATCTTACATATGTATGGGGCAAATGTAACATGAAGTGAATCATCAGTGAAACTGTTAAAGTGAAACCTCACTTCTCTAGTATCTCCAATATCCAGCATTGCTGTTCTAGACCAAGTTGTTAAAGGAAAAACTGAAACACTTGTGTCATAAATGTTAATATCTTGAGTTGACCATACTTTCAATAGTTTAACGGTATTAAATAGTCTACCATGTAAAAAGGAAATCAAATTCATTATTATACACTGCCAGCACTATCACAACACCCTGTTCCTCATGACTGCGACCACCAACATCCATCACACCCCCCCTCCAAAATACAAACATAAATTCACTTATGGACTTGCAGTTTCTTCATCCATCCTTGTGTTTGGAGTCTTATTCCTTATCTCTACTAGTCTACAATATCGTCTTATTAAGTTTCGCTATCTTGAGGCAACAGACACTACTCAAAGGGTCCTGGCCTCTACATATACTCTTTTGGTTAATGAGGAGCCACTTACTTCAGCTCTGGCAGCCCAAAATCAGTGGTTGCCATGGTGTGGCTTGACATCACAAAGCCTCAGCTTCACCATCCAGGAGGGGCGGGGGTGGCAGAGGATGCAGAAAATTCAGACACTCTGGTTATAGAACAGAGACCTTCCTCTTAACTCCTAGAAATTTAACCAAACTGACCTCTCTCTCATTTCCTCTACTTCCATTAAAGTCCAGCATATGGCAAGGAGGTGGTGTTTCCTCTAAGACAATTCCCATACTCCCCCTTCATTTCAGTGGTCCCTTCCACTATGATCAGTTGCTACCATTTCCTAGGATTTTGAGTGTTGTTTTAATGGATGTTTTATTTTTGAGTAGTTCCAGATTTACAGAAATATTGTGAAGATAATAACAATGTACACCATACCCAATTTCCCTTATTACCAATATCTTACATATGTATGGGGCAAATGTAACATGAAGTGAATCATCAGTGAAACTGTTAAAGTGAAACCTCTCTTCCCTAGTATCTCCAATATCCAGCATTGCTGTTCTAGACCAAGTTGTTAAAGGAAAAACTGAAACACTTGTGGCATAAATGTTCAGATCTTGAGTTGACCATACTTTCAATAGTTTAACAGTATTAAATAGTCTACCATGTAAAAAGGAAATCAAATTCATTATTATACACTGCCAGCACTATCACAACACCCTGTTCCTCATGACTGCGACCACCAACATCCATCACACCCCCCCTCCAAAATACAAACATAAATTCACTTATGGACTTGCAGTTTCTTCATCCATCCTTGTGTTTGGAGTCTTATTCCTTATCTCTACTAGTCTATAATATCGTCTTATTAAGTTTCGCTATCTTGAGGCAACAGACACTACTCAAAAGGTCCTGGCCTCTACATATACTCTTTTGGTTAATGAGGAGCCACTTACTTCAGCTCTGGCAGCCCAAAATCAGTGGTTGCCATGGTGTGGCTTGACATCACAAAGCCTCAGCTTCACCATCCAGGAGGGGCGGGGGTGGCAGAGGATGCAGAAAATTCAGACACTCTGGTTATAGAACAGAGACCTTCCTCTTAACTCCTAGAAATTTAACCAAACTGACCTCTCTCTCATTTCCTCTACTTCCATTAAAGTCCAGCATATGGCAAGGAGGTGGTGTTTCCTCTAAGATATTCCCATACTCCCCCTTCATTTCAGTGGTCCCTTCCACTATGATCAGTTGCTACCATTTCCTAGGATTTTGAGTGTTGTTTTAATGGATGTTTTATTTTTGAGTAGTTCCAGATTTACAGAAATATTGTGAAGATAATAACAATATACACCATACCCAATTTCCCTTATTACCAATATCTTACATATGTATGGGGCAAATGTAACATGAAGTGAATCATCAGTGAAACTGTTAAAGTGAAACCTCTCTTCCCTAGTATCTCCAATATCCAGCATTGCTGTTCTAGACCAAGTTGTTAAAGGAAAAACTGAAACACTTGTGGCATAAATGTTCAGATCTTGAGTTGACCATACTTTCAATAGTTTAACAGTATTAAATAGTCTACCATGTAAAAAGGAAATCAAATTCATTATTATACACTGCCAGCACTATCACAACACCCTGTTCCTCATGACTGCGACCACCAACATCCATCACACCCCCCCTCCAAAATACAAACATAAATTCACTTATGGACTTGCAGTTTCTTCATCCATCCTTGTGTTTGGAGTCTTATTCCTTATCTCTACTAGTCTACAATATCGTCTTATTAAGTTTCGCTATCTTGAGGCAACAGACACTACTCAAAGGGTCCTGGCCTCTACATATACTCTTTTGGTTAATGAGGAGCCACTTACTTCAGCTCTGGCAGCCCAAAATCAGTGGTTGCCATGGTGTGGCTTGACATCACAAAGCCTCAGCTTCACCATCCAGGAGGGGCGGGGGTGGCAGAGGATGCAGAAAATTCAGACACTCTGGTTATAGAACAGAGACCTTCCTCTTAACTCCTAGAAATTTAACCAAACTGACCTCTCTCTCATTTCCTCTACTTCCATTAAAGTCCAGCATATGGCAAGGAGGTGGTGTTTCCTCTAAGACAATTCCCATACTCCCCCGTCATTTCAGTGGTCCCTTCCACTATGATCAGTTGCTACCATTTCCTAGGATTTTGAGTGTTGTTTTAATGGATGTTTTATTTTTGAGTAGTTCCAGATTTACAGAAATATTGTGAAGATAATAACAATGTACACCATACCCAATTTCCCTTATTACTAATATCTTACATATGTATGGGGCAAATGTAACATGAAGTGAATCATCAGTGAAACTGTTAAAGTGAAACCTCACTTCTCTAGTATCTCCAATATCCAGCATTGCTGTTCTAGACCAAGTTGTTAAAGGAAAAACTGAAACACTTGTGGCATAAATGTTCAGATCTTGAGTTGACCATACTTTCAATAGTTTAACAGTATTAAATAGTCTACCATGTAAAAAGGAAATCAAATTCATTATTATACACTGCCAGCACTATCACAACACCCTGTTCCTCATGTCTGCGACCACCAACATCCATCACACACCCCCTCCAAAATACAAACATAAATTCACTTATGTACTTGCAGTTTCTTCATCCATCCTTGTGTTTGGAGTCTTATTCCTTATCTCTACTAGTCTACAATATCGTCTTATTAAGTTTCGCTATCTTGAGGCAACAGACACTACTCAAAGGGTCCTGGCCTCTACATATACTCTTTTGGTTAATGAGGAGCCACTTACTTCAGCTCTGGCAGCCCAAAATCAGTGGTTGCCATGGTGTGGCTTGACATCACAAAGCCTCAGCTTCACCATCCAGGAGGGGCGGGGGTGGCAGAGGATGCAGAAAATTCAGACACTCTGGTCATAGAACAGAGACCTTCCTCTTAACTCCTAGAAATTTAACCAAACTGACCTCTCTCTCTCTCTCATTTCCTCTACTTCCATTAAAGTCCAGCATATGGCAAGGAGGTGGTGTTTCCTCTAAGACAATTCCCATACTCCCTCGTCATTTCAGTGGTCCCTTCCACTATGATCAGTTGCTACCATTTCCTAGGATTTTGAGTGTTGTTTTAATGGATGTTTTATTTTTGAGTAGTTCCAGATTTACAGAAATATTGTGAAGATAATAACAATGTACACCATACCCAATTTCCCTTATTACTAATATCTTACATATGTATGGGGCAAATGTAACATGAAGTGAATCATCAGTGAAACTGTTAAAGTGAAACCTCACTTCTCTAGTATCTCCAATATCCAGCATTGCTGTTCTAGACCAAGTTGTTAAAGGAAAAACTGAAACACTTGTGTAATAAATGTTAATATCTTGAGTTGACCATACTTTCAATAGTTTAACGGTATTAAATAGTCTACCATGTAAAAAGGAAATCAAATTCATTATTATACACTGCCAGCACTATCACAACACCCTGTTCCTCATGACTGCGACCACCAACATCCATCACACCCCCCCTCCAAAATACAAACATAAATTCATTTATGTACTTGCAGTTTCTTCATCCATCCTTGTGTTTGGAGTCTTATTCCTTATCTCTACTAGTCTACAATATCGTCTTATTAAGTTTCGCTATCTTGAGGCAACAGACACTACTCAAAGGGTCCTGGCCTCTACATATACTCTTTTGGTTAATGAGGAGCCACTTACTTCAGCTCTGGCAGCCCAAAATCAGTGGTTGCCATGGTGTGGCTTGACATCACAAAGCCTCAGCTTCACCATCCAGGAGGGGCGGGGGTGGCAGAGGATGCAGAAAATTCAGACACTCTGGTCATAGAACAGAGACCTTCCTCTTAACTCCTAGAAATTTAACCAAACTGACCTCTCTCTCATTTCCTCTACTTCCATTAAAGTCCAGCATATGGCAAGGAGGTGGTGTTTCCTCTAAGACAATTCCCATACTCCCCCTTCATTTCAGTGGTCCCTTCCACTATGATCAGTTGCTACCATTTCCTAGGATTTTGAGTGTTGTTTTAATGGATGTTTTATTTTTGAGTAGTTCCAGATTTACAGAAATATTGTGAAGATAATAACAATGTACACCATACCCAATTTCCCTTATTACCAATATCTTACATATGTATGGGGCAAATGTAACATGAAGTGAATCATCAGTGAAACTGTTAAAGTGAAACCTCTCTTCCCTAGTATCTCCAATATCCAGCATTGCTGTTCTAGACCAAGTTGTTAAAGGAAAAACTGAAACACTTGTGGCATAAATGTTCAGATCTTGAGTTGACCATACTTTCAATAGTTTAACAGTATTAAATAGTCTACCATGTAAAAAGGAAATCAAATTCATTATTATACACTGCCAGCACTATCACAACACCCTGTTCCTCATGACTGCGACCACCAACATCCATCACACCCCCCCTCCAAAATACAAACATAAATTCACTTATGGACTTGCAGTTTCTTCATCCATCCTTGTGTTTGGAGTCTTATTCCTTATCTCTACTAGTCTACAATATCGTCTTATTAAGTTTCGCTATCTTGAGGCAACAGACACTACTCAAAGGGTCCTGGCCACTACAAATACTCTTTTGGTTAATGAGGAGCCACTTACTTCAGCTCTGGCAGCCCAAAATCAGTGGTTGCCATGGTGTGGCTTGACATCACAAAGCCTCAGCTTCACCATCCAGGAGGGGCGGGGGTGGCAGAGGATGCAGAAAATTCAGACACTCTGGTCATAGAACAGAGACCTTCCTCTTAACTCCTAGAAATTTAACCAAACTGACCTCTCTCTCTCTCTCATTTCCTCTACTTCCATTAAAGTCCAGCATATGGCAAGGAGGTGGTGTTTCCTCTAAGACAATTCCCATACTCCCCCGTCATTTCAGTGGTCCCTTCCACTATGATCAGTTGCTACCATTTCCTAGGATTTTGAGTGTTGTTTTAATGGATGTTTTATTTTTGAGTAGTTCCAGATTTACAGAAATATTGTGAAGATAATAACAATGTACACCATACCCAATTTCCCTTATTACTAATATCTTACATATGTATGGGGCAAATGTAACATGAAGTGAATCATCAGTGAAACTGTTAAAGTGAAACCTCACTTCTCTAGTATCTCCAATATCCAGCATTGCTGTTCTAGACCAAGTTGTTAAAGGAAAAACTGAAACACTTGTGTAATAAATGTTAATATCTTGAGTTGACCATACTTTCAATAGTTTAACGGTATTAAATAGTCTACCATGTAAAAAGGAAATCAAATTCATTATTATACACTGCCAGCACTATCACAACACCCTGTTCCTCATGACTGCGACCACCAACATCCATCACACCCCCCCTCCAAAATACAAACATTAATTCATTTATGTACTTGCAGTTTCTTCATCCATCCTTGTGTTTGGAGTCTTATTCCTTATCTCTACTAGTCTACAATATCGTCTTATTAAGTTTCGCTATCTTGAGGCAACAGACACTACTCAAAGGGTCCTGGCCTCTACATATACTCTTTTGGTTAATGAGGAGCCACTTACTTCAGCTCTGGCAGCCCAAAATCAGTGGTTGCCATGGTGTGGCTTGACATCACAAAGCCTCAGCTTCACCATCCAGGAGGGGCGGGGGTGGCAGAGGATGCAGAAAATTCAGACACTCTGGTTATAGAACAGAGACCTTCCTCTTAACTCCTAGAAATTTAACCAAACTGACCTCTCTCTCATTTCCTCTACTTCCATTAAAGTCCAGCATATGGCAAGGAGGTGGTGTTTCCTCTAAGACAATTCCCATACTCCCCCTTCATTTCAGTGGTCCCTTCCACTATGATCAGTTGCTACCATTTCCTAGGATTTTGAGTGTTGTTTTAATGGATGTTTTATTTTTGAGTAGTTCCAGATTTACAGAAATATTGTGAAGATAATAACAATGTACACCATACCCAATTTCCCTTATTACCAATATCTTACATATGTATGGGGCAAATGTAACATGAAGTGAATCATCAGTGAAACTGTTAAAGTGAAACCTCTCTTCCCTAGTATCTCCAATATCCAGCATTGCTGTTCTAGACCAAGTTGTTAAAGGAAAAACTGAAACACTTGTGGCATAAATGTTCAGATCTTGAGTTGACCATACTTTCAATAGTTTAACAGTATTAAATAGTCTACCATGTAAAAAGGAAATCAAATTCATTATTATACACTGCCAGCACTATCACAACACCCTGTTCCTCATGACTGCGACCACCAACATCCATCACACCCCCCCTCCAAAATACAAACATAAATTCACTTATGGACTTGCAGTTTCTTCATCCATCCTTGTGTTTGGAGTCTTATTCCTTATCTCTACTAGTCTACAATATCGTCTTATTAAGTTTCGCTATCTTGAGGCAACAGACACTACTCAAAGGGTCCTGGCCACTACATATACTCTTTTGGTTAATGAGGAGCCACTTACTTCAGCTCTGGCAGCCCAAAATCAGTGGTTGCCATGGTGTGGCTTGACATCACAAAGCCTCAGCTTCACCATCCAGGAGGGGCGGGGGTGGCAGAGGATGCAGAAAATTCAGACACTCTGGTCATAGAACAGAGACCTTCCTCTTAACTCCTAGAAATTTAACCAAACTGACCTCTCTCTCATTTCCTCTACTTCCATTAAAGTCCAGCATATGGCAAGGAGGTGGTGTTTCCTCTAAGACAATTCCCATACTCCCCCTTCATTTCAGTGGTCCCTTCCACTATGATCAGTTGCTACCATTTCCTAGGATTTTGAGTGTTGTTTTAATGGATGTTTTATTTTTGAGTAGTTCCAGATTTACAGAAATATTGTGAAGATAATAACAATGTACTCCATACCCAATTTCCCTTATTACTAATATCTTACATATGTATGGGGCAAATGTAACATGAAGTGAATCATCAGTGAAACTGTTAAAGTGAAACCTCACTTCTCTAGTATCTCCAATATCCAGCATTGCTGTTCTAGACCAAGTTGTTAAAGGAAAAACTGAAACACTTGTGGCATAAATGTTCAGATCTTGAGTTGACCATACTTTCAATAGTTTAACAGTATTAAATAGTCTACCATGTAAAAAGGAAATCAAATTCATTATTATACACTGCCAGCACTATCACAACACCCTGTTCCTCATGACTGCGACCACCAACATCCATCACACCCCCCCTCCAAAATACAAACATAAATTCACTTATGGACTTGCAGTTTCTTCATCCATCCTTGTGTTTGGAGTCTTATTCCTTATCTCTACTAGTCTACAATATCGTCTTATTAAGTTTCGCTATCTTGAGGCAACAGACACTACTCAAAGGGTCCTGGCCTCTACATATACTCTTTTGGTTAATGAGGAGCCACTTACTTCAGCTCTGGCAGCCCAAAATCAGTGGTTGCCATGGTGTGGCTTGACATCACAAAGCCTCAGCTTCACCATCCAGGAGGGGCGGGGGTGGCAGAGGATGCAGAAAATTCAGACACTCTGGTTATAGAACAGAGTCCTTCCTCTTAACTCCTAGAAATTTAACCAAACTGACCTCTCTCTCATTTCCTCTACTTCCATTAAAGTCCAGCATATGGCAAGGAGGTGGTGTTTCCTCTAAGACAATTCCCATACTCCCCCTTCATTTCAGTGGTCCCTTCCACTATGATCAGTTGCTACCATTTCCTAGGATTTTGAGTGTTGTTTTAATGGATGTTTTATTTTTGAGTAGTTCCAGATTTACAGAAATATTGTGAAGATAATAACAATGTACACCATACCCAATTTCCCTTATTACCAATATCTTACATATGTATGGGGCAAATGTAACATGATGTGAATCATCAGTGAAACTGTTAAAGTGAAACCTCTCTTCCCTAGTATCTCCAATATCCAGCATTGCTGTTCTAGACCAAGTTGTTAAAGGAAAAACTGAAACACTTGTGGCATAAATGTTCAGATCTTGAGTTGACCATACTTTCAATAGTTTAACAGTATTAAATAGTCTACCATGTAAAAAGGAAATCAAATTCATTATTATACACTGCCAGCACTATCACAACACCCTGTTCATCATGACTGTGACCACCAACATCCATCACACCCCCCCTCCAAAATATAAACATAAATTCACTTATGGACTTGCAGTTTCTTCATCCATCCTTGTGTTTGGAGTCTTATTCCTTATCTCTACTAGTCTACAATATCGTCTTATTAAGTTTCGCTATCTTGAGGCAACAGACACTACTCAAAGGGTCCTGGCCTGTACATATACTCTTTTGGTTAATGAGGAGCCACTTACTTCAGCTCTGGCAGCCCAAAATCAGTGGTTGCCATGGTGTGGCTTGACATCACAAAGCCTCAGCTTCACCATCCAGGAGGGTCGGGGGTGGCAGAGGATGCAGAAAATTCAGACACTCTGGTCATAGAACAGAGACCTTCCTCTTAACTCCTAGAAATTTAACCAAACTGACCTCTCTCTCTCTCTCATTTCCTCTACTTCCATTAAAGCCCAGCATATGGCAAGGAGGTGGTGTTTCCTCTAAGACAATTCTCATACTCCCCCGTCATTTCAGTGGTCCCTTCCACTATGATCAGTTGCTACCATTTCCTAGGATTTTGAGTGTTGTTTTAATGGATGTTTTATTTTTGAGTAGTTCCAGATTTACAGAAATATTGTGAAGATAATAACAATGTACACCATACCCAATTTCCCTTATTACTAATATCTTACATATGTATGGGGCAAATGTAACATGAAGTGAATCATCAGTGAAACTGTTAAAGTGAAACGTCACTTCTCTAGTATCTCCAATATCCAGCATTGCTGTTCTAGACCAAGTTGTTAAAGGAAAAACTGAAACACTTGTGTCATAAATGTTAATATCTTGAGTTGACCATACTTTCAATAGTTTAACGGTATTAAATAGTCTACCATGTAAAAAGGAAATCAAATTCATTATTATACACTGCCAGCACTATCACAACACCCTGTTCCTCATGACTGCGACCACCAACATCCATCACACCCCCCCTCCAAAATAAAAACATAAATTCACTTATGGACTTGCAGTTTCTTCATCCATCCTTGTGTTTGGAGTCTTATTCCTTATCTCTACTAGTCTATAATATCGTCTTATTAAGTTTCGCTATCTTGAGGCAACAGACACTACTCAAAAGTTCCTGGCCTCTACATATACTCTTTTGGTTAATGAGGAGCCACTTACTTCAGCTCTGGCAGCCCAAAATCAGTGGTTGCCATGGTGTGGCTTGACATCACAAAGCCTCAGCTTCACCATCCAGGAGGGGCGGGGGTGGCAGAGGATGCAGAAAATTCAGACACTCTGGTTATAGAACAGAGACCTTCCTCTTAACTCCTAGAAATTTAACCAAACTGACCTCTCTCTCATTTCCTCTACTTCCATTAAAGTCCAGCATATGGCAAGGAGGTGGTGTTTCCTCTAAGATATTCCCATACTCCCCCTTCATTTCAGTGGTCCCTTCCACTATGATCAGTTGCTACCATTTCCTAGGATTTTGAGTGTTGTTTTAATGGATGTTTTATTTTTGAGTAGTTCCAGATTTACAGAAATATTGTGAAGATAATAACAATATACATCATACCCAATTTCCCTTATTACCAATATCTTACATATGTATGGGGCAAATGTAACATGAAGTGAATCATCAGTGAAACTGTTAAAGTGAAACCTCTCTTCCCTAGTATCTCCAATATCCAGCATTGCTGTTCTAGACCAAGTTGTTAAAGGAAAAACTGAAACACTTGTGGCATAAATGTTCAGATCTTGAGTTGACCATACTTTCAATAGTTTAACAGTATTAAATAGTCTACCATGTAAAAAGGAAATCAAATTCATTATTATACACTGCCAGCACTATCACAACACCCTGTTCCTCATGACTGCGACCACCAACATCCATCACACCCCCCCTCCAAAATACAAACATAAATTCACTTATGGACTTGCAGTTTCTTCATCCATCCTTGTGTTTGGAGTCTTATTCCTTATCTCTACTAGTCTACAATATCGTCTTATTAAGTTTCGCTATCTTGAGGCAACAGACACTACTCAAAGGGTCCTGGCCTGTACATATACTCTTTTGGTTAATGAGGAGCCACTTACTTCAGCTCTGGCAGCCCAAAATCAGTGGTTGCCATGGTGTGGCTTGACATCACAAAGCCTCAGCTTCACCATCCAGGAGGGGCAGGGGTGGCAGAGGATGCAGAAAATTCAGACACTCTGGTCATAGAACAGAGACCTTCCTCTTAACTCCTAGAAATTTAACCAAACTGACCTCTCTCTCTCTCTCATTTCCTCTACTTCCATTAAAGTCCAGCATATGGCAAGGAGGTGGTGTTTCCTCTACGACAATTCCCATACTCCCCCGTCATTTCAGTGGTCCCTTTCACTATGATCAGTAGCTACCATTTCCTAGGATTTTGAGTGTTGTTTTAATGGATGTTTTATTTTTGAGTAGTTCCAGATTTACAGAAATATTGTGAAGATAATAACAATGTACACCATACCCAATTTCCCTTATTACTAATATCTTACATATGTATGGGGCAAATGTAACATGAAGTGAATCATCAGTGAAACTGTTAAAGTGAAACCTCACTTCTCTAGTATCTCCAATATTCAGCATTGCTGTTCTAGACCAAGTTGTTAAAGGAAAAACTGAAACACTTGTGGCATAAATGTTAAGATCTTGAGTTGACCATACTTTCAATAGTTTAACAGTATTAAATAGTCTACCATGTAAAAAGGAAATCAAATTCATTATTATACACTGCCAGCACTATCACAACACCCTGTTCCTCATGACTGCGACCACAAACATCCATCACAACCCCCCTCCAAAATACAAACATAAATTCACTTATGGACTTGCAGTTTCTTCATCCATCCTTGTGTTTGGAGTGTTATTCCTTATCTCTACTAGTCTTCAATATCGTCTTATTAAGTTTCGCTATCTTGAGGCAACAGACACTACTCAAAGGCTCCTGGCCTCTACATATACTCTTTAGATTAATGAGGAGCCACTCACTTCAGCTCTGGTTGCCCAAAATCAGTGGTTGCCATGCTGTGGCTTGAAATCACAAAGCCTCAGCTTCACCAT
This sequence comes from Myotis nattereri, assembly GCF_964212035.1. Lineage (NCBI taxonomy): Eukaryota > Metazoa > Chordata > Mammalia > Chiroptera > Vespertilionidae > Myotis > Myotis nattereri. The sequence goes on along the minus strand of NC_138091.1, from coordinate 9,044,196 downwards.
CCAGGAGGTCGCGAGGGTGTAAGAGGATGCAGAAATCTCAGACACTGGTCATAGAACAGAGACCTCCCTCTTAACTCCTAAAATTTTTCCCAAACTGAGCTCTCTATCTCATTTCCTCCAGTTCCATTATAGTCCACCATATGGCAGGGAGGTGGTGTTTCCTCTAAGACAATTCCCATACTCCCCCGTCATTTCAGTGGTCCATTCCACTATGATCAGTTGCTACCATTTCCTAGGTTTCGGAGTGTTGTTTTAATGGATTTTTTTCATTTTAGATTAGTTCCAGATTTACAGAAAAATTGTGAAGATCATAGCCATGTACACCATACCCAATTTCCCTTATTACTAATATCTTACTTATGTATGGGGTAAATGTAACATGAAGTGAATCATCAGTGAAACAGAGTGAAACCTCACTTCTCTAGTATCTCCAATATCCAGCAATGCTGTTCTAGACCATGTTGTTAAAGGAAAAACTGGACCAGTTGTGGCATAAAACTTCAGATCTTGCGCTGACCATCCTTTCAATAGTTTAACAATATTCAATAGTCTACCATGTAAAAAGGAAATCAACTTCATTATTATACACTGCCAGCACTAACACAACACCCTGTTCCTCATGACTGCGACCACCACCACCCATCCCACACCCCCAATCCAAACCTAAATTAAACATCATCTTCTTTATTCCTTGCCACTATGAGAAAGTGTTGAGAAAAAAAAATCCCCATTCAGATTTCTCCTGGTCCTTATTCTAAGGGCCTGGCTCGTTATGGAATGTCTTGTCTGGTGCCACAACTAAAAAGTCTACATTACTCCCTTTTCACATGCCTGCCCCCTTCCTATATCCCTCCCCATCAGTGAAACGGAGGCAAACCTCACTTCTCTAGTATCGCCAATATCCAACAATGCTGTTCTAGACCATGATGTTATAAAAAATACTGTACCAGTTGTGGCTTAAAACTTCACATCTTGAGCTGCCCATCTTTCAATAGTTTAACAATATTCAATAGTCTGCCATGTAAAAAGGAAATCAAATTAATTATAATACACTGCCAGCCCTAACACAACACTTTGTTCCTCATGACTGCGACCACCACCATCCATCACACACCCCCTCCAAAATACAAAGACAAATTTACTTATGGACTTGCAGTTTCTTCATCCATCCTTGTGTTTGGAGTCTTATTCCTTATCTCTACTAGTCTACAATATCGTCTCATTAGGTTTCGCTATCTTGAGGCAACAGACACTACTCAAAGGGTCCTGGCCTCTACATATACTCTTTTGGTGAATGAGGAGCCACTTACTTCAGCTCTGGCAGCCCAAAATCAGTGGTTGCCATGGTGTGGCTTGACATCACAAAGCCTCAGCTTCACCATCCAGGAGTGGCGGGGGTGGCAGAGGATGCAGAAAATTCAGACACTCTGGTTATAGAACAGAGACCTTCCTCTTAACTCCTAGAAATTTAACCAAACTGACCTCTCTCTCTCTCTCATTTCCTCTACTTCCATTAAAGCCCAGCACATGGCAAGGAGGTGGTGTTTCCTCTAAGACAATTCCCATACTCCCCTGTCATTTCAGTGGTCCCTTCCACTATGATCAGTTGCTACCATTTCCTAGGATTTTGAGTGTTGTTTTAATGGATGTTTTATTTTTGAGTAGTTCCAGATTTACAGAAATATTGTGAAGATAATAACAATGTACACCATACCCAACTTCCCTTATTACTAATATCTTACATATGTATGGGGCAAATGTAACATGAAGTGAATCATCAGTGAAACTGTTAAAGTGAAACCTCTCTTCCCTAGTATCTCCAATATCCAGCATTGCTGTTCTAGACCAAGTTGTTAAAGGAAAAACTGAAACACTTGTGGCATAAATGTTCAGATCTTGAGTTGACCATACTTTCAATAGTTTAACAGTATTAAATAGTCTACCATGTAAAAAGGAAATCAAATTCATTATTATACACTGCCAGCACTATCACAACACCCTGTTCCTCATGACTGCGACCACCAACATCCATCACACCCCCCCTCCAAAATACAAACATAAATTCACTTATGGACTTGCAGTTTCTTCATCCATCCCTGTGTTTGGAGTCTTATTCCTTATCTCTACTAGTCTACAATATCGTCTTATTAAGTTTCGCTATCTTGAGGCAACAGACACTGCTCAAAAGGTCCTGGACTCTACATATACTCTTTTGGTTAATGAGGAGCCACTTACTTCAGCTCTGGCAGCCCAAAATCAGTGGTTGCCATGGTGTGGCTTGACATCACAAAGCCTCAGCTTCACCATCCAGGAGGGGCGGGGGTGGCAGAGGATGCAGAAAATTCAGACACTCTGGTCATAGAACAGAGACCTTCCTCTTAACTCCTAGAAATTTAACCAAACTGACCTCTCTCTCTCTCTCATTTCCTCTACTTCCATTAAAGTCCAGCATATGGCAAGGAGGTTGTGTTTCCTCTAAGACAATTCCCATACTCCCCCGTCATTTCAGTGGTCCCTTCCACTATGATCAGTTGCTACCATTTCCTAGGATTTTGAGTGTTGTTTTAATGGATGTTTTATTTTTGAGTAGTTCCAGATTTACAGAAATATTGTGAAGATAATAACAATGTACACCATACCCAATTTCCCTTATTACTAATATCTTACATATGTATGGGGCAAATGTAACATGAAGTGAATCATCAGTGAAACTGTTAAAGTGAAACCTCACTTCTCTAGTATCTCCAATATCCAGCATTGCTGTTCTAGACCAAGTTGTTAAAGGAAAAACTGAAACACTTGTGGCATAAATGTTCAGATCTTGAGTTGACCATACTTTCAATAGTTTAACAGTATTAAATAGTCTACCATGTAAAAAGGAAATCAAATTCATTATTATACACTGCCAGCACTATCACAACACCCTGTTCCTCATGACTGCGACCACCAACATCCATCACACCCCCTCTCCAAAATACAAACATAAATTCACTTATGGACTTGCAGTTTCTTCATCCATCCTTGTGTTTGGAGTCTTATTCCTTATCTCTACTAGTCTACAATATCGTCTTATTAAGTTTCGCTATCTTGAGGCAACAGACACTACTCAAAGGGTCCTGGCCTCTACATATACTCTTTTGGTTAATGAGGAGCCACTTACTTCAGCTCTGGCAGCCCAAAATCAGTGGTTGCCATGGTGTGGCTTGACATCACAAAGCCTCAGCTTCACCATCCAGGAGGGGCGGGGGTGGCAGAGGATGCAGAAAATTCAGACACTCTGGTCATAGAACAGAGACCTTCCTCGAAACTCCTAGAAATTTAACCAAACTGACCTCTCTCTCATTTCCTCTACTTCCATTAAAGCCCAGCATATGGCAAGGAGGTGGTGTTTCCTCTAAGACAATTCCCATACTCCCCCGTCATTTCAGTGGTCCCTTCCACTATGATCAGTTGCTACCATTTCCTAGGATTTTGAGTGTTGTTTTAATGGATGTTTTATTTTTGAGTAGTTCCAGATTTACAGAAATATTGTGAAGATAATAACAATGTACACCATACCCAATTTCCCTTATTACCAATATCTTACATATGTATGGGGCAAATGTAACATGAATTGAATCATCAGTGAAACTGTTAAAGTGAAACCTCTCTTCCCTAGTATCTCCAATATCCAGCATTGCTGTTCTAGACCAAGTTGTTAAAGCAAAAACTGAAACACTTGTGGCATAAATGTTCAGATCTTAAGTTTACCATACTTTCAATAGTTTAACAGTATTAAATAGTCTACCATGTAAAAAGGAAATCAAATTCATTATTATACACTGCCAGCACTATCACAACACCCTGTTCCTCATGACTGCGACCACCAACATCCACCACACCCCCCCTCCAAAATACAAACATAAATTCACTTATGGAATTGCAGTTTCTTCATCCATCCTTGTGTTTGGAGTCTTATTCCTTATCTCTACTAGTCTACAATATCGTCTTATTAAGTTTCGCTATCTTGAGGCAACAGACACTACTCAAAGGCTCCTGGCCTCTACATATACTCTTTAGATTAATGAGGAGCCACTCACTTCAGCTCTGGTTGCCCAAAATCAGTGGTTGCCATGCTGTGGCTTGAAATCACAAAGCCTCAGCTTCACCATCCAGGAGGTCGCGAGGGTGTAAGAGGATGCAGAAATCTCAGACACTGGTCATAGAACAGAGACCTCCCTCTTAACTCCTAAAATTTTTCCCAAACTGAGCTCTCTATCTCATTTCCTCCAGTTCCATTATAGTCCAGCATATGGCAGGGAGGTGGTGTTTCCTCTAAGACAATTCCCATACTCCCCTGTCATTTCAGTGGTCCATTCCACTATGATCAGTTGCTACCATTTCCTAGGTTTCGGAGTGTTGTTTTAATGGATTTTTTTTAATTTATATTAGTTCCAGATTTACAGAAAAATTGTGAAGATCATAGCCATGTACACCATACCCAATTTCCCTCATTACTAATATCTTACTTATGTATGGGGTAAATGTAACATGAAGTGAATCATCAGTGAAACAGAGTGAAACCTCACTTCTCTAGTATCTCCAATATCCAGCAATGCTGTTCTAGACCATGTTGTTAAAGGAAAAACTGGACCAGTTGTGGCATAAAACTTCAGATCTTGAGTTGACCATCCTTTCAATAGTTTAACAATATTCAATAGTCTACCATGTAAAAAGGAAATCAACTTCATTATTATACACTGCCAGCACTAACACAACACCCTGTTCCTCATGACTGCGACCACCACCACCCATCCCACACCCCCAATCCAAACCTAAATTAAACATCAGCTTCTTTATTCCTTGCCACTATGAGAAAGTGTTGAGAAAAAAAAATCCCCATTCAGACTTCTCCTGGTCCTTATTCTAAGGGCCTGTCTCATTATGGAATGTCTTGTCTGGTGCCACAACTAAAAAGTCTACATTACTCCCTTTTCACATGCCTGCCCCCTTCTTATATCCCTCCCCATCAGTGAAACAGAGGCAAACCTCACTTCTCTGGTATCGCCAATATCCAACAATGCTGTTCTAGACCATGATGTTATAAAAAATACTGTACCAGTTGTGGCTTAAAACTTCACATCTTGAGCTGCCCATCTTTCAATAGTTTAACAATATTCAATAGTCTGCCATGTAAAAAGGAAATCAAATTCATTATAATACACTGCCAGCCCTAACACAACACTTTGTTCCTCATGACTGCGACCACCAACATCCATCACACACCCCCTCCAAAATACAAACACAAATTCACTTATGGACTTGCAGTTTCTTCATCCATCCTTGTGTTTGGAGTCTTATTCCTTATCTCTACTAGTCTACAATATCGTCTTATTAAGTTTCGCTATCTTGAGGCAACAGACACTACTCAAAGGGTCCTGGCCTCTACATATACTCTTTTGGTTAATGAGGAGCCACTTACTTCAACTCTGGCAGCCCAAAATCAGTGGTTGCCATGGTGTGGCTTGACATCACAAAGCCTGAGCTTCACCATCCAGGAGGGGCGGGGGTGGCAGAGGATGCAGAAAATTCAGACACTCTGGTTATAGAACAGAGACCTTCCTCTTAACTCCTAGAAATTTAACCAAACTGACCTCTCTCTCTCTCTCATTTCCTCTACTTCCATTAAAGCCCAGCATATGGCAAGGAGGTGGTGTTTCCTCTAAGACAATTCCCATTCTCCCCTGTCATTTCAGTGGTCCCTTCCACTATGATCAGTTGCTACCATTTCCTAGGATTTTGAGTGATGTTTTAATGGATGTTTTATTTTTGAGTAGTTCCAGATTTACAGAAATATTGTGAAGATAATAACAATGTACACCATACCCAACTTCCCTTACTACTAATATCTTACATATGTATGGGGCAAATGTAACATGAAGTGAATCATCAGTGAAACTGTTAAAGTGAAACCTCACTTCTCTAGTATCTCCAATATCCAGCATTGCTGTTCTAGACCAAGTTGTTAAAGGAAAAACTGAAACACTTGTGGCATAAATGTTCAGATCTTGAGTTGACCATACTTTCAATAGTTTAACAGTATTAAATAGTCTACCATGTAAAAAGGAAATCAAATTCATTATTATACACTGCCAGCACTATCACAACACCCTGTTCCTCATGACTGCGACCACCAACATCCATCACACCCCCCCTCCAAAATACAAACATAAATTCACTTATGGACTTGCAGTTTCTTCATCCATCCTTGTGTTTGGAGTCTTATTCCTTATCTCTACTAGTCTACAATATCGTCTTATTAAGTTTCGCTATCTTGAGGCAACAGACACTACTCAAATGGTCCTGGCCTCTACATATACTCTTTTGGTTAATGAGGAGCCACTTACTTCAGCTCTGGCAGCCCAAAATCAGTGGTTGCCATGGTGTGGCTTGACATCACAAAGCCTCAGCTTCACCATCCAGGAGGGGCGGGGGTGGCAGAGGATGCAGAAAATTCAGACACTCTGGTCATAGAACAGAGACCTTCCTCGAAACTCCTAGAAATTTAACCAAACTGACCTCTCTCTCTCTCTCATTTCCTCTACTTCCATTAAAGTCCAGCATATGGCAAGGAGGTGGTGTTTCCTCTAAGACAATTCCCATACTCCCCCGTCATTTCAGTGGTCTCTTCCACTATGATCAGTTGCTACCATTTCCTAGGATTTTGAGTGTTGTTTTAATGGAAGTTTTATTTTTGACTAGTTCCAGATTTACAGAAATATTGTGAAGATAATAACAATGTACAACATACCCAATTTCCCTTATTACTAATATCTTACATATGTATGGGGCAAATGTAACATGAAGTGAATCATCAGTGAAACTGTTAAAGGGAAACCTCACTTCTCTAGTATCTCCAATATCCAGCAATGCTGTTCTAGACCATGTTGTTAAAGGAAAAACTGGACCAGTTGTGGCATAAAACTTCAGATCTTGAGTTGACCATCCTTTCAATAGTTTAACAATATTCAATAGTCTACCATGTAAAAAGGAAATCAACTTCATTATTATACACTGCCAGCACTAACACAACACCCTGTTCCTCATGCCTGCGACCACCACCACCCATCCCACACCCCCAATCCAAACCTAAATTAAACATCAGCTTCTTTATTCCTTGCCAGTATGAGAAAGTGTTGAGAAAAAAAATTCCCATTCAGACTTCTCCTGGTCCTTATTCTAAGGGCCTGGCTCATTATGGAATGTCTTGTCTGGTGCCACAACTAAAAAGTCTACATTACTCCCTTTTCACATGCCTGCCCCCTTCTTATATCCCTCCCCATCAGTGAAACAGAGGCAAACCTCACTTCTCTGGTATCGCCAATATCCAACAATGCTGTTCTAGACCATGATGTTATAAAAAATACTGTACCAGTTGTGGCTTAAAACTTCACATCTTGAGCTGCCCATCCTTTCAATAGTTTAACAATATTCAATAGTCTGTCATGTAAAAAGGAAATCAAATTCATTATTATACACTGCCAGCCCTAACACAACACTTTGTTCCTCATGACTGTAACCACCACCATCCATCACACACCCCCTCCAAAATACAAACATAAATTCACTCATGGACTTGCAGTTTCTTCATCCATCCTTGTGTTTGGAGTCTTATTCCTAATCTCTACTAGTCTACAATATCGTCTTATTAAGTTTCGCTATCTTGAGGCAACAGACACTACTCAAAGGGTCCTGGCCTCTACATATACTCTTTTGGTTAATGAGGAGCCACTTACTTCAGCTCTGGCAGCCCAAAATCAGTGGTTGCCATGGTGTGGCTTGACATCACAAAGCCTCAGCTTCACCATCCAGGAGGGGCGGGGGTGGCAGAGGATGCAGAAAATTCAGACACTCTGGTCATAGAACAGAGACCTTCCTCTTAACTCCTAGAAATTTAACCAAACTGACCTCTCTCTCTCTCTCATTTCCTCTACTTCCATTAAAGTCCAGCATATGGCAAGGAGGTGGTGTTTCCTCTAAGACAATTCCCATACTCCCCCGTCATTTCAGTGGTCCCTTCCACTATGATCAGTTGCTACCATTTCCTAGGATTTTGAGTGTTGTTTTAATGGATGTTTTATTTTTGAGTAGTTCCAGATTTACAGAAATATTGTGAAGATAATAACAATGTACACCATACCCAACTTCCCTTATTACTAATATCTTACATATGTATGGGGCAAATGTAACATGAAGTGAATCATCAGTGAAACTGTTAAAGTGAAACCTCACTTCTCTAGTATCTCCAATATCCAGCATTGCTGTTCTAGACCAAGTTGTTAAAGGAAAAACTGAAACACTTGTGGCATAAATGTTCAGATCTTGAGTTGACCATACTTTCAATAGTTTAACAGTATTAAATAGTCTACCATGTAAAAAGGAAATCAAATTCATTATTATACACTGCCAGCACTATCACAACACCCTGTTCCTCATGACTGCGACCACCAACATCCATCACACCCCCCCTCCAAAATACAAACATAAATTCACTTATGGACTTGCACTTTCTTCATCCATCCTTGTGTTTGGAGTCTTATTCCTTATCTCTACTAGTCTACAATATCGTCTTATTAAGTTTCGCTATCTTGAGGCAACAGACACTACTCAAAGGCTCCTTGCCTCTACATATACTCTTTAGGTTAATGAGGAGCCACTCACTTCAGCTCTGGTTGCCCAAAATCAGTGGTTGCCATGCTGTGGCATGAAATCACAAAGCCTCAGCTTCACCATCCAGGAGGTCGTGAGGGTATAAGAGGATGCAGAAATCTCAGACACTGGTCATAGAACAGAGACCTCCCTCTTAACTCCTAAAATTTTTCCCAAACTGAGCTCTCTATCTCATTTCCTCCAGTTCCATTATAGTCCAGCATATGGCAGGGAGGTGGTGTTTCCTCTAAGACAATTCCCATACTCCCCCATCATTTCAGTGGTCCATTCCACTATGATCAGTTGCTACCATTTCCTAGGTTTCGGAGTGTTGTTTTAATGGATTTTTTTTTATTTTAGATTAGTTCCAGATTTACAGAAAAATTGTGAAGATCATAGCCATGTACACCATACCCAATTTCCCTTATTACTAATATCTTACATATGTATGGGGCAAATGTAACATGAAGTGAATCATCAGTGAAACAGAGTGAAAATTCACTTCTCTAGTATCTCCAATATCCAGCAATGCTGTTCTAGACCATGTTGTTAAAGGAAAAACTGGACCAGTTGTCGCATAAAACTTCAGATCTTGAGTTGACCATCCTTTCAATAGTTTAACAATATTCAATAGTCTACCATGTAAAAAGGAAATCAACTTCATTATTATACACTGCCAGCACTAACACAACACCCTGTTCCTCATGCCTGCGACCACCACCACCCATCCCACACCCCCAATCCAAACCTAAATTAAACATCAGCTTCTTTATTCCTTGCCAGTATGAGAAAGTGTTGAGAAAAAAAATCCCCATTCAGACTTCTCCTGGTCCTTATTCTAAGGGCCTGGCTCATTATGGAATGTCTTGTCTGGTGCCACAACTAAAAAGTCTACATTACTCCCTTTTCACATGCCTGCCCCCTTCTTATATCCCTCCCCGTCAGTGAAACAGAGGCAAACCTCACTTCTCTAGTATCGCCAATATCCAACAATGCTGTTCTAGACCATGATGTTATAAAAAATACTGTACCAGTTGTGGCTTAAAACTTCACATCTTGAGCTGCCCATCCTTTCAATAGTTTAACAATATTCAATAGTCTGCCATGTAAAAAGGAAATCAAATTCATTATTATACACTGCCAGCCCTAACACAACACTTTGTTCCTCATGACTGCGACCACCACCATCCATCACACACCCCCTCCAAAATACAAACACAAATTCACTTATGGACTTGCAGTTTCTTCATCCATCCTTGTGTTTGGAGTCTTAATCCTTATCTCTACTAGTCTACAATATCGTCTTATTAAGTTTCGCTATCTTGAGGCAACAGACACTACTCAAAGGCTCCTGGCCTCTACATATACTCTTTTGGTTAATGAGGAGCCACTTACTTCAGCTCTGGCAGCCCAAAATCAGTGGTTGCCATGGTGAGGCTTGACATCACAAAGCCTCAGCTTCACCATCCAGGAGGGGTAGGGGGTGAAGAGGATGCAGAAAATTCAGACACTATGGTTATAGAACAGAGACCTTCCTCTTAACTCCTAGAAATTTAACCAAACTGACCTCTCTCTCTCTCTCATTTCCTCTACTTCCATTAAAGTCCAGCATATGGCAAGGAGGTGGTGTTTCCTCTAAGACAATTCCCATACTCCCCCGTCATTTCAGTGGTCCCTTCCACTATGATCAGTTGCTACCATTTCCTAGGATTTTGAGTGTTGTTTTAATGGATGTTTTATTTTTGAGTAGTTCCAGATTTACAGAAATATTGTGAAGATAATAACAATGTACACCATACCCAACTTCCCTTATTACTAATATCTTACATATGTATGGGGCAAATGTAACATGAAGTGAATCATCAGTGAAACTGTTAAAGTGAAACCTCACTTCTCTAGTATCTCCAATATCCAGCATTGCTGTTCTAGACCAATTTGTTAAAGGAAAAACTGAAACACTTGTGTCATAAATGTTCAGATCTTGAGTTGACCATACTTTCACTAGTTTAACAGTATTAAATAGTCTACCATGTAAAAAGGAAATCAAATTCATTATTATACACTGCCAGCACTATCACAACACCCTGTTCCTCATGACTGCGACCACCAACATCCATCACACCCCCCCTCCAAAATACAAACATAAATTCACTTATGGACTTGCAGTTTCTTCATCCATCCTTGTGTTTGGAGTCTTATTCCTTATCTCTACTAGTCTACAATATCGTCTTATTAAGTTTCGCTATCTTGAGGCAACAGACACTACTCAAAGGGTCCTGGCCTCTACATATACTCTTTTGGTTAATGAGGATCCACTTACTTCAGCTCTGGCAGCCCAAAATCAGTGGTTGCCATGGTGTGGCTTGACATCACAAAGCCTCAGCTTCACCATCCAGGAGGGGCGGGGGTGGCAGAGGATGCAGAAAATTCAGACACTCTGGTCATAGAACAGAGACCTTCCTCTTGACTCCTAGAAATTTAACCAAACTGACCTCTCTCTCTCTCTCATTTCCTCTACTTCCATTAAAGTCCAGCATATGGCAAGGAGGTGGTGTTTCATCTAAGACAATTCCCATACTCCCCCGTCATTTCAGTGGTCCCTTCCACTATGATCAGTTGCTACCATTTCCTAGGATTTTGAGTGTTGTTTTAATGGATGTTTTATTTTTGAGTAGTTCCAATTTTACAGAAATATTGTGAAGATAATAACAATGTACACCATACCCAACTTCCCTTATTACTAATATCTTACATATGTATGGGGCAAATGTAACATGAAGTGAATCATCAGTGAAACTGTTAAAGTGAAACCTCACTTCTCTAGTATCTCCAATATCCAGCATTGCTGTTCTAGACCAAGTTGTTAAAGGAAAAACTGAAACACTTGTGTCATAAATGTTCAGATCTTGAGTTGACCATACTTTCAATAGTTTAACAGTATTAAATAGTCTACCATGTAAAAAGGAAATCAAATTCATTATTATACACTGCCAGCACTATCACAACACCCTGTTCCTCATGACTGCGACCACCAACATCCATCACACCCCCCCTCCAAAATACAAACATAAATTCACTTATGGACTTGCACTTTCTTCATCCATCCTTGTGTTTGGAGTCTTATTCCTTATCTCTACTAGTCTACAATATCGTCTTATTAAGTTTCGCTATCTTGAGGCAACAGACACTACTCAAAGGCTCCTGGCCTCTACATATACTCTTTAGATTAATGAGGAGCCACTCACTTCAGCTCTGGTTGCCCAAAATCAGTGGTTGCCATGCTGGGGCATGAAATCACAAAGCCTCAGCTTCACCATCCAGGAGGTCGTGAGGGTATAAGAGGATGCAGAAATATCAGACACTGGTGATAGAACAGAGACCTCCCTCTTAACTCCTAAAATTTTTCCCAAACTGAGCTCTCTATCTCATTTCCTCCAGTTCCATTATAGTCCAGCATATGGCAGGGAGGTGGTGTTTCCTCTAAGACAATTCCCATACTCCCCCGTCATTTCAGTGGTCCATTCCACTATGATCAGTTGCTACCATTTCCTAGGTTTCGGAGTGTTGTTTTAATGGATTTTTTTTATTTTAGATTAGTTCCAGATTTACAGAAAAATTGTGAAGATCATAGCCATGTACACCATACCCAATTTCCCTTATTACTAATATCTTACATATGTATGGGGCAAATGTAACATGAAGTGAATCATCAGTGAAACTGTTAAAGTGAAACCTCTCTTCCCTAGTATCTCCAATATCCAGCATTGCTGTTCTAGACCAAGTTGATAAAGGAAAAACTGAAACACTTGTGGCATAAATGTTCAGATCTTGAGTTGACCATACTTTCAATAGTTTAACAGTATTAAATAGTCTACCATGTAAAAAGGAAATCAAATTCATTATTATACACTGCCAGCACTATCACAACACCCTGTTCCTCATGACTGCGACCACCAACATCCATCACACCCCCCCTCCAAAATACAAACATAAATTCACTTATGGACTTGCAGTTTCTTCATCCATCCTTGTGTTTGGAGTCTTATTCCTTATCTCTACTAGTCTACAATATCGTCTTATTAAGTTTCGCTATCTTGAGGCAACAGACACTACTCAAAAGGTCCTGGCCTCTACATATACTCTTTTGGTTAATGAGGAGCCACTTACTTCAGCTCTGGCAGCCCAAAATCAGTGGTTGCCATGGTGTGGCTTGACATCACAAAGCCTCAGCTTCACCATCCCGGAGGGGCGGGGGTGGCAGAGGATGCAGAAAATTCAGACACTCTGGTCATAGAACAGAGACCTTCCTCTTAACTCCTAGAAATTTAACCAAACTGACCTCTCTCTCTCTCTCATTTCCTCTACTTCCATTAAAGTCCAGCATATGGCAAGGAGGTGGTGTTTCCTCTAAGACAATTCCCATACTCCCCCGTCATTTCAGTGGTCCCTTCCACTATGATCAGTTGCTACCATTTCCTAGGATTTTGAGTGTTGTTTTAATGGATGTTTTATTTTTGAGTAGTTCCAGATTTACAGAAATATTGTGAAGATAATAACAATGTACACCATACCCAATTTCCCTTATTACTAATATCTTACATATGTATGGGGCAAATGTAACATGAAGTGAATCATCAGTGAAACTGTTAAAGTGAAACCTCACTTCTCTAGTATCTCCAATATCCAGCATTGCTGTTCTAGACCAAGTTGTTAAAGGAAAAACTGAAACACTTGTGTCATAAATGTTAATATCTTGAGTTGACCATACTTTCAATAGTTTAACAGTATTAAATAGTCTACCATGTAAAAAGGAAATCAAATTCATTATTATACACTGCCAGCACTATCACAACACCCTGTTCCTCATGACTGCGACCACCAACATCCATCACACCCCCCCTCCAAAATACAAACATAAATTCACTTATGGACTTGCACTTTCTTCATCCATCCTTGTGTTTGGAGTCTTATTCCTTATCTCTACTAGTCTACAATATCGTCTTATTAAGTTTCGCTATCTTGAGGCAACAGACACTACTCAAAGGCTCCTGGCCTCTACATATACTCTTTAGATTAATGAGGAGCCACTCACTTCAGCTCTGGTTGCCCAAAATCAGTGGTTGCCATGCTGTGGCTTGAAATCACAAAGCCTCAGCTTCACCATCCAGGAGGTCGCGAGGGTGTAAGAGGATGCAGAAATCTCAGACACTGGTCATAGAACAGAGACCTCCCTCTTAACTCCTAAAATTTTTCCCAAACTGAGCTCTCTATCTCATTTCCTCCAGTTCCATTATAGTCCAGCATATGGCAGGGAGGTGGTGTTTCCTCTAAGACAATTCCCATACTCCCCCGTCATTTCAGTGGTCCCTTCCACTATGATCAGTTGCTACCATTTCCTAGGATTTTGAGTGTTGTTTTAATGGATGTTTTATTTTTGAGTAGTTCCAGATTTACAGAAATATTGTGAAGATAATAACAATGTACACCATACCCAATTTCCCTTATTACTAATATCTTACATATGTATGGGGCAAATGTAACATGAAGTGAATCATCAGTGAAACTGTTAAAGTGAAACCTCACTTCTCTAGTATCTCCAATATCCAGCATTGCTGTTCTAGACCAAGTTGTTAAAGGAAAAACTGAAACACTTGTGTCATAAATGTTAATATCTTGAGTTGACCATACTTTCAATAGTTTAACAGTATTAAATAGTCTACCATGTAAAAAGGAAATCAAATTCATTATTATACACTGCCAGCACTATCACAACACCCTGTTCCTCATGACTGCGACCACCAACATCCATCACACACCCCCTCCAAAATACAAACATAAATTCACTTATGGACTTGCACTTTCTTCATCCATCCTTGTGTTTGGAGTCTTATTCCTTATCTCTACTAGTCTACAATATCGTCTTATTAAGTTTCGCTATCTTGAGGCAACAGACACTACTCAAAGGCTCCTGGCCTCTACATATACTCTTTAGATTAATGAGGAGCCACTCACTTCAGCTCTGGTTGCCCAAAATCAGTGGTTGCCATGCTGTGGCTTGAAATCACAAAGCCTCAGCTTCACCATCCAGGAGGTCGCGAGGGTGTAAGAGGATGCAGAAATCTCAGACACTGGTCATAGAACAGAGACCTCCCTCTTAACTCCTAAAATTTTTCCCAAACTGAGCTCTCTATCTCATTTCCTCCAGTTCCATTATAGTCCAGCATATGGCAGGGAGGTGGTGTTTCCTCTAAGACAATTCCCATACTCCCCCGTCATTTCAGTGGTCCCTTCCACTATGATCAGTTGCTACCATTTCCTAGGATTTTGAGTGTTGTTTTAATGGATGTTTTATTTTTGACTAGTTCCAGATTTACAGAAATATTGTGAAGATAATAACAATGTACAACATACCCAATATCCCTTATTACTAATATCTTACTTATGTATGGGGCAAATGTAACATGAAGTGAATCATCAGTGAAACTGTTAAAGTGAAACCTCACTTCTCTAGTATCTCCAATATCCAGCAATGCTGTTCTAGACCATGTTGTTAAAGGAAAAACTGGACCAGTTGTGGCATAAAACTTCAGATCTTGAGTTGACCATCCTTTCAATAGTTTAACAATATTCAATAGTCTACCATGTAAAAAGGAAATCAACTTCATTATTATACACTGCCAGCCCTAACACAACACTTTGTTCCTCATGACTGCCACCACCACCATACATCACACACCCCCTCCAAAATACAAACACAAATTCACTTATGGACTTGCAGTTTCTTCATCCATCCTTGTGTTTGGAGTCTTATTCCTTATCTCTACTAGTCTACAATATCGTCTTATTAAGTTTCGCTATCTTGAGGCAACAGACACTACTCAAAGGCTCCTGGCCTCTACATATACTCTTTAGATTAATGAGGAGCCACTCACTTCAGCTCTGGTTGCCCAAAATCAGTGGTTGCCATGCTGTGGCTTGAAATCACAAAGCCTCAGCTTCACCATCCAGGAGGTCGCGAGGGTGTAAGAGGATGCAGAAATCTCAGACACTGGTCATAGAACAGAGACCTCCCTCTTAACTCCTAAAATTTTTCCCAAACTGAGCTCTCTATCTCATTTCCTCCAGTTCCATTATAGTC
Source organism: Myotis nattereri (assembly GCF_964212035.1). Taxonomy (NCBI): domain Eukaryota; kingdom Metazoa; phylum Chordata; class Mammalia; order Chiroptera; family Vespertilionidae; genus Myotis; species Myotis nattereri. The sequence goes on along the minus strand of NC_138091.1, from coordinate 9,028,370 downwards.
CAGCATATGGCAGGGAGGTGGTGTTTCCTCTAAGACAATTCCCATACTCCCCTGTCATTTCAGTGGTCCATTCCACTATGATCAGTTGCTACCATTTCCTAGGTTTCGGAGTGTTGTTTTAATGGATTTTTTTTATTTTAGATTAGTTCCAGATTTACAGAAAAATTGTGAAGATCATAGCCATGTACACCATACCCAATTTCCCTTATTACTAATATCTTACATATGTATGGGGCAAATGTAACATGAAGTGAATCATCAGTGAAACTGTTAAAGTGAAACCTCACTTCTCTAGTATCTCCAATATCCAGCATTGCTGTTCTAGACCAAGTTGTTAAAGGAAAAACTGAAACACTTGTGTCATAAATGTTCAGATCTTGAGTTGACCATACTTTCAATAGTTTAACAGTATTAAATAGTCTACCATGTAAAAAGGAAATCAAATTCATTATTATACACTGCCAGCACTATCACAACACCCTGTTTCTCATGACTGCGACCACCAACATCCATCACACCCCCCCTCCAAAATACAAACATAAATTCACTTATGGACTTGCACTTTCTTCATCCATCCTTGTGTTTGGAGTCTTATTCCTTATCTCTACTAGTCTACAATATCGTCTTATTAAGTTTCGCTATCTTGAGGCAAGAGACACTACTCAAAGGCTCCTGGCCTCTACATATACTCTTTAGATTAATGAGGAGCCACTCACTTCAGCTCTGGTTGCCCAAAATCAGTGGTTGCCATGCTGGGGCATGAAATCACAAAGCCTCAGCTTCACCATCCAGGAGGTCGTGAGGGTATAAGAGGATGCAGAAATCTCAGACACTGGTCATAGAACAGAGACCTCCCTCTTAACTCCTAAAATTTTTCCCAAACTGAGCTCTCTATCTCATTTCCTCCAGTTCCATTATAGTCCAGCATATGGCAGGGAGGTGGTGTTTCCTCTAAGACAATTCCCATACTCCCCCGTCATTTCAGTGGTCCATTCCACTATGATCAGTTGCTACCATTTCCTAGGTTTCGGAGTGTTGTTTTAATGGATTTTTTTTTATTTTAGATTAGTTCCAGATTTACAGAAAAATTGTGAAGATCATAGCCATGTACACCATTCCCAATTTCCCTTATTACTAATATCTTACATATGTATGGGGCAAATGTAACATGAAGTGAATCATCAGTGAAACTGTTAAAGTGAAACCTCTCTTCCCTAGTATCTCCAATATCCAGCATTGCTGTTCTAGACCAAGTTGTTAAAGGAAAAACTGAAACACTTGTGGCATAAATGTTCAGATCTTGAGTTGACCATACTTTCAATAGTTTAACAGTATTAAATAGTCTACCATGTAAAAAGGAAATCAAATTCATTATTATACACTGCCAGCACTATCACAACACCCTGTTCCTCATGACTGCGACCACCAACATCCATCACACCCCCCCTCCAAAATACAAACATAAATTCACTTATGGACTTGCAGTTTCTTCATCCATCCTTGTGTTTGGAGTCTTATTCCTTATCTCTACTAGTCTACAATATCGTCTTATTAAGTTTCGCTATCTTGAGGCAACAGACACTACTCAAAAGGTCCTGGCCTCTACATATACTCTTTTGGTTAATGAGTAGCCACTTACTTCAGCTCTGGCAGCCCAAAATCAGTGGTTGCCATGGTGTGGCTTGACATCACAAAGCCTCAGCTTCACCATCCAGGAGGGGCGGGGGTGGCAGAGGATGCAGAAAATTCAGACACTCTGGTCATAGAACAGAGACCTTCCTCTTAACTCCTAGAAATTTAACCAAACTGACCTCTCTCTCTCTCTCATTTCCTCTACTTCCATTAAAGTCCAGCATATGGCAAGGAGGTGGTGTTTCCTCTAAGACAATTCCCATACTCCCCCGTCATTTCAGTGGTCCCTTGCACTATGATCAGTTGCTACCATTTCCTAGGATTTTGAGTGTTGTTTTAATGGATGTTTTATTTTTGAGTAGTTCCAGATTTACAGAAACTTAATAAGACGATATTGTAGACTAGTAGAGATAAGGAATAAGACTCCAAACACAAGGATGGATGAAGAAAGTGCAAGTCCATAAGTGAATTTATGTTTGTATTTTGGAGGGGGGGTGTGATGGATGTTGGTGGTCGCAGTCATGAGGAACAGGGTGTTGTGATAGTGCTGGCAGTGTATAATAATGAATTTGATTTCCTTTTTACATGGTAGACTATTTAATACTGTTAAACTATTGAAAGTATGGTCAACTCAAGATCTGAACATTTATGCCACAAGTGTTTCAGTTTTTCCTTTAACAACTTGGTCTAGAACAGCAATGCTGGATATTGGAGATACTAGGGAAGAGAGGTTTCACTTTAACAGTTTCACTGATGATTCACTTCATGTTACATTTGCCCCATACATATGTAAGATATTAGTAATAAGGGAAGTTGGGTATGGTGTACATTGTTATTATCTTCACAATATTTCTGTAAATCGGGAACTACTCAAAAATAAAACATCCATTAAAACAACACTCAAAATCCTAGGAAATGGTAGCAACTGATCATAGTGGAAGGGACCACTGAAATGACGGGGGAGTATGGGAATTGTCTTAGATGAAACACCACCTCCTTGCCATATGCTGGACTTTAATGGAAGTAGAGGAAATGAGAGAGAGAGAGAGGTCAGTTTGGTTAAATTTCTAGGAGTCAAGAGGAAGGTCTCTGTTCTATGACCAGAGTGTCTGAATTTTCTGCATCCTCTGCCACCCCCGCCCCTCCTGGATGGTGAAGCTGAGGCTTTGTGATGTCAAGCCACACCATGGCAACCACTGATTTTGGGCTGCCAGAGCTGAAGTAAGTGGATCCTCATTAACCAAAAGAGTATATGTAGAGGCCAGGACCCTTTGAGTAGTGTCTGTTGCCTCAATATAGCGAAACTTAATAAGACGATATTGTAGACTAGTAGAGATAAGGATTAAGACTCCAAACACAAGGATGGATGAAGAAACTGCAAGTCCATAAGTGAATTTATGTTTGTATTTTGGAGGGGGTGTGTGATGGATGGTGGTGGTCGCAGTCATGAGGAACAAAGTGTTGTTTTAGGGCTGGCAGTGTATAATAATGAATTTGATTTCCTTTTTACATGGCAGACTATTGAATATTGTTAAACTATTGAAAGGATGGGCAGCTCAAGATGTGAAGTTTTAAGCCACAACTGGTACAGTATTTTTTATAACATCATGGTCTAGAACAGCATTGTTGGATATTGGCGATACTAGAGAAGTGAGGTTTGCCTCTGTTTCACTGACGGGGAGGGATATAAGAAGGGGGCAGGCATGTGAAAAGGGAGTAATGTAGACTTTTTAGTTGTGGCACCAGACAAGACATTCCATAATGAGCCAGGCCCTTAGAATAAGGACCAGGAGAAGTCTGAATGGGGATTTTTTTTCTCAACACTTTCTCATACTGGCAAGGAATAAAGAAGCTGATGTTTAATTTAGGTTTGGATTGGGGGTGGGGGATGGGTGGTGGTGGTCGCAGGCATGAGGAACAGGGTGTTGTGTTAGTGCTGGCAGTGTATAATAATGAAGTTGATTTCCTTTTTACATGGTAGACTATTGAATATTGTTAAACTATTGAAAGGATGGTCAACTCAAGATCTGAAGTTTTATGCCACAACTGGTCCAGTTTTTCCTTTAACAACATGGTCTAGAACAGCATTGCTGGATATTGGAGATACTAGAGAAGTGAGGTTTCACTTTAACAGTTTCACTGATGATTCACTTCATGTTACATTTGCCCCATACATATGTAAGATATTAGTAATAAGGGAAGTTGGGTATGGTGTACATTGTTATTATCTTCACAATATTTCTGTAAATCTGGAACTACTCAAAAATAAAACATCCATTAAAACAACACTCAAAATCCTAGGAAATGGTAGCAACTGATCATAGTGGAAGGGACCACTGAAATGACGGGGGAGTATGGGAATTGTCTTAGATGAAACACCACCTCCTTGCCATATGCTGGACTTTAATGGAAGTAGAGGAAATGAGAGAGAGAGAGAGGTCAGTTTGGTTAAATTTCTAGGAGTTAAGAGGAAGGTCTCTGTTCTATGACCAGAGTGTCTGAATTTTCTGCATCCTCTGCCACCCCCGCCCCTCCTGGATGGTGAAGCTGAGGCTTTGTGATGTCAAGCCACACCATGGCAACCACTGATTTTGGGCTGCCAGAGCTGAAGTAAGTGGATCCTCATTAACCAAAAGAGTATATGTAGAGGCCAGGACCCTTTGAGTAGTGTCTGTTGCCTCAAGATAGCGAAACTTAATAAGACGATATTGTAGACTAGTAGAGATAAGGAATAAGACTCCAAACACAAGGATGGATGAAGAAAGTGCAAGTCCATAAGTGAATTTATGTTTGTATTTTGGAGGGGGGGTGTGATGGATGTTGGTGGTCGCAGTCATGAGGAACAGGGTGTTGTGATAGTGCTGGCAGTGTATAATAATGAATTTGATTTCCTTTTTACATGGTAGACTATTTAATACTGTTAAACTATTGAAAGTATGGTCAACTCAAGATCTGAACATTTATGACACAAGTGTTTCAGTTTTTCCTTTAACAACTTGGTCTAGAACAACAATGCTGGATATTGGAGATACTAGAGAAGTGAGGTTTCACTTTAACAGTTTCACTGATGATTCACTTCATGTTACATTTGCCCCATACATATGTAAGATATTAGTAATAAGGGAAGTTGGGTATGGTGTACATTGTTATTATCTTCACAATATTTCTGTAAATCTGGAACTACTCAAAAATAAAACATCCATTAAAACAACACTCAAAATCCTAGGAAATGGTAGCAACTGATCATAGTGGAAGGGACCAATGAAATGACGGGGGAGTATGGGAATTGTCTTAGAGGAAACACCACCTCCTTGCCATATGCTGGACTTTAATGGAAGTAGAGGAAATGAGAGAGAGAGAGAGGTCAGTTTGGTTAAATTTCTAGGAGTTAAGAGGAAGGTCTCTGTTCTATAACCATAGTGTCTGAATTTTCTGCATCCTCTTCACCCCCTACCCCTCCTGGATGGTGAAGCTGAGGCTTTGTGATGTCAAGCCTCACCATGGCAACCACTGATTTTGGGCTGCCAGAGCTGAAGTAAGTGGCTCCTCATTAACCAAAAGAGTATATGTAGAGGCCAGGACCCTTTGAGTAGTGTCTGTTGCCTCAAGATAGCGAAACTTAATAAGACGATATTGTAGACTAGTAGAGATAAGGATTAAGACTCCAAACACAAGGATGGATGAAGAAACTGCAAGTCCATAAGTGAATTTGTGTTTGTATTTTGGAGGGGGTGTGTGATGGATGGTGGTGGTCGCAGTCATGAGGAACAAAGTGTTGTTTTAGGGCTGGCAGTGTATAATAATGAATTTGATTTCCTTTTTACATGGCAGACTATTGAATATTGTTAAACTATTGAAAGGATGGGCAGCTCAAGATGTGAAGTTTTAAGCCACAACTGGTACAGTATTTTTTATAACATCATGGTCTAGAACAGCATTGTTGGATATTGGCGATACTAGAGAAGTGAGGTTTGCCTCTGTTTCACTGACGGGGAGGGATATAAGAAGGGGGCAGGCATGTGAAAAGGGAGTAATGTAGACTTTTTAGTTGTGGCACCAGACAAGACATTCCATAATGAGCCAGGCCCTTAGAATAAGGACCAGGAGAAGTCTGAATGGGGATTTTTTTTCTCAACACTTTCTCATACTGGCAAGGAATAAAGAAGCTGATGTTTAATTTAGGTTTGGATTGGGGGTGGGGGATGGGTGGTGGTGGTCGCAGGCATGAGGAACAGGGTGTTGTGTTAGTGCTGGCAGTGTATAATAATGAAGTTGATTTCCTTTTTACATGGTAGACTATTGAATATTGTTAAACTATTGAAAGGATGGTCAACTCAAGATCTGAAGTTTTATGCCACAACTGGTCCAGTTTTTCCTTTAACAACATGGTCTAGAACAGCATTGCTGGATATTGGAGATACTAGAGAAGTGAGGTTTCACTTTAACAGTTTCACTGATGATTCACTTCATGTTACATTTGCCCCATACATATGTAAGATATTAGTAATAAGGGAAGTTGGGTATGGTGTACATTGTTATTATCTTCACAATATTTCTGTAAATCTGGAACTACTCAAAAATAAAACATCCATTAAAACAACACTCAAAATCCTAGGAAATGGTAGCAACTGATCATAGTGGAAGGGACCACTGAAATGACGGGGGAGTATGGGAATTGTCTTAGATGAAACACCACCTCCTTGCCATATGCTGGACTTTAATGGAAGTAGAGGAAATGAGAGAGAGAGGTCAGTTTGGTTAAATTTCTAGGAGTTAAGAGGAAGGTCTCTGTTCTATGACCAGAGTGTCTGAATTTTCTGCATCCTCTGCCACCCCCGCCCCTCCTGGATGGTGAAGCTGAGGCTTTGTGATGTCAAGCCACACCATGGCAACCACTGATTTTGGGCTGCCAGAGCTGAAGTAAGTGGATCCTCATTAACCAAAAGAGTATATGTAGAGGCCAGGACCCTTTGAGTAGTGTCTGTTGCCTCAAGATAGCGAAACTTAATAAGACGATATTGTAGACTAGTAGAGATAAGGAATAAGACTCCAAACACAAGGATGGATGAAGAAACTGCAAGTCCATAAGTGAATTTATGTTTGTATTTTGGAGGGGGGGTGTGATGGATGTTGGTGGTCGCAGTCATGAGGAACAGGGTGTTGTGATAGTGCTGGCAGTGTATAATAATGAATTTGATTTCCTTTTTACATGGTAGACTATTTAATACTGTTAAACTATTGAAAGTATGGTCAACTCAAGATCTGAACATTTATGACACAAGTGTTTCAGTTTTTCCTTTAACAAATTGGTCTAGAACAGCAATGCTGGATATTGGAGATACTAGAGAAGTGAGGTTTCACTTTAACAGTTTCACTGATGATTCACTTCATGTTACATTTGCCCCATACATATGTAAGATATTAGTAATAAGGGAAGTTGGGTATGGTGTACATTGTTATTATCTTCACAATATTTCTGTAAATCTGGAACTACTCAAAAATAAAACATCCATTAAAACAACACTCAAAATCCTAGGAAATGGTAGCAACTGATCATAGTGGAAGGGACCACTGAAATGACGGGGGAGTATGGGAATTGTCTTAGAGGAAACACCACCTCCTTGCCATATGCTGGACTTTAATGGAAGTAGAGGAAATGAGAGAGAGAGAGAGGTCAGTTTGGTTAAATTTCTAGGAATTAAGAATAAGGTCTCTGTTCTATAACCATAGTGTCTGAATTTTCTGCATCCTCTTCACCCCCTACCCCTCCTGGATGGTGAAGCTGAGGCTTTGTGATGTCAAGCCTCACCATGGCAACCACTGATTTTGGGCTGCCAGAGCTGAAGTAAGTGGCTCCTCATTAACCAAAAGAGTATATGTAGAGGCCAGGACCCTTTGAGTAGTGTCTGTTGCCTCAAGATAGCGAAACTTAATAAGACGATATTGTAGACTAGTAGAGATAAGGATTAAGACTCCAAACACAAGGATGGATGAAGAAACTGCAAGTCCATAAGTGAATTTGTGTTTGTATTTTGGAGGGGGTGTGTGATGGATGGTGGTGGTCGCAGTCATGAGGAACAAAGTGTTGTGTTAGGGCTGGCAGTGTATAATAATGAATTTGATTTCCTTTTTACATGGCAGACTATTGAATATTGTTAAACTATTGAAAGGATGGGCAGCTCAAGATGTGAAGTTTTAAGCCACAACTGGTACAGTATTTTTTATAACATCATGGTCTAGAACAGCATTGTTGGATATTGGCGATACTAGAGAAGTGAGGTTTGCCTCTGTTTCACTGACGGGGAGGGATATAAGAAGGGGGCAGGCATGTGAAAAGGGAGTAATGTAGACTTTTTAGTTGTGGCACCAGACAAGACATTCCATAATGAGCCAGGCCCTTAGAATAAGGACCAGGAGAAGTCTGAATGGGGATTTTTTTTCTCAACACTTTCTCATACTGGCAAGGAATAAAGAAGCTGATGTTTAATTTAGGTTTGGATTGGGGGTGTGGGATGGGTGGTGGTGGTCGCAGGCATGAGGAACAGGGTGTTGTGTTAGTGCTGGCAGTGTATAATAATGAAGTTGATTTCCTTTTTACATGGTAGACTATTGAATATTGTTAAACTATTGAAAGGATGGTCAACTCAAGATCTGAAGTTTTATGCCACAACTGGTCCAGTTTTTCCTTTAACAACATGGTCTAGAACAGCATTGCTGGATATTGGAGATACTAGAGAAGTGAGGTTTCACTTTAACAGTTTCACTGATGATTCACTTCATGTTACATTTGCCCCATACATATGTAAGATATTAGTAATAAGGGAAGTTGGGTATGGTGTACATTGTTATTATCTTCACAATATTTATGTAAATCTGGAACTACTCAAAAATAAAACATCCATTAAAACAACACTCAAAATCCTAGGAAATGGTAGCAACTGATCATAGTGGAAGGGACCACTGAAATGACAGGGGAGTATGGGAATTGTCTTACAGGAAACACCACCTCCTTGCCATATGCTGGGCTTTAATGGAAGTAGAGGAAATGAGAGAGAGAGAGAGGTCAGTTTGGTTAAATTTCTAGGAGTTAAGAGGAAGGTCTCTGTTCTATGACCAGTGTCTGAGATTTCTGCATCCTCTTACACCCTCGCGACCTCCTGGATGGTGAAGCTGAGGCTTTGTGATTTCAAGCCACACCATGGCAACCACTGATTTTGGACAACCAGAGCTGAAGTGAGTGGCTCCTCATTAATCTAAAGAGTATATGTAGGGGCCAGGACCCTTTGAGTAGTGTCTGTTGCCTCAAGATAGCGAAACTTAATAAGATGATATTGTAGACTAGTAGAGATAAGGAATAAGACTCCAAACACAAGGATGGATGAAGAAACTGCAAGTCCATAAGTGAATTTGTGTTTGTATTTTGGAGGGGGTGTGTGATGGATGGTGGTGGTCGCAGTCATGAGGAACAAAGTGTTGTGTTAGGGCTGGCAGTGTATAATAATGAAGTTGATTTCCTTTTTACATGGTAGACTATTGAATATTGTTAAACTATTGAAAGGATGGTCAACTCAAGATCTGAAGTTTTATGCGACAACTGGTCCAGTTTTTCCTTTAACAACATGGTCTAGAACAGCATTGCTGGATATTGGAGATACTAGAGAAGTGAGTTTTCACTCTGTTTCACTGATGATTCACTTCATGTTACATTTGCCCCATACATATGTAAGATATTTGTAATAAGGGAAATTGGGTATGGTGTACATGGCTATGATCTTCACAATTTTTCTGTAAATCTGGAACTAATCTAAAATAAAAAAAAATCCATTAAAACAACACTCCGAAACCTAGGAAATGGTAGCAACTGATCATAGTGGAATGGACCACTGAAATGATGGGGGAGTATGGGAATTGTCTTAGAGGAAACACCACCTCCCTGCCATATGCTGGACTATAATGGAACTGGAGGAAATGAGATAGAGAGCTCAGTTTGGGAAAAATTTTAGGAGTTAAGAGGGAGGTCTCTGTTCTATGACCAGTGTCTGAGATTTCTGCATCCTCTTATACCCTCACGACCTCCTGGATGGTGAAGCTGAGGCTTTGTGATTTCATGCCACAGCATGGCAACCACTGATTTTGGGCAACCAGAGCTGAAGTGAGTGGCTCCTCATTAACCTAAAGAGTATATGTTGAGGCCAGGAGCCTTTGAGTAGTGTCTGTTGCCTCAAGATAGCGAAACTTAATAAGACGATATTGTAGACTAGTAGAGATAAGGAATAAGACTCCAAACACAAGGATGGATGAAGAAAATGCAAGTCCATAAGTGAATTTATGTTTGTATTTTGGAGGGGGGGTGTGATGGATGTTGGTGGTCGCAGTCATGAGGAACAGGGTGTTGTGATAGTGCTGGCAGTGTATAATAATGAATTTGATTTCCTTTTTACATGGTAGACTATTTAATACTGTTAAACTATTGAAAGTATGGTCAACTCAAGATCTGAACATTTATGCCACAAGTGTTTCAGTTTTTCCTTTAACAACTTGGTCTAGAACAGCAATGCTGGATATTGGAGATACTAGAGAAGTGAGGTTTCACTTTAACAGTTTCACTGATGATTCACTTCATGTTACATTGGCCCCATACATATGTAAGATATTAGTAATAAGGGAAGTTGGGTATGGTGTACATTGTTATTATCTTCACAATATTTCTGTAAATCTGGAACTACTCAAAAATAAAACATCCATTAAAACAACACTCAAAATCCTAGGAAATGGTAGCAACTGATCATAGTGGAAGGGACCACTGAAATGACGGGGGAGTATGGGAATTGTCTTAGAGGAAACACCACCTCCTTGCCATATGCTGGACTTTAATGGAAGTAGAGGAAATGAGAGAGAGAGAGAGGTCAGTTTGGTTAAATTTCTAGGAGTTTCGAGGAAGGTCTCTGTTCTATGACCAGAGTGTCTGAATTTTCTGCATCCTCTGCCACCCCCGCCCCTCCTGGATGGTGAAGCTGAGGCTTTGTGATGTCAAGCCACACCATGGCAACCACTGATTTTGGGCTGCCAGAGCTGAAGTAAGTGTCTCCTCATTAACCAAAAGAGTATATGTAGAGTCCAGGACCCTTTGAGTAGTGTCTGTTGCCTCAAGATAGCGAAACTTAATAAGACGATATTGTAGACTAGTAGAGATAAGGAATAAGACTCCAAACACAAGGATGGATGAAGAAACTGCAAGTCCATAAGTGAATTTATGTTTGTATTTTGGAGGGGGGGTGTGATGGATGTTGGTGGTCGCAGTCATGAGGAACAGGGTGTTGTGATAGTGCTGTCAGTGTATAATAATGAATTTGATTTCCTTTTTACATGGTAGACTATTTAATACTGTTAAACTATTGAAAGTATGGTCAACTCAAGATCTGAACATTTATGCCACAAGTGTTTCAGTTTTTCCTTTAACAACTTGGTCTAGAACAGCAATGCTGGATATTGGAGATACTAGAGAAGTGAGGTTTCACTTTAACAGTTTCACTGATGATTCACTTCATGTTACATTTGCCCCATACATATGTAAGATATTAGTAATAAGGGAAATTGGGTATGGTGTACATTGTTATTATCTTCACAATATTTCTGTAAATCTGGAACTACTCAAAAATAAAACATCCATTAAAACAACACTCAAAATCCTAGGAAATGGTAGCAACTGATCATAGTGGAAGGGACCACTGAAATGACGGGGAAGTATGGGAATTGTCTTAGAGGAAACACCACCTCCTTGCCATATGCTGGACTTTAATGGAAGTAGAGGAAATGAGAGAGAGAGAGAGGTCAGTTTGGTTAAATTTCTAGGAGTTAAGAGGAAGGTCTCTGTTCTATGACCAGAGTGTCTGAATTTTCTGCATCCTCTGCCACCCCCGCCCCTCCTGGATGGTGAAGCTGAGGCTTTGTGATGTCAAGCCACACCATGGCAACCACTGATTTTGGGCTGCCAGAGCTGAAGTAAGTGGCTCCTCATTAACCAAAAGAGTATATGTAGAGTCCAGGACCTTTTGAGCAGTGTCTGTTGCCTCAAGATAGCGAAACTTAATAAGACGATATTGTAGACTAGTAGAGATAAGGAATAAGACTCCAAACACAGGGATGGATGAAGAAACTGCAAGTCCATAAGTGAATTTATGTTTGTATTTTGGAGGGGGGGTGTGATGGATGTTGGTGGTCGCAGTCATGAGGAACAGGGTGTTGTGATAGTGCTGGCAGTGTATAATAATGAATTTGATTTCCTTTTTACATGGTAGACTATTTAATACTGTTAAACTATTGAAAGTATGGTCAACTCAAGATCTGAACATTTATGCCACAAGTGTTTCAGTTTTTCCTTTAACAACTTGGTCTAGAACAGCAATGCTGGATATTGGAGATACTAGGGAAGAGAGGTTTCACTTTAACAGTTTCACTGATGATTCACTTCATGTTACATTTGCCCCATACATATGTAAGATATTAGTAATAAGGGAAGTTGGGTATGGTGTACATTGTTATTATCTTCACAATATTTCTGTAAATCTGGAACTACTCAAAAATAAAACATCCATTAAAACAACACTCAAAATCCTAGGAAATGGTAGCAACTGATCATAGTGGAAGGGACCACTGAAATGACAGGGGAGTATGGGAATTGTCTTAGAGGAAACACCACCTCCTTGCCATATGCTGGGCTTTAATGGAAGTAGAGGAAATGAGAGAGAGAGAGAGGTCAGTTTGGTTAAATTTCTAGGAGTTAAGAGGAAGGTCTCTGTTCTATAACCAGAGTGTCTGAATTTTCTGCATCCTCTGCCACCCCCGCCACTCCTGGATGGTGAAGCTGAGGCTTTGTGATGTCAAGCCACACCATGGCAACCACTGATTTTGGGCTGCCAGAGCTGAAGTAAGTGGCTCCTCATTCACCAAAAGAGTATATGTAGAGGCCAGGACCCTTTGAGTAGTGTCTGTTGCCTCAAGATAGCGAAACCTAATAAGACGATATTGTAGACTAGTAGAGATAAGGAATAAGACTCCAAACACAAGGATGGATGAAGAAACTGCAAGTCCATAAGTAAATTTGTCTTTGTATTTTGGAGGGGGTGTGTGATGGATGGTGGTGGTCGCAGTCATGAGGAACAAAGTGTTGTGTTAGGGCTGGCAGTGTATTAGAATGAATTTGATTTCCTTTTTACATGGCAGACTATTGAATATTGTTAAACTATTGAAAGATGGGCAGCTCAAGATGTGAAGTTTTAAGCCACAACTGGTACAGTATTTTTTATAACATCATGGTCTAGAACAGCATTGTTGGATATTGGCGATAATAGAGAAGTGAGGTTTGCCTCCGTTTCACTGATGGGGAGGGATATAGGAAGGGGGCAGGCATGTGAAAAGGGAGTAATGTAGACTTTTTAGTTGTGGCACCAGACAAGACATTCCATAATGAGCCAGGCCCTTAGAATAAGGACCAGGAGAAATCTGAATGGGGATTTTTTTTTCTCAACACTTTCTCATAGTGGCAAGGAATAAAGAAGATGATGTTTAATTTAGGTTTGGATTGGGGGTGTGGGATGGGTGGTGGTGGTCGCAGTCATGAGGAACAGGGTGTTGTGTTAGTGCTGGCAGTGTATAATAATGAAGTTGATTTCCTTTTTACATGGTAGACTATTGAATATTGTTAAACTATTGAAAGGATGGTCAGCGCAAGATCTGAAGTTTTATGCCACAACTGGTCCAGTTTTTCCTTTAACAACATGGTCTAGAACAGCATTGCTGGATATTGGAGATACTAGAGAAGTGAGGTTTCACTCTGTTTCACTGATGATTCACTTCATGTTACATTTACCCCATACATAAGTAAGATATTAGTAATAAGGGAAATTGGGTATGGTGTACATGGCTATGATCTTCACAATTTTTCTGTAAATCTGGAACTAATCTAAAATAAAAAAAATCCATTAAAACAACACTCCGAAACCTAGGAAATGGTAGCAACTGATCATAGTGGAATGGACCACTGAAATGACGGGGGAGTATGGGAATTGTCTTAGAGGAAACACCACCTCCCTGCCATATGGTGGACTATAATGGAACTGGAGGAAATGAGATAGAGAGCTCAGTTTGGGAAAAATTTTAGGAGTTAAGAGGGAGGTCTCTGTTCTATGACCAGTGTCTGAGATTTCTGCATCCTCTTACACCCTCGCGACCTCCTGGATGGTGAAGCTGAGGCTTTGTGATTTCAAGCCACAGCATGGCAACCACTGATTTTGGGCAACCAGAGCTGAAGTGAGTGGCTCCTCATTAATCTAAAGAGTATATGTAGAGGCCAGGAGCATTTGAGTAGTGTCTGTTGCCTCAAGATAGCGAAACTTAATAAGACGATATTGAAGACTAGTAGAGATAAGGAATAAGACTCCAAACACAAGGATGGATGAAGAAACTGCAAGTCCATAAGTGAATTTATGTTTGTATTTTGGAGGGGGGGTGTGATGGATGTTGGTGGTCGCAGTCATGAGGAACAGGGTGTTGTGATAGTGCTGGCAGTGTATAATAATGAATTTGATTTCCTTTTTACATGGTAGACTATTTAATACTGTTAAACTATTGAAAGTATGGTCAACTCAAGATCTGAACATTTATGCCACAAGTGTTTCAGTTTTTCCTTTAACAACTTGGTCTAGAACAGCAATGCTGGATATTGGAGATACTAGGGAAGAGAGGTTTCACTTTAACAGTTTCACTGATGATTCACTTCATGTTACATTTGCCCCATACATATGTAAGATATTGGTAATAAGGGAAATTGGGTATGGTGTATATTGTTATTATCTTCACAATATTTCTGTAAATCTGGAACTACTCAAAAATAAAACATCCATTAAAACAACACTCAAAATCCTAGGAAATGGTAGCAACTGATCATAGTGGAAGGGACCACTGAAATGAAGGGGGAGTATGGGAATATCTTAGAGGAAACACCACCTCCTTGCCATATGCTGGACTTTAATGGAAGTAGAGGAAATGAGAGAGAGGTCAGTTTGGTTAAATTTCTAGGAGTTAAGAGGAAGGTCTCTGTTCTACGACCAGAGTGTCTGAATTTTCTGCATCCTCTGCCACCCCCGCCCCTCCTGGATGGTGAAGCTGAGGCTTTGTGATGTCAAGCCACACCATGGCAACCACTGATTTTGGGCTGCCAGAGCTGAAGTAAGTGGCTCCTCATTAACCAAAAGAGTATATGTAGTGGCCAGGACCCTTTGAGTAGTGTCTGTTGCCTCAAGATAGCGAAACTTAATAAGACGATATTGTAGACTAGTAGAGATAAGGAATAAGACTCCAAACACAAGGATGGATGAAGAAACTGCAAGTCCATAAGTGAATTTATGTTTGTATTTTGGAGGGGGGGTGTGATGGATGTTGGTGGTCGCAGTCATGAGGAACAGGGTGTTGTGATAGTGCTGGCAGTGTATAATAATTAATTTGATTTCCTTTTTACATGGTAGACTATTTAATACCGTTAAACTATTGAAAGTATGGTCAACTCAAGATATTAACATTTATGACACAAGTGTTTGTTTTTCCTTTAACAACTTGGTCTAGAACAGCAATGCTGGATATTGGAGATACTAGAGAAGTGAGGTTTCACTTTAACAGTTTCACTGATGATTCAATTCATGTTACATTTGCCCCATACATATGTAAGATATTGGTAATAAGGGAAATTGGGTATGGTGTACATTGTTATTATCTTCACAATATTTCTGTAAATCTGGAACTACTCAAAAATAAAACATCCATTAAAACAACACTCAAAATCCTAGGAAATGGTAGCAACTGATCATAGTGGAAGGGACCACTGAAATGAAGGGGGAGTATGGGAATTGTCTTAGAGGAAACACCACCTCCTTGCCATATGCTGGGCTTTAATGGAAGTAGAGGAAATGAGAGAGAGGTCAGTTTGGTTAAATTTCTAGGAGTTAAGAGAAAGGTCTCTGTTCTATAACCAGAGTGTCTGAATTTTCTGCCCCTCTGCCACCCCCGCCCCTCCTGGATGGTGAAGCTGAGGCTTTGTGATGTCAAGCCACACCATGGCAACCACTGATTTTGGGCTGCCAGAGCTGAAGTAAGTGGCTCCTCATTAACCAAAAGACTATATGTAGAGGCCAGGACCCTTTGAGTAGTGTCTGTTGCCTCAAGATAGCGAAACTTAATAAGACGATATTATAGATTAGTAGAGATAAGGAATAAGACTCCAAACACAAGGATGGATGAAGAAACTGCAAGTCCATAAGTGAATTTATGTTTGTATTTTGGAGGGGGGGTGTGATGGATGTTGGTGGTCGCAGTCATGAGGAACAGGGTGTTGTGATAGTGCTGGCAGTGTATAATAATGAATTTGATTTCCTTTTTACATGGTAGACTATTTAATACTGTTAAACTATTGAAAGTATGGTCAACTCAAGATCTGAACATTTATGCCACAAGTGTTTCAGTTTTTCCTTTAACAACTTGGTCTAGAACAGCAATGCTGGATATTGGAGATACTAGGGAAGAGAGGTTTCACTTTAACAGTTTCACTGATGATTCACTTCATGTTACATTTGCCCCATACATATGTAAGATATTAGTAATAAGGGAAATTGGGTATGGTGTACATGGCTATGATCTTCACAATTTTTCTGTAAATCTGGAACTAATCTAAAATAAAAAAAATCCATTAAAACAACACTCCGAAACCTAGGAAATGGTAGCAACTGATCATAGTGGAATGGACCACTGAAATGACGGGGGAGTATGGGAATTGTCTTAGAGGAAACACCACCTCCTTGCCATATGCTGGGCTTTAATGGAAGTAGAGGAAATGAGAGAGAGAGGTCAGTTTGGTTAAATTTCTAGGAGTTAAGAGGAAGGTCTCTGTTCTATAACCAGAGTGTCTGAATTTTCTGCATCCTCTGCCACCCCCGCCCCTCCTGGATGGTGAAGCTGAGGCTTTGTGATGTCAAGCCACACCATGGCAACCACTGATTTTGGGCTGCCAGAGCTGAAGTAAGTGGCTCCTCATTAACCAAAAGACTATATGTAGAGGCCAGGACCCTTTGAGTAGTGTCTGTTGCCTCAAGATAGCGAAACTTAATAAGACGATATTGTAGACTAGTAGAGATAAGGAATAAGACTCCAAACACAAGGATGGATGAAGAAACTGCAAGTCCATAAGTGAATTTATGTTTGTATTTTGGAGGGGGTGTGTGATGGATGTTGGTGGTCGCAGTCATGAGGAACAGGGTGTTGTGATAGTGCTGGCAGTGTATAATAATGAATTTGATTTCCTTTTTACATGGTAGACTATTTAATACTGTTAAACTATTGAAAGTATGGTCAACTCAAGATCGGAACATTTATGCCACAAGTGTTTCAGTTTTTCCTTTAACAACTTGGTCTAGAACAGCAATGCTGGATATTGTAAATACTAGGGAAGAGAGTTTTCACATTAACAGTTTCACTGATGATTCACTTCATGTTACATTTGCCCCATACATATGTAAGATATTGGTAATGAGGGAAATTGGGTATGGTGTACATTGTTATTATCTTCACAATATTTCTGTAAATCTGGAACTACTCAAAAATAAAACATCCATTAAAACAACACTCAAAATCCTAGGAAATGGTAGCAACTGATCATAGTGGAAGAGACCACTGAAATGACGGGGGAGTATGGGAATTGTCTTAGAGGAAACACCACCTCCTTGCCATATGCTGGACTTTAATGGAAGTAGAGGAAATGAGAGAGAGAGAGAGGTCAGTTTGGTTAAATTTCTAGGAGTTTCGAGGAAGGTCTCTGTTCTATGACCAGAGTGTCTGAATTTTCTGCATCCTCTGCCACCCCCGCCCCTCCTGGATGGTGAAGCTGAGGCTTTGTGATGTCAAGCCACACCATGGCAACCACTGATTTTGGGCTGCCAGAGCTGAAGTAAGTGGCTCCTCATTAACCAAAAGAGTATATGTAGAGGCCAGGACCTTTTGAGTAGTGTCTGTTGCCTCAAGATAGCGAAACTTAATAAGACGATATTGTAGACTAGTAGAGATAAGGAATAAGACTCCAAACACAAGGATGGATGAAGAAACTGCAAGTCCATAAGTGAATTTATGTTTGTATTTTGGAGGGGGTGTGTGATGGATGGTGGTGGTCACAGTCATGAGGAACAAAGTGTTGTGTTAGGGCTGGCAGTGTATAATAATGAATTTGATTTCCTTTTTACATGGCAGACTATTGAATATTGTTAAACTATTGAAAGGATGGGCAGCTCAAGATGTGAAGTTTTAAGCCACAACTGGTACAGTATTTTTTATAACATCATGGTCTAGAACAGCATTGTTGGATATTGGCAATACTAGAGAAGTGAGGTTTGCCTCTGTTTCACTGATGGGGAGGGATATAAGAAGGGGGCAGGCATGTGAAAAGGGAGTAATGTAGACTTTTTAGTTGTGGCACCAGACAAGACATTCCATAATGAGCCAGGCCCTTAGAATAAGGACCAGGAGAAGTCTGAATGGGGATTTTTTTTCTCAACACTTTCTCATACTGGCAAGGAATAAAGAAGCTGATGTTTAATTTAGGTTTGGATTGGGGGTGTGGGATGGGTTGTGGTGGTCGCAGGCATGAGGAACAGGGTGTTGTGTTAGTGCTGGCAGTGTATAATAATGAAGTTGATTTCCTTTTTACATGGTAGACTATTGAATATTGTTAAACTATTGAAAGGATGGTCAACTCAAGATCTGAAGTTTTATGCCACAACTGGTCCAGTTTTTCCTTTAACAACATGGTCTAGAACAGCATTGCTGGATATTGGAGATACTAGAGAAGTGAGGTTTCACTTTAACAGTTTCACTGATGATTCACTTCATGTTACATTTACCCCATACATGAGTTAGATATTAGTAATAGGGGAAATTGGGTATGGTGTACATGGCTATGATCTTCACAATTTTTCTGTAAATCTGGAACTAATCTAAAATGAAAAAAATCCATTAAAACAACACTCCGAAACCTAGGAAATGGTAGCAACTGATCATAGTGGAATGGACCACTGAAATGACGGGGGAGTATGGGAATTGTCTTAGAGGAAACACCACCTCCCTGCCATATGCTGGACTATAATGGAACTGGAGGAAATGAGATAGAGAGCTCAGTTTGGGAAAAATTTTAGGAGTTAAGAGGGAGGTCTCTGTTCTATGACCAGTGTCTGAGATTTCTGCATCCTCTTACACCCTCGCGACCTCCTGGATGGTGAAGCTGAGGCTTTGTGATTTCAAGCCACAGCATGGCAACCACTGATTTTGGGCAACCAGAGCTGAGGTGAGTGGCTCCTCATTGATCTAAAGAGTATATGTAGAGGCCAGTGGCCTTTGAGTAGTGTCTGTTGCCTCAAGATAGCGAAACTTAATAAGACGATATTGTAGACTAGTAGAGATAAGGAATAAGACTCCAAACACAAGGATGGATGAAGAAACTGCAAGTCCATAAGTGAATTTATGTTTGTATTTTGGAGGGGGGGTGTGATGGATGTTGGTGGTCGCAGTCATGAGGAAGAGGGTGTTGTGATAGTGCTGGCAGTGTATAATAATGAATTTGATTTCCTTTTTACATGGTAGACTATTTAATACTGTTAAACTATTGAAAGTATGGTCAACTCAAGATCTGAACATTTATGACACAAGTGTTTCAGTTTTTCCTTTAACAACTTGGTCTAGAACAGCAATGCTGGATATTGGAGATACTAGAGAAGTGAGGTTTCACTTTAACAGTTTCACTGATGATTCACTTCATGTTACATTTGCCCCATACATATGTAAGATATTAGTAATAAGGGAAATTGGGTATGTTGTACATTGTTATTATCTTCACAATATTTCTTTAAATCTGGAACTACTCAAAAATAAAACATCCATTAAAACAACACTCAAAATCCTAGGAAATGGTAGCAACTGATCATAGTGGAAGGGACCACTGAAATGACGGGGGAGTATGGGAATTGTCTTAGAGGAAACACCACCTCCTTGCCATATGCTGGACTTTAATGGAAGTAGAGGAAATGAGAGAGAGAGAGAGGTCAGTTTGGTTAAATTTCTAGGAGTAAAGAGGAAGGTCTCTGTTCTATGACCAGAGTGTCTGAATTTTCTGCATCCTCTGCCACCACCGCCCCTCCTGGGTGGTGAAGCTGAGGCTTTGTGATGTCAAGCCACACCATGGCAACCACTGATTTTGGGCTGCCAGAGCTGAAGTAAGTGGCTCCTCATTAACCAAAAGAGTATATGTAGAGGCCAGGACCTTTTGAGTAGTGTCTGTTGCCTCAAGATAGCGAAACTTAATAAGACGATATTGTAGACAAGTAGAGATAAGGAATAAGACTCCAAACACAAGGATGGATGAAGAAACTGCAAGTCCATAAGTGAATTTATGTTTGTATTTTGGAGGGGGGGTGTGATGGATGTTGGTGGTCGCAGTCATGAGGAACAGGGTGTTGTGATAGTGCTGGCAGTGTATAATAATGAATTTGATTTCCTTTTTACATGGTAGACTATTTAATACTGTTAAACTATTGAAAGTATGGTCAACTCAAGATCTGAAGTTTTATGCCACTACTGGTCCAGTTTTTCCATTAACAACTTGGTCTAGAACAGCAATGCTGGATATTGGAGATACTACGGAAGAGAGGTTTCACTTGAACAGTTTCACAGATGATTCACTTCATGTTACATTTGCCCCATACATATGTAAGATATTAGTAATAAGGGAAATTGGGTATGGTGTACATGGCTATGATCTTCACAATTTTTCTGTAAATCTGGAACTAATCTAAAATAAAAAAAAATCCATTAAAACAACACTCCGAAACCTAGGAAATGGTAGCAACTGATCATAGTGGAATGGACCACTGAAATGACGGGGGAGTATGGGAATTATCTTAGAGGAAACACCACCTCCCTGCCATATGCTGGACTATAATGGAACTGGAGGAAATGAGATAGAGAGCTCAGTTTGGGAAAAATTTTAGGAGTTAAGAGGGAGGTCTCTGTTCTATGACCAGTGTCTGAGATTTCTGCATCCTCTTATACCCTCACGACCTCCTGGATGGTGAAGCTGAGGCTTTGTGATTTCATGCCACAGCATGGCAACCACTGATTTTGGGCAACCAGAGCTGAAGTGAGTGGCTCCTCATTAATCTAAAGAGTATATGTAGAGGCAAGGAGCCTTTGAGTAGTGTCTGTTGCCTCAAGATAGCGAAACTTAATAAGACGATATTGTAGACTAGTAGAGATAAGGAATAAGACTCCAAACACAAGGATGGATGAAGAAAGTGCAAGTCCATAAGTGAATTTATGTTTGTATTTTGGAGGGGGGGTGTGATGGATGTTGGTGGTCGCAGTCATGAGGAACAGGGTGTTGTGATAGTGCTGGCAGTGTATAATAATGAATTTGATTTCCTTTTTACATGGTAGACTATTTAATACTGTTAAACTATTGAAAGTATGGTCAACTCAAGATCTGAACATTTATGCCACAAGTGTTTCAGTTTTTCCTTTAACAACTTGGTCTAGAACAGCAATGCTGGATATTGGAGATACTAGAGAAGTGAGGTTTCACTTTAACAGTTTCACTGATGATTCACTTCATGTTACATTTGCCCCATACATATGTAAGATATTAGTAATAAGGGAAGTTGGGTATGGTGTACATTGTTATTATCTTCACAATATTTCTGTAAATCTGGAACTACTCAAAAATAAAACATCCATTAAAACAACACTCAAAATCCTAGGAAATGGTAGCAACTGATCATAGTGGAAGGGACCACTGAAATGACGGGGGAGTATGGGAATTGTCTTAGAGGAAACACCACCTCCTTGCCATATGCTGGACTTTAATGGAAGTAGAGGAAATGAGAGAGAGAGAGAGGTCAGTTTGGTTAAATTTCTAGGAGTTAAGAGGAAGGTCTCTGTTCTATGACCAGAGTGTCTGAATTTTCTGCATCCTCTGCCACCCCCGCCCCTCCTGGATGGTGAAGCTGAGGCTTTGTGATGTCAAGCCACACCATGGCAACCACTGATTTTGGGCTGCCAGAGCTGAAGTAAGTGGCTCCTCATTAACCAAAAGAGTATATGTAGAGGCCAGGACCCTTTGAGTAGTGTCTGTTGCCTCAAGATAGCGAAACTTAATAAGACGACATTGTAGACTAGTAGAGATAAGGAATAAGACTCCAAACACAAGGATGGATGAAGAAACTGCAAGTCCATAAGTGAATTTATGTTTGTATTTTGGAGGGGGGGTGTGATGGATGTTGGTGGTCGCAGTCATGAGGAACAGGGTGTTGTGATAGTGCTGGCAGTGTATAATAATGAATTTGATTTCCTTTTTACATGGTAGACTATTTAATACTGTTAAACTATTGAAAGTATGGTCAACTCAAGATATTAACATTTATGACACAAGTGTTTCAGTTTTTCCTTTAACAACTTGGTCTAGAACAGCAATGCTGGATATTGGAGATACTAGAGAAGTGAGGTTTCACTTTAACAGTTTCACTGATGATTCACTTCATGTTACATTTGCCCCATACATATGTAAGATATTAGTAATAAGGGAAATTGGGTATGTTGTACATTGTTATTATCTTCACAATATTTCTTTAAATCTGGAACTACTCAAAAATAAAACATCCATTAAAACAACACTCAAAATCCTAGGAAATGGTAGCAACTGATCATAGTGGAAGGGACCACTGAAATGACGGGGGAGTATGGGAATTCTCTTAGAGGAAACACCACCTCCTTGCCACATGCTGGACTTTAATGGAAGTAGAGGAAATGAGAGAGAGAGAGAGGTCAGTTTGGTTAAATTTCTAGGAGTTAAGAGGAAGGTCTCTGTTCTATAACCAGAGTGTCTGAATTTTCTGCATCCTCTGCCACCCCCGCCCCTCCTGGATGGTGAACCTGAGGCTTTGTGATGTCAAGCCACACCATGGCAACCACTGATTTTGGGCTGCCAGAGCTGAAGTAAGTGGCTCCTCATTGACCAAAAGAGTATATGTATAGGCCAGGACCTTTTGAGTAGTGTCTGTTGCCTCAAGATAGCGAAACTTAATAAGACGATATTGTAGACTAGTAGAGATAAGGAATAAGACTCCAAACACAAGGATGGATGAAGAAACTGCAAGTCCATAAGTGAATTTATGTTTGTATTTTGGAGGGGGGGTGTGATGGATGTTGGTGGTCGCAGTCATGAGGAACAGGGTGTTGTGATAGTGCTGGCAGTGTATAATAATGAATTTGATTTCCTTTTTACATGGTAGACTATTTAATACTGTTAAACTATTGAAAGTATGGTCAACTCAAGATCTGAACATTTATGCCACAAGTGTTTCAGTTTTTCCTTTAACAACTTGGTCTAGAACAGCAATGCTGGATATTGGAGATACTAGGGAAGAGAGGTTTCACTTTAACAGTTTCACTGATGATTCACTTCATGTTACATTTGCCCCATACATATGTAAGATATTGGTAATTAGGGAAATTGGGTATGGTGTACATTGTTATTATCTTCACAATATTTCTGTAAATCTGGAACTACTCAAAAATAAAACATCCATTAAAAGAACACTCAAAATCCTAGGAAATGGTAGCAACTGATCATAGTGGAAGGGACCACTGAAATGAAGGGGGAGTATGGGAATTGTCTTAGAGGAAACACCACCTCCTTGCAATATGCTGGACTTTAATGGAAGTAGAGGAAATGAGAGAGAGGTCAGTTTGGTTAAATTTCTAGGAGTTAAGAGGAAGGTCTCTGTTCTATAACCAGAGTGTCTGAATTTTCTGCATCCTCTGCCACCCCCGCCCCTCCTGGATGGTGAAGCTGAGGCTTTGTGATGTCAAGCCACACCATGGCAACCACTGATTTTGGGCTGCCAGAGCTGAAGTAAGTGGCTTCTCATTCGCCAAAAGAGTATATGTAGAGGCCAGGACCCTTTGAGTAGTGTCTGTTGCCTCAAGATAGCGAAACTTAATAAGACGATATTGTAGACTAGTAGAGATAAGGAATAAGACTCCAAACACAAGGATGGATGAAGAAACTGCAAGTCCATAAGTGAATTTATGTTTGTATTTTGGAGGGGGGGGTGTGATGGATGTTGGTGGTCGCAGTCATGAGGAACAGGGTGTTGTGATAGTGCTGGCAGTGTATAATAATGAATTTGATTTCCTTTTTACATGGTAGACTATTTAATACTGTTAAACTATTGAAAGTATGGTCAACTCAAGATCTGAACATTTATGCCACAAGTGTTTCAGTTTTTCCTTTAACAACTTGGTCTAGAACAGCAATGCTGGATATTGGAGATACTAGAGAAGTGAGGTTTCACTTAAACAGTTTCACTGATGATTCACTTCATGTTACATTTGCCCCATACATATGTAAGATATTAGTAATAAGGGAAATTGGGTATGGTGTACATGGTTATTATCTTCACAATATTTCTGTAAATCTGGAACTACTCAAAACTAAAACATCCATTAAAACAACACTCAAAATCCTAGGAAATGGTAGCTACTGATCATAGCGGAAGGGACCACTGAAATGACGGGGGCGTATGGGAATTGTCTTAGAGGAAACACCACCTCCTTGCCATATGCTGGGCTTTAATGGAAGTAGAGGAAATGGGAGAGAGAGAGAGGTCAGTTTGGTTAAATTTCTAGGAGTTAAGAGGAAGGTCTCTGTTCTATAACCAGAGTGTCTGAATTTTCTGCATCCTCTGCCACCCCCGCCCCTCCAGGATGGTGAAGCTGAGGCTTTGTGATGTCAAGCCACACCATGGCAACCACTGATTTTGGGCTGCCAGAGCTGAAGTAAGTGGCTCCTCATTAACCAAAAGAGTATATGTAGAGGCCAGGACCCTTT
Organism: Myotis nattereri; assembly: GCF_964212035.1. Classification (NCBI taxonomy): domain Eukaryota; kingdom Metazoa; phylum Chordata; class Mammalia; order Chiroptera; family Vespertilionidae; genus Myotis; species Myotis nattereri. Next base: position 9,003,766 of record NC_138091.1, on the reverse strand, counting down.
GAGTAGTGTCTGTTGCCTCAAGATAGCGAAACTTAATAAGACGATATTGTAGACTAGTAGAGATAAGGAATAAGACTCCAAACACAAGGATGGATGAAGAAACTGCAAGTCCATAAGTGAATTTGTGTTTGTATTTTGGAGGGGGTGTGTAATGGATGGTGGTGGTCGCAGTCATGAGGAACAAAGTGTTTTGTTAGGGCTGGCAGTGTATTATAATGAATTTGATTTCCTTTTTACATGGTAGACTATTGAATATTGTTAAACTATTGAAAGGATGGGCAGCTCAAGATGTGAAGTTTTAAGCCACAACTGGTACAGTATTTTTTATAACATCATGGTCTAGAACAGCATTGTTGGATATTGGCGATACTAGAGAAGTGAGGTTTGCCTCTGTTTCACTGATGGGGAGGGATATAAGAAGGGGGCAGGCATGTGAAAAGGGAGTAATGTAGACTTTTTAGTTGTGGCACCAGACAAGACATTCCATAATGAGCCAGGCCCTTAGAATAAGGACCAGGAGAAGTCTGAATGGGGATTTTTTTTTCTCAACACTTTCTCATACTGGCAAGGAATAAAGAAGCTGATGTTTAATTTAGGTTTGGATTGGGGGTGTGGGATGGGTTGTGGTGGTCGCAGGCATGAGGAACAGGGTGTTGTGTTAGTGCTGGCAGTGTATAATAATGAAGTTGATTTCCTTTTTACATGGTAGACTATTGAATATTGTTAAACTATTGAAAGGATGGTCAACTCAAGATCTGAAGTTTTATGCCACAACTGGTCCAGTTTTTCCTTTAACAACATGGTCTAGAACAGCATTGCTGGATATTGGAGATACTAGAGAAGTGAGGTTTCACTTTAACAGTTTCACTGATGATTCACTTCATGTTACATTTGCCCCATACATAAGTAAGATATTAGTAATAAGGGATATTGGGTATGTTGTACATTGTTATTATCTTCACAATATTTCTGTAAATCTGGAACTAGTCAAAAATAAAACATCCATTAAAACAACACTCAAAATCCTAGGAAATGGTAGCAACTGATCATAGTGGAAGGGACCACTGAAATGACGGGGGAGTATGGGAATTGTCTTAGAGGAAACACCACCTCCTTGCTATATGCTGGACTTTAATGGAAGTAGAGGAAATGAGAGAGAGAGAGGTCAGTTTGGTTAAATTTCTAGGAGTTAAGAGGAAGGTCTCTGTTCTATGACCAGAGTGTCTGAATTTTCTGCATCCTCTGCCACCCCCGCCCCTCCTGGATGGTGAAGCTGAGGCTTTGTGATGTCAAGCCACACCATGGCAACCACTGATTTTGGGCTGCCAGAGCTGAAGTAAGTGGCTCCTCATTAACCAAAAGAGTATATGTAGAGACCAGGACCCTTTGAGTAGTGTTTGTTGCCTCAAGATAGCGAAACTTAATAAGACGATATTGTAGACTAGTAGAGATAAGGAATAAGACTCCAAACACAAGGATGGATGAAGAAACTGCAAGTCCATAAGTGAATTTATGTTTGTATTTTGGAGTGGGGGTGTGATGGATGTTGGTGGTCGCAGTCATGAGGAACAGGGTGTTGTGATAGTGCTGGCAGTGTATAATAATGAATTTGATTTCCTTTTTACATGGTAGACTATTTAATACTGTTAAACTATTGAAAGTATGGTCAACTCAAGATCTGAACATTTATGCCACAAGTGTTTCAGTTTTTCCTTTAACAACTTGGTCTAGAACAGCAATGCTGGATATTGTAAATACTAGGGAAGAGAGGTTTCACTTTAACAGTTTCACTGATGATTCACTTCATGTTACATTTGCCCCATACATATGTAAGATATTGGTAATGAGGGAAATTGGGTATGGTTTACATTGTTATTATCTTCACAATATTTCTGTAAATCTGGAACTACTCAAAAATAAAACATCCATTAAAACAACACTCAAAATCCTAGGAAATGGTAGCAACTGATCATAGTGGAAGGGACCACTGAAATGAAGGGGGAGTATGGGAATTGTCTTAGAGGAAACACCACCTCCTTGCCATATGCTGGACTTTAATGGAAGTAGAGGAAATGAGAGAGAGAGGTCAGTTTGGTTAAATTTCTAGGAGTTAAGAGGAAGGTCTCTGTTCTATAACCCGAGTGTCTGAATTTTCTGCATCCTCTGCCACCCCCGCCCCTCCTGGATGGTGAAGCTGAGGCTTTGTGATGTCAAGCCACACCATGGCAACCACTGATTTTGGGCTGCCAGAGCTGAAGTAAGTGGCTCCTCATTAACCAAAAGAGTATATGTAGAGGCCAGGACCCTTTGAGTAGTGTCTGTTGCCTCAAGATAGCGAAACTTAATAAGACGATATTGTAGACTAGTAGAGATAAGGAATAAGACTCCAAACACAAGGATGGATGAAGAAACTGCAAGTCCATAAGTGAATTTATGTTTGTATTTTGGCGGGGGGGTGTGATGGATGTTGGTGGTCGCAGTCATGAGGAACAGGGTGTTGTGATAGTGCTGGCAGTGTATAATAATGAATTTGATTTCCTTTTTACATGGTAGACTATTTAATACTGTTAAACTATTGAAAGTATGGTCAACTCAAGATCTGAACATTTATGCCACAAGTGTTTCAGTTTTTCCTTTAACAACTTGGTCTAGAACAGCAATGCTGGATATTGGAGATACTAGAGAAGTGAGGTTTCACTTTAACAGTTTCACTGATGATTCACTTCATGTTACATTTGCCCCATACATATGTAAGATATTAGTAATAAGGGAAATTGGGTATGGTGTACATTGTTATTATCTTCACAATATTTCTGTTAATCTGTAACTACTCAAAAATAAAACATCCATTAAAACAACACTCAAAATCCTAGGAAATGGTAGCAACTGATCATAGTGGAAGGGACCACTGAAATGACGGGGGAGTATGGGAATTGTCTTAGAGGAAACACCACCTCCTTGCTATATGCTGGACTTTAATGGAAGTAGAGGAAATGAGAGAGAGAGAGAGGTCAGTTTGGTTAAATTTCTAGGATTTAAGAGGAAGGTCTCTGTTCTATAACCAGAGTGTCTGAATTTTCTGCATCCTCTGCCACCCCCGCACCTCCTGGATGGTGAAGCTGAGGCTTTGTGATGTCAAGCCACACCATGGCAACCACTGATTTTGGGCTGCCAGAGCTGAAGTAAGTGGCTCCTCATTAACCAAAAGACTATATGTAGAGGCCAGGACCCTTTGAGTAGTGTCTGTTGCCTCAAGATAGCGAAACTTAATAAGACGATATTGTAGACTAGTAGAGATAAGGAATAAGACTCCAAACACAAGGATGGATGAAGAAACTGGAAGTCCATAAGTGAATTTGTGTTTGTATTTTGGAGGGGGTGTGTGATGGATGGTGGTGGTCGCAGTCATGAGGAACAAAGTGTTGTGTTAGGGCTGGCAGTGTATTATAATGAATTTGATTTCCTTTTTACATGGCAGAGTATTGAATATTGTTAAACTATTGAAAGGATGGGCAGCTCAAGATGTGAAGTTTTAAGCCACAACTGGTACAGTATTTTTTATAACATCATGGTCTTGAACAGCATTGTTGGATATTGGCGATACCAGAGAAGTGAGGTTTGCCTCTGTTTCACTGATGGGGAGGGATATAAGAAGGGGGCAGGCATGTGAAAAGGGAGTAATGTAGACTTTTTAGTTGTGGCACCAGACAAGACATTCCATAATGAGCCAGGCCCTTAGAATAAGGACCAGGAGAAGTCTGAATGGGGATTTTTTTTCTCAACACTTTCTCATACTGGCAAGGAATAAAGAAGCTGATGTTTAATTTAGGTTTGGATTGGGGGTGTGGGATGGGTGGTGGTGGTCGCAGTCATGAGGAACAGGGTGTTGTGTTAGTGCTGGCAGTGTATAATAATGAAGTTGATTTCCTTTTTACATGGTAGACTATTGAATATTGTTAAACTATTGAAAGGATGGTCAGCGCAAGATCTGAAGTTTTATGCCACAACTGGTCCAGTTTTTCCTTTAACAACATGGTCTAGAACAGCATTGCGGGATATTGGAGATACTAGAGAAGTGAGGTTTCACTCTGTTTCACTGATGATTCACTTCATGTTACATTTACCCCATACATAAGTAAGATATTACTAATAAGGGAAATTGGGTATGGTGTACATGGCTATGATCTTCACAATTTTTCTGTAAATCTGGAACTAATCTAAAATAAAAAAAATCCATTAAAACAACACTCCGAAACCTAGGAAATGGTAGCAACTGATCATAGTGGAATGGACCACTGAAATGACTGGGGAGTATGGGAATTGTCTTAGAGGAAACACCACCTCCCTGCCATATGCTGGACTATAATGGAACTGGAGGAAATGAGATAGAGAGCTCAGTTTGGGAAAACATTTTACGAGTTAAGAGGGAGGTCTCTGTTCTATGACCAGTGTCTGAGATTTCTGCATCCTCTTACACCCTCGCAACCTCCTGGATGGTGAAGCTGAGGCTTTGTGATTTCAAGCCACAGCATGTTAACCACTGATTTTGGGCAACCAGAGCTGAAGTGAGTGGCTCCTCATTAATCTAAAGAGTATATGTAGAGGCCAGGAGCCTTTGAGTAGTGTCTGTTGCCTCAAGATAGCGAAACTTAATAAGACGATATTGTAGACTAGTAGAGATAAGGAATAAGACTCCAAACACAAGGATGGATGAAGAAACTGGAAGTCCATAAGTGAATTTGTGTTTGTATTTTGGAGGGGGTGTGTGATGGATGGTGGTGGTCGCAGTCATGAGGAACAAAGTGTTGTGTTAGGGCTGGCAGTGTATTATAATGAATTTGATTTCCTTTTTACATGGCAGACTATTGAATATTGTTAAACTATTGAAAGGATGGGCAGCTCAAGATGTGAAGTTTTAAGCCACAACTGGTACAGTATTTTTTATAACATCATGGTCTAGAACAGCATTGTTGGATATTGGCGATACTAGAGAAGTGAGGTTTGCCTCTGTTTCACTGATGGGGAGGGATATAAGAAGGGGGCAGGCATGTGAAAAGGGAGTAATGTAGACTTTTTAGTTGTGGCACCAGACAAGACATTCCATAATGAGCCAGGCCCTTAGAATAAGGACCAGGAGAAGTCTGAATGGGGATTTTTTTTCTCAACACTTTCTCATACTGGCAAGGAATAAAGAAGCTGATGTTTAATTTAGGTTTGGATTGGGGGTGTGGGATGGGTGGTGGTGGTCGCAGTCATGAGGAACAGGGTGTTGTGTTAGTGCTGGCAGTGTATAATAATGAAGTTGATTTCCTTTTTACATGGTAGACTATTGAATATTGTTAAACTATTGAAAGGATGGTCAGCGCAAGATCTGAAGTTTTATGCCACAACTGGTCCAGTTTTTCCTTTAACAACATGGCCTAGAACAGCATTGCTGGATATTGGAGATACTAGAGAAGTGAGGTTTCACTCTGTTTCACTGATGATTCACTTCATGTTACATTTACCCCATACATAAGTAAGATATTACTAATAAGGGAAATTGGGTATGGTGTACATGGCTATTATCTTAACAATTTTTCTGTAAATCTGGAACTAATCTAAAATAAAAAAAATCCATTAAAACAACACTCCGAAACCTAGGAAATGGTAGCAACTGATCATAGTGGAATGGACCACTGAAATGACGGGGGAGTATGGGAATTGTCTTAGAGGAAACACCACCTCCCTGCCATATGCTGGACTATAATGGAACTGGAGGAAATGAGATAGAGAGCTCAGTTTGGGAAAACATTTTACGAGTTAAGAGGGAGGTCTCTGTTCTATGACCAGTGTCTGAGATTTCTGCATCCTCTTACACCCTCGCAACCTCCTGGATGGTGAAGCTGAGGCTTTGTGATTTCAAGCCACAGCATGTTAACCACTGATTTTGGGCAACCAGAGCTGAAGTGAGTGGCTCCTCATTAATCTAAAGAGTATATGTAGAGGCCAGGAGCCTTTGAGTAGTGTCTGTTGCCTCAAGATAGCGAAACTTAATAAGACGATATTGTAGACTACTAGAGATAAGGAATAAGACTCCAAACACAAGGATGGATGAAGAAACTGCAAGTCCATAAGTGAATTTATGTTTGTAATTTGGAGGGGGGGTGTGATGGATGTTGGTGGTCGCAGTCATGAGGAACAGGGTGTTGTGATAGTGCTGGCTGTGTATAATAATGAATTTGATTTCCTTTTTACGTGGTAGACTATTTAATACTGTTAAACTATTGAAAGTATGGTCAACTCAAGATCTGAACATTTATGCCACAAGTGTTTCAGTTTTTCCTTTAACAACTTGGTTTAGAACAGCAATGCTGGATATTGGAGATACTAGAGAAGTGAGGTTTCACTTTAACAGTTTCACTGATGATTCACTTCATGTTACATTTGCCCCATACATATGTAAGATATTAGTAATAAGGGAAATTGGGTATGGTGTACATTGTTATTATCTTCACAATATTTCTGTTAATCTGGAACTACTCAAAAATAAAACATCCATTAAAACAACACTCAAAATCCTAGGAAATGGTAGCAACTGATCATAGTGGAAGGGACCACTGAAATGACGGGGGAGTATGGGAATTGTCTTATGGGAAACACCACCTCCTTGCTATATGCTGGACTTTAATGGAAGTAGAGGAAATGAGAGAGAGAGAGAGGTCAGTTTGGTTAAATTTCTAGGAGTTAAGAGGAAGGTCTCTGTTCTATAACCAGAGTGTCTGAATTTTCTGCATCCTCTGCCACCCCCGCCCCTCCTGGATGGTGAAGCTGAGGCTTTGTGATGTCAAGCCACACCATGGCAACCACTGATTTTGGGCTGCCAGAGCTGAAGTAAGTGGCTCCTCATTAACCAAAAGACTATATGTAGAGGCCAGGACCCTTTGAGTAGTGTCTGTTGCCTCAAGATAGCGAAACTTAATAAGACGATATTGTAGACTAGTAGAGATAAGGAATAAGACTCCAAACACAAGGATGGATGAAGAAACTGCAAGTCCATAAGTGAATTTATGTTTGTATTTTGGAGGGGGGTTGTGATGGATGTTGGTGGTCGCAGTCATGAGGAACAGGGTGTTGTGATAGTGCTGGCAGTGTTTAATAATGAATTTGATTTCCTTTTTACATGGTAGACTATTTAATACTGTTAAACTATTGGAAGTATGGTCAACTCAAGATCTGAACATTTATGCCACAAGTGTTTCAGTTTTTCCTTTAACAACTTGGTCTAGAACAGCAATGCTGGATATTGGAGATACTAGAGAAGTGAGGTTTCACTTAAACAGTTTCACTGATGATTCACTTCATGTTACATTTGCCCCATACATATGTAAGATATTAGTAATAAGGGAAATTGGGTATGGTGTACATTGTTATTATCTTCACAATATTTCTGTAAATCTGGAACTACTCAAAAATAAAACATCCATTAAAACAACACTCAAAATCCTAGGAAATGTTAGCAACTGATCATAGTGGAAGGGACCACTGAAATGACGGGAGAGTATGGGAATTGTCTTAGAGGAAACACCACCTCCTTGCCATATGCTGGACTTTAATGGAAGTAGAGGAAATGAGAGAGAGAGAGAGAGGTCAGTTTGGTTAAATTTCTAGGAGTTAAGAGGAAGGTCTCTGTTCTATAACCAGAGTGTCTGAATTTTCTGCATCCTCTGCCACCCCCGCCCCTCCTGGATGGTGAAGCTGAGGCTTTGTGATGTCAAGCCACACCATGGCAACCACTGATTTTGGGCTGCCAGAGCTGAAGTAAGTGGCTCCTCATTAACCAAAAGAGTATATGTAGAGGCCAGGACCCTTTGAGTAGTGTCTGTTGCCTCAAGATAGCGAAACTTAATAAGACGATATTGTAGACTAGTAGAGATAAGGAATAAGACTCCAAACACAAGGATGGATGAAGAAACTGCAAGTCCATAAGTGAATTTGTGTTTGTATTTTGGAGGGGGTGTGTAATGGATGGTGGTGGTCGCAGTCATGAGGAACAAAGTGTTGTGTTAGGGCTGGCAGTGTATTATAATTAATTTGATTTCCTTTTTACATGGCAGACTATTGAATATTGTTAAACTATTGAAAGGATGGGCAGCTCAATATGTGAAGTTTTAAGCCACAACTGGTACAGTATTTTTTATAACATCATGGTCTAGAACAGCTTTGTTGGATATTGGCGATACTAGAGAAGTGAGGTTTGCCTCTGTTTCACTGATGGGGAGGGATATAAGAAGGGGGCAGGCTTGTGAAAAGGGAGTAATGTAGACTTTTTAGTTGTGGCACCAGACAAGACATTCCATAATGAGCCAGGCCCTTAGAATAAGGACCAGGAGAAGTCTGAATGGGGATTTTTTTTCTCAACACTTTCTCATACTGGCAAGGAATAAAGAAGCTGATGTTTAATTTAGGTTTGGATTGGGGGTGTGGGATGGGTGGTGGTGGTCGCAGTCATGAGGAACAGGGTGTTGTGTTAGTGCTGGCAGTGTATAATAATGAAGTTGATTTCCTTTTTACATGGTAGACTATTGAATATTGTTAAACTATTGAAAGGATGGTCAGCGCAAGATCTGAAGTTTTATGCCACAACTGGTCCAGTTTTTCCTTTAACAACATGGTCTAGAACAGCATTGCTGGATATTGGAGATACTAGAGAAGTGAGGTTTCACTTTAACAGTTTCACTGATGATTCACTTCATGTTACATTTGCCCCATACATAAGTAAGATATTAGTAATAAGGGAAATTGGGTATGTTGTACATTATTATTATCTTCACAATATTTCTGTAAATCTGTTACTACTCAAAAATAAAACATCCATTAAAACAACACTCAAAATCCTAGGAAATGGTAGCTACTGATCATAGTGGAAGGGACCACTGAAATGACGGGGGCGTATGGGAATTGTCTTAGAGGAAACACCACCTCCTTGCCATATGCTGGACTTTAATGGAAGTAGAGGAAATGAGAGAGAGAGAGAGGTCAGTTTGGTTAAATTTCTAGGAGTTAAGAGGAAGATCTCTGTTCTATGACCAGAGTGTCTGAATTTTCTGCATCCTCTGCCACCCCCGCCCCTCCTGGATGGTGAAGATGAGGCTTTGTGATGTCAAGCCACACCATGGCAACCACTGATTATGGGCTGCCAGAGCTGAAGTAAGTGGCTCCTCATTAACCAAAAGAGTATATGTAGAGGCCAGGACCCTTTGAGTAGTGTCTGTTGCCTCAAGATAGCGAAACTTAATAAGACGATATTGTAGACTAGTAGAGATAAGGAATAAGACTCCAAACACAAGGATGGATGAAGAAACTGCAAGTCCATAAGTGAATTTGTGTTTGTATTTTGGAGGGGGTGTGTGATGGATGGTGGTGGTCGCAGTCATGAGGAACAAAGTGTTGTGTTAGGGCTGGCAGTGTATTATAATGAATTTGATTTCCTTTTTACATGGCAGACTATTGAATATTGTTAAACTATTGAAAGGATGGGCAGCTCAAGATGTGAAGTTTTAAGCCACAACTGGTACAGTATTTTTTATAACATCATGGTCTAGAACAGCATTGTTGGATATTGGCGATACTAGAGAAGTGAGGTTTGCCTCTGTTTCACTGATGGGGAGGGATATAAGAAGGGGGCAGGCATGTGAAAAGGGAGTAATGTAGACTTTTTAGTTGTGGCACCAGACAAGACATTCCATAATGAGCCAGGCCCTTAGAATAAGGACCAGGAGAAGTCTGAATGGGGATTTTTTTTCTCAACACTTTCTCATACTGGCAAGGAATAAAGAAGCTGATGTTTAATTTAGGTTTGGATTGGGGGTGTGGGATGGGTGGTGGTGGTCGCAGTCATGAGGAACAGGGTGTTGTGTTAGTGCTGGCAGTGTATAATAATGAAGTTGATTTCCTTTTTACATGGTAGACTATTGAATATTGTTAAACTATTGAAAGGATGGTCAGCGCAAGATATGAAGTTTTATGCCACAACTGGTCCAGTTTTTCCTTTAACAACATGGTCTAGAACAGCATTGCTGGATATTGGAGATACTAGAGAAGTGAGGTTTCACTCTGTTTCACTGATGATTCACTTCATGTTACATTTACCCCATACATAAGTAAGATATTAGTAATAAGGGAAATTGGGTATGGTGTACATGGCTATTATCTTCACAATTTTTCTGCAAATCTGGAACTAATCTAAAATAAAAAAAAAATCCATTAAAACAACACTCGGAAACCTAGGAAATGGTAGCAACTGATCATAGTGGAATGGACCACTGAAATGACGGGGGAGTATGGGAATTGTCTTAGAGGAAACACCACCTCCCTGCCATATGCTGGACTATAATGGAACTGGAGGAAATGAGATAGAGAGCTCAGTTTGGGAAAAATTTTAGCAGTTAAGAGGGAGGTCTCTGTTCTATGACCAGTGTCTGAGATTTCTGCATCCTCTTACACCCTCGCAACCTCCTGGATGGTGAAGCTGAGGCTTTGTGATTTCAAGCCACCGCATGTTAACCACTGATTTTGGGCAACCAGAGCTGAAGTGAGTGGCTCCTCATTAATCTAGGAGTATATGTAGAGGCCAGGAGCCTTTGAGTAGTGTCTGTTGCCTCAAGATAGCGAAACTTAATAAGACGATATTGTAGACTAGTAGAGATAAGGAATAAGACTCCAAACACAAGGATGGATGAAGAAACTGCAAGTCCATAAGTGAATTTATGTTTGTATTTTGGAGGGGGGGTGTGATGGATGTTGGTGGTCGCAGTCATGAGGAACAGGGTGTTGTGATAGTGCTGGCAGTGTATAATAATGAATTTGATTTCCTTTTTACATGGTAGATTATTTAATACTGTTAAACTATTGAAAGTATGGTCAACTCAAGATCTGAACATTTATGCCACAAGTGTTTCAGTTTTTCCTTTAACAACTTGGTCTAGAACAGCAATGCTGGATGTTGGAGATACTAGAGAAGTGAGGTTTCACTTTAACAGTTTCACTGATGATTCACTTCATGTTACATTTGCCCCATACATATGTAAGATATTAGTAATAAGGGAAATTGGGTATGGTGTACATTGTTATTATCTTCACAATATTTCTGTAAATCTGGAACTACTCAAAAATAAAACTTCCATTAAAACAACACTCAAAATCCTAGGAAATGGTAGCAACTGATCATAGTGGAAGGGACCACTGAAATGACGGGGGAGTATGGGAATTGTCTTAGAGGAAACACCACCTCCTTGCTATATGCTGGACTTTAATGGAAGTAGAGGAAATGAGAGAGAGAGAGAGGTCAGTTTGGTTAAATTTCTAGGTGTTAAGAGGAAGGTCTCTGTTCTATAACCAGAGTGTCTGAATTTTCTGCATCCTCTGCCACCCCCGCCCCTCATGGATGGTGAAGCTGAGGCTTTGTGATGTCAAGCCACACCATGGCAACCACTGATTTTGGGCTGCCAGAGCTGAAGTAAGTGGCTCCTCATTAACCAAAAGAGTATATGTAGAGGCCAGGACCCTTTGAGTAGTGTCTGTTGCCTCAAGATAGCGAAACTTAATAAGACGATATTGTAGACTAGTAGAGATAAGGAATAAGACTCCAAACACAAGGATGGATGAAGAAACTGCAAGTCCATAAGTGAATTTATGTTTGTATTTTGGAGGGGGTGTGTGATGGATGTTGGTGGTCGCAGTCATGAGGAACAGGGTGTTGTGATAGTGCTGGCAGTGTATAATAATGAATTTGATTTCCTTTTTACATGGTAGACTATTTAATACTGTTAAACTATTGAAAGTATGGTCAACTCAAGATCTGAACATTTATGCCACAAGTGTTTCAGTTTTTCCTTTACCAACTTGGTCTAGAACAGCAATGCTGGATATTGGAGATACTAGAGAAGTGAGGTTTCACTTTAACAGTTTCACTGATGATTCACTTCATGTTACATTTGCCCCATACATATGTAAGATATTAGTAATAAGGGAAATTGGGTATGGTGTACATTGTTATTATCTTCACAATATTTCTGTAAATCTGGAACTACTCAAAAAAAAAACATCCATTAAAACAACACTCAAAATCCTAGGAAATGTTAGCAACTGATCATAGTGGAAGGGACCACTGAAATGACGGGGGAGTATGGGAATTGTCTTAGAGGAAACACCACCTCCTTGCCATATGCTGGACTTTAATGGAAGTAGAGGAAATGAGAGAGAGAGAGAGAGGTCAGTTTGGTTAAATTTCTAGGAGTTAAGAGGAAGGTCTCTGTTCTATAACCAGAGTGTCTGAATTTTCTGCATCATATGCCACCCCCGCCCCTCCTGGATGGTGAAGCTGAGGCTTTGTGATGTCAAGCCACACCATGGCAACCACTGATTTTGGGCTGCCAGAGCTGAAGTAAGTGGCTCCTCATTAACCAAAAGAGTATATGTAGAGGTCAGGACCCTTTGAGTAGTGTCTGTTGCCTCAAGATAGCGAAACTTAATAAGACGATATTGTAGACTAGTAGAGATAAGGAATAAGACTCCAAACACAAGGATGGATGAAGAAACTGCAAGTCCATAAGTGAATTTGTGTTTGTATTTTGGAGGGGGTGTGTAATGGATGGTGGTGGTCGCAGTCATGAGGAACAAAGTGTTGTGTTAGGGCTGGCAGTGTATTATAATGAATTTGATTTCCTTTTTACATGGCAGACTATTGAATATTGTTAAACTATTGAAAGGATGGGCAGCTCAAGATGTGAAGTTTTAAGCCACAACTGGTACAGTATTTTTTATAACATCATGGTCTAGAACAGCTTTGTTGGATATTGGCGATACTAGAGAAGTGAGGTTTGCCTCTGTTTCACTGATGGGGAGGGATATAAGAAGGGGGCAGGCATGTGAAAAGGGAGTAATGTAGACTTTTTAGTTGTGGCACCAGACAAGACATTCCATAATGAGCCAGGCCCTTAGAATAAGGACCAGGAGAAGTCTGAATGGGGATTTTTTTTCTCAACACTTTCTCATACTGGCAAGGAATAAAGAAGCTGATGTTTAATTTAGGTTTGGATTGGGGTGTGGCATGGGTGGTGGTGGTCGCAGTCATGAGGAACAGGGTGTTGTGTTAGTGCTGGCAGTGTATAATAATGAAGTTGATTTCCTTTTTACATGGTAGACTATTGAATATTGTTAAACTATTGAAAGGATGGTCAGCGCAAGATCTGAAGTTTTATGCCACAACTGGTCCAGTTTTTCCTTTAACAACATGGTCTAGAACAGCATTGCTGGATATTGGAGATACTAGAGAAGTGAGGTTTCACTTTAACAGTTTCACTGATGATTCACTTCATGTTACATTTGCCCCATACATATGTAAGATATTAGTAATAAGGGAAATTGGGTATGTTGTACATTATTATTATCTTCACAATATTTCTGTAAATCTGTTACTACTCAAAAATAAAACATCCATTAAAACAACACTCAAAATCCTAGGAAATGGTAGCTACTGATCATAGTGGAAGGGACCACTGAAATGACGGGGGCGTATGGGAATTGTCTTAGAGGAAACACCACCTCCTTGCCATATGCTGGACTTTAATGGAAGTAGAGGAAATGAGAGAGAGAGAGAGGTCAGTTTGGTTAAATTTCTAGGAGTTAAGAGGAAGATCTCTGTTCTATGACCAGAGTGTCTGAATTTTCTGCATCCTCTGCCACCCCCGCCCCTCCTGGATGGTGAAGCTGAGGCTTTGTGATGTCAAGCCACACCATGGCAACCACTGATTTTGGGCTGCCAGAGCTGAAGTAAGTGGCTCCTCATTAACCAAAAGAGTATATGTAGAGGCCAGGACCCTTTGAGTAGTGTCTGTTGCCTCAAGATAGCGAAACTTAATTAGACGATATTGTAGACTAGTAGAGATAAGGAATAAGACTCCAAACACAAGGATGGATGAAGAAACTGCAAGTCCATAAGTGAATTTATGTTTGTATTTTGGAGGGGGGGTGTGATGGATGTTGGTGGTCGCAGTCATGAGGAACAGGGTGTTGTGATAGTGCTGGCAGTGTATAATAATGAATTTGATTTCCTTTTTACATGGTAGACTATTTAATACTGTTAAACTATTGGAAGTATGGTCAACTCAAGATCTGAACATTTATGCCACAAGTGTTTCAGTTTTTCCTTTAACAACTTGGTCTAGAACAGCAATGCTGGATATTGGAGATACTAGAGAAGTGAGGTTTCACTTAAACAGTTTCACGGATGATTCACTTCATGTTACATTTGCCCCATACATATGTAAGATATTAGTAATAAGGGAAATTGGGTATGTTGTACATTATTATTATCTTCACAATATTTCTGTAAATCTGGAACTACTCAAAAATAAAACATCCATTAAAACAACACTCAAAATCCTAGGAAATGGTAGCAACTGATCATAGTGGAAGGGACCACTGAAATGACGGGGGAGTATGGGAATTGTCTTAGAGGAAACACCACCTCCTTGCCATATGCTGGACTTTAATGGAAGTAGAGGAAATGAGAGAGAGAGAGAGGTCAGTTTGGTTAAATTTCTAGGAGTTAAGAGGAAGGTCTCTGTTCTATGACCAGAGTGTCTGAATTTTCTGCATCCTCTGCCACCCCCGCCCCTCCTGGATGGTGAAGCTGAGGCTTTGTGATGTCAAGCCACACCATGGCAACCACTGATTTTGGGCTGCCAGAGCTGAAGTAAGTGGCTCCTCATTAACCAAAAGAGTATATGTAGAGGCCAGGACCCTTTGAGTAGTGTCTGTTGCCTCAAGATAGCGAAACTTAATAAGACGATATTGTAGACTAGTAGAGATAAGGAATAAGACTCCAAACACAAGGATGGATGAAGAAACTGCAAGTCCATAAGTGAATTTATGTTTGTATTTTGGAGGGGGGGTGTGATGGATGTTGGTGGTCACAGTCATGAGGAACAGGGTGTTGTGATAGTGCTGGCAGTGTATAATAATGAATTTGATTTCCTTTTTACATGGTAGACTATTTAATACTGTTAAACTATTGAAAGTATGGTCAACTCAAGATCTGAACATTTATGCCACAAGTGTTTCAGTTTTTCCTTTAACAACTTGGTCTAGAACAGCAATGCTGGATATTGGAGATACTAGAGAAGTGAGGTTTCACTTTAACAGTTTCACTGATGATTCACTTCATGTTACATTTACCCCATACATATGTAAGATATTAGTAATAAGGGAAATTGGGTATGGTGTACATTGTTATTATCTTCACAATATTTCTGTAAATCTGGAACTACTCAAAAATAAAACATCCATTAAAACAACTCTCAAAATCCTAGGAAATGTTAGCAACTGATCATAGTGGAAGGGACCACTGAAATGACGGGGGAGTATGGGAATTGTCTTAGAGGAAACACCACCTCCTTGCTATATGCTGGACTTTAATGGAAGTAGAGGAAATGAGAGAGAGAGAGGTCAGTTTGGTTAAATTTCTAGGAGTTAAGAGGAAGGTCTCTGTTCTATAACCAGAGTGTCTGAATTTTCTGCATCCTCTGCCACCCCCGCCCCTCCTGGATGGTGAATCTGAGGCTTTGTGATGTCAAGCCACACCATGGCGACTGCCCCGACCCGCGGGACAACAACGGGGGAACGAAGAGACACCCTAGGAGAATGAGACAAACAAGGGACACGAAAGAATGGAGGCAAGACAAGTTCTGATCAAGCCTCAAACTTTATTCTCACAGCGGCAGAATATATACTGTTTTAGGAAAGGGGGGTGGGTAAAGGGGTCTATGGGCAGTAACCTTTTACTAGAGATTTATTAGGCTTTTGATGGCTGTGCTTATCAGCGGAGATGTGTGATTTAGCAGCCTTCGGATGGCTGTGTGTTTATCAGTGGAGATGTGTGAAAAAGCGGCTGTGTGAGGGTAGTTTATCTGTAACTGCTGGCCAATTTGCAAGACACAGGTGGTTTCTGGTAATTAGGAGTTTCTGGAGGAACCAGAAACTTATAGTTCTTAAGATGGCTTTGTTTAAGCCAATATCTTTAATGGCTCCCAACAATTCCTCCCTTTTTCTTTATTAAGGGTGGGCTTTAACCGACTGGGGGAGTAGGGACCTGGTTCCTCCCGTGGGATGGTGGGGTCCCACCGTCAGTGGCTCTTGGTATCTTTTGGGGAGGAGAGGCAGAGCCGAAAGTTATGTATGGATACCAACCTCTATGCAAACCAGGTGTGCTCACAGGGAAATCCAGAGGAGGTCGAAAATTTTTGTGACCTTCCCTTGCAGTGCTTTGCCGTGCACCCAGGTCGGTGCCCATGCCTTTCTCCTTCTATGGGGAGTAGGCAAGCATCCCTCTGGCGTCATGCTGTCCCTGCAGGGAGGGAGTTTTAGCAGTCATTATAATCACATTCACTGTCTAACATGGCTAGACGATGGTAGTGTACCTGAATGGGTTTGGCCAGGACGCTATCAACCTGCTGTTTTACAAAGTCTGTTAATTTCCTAAAAGCCCAGGGGCCGAAAGCTAGGATTAGGAGAAGGCTTATAAGGGGGCCGAGAATAGGAAGCAGGTAGGGCAGGAGTCCGTTCAATCCGCTCCAGAGGGGGTTCTCGAATAATTCTCTCCGTCTCTTCACTAGATCTTCTTGTAACTTCTTTATCTTGTCTCGGACGATCCCGGATTTGTTGGCATAGAAGCAGCAGCGTTCCTGTAGGGCCAAGCATATTCCTCCCTGTTCTGCTGTGAGCAAATCTAACCCTCTTCTATTTTGTAGTACTACTTCAGCTAATGAATCTATCTGATCTTGGAGATCATTGATAGTGCCTGAGAGAGCTTGGACATCATCAATTAGCTGGTTAGATAATTTGTTATAGGTATGCAATGCTGTTCCTAGCCCAGCTGTACCAGTAGCTACAGCTCCAGAAATTCCTAGGCCAATAAGTAAAGGGATAAATTGAACAGCCCGCTTACTGCGTCCAGCGATGTAATCAAGGCTGGGCAGGGGGACAGGTTCTCCTCCTGGGATGATGTCAATATCCGGGAGAATACTGGCCTGTACACATAATCCTGTCCAATTTGTAGGTAGGGCCGTGTAGGCCATATTTCCCCCACAAACAAATACTCGTCCTGGAGCGGGACAGAGGGGTGAACTATAATTACTAATAGAAGAGCAATTTGTAAAGCTGACGAATCCTACATTTAAATCATAGCTATTATTTTTGGGTTCTTTTTGTAAACATGATGACAAGTTGAATGCAATAGGCTGAGTTCTAAAGGGTAAGCTAAGGGTACAATTGTTATAGGAAGTGATGGCGGTAGCATTATTATCCGGTATGACAAGGGGCATAGCTGTGCCAAGAGTCATACATAACCAGCAGTCTTCTGCGAGGGAGGGATTGGTAGTATTTAAAGCTTGAAATGTGGCTTTTAATATGTCAGAGGTTTGGGTGTCAAGATCTACGCCTCGAGACTTGGGTAAGGCCAAGGGGTGGTAATTTACAGGGGGATACATATTTCTGGAAATTTCTTCAATTTGTTTTTGAACTATGGCTTCCCTAACCCTGTCTGTCGGTCCACCGCCATCAGACACGTGGATAGGTGCCTGCAGCGGCCAGCAAACGGGTTTGCCAATTTTTCCGCGGCAAGAGGCTTGGGCATATTTAGAATGTCCCCTGCTGGAGGAGTGATCATATTCGCCTCCAAATGAGCCACTATATGTTCTTTGTAGAATAGCGGTGAGTTGTATTTTGCCCTCTGAATTAGTGCACTGTTGAACGGTGTTATAGCAGGTAGAGTGCATCTGAGTGACTGCTTGGCAGTCCGAGGGACAAGGCCCTGGCCTATCATTAATCGGGGGTATGATTTTGGGCTTTCCTACACATTTCCAGCTTGATTTGTATCCTCCTGCCATTAAAGGCTCAGAGATAAGGTAAGCAGTAACGGAGCCACAATCAGCTGTTCGGGTGTATTGGTGTGTCCAGGGTGTCACCGCAGTGTGACCTCCCCTGCAGTCGCAGGGAGGCCCAAAAAGCACTTTGGATAGTTCAGCTAAGTTCGGGGGGGACTGCAGCCCACCAAGGGCAGTAGGGAGCAGGACGGAGAGAATAATAACCGTCTGGGGGAACATTATAATTGTAGGAGGTTTATACATCAGTGGCCCAACAGGGACAAAAGTGTCTTCCTCCAGGTATCAGATCAGGGTTGCGCCTACACTCACGGAGGACTGAGATGAATATAAGTAAAAAGCCAAGGAGAATTCCTATCCAAAAGTACCAGGGTAGAGAATACCAGAGCATTTTTAAGGGGCAATTACCTTGACCGGCGATGCCAAATGGCTTCGGCTTCCTGAAAGAGAAAGGGAAAAATCGTTCTCAGGGACTATTTCCCTGGATGAATGTATTATTTCGAGGGGTTAATGGGTTTAATTAGACGTTCAGGTAACCATCGTGGTCCTTCCTCTTGCGTGTCATAGACACATGCAGATCCGCGTCCCCAAATGAGAACTGGATCAGGGCCATGCCATCTGGCGGTCATGGGATCTTTCCACATGACTTTAGCATATTGTTTTTTTGTCTCTTGGTGCCATAGCCGGTCTGCAGCAGATTTCCCTTCCTTGTCAAGTTGGAGGAAGTTTAAGGTAAATAAGGCATGAGATAGGAGATTGCGAGGAGAACCTTTGGTGGGATATATGTTAGTTGATTTGAGTTTATTTATGGTATTTTTGAGAGTTTGGTGAGCCCGTTCAATTATTCCCTGGCCTTGGGGATTGTAAGGAATTCCAGTGATATGTTTAATGTTAAATTGAAGGCAGAAGTTTTTAAAAGCCTGGGAGGTATACCCAGGTCCATTATCTGTTTTTATTGTTTGTGGTTTCCCGAGAGTAGTTAAGCATTGGAGGACATGGGCTATAACATTCTTTGAAGCCTCACCACTATGAAGGGAGGCAAAGATAAATCCACTATAGGTATCGATGGACACATGGACGTACTTAAGATTGCCAAATTCAGATATATGGGTGACATCCATCTGCCAAATTTCATTAGGAAGTAGGCCCCTGGGGTTGACTCCTAGGTGAGGAAGAGGGAGGAGAGTAACACATCCTGGACAATTTTTAACTATTTGTCTGGCTTGTTCTCTGGTGATTTTAAACAGGAGGCGTAACGTATGGGCATTTACGTGGTGGAGGCTATGATATTGCTTGGCTTTAGAAATCAGGTCTATAGAAAGGGAACATGTGAGGCGAGTGTGTCTGTCTGCGAGGGCGTTGCCATGAGAGAGGGGGCCGGGGAGATCGGTGTGAGCCCTTAGGTGTCCTATATAAAAGGGAGCATTTCTTGCTATGATAAGGGCCTGAAGCTGGTGGAAGAGCGGGACTGCATTAGTAGATGGCTTGATATAGGGCACTGTTTCTAGTGAGGGTATAGAGAGTGCTATATAAGCGCTGTCGGTGTAGAGGTTAAAGGGGGTGTTAGGTAATTTCGTGAATACTTGGAGGATTGCATATAATTCAACAAGTTGTGCGGACTTGAAGGGGGATGGGGTGGTATAAGGTTGGTTGTCAATGATATAAGCAGCTATACCACTAGAGGACCCATCTGTAAATACCAGGGAAGCTTGTTTTAGTGGTATTCTTGAGGTGATTTTAGGAAATATAAATGGATGTAAACGGGCAAAATGGATTAGTTTATGAGGGGGATAATGGTTATCAATCTTTCCCTGGAATGAGGAGAGAGATATAGCCCATTCGTCCTCATTTTGTGAGAGCCAGTTTATTTGTTCTTTAGTGTAGGGAAGAATGAGTTGATCAGGGTCTTTGCCAAAATGGTGTCGGCTTTTTTCTCTGCCAATTTTTAAGAGGAGAGCAACTAGGGAGGGGTATGAGACAAGTACTTTAGATGGGGAAGAGGGTAGGTGAACCCACAAGAGGGGGTTATCTTGCCATAAAAGTCCAGTGGGAGTATGGGGTGTAGCACAAATAATGAAGGTGAAGGGTTTATTGTATGAAATGAATGTTATTTGTTGTTGTTGTATGGCTTTGTTAATTATGTGGAGAGTCTCTCTTGCTTTTAGGGAGAGAGTACGGGGGGACAACGGGTCTGGATCTCCTGGTAGAATATCAAAGAGGGGTTTTAAGTCATGAGTGGTGAGTTTGAGATAAGGTCTAAGCCAGTTGATATCGCCTAAGAATTTTTGAAAGTCATTAAGGGTGTGTAAATGTGAGGTTTTTAGTTGAATTTTCTGTGTGGTGATTTTATTGGAGTTTAACTCAAAGCCTAGGTAATAGTAGGGATCTTTAAGCTGTATTTTATTAGGGGCAATTTGGAACCCAAAGGAAGTGAGGTGGTGGGTTAATTCTTGGCTGCATTTGAGTACCTCGGAGGTGGAAGCTCCTGCTAAGAGGATATCATCCATATAATGGATAACATAGATATAGGGCCATCGTGTCCTGAGAGGGTCGATGGCTTGGGCAACAAATTTTTGACAGAGTGTGGGGCTGTTTGCCATGCCTTGGGGGAGGACTTTCCATTGATATCGTTGCATTGGACCTTTGAAGTTAGTGACTGGGAGGCTGAATGCAAAGCGTTCCCTGTCCTGGGGATGCAGGGGGATAGTAAAAAAACAATCTTTAAGATCGATAATGATTTTGAAATAATTAGCTGGGATAGCTATGGGAGAGGGGAGGCCAGGTTGGAGGGCTCCCATGGTAAACATCGTTTTATTGATTTCTCTGAGATCTTGGAGGAGTCTCCACGCCCCACTTTTCTTTTTAATTACGAAAATGGGGGTGTTCCAAGGAGAAGTAGTGGGCTCTAGATGTCCGGCAGCCAGTTGTTCCTGTACTAACCTAGTGGCAGCCGAAAGTTTTTCATTTGTTAAAGGCCATTGATCTACCCACACAGGGGAATCGGACTTCCATTTGATTTTGTCTGCATGGGGTACAGGGAAGTCAATGGCCGTTATGAAAAATTTTTACTTCCTAGTCCTGAGCGATCAATGTTGGAATCAACTGAGATAGGGTGTTTGATGCCTTGATTGTTTTTTCCAAGTCCTTGCCCAGGGAGATAGCCCTGATTGAGCATTAATTGAGTTACAATTTCATTAGGACTACACATAATGAGTTTTAACTGAGATAGTATATCACGGCCCCATAGATTAACAGGAAGATTGGGGACTACATAGGGTTGTACCTGCCCAGAGTTGCCTTCATTGTCGGTCCAGGTTAAGACCTTTGAGCTTTGTTTAGGATTGGTAGATTGGCCAATACCCTTGAGGTGAGTTATAGTAGTTGTAGTGGGCCAAGAAGTTGGCCAGAGGTGGGCAGCAATGACAGTGGCATCTGCCCCCGTGTCAATTAATCCTTTAAATGATTTTCCATCTAATTTAAGGGTAAGTAAAGGTCTTTCAGGAGTAATTTGTTGTACCCAATAGGTATTAGAGGAGCCAAAGGCAGCATTTAATCTGGGGTTTTTGTTATTGCTTTTATTTGTGGAATCTAAGGGGAGTAGTATGAGCTGAGCTATTCTTTTTCCTTTTTGGATAGATATGGGGCCTGTCGGGGCTGATGCCAGGAGAGTAATTTGTCCCGTGTAGTCATTATCAATAACTCCTGGGGTAATGTGGAGGCCAGCCAACGTAGAGCTTCCTCGTCCTAAGATTAGGCCAAATGTCCCAGGGGGTAGGGGTCCATAAGCCTCTGTAGGGATAAGTTGAATCCCTTGTTCGGGGGTTAGTATTGTGTTGGAGGCGGAACAGAGGTCCAGTCCTGCGCTTCCCGGAGTGGCGCGGCAGAGGGAGTTGATGCCTGCGCGGGGAAGGTTCGTTTCTGTGTTTGCGCTTGGGGAACGAACCTGGCTGCCCCTAGGTTCTGTTCTGATGGTGGGGCCAGGGGCTGGCCCCTCTGGGAGTTTCCCTGTTTTGGTAGAAGTGGTGTACCTTCAATGTCTGTTTTGGAATGACACTCATTGGCCCAATGTAAGCCGCGTCGGCATCGAGGGCAAATTGTTTTAGGGGGTGCGCGGGGCTGTGTCCCTGCCGGGCACTCACGAGCAATATGCCCTGGCTGCTTACAATTAAAACAAGTTTTTTGTTGCTTATCCTTGGTAAAGTCCTTAAGCGCAGCCCCTATGGCTAGTCCAATGGCATGGGAGGTTCCTATACCTGAGCAGAGTTTGATATAATCAGAGAGACTGCCGCAGCGATGGGGTCGTATAGTTTCCTGGCAAGACGGGTTAGCATTTTCATAGGCCAGGTGTTTAATAAAAGCACTTTCTGTTTCTCCTTCCCCGACTAGTCTTTCAGCCGCGTCAGTTAAGCGGCTGACGAAATCACTGTACGGTTCATCAGGGCCTTGGCGGATTTTTGCTAAGGAGGTGGTAGCTGAGCCTTTAGGCGGAAGGCGCCGCCAAGCCTTAAGGGCTGCGTTTTGGATTTGGGCTAAAAGGCCGGGGGGGAAGGCTGCTTGAGCTTCATTGGTGTCGTAGGGGCTGCGCCCAAGTAGCTTATCCCTAGTCCATGAGCGAGAGGTCTTACTTTCACTATTGCGCTGCGCGGTCTCGCGGCAGTTTTCCACAAAATCTGTTCGCCATAGGACATACTCCCCTCCTGCTAGCGTGGCTCGAGCCAGGGAAAACCAATCGTTAGGGATCAGCCATCCATCGCTCAGGCTTTCGATTAAGGCTAGGGTGAAAGGGGCAGTAGGGCCATAATTGGTTACAGCCGCTTTTAAATCTTTTAAATGTTTTAGGTTTAAGCGACGGTATTTTTGGCCTTTAGCTTGGTTTTTTGTTTTATCCTGGTCTGAAATGGGGTCCTCTGCATCAGAGGCTTCATCTGTAGAATTTTGGTCTCGGTTTTGCGAGTCAGGGGAGTCCTCCTCCCCCTCTTCCTCGGGGAGAGGTACGTCCTCCGGAGGAGGTCCTGAGTTGTGACTACGGGTAACTGGAAATGCAAGGACAGGAGTTTTAGATTTTAGATTTTTTGTGGGCTTTTTAGGAGGCTGGGTGGGTTGATTGGGGCTTAGGGATGTGAGTTCAGCCTCGAGGGCTCGGATTTCTTTGACAAGTTGGACGTGTTCGCGTTTTTGCTGTAGAATTTCCTTTAGTGAGGAAATTTCCTGGGTTAGGGAGATTTTAGCTTGCCGGATAGGATCGGGGGAGGGAGAGGGGCCGTGGAATGGTTCCAGGGCTGGAATTCGAAAGATAGGGATGTTTAGTGAGGGGTCGGGGTTGTAAGGAGGGGGCCTAAAGGATTTATTAGAGGTGCTACGAAGAGCCGGCGCCGTAAAACGCCAGGGGTCTTTATTATTGTGATAATGGGCGGCCTGATCTTCTAAGGTTTTCTCATCCTCCGGAGACAGGTGGTCCTCTAGATGTCTTTGGGAGGTGAGGGAAGGATAGATACTTGAGATTTTAGGGGGAGGGGGTTCAGGTTTATTACAGATGTCTGGAGATTCTTTGTCAGGCTGAGATTTAGTGATTTCTTTGGAGAGTGCCATGGGCTCCTCAGGGATATCAACAGATACTGAAGGGCAGGCAGAGGGTGGCCGGGAGCTATCCCTAAGGGCCGTTTCTGCTGTTTTTATTATGTTTTGGATGTCAGGGTCTTTAGGGTGGACTTTAAGGATGTCCTGGATAAGATTCCAATACGAGAAGGCAGAGACAGGGATTTTTTCAGGTCCAAAGGTTTGATAGAAATCCTGAAGGGCATCGCCTACTCTTTTCCATCGTCTATGGTCAATAGTGCCCTCTAGGGGGAACCATGGGCAGGTCTCATGAATAAAGGAGAAGAATTGTCTAAGATCCTTTCTCTTAACCCTTACTCCCCGTGTCCTGAGGGACTCCTTGAGCCCACCTAGAAATACCTCATGAGAGTTCAATGAGTTGCCCATTATTTTGGCTGGGTAGTTCTCAAGATTTCCTCCTCCACGTAAGCCTCTGGGACGTATAAACCCCGTGCCAGGTCAGCTGGGAATTTCTTAAATCTCTGGTGATCCTTATGTAACCGCTCTCCTTTTACCTTACGGCCTCTGCTCGCGTGTCATAGGTTGGGATGTATAAGCCCCATACCAGGATTGCAACCACTAAGACATAGCGAGCTCAGAGTTTGCCAGAGAGGGCGACACAGGTCGGGCCAGAGAAGAATTACTTTTCCCAGTGATTCAGAGTTTTCACTGCCGGTGTCGGGTACCTTTCACTCTTCCCCGAACGGCGAGGTGAAGTGCTTATTAGTGGACTGGAGGGAGATCAAGAAAACTAAAAAGGCCAGCCAAAGAGGGTGCCAAAGAGGGTGAAGGCTCTCAAGAGGTATTTTGAAATTCTTGTTTGAAAAGTTTCGTCTGCTTACCTTCACAACGATCTGTCTCACGGGCGGGTGAAACCGTGGCGATCAAGATGCCGAGTCTTCACTCACGAGTCAATACTGCGCGGCGACTCTATGGGGTGCCTGGCCAGGCGCTTCAAGCAGACGTTCTCGCAGGGGGTCCCCAACGCCCCACGTTGGGCGCCAGACTGCCCCGACCCGCGGGACAACAACGGGGGAACGAAGAGACACCCTAGGAGAATGAGACAAACAAGGGACACGAAAGAATGGAGGCAAGACAAGTTCTGATCAAGCCTCAAACTTTATTCTCACAGCGGCAGAATATATACTGTTTTAGGAAAGGGGGGTGGGTAAAGGGGTCTATGGGCAGTAACCTTTTACTAGAGATTTATTAGGCTTTTGATGGCTGTGCTTATCAGCGGAGATGTGTGATTTAGCAGCCTTCGGATGGCTGTGTGTTTATCAGTGGAGATGTGTGAAAAAGCGGCTGTGTGAGGGTAGTTTATCTGTAACTGCTGGCCAATTTGCAAGACACAGGTGGTTTCTGGTAATTAGGAGTTTCTGGAGGAACCAGAAACTTATAGTTCTTAAGATGGCTTTGTTTAAGCCAATATCTTTAATGGCTCCCAACAGGCAACCACTGATTTTGGGCTGCCAGAGCTGAAGTAAGTGGCTCCTCATTAACCAAAAGAGTATATGTAGAGGCCAGGACCCTTTGAGTAGTGTCGGTTGCCTCAAGATAGCGAAACTTAATAAGACGATATTGTAGACTAGTAGAGATAAGGAATAAGACTCCAAACACAAGGATGGATGAAGAAACTGCAAGTCCATAAGTGAATTTGTGTTTGTATTTTGGAGGGGGTGTGTGATGGATGGTGGTGGTCGCAGTCATGAGGAACAAAGTGTTGTGTTAGGGCTGGCAGTGTATTATAATGAATTTGATTTCCTTTTTACATGGCAGACTATTGAATATTGTTAAACTATTGAAAGGATGGGCAGCTCAAGATGTGAAGTTTTAAGCCACAACTGGTACAGTATTTTTTATAACATCATGGTCTAGAACAGCATTGTTGGATATTGGCGATACTAGAGAAGTGAGGTTTGCCTCTGTTTCACTGATGGGGAGGGATATAAGAAGGGGGCAGGCATGTGAAAAGGGAGTAATGTAGACTTTTTAGTTGTGGCACCAGACAAGACATTCCATAATGAGCCAGGCCCTTAGAATAAGGACCAGGAGAAGTCTGAATGGGGATTTTTTTTCTCAACACTTTCTCATACTGGCAAGGAATAAAGAAGCTGATGTTTAATTTAGGTTTGGATTGGGGGTGTGGGATGGGTGGTGGTGGTCGCAGTCATGAGGAACAGGGTGTTGTGTTAGTGCTGGCAGTGTATAATAATGAAGTTGATTTCCTTTTTACATGGTAGACTATTGAATATTGTTAAACTATTGAAAGGATGGTCAGCGCAAGATCTGAAGTTTTATGCCACAACTGGTCCAGTTTTTCCTTTAACAACATGGTCTAGAACAGCATTGCTGGATATTGGAGATACTAGAGAAGTGAGGTTTCACTCTGTTTCACTGATGATTCACTTCATGTTACATTTACCCCATACATAAGTAAGATATTAGTAATAAGGGAAATTGGGTATGGTGTACATGGCTATTAACTTCACAATTTTTCTGTAAATCTAGAACTAATCTAAAATAAAAAAAAATCCATTAAAACAACACTCCGAAACCTAGGAAATGGTAGCAACTGATCATAGTGGAATGGACCACTGAAATGACGGGGGAGTATGGGAATTGTCTTAGAGGAAACACCACCTCCCTGCCATATGCTGGACTGTAATGGAACTGGAGGAAATGAGATAGAGAGCTCAGTTTGGGAAAAATTTTAGGAGTTAAGAGGGAGTTCTCTGTTTTATGACCAGTGTCTGAGATTTCTCTATCCTCTTACACCCTCGCAACCTCCTGGATGGTGAAGCTGAGGCTTTGTGATTTCAAGCCACAGCATGTTAACCACTGATTTTGGGCAACCAGAGCTGAAGTGAGTGGCTCCTCATTAATCTAGGAGTATATGTAGAGGCCAGGAGCCTTTGAGTAGTGTCCGTTGCCTCAAGATAGCGAAACTTAATAAGACGATATTGTAGACTAGTAGAGATAAGGAATAAGACTCCAAACACAAGGATGGATGAAGAAACTGCAAGTCCATAAGTGAATTTATGTTTGTATTTTGGAGGGGGTGTGTGATGGATGGTGGTGGTCGCAGTCATGAGGAACAAAGTGTTGTGTTAGGGCTGGCAGTGTATTATAATGAATTTGATTTCCTTTTTACATGACAGACTATTGAATATTGTTAAACTATTGAAAGGATGGGCAGCTCAAGATGTGAAGTTTTAAGCCACAACTGGTACAGTATTTTTTATAACATCATGGTCTAGAACAGCATTGTTGGATATTGGCGATACCAGAGAAGTGAGGTTTGCCTCTGTTTCACTGATGGGGAGGGATATAAGAAGGGGGCAGGCATGTGAAAAGGGAGTAATGTAGACTTTTTAGTTGTGGCACCAGACAAGACATTCCATAATGAGCCAGGCCCATAGAATAAGGACCAGGAGAAGTCTGAATGGGAATTTTTTTTCTCAACACTTTCTCATACTGGCAAGGAATAAAGAAGCTGATGTTTAATTTAGGTTTGGATTGGGGGTGTGGGATGGGTGGTGGTGGTCGCAGGCATGAGGAACAGGGTGTTGTGTTAGTGCTGGCAGTGTATAATAATGAAGTTGATTTCCTTTTTACATGGTAGACTATTGAATATTGTTAAACTATTGAAAGGATGGTCAGCGCAAGATCTGAAGTTTTATGCCACAACTGGTCCAGTTTTTCCTTTAACAACATGGTCTAGAACAGCATTGCTGGATATTGGAGATACTAGAGAAGTGAGGTTTCACTCTGTTTCACTGATGATTCACTTCATGTTACATTTACCCCATACATAAGTAAGATATTAGTAATAAGGGAAATTGGGTATGGTGTACATGGCTATTATCTTCACAATTTTTCTGTAAATCTGGAACTAATCTAAAATAAAAAAAAAAATCCATTAAAACAACACTCCGAAACCTAGGAAATGGTAGCAACTGATCATAGTGGAATGGACCACTGAAATGACGGGGGAGTATGGGAATTGTCTTAGAGGAAACACCACCTCCCTGCCATATGCTGGACTATAATGGAACTGGAGGAAATGAGATAGAGAGCTCAGTTTGGGAAAAATTTTAGGAGTTAAGAGGGAGGTCTCTGTTCTATGACCAGTGTCTGAGATTTCTGCATCCTCTTACACCCTCGCAACCTCCTGGATGGTGAAGCTGAGGCTTTGTGATTTCAAGCCACAGCATGTTAACCACTGATTTTGGGCAACCAGAGCTGAAGTGAGTGGCTCCTCATTAATCTAGGAGTATATGTAGAGGCCAGGAGCCTTTGAGTAGTGTCTGTTGCCTCAAGATAGCGAAACTTAATAAGACGATATTGTAGACTAGTAGAGATAAGGAATAAGACTCCAAACACAAGGATGGATGAAGAAACTGCAAGTCCATAAGTGAATTTATGTTTGTATTTTGGAGGGGGTGTGTGATGGATGTTGGTGGTCGCAGTCATGAGGAACAGGGTGTTGTGATAGTGCTGGCAGTGTATAATAATGAATTTGATTTCCTTTTTACATGGTAGACTATTTAATACTGTTAAACTATTGGAAGTATGGTCAACTCAAGATCTGAACATTTATGCCACAAGTGTTTCAGTTTTTCCTTTAACAACTTGGTCTAGAACAGCAATGCTGGATGTTGGAGATACTAGAGAAGTGAGGTTTCACTTTAACAGTTTCACTGATGATTCACTTCATGTTACATTTGCCCCATACATATGTAAGATATTAGTAATAAGGGAAATTGGGTATGGTGTACATTGTAATTATCTTCACAATATTTCTGTAAATCTGGAACTACTCAAAAATAAAACTTCCATTAAAACAACACTCAAAATCCTAGGAAATGGTAGCAACTGATCATAGTGGAAGGGACCACTGAAATGACGGGGGAGTATGGGAATTGTCTTAGAGGAAACACCACCTGCTTGCTATATGCTGGACTTTAATGGAAGTAGAGGAAATGAGAGAGAGAGAGAGGTCAGTTTGGTTAAATTTCTAGGAGTTAAGAGGAAGGTCTCTGTTCTATAACCAGAGTGTCTGAATTTTCTGCATCCTCTGCCACCCCCGCCCCTCCTGGATGGTGAAGCTGAGGCTTTGTGATGTCAAGCCACACCATGGCAACCACTGATTTTGGGCTGCCAGAGCTGAAGTAAGTGGCTCCTCATTAACCAAAAGAGTATATGTAGAGGCCAGGACCCTTTGAGTAGTGTCTGTTGCCTCAAGATAGCGAAACTTAATAAGACGATATTGTAGACTAGTAGAGATAAGGAATAAGACTCCAAACACAAGGATGGATGAAGAAACTGCAAGTCCATAAGTGAATTTATGTTTGTATTTTGGAGGGGGGGTGTGATGGATGTTGGTGGTCGCAGTCATGAGGAACAGGGTGTTTTGATAGTGCTGGCAGTGTATAATAATGAATTTGATTTCCTTTTTACATGGTAGACTATTTAATACTGTTAAACTATTGAAAGTATGGTCAACTCAAGATCTGAACATTTATGCCACAAGTGTTTCAGTTTTTCCTTTAACAACTTGGTCTAGAACAGCAATGCTGGATATTGGAGATACTAGAGAAGTGAGGTTTCACTTTAACAGTTTCACTGATGATTCACTTCATGTTACATTTGCCCCATACATATGTAAGATATTAGTAATAAGGGAAATTGGGTATGGTGTACATTGTTATTATCTTCACAATATTTCTGTAAATCTGGAACTACTCAAAAATAAAACATCCATTAAAACAACACTCAAAATCCTAGGAAATGTTAGCAACTGATCATAGTGGAAGGGACCACTGAAATGACGGGGGAGTATGGGAATTGTCTTAGAGGAAACACCACCTCCTTGCCATATGCTGGACTTTAATGGAAGTAGAGGAAATGAGAGAGAGAGAGAGAGGTCAGTTTGGTTAAATTTCTAGGAGTTAAGAGGAAGGTCTCTGTTCTATAACCAGAGTGTCTGAATTTTCTGCATCCTCTGCCACCCCCGCCCCTCCTGGATGGTGAAGCTGAGGCTTTGTGATGTCAAGCCACACCATGGCAACCACTGATTTTGGGCTGCCAGAGCTGAAGTAAGTGGCTCCTCATTAACCAAAAGAGTATATGTAGAGGCCAGGACCCTTTGAGTAGTGTCTGTTGCCTCAAGATAGCGAAACTTAATAAGACGATATTGTAGACTAGTAGAGATAAGGAATAAGACTCCAAACACAAGGATGGATGAAGAAACTGCAAGTCCATAAGTGAATTTGTGTTTGTATTTTGGAGGGGGTGTGTAATGGATGGTGGTGGTCGCAGTCATGAGGAACAAAGTGTTGTGTTAGGGCTGGCAGTGTATTATAATGAATTTGATTTCCTTTTTACATGGCAGACTATTGAATATTGTTAAACTATTGAAAGGATGGGCAGCTCAATATGTGAAGTTTTAAGCCACAACTGGTACAGTATTTTTTATAACATCATGGTCTAGAACAGCTTTGTTGGATATTGGCGATACTAGAGAAGTGAGGTTTGCCTCTGTTTCACTGATGGGGAGGGATATAAGAAGGGGGCAGGCTTGTGAAAAGGGAGTAATGTAGACTTTTTAGTTGTGGCACCAGACAAGACATTCCATAATGAGCCAGGCCCTTAGAATAAGGACCAGGAGAAGTCTGAATGGGGATTTTTTTTCTCAACACTTTCTCATACTGGCAAGGAATAAAGAAGCTGATGTTTAATTTAGGTTTGGATTGGGGGTGTGGGATGGGTGGTGGTGGTCGCAGTCATGAGGAACAGGGTGTTGTGTTAGTGCTGGCAGTGTATAATAATGAAGTTGATTTCCTTTTTACATGGTAGACTATTGAATATTGTTAAACTATTGAAAGGATGGTCAGCGCAAGATCTGAAGTTTTATGCCACAACTGGTCCAGTTTTTCCTTTAACAACATGGTCTAGAACAGCATTGCTGGATATTGGAGATACTAGAGAAGTGAGGTTTCACTTTAACAGTTTCACTGATGATTCACTTCATGTTACATTTGCCCCATACATAAGTAAGATATTAGTAATAAGGGAAATTGGGTATGTTGTACATTATTATTATCTTCACAATATTTCTGTAAATCTGTTACTACTCAAAAATAAAACATCCATTAAAACAACACTCAAAATCCTAGGAAATGGTAGCTACTGATCATAGTGGAAGGGACCACTGAAATGACGGGGGCGTATGGGAATTGTCTTAGAGGAAACACCACCTCCTTGCCATATGCTGGACTTTAATGGAAGTAGAGGAAATGAGAGAGAGAGAGAGAGGTCAGTTTGGTTAAATTTCTAGGAGTTAAGAGGTAGATCTCTGTTCTATGACCAGAGTGTCTGAATTTTCTGCATCCTCTGCCACCCCCGCCCCTCCTGGATGGTGAAGATGAGGCTTTGTGATGTCAAGCCACACCATGGCAACCACTGATTTTGGGCTGCCAGAGCTGAAGTAAGTGGCTCCTCATTAACCAAAAGAGTATATGTAGAGGCCAGGACCCTTTGAGTAGTGTCTGTTGCCTCAAGATAGCGAAACTTAATAAGACGATATTGTAGACTAGTAGAGATAAGGAATAAGACTCCAAACACAAGGATGGATGAAGAAACTGCAAGTCCATAAGTGAATTTGTGTTTGTATTTTGGAGGGGGTGTGTGATGGATGGTGGTGGTCGCAGTCATGAGGAACAAAGTGTTGTGTTAGGGCTGGCAGTGTATTATAATGAATTTGATTTCCTTTTTACATGGCAGACTATTGAATATTGTTGAACTATTGAAAGGATGGGCAGCTCAAGATGTGAAGTTTTAAGCCACAACTGGTACAGTATTTTTTATAACATCATGGTCTAGAACAGCATTGTTGGATATTGGCGATACTAGAGAAGTGAGGTTTGCCTCTGTTTCACTGATGGGGAGGGATATAAGAAGGGGGCAGGCATGTGAAAAGGGAGTAATGTAGACTTTTTAGTTGTGGCACCAGACAAGACATTCCATAATGAGCCAGGCCCTTAGAATAAGGACCAGGAGAAGTCTGAATGGGGATTTTTTTTTCTCAACACTTTCTCATACTGGCAAGGAATAAAGAAGCTGATGTTTAATTTAGGTTTGGATTGGGGGTGTGGGATGGGTGGTGGTGGTCGCAGTCATGAGGAACAGGGTGTTGTGTTAGTGCTGGCAGTGTATAATAATGAAGTTGATTTCCTTTTTACATGGTAGACTATTGAATATTGTTAAACTATTGAAAGGATGGTCAGCGCAAGATATGAAGTTTTATGCCACAACTGGTCCAGTTTTTCCTTTAACAACATGGTCTAGAACAGCATTGCTGGATATTGGAGATACTAGAGAAGTGAGGTTTCACTCTGTTTCACTGATGATTCACTTCATGTTACATTTACCCCATACATAAGTAAGATATTAGTAATAAGGGAAATTGGGTATGGTGTACATGGCTATTATCTTCACAATTTTTCTGTAAATCTGGAACTAATCTAAAATAAAAAAAAAAATCCATTAAAACAACACTCGGAAACCTAGGAAATGGTAGCAACTGATCATAGTGGAATGGACCACTGAAATGACGGGGGAGTATGGGAATTGTCTTAGAGGAAACACCACCTCCCTGCCATATGCTGGACTATAATGGAACTGGAGGAAATGAGATAGAGAGCTCAGTTTGGGAAAAATTTTAGGAGTTAAGAGGGAGGTCTCTGTTCTATGACCAGTGTCTGAGATTTCTGCATCCTCTTACACCCTCGCAACCTCCTGGATGGTGAAGCTGAGGCTTTGTGATTTCAAGCCACAGCATGTTAACCACTGATTTTGGGCAACCAGAGCTGAAGTGAGTGGCTCCTCATTAATCTAGGAGTATATGTAGAGGCCAGGAGCCTTTTAGTAGTGTCTGTTGCCTCAAGATAGCGAAACTTAATAAGACGATATTGTAGACTAGTAGAGATAAGGAATAAGACTCCAAACACAAGGATGGATGAAGAAACTGCAAGTCCATAAGTGAATTTATGTTTGTATTTTGGAGGGGGGGTGTGATGGATGTTGGTGGTCGCAGTCATGAGGAACAGGGTGTTGTGATAGTGCTGGCAGTGTATAATAATGAATTTGATTTCCTTTTTACATGGTAGATTATTTAATACTGTTAAACTATTGAAAGTATGGTCAACTCAAGATCTGAACATTTATGCCACAAGTGTTTCAGTTTTTCCTTTAACAACTTGGTCTAGAACAGCAATGCTGGATGTTGGAGATACTAGAGAAGTGAGGTTTCACTTTAACAGTTTCACTGATGATTCACTTCATGTTACATTTGCCCCATACATATGTAAGATATTAGTAATAAGGGAAATTGGGTATGGTGTACATTGTTATTATCTTCACAATATTTCTGTAAATCTGGAACTACTCAAAAATAAAACTTCCATTAAAACAACACTCAAAATCCTAGGAAATGGTAGCAACTGATCATAGTGGAAGGGACCACTGAAATGACGGGGGAGTATGGGAATTGTCTTAGAGGAAACACCACCTCCTTGCTATATGCTGGACTTTAATGGAAGTAGAGGAAATGAGAGAGAGAGAGAGGTCAGTTTGGTTAAATTTCTAGGTGTTAAGAGGAAGGTCTCTGTTCTATAACCGAGTGTCTGAATTTTCTGCATCCTCTGCCACCCCCGCCCCTCCTGGATGGTGAAGCTGAGGCTTTGTGATGTCAAGCCACACCATGGCAACCACTGATTTTGGGCTGCCAGAGCTGAAGTAAGTGGCTCCTCATTAACCAAAAGAGTATATGTAGAGGCCAGGACCCTTTGAGTAGTGTCTGTTGCCTCAAGATAGCGAAACTTAATAAGACGATATTGTAGACTAGTAGAGATAAGGAATAAGACTCCAAACACAAGGATGGATGAAGAAACTGCAAGTCCATAAGTGAATTTGTGTTTGTATTTTGGAGGGGGTGTGTAATGGATGGTGGTGGTCGCAGTCATGAGGAACAAAGTGTTGTGTTAGGGCTGGCAGTGTATTATAATGAATTTGATTTCCTTTTTACATGGCAGACTATTGAATATTGTTAAACTATTGAAAGGATGGGCAGCTCAAGATGTGAAGTTTTAAGCCACAACTGGTACAGTATTTTTTATAACATCATGGTCTAGAACAGCTTTGTTGGATATTGGCGATACTAGAGAAGTGAGGTTTGCCTCTGTTTCACTGATGGGGAGGGATATAAGAAGGGGGCAGGCATGTGAAAAGGGAGTAATGTAGACTTTTTAGTTGTGGCACCAGACAAGACATTCCATAATGAGCCAGGCCCTTAGAATAAGGACCAGGAGAAGTCTGAATGGGGATTTTTTTTCTCGACACTTTCTCATACTGGCAAGGAATAAAGAAGCTGATGTTTAATTTAGGTTTGGATTGGGGGTGTGGCATGGGTGGTGGTGGTCGCAGTCATGAGGAACAGGGTGTTGTGTTAGTGCTGGCAGTGTATAATAATGAAGTTGATTTCCTTTTTACATGGTAGACTATTGAATATTGTTAAACTATTGAAAGGATGGTCAGCGCAAGATCTGAAGTTTTATGCCACAACTGGTCCAGTTTTTCCTTTAACAACATGGTCTAGAACAGCATTGCTGGATATTGGAGATACTAGAGAAGTGAGGTTTCACTTTAACAGTTTCACTGATGATTCACTTCATGTTACATTTGCCCCATACATATGTAAGATATTAGTAATAAGGGAAATTGGGTATGTTGTACATTATTATTATCTTCACAATATTTCTGTAAATCTGTTACTACTCAAAAATAAAACATCCATTAAAACAACACTCAAAATCCTAGGAAATGGTAGCTACTGATCATAGTGGAAGGGACCACTGAAATGACGGGGGCGTATGGGAATTGTCTTAGAGGAAACACCACCTCCTTGCCATATGCTGGACTTTAATGGAAGTAGAGGAAATGAGAGAGAGAGAGAGGTCAGTTTGGTTAAATTTCTAGGAGTTAAGAGGAAGGTCTCTGTTCTATGACCAGAGTGTCTGAATTTTCTGCATCCTCTGCCACCTCCGCCCCTCCTGGATGGTGAAGCTGAGGCTTTGTGATGTCAAGCCACACCATGGCAACCACTGATTTTGGGCTGCCAGAGCTGACGTAAGTGGCTCCTCATTAACCAAAAGAGTATATGTAGAGGCCAGGACCCTTTGAGTAGTGTCTGTTGCACAAGATAGTGAAACTTAATAAGACGATATTGTAGACTAGTAGAGATAAGGAATAAGACTCCAAACACAAGGATGGATGAAGAAACTGCAAGTCCATAAGTGAATTTATGTTTGTATTTTGGAGGGGGTGTGTGATGGATGGTGGGGGTTACAGTCATGAGGAACAAAGTGTTGTGTTAGGGCTGGCAGTGTATAATAATGAATTTGATTTCCTTTTTACATGGCAGACTATTGAATATTGTTAAACTATTGAAAGGATGGGCAGCTCAAGATGTGAAGTTTTAAGCCACAACTGGTACAGTATTTTTTATAACATCATGGTCTAGAACAGCATTGTTGGATATTGGCGATACCAGAGAAGTGAGGTTTGCCTCTGTTTCACTGATGGGGAGGGATATAAGAAGGGGGCAGGCATGTGAAAAGGGAGTAATGTAGACTTTTTAGTTGTGGCACCAGACAAGACATTCCATAATGAGCCAGGCCCTTAGAATAAGGACCAGGAGAAGTCTGAATGGGGATTTTTTTTCTCAACACTTTCTCATACTGGCAAGGAATAAAGAAGCTGATGTTTAATTTAGGTTTGGATTGGGGGTGTGGGATGGGTGGTGGTGGTCGCAGGCATGAGGAACAGGGTGTTGTGTTAGTGCTGGCAGTGTATAATAATGAAGTTGATTTCCTTTTTACATGGTAGACTATTGAATATTGTTAAACTATTGAAAGGATGGTCAACTCAAGATCTGAAGTTTTTTGCCACAACTGGTCCAGTTTTCCTTTAACAACATGGTCTAGAACAGCATTGCTGGATATTGGAGATACTAGAGAAGTGAGGTTTCACTTTGACAGTTTCACTGATGATTCACTTCATGTTACATTTGCCCCATACATATGTAAGATATTAGTAATAAGGGAAATTGGGTATGTTGTACATTGTTATTATCTTCACAATATTTCTGTAAATCTGGAACTAGTCAAAAATAAAACATCCATTAAAACAACACTCAAAATCCTAGGAAATGGTAGCAACTGATCATAGTGGAAGGGACCACTGAAATGAAGGGGGAGTATGGGAATTGTCTTAGAGGAAACACCACCTCCTTGCCATATGCTGGACTTTAATGGAAGTAGAGGAAATGAGAGAGAGAGAGAGGTCAGTTTGGTTAAATTTCTAGGAGTTTCAAGGAAGGTCTCTGTTCTATGACCAGAGTGTCTGAATTTTCTGCATCCTCTGCCACCCCCGCCCCTCCTGGATGGTGAAGCTGAGGCTTTGTGATGTCAAGCCACACCATGGCAACCACTGATTTTGGGCTGCCAGAGCTGAAGTAAGTGGCTCCTCATTAACCAAAAGAGTATATGTAGAGGCCAGGACCCTTTGAGTAGTGTCTGCTGCCTCAAGATAGCGAAACTTAATAAGACGATATTGTAGACTAGTAGAGATAAGGACTAAGACTCCAAACACAAGGATGGATGAAGAAACTGCAAGTCCATAAGTGAATTTATGTTTGTATTTTGGAGGGGGGGTGTGATGGATGTTGGTGGTCGCAGTCATGAGGAACAGGGTGTTGTGATAGTGCTGGCAGTGTATAATAATGAATTTGATTTCCTTTTTACATGGTAGACTATTTAATACTGTTAAACTATTGGAAGTATGGTCAACTCAAGATCTGAACATTTATGCCACAAGTGTTTCAGTTTTTCCTTTAACAACTTGGTCTAGAACAGCAATGCTGGATATTGGAGATACTAGAGAAGTGAGGTTTCACTTTAACAGTTTCACTGATGATTCACTTCATGTTACATTTGCCCCATACATATGTAAGATATTAGTAATAAGGGAAATTGGGTATGTTGTACATTGTTATTATCTTCACAATATTTCTGTAAATCTGGAACTACTCAAAAATAAAACATCCATTAAAACAACACTCAAAATCCTAGGAAATGGTAGCGACTGATCATAGTGGTAGGTACCACTGAAATGACGGGTGAGTATAGGAATTGTCTTAGAGGAAACACCACCTCCTTGCCATATCCTGGACTTTAATGGAGGTAGAGGAAATGAGAGAGAGAGAGAGGTCAGTTTGGTTAAATTTCTAGGAGTTAAGAGGAAGGTCTCTGTTCTGTAACCAGAGTGTCTGAATTTTCTGCATCCTGTGCCACCCCCGCCCCTCCTGGATGGTGAAGCTGAGGCTTTGTGATGTCAAGCCACACTATGGCAACCACTGATTTTGGGCTGCCAGAGCTGAAGTAAGTGGCTCCTCATTAACCAAAAGAGTATATGTAGAGGCCAGGACCCTTTGAGTAGTGTCTGTTGCCTCAAGATAGCGAAACTTAATAAGACGATATTGTAGACTAGTAGAGATAAGGAATAAGACTCCAAACACAAGGATGGATGAAGAAACTGCAAGTCCATAGTGAATTTATGTTTGTATTTTGGAGGGGGGGTGTGATGGATGTTGGTGGTCGCAGTCATGAGGAACAGGGTGTTGTGATAGTGCTGGCAGTGTATAATAATGAATTTGATTTCCTTTTTACATGGTAGACTATTTAATACTGTTAAACTATTGAAAGTATGGTCAACTCAAGATCTGAACATTTATGCCACAAGTGTTTCAGTTTTTCCTTTAACAACATGGTCTAGAACAGCAATGCTGGATATTGGAGATACTAGAGAAGTGAGGTTTCACTTTAACAGTTTCACTGATGATTCACTTCATGTTACATTTGCCCCATACATATGTAAGATATTAGTAATAAGGGAAGTTGGGTATGGTGTACATTGTTATTATCTTCACAATATTTCTGTAAATCTGGAACTACTCAAAAATAAAACATCCATTAAAACAACACTCAAAATCCTAGGAAATGGTAGCAACTGATCATAGTGGAAGGGACCACTGAAATGAAGGGGGAGTATGGGAATTGTCTTAGAGGAAACACCACCTCCTTGCCATATGCTGGGCTTTAATGGAAGTAGAGGAAATGAGAGAGAGAGAGAGGTCAGTTTGGTTAAATTTCTAGGAGTTAAGAGGAAGGTCTCTGTTCTATAACCAGAGTGTCTGAATTTTCTGCATCCTCTGCCACCCCTGCCCCTCCTGGATGGTGAAGCTGAGGCTTTGTGATGTCAAGCCACACCATGGCAACCACTGATTTTGGGCTGCCAGAGCTGAAGTAAGTGGCTCCTCATTAACCAAAAGAGTATATGTAGAGGCCAGGACCCTTTGAGTAGTGTCTGTTGCCTCAAGATAGCGAAACTTAATAAGACGATATTGTAGACTAGTAGAGATAAGGAATAAGACTCCAAACACAAGGATGGATGAAGAAACTGCAAGTCCATAAGTGAATTTATGTTTGTATTTTGGAGGGGGGGTGTGATGGATGTTGGTGGTCGCAGTCATGAGGAACAGGGTGTTGTGATAGTGCTGGCAGTGTATAATAATGAATTTGATTTCCTTTTTACATGGTAGACTATTTAATACTGTTAAACTATTGAAAGTATGGTCAACTTAAGATCTGAACATTTATGACACAAGTGTTTCAGTTTTTCCTTTAACAACTTGGTCTAGAACAGCAATGCTGGATATTGGAGATACTAGGGAAGATAGGTTTCACTTTAACAGTTTCACTGATGATTCACTTCATGTTACATTTGCCCCATACATATGTAAGATATTGGTAATAAGGGAAATTGTGTATGGTGTACATTGTTATTATCTTCACAATATTTCTGTAAATCTGGAACTACTCAAAAATAAAACATCCATTAAAACAACACTCAAAATCCTAGGAAATGGTAGCAACTGATCATAGTGGAAGGGACCACTGAAATGAAGGGGGAGTATGGGAATTGTCTTAGAGGAAACACCACCTCCCTGCCATATACTGGGCTTTAATGGAAGTAGAGGAAATGAGAGAGAGGTCAGTTTGGTTAAATTTCTAGGAGTTAAGAGGAAGGTCTCTGTTCTATGACCAGAGTGTCTGAATTTTCTGCATCCTCTGCCACCCCCGCCCCTCCTGGATGGTGAAGCTGAGGCTTTGTGATGTCAAGCCACACCATGGCAACCACTGATTTTGGGCTGCCAGAGCTGAAGTAAGTGGCTCCTCATTAACCAAAAGAGTATATGTAGAGGCCAGGACCCTTTGAGTAGTGTCTGTTGCCTCAAGATAGCGAAACTTAATAAGACGATATTGTAGACTAGTAGAGATAAGGAATAAGACTCCAAACACAAGGATGGATGAAGAAACTGCAAGTCCATAAGTGAATTTATGTTTGTATTTTGGAGGGGGGGTGTGATGGATGTTGGTGGTCGCAGTCATGAGGAACAGGGTGTTGTGATAGTGCTGGCAGTGTATAATAATGAATTTGATTTCCTTTTTACATGGTAGACTATTTAATACTGTTAAACTATTGAAAGTATGGTCAACTCAAGATCTGAACATTTATGCCACAAGTGTTTCAGTTTTTCCTTTAACAACTTGGTCTAGAACAGCAATGCTGGATATTGGAGATACCAGAGAAGTGAGGTTTCACTTTAACAGTTTCACCGATGATTCACTTCATGTTACATTTGCCCCATACATATGTAAGATATTAGTAATAAGGGAAATTGGGTATGGTGTACATTGTTATTATCTTCACAATATTTCTGTAAATCTGGAACTACTCAAAAATAAAACATCCATTAAAACAACACTCAAAATCCTAGGAAATGGTAGCAACTGATCATAGTGGAAGGGACCACTGAAATGACGGGGGAGTATGGGAATTGTCTTAGAGGAAACACCACCTCCTTGCCATATGCTGGACTTTAATGGAAGTAGAGGAAATGAGAGAGAGAGAGAGGTCAGTTTGGTTAAATTTCTAGGAGTTAAGAGGAAGGTCTCTGTTCTATAACCATAGTGTCTGAATTTTCTGCATCCTCTGCCACCCCTGCCCCTCAGGGATGGTGAAGCTGAGGCTTTGTGATGTCATGCCACACCATGGCAACCACTGATTTTGGGCTGCCAGAGCTGAAATAAGTGGCTCCTCATTAACCAAAAGAGTATATGTAGAGGCCAGGACCCTTTGAGTAGTGTCTGTTGCCTCAAGATAGCAAAACTTAATAAGCCGATATTGTAGACTAGTAGAGATAAGGAATAAGACTCCAAACACAAGGATGGATGAAGAAACTGCAAGTCCATAAGTGAATTTATGTTTGTATTTTGGAGGGGGTGTGTGATGGATGGTGGTGGTTACAGTCATGAGGAACAAAGTGTTGTGTTAGGGCTGGCAGTGTATAATAATGAATTTGATTTCCTTTTTACATGGCAGACTATTGAATATTGTTAAACTATTGAAAGGATGGGCAGCTCAAGATGTGAAGTTTTAAGCCACAACTGGTACAGTATTTTTTATAACATCATGGTCTAGAACAGCATTGTTGGATATTGGCGATACCAGAGAAGTGAGGTTTGCCTCTGTTTCACTGATGGGGAGGGATATAAGAAGGGGGCAGGCATGTGAAAAGGGAGTAATGTAGACTTTTTAGTTGTGGCACCAGACAAGACATTCCATAATGAGCCAGGCCCTTAGAATAAGGACCAGGAGAAGTCTGAATGGGGATTTTTTTTCTCAACACTTTCTCATACTGGCAAGGAATAAAGAAGATGATGTTTAATTTAGGTTTGGATTGGGGGTGTGGGATGGGTGGTGGTGGTCGCAGGCATGAGGAACAGGGTGTTGTGTTAGTGCTGGCAGTGTATAATAATGAAGTTGATTTCCTTTTTACATGGTAGACTATTGAATATTGTTAAACTATTGAAAGGATGGTCAACTCAAGATCTGAAGTTTTATCCCACAACTGGTCCAGTTTTTCCTTTAACAACATGGTCTAGAACAGCATTGCTGGATATTGGAGATACTAGAGAAGTGAGGTTTCACTTTAACAGTTTCACTGATGATTCACTTCATGTTACATTTGCCCCATACATATGTAAGATATTAGTAATAAGGGAAATTGGGTATGTTGTACATTGTTATTATCTTCACAATATTTCTGTAAATCTGGAACTAGTCAAAAATAAAACATCCATTAAAACAACACTCAAAATCCTAGGAAATGGTAGCAACTGATCATAGTGGAAGAGACCACTGAAATGATGGGGGTGTATGGGAATTGTCTTAGAGGAAACACCACCTCCTTGCCATATGCTGGACTTTAATGGAAGTAGAGGAAATGAGAGAGAGAGAGAGGTCAGTTTGGTTAAATTTCTAGGAGTTAAGAGGAAGGTCTCTGTTCTATCACCAGAGTGTCTGAATTTTCTGCATCCTCTGCCACCCCCGCCCCTCCTGGATGGTGAAGCTGAGGCTTTGTGATGTCAAGCCACACCATGGCAACCACTGATTTTGGGCTGCCAGAGCTGAAGTAAGTGGCTCCTCATTAACCAAAAGAGTATATGTAGAGGCCAGGACACTTTGAGTAGTGTCTGTTGCCTCAAGATTGCGAAACTTAATAAGACGATATTGTAGACTAGTAGAGATAAGGAATAAGACTCCAAACACAAGGATGGATGAAGAAACTGCAAGTCCATAAGTGAATTTATGTTTGTATTTTGGAGGGGGTGTGTGATGGATGGTGGTGGTCGCAGTCATGAGGAACAAAGTGTTGTGTTAGGGCTGGCAGTGTATTATAATGAATTTGATTTCCTTTTTACATGGCAGACTATTGAATATTGTTAAACTATTGAAAGGATGGGCAGCTCAAGATGTGAAGTTTTAAGCCACAACTGGTACAGTATTT
Source organism: Myotis nattereri (assembly GCF_964212035.1). NCBI lineage: Eukaryota > Metazoa > Chordata > Mammalia > Chiroptera > Vespertilionidae > Myotis > Myotis nattereri. Next base: position 8,962,216 of record NC_138091.1, on the reverse strand, counting down.
TTTATAACATCATGGTCTAGAACAGCATTGTTGGATATTGGCGATACTAGAGAAGTGAGGTTTGCCTCTGTTTCACTGATGGGGAGGGATATAAGAAGGGGGCAGGCATGTGAAAAGGGAGTAATGTAGACTTTTTAGTTGTGGCACCAGACAAGACATTCCATAATGAGCCAGGCCCTTAGAATAAGGACCAGGAGAAGTCTGAATGGGGATTTTTTTTTCTCAACACTTTCTCATAGTGGCAAGGAATAAAGAAGCTGATGTTTAATTTAGGTTTGGATTGGGGGTGTGGGATGGGTGGTGGTGGTCGCAGTCATGAGGAACAGGGTGTTGTGTTAGTGCTGGCAGTGTATAATAATGAAGTTGATTTCCTTTTTACATGGTAGACTATTGAATATTGTTAAACTATTGAAAGGATGGTCAGCGCAAGATCTGAAGTTTTATGCCACAACTGGTCCAGTTTTTCCTTTAACAACATGGTCTAGAACAGCATTGCTGGATATTGGAGATACTAGAGAAGTGAGGTTTCACTCTGTTTCACTGATGATTCACTTCATGTTACATTTACCCCATACATAAGTAAGATATTAGTAATAAGGGAAATTGGGTATGGTGTACATGGCTATGATCTTCACAATTTTTCTGTAAATCTGGAACTAATCTAAAATAAAAAAAATCCATTAAAACAACACTCCGAAACCTAGGAAATGGTAGCAACTGATCATAGTGGAATGGACCACTGAAATGACAGGGGAGTATGGGAATTGTCTTAGAGGAAACACCACCTCCCTGCCATATGCTGGACTATAATGGAACTGGAGGAAATGAGATAGAGAGCTCAGTTTGGGAAAAATTTTAGGAGTTAAGAGGGAGGTCTCTGTTCTATGACCAGTGTCTAAGATTTCTGCATCCTCTTACACCCTCGCGACCTCCTGGATGGTGAAGCTGAGGCTTTGTGATTTCAAGCCACAGCATGGCAACCACTGATTTTGGGCAACCAGAGCTGAAGTGAGTGGCTCCTCATTAATCTAAAGAGTATATGTAGAGGCCAGGAGCCTTTGAGTAGTGTCTGTTGCCTCAAGATAGCGAAACTTAATAAGACGATATTGTAGACTAGTAGAGATAAGGAATAAGACTCCAAACACAAGGATGGATGAAGAAACTGCAAGTCCATAAGTGAATTTATGTTTGTATTTTGGAGGGGGGGTGTGATGGATGTTGGTGGTCGCAGTCATGAGGAACAGGGTGTTGTGATAGTGCTGGCAGTGTATAATAATGAATTTGATTTCCTTTTTACATGGTAGACTATTTAATACTGTTAAACTATTGAAAGTATGGTCAACTCAAGATCTGAACATTTATGCCACAAGTGTTTCAGTTTTTCCTTTAACAACTTGGTCTAGAACAGCAATGCTGGATATTGGAGATACTAGAGAAGTGAGGTTTCACTTTAACAGTTTCACTGATGATTCACTTCATGTTACATTTGCCCCATACATATGTAAGATATTAGTAATAAGGGAAATTGGGTATGGTGTACATTGTTATTATCTTCACAATATTTCTGTAAATCTGGAACTACTCAAAAATAAAACATCCATTAAAACAACACTCAAAATCCTAGGAAATGGTAGCAACTGATCATAGTGGAAGGGACCACTGAAATGACGGGGGAGTATGGGAATTGTCTTAGAGGAAACATCACCTCCTTGCCATATGCTGGACTTTAATGGAAGTAGAGGAAATGAGAGAGAGAGAGAGGTCAGTTTGGTTAAATTTCTAGGAGTTTCGAGGAAGGTCTCTGTTCTATGACCAGAGTGCCTGAATTTTCTGCATCCTCTGCCACCCCCGCCCCTCCTGGATGGTGAAGCTGAGGCTTTGTGATGTCAAGCCACACCATGGCAACCACTGATTTTGGGCTGCCAGAGCTGAAGTAAGTGGCTCCTCATTAACCAAAAGACTATATGTAGAGGCCAGGACCCTTTGAGTAGTGTCTGTTGCCTCAAGATAGCGAAACTTAATAAGACGATATTGTAGACTAGTAGAGATAAGGAATAAGACTCCAAACACAAGGATGGATGAAGAAACTGCAAGTCCATAAGTGAATTTATGTTTGTATTTTGGAGGGGGGGTGTGATGGATGTTGGTGGTCGCAGTCATGAGGAACAGGGTGTTGTGATAGTGCTGGCAGTGTATAATAATGAATTTGATTTCCTTTTTACATGGTAGACTATTTAATACTGTTAAACTATTGAAAGTATGGTCAACTTAAGATCTGAACATTTATGCCACAAGTGTTTCAGTTTTTCCTTTAACAACTTGGTCTAGAACAGCAATGCTGGATATTGGAGATACTAGAGAAGTGAGGTTTCACTTTAACAGTTTCACTGATGATTCACTTCATGTTACATTTGCCCCATACATATGTAAGATATTGGTAATGAGGGAAATTGGGTATGGTGTACATTGTTATTATCTTCACAATATTTCTGTAAATCTGGAACTACTCAAAAATAAAACATCCATTAAAACAACACTCAAAATCCTAGGAAATGGTAGCAACTGATCATAGTGGAAGGGACCACTGAAATGAAGGGGGAGTATGGGAATTGTCTTAGAGGAAACACCACCTCCTTGCCATATGCTGGACTTTAATGGAAGTAGAGGAAATGAGAGAGAGAGGTCAGTTTGGTTAAATTTCTAGGAGTTACGAGGAAGGTCTCTGTTCTATAACCAGAGTGTCTGAATTTTCTGCATCCTCTGCCACCCCCGCCCCTCCTGGATGGTGAAGCTGAGGCTTTGTGATGTCAAGCCACACCATGGCAACCACTGATTTTGGGCTGCCAGAGCTGAAGTAAGTGGCTCCTCATTAACCAAAAGAGTATATGTAGAGGCCAGGACCCTTTGAGTAGTGTCTGTTGCCTCAAGATAGCGAAACTTAATAAGACGATATTGTAGACTAGTAGAGATAAGGAATAAGACTCCAAACACAAGGATGGATGAAGAAACTGCAAGTCCATAAGTGAATTTATGTTTGTATTTTGGAGGGTGGGTGTGATGGATGTTGGTGGTCGCAGTCATGAGGAACAGGGTGTTGTGATAGTGCTGGCAGTGTATAATAATGAATTTGATTTCCTTTTTACATGGTAGACTATTTAATACTGTTAAACTATTGAAAGTATGGTCAACTCAAGATCTGAACATTTATGCCACAAGTGTTTCAGTTTTTCCTTTAACAACTTGGTCTAGAAGAGCAATGCTGGATATTGGAGATACTAGAGAAGTGAGGTTTCACTTTAACAGTTTCACTGATGATTCACTTCATGTTACATTTGCCCCATACATATGTAAGATATTAGTAATAAGGGGAATTGCTTATGGTGTACATTGTTATTATCTTCACAATATTTCTGTAAATCTGGAACTACTCAAAAATAAAACATCCATTAAAACAACACTCAAAATCCTAGGAAATGGTAGCAACTGATCATAGTGGAAGGGACCACTGAAATGACGGGGGAGTATGGGAATTGTCTTAGAGGAAACACCACCTCCTTGCCATATGCTGGGCTTTAATGGAAGTAGAGGAAATGAGAGAGAGAGAGAGGTCAGTTTGGTTAAATTTCTAGGAGTTAAGAGGAAGGTCTCTGTTCTATGACCAGAGTGTCTGAATTTTCTGCATCCTCTGCCACCCCCGCCCCTCCTGGATGGTGAAGCTGAGGCTTTGTGATGTCAAGCCACACCATGGCAACCACTGATTTTGGGCTGCCAGAGCTGAAGTAAGTGGCTCCTCATTAACCAAAAGAGTATATGTAGAGGCCAGGACCCTTTGAGTAGTGTCTGTTGCCTCAAGATAGCGAAACTTAATAAGACGATATTGTAGACTAGTAGAGATAAGGAATAAGACTCCAAACACAAGGATGGATGAAGAAACTGCAAGTCCATAAGTGAATTTGTGTTTGTATTTTGGATGGGGTGTGTAATGGATGGTGGTGGTCACAGTCATGAGGAACAAAGTGTTGTGTTAGGGCTGGCAGTGTATAATAATGAATTTGATTTCCTTTTTACATGGCAGACTATTGAATATTGTTAAACTATTGAAAGATGGGCAGCTCAAGATGTGAAGTTTTAAGCCACAACTGGTACAGTATTTTTTATAACATCATGGTCTAGAACAGCATTGTTGGATATTGGCGATACTAGAGAAGTGAGGTTTGCCTCTGTTTCACTGATGGGGAGGGATATAAGAAGGGGGCAGGCATGTGAAAAGGGAGTAATGTAGACTTTTTAGTTGTGGCACCAGACAAGACATTCCATAATGAGCCAGGCCCTTAGAATAAGGACCAGGAGAAGTCTGAATGGGGATTTTTTTTCTCAACACTTTCTCATACTGGCAAGGAATAAAGAAGCTGATGTTTAATTTAGGTTTGGATTGGGGGTGTGGGATGGGTGGTGGTGGTCGCAGTCATGAGGAACAGGGTGTTGTGTTAGTGCTGGCAGTGTATAATAATGAAGTTGATTTCCTTTTTACATGGTAGACTATTGAATATTGTTAAACTATTGAAAGGATGGTCAGCGCAAGATCTGAAGTTTTATGCCACAACTGGTCCAGTTTTTCCTTTAACAACATGGTCTTGAACAGCATTGCTGGATATTGGAGATACTAGAGAAGTGAGGTTTCACTTTAACAGTTTCACTGATGATTCACTTCATGTTACATTTGCCCCATACATATGTAAGATATTAGTAATAAGGGAAGTTGGGTATGGTGTACATTGTTATTATCTTCACAATATTTCTGTAAATCTGGAACTACTCAAAAATAAAACATCCATTAAAACAACACTCAAAATCCTAGGAAATGGTAGCAACTGATCATAGTGGAAGGGACCACTGAAATGACGGGGGAGTATGGGAATTGTCTTAGATGAAACACCACCTCCTTGCCATATGCTGGACTTTAATGGAAGTAGAGGAAATGAGAGAGAGAGAGAGGTCAGTTTGGTTAAATTTCTAGGAGTTAAGAGGAAGGTCTCTGTTCTATGACCAGAGTGTCTGAATTTTCTGCATCCTCTGCCACCCCCGCCCCTCCTGGATGGTGAAGCTGAGGCTTTGTGATGTCAAGCCACACCATGGCAACCACTGATTTTGGGCTGCCAGAGCTGAAGTAAGTGGATCCTCATTAACCAAAAGAGTATATGTAGAGGCCAGGACCCTTTGAGTAGTGTCTGTTGCCTCAAGATAGCGAAACTTAATAAGACGATATTGTAGACTAGTAGAGATAAGGAATAAGACTCCAAACACAAGGATGGATGAAGAAAGTGCAAGTCCATAAGTGAATTTATGTTTGTATTTTGGAGGGGGGGTGTGATGGATGTTGGTGGTCGCAGTCATGAGGAACAGGGTGTTGTGATAGTGCTGGCAGTGTATAATAATGAATTTGATTTCCTTTTTACATGGTAGACTATTTAATACTGTTAAACTATTGAAAGTATGGTCAACTCAAGATCTGAACATTTATGACACAAGTGTTTCAGTTTTTCCTTTAACAACTTGGTCTAGAACAGCAATGCTGGATATTGGAGATACTAGAGAAGTGAGGTTTCACTTTAACAGTTTCACTGATGATTCACTTCATGTTACATTTGCCCCATACATATGTAAGATATTAGTAATAAGGGAAGTTGGGTATGGTGTACATTGTTATTATCTTCACAATATTTCTGTAAATCTGGAACTACTCAAAAATAAAACATCCATTAAAACAACACTCAAAATCCTAGGAAATGGTAGCAACTGATCATAGTGGAAGGGACCAATGAAATGACGGGGGAGTATGGGAATTGTCTTAGAGGAAACACCACCTCCTTGCCATATGCTGGACTTTAATGGAAGTAGAGGAAATGAGAGAGAGAGAGAGGTCAGTTTGGTTAAATTTCTAGGAGTTAAGAGGAAGGTCTCTGTTCTATAACCATAGTGTCTGAATTTTCTGCATCCTCTTCACCCCCTACCCCTCCTGGATGGTGAAGCTGAGGCTTTGTGATGTCAAGCCTCACCATGGCAACCACTGATTTTGGGCTGCCAGAGCTGAAGTAAGTGGCTCCTCATTAACCAAAAGAGTATATGTAGAGGCCAGGACCCTTTGAGTAGTGTCTGTTGCCTCAAGATAGCGAAACTTAATAAGACGATATTGTAGACTAGTAGAGATAAGGATTAAGACTCCAAACACAAGGATGGATGAAGAAACTGCAAGTCCATAAGTGAATTTGTGTTTGTATTTTGGAGGGGGTGTGTGATGGATGGTGGTGGTCGCAGTCATGAGGAACAAAGTGTTGTTTTAGGGCTGGCAGTGTATAATAATGAATTTGATTTCCTTTTTACATGGCAGACTATTGAATATTGTTAAACTATTGAAAGGATGGGCAGCTCAAGATGTGAAGTTTTAAGCCACAACTGGTACAGTATTTTTTATAACATCATGGTCTAGAACAGCATTGTTGGATATTGGCGATACTAGAGAAGTGAGGTTTGCCTCTGTTTCACTGACGGGGAGGGATATAAGAAGGGGGCAGGCATGTGAAAAGGGAGTAATGTAGACTTTTTAGTTGTGGCACCAGACAAGACATTCCATAATGAGCCAGGCCCTTAGAATAAGGACCAGGAGAAGTCTGAATGGGGATTTTTTTTCTCAACACTTTCTCATACTGGCAAGGAATAAAGAAGCTGATGTTTAATTTAGGTTTGGATTGGGGGTGGGGGATGGGTGGTGGTGGTCGCAGGCATGAGGAACAGGGTGTTGTGTTAGTGCTGGCAGTGTATAATAATGAAGTTGATTTCCTTTTTACATGGTAGACTATTGAATATTGTTAAACTATTGAAAGGATGGTCAACTCAAGATCTGAAGTTTTATGCCACAACTGGTCCAGTTTTTCCTTTAACAACATGGTCTAGAACAGCATTGCTGGATATTGGAGATACTAGAGAAGTGAGGTTTCACTTTAACAGTTTCACTGATGATTCACTTCATGTTACATTTGCCCCATACATATGTAAGATATTAGTAATAAGGGAAGTTGGGTATGGTGTACATTGTTATTATCTTCACAATATTTCTGTAAATCTGGAACTACTCAAAAATAAAACATCCATTAAAACAACACTCAAAATCCTAGGAAATGGTAGCAACTGATCATAGTGGAAGGGACCATTGAAATGACGGGGGAGTATGGGAATTGTCTTAGATGAAACACCACCTCCTTGCCATATGCTGGACTTTAATGGAAGTAGAGGAAATGAGAGAGAGAGAGAGGTCAGTTTGGTTAAATTTCTAGGAGTTAAGAGGAAGGTCTCTGTTCTATGACCAGAGTGTCTGAATTTTCTGCATCCTCTGCCACCCCCGCCCCTCCTGGATGGTGAAGCTGAGGCTTTGTGATGTCAAGCCACACCATGGCAACCACTGATTTTGGGCTGCCAGAGCTGAAGTAAGTGGCTCCTCATTAACCAAAAGAGTATATGTAGAGGCCAGGACCCTTTGAGTAGTGTCTGTTGCCTCAAGATAGCGAAACTTAATAAGACGATATTGTAGACTAGTAGAGATAAGGAATAAGACTCCAAACACAAGGATGGATGAAGAAAGTGCAAGTCCATAAGTGAATTTATGTTTGTATTTTGGAGGGGGGGTGTGATGGATGTTGGTGGTCGCAGTCATGAGGAACAGGGTGTTGTGATAGTGCTGGCAGTGTATAATAATGAATTTGATTTCCTTTTTACATGGTAGACTATTTAATACTGTTAAACTATTGAAAGTATGGTCAACTCAAGATCTGAACATTTATGACACAAGTGTTTCAGTTTTTCCTTTAACAAATTGGTCTAGAACAGCAATGCTGGATATTGGAGATACTAGAGAAGTGAGGTTTCACTTTAACAGTTTCACTGATGATTCACTTCATGTTACATTTGCCCCATACATATGTAAGATATTAGTAATAAGGGAAGTTGGGTATGGTGTACATTGTTATTATCTTCACAATATTTCTGTAAATCTGGAACTACTCAAAAATAAAACATCCATTAAAACAACACTCAAAATCCTAGGAAATGGTAGCAACTGATCATAGTGGAAGGGACCACTGAAATGACGGGGGAGTATGGGAATTGTCTTAGAGGAAACACCACCTCCTTGCCATATGCTGGACTTTAATGGAAGTAGAGGAAATGAGAGAGAGAGAGAGGTCAGTTTGGTTAAATTTCTAGGAATTAAGAGGAAGGTCTCTGTTCTATAACCATAGTGTCTGAATTTTCTGCATCCTCTTCACCCCCTACCCCTCCTGGATGGTGAAGCTGAGGCTTTGTGATGTCAAGCCTCACCATGGCAACCACTGATTTTGGGCTGCCAGAGCTGAAGTAAGTGGCTCCTCATTAACCAAAAGAGTATATGTAGAGGCCAGGACCCTTTGAGTAGTGTCTGTTGCCTCAAGATAGCGAAACTTAATAAGACGATATTGTAGACTAGTAGAGATAAGGATTAAGACTCCAAACACAAGGATGGATGAAGAAACTGCAAGTCCATAAGTGAATTTGTGTTTGTATTTTGGAGGGGGTGTGTGATGGATGGTGGTGGTCGCAGTCATGAGGAACAAAGTGTTGTGTTAGGGCTGGCAGTGTATAATAATGAATTTGATTTCCTTTTTACATGGCAGACTATTGAATATTGTTAAACTATTGAAAGGATGGGCAGCTCAAGATGTGAAGTTTTAAGCCACAACTGGTACAGTATTTTTTATAACATCATGGTCTAGAACAGCATTGTTGGATATTGGCGATACTAGAGAAGTGAGGTTTGCCTCTGTTTCACTGACGGGGAGGGATATAAGAAGGGGGCAGGCATGTGAAAAGGGAGTAATGTAGACTTTTTAGTTGTGGCACCAGACAAGACATTCCATAATGAGCCAGGCCCTTAGAATAAGGACCAGGAGAAGTCTGAATGGGGATTTTTTTTCTCAACACTTTCTCATACTGGCAAGGAATAAAGAAGCTGATGTTTAATTTAGGTTTGGATTGGGGGTGTGGGATGGGTGGTGGTGGTCGCAGGCATGAGGAACAGGGTGTTGTGTTAGTGCTGGCAGTGTATAATAATGAAGTTGATTTCCTTTTTACATGGTAGACTATTGAATATTGTTAAACTATTGAAAGGATGGTCAACTCAAGATCTGAAGTTTTATGCCACAACTGGTCCAGTTTTTCCTTTAACAACATGGTCTAGAACAGCATTGCTGGATATTGGAGATACTAGAGAAGTGAGGTTTCACTTTAACAGTTTCACTGATGATTCACTTCATGTTACATTTGCCCCATACATATGTAAGATATTAGTAATAAGGGAAGTTGGGTATGGTGTACATTGTTATTATCTTCACAATATTTATGTAAATCTGGAACTACTCAAAAATAAAACATCCATTAAAACAACACTCAAAATCCTAGGAAATGGTAGCAACTGATCATAGTGGAAGGGACCACTGAAATGACAGGGGAGTATGGGAATTGTCTTACAGGAAACACCACCTCCTTGCCATATGCTGGGCTTTAATGGAAGTAGAGGAAATGAGAGAGAGAGAGAGGTCAGTTTGGTTAAATTTCTAGGAGTTAAGAGGAAGGTCTCTGTTCTATGACCAGTGTCTGAGATTTCTGCATCCTCTTACACCCTCGCGACCTCCTGGATGGTGAAGCTGAGGCTTTGTGATTTCAAGCCACACCATGGCAACCACTGATTTTGGACAACCAGAGCTGAAGTGAGTGGCTCCTCATTAATCTAAAGAGTATATGTAGGGGCCAGGACCCTTTGAGTAGTGTCTGTTGCCTCAAGATAGCGAAACTTAATAAGACGATATTGTAGACTAGTAGAGATAAGGAATAAGACTCCAAACACAAGGATGGATGAAGAAACTGCAAGTCCATAAGTGAATTTGTGTTTGTATTTTGGAGGGGGTGTGTGATGGATGGTGGTGGTCGCAGTCATGAGGAACAAAGTGTTGTGTTAGGGCTGGCAGTGTATAATAATGAAGTTGATTTCCTTTTTACATGGTAGACTATTGAATATTGTTAAACTATTGAAAGGATGGTCAACTCAAGATCTGAAGTTTTATGCGACAACTGGTCCAGTTTTTCCTTTAACAACATGGTCTAGAACAGCATTGCTGGATATTGGAGATACTAGAGAAGTGAGTTTTCACTCTGTTTCACTGATGATTCACTTCATGTTACATTTGCCCCATACATATGTAAGATATTAGTAATAAGGGAAATTGGGTATGGTGTACATGGCTATGATCTTCACAATTTTTCTGTAAATCTGGAACTAATCTAAAATAAAAAAAAATCCATTAAAACAACACTCCGAAACCTAGGAAATGGTAGCAACTGATCATAGTGGAATGGACCACTGAAATGATGGGGGAGTATGGGAATTGTCTTAGAGGAAACACCACCTCCCTGCCATATGCTGGACTATAATGGAACTGGAGGAAATGAGATAGAGAGCTCAGTTTGGGAAAAATTTTAGGAGTTAAGAGGGAGGTCTCTGTTCTATGACCAGTGTCTGAGATTTCTGCATCCTCTTATACCCTCACGACCTCCTGGATGGTGAAGCTGAGGCTTTGTGATTTCATGCCACAGCATGGCAACCACTGATTTTGGGCAACCAGAGCTGAAGTGAGTGGCTCCTCATTAACCTAAAGAGTATATGTAGAGGCCAGGAGCCTTTGAGTAGTGTCTGTTGCCTCAAGATAGCGAAACTTAATAAGACGATATTGTAGACTAGTAGAGATAAGGAATAAGACTCCAAACACAAGGATGGATGAAGAAAGTGCAAGTCCATAAGTGAATTTATGTTTGTATTTTGGAGGGGGGGTGTGATGGATGTTGGTGGTCGCAGTCATGAGGAACAGGGTGTTGTGATAGTGCTGGCAGTGTATAATAATGAATTTGATTTCCTTTTTACATGGTAGACTATTTAATACTGTTAAACTATTGAAAGTATGGTCAACTCAAGATCTGAACATTTATGCCACAAGTGTTTCAGTTTTTCCTTTAACAACTTGGTCTAGAACAGCAATGCTGGATATTGGAGATACTAGAGAAGTGAGGTTTCACTTTAACAGTTTCACTGATGATTCACTTCATGTTACATTTGCCCCATACATATGTAAGATATTAGTAATAAGGGAAGTTGGGTATGGTGTACATTGTTATTATCTTCACAATATTTCTGTAAATCTGGAACTACTCAAAAATAAAACATCCATTAAAACAACACTCAAAATCCTAGGAAATGGTAGCAACTGATCATAGTGGAAGGGACCACTGAAATGACGGGGGAGTATGGGAATTGTCTTAGAGGAAACACCACCTCCTTGCCATATGCTGGACTTTAATGGAAGTAGAGGAAATGAGAGAGAGAGAGAGGTCAGTTTGGTTAAATTTCTAGGAGTTAAGAGGAAGGTCTCTGTTCTATGACCAGAGTGTCTGAATTTTCTGCATCCTCTGCCACCCCCGCCCCTCCTGGATGGTGAAGCTGAGGCTTTGTGATGTCAAGCCACACCATGGCAACCACTGATTTTGGGCTGCCAGAGCTGAAGTAAGTGGCTCCTCATTAACCAAAAGAGTATATGTAGAGGCCAGGACCCTTTGAGTAGTGTCTGTTGCCTCAAGATAGCGAAACTTAATAAGACCATATTGTAGACTAGTAGAGATTAGGAATAAGACTCCAAACACAAAGATGGATGAAGAAACTGCAAGTCCATAAGTGAATTTATGTTTGTATTTTGGAGGGGGGAGGTGTGATGGATGTTGGTGGTCGCAGTCATGAGGAACAGGGTGTTGTGATAGTGCTGGCAGTGTATAATAATGAATTTGATTTCCTTTTTACATGGTAGACTATTTAATACTGTTAAACTATTGAAAGTATGGTCAACTCAAGATCTGAACATTTATGCCACAAGTGTTTCAGTTTTTCCTTTAACAACTTGGTCTAGAACAGCAATGCTGGATATTGTAAATACTAGGGAAGAGAGGTTTCACTTTAACAGTTTCACTGATGATTCACTTCATGTTACATTTGCCCCATACATATGTAAGATATTGGTAATGAGGGAAATTGGGTATGGTGTACATTGTTATTATCTTCACAATATTTCTGTAAATCTGGAACTACTCAAAAATAAAACATCCATTAAAACAACACTCAAAATCCTAGGAAATGGTAGCAACTGATCATAGTGGAAGGGACCACTGAAATGAAGGGGGAGTATGGGAATTGTCTTAGAGGAAACACCACCTCCTTGCCATATGCTGGACTTTAATGGAAGTAGAGGAAATGAGAGAGAGAGAGAGGTCAGTTTGGTTAAATTTCTAGGAGTTAAGAGGAAGGTCTCTGTTCTATAACCAGAGTGTCTGAATTTTCTGCATCCTCTGCCACCCCCGCCCCTCCTGGATGGTGAAGCTGAGGCTTTGTGATGTCAAGCCACACCATGGCAACCACTGATTTTGGGCTGCCAGAGCTGAAGTAAGTGGCTCCTCATTAACCAAAAGAGTATATGTAGAGGCCAGGACCCTTTGAGTAGTGTCTGTTGCCTCAAGATAGCGAAACTTAATAAGACGATATTGTAGACTAGTAGAGATAAGGAATAAGACTCCAAACACAAGGATGGATGAAGAAACTGCAAGTCCATGAGTGAATTTATGTTTGTATTTTGTAGGGGGTGTGTGATGGATGTTGGTGGTCGCAGTCATGAGGAACAGGGTGTTGTGATAGTGCTGGCAGTGTATAATAATGAATTTGATTTCCTTTTTACATGGTAGACTATTTAATACTGTTAAACTATTGAAAGTATCGTCAACTCAAGATCTGAACATTTATGCCACAAGTGTTTCAGTTTTTCCTTTAACAACTTGGTCTAGAACAGCAATGCTGGATATTGGAGATACTAGAGAAGTGAGGTTTCACTTTAACAGTTTCACTGATGATTCACTTCATGTTATATTTGCCCCATACATATGTAAGATATTAGTAATAAGGGAAATTGGGTATGGTGTACATTGTTATTATCTTCACAATATTTCTGTAAATCTGGAACTACTCAAAAATAAAACATCCATTAAAACAACACTCAAAATCCTAGGAAATGGTAGCAACTGATCATAGTGGAAGGGACCACTGAAATGACGGGGGAGTATGGGAATTGTCTTAGAGGAAACACCACCTCCTTGCCATATGCTGGACTTTAATGGAAGTAGAGGAAATGAGAGAGAGAGAGAGAGGTCAGTTTGGTTAAATTTCTAGGAGTTAAGAGGAAGGTCTCTGTTCTATGACCAGAGTGTCTGAATTTTCTGCATCCTCTGCCACCCCCGCCCCTCCTGGATGGTGAAGCTGAGGCTTTGTGATGTCAAGCCTCACCATGGCAACCACTGATTTTGGGCTGCCAGAGCTGAAGTAAGTGGCTCCTCATTAACCAAAAGAGTATATGTAGAGGCCAGGACCCTTTGAGTAGTGTCTGTTGCCTCAAGATAGCGAAACTTAATAAGCCGATATTGTAGACTAGTAGAGATAAGGAATAAGACTCCAAACACAAGGATGGATGAAGAAACTGCAAGTCCATAAGTGAATTTATGTTTGTATTTTGGAGGGGGTGTGTGATGGATGGTGGTGGTTACAGTCATGAGGAACAAAGTGTTGTGTTAGGGCTGGCAGTGTATAATAATGAATTTGATTTCCTTTTTACATGACAGACTATTGAATATTGTTAAACTATTGAAAGGATGGGCAGCTCAAGATATGAAGTTTTAAGCCACAACTGGTACAGTATTTTTTATAACATCATGGTCTAGAACAGCATTGTTGGATATTGGCGATACCAGAGAAGTGAGGTTTGCCTCTGTTTCACTGATGGGGAGGGATATAAGAAGGGGGCAGGCATGTTAAAAGGGAGTAATGTAGACTTTTTAGTTGTGGCACCAGACAAGACATTCCATAATGAGCCAGGCCCTTAGAATAAGGACCAGGAGAAGTCTGAATGGGAATTTTTTTTCTCAACACTTTCTCATACTGGCAAGGAATAAAGAAGCTGATGTTTAATTTAGGTTTGGATTGGGGGTGTGGGATGGGTGGTGGTGGTCGCAGGCATGAGGAACAGGGTGTTGTGTTAGTGCTGGCAGTGTATAATAATGAAGTTGATTTCCTTTTTACATGGTAGACTATTGAATATTGTTAAACTATTGAAAGGATGGTCAACTCAAGATCTGAAGTTTTATGCCACAACTGGTCCAGTTTTTCCTTTAACAACATGGTCTAGAACAGCATTGCTGGATATTGGAGATACTAGAGAAGTGAGGTTTCTCTTTAACAGTTTCACTGATGATTCACTTCATGTTACATTTGCCCCATACATATGTAAGATATTAGTAATAAGGGAAATTGGGTATGTTGTACATTGTTATTATCTTCACAATATTTCTGTAAATATGGAACTAGTCAAAAATAAAACTTCCATTAAAACAACACTCAAAATCCTAGGAAATGGTAGCAACTGATCATAGTGGAAGAGACCACTGAAATGACGGGGGAGTATGGGAATTGTCTTAGAGGAAACACCACCTCCTTGCCATATGCTGGACTTTAATGGAAGTAGAGGAAATGAGAGAGAGAGAGAGGTCAGTTTGGTTAAATTTCTAGGAGTTTCGAGGAAGGTCTCTGTTCTATGACCAGAGTGTCTGAATTTTCTGCATCCTCTGCCACCCCCGCCCCTCCTGGATGGTGAAGCTGAGGCTTTGTGATGTCAAGCCACACCATGGCAACCACTGATTTTGGGCAACCAGAGCTGAAGTGAGTGGCTCCTCATTAATCTAAAGAGTACATGTAGAGGCCAGGAGCCTTTGAGTAGTGTCTGTTGCCTCAAGATAGCGAAACTTAATAAGACGATATTGTAGACTAGTAGAGATAAGGAATAAGACTCCAAACACAAGGATGGATGAAGAAACTGCAAGTCCATAAGTGAATTTATGTTTGTATTTTGGAGGGGGGGTGTGGTGGATGTTGGTGGTCGCAGTCATGAGGAACAGGGTGTTGTGATAGTGCTGGCAGTGTATAATAATGAATTTGATTTCCTTTTTACATGGTAGACTATTTAATACTGTTAAACTATTGAAAGTATGGTCAACTTAAGATCTGAACATTTATGACACAAGTGTTTCAGTTTTTCCTTTAACAACTTGGTCTAGAACAGCAATGCTGGATATTGGAGATACTAGGGAAGAGAGGTTTCACTTTAACAGTTTCACTGATGATTCAATTCATGTTACATTTGCCCCATACATATGTAAGATATTGGTAATAAGGGAAATTGGGTATGGTGTACATTGTTATTATCTTCACAATATTTCTGTAAATCTGGAACTACTCAAAAATAAAACATCCATTAAAACAACACTCAAAATCCTAGGAAATGGTAGCAACTGATCATAGTGGAAGGGACCACTGAAATGACGGGGAAGTATGGGAATTGTCTTAGAGGAAACACCACCTCCTTGCCATATGCTGGACTTTAATGGAAGTAGAGGAAATGAGAGAGAGAGAGAGGTCAGTTTGGTTAAATTTCTAGGAGTTAAGAGGAAGGTCTCTGTTCTATGACCAGAGTGTCTGAATTTTCTGCATCCTCTGCCACCCCCGCCCCTCCTGGATGGTGAAGCTGAGGCTTTGTGATGTCAAGCCACACCATGGCAACCACTGATTTTGGGCTGCCAGAGCTGAAGTAAGTGGCTCCTCATTAACCAAAAGAGTATATGTAGAGTCCAGGACCTTTTGAGCAGTGTCTGTTGCCTCAAGATAGCGAAACTTAATAAGACGATATTGTAGACTAGTAGAGATAAGGAATAAGACTCCAAACACAGGGATGGATGAAGAAACTGCAAGTCCATAAGTGAATTTATGTTTGTATTTTGTAGGGGGTGTGTGATGGATGTTGGTGGTCGCAGTCATGAGGAACAGGGTGTTGTGATAGTGCTGGCAGTGTATAATAATGAATTTGATTTCCTTTTTACATGGTAGACTATTTAATACTGTTAAACTATTGAAAGTATGGTCAACTCAAGATCTGAACATTTATGCCACAAGTGTTTCAGTTTTTCCTTTAACAACTTGGTCTAGAACAGCAATGCTGGATATTGGAGATACTAGGGAAGAGAGGTTTCACTTTAACAGTTTCACTGATGATTCACTTCATGTTACATTTGCCCCATACATATGTAAGATATTAGTAATAAGGGAAGTTGGGTATGGTGTACATTGTTATTATCTTCACAATATTTCTGTAAATCTGGAACTACTCAAAAATAAAACATCCATTAAAACAACACTCAAAATCCTAGGAAATGGTAGCAACTGATCATAGTGGAAGGGACCACTGAAATGACAGGGGAGTATGGGAATTGTCTTAGAGGAAACACCACCTCCTTGCCATATGCTGGGCTTTAATGGAAGTAGAGGAAATGAGAGAGAGAGAGAGGTCAGTTTGGTTAAATTTCTAGGAGTTAAGAGGAAGGTCTCTGTTCTATAACCAGAGTGTCTGAATTTTCTGCATCCTCTGCCACCCCCGCCACTCCTGGATGGTGAAGCTGAGGCTTTGTGATGTCAAGCCACACCATGGCAACCACTGATTTTGGGCTGCCAGAGCTGAAGTAAGTGGCTCCTCATTCACCAAAAGAGTATATGTAGAGGCCAGGACCCTTTGAGTAGTGTCTGTTGCCTCAAGATAGCGAAACCTAATAAGACGATATTGTAGACTAGTAGAGATAAGGAATAAGACTCCAAACACAAGGATGGATGAAGAAACTGCAAGTCCATAAGTAAATTTGTCTTTGTATTTTGGAGGGGGTGTGTGATGGATGGTGGTGGTCGCAGTCATGAGGAACAAAGTGTTGTGTTAGGGCTGGCAGTGTATTAGAATGAATTTGATTTCCTTTTTACATGGCAGACTATTGAATATTGTTAAACTATTGAAAGATGGGCAGCTCAAGATGTGAAGTTTTAAGCCACAACTGGTACAGTATTTTTTATAACATCATGGTCTAGAACAGCATTGTTGGATATTGGCGATACTAGAGAAGTGAGGTTTGCCTCCGTTTCACTGATGGGGAGGGATATAGGAAGGGGGCAGGCATGTGAAAAGGGAGTAATGTAGACTTTTTAGTTGTGGCACCAGACAAGACATTCCATAATGAGCCAGGCCCTTAGAATAAGGACCAGGAGAAATCTGAATGGGGATTTTTTTTTCTCAACACTTTCTCATAGTGGCAAGGAATAAAGAAGATGATGTTTAATTTAGGTTTGGATTGGGGGTGTGGGATGGGTGGTGGTGGTCGCAGTCATGAGGAACAGGGTGTTGTGTTAGTGCTGGCAGTGTATAATAATGAAGTTGATTTCCTTTTTACATGGTAGACTATTGAATATTGTTAAACTATTGAAAGGATGGTCAGCGCAAGATCTGAAGTTTTATGCCACAACTGGTCCAGTTTTTCCTTTAACAACATGGTCTAGAACAGCATTGCTGGATATTGGAGATACTAGAGAAGTGAGGTTTCACTCTGTTTCACTGATGATTCACTTCATGTTACATTTACCCCATACATAAGTAAGATATTAGTAATAAGGGAAATTGGGTATGGTGTACATGGCTATGATCTTCACAATTTTTCTGTAAATCTGGAACTAATCTAAAATAAAAAAAATCCATTAAAACAACACTCCGAAACCTAGGAAATGGTAGCAACTGATCATAGTGGAATGGACCACTGAAATGACGGGGGAGTATGGGAATTGTCTTAGAGGAAACACCACCTCCCTGCCATATGGTGGACTATAATGGAACTGGAGGAAATGAGATAGAGAGCTCAGTTTGGGAAAAATTTTAGGAGTTAAGAGGGAGGTCTCTGTTCTATGACCAGTGTCTGAGATTTCTGCATCCTCTTACACCCTCGCGACCTCCTGGATGGTGAAGCTGAGGCTTTGTGATTTCAAGCCACAGCATGGCAACCACTGATTTTGGGCAACCAGAGCTGAAGTGAGTGGCTCCTCATTAATCTAAAGAGTATATGTAGAGGCCAGGAGCATTTGAGTAGTGTCTGTTGCCTCAAGATAGCGAAACTTAATAAGACGATATTGAAGACTAGTAGAGATAAGGAATAAGACTCCAAACACAAGGATGGATGAAGAAACTGCAAGTCCATAAGTGAATTTATGTTTGTATTTTGGAGGGGGGGTGTGATGGATGTTGGTGGTCGCAGTCATGAGGAACAGGGTGTTGTGATAGTGCTGGCAGTGTATAATAATGAATTTGATTTCCTTTTTACATGGTAGACTATTTAATACTGTTAAACTATTGAAAGTATGGTCAACTCAAGATCTGAACATTTATGCCACAAGTGTTTCAGTTTTTCCTTTAACAACTTGGTCTAGAACAGCAATGCTGGATATTGGAGATACTAGAGAAGTGAGGTTTCACTTTAACAGTTTCACTGATGATTCACTTCATGTTACATTTGCCCCATACATATGTAAGATATTAGTAATAAGGGAAATTGGGTATGGAGTACATTGTTATTATCTTCACAATATTTCTGTAAATCTGGAACTACTCAAAAATAAAACATCCATTAAAACAACACTCAAAATCCTAGGAAATGGTAGCAACTGATCATAGTGGAAGGGACCACTGAAATGAAGGGGGAGTATGGGAATTGTCTTAGAGGAAACACCACCTCCTTGCCATATGCTGGACTTTAATGGAAGTAGAGGAAATGAGAGAGAGGTCAGTTTGGTTAAATTTCTAGGAGTTAAGAGGAAGGTCTCTGTTCTATGACCAGAGTGTCTGAATTTTCTGCATCCTCTGCCACCCCCGCCCCTCCTGGATGGTGAAGCTGAGGCTTTGTGATGTCAAGCCACACCATGGCAACCACTGATTTTGGGCTGCCAGAGCTGAAGTAAGTGTCTCCTCATTAACCAAAAGAGTATATGTAGTGGCCAGGACCCTTTGAGTAGTGTCTGTTGCCTCAAGATAGCGAAACTTAATAAGACGATATTGTAGACTAGTAGAGATAAGGAATAAGACTCCAAACACAAGGATGGATGAAGAAACTGCAAGTCCATAAGTGAATTTATGTTTGTATTTTGGAGGGGGGGTGTGATGGATGTTGGTGGTCGCAGTCATGAGGAACAGGGTGTTGTGATAGTGCTGGCAGTGTATAATAATGAATTTGATTTCCTTTTTACATGGTAGACTATTTAATACTGTTAAACTATTGAAAGTATGGTCAACTCAAGATCTGAATATTTATGCCACAAGTGTTTCAGTTTTTCCTTTAACAACTTGGTCTAGAACAGCAATGCTGGATATTGGAGATACTAGGGAAGAGAGGTTTCACTTTAACAGTTTCACTGATGATTCACTTCATGTTACATTTGCCCCATACATATGTAAGATATTGGTAATAAGGGAAATTGGGTATGGTGTACATTGTTATTATCTTCACAATATTTCTGTAAATCTGGAACTACTCAAAAATAAAACATCCATTAAAACAACACTCAAAATCCTAGGAAATGGTAGCAACTGATCATAGTGGAAGGGCCCACTGAAATGAAGGGGGAGTATGGGAATTGTCTTAGAGGAAACACCACCTCCTTGCCATATGCTGGACTTTAATGGAAGTAGAGGAAATGAGAGAGAGGTCAGTTTGGTTAAATTTCTAGGAGTTAAGAGGAAGGTCTCTGTTCTATAACCAGAGTGTCTGAATTTTCTGCATCCTCTGCCACCCCCGCCCCTCCTGGATGGTGAAGCTGAGGCTTTGTGATGTCAAGCCACACCATGGCAACCACTGATTTTGGGCTGCCAGAGCTGAAGTAAGTGGCTCCTCATTAACCAAAAGAGTATATGTAGAGGCCAGGACCCTTTGAGTAGTGTCTGTTGCCTCAAGATAGCGAAACTTCATAAGACGATATTGTAGACTAGTAGAGATAAGGAATAAGACTCCAAACACAAGGATGGATGAAGAAACTGCAAGTACATAAGTGAATTTATGTTTGTATTTTGGAGGGGGGGTGTGATGGATGTTGGTGGTCGCAGTCATGAGGAACAGGGTGTTGTGATAGTACTGGCAGTGTATAATAATGAATTTGATTTCCTTTTTACATGGTAGACTATTTAATACCGTTAAACTATTGAAAGTATGGTCAACTCAAGATATTAACATTTATGACACAAGTGTTTCAGTTTTTCCTTTAACAACTTGGTCTAGAACAGCAATGCTGGATATTGGAGATACTAGAGAAGTGAGGTTTCACTTTAACAGTTTCACTGATGATTCACTTCATGTTACATTTGCCCCATACATATGTAAGATATTAGTAATAAGGGAAATTGGGTATGGTGTACATTGTTATTATCTTCACAATATTTCTGTAAATCTGGAACTACTCAAAAATAAAACATCCATTAAAACAACACTCAAAATCCTAGGAAATGGTAGCAACTGATCATAGTGGAAGGGACCACTGAAATGACGGGGGAGTATGGGAATTGTCTTAGAGGAAACACCACCTCCTTGCCATATGCTGGACTTTAATGGAAGTAGAGGAAATGAGAGAGAGAGAGAGGTCAGTTTGGTTAAATTTCTAGGAGTTAAGAGGAAGGTCTCTGTTCTATGACCAGAGTGTCTGAATTTTCTGCATCCTCTGCCACCCCCGCCCCTCCTGGATGGTGAAGCTGAGGCTTTGTGATGTCAAGCCACACCATGGCAACCACTGATTTTGGGCTGCCAGAGCTGAAGTAAGTGGCTCCTCATTAACCAAAAGAGTATATGTAGTGGCCAGGACCCTTTGAGTAGTGTCTGTTGCCTCAAGATAGCGAAACTTAATAAGACGATATTGTAGACTAGTAGAGATAAGGAATAAGACTCCAAACACAAGGATGGATGAAGAAACTGCAAGTCCATAAGTGAATTTATGTTTGTATTTTGGAGGGGGGGTGTGATGGATGTTGGTGGTCGCAGTCATGAGGAACAGGGTGTTGTGATAGTGCTGGCAGTGTATAATAATGAATTTGATTTCCTTTTTACATGGTAGACTATTTAATACCGTTAAACTATTGAAAGTATGGTCAACTCAAGATATTAACATTTATGACACAAGTGTTTGTTTTTCCTTTAACAACTTGGTCTAGAACAGCAATGCTGGATATTGGAGATACTAGAGAAGTGAGGTTTCACTTTAACAGTTTCACTGATGATTCAATTCATGTTACATTTGCCCCATACATATGTAAGATATTGGTAATAAGGGAAATTGGGTATGGTGTACATTGTTATTATCTTCACAATATTTCTGTAAATCTGGAACTACTCAAAAATAAAACATCCATTAAAACAACACTCAAAATCCTAGGAAATGGTAGCAACTGATCATAGTGGAAGGGACCACTGAAATGAAGGGGGAGTATGGGAATTGTCTTAGAGGAAACACCACCTCCTTGCCATATGCTGGGCTTTAATGGAAGTAGAGGAAATGAGAGAGAGGTCAGTTTGGTTAAATTTCTAGGAGTTAAGAGAAAGGTCTCTGTTCTATAACCAGAGTGTCTGAATTTTCTGCCCCTCTGCCACCCCCGCCCCTCCTGGATGGTGAAGCTGAGGCTTTGTGATGTCAAGCCACACCATGGCAACCACTGATTTTGGGCTGCCAGAGCTGAAGTAAGTGGCTCCTCATTAACCAAAAGACTATATGTAGAGGCCAGGACCCTTTGAGTAGTGTCTGTTGCCTCAAGATAGCGAAACTTAATAAGACGATATTATAGATTAGTAGAGATAAGGAATAAGACTCCAAACACAAGGATGGATGAAGAAACTGCAAGTCCATAAGTGAATTTATGTTTGTATTTTGGAGGGGGGGTGTGATGGATGTTGGTGGTCGCAGTCATGAGGAACAGGGTGTTGTGATAGTGCTGGCAGTGTATAATAATGAATTTGATTTCCTTTTTACATGGTAGACTATTTAATACTGTTAAACTATTGAAAGTATGGTCAACTCAAGATCTGAACATTTATGCCACAAGTGTTTCAGTTTTTCCTTTAACAACTTGGTCTAGAACAGCAATGCTGGATATTGGAGATACTAGGGAAGAGAGGTTTCACTTTAACAGTTTCACTGATGATTCACTTCATGTTACATTTGCCCCATACATATGTAAGATATTAGTAATAAGGGAAATTGGGTATGGTGTACATGGCTATGATCTTCACAATTTTTCTGTAAATCTGGAACTAATCTAAAATAAAAAAAATCCATTAAAACAACACTCCGAAACCTAGGAAATGGTAGCAACTGATCATAGTGGAATGGACCACTGAAATGACGGGGGAGTATGGGAATTGTCTTAGAGGAAACACCACCTCCTTGCCATATGCTGGGCTTTAATGGAAGTAGAGGAAATGAGAGAGAGAGGTCAGTTTGGTTAAATTTCTACGAGTTAAGAGGAAGGTCTCTGTTCTATAACCAGAGTGTCTGAATTTTCTGCATCCTCTGCCACCCCCGCCCCTCCTGGATGGTGAAGCTGAGGCTTTGTGATGTCAAGCCACACCATGGCAACCACTGATTTTGGGCTGCCAGAGCTGAAGTAAGTGGCTCCTCATTAACCAAAAGACTATATGTAGAGGCCAGGACCCTTTGAGTAGTGTCTGTTGCCTCAAGATAGCGAAACTTAATAAGACGATATTGTAGACTAGTAGAGATAAAGAATAAGACTCCAAACACAAGGATGGATGAAGAAACTGCAAGTCCATAAGTGAATTTATGTTTGTATTTTGGAGGGGGTGTGTGATGGATGTTGGTGGTCGCAGTCATGAGGAACAGGGTGTTGTGATAGTGCTGGCAGTGTATAATAATGAATTTGATTTCCTTTTTACATGGTAGACTATTTAATACTGTTAAACTATTGAAAGTATGGTCAACTCAAGATCGGAACATTTATGCCACAAGTGTTTCAGTTTTTCCTTTAACAACTTGGTCTAGAACAGCAATGCTGGATATTGTAAATACTAGGGAAGAGAGTTTTCACATTAACAGTTTCACTGATGATTCACTTCATGTTACATTTGCCCCATACATATGTAAGATATTGGTAATGAGGGAAATTGGGTATGGTGTACATTGTTATTATCTTCACAATATTTCTGTAAATCTGGAACTACTCAAAAATAAAACATCCATTAAAACAACACTCAAAATCCTAGGAAATGGTAGCAACTGATCATAGTGGAAGAGACCACTGAAATGACGGGGGAGTATGGGAATTGTCTTAGAGGAAACACCACCTCCTTGCCATATGCTGGACTTTAATGGAAGTAGAGGAAATGAGAGAGAGAGAGAGGTCAGTTTGGTTAAATTTCTAGGAGTTTCGAGGAAGGTCTCTGTTCTATGACCAGAGTGTCTGAATTTTCTGCATCCTCTGCCACCCCCGCCCCTCCTGGATGGTGAAGCTGAGGCTTTGTGATGTCAAGCCACACCATGGCAACCACTGATTTTGGGCTGCCAGAGCTGAAGTAAGTGGCTCCTCATTAACCAAAAGAGTATATGTAGAGGCCAGGACCTTTTGAGTAGTGTCTGTTGCCTCAAGATAGCGAAACTTAATAAGACGATATTGTAGACTAGTAGAGATAAGGAATAAGACTCCAAACACAAGGATGGATGAAGAAACTGCAAGTCCATAAGTGAATTTATGTTTGTATTTTGGAGGGGGTGTGTGATGGATGGTGGTGGTCACAGTCATGAGGAACAAAGTGTTGTGTTAGGGCTGGCAGTGTATAATAATGAATTTGATTTCCTTTTTACATGGCAGACTATTGAATATTGTTAAACTATTGAAAGGATGGGCAGCTCAAGATGTGAAGTTTTAAGCCACAACTGGTACAGTATTTTTTATAACATCATGGTCTAGAACAGCATTGTTGGATATTGGCAATACTAGAGAAGTGAGGTTTGCCTCTGTTTCACTGATGGGGAGGGATATAAGAAGGGGGCAGGCATGTGAAAAGGGAGTAATGTAGACTTTTTAGTTGTGGCACCAGACAAGACATTCCATAATGAGCCAGGCCCTTAGAATAAGGACCAGGAGAAGTCTGAATGGGGATTTTTTTTCTCAACACTTTCTCATACTGGCAAGGAATAAAGAAGCTGATGTTTAATTTAGGTTTGGATTGGGGGTGTGGGATGGGTTGTGGTGGTCGCAGGCATGAGGAACAGGGTGTTGTGTTAGTGCTGGCAGTGTATAATAATGAAGTTGATTTCCTTTTTACATGGTAGACTATTGAATATTGTTAAACTATTGAAAGGATGGTCAACTCAAGATCTGAAGTTTTATGCCACAACTGGTCCAGTTTTTCCTTTAACAACATGGTCTAGAACAGCATTGCTGGATATTGGAGATACTAGAGAAGTGAGGTTTCACTTTAACTGTTTCACTGATGATTCACTTCATGTTACATTTACCCCATACATGAGTTAGATATTAGTAATAGGGGAAATTGGGTATGGTGTACATGGCTATGATCTTCACAATTTTTCTGTAAATCTGGAACTAATCTAAAATGAAAAAAATCCATTAAAACAACACTCCGAAACCTAGGAAATGGTAGCAACTGATCATAGTGGAATGGACCACTGAAATGACGGGGGAGTATGGGAATTGTCTTAGAGGAAACACCACCTCCCTGCCATATGCTGGACTATAATGGAACTGGAGGAAATGAGATAGAGAGCTCAGTTTGGGAAAAATTTTAGGAGTTAAGAGGGAGGTCTCTGTTCTATGACCAGTGTCTGAGATTTCTGCATCCTCTTACACCCTCGCGACCTCCTGGATGGTGAAGCTGAGGCTTTGTGATTTCAAGCCACAGCATGGCAACCACTGATTTTGGGCAACCAGAGCTGAGGTGAGTGGCTCCTCATTGATCTAAAGAGTATATGTAGAGGCCAGTGGCCTTTGAGTAGTGTCTGTTGCCTCAAGATAGCGAAACTTAATAAGACGATATTGTAGACTAGTAGAGATAAGGAATAAGACTCCAAACACAAGGATGGATGAAGAAACTGCAAGTCCATAAGTGAATTTATGTTTGTATTTTGGAGGGGGGGTGTGATGGATGTTGGTGGTCGCAGTCATGAGGAAGAGGGTGTTGTGATAGTGCTGGCAGTGTATAATAATGAATTTGATTTCCTTTTTACATGGTAGACTATTTAATACTGTTAAACTATTGAAAGTATGGTCAACTCAAGATCTGAACATTTATGACACAAGTGTTTCAGTTTTTCCTTTAACAACTTGGTCTAGAACAGCAATGCTGGATATTGGAGATACTAGAGAAGTGAGGTTTCACTTTAACAGTTTCACTGATGATTCACTTCATGTTACATTTGCCCCATACATATGTAAGATATTAGTAATAAGGGAAATTGGGTATGGTGTACATTGTTATTATCTTCACAATATTTCTGTAAATCTGGAACTACTCAAAAATAAAACATCCATTAAAACAACACTCAAAATCCTAGGAAATGGTAGCAACTGATCATAGTGGAAGGGACCACTGAAATGACGGGGGAGTATGGGAATTGTCTTAGAGGAAACACCACCTCCTTGCCATATGCTGGACTTTAATGGAAGTAGAGGAAATGAGAGAGAGAGAGAGGTCAGTTTGGTTAAATTTCTAGGAGTAAAGAGGAAGGTCTCTGTTCTATGACCAGAGTGTCTGAATTTTCTGCATCCTCTGCCACCACCGCCCCTCCTGGGTGGTGAAGCTGAGGCTTTGTGATGTCAAGCCACACCATGGCAACCACTGATTTTGGGCTGCCAGAGCTGAAGTAAGTGGCTCCTCATTAACCAAAAGAGTATATGTAGAGGCCAGGACCTTTTGAGTAGTGTCTGTTGCCTCAAGATAGCGAAACTTAATAAGAAGATATTGTAGACTAGTAGAGATAAGGAATAAGACTCCAAACACAAGGATGGATGAAGAAACTGCAAGTCCATAAGTGAATTTATGTTTGTATTTTGGAGGGGGGGTGTGATGGATGTTGGTGGTCGCAGTCATGAGGAACAGGGTGTTGTGATAGTGCTGGCAGTGTATAATAATGAATTTGATTTCCTTTTTACATGGTAGACTATTTAATACTGTTAAACTATTGAAAGTATGGTCAACTCAAGATATTAACATTTATGACACAAGTGTTTCAGTTTTTCCTTTAACAACTTGGTCTAGAACAGCAATGCTGGATATTGGAGATACTAGAGAAGTGAGGTTTCACTTTAACAGTTTCACTGATGATTCACTTCATGTTACATTTGCCCCATACATATGTAAGATATTAGTAATAAGGGAAATTGGGTATGTTGTACATTGTTATTATCTTCACAATATTTCTTTAAATCTGGAACTACTCAAAAATAAAACATCCATTAAAACAACACTCAAAATCCTAGGAAATGGTAGCAACTGATCATAGTGGAAGGGACCACTGAAATGACGGGGGAGTATGGGAATTCTCTTAGAGGAAACACCACCTCCTTGCCACATGCTGGACTTTAATGGAAGTAGAGGAAATGAGAGAGAGAGAGAGGTCAGTTTGGTTAAATTTCTAGGAGTTAAGAGGAAGGTCTCTGTTCTATAACCAGAGTGTCTGAATTTTCTGCATCCTCTGCCACCCCCGCCCCTCCTGGATGGTGAACCTGAGGCTTTGTGATGTCAAGCCACACCATGGCAACCACTGATTTTGGGCTGCCAGAGCTGAAGTAAGTGGCTCCTCATTGACCAAAAGAGTATATGTAGAGGCCAGGACCTTTTGAGTAGTGTCTGTTGCCTCAAGATAGCGAAACTTAATAAGACGATATTGTAGACTAGTAGAGATAAGGAATAAGACTCCAAACACAAGGATGGATGAAGAAACTGCAAGTCCATAAGTGAATTTATGTTTGTATTTTGGAGGGGGGGTGTGATGGATGTTGGTGGTCGCAGTCATGAGGAACAGGGTGTTGTGATAGTGCTGGCAGTGTATAATAATGAATTTGATTTCCTTTTTACATGGTAGACTATTTAATACTGTTAAACTATTGAAAGTATGGTCAACTCAAGATCTGAACATTTATGCCACAAGTGTTTCAGTTTTTCCTTTAACAACTTGGTCTAGAACAGCAATGCTGGATATTGGAGATACTAGGGAAGAGAGGTTTCACTTTAACAGTTTCACTGATGATTCACTTCATGTTACATTTGCCCCATACATATGTAAGATATTGGTAATTAGGGAAATTGGGTATGGTGTACATTGTTATTATCTTCACAATATTTCTGTAAATCTGGAACTACTCAAAAATAAAACATCCATTAAAAGAACACTCAAAATCCTAGGAAATGGTAGCAACTGATCATAGTGGAAGGGACCACTGAAATGAAGGGGGAGTATGGGAATTGTCTTAGAGGAAACACCACCTCCTTGCCATATGCTGGACTTTAATGGAAGTAGAGGAAATGAGAGAGAGGTCAGTTTGGTTAAATTTCTAGGAGTTAAGAGGAAGGTCTCTGTTCTATAACCAGAGTGTCTGAATTTTCTGCATCCTCTGCCACCCCCGCCCCTCCTGGATGGTGAAGCTGAGGCTTTGTGATGTCAAGCCACACCATGGCAACCACTGATTTTGGGCTGCCAGAGCTGAAGTAAGTGGCTTCTCATTCGCCAAAAGAGTATATGTAGAGGCCAGGACCCTTTGAGTAGTGTCTGTTGCCTCAAGATAGCGAAACTTAATAAGACGATATTGTAGACTAGTAGAGATAAGGAATAAGACTCCAAACACAAGGATGGATGAAGAAACTGCAAGTCCATAAGTGAATTTATGTTTGTATTTTGGAGGGGGGGGTGTGATGGATGTTGGTGGTCGCAGTCATGAGGAACAGGGTGTTGTGATAGTGCTGGCAGTGTATAATAATGAATTTGATTTCCTTTTTACATGGTAGACTATTTAATACTGTTAAACTATTGAAAGTATGGTCAACTCAAGATCTGAACATTTATGCCACAAGTGTTTCAGTTTTTCCTTTAACAACTTGGTCTAGAACAGCAATGCTGGATATTGGAGATACTAGAGAAGTGAGGTTTCACTTAAACAGTTTCACTGATGATTCACTTCATGTTACATTTGCCCCATACATATGTAAGATATTAGTAATAAGGGAAATTGGGTATGGTGTACATGGTTATTATCTTCACAATATTTCTGTAAATCTGGAACTACTCAAAAATAAAACATCCATTAAAACAACACTCAAAATCCTAGGAAATGGTAGCTACTGATCATAGCGGAAGGGACCACTGAAATGACGGGGGCGTATGGGAATTGTCTTAGAGGAAACACCACCTCCTTGCCATATGCTGGGCTTTAATGGAAGTAGAGGAAATGAGAGAGAGAGAGAGGTCAGTTTGGTTAAATTTCTAGGAGTTAAGAGGAAGGTCTCTGTTCTATAACCAGAGTGTCTGAATTTTCTGCATCCTCTGCCACCCCCGCCCCTCCAGGATGGTGAAGCTGAGGCTTTGTGATGTCAAGCCACACCATGGCAACCACTGATTTTGGGCTGCCAGAGCTGAAGTAAGTGGCTCCTCATTAACCAAAAGAGTATATGTAGAGGCCAGGACCCTTTGAGTAGTGTCTGTTGCCTCAAGATAGCGAAACTTAATAAGACGATATTGTAGACTAGTAGAGATAAGGAATAAGACTCCAAACACAAGGATGGATGAAGAAACTGCAAGTCCATAAGTGAATTTGTGTTTGTATTTTGGAGGGGGTGTGTAATGGATGGTGGTGGTCGCAGTCATGAGGAACAAAGTGTTTTGTTAGGGCTGGCAGTGTATTATAATGAATTTGATTTCCTTTTTACATGGCAGACTATTGAATATTGTTAAACTATTGAAAGGATGGGCAGCTCAAGATGTGAAGTTTTAAGCCACAACTGGTACAGTATTTTTTATAACATCATGGTCTAGAACAGCATTGTTGGATATTGGCGATACTAGAGAAGTGAGGTTTGCCTCTGTTTCACTGATGGGGAGGGATATAAGAAGGGGGCAGGCATGTGAAAAGGGAGTAATGTAGACTTTTTAGTTGTGGCACCAGACAAGACATTCCATAATGAGCCAGGCCCTTAGAATAAGGACCAGGAGAAGTCTGAATGGGGATTTTTTTTTCTCAACACTTTCTCATACTGGCAAGGAATAAAGAAGCTGATGTTTAATTTAGGTTTGGATTGGGGGTGTGGGATGGGTTGTGGTGGTCGCAGGCATGAGGAACAGGGTGTTGTGTTAGTGCTGGCAGTGTATAATAATGAAGTTGATTTCCTTTTTACATGGTAGACTATTGAATATTGTTAAACTATTGAAAGGATGGTCAACTCAAGATCTGAAGTTTTATGCCACAACTGGTCCAGTTTTTCCTTTAACAACATGGTCTAGAACAGCATTGCTGGATATTGGAGATACTAGAGAAGTGAGGTTTCACTTTAACAGTTTCACTGATGATTCACTTCATGTTACATTTGCCCCATACATAAGTAAGATATTAGTAATAAGGGATATTGGGTATGTTGTACATTGTTATTATCTTCACAATATTTCTGTAAATCTGGAACTAGTCAAAAATAAAACATCCATTAAAACAACACTCAAAATCCTAGGAAATGGTAGCAACTGATCATAGTGGAAGGGACCACTGAAATGACGGGGGAGTATGGGAATTGTCTTAGAGGAAACACCACCTCCTTGCTATATGCTGGACTTTAATGGAAGTAGAGGAAATGAGAGAGAGAGAGGTCAGTTTGGTTAAATTTCTAGGAGTTAAGAGGAAGGTCTCTGTTCTATGACCAGAGTGTCTGAATTTTCTGCATCCTCTGCCACCCCCGCCCCTCCTGGATGGTGAAGCTGAGGCTTTGTGATGTCAAGCCACACCATGGCAACCACTGATTTTGGGCTGCCAGAGCTGAAGTAAGTGGCTCCTCATTAACCAAAAGAGTATATGTAGAGACCAGGACCCTTTGAGTAGTGTTTGTTGCCTCAAGATAGCGAAACTTAATAAGACGATATTGTAGACTAGTAGAGATAAGGAATAAGACTCCAAACACAAGGATGGATGAAGAAACTGCAAGTCCATAAGTGAATTTATGTTTGTATTTTGGAGTGGGGGTGTGATGGATGTTGGTGGTCGCAGTCATGAGGAACAGGGTGTTGTGATAGTGCTGGCAGTGTATAATAATGAATTTGATTTCCTTTTTACATGGTAGACTATTTAATACTGTTAAACTATTGAAAGTATGGTCAACTCAAGATCTGAACATTTATGCCACAAGTGTTTCAGTTTTTCCTTTAACAACTTGGTCTAGAACAGCAATGCTGGATATTGTAAATACTAGGGAAGAGAGGTTTCACTTTAACAGTTTCACTGATGATTCACTTCATGTTACATTTGCCCCATACATATGTAAGATATTGGTAATGAGGGAAATTGGGTATGGTTTACATTGTTATTATCTTCACAATATTTCTGTAAATCTGGAACTACTCAAAAATAAAACATCCATTAAAACAACACTCAAAATCCTAGGAAATGGTAGCAACTGATCATAGTGGAAGGGACCACTGAAATGAAGGGGGAGTATGGGAATTGTCTTAGAGGAAACACCACCTCCTTGCCATATGCTGGACTTTAATGGAAGTAGAGGAAATGAGAGAGAGAGGTCAGTTTGGTTAAATTTCTAGGAGTTAAGAGGAAGGTCTCTGTTCTATAACCCGAGTGTCTGAATTTTCTGCATCCTCTGCCACCCCCGCCCCTCCTGGATGGTGAAGCTGAGGCTTTGTGATGTCAAGCCACACCATGGCAACCACTGATTTTGGGCTGCCAGAGCTGAAGTAAGTGGCTCCTCATTAACCAAAAGAGTATATGTAGAGGCCAGGACCCTTTGAGTAGTGTCTGTTGCCTCAAGATAGCGAAACTTAATAAGACGATATTGTAGACTAGTAGAGATAAGGAATAAGACTCCAAACACAAGGATGGATGAAGAAACTGCAAGTCCATAAGTGAATTTATGTTTGTATTTTGGCGGGGGGGTGTGATGGCTGTTGGTGGTCGCAGTCATGAGGAACAGGGTGTTGTGATAGTGCTGGCAGTGTATAATAATGAATTTGATTTCCTTTTTACATGGTAGACTATTTAATACTGTTAAACTATTGGAAGTATGGTCAACTCAAGATCTGAACATTTATGCCACAAGTGTTTCAGTTTTTCCTTTAACAACTTGGTCTAGAACAGCAATGCTGGATATTGGAGATACTAGAGAAGTGAGGTTTCACTTTAACAGTTTCACTGATGATTCACTTCATGTTACATTTGCCCCATACATATGTAAGATATTGGTAATAAGGGAAATTGGGTATGGTGTACATTGTTATTATCTTCACAATATTTCTGTAAATCTGGAACTACTCAAAAATAAAACATCCATTAAAACAACACTCAAAATCCTAGGAAATGGTAGCAACTGATCATAGTGGAAGGGACCACTGAAATGACGGGGGAGTATGGGAATTGTCTTAGAGGAAACACCACCTCCTTTCTATATGCTGGACTTTAATGGAAGTAGAGGAAATGAGAGAGAGAGAGAGGTCAGTTTGGTTAAATTTCTAGGAGTTAAGAGGAAGGTCTCTGTTCTATAACCAGAGTGTCTGAATTTTCTGCATCCTCTGCCACCCCCGCCCCTCCTGGATGGTGAAGCTGAGGCTTTGTGATGTCAAGCCACACCATGGCAACCACTGATTTTGGGCTGCCAGAGCTGAAGTAAGTGGCTCCTCATTAACCAAAAGACTATATGTAGAGGCCAGGACCCTTTGAGTAGTGTCTGTTGCCTCAAGATAGCGAAACTTAATAAGACGATATTGTAGACTAGTAGAGATAAGGAATAAGACTCCAAACACAAGGATGGATGAAGAAACTTCAAGTCCATAAGTGAATTTATGTTTGTATTTTGGAGGGGGGGTGTGATGGATGTTGGTGGTCGCAGTCATGAGGAACAGGGTGTTGTGATAGTGCTGGCAGTGTATAATAATGAATTTGATTTCCTTTTTACATGGTAGACTATTTAATACTGTTAAACTATTGAAAGTATGGTCAACTCAAGATCTGAACATTTATGCCACAAGTGTTTCAGTTTTTCCTTTAACAACTTGGTCTAGAACAGCAATGCTGGATATTGGAGATACTAGAGAAGTGAGGTTTCACTTTAACAGTTTCACTGATGATTCACTTCATGTTACATTTGCCCCATACATATGTAAGATATTAGTAATAAGGGAAATTGGGTATGGTGTACATTGTTATTATCTTCACAATATTTCTGTTAATCTGTAACTACTCAAAAATAAAACATCCATTAAAACAACACTCAAAATCCTAGGAAATGGTAGCAACTGATCATAGTGGAAGGGACCACTGAAATGACGGGGGAGTATGGGAATTGTCTTAGAGGAAACACCACCTCCTTGCTATATGCTGGACTTTAATGGAAGTAGAGGAAATGAGAGAGAGAGAGAGGTCAGTTTGGTTAAATTTCTAGGATTTAAGAGGAAGGTCTCTGTTCTATAACCAGAGTGTCTGAATTTTCTGCATCCTCTGCCACCCCCGCACCTCCTGGATGGTGAAGCTGAGGCTTTGTGATGTCAAGCCACACCATGGCAACCACTGATTTTGGGCTGCCAGAGCTGAAGTAAGTGGCTCCTCATTAACCAAAAGACTATATGTAGAGGCCAGGACCCTTTGAGTAGTGTCTGTTGCCTCAAGATAGCGAAACTTAATAAGACGATATTGTAGACTAGTAGAGATAAGGAATAAGACTCCAAACACAAGGATGGATGAAGAAACTGGAAGTCCATAAGTGAATTTGTGTTTGTATTTTGGAGGGGGTGTGTGATGGATGGTGGTGGTCGCAGTCATGAGGAACAAAGTGTTGTGTTAGGGCTGGCAGTGTATTATAATGAATTTGATTTCCTTTTTACATGGCAGAGTATTGAATATTGTTAAACTATTGAAAGGATGGGCAGCTCAAGATGTGAAGTTTTAAGCCACAACTGGTACAGTATTTTTTATAACATCATGGTCTAGAACAGCATTGTTGGATATTGGCGATACCAGAGAAGTGAGGTTTGCCTCTGTTTCACTGATGGGGAGGGATATAAGAAGGGGGCAGGCATGTGAAAAGGGAGTAATGTAGACTTTTTAGTTGTGGCACCAGACAAGACATTCCATAATGAGCCAGGCCCTTAGAATAAGGACCAGGAGAAGTCTGAATGGGGATTTTTTTTCTCAACACTTTCTCATACTGGCAAGGAATAAAGAAGCTGATGTTTAATTTAGGTTTGGATTGGGGGTGTGGGATGGGTGGTGGTGGTCGCAGTCATGAGGAACAGGGTGTTGTGTTAGTGCTGGCAGTGTATAATAATGAAGTTGATTTCCTTTTTACATGGTAGACTATTGAATATTGTTAAACTATTGAAAGGATGGTCAGCGCAAGATCTGAAGTTTTATGCCACAACTGGTCCAGTTTTTCCTTTAACAACATGGTCTAGAACAGCATTGCGGGATATTGGAGATACTAGAGAAGTGAGGTTTCACTCTGTTTCACTGATGATTCACTTCATGTTACATTTACCCCATACATAAGTAAGATATTACTAATAAGGGAAATTGGGTATGGTGTACATGGCTATGATCTTCACAATTTTTCTGTAAATCTGGAACTAATCTAAAATAAAAAAAATCCATTAAAACAACACTCCGAAACCTAGGAAATGGTAGCAACTGATCATAGTGGAATGGACCACTGAAATGACTGGGGAGTATGGGAATTGTCTTAGAGGAAACACCACCTCCCTGCCATATGCTGGACTATAATGGAACTGGAGGAAATGAGATAGAGAGCTCAGTTTGGGAAAACATTTTACGAGTTAAGAGGGAGGTCTCTGTTCTATGACCAGTGTCTGAGATTTCTGCATCCTCTTACACCCTCGCAACCTCCTGGATGGTGAAGCTGAGGCTTTGTGATTTCAAGCCACAGCATGGCAACCACTGATTTTGGGCAACCAGAGCTGAAGTGAGTGGCTCCTCATTAATCTAAAGAGTATATGTAGAGGCCAGGAGCCTTTGAGTAGTGTCTGTTGCCTCAAGATAGCGAAACTTAATAAGACGATATTGTAGACTAGTAGAGATAAGGAATAAGACTCCAAACACAAGGATGGATGAAGAAACTGGAAGTCCATAAGTGAATTTGTGTTTGTATTTTGGAGGGGGTGTGTGATGGATGGTGGTGGTCGCAGTCATGAGGAACAAAGTGTTGTGTTAGGGCTGGCAGTGTATTTTAATGAATTTGATTTCCTTTTTACATGGCAGACTATTGAATATTGTTAAACTATTGAAAGGATGGGCAGCTCAAGATGTGAAGTTTTAAGCCACAACTGGTACAGTATTTTTTATAACATCATGGTCTAGAACAGCATTGTTGGATATTGGCGATACTAGAGAAGTGAGGTTTGCCTCTGTTTCACTGATGGGGAGGGATATAAGAAGGGGGCAGGCATGTGAAAAGGGAGTAATGTAGACTTTTTAGTTGTGGCACCAGACAAGACATTCCATAATGAGCCAGGCCCTTAGAATAAGGACCAGGAGAAGTCTGAATGGGGATTTTTTTTCTCAACACTTTCTCATACTGGCAAGGAATAAAGAAGCTGATGTTTAATTTAGGTTTGGATTGGGGGTGTGGGATGGGTGGTGGTGGTCGCAGTCATGAGGAACAGGGTGTTGTGTTAGTGCTGGCAGTGTATAATAATGAAGTTGATTTCCTTTTTACATGGTAGACTATTGAATATTGTTAAACTATTGAAAGGATGGTCAGCGCAAGATCTGAAGTTTTATGCCACAACTGGTCCAGTTTTTCCTTTAACAACATGGCCTAGAACAGCATTGCTGGATATTGGAGATACTAGAGAAGTGAGGTTTCACTCTGTTTCACTGATGATTCACTTCATGTTACATTTACCCCATACATAAGTAAGATATTAGTAATAAGGGAAATTGGGTATGGTGTACATGGCTATTATCTTAACAATTTTTCTGTAAATCTGGAACTAATCTAAAATAAAAAAAATCCATTAAAACAACACTCCGAAACCTAGGAAATGGTAGCAACTGATCATAGTGGAATGGACCACTGAAATGACGGGGGAGTATGGGAATTGTCTTAGAGGAAACACCACCTCCCTGCCATATGCTGGACTATAATGGAACTGGAGGAAATGAGATAGAGAGCTCAGTTTGGGAAAACATTTTACGAGTTAAGAGGGAGGTCTCTGTTCTATGACCAGTGTCTGAGATTTCTGCATCCTCTTACACCCTCGCAACCTCCTGGATGGTGAAGCTGAGGCTTTGTGATTTCAAGCCACAGCATGTTAACCACTGATTTTGGGCAACCAGAGCTGAAGTGAGTGGCTCCTCATTAATCTAAAGAGTATATGTAGAGGCCAGGAGCCTTTGAGTAGTGTCTGTTGCCTCAAGATAGCGAAACTTAATAAGACGATATTGTAGACTACTAGAGATAAGGAATAAGACTCCAAACACAAGGATGGATGAAGAAACTGCAAGTCCATAAGTGAATTTATGTTTGTATTTTGGAGGGGGGGTGTGATGGATGTTGGTGGTCGCAGTCATGAGGAACAGGGTGTTGTGATAGTGCTGGCTGTGTATAATAATGAATTTGATTTCCTTTTTACGTGGTAGACTATTTAATACTGTTAAACTATTGAAAGTATGGTCAACTCAAGATCTGAACATTTATGCCACAAGTGTTTCAGTTTTTCCTTTAACAACTTGGTTTAGAACAGCAATGCTGGATATTGGAGATACTAGAGAAGTGAGGTTTCACTTTAACAGTTTCACTGATGATTCACTTCATGTTACATTTGCCCCATACATATGTAAGATATTAGTAATAAGGGAAATTGGGTATGGTGTACATTGTTATTATCTTCACAATATTTCTGTTAATCTGGAACTACTCAAAAATAAAACATCCATTAAAACAACACTCAAAATCCTAGGAAATGGTAGCAACTGATCATAGTGGAAGGGACCACTGAAATGACGGGGGAGTATGGGAATTGTCTTATGGGAAACACCACCTCCTTGCTATATGCTGGACTTTAATGGAAGTAGAGGAAATGAGAGAGAGAGAGAGGTCAGTTTGGTTAAATTTCTAGGAGTTAAGAGGAAGGTCTCTGTTCTATAACCAGAGTGTCTGAATTTTCTGCATCCTCTGCCACCCCCGCCCCTCCTGGATGGTGAAGCTGAGGCTTTGTGATGTCAAGCCACACCATGGCAACCACTGATTTTGGGCTGCCAGAGCTGAAGTAAGTGGCTCCTCATTAACCAAAAGACTATATGTAGAGGCCAGGACCCTTTGAGTAGTGTCTGTTGCCTCAAGATAGCGAAACTTAATAAGACGATATTGTAGACTAGTAGAGATAAGGAATAAGACTCCAAACACAAGGATGGATGAAGAAACTGCAAGTCCATAAGTGAATTTATGTTTGTATTTTGGAGGGGGGTTGTGATGGATGTTGGTGGTCGCAGTCATGAGGAACAGGGTGTTGTGATAGTGCTGGCAGTGTTTAATAATGAATTTGATTTCCTTTTTACATGGTAGACTATTTAATACTGTTAAACTATTGGAAGTATGGTCAACTCAAGATCTGAACATTTATGCCACAAGTGTTTCAGTTTTTCCTTTAACAACTTGGTCTAGAACAGCAATGCTGGATATTGGAGATACTAGAGAAGTGAGGTTTCACTTTAACAGTTTCACTGATGATTCACTTCATGTTACATTTGCCCCATACATATGTAAGATATTAGTAATAAGGGAAATTGGGTATGGTGTACATTGTTATTATCTTCACAATATTTCTGTAAATCTGGAACTACTCAAAAATAAAACATCCATTAAAACAACACTCAAAATCCTAGGAAATGTTAGCAACTGATCATAGTGGAAGGGACCACTGAAATGACGGGGGAGTATGGGAATTGTCTTAGAGGAAACACCACCTCCTTGCCATATGCTGGACTTTAATGGAAGTAGAGGAAATGAGAGAGAGAGAGAGAGGTCAGTTTGGTTAAATTTCTAGGAGTTAAGAGGAAGGTCTCTGTTCTATAACCAGAGTGTCTGAATTTTCTGCATCCTCTGCCACCCCCGCCCCTCCTGGATGGTGAAGCTGAGGCTTTGTGATGTCAAGCCACACCATGGCAACCACTGATTTTGGGCTGCCAGAGCTGAAGTAAGTGGCTCCTCATTAACCAAAAGAGTATATGTAGAGGCCAGGACCCTTTGAGTAGTGTCTGTTGCCTCAAGATAGCGAAACTTAATAAGACGATATTGTAGACTAGTAGAGATAAGGAATAAGACTCCAAACACAAGGATGGATGAAGAAACTGCAAGTCCATAAGTGAATTTGTGTTTGTATTTTGGAGGGGGTGTGTGATGGATGGTGGTGGTCGCAGTCATGAGGAACAAAGTGTTGTGTTAGGGCTGGCAGTGTATTATAATTAATTTGATTTCCTTTTTACATGGCAGACTATTGAATATTGTTAAACTATTGAAAGGATGGGCAGCTCAAGATGTGAAGTTTTAAGCCACAACTGGTACAGTATTTTTTATAACATCATGGTCTAGAACAGCATTGTTGGATATTGGCGATACTAGAGAAGTGAGGTTTGCCTCTGTTTCACTGATGGGGAGGGATATAAGAAGGGGGCAGGCATGTGAAAAGGGAGTAATGTAGACTTTTTAGTTGTGGCACCAGACAAGACATTCCATAATGAGCCAGGCCCTTAGAATAAGGACCAGGAGAAGTCTGAATGGGGATTTTTTTTCTCAACACTTTCTCATACTGGCAAGGAATAAAGAAGCTGATGTTTAATTTAGGTTTGGATTGGGGGTGTGGGATGGGTGGTGGTGGTCGCAGTCATGAGGAACAGGGTGTTGTGTTAGTGCTGGCAGTGTATAATAATGAAGTTGATTTCCTTTTTACAGGGTAGACTATTGAATATTGTTAAACTATTGAAAGGATGGTCAGCGCAAGATATGAAGTTTTATGCCACAACTGGTCCAGTTTTTCCTTTAACAACATGGTCTAGAACAGCATTGCTGGATATTGGAGATACTAGAGAAGTGAGGTTTCACTCTGTTTCACTGATGATTCACTTCATGTTACATTTACCCCATACATAAGTAAGATATTAGTAATAAGGGAAATTGGGTATGGTGTACATGGCTATTATCTTCACAATTTTTCTGTAAATCTGGAACTAATCTAAAATAAAAAAAAAATCCATTAAAACAACACTCGGAAACCTAGGAAATGGTAGCAACTGATCATAGTGGAATGGACCACTGAAATGACGGGGGAGTATGGGAATTGTCTTAGAGGAAACACCACCTCCCTGCCATATGCTGGACTATAATGGAACTGGAGGAAATGAGATAGAGAGCTCAGTTTGGGAAAAATTTTAGGAGTTAAGAGGGAGGTCTCTGTTCTATGACCAGTGTCTGAGATTTCTGCATCCTCTTACACCCTCGCAACCTCCTGGATGGTGAAGCTGAGGCTTTGTGATTTCAAGCCACCGCATGTTAACCACTGATTTTGGGCAACCAGAGCTGAAGTGAGTGGCTCCTCATTAATCTAGGAGTATATGTAGAGGCCAGGAGCCTTTGAGTAGTGTCTGTTGCCTCAAGATAGCGAAACTTAATAAGACGATATTGTAGACTAGTAGAGATAAGGAATAATACTCCAAACACAAGGATGGATGAAGAAACTGCAAGTCCATAAGTGAATTTATGTTTGTATTTTGGAGGGGGGGTGTGATGGATGTTGGTGGTCGCAGTCATGAGGAACAGGGTGTTGTGATAGTGCTGGCAGTGTATAATAATGAATTTGATTTCCTTTTTACATGGTAGATTATTTAATACTGTTAAACTATTGAAAGTATGGTCAACTCAAGATCTGAACATTTATGCCACAAGTGTTTCAGTTTTTCCTTTAACAACTTGGTCTAGAACAGCAATGCTGGATGTTGGAGATACTAGAGAAGTGAGGTTTCACTTTAACAGTTTCACTGATGATTCACTTAATGTTACATTTGCCCCATACATATGTAAGATATTAGTAATAAGGGAAATTGGGTATGGTGTACATTGTTATTATCTTCACAATATTTCTG
Source organism: Myotis nattereri (assembly GCF_964212035.1). Lineage (NCBI taxonomy): Eukaryota > Metazoa > Chordata > Mammalia > Chiroptera > Vespertilionidae > Myotis > Myotis nattereri. The sequence continues at coordinate 8,922,776 of NC_138091.1, read as the reverse complement.
TAAATCTGGAACTACTCAAAAATAAAACTTCCATTAAAACAACACTCAAAATCCTAGGAAATGGTAGCAACTGATCATAGTGGAAGGGACCACAGAAATGACGGGGGAGTATGGGAATTGTCTTAGAGGAAACACCACCTCCTTGCCATATGCTGGACTTTAATGGAAGTAGAGGAAATGAGAGAGAGAGAGAGGTCAGTTTGGTTAAATTTCTAGGTGTTAAGAGGAAGGTCTCTGTTCTATAACCAGAGTGTCTGAATTTTCTGCATCCTCTGCCACCCCCGCCCCTCATGGATGGTGAAGCTGAGGCTTTGTGATGTCAAGCCACACCATGGCAACCACTGATTTTGGGCTGCCAGAGCTGAAGTAAGTGGCTCCTCATTAACCAAAAGAGTATATGTAGAGGCCAGGACCCTTTGAGTAGTGTCTGTTGCCTCAAGATAGCGAAACTTAATAAGACGATATTGTAGACTAGTAGAGATAAGGAATAAGACTCCAAACACAAGGATGGATGAAGAAACTGCAAGTCCATAAGTGAATTTATGTTTGTATTTTGGAGGGGGTGTGTGATGGATGTTGGTGGTCGCAGTCATGAGGAACAGGGTGTTGTGATAGTGCTGGCAGTGTATAATAATGAATTTGATTTCCTTTTTACATGGTAGACTATTTAATACTGTTAAACTATTGAAAGTATGGTCAACTCAAGATCTGAACATTTATGCCACAAGTGTTTCAGTTTTTCCTTTACCAACTTGGTCTAGAACAGCAATGCTGGATATTGGAGATACTAGAGAAGTGAGGTTTCACTTTAACAGTTTCACTGATGATTCACTTCATGTTACATTTGCCCCATACATATGTAAGATATTAGTAATAAGGGAAATTGGGTATGGTGTACATTGTTATTATCTTCACAATATTTCTGTAAATCTGGAACTACTCAAAAAAAAAACATCCATTAAAACAACACTCAAAATCCTAGGAAATGTTAGCAACTGATCATAGTGGAAGGGACCACTGAAATGACGGGGGAGTATGGGAATTGTCTTAGAGGAAACACCACCTCCTTGCCATATGCTGGACTTTAATGGAAGTAGAGGAAATGAGAGAGAGAGAGAGAGGTCAGTTTGGTTAAATTTCTAGGAGTTAAGAGGAAGGTCTCTGTTCTATAACCAGAGTGTCTGAATTTTCTGCATCCTATGCCACCCCCGCCCCTCCTGGATGGTGAAGCTGAGGCTTTGTGATGTCAAGCCACACCATGGCAACCACTGATTTTGGGCTGCCAGAGCTGAAGTAAGTGGCTCCTCATTAACCAAAAGAGTATATGTAGAGGTCAGGACCCTTTGAGTAGTGTCTGTTGCCTCAAGATAGCGAAACTTAATAAGACGATATTGTAGACTAGTAGAGATAAGGAATAAGACTCCAAACACAAGGATGGATGAAGAAACTGCAAGTCCATAAGTGAATTTGTGTTTGTATTTTGGAGGGGGTGTGTAATGGATGGTGGTGGTCGCAGTCATGAGGAACAAAGTGTTGTGTTAGGGCTGGCAGTGTATTATAATGAATTTGATTTCCTTTTTACATGGCAGACTATTGAATATTGTTAAACTATTGAAAGGATGGGCAGCTCAAGATGTGAAGTTTTAAGCCACAACTGGTACAGTATTTTTTATAACATCATGGTCTAGAACAGCTTTGTTGGATATTGGCGATACTAGAGAAGTGAGGTTTGCCTCTGTTTCACTGATGGGGAGGGATATAAGAAGGGGGCAGGCATGTGAAAAGGGAGTAATGTAGACTTTTTAGTTGTGGCACCAGACAAGACATTCCATAATGAGCCAGGCCCTTAGAATAAGGACCAGGAGAAGTCTGAATGGGGATTTTTTTTCTCAACACTTTCTCATACTGGCAAGGAATAAAGAAGCTGATGTTTAATTTAGGTTTGGATTGGGGTGTGGCATGGGTGGTGGTGGTCGCAGTCATGAGGAACAGGGTGTTGTGTTAGTGCTGGCAGTGTATAATAATGAAGTTGATTTCCTTTTTACATGGTAGACTATTGAATATTGTTAAACTATTGAAAGGATGGTCAGCGCAAGATCTGAAGTTTTATGCCACAACTGGTCCAGTTTTTCCTTTAACAACATGGTCTAGAACAGCATTGCTGGATATTGGAGATACTAGAGAAGTGAGGTTTCACTTTAACAGTTTCACTGATGATTCACTTCATGTTACATTTGCCCCATACATATGTAAGATATTAGTAATAAGGGAAATTGGGTATGTTGTACATTATTATTATCTTCACAATATTTCTGTAAATCTGTTACTACCCAAAAATAAAACATCCATTAAAACAACACTCAAAATCCTAGGAAATGGTAGCTACTGATCATAGTGGAAGGGACCACTGAAATGACGGGGGCGTATGGGAATTGTCTTAGAGGAAACACCACCTCCTTGCCATATGCTGGACTTTAATGGAAGTAGAGGAAATGAGAGAGAGAGAGAGGTCAGTTTGGTTAAATTTCTAGGAGTTAAGAGGAAGATCTCTGTTCTATGACCAGAGTGTCTGAATTTTCTGCATCCTCTGCCACCCCCGCCCCTCCTGGATGGTGAAGATGAGGCTTTGTGATGTCAAGCCACACCATGGCAACCACTGATTATGGGCTGCCAGAGCTGAAGTAAGTGGCTCCTCATTAACCAAAAGAGTATATGTAGAGGCCAGGACCCTTTGAGTAGTGTCTGTTGCCTCAAGATAGCGAAACTTAATAAGACGATATTGTAGACTAGTAGAGATAAGGAATAAGACTCCAAACACAAGGATGGATGAAGAAACTGCAAGTCCATAAGTGAATTTGTGTTTGTATTTTGGAGGGGGTGTGTGATGGATGGTGGTGGTCGCAGTCATGAGGAACAAAGTGTTGTGTTAGGGCTGGCAGTGTATTATAATGAATTTGATTTCCTTTTTACATGGCAGACTATTGAATATTGTTAAACTATTGAAAGGATGGGCAGCTCAAGATGTGAAGTTTTAAGCCACAACTGGTACAGTATTTTTTATAACATCATGGTCTAGAACAGCATTGTTGGATATTGGCGATACTAGAGAAGTGAGGTTTGCCTCTGTTTCACTGATGGGGAGGGATATAAGAAGGGGGCAGGCATGTGAAAAGGGAGTAATGTAGACTTTTTAGTTGTGGCACCAGACAAGACATTCCATAATGAGCCAGGCCCTTAGAATAAGGACCAGGAGAAGTCTGAATGGGGATTTTTTTTCTCAACACTTTCTCATACTGGCAAGGAATAAAGAAGCTGATGTTTAATTTAGGTTTGGATTGGGGGTGTGGGATGGGTGGTGGTGGTCGCAGTCATGAGGAACAGGGTGTTGTGTTAGTGCTGGCAGTGTATAATAATGAAGTTGATTTCCTTTTTACATGGTAGACTATTGAATATTGTTAAACTATTGAAAGGATGGTCAGCGCAAGATATGAAGTTTTATGCCACAACTGGTCCAGTTTTTCCTTTAACAACATGGTCTAGAACAGCATTGCTGGATATTGGAGATACTAGAGAAGTGAGGTTTCACTCTGTTTCACTGATGATTCACTTCATGTTACATTTACCCCATACATAAGTAAGATATTAGTAATAAGGGAAATTGGGTATGGTGTACATGGCTATTATCTTCACAATTTTTCTGTAAATCTGGAACTAATCTAAAATAAAAAAAAAATCCATTAAAACAACACTCGGAAACCTAGGAAATGGTAGCAACTGATCATAGTGGAATGGACCACTGAAATGACGGGGGAGTATGGGAATTGTCTTAGAGGAAACACCACCTCCCTGCCATATGCTGGACTATAATGGAACTGGAGGAAATGAGATAGAGAGCTCAGTTTGGGAAAAATTTTAGGAGTTAAGAGGGAGGTCTCTGTTCTATGACCAGTGTCTGAGATTTCTGCATCCTCTTACACCCTCGCAACCTCCTGGATGGTGAAGCTGAGGCTTTGTGATTTCAAGCCACCGCATGTTAACCACTGATTTTGGGCAACCAGAGCTGAAGTGAGTGGCTCCTCATTAATCTAGGAGTATATGTAGAGGCCAGGAGCCTTTGAGTAGTGTCTGTTGCCTCAAGATAGCGAAACTTAATAAGACGATATTGTAGACTAGTAGAGATAAGGAATAAGACTCCAAACACAAGGATGGATGAAGAAACTGCAAGTCCATAAGTGAATTTATGTTTGTATTTTGGAGGGGGGGTGTGATGGATGTTGGTGGTCGCAGTCATGAGGAACAGGGTGTTGTGATAGTGCTGGCAGTGTATAATAATGAATTTGATTTCCTTTTTACATGGTAGACTATTTAATACTGTTAAACTATTGGAAGTATGGTCAACTCAAGATCTGAACATTTATGCCACAAGTGTTTCAGTTTTTCCTTTAACAACTTGGTCTAGAACAGCAATGCTGGATGTTGGAGATACTAGAGAAGTGAGGTTTCACTTTAACAGTTTCACTGATGATTCACTTCATGTTACATTTGCCCCATACATATGTAAGATATTAGTAATAAGGGAAATTGGGTATGGTGTACATTGTAATTATCTTCACAATATTTCTGTAAATCTGGAACTACTCAAAAATAAAACATCCATTAAAACAACACTCAAAATCCTAGGAAATGTTAGCAACTGATCATAGTGGAAGGGACCACTGAAATGACGGGGGAGTATGGGAATTGTCTTAGAGGAAACACCACCTCCTTGCCATATGCTGGACTTTAATGGAAGTAGAGGAAATGAGAGAGAGAGAGAGAGAGGTCAGTTTGGTTAAATTTCTAGGAGTTAAGAGGAAGGTCTCTGTTCTATAACCAGAGTGTCTGTATTTTCTGCATCCTCTGCCACCCCCGCCCCTCCTGGATGGTGAAGCTGAGGCTTTGTGATGTCAAGCCACACCATGGCAACCACTGATTTTGGGCTGCCAGAGCTGAAGTAAGTGGCTCCTCATTAACCAAAAGAGTATATGTAGAGGCCAGGACCCTTTGAGTAGTGTCTGTTGCCTCAAGATAGCGAAACTTAATAAGACGATATTGTAGACTAGTAGAGATAAGGAATAAGACTCCAAACACAAGGATGGATGAAGAAACTGCAAGTCCATAAGTGAATTTGTGTTTGTATTTTGGAGGGGGTGTGTAATGGATGGTGGTGGTCGCAGTCATGAGGAACAAAGTGTTGTGTTAGGGCTGGCAGTGTATTATAATTAATTTGATTTCCTTTTTACATGGCAGACTATTGAATATTGTTAAACTATTGAAAGGATGGGCAGCTCAATATGTGAAGTTTTAAGCCACAACTGGTACAGTATTTTTTATAACATCATGGTCTAGAACAGCTTTGTTGGATATTGGCGATACTAGAGAAGTGAGGTTTGCCTCTGTTTCACTGATGGGGAGGGATATAAGAAGGGGGCAGGCTTGTGAAAAGGGAGTAATGTAGACTTTTTAGTTGTGGCACCAGACAAGACATTCCATAATGAGCCAGGCCCTTAGAATAAGGACCAGGAGAAGTCTGAATGGGGATTTTTTTTCTCAACACTTTCTCATACTGGCAAGGAATAAAGAAGCTGATGTTTAATTTAGGTTTGGATTGGGGGTGTGGGATGGGTGGTGGTGGTCGCAGTCATGAGGAACAGGGTGTTGTGTTAGTGCTGGCAGTGTATAATAATGAAGTTGATTTCCTTTTTACATGGTAGACTATTGAATATTGTTAAACTATTGAAAGGATGGTCAGCGCAAGATCTGAAGTTTTATGCCACAACTGGTCCAGTTTTTCCTTTAACAACATGGTCTAGAACAGCATTGCTGGATATTGGAGATACTAGAGAAGTGAGGTTTCACTTTAACAGTTTCACTGATGATTCACTTCATGTTACATTTGCCCCATACATAAGTAAGATATTAGTAATAAGGGAAATTGGGTATGTTGTACATTATTATTATCTTCACAATATTTCTGTAAATCTGTTACTACTCAAAAATAAAACATCCATTAAAACAACACTCAAAATCCTAGGAAATGGTAGCTACTGATCATAGTGGAAGGGACCACTGAAATGACGGGGGCGTATGGGAATTGTCTTAGAGGAAACACCACCTCCTTGCCATATGCTGGACTTTAATGGAAGTAGAGGAAATGAGAGAGAGAGAGAGGTCAGTTTGGTTAAATTTCTAGGAGTTAAGAGGAAGATCTCTGTTCTATGACCAGAGTGTCTGAATTTTCTGCATCCTCTGCCACCCCCGCCCCTCCTGGATGGTGAAGATGAGGCTTTGTGATGTCAAGCCACACCATGGCAACCACTGATTTTGGGCTGCCAGAGCTGAAGTAAGTGGCTCCTCATTAACCAAAAGAGTATATGTAGAGGCCAGGACCCTTTGAGTAGTGTCTGTTGCCTCAAGATAGCGAAACTTAATAAGACGATATTGTAGACTAGTAGAGATAAGGAATAAGACTCCAAACACAAGGATGGATGAAGAAACTGCAAGTCCATAAGTGAATTTGTGTTTGTATTTTGGAGGGGGTGTGTGATGGATGGTGGTGGTCGCAGTCATGAGGAACAAAGTGTTGTGTTAGGGCTGGCAGTGTATTATAATGAATTTGATTTCCTTTTTACATGGCAGACTATTGAATATTGTTAAACTATTGAAAGGATGGGCAGCTCAAGATGTGAAGTTTTAAGCCACAACTGGTACAGTATTTTTTATAACATCATGGTCTAGAATAGCATTGTTGGATATTGGCGATACTAGAGAAGTGAGGTTTGCCTCTGTTTCACTGATGGGGAGGGATATAAGAAGGGGGCAGGCATGTGAAAAGGGAGTAATGTAGACTTTTTAGTTGTGGCACCAGACAAGACATTCCATAATGAGCCAGGCCCTTAGAATAAGGACCAGGAGAAGTCTGAATGGGGATTTTTTTTCTCAACACTTTCTCATACTGGCAAGGAATAAAGAAGCTGATGTTTAATTTAGGTTTGGATTGGGGGTGTGGGATGGGTGGTGGTGGTCGCAGTCATGAGGAACAGGGTGTTGTGTTAGTGCTGGCAGTGTATAATAATGAAGTTGATTTCCTTTTTACATGGTAGACTATTGAATATTGTTAAACTATTGAAAGGATGGTCAGCGCAAGATCTGAAGTTTTATGCCACAACTGGTCCAGTTTTTCCTTTAACAACATGGTCTAGAACAGCATTGCTGGATATTGGAGATACTAGAGAAGTGAGGTTTCACTCTGTTTCACTGATGATTCACTTCATGTTACATTTACCCCATACATAAGTAAGATATTAGTAATAAGGGAAATTGGGTATGGTGTACATGGCTATTATCTTCACAATTTTTCTGTAAATCTAGAACTAATCTAAAATAAAAAAAAAATCCATTAAAACAACACTCCGAAACCTAGGAAATGGTAGCAACTGATCATAGTGGAATGGACCACTGAAATGACGGGGGAGTATGGGAATTGTCTTAGAGGAAACACAACCTCCCTGCCATATGCTGGACTGTAATGGAACTGGAGGAAATGAGATAGAGAGCTCAGTTTGGGAAAAATTTTAGGAGTTAAGAGGGAGTTCTCTGTTTTATGACCAGTGTCTGAGATTTCTCTATCCTCTTACACCCTCGCAACCTCCTGGATGGTGAAGCTGAGGCTTTGTGATTTCAAGCCACAGCATGTTAACCACTGATTTTGGGCAACCAGAGCTGAAGTGAGTGGCTCCTCATTAATCTAGGAGTATATGTAGAGGCCAGGAGCCTTTGAGTAGTGTCTGTTGCCTCAAGATAGCGAAACTTAATAAGACGATATTGTAGACTAGTAGAGATAAGGAATAAGACTCCAAACACAAGGATGGATGAAGAAACTGCAAGTCCATAAGTGAATTTGTGTTTGTATTTTGGAGGGGGTGTGTGATGGATGGTGGTGGTCGCAGTCATGAGGAACAAAGTGTTGTGTTAGGGCTGGCAGTGTATTATAATGAATTTGATTTCCTTTTTACATGGCAGACTATTGAATATTGTTAAACTATTGAAAGGATGGGCAGCTCAAGATGTGAAGTTTTAAGCCACAACTGGTACAGTATTTTTTATAACATCATGGTCTAGAACAGCATTGTTGGATATTGGCGATACTAGAGAAGTGAGGTTTGCCTCTGTTTCACTGATGGGGAGGGATATAAGAAGGGGGCAGGCATGTGAAAAGGGAGTAATGTAGACTTTTTAGTTGTGGCACCAGACAAGACATTCCATAATGAGCCAGGCCCTTAGAATAAGGACCAGGAGAAGTCTGAATGGGGATTTTTTTTTCTCAACACTTTCTCATACTGGCAAGGAATAAAGAAGCTGATGTTTAATTTAGGTTTGGATTGGGGGTGTGGGATGGGTGGTGGTGGTCGCAGTCATGAGGAACAGGGTGTTGTGTTAGTGCTGGCAGTGTATAATAATGAAGTTGATTTCCTTTTTACATGGTAGACTATTGAATATTGTTAAACTATTGAAAGGATGGTCAGCGCAAGATCTGAAGTTTTATGCCACAACTGGTCCAGTTTTTCCTTTAACAACATGGTCTAGAACAGCATTGCTGGATATTGGAGATACTAGAGAAGTGAGGTTTCACTCTGTTTCACTGATGATTCACTTCATGTTACATTTACCCCATACATAAGTAAGATATTACTAATAAGGGAAATTGGGTATGGTGTACATGGCTATTAACTTCACAATTTTTCTGTAAATCTAGAACTAATCTAAAATAAAAAAAAAATCCATTAAAACAACACTCCGAAACCTAGGAAATGGTAGCAACTGATCATAGTGGAATGGACCACTGAAATGACGGGGGAGTATGGGAATTGTCTTAGAGGAAACACCACCTCCCTGCCATATGCTGGACTGTAATGGAACTGGAGGAAATGAGATAGAGAGCTCAGTTTGGGAAAAATTTTAGGAGTTAAGAGGGAGTTCTCTGTTTTATGACCAGTGTCTGAGATTTCTCTATCCTCTTACACCCTCGCAACCTCCTGGATGGTGAAGCTGAGGCTTTGTGATTTCAAGCCACAGCATGTTAACCACTGATTTTGGGCAACCAGAGCTGAAGTGAGTGGCTCCTCATTAATCTAGGAGTATATGTAGAGGCCAGGAGCCTTTGAGTAGTGTCTGTTGCCTCAAGATAGCGAAACTTAATAAGACGATATTGTAGACTAGTAGAGATAAGGAATAAGACTCCAAACACAAGGATGGATGAAGAAACTGCAAGTCCATAAGTGAATTTATGTTTGTATTTTGGAGGGGGTGTGTGATGGATGGTGGTGGTCGCAGTCATGAGGAACAAAGTGTTGTGTTAGGGCTGGCAGTGTATTATAATGAATTTGATTTCCTTTTTACATGACAGACTATTGAATATTGTTAAACTATTGAAAGGATGGGCAGCTCAAGATGTGAAGTTTAAAGCCACAACTGGTACAGTATTTTTTATAACATCATGGTCTAGAACAGCATTGTTGGATATTGGCGATACCAGAGAAGTGAGGTTTGCCTCTGTTTCACTGATGGGGAGGGATATAAGAAGGGGGCAGGCATGTGAAAAGGGAGTAATGTAGACTTTTTAGTTGTGGCACCAGACAAGACATTCCATAATGAGCCAGGCCCATAGAATAAGGACCAGGAGAAGTCTGAATGGGAATTTTTTTTCTCAACACTTTCTCATACTGGCAAGGAATAAAGAAGCTGATGTTTAATTTAGGTTTGGATTGGGGGTGTGGGATGGGTGGTGGTGGTCGCAGGCATGAGGAACAGGGTGTTGTGTTAGTGCTGGCAGTGTATAATAATGAAGTTGATTTCCTTTTTACATGGTAGACTATTGAATATTGTTAAACTATTGAAAGGATGGTCAGCGCAAGATCTGAAGTTTTATGCCACAACTGGTCCAGTTTTTCCTTTAACAACATGGTCTAGAACAGCATTGCTGGATATTGGAGATACTAGAGAAGTGAGGTTTCACTCTGTTTCACTGATGATTCACTTCATGTTACATTTACCCCATACATAAGTAAGATATTAGTAATAAGGGAAATTGGGTATGGTGTACATGGCTATTATCTTCACAATTTTTCTGTAAATCTGGAACTAATCTAAAATAAAAAAAAAATCCATTAAAACAACACTCCGAAACCTAGGAAATGGTAGCAACTGATCATAGTGGAATGGACCACTGAAATGACGGGGGAGTATGGGAATTGTCTTAGAGGAAACACCACCTCCCTGCCATATGCTGGACTATAATGGAACTGGAGGAAATGAGATAGAGAGCTCAGTTTGGGAAAAATTTTAGGAGTTAAGAGGGAGGTCTCTGTTCTATGACCAGTGTCTGAGATTTCTGCATCCTCTTACACCCTCGCAACCTCCTGGATGGTGAAGCTGAGGCTTTGTGATTTCAAGCCACAGCATGTTAACCACTGATTTTGGGCAACCAGAGCTGAAGTGAGTGGCTCCTCATTAATCTAGGAGTATATGTAGAGGCCAGGAGCCTTTGAGTAGTGTCTGTTGCCTCAAGATAGCGAAACTTAATAAGACGATATTGTAGACTAGTAGAGATAAGGAATAAGACTCCAAACACAAGGATGGATGAAGAAACTGCAAGTCCATAAGTGAATTTATGTTTGTATTTTGGAGGGGGTGTGTGATGGATGTTGGTGGTCGCAGTCATGAGGAACAGGGTGTTGTGATAGTGCTGGCAGTGTATAATAATGAATTTGATTTCCTTTTTACATGGTAGACTATTTAATACTGTTAAACTATTGGAAGTATGGTCAACTCAAGATCTGAACATTTATGCCACAAGTGTTTCAGTTTTTCCTTTAACAACTTGGTCTAGAACAGCAATGCTGGATGTTGGAGATACTAGAGAAGTGAGGTTTCACTTTAACAGTTTCACTGATGATTCACTTCATGTTACATTTGCCCCATACATATGTAAGATATTAGTAATAAGGGAAATTGGGTATGGTGTACATTGTAATTATCTTCACAATATTTCTGTAAATCTGGAACTACTCAAAAATAAAACTTCCATTAAAACAACACTCAAAATCCTAGGAAATGGTAGCAACTGATCATAGTGGAAGGGACCACTGAAATGACGGGGGAGTATGGGAATTGTCTTAGAGGAAACACCACCTGCTTGCTATATGCTGGACTTTAATGGAAGTAGAGGAAATGAGAGAGAGAGAGAGGTCAGTTTGGTTAAATTTCTAGGAGTTAAGAGGAAGGTCTCTGTTCTATAACCAGAGTGTCTGAATTTTCTGCATCCTCTGCCACCCCCGCCCCTCCTGGATGGTGAAGCTGAGGCTTTGTGATGTCAAGCCACACCATGGCAACCACTGATTTTGGGCTGCCAGAGCTGAAGTAAGTGGCTCCTCATTAACCAAAAGAGTATATGTAGAGGCCAGGACCCTTTGAGTAGTGTCTGTTGCCTCAAGATAGCGAAACTTAATAAGACGATATTGTAGACTAGTAGAGATAAGGAATAAGACTCCAAACACAAGGATGGATGAAGAAACTGCAAGTCCATAAGTGAATTTATGTTTGTATTTTGGAGGGGGGGTGTGATGGATGTTGGTGGTCGCAGTCATGAGGAACAGGGTGTTTTGATAGTGCTGGCAGTGTATAATAATGAATTTGATTTCCTTTTTACATGGTAGACTATTTAATACTGTTAAACTATTGAAAGTATGGTCAACTCAAGATCTGAACATTTATGCCACAAGTGTTTCAGTTTTTCCTTTAACAACTTGGTCTAGAACAGCAATGCTGGATATTGGAGATACTAGAGAAGTGAGGTTTCACTTTAACAGTTTCACTGATGATTCACTTCATGTTACATTTGCCCCATACATATGTAAGATATTAGTAATAAGGGAAATTGGGTATGGTGTACATTGTTATTATCTTCACAATATTTCTGTAAATCTGGAACTACTCAAAAATAAAACATCCATTAAAACAACACTCAAAATCCTAGGAAATGTTAGCAACTGATCATAGTGGAAGGGACCACTGAAATGACGGGGGAGTATGGGAATTGTCTTAGAGGAAACACCACCTCCTTGCCATATGCTGGACTTTAATGGAAGTAGAGGAAATGAGAGAGAGAGAGAGAGGTCAGTTTGGTTAAATTTCTAGGAGTTAAGAGGAAGGTCTCTGTTCTATAACCAGAGTGTCTGAATTTTCTGCATCCTCTGCCACCCCTGCCCCTCCTGGATGGTGAAGCTGAGGCTTTGTGATGTCAAGCCACACCATGGCAACCACTGATTTTGGGCTGCCAGAGCTGAAGTAAGTGGCTCCTCATTAACCAAAAGAGTATATGTAGAGGCCAGGACCCTTTGAGTAGTGTCTGTTGCCTCAAGATAGCGAAACTTAATAAGACGATATTGTAGACTAGTAGAGATAAGGAATAAGACTCCAAACACAAGGATGGATGAAGAAACTGCAAGTCCATAAGTGAATTTGTGTTTGTATTTTGGAGGGGGTGTGTAATGGATGGTGGTGGTCGCAGTCATGAGGAACAAAGTGTTGTGTTAGGGCTGGCAGTGTATTATAATGAATTTGATTTCCTTTTTACATGGCAGACTATTGAATATTGTTAAACTATTGAAAGGATGGGCAGCTCAATATGTGAAGTTTTAAGCCACAACTGGTACAGTATTTTTTATAACATCATGGTCTAGAACAGCTTTGTTGGATATTGGCGATACTAGAGAAGTGAGGTTTGCCTCTGTTTCACTGATGGGGAGGGATATAAGAAGGGGGCAGGCTTGTGAAAAGGGAGTAATGTAGACTTTTTAGTTGTGGCACCAGACAAGACATTCCATAATGAGCCAGGCCCTTAGAATAAGGACCAGGAGAAGTCTGAATGGGGATTTTTTTTCTCAACACTTTCTCATACTGGCAAGGAATAAAGAAGCTGATGTTTAATTTAGGTTTGGATTGGGGGTGTGGGATGGGTGGTGGTGGTCGCAGTCATGAGGAACAGGGTGTTGTGTTAGTGCTGGCAGTGTATAATAATGAAGTTGATTTCCTTTTTACATGGTAGACTATTGAATATTGTTAAACTATTGAAAGGATGGTCAGCGCAAGATCTGAAGTTTTATGCCACAACTGGTCCAGTTTTTCCTTTAACAACATGGTCTAGAACAGCATTGCTGGATATTGGAGATACTAGAGAAGTGAGGTTTCACTTTAACAGTTTCACTGATGATTCACTTCATGTTACATTTGCCCCATACATAAGTAAGATATTAGTAATAAGGGAAATTGGGTATGGTGTACATGGCTATTATCTTCACAATTTTTCTGTAAATCTGGAACTAATCTAAAATAAAAAAAAAAATCCATTAAAACAACACTCGGAAACCTAGGAAATGGTAGCAACTGATCATAGTGGAATGGACCACTGAAATGACGGGGGAGTATGGGAATTGTCTTAGAGGAAACACCACCTCCCTGCCATATGCTGGACTATAATGGAACTGGAGGAAATGAGATAGAGAGCTCAGTTTGGGAAAAATTTTAGGAGTTAAGAGGGAGGTCTCTGTTCTATGACCAGTGTCTGAGATTTCTGCATCCTCTTACACCCTCGCAACCTCCTGGATGGTGAAGCTGAGGCTTTGTGATTTCAAGCCACAGCATGTTAACCACTGATTTTGGGCAACCAGAGCTGAAGTGAGTGGCTCCTCATTAATCTAGGAGTATATGTAGAGGCCAGGAGCCTTTTAGTAGTGTCTGTTGCCTCAAGATAGCGAAACTTAATAAGACGATATTGTAGACTAGTAGAGATAAGGAATAAGACTCCAAACACAAGGATGGATGAAGAAACTACAAGTCCATAAGTGAATTTATGTTTGTATTTTGGAGGGGGGGTGTGATGGATGTTGGTGGTCGCAGTCATGAGGAACAGGGTGTTGTGATAGTGCTGGCAGTGTATAATAATGAATTTGATTTCCTTTTTACATGGTAGATTATTTAATACTGTTAAACTATTGAAAGTATGGTCAACTCAAGATCTGAACATTTATGCCACAAGTGTTTCAGTTTTTCCTTTAACAACTTGGTCTAGAACAGCAATGCTGGATGTTGGAGATACTAGAGAAGTGAGGTTTCACTTTAACAGTTTCACTGATGATTCACTTCATGTTACATTTGCCCCATACATATGTAAGATATTAGTAATAAGGGAAATTGGGTATGGTGTACATTGTTATTATCTTCACAATATTTCTGTAAATCTGGAACTACTCAAAAATAAAACTTCCATTAAAACAACACTCAAAATCCTAGGAAATGGTAGCAACTGATCATAGTGGAAGGGACCACTGAAATGACGGGGGAGTATGGGAATTGTCTTAGAGGAAACACCACCTCCTTGCTATATGCTGGACTTTAATGGAAGTAGAGGAAATGAGAGAGAGAGAGAGGTCAGTTTGGTTAAATTTCTAGGTGTTAAGAGGAAGGTCTCTGTTCTATAACCGAGTGTCTGAATTTTCTGCATCCTCTGCCACCCCCGCCCCTCCTGGATGGTGAAGCTGAGGCTTTGTGATGTCAAGCCACACCATGGCAACCACTGATTTTGGGCTGCCAGAGCTGAAGTAAGTGGCTCCTCATTAACCAAAAGAGTATATGTAGAGGCCAGGACCCTTTGAGTAGTGTCTGTTGCCTCAAGATAGCGAAACTTAATAAGACGATATTGTAGACTAGTAGAGATAAGGAATAAGACTCCAAACACAAGGATGGATGAAGAAACTGCAAGTCCATAAGTGAATTTGTGTTTGTATTTTGGAGGGGGTGTGTAATGGATGGTGGTGGTCGCAGTCATGAGGAACAAAGTGTTGTGTTAGGGCTGGCAGTGTATTATAATGAATTTGATTTCCTTTTTACATGGCAGACTATTGAATATTGTTAAACTATTGAAAGGATGGGCAGCTCAAGATGTGAAGTTTTAAGCCACAACTGGTACAGTATTTTTTATAACATCATGGTCTAGAACAGCTTTGTTGGATATTGGCGATACTAGAGAAGTGAGGTTTGCCTCTGTTTCACTGATGGGGAGGGATATAAGAAGGGGGCAGGCATGTGAAAAGGGAGTAATGTAGACTTTTTAGTTGTGGCACCAGACAAGACATTCCATAATGAGCCAGGCCCTTAGAATAAGGACCAGGAGAAGTCTGAATGGGGATTTTTTTTCTCGACACTTTCTCATACTGGCAAGGAATAAAGAAGCTGATGTTTAATTTAGGTTTGGATTGGGGGTGTGGCATGGGTGGTGGTGGTCGCAGTCATGAGGAACAGGGTGTTGTGTTAGTGCTGGCAGTGTATAATAATGAAGTTGATTTCCTTTTTACATGGTAGACTATTGAATATTGTTAAACTATTGAAAGGATGGTCAGCGCAAGATCTGAAGTTTTATGCCACAACTGGTCCAGTTTTTCCTTTAACAACATGGTCTAGAACAGCATTGCTGGATATTGGAGATACTAGAGAAGTGAGGTTTCACTTTAACAGTTTCACTGATGATTCACTTCATGTTACATTTGCCCCATACATATGTAAGATATTAGTAATAAGGGAAATTGGGTATGTTGTACATTATTATTATCTTCACAATATTTCTGTAAATCTGTTACTACTCAAAAATAAAACATCCATTAAAACAACACTCAAAATCCTAGGAAATGGTAGCTACTGATCATAGTGGAAGGGACCACTGAAATGACGGGGGCGTATGGGAATTGTCTTAGAGGAAACACCACCTCCTTGCCATATGCTGGACTTTAATGGAAGTAGAGGAAATGAGAGAGAGAGAGAGGTCAGTTTGGTTAAATTTCTAGGAGTTAAGAGGAAGATCTCTGTTCTATGACCAGAGTGTCTGAATTTTCTGCATCCTCTGCCACCCCCGCCCCTCCTGGATGGTGAAGCTGAGGCTTTGTGATGTCAAGCCACACCATGGCAACCACTGATTTTGGGCTGCCAGAGCTGAAGTAAGTGGCTCCTCATTAACCAAAAGAGTATATGTAGAGGCCAGGACCCATTGAGTGGTGTCTGTTGCCTCAAGATAGCGAAACTTAATTAGACGATATTGTAGACTAGTAGAGATAAGGAATAAGACTCCAAACACAAGGATGGATGAAGAAACTGCAAGTCCATAAGTGAATTTATGTTTGTATTTTGGAGGGGGGGTGTGATGGATGTTGGTGGTCGCAGTCATGAGGAACAGGGTGTTGTGATAGTGCTGGCAGTGTATAATAATGAATTTGATTTCCTTTCTACATGGTAGACTATTTAATACTGTTAAACTATTGGAAGTATGGTCAACTCAAGATCTGAACATTTATGCCACAAGTGTTTCAGTTTTTCCTTTAACAACTTGGTCTAGAACAGCAATGCTGGATATTGGAGATACTAGAGAAGTGAGGTTTCACTTAAACAGTTTCACTGATGATTCACTTCATGTTACATTTGCCCCATACATATGTAAGATATTAGTAATAAGGGAAATTGGGTATGTTGTACATTATTATTATCTTCACAATATTTCTGTAAATCTGGAACTACTCAAAAATAAAACATCCATTAAAACAACACTCAAAATCCTAGGAAATGGTAGCAACTGATCATAGTGGAAGGGACCACTGAAATGACGGGGGAGTATGGGAATTGTCTTAGAGGAAACACCACCTCCTTGCCATATGCTGGACTTTAATGGAAGTAGAGGAAATGAGAGAGAGAGAGAGGTCAGTTTGGTTAAATTTCTAGGAGTTTCGAGGAAGGTCTCTGTTCTATGACCAGAGTGTCTGAATTTTCTGCATCCTCTGCCACCCCTGCACCTCCTGGATGGTGAAGCTGAGGCTTTGTGATGTCAAGCCACACCATGGCAACCACTGATTTTGGGCTGCCAGAGCTGAAGTGAGTGGCTCCTCATTAACCAAAAGAGTATATGTAGAGGCCAGGACCCTTTGATTGGTGTCTGTTGCCTCAAGATAGCGAAACTTAATAAGACGACATTGTAGACTAGTAGAGATAAGGAATAAGACTCCAAACACAAGGATGGATGAAGAAACTGCAAGTCCATAAGTGAATTTATGTATGTATTTTGGAGGGGGGGTGTGATGGATGTTGGTGGTCGCAGTCATGAGGAACAGGGTGTTGTGATAGTGCTGGCAGTGTATAATAATGAATTTGATTTCCTTTTTACATGGTAGACTATTTAATACTGTTAAACTATTGGAAGTATGGTCAACTCAAGATCTGAACATTTATGCCACAAGTGTTTCAGTTTTTCCTTTAACAACTTGGTCTAGAACAGCAATGCTGGATGTTGGAGATACTAGAGAAGTGAGGTTTCACTTTAACAGTTTCACTGATGATTCACTTCATGTTACATTTGCCCCAAACATATGTAAGATATTAGTAATAAGGGAAATTGGGTATGTTGTACATTGTTATTATCTTCAAAATATTTCTGTAAATCTGGAACTACTCAAAAATAAAACATCCATTAAAACAACACTCAAAATCCTAGGAAATGGTAGCAACTGATCATAGTGGTAGGGACCACTGAAATGACGGGTGAGTATAGGAATTGTCTTAGAGGAAACACCACCTCCTTGCCATATCCTGGACTTTAATGGAGGTAGAGGAAATGAGAGAGAGAGAGAGGTCAGTTTGGTTAAATTTCTAGGAGTTAAGAGGAAGGTCTCTGTTCTATAACCAGAGTGTCTGAATTTTCTGCATCCTCTGCCACCCCCGCCCCTCCTGGATGGTGAAGCTGAGGCTTTGTGATGTCAAGCCACACCATGGCAACCACTGATTTTGGGCTGCCAGAGCTGAAGTGAGTGGCTCCTCATTAACCAAAAGAGTATATGTAGAGGCCAGGACCCTTTGAGTAGTGTCTGTTGCCTCAAGATAGCGAAACTTAATAAGACGACATTGTAGACTAGTAGAGATAAGGAATAAGACTCCAAACACAAGGATGGATGAAGAAACTGCAAGTCCATAAGTGAATTTATGTTTGTATTTTGGAGGGGGGGTGTGATGGATGTTGGTGGTCGCAGTCATGAGGAACAGGGTGTTGTGATAGTGCTGGCAGTGTATAATAGTGAATTTGATTTCCTTTTTACATGGTAGACTATTTAATACTGTTAAACTATTGAAAGTATGGTCAACTCAAGATCTGAACATTTATGCCACAAGTGTTTCAGTTTTTCCTTTACCAACGTGGTCTAGAACAGCAATGCTGGATATTGGAGATACTAGAGAAGTGAGGTTTCACTTTAACAGTTTCACTGATGATTCACTTCATGTTACATTTGCCCCATACATATGTAAGATATTAGTAATAAGGGAAATTGGGTATGGTGTACATTGTTATTATCTTCACAATATTTCTGTAAATCTGGAACTACTCAAAAATAAAACATCCATTAAAACAACACTCAAAATCCTAGGAAATGGTAGCTACTGATCATAGCGGAAGGGACCACTGAAATGACGGGGGCGTATGGGAATTGTCTTAGAGGAAACACCACCTCCTTGCCATATGCTGGACTTTAATGGAAGTAGAGGAAATGAGAGAGAGAGAGAGGTCAGTTTGGTTAAATTTCTAGGAGTTACGAGGAAGATCTCTGTTCTATGACCAGAGTGTCTGAATTTTCTGCATCCTCTGCCACCCCCGCCCCTCCTGGATGGTGAAGCTGAGGCTTTGTGATGTCAAGCCACACCATGGCAACCACTGATTTTGGGCTGCCAGAGCTGAAGTAAGTGGCTCCTCATTAACCAAAAGAGTATATGTAGAGGCCAGGACCCTTTGAGTAGTGTCTGTTGCCTCAAGATAGCGAAACTTAATAAGACGATATTGTAGACTAGTAGAGATAAGGAATAAGACTCCAAACACAAGGATGGATGAAGAAACTGCAAGCCCATAAGTGAATTTATGTTTGTATTTTGGAGGGGGGGTGTGATGGATGTTGGTGGTCGCAGTCATGAGGAACAGGGTGTTGTGATAGTGCTGGCAGTGTATAATAATGAATTTGATTTCCTTTTTACATGGTAGACTATTTAATACTGTTAAACTATTGGAAGTATGGTCAACTCAAGATCTGAACATTTATGCCACAAGTGTTTCAGTTTTTCCTTTACCAACTTGGTCTCGAACAGCAATGCTGGATATTGGAGATACTAGAGAAGTGAGGTTTCACTTTAACAGTTTCACTGATGATTCACTTCATGTTACATTTGCCCCATACATATGTAAGATATTAGTAATAAGGGAAATTGGGTATGGTGTACATTGCTATTATCTTCACAATATTTCTGTAAATCTGGAACTACTCAAAAATAAAACATCCATTAAAACAACACTCAAAATCCTAGGAAATGGTAGCTACTGATCATAGTGGAAGGGACCACTGAAATGACGGGGGCGTATGGGAATTGTCTTAGAGGAAACACCACCTCCTTGCCATATGCTGGACTTTAATGGAAGTAGAGGAAATGAGAGAGAGAGAGAGGTCAGTTTGGTTAAATTTCTAGGAGTTAAGAGGAAGGTCTCTGTTCTATGACCAGAGTGTCTGAATTTTCTGCATCCTCTGCCACCCCCGCCCCTCCTGGATGGTGAAGCTGAGGCTTTGTGATGTCAAGCCACACCATGGCAACCACTGATTTTGGGCTGCCAGAGCTGACGTAAGTGGCTCCTCATTAACCAAAAGAGTATATGTAGAGGCCAGGACCCTTTGAGTAGTGTCTGTTGCACAAGATAGTGAAACTTAATAAGACGATATTGTAGACTAGTAGAGATAAGGAATAAGACTCCAAACACAAGGATGGATGAAGAAACTGCAAGTCCATAAGTGAATTTATGTTTGTATTTTGGAGGGGGTGTGTGATGGATGGTGGGGGTTACAGTCATGAGGAACAAAGTGTTGTGTTAGGGCTGGCAGTGTATAATAATGAATTTGATTTCCTTTTTCCATGGCAGACTATTGAATATTGTTAAACTATTGAAAGGATGGGCAGCTCAAGATGTGAAGTTTTAAGCCACAACTGGTACAGTATTTTTTATAACATCATGGTCTAGAACAGCATTGTTGGATATTGGCGATACCAGAGAAGTGAGGTTTGCCTCTGTTTCACTGATGGGGAGGGATATAAGAAGGGGGCAGGCATGTGAAAAGGGAGTAATGTAGACTTTTTAGTTGTGGCACCAGACAAGACATTCCATAATGAGCCAGGCCCTTAGAATAAGGACCAGGAGAAGTCTGAATGGGGATTTTTTTTCTCAACACTTTCTCATACTGGCAAGGAATAAAGAAGCTGATGTTTAATTTCGGTTTGGATTGGGGGTGTGGGATGGGTGGTGGTGGTCGCAGGCATGAGGAACAGGGTGTTGTGTTAGTGCTGGCAGTGTATAATAATGAAGTTGATTTCCTTTTTACATGGTAGACTATTGAATATTGTTAAACTATTGAAAGGATGGTCAACTCAAGATCTGAAGTTTTTTGCCACAACTGGTCCAGTTTTCCTTTAACAACATGGTCTAGAACAGCATTGCTGGATATTGGAGATACTAGAGAAGTGAGGTTTCACTTTGACAGTTTCACTGATGATTCACTTCATGTTACATTTGCCCCATACATATGTAAGATATTAGTAATAAGGGAAATTGGGTATGTGTACATTGTTATTATCTTCACAATATTTCTGTAAATCTGGAACTAGTCAAAAATAAAACATCCATTAAAACAACACTCAAAATCCTAGGAAATGGTAGCAACTGATCATAGTGGAAGGGACCACTGAAATGAAGGGGGAGTATGGGAATTGTCTTAGAGGAAACACCACCTCCTTGCCATATGCTGGACTTTAATGGAAGTAGAGGAAATGAGAGAGAGAGAGAGGTCAGTTTGGTTAAATTTCTAGGAGTTTCAAGGAAGGTCTCTGTTCTATGACCAGAGTGTCTGAATTTTCTGCATCCTCTGCCACCCCCGCCCCTCCTGGATGGTGAAGCTGAGGCTTTGTGATGTCAAGCCACACCATGGCAACCACTGATTTTGGGCTGCCAGAGCTGAAGTAAGTGGCTCCTCATTAACCAAAAGAGTATATGTAGAGGCCAGGACCCTTTGAGTAGTGTCTGCTGCCTCAAGATAGCGAAACTTAATAAGACGATATTGTAGACTAGTAGAGATAAGGACTAAGACTCCAAACACAAGGATGGATGAAGAAACTGCAAGTCCATAAGTGAATTTATGTTTGTATTTTGGAGGGGGGGTGTGATGGATGTTGGTGGTCGCAGTCATGAGGAACAGGGTGTTGTGATAGTGCTGGCAGTGTATAATAATGAATTTTATTTCCTTTTTACATGGTAGACTATTTAATACTGTTAAACTATTGGAAGTATGGTCAACTCAAGATCTGAACATTTATGCCACAAGTGTTTCAGTTTTTCCTTTAACAACTTGGTCTAGAACAGCAATGCTGGATATTGGAGATACTAGAGAAGTGAGGTTTCACTTTAACAGTTTCACTGATGATTCACTTCATGTTACATTTGCCCCATACATATGTAAGATATTAGTAATAAGGGAAATTGGGTATGTTGTACATTGTTATTATCTTCACAATATTTCTGTAAATCTGGAACTACTCAAAAATAAAACATCCATTAAAACAACACTCAAAATCCTAGGAAATGGTAGCGACTGATCATAGTGGTAGGTACCACTGAAATGACGGGTGAGTATAGGAATTGTCTTAGAGGAAACACCACCTCCTTGCCATATCCTGGACTTTAATGGAGGTAGAGGAAATGAGAGAGAGAGAGAGGTCAGTTTGGTTAAATTTCTAGGAGTTAAGAGGAAGGTCTCTGTTCTGTAACCAGAGTGTCTGAATTTTCTGCATCCTCTGCCACCCCCGCCCCTCCTGGATGGTGAAGCTGAGGCTTTGTGATGTCAAGCCACACTATGGCAACCACTGATTTTGGGCTGCCAGAGCTGAAGTAAGTGGCTCCTCATTAACCAAAAGAGTATATGTAGAGGCCAGGACCCTTTGAGTAGTGTCTGTTGCCTCAAGATAGCGAAACTTAATAAGACGATATTGTAGACTAGTAGAGATAAGGAATAAGACTCCAAACACAAGGATGGATGAAGAAACTGCAAGTCCATAGTGAATTTATGTTTGTATTTTGGAGGGGGGGTGTGATGGATGTTGGTGGTCGCAGTCATGAGGAACAGGGTGTTGTGATAGTGCTGGCAGTGTATAATAATGAATTTGATTTCCTTTTTACATGGTAGACTATTTAATACTGTTAAACTATTGAAAGTATGGTCAACTCAAGATCTGAACATTTATGCCACAAGTGTTTCAGTTTTTCCTTTAACAACATGGTCTAGAACAGCAATGCTGGATATTGGAGATACTAGAGAAGTGAGGTTTCACTTTAACAGTTTCACTGATGATTCACTTCATGTTACATTTGCCCCATACATATGTAAGATATTAGTAATAAGGGAAGTTGGGTATGGTGTACATTGTTATTATCTTCACAATATTTCTGTAAATCTGGAACTACTCAAAAATAAAACATCCATTAAAACAACACTCAAAATCCTAGGAAATGGTAGCAACTGATCATAGTGGAAGGGACCACTGAAATGAAGGGGGAGTATGGGAATTGTCTTAGAGGAAACACCACCTCCTTGCCATATGCTGGGCTTTAATGGAAGTAGAGGAAATGAGAGAGAGAGAGAGGTCAGTTTGGTTAAATTTCTAGGAGTTAAGAGGAAGGTCTCTGTTCTATAACCAGAGTGTCTGAATTTTCTGCATCCTCTGCCACCCCTGCCCCTCCTGGATGGTGAAGCTGAGGCTTTGTGATGTCAAGCCACACCATGGCAACCACTGATTTTGGGCTGCCAGAGCTGAAGTAAGTGGCTCCTCATTAACCAAAAGAGTATATGTAGAGGCCAGGACCCTTTGAGTAGTGTCTGTTGCCTCAAGATAGCGAAACTTAATAAGACGATATTGTTGACTAGTAGAGATAAGGAATAAGACTCCAAACACAAGGATGGATGAAGAAACTGCAAGTCCATAAGTGAATTTATGTTTGTATTTTGGAGGGGGTGTGTGATGGATGGTGGTGGTTACAGTCATGAGGAACAAAGTGTTGTGTTAGGGCTGGCAGTGTATAATAATGAATTTGATTTCCTTTTTACATGGCAGACTATTGAATATTGTTAAACTATTGAAAGGATGGGCAGCTCAAGATGTGAAGTTTTAAGCCACAACTGGTACAGTATTTTTTATAACATCATGGTCTAGAACAGCATTGTTGGATATTGGCGATACCAGAGAAGTGAGGTTTGCCTCTGTTTCACTGATGGGGAGGGATATAAGAAGGGGGCAGGCATGTGAAAAGGGAGTAATGTAGACTTTTTAGTTGTGGCACCAGACAAGACATTCCATAATGAGCCAGGCCCTTAGAATAAGGACCAGGAGAAGTCTGAATGGGGATTTTTTTTCTCAACACTTTCTCATACTGGCAAGGAATAAAGAAGATGATGTTTAATTTAGGTTTGGATTGGGGGTGTGGGATGGGTGGTGGTGGTCGCAGGCATGAGGAACAGGGTGTTGTGTTAGTGCTGGCAGTGTATAATAATGAAGTTGATTTCCTTTTTACATGGTAGACTATTGAATATTGTTAAACTATTGAAAGGATGGTCAACTCAAGATCTGAAGTTTTATCCCACAACTGGTCCAGTTTTTCCTTTAACAACATGGTCTAGAACAGCATTGCTGGATATTGGAGATACTAGAGAAGTGAGGTTTCACTTTAACAGTTTCACTGATGATTCACTTCATGTTACATTTGCCCCATACATATGTAAGATATTAGTAATAAGGGAAATTGGGTATGTTGTACATTGTTATTATCTTCACAATATTTCTGTAAATCTGGAACTAGTCAAAAATAAAACATCCATTAAAACAACACTCAAAATCCTAGGAAATGGTAGCAACTGATCATAGTGGAAGAGACCACTGAAATGATGGGGGTGTATGGGAATTGTCTTAGAGGAAACACCACCTCCTTGCCATATGCTGGACTTTAATGGAAGTAGAGGAAATGAGAGAGAGAGAGAGGTCAGTTTGGTTAAATTTCTAGGAGTTAAGAGGAAGGTCTCTGTTCTATCACCAGAGTGTCTGAATTTTCTGCATCCTCTGCCACCCCCGCCCCTCCTGGATGGTGAAGCTGAGGCTTTGTGATGTCAAGCCACACCATGGCAACCACTGATTTTGGGCTGCCAGAGCTGAAGTAAGTGGCTCCTCATTAACCAAAAGAGTATATGTAGAGGCCAGGACACTTTGAGTAGTGTCTGTTGCCTCAAGATTGCGAAACTTAATAAGACGATATTGTAGACTAGTAGAGATAAGGAATAAGACTCCAAACACAAGGATGGATGAAGAAACTGCAAGTCCATAAGTGAATTTATGTTTGTATTTTGGAGGGGGTGTGTGATGGATGGTGGTGGTCGCAGTCATGAGGAACAAAGTGTTGTGTTAGGGCTGGCAGTGTATTATAATGAATTTGATTTCCTTTTTACATGGCAGACTATTGAATATTGTTAAACTATTGAAAGGATGGGCAGCTCAAGATGTGAAGTTTTAAGCCACAACTGGTACAGTATTTTTTATAACATCATGGTCTAGAACAGCATTGTTGGATATTGGCGATACTAGAGAAGTGAGGTTTGCCTCTGTTTCACTGATGGGGAGGGATATAAGAAGGGGGCAGGCATGTGAAAAGGGAGTAATGTAGACTTTTTAGTTGTGGCACCAGACAAGACATTCCATAATGAGCCAGGCCCTTAGAATAAGGACCAGGAGAAGTCTGAATGGGGATTTTTTTTTCTCAACACTTTCTCATAGTGGCAAGGAATAAAGAAGCTGATGTTTAATTTAGGTTTGGATTGGGGGTGTGGGATGGGTGGTGGTGGTCGCAGTCATGAGGAACAGGGTGTTGTGTTAGTGCTGGCAGTGTATAATAATGAAGTTGATTTCCTTTTTACATGGTAGACTATTGAATATTGTTAAACTATTGAAAGGATGGTCAGCGCAAGATCTGAAGTTTTATGCCACAACTGGTCCAGTTTTTCCTTTAACAACATGGTCTAGAACAGCATTGCTGGATATTGGAGATACTAGAGAAGTGAGGTTTCACTCTGTTTCACTGATGATTCACTTCATGTTACATTTACCCCATACATAAGTAAGATATTAGTAATAAGGGAAATTGGGTATGGTGTACATGGCTATGATCTTCACAATTTTTCTGTAAATCTGGAACTAATCTAAAATAAAAAAAATCCATTAAAACAACACTCCGAAACCTAGGAAATGGTAGCAACTGATCATAGTGGAATGGACCACTGAAATGACAGGGGAGTATGGGAATTGTCTTAGAGGAAACACCACCTCCCTGCCATATGCTGGACTATAATGGAACTGGAGGAAATGAGATAGAGAGCTCAGTTTGGGAAAAATTTTAGGAGTTAAGAGGGAGGTCTCTGTTCTATGACCAGTGTCTAAGATTTCTGCATCCTCTTACACCCTCGCGACCTCCTGGATGGTGAAGCTGAGGCTTTGTGATTTCAAGCCACAGCATGGCAACCACTGATTTTGGGCAACCAGAGCTGAAGTGAGTGGCTCCTCATTAATCTAAAGAGTATATGTAGAGGCCAGGAGCCTTTGAGTAGTGTCTGTTGCCTCAAGATAGCGAAACTTAATAAGACGATATTGTAGACTAGTAGAGATAAGGAATAAGACTCCAAACACAAGGATGGATGAAGAAACTGCAAGTCCATAAGTGAATTTATGTTTGTATTTTGGAGGGGGGGTGTGATGGATGTTGGTGGTCGCAGTCATGAGGAACAGGGTGTTGTGATAGTGCTGGCAGTGTATAATAATGAATTTGATTTCCTTTTTACATGGTAGACTATTTAATACTGTTAAACTATTGAAAGTATGGTCAACTCAAGATCTGAACATTTATGCCACAAGTGTTTCAGTTTTTCCTTTAACAACTTGGTCTAGAACAGCAATGCTGGATATTGGAGATACTAGAGAAGTGAGGTTTCACTTTAACAGTTTCACTGATGATTCACTTCATGTTACATTTGCCCCATACATATGTAAGATATTAGTAATAAGGGAAATTGGGTATGGTGTACATTGTTATTATCTTCACAATATTTCTGTAAATCTGGAACTACTCAAAAATAAAACATCCATTAAAACAACACTCAAAATCCTAGGAAATGGTAGCAACTGATCATAGTGGAAGGGACCACTGAAATGACGGGGGAGTATGGGAATTGTCTTAGAGGAAACACCACCTCCTTGCCATATGCTGGACTTTAATGGAAGTAGAGGAAATGAGAGAGAGAGAGAGGTCAGTTTGGTTAAATTTCTAGGAGTTTCGAGGAAGGTCTCTGTTCTATGACCAGAGTGCCTGAATTTTCTGCATCCTCTGCCACCCCCGCCCCTCCTGGATGGTGAAGCTGAGGCTTTGTGATGTCAAGCCACACCATGGCAACCACTGATTTTGGGCTGCCAGAGCTGAAGTAAGTGGCTCCTCATTAACCAAAAGACTATATGTAGAGGCCAGGACCCTTTGAGTAGTGTCTGTTGCCTCAAGATAGCGAAACTTAATAAGACGATATTGTAGACTAGTAGAGATAAGGAATAAGACTCCAAACACAAGGATGGATGAAGAAACTGCAAGTCCATAAGTGAATTTATGTTTGTATTTTGGAGGGGGGGTGTGATGGATGTTGGTGGTCGCAGTCATGAGGAACAGGGTGTTGTGATAGTGCTGGCAGTGTATAATAATGAATTTGATTTCCTTTTTACATGGTAGACTATTTAATACTGTTAAACTATTGAAAGTATGGTCAACTTAAGATCTGAACATTTATGCCACAAGTGTTTCAGTTTTTCCTTTAACAACTTGGTCTAGAACAGCAATGCTGGATATTGGAGATACTAGAGAAGTGAGGTTTCACTTTAACAGTTTCACTGATGATTCACTTCATGTTACATTTGCCCCATACATATGTAAGATATTGGTAATGAGGGAAATTGGGTATGGTGTACATTGTTATTATCTTCACAATATTTCTGTAAATCTGGAACTACTCAAAAATAAAACATCCATTAAAACAACACTCAAAATCCTAGGAAATGGTAGCAACTGATCATAGTGGAAGGGACCACTGAAATGAAGGGGGAGTATGGGAATTGTCTTAGAGGAAACACCACCTCCTTGCCATATGCTGGACTTTAATGGAAGTAGAGGAAATGAGAGAGAGAGGTCAGTTTGGTTAAATTTCTAGGAGTTACGAGGAAGGTCTCTGTTCTATAACCAGAGTGTCTGAATTTTCTGCATCCTCTGCCACCCCCGCCCCTCCTGGATGGTGAAGCTGAGGCTTTGTGATGTCAAGCCACACCATGGCAACCACTGATTTTGGGCTGCCAGAGCTGAAGTAAGTGGCTCCTCATTAACCAAAAGAGTATATGTAGAGGCCAGGACCCTTTGAGTAGTGTCTGTTGCCTCAAGATAGCGAAACTTAATAAGACGATATTGTAGACTAGTAGAGATAAGGAATAAGACTCCAAACACAAGGATGGATGAAGAAACTGCAAGTCCATAAGTGAATTTATGTTTGTATTTTGGAGGGTGGGTGTGATGGATGTTGGTGGTCGCAGTCATGAGGAACAGGGTGTTGTGATAGTGCTGGCAGTGTATAATAATGAATTTGATTTCCTTTTTACATGGTAGACTATTTAATACTGTTAAACTATTGAAAGTATGGTCAACTCAAGATCTGAACATTTATGCCACAAGTGTTTCAGTTTTTCCTTTAACAACATGGTCTAGAACAGCAATGCTGGATATTGGAGATACTAGAGAAGTGAGGTTTCACTTTAACAGTTTCACTGATGATTCACTTCATGTTACATTTGCCCCATACATATGTAAGATATTAGTAATAAGGGAAGTTGGGTATGGTGTACATTGTTATTATCTTCACAATATTTCTGTAAATCTGGAACTACTCAAAAATAAAACATCCATTAAAACAACACTCAAAATCCTAGGAAATGGTAGCAACTGATCATAGTGGAAGGGACCACTGAAATGAAGGGGGAGTATGGGAATTGTCTTAGAGGAAACACCACCTCCTTGCCATATGCTGGGCTTTAATGGAAGTAGAGGAAATGAGAGAGAGAGAGAGGTCAGTTTGGTTAAATTTCTAGGAGTTAAGAGGAAGGTCTCTGTTCTATAACCAGAGTGTCTGAATTTTCTGCATCCTCTGCCACCCCTGCCCCTCCTGGATGGTGAAGCTGAGGCTTTGTGATGTCAAGCCACACCATGGCAACCACTGATTTTGGGCTGCCAGAGCTGAAGTAAGTGGCTCCTCATTAACCAAAAGAGTATATGTAGAGGCCAGGACCCTTTGAGTAGTGTCTGTTGCCTCAAGATAGCGAAACTTAATAAGACGATATTGTTGACTAGTAGAGATAAGGAATAAGACTCCAAACACAAGGATGGATGAAGAAACTGCAAGTCCATAAGTGAATTTATGTTTGTATTTTGGAGGGGGTGTGTGATGGATGGTGGTGGTTACAGTCATGAGGAACAAAGTGTTGTGTTAGGGCTGGCAGTGTATAATAATGAATTTGATTTCCTTTTTACATGGCAGACTATTGAATATTGTTAAACTATTGAAAGGATGGGCAGCTCAAGATGTGAAGTTTTAAGCCACAACTGGTACAGTATTTTTTATAACATCATGGTCTAGAACAGCATTGTTGGATATTGGCGATACCAGAGAAGTGAGGTTTGCCTCTGTTTCACTGATGGGGAGGGATATAAGAAGGGGGCAGGCATGTGAAAAGGGAGTAATGTAGACTTTTTAGTTGTGGCACCAGACAAGACATTCCATAATGAGCCAGGCCCTTAGAATAAGGACCAGGAGAAGTCTGAATGGGGATTTTTTTTCTCAACACTTTCTCATACTGGCAAGGAATAAAGAAGATGATGTTTAATTTAGGTTTGGATTGGGGGTGTGGGATGGGTGGTGGTGGTCGCAGGCATGAGGAACAGGGTGTTGTGTTAGTGCTGGCAGTGTATAATAATGAAGTTGATTTCCTTTTTACATGGTAGACTATTGAATATTGTTAAACTATTGAAAGGATGGTCAACTCAAGATCTGAAGTTTTATCCCACAACTGGTCCAGTTTTTCCTTTAACAACATGGTCTAGAACAGCATTGCTGGATATTGGAGATACTAGAGAAGTGAGGTTTCACTTTAACAGTTTCACTGATGATTCACTTCATGTTACATTTGCCCCATACATATGTAAGATATTAGTAATAAGGGAAATTGGGTATGTTGTACATTGTTATTATCTTCACAATATTTCTGTAAATCTGGAACTAGTCAAAAATAAAACATCCATTAAAACAACACTCAAAATCCTAGGAAATGGTAGCAACTGATCATAGTGGAAGAGACCACTGAAATGATGGGGGTGTATGGGAATTGTCTTAGAGGAAACACCACCTCCTTGCCATATGCTGGACTTTAATGGAAGTAGAGGAAATGAGAGAGAGAGAGAGGTCAGTTTGGTTAAATTTCTAGGAGTTAAGAGGAAGGTCTCTGTTCTATCACCAGAGTGTCTGAATTTTCTGCATCCTCTGCCACCCCCGCCCCTCCTGGATGGTGAAGCTGAGGCTTTGTGATGTCAAGCCACACCATGGCAACCACTGATTTTGGGCTGCCAGAGCTGAAGTAAGTGGCTCCTCATTAACCAAAAGAGTATATGTAGAGGCCAGGACACTTTGAGTAGTGTCTGTTGCCTCAAGATTGCGAAACTTAATAAGACGATATTGTAGACTAGTAGAGATAAGGAATAAGACTCCAAACACAAGGATGGATGAAGAAACTGCAAGTCCATAAGTGAATTTATGTTTGTATTTTGGAGGGGGTGTGTGATGGATGGTGGTGGTCGCAGTCATGAGGAACAAAGTGTTGTGTTAGGGCTGGCAGTGTATTATAATGAATTTGATTTCCTTTTTACATGGCAGACTATTGAATATTGTTAAACTATTGAAAGGATGGGCAGCTCAAGATGTGAAGTTTTAAGCCACAACTGGTACAGTATTTTTTATAACATCATGGTCTAGAACAGCATTGTTGGATATTGGCGATACTAGAGAAGTGAGGTTTGCCTCTGTTTCACTGATGGGGAGGGATATAAGAAGGGGGCAGGCATGTGAAAAGGGAGTAATGTAGACTTTTTAGTTGTGGCACCAGACAAGACATTCCATAATGAGCCAGGCCCTTAGAATAAGGACCAGGAGAAGTCTGAATGGGGATTTTTTTTTCTCAACACTTTCTCATAGTGGCAAGGAATAAAGAAGCTGATGTTTAATTTAGGTTTGGATTGGGGGTGTGGGATGGGTGGTGGTGGTCGCAGTCATGAGGAACAGGGTGTTGTGTTAGTGCTGGCAGTGTATAATAATGAAGTTGATTTCCTTTTTACATGGTAGACTATTGAATATTGTTAAACTATTGAAAGGATGGTCAGCGCAAGATCTGAAGTTTTATGCCACAACTGGTCCAGTTTTTCCTTTAACAACATGGTCTAGAACAGCATTGCTGGATATTGGAGATACTAGAGAAGTGAGGTTTCACTCTGTTTCACTGATGATTCACTTCATGTTACATTTACCCCATACATAAGTAAGATATTAGTAATAAGGGAAATTGGGTATGGTGTACATGGCTATGATCTTCACAATTTTTCTGTAAATCTGGAACTAATCTAAAATAAAAAAATCCATTAAAACAACACTCCGAAACCTAGGAAATGGTAGCAACTGATCATAGTGGAATGGACCACTGAAATGACAGGGGAGTATGGGAATTGTCTTAGAGGAAACACCACCTCCCTGCCATATGCTGGACTATAATGGAACTGGAGGAAATGAGATAGAGAGCTCAGTTTGGGAAAAATTTTAGGAGTTAAGAGGGAGGTCTCTGTTCTATGACCAGTGTCTAAGATTTCTGCATCCTCTTACACCCTCGCGACCTCCTGGATGGTGAAGCTGAGGCTTTGTGATTTCAAGCCACAGCATGGCAACCACTGATTTTGGGCAACCAGAGCTGAAGTGAGTGGCTCCTCATTAATCTAAAGAGTATATGTAGAGGCCAGGAGCCTTTGAGTAGTGTCTGTTGCCTCAAGATAGCGAAACTTAATAAGACGATATTGTAGACTAGTAGAGATAAGGAATAAGACTCCAAACACAAGGATGGATGAAGAAACTGCAAGTCCATAAGTGAATTTATGTTTGTATTTTGGAGGGGGGGTGTGATGGATGTTGGTGGTCGCAGTCATGAGGAACAGGGTGTTGTGATAGTGCTGGCAGTGTATAATAATGAATTTGATTTCCTTTTTACATGGTAGACTATTTAATACTGTTAAACTATTGAAAGTATGGTCAACTCAAGATCTGAACATTTATGCCACAAGTGTTTCAGTTTTTCCTTTAACAACTTGGTCTAGAACAGCAATGCTGGATATTGGAGATACTAGAGAAGTGAGGTTTCACTTTAACAGTTTCACTGATGATTCACTTCATGTTACATTTGCCCCATACATATGTAAGATATTAGTAATAAGGGAAATTGGGTATGGTGTACATTGTTATTATCTTCACAATATTTCTGTAAATCTGGAACTACTCAAAAATAAAACATCCATTAAAACAACACTCAAAATCCTAGGAAATGGTAGCAACTGATCATAGTGGAAGGGACCACTGAAATGACGGGGGAGTATGGGAATTGTCTTAGAGGAAACACCACCTCCTTGCCATATGCTGGACTTTAATGGAAGTAGAGGAAATGAGAGAGAGAGAGAGGTCAGTTTGGTTAAATTTCTAGGAGTTTCGAGGAAGGTCTCTGTTCTATGACCAGAGTGCCTGAATTTTCTGCATCCTCTGCCACCCCCGCCCCTCCTGGATGGTGAAGCTGAGGCTTTGTGATGTCAAGCCACACCATGGCAACCACTGATTTTGGGCTGCCAGAGCTGAAGTAAGTGGCTCCTCATTAACCAAAAGACTATATGTAGAGGCCAGGACCCTTTGAGTAGTGTCTGTTGCCTCAAGATAGCGAAACTTAATAAGACGATATTGTAGACTAGTAGAGATAAGGAATAAGACTCCAAACACAAGGATGGATGAAGAAACTGCAAGTCCATAAGTGAATTTATGTTTGTATTTTGGAGGGGGGGTGTGATGGATGTTGGTGGTCGCAGTCATGAGGAACAGGGTGTTGTGATAGTGCTGGCAGTGTATAATAATGAATTTGATTTCCTTTTTACATGGTAGACTATTTAATACTGTTAAACTATTGAAAGTATGGTCAACTTAAGATCTGAACATTTATGCCACAAGTGTTTCAGTTTTTCCTTTAACAACTTGGTCTAGAACAGCAATGCTGGATATTGGAGATACTAGAGAAGTGAGGTTTCACTTTAACAGTTTCACTGATGATTCACTTCATGTTACATTTGCCCCATACATATGTAAGATATTGGTAATGAGGGAAATTGGGTATGGTGTACATTGTTATTATCTTCACAATATTTCTGTAAATCTGGAACTACTCAAAAATAAAACATCCATTAAAACAACACTCAAAATCCTAGGAAATGGTAGCAACTGATCATAGTGGAAGGGACCACTGAAATGAAGGGGGAGTATGGGAATTGTCTTAGAGGAAACACCACCTCCTTGCCATATGCTGGACTTTAATGGAAGTAGAGGAAATGAGAGAGAGAGGTCAGTTTGGTTAAATTTCTAGGAGTTACGAGGAAGGTCTCTGTTCTATAACCAGAGTGTCTGAATTTTCTGCATCCTCTGCCACCCCCGCCCCTCCTGGATGGTGAAGCTGAGGCTTTGTGATGTCAAGCCACACCATGGCAACCACTGATTTTGGGCTGCCAGAGCTGAAGTAAGTGGCTCCTCATTAACCAAAAGAGTATATGTAGAGGCCAGGACCCTTTGAGTAGTGTCTGTTGCCTCAAGATAGCGAAACTTAATAAGACGATATTGTAGACTAGTAGAGATAAGGAATAAGACTCCAAACACAAGGATGGATGAAGAAACTGCAAGTCCATAAGTGAATTTATGTTTGTATTTTGGAGGGTGGGTGTGATGGATGTTGGTGGTCGCAGTCATGAGGAACAGGGTGTTGTGATAGTGCTGGCAGTGTATAATAATGAATTTGATTTCCTTTTTACATGGTAGACTATTTAATACTGTTAAACTATTGAAAGTATGGTCAACTCAAGATCTGAACATTTATGCCACAAGTGTTTCAGTTTTTCCTTTAACAACTTGGTCTAGAAGAGCAATGCTGGACATTGGAGATACTAGAGAAGTGAGGTTTCACTTTAACAGTTTCACTGATGATTCACTTCATGTTACATTTGCCCCATACATATGTAAGATATTAGTAATAAGGGGAATTGCTTATGGTGTACATTGTTATTATCTTCACAATATTTCTGTAAATCTGGAACTACTCAAAAATAAAACATCCATTAAAACAACACTCAAAATCCTAGGAAATGGTAGCAACTGATCATAGTGGAAGGGACCACTGAAATGACGGGGGAGTATGGGAATTGTCTTAGAGGAAACACCACCTCCTTGCCATATGCTGGGCTTTAATGGAAGTAGAGGAAATGAGAGAGAGAGAGAGGTCAGTTTGGTTAAATTTCTAGCAGTTTCGAGGAAGGTCTCTGTTCTATGACCAGAGTGTCTGAATTTTCTGCATCCTCTGCCACCCCCGCCCCTCCTGGATGGTGAAGCTGAGGCTTTGTGATGTCAAGCCACACCATGGCAACCACTGATTTTGGGCTGCCAGAGCTGAAGTAAGTGGCTCCTCATTAACCAAAAGAGTATATGTAGAGGCCAGGACCCTTTGAGTAGTGTCTGTTGCCTCAAGATAGCGAAACTTAATAAGACGATATTGTAGACTAGTAGAGATAAGGAATAAGACTCCAAACACAAGGATGGATGAAGAAACTGCAAGTCCATAAGTGAATTTGTGTTTGTATTTTGGATGGGGTGTGTAATGGATGGTGGTGGTCACAGTCATGAGGAACAAAGTGTTGTGTTAGGGCTGGCAGTGTATTATAATGAATTTGATTTCCTTTTTACATGGCGAACTATTGAATATTGTTAAACTATTGAAAGATGGGCAGCTCAAGATGTGAAGTTTTAAGCCACAACTGGTACAGTATTTTTTATAACATCATGGTCTAGAACAGCATTGTTGGATATTGGCGATACTAGAGAAGTGAGGTTTGCCTCTGTTTCACTGATGGGGAGGGATATAAGAAGGGGGCAGGCATGTGAAAAGGGAGTAATGTAGACTTTTTAGTTGTGGCACCAGACAAGACATTCCATAATGAGCCAGGCCCTTAGAATAAGGACCAGGAGAAGTCTGAATGGGGATTTTTTTTCTCAACACTTTCTCATACTGGCAAGGAATAAAGAAGCTGATGTTTAATTTAGGTTTGGATTGGGGGTGTGGGATGGGTGGTGGTGGTCGCAGTCATGAGGAACAGGGTGTTGTGTTAGTGCTGGCAGTGTATAATAATGAAGTTGATTTCCTTTTTACATGGTAGACTATTGAATATTGTTAAACTATTGAAAGGATGGTCAGCGCAAGATCTGAAGTTTTATGCCACAACTGGTCCAGTTTTTCCTTTAACAACATGGTCTAGAACAGCATTGCTGGATATTGGAGATACTAGAGAAGTGAGGTTTCACTCTGTTTCACTGATGATTCACTTCATGTTACATTTACCCCATACATAAGTAAGATATTAGTAATAAGGGAAATTGGGTATGGTGTACATGGCTATTATCTTCACAATTTTTCTGTAAATCTGGAACTAATCTAAAATAAAAAAAATCCATTAAAACAACACTCCGAAACCTAGGAAATGGTAGCAACTGATCAGAGTGGAATGGACCACTGAAATGACGGGGGAGTATGGGAATTGTCTTAGAGGAAACACCACCTCCCTGCCATATGCTGGACTATAATGGAACTGGAGGAAATGAGATAGAGAGCTCAGTTTGGGAAAAATTTTAGGAGTTAAGAGGGAGGTCTCTGTTCTATGACCAGTGTCTGAGATGTCTGCATCCTCTTACACCCTCGCGACCTCCTGGATGGTGAAGCTGAGGCTTTGTGATTTCAAGCCACAGCATGTTAACCACTGATTTTGGGCAACCAGAGCTGAAGTGAGTGGCTCCTCATTAATCTAAAGAGTATATGTAGAGGCCAGGAGCCTTTGAGTAGTGTCTGTTGCCTCAAGATAGCGAAACTTAATAAGACGATATTGTAGACTAGTAGAGATAAGGAATAAGACTCCAAACACAAGGATGGATGAAGAAACTGCAAGTCCATAAGTAAATTTATGTTTGTATTTTGGAGGAGGGGTGTGATGGATGTTGGTGGTCGCAGTCATGAGGAACAGGGTGTTGTGATAGTGCTGGCAGTGTATAATAATGAATTTGATTTCGTTTTTACGTGGTAGACTATTTAATACTGTTAAACTATTGAAAGTATGGTCAACTCAATATCTGAACATTTATGCCACAAGTGTTTCAGTTTTTCCTTTAACAACTTGGTCTAGAACAGCAATGCTGGATATTGGAGATACTAGAGAAGTGAGGTTTCACTTTAACAGTTTCACTGATGATTCACTTCATGTTACATTTGCCCCATACATATGTAAGATATTAGTAATAAGGGAAATTGGGTATGGTGTACATTGTTATTATCTTCACAATATTTCTGTTAATCTGGAACTACTCAAAAATAAAACATCCATTAAAACAACACTCAAAATCCTAGGAAATGGTAGCAACTGATCATAATGGAAGGGACCACTGAAATGACGGGGGAGTATGGGAATTGTCTTAGAGGAAACACCACCTGCTTGCTATATGCTGGACTTTAATGGAAGTAGAGGAAATGAGAGAGAGAGAGAGGTCAGTTTGGTTAAATTTCTAGGAGTTAAGAGGAAGGTCTCTGTTCTATAACCAGAGTGTCTGAATTTTCTGCATCCTCTGCCACCCCCGCCCCTCCTGGATGGTGAAGCTGAGGCTTTGTGATGTCAAGCCACACCATGGCAACCACTGATTTTGGGCTGCCAGAGCTGAAGTAAGTGGCTCCTCATTAACCAAAAGAGTATATGTAGAGGCCAGGACCCTTTGAGTAGTGTCTGTTGCCTCAAGATAGCGAAACTTAATAAGACGATATTGTAGACTAGTAGAGATAAGGAATAAGACTCCAAACACAAGGATGGATGAAGAAACTGCAAGTCCATAAGTGAATTTATGTTTGTATTTTGGAGGGGGGGTGTGATGGATGTTGGTGGTCGCAGTCATGAGGAACAGGGTGTTGTGATAGTGCTGGCAGTGTATAATAATGAATTTGATTTCCTTTTTACATGGTAGACTATTTAATACTGTTAAACTATTGGAAGTATGGTCAACTCAAGATCTGAACATTTATGCCACAAGTGTTTCAGTTTTTCCTTTAACAACTTGGTCTAGAACAGCAATGCTGGATATTGGAGATACTAGAGAAGTGAGGTTTCACTTTAACAGTTTCACTGATGATTCACTTCATGTTACATTTGCCCCATATATATGTAAGATATTAGTAATAAGGGAAATTGGGTATGGTGTACATTGTTATTATCTTCACAATATTTCTGTAAATCTGGAACTAGTCAAAAATAAAACATCCATTAAAACAACACTCAAAATCCTAGGAAATGGTAGCAACTGATCATAGTGGAAGAGACCACTGAAATAACGGGGGAGTATGGGAATTGTCTTAGAGGAAACACCACCTCCTTGCCATATGCTGGACTTTAATGGAAGTAGAGGAAATGAGAGAGAGAGGTCAGTTTGGTTAAATTTCTAGGAGTTTCAAGGAAGGTCTCTGTTCTATGACCAGAGTGTCTGAATTTTCTGCATCCTCTGCCACCCCCGCCCCTCCTGGATGGTGAAGCTGAGGCTTTGTGATGTCAAGCCACACCATGGCAACCACTGATTTTGGGCTGCCAGAGCTGAAGTAAGTGGCTCCTCATTAACCAAAAGAGTATATGTAGAGGCCAGGACCCTTTGAGTAGTGTCTGTTGCCTCAAGATAGCGAAACTTAATAAGACGATATTGTAGACTAGTAGAGATAAGGAATAAGACTCCAAACACAAGGATGGATGAAGAAACTGCAAGTCCATAAGTGAATTTGTGTTTGTATTTTGGAGGGGGTGTGTGATGGATGGTGGTGGTCGCAGTCATGAGGAACAAAGTGTTGTGTTAGGGCTGGCAGTGTATTATAATGAATTTGATTTCCTTTTTACATGGCAGACTACTGAATATTGTTAAACTATTGAAAGGATGGGCAGCTCAAGGTGTGAAGTTTTAAGCCACAACTGGTACAGTATTTTTTATAACATCATGGTCTAGAACAGCATTGTTGGATATTGGCGATACTAGAGAAGTGAGGTTTGCCTCTGTTTCACTGATGGGGAGGGATATAAGAAGGGGGCAGGCATGTGAAAAGGGAGTAATGTAGACTTTTTAGTTGTGGCACCAGACAAGACATTCCATAATGAGCCAGGCCCTTAGAATAAGGACCAGGAGAAGTCTGAATGGGGATTTTTTTTTCTCAACACTTTCTCATAGTGGCAAGGAATAAAGAAGCTGATGTTTAATTTAGGTTTGGATTGGGGGTGTGGGATGGGTGGTGGTGGTCGCAGTCATGAGGAACAGGGTGTTGTGTTAGTGCTGGCAGTGTATAATAATGAAGTTGATTTCCTTTTTACATGGTAGACTATTGAATATTGTTAAACTATTGAAAGGATGGTCAGCGCAAGATCTGAAGTTTTATGCCACAACTGGTCCAGTTTTTCCTTTAACAACATGGTCTAGAACAGCATTGCTGGATATTGGAGATACTAGAGAAGTGAGGTTTCACTCTGTTTCACTGATGATTCACTTCATGTTACATTTACCCCATACATAAGTAAGATATTAGTAATAAGGGAAATTGGGTATGGTGTACATGGCTATTATCTTCACAATTTTTCTGTAAATCTGGAACTAATCTAAAATTAAAAAAATCCATTAAAACAACACTCCGAAACCTAGGAAATGGTAGCAACTGATCATAGTGGAATGGACCACTGAAATGACGGGGGAGTATGGGAATTGTCTTAGAAGAAACACCAACTCCCTGCCATATGCTGGACTATAATGGAACTGGAGGAAATGAGATAGAGAGCTCAGTTTGGGAAAAATTTTAGGAGTTAAGAGGGAGGTCTCTGTTCTATGACCAGTGTCTGAGATGTCTGCATCCTCTTACACCCTCGCGACCTCCTGGATGGTGAAGCTGAGGCTTTGTGATTTCAAGCCACAGCATGTTAACCACTGATTTTGGGCAACCAGAGCTGAAGTGAGTGGCTCCTCATTAATCTAAAGAGTATATGTAGAGGCCAGGAGCCTTTGAGTAGTGTCTGTTGCCTCAAGATAGCGAAACTTAATAAGACGATATTGTAGACTAGTAGAGATAAGGAATAAGACTCCAAACACAAGGATGGATGAAGAAACTGCAAGTCCATAAGTAAATTTATGTTTGTATTTCGGAGGGGGGGTGTGATGGATGTTGGTGGTCGCAGTCATGAGGAACAGTGTGTTGTGATAGTGCTGGCAGTGTATAATAATGAATTTGATTTCGTTTTTACGTGGTAGACTATTTAATACTGTTAAACTATTGAAAGTATGGTCAACTCAATATCTGAACATTTATGCCACAAGTGTTTCAGTTTTTCCTTTAACAACTTGGTCTAGAACAGCAATGCTGGATATTGGAGATATTAGAGAAGTGAGGTTTCACTTTAACAGTTTCACTGATGATTCACTTCATGTTACATTTGCCCCATACATATGTAAGATATTAGTAATAAGGGAAATTGGGTATGGTGTACATTGTTATTATCTTCACAATATTTCTGTTAATTTGGAACTACTCAAAAATAAAACATCCATTAAAACAACACTCAAAATCCTAGGAAATGGTAGCAACTGATCATAATGGAAGGGACCACTGAAATGACGGGGGAGTATGGGAATTGTCTTAGAGGAAACACCACCTGCTTGCTATATGCTGGACTTTAATGGAAGTAGAGGAAATGAGAGAGAGAGAGAGGTCAGTTTGGTTAAATTTCTAGGAGTTAAGAGGAAGGTCTCTGTTCTATAACCAGAGTGTCTGAATTTTCTGCATCCTCTGCCACCCCCGCCCCTCCTGGATGGTGAAGCTGAGGCTTTGTGATGTCAAGCCACACCATGGCAACCACTGATTTTGGGCTGCCAGAGCTGAAGTAAGTGGCTCCTCATTAACCAAAAGAGTATATGTAGAGGCCAGGACCCTTTGAGTAGTGTCTGTTGCCTCAAGATAGCGAAACTTAATAGGACGATATTTAGACTAGTAGAGATAAGGAATAAGACTCCAAACACAAGGATGGATGAAGAAACTGCAAGTCCATAAGTGAATTTATGTTTGTATTTTGGAGGGGGGGTGTGATGGATGTTGGTGGTCGCAGTCATGAGGAACAGGGTGTTGTGATAGTGCTGGCAGTGTATAATAATGAATTTGATTTCCTTTTTACATGGTAGACTATTTAATACTGTTAAACTATTGGAAGTATGGTCAACTCAAGATCTGAACATTTATGCCACAAGTGTTTCAGTTTTTCCTTTAACAACTTGGTCTAGAACAGCAATGCTGGATATTGGAGATACTAGAGAACTGAGGTTTCACTTTAACAGTTTCACTGATGATTCACTTCATGTTACATTTGCCCCATACATATGTAAGATATTAGTAATAAGGGAAATTGGGTATGGTGTACATTGTTATTATCTTCACAATATTTCTGTAAATCTGGAACTAGTCAAAAATAAAACATCCATTAAAACAACACTCAAAATCCTAGGAAATGGTAGCAACTGATCATAGTGGAAGAGACCACTGAAATAACGGGGGAGTATGGGAATTGTCTTAGAGGAAACACCACCTCCTTGCCATATGCTGGACTTTAATGGAAGTAGAGGAAATGAGAGAGAGAGAGAGGTCAGTTTGGTTAAATTTCTAGGAGTTTCAAGGAAGGTCTCTGTTCTATGACCAGAGTGTCTGAATTTTCTGCATCCTCTGCCACCCCCGCCCCTCCTGGATGGTGAAGCTGAGGCTTTGTGATGTCAAGCCACACCATGGCAACCACTGATTTTGGGCTGCCAGAGCTGAAGTAAGTGGCTCCTCATTAACCAAAAGAGTATATGTAGAGGCCAGGACCATTTGAGTAGTGTCTGTTGCCTCAAGATAGCGAAACTTAATAAGACGATATTGTAGACTAGTAGAGATAAGGAATAAGACTCCAAACACAAGGATGGATGAAGAAACTGCAAGTCCATAAGTGAATTTATGTTTGTATTTTGGAGGGGGGGTGTGATGGATGTTGGTGGTCGCAGTCATGAGGAACAGGGTGTTGTGATAGTGCTGGCAGTGTATAATAATGAATTTGATTTCCTTTTTACATGGTAGACTATTTAATACTGTTAAACTATTGAAAGTATGGTCAACTCAAGATCTGAACATTTATGCCACAAGTGTTTCAGTTTTTCCTTTAACAACTTGGTCTAGAACAGCAATGCTGGATATTGGAGATACTAGAGAAGTGAGGTTTCACTTTAACAGTTTCACTGATGATTCACTTCATGTTACATTTGCCCCATACATATGTAAGATATTAGTAGTAAGGGAAGTTGGGTATGGTGTACATTGTTATTATCTTCACAATATTTCTGTAAATCTGGAACTACTCAAAAATAAAACATCCATTAAAACAACACTCAAAATCCTAGGAAATGGTAGCAACTGATCATAGTGGAAGGGACCACTGAAATGACGGGGGAGTATGGGAATTGTCTTAGAGGAAACACCACCTCCTTGCCATATGCTGGGCTTTAATGGAAGTAGAGGAAATGAGAGAGAGAGAGAGGTCAGTTTGGTTAAATTTCTAGGAGTTAAGAGGAAGGTCTCTGTTCTATAACCAGAGTGTCTGAATTTTCTGCATCCTCTGCCACCCCCGCCCCTCCTGGATGGTGAAGCTGAGGCTTTGTGATGTCAAGCCACACCATGGCAACCACTGATTTTGGGCTGCCAGAGCTGAAGTAAGTGGCTCCTCATTAACCAAAAGAGTATATGTAGAGGCCAGGACCCTTTGAGTAGTGTCTGTTGCCTCAAGATAGCGAAACTTAATAAGACGATATTGTAGACTAGTAGAGATAAGGAATAAGACTCCAAACACAAGGATGGATGAAGAAACTGCAAGTCCATAAGTGAATTTGTGTTTGTATTTTGGAGGGGGTGTGTGATGGATGGTGGTGGTCGCAGTCATGAGGAACAAAGTGTTGTGTTAGGGCTGGCAGTGTATTATAATGAATTTGATTTCCTTTTTACATGGCAGACTACTGAATATTGTTAAACTATTGAAAGGATGGGCAGCTCAAGGTGTGAAGTTTTAAGCCACAACTGGTACAGTATTTTTTATAACATCATGGTCTAGAACAGCATTGTTGGATATTGGCGATACTAGAGAAGTGAGGTTTGCCTCTGTTTCACTGATGGGGAGGGATATAAGAAGGGGGCAGGCATGTGAAAAGGGAGTAATGTAGACTTTTTAGTTGTGGCACCAGACAAGACATTCCATAATGAGCCAGGCCCTTAGAATAAGGACCAGGAGAAGTCTGAATGGGGATTTTTTTTTCTCAACACTTTCTCATAGTGGCAAGGAATAAAGAAGCTGATGTTTAATTTAGGTTTGGATTGGGGGTGTGGGATGGGTGGTGGTGGTCGCAGTCATGAGGAACAGGGTGTTGTGTTAGTGCTGGCAGTGTATAATAATGAAGTTGATTTCCTTTTTACATGGTAGACTATTGAATATTGTTAAACTATTGAAAGGATGGTCAACTCAAGATCTGAAGTTTTATGCCACAACTGGTCCAGTTTTTCCTTTAACAACATGGTCTAGAACAGCATTGCTGGATATTGGAGATACTAGAGAAGTGAGGTTTCACTCTGTTTCACTGATGATTCACTTCATGTTACATTTACCCCATACATAAGTAAGATATTAGTAATAAGGGAAATTGGGTATGGTGTACATGGCTATTATCTTCACAATTTTTCTGTAAATCTGGAACTAATCTAAAATAAAAAAAAATCCATTAAAACAACACTCCGAAACCTAGGAAATGGTAGCAACTGATCAGAGTGGAATGGACCACTGAAATGACGGGGGAGTATGGGAATTGTCTTAGAGGAAACACCACCTCCCTGCCATATGCTGGACTATAATGGAACTGGAGGAAATGAGATAGAGAGCTCAGTTTGGGAAAAATTTTAGGTGTTAAGAGGGAGGTCTCTGTTCTATGACCAGTGTCTGAGATTTCTGCATCCTCTTACACCCTCGCGACCTCCTGGATGGTGAAGCTGAGGCTTTGTGATTTCAAGCCACAGCATGGCAACCACTGATTTTGGGCAACCAGAGCTGAGGTGAGTGGCTCCTCATTGATCTAAAGAGTATATGTAGAGGCCAGGAGCCTTTGAGTAGTGTCTGTTGCCTCAAGATAGCGAAACTTAATAAGACGATATTGTAGACTAGTAGAGATAAGGAATAAGACTCCAAACACAAGGATGGATGAAGAAACTGCAAGTCCAAAGTGAATTTATGTTTGTATTTTGGAGGGGGGGTGTGATGGATGTTGGTGGTCGCAGTCATGAGGAACAGGGTGTTGTGATAGTGCTGGCAGTGTATAATAATGAATTTGATTTCCTTTTTACGTGGTAGACTATTTAATACTGTTAAACTATTGAAAGTATGGTCAACTCAAGATCTGAACATTTATGCCACAAGTGTTTCAGTTTTTCCTTTAACAACTTGGTCTAGAACAGCAATGCTGGATATTGGAGATACTAGGGAAGAGAGGTTTCACTTTAACAGTTTCACTGATGATTCACTTCATGTTACATTTGCCCCATACATATGTAAGATATTAGTAATAAGGGAAGTTGGGTATGGTGTACATTGTTATTATCTTCACAATATTTCTGTAAATCTGGAACTACTCAAAAATAAAACATCCATTAAAACAACACTCAAAATCCTAGGAAATGGTAGCAACTGATCATAGTGGAAGGGACCACTGAAATGACGGGGGAGTATGGGAATTGTCTTAGAGGAAACACCACCTCCTTGCCATATGCTGGACTTTAATGGAAGTAGAGGAAATGAGAGAGAGAGAGAGGTCAGTTTGGTTAAATTTCTAGGAGTTAAGAGGAAGGTCTCTGTTCTATAACCATAGTGTCTGAATTTTCTGCATCCTCTGCCACCCCCGCCCCTCCTGGATGGTGAAGCTGAGGCTTTGTGATGTCAAGCCACACCATGGCAACCACTGATTTTGGGCTGCCAGAGCTGAAATAAGTGGCTCCTCATTAACCAAAAGAGTATATGTAGAGGCCAGGACCCTTTGAGTAGTGTCTGTTGCCTCAAGATAGCGAAACTTAATAAGCCGATATTGTAGACTAGTAGAGATAAGGAATAAGACTCCAAACACAAGGATGGATGAAGAAACTGCAAGTCCATAAGTGATTTGTGTTTGTATTTTGGAGGGGGGGTGTGATGGATGTTGGTGGTCGCAGTCATGAGGAACAGGGTGTTGTGATAGTGCTGGCAGTGTATAATAATGAATTTGATTTCCTTTTTACATGGTAGACTATTTAATACTGTTAAACTATTGAAAGTATGGTCAACTCAAGATCTGAACATTTATGCCACAAGTGTTTCAGTTTTTCCTTTAACAACTTGGTCTAGAACAGCAATGCTGGATATTGGAGATACTAGAGAAGTGAGGTTTCACTTTAACAGTTTCACTGATGATTCACTTCATGTTACATTTGCCCCATACATATGTAAGATATTAGTAATAAGGGAAATTGGGCATGGTGTACATGGCTATGATCTTCACAATTTTTCTGTAAATCTGGAACTAATCTAAAATAAAAAAAATCCATTAAAACAACACTCCGAAACCTAGGAAATGGTAGCAACTTATCATAGTGGAATGGACCACTGAAATGACGGGGGAGTATGGGAATTGTCTTAGAGGAAACACCACCTCCCTGCCATATGCTGGACTATAATGGAACTGTAGGAAATGAGATAGAGAGCTCAGTTTGGGAAAAATTTTAGGAGTTAAGAGGGAGGTCTTTGTTCTATGACCAGTGTCTGAGATTTCTGCATCCTCTTATACCCTCACGACCTCCTGGATGGTGAAGC
The DNA here is from genome assembly GCF_964212035.1 of Myotis nattereri. Classification (NCBI taxonomy): domain Eukaryota; kingdom Metazoa; phylum Chordata; class Mammalia; order Chiroptera; family Vespertilionidae; genus Myotis; species Myotis nattereri. Next base: position 8,878,120 of record NC_138091.1, on the reverse strand, counting down.
TGAGGCTTTGTGATTTCATGCCACAGCATGGCAACCACTGATTTTGGGCAACCAGAGCTGAAGTGAGTGGCTCCTCATTAATCTAAAGAGTTTATGTAGAGGCAAGTAGCCTTTGAGTAGTGTCTGTTAACTCAAGATAGCGAAACTTAATAAGACGATATTGTAGACTAGTAGAGATAAGGAATAAGACTCCAAACACAAGGATGGATGAAGAAAGTGCAAGTCCATAAGAGAATTTATGTTTGTATTTTGGAGGGGGGGTGTGATGGATGTTGGTGGTCGCAGTCATGAGGAACAGGGTGTTGTGATAGTGCTCGCAGTGTATAATAATGAATTTGATTTCCTTTTTACATGGTAGACTATTTAATACTGTTAAACTATTGAAAGTATGGTCAACTCAAGATCTGAACATTTATGCCACAAGTGTTTCAGTTTTTCCTTTAACAACTTGGTCTAGAACAGCAATGCTGGATATTGGAGATACTAGAGAAGTGAGGTTTCACTTTAACAGTTTCACTGATGATTCACTTCATGTTACATTTGCCCCATACATATGTAAGATATTAGTAATAAGGGAAGTTGGGTATGGTGTACATTGTTATTATCTTCACAATATTTCTGTATATCTGGAACTACTCAAAAATAAAACATCCATTAAAACAACACTCAAAATCCTAGGAAATGGTAGCAACTGATCATAGTGGAAGGGACCACTGAAATGACGGGGGAGTATGGGAATTGTCTTAGAGGAAACACCACCTCCTTGCCATATGCTGGGCTTTAATGGAAGTAGAGGAAATGAGAGAGAGAGGTCAGTTTGGTTAAATTTCTAGGAGTTAAGAGGAAGGTCTCTGTTCTATAACCAGAGTGTCTGAATTTTCTGCATCCTCTGCCACCCCCGCCCCTCCTGGATGGTGAAGCTGAGGCTTTGTGATGTCAAGCCACACCATGGCAACCACTGATTTTGGGCTGCCAGAGCTGAAGTAAGTGGCTCCTCATTAACCAAAAGAGTATATGTAGAGGCCAGGACCCTTTGAGTAGTGTCTGTTGCCTCAAGATAGCGAAACTTAATAAGACGATATTGTAGACTAGTAGAGATAAGGAATAAGACTCCAAACACAAGGATGGATGAAGAAACTGCAAGTCCATAAGTGAATTTATGTTTTTATTTTGGAGGAGGGGTGTGATGTATGTTGGTGGTCGCAGTCATGAGGAACAGGGTGTTGTGATAGTGCTGGCAGTGTATAATAATGAATTTGATTTCCTTTTTACATGGTAGACTATTTAATACTGTTAAACTATTGAAAGTATGGTCAACTCAAGATCTGAACATTTATGCCACAAGTGTTTCAGTTTTTCCTTTAACAACTTGGTCTAGAAAAGCAATGCTGGATATTGGAGATACTAGAGAAGTGAGGTTTCACTTTAACAGTTTCACTGATGATTCACTTCATGTTACATTTGCCCCATACATATGTAAGATATTAGTAATAAGGGAAATTGGGTATGGTGTACATTGTTATTATCTTCACAATATTTCTGTAAATCTGGAACTACTCAAAAATAAAACATCCATTAAAACAACACTCAAAATCCTAGGAAATGGTAGCAACTGATCATAGTGGAAGGGACCACAGAAATGACGGGGGAGTATGGGAATTGTCTTAGAGGAAACACCACCTCCTTGCCATATGCTGGGCTTTAATGGAAGTAGAGGAAATGAGAGAGAGAGAGAGGTCAGTTTGGTTAAATTTCTAGGAGTTAAGAGGAAGGTCTCTGTTCTATAACCAGAGTGTCTGAATTTTCTGCATCCTCTGCCACCCCCGCCCCTCCTGGATGGTGAAGCTGAGGCTTTGTGATGTCAAGCCACACCATGGCAACCACTGATTTTGGGCTGCCAGAGCTGAAGTAAGTGGCTCCTCATTAACCAAAAGAGTATATGTAGAGGCCAGGACCCTTTGAGTAGTGTCTGTTGCCTCAAGATAGCGAAACTTAATAAGACGATATTGTAGACTAGTAGAGATAAGGAATAAGACTCCAAACACAAGGATGGATGAAGAAACTGCAAGTCCATAAGTGAATTTGTGTTTGTATTTTGGAGGGGGTGTGTAATGGATGGTGGTGGTCGCAGTCATGAGGAACAAAGTGTTGTGTTAGGGCTGGCAGTGTATTATAATGAATTTGATTTCCTTTTTACATGGCAGACTATTGAATATTGTTAAACTATTGAAAGGATGGGCAGCTCAAGATGTGAAGTTTTAAGCCACAACTGGTACAGTATTTTTTATAACATCATGGTCTAGAACAGCTTTGTTGGATATTGGCGATACTAGAGAAGTGAGGTTTGCCTCTGTTTCACTGATGGGGAGGGATATAAGAAGGGGGCAGGCATGTGAAAAGGGAGTAATGTAGACTTTTTAGTTGTGGCACCAGACAAGACATTCCATAATGAGCCAGGCCCTTAGAATAAGGACCAGGAGAAGTATGAATGGGGATTTTTTTTCTCGACACTTTCTCATACTGGCAAGGAATAAAGAAGCTGATGTTTAATTTAGGTTTGGATTGGGGGTGTGGCATGGGTGGTGGTGGTCGCAGTCATGAGGAACAGGGTGTTGTGTTAGTGCTGGCAGTGTATAATAATGAAGTTGATTTCCTTTTTACATGGTAGACTATTGAATATTGTTAAACTATTGAAAGGATGGTCAGCGCAAGATCTGAAGTTTTATGCCACAACTGGTCCAGTTTTTCCTTTAACAACATGGTCTAGAACAGCATTGCTGGATATTGGAGATACTAGAGAAGTGAGGTTTCACTTTAACAGTTTCACTGATGATTCACTTCATGTTACATTTGCCCCATACATATGTAAGATATTAGTAATAAGGGAAATTGGGTATGTTGTACATTATTATTATCTTCACAATATTTCTGTAAATCTGTTACTACTCAAAAATAAAACATCCATTAAAACAACACTCAAAATCCTAGGAAATGGTAGCTACTGATCATAGTGGAAGGGACCACTGAAATGACGGGGGCGTATGGGAATTGTCTTAGAGGAAACACCACCTCCTTGCCATATGCTGGACTTTAATGGAAGTAGAGGACATGAGAGAGAGAGAGAGGTCAGTTTGGTTAAATTTCTAGGAGTTAAGAGGAAGATCTCTGTTCTATGACCAGAGTGTCTGAATTTTCTGCATCCTCTGCCACCCCCGCCCCTCCTGGATGGTGAAGCTGAGGCTTTGTGATGTCAAGCCACACCATGGCAACCACTGATTTTGGGCTGCCAGAGCTGAAGTAAGTGGCTCCTCATTAACCAAAAGAGTATATGTAGAGGCCAGGACCCTTTGAGTAGTGTCTGTTGCCTCAAGATAGCGAAACTTAATTAGACGATATTGTAGACTAGTAGAGATAAGGAATAAGACTCCAAACACAAGGATGGATGAAGAAACTGCAAGTCCATAAGTGAATTTATGTTTGTATTTTGGAGGGGGGGTGTGATGGATGTTGGTGGTCGCAGTCATGAGGAACAGGGTGTTGTGATAGTGCTGGCAGTGTATAATAATGAATTTGATTTCCTTTTTACATGGTAGACTATTTAATACTGTTAAACTATTGGAAGTATGGTCAACTCAAGATCTGAACATTTATGCCACAAGTGTTTCAGTTTTTCCTTTAACAACTTGGTCTAGAACAGCAATGCTGGATATTGGAGATACTAGAGAAGTGAGGTTTCACTTAAACAGTTTCACGGATGATTCACTTCATGTTACATTTGCCCCATACATATGTAAGATATTAGTAATAAGGGAAATTGGGTATGTTGTACATTATTATTATCTTCACAATATTTCTGTAAATCTGGAACTACTCAAAAATAAAACATCCATTAAAACAACACTCAAAATCCTAGGAAATGGTAGCAACTGATCATAGTGGAAGGGACCACTGAAATGACGGGGGAGTATGGGAATTGTCTTAGAGGAAACACCACCTCCTTGCCATATGCTGGACTTTAATGGAAGTAGAGGAAATGAGAGAGAGAGAGAGGTCAGTTTGGTTAAATTTCTAGGAGTGAAGAGGAAGGTCTCTGTTCTATAACCAGAGTGTCTGAATTTTCTGCATCCTCTGCCACCCCTGCACCTCCTGGATGGTGAAGCTGAGGCTTTGTGATGTCAAGCCACACCATGGCAACCACTGATTTTGGGCTGCCAGAGCTGAAGTGAGTGGCTCCTCATTAAGCAAAAGAGTATATGTAGAGGCCAGGACCCTTTGATTGGTGTCTGTTGCCTCAAGATAGCGAAACTTAATAAGACGACATTGTAGACTAGTAGAGATAAGGAATAAGACTCCAAACACAAGGATGGATGAAGAAACTGCAAGTCCATAAGTGAATTTATGTTTGTATTTTGGAGGGGGGGTGTGATGGATGTTGGTGGTCGCAGTCATGAGGAACAGGGTGTTGTGATAGTGCTGGCAGTGTATAATAATGAATTTGATTTCCTTTTTACATGGTAGACTATTTAATACTGTTAAACTATTGGAAGTATGGTCAACTCAAGATCTGAACATTTATGCCACAAGTGTTTCAGTTTTTCCTTTAACAACTTGGTCTAGAACAGCAATGCTGGATGTTGGAGATACTAGAGAAGTGAGGTTTCACTTTAACAGTTTCACTGATGATTCACTTCATGTTACATTTGCCCCAAACATATGTAAGATATTAGTAATAAGGGAAATTGGGTATGTTGTACATTGTTATTATCTTCAAAATATTTCTGTAAATCTGGAACTACTCAAAAATAAAACATCCATTAAAACAACACTCAAAATCCTAGGAAATGGTAGCAACTGATCATAGTGGTAGGGACCACTGAAATGACGGGTGAGTATAGGAATTGTCTTAGAGGAAACACCACCTCCTTGCCATATCCTGGACTTTAATGGAGGTAGAGGAAATGAGAGAGAGAGAGAGGTCAGTTTGGTTAAATTTCTAGGAGTTAAGAGGAAGGTCTCTGTTCTATAACCAGAGTGTCTGAATTTTCTGCATCCTCTGCCACCCCCGCCCCTCCTGGATGGTGAAGCTGAGGCTTTGTGATGTCAAGCCACACCATGGCAACCACTGATTTTGGGCTGCCAGAGCTGAAGTAAGTGGCTCCTCATTAACCAAAAGACTATATGTAGAGGCCAGGACCCTTTGAGTAGTGTCTGTTGCCTCAAGATAGCGAAACTTAATAAGACGATATTGTAGACTAGTAGAGATAAGGAATAAGACTCCAAACACAAGGATGGATGAAGAAACTGCAAGTCCATAAGTGAATTTATGTTTTTATTTTGGAGGGGGGGTGTGATGGATGTTGGTGGTCGCAGTCATGAGGAACAGGGTGTTGTAATAGTGCTGGCAGTGTATAATAATGAATTTGATTTCCTTTTTACATGGTAGACTATTTAATACTGTTAAACTATTGAAAGTATGGTCAACTCAAGATCTGAACATTTATGCCACAAGTGTTTCAGTTTTTCCTTTAACAACTTGGTCTAGAACAGCAATGCTGGATATTGGAGATACCAGAGAAGTGAGGTTTCACTTTAACAGTTTCACTGATGATTCACTTCATGTTACATTTGCCCCATACATATGTAAGATATTAGTAATAAGGGAAATTGGGTATGGTGTACATTGTTATTATCTTCACAATATTTCTGTAAATCTGGAACTACTCAAAAATAAAACATCCATTAAAACAACACTCAAAATCCTAGGAAATGGTAGCAACTGATCATAGTGGAAGGGACCACTGAAATGACGGGGAAGTATGGGAATTGTCTTAGAGGAAACACCACCTCCTTGCCATATGCTGGACTTTAATGGAAGTAGAGGAAATGAGAGAGAGAGAGAGGTCAGTTTGGTTAAATTTCTAGGAGTTAAGAGGAAGGTCTCTGTTCTATGACCAGAGTGTCTGAATTTTCTGCATCCTCTGCCACCCCCGCCCCTCCTGGATGGTGAAGCTGAGGCTTTGTGATGTCAAGCCACACCATGGCAACCACTGATTTTGGGCTGCCAGAGCTGAAGTAAGTGGCTCCTCATTAACCAAAAGAGTATATGTAGAGTCCAGGACCTTTTGAGCAGTGTCTGTTGCCTCAAGATAGCGAAACTTAATAAGACGATATTGTAGACTAGTAGAGATAAGGAATAAGACTCCAAACACAGGGATGGATGAAGAAACTGCAAGTCCATAAGTGAATTTATGTTTGTATTTTGGAGGGGGGGTGTGATGGATGTTGGTGGTCGCAGTCATGAGGAACAGGGTGTTGTGATAGTGCTGGCAGTGTATAATAATGAATTTGATTTCCTTTTTACATGGTAGACTATTTAATACTGTTAAACTATTGAAAGTATGGTCAACTCAAGATCTGAACATTTATGCCACAAGTGTTTCAGTTTTTCCTTTAACAACTTGGTCTAGAACAGCAATGCTGGATATTGGAGATACTAGGGAAGAGAGGTTTCACTTTAACAGTTTCACTGATGATTCACTTCATGTTACATTTGCCCCATACATATGTAAGATATTAGTAATAAGGGAAATTGGGTATGGTGTACATTGTTATTATCTTCACAATATTTCTGTAAATCTGGAACTACTCAAAAATAAAACATCCATTAAAACAACACTCAAAATCCTAGGAAATGGTAGCAACTGATCATAGTGGAAGAGACCACTGAAATAACGGGGGAGTATGGGAATTGTCTTAGAGGAAACACCACCTCCTTGCCATATGCTGGACTTTAATGGAAGTAGAGGAAATGAGAGAGAGAGAGAGGTCAGTTTGGTTAAATTTCTAGGAGTTTCAAGGAAGGTCTCTGTTCTATGACCAGAGTGTCTGAATTTTCTGCATCCTCTGCCACCCCCGCCCCTCCTGGATGGTGAAGCTGAGGCTTTGTGATGTCAAGCCACACCATGGCAACCACTGATTTTGGGCTGCCAGAGCTGAAGTAAGTGGCTCCTCATTAACCAAAAGAGTATATGTAGAGGCCAGGACCATTTGAGTAGTGTCTGTTGCCTCAAGATAGCGAAACTTAATAAGACGATATTGTAGACTAGTAGAGATAAGGAATAAGACTCCAAACACAAGGATGGATGAAGAAACTGCAAGTCCATAAGTGAATTTATGTTTGTATTTTGGAGGGGGGGTGTGATGGATGTTGGTGGTCGCAGTCATGAGGAACAGGGTGTTGTGATAGTGCTGGCAGTGTATAATAATGAATTTGATTTCCTTTTTACATGGTAGACTATTTAATACTGTTAAACTATTGAAAGTATGGTCAACTCAAGATCTGAACATTTATGCCACAAGTGTTTCAGTTTTTCCTTTAACAACTTGGTCTAGAACAGCAATGCTGGATATTGGAGATACTAGAGAAGTGAGGTTTCACTTTAACAGTTTCACTGATGATTCACTTCATGTTACATTTGCCCCATACATATGTAAGATATTAGTAGTAAGGGAAGTTGGGTATGGTGTACATTGTTATTATCTTCACAATATTTCTGTAAATCTGGAACTACTCAAAAATAAAACATCCATTAAAACAACACTCAAAATCCTAGGAAATGGTAGCAACTGATCATAGTGGAAGGGACCACTGAAATGACGGGGGAGTATGGGAATTGTCTTAGAGGAAACACCACCTCCTTGCCATATGCTGGGCTTTAATGGAAGTAGAGGAAATGAGAGAGAGAGAGAGAGGTCAGTTTGGTTAAATTTCTAGGAGTTAAGAGGAAGGTCTCTGTTCTATAACCAGAGTGTCTGAATTTTCTGCATCCTCTGCCACCCCCGCCCCTCCTGGATGGTGAAGCTGAGGCTTTGTGATGTCAAGCCACACCATGGCAACCACTGATTTTGGGCTGCCAGAGCTGAAGTAAGTGGCTCCTCATTAACCAAAAGAGTATATGTAGAGGCCAGGACCCTTTGAGTAGTGTCTGTTGCCTCAAGATAGCGAAACTTAATAAGACGATATTGTAGACTAGTAGAGATAAGGAATAAGACTCCAAACACAAGGATGGATGAAGAAACTGCAAGTCCATAAGTGAATTTGTGTTTGTATTTTGGAGGGGGTGTGTGATGGATGGTGGTGGTCGCAGTCATGAGGAACAAAGTGTTGTGTTAGGGCTGGCAGTGTATTATAATGAATTTGATTTCCTTTTTACATGGCAGACTACTGAATATTGTTAAACTATTGAAAGGATGGGCAGCTCAAGGTGTGAAGTTTTAAGCCACAACTGGTACAGTATTTTTTATAACATCATGGTCTAGAACAGCATTGTTGGATATTGGCGATACTAGAGAAGTGAGGTTTGCCTCTGTTTCACTGATGGGGAGGGATATAAGAAGGGGGCAGGCATGTGAAAAGGGAGTAATGTAGACTTTTTAGTTTTGGCACCAGACAAGACATTCCATAATGAGCCAGGCCCTTAGAATAAGGACCAGGAGAAGTCTGAATGGGGATTTTTTTTTCTCAACACTTTCTCATAGTGGCAAGGAATAAAGAAGCTGATGTTTAATTTAGGTTTGGATTGGGGGTGTGGGATGGGTGGTGGTGGTCGCAGTCATGAGGAACAGGGTGTTGTGTTAGTGCTGGCAGTGTATAATAATGAAGTTGATTTCCTTTTTACATGGTAGACTATTGAATATTGTTAAACTATTGAAAGGATGGTCAACTCAAGATCTGAAGTTTTATGCCACAACTGGTCCAGTTTTTCCTTTAACAACATGGTCTAGAACAGCATTGCTGGATATTGGAGATACTAGAGAAGTGAGGTTTCACTCTGTTTCACTGATGATTCACTTCATGTTACCTTTACCCCATACATAAGTAAGATATTAGTAATAAGGGAAATTGGGTATGGTGTACATGGCTATTATCTTCACAATTTTTCTGTAAATCTGGAACTAATCTAAAATAAAAAAAATCCATTAAAACAACACTCCGAAACCTAGGAAATGGTAGCAACTGATCAGAGTGGAATGGAGCACTGAAATGACGGGGGAGTATGGGAATTGTCTTAGAGGAAACACCACCTCCCTGCCATATGCTGGACTATAATGGAACTGGAGGAAATGAGATAGAGAGCTCAGTTTGGGAAAAATTTTAGGTGTTAAGAGGGAGGTCTCTGTTCTATGACCAGTGTCTGAGATTTCTGCATCCTCTTACACCCTCGCGACCTCCTGGATGGTGAAGCTGAGGCTTTGTGATTTCAAGCCACAGCATGGCAACCACTGATTTTGGGCAACCAGAGCTGAGGTGAGTGGCTCCTCATTGATCTAAAGAGTATATGTAGAGGCCAGGAGCCTTTGAGTAGTGTCTGTTGCCTCAAGATAGCGAAACTTAATAAGACGATATTGTAGACTAGTAGAGATAAGGAATAAGACTCCAAACACAAGGATGGATGAAGAAACTGCAAGTCCAAAGTGAATTTATGTTTGTATTTTGGAGGGGGGGTGTGATGGATGTTGGTGGTCGCAGTCATGAGGAACAGGGTGTTGTGATAGTGCTGGCAGTGTATAATAATGAATTTGATTTCCTTTTTACGTGGTAGACTATTTAATACTGTTAAACTATTGAAAGTATGGTCAACTCAAGATCTGAACATTTATGCCACAAGTGTTTCAGTTTTTCCTTTAACAACTTGGTCTAGAACAGCAATGCTGGATATTGGAGATACTAGGGAAGAGAGGTTTCACTTTAACAGTTTCACTGATGATTCACTTCATGTTACATTTGCCCCATACATATGTAAGATATTAGTAATAAGGGAAGTTGGGTATGGTGTACATTGTTATTATCTTCACAATATTTCTGTAAATCTGGAACTACTCAAAAATAAAACATCCATTAAAACAACACTCAAAATCCTAGGAAATGGTAGCAACTGATCATAGTGGAAGGGACCACTGAAATGACGGGGGAGTATGGGAATTGTCTTAGAGGAAACACCACCTCCTTGCCATATGCTGGACTTTAATGGAAGTAGAGGAAATGAGAGAGAGAGAGAGGTCAGTTTGGTTAAATTTCTAGGAGTTAAGAGGAAGGTCTCTGTTCTATAACCATAGTGTCTGAATTTTCTGCATCCTCTGCCACCCCCGCCCCTCCTGGATGGTGAAGCTGAGGCTTTGTGATGTCAAGCCACACCATGGCAACCACTGATTTTGGGCTGCCAGAGCTGAAATAAGTGGCTCCTCATTAACCAAAAGAGTATATGTAGAGGCCAGGACCCTTTGAGTAGTGTCTGTTGCCTCAAGATAGCGAAACTTAATAAGCCGATATTGTAGACTAGTAGAGATAAGGAATAAGACTCCAAACACAAGGATGGATGAAGAAACTGCAAGTCCATAAGTGAATTTGTGTTTGTATTTTGGAGGGGGGGTGTGATGGATGTTGGTGGTCGCAGTCATGAGGAACAGGGTGTTGTGATAGTGCTGGCAGTGTATAATAATGAATTTGATTTCCTTTTTACATGGTAGACTATTTAATACTGTTAAACTATTGAAAGTATGGTCAACTCAAGATCTGAACATTTATGCCACAAGTGTTTCAGTTTTTCCTTTAACAACTTGGTCTAGAACAGCAATGCTGGATATTGGAGATACTAGAGAAGTGAGGTTTCACTTTAACAGTTTCACTGATGATTCACTTCATGTTACATTTGCCCCATACATATGTAAGATATTAGTAATAAGGGAAATTGGGCATGGTGTACATGGCTATGATCTTCACAATTTTTCTGTAAATCTGGAACTAATCTAAAATAAAAAAAATCCATTAAAACAACACTCCGAAACCTAGGAAATGGTAGCAACTTATCATAGTGGAATGGACCACTGAAATGACGGGGGAGTATGGGAATTGTCTTAGAGGAAACACCACCTCCCTGCCATATGCTGGACTATAATGGAACTGTAGGAAATGAGATAGAGAGCTCAGTTTGGGAAAAATTTTAGGAGTTAAGAGGGAGGTCTTTGTTCTATGACCAGTGTCTGAGATTTCTGCATCCTCTTATACCCTCACGACCTCCTGGATGGTGAAGCTGAGGCTTTGTGATTTCATGCCACAGCATGGCAACCACTGATTTTGGGCAACCAGAGCTGAAGTGAGTGGCTCCTCATTAATCTAAAGAGTTTATGTAGAGGCAAGTAGCCTTTGAGTAGTGTCTGTTAACTCAAGATAGCGAAACTTAATAAGACGATATTGTAGACTAGTAGAGATAAGGAATAAGACTCCAAACACAAGGATGGATGAAGAAAGTGCAAGTCCATAAGAGAATTTATGTTTGTATTTTGGAGGGGGGGTGTGATGGATGTTGGTGGTCGCAGTCATGAGGAACAGGGTGTTGTGATAGTGCTCGCAGTGTATAATAATGAATTTGATTTCCTTTTTACATGGTAGACTATTTAATACTGTTAAACTATTGAAAGTATGGTCAACTCAAGATCTGAACATTTATGCCACAAGTGTTTCAGTTTTTCCTTTAACAACTTGGTCTAGAACAGCAATGCTGGATATTGGAGATACTAGAGAAGTGAGGTTTCACTTTAACAGTTTCACTGATGATTCACTTCATGTTACATTTGCCCCATACATATGTAAGATATTAGTAATAAGGGAAGTTGGGTATGGTGTACATTGTTATTATCTTCACAATATTTCTGTATATCTGGAACTACTCAAAAATAAAACATCCATTAAAACAACACTCAAAATCCTAGGAAATGGTAGCAACTGATCATAGTGGAAGGGACCACTGAAATGACGGGGGAGTATGGGAATTGTCTTAGAGGAAACACCACCTCCTTGCCATATGCTGGGCTTTAATGGAAGTAGAGGAAATGAGAGAGAGAGGTCAGTTTGGTTAAATTTCTAGGAGTTAAGAGGAAGGTCTCTGTTCTATAACCAGAGTGTCTGAATTTTCTGCATCCTCTGCCACCCCCGCCCCTCCTGGATGGTGAAGCTGAGGCTTTGTGATGTCAAGCCACACCATGGCAACCACTGATTTTGGGCTGCCAGAGCTGAAGTAAGTGGCTCCTCATTAACCAAAAGAGTATATGTAGAGGCCAGGACCCTTTGAGTAGTGTCTGTTGCCTCAAGATAGCGAAACTTAATAAGACGATATTGTAGACTAGTAGAGATAAGGAATAAGACTCCAAACACAAGGATGGATGAAGAAACTGCAAGTCCATAAGTGAATTTATGTTTTTATTTTGGAGGAGGGGTGTGATGTATGTTGGTGGTCGCAGTCATGAGGAACAGGGTGTTGTGATAGTGCTGGCAGTGTATAATAATGAATTTGATTTCCTTTTTACATGGTAGACTATTTAATACTGTTAAACTATTGAAAGTATGGTCAACTCAAGATCTGAACATTTATGCCACAAGTGTTTCAGTTTTTCCTTTAACAACTTGGTCTAGAAAAGCAATGCTGGATATTGGAGATACTAGAGAAGTGAGGTTTCACTTTAACAGTTTCACTGATGATTCACTTCATGTTACATTTGCCCCATACATATGTAAGATATTAGTAATAAGGGAAATTGGGTATGGTGTACATTGTTATTATCTTCACAATATTTCTGTAAATCTGGAACTACTCAAAAATAAAACATCCATTAAAACAACACTCAAAATCCTAGGAAATGGTAGCAACTGATCATAGTGGAAGGGACCACAGAAATGACGGGGGAGTATGGGAATTGTCTTAGAGGAAACACCACCTCCTTGCCATATGCTGGGCTTTAATGGAAGTAGAGGAAATGAGAGAGAGAGAGAGGTCAGTTTGGTTAAATTTCTAGGAGTTAAGAGGAAGGTCTCTGTTCTATAACCAGAGTGTCTGAATTTTCTGCATCCTCTGCCACCCCCGCCCCTCCTGGATGGTGAAGCTGAGGCTTTGTGATGTCAAGCCACACCATGGCAACCACTGATTTTGGGCTGCCAGAGCTGAAGTAAGTGGCTCCTCATTAACCAAAAGAGTATATGTAGAGGCCAGGACCCTTTGAGTAGTGTCTGTTGCCTCAAGATAGCGAAACTTAATAAAACGATATTGTAGACTAGTAGAGATAAGGAATAAGACTCCAAACACAAGGATGGATGAAGAAACTGCAAGTCCATAAGTGAATTTGTGTTTGTATTTTGGAGGGGGTGTGTAATGGATGGTGGTGGTCGCAGTCATGAGGAACAAAGTGTTGTGTTAGGGCTGGCAGTGTATTATAATGAATTTGATTTCCTTTTTACATGGCAGACTATTGAATATTGTTAAACTATTGAAAGGATGGGCAGCTCAAGATGTGAAGTTTTAAGCCACAACTGGTACAGTATTTTTTATAACATCATGGTCTAGAACAGCTTTGTTGGATATTGGCGATACTAGAGAAGTGAGGTTTGCCTCTGTTTCACTGATGGGGAGGGATATAAGAAGGGGGCAGGCATGTGAAAAGGGAGTAATGTAGACTTTTTAGTTGTGGCACCAGACAAGACATTCCATAATGAGCCAGGCCCTTAGAATAAGGACCAGGAGAAGTCTGAATGGGGATTTTTTTTCTCGACACTTTCTCATACTGGCAAGGAATAAAGAAGCTGATGTTTAATTTAGGTTTGGATTGGGGGTGTGGCATGGGTGGTGGTGGTCGCAGTCATGAGGAACAGGGTGTTGTGTTAGTGCTGGCAGTGTATAATAATGAAGTTGATTTCCTTTTTACATGGTAGACTATTGAATATTGTTAAACTATTGAAAGGATGGTCAGCGCAAGATCTGAAGTTTTATGCCACAACTGGTCCAGTTTTTCCTTTAACAACATGGTCTAGAACAGCATTGCTGGATATTGGAGATACTAGAGAAGTGAGGTTTCACTTTAACAGTTTCACTGATGATTCACTTCATGTTACATTTGCCCCATACATATGTAAGATATTAGTAATAAGGGAAATTGGGTATGTTGTACATTATTATTATCTTCACAATATTTCTGTAAATCTGTTACTACTCAAAAATAAAACATCCATTAAAACAACACTCAAAATCCTAGGAAATGGTAGCTACTGATCATAGTGGAAGGGACCACTGAAATGACGGGGGCGTATGGGAATTGTCTTAGAGGAAACACCACCTCCTTGCCATATGCTGGACTTTAATGGAAGTAGAGGACACGAGAGAGAGAGAGAGGTCAGTTTGGTTAAATTTCTAGGAGTTAAGAGGAAGATCTCTGTTCTATGACCAGAGTGTCTGAATTTTCTGCATCCTCTGCCACCCCCGCCCCTCCTGGATGGTGAAGCTGAGGCTTTGTGATGTCAAGCCACACCATGGCAACCACTGATTTTGGGCTGCCAGAGCTGAAGTAAGTGGCTCCTCATTAACCAAAAGAGTATATGTAGAGGCCAGGACCCTTTGAGTAGTGTCTGTTGCCTCAAGATAGCGAAACTTAATTAGACGATATTGTAGACTAGTAGAGATAAGGAATAAGACTCCAAACACAAGGATGGATGAAGAAACTGCAAGTCCATAAGTGAATTTATGTTTGTATTTTGGAGGGGGGGTGTGATGGATGTTGGTGGTCGCAGTCATGAGGAACAGGGTGTTGTGATAGTGCTGGCAGTGTATAATAATGAATTTGATTTCCTTTTTACATGGTAGACTATTTAATACTGTTAAACTATTGGAAGTATGGTCAACTCAAGATCTGAACATTTATGCCACAAGTGTTTCAGTTTTTCCTTTAACAACTTGGTCTAGAACAGCAATGCTGGATATTGGAGATACTAGAGAAGTGAGGTTTCACTTAAACAGTTTCACGGATGATTCACTTCATGTTACATTTGCCCCATACATATGTAAGATATTAGTAATAAGGGAAATTGGGTATGTTGTACATTATTATTATCTTCACAATATTTCTGTAAATCTGGAACTACTCAAAAATAAAACATCCATTAAAACAACACTCAAAATCCTAGGAAATGGTAGCAACTGATCATAGTGGAAGGGACCACTGAAATGACGGGGGAGTATGGGAATTGTCTTAGAGGAAACACCACCTCCTTGCCATATGCTGGACTTTAATGGAAGTAGAGGAAATGAGAGAGAGAGAGAGGTCAGTTTGGTTAAATTTCTAGGAGTGAAGAGGAAGGTCTCTGTTCTATAACCAGAGTGTCTGAATTTTCTGCATCCTCTGCCACCCCTGCACCTCCTGGATGGTGAAGCTGAGGCTTTGTGATGTCAAGCCACACCATGGCAACCACTGATTTTGGGCTGCCAGAGCTGAAGTGAGTGGCTCCTCATTAAGCAAAAGAGTATATGTAGAGGCCAGGACCCTTTGATTGGTGTCTGTTGCCTCAAGATAGCGAAACTTAATAAGACGACATTGTAGACTAGTAGAGATAAGGAATAAGACTCCAAACACAAGGATGGATGAAGAAACTGCAAGTCCATAAGTGAATTTATGTTTGTATTTTGGAGGGGGGGTGTGATGGATGTTGGTGGTCGCAGTCATGAGGAACAGGGTGTTGTGATAGTGCTGGCAGTGTATAATAATGAATTTGATTTCCTTTTTACATGGTAGACTATTTAATACTGTTAAACTATTGGAAGTATGGTCAACTCAAGATCTGAACATTTATGCCACAAGTGTTTCAGTTTTTCCTTTAACAACTTGGTCTAGAACAGCAATGCTGGATGTTGGAGATACTAGAGAAGTGAGGTTTCACTTTAACAGTTTCACTGATGATTCACTTCATGTTACATTTGCCCCAAACATATGTAAGATATTAGTAATAAGGGAAATTGGGTATGTTGTACATTGTTATTATCTTCAAAATATTTCTGTAAATCTGGAACTACTCAAAAATAAAACATCCATTAAAACAACACTCAAAATCCTAGGAAATGGTAGCAACTGATCATAGTGGTAGGGACCACTGAAATGACGGGTGAGTATAGGAATTGTCTTAGAGGAAACACCACCTCCTTGCCATATCCTGGACTTTAATGGAGGTAGAGGAAATGAGAGAGAGAGAGAGGTCAGTTTGGTTAAATTTCTAGGAGTTAAGAGGAAGGTCTCTGTTCTATAACCAGAGTGTCTGAATTTTCTGCATCCTCTGCCACCCCCGCCCCTCCTGGATGGTGAAGCTGAGGCTTTGTGATGTCAAGCCACACCATGGCAACCACTGATTTTGGGCTGCCAGAGCTGAAGTAAGTGGCTCCTCATTAACCAAAAGACTATATGTAGAGGCCAGGACCCTTTGAGTAGTGTCTGTTGCCTCAAGATAGCGAAACTTAATAAGACGATATTGTAGACTAGTAGAGATAAGGAATAAGACTACCAAACACAAGGATGGATGAAGAAACTGCAAGTCCATAAGTGAATTTATGTTTTTATTTTGGAGGGGGGGTGTGATGGATGTTGGTGGTCGCAGTCATGAGGAACAGGGTGTTGTAATAGTGCTGGCAGTGTATAATAATGAATTTGATTTCCTTTTTACATGGTAGACTATTTAATACTGTTAAACTATTGAAAGTATGGTCAACTCAAGATCTGAACATTTATGCCACAAGTGTTTCAGTTTTTCCTTTAACAACTTGGTCTAGAACAGCAATGCTGGATATTGGAGATACCAGAGAAGTGAGGTTTCACTTTAACAGTTTCACTGATGATTCACTTCATGTTACATTTGCCCCATACATATGTAAGATATTAGTAATAAGGGAAATTGGGTATGGTGTACATTGTTATTATCTTCACAATATTTCTGTAAATCTGGAACTACTCAAAAATAAAACATCCATTAAAACAACACTCAAAATCCTAGGAAATGGTAGCAACTGATCATAGTGGAAGGGACCACTGAAATGACGGGGAAGTATGGGAATTGTCTTAGAGGAAACACCACCTCCTTGCCATATGCTGGACTTTAATGGAAGTAGAGGAAATGAGAGAGAGAGAGAGGTCAGTTTGGTTAAATTTCTAGGAGTTAAGAGGAAGGTCTCTGTTCTATGACCAGAGTGTCTGAATTTTCTGCATCCTCTGCCACCCCCGCCCCTCCTGGATGGTGAAGCTGAGGCTTTGTGATGTCAAGCCACACCATGGCAACCACTGATTTTGGGCTGCCAGAGCTGAAGTAAGTGGCTCCTCATTAACCAAAAGAGTATATGTAGAGTCCAGGACCTTTTGAGCAGTGTCTGTTGCCTCAAGATAGCGAAACTTAATAAGACGATATTGTAGACTAGTAGAGATAAGGAATAAGACTCCAAACACAGGGATGGATGAAGAAACTGCAAGTCCATAAGTGAATTTATGTTTGTATTTTGGAGGGGGGGTGTGATGGATGTTGGTGGTCGCAGTCATGAGGAACAGGGTGTTGTGATAGTGCTGGCAGTGTATAATAATGAATTTGATTTCCTTTTTACATGGTAGACTATTTAATACTGTTAAACTATTGAAAGTATGGTCAACTCAAGATCTGAACATTTATGCCACAAGTGTTTCAGTTTTTCCTTTAACAACTTGGTCTAGAACAGCAATGCTGGATATTGGAGATACTAGGGAAGAGAGGTTTCACTTTAACAGTTTCACTGATGATTCACTTCATGTTACATTTGCCCCATACATATGTAAGATATTAGTAATAAGGGAAGTTGGGTATGGTGTACATTGTTATTATCTTCACAATATTTCTGTAAATCTGGAACTACTCAAAAATAAAACATCCATTAAAACAACACTCAAAATCCTAGGAAATGGTAGCAACTGATCATAGTGGAAGGGACCACTGAAATGACAGGGGAGTATGGGAATTGTCTTAGAGGAAACACCACCTCCTTGCCATATGCTGGGCTTTAATGGAAGTAGAGGAAATGAGAGAGAGAGAGAGGTCAGTTTGGTTAAATTTCTAGGAGTTAAGAGGAAGGTCTCTGTTCTATAACCAGAGTGTCTGAATTTTCTGCATCCTCTGCCACCCCCGCCACTCCTGGATGGTGAAGCTGAGGCTTTGTGATGTCAAGCCACACCATGGCAACCACTGATTTTGGGCTGCCAGAGCTGAAGTAAGTGGCTCCTCATTCACCAAAAGAGTATATGTAGAGGCCAGGACCCTTTGAGTAGTGTCTGTTGCCTCAAGATAGCGAAACCTAATAAGACGATATTGTAGACTAGTAGAGATAAGGAATAAGACTCCAAACACAAGGATGGATGAAGAAACTGCAAGTCCATAAGTAAATTTGTCTTTGTATTTTGGAGGGGGTGTGTGATGGATGGTGGTGGTCGCAGTCATGAGGAACAAAGTGTTGTGTTAGGGCTGGCAGTGTATTAGAATGAATTTGATTTCCTTTTTACATGGCAGACTATTGAATATTGTTAAACTATTGAAAGATGGGCAGCTCAAGATGTGAAGTTTTAAGCCACAACTGGTACAGTATTTTTTATAACATCATGGTCTAGAACAGCATTGTTGGATATTGGCGATACTAGAGAAGTGAGGTTTGCCTCCGTTTCACTGATGGGGAGGGATATAGGAAGGGGGCAGGCATGTGAAAAGGGAGTAATGTAGACTTTTTAGTTGTGGCACCAGACAAGACATTCCATAATGAGCCAGGCCCTTAGAATAAGGACCAGGAGAAATCTGAATGGGGATTTTTTTTTCTCAACACTTTCTCATAGTGGCAAGGAATAAAGAAGATGATGTTTAATTTAGGTTTGGATTGGGGGTGTGGGATGGGTGGTGGTGGTCGCAGTCATGAGGAACAGGGTGTTGTGTTAGTGCTGGCAGTGTATAATAATGAAGTTGATTTCCTTTTTACATGGTAGACTATTGAATATTGTTAAACTATTGAAAGGATGGTCAGCGCAAGATCTGAAGTTTTATGCCACAACTGGTCCAGTTTTTCCTTTAACAACATGGTCTAGAACAGCATTGCTGGATATTGGAGATACTAGAGAAGTGAGGTTTCACTCTGTTTCACTGATGATTCACTTCATGTTACATTTACCCCATACATAAGTAAGATATTAGTAATAAGGGAAATTGGGTATGGTGTACATGGCTATGATCTTCACAATTTTTCTGTAAATCTGGAACTAATCTAAAATAAAAAAAATCCATTAAAACAACACTCCGAAACCTAGGAAATGGTAGCAACTGATCATAGTGGAATGGACCACTGAAATGACGGGGGAGTATGGGAATTGTCTTAGAGGAAACACCACCTCCCTGCCATATGGTGGACTATAATGGAACTGGAGGAAATGAGATAGAGAGCTCAGTTTGGGAAAAATTTTAGGAGTTAAGAGGGAGGTCTCTGTTCTATGACCAGTGTCTGAGATTTCTGCATCCTCTTACACCCTCGCGACCTCCTGGATGGTGAAGCTGAGGCTTTGTGATTTCAAGCCACAGCATGGCAACCACTGATTTTGGGCAACCAGAGCTGAAGTGAGTGGCTCCTCATTAATCTAAAGAGTATATGTAGAGGCCAGGAGCATTTGAGTAGTGTCTGTTGCCTCAAGATAGCGAAACTTAATAAGACGATATTGAAGACTAGTAGAGATAAGGAATAAGACTCCAAACACAAGGATGGATGAAGAAACTGCAAGTCCATAAGTGAATTAATGTTTGTATTTTGGAGGGGGGGTGTGATGGATGTTGGTGGTCGCAGTCATGAGGAACAGGGTGTTGTGATAGTGCTGGCAGTGTATAATAATGAATTTGATTTCCTTTTTACATGGTAGACTATTTAATACTGTTAAACTATTGAAAGTATGGTCAACTCAAGATCTGAACATTTATGCCACAAGTGTTTCAGTTTTTCCTTTAACAACTTGGTCTAGAACAGCAATGCTGGATATTGGAGATACTAGGGAAGAGAGGTATCACTTTAACAGTTTCACTGATGATTCACTTCATGTTACATTTGCCCCATACATATGTAAGATATTGGTAATAAGGGAAATTGGGTATGGTGTATATTGTTATTATCTTCACAATATTTCTGTAAATCTGGAACTACTCAAAAATAAAACATCCATTAAAACAACACTCAAAATCCTAGGAAATGGTAGCAACTGATCATAGTGGAATGGCCCACTGAAATGAAGGGGGAGTATGGGAATTGTCTTAGAGGAAACACCACCTCCTTGCCATATGCTGGACTTTAATGGAAGTAGAGGAAATGAGAGAGAGGTCAGTTTGGTTAAATTTCTAGGAGTTAAGAGGAAGGTCTCTGTTCTATAACCAGAGTGTCTGAATTTTCTGCATCCTCTGCCACCCCCGCCCCTCCTGGATGGTGAAGCTGAGGCTTTGTGATGTCAAGCCACACCATGGCAACCACTGATTTTGGGCTGCCAGAGCTGAAGTAAGTGGCTCCTCATTAACCAAAAGAGTATATGTAGAGGCCAGGACCCTTTGAGTAGTGTCTGTTGCCTCAAGATAGCGAAACTTCATAAGACGATATTGTAGACTAGTAGAGATAAGGAATAAGACTCCAAACACAAGGATGGATGAAGAAACTGCAAGTCCATAAGTGAATTTATGTTTGTATTTTGGAGGGGGGGTGTGATGGATGTTGGTGGTCGCAGTCATGAGGAACAGGGTGTTGTGATAGTACTGGCAGTGTATAATAATGAATTTGATTTCCTTTTTACATGGTAGACTATTTAATACCGTTAAACTATTGAAAGTATGGTCAACTCAAGATATTAACATTTATGACACAAGTGTTTCAGTTTTTCCTTTAACAACTTGGTCTAGAACAGCAATGCTGGATATTGGAGATACTAGAGAAGTGAGGTTTCACTTTAACAGTTTCACTGATGATTCACTTCATGTTACATTTGCCCCATACATATGTAAGATATTAGTAATAAGGGAAATTGGGTATGGTGTACATTGTTATTATCTTCACAATATTTCTGTAAATCTGGAACTACTCAAAAATAAAACATCCATTAAAACAACACTCAAAATCCTAGGAAATGGTAGCAACTGATCATAGTGGAAGGGACCACTGAAATGACGGGGGAGTATGGGAATTGTCTTAGAGGAAACACCACCTCCTTGCCATATGCTGGACTTTAATGGAAGTAGAGGAAATGAGAGAGAGAGAGAGGTCAGTTTGGTTAAATTTCTAGGAGTTAAGAGGAAGGTCTCTGTTCTATGACCAGAGTGTCTGAATTTTCTGCATCCTCTGCCACCCCCGCCCCTCCTGGATGGTGAAGCTGAGGCTTTGTGATGTCAAGCCACACCATGGCAACCACTGATTTTGGGCTGCCAGAGCTGAAGTAAGTGGCTCCTCATTAACCAAAAGAGTATATGTAGTGGCCAGGACCCTTTGAGTAGTGTCTGTTGCCTCAAGATAGCGAAACTTAATAAGACGATATTGTAGACTAGTAGAGATAAGGAATAAGACTCCAAACACAAGGATGGATGAAGAAACTGCAAGTCCATAAGTGAATTTATGTTTGTATTTTGGAGGGGGGGTGTGATGGATGTTGGTGGTCGCAGTCATGAGGAACAGGGTGTTGTGATAGTGCTGGCAGTGTATAATAATGAATTTGATTTCCTTTTTACATGGTAGACTATTTAATACCGTTAAACTATTGAAAGTATGGTCAACTCAAGATATTAACATTTATGACACAAGTGTTTGTTTTTCCTTTAACAACTTGGTCTAGAACAGCAATGCTGGATATTGGAGATACTAGAGAAGTGAGGTTTCACTTTAACAGTTTCACTGATGATTCAATTCATGTTACATTTGCCCCATACATATGTAAGATATTGGTAATAAGGGAAATTGGGTATGGTGTACATTGTTATTATCTTCACAATATTTCTGTAAATCTGGAACTACTCAAAAATAAAACATCCATTAAAACAACACTCAAAATCCTAGGAAATGGTAGCAACTGATCATAGTGGAAGGGACCACTGAAATGAAGGGGGAGTATGGGAATTGTCTTAGAGGAAACACCACCTCCTTGCCATATGCTGGGCTTTAATGGAAGTAGAGGAAATGAGAGAGAGGTCAGTTTGGTTAAATTTCTAGGAGTTAAGAGGAAGGTCTCTGTTCTATAACCAGAGTGTCTGAATTTTCTGCCCCTCTGCCACCCCCGCCCCTCCTGGATGGTGAAGCTGAGGCTTTGTGATGTCAAGCCACACCATGGCAACCACTGATTTTGGGCTGCCAGAGCTGAAGTAAGTGGCTCCTCATTAACCAAAAGACTATATGTAGAGGCCAGGACCCTTTGAGTAGTGTCTGTTGCCTCAAGATAGCGAAACTTAATAAGACGATATTATAGATTAGTAGAGATAAGGAATAAGACTCCAAACACAAGGATGGATGAAGAAACTGCAAGTCCATAAGTGAATTTATGTTTGTATTTTGGAGGGGGGGTGTGATGGATGTTGGTGGTCGCAGTCATGAGGAACAGGGTGTTGTGATAGTGCTGGCAGTGTATAATAATGAATTTGATTTCCTTTTTACATGGTAGACTATTTAATACTGTTAAACTATTGAAAGTATGGTCAACTCAAGATCTGAACATTTATGCCACAAGTGTTTCAGTTTTTCCTTTAACAACTTGGTCTAGAACAGCAATGCTGGATATTGGAGATACTAGGGAAGAGAGGTTTCACTTTAACAGTTTCACTGATGATTCACTTCATGTTACATTTGCCCCATACATATGTAAGATATTAGTAATAAGGGAAATTGGGTATGGTGTACATGGCTATGATCTTCACAATTTTTCTGTAAATCTGGAACTAATCTAAAATAAAAAAAATCCATTAAAACAACACTCCGAAACCTAGGAAATGGTAGCAACTGATCATAGTGGAATGGACCACTGAAATGACGGGGGAGTATGGGAATTGTCTTAGAGGAAACACCACCTCCTTGCCATATGCTGGGCTTTAATGGAAGTAGAGGAAATGAGAGAGAGAGGTCAGTTTGGTTAAATTTCTAGGAGTTAAGAGGAAGGTCTCTGTTCTATAACCAGAGTGTCTGAATTTTCTGCATCCTCTGCCACCCCCGCCCCTCCTGGATGGTGAAGCTGAGGCTTTGTGATGTCAAGCCACACCATGGCAACCACTGATTTTGGGCTGCCAGAGCTGAAGTAAGTGGCTCCTCATTAACCAAAAGACTATATGTAGAGGCCAGGACCCTTTGAGTAGTGTCTGTTGCCTCAAGATAGCGAAACTTAATAAGACGATATTGTAGACTAGTAGAGATAAGGAATAAGACTCCAAACACAAGGATGGATGAAGAAACTGCAAGTCCATAAGTGAATTTATGTTTGTATTTTGGAGGGGGTGTGTGATGGATGTTGGTGGTCGCAGTCATGAGGAACAGGGTGTTGTGATAGTGCTGGCAGTGTATAATAATGAATTTGATTTCCTTTTTACATGGTAGACTATTTAATACTGTTAAACTATTGAAAGTATGGTCAACTCAAGATCGGGACATTTATGCCACAAGTGTTTCAGTTTTTCCTTTAACAACTTGGTCTAGAACAGCAATGCTGGATATTGTAAATACTAGGGAAGAGAGTTTTCACATTAACAGTTTCACTGATGATTCACTTCATGTTACATTTGCCCCATACATATGTAAGATATTGGTAATGAGGGAAATTGGGTATGGTGTACATTGTTATTATCTTCACAATATTTCTGTAAATCTGGAACTACTCAAAAATAAAACATCCATTAAAACAACACTCAAAATCCTAGGAAATGGTAGCAACTGATCATAGTGGAAGAGACCACTGAAATGACGGGGGAGTATGGGAATTGTCTTAGAGGAAACACCACCTCCTTGCCATATGCTGGACTTTAATGGAAGTAGAGGAAATGAGAGAGAGAGAGAGGTCAGTTTGGTTAAATTTCTAGGAGTTTCGAGGAAGGTCTCTGTTCTATGACCAGAGTGTCTGAATTTTCTGCATCCTCTGCCACCCCCGCCCCTCCTGGATGGTGAAGCTGAGGCTTTGTGATGTCAAGCCACACCATGGCAACCACTGATTTTGGGCTGCCAGAGCTGAAGTAAGTGGCTCCTCATTAACCAAAAGAGTATATGTAGAGGCCAGGACCTTTTGAGTAGTGTCTGTTGCCTCAAGATAGCGAAACTTAATAAGACGATATTGTAGACTAGTAGAGATAAGGAATAAGACTCCAAACACAAGGATGGATGAAGAAACTGCAAGTCCATAAGTGAATTTATGTTTGTATTTTGGAGGGGGTGTGTGATGGATGGTGGTGGTCACAGTCATGAGGAACAAAGTGTTGTGTTAGGGCTGGCAGTGTATAATAATGAATTTGATTTCCTTTTTACATGGCAGACTATTGAATATTGTTAAACTATTGAAAGGATGGGCAGCTCAAGATGTGAAGTTTTAAGCCACAACTGGTACAGTATTTTTTATAACATCATGGTCTAGAACAGCATTGTTGGATATTGGCAATACTAGAGAAGTGAGGTTTGCCTCTGTTTCACTGATGGGGAGGGATATAAGAAGGGGGCAGGCATGTGAAAAGGGAGTAATGTAGACTTTTTAGTTGTGGCACCAGACAAGACATTCCATAATGAGCCAGGCCCTTAGAATAAGGACCAGGAGAAGTCTGAATGGGGATTTTTTTTCTCAACACTTTCTCATACTGGCAAGGAATAAAGAAGCTGATGTTTAATTTAGGTTTGGATTGGGGGTGTGGGATGGGTTGTGGTGGTCGCAGGCATGAGGAACAGGGTGTTGTGTTAGTGCTGGCAGTGTATAATAATGAAGTTGATTTCCTTTTTACATGGTAGACTATTGAATATTGTTAAACTATTGAAAGGATGGTCAACTCAAGATCTGAAGTTTTATGCCACAACTGGTCCAGTTTTTCCTTTAACAACATGGTCTAGAACAGCATTGCTGGATATTGGAGATACTAGAGAAGTGAGGTTTCACTTTAACAGTTTCACTGATGATTCACTTCATGTTACATTTACCCCATACATGAGTTAGATATTAGTAATAGGGGAAATTGGGTATGGTGTACATGGCTATGATCTTCACAATTTTTCTGTAAATCTGGAAATAATCTAAAATGAAAAAAATCCATTAAAACAACACTCCGAAACCTAGGAAATGGTAGCAACTGATCATAGTGGAATGGACCACTGAAATGACGGGGGAGTATGGGAATTGTCTTAGAGGAAACACCACCTCCCTGCCATATGCTGGACTATAATGGAACTGGAGGAAATGAGATAGAGAGCTCAGTTTGGGAAAAATTTTAGGAGTTAAGAGGGAGGTCTCTGTTCTATGACCAGTGTCTTAGATTTCTGCATCCTCTTACACCCTCGCGACCTCCTGGATGGTGAAGCTGAGGCTTTGTGATTTCAAGCCACAGCATGGCAACCACTGATTTTGGGCAACCAGAGCTGAGGTGAGTGGCTCCTCATTGATCTAAAGAGTATATGTAGAGGCCAGTGGCCTTTGAGTAGTGTCTGTTGCCTCAAGATAGCGAAACTTAATAAGACGATATTGTAGACTAGTAGAGATAAGGAATAAGACTCCAAACACAAGGATGGATGAAGAAACTGCAAGTCCATAAGTGAATTTATGTTTGTATTTTGGAGGGGGGGTGTGATGGATGTTGGTGGTCGCAGTCATGAGGAAGAGGGTGTTGTGATAGTGCTGGCAGTGTATAATAATGAATTTGATTTCCTTTTTACATGGTAGACTATTTAATACTGTTAAACTATTGAAAGTATGGTCAACTCAAGATCTGAACATTTATGACACAAGTGTTTCAGTTTTTCCTTTAACAACTTGGTCTAGAACAGCAATGCTGGATATTGGAGATACTAGAGAAGTGAGGTTTCACTTTAACAGTTTCACTGATGATTCACTTCATGTTACATTTGCCCCATACATATGTAAGATATTAGTAATAAGGGAAATTGGGTATGGTGTACATTGTTATTATCTTCACAATATTTCTGTAAATCTGGAACTACTCAAAAATAAAACATCCATTAAAACAACACTCAAAATCCTAGGAAATGGTAGCAACTGATCATAGTGGAAGGGACCACTGAAATGACGGGGGAGTATGGGAATTGTCTTAGAGGAAACACCACCTCCTTGCCATATGCTGGACTTTAATGGAAGTAGAGGAAATGAGAGAGAGAGAGAGGTCAGTTTGGTTAAATTTCTAGGAGTAAAGAGGAAGGTCTCTGTTCTATGACCAGAGTGTCTGAATTTTCTGCATCCTCTGCCACCACCGTCCCTCCTGGGTGGTGAAGCTGAGGCTTTGTGATGTCAAGCCACACCATGGCAACCACTGATTTTGGGCTGCCAGAGCTGAAGTAAGTGGCTCCTCATTAACCAAAAGAGTATATGTAGAGGCCAGGACCTTTTGAGTAGTGTCTGTTGCCTCAAGATAGCGAAACTTAATAAGACGATATTGTAGACTAGTAGAGATAAGGAATAAGACTCCAAACACAAGGATGGATGAAGAAACTGCAAGTCCATAAGTGAATTTATGTTTGTATTTTGGAGGGGGGGTGTGATGGATGTTGGTGGTCGCAGTCATGAGGAACAGGGTGTTGTGATAGTGCTGGCAGTGTATAATAATGAATTTGATTTCCTTTTTACATGGTAGACTATTTAATACTGTTAAACTATTGAAAGTATGGTCAACTCAAGATCTGAAGTTTTATGCCACTACTGGTCCAGTTTTTCCATTAACAACTTGGTCTAGAACAGCAATGCTGGATATTGGAGATACTACGGAAGAGAGGTTTCACTTGAACAGTTTCACAGATGATTCACTTCATGTTACATTTGCCCCATACATATGTAAGATATTAGTAATAAGGGAAATTGGGTATGGTGTACATGGCTATGATCTTCACAATTTTTCTGTAAATCTGGAACTAATCTAAAATAAAAAAAAATCCATTAAAACAACACTCCGAAACCTAGGAAATGGTAGCAACTGATCATAGTGGAATGGACCACTGAAATGACGGGGGAGTATGGGAATTATCTTAGAGGAAACACCACCTCCCTGCCATATGCTGGACTATAATGGAACTGGAGGAAATGAGATAGAGAGCTCAGTTTGGGAAAAATTTTAGGAGTTAAGAGGGAGGTCTCTGTTCTATGACCAGTGTCTGAGATTTCTGCATCCTCTTATACCCTCACGACCTCCTGGATGGTGAAGCTGAGGCTTTGTGATTTCATGCCACAGCATGGCAACCACTGATTTTGGGCAACCAGAGCTGAAGTGAGTGGCTCCTCATTAATCTAAAGAGTATATGTAGAGGCAAGGAGCCTTTGAGTAGTGTCTGTTGCCTCAAGATAGCGAAACTTAATAAGACGATATTGTAGACTAGTAGAGATAAGGAATAAGACTCCAAACACAAGGATGGATGAAGAAAGTGCAAGTCCATAAGTGAATTTATGTTTGTATTTTGGAGGGGGGGTGTGATGGATGTTGGTGGTCGCAGTCATGAGGAACAGGGTGTTGTGATAGTGCTGGCAGTGTATAATAATGAATTTGATTTCCTTTTTACATGGTAGACTATTTAATACTGTTAAACTATTGAAAGTATGGTCAACTCAAGATCTGAACATTTATGCCACAAGTGTTTCAGTTTTTCCTTTAACAACTTGGTCTAGAACAGCAATGCTGGATATTGGAGATACTAGAGAAGTGAGGTTTCACTTTAACAATTTCACTGATGATTCACTTCATGTTACATTTGCCCCATACATATGTAAGATATTAGTAATAAGGGAAGTTGGGTATGGTGTACATTGTTATTATCTTCACAATATTTCTGTAAATCTGGAACTACTCAAAAATAAAACATCCATTAAAACAACACTCAAAATCCTAGGAAATGGTAGCAACTGATCATAGTGGAAGGGACCACTGAAATGACGGGGGAGTATGGGAATTGTCTTAGAGGAAACACCACCTCCTTGCCATATGCTGGACTTTAATGGAAGTAGAGGAAATGAGAGAGAGAGAGAGGTCAGTTTGGTTAAATTTCTAGGAGTAAAGAGGAAGGTCTCTGTTCTATGACCAGAGTGTCTGAATTTTCTGCATCCTCTGCCACCACCGCCCCTCCTGGGTGGTGAAGCTGAGGCTTTGTGATGTCAAGCCACACCATGGCAACCACTGATTTTGGGCTGCCAGAGCTGAAGTAAGTGGCTCCTCATTAACCAAAAGAGTATATGTAGAGGCCAGGACCTTTTGAGTAGTGTCTGTTGCCTCAAGATAGCAAAACTTAATAAGACGATATTGTAGACTAGTAGAGATAAGGAATAAGACTCCAAACACAAGGATGGATGAAGAAACTGCAAGTCCATAAGTGAATTTATGTTTGTATTTTGGAGGGGGGGTGTGATGGATGTTGGTGGTCGCAGTCATGAGGAACAGGGTGTTGTGATACTGCTGGCAGTGTATAATAATGAATTTGATTTCCTTTTTACATGGTAGACTATTTAATACTGTTAAACTATTGAAAGTATGGTCAACTCAAGATCTGAAGTTTTATGCCACTACTGGTCCAGTTTTTCCATTAACAACTTGGTCTAGAACAGCAATGCTGGATATTGGAGATACTACGGAAGAGAGGTTTCACTTGAACAGTTTCACAGATGATTCACTTCATGTTACATTTGCCCCATACATATGTAAGATATTAGTAATAAGGGAAATTGGGTATGGTGTACATGGCTATGATCTTCACAATTTTTCTGTAAATCTGGAACTAATCTAAAATAAAAAAAAATCCATTAAAACAACACTCCGAAACCTAGGAAATGGTAGCAACTGATCATAGTGGAATGGACCACTGAAATGACGGGGGAGTATGGGAATTATCTTAGAGGAAACACCACCTCCCTGCCATATGCTGGACTATAATGGAACTGGAGGAAATGAGATAGAGAGCTCAGTTTGGGAAAAATTTTAGGAGTTAAGAGGGAGGTCTCTGTTCTATGACCAGTGTCTGAGATTTCTGCATCCTCTTATACCCTCACGACCTCCTGGATGGTGAAGCTGAGGCTTTGTGATTTCATGCCACAGCATGGCAACCACTGATTTTGGGCAACCAGAGCTGAAGTGAGTGGCTCCTCATTAATCTAAAGAGTATATGTAGAGGCAAGGAGCCTTTGAGTAGTGTCTGTTGCCTCAAGATAGCGAAACTTAATAAGACGATATTGTAGACTAGTAGAGATAAGGAATAAGACTCCAAACAAAAGGATGGATGAAGAAAGTGCAAGTCCATAAGTGAATTTATGTTTGTATTTTGGAGGGGGGGTGTGATGGATGTTGGTGGTCGCAGTCATGAGGAACAGGGTGTTGTGATAGTGCTGGCAGTGTATAATAATGAATTTGATTTCCTTTTTACATGGTAGACTATTTAATACTGTTAAACTATTGAAAGTATGGTCAACTCAAGATCTGAACATTTATGCCACAAGTGTTTCAGTTTTTCCTTTAACAACTTGGTCTAGAACAGCAATGCTGGATATTGGAGATACTAGAGAAGTGAGGTTTCACTTTAACAGTTTCACTGATGATTCACTTCATGTTACATTTGCCCCATACATATGTAAGATATTAGTAATAAGGGAAGTTGGGTATGGTGTACATTGTTATTATCTTCACAATATTTCTGTAAATCTGGAACTACTCAAAAATAAAACATCCATTAAAACAACACTCAAAATCCTAGGAAATGGTAGCAACTGATCATAGTGGAAGGGACCACTGAAATGACGGGGGAGTATGGGAATTGTCTTAGAGGAAACACCACCTCCTTGCCATATGCTGGACTTTAATGGAAGTAGAGGAAATGAGAGAGAGAGAGAGGTCAGTTTGGTTAAATTTCTAGGAGTTAAGAGGAAGGTCTCTGTTCTATGACCAGAGTGTCTGAATTTTCTGCATCCTCTGCCACCCCCGCCCCTCCTGGATGGTGAAGCTGAGGCTTTGTGATGTCAAGCCACACCATGGCAACCACTGATTTTGGGCTGCCAGAGCTGAAGTAAGTGGCTCCTCATTAACCAAAAGAGTATATGTAGAGGCCAGGACCCTTTGAGTAGTGTCTGTTGCCTCAAGATAGCGAAACTTAATAAGACGACATTGTAGACTAGTAGAGATAAGGAATAAGACTCCAAACACAAGGATGGATGAAGAAACTGCAAGTCCATAAGTGAATTTATGTTTGTATTTTGGAGGGGGGGTGTGATGGATGTTGGTGGTCGCAGTCATGAGGAACAGGGTGTTGTGATAGTGCTGGCAGTGTATAATAATGAATTTGATTTCCTTTTTACATGGTAGACTATTTAATACTGTTAAACTATTGAAAGTATGGTCAACTCAAGATATTAACATTTATGACACAAGTGTTTCAGTTTTTCCTTTAACAACTTGGTCTAGAACAGCAATGCTGGATATTGGAGATACTAGAGAAGTGAGGTTTCACTTTAACAGTTTCACTGATGATTCACTTCATGTTACATTTGCCCCATACATATGTAAGATATTAGTAATAAGGGAAATTGGGTATGTTGTACATTGTTATTATCTTCACAATATTTCTTTAAATCTGGAACTACTCAAAAATAAAACATCCATTAAAACAACACTCAAAATCCTAGGAAATGGTAGCAACTGATCATAGTGGAAGGGACCACTGAAATGAAGGGGGAGTATGGGAATTGTCTTAGAGGAAACACCACCTCCTTGCCATATGCTGGACTTTAATGGAAGTAGAGGAAATGAGAGAGAGAGGTCAGTTTGGTTAAATTTCTAGGAGTTAAGAGGAAGGTCTCTGTTCTATAACCCGAGTGTCTGAATTTTCTGCATCCTCTGCCACCCCCGCCCCTCCTGGATGGTGAAGCTGAGGCTTTGTGATGTCAAGCCACACCATGGCAACCACTGATTTTGGGCTGCCAGAGCTGAAGTAAGTGGCTCCTCATTAACCAAAAGAGTATATGTAGAGGCCAGGACCCTTTGAGTAGTGTCTGTTGCCTCAAGATAGCGAAACTTAATAAGACGATATTGTAGACTAGTAGAGATAAGGAATAAGACTCCAAACACAAGGATGGATGAAGAAACTGCAAGTCCATAAGTGAATTTATGTTTGTATTTTGGCGGGGGGGTGTGATGGCTGTTGGTGGTCGCAGTCATGAGGAACAGGGTGTTGTGATAGTGCTGGCAGTGTATAATAATGAATTTGATTTCCTTTTTACATGGTAGACTATTTAATACTGTTAAACTATTGGAAGTATGGTCAACTCAAGATCTGAACATTTATGCCACAAGTGTTTCAGTTTTTCCTTTAACAACTTGGTCTAGAACAGCAATGCTGGATATTGGAGATACTAGAGAAGTGAGGTTTCACTTTAACAGTTTCACTGATGATTCACTTCATGTTACATTTGCCCCATACATATGTAAGATATTGGTAATAAGGGAAATTGGGTATGGTGTACATTGTTATTATCTTCACAATATTTCTGTAAA
The DNA here is from genome assembly GCF_964212035.1 of Myotis nattereri. Lineage (NCBI taxonomy): Eukaryota > Metazoa > Chordata > Mammalia > Chiroptera > Vespertilionidae > Myotis > Myotis nattereri. Next base: position 8,846,550 of record NC_138091.1, on the reverse strand, counting down.
TCTGGAACTACTCAAAAATAAAACATCCATTAAAACAACACTCAAAATCCTAGGAAATGGTAGCAACTGATCATAGTGGAAGGGACCACTGAAATGACGGGGGAGTATGGGAATTGTCTTAGAGGAAACACCACCTCCTTTCTATATGCTGGACTTTAATGGAAGTAGAGGAAATGAGAGAGAGAGAGAGGTCAGTTTGGTTAAATTTCTAGGAGTTAAGAGGAAGGTCTCTGTTCTATAACCAGAGTGTCTGAATTTTCTGCATCCTCTGCCACCCCCGCCCCTCCTGGATGGTGAAGCTGAGGCTTTGTGATGTCAAGCCACACCATGGCAACCACTGATTTTGGGCTGCCAGAGCTGAAGTAAGTGGCTCCTCATTAACCAAAAGACTATATGTAGAGGCCAGGACCCTTTGAGTAGTGTCTGTTGCCTCAAGATAGCGAAACTTAATAAGACGATATTGTAGACTAGTAGAGATAAGGAATAAGACTCCAAACACAAGGATGGATGAAGAAACTGCAAGTCCATAAGTGAATTTATGTTTGTATTTTGGAGGGGGGGTGTGATGGATGTTGGTGGTCGCAGTCATGAGGAACAGGGTGTTGTGATAGTGCTGGCAGTGTATAATAATGAATTTGATTTCCTTTTTACATGGTAGACTATTTAATACTGTTAAACTATTGAAAGTATGGTCAACTCAAGATCTGAACATTTATGCCACAAGTGTTTCAGTTTTTCCTTTAACAACTTGGTCTAGAACAGCAATGCTGGATATTGGAGATACTAGAGAAGTGAGGTTTCACTTTAACAGTTTCACTGATGATTCACTTCATGTTACATTTGCCCCATACATATGTAAGATATTAGTAATAAGGGAAATTGGGTATGGTGTACATTGTTATTATCTTCACAATATTTCTGTTAATCTGTAACTACTCAAAAATAAAACATCCATTAAAACAACACTCAAAATCCTAGGAAATGGTAGCAACTGATCATAGTGGAAGGGACCACTGAAATGACGGGGGAGTATGGGAATTGTCTTAGAGGAAACACCACCTCCTTGCTATATGCTGGACTTTAATGGAAGTAGAGGAAATGAGAGAGAGAGAGAGGTCAGTTTGGTTAAATTTCTAGGATTTAAGAGGAAGGTCTCTGTTCTATAACCAGAGTGTCTGAATTTTCTGCATCCTCTGCCACCCCCGCACCTCCTGGATGGTGAAGCTGAGGCTTTGTGATGTCAAGCCACACCATGGCAACCACTGATTTTGGGCTGCCAGAGCTGAAGTAAGTGGCTCCTCATTAACCAAAAGACTATATGTAGAGGCCAGGACCCTTTGAGTAGTGTCTGTTGCCTCAAGATAGCGAAACTTAATAAGACGATATTGTAGACTAGTAGAGATAAGGAATAAGACTCCAAACACAAGGATGGATGAAGAAACTGGAAGTCCATAAGTGAATTTGTGTTTGTATTTTGGAGGGGGTGTGTGATGGATGGTGGTGGTCGCAGTCATGAGGAACAAAGTGTTGTGTTAGGGCTGGCAGTGTATTATAATGAATTTGATTTCCTTTTTACATGGCAGAGTATTGAATATTGTTAAACTATTGAAAGGATGGGCAGCTCAAGATGTGAAGTTTTAAGCCACAACTGGTACAGTATTTTTTATAACATCATGGTCTAGAACAGCATTGTTGGATATTGGCGATACCAGAGAAGTGAGGTTTGCCTCTGTTTCACTGATGGGGAGGGATATAAGAAGGGGGCAGGCATGTGAAAAGGGAGTAATGTAGACTTTTTAGTTGTGGCACCAGACAAGACATTCCATAATGAGCCAGGCCCTTAGAATAAGGACCAGGAGAAGTCTGAATGGGGATTTTTTTTCTCAACACTTTCTCATACTGGCAAGGAATAAAGAAGCTGATGTTTAATTTAGGTTTGGATTGGGGGTGTGGGATGGGTGGTGGTGGTCGCAGTCATGAGGAACAGGGTGTTGTGTTAGTGCTGGCAGTGTATAATAATGAAGTTGATTTCCTTTTTACATGGTAGACTATTGAATATTGTTAAACTATTGAAAGGATGGTCAGCGCAAGATCTGAAGTTTTATGCCACAACTGGTCCAGTTTTTCCTTTAACAACATGGTCTAGAACAGCATTGCGGGATATTGGAGATACTAGAGAAGTGAGGTTTCACTCTGTTTCACTGATGATTCACTTCATGTTACATTTACCCCATACATAAGTAAGATATTACTAATAAGGGAAATTGGGTATGGTGTACATGGCTATGATCTTCACAATTTTTCTGTAAATCTGGAACTAATCTAAAATAAAAAAAATCCATTAAAACAACACTCCGAAACCTAGGAAATGGTAGCAACTGATCATAGTGGAATGGACCACTGAAATGACTGGGGAGTATGGGAATTGTCTTAGAGGAAACACCACCTCCCTGCCATATGCTGGACTATAATGGAACTGGAGGAAATGAGATAGAGAGCTCAGTTTGGGAAAACATTTTACGAGTTAAGAGGGAGGTCTCTGTTCTATGACCAGTGTCTGAGATTTCTGCATCCTCTTACACCCTCGCAACCTCCTGGATGGTGAAGCTGAGGCTTTGTGATTTCAAGCCACAGCATGTTAACCACTGATTTTGGGCAACCAGAGCTGAAGTGAGTGGCTCCTCATTAATCTAAAGAGTATATGTAGAGGCCAGGAGCCTTTGAGTAGTGTCTGTTGCCTCAAGATAGCGAAACTTAATAAGACGATATTGTAGACTAGTAGAGATAAGGAATAAGACTCCAAACACAAGGATGGATGAAGAAACTGGAAGTCCATAAGTGAATTTGTGTTTGTATTTTGGAGGGGGTGTGTGATGGATGGTGGTGGTCGCAGTCATGAGGAACAAAGTGTTGTGTTAGGGCTGGCAGTGTATTATAATGAATTTGATTTCCTTTTTACATGGCAGACTATTGAATATTGTTAAACTATTGAAAGGATGGGCAGCTCAAGATGTGAAGTTTTAAGCCACAACTGGTACAGTATTTTTTATAACATCATGGTCTAGAACAGCATTGTTGGATATTGGCGATACTAGAGAAGTGAGGTTTGCCTCTGTTTCACTGATGGGGAGGGATATAAGAAGGGGGCAGGCATGTGAAAAGGGAGTAATGTAGACTTTTTAGTTGTGGCACCAGACAAGACATTCCATAATGAGCCAGGCCCTTAGAATAAGGACCAGGAGAAGTCTGAATGGGGATTTTTTTTCTCAACACTTTCTCATACTGGCAAGGAATAAAGAAGCTGATGTTTAATTTAGGTTTGGATTGGGGGTGTGGGATGGGTGGTGGTGGTCGCAGTCATGAGGAACAGGGTGTTGTGTTAGTGCTGGCAGTGTATAATAATGAAGTTGATTTCCTTTTTACATGGTAGACTATTGAATATTGTTAAACTATTGAAAGGATGGTCAGCGCAAGATCTGAAGTTTTATGCCACAACTGGTCCAGTTTTTCCTTTAACAACATGGCCTAGAACAGCATTGCTGGATATTGGAGATACTAGAGAAGTGAGGTTTCACTCTGTTTCACTGATGATTCACTTCATGTTACATTTACCCCATACATAAGTAAGATATTACTAATAAGGGAAATTGGGTATGGTGTACATGGCTATTATCTTAACAATTTTTCTGTAAATCTGGAACTAATCTAAAATAAAAAAAATCCATTAAAACAACACTCCGAAACCTAGGAAATGGTAGCAACTGATCATAGTGGAATGGACCACTGAAATGACGGGGGAGTATGGGAATTGTCTTAGAGGAAACACCACCTCCCTGCCATATGCTGGACTATAATGGAACTGGAGGAAATGAGATAGAGAGCTCAGTTTGGGAAAACATTTTACGAGTTAAGAGGGAGGTCTCTGTTCTATGACCAGTGTCTGAGATTTCTGCATCCTCTTACACCCTCGCAACCTCCTGGATGGTGAAGCTGAGGCTTTGTGATGTCAAGCCACACCATGGCAACCACTGATTTTGGGCAACCAGAGCTGAAGTGAGTGGCTCCTCATTAATCTAAAGAGTATATGTAGAGGCCAGGAGCCTTTGAGTAGTGTCTGTTGCCTCAAGATAGCGAAACTTAATAAGACGATATTGTAGACTACTAGAGATAAGGAATAAGACTCCAAACACAAGGATGGATGAAGAAACTGCAAGTCCATAAGTGAATTTATGTTTGTATTTTGGAGGGGGGGTGTGATGGATGTTGGTGGTTGCAGTCATGAGGAACAGGGTGTTGTGATAGTGCTGGCTGTGTATAATAATGAATTTGATTTCCTTTTTACGTGGTAGACTATTTAATACTGTTAAACTATTGAAAGTATGGTCAACTCAAGATCTGAACATTTATGCCACAAGTGTTTCAGTTTTTCCTTTAACAACTTGGTTTAGAACAGCAATGCTGGATATTGGAGATACTAGAGAAGTGAGGTTTCACTTTAACAGTTTCACTGATGATTCACTTCATGTTACATTTGCCCCATACATATGTAAGATATTAGTAATAAGGGAAATTGGGTATGGTGTACATTGTTATTATCTTCACAATATTTCTGTTAATCTGGAACTACTCAAAAATAAAACATCCATTAAAACAACACTCAAAATCCTAGGAAATGGTAGCAACTGATCATAGTGGAAGGGACCACTGAAATGACGGGGGAGTATGGGAATTGTCTTAGAGGAAACACCACCTCCTTGCTATATGCTGGACTTTAATGGAAGTAGAGGAAATGAGAGAGAGAGAGAGGTCAGTTTGGTTAAATTTCTAGGAGTTAAGAGGAAGGTCTCTGTTCTATAACCAGAGTGTCTGAATTTTCTGCATCCTCTGCCACCCCCGCCCCTCCTGGATGGTGAAGCTGAGGCTTTGTGATGTCAAGCCACACCATGGCAACCACTGATTTTGGGCTGCCAGAGCTGAAGTAAGTGGCTCCTCATTAACCAAAAGACTATATGTAGAGGCCAGGACCCTTTGAGTAGTGTCTGTTGCCTCAAGATAGCGAAACTTAATAAGACGATATTGTAGACTAGTAGAGATAAGGAATAAGACTCCAAACACAAGGATGGATGAAGAAACTGCAAGTCCATAAGTGAATTTATGTTTGTATTTTGGAGGGGGGTTGTGATGGATGTTGGTGGTCGCAGTCATGAGGAACAGGGTGTTGTGATAGTGCTGGCAGTGTTTAATAATGAATTTGATTTCCTTTTTACATGGTAGACTATTTAATACTGTTAAACTATTGGAAGTATGGTCAACTCAAGATCTGAACATTTATGCCACAAGTGTTTCAGTTTTTCCTTTAACAACTTGGTCTAGAACAGCAATGCTGGATATTGGAGATACTAGAGAAGTGAGGTTTCACTTTAACAGTTTCACTGATGATTCACTTCATGTTACATTTGCCCCATACATATGTAAGATATTAGTAATAAGGGAAATTGGGTATGGTGTACATTGTTATTATCTTCACAATATTTCTGTAAATCTGGAACTACTCAAAAATAAAACATCCATTAAAACAACACTCAAAATCCTAGGAAATGTTAGCAACTGATCATAGTGGAAGGGACCACTGAAATGACGGGGGAGTATGGGAATTGTCTTAGAGGAAACACCACCTCCTTGCCATATGCTGGACTTTAATGGAAGTAGAGGAAATGAGAGAGAGAGAGAGAGGTCAGTTTGGTTAAATTTCTAGGAGTTAAGAGGAAGGTCTCTGTTCTATAACCAGAGTGTCTGAATTTTCTGCATCCTCTGCCACCCCCGCCCCTCCTGGATGGTGAAGCTGAGGCTTTGTGATGTCAAGCCACACCATGGCAACCACTGATTTTGGGCTGCCAGAGCTGAAGTAAGTGGCTCCTCATTAACCAAAAGAGTATATGTAGAGGCCAGGACCCTTTGAGTAGTGTCTGTTGCCTCAAGATAGCGAAACTTAATAAGACGATATTGTAGACTAGTAGAGATAAGGAATAAGACTCCAAACACAAGGATGGATGAAGAAACTGCAAGTCCATAAGTGAATTTGTGTTTGTATTTTGGAGGGGGTGTGTAATGGATGGTGGTGGTCGCAGTCATGAGGAACAAAGTGTTGTGTTAGGGCTGGCAGTGTATTATAATTAATTTGATTTCCTTTTTACATGGCAGACTATTGAATATTGTTAAACTATTGAAAGGATGGGCAGCTCAAGATGTGAAGTTTTAAGCCACAACTGGTACAGTATTTTTTATAACATCATGGTCTAGAACAGCTTTGTTGGATATTGGCGATACTAGAGAAGTGAGGTTTGCCTCTGTTTCACTGATGGGGAGGGATATAAGAAGGGGGCAGGCTTGTGAAAAGGGAGTAATGTAGACTTTTTAGTTGTGGCACCAGACAAGACATTCCATAATGAGCCAGGCCCTTAGAATAAGGACCAGGAGAAGTCTGAATGGGGATTTTTTTTCTCAACACTTTCTCATACTGGCAAGGAATAAAGAAGCTGATGTTTAATTTAGGTTTGGATTGGGGGTGTGGGATGGGTGGTGGTGGTCGCAGTCATGAGGAACAGGGTGTTGTGTTAGTGCTGGCAGTGTATAATAATGAAGTTGATTTCCTTTTTACATGGTAGACTATTGAATATTGTTAAACTATTGAAAGGATGGTCAGCGCAAGATCTGAAGTTTTATGCCACAACTGGTCCAGTTTTTCCTTTAACAACATGGTCTAGAACAGCATTGCTGGATATTGGAGATACTAGAGAAGTGAGGTTTCACTTTAACAGTTTCACTGATGATTCACTTCATGTTACATTTGCCCCATACATAAGTAAGATATTAGTAATAAGGGAAATTGGGTATGTTGTACATTATTATTATCTTCACAATATTTCTGTAAATCTGTTACTACTCAAAAATAAAACATCCATTAAAACAACACTCAAAATCCTAGGAAATGGTAGCTACTGATCATAGTGGAAGGGACCACTGAAATGACGGGGGCGTATGGGAATTGTCTTAGAGGAAACACCACCTCCTTGCGATATGCTGGACTTTAATGGAAGTAGAGGAAATGAGAGAGAGAGAGAGGTCAGTTTGGTTAAATTTCTAGGAGTTAAGAGGAAGATCTCTGTTCTATGACCAGAGTGTCTGAATTTTCTGCATCCTCTGCCACCCCCGCCCCTCCTGGATGGTGAAGATGAGGCTTTGTGATGTCAAGCCACACCATGGCAACCACTGATTATGGGCTGCCAGAGCTGAAGTAAGTGGCTCCTCATTAACCAAAAGAGTATATGTAGAGGCCAGGACCCTTTGAGTAGTGTCTGTTGCCTCAAGATAGCGAAACTTAATAAGACGATATTGTAGACTAGTAGAGATAAGGAATAAGACTCCAAACACAAGGATGGATGAAGAAACTGCAAGTCCATAAGTGAATTTGTGTTTGTATTTTGGAGGGGGTGTGTGATGGATGGTGGTGGTCGCAGTCATGAGGAACAAAGTGTTGTGTTAGGGCTGGCAGTGTATTATAATGAATTTGATTTACTTTTTACATGGCAGACTATTGAATATTGTTAAACTATTGAAAGGATGGGCAGCTCAAGATGTGAAGTTTTAAGCCACAACTGGTACAGTATTTTTTATAACATCATGGTCTAGAACAGCATTGTTGGATATTGGCGATACTAGAGAAGTGAGGTTTGCCTCTGTTTCACTGATGGGGAGGGATATAAGAAGGGGGCAGGCATGTGAAAAGGGAGTAATGTAGACTTTTTAGTTGTGGCACCAGACAAGACATTCCATAATGAGCCAGGCCCTTAGAATAAGGACCAGGAGAAGTCTGAATGGGGATTTTTTTTCTCAACACTTTCTCATACTGGCAAGGAATAAAGAAGCTGATGTTTAATTTAGGTTTGGATTGGGGGTGTGGGATGGGTGGTGGTGGTCGCAGTCATGAGGAACAGGGTGTTGTGTTAGTGCTGGCAGTGTATAATAATGAAGTTGATTTCCTTTTTACATGGTAGACTATTGAATATTGTTAAACTATTGAAAGGATGGTCAGCGCAAGATATGAAGTTTTATGCCACAACTGGTCCAGTTTTTCCTTTAACAACATGGTCTAGAACAGCATTGCTGGATATTGGAGATACTAGAGAAGTGAGGTTTCACTCTGTTTCACTGATGATTCACTTCATGTTACATTTACCCCATACATAAGTAAGATATTAGTAATAAGGGAAATTGGGTATGGTGTACATGGCTATTATCTTCACAATTTTTCTGTAAATCTGGAACTAATCTAAAATAAAAAAAAAATCCATTAAAACAACACTCGGAAACCTAGGAAATGGTAGCAACTGATCATAGTGGAATGGACCACTGAAATGACGGGGGAGTATGGGAATTGTCTTAGAGGAAACACCACCTCCCTGCCATATGCTGGACTATAATGGAACTGGAGGAAATGAGATAGAGAGCTCAGTTTGGGAAAAATTTTAGGAGTTAAGAGGGAGGTCTCTGTTCTATGACCAGTGTCTGAGATTTCTGCATCCTCTTACACCCTCGCAACCTCCTGGATGGTGAAGCTGAGGCTTTGTGATTTCAAGCCACCGCATGTTAACCACTGATTTTGGGCAACCAGAGCTGAAGTGAGTGGCTCCTCATTAATCTAGGAGTATATGTAGAGGCCAGGAGCCTTTGAGTAGTGTCTGTTGCCTCAAGATAGCGAAACTTAATAAGACGATATTGTAGACTAGTAGAGATAAGGAATAAGACTCCAAACACAAGGATGGATGAAGAAACTGCAAGTCCATAAGTGAATTTATGTTTGTATTTTGGAGGGGGGGTGTGATGGATGTTGGTGGTCGCAGTCATGAGGAACAGGGTGTTGTGATAGTGCTGGCAGTGTATAATAATGAATTTGATTTCCTTTTTACATGGTAGATTATTTAATACTGTTAAACTATTGAAAGTATGGTCAACTCAAGATCTGAACATTTATGCCACAAGTGTTTCAGTTTTTCCTTTAACAACTTGGTCTAGAACAGCAATGCTGGATGTTGGAGATACTAGAGAAGTGAGGTTTCACTTTAACAGTTTCACTGATGATTCACTTCATGTTACATTTGCCCCATACATATGTAAGATATTAGTAATAAGGGAAATTGGGTATGGTGTACATTGTTATTATCTTCACAATATTTCTGTAAATCTGGAACTACTCAAAAATAAAACTTCCATTAAAACAACACTCAAAATCCTAGGAAATGGTAGCAACTGATCATAGTGGAAGGGACCACTGAAATGACGGGGGAGTATGGGAATTGTCTTAGAGGAAACACCACCTCCTTGCTATATGCTGGACTTTAATGGAAGTAGAGGAAATGAGAGAGAGAGAGAGGTCAGTTTGGTTAAATTTCTAGGTGTTAAGAGGAAGGTCTCTGTTCTATAACCAGAGTGTCTGAATTTTCTGCATCCTCTGCCACCCCCGCCCCTCATGGATGGTGAAGCTGAGGCTTTGTGATGTCAAGCCACACCATGGCAACCACTGATTTTGGGCTGCCAGAGCTGAAGTAAGTGGCTCCTCATTAACCAAAAGAGTATATGTAGAGGCCAGGACCCTTTGAGTAGTGTCTGTTGCCTCAAGATAGCGAAACTTAATAAGACGATATTGTAGACTAGTAGAGATAAGGAATAAGACTCCAAACACAAGGATGGATGAAGAAACTGCAAGTCCATAAGTGAATTTATGTTTGTATTTTGGAGGGGGTGTGTGATGGATGTTGGTGGTCGCAGTCATGAGGAACAGGGTGTTGTGATAGTGCTGGCAGTGTATAATAATGAATTTGATTTCCTTTTTACATGGTAGACTATTTAATACTGTTAAACTATTGAAAGTATGGTCAACTCAAGATCTGAACATTTATGCCACAAGTGTTTCAGTTTTTCCTTTACCAACTTGGTCTAGAACAGCAATGCTGGATATTGGAGATACTAGAGAAGTGAGGTTTCACTTTAACAGTTTCACTGATGATTCACTTCATGTTACATTTGCCCCATACATATGTAAGATATTAGTAATAAGGGAAATTGGGTATGGTGTACATTGTTATTATCTTCACAATATTTCTGTAAATCTGGAACTACTCAAAAAAAAAACATCCATTAAAACAACACTCAAAATCCTAGGAAATGTTAGCAACTGATCATAGTGGAAGGGACCACTGAAATGACGGGGGAGTATGGGAATTGTCTTAGAGGAAACACCACCTCCTTGCCATATGCTGGACTTTAATGGAAGTAGAGGAAATGAGAGAGAGAGAGAGAGGTCAGTTTGGTTAAATTTCTAGGAGTTAAGAGGAAGGTCTCTGTTCTATAACCAGAGTGTCTGAATTTTCTGCATCCTATGCCACCCCCGCCCCTCCTGGATGGTGAAGCTGAGGCTTTGTGATGTCAAGCCACACCATGGCAACCACTGATTTTGGGCTGCCAGAGCTGAAGTAAGTGGCTCCTCATTAACCAAAAGAGTATATGTAGAGGTCAGGACCCTTTGAGTAGTGTCTGTTGCCTCAAGATAGCGAAACTTAATAAGACGATATTGTAGACTAGTAGAGATAAGGAATAAGACTCCAAACACAAGGATGGATGAAGAAACTGCAAGTCCATAAGTGAATTTGTGTTTGTATTTTGGAGGGGGTGTGTAATGGATGGTGGTGGTCGCAGTCATGAGGAACAAAGTGTTGTGTTAGGGCTGGCAGTGTATTATAATGAATTTGATTTCCTTTTTACATGGCAGACTATTGAATATTGTTAAACTATTGAAAGGATGGGCAGCTCAAGATGTGAAGTTTTAAGCCACAACTGGTACAGTATTTTTTATAACATCATGGTCTAGAACAGCTTTGTTGGATATTGGCGATACTAGAGAAGTGAGGTTTGCCTCTGTTTCACTGATGGGGAGGGATATAAGAAGGGGGCAGGCATGTGAAAAGGGAGTAATGTAGACTTTTTAGTTGTGGCACCAGACAAGACATTCCATAATGAGCCAGGCCCTTAGAATAAGGACCAGGAGAAGTCTGAATGGGGATTTTTTTTCTCAACACTTTCTCATACTGGCAAGGAATAAAGAAGCTGATGTTTAATTTAGGTTTGGATTGGGGTGTGGCATGGGTGGTGGTGGTCGCAGTCATGAGGAACAGGGTGTTGTGTTAGTGCTGGCAGTGTATAATAATGAAGTTGATTTCCTTTTTACATGGTAGACTATTGAATATTGTTAAACTATTGAAAGGATGGTCAGCGCAAGATCTGAAGTTTTATGCCACAACTGGTCCAGTTTTTCCTTTAACAACATGGTCTAGAACAGCATTGCTGGATATTGGAGATACTAGAGAAGTGAGGTTTCACTTTAACAGTTTCACTGATGATTCACTTCATGTTACATTTGCCCCATACATATGTAAGATATTAGTAATAAGGGAAATTGGGTATGTTGTACATTATTATTATCTTCACAATATTTCTGTAAATCTGTTACTACTCAAAAATAAAACATCCATTAAAACAACACTCAAAATCCTAGGAAATGGTAGCTACTGATCATAGTGGAAGGGACCACTGAAATGACGGGGGCGTATGGGAATTGTCTTAGAGGAAACACCACCTCCTTGCCATATGCTGGACTTTAATGGAAGTAGAGGAAATGAGAGAGAGAGAGAGGTCAGTTTGGTTAAATTTCTAGGAGTTAAGAGGAAGATCTCTGTTCTATGACCAGAGTGTCTGAATTTTCTGCATCCTCTGCCACCCCCGCCCCTCCTGGATGGTGAAGCTGAGGCTTTGTGATGTCAAGCCACACCATGGCAACCACTGATTTTGGGCTGCCAGAGCTGAAGTAAGTGGCTCCTCATTAACCAAAAGAGTATATGTAGAGGCCAGGACCCTTTGAGTAGTGTCTGTTGCCTCAAGATAGCGAAACTTAATTAGACGATATTGTAGACTAGTAGAGATAAGGAATAAGACTCCAAACACAAGGATGGATGAAGAAACTGCAAGTCCATAAGTGAATTTATGTTTGTATTTTGGAGGGGGGGTGTGATGGATGTTGGTGGTCGCAGTCATGAGGAACAGGGTGTTGTGATAGTGCTGGCAGTGTATAATAATGAATTTGATTTCCTTTTTACATGGTAGACTATTTAATACTGTTAAACTATTGGAAGTATGGTCAACTCAAGATCTGAACATTTATGCCACAAGTGTTTCAGTTTTTCCTTTAACAACTTGGTCTAGAACAGCAATGCTGGATATTGGAGATACTAGAGAAGTGAGGTTTCACTTAAACAGTTTCACGGATGATTCACTTCATGTTACATTTGCCCCATACATATGTAAGATATTAGTAATAAGGGAAATTGGGTATGTTGTACATTATTATTATCTTCACAATATTTCTGTAAATTTGGAACTACTCAAAAATAAAACATCCATTAAAACAACACTCAAAATCCTAGGAAATGGTAGCAACTGATCATAGTGGAAGGGACCACTGAAATGACGGAGGAGTATGGGAATTGTCTTAGAGGAAACACCACCTCCTTGCCATATGCTGGACTTTAATGGAAGTAGAGGAAATGAGAGAGAGAGAGAGGTCAGTTTGGTTAAATTTCTAGGAGTGAAGAGGAAGGTCTCTGTTCTATAACCAGAGTGTCTGAATTTTCTGCATCCTCTGCCACCCCTGCACCTCCTGGATGGTGAAGCTGAGGCTTTGTGATGTCAAGCCACACCATGACAACCACTGATTTTGGGCTGCCAGAGCTGAAGTGAGTGGCTCCTCATTAACCAAAAGAGTATATGTAGAGGCCAGGACCCTTTGATTGGTGTCTGTTGCCTCAAGATAGCGAAACTTAATAAGACGACATTGTAGACTAGTAGAGATAAGGAATAAGACTCCAAACACAAGGATGGATGAAGAAACTGCAAGTCCATAAGTGAATTTATGTTTGTATTTTGGAAGGGGGGTGTGATGGATGTTGGTGGTCGCAGTCATGAGGAACAGGGTGTTGTGATAGTGCTGGCAGTGTATAATAATGAATTTGATTTCCTTTTTACATGGTAGACTATTTAATACTGTTAAACTATTGGAAGTATGGTCAACTCAAGATCTGAACATTTATGCCACAAGTGTTTCAGTTTTTCCTTTAACAACTTGGTCTAGAACAGCAATGCTGGATGTTGGAGATACTAGAGAAGTGAGGTTTCACTTTAACAGTTTCACTGATGATTCACTTCATGTTACATTTGCCCCAAACATATGTAAGATATTAGTAATAAGGGAAATTGGGTATGTTGTACATTGTTATTATCTTCAAAATATTTCTGTAAATCTGGAACTACTCAAAAATAAAACATCCATTAAAACAACACTCAAAATCCTAGGAAATGGTAGCAACTGATCATAGTGGTAGGGACCACTGAAATGACGGGTGAGTATAGGAATTGTCTTAGAGGAAACACCACCTCCTTGCCATATCCTGGACTTTAATGGAGGTAGAGGAAATGAGAGAGAGAGAGAGAGGTCAGTTTGGTTAAATTTCTAGGAGTTAAGAGGAAGGTCTCTGTTCTATAACCAGAGTGTCTGAATTTTCTGCATCCTCTGCCACCCCGCCCCTCCTGGATGGTGAAGCTGAGGCTTTGTGATGTCAAGCCACACCATGGCAACCACTGATTTTGGGCTGCCAGAGCTGAAGTGAGTGGCTCCTCATTAACCAAAAGAGTATATGTAGAGGCCAGGACCCTTTGAGTAGTGTCTGTTGCCTCAAGATAGCGAAACTTAATAAGACGACATTGTAGACTAGTAGAGATAAGGAATAAGACTCCAAACACAAGGATGGATGAAGAAACTGCAAGTCCATAAGTGAATTTATGTTTGTATTTTGGAGGGGGGGTGTGATGGATGTTGGTGGTCGCAGTCATGAGGAACAGGGTGTTTTGATAGTGTTGGCAGTGTATAATAATGAATTTGATTTCCTTTTTACATGGTAGACTATTTAATACTGTTAAACTATTGGAAGTATGGTCAACTCAAGATCTGAACATTTATGCCACAAGTGTTTCAGTTTTTCCTTTAACAACTTGGTCTAGAACAGCAATGCTGGATATTGGAGATACTAGAGAAGTGAGGTTTCACTTAAACAGTTTCACGGATGATTCACTTCATGTTACATTTGCCCCATACATATGTAAGATATTAGTAATAAGGGAAATTGGGTATGTTGTACATTATTATTATCTTCACAATATTTCTGTAAATTTGGAACTACTCAAAAATAAAACATCCATTAAAACAACACTCAAAATCCTAGGAAATGGTAGCAACTGATCATAGTGGAAGGGACCACTGAAATGACGGAGGAGTATGGGAATTGTCTTAGAGGAAACACCACCTCCTTGCCATATGCTGGACTTTAATGGAAGTAGAGGAAATGAGAGAGAGAGAGAGGTCAGTTTGGTTAAATTTCTAGGAGTGAAGAGGAAGGTCTCTGTTCTATAACCAGAGTGTCTGAATTTTCTGCATCCTCTGCCACCCCTGCACCTCCTGGATGGTGAAGCTGAGGCTTTGTGATGTCAAGCCACACCATGACAACCACTGATTTTGGGCTGCCAGAGCTGAAGTGAGTGGCTCCTCATTAACCAAAAGAGTATATGTAGAGGCCAGGACCCTTTGATTGGTGTCTGTTGCCTCAAGATAGCGAAACTTAATAAGACGACATTGTAGACTAGTAGAGATAAGGAATAAGACTCCAAACACAAGGATGGATGAAGAAACTGCAAGTCCATAAGTGAATTTATGTTTGTATTTTGGAAGGGGGGTGTGATGGATGTTGGTGGTCGCAGTCATGAGGAACAGGGTGTTGTGATAGTGCTGGCAGTGTATAATAATGAATTTGATTTCCTTTTTACATGGTAGACTATTTAATACTGTTAAACTATTGGAAGTATGGTCAACTCAAGATCTGAACATTTATGCCACAAGTGTTTCAGTTTTTCCTTTAACAACTTGTTCTAGAACAGCAATGCTGGATGTTGGAGATACTAGAGAAGTGAGGTTTCACTTTAACAGTTTCACTGATGATTCACTTCATGTTACATTTGCCCCAAACATATGTAAGATATTAGTAATAAGGGAAATTGGGTATGTTGTACATTGTTATTATCTTCAAAATATTTCTGTAAATCTGGAACTACTCAAAAATAAAACATCCATTAAAACAACACTCAAAATCCTAGGAAATGGTAGCAACTGATCATAGTGGTAGGGACCACTGAAATGACGGGTGAGTATAGGAATTGTCTTAGAGGAAACACCACCTCCTTGCCATATCCTGGACTTTAATGGAGGTAGAGGAAATGAGAGAGAGAGAGAGAGGTCAGTTTGGTTAAATTTCTAGTTGTTAAGAGGAAGGTCTCTGTTCTATAACCAGAGTGTCTGAATTTTCTGCATCCTCTGCCACCCCGCCCCTCCTGGATGGTGAAGCTGAGGCTTTGTGATGTCAAGCCACACCATGGCAACCACTGATTTTGGGCTGCCAGAGCTGAAGTGAGTGGCTCCTCATTAACCAAAAGAGTATATGTAGAGGCCAGGACCCTTTGAGTAGTGTCTGTTGCCTCAAGATAGCGAAACTTAATAAGACGACATTGTAGACTAGTAGAGATAAGGAATAAGACTCCAAACACAAGGATGGATGAAGAAACTGCAAGTCCATAAGTGAATTTATGTTTGTATTTTGGAGGGGGGGTGTGATGGATGTTGGTGGTCGCAGTCATGAGGAACAGGGTGTTTTGATAGTGTTGGCAGTGTATAATAATGAATTTGATTTCCTTTTTACATGGTAGACTATTTAATACTGTTAAACTATTGGAAGTATGGTCAACTCAAGATCTGAACATTTATGCCACAAGTGTTTCAGTTTTTCCTTTAACAACTTGGTCTAGAACAGCAATGCTGGATATTGGAGATACTAGAGAAGTGAGGTTTCACTTAAACAGTTTCACGGATGATTCACTTCATGTTACATTTGCCCCATACCTATGTAAGATATTAGTAATAAGGGAAATTGGGTATGTTGTACATTATTATTATCTTCACAATATTTCTGTAAATTTGGAACCACTCAAAAATAAAACATCCATTAAAACAACACTCAAAATCCTAGGAAATGGTAGCAACTGATCATAGTGGAAGGGACCACTGAAATGACGGAGGAGTATGGGAATTGTCTTAGAGGAAACACCACCTCCTTGCCATATGCTGGACTTTAATGGAAGTAGAGGAAATGAGAGAGAGAGAGAGGTCAGTTTGGTTAAATTTCTAGGAGTGAAGAGGAAGGTCTCTGTTCTATAACCAGAGTGTCTGAATTTTCTGCATCCTCTGCCACCCCTGCACCTCCTGGATGGTGAAGCTGAGGCTTTGTGATGTCAAGCCACACCATGACAACCACTGATTTTGGGCTGCCAGAGCTGAAGTGAGTGGCTCCTCATTAACCAAAAGAGTATATGTAGAGGCCAGGACCCTTTGATTGGTGTCTGTTGCCTCAAGATAGCGAAACTTAATAAGACGACATTGTAGACTAGTAGAGATAAGGAATAAGACTCCAAACACAAGGATGGATGAAGAAACTGCAAGTCCATAAGTGAATTTATGTTTGTATTTTGGAAGGGGGGTGTGATGGATGTTGGTGGTCGCAGTCATGAGGAACAGGGTGTTGTGATAGTGCTGGCAGTGTATAATAATGAATTTGATTTCCTTTTTACATAGTAGACTATTTAATACTGTTAAACTATTGGAAGTATGGTCAACTCAAGATCTGAACATTTATGCCACAAGTGTTTCAGTTTTTCCTTTAACAACTTGGTCTAGAACAGCAATACTGGATGTTGGAGATACTAGAGAAGTGAGGTTTCACTTTAACAGTTTCACTGATGATTCACTTCATGTTACATTTGCCCCAAACATATGTAAGATATTAGTAATAAGGGAAATTGGGTATGTTGTACATTGTTATTATCTTCAAAATATTTCTGTAAATCTGGAACTACTCAAAAATAAAACATCCATTAAAACAACACTCAAAATCCTAGGAAATGGTAGCAACTGATCATAGTGGTAGGGACCACTGAAATGACGGGTGAGTATAGGAATTGTCTTAGAGGAAACACCACCTCCTTGCTATATCCTGGACTTTAATGGAGGTAGAGGAAATGAGAGAGAGAGAGAGAGAGGTCAGTTTGGTTAAATTTCTAGGAGTTAAGAGGAAGGTCTCTGTTCTATAACCAGAGTGTCTGAATTTTCTGCATCCTCTGCCACCCCGCCCCTCCTGGATGGTGAAGCTGAGGCTTTGTGATGTCAAGCCACACCATGGCAACCACTGATTTTGGGCTGCCAGAGCTGAAGTGAGTGGCTCCTCATTAACCAAAAGAGTATATGTAGAGGCCAGGACCCTTTGAGTAGTGTCTGTTGCCTCAAGATAGCGAAACTTAATAAGACGACATTGTAGACTAGTAGAGATAAGGAATAAGACTCCAAACACAAGGATGGATGAAGAAACTGCAAGTCCATAAGTGAATTTATGTTTGTATTTTGGAGGGGGGTGTGATGGATGTTGGTGGTCGCAGTCATGAGGAACAGGGTGTTGTGATAGTGCTGGCAGTGTATAATAATGAATTTGATTTCCTTTTTACATGGTAGACTATTTAATACTGTTAAACTATTGGAAGTATGGTCAACTCAAGATCTGAACATTTATGCCACAAGTGTTTCAGTTTTTCCTTTACCAACTTGGTCTAGAACAGCAATGCTGGATATTGGAGATACTAGAGAAGTGAGGTTTCACTTTAACAGTTTCACTGATGATTCACTTCATGTTACATTTGCCCCATACATATGTAAGATATTAGTAATAAGGGAAATTGGGTATGGTGTACATTGTTATTATCTTCACAATATTTCTGTAAATCTGGAACTACTCAAAAATAAAACATCCATTAAAACAACACTCAAAATCCTAGGAAATGGTAGCTACTGATCATAGTGGAAGGGACCACTGAAATGACGGGGGCGTATGGGAATTGTCTTAGAGGAAACACCACCTCCTTGCCATATGCTGGACTTTAATGGAAGTAGAGGAAATGAGAGAGAGAGAGAGGTCAGTTTGGTTAAATTTCTAGGAGTTAAGAGGAAGATCTCTGTTCTATGACCAGAGTGTCTGAATTTTCTGCATCCTCTGCCACCCCCGCCCCTCCTGGATGGTGAAGCTGAGGCTTTGTGATGTCAAGCCACACCATGGCAACCACTGATTTTGGGCTGCCAGAGCTGAAGTAAGTGGCTCCTCATTAACCAAAAGACTATATGTAGAGGCCAGGACCCTTTGAGTAGTGTCTGTTGCCTCAAGATAGCGAAACTTAATAAGACGATATTGTAGACTAGTAGAGATAAGGAATAAGACTCCAAACACAAGGATGGATGAAGAAACTGCAAGTCCATAAGTGAATTTATGTTTGTATTTTGGAGGGGGGGTGTGATGGATGTTGGTGGTCGCAGTCATGAGGAACAGGGTGTTGTGATAGTGCTGGCAGTGTATAATAATGAATTTGATTTCCTTTTTACATGGTAGACTATTTAATACTGTTAAACTATTGGAAGTATGGTCAACTCAAGATCTGAACATTTATGCCACAAGTGTTTCAGTTTTTCCTTTAACAACTTGTTCTAGAACAGCAATGCTGGATGTTGGAGATACTAGAGAAGTGAGGTTTCACTTTAACAGTTTCACTGATGATTCACTTCATGTTACATTTGCCCCAAACATATGTAAGATATTAGTAATAAGGGAAATTGGGTATGTTGTACATTGTTATTATCTTCAAAATATTTCTGTAAATCTGGAACTACTCAAAAATAAAACATCCATTAAAACAACACTCAAAATCCTAGGAAATGGTAGCAACTGATCATAGTGGTAGGGACCACTGAAATGACGGGTGAGTATAGGAATTGTCTTAGAGGAAACACCACCTCCTTGCCATATCCTGGACTTTAATGGAGGTAGAGGAAATGAGAGAGAGAGAGAGAGGTCAGTTTGGTTAAATTTCTAGGAGTTAAGAGGAAGGTCTCTGTTCTATAACCAGAGTGTCTGAATTTTCTGCATCCTCTGCCACCCCGCCCCTCCTGGATGGTGAAGCTGAGGCTTTGTGATGTCAAGCCACACCATGGCAACCACTGATTTTGGGCTGCCAGAGCTGAAGTGAGTGGCTCCTCATTAACCAAAAGAGTATATGTAGAGGCCAGGACCCTTTGAGTAGTGTCTGTTGCCTCAAGATAGCGAAACTTAATAAGACGACATTGTAGACTAGTAGAGATAAGGAATAAGACTCCAAACACAAGGATGGATGAAGAAACTGCAAGTCCATAAGTGAATTTATGTTTGTATTTTGGAGGGGGGGTGTGATGGATGTTGGTGGTCGCAGTCATGAGGAACAGGGTGTTTTGATAGTGTTGGCAGTGTATAATAATGAATTTGATTTCCTTTTTACATGGTAGACTATTTAATACTGTTAAACTATTGGAAGTATGGTCAACTCAAGATCTGAACATTTATGCCACAAGTGTTTCAGTTTTTCCTTTAACAACTTGGTCTAGAACAGCAATGCTGGATATTGGAGATACTAGAGAAGTGAGGTTTCACTTAAACAGTTTCACGGATGATTCACTTCATGTTACATTTGCCCCATACATATGTAAGATATTAGTAATAAGGGAAATTGGGTATGTTGTACATTATTATTATCTTCACAATATTTCTGTAAATTTGGAACCACTCAAAAATAAAACATCCATTAAAACAACACTCAAAATCCTAGGAAATGGTAGCAACTGATCATAGTGGAAGGGACCACTGAAATGACGGAGGAGTATGGGAATTGTCTTAGAGGAAACACCACCTCCTTGCCATATGCTGGACTTTAATGGAAGTAGAGGAAATGAGAGAGAGAGAGAGGTCAGTTTGGTTAAATTTCTAGGAGTGAAGAGGAAGGTCTCTGTTCTATAACCAGAGTGTCTGAATTTTCTGCATCCTCTGCCACCCCTGCACCTCCTGGATGGTGAAGCTGAGGCTTTGTGATGTCAAGCCACACCATGACAACCACTGATTTTGGGCTGCCAGAGCTGAAGTGAGTGGCTCCTCATTAACCAAAAGAGTATATGTAGAGGCCAGGACCCTTTGATTGGTGTCTGTTGCCTCAAGATAGCGAAACTTAATAAGACGACATTGTAGACTAGTAGAGATAAGGAATAAGACTCCAAACACAAGGATGGATGAAGAAACTGCAAGTCCATAAGTGAATTTATGTTTGTATTTTGGAAGGGGGGTGTGATGGATGTTGGTGGTCGCAGTCATGAGGAACAGGGTGTTGTGATAGTGCTGGCAGTGTATAATAATGAATTTGATTTCCTTTTTACATGGTAGACTATTTAATACTGTTAAACTATTGGAAGTATGGTCAACTCAAGATCTGAACATTTATGCCACAAGTGTTTCAGTTTTTCCTTTATCAACTTGGTCTAGAACAGCAATACTGGATGTTGGAGATACTAGAGAAGTGAGGTTTCACTTTAACAGTTTCACTGATGATTCACTTCATGTTACATTTGCCCCAAACATATGTAAGATATTAGTAATAAGGGAAATTGGGTATGTTGTACATTGTTATTATCTTCAAAATATTTCTGTAAATCTGGAACTACTCAAAAATAAAACATCCATTAAAACAACACTCAAAATCCTAGGAAATGGTAGCAACTGATCATAGTGGTAGGGACCACTGAAATGACGGGTGAGTATAGGAATTGTCTTAGAGGAAACACCACCTCCTTGCCATATCCTGGACTTTAATGGAGGTAGAGGAAATGAGAGAGAGAGAGAGAGGTCAGTTTGGTTAAATTTCTAGGAGTTAAGAGGAAGGTCTCTGTTCTATAACCAGAGTGTCTGAATTTTCTGCATCCTCTGCCACCCCGCCCCTCCTGGATGGTGAAGCTGAGGCTTTGTGATGTCAAGCCACACCATGGCAACCACTGATTTTGGGCTGCCAGAGCTGAAGTGAGTGGCTCCTCATTAACCAAAAGAGTATATGTAGAGGCCAGGACCCTTTGAGTAGTGTCTGTTGCCTCAAGATAGCGAAACTTAATAAGACGACATTGTAGACTAGTAGAGATAAGGAATAAGACTCCAAACACAAGGATGGATGAAGAAACTGCAAGTCCATAAGTGAATTTATGTTTGTATTTTGGAGGGGGGTGTGATGGATGTTGGTGGTCGCAGTCATGAGGAACAGGGTGTTGTGATAGTGCTGGCAGTGTATAATAATGAATTTGATTTCCTTTTTACATGGTAGACTATTTAATACTGTTAAACTATTGGAAGTATGGTCAACTCAAGATCTGAACATTTATGCCACAAGTGTTTCAGTTTTTCCTTTACCAACTTGGTCTAGAACAGCAATGCTGGATATTGGAGATACTAGAGAAGTGAGGTTTCACTTTAACAGTTTCACTGATGATTCACTTCATGTTACATTTGCCCCATACATATGTAAGATATTAGTAATAAGGGAAATTGGGTATGGTGTACATTGTTATTATCTTCACAATATTTCTGTAAATCTGGAACTACTCAAAAATAAAACATCCATTAAAACAACACTCAAAATCCTAGGAAATGGTAGCTACTGATCATAGTGGAAGGGACCACTGAAATGACGGGGGCGTATGGGAATTGTCTTAGAGGAAACACCACCTCCTTGCCATATGCTGGACTTTAATGGAAGTAGAGGAAATGAGAGAGAGAGAGAGGTCAGTTTGGTTAAATTTCTAGGAGTTAAGAGGAAGATCTCTGTTCTATGACCAGAGTGTCTGAATTTTCTGCATCCTCTGCCACCCCCGCCCCTCCTGGATGGTGAAGCTGAGGCTTTGTGATGTCAAGCCACACCATGGCAACCACTGATTTTGGGCTGCCAGAGCTGAAGTAAGTGGCTCCTCATTAACCAAAAGACTATATGTAGAGGCCAGGACCCTTTGAGTAGTGTCTGTTGCCTCAAGATAGCGAAACTTAATAAGACGATATTGTAGACTAGTAGAGATAAGGAATAAGACTCCAAACACAAGGATGGATGAAGAAACTGCAAGTCCATAAGTGAATTTATGTTTGTATTTTGGAGGGGGGGTGTGATGGATGTTGGTGGTCGCAGTCATGAGGAACAGGGTGTTGTGATAGTGCTGGCAGTGTATAATAATGAATTTGATTTCCTTTTTACATGGTAGACTATTTAATACTGTTAAACTATTGGAAGTATGGTCAACTCAAGATCTGAAAATTTATGCCACAAGTGTTTCAGTTTTTCCTTTACCAACTTGGTCTCGAACAGCAATGCTGGATATTGGAGATACTAGAGAAGTGAGGTTTCACTTAAACAGTTTCACTGATGATTCACTTCATGTTACATTTGCCCCATACATATGTAAGATATTAGTAATAAGGGAAATTGGGTATGGTGTACATTGTTATTATCTTCACAATATTTCTGTAAATCTGGAACTACTCAAAAATAAAACATCCATTAAAACAACACTCAAAATCCTAGGAAATGGTAGCTACTGATCATAGTGGAAGGGACCACTGAAATGACGGGGGCGTATGGGAATTGTCTTAGAGGAAACACCACCTCCTTGCCATATGCTGGACTTTAATGGAAGTAGAGGAAATGAGAGAGAGAGAGAGGTCAGTTTGGTTAAATTTCTAGGAGTTAAGAGGAAGGTCTCTGTTCTATGACCAGAGTGTCTGAATTTTCTGCATCCTCTGCCACCCCCGCCCCTCCTGGATGGTGAAGCTGAGGCTTTGTGATGTCAAGCCACACCATGGCAACCACTGATTTTGGGCTGCCAGAGCTGACGTAAGTGGCTCCTCATTAACCAAAAGAGTATATGTAGAGGCCAGGACCCTTTGAGTAGTGTCTGTTGCCTCAAGATAGTGAAACTTAATAAGACGATATTGTAGACTAGTAGAGATAAGGAATAAACTCCAAACACAAGGATGGATGAAGAAACTGCAAGTCCATAAGTGAATTTATGTTTGTATTTTGGAGGGGGGGTGTGATGGATGTTGGTGGTCGCAGTCATGAGGAACAGGGTGTTGTGATAGTGCTGGCAGTGTATAATAATGAATTTGATTTCCTTTTTACATGGTAGACTATTTAATACTGTTAAACTATTGAAAGTATGGTCAACTCAAGATCTGAACATTTATGCCACAAGTGTTTCAGTTTTTCCTTTAACAACATGGTCTAGAACAGCAATGCTGGATATTGGAGATACAAGAGAAGTGAGGTTTCACTTTAACAGTTTCACTGATGATTCACTTCATGTTACATTTGCCCCATACATATGTAAGATATTGGTAATAAGGGAAATTGGGTATGGTGTACATTGTTATTATCTTCACAATATTTCTGTAAATCTGGAACTACTCAAAAATAAAACATCCATTAAAACAACACTCAAAATCCTAGGAAATGGTAGCAACTGATCATAGTGGAAGGGACCACTGAAATGACGGGGGAGTATGGGAATTTTCTTAGAGGAAACACCACCTCCTTGCTATATGCTGGACTTTAATGGAAGTAGAGGAAATGAGAGAGAGAGAGAGGTCAGTTTGGTTAAATTTCTAGGAGTTAAGAGGAAGGTCTCTGTTCTATAACCAGAGTGTCTGAATTTTCTGCATCCTCTGCCACCCCCGCCCCTCCTGGATGGTGAAGCTGAGGCTTTGTGATGTCAAGCCACACCATGGCAACCACTGATTTTGGGCTGCCAGAGCTGAAGTGAGTGGCTCCTCATTAACCAAAAGACTATATGTAGAGGCCAGGACCCTTTGAGTAGTGTCTGTTGCCTCAAGATAGCGAAACTTAATAAGACGATATTGTAGACTAGTAGAGATAAGG
This sequence comes from Myotis nattereri, assembly GCF_964212035.1. Lineage (NCBI taxonomy): Eukaryota > Metazoa > Chordata > Mammalia > Chiroptera > Vespertilionidae > Myotis > Myotis nattereri. Next base: position 8,822,484 of record NC_138091.1, on the reverse strand, counting down.
AATAAGACTCCAAACACAAGGATGGATGAAGAAACTGCAAGTCCATAAGTGAATTTATGTTTGTATTTTGGAGGGGGGGTGTGATGGATGTTGGTGGTCGCAGTCATGAGGAACAGGGTGTTGTGATAGTGCTGGCAGTGTATAATAATGAATTTGATTTCCTTTTTACATGGTAGACTATTTAATACTGTTAAACTATTGAAAGTATGGTCAACTCAAGATCTGAACATTTATGCCACAAGTGTTTCAGTTTTTCCTTTAACAACTTGGTCTAGAACAGCAATGCTGGATATTGGAGATACTAGAGAAGTGAGGTTTCACTTTAACAGTTTCACTGATGATTCACTTCATGTTACATTTGCCCCATACATATGTAAGATATTGGTAATAAGGGAAATTGGGTATGGTGTATATTGTTATTATCTTCACAATATTTCTGTAAATCTGGAACTACTCAAAAATAAAACATCCATTAAAACAACACTCAAAATCCTAGGAAATGGTAGCAACTGATCATAGTGGAAGGGACCACTGAAATGACGGGGGAGTATGGGAATTGTCTTAGAGGAAACACCACCTCCTTGCTGTATGCTGGACTTTAATGGAAGTAGAGGAAATGAGAGAGAGAGAGAGGTCAGTTTGGTTAAATTTCTAGGAGTTAAGTGGAAGGTCTCTGTTCTATAACCAGAGTGTCTGAATTTTCTGCATCCTCTGCCACCCCCGCCCCTCCTGGATGGTGAAGCTGAGGCTTTGTGATGTCAAGCCACACCATGGCAACCACTGATTTTGGGCTGCCAGAGCTGAAGTAAGTGGCTCCTCATTAACCAAAAGACTATATGTAGAGGCCAGGACCCTTTGAGTAGTGTCTGTTGCCTCAAGATAGCGGAACTTAATAAGACGATATTGTAGACTAGTAGAGATAAGGAATAAGACTCCAAACACAAGGATGGATGAAGAAACTGCAAGTCTATAAGTGAATTTATGTTTGTATTTTGGAGGGGGGGTGTGATGGATGTTGGTGGTCGCAGTCATGAGGAACAGGGTGTTGTGATAGTGCTGGCAGTGTATAATAATGAATTTGATTTCCTTTTTACATGGTAGACTATTTAATACTGTTAAACTATTGAAAGTATGGTCAACTCAAGATCTGAACATTTATGCCACAAGTGTTTCAGTTTTTCCTTTAACAACTTGGTCTAGAACAGCAATGCTGGATATTGGAGATACTAGAGAAGTGAGGTTTCACTTTAACAGTTTCACTGATGATTCACTTCATGTTACATTTGCCCCATACATATGTAAGATATTAGTAATAAGGGAAATTGGGTATGGTGTACATTGTTATTATCTTCACAATATTTCTGTAAATCTGGAACTACTCAAAAATAAAACATCCATTAAAACAACACTCAAAATCCTAGGAAATGGTAGCAACTGATCATAGTGGAAGGGACCACTGAAATGACGGGGGAGTATGGGAATTGTCTTAGAGGAAACACCACCTCCTTGCCATATGCTGGGCTTTAATGGAAGTAGAGGAAATGAGAGAGAGAGAGAGAGAGGTCAGTTTGGTTGAATTTCTAGGAGTTAAGAGGAAGGTCTCTGTTCTATAACCAGAGTGTCTGAATTTTCTGCATCCTCTGCCACCCCCGCCCCTCCTGGATGGTGAAGCTGAGGCTTTGTGATGTCAAGCCACACCATGGCAACCACTGATTTTGGGCTGCCAGAGCTGAAGTAAGTGGCTCCTCATTAACCAAAAGAGTATATGTAGAGGCCAGGACCCTTTGAGTAGTGTCTGTTGCCTCAAGATAGCGAAACTTAATAAGACGATATTGTAGACTAGTAGAGATAAGGAATAAGACTCCAAACACAAGGATGGATGAAGAAACTGCAAGTCCATAAGTGAATTTGTGTTTGTATTTTGGAGGGGGTGTGTGATGGATGGTGGTGGTCGCAGTCATGAGGAACAAAGTGTTGTGTTAGGGCTGGCAGTGTATTATAATGAATTTGATTTCCTTTTTACATGGCAGACTATTGAATATTGTTAAACTATTGAAAGGATGGGCTGCTCAAGATGTGAAGTTTTAAGCCACAACTGGTACAGTATTTTTTATAACATCATGGTCTAGAACAGCATTGTTGGATATTGGCGATACTAGAGAAGTGAGGTTTGCCTCTGTTTCACTGATGGGGAGGGATATAAGAAGGGGGCAGGCATGTGAAAAGGGAGTAATGTAGACTTTTTAGTTGTGGCACCAGACAATACATTCCGTAATGAGCCAGGCCCTTAGAATAAGGACCAGGAGAAGTCTGAATGGGGATTTTTTTTCTCAACACTTTCTCATACTGGCAAGGAATAAAGAAGCTGATGTTTAATTTAGGTTTGGATAGGGGGTGTGGGATGGGTGGTGGTGGTCGCAGTCATGAGGAACAGGGTGTTGTGTTAGTGCTGGCAGTGTATAATAATGAAGTTGATTTCCTTTTTACATGGTAGACTATTGACTATTGTTAAACTATTGAAAGGATGGTCAGCGCAAGATCTGAAGTTTTATGCCACAACTGGTCCAGTTTTTCCTTTAACAACATGGTCTAGAACAGCATTGCTGGATATTGGAGATACTAGAGAAGTGAGGTTTCACTCTGTTTCACTGATGATTCACTTCATGTTACATTTACCCCATACATAAGTAAGATATTAGTAATAAGGGAAATTGGGTATGGTGTACATGGCTATTATCTTAACAATTTTTCTGTAAATCTGGAACTAATCTAAAATAAAAAAAATCAATTAAAACAACACTCCGAAACCTAGGAAATGGTAGCAACTGATCATAGTGGAATGGACCACTGAAATGACGGGGGAGTATGGGAATTGTCTTAGAGGAAACACCACCTCCCTGCCATATGCTGGACTATAATGGAACTGGAGGAAATGAGATAGAGAGCTCAGTTTGGGAAAAATTTTAGGAGTTAAGAGGGAGTTCTCTGTTTTATGACCAGTGTCTGAGATTTCTGCATCCTCTTACACCCTCGCAACCTCCTGGATGGTGAAGCTGAGGCTTTGTGATTTCAAGCCACAGCATGTTAACCACTGATTTTGGGCAACCAGAGCTGAAGTGAGTGGCTCCTCATTAATCTAGGAGTATATGTAGAGGCCAGGAGCCTTTGAGTAGTGTCTGTTGCCTCAAGATAGCGAAACTTAATAAGACGATATTGTAGACTAGTAGAGATAATGAATAAGACTCCAAACACAATAATGGATGAAGAAACTGCAAGTCCATAAGTGAATTTATGTTTGTATTTTGGAGGGGGGGGTGTGATGGATGTTGGTGGTCGCAGTCATGAGGAACAGGGTGTTGTGATAGTGCTGGCAGTGTATAATAATGAATTTGATTTCCTTTTTACATGGTAGACTATTTAATACTGTTAAACTATTGAAAGTATGGTCAACTCAAGATCTGAACATTTATGCCACAAGTGTTTCAGTTTTTCCTTTAACAACTTGGTCTAGAACAGCAATGCTGGATATTGGAGATACTAGAGAAGTGAGGTTTCACTTTAACAGTTTCACTGATGATTCACTTCATGTTACATTTGCCCCATACATATGTAAGATATTAGTAATAAGGGAAATTGGGTATGGTGTACATTGTTATTATCTTCACAATATTTCTGTAAATCTGGAACTACTCAAAAATAAAACATCCATTAAAACAATACTCAAAATCCTAGGAAATGGTAGCAACTGATCTTAGTGGAAGGGACCACTGAAATGACGGGGGAGTATGGGAATTGTCTTAGAGGAAACACCACCTCCTTGCTATATGCTGGACTTTAATGGAAGTAGAGGAAATGAGAGAGAGAGAGAGAGGTCAGTTTGGTTAAATTTCTAGGAGTTAAGAGGAAGGTCTCTGTTCTATAACCAGAGTGTCTGAATTTTCTGCATCCTCTGCCACCCCCGCCCCTCCTGGATGGTGAAGCTGAGGCTTTGTGATGTCAAGCCATACCATGGCAACCACTGATTTTGGGCTGCCAGAGCTGAAGTAAGTGGCTCCTCATTAACCCAAAGACTATATGTAGAGGCCAGGACCCTTTGAGTAGTGTCTGTTGCCTCAAGATAGCGAAACTTAATAAGACGATATTGTAGACTAGTAGAGATAAGGAATAAGACTCCAAACACAAGGATGGATGAAGAAACTGCCAGTCCATAAGTGAATTTATGTTTGTATTTTGGAGGGGGTGTGTGATGGATGTTGGTGGTCGCAGTCATGAAGAACAGGGTGTTGTGATAGTGCTGGCAGTGTATAATAATGAATTTGATTTCCTTTTTACATGGTAGACTATTTAATACTGTTAAACTATTGAAAGTATGGTCAACTCAAGATCTGAACATTTATGCCACAAGTGTTTCAGTTTTTCCTTTAACAACTTGGTCTAGAACAGCAATGCTGGATATTGGAGATACTAGAGAAGTGAGGTTTCACTTTAACAGTTTCACTGATGATTCACTTCATGTTACATTTGCCCCATACATATGTAAGATATTAGTAATAAGGGAAATTGGGTATGGTGTACATTGTTATTATCTTCACAATATTTCTGTAAATCTGGAACTACTCAAAAATAAAACATCCATTAAAACAACACTCAAAATCCTAGGAAATGGTAGCAACTGATCATAGTGGAAGGGACCACTGAAATGACGGGGGAGTATGGGAATTGTCTTAGAGGAAACACCACCTCCTTGCTATATGCTGGACTTTAATGGAAGTAGAGGAAATGAGAGAGAGAGAGAGGTCAGTTTGGTTAAATTTCTAGGAGTTAAGAGGAAGGTCTCTGTTCTATAACCAGAGTGTCTGAATTTTCTGCATCCTCTGCCACCCCCGCCCCTCCTGGATGGTGAAGCTGAGGCTTTGTGATGTCAAGCCACACCATGGCAACCACTGATTTTGGGCTGCCAGAGCTGAAGTAAGTGGCTCCTCATTAACCAAAAGACTATATGTAGAGGCCAGGACCCTTTGAGTAGTGTCTGTTGCCTCAAGATAGCGAAACTTAATAAGACGATATTGTAGACTAGTAGAGATAAGGAATAAGACTCCAAACACAAGGATGGATGAAGAAACTGCAAGTCCATAAGTGAATTTATGTTTGTATTTTGCAGGGGGTGTGTGATGGATGTTGGTGGTCGCAGTCATGAAGAACAGGGTGTTGTGATACTGCTGGCAGTGTATAATAATGAATTTGATTTCCTTTTTACATGGTAGACTATTTAATACTGTTAAACTATTGAAAGTATGGTCAACTCAAGATCTGAACATTTATGCCACAAGTGTTTCAGTTTTTTCTTTAACAACTTGGTCTAGAACAGCAATGCTGGATATTGGAAATACTAGAGAAGTGAGGTTTCACTTTAACAGTTTCACTGATGATTCACTTCATGTTACATTTGCCCCATACATATGTAAGATATTAGTAATAAGGGAAATTGGGTATGGTGTACATTGTTATTATCTTCACAATATTTCTGTAAATCTGGAACTACTCAAAAATAAAACATCCATTAAAACAACACTCAAAATCCTAGGAAATGGTAGCAACTGATCATAGTGGAAGGGACCACTGAAATGACGGGGGAGTATGGGAATTGTCTTAGAGGAAACACCACCTCCTTGCCATATGCTGGACTTTAATGGAAGTAGAGGAAATGAGAGAGAGAGAGAGGTCAGTTTGGTTAAATTTCTAGGAGTTAAGAGGAAGGTCTCTGTTCTATGACCAGAGTGTCTGAATTTTCTGCATCCTCTGCCACCCCCGCCCCTCCTGGATGGTGAAGCTGAGGCTTTGTGATGTCAAGCCACACCATGGCAACCACTGATTTTGGGCTGCCAGAGCTGAAGTAAGTGGCTCCTCATTAACCAAAAGAGTATATGTAGAGGCCAGGACCCTTTGAGTAGTGTCTGTTGCCTCAAGATAGCGAAACTTAATAAGACGATATTGTAGACTAGTAGAGATAAGGAATAAGACTCCAAACACAAGGATGGATGAAGAAACTGCAAGTCCATAAGTGAATTTATGTTTGTATTTTGGAGGGGGGGTGTGATGGATGTTGGTGGTCACAGTCATGAGGAACAGGGTGTTGTGATAGTGCTGGCAGTGTATAATAATGAATTTGATTTCCTTTTTACATGGTAGACTATTTAATACTGTTAAACTATTGAAAGTATGGTCAACTCAAGATCTGAACATTTATGCCACAAGTGTTTCAGTTTTTCCTTTAACAACTTGGTCTAGAACAGCAATGCTGGATATTGGAGATACTAGAGAAGTGAGGTTTCACTTTAACAGTTTCACTGATGATTCACTTCATGTTACATTTACCCCATACATATGTAAGATATTAGTAATAAGGGAAATTGGGTATGGTGTACATTGTTATTATCTTCACAATATTTCTGTAAATCTGGAACTACTCAAAAATAAAACATCCATTAAAACAACACTCAAAATCCTAGGAAATGTTAGCAACTGATCATAGTGGAAGGGACCACTGAAATGACGGGGGAGTATGGGAATTGTCTTAGAGGAAACACCACCTCCTTGCTATATGCTGGACTTTAATGGAAGTAGAGGAAATGAGAGAGAGAGAGGTCAGTTTGGTTAAATTTCTAGGAGTTAAGAGGAAGGTCTCTGTTCTCTAACCAGAGTGTCTGAATTTTCTGCATCCTCTGCCACCCCCGCCCCTCCTGGATGGTGAAGCTGAGGCTTTGTGATGTCAAGCCACACCATGGCAACCACTGATTTTGGGCTGCCAGAGCTGAAGTAAGTGGCTCCTCATTAACCAAAAGAGTATATGTAGAGGCCAGGACCCTTTGAGTAGTGTCGGTTGCCTCAAGATAGCGAAACTTAATAAGACGATATTGTAGACTAGTAGAGATAAGGAATAAGACTCCAAACACAAGGATGGATGAAGAAACTGCAAGTCCATAAGTGAATTTGTGTTTGTATTTTGGAGGGGGTGTGTGATGGATGGTGGTGGTCGCAGTCATGAGGAACAAAGTGTTGTGTTAGGGCTGGCAGTGTATTATAATGAATTTGATTTCCTTTTTACATGGCAGACTATTGAATATTGTTAAACTATTGAAAGGATGGGCAGCTCAAGATGTGAAGTTTTAAGCCACAACTGGTACAGTATTTTTTATAACATCATGGTCTAGAACAGCATTGTTGGATATTGGCGATACTAGAGAAGTGAGGTTTGCCTCTGTTTCACTGATGGGGAGGGATATAAGAAGGGGGCAGGCATGTGAAAAGGGAGTAATGTAGACTTTTTAGTTGTGGCACCAGACAAGACATTCCATAATGAGCCAGGCCCTTAGAATAAGGACCAGGAGAAGTCTGAATGGGGATTTTTTTTCTCAACACTTTCTCATACTGGCAAGGAATAAAGAAGCTGATGTTTAATTTAGGTTTGGATTGGGGGTGTGGGATGGGTGGTGGTGGTCGCAGTCATGAGGAACAGGGTGTTGTGTTAGTGCTGGCAGTGTATAATAATGAAGTTGATTTCCTTTTTACATGGTAGACTATTGAATATTGTTAAACTATTGAAAGGATGGTCAGCGCAAGATCTGAAGTTTTATGCCACAACTGGTCCAGTTTTTCCTTTAACAACATGGTCTAGAACAGCATTGCTGGATATTGGAGATACTAGAGAAGTGAGGTTTCACTCTGTTTCACTGATGATTCACTTCATGTTACATTTACCCCATACATAAGTAAGATATTAGTAATAAGGGAAATTGGGTATGGTGTACATGGCTATTATCTTCACAATTTTTCTGTAAATCTAGAACTAATCTAAAATAAAAAAAAAATCCATAAAAACAACACTCCGAAACCTAGGAAATGGTAGCAACTGATCATAGTGGAATGGACCACTGAAATGACGGGGGAGTATGGGAATTGTCTTAGAGGAAACACCACCTCCCTGCCATATGCTGGACTGTAATGGAACTGGAGGAAATGAGATAGAGAGCTCAGTTTGGGAAAAATTTTAGGAGTTAAGAGGGAGTTCTCTGTTTTATGACCAGTGTCTGAGATTTCTCTATCCTCTTACACCCTCGCAACCTCCTGGATGGTGAAGCTGAGGCTTTGTGATTTCAAGCCACAGCATGTTAACCACTGATTTTGGGCAACCAGAGCTGAAGTGAGTGGCTCCTCATTAATCTAGGAGTATATGTAGAGGCCAGGAGCCTTTGAGTAGTGTCTGTTGCCTCAAGATAGCGAAACTTAATAAGACGATATTGTAGACTAGTAGAGATAAGGAATAAGACTCCAAACACAAGGATGGATGAAGAAACTGCAAGTCCATAAGTGAATTTATGTTTGTATTTTGGAGGGGGGGTGTGATGGATGTTGGTGGTCGCAGTCATGAGGAACAGGGTGTTGTGATAGTGCTGGCAGTGTATAATAATGAATTTGATTTCCTTTTTACATGGTAGACTATTTAATACTGTTAAACTATTGAAAGTATGGTCAACTCAAGATCTGAACATTTATGCCACAAGTGTTTCAGTTTTTCCTTTAACAACTTGGTCTAGAACAGCAATGCTGGATATTGGAGATACTAGAGAAGTGAGGTTTCACTTTAACAGTTTCACTGATGATTCACTTCATGTTACATTTGCCCCATACATATGTAAGATATTGGTAATAAGGGAAATTGGGTATGGTGTATATTGTTATTATCTTCACAATATTTCTGTAAATCTGGAACTACTCAAAAATAAAACATCCATTAAAACAACACTCAAAATCCTAGGAAATGGTAGCAACTGATCATAGTGGAAGGGACCACTGAAATGACGGGGGAGTATGGGAATTGTCTTAGAGGAAACACCACCTCCTTGCTGTATGCTGGACTTTAATGGAAGTAGAGGAAATGAGAGAGAGAGAGAGGTCAGTTTGGTTAAATTTCTAGGAGTTAAGTGGAAGGTCTCTGTTCTATAACCAGAGTGTCTGAATTTTCTGCATCCTCTGCCACCCCCGCCCCTCCTGGATGGTGAAGCTGAGGCTTTGTGATGTCAAGCCACACCATGGCAACCACTGATTTTGGGCTGCCAGAGCTGAAGTAAGTGGCTCCTCATTAACCAAAAGACTATATGTAGAGGCCAGGACCCTTTGAGTAGTGTCTGTTGCCTCAAGATAGCGGAACTTAATAAGACGATATTGTAGACTAGTAGAGATAAGGAATAAGACTCCAAACACAAGGATGGATGAAGAAACTGCAAGTCTATAAGTGAATTTATGTTTGTATTTTGGAGGGGGGGTGTGATGGATGTTGGTGGTCGCAGTCATGAGGAACAGGGTGTTGTGATAGTGCTGGCAGTGTATAATAATGAATTTGATTTCCTTTTTACATGGTAGACTATTTAATACTGTTAAACTATTGAAAGTATGGTCAACTCAAGATCTGAACATTTATGCCACAAGTGTTTCAGTTTTTCCTTTAACAACTTGGTCTAGAACAGCAATGCTGGATATTGGAGATACTAGAGAAGTGAGGTTTCACTTTAACAGTTTCACTGATGATTCACTTCATGTTACATTTGCCCCATACATATGTAAGATATTAGTAATAAGGGAAATTGGGTATGGTGTACATTGTTATTATCTTCACAATATTTCTGTAAATCTGGAACTACTCAAAAATAAAACATCCATTAAAACAACACTCAAAATCCTAGGAAATGGTAGCAACTGATCATAGTGGAAGGGACCACTGAAATGACGGGGGAGTATGGGAATTGTCTTAGAGGAAACACCACCTCCTTGCCATATGCTGGGCTTTAATGGAAGTAGAGGAAATGAGAGAGAGAGAGAGAGAGGTCAGTTTGGTTGAATTTCTAGGAGTTAAGAGGAAGGTCTCTGTTCTATAACCAGAGTGTCTGAATTTTCTGCATCCTCTGCCACCCCCGCCCCTCCTGGATGGTGAAGCTGAGGCTTTGTGATGTCAAGCCACACCATGGCAACCACTGATTTTGGGCTGCCAGAGCTGAAGTAAGTGGCTCCTCATTAACCAAAAGAGTATATGTAGAGGCCAGGACCCTTTGAGTAGTGTCTGTTGCCTCAAGATAGCGAAACTTAATAAGACGATATTGTAGACTAGTAGAGATAAGGAATAAGACTCCAAACACAAGGATGGATGAAGAAACTGCAAGTCCATAAGTGAATTTGTGTTTGTATTTTGGAGGGGGTGTGTGATGGATGGTGGTGGTCGCAGTCATGAGGAACAAAGTGTTGTGTTAGGGCTGGCAGTGTATTATAATGAATTTGATTTCCTTTTTACATGGCAGACTATTGAATATTGTTAAACTATTGAAAGGATGGGCTGCTCAAGATGTGAAGTTTTAAGCCACAACTGGTACAGTATTTTTTATAACATCATGGTCTAGAACAGCATTGTTGGATATTGGCGATACTAGAGAAGTGAGGTTTGCCTCTGTTTCACTGATGGGGAGGGATATAAGAAGGGGGCAGGCATGTGAAAAGGGAGTAATGTAGACTTTTTAGTTGTGGCACCAGACAATACATTCCGTAATGAGCCAGGCCCTTAGAATAAGGACCAGGAGAAGTCTGAATGGGGATTTTTTTTCTCAACACTTTCTCATACTGGCAAGGAATAAAGAAGCTGATGTTTAATTTAGGTTTGGATAGGGGGTGTGGGATGGGTGGTGGTGGTCGCAGTCATGAGGAACAGGGTGTTGTGTTAGTGCTGGCAGTGTATAATAATGAAGTTGATTTCCTTTTTACATGGTAGACTATTGACTATTGTTAAACTATTGAAAGGATGGTCAGCGCAAGATCTGAAGTTTTATGCCACAACTGGTCCAGTTTTTCCTTTAACAACATGGTCTAGAACAGCATTGCTGGATATTGGAGATACTAGAGAAGTGAGGTTTCACTCTGTTTCACTGATGATTCACTTCATGTTACATTTACCCCATACATAAGTAAGATATTAGTAATAAGGGAAATTGGGTATGGTGTACATGGCTATTATCTTAACAATTTTTCTGTAAATCTGGAACTAATCTAAAATAAAAAAAATCAATTAAAACAACACTCCGAAACCTAGGAAATGGTAGCAACTGATCATAGTGGAATGGACCACTGAAATGACGGGGGAGTATGGGAATTGTCTTAGAGGAAACACCACCTCCCTGCCATATGCTGGACTATAATGGAACTGGAGGAAATGAGATAGAGAGCTCAGTTTGGGAAAAATTTTAGGAGTTAAGAGGGAGTTCTCTGTTTTATGACCAGTGTCTGAGATTTCTGCATCCTCTTACACCCTCGCAACCTCCTGGATGGTGAAGCTGAGGCTTTGTGATTTCAAGCCACAGCATGTTAACCACTGATTTTGGGCAACCAGAGCTGAAGTGAGTGGCTCCTCATTAATCTAGGAGTATATGTAGAGGCCAGGAGCCTTTGAGTAGTGTCTGTTGCCTCAAGATAGCGAAACTTAATAAGACGATATTGTAGACTAGTAGAGATAATGAATAAGACTCCAAACACAATAATGGATGAAGAAACTGCAAGTCCATAAGTGAATTTATGTTTGTATTTTGGAGGGGGGGGTGTGATGGATGTTGGTGGTCGCAGTCATGAGGAACAGGGTGTTGTGATAGTGCTGGCAGTGTATAATAATGAATTTGATTTCCTTTTTACATGGTAGACTATTTAATACTGTTAAACTATTGAAAGTATGGTCAACTCAAGATCTGAACATTTATGCCACAAGTGTTTCAGTTTTTCCTTTAACAACTTGGTCTAGAACAGCAATGCTGGATATTGGAGATACTAGAGAAGTGAGGTTTCACTTTAACAGTTTCACTGATGATTCACTTCATGTTACATTTGCCCCATACATATGTAAGATATTAGTAATAAGGGAAATTGGGTATGGTGTACATTGTTATTATCTTCACAATATTTCTGTAAATCTGGAACTACTCAAAAATAAAACATCCATTAAAACAATACTCAAAATCCTAGGAAATGGTAGCAACTGATCTTAGTGGAAGGGACCACTGAAATGACGGGGGAGTATGGGAATTGTCTTAGAGGAAACACCACCTCCTTGCTATATGCTGGACTTTAATGGAAGTAGAGGAAATGAGAGAGAGAGAGAGAGGTCAGTTTGGTTAAATTTCTAGGAGTTAAGAGGAAGGTCTCTGTTCTATAACCAGAGTGTCTGAATTTTCTGCATCCTCTGCCACCCCCGCCCCTCCTGGATGGTGAAGCTGAGGCTTTGTGATGTCAAGCCATACCATGGCAACCACTGATTTTGGGCTGCCAGAGCTGAAGTAAGTGGCTCCTCATTAACCCAAAGACTATATGTAGAGGCCAGGACCCTTTGAGTAGTGTCTGTTGCCTCAAGATAGCGAAACTTAATAAGACGATATTGTAGACTAGTAGAGATAAGGAATAAGACTCCAAACACAAGGATGGATGAAGAAACTGCCAGTCCATAAGTGAATTTATGTTTGTATTTTGGAGGGGGTGTGTGATGGATGTTGGTGGTCGCAGTCATGAAGAACAGGGTGTTGTGATAGTGCTGGCAGTGTATAATAATGAATTTGATTTCCTTTTTACATGGTAGACTATTTAATACTGTTAAACTATTGAAAGTATGGTCAACTCAAGATCTGAACATTTATGCCACAAGTGTTTCAGTTTTTCCTTTAACAACTTGGTCTAGAACAGCAATGCTGGATATTGGAGATACTAGAGAAGTGAGGTTTCACTTTAACAGTTTCACTGATGATTCACTTCATGTTACATTTGCCCCATACATATGTAAGATATTAGTAATAAGGGAAATTGGGTATGGTGTACATTGTTATTATCTTCACAATATTTCTGTAAATCTGGAACTACTCAAAAATAAAACATCCATTAAAACAACACTCAAAATCCTAGGAAATGGTAGCAACTGATCATAGTGGAAGGGACCACTGAAATGACGGGGGAGTATGGGAATTGTCTTAGAGGAAACACCACCTCCTTGCTATATGCTGGACTTTAATGGAAGTAGAGGAAATGAGAGAGAGAGAGAGGTCAGTTTGGTTAAATTTCTAGGAGTTAAGAGGAAGGTCTCTGTTCTATAACCAGAGTGTCTGAATTTTCTGCATCCTCTGCCACCCCCGCCCCTCCTGGATGGTGAAGCTGAGGCTTTGTGATGTCAAGCCACACCATGGCAACCACTGATTTTGGGCTGCCAGAGCTGAAGTAAGTGGCTCCTCATTAACCAAAAGACTATATGTAGAGGCCAGGACCCTTTGAGTAGTGTCTGTTGCCTCAAGATAGCGAAACTTAATAAGACGATATTGTAGACTAGTAGAGATAAGGAATAAGACTCCAAACACAAGGATGGATGAAGAAACTGCAAGTCCATAAGTGAATTTATGTTTGTATTTTGCAGGGGGTGTGTGATGGATGTTGGTGGTCGCAGTCATGAAGAACAGGGTGTTGTGATACTGCTGGCAGTGTATAATAATGAATTTGATTTCCTTTTTACATGGTAGACTATTTAATACTGTTAAACTATTGAAAGTATGGTCAACTCAAGATCTGAACATTTATGCCACAAGTGTTTCAGTTTTTTCTTTAACAACTTGGTCTAGAACAGCAATGCTGGATATTGGAAATACTAGAGAAGTGAGGTTTCACTTTAACAGTTTCACTGATGATTCACTTCATGTTACATTTGCCCCATACATATGTAAGATATTAGTAATAAGGGAAATTGGGTATGGTGTACATTGTTATTATCTTCACAATATTTCTGTAAATCTGGAACTACTCAAAAATAAAACATCCATTAAAACAACACTCAAAATCCTAGGAAATGGTAGCAACTGATCATAGTGGAAGGGACCACTGAAATGACGGGGGAGTATGGGAATTGTCTTAGAGGAAACACCACCTCCTTGCCATATGCTGGACTTTAATGGAAGTAGAGGAAATGAGAGAGAGAGAGAGGTCAGTTTGGTTAAATTTCTAGGAGTTAAGAGGAAGGTCTCTGTTCTATGACCAGAGTGTCTGAATTTTCTGCATCCTCTGCCACCCCCGCCCCTCCTGGATGGTGAAGCTGAGGCTTTGTGATGTCAAGCCACACCATGGCAACCACTGATTTTGGGCTGCCAGAGCTGAAGTAAGTGGCTCCTCATTAACCAAAAGAGTATATGTAGAGGCCAGGACCCTTTGAGTAGTGTCTGTTGCCTCAAGATAGCGAAACTTAATAAGACGATATTGTAGACTAGTAGAGATAAGGAATAAGACTCCAAACACAAGGATGGATGAAGAAACTGCAAGTCCATAAGTGAATTTATGTTTGTATTTTGGAGGGGGGGTGTGATGGATGTTGGTGGTCACAGTCATGAGGAACAGGGTGTTGTGATAGTGCTGGCAGTGTATAATAATGAATTTGATTTCCTTTTTACATGGTAGACTATTTAATACTGTTAAACTATTGAAAGTATGGTCAACTCAAGATCTGAACATTTATGCCACAAGTGTTTCAGTTTTTCCTTTAACAACTTGGTCTAGAACAGCAATGCTGGATATTGGAGATACTAGAGAAGTGAGGTTTCACTTTAACAGTTTCACTGATGATTCACTTCATGTTACATTTACCCCATACATATGTAAGATATTAGTAATAAGGGAAATTGGGTATGGTGTACATTGTTATTATCTTCACAATATTTCTGTAAATCTGGAACTACTCAAAAATAAAACATCCATTAAAACAACACTCAAAATCCTAGGAAATGTTAGCAACTGATCATAGTGGAAGGGACCACTGAAATGACGGGGGAGTATGGGAATTGTCTTAGAGGAAACACCACCTCCTTGCTATATGCTGGACTTTAATGGAAGTAGAGGAAATGAGAGAGAGAGAGGTCAGTTTGGTTAAATTTCTAGGAGTTAAGAGGAAGGTCTCTGTTCTCTAACCAGAGTGTCTGAATTTTCTGCATCCTCTGCCACCCCCGCCCCTCCTGGATGGTGAAGCTGAGGCTTTGTGATGTCAAGCCACACCATGGCAACCACTGATTTTGGGCTGCCAGAGCTGAAGTAAGTGGCTCCTCATTAACCAAAAGAGTATATGTAGAGGCCAGGACCCTTTGAGTAGTGTCGGTTGCCTCAAGATAGCGAAACTTAATAAGACGATATTGTAGACTAGTAGAGATAAGGAATAAGACTCCAAACACAAGGATGGATGAAGAAACTGCAAGTCCATAAGTGAATTTGTGTTTGTATTTTGGAGGGGGTGTGTGATGGATGGTGGTGGTCGCAGTCATGAGGAACAAAGTGTTGTGTTAGGGCTGGCAGTGTATTATAATGAATTTGATTTCCTTTTTACATGGCAGACTATTGAATATTGTTAAACTATTGAAAGGATGGGCAGCTCAAGATGTGAAGTTTTAAGCCACAACTGGTACAGTATTTTTTATAACATCATGGTCTAGAACAGCATTGTTGGATATTGGCGATACTAGAGAAGTGAGGTTTGCCTCTGTTTCACTGATGGGGAGGGATATAAGAAGGGGGCAGGCATGTGAAAAGGGAGTAATGTAGACTTTTTAGTTGTGGCACCAGACAAGACATTCCATAATGAGCCAGGCCCTTAGAATAAGGACCAGGAGAAGTCTGAATGGGGATTTTTTTTCTCAACACTTTCTCATACTGGCAAGGAATAAAGAAGCTGATGTTTAATTTAGGTTTGGATTGGGGGTGTGGGATGGGTGGTGGTGGTCGCAGTCATGAGGAACAGGGTGTTGTGTTAGTGCTGGCAGTGTATAATAATGAAGTTGATTTCCTTTTTACATGGTAGACTATTGAATATTGTTAAACTATTGAAAGGATGGTCAGCGCAAGATCTGAAGTTTTATGCCACAACTGGTCCAGTTTTTCCTTTAACAACATGGTCTAGAACAGCATTGCTGGATATTGGAGATACTAGAGAAGTGAGGTTTCACTCTGTTTCACTGATGATTCACTTCATGTTACATTTACCCCATACATAAGTAAGATATTAGTAATAAGGGAAATTGGGTATGGTGTACATGGCTATTATCTTCACAATTTTTCTGTAAATCTAGAACTAATCTAAAATAAAAAAAAAATCCATAAAAACAACACTCCGAAACCTAGGAAATGGTAGCAACTGATCATAGTGGAATGGACCACTGAAATGACGGGGGAGTATGGGAATTGTCTTAGAGGAAACACCACCTCCCTGCCATATGCTGGACTGTAATGGAACTGGAGGAAATGAGATAGAGAGCTCAGTTTGGGAAAAATTTTAGGAGTTAAGAGGGAGTTCTCTGTTTTATGACCAGTGTCTGAGATTTCTCTATCCTCTTACACCCTCGCAACCTCCTGGATGGTGAAGCTGAGGCTTTGTGATTTCAAGCCACAGCATGTTAACCACTGATTTTGGGCAACCAGAGCTGAAGTGAGTGGCTCCTCATTAATCTAGGAGTATATGTAGAGGCCAGGAGCCTTTGAGTAGTGTCTGTTGCCTCAAGATAGCGAAACTTAATAAGACGATATTGTAGACTAGTAGAGATAAGGAATAAGACTCCAAACACAAGGATGGATGAAGAAACTGCAAGTCCATAAGTGAATTTATGTTTGTATTTTGGAGGGGGTGTGTGATGGATGGTGGTGGTCGCAGTCATGAGGAACAAAGTGTTGTGTTAGGGCTGGCAGTGTATTATAATGAATTTGATTTCCTTTTTACATGGCAGACTATTGAATATTGTTAAACTATTGAAAGGATGGGCAGCTCAAGATGTGAAGTTTTAAGCCACAACTGGTACAGTATTTTTTATAACATCATGGTCTAGAACAGCATTGTTGGATATTGGCGATACTAGAGAAGTGAGGTTTGCCTCTGTTTCACTGATGGGGAGGGATATAAGAAGGGGGCAGGCATGTGAAAAGGGAGTAATGTAGACTTTTTAGTTGTGGCACCAGACAAGACATTCCATAATGAGCCAGGCCCTTAGAATAAGGACCAGGAGAAGTCTGAATGGGGATTTTTTTTCTCAACACTTTCTCATACTGGCAAGGAATAAAGAAGCTGATGTTTAATTTAGGTTTGGATTGGGGGTGTGGGATGGGTGGTGGTGGTCGCAGTCATGAGGAACAGGGTGTTGTGTTAGTGCTGGCAGTGTATAATAATGAAGTTGATTTCCTTTTTACATGGTAGACTATTGAATATTGTTAAACTATTGAAAGGATGGTCAGCGCAAGATCTGAAGTTTTATGCCACAACTGGTCCAGTTTTTCCTTTAACAACATGGTCTAGAACAGCATTGCTGGATATTGGAGATACTAGAGAAGTGAGGTTTCACTTTAACAGTTTCACTGATGATTCACTTCATGTTACATTTGCCCCATACATAAGTAAGATATTAGTAATAAGGGAAATTGGGTATGTTGTACATTATTATTATCTTCACAATATTTCTGTAAATCTGTTACTACTCAAAAATAAAACATCCAGTAAAACAACACTCAAAATCCTAGGAAATGGTAGCTACTGATCATAGTGGAAGGGACCACTGAAATGACGGGGGCGTATGGGAATTGTCTTAGAGGAAACACCACCTCCTTGCCATATGCTGGACTTTAATGGAAGTAGAGGAAATGAGAGAGAGAGAGAGGTCAGTTTGGTTAAATTTCTAGGAGTTAAGAGGAAGATCTCTGTTCTATGACCAGAGTGTCTGAATTTTCTGCATCCTCTGCCACCCCCGCCCCTCCTGGATGGTGAAGATGAGGCTTTGTGATGTCAAGCCACACCATGGCAACCACTGATTTTGGGCTGCCAGAGCTGAAGTAAGTGGCTCCTCATTAATCAAAAGAGTATATGTAGAGGCCAGGACCCTTTGAGTAGTGTCTGTTGCCTCAAGATAGCGAAACTTAATAAGACGATATTGTAGACTAGTAGAGATAAGGAATAAGACTCCAAACACAAGGATGGATGAAGAAACTGCAAGTCCATAAGTGAATTTGTGTTTGTATTTTGGAGGGGGTGTGTGATGGATGGTGGTGGTCGCAGTCATGAGGAACAAAGTGTTGTGTTAGGGCTGGCAGTGTATTATAATGAATTTGATTTCCTTTTTACATGGCAGACTATTGAATATTGTTAAACTATTGAAAGGATGGGCAGCTCAAGATGTGAAGTTTTAAGCCACAACTGGTACAGTATTTTTTATAACATCATGGTCTAGAACAGCATTGTTGGATATTGGCGATACTAGAGAAGTGAGGTTTGCCTCTGTTTCACTGATGGGGAGGGATATAAGAAGGGGGCAGGCATGTGAAAAGGGAGTAATGTAGACTTTTTAGTTGTGGCACCAGACAAGACATTCCATAATGAGCCAGGCCCTTAGAATAAGGACCAGGAGAAGTCTGAATGGGGATTTTTTTTCTCAACACTTTCTCATACTGGCAAGGAATAAAGAAGCTGATGTTTAATTTAGGTTTGGATTGGGGGTGTGGGATGGGTGGTGGTGGTCGCAGTCATGAGGAACAGGGTGTTGTGTTAGTGCTGGCAGTGTATAATAATGAAGTTGATTTCCTTTTTACATGGTAGACTATTGAATATTGTTAAACTATTGAAAGGATGGTCAGCGCAAGATATGAAGTTTTATGCCACAACTGGTCCAGTTTTTCCTTTAACAACATGGTCTAGAACAGCATTGCTGGATATTGGAGATACTAGAGAAGTGAGGTTTCACTCTGTTTCACTGATGATTCACTTCATGTTACATTTACCCCATACATAAGTAAGATATTAGTAATAAGGGAAATTGGGTATGGTGTACATGGCTATTATCTTCACAATTTTTCTGTAAATCTGGAACTAATCTAAAATAAAAAAAAAATCCATTAAAACAACACTCGGAAACCTAGGAAATGGTAGCAACTGATCATAGTGGAATGGACCACTGAAATGACGGGTGAGTATGGGAATTGTCTTAGAGGAAACACCACCTCCCTGCCATATGCTGGACTATAATGGAACTGGAGGAAATGAGATAGAGAGCTCAGTTTGGGAAAAATTTTAGGAGTTAAGAGGGAGGTCTCTGTTCTATGACCAGTGTCTGAGATTTCTGCATCCTCTTACACCCTCGCAACCTCCTGGATGGTGAAGCTGAGGCTTTGTGATTTCAAGCCACCGCATGTTAACCACTGATTTTGGGCAACCAGAGCTGAAGTGAGTGGCTCCTCATTAATCTAGGAGTATATGTAGAGGCCAGGAGCCTTTTAGTAGTGTCTGTTGCCTCAAGATAGCGAAACTTAATAAGACGATATTGTAGACTAGTAGAGATAAGGAATAAGACTCCAAACACAAGGATGGATGAAGAAACTGCAAGTCCATAAGTGAATTTATGTTTGTATTTTGGAGGGGGGGTGTGATGGATGTTGGTGGTCGCAGTCATGAGGAACAGGGTGTTGTGATAGTGCTGGCAGTGTATAATAATGAATTTGATTTCCTTTTTACATGGTAGATTATTTAATACTGTTAAACTATTGAAAGTATGGTCAACTCAAGATCTGAACATTTATGCCACAAGTGTTTCAGTTTTTCCTTTAACAACTTGGTCTAGAACAGCAATGCTGGATGTTGGAGATACTAGAGAAGTGAGGTTTCACTTTAACAGTTTCACTGATGATTCACTTCATGTTACATTTGCCCCATACATATGTAAGATATTAGTAATAAGGGAAATTGGGTATGGTGTACATTGTTATTATCTTCACAATATTTCTGTAAATCTGGAACTACTCAAAAATAAAACTTCCATTAAAACAACACTCAAAATCCTAGGAAATGGTAGCAACTGATCATAGTGGAAGGGACCACTGAAATGACGGGGGAGTATGGGAATTGTCTTAGAGGAAACACCACCTCCTTGCTATATGCTGGACTTTAATGGAAGTAGAGGAAATGAGAGAGAGAGAGAGGTCAGTTTGGTTAAATTTCTAGGTGTTAAGAGGAAGGTCTCTGTTCTATAACCAGAGTGTCTGAATTTTCTGCATCCTATGCCACCCCCGCCCCTCATGGATGGTGAAGCTGAGGCTTTGTGATGTCAAGCCACACCATGGCAACCACTGATTTTGGGCTGCCAGAGCTGAAGTAAGTGGCTCCTCATTAATCAAAAGAGTATATGTAGAGGCCAGGACCCTTTGAGTAGTGTCTGTTGCCTCAAGATAGCGAAACTTAATAAGACGATATTGTAGACTAGTAGAGATAAGGAATAAGACTCCAAACACAAGGATGGATGAAGAAACTGCAAGTCCATAAGTGAATTTATGTTTGTATTTTGGAGGGGGGGTGTGATGGATGTTGGTGGTCGCAGTCATGAGGAACAGGGTGTTGTGATAGTGCTGGCAGTGTATAATAATGAATTTGATTTCCTTTTTACATGGTAGACTATTTAATACTGTTAAACTATTGAAAGTATGGTCAACTCAAGATCTGAACATTTATGCCACAAGTGTTTCAGTTTTTCCTTTAACAACTTGGTCTAGAACAGCAATGCTGGATATTGGAGATACTAGAGAAGTGAGGTTTCACTTTAACAGTTTCACTGATGATTCACTTCATGTTACATTTGCCCCATACATATGTAAGATATTAGTAATAAGGGAAATTGGGTATGGTGTACATTGTTATTATCTTCACAATATTTCTGTAAATCTGGAACTACTCAAAAAAAAAACATCCATTAAAACAACACTCAAAATCCTAGGAAATGTTAGCAACTGATCATAGTGGAAGGGACCACTGAAATGACGGGGGAGTATGGGAATTGTCTTAGAGGAAACACCACCTCCTTGCCATATGCTGGACTTTAATGGAAGTAGAGGAAATGAGAGAGAGAGAGAGAGGTCAGTTTGGTTAAATTTCTAGGAGTTAAGAGGAAGGTCTCTGTTCTATAACCAGAGTGTCTGAATTTTCTGCATCCTCTGCCACCCCCGCCCCTCCTGGATGGTGAAGCTGAGGCTTTGTGATGTCAAGCCACACCATGGCAACCACTGATTTTGGGCTGCCAGAGCTGAAGTAAGTGGCTCCTCATTAACCAAAAGAGTATATGTAGAGGCCAGGACCCTTTGAGTAGTGTCTGTTGCCTCAAGATAGCGAAACTTAATAAGACGATATTGTAGACTAGTAGAGATAAGGAATAAGACTCCAAACACAAGGATGGATGAAGAAACTGCAAGTCCATAAGTGAATTTGTGTTTGTATTTTGGAGGGGGTGTGTAATGGATGGTGGTGGTCGCAGTCATGAGGAACAAAGTGTTGTGTTAGGGCTGGCAGTGTATTATAATGAATTTGATTTCCTTTTTACATGGCAGACTATTGAATATTGTTAAACTATTGAAAGGATGGGCAGCTCAAGATGTGAAGTTTTAAGCCACAACTGGTACAGTATTTTTTATAACATCATGGTCTAGAACAGCTTTGTTGGATATTGGCGATACTAGAGAAGTGAGGTTTGCCTCTGTTTCACTGATGGGGAGGGATATAAGAAGGGGGCAGGCATGTGAAAAGGGAGTAATGTAGACTTTTTAGTTGTGGCACCAGACAAGACATTCCATAATGAGCCAGGCCCTTAGAATAAGGACCAGGAGAAGTCTGAATGGGGATTTTTTTTCTCAACACTTTCTCATACTGGCAAGGAATAAAGAAGCTGATGTTTAATTTAGGTTTGGATTGGGGGTGTGGCATGGGTGGTGGTGGTCGCAGTCATGAGGAACAGGGTGTTGTGTTAGTGCTGGCAGTGTATAATAATGAAGTTGATTTCCTTTTTACATGGTAGACTATTGAATATTGTTAAACTATTGAAAGGATGGTCAGCGCAAGATCTGAAGTTTTATGCCACAACTGGTCCAGTTTTTCCTTTAACAACATGGTCTAGAACAGCATTGCTGGATATTGGAGATACTAGAGAAGTGAGGTTTCACTTTAACAGTTTCACTGATGATACACTTCATGTTACATTTGCCCCATACATATGTAAGATATTAGTAATAAGGGAAATTGGGTATGTTGTACATTATTATTATCTTCACAATATTTCTGTAAATCTGTTACTACTCAAAAATAAAACATCCATTAAAACAACACTCAAAATCCTAGGAAATGGTAGCTACTGATCATAGTGGAAGGGACCACTGAAATGACGGGGGCGTATGGGAATTGTCTTAGAGGAAACACCACCTCCTTGCCATATGCTGGACTTTAATGGAAGTAGAGGAAATGAGAGAGAGAGAGAGGTCAGTTTGGTTAAATTTCTAGGAGTTAAGAGGAAGATCTCTGTTCTATGACCAGAGTGTCTGAATTTTCTGCATCCTCTGCCACCTCCGCCCCTCCTGGATGGTGAAGCTGAGGCTTTGTGATGTCAAGCCACACCATGGCAACCACTGATTTTGGGCTGCCAGAGCTGAAGTAAGTGGCTCCTCATTAACCAAAAGAGTATATGTAGAGGCCAGGACCCTTTGAGTAGTGTCTGTTGCCTCAAGATAGCGAAACTTAATTAGACGATATTGTAGACTAGTAGAGATAAGGAATAAGACTCCAAACACAAGGATGGATGAAGAAACTGCAAGTCCATAAGTGAATTTATGTTTGTATTTTGGAGGGGGGGTGTGATGGATGTTGGTGTTCGCAGTCATGAGGAACAGGGTGTTGTGATAGTGCTGGCAGTGTATAATAATGAATTTGATTTCCTTTTTACATGGTAGACTATTTAATACTGTTAAACTATTGGAAGTATGGTCAACTCAAGATCTGAACATTTATGCCACAAGTGTTTCAGTTTTTCCTTTAACAACTTGGTCTAGAACAGCAATGCTGGATATTGGAGATACTAGAGAAGTGAGGTTTCACTTAAACAGTTTCACGGATGATTCACTTCATGTTACATTTGCCCCATACATATGTAAGATATTAGTAATAAGGGAAATTGGGTATGTTGTACATTATTATTATCTTCACAATATTTCTGTAAATCTGGAACTACTCAAAAATAAAACATCCATTAAAACAACACTCAAAATCCTAGGAAATGGTAGCAACTGATCATAGTGGAAGGGACCACTGAAATGACGGGGGAGTATGGGAATTGTCTTAGAGGAAACACCACCTCCTTGCCATTGGCTGGACTTTAATGGAAGTAGAGGAAATGAGAGAGAGAGAGAGGTCAGTTTGGTTAAATTTCTAGGAGTGAAGAGGAAGGTCTCTGTTCTATAACCAGAGTGTCTGAATTTTCTGCATCCTCTGCCACCCCTGCACCTCCTGGATGGTGAAGCTGAGGCTTTGTGATGTCAAGCCACACCATGGCAACCACTGATTTTGGGCTGCCAGAGCTGAAGTGAGTGGCTCCTCATTAACCAAAAGAGTATATGTAGAGGCCAGGACCCTTTGATTGGTGTCTGTTGCCTCAAGATAGCGAAACTTAATAAGACGACATTGTAGACTAGTAGAGATAAGGAATAAGACTCCAAACACAAGGATGGATGAAGAAACTGCAAGTCCATAAGTGAATTTATGTTTGTATTTTGGAGGGGGGGTGTGATGGATGTTGGTGGTCGCAGTCATGAGGAACAGGGTGTTGTGATAGTGCTGGCAGTGTATAATAATGAATTTGATTTCCTTTTTACATGGTAGACTATTTAATACTGTTAAACTATTGGAAGTATGGTCAACTCAAGATCTGAACATTTATGCCACAAGTGTTTCAGTTTTTCCTTTAACAACTTGGTCTAGAACAGCAATGCTGGATGTTGGAGATACTAGAGAAGTGAGGTTTCACTTTAACAGTTTCACTGATGATTCACTTCATGTTACATTTGCCCCAAACATATGTAAGATATTAGTAATAAGGGAAATTGGGTATGTTGTACATTGTTATTATCTTCAAAATATTTCTGTAAATCTGGAACTACTCAAAAATAAAACATCCATTAAAACAACACTCAAAATCCTAGGAAATGGTAGCAACTGATCATAGTGGTAGGGACCACTGAAATGACGGGTGAGTATAGGAATTGTCTTAGAGGAAACACCACCTCCTTGCTATATCCTGGACTTTAATGGAGGTAGAGGAAATGAGAGAGAGAGAGAGGTCAGTTTGGTTAAATTTCTAGGAGTTAAGAGGAAGGTCTCTGTTCTATAACCAGAGTGTCTGAATTTTCTGCATCCTCTGCCACCCCCGCCCCTCCTGGATGGTGAAGCTGAGGCTTTGTGATGTCAAGCCACACCATGGCAACCACTGATTTTGGGCTGCCAGAGCTGAAGTGAGTGGCTCCTCATTAACCAAAAGAGTATATGTAGAGGCCAGGACCCTTTGAGTAGTGTCTGTTGCCTCAAGATAGCGAAACTTAATAAGACGACATTGTAGACTAGTAGAGATAAGGAATAAGACTCCAAACACAAGGATGGATGAAGAAACTGCAAGTCCATAAGTGAATTTATGTTTGTATTTTGGAGGGGGGGTGTGATGGATGTTGGTGGTCGCAGTCATGAGGAACAGGGTGTTGTGATAGTGCTGGCAGTGTATAATAATGAATTTGATTTCCTTTTTACATGGTAGACTATTTAATACTGTTAAACTATTGAAAGTATGGTCAACTCAAGATCTGAACATTTATGCCACAAGTGTTTCAGTTTTTCCTTTACCAACTTGGTCTAGAATAGCAATGCTGGATATTGGAGATACTAGAGAAGTGAGGTTTCACTTTAACAGTTTCACTGATGATTCACTTCATGTTACATTTGCCCCATACATATTTAAGATATTAGTAATAAGGGAAATTGGGTATGGTGTACATTGTTATTATCTTCACAATATTTCTGTAAATCTGGAACTACTCAAAAATAAAACATCCATTAAAACAACACTCAAAATCCTAGGAAATGGTAGCAACTGATCATAGTGGAAGGGACCACTGAAATGACGGGGGAGTATGGGAATTGTCTTAGAGGAAACACCACCTCCTTGCCATATGCTGGACTTTAATGGAAGTAGAGGAAATGAGAGAGAGAGAGAGGTCAGTTTGGTTAAATTTTTAGGAGTTAAGAGGAAGGTCTCTGTTCTATGACCAGAGTGTCTGAATTTTCTGCATCCTCTGCCACCCCCGCCCCTCCTGGATGGTGAAGCTGAGGCTTTGTGATGTCAAGCCACACCATGGCAACCACTGATTTTGGGCTGCCAGAGCTGAAGTAAGTGGCTCCTCATTAACCAAAAGAGTATATGTAGAGGCCAGGACCCTTTGAGTAGTGTCTGTTGCCTCAAGATAGCGAAACTTAATAAGACGATATTGTAGACTAGTAGAGATAAGGAATAAGACTCCAAACACAAGGATGGATGAAGAAACTGCAAGTCCATAAGTGAATTTATGTTTGTATTTTGGAGGGGGGGTGTGATGGATGTTGGTGGTCGCAGTCATGAGGAACAGGGTGTTTTGATAGTGTTGGCAGTGTATAATAATGAATTTGATTTCCTTTTTACATGGTAGACTATTTAATACTGTTAAACTATTGAAAGTATGGTCAACTCAAGATCTGAACATTTATGCCACAAGTGTTTCAGTTTTTCCTTTACCAACTTGGTCTAGAACAGCAATGCTGGATATTGGAGATACTAGAGAAGTGAGGTTTCACTTAAACAGTTTCACTGATGATTCACTTCATGTTACATTTGCCCCATACATATGTAAGATATTAGTAATAAGGGAAATTGGGTATGGTGTACATTGTTATTATCTTCACAATATTTCTGTAAATCTGGAACTACTCAAAAATAAAACATCCATTAAAACAACACTCAAAATCCTAGGAAATGGTAGCTACTGATCATAGTGGAAGGGACCACTGAAATGACGGGGGCGTATGGGAATTGTCTTAGAGGAAACACCACCTCCTTGCCATATGCTGGACTTTAATGGAAGTAGAGGAAATGAGAGAGAGAGGTCAGTTTGGTTAAATTTCTAGGAGTTAAGAGGAAGGTCTCTGTTCTATAACCAGAGTGTCTGAATTTTCTGCATCCTCTGCCACCCCCGCCCCTCCTGGATGGTGAAGCTGAGGCTTTGTGATGTCAAGCCACACCATGGCAACCACTGATTTTGGGCTGCCAGAGCTGAAGTGAGTGGCTCCTCATTAACCAAAAGAGTATATGTAGAGGCCAGGACCCTTTGAGTAGTGTCTGTTGCCTCAAGATAGCGAAACTTAATAAGACGACATTGTAGACTAGTAGAGATAAGGAATAAGACTCCAAACACAAGGATGGATGAAGAAACTGCAAGTCCATAAGTGAATTTATGTTTGTATTTTGGAGGGGGGGTGTGATGGATGTTGGTGGTCGCAGTCATGAGGAACAGGGTGTTGTGATAGTGCTGGCAGTGTATAATAGTGAATTTGATTTCCTTTTTACATGGTAGACTATTTAATACTGTTAAACTATTGAAAGTATGGTCAACTCAAGATCTGAACATTTATGCCACAAGTGTTTCAGTTTTTCCTTTACCAACTTGGTCTAGAACAGCAATGCTGGATATTGGAGATACTAGAGAAGTGAGGTTTCACTTTAACAGTTTCACTGATGATTCACTTCATGTTACATTTGCCCCATACATATTTAAGATATTAGTAATAAGGGAAATTGGGTATGGTGTACATTGTTATTATCTTCACAATATTTCTGTAAATCTGGAACTACTCAAAAATAAAACATCCATTAAAACAACACTCAAAATCCTAGGAAATGGTAGCAACTGATCATAGTGGAAGGGACCACTGAAATGACGGGGGAGTATGGGAATTGTCTTAGAGGAAACACCACCTCCTTGCCATATGCTGGACTTTAATGGAAGTAGAGGAAATGAGAGAGAGAGAGAGGTCAGTTTGGTTAAATTTTTAGGAGTTAAGAGGAAGGTCTCTGTTCTATGACCAGAGTGTCTGAATTTTCTGCATCCTCTGCCACCCCCGCCCCTCCTGGATGGTGAAGCTGAGGCTTTGTGATGTCAAGCCACACCATGGCAACCACTGATTTTGGGCTGCCAGAGCTGAAGTAAGTGGCTCCTCATTAACCAAAAGAGTATATGTAGAGGCCAGGACCCTTTGAGTAGTGTCTGTTGCCTCAAGATAGCGAAACTTAATAAGACGATATTGTAGACTAGTAGAGATAAGGAATAAGACTCCAAACACAAGGATGGATGAAGAAACTGCAAGTCCATAAGTGAATTTATGTTTGTATTTTGGAGGGGGGGTGTGATGGATGTTGGTGGTCGCAGTCATGAGGAACAGGGTGTTTTGATAGTGTTGGCAGTGTATAATAATGAATTTGATTTCCTTTTTACATGGTAGACTATTTAATACTGTTAAACTATTGAAAGTATGGTCAACTCAAGATCTGAACATTTATGCCACAAGTGTTTCAGTTTTTCCTTTACCAACTTGGTCTAGAACAGCAATGCTGGATATTGGAGATACTAGAGAAGTGAGGTTTCACTTAAACAGTTTCACTGATGATTCACTTCATGTTACATTTGCCCCATACATATGTAAGATATTAGTAATAAGGGAAATTGGGTATGGTGTACATTGTTATTATCTTCACAATATTTCTGTAAATCTGGAACTACTCAAAAATAAAACATCCATTAAAACAACACTCAAAATCCTAGGAAATGGTAGCTACTGATCATAGTGGAAGGGACCACTGAAATGACGGGGGCGTATGGGAATTGTCTTAGAGGAAACACCACCTCCTTGCCATATGCTGGACTTTAATGGAAGTAGAGGAAATGAGAGAGAGAGGTCAGTTTGGTTAAATTTCTAGGAGTTACGAGGAAGGTCTCTGTTCTATAACCAGAGTGTCTGAATTTTCTGCATCCTCTGCCACCCCCGCCCCTCCTGGATGGTGAAGCTGAGGCTTTGTGATGTCAAGCCACACCATGGCAACCACTGATTTTGGGCTGCCAGAGCTGAAGTAAGTGGCTCCTCATTAACCAAAAGAGTATATGTAGAGGCCAGGACCCTTTGAGTAGTGTCTGTTGCCTCAAGATAGCGAAACTTAATAAGACGATATTGTAGACTAGTAGAGATAAGGAATAAGACTCCAAACACAAGGATGGATGAAGAAACTGCAAGTCCATAAGTGAATTTGTGTTTGTATTTTGGAGGGGGGGTGTGATGGATGTTGGTGGTCGCAGTCATGAGGAACAGGGTGTTGTGATAGTGCTGGCAGTGTATAATAATGAATTTGATTTCCTTTTTACATGGTAGACTATTTAATACTGTTAAACTATTGAAAGTATGGTCAACTCAAGATCTGAACATTTATGCCACAAGTGTTTCAGTTTTTCCTTTAACAACTTGGTCTAGAAGAGCAATGCTGGATATTGGAGATACTAGAGAAGTGAGGTTTCACTTTAACAGTTTCACTGATGATTCACTTCATGTTACATTTGCCCCATACATATGTAAGATATTAGTAATAAGGGAAATTGGGTATGGTGTACATTGTTATTATCTTCACAATATTTCTGTAAATCTGGAACTAGTCAAAAATAAAACATCCATTAAAACAACACTCAAAATCCTAGGAAATGGTAGCAACTGATCATAGTGGAAGGGACCACTGAAATGACGGGGGAGTATGGGAATTGTCTTAGAGGAAACACCACCTCCTTGCCATATGCTGGGCTTTAATGGAAGTAGAGGAAATGAGAGAGAGAGAGAGGTCAGTTTGGTTAAATTTCTAGGAGTTTCGAGGAAGGTCTCTGTTCTATGACCAGAGTGTCTGAATTTTCTGCATCCTCTGCCACCCCCGCCCCTCCTGGATGGTGAAGCTGAGGCTTTGTGATGTCAAGCCACACCATGGCAACCACTGATTTTGGGCTGCCAGAGCTGAAGTAAGTGGCTCCTCATTAACCAAAAGAGTATATGTAGAGGCCAGGACCCTTTGAGTAGTGTATGTTGCCTCAAGATAGCGAAACTTAATAAGACGATATTGTAGACTAGTAGAGATAAGGAATAAGACTCCAAACACAAGGATGGATGAAGAAACTGCAAGTCCATAAGTGAATTTGTGTTTGTATTTTGGAGGGGGGGTGTGATGGATGTTGGTGGTCGCAGGCATGAGGAACAGGGTGTTGTGATAGTGCTGGCAGTGTATAATAATGAATTTGATTTCCTTTTTACATGGTAGACTATTTAATACTGTTAAACTATTGAAAGTATGGTCAACTCAAGATCTGAACATTTATGCCACAAGTGTTTCAGTTTTTCCTTTAACAACTTGGTCTAGAAGAGCAATGCTGGATATTGGAGATACTAGAGAAGTGAGGTTTCACTTTAACAGTTTCACTGATGATTCACTTCATGTTACATTTGCCCCATACATATGTAAGATATTAGTAATAAGGGAAATTGGGTATGGTGTACATTGTTATTATCTTCACAATATTTCTGTAAATCTGGAACTACTCAAAAATAAAACATCCATTAAAACAACACTCAAAATCCTAGGAAATGGTAGCAACTGATCATAGTGGAAGGGACCACTGAAATGACGGGGGAGTATGGGAATTGTCTTAGAGGAAACACCACCTCCTTGCCATATGCTGGGCTTTAATGGAAGTAGAGGAAATGAGAGAGAGAGAGAGGTCAGTTTGGTTAAATTTCTAGGAGTTTCGAGGAAGGTCTCTGTTCTATGACCAGAGTGTCTGAATTTTCTGCATCCTCTGCCACCCCCGCCCCTCCTGGATGGTGAAGCTGAGGCTTTGTGATGTCAAGCCACACCATGGCAACCACTGATTTTGGGCTGCCAGAGCTGAAGTAAGTGGCTCCTCATTAACCAAAAGAGTATATGTAGAGGCCAGGACCCTTTGAGTAGTGTCTGTTGCCTCAAGATAGCGAAACTTAATAAGACGATATTGTAGACTACTAGAGATAAGGAATAAGACTCCAAACACAAGGATGGATGAAGAAACTGCAAGTCCATAAGTGAATTTGTGTTTGTATTTTGGATGGGGTGTGTAATGGATGGTGGTGGTCACAGTCATGAGGAACAAAGTGTTGTGTTAGGGCTGGCAGTGTATTATAATGAATTTGATTTCCTTTTTACATGGCAGACTATTGAATATTGTTAAACTATTGAAAGATGGGCAGCTCAAGATGTGAAGTTTTAAGCACAACTGGTACAGTATTTTTTATAACATCATGGTCTAGAACAGCATTGTTGGATATTGGCGATACTAGAGAAGTGAGGTTTGCCTCTGTTTCACTGATGGGGAGGGATATAATAAGGGGGCAGGCATGTGAAAAGGGAGTAATGTAGACTTTTTAGTTGTGGCACCAGACAAGACATTCCATAATGAGCCAGGCCCTTAGAATAAGGACCAGGAGAAGTCTGAATGGGGATTTTTTTTTCTCAACACTTTCTCATACTGGCAAGGAATAAAGAAGCTGATGTTTAATTTAGGTTTGGATTGGGGGTGTGGGATGGGTGGTGGTGGTTGCAGTCATGAGGAACAGGGTGTTGTGTTAGTGCTGGCAGTGTATAATAATGAAGTTGATTTCCTTTTTACATGGTAGACTATTGACTATTGTTAAACTATTGAAAGGATGGTCAGCGCAAGATCTGAAGTTTTATGCCACAACTGGTCCAGTTTTTCCTTTAACAACATGGTCTAGAACAGCATTGCTGGATATTGGAGATACTAGAGAAGTGAGGTTTCACTCTGTTTCACTGATGATTCACTTCATGTTACATTTACCCCATACATAAGTAAGATATTAGTAATAAGGGAAATTGGGTATGGTGTACATGGCTATTATCTTCACAATTTTTCTGTAAATCTGGAACTAATCTAAAATAAAAAAAATCCATTAAAACAACACTCCGAAACCTAGGAAATGGTAGCAACTGATCAGAGTGGAATGGACCACTGAAATGACGGGGGAGTATGGGAATTGTATTAGAGGAAACACCACCTCCCTGCCATATGCTGGACTATAATGGAACTGGAGGAAATGAGATAGAGAGCTCAGTTTGGGAAAAATTTTAGGAGTTAAGAGGGAGGTCTCTGTTCTATGACCAGTGTCTGAGATGTCTGCATCCTCTTACACCCTCGCGACCTCCTGGATGGTGAAGCTGAGGCTTTGTGATTTCAAGCCACAGCATGTTAACCACTGATTTTGGGCAACCAGATCTGAAGTGAGTGGCTCCTCATTAATCTAAAGAGTATATGTAGAGGCCAGGAGCCTTTGAGTAGTGTCTGTTGCCTCAAGATAGCGAAACTTAATAAGACGATATTGTAGACTAGTAGAGATAAGGAATAAGACTCCAAACACAAGGATGGATGAAGAAACTGCAAGTCCATAAGTAAATTTATGTTTGTATTTTGGAGGGGGGGTGTGATGGATGTTGGTGGTCGCAGTCATGAGGAACAGGGTGTTGTGATAGTGCTGGCAGTGTATAATAATGAATTTGATTTCGTTTTTACGTGGTAGACTATTTAATACTGTTAAACTATTGAAAGTATGGTCACCTCAATATCTGAACATTTATGCCACAAGTGTTTCAGTTTTTCCTTTAACAACTTGGTCTAGAACAGCAATGCTGGATATTGGAGATACTAGAGAAGTGAGGTTTCACTTTAACAGTTTCACTGATGATTCACTTCATGTTACATTTGCCCCATACATATGTAAGATATTAGTAATAAGGGAAATTGGGTATGGTGTACATTGTTATTATCTTCACAATATTTCTGTTAATCTGGAACTACTCAAAAATAAAACATCCATTAAAACAACACTCAAAATCCTAGGAAATGGTAGCAACTGATCATAATGGAAGGGACCACTGAAATGACGGGGGAGTATGGGAATTGTCTTAGAGGAAACACCACCTGCTTGCTATATGCTGGACTTTAATGGAAGTAGAGGAAATGAGAGAGAGAGAGAGGTCAGTTTGGTTAAATTTCTAGGAGTTAAGAGGAAGGTCTCTGTTCTATAACCAGAGTGTCTGAATTTTCTGCATCCTCTGCCACCCCCGCCCCTCCTGGATGGTGAAGCTGAGGCTTTGTGATGTCAAGCCACACCATGGCAACCACTGATTTTGGGCTGCCAGAGCTGAAGTAAGTGGCTCCTCATTAACCAAAAGAGTATATGTAGAGGCCAGGACCCTTTGAGTAGTGTCTGTTGCCTCAAGATAGCGAAACTTAATAAGACGATATTGTAGACTAGTAGAGATAAGGAATAAGACTCCAAACACAAGGATGGATGAAGAAACTGCAAGTCCATAAGTGAATTTATGTTTGTATTTTGGAGGGGGGGTGTGATGGATGTTGGTGGTCGCAGTCATGAGGAACAGGGTGTTGTGATAGTGCTGGCAGTGTATAATAATGAATTTGATTTCCTTTTTACATGGTAGACTATTTAATACTGTTAAACTATTGGAAGTATGGTCAACTCAAGATCTGAACATTTATGCCACAAGTGTTTCAGTTTTTCCTTTAACAACTTGGTCTAGAACAGCAATGCTGGATATTGGAGATACTAGAGAAGTGAGGTTTCACTTTAACAGTTTCACTGATGATTCACTTCATGTTACATTTGCCCCATACATATGTAAGATATTAGTAATAAGGGAAATTGGGTATGGTGTACATTGTTATTATCTTCACAATATTTCTGTAAATCTGGAACTAGTCAAAAATAAAACATCCATTAAAACAACACTCAAAATCCTAGGAAATGGTAGCAACTGATCATAGTGGAAGAGACCACTGAAATGACGGGGGAGTATGGGAATTGTCTTAGAGGAAACACCACCTCCTTGCCATATGCTGGACTTTAATGGAAGTAGAGGAAATGAGAGAGAGAGGTCAGTTTGGTTAAATTTCTAGGAGTTTCAAGGAAGGTCTCTGTTCTATGACCAGAGTGTCTGAATTTTCTGCATCCTCTGCCACCCCCGTCCCTCCTGGATGGTGAAGCTGAGGCTTTGTGATGTCAAGCCACACCATGGCAACCACTGATTTTGGGCTGCCAGAGCTGAAGTAAGTGGATACTCATTAACCAAAAGAGTATATGTAGAGGCCAGGACCATTTGAGTAGTGTCTGTTGCCTCAAGATAGCGAAACTTAATAAGACGATATTGTAGACTAGTAGAGATAAGGAATAAGACTCCAAACACAAGGATGGATGAAGAAACTGCAAGTCCATCAGTGAATTTATGTTTGTATTTTGGAGGGGGGGTGTGATTGATGTTGGTGGTCGCAGTCATGAGGAACAGGGTGTTGTGATAGTGCTGGCAGTGTATAATAATGAATTTGATTTCCTTTTTACATGGTAGACTATTTAATACTGTTAAACTATTGAAAGTATGGTCAACTCAAGATCTGAACATTTATGCCACAAGTGTTTCAGTTTTTCCTTTAACAACTTGGTCTAGAACAGCAATGCTGGATATTGGAGATACTAGAGAAGTGAGGTTTCACTTTAACAGTTTCACTGATGATTCACTTCATGTTACATTTGCCCCATACATATGTAAGATATTAGTAGTAAGGGAAGTTGGGTATGGTGTACATTGTTATTATCTTCACAATATTTCTGTAAATCTGGAACTACTCAAAAATAAAACATCCATTAAAACAACACTCAAAATCCTAGGAAATGGTAGCAACTGATCATAGTGGAAGGGACCACTGAAATGACGGGGGAGTATGGGAATTGTCTTAGAGGAAACACCACCTCCTTGCCATATGCTGGGCTTTAATGGAAGTAGAGGAAATGAGAGAGAGAGAGAGAGGTCAGTTTGGTTAAATTTCTAGGAGTTAAGAGGAAGGTCTCTGTTCTATAACCAGAGTGTCTGAATTTTCTGCATCCTCTGCCACCCCCGCCCCTCCTGGTTGGTGAAGCTGAGGCTTTGTGATGTCAAGCCACACCATGGCAACCACTGATTTTGGGCTGCCAGAGCTGAAGTAAGTGGCTCCTCATTAACCAAAAGAGTATATGTAGAGGCCAGGACCCTTTGAGTAGTGTCTGTTGCCTCAAGATAGCGAAACTTAATAAGACGATATTGTAGACTAGTAGAGATAAGGAGTAAGACTCCAAACACAAGGATGGATGAAGAAACTGCAAGTCCATAAGTGAATTTGTGTTTGTATTTTGGAGGGGGTGTGTGATGGATGG
This sequence comes from Myotis nattereri, assembly GCF_964212035.1. Taxonomy (NCBI): domain Eukaryota; kingdom Metazoa; phylum Chordata; class Mammalia; order Chiroptera; family Vespertilionidae; genus Myotis; species Myotis nattereri. The sequence continues at coordinate 8,788,196 of NC_138091.1, read as the reverse complement.
TGGTGGTCGCAGTCATGAGGAACAAAGTGTTGTGTTAGGGCTGGCAGTGTATAATAATGAATTTGATTTCCTTTTTACATGGCAGACTACTGAATATTGTTAAACTATTGAAAGGATGGGCAGCTCAAGATGTGAAGTTTTAAGCCACAACTGGTACAGTATTTTTTATAACATCATGGTCTAGAACAGCATTGTTGGATATTGGCGATACTAGAGAAGTGAGGTTTGCCTCTGTTTCACTGATGGGGAGGGATATAAGAAGGGGGCAGGCATGTGAAAAGGGAGTAATGTAGACTTTTTAGTTGTGGCACCAGACAAGACATTCCATAATGAGCCAGGCCCTTAGAATAAGGACCAGGAGAAGTCTGAATGGGGATTTTTTTTTCTCAACACTTTCTCATAGTGGCAAGGAATAAAGAAGCTGATGTTTAATTTAGGTTTGGATTGGGGGTGTGGGATGGGTGGTGGTGGTCGCAGTCATGAGGAACAGGGTGTTGTGTTAGTGCTGGCAGTGTATAATAATGAAGTTGATTTCATTTTTACATGGTAGACTATTGAATATTGTTACACTATTGAAAGGATGGTCAGCGCAAGATCTGAGGTTTTATGCCACAACTGGTCCAGTTTTTCCTTTAACAACATGGTCTAGAACAGCATTGCTGGATATTGGAGATACTAGAGAAGTGAGGTTTCACTCTGTTTCACTGATGATTCACTTCATGTTACATTTACCCCATACATAAGTAAGATATTAGTAATAAGGGAAATTGGGTATGGTGTACATGGCTATGATCTTCACAATTTTTCTGTAAATCTGGAACTAATCTAAAATTAAAAAAATCCATTAAAACAACACTCCGAAACCTAGGAAATGGTAGCAACTGATCATAGTGGAATGGACCACTGAAATGACGGGGGAGTATGGGAATTGTCTTAGAGGAAACACCACCTCCCTGCCATATGCTGGACTATAATGGAACTGGAGGAAATGAGATAGAGAGCTCAGTTTGGGAAAAATTTTAGGAGTTAAGAGGGAGGTCTCTGTTCTATGACCAGTGTCTGAGATGTCTGCATCCTCTTACACCCTCGCAACCTCCTGGATGGTGAAGCTGAGGCTTTGTGATTTCAAGCCACAGCATGGCAACCACTGATTTTGGGCAACCAGAGCTGAAGTGAGTGGCTCCTCATTAATCTAAAGAGTATATGTAGAGGCCAGGAGCCTTTGAGTAGTGTCTGTTGCCTCAAGATAGCGAAACTTAATAAGACGATATTGTAGACTAGTAGAGATAAGGAATAAGACTCCAAACACAAGGATGGATGAAGAAACTGCAAGTCCATAAGTGAATTTATGTTTGTATTTTGGAGGGGGGGTGTGATGGATGTTGGTGGTCGCAGTCATGAGGAACAGGGTGTTGTGATAGTGCTGGCAGTGTATAATAATGAATTTGATTTCCTTTTTACATGGTAGACTATTTAATACTGTTAAACTATTGAAAGTATGGTCAACTCAAGATCTGAACATTTATGCCACAAGTGTTTCAGTTTTTCCTTTAACAACTTGGTCTAGAACAGCAATGCTGGATATTGGAGATACTAGAGAAGTGAGGTTTCACTTTAACAGTTTCACTGATGATTCACTTCATGTTACATTTGCCCCATACATATGTAAGATATTAGTAATAAGGGAAATTGGGTATGGTGTACATTGTTATTATCTTCACAATATTTCTGTTAATCTGGAACTACTCAAAAATAAAACATCCATTAAAACAACACTCAAAATCCTAGGAAATGGTAGCAACTGATCATAGTGGAAGGGACCACTGAAATGACGGGGGAGTATGGGAATTGTCTTAGAGGAAACACCACCTCCTTGCCATATGCTGGACTTTAATGGAAGTAGAGGAAATGAGAGAGAGAGAGAGGTCAGTTTGGTTAAATTTCTAGGAGTTAAGAGGAAGGTCTCTGTTCTATGACCAGAGTGTCTGAATTTTCTGCATCCTCTGCCACCCCCGCCCCTCCTGGATGGTGAAGCTGAGGCTTTGTGATGTCAAGCCACACCATGGCAACCACTGATTTTGGGCTGCCAGAGCTGAAGTAAGTGGCTCCTCATTAACCAAAAGAGTATATGTAGAGGCCAGGACCCTTTGAGTAGTGTCTGTTGCCTCAAGATAGCGAAACTTAATAAGACGATATTGTAGACTAGTAGAGATAAGGAGTAAGACTCCAAACACAAGGATGGATGAAGAAACTGCAAGTCCATAAGTGAATTTATGTTTGTATTTTGGAGGGGGTGTGTGATGGATGTTGGTGGTCGCAGTCATGAGGAACAGGGTGTTGTGATAGTGCTGGCAGTGTATAATAATGAATTTGATTTCCTTTTTACATGGTAGACTATTTAATACTGTTAAACTATTGAAAGTATGGTCAACTCAAGATCTGAACATTTATGCCACAAGTGTTTCAGTTTTTCCTTTAACAACTTGGTCTAGAACAGCAATGCTGGATATTGGAGATACTAGGGAAGAGAGGTTTCACTTTAACAGTTTCACTGATGATTCACTTCATGTTACATTTGCCCCATACATATGTAAGATATTGGTAATAAGGGTAATTGGGTATGGTGTACATTGTTATTATCTTCACAATATTTCTGTAAATCTGGAACTACTCAAAAATAAAACATCCATTAAAACAACACTCAAAATCCTAGGAAATGGTAGCAACTGATCATAGTGGAAGGGACCACTGAAATGAAGGGGGAGTATGGGAATTGTCTTAGAGGAAACACCACCTCCTTGCCATATACTGGACTTTAATGGAAGTAGAGGAAATGAGAGAGAGGTCAGTTTGGTTAAATTTCTAGGAGTTAAGAGGAAGGTCTCTGTTCTATAACCAGAGTGTCTGAATTTTCTGCATCCTCTGCCACCCCCGCCCCTCCTGGATTGTGAAGCTGAGGCTTTGTGATGTCAAGCCACACCATGGCAACCACTGATTTTGGGCTGCCAGAGCTGAAGTAAGTGGCTCCTCATTAACCAAAAGAGTATATGTAGAGGCCAGGACCCTTTGAGTAGTGTCTGTTGCCTCAAGATAGCGAAACTTAATAAGACGATATTGTAGACTAGTAGAGATAAGGAATAAGACTCCAAACACAAGGATGGATGAAGAAACTGCAAGTCCATAAGTGAATTTATGTTTGTATTTTGGTGGGGGGGTGTGATGGATGTTGGTGGTCGCAGTCATGAGGAACAGGGTGTTGTGATAGTGCTGGCAGTGTATAATAATGAATTTGATTTCCTTTTTACATGGTAGACTATTTAATACTGTTAAACTATTGAAAGTATGGTCAACTCAAGATATTAACATTTATGACACAAGTGTTTCAGTTTTTCCTTTAACAACTTGGTCTAGAACAGCAATGCTGGATATTGGAGATACTAGAGAAGTGAGTTTTCACTTTAACAGTTTCACTGATGATTCACTTCATGTTACATTTGCCCCATACATATGTAAGATATTAGTAATAAGGGAAATTGGGTATGGTGTACATTATTATCTTCACAATATTTCTTTAAATCTGGAACTACTCAAAAATAAAACATCCATTAAAACAACACTCAAAATCCTAGGAAATGGTAGCAACTGATCATAGTGGAAGGGACCACTGAAATGACGGGGGAGTATGGGAATTGTCTTAGAGGAAACACCACCTCCTTGCCATATGCTGGACTTTAATGGAAGTAGTGGAAATGAGAGAGAGAGAGAGAGGTCAGTTTGGTTAAATTTCTAGGAGTTAAGAGGAAGGTCTCTGTTCTATGACCAGAGTGTCTGAATTTTCTGCATCCTCTGCCACCCCCGCCCCTCCTGGATGGTGAAGCTGAGGCTTTGTGATGTCAAGCCACACCATGGCAACCACTGATTTTGGGCTGCCAGAGCTGAAGTAAGTGGCTCCTCATTAACCAAAAGAGTATATGTAGAGGCCAGGACCTTTTGAGTAGTGTCTGTTGCCTCAAGATAGCGAAACTTAATAAGACGATATTGTAGACTAGTAGAGATAAGGAATAAGACTCCAAACACAAGGATGGATGAAGAAACTGCAAGTCCATAAGTGAATTTATGTTTGTATTTTGGAGGGGGGGTGTGATGGATGTTGGTGGTCGCAGTCATGAGGAACAGGGTGTTGTGATAGTGCTGGCAGTGTATAATAATGAATTTGATTTCCTTTTTACGTGGTAGACTATTTAATACTGTTAAACTATTGAAAGTATGGTCAACTCAAGAACTGAACATTTATGCCACAAGTGTTTCAGTTTTTCCTTTAACAACTTGGTCTAGAACAGCAATGCTGGATATTGGAGATACTAGAGAAGTGAGGTTTCACTTTAACAGTTTCACTGATGATTCACTTCATGTTACATTTACCCCATACATATGTAAGATATTAGTAATAAGGGAAATTGGGTATGGTGTACATTGTTATTATCTTCACAATATTTCTGTAAATCTGGAACTACTCAAAAATAAAACATCCATTAAAACAACACTCAAAATCCTAGGAAATGTTAGCAACTGATCATAGTGGAAGGGACCACTGAAATGACGGGGGAGTATGGGAATTGTCTTAGAGGAAACACCACCTCCTTGCCGTATGCTGGGCTTTAATGGAAGTAGAGGAAATGAGAGAGAGAGAGGTCAGTTTGGTTAAATTTCTAGGAGTTAAGAGGAAGGTCTCTGTTCTATAACCAGAGTGTCTGAATTTTCTGCATCCTCTGCCACCCCCGCCCCTCCTGGATGGTGAATCTGAGGCTTTGTGATGTCAAGCCACACCATGGCAACCACTGATTTTGGGCTGCCAGAGCTGAAGTAAGTGGCTCCTCATTAACCAAAAGAGTATATGTAGAGGCCAGGACCCTTTGAGTAGTGTCTGTTGCCTCAAGATAGCGAAACTTAATAAGACGATATTGTAGACTAGTAGAGATAAGGAATAAGACTCCAAACACAAGGATGGATGAAGAAACTGCAAGTCCATAAGTGAATTTGTGTTTGTATTTTGGAGGGGGTGTGTGATGGATGGTGGTGGTCGCAGTCATGAGGAACAAAGTGTTGTGTTAGGGCTGGCAGTGTATTATAATGAATTTGATTTCCTTTTTACATGGCAGACTATTGAATATTGTTAAACTATTGAAAGGATGGGCAGCTCAAGATGTGAAGTTTTAAGCCACAACTGGTACAGTATTTTTTATAACATCATGGTCTAGAACAGCATTGTTGGATATTGGCGATACTAGAGAAGTGAGGTTTGCCTCTGTTTCACTGATGGGGAGGGATATAAGAAGGGGGCAGGCATGTGAAAAGGGAGTAATGTAGACTTTTTAGTTGTGGCACCAGACAAGACATTCCATAATGAGCCAGGCCCTTAGAATAAGGACCAGGAGAAGTCTGAATGGGGATTTTTTTTTCTCAACACTTTCTCATACTGGCAAGGAATAAAGAAGCTGATGTTTAATTTAGGTTTGGATTGGGGGTGTGGGATGGGTGGTGGTGGTCGCAGTCATGAGGAACAGGGTGTTGTGTTAGTGCTGGCAGTGTATAATAATGAAGTTGATTTCCTTTTTACATGGTAGACTATTGAATATTGTTAAACTATTGAAAGGATGGTCAGCGCAAGATCTGAAGTTTTATGCCACAACTGGTCCAGTTTTTCCTTTAACAACATGGTCTAGAACAGCATTGCTGGATATTGGAGATACTAGAGAAGTGAGGTTTCACTCTGTTTCACTGATGATTCACTTCATGTTACATTTACCCCATACATAAGTAAGATATTAGTAATAAGGGAAATTGGGTATGGTGTACATGGCTATTATCTTCACAATTTTTCTGTAAATCTAGAACTAATCTAAAATAAAAAAAAATCCATTAAAACAACACTCCGAAACCTAGGAAATGGTAGCAACTGATCATAGTGGAATGGACCACTGAAATGACGGGGGAGTATGGGAATTGTCTTAGAGGAAACACCACCTCCCTGCCATATGCTGGACTGTAATGGAACTGGAGGAAATGAGATAGAGAGCTCAGTTTGGGAAAAATTTTAGGAGTTAAGAGGGAGTTCTCTGTTTTATGACCAGTGTCTGAGATTTCTCTATCCTCTTACACCCTCGCAACCTCCTGGATGGTGGAGCTGAGGCTTTGTGATTTCAAGCCACAGCATGTTAACCACTGATTTTGGGCAACCAGAGCTGAAGTGAGTGGCTCCTCATTAATCTAGGAGTATATGTAGAGGCCAGGAGCCTTTGAGTAGTGTCTGTTGCCTCAAGATAGCGAAACTTAATAAGACGATATTGTAGACTAGTAGAGATAAGGAATAAGACTCCAAACACAAGGATGGATGAAGAAACTGCAAGTCCATAAGTGAATTTATGTTTGTATTTTGGAGGGGGTGTGTGATGGATGGTGGTGGTCGCAGTCATGAGGAACAAAGTGTTGTGTTAGGGCTGGCAGTGTATTATAATGAATTTGATTTCCTTTTTACATGACAGACTATTGAATATTGTTAAACTATTGAAAGGATGGGCAGCTCAAGATGTGAAGTTTTAAGCCACAACTGGTACAGTATTTTTTATAACATCATGGTCTAGAACAGCATTGTTGGATATTGGCGATACCAGAGAAGTGAGGTTTGCCTCTGTTTCACTGATGGGGAGGGATATAAGAAGGGGGCAGGCATGTGAAAAGGGAGTAATGTAGACTTTTTAGTTGTGGCACCAGACAAGACATTCCATAATGAGCCAGGCCCATAGAATAAGGACCAGGAGAAGTCTGAATGGGAATTTTTTTTCTCAACACTTTCTCATACTGGCAAGGAATAAAGAAGCTGATGTTTAATTTAGGTTTGGATTGGGGGTGTGGGATGGGTGGTGGTGGTCGCAGGCATGAGGAACAGGGTGTTGTGTTAGTGCTGGCAGTGTATAATAATGAAGTTGATTTCCTTTTTACATGGTAGACTATTGAATATTGTTAAACTATTGAAAGGATGGTCAGCGCAAGATCTGAAGTTTTATGCCACAACTGGTCCAGTTTTTCCTTTAACAACATGGTCTAGAACAGCATTGCTGGATATTGGAGATACTAGAGAAGTGAGGTTTCACTCTGTTTCACTGATGATTCACTTCATGTTACATTTACCCCATACATAAGTAAGATATTAGTAATAAGGGAAATTGGGTATGGTGTACATGGCTATTATCTTCACAATTTTTCTGTAAATCTGGAACTAATCTAAAATAAAAAAAAAATCCATTAAAACAACACTCCGAAACCTAGGAAATGGTAGCAACTGATCATAGTGGAATGGACCACTGAAATGACGGGGGAGTATGGGAATTGTCTTAGAGGAAACACCACCTCCCTGCCATATGCTGGACTATAATGGAACTGGAGGAAATGAGATAGAGAGCTCAGTTTGGGAAAAATTTTAGGAGTTAAGAGGGAGGTCTCTGTTCTATGACCAGTGTCTGAGATTTCTGCATCCTCTTACACCCTCGCAACCTCCTGGATGGTGAAGCTGAGGCTTTGTGATTTCAAGCCACAGCATGTTAACCACTGATTTTGGGCAACCAGAGCTGAAGTGAGTGGCTCCTCATTAATCTAGGAGTATATGTAGAGGCCAGGAGCCTTTGAGTAGTGTCTGTTGCCTCAAGATAGCGAAACTTAATAAGACGATATTGTAGACTAGTAGAGATAAGGAATAAGACTCCAAACACAAGGATGGATGAAGAAACTGCAAGTCCATAAGTGAATTTATGTTTGTATTTTGGAGGGGGGGTGTGATGGATGTTGGTGGTCGCAGTCATGAGGAACAGGGTGTTGTGATAGTGCTGGCAGTGTATAATAATGAATTTGATTTCCTTTTTACATGGTAGACTATTTAATACTGTTAAACTATTGGAAGTATGGTCAACTCAAGATCTGAACATTTATGCCACAAGTGTTTCAGTTTTTCCTTTAACAACTTGGTCTAGAACAGCAATGCTGGATGTTGGAGATACTAGAGAAGTGAGGTTTCACTTTAACAGTTTCACTGATGATTCACTTCATGTTACATTTGCCCCATACATATGTAAGATATTAGTAATAAGGGAAATTGGGTATGGTGTACATTGTAATTATCTTCACAATATTTCTGTAAATCTGGAACTACTCAAAAATAAAACTTCCATTAAAACAACACTCAAAATCCTAGGAAATGGTAGCAACTGATCATAGTGGAAGGGACCACTGAAATGACGGGGGAGTATGGGAATTGTCTTAGAGGAAACACCACCTCCTTGCTATATGCTGGACTTTAATGGAAGTAGAGGAAATGAGAGAGAGAGAGAGGTCAGTTTGGTTAAATTTCTAGGAGTTAAGAGGAAGGTCTCTGTTCTATAACCAGAGTGTCTGAATTTTCTGCATCCTCTGCCACCCCCGCCCCTCCTGGATTGTGAAGCTGAGGCTTTGTGATGTCAAGCCACACCATGGCAACCACTGATTTTGGGCTGCCAGAGCTGAAGTAAGTGGCTCCTCATTAACCAAAAGAGTATATGTAGAGGCCAGGACCCTTTGAGTAGTGTCTGTTGCCTCAAGATAGCGAAACTTAATAAGACGATATTGTAGACTAGTAGAGATAAGGAATAAGACTCCAAACACAAGGATGGATGAAGAAACTGCAAGTCCATAAGTGAATTTATGTTTGTATTTTGGTGGGGGGGTGTGATGGATGTTGGTGGTCGCAGTCATGAGGAACAGGGTGTTGTGATAGTGCTGGCAGTGTATAATAATGAATTTGATTTCCTTTTTACATGGTAGACTATTTAATACTGTTAAACTATTGAAAGTATGGTCAACTCAAGATATTAACATTTATGACACAAGTGTTTCAGTTTTTCCTTTAACAACTTGGTCTAGAACAGCAATGCTGGATATTGGAGATACTAGAGAAGTGAGTTTTCACTTTAACAGTTTCACTGATGATTCACTTCATGTTACATTTGCCCCATACATATGTAAGATATTAGTAATAAGGGAAATTGGGTATGGTGTACATTATTATCTTCACAATATTTCTTTAAATCTGGAACTACTCAAAAATAAAACATCCATTAAAACAACACTCAAAATCCTAGGAAATGGTAGCAACTGATCATAGTGGAAGGGACCACTGAAATGACGGGGGAGTATGGGAATTGTCTTAGAGGAAACACCACCTCCTTGCCATATGCTGGACTTTAATGGAAGTAGAGGAAATGAGAGAGAGAGAGAGAGGTCAGTTTGGTTAAATTTCTAGGAGTTAAGAGGAAGGTCTCTGTTCTATGACCAGAGTGTCTGAATTTTCTGCATCCTCTGCCACCCCCGCCCCTCCTGGATGGTGAAGCTGAGGCTTTGTGATGTCAAGCCACACCATGGCAACCACTGATTTTGGGCTGCCAGAGCTGAAGTAAGTGGCTCCTCATTAACCAAAAGAGTATATGTAGAGGCCAGGACCTTTTGAGTAGTGTCTGTTGCCTCAAGATAGCGAAACTTAATAAGACGATATTGTAGACTAGTAGAGATAAGGAATAAGACTCCAAACACAAGGATGGATGAAGAAACTGCAAGTCCATAAGTGAATTTATGTTTGTATTTTGGAGGGGGGGTGTGATGGATGTTGGTGGTCGCAGTCATGAGGAACAGGGTGTTGTGATAGTGCTGGCAGTGTATAATAATGAATTTGATTTCCTTTTTACGTGGTAGACTATTTAATACTGTTAAACTATTGAAAGTATGGTCAACTCAAGAACTGAACATTTATGCCACAAGTGTTTCAGTTTTTCCTTTAACAACTTGGTCTAGAACAGCAATGCTGGATATTGGAGATACTAGAGAAGTGAGGTTTCACTTTAACAGTTTCACTGATGATTCACTTCATGTTACATTTACCCCATACATATGTAAGATATTAGTAATAAGGGAAATTGGGTATGGTGTACATTGTTATTATCTTCACAATATTTCTGTAAATCTGGAACTACTCAAAAATAAAACATCCATTAAAACAACACTCAAAATCCTAGGAAATGTTAGCAACTGATCATAGTGGAAGGGACCACTGAAATGACGGGGGAGTATGGGAATTGTCTTAGAGGAAACACCACCTCCTTGCCGTATGCTGGGCTTTAATGGAAGTAGAGGAAATGAGAGAGAGAGAGGTCAGTTTGGTTAAATTTCTAGGAGTTAAGAGGAAGGTCTCTGTTCTATAACCAGAGTGTCTGAATTTTCTGCATCCTCTGCCACCCCCGCCCCTCCTGGATGGTGAATCTGAGGCTTTGTGATGTCAAGCCACACCATGGCAACCACTGATTTTGGGCTGCCAGAGCTGAAGTAAGTGGCTCCTCATTAACCAAAAGAGTATATGTAGAGGCCAGGACCCTTTGAGTAGTGTCTGTTGCCTCAAGATAGCGAAACTTAATAAGACGATATTGTAGACTAGTAGAGATAAGGAATAAGACTCCAAACACAAGGATGGATGAAGAAACTGCAAGTCCATAAGTGAATTTGTGTTTGTATTTTGGAGGGGGTGTGTGATGGATGGTGGTGGTCGCAGTCATGAGGAACAAAGTGTTGTGTTAGGGCTGGCAGTGTATTATAATGAATTTGATTTCCTTTTTACATGGCAGACTATTGAATATTGTTAAACTATTGAAAGGATGGGCAGCTCAAGATGTGAAGTTTTAAGCCACAACTGGTACAGTATTTTTTATAACATCATGGTCTAGAACAGCATTGTTGGATATTGGCGATACTAGAGAAGTGAGGTTTGCCTCTGTTTCACTGATGGGGAGGGATATAAGAAGGGGGCAGGCATGTGAAAAGGGAGTAATGTAGACTTTTTAGTTGTGGCACCAGACAAGACATTCCATAATGAGCCAGGCCCTTAGAATAAGGACCAGGAGAAGTCTGAATGGGGATTTTTTTTTCTCAACACTTTCTCATACTGGCAAGGAATAAAGAAGCTGATGTTTAATTTAGGTTTGGATTGGGGGTGTGGGATGGGTGGTGGTGGTCGCAGTCATGAGGAACAGGGTGTTGTGTTAGTGCTGGCAGTGTATAATAATGAAGTTGATTTCCTTTTTACATGGTAGACTATTGAATATTGTTAAACTATTGAAAGGATGGTCAGCGCAAGATCTGAAGTTTTATGCCACAACTGGTCCAGTTTTTCCTTTAACAACATGGTCTAGAACAGCATTGCTGGATATTGGAGATACTAGAGAAGTGAGGTTTCACTCTGTTTCACTGATGATTCACTTCATGTTACATTTACCCCATACATAAGTAAGATATTAGTAATAAGGGAAATTGGGTATGGTGTACATGGCTATTATCTTCACAATTTTTCTGTAAATCTAGAACTAATCTAAAATAAAAAAAAATCCATTAAAACAACACTCCGAAACCTAGGAAATGGTAGCAACTGATCATAGTGGAATGGACCACTGAAATGACGGGGGAGTATGGGAATTGTCTTAGAGGAAACACCACCTCCCTGCCATATGCTGGACTGTAATGGAACTGGAGGAAATGAGATAGAGAGCTCAGTTTGGGAAAAATTTTAGGAGTTAAGAGGGAGTTCTCTGTTTTATGACCAGTGTCTGAGATTTCTCTATCCTCTTACACCCTCGCAACCTCCTGGATGGTGAAGCTGAGGCTTTGTGATTTCAAGCCACAGCATGTTAACCACTGATTTTGGGCAACCAGAGCTGAAGTGAGTGGCTCCTCATTAATCTAGGAGTATATGTAGAGGCCAGGAGCCTTTGAGTAGTGTCTGTTGCCTCAAGATAGCGAAACTTAATAAGACGATATTGTAGACTAGTAGAGATAAGGAATAAGACTCCAAACACAAGGATGGATGAAGAAACTGCAAGTCCATAAGTGAATTTATGTTTGTATTTTGGAGGGGGTGTGTGATGGATGGTGGTGGTCGCAGTCATGAGGAACAAAGTGTTGTGTTAGGGCTGGCAGTGTATTATAATGAATTTGATTTCCTTTTTACATGACAGACTATTGAATATTGTTAAACTATTGAAAGGATGGGCAGCTCAAGATGTGAAGTTTTAAGCCACAACTGGTACAGTATTTTTTATAACATCATGGTCTAGAACAGCATTGTTGGATATTGGCGATACCAGAGAAGTGAGGTTTGCCTCTGTTTCACTGATGGGGAGGGATATAAGAAGGGGGCAGGCATGTGAAAAGGGAGTAATGTAGACTTTTTAGTTGTGGCACCAGACAAGACATTCCATAATGAGCCAGGCCCATAGAATAAGGACCAGGAGAAGTCTGAATGGGAATTTTTTTTCTCAACACTTTCTCATACTGGCAAGGAATAAAGAAGCTGATGTTTAATTTAGGTTTGGATTGGGGGTGTGGGATGGGTGGTGGTGGTCGCAGGCATGAGGAACAGGGTGTTGTGTTAGTGCTGGCAGTGTATAATAATGAAGTTGATTTCCTTTTTACATGGTAGACTATTGAATATTGTTAAACTATTGAAAGGATGGTCAGCGCAAGATCTGAAGTTTTATGCCACAACTGGTCCAGTTTTTCCTTTAACAACATGGTCTAGAACAGCATTGCTGGATATTGGAGATACTAGAGAAGTGAGGTTTCACTCTGTTTCACTGATGATTCACTTCATGTTACATTTACCCCATACATAAGTAAGATATTAGTAATAAGGGAAATTGGGTATGGTGTACATGGCTATTATCTTCACAATTTTTCTGTAAATCTGGAACTAATCTAAAATAAAAAAAAAAATCCATTAAAACAACACTCCGAAACCTAGGAAATGGTAGCAACTGATCATAGTGGAATGGACCACTGAAATGACGGGGGAGTATGGGAATTGTCTTAGAGGAAACACCACCTCCCTGCCATATGCTGGACTATAATGGAACTGGAGGAAATGAGATAGAGAGCTCAGTTTGGGAAAAATTTTAGGAGTTAAGAGGGAGGTCTCTGTTCTATGACCAGTGTCTGAGATTTCTGCATCCTCTTACACCCTCGCAACCTCCTGGATGGTGAAGCTGAGGCTTTGTGATTTCAAGCCACAGCATGTTAACCACTGATTTTGGGCAACCAGAGCTGAAGTGAGTGGCTCCTCATTAATCTAGGAGTATATGTAGAGGCCAGGAGCCTTTGAGTAGTGTCTGTTGCCTCAAGATAGCGAAACTTAATAAGACGATATTGTAGACTAGTAGAGATAAGGAATAAGACTCCAAACACAAGGATGGATGAAGAAACTGCAAGTCCATAAGTGAATTTATGTTTGTATTTTGGAGGGGGGGTGTGATGGATGTTGGTGGTCGCAGTCATGAGGAACAGGGTGTTGTGATAGTGCTGGCAGTGTATAATAATGAATTTGATTTCCTTTTTACATGGTAGACTATTTAATACTGTTAAACTATTGGAAGTATGGTCAACTCAAGAACTGAACATTTATGCCACAAGTGTTTCAGTTTTTCCTTTAACAACTTGGTCTAGAACAGCAATGCTGGATGTTGGAGATACTAGAGAAGTGAGGTTTCACTTTAACAGTTTCACTGATGATTCACTTCATGTTACATTTGCCCCATACATATGTAAGATATTAGTAATAAGGGAAATTGGGTATGGTGTACATTGTAATTATCTTCACAATATTTCTGTAAATCTGGAACTACTCAAAAATAAAACATCCATTAAAACAACACTCAAAATCCTAGGAAAAGGTAGCAACTGATCATAGTGGAAGGGACCACTGAAATGACAGGGGAGTATGGGAATTGTCTTAGAGGAAACACCACCTCCTTGCCATATGCTGGGCTTTAATGGAAGTAGAGGAAATGAGAGAGAGAGAGAGGTCAGTTTGGTTAAATTTCTAGGAGTTAAGAGGAAGGTCTCTGTTCTATAACAAGAGTGTCTGAATTTTCTGCATCCTCTGCCACCCCCGCCACTCCTGGATGGTGAAGCTGAGGCTTTGTGATGTCAAGCCACACCATGGCAACCACTGATTTTGGGCTGCCAGAGCTGAAGTAAGTGGCTCCTCATTAACCAAAAGAGTATATGTAGAGGCCAGGACCCTTTGAGTAGTGTCTGTTGCCTCAAGATAGCGAAACTTAATAAGACGATATTGTAGACTAGTAGAGATAAGGAATAAGACTCCAAACACAAGGATGGATGAAGAAACTGCAAGTCCATAAGTGAATTTGTGTTTGTATTTTGGAGGGGGTGTGTAATGGATGGTGGTGGTCGCAGTCATGAGGAACAAAGTGTTGTGTTAGGGCTGGAAGTGTATTATAATGAATTTGATTTCCTTTTTACATGGCAGACTATTGAATATTGTTAAACTATTGAAAGGATGGGCAGCTCAATATGTGAAGTTTTAAGCCACAACTGGTACAGTATTTTTTATAACATCATGGTCTAGAACAGCTTTGTTGGATATTGGCGATACTAGAGAAGTGAGGTTTGCCTCTGTTTCACTGATGGGGAGGGATATAAGAAGGGGGCAGGCTTGTGAAAAGGGAGTAATGTAGACTTTTTAGTTGTGGCACCAGACAAGACATTCCATAATGAGCCAGGCCCTTAGAATAAGGACCAGGAGAAGTCTGAATGGGGATTTTTTTTCTCAACACTTTCTCATACTGGCAAGGAATAAAGAAGCTGATGTTTAATTTAGGTTTGGATTGGGGGTGTGGGATGGGTGGTGGTGGTCGCAGTCATGAGGAACAGGGTGTTGTGTTAGTGCTGGCAGTGTATAATAATGAAGTTGATTTCCTTTTTACATGGTAGACTATTGAATATTGTTAAACTATTGAAAGGATGGTCAGCGCAAGATCTGAAGTTTTATGCCACAACTGGTCCAGTTTTTCCTTTAACAACATGGTCTAGAACAGCATTGCTGGATATTGGAGATACTAGAGAAGTGAGGTTTCACTTTAACAGTTTCACTGATGATTCACTTCATGTTACATTTGCCCCATACATATGTAAGATATTAGTAATAAGGGAAATTGGGTATGGTGTACATTGTTATTATCTTCACAATATTTCTGTAAATCTGGAACTACTCAAAAATAAAACTTCCATTAAAACAACACTCAAAATCCTAGGAAATGGTAGCAACTGATCATAGTGGAAGGGACCACTGAAATGACGGGGGAGTATGGGAATTGTCTTAGAGGAAACACCACCTCCTTGCTATATGCTGGACTTTAATGGAAGTAGAGGAAATGAAAGAGAGAGAGAGGTCAGTTTGGTTAAATTTCTAGGTGTTAAGAGGAAGGTCTCTGTTCTATAACCGAGTGTCTGAATTTTCTGCATCCTCTGCCACCCCCGCCCCTCCTGGATGGTGAAGCTGAGGCTTTGTGATGTCAAGCCACACCATGGCAACCACTGATTTTGGGCTGCCAGAGCTGAAGTAAGTGGCTCCTCATTAACCAAAAGAGTATATGTAGAGGCCAGGACCCTTTGAGTAGTGTCTGTTGCCTCAAGATAGCGAAACTTAATAAGACGATATTGTAGACTAGTAGAGATAAGGAATAAGACTCCAAACACAAGGATGGATGAAGAAACTGCAAGTCCATAAGTGAATTTGTGTTTGTATTTTGGAGGGGGTGTGTAATGGATGGTGGTGGTCGCAGTCATGAGGAACAAAGTGTTGTGTTAGGGCTGGCAGTGTATTATAATGAATTTGATTTCCTTTTTACATGGCAGACTATTGAATATTGTTAAACTATTGAAAGGATGGGCAGCTCAAGATGTGAAGTTTTAAGCCACAACTGGTACAGTATTTTTTATAACATCATGGTCTAGAACAGCTTTGTTGGATATTGGCGATACTAGAGAAGTGAGGTTTGCCTCTGTTTCACTGATGGGGAGGGATATAAGAAGGGGGCAGGCATGTGAAAAGGGAGTAATGTAGACTTTTTAGTTGTGGCACCAGACAAGACATTCCATAATGAGCCAGGCCCTTAGAATAAGGACCAGGAGAAGTCTGAATGGGGATTTTTTTTCTCGACACTTTCTCATACTGGCAAGGAATAAAGAAGCTGATGTTTAATTTAGGTTTGGATTGGGGGTGTGGCATGGGTGGTGGTGGTCGCAGTCATGAGGAACAGGGTGTTGTGTTAGTGCTGGCAGTGTATAATAATGAAGTTGATTTCCTTTTTACATGGTAGACTATTGAATATTGTTAAACTATTGAAAGGATGGTCAGCGCAAGATCTGAAGTTTTATGCCACAACTGGTCCAGTTTTTCCTTTAACAACATGGTCTAGAACAGCATTGCTGGATATTGGAGATACTAGAGAAGTGAGGTTTCACTTTAACAGTTTCACTGATGATTCACTTCATGTTACATTTGCCCCATACATATGTAAGATATTAGTAATAAGGGAAATTGGGTATGTTGTACATTATTATTATCTTCACAATATTTCTGTAAATCTGTTACTACTCAAAAATAAAACATCCATTAAAACAACACTCAAAATCCTAGGAAATGGTAGCTACTGATCATAGTGGAAGGGACCACTGAAATGACGGGGGCGTATGGGAATTGTCTTAGAGGAAACACCACCTCCTTGCCATATGCTGGACTTTAATGGAAGTAGAGGAAATGAGAGAGAGGTCAGTTTGGTTAAATTTCTAGGAGTTAAGAGGAAGGTCTCTGTTCTATAACCAGAGTGTCTGAATTTTCTGCATCCTCTGCCACCCCCGCCCCTCCTGGATTGTGAAGCTGAGGCTTTGTGATGTCAAGCCACACCATGGCAACCACTGATTTTGGGCTGCCAGAGCTGAAGTAAGTGGCTCCTCATTAACCAAAAGAGTATATGTAGAGGCCAGGACCCTTTGAGTAGTGTCTGTTGCCTCAAGATAGCGAAACTTAATAAGACGATATTGTAGACTAGTAGAGATAAGGAATAAGACTCCAAACACAAGGATGGATGAAGAAACTGCAAGTCCATAAGTGAATTTATGTTTGTATTTTGGTGGGGGGGTGTGATGGATGTTGGTGGTCGCAGTCATGAGGAACAGGGTGTTGTGATAGTGCTGGCAGTGTATAATAATGAATTTGATTTCCTTTTTACATGGTAGACTATTTAATACTGTTAAACTATTGAAAGTATGGTCAACTCAAGATATTAACATTTATGACACAAGTGTTTCAGTTTTTCCTTTAACAACTTGGTCTAGAACAGCAATGCTGGATATTGGAGATACTAGAGAAGTGAGTTTTCACTTTAACAGTTTCACTGATGATTCACTTCATGTTACATTTGCCCCATACATATGTAAGATATTAGTAATAAGGGAAATTGGGTATGGTGTACATTATTATCTTCACAATATTTCTTTAAATCTGGAACTACTCAAAAATAAAACATCCATTAAAACAACACTCAAAATCCTAGGAAATGGTAGCAACTGATCATAGTGGAAGGGACCACTGAAATGACGGGGGAGTATGGGAATTGTCTTAGAGGAAACACCACCTCCTTGCCATATGCTGGACTTTAATGGAAGTAGAGGAAATGAGAGAGAGAGAGAGAGGTCAGTTTGGTTAAATTTCTAGGAGTTAAGAGGAAGGTCTCTGTTCTATGACCAGAGTGTCTGAATTTTCTGCATCCTCTGCCACCCCCGCCCCTCCTGGATGGTGAAGCTGAGGCTTTGTGATGTCAAGCCACACCATGGCAACCACTGATTTTGGGCTGCCAGAGCTGAAGTAAGTGGCTCCTCATTAACCAAAAGAGTATATGTAGAGGCCAGGACCTTTTGAGTAGTGTCTGTTGCCTCAAGATAGCGAAACTTAATAAGACGATATTGTAGACTAGTAGAGATAAGGAATAAGACTCCAAACACAAGGATGGATGAAGAAACTGCAAGTCCATAAGTGAATTTATGTTTGTATTTTGGAGGGGGGGTGTGATGGATGTTGGTGGTCGCAGTCATGAGGAACAGGGTGTTGTGATAGTGCTGGCAGTGTATAATAATGAATTTGATTTCCTTTTTACGTGGTAGACTATTTAATACTGTTAAACTATTGAAAGTATGGTCAACTCAAGAACTGAACATTTATGCCACAAGTGTTTCAGTTTTTCCTTTAACAAC
The DNA here is from genome assembly GCF_964212035.1 of Myotis nattereri. Taxonomy (NCBI): domain Eukaryota; kingdom Metazoa; phylum Chordata; class Mammalia; order Chiroptera; family Vespertilionidae; genus Myotis; species Myotis nattereri. The sequence continues at coordinate 8,770,022 of NC_138091.1, read as the reverse complement.
TTGGTCTAGAACAGCAATGCTGGATATTGGAGATACTAGAGAAGTGAGGTTTCACTTTAACAGTTTCACTGATGATTCACTTCATGTTACATTTACCCCATACATATGTAAGATATTAGTAATAAGGGAAATTGGGTATGGTGTACATTGTTATTATCTTCACAATATTTCTGTAAATCTGGAACTACTCAAAAATAAAACATCCATTAAAACAACACTCAAAATCCTAGGAAATGTTAGCAACTGATCATAGTGGAAGGGACCACTGAAATGACGGGGGAGTATGGGAATTGTCTTAGAGGAAACACCACCTCCTTGCCATATGCTGGGCTTTAATGGAAGTAGAGGAAATGAGAGAGAGAGAGGTCAGTTTGGTTAAATTTCTAGGAGTTAAGAGGAAGGTCTCTGTTCTATAACCAGAGTGTCTGAATTTTCTGCATCCTCTGCCACCCCTGCCCCTCCTGGATGGTGAATCTGAGGCTTTGTGATGTCAAGCCACACCATGGCAACCACTGATTTTGGGCTGCCAGAGCTGAAGTAAGTGGCTCCTCATTAACCAAAAGAGTATATGTAGAGGCCAGGACCCTTTGAGTAGTGTCTGTTGCCTCAAGATAGCGAAACTTAATAAGACGATATTGTAGACTAGTAGAGATAAGGAATAAGACTCCAAACACAAGGATGGATGAAGAAACTGCAAGTCCATAAGTGAATTTGTGTTTGTATTTTGGAGGGGGTGTGTGATGGATGGTGGTGGTCGCAGTCATGAGGAACAAAGTGTTGTGTTAGGGCTGGCAGTGTATTATAATGAATTTGATTTCCTTTTTACATGGCAGACTATTGAATATTGTTAAACTATTGAAAGGATGGGCAGCTCAAGATGTGAAGTTTTAAGCCACAACTGGTACAGTATTTTTTATAACATCATGGTCTAGAACAGCATTGTTGGATATTGGCGATACTAGAGAAGTGAGGTTTGCCTCTGTTTCACTGATGGGGAGGGATATAAGAAGGGGGCAGGCATGTGAAAAGGGAGTAATGTAGACATTTTAGTTGTGGCACCAGACAAGACATTCCATAATGAGCCAGGCCCTTAGAATAAGGACCAGGAGAAGTCTGAATGGGGATTTTTTTTTCTCAACACTTTCTCATACTGGCAAGGAATAAAGAAGCTGATGTTTAATTTAGGTTTTGATTGGGGGTGTGGGATGGGTGGTGGTGGTCGCAGTCATGAGGAACAGGGTGTTGTGTTAGTGCTGGCAGTGTATAATAATGAAGTTGATTTCCTTTTTACATGGTAGACTATTGAATATTGTTAAACTATTGAAAGGATGGTCAGCGCAAGATCTGAAGTTTTATGCCACAACTGGTCCAGTTTTTCCTTTAACAACATGGTCTAGAACAGCATTGCTGGATATTGGAGATACTAGAGAAGTGAGGTTTCACTCTGTTTCACTGATGATTCACTTCATGTTACATTTACCCCATACATAAGTAAGATATTAGTAATAAGGGAAATTGGGTATGGTGTACATGGCTATTAACTTCACAATTTTTCTGTAAATCTAGAACTAATCTAAAATAAAAAAAAATCCATTAAAACAACACTCCGAAACCTAGGAAATGGTAGCAACTGATCATAGTGGAATGGACCACTGAAATGACGGGGGAGTATGGGAATTGTCTTAGAGGAAACACCACCTCCCTGCCATATGCTGGACTGTAATGGAACTGGAGGAAATGAGATAGAGAGCTCAGTTTGGGAAAAATTTTAGGAGTTAAGAGGGAGTTCTCTGTTTTATGACCAGTGTCTGAGATTTCTCTATCCTCTTACACCCTCGCAACCTCCTGGATGGTGAAGCTGAGGCTTTGTGATTTCAAGCCACAGCATGTTAACCACTGATTTTGGGCAACCAGAGCTGAAGTGAGTGGCTCCTCATTAATCTAGGAGTATATGTAGAGGCCAGGAGCCTTTGAGTAGTGTCTGTTGCCTCAAGATAGCGAAACTTAATAAGACGATATTGTAGACTAGTAGAGATAAGGAATAAGACTCCAAACACAAGGATGGATGAAGAAACTGCAAGTCCATAAGTGAATTTATCTTTGTATTTTGGAGGGGGTGTGTGATGGATGGTGGTGGTCGCAGTCATGAGGAACAAAGTGTTGTGTTAGGGCTGGCAGTGTATTATAATGAATTTGATTTCCTTTTTACATGACAGACTATTGAATATTGTTAAACTATTGAAAGGATGGGCAGCTCAAGATGTGATGTTTTAAGCCACAACTGGTACAGTATTTTTTATAACATCATGGTCTAGAACAGCATTGTTGGATATTGGCGATACCAGAGAAGTGAGGTTTGCCTCTGTTTCACTGATGGGGAGGGATATAAGAAGGGGGCAGGCATGTGAAAAGGTAGTAATGTAAACTTTTTAGTTGTGGCACCAGACAAGACATTCCATAATGAGCCAGGCCCATAGAATAAGGACCAGGAGAAGTCTGAATGGGAATTTTTTTTCTCAACACTTTCTCATACTGGCAAGGAATAAAGAAGCTGATGTTTAATTTAGGTTTGGATTGGGGGTGTGGGATGGGTGGTGGTGGTCGCAGGCATGAGGAACAGGGTGTTGTGTTAGTGCTGGCAGTGTATAATAATGAAGTTGATTTCCTTTTTACATGGTAGACTATTGAATATTGTTAAACTATTGAAAGGATGGTCAGCGCAAGATATGAAGTTTTATGCCACAACTGGTCCAGTTTTTCCTTTAACAACATGGTCTAGAACAGCATTGCTGGATATTGGAGATACTAGAGAAGTGAGGTTTCACTCTGTTTCACTGATGATTCACTTCATGTTACATTTACCCCATACATAAGTAAGATATTAGTAATAAGGGAAATTGGGTATGGTGTACATGGCTATTATCTTCACAATTTTTCTGTAAATCTGGAACTAATCTAAAATAAAAAAAAAATCCATTAAAACAACACTCCGAAACCTAGGAAATGGTAGCAACTGATCATAGTGGAATGGACCACTGAAATGACGGGGGAGTATGGGAATTGTCTTAGAGGAAACACCACCTCCCTGCCATATGCTGGACTATAATGGAACTGGAGGAAATGAGATAGAGAGCTCAGTTTGGGAAAAATTTTAGGAGTTAAGAGGGAGTTCTCTGTTCTATGACCAGTGTCTGAGATTTCTGCATCCTCTTACACCCTCGCAACCTCCTGGATGGTGAAGCTGAGGCTTTGTGATTTCAAGCCACAGCATGTTAACCACTGATTTTGGGCAACCAGAGCTGAAGTGAGTGGCTCCTCATTAATCTAGGAGTATATGTAGAGGCCAGGAGCCTTTGAGTAGTGTCTGTTGCCTCAAGATAGCGAAACTTAATAAGACGATATTGTAGACTAGTAGAGATAAGGAATAAGACTCCAAACACAAGGATGGATGAAGAAACTGCAAGTCCATAAGTGAATTTATGTTTGTATTTTGGAGGGGGTGTGTGATGGATGTTGGTGGTCGCAGTCATGAGGAACAGGGTGTTGTGATAGTGCTGGCAGTGTATAATAATGAATTTGATTTCCTTTTTACATGGTAGACTATTTAATACTGTTAAACTATTGGAAGTATGGTCAACTCAAGATCTGAACATTTATGCCACAAGTGTTTCAGTTTTTCCTTTAACAACTTGGTCTAGAACAGCAATGCTGGATGTTGGAGATACTAGAGAAGTGAGGTTTCACTTTAACAGTTTCACTGATGATTCACTTCATGTTACATTTGCCCCATACATATGTAAGATATTAGTAATAAGGGAAATTGGGTATGGTGTACATTGTAATTATCTTCACAATATTTCTGTAAATCTGGAACTACTCAAAAATAAAACTTCCATTAAAACAACACTCAAAATCCTAGGAAATGGTAGCAACTGATCATAGTGGAAGGGACCACTGAAATGACGGGGGAGTATGGGAATTGTCTTAGAGGAAACACCACCTGCTTGCTATATGCTGGACTTTAATGGAAGTAGAGGAAATGAGAGAGAGAGAGAGGTCAGTTTGGTTAAATTTCTAGGAGTTAAGAGGAAGGTCTCTGTTCTATAACCAGAGTGTCTGAATTTTCTGCATCCTCTGCCACCCCCGCCCCTCCTGGATGGTGAAGCTGAGGCTTTGTGATGTCAAGCCACACCATGGCAACCACTGATTTTGGGCTGCCAGAGCTGAAGTAAGTGGCTCCTCATTAACCAAAAGAGTATATGTAGAGGCCAGGACCCATTGAGTGGTGTCTGTTGCCTCAAGATAGCGAAACTTAATTAGACGATATTGTAGACTAGTAGAGATAAGGAATAAGACTCCAAACACAAGGATGGATGAAGAAACTGCAAGTCCATAAGTGAATTTATGTTTGTATTTTGGAGGGGGGGTGTGATGGATGTTGGTGGTCGCAGTCATGAGGAACAGGGTGTTGTGATAGTGCTGGCAGTGTATAATAATGAATTTGATTTCCTTTCTACATGGTAGACTATTTAATACTGTTAAACTATTGGAAGTATGGTCAACTCAAGATCTGAACATTTATGCCACAAGTGTTTCAGTTTTTCCTTTAACAACTTGGTCTAGAACAGCAATGCTGGATATTGGAGATACTAGAGAAGTGAGGTTTCACTTAAACAGTTTCACTGATGATTCACTTCATGTTACATTTGCCCCATACATATGTAAGATATTAGTAATAAGGGAAATTGGGTATGTTGTACATTATTATTATCTTCACAATATTTCTGTAAATCTGGAACTACTCAAAAATAAAACATCCATTAAAACAACACTCAAAATCCTAGGAAATGGTAGCAACTGATCATAGTGGAAGGGACCACTGAAATGACGGGGGAGTATGGGAATTGTCTTAGAGGAAACACCACCTCCTTGCCATATGCTGGACTTTAATGGAAGTAGAGGAAATGAGAGAGAGAGAGAGGTCAGTTTGGTTAAATTTCTAGGAGTTTCGAGGAAGGTCTCTGTTCTATGACCAGAGTGTCTGAATTTTCTGCATCCTCTGCCACCCCTGCACCTCCTGGATGGTGAAGCTGAGGCTTTGTGATGTCAAGCCACACCATGGCAACCACTGATTTTGGGCTGCCAGAGCTGAAGTGAGTGGCTCCTCATTAACCAAAAGAGTATATGTAGAGGCCAGGACCCTTTGATTGGTGTCTGTTGCCTCAAGATAGCGAAACTTAATAAGACGACATTGTAGACTAGTAGAGATAAGGAATAAGACTCCAAACACAAGGATGGATGAAGAAACTGCAAGTCCATAAGTGAATTTATGTATGTATTTTGGAGGGGGGGTGTGATGGATGTTGGTGGTCCCAGTCATGAGGAACAGGGTGTTGTGATAGTGCTGGCAGTGTATAATAATGAATTTGATTTCCTTTTTACATGGTAGACTATTTAATACTGTTAAACTATTGGAAGTATGGTCAACTCAAGATCTGAACATTTATGCCACAAGTGTTTCAGTTTTTCCTTTAACAACTTGGTCTAGATCAGCAATGCTGGATGTTCGAGATACTAGAGAAGTGAGGTTTCACTTTAACAGTTTCACTGATGATTCACTTCATGTTACATTTGCCCCAAACATATGTAAGATATTAGTAATAAGGGAAATTGGGTATGTTGTACATTGTTATTATCTTCAAAATATTTCTGTAAATCTGGAACTACTCAAAAATAAAACATCCATTAAAACAACACTCAAAATCCTAGGAAATGGTAGCAACTGATCATAGTGGTAGGGACCACTGAAATGACGGGTGAGTATAGGAATTGTCTTAGAGGAAACACCACCTCCTTGCCATATCCTGGACTTTAATGGAGGTAGAGGAAATGAGAGAGAGAGAGAGGTCAGTTTGGTTAAATTTCTAGGAGTTAAGAGGAAGGTCTCTGTTCTATAACCAGAGTGTCTGAATTTTCTGCATCCTCTGCCACCCCCGCCCCTCCTGGATGGTGAAGCTGAGGCTTTGTGATGTCAAGCCACACCATGGCAACCACTGATTTTGGGCTGCCAGAGCTGAAGTGAGTGGCTCCTCATTAACCAAAAGAGTATATGTAGAGGCCAGGACCCTTTGAGTAGTGTCTGTTGCCTCAAGATAGCGAAACTTAATAAGACGACATTGTAGACTAGTAGAGATAAGGAATAAGACTCCAAACACAAGGATGGATGAAGAAACTGCAAGTCCATAAGTGAATTTATGTTTGTATTTTGGAGGGGGGGTGTGATGGATGTTGGTGGTCGCAGTCATGAGGAACAGGGTGTTGTGATAGTGCTGGCAGTGTATAATAGTGAATTTGATTTCCTTTTTACATGGTAGACTATTTAATACTGTTAAACTATTGAAAGTATGGTCAACTCAAGATCTGAACATTTATGCCACAAGTGTTTCAGTTTTTCCTTTACCAACTTGGTCTAGAACAGCAATGCTGGATATTGGAGATACTAGAGAAGTGAGGTTTCACTTTAACAGTTTCACTGATGATTCACTTCATGTTACATTTGCCCCATACATATGTAAGATATTAGTAATAAGGGAAATTGGGTATGGTGTACATTGTTATTATCTTCACAATATTTCTGTAAATCTGGAACTACTCAAAAATAAAACATCCATTAAAACAACACTCAAAATCCTAGGAAATGGTAGCAACTGATCATAGTGGAAGGGACCACTGAAATGAAGGGGGAGTATGGGAATTGTCTTAGAGGAAACACCACCTCCTTGCCATATGCTGGACTTTAATGGAAGTAGAGGAAATGAGAGAGAGAGGTCAGTTTGGTTAAATTTCTAGGAGTTACGAGGAAGGTCTCTGTTCTATAACCAGAGTGTCTGAATTTTCTGCATCCTCTGCCACCCCCGCCCCTCCTGGATGGTGAAGCTGAGGCTTTGTGATGTCAAGCCACACCATGGCAACCACTGATTTTGGGCTGTCAGAGCTGAAGTAAGTGGCTCCTCATTAACCAAAAGAGTATATGTAGAGGCCAGGACCCTTTGAGTAGTGTCTGTTGCCTCAAGATAGCGAAACTTAATAAGACGATATTGTAGACTAGTAGAGATAAGGAATAAGACTCCAAACACAAGGATGGATGAAGAAACTGCAAGTCCATAAGTGAATTTATGTTTGTATTTTGGAGGGTGGGTGTGATGGATGTTGGTGGTCGCAGTCATGAGGAACAGGGTGTTGTGATAGTGCTGGCAGTGTATAATAATGAATTTGATTTCCTTTTTACATGGTAGACTATTTAATACTGTTAAACTATTGAAAGTATGGTCAACTCAAGATCTGAACATTTATGCCACAAGTGTTTCAGTTTTTCCTTTAACAACTTGGTCTAGAAGAGCAATGCTGGATATTGGAGATACTAGAGAAGTGAGGTTTCACTTTAACAGTTTCACTGATGATTCACTTCATGTTACATTTGCCCCATACATATGTAAGATATTAGTAATAAGGGGAATTGCTTATGGTGTACATTGTTATTATCTTCACAATATTTCTGTAAATCTGGAACTACTCAAAAATAAAACATCCATTAAAACAACACTCAAAATCCTAGGAAATGGTAGCAACTGATCATAGTGGAAGGGACCACTGAAATGACGGGGGAGTATGGGAATTGTCTTAGAGGAAACACCACCTCCTTGCCATATGCTGGGCTTTAATGGAAGTAGAGGAAATGAGAGAGAGAGAGAGGTCAGTTTGGTTAAATTTCTAGCAGTTTCGAGGAAGGTCTCTGTTCTATGACCAGAGTGTCTGAATTTTCTGCATCCTCTGCCACCCCCGCCCCTCCTGGATGGTGAAGCTGAGGCTTTGTGATGTCAAGCCACACCATGGCAACCACTGATTTTGGGCTGCCAGAGCTGAAGTAAGTGGCTCCTCATTAACCAAAAGAGTATATGTAGAGGCCAGGACCCTTTGAGTAGTGTCTGTTGCCTCAAGATAGCGAAACTTAATAAGACGATATTGTAGACTAGTAGAGATAAGGAATAAGACTCCAAACACAAGGATGGATGAAGAAACTGCAAGTCCATAAGTGAATTTGTGTTTGTATTTTGGAGGGGGTGTGTGATGGATGGTGGTGGTCGCAGTCATGAGGAACAAAGTGTTGTGTTAGGGCTGGCAGTGTATTATAATGAATTTGATTTCCTTTTTACATGGCAGACTACTGAATATTGTTAAACTATTGAAAGGATGGGCAGCTCAAGGTGTGAAGTTTTAAGCCACAACTGGTACAGTATTTTTTATAACATCATGGTCTAGAACAGCATTGTTGGATATTGGCGATACTAGAGAAGTGAGGTTTGCCTCTGTTTCACTGATGGGGAGGGATATAAGAAGGGGGCAGGCATGTGAAAAGGGAGTAATGTAGACTTTTTAGTTGTGGCACCAGACAAGACATTCCATAATGAGCCAGGCCCTTAGAATAAGGACCAGGAGAAGTCTGAATGGGGATTTTTTTTTCTCAACACTTTCTCATAGTGGCAAGGAATAAAGAAGCTGATGTTTAATTTAGGTTTGGATTGGGGGTGTGGGATGGGTGGTGGTGGTCGCAGTCATGAGGAACAGGGTGTTGTGTTAGTGCTGGCAGTGTATAATAATGAAGTTGATTTCCTTTTTACATGGTAGACTATTGAATATTGTTAAACTATTGAAAGGATGGTCAGCGCAAGATCTGAAGTTTTATGCCACAACTGGTCCAGTTTTTCCTTTAACAACATGGTCTAGAACAGCATTGCTGGATATTGGAGATACTAGAGAAGTGAGGTTTCACTCTGTTTCACTGATGATTCACTTCATGTTACATTTACCCCATACATAAGTAAGATATTAGTAATAAGGGAAATTGGGTATGGTGTACATGGCTATTATCTTCACAATTTTTCTGTAAATCTGGAACTAATCTAAAATTAAAAAAATCCATTAAAACAACACTCCGAAACCTAGGAAATGGTAGCAACTGATCATAGTGGAATGGACCACTGAAATGACGGGGGAGTATGGGAATTGTCTTAGAAGAAACACCACATCCCTGCCATATGCTGGACTATAATGGAACTGGAGGAAATGAGATAGAGAGCTCAGTTTGGGAAAAATTTTAGGAGTTAAGAGGGAGGTCTCTGTTCTATGACCAGTGTCTGAGATGTCTGCATCCTCTTACACCCTCGCGACCTCCTGGATGGTGAAGCTGAGGCTTTGTGATTTCAAGCCACAGCATGTTAACCACTGATTTTGGGCAACCAGAGCTGAAGTGAGTGGCTCCTCATTAATCTAAAGAGTATATGTAGAGGCCAGGAGCCTTTGAGTAGTGTCTGTTGCCTCAAGATAGCGAAACTTAATAAGACGATATTGTAGACTAGTAGAGATAAGGAATAAGACTCCAAACACAAGGATGGATGAAGAAACTGCAAGTCCATAAGTAAATTTATGTTTGTATTTCGGAGGGGGGGTGTGATGGATGTTGGTGGTCGCAGTCATGAGGAACAGTGTGTTGTGATAGTGCTGGCAGTGTATAATAATGAATTTGATTTCGTTTTTACGTGGTAGACTATTTAATACTGTTAAACTATTGAAAGTATGGTCAACTCAATATCTGAACATTTATGCCACAAGTGTTTCAGTTTTTCCTTTAACAACTTGGTCTAGAACAGCAATGCTGGATATTGGAGATATTAGAGAAGTGAGGTTTCACTTTAACAGTTTCACTGATGATTCACTTCATGTTACATTTGCCCCATACATATGTAAGATATTAGTAATAAGGGAAATTGGGTATGGTGTACATTGTTATTATCTTCACAATATTTCTGTTAATTTGGAACTACTCAAAAATAAAACATCCATTAAAACAACACTCAAAATCCTAGGAAATGGTAGCAACTGATCATAATGGAAGGGACCACTGAAATGACGGGGGAGTATGGGAATTGTCTTAGAGGAAACACCACCTGCTTGCTATATGCTGGACTTTAATGGAAGTAGAGGAAATGAGAGAGAGAGAGAGGTCAGTTTGGTTAAATTTCTAGGAGTTAAGAGGAAGGTCTCTGTTCTATAACCAGAGTGTCTGAATTTTCTGCATCCTCTGCCACCCCCGCCCCTCCTGGATGGTGAAGCTGAGGCTTTGTGATGTCAAGCCACACCATGGCAACCACTGATTTTGGGCTGCCAGAGCTGAAGTAAGTGGCTCCTCATTAACCAAAAGAGTATATGTAGAGGCCAGGACCCTTTGAGTAGTGTCTGTTGCCTCAAGATAGCGAAACTTAATAGGACGATATTTAGACTAGTAGAGATAAGGAATAAGACTCCAAACACAAGGATGGATGAAGAAACTGCAAGTCCATAAGTGAATTTATGTTTGTATTTTGGAGGGGGGGTGTGATGGATGTTGGTGGTCGCAGTCATGAGGAACAGGGTGTTGTGATAGTGCTGGCAGTGTATAATAATGAATTTGATTTCCTTTTTACATGGTAGACTATTTAATACTGTTAAACTATTGAAAGTATGGTCAACTCAAGATCTGAACATTTATGCCACAAGTGTTTCAGTTTTTCCTTTAACAACTTGGTCTAGAACAGCAATGCTGGATATTGGAGATACTAGAGAACTGAGGTTTCACTTTAACAGTTTCACTGATGATTCACTTCATGTTACATTTGCCCCATACATATGTAAGATATTAGTAATAAGGGAAATTGGGTATGGTGTACATTGTTATTATCTTCACAATATTTCTGTAAATCTGGAACTAGTCAAAAATAAAACATCCATTAAAACAACACTCAAAATCCTAGGAAATGGTAGCAACTGATCATAGTGGAAGAGACCACTGAAATAACGGGGGAGTATGGGAATTGTCTTAGAGGAAACACCACCTCCTTGCCATATGCTGGACTTTAATGGAAGTAGAGGAAATGAGAGAGAGAGAGAGGTCAGTTTGGTTAAATTTCTAGGAGTTTCAAGGAAGGTCTCTGTTCTATGACCAGAGTGTCTGAATTTTCTGCATCCTCTGCCACCCCCGCCCCTCCTGGATGGTGAAGCTGAGGCTTTGTGATGTCAAGCCACACCATGGCAACCACTGATTTTGGGCTGCCAGAGCTGAAGTAAGTGGCTCCTCATTAACCAAAAGACTATATGTAGAGGCCAGGACCATTTGAGTAGTGTCTGTTGCCTCAAGATAGCGAAACTTAATAAGACGATATTGTAGACTAGTAGAGATAAGGAATAAGACTCCAAACACAAGGATGGATGAAGAAACTGCAAGTCCATAAGTGAATTTATGTTTGTATTTTGGAGGGGGGGTGTGATGGATGTTGGTGGTCGCAGTCATGAGGAACAGGGTGTTGTGATAGTGCTGGCAGTGTATAATAATGAATTTGATTTCCTTTTTACATGGTAGACTATTTAATACTGTTAAACTATTGAAAGTATGGTCAACTCAAGATCTGAACATTTATGCCACAAGTGTTTCAGTTTTTCCTTTAACAACTTGGTCTAGAACAGCAATGCTGGATATTGGAGATACTAGAGAAGTGAGGTTTCACTTTAACAGTTTCACTGATGATTCACTTCATGTTACATTTGCCCCATACATATGTAAGATATTAGTAGTAAGGGAAGTTGGGTATGGTGTACATTGTTATTATCTTCACAATATTTCTGTAAATCTGGAACTACTCAAAAATAAAACATCCATTAAAACAACACTCAAAATCCTAGGAAATGGTAGCAACTGATCATAGTGGAAGGGACCACTGAAATGACGGGGGAGTATGGGAATTGTCTTAGAGGAAACACCACCTCCTTGCCATATGCTGGGCTTTAATGGAAGTAGAGGAAATGAGAGAGAGAGAGAGAGGTCAGTTTGGTTAAATTTCTAGGAGTTAAGAGGAAGGTCTCTGTTCTATAACCAGAGTGTCTGAATTTTCTGCATCCTCTGCCACCCCCGCCCCTCCTGGATGGTGAAGCTGAGGCTTTGTGATGTCAAGCCACACCATGGCAACCACTGATTTTGGGCTGCCAGAGCTGAAGTAAGTGGCTCCTCATTAACCAAAAGAGTATATGTAGAGGCCAGGACCCTTTGAGTAGTGTCTGTTGCCTCAAGATAGCGAAACTTAATAAGACGATATTGTAGACTAGTAGAGATAAGGAATAAGACTCCAAACACAAGGATGGATGAAGAAACTGCAAGTCCATAAGTGAATTTGTGTTTGTATTTTGGAGGGGGTGTGTGATGGATGGTGGTGGTCGCAGTCATGAGGAACAAAGTGTTGTGTTAGGGCTGGCAGTGTATTATAATGAATTTGATTTCCTTTTTACATGGCAGACTACTGAATATTGTTAAACTATTGAAAGGATGGGCAGCTCAAGGTGTGAAGTTTTAAGCCACAACTGGTACAGTATTTTTTATAACATCATGGTCTAGAACAGCATTGTTGGATATTGGCGATACTAGAGAAGTGAGGTTTGCCTCTGTTTCACTGATGGGGAGGGATATAAGAAGGGGGCAGGCATGTGAAAAGGGAGTAATGTAGACTTTTTAGTTTTGGCACCAGACAAGACATTCCATAATGAGCCAGGCCCTTAGAATAAGGACCAGGAGAAGTCTGAATGGGGATTTTTTTTTCTCAACACTTTCTCATAGTGGCAAGGAATAAAGAAGCTGATGTTTAATTTAGGTTTGGATTGGGGGTGTGGGATGGGTGGTGGTGGTCGCAGTCATGAGGAACAGGGTGTTGTGTTAGTGCTGGCAGTGTATAATAATGAAGTTGATTTCCTTTTTACATGGTAGACTATTGAATATTGTTAAACTATTGAAAGGATGGTCAACTCAAGATCTGAAGTTTTATGCCACAACTGGTCCAGTTTTTCCTTTAACAACATGGTCTAGAACAGCATTGCTGGATATTGGAGATACTAGAGAAGTGAGGTTTCACTCTGTTTCACTGATGATTCACTTCATGTTACATTTACCCCATACATAAGTAAGATATTAGTAATAAGGGAAATTGGGTATGGTGTACATGGCTATTATCTTCACAATTTTTCTGTAAATCTGGAACTAATCTAAAATAAAAAAAATCCATTAAAACAACACTCCGAAACCTAGGAAATGGTAGCAACTGATCAGAGTGGAATGGACCACTGAAATGACGGGGGAGTATGGGAATTGTCTTAGAGGAAACACCACCTCCCTGCCATATGCTGGACTATAATGGAACTGGAGGAAATGAGATAGAGAGCTCAGTTTGGGAAAAATTTTAGGTGTTAAGAGGGAGGTCTCTGTTCTATGACCAGTGTCTGAGATTTCTGCATCCTCTTACACCCTCGCGACCTCCTGGATGGTGAAGCTGAGGCTTTGTGATTTCAAGCCACAGCATGGCAACCACTGATTTTGGGCAACCAGAGCTGAGGTGAGTGGCTCCTCATTGATCTAAAGAGTATATGTAGAGGCCAGGAGCCTTTGAGTAGTGTCTGTTGCCTCAAGATAGCGAAACTTAATAAGACGATATTGTAGACTAGTAGAGATAAGGAATAAGACTCCAAACACAAGGATGGATGAAGAAACTGCAAGTCCAAAGTGAATTTATGTTTGTATTTTGGAGGGGGGGTGTGATGGATGTTGGTGGTCGCAGTCATGAGGAACAGGGTGTTGTGATAGTGCTGGCAGTGTATAATAATGAATTTGATTTCCTTTTTACATGGTAGACTATTTAATACTGTTAAACTATTGAAAGTATGGTCAACTCAAGATCTGAACATTTATGCCACAAGTGTTTCAGTTTTTCCTTTAACAACTTGGTCTAGAACAGCAATGCTGGATATTGGAGATACTAGGGAAGAGAGGTTTCACTTTAACAGTTTCACTGATGATTCACTTCATGTTACATTTGCCCCATACATATGTAAGATATTAGTAATAAGGGAAGTTGGGTATGGTGTACATTGTTATTATCTTCACAATATTTCTGTAAATCTGGAACTACTCAAAAATAAAACATCCATTAAAACAACACTCAAAATCCTAGGAAATGGTAGCAACTGATCATAGTGGAAGGGACCACTGAAATGACGGGGGAGTATGGGAATTGTCTTAGAGGAAACACCACCTCCTTGCCATATGCTGGACTTTAATGGAAGTAGAGGAAATGAGAGAGAGAGAGAGGTCAGTTTGGTTAAATTTCTAGGAGTTAAGAGGAAGGTCTCTGTTCTATAACCATAGTGTCTGAATTTTCTGCATCCTCTGCCACCCCCGCCCCTCCTGGATGGTGAAGCTGAGGCTTTGTGATGTCAAGCCACACCATGGCAACCACTGATTTTGGGCTGCCAGAGCTGAAATAAGTGGCTCCTCATTAACCAAAAGAGTATATGTAGAGGCCTGGACCCTTTGAGTAGTGTCTGTTGCCTCAAGATAGCGAAACTTAATAAGCCGATATTGTAGACTAGTAGAGATAAGGAATAAGACTCCAAACACAAGGATGGATGAAGAAACTGCAAGTCCATAAGTGAATTTGTGTTTGTATTTTGGAGGGGGGGTGTGATGGATGTTGGTGGTCGCAGTCATGAGGAACAGGGTGTTGTGATAGTGCTGGCAGTGTATAATAATGAATTTGATTTCCTTTTTACATGGTAGACTATTTAATACTGTTAAACTATTGAAAGTATGGTCAACTCAAGATCTGAACATTTATGCCACAAGTGTTTCAGTTTTTCCTTTAACAACTTGGTCTAGAACAGCAATGCTGGATATTGGAGATACTAGAGAAGTGAGGTTTCACTTTAACAGTTTCACTGATGATTCACTTCATGTTACATTTGCCCCATACATATGTAAGATATTAGTAATAAGGGAAATTGGGCATGGTGTACATGGCTATGATCTTCACAATTTTTCTGTAAATCTGGAACTAATCTAAAATAAAAAAAATCCATTAAAACAACACTCCGAAACCTAGGAAATGGTAGCAACTTATCATAGTGGAATGGACCACTGAAATGACGGGGGAGTATGGGAATTGTCTTAGAGGAAACACCACCTCCCTGCCATATGCTGGACTATAATGGAACTGTAGGAAATGAGATAGAGAGCTCAGTTTGGGAAAAATTTTAGGAGTTAAGAGGGAGGTCTTTGTTCTATGACCAGTGTCTGAGATTTCTGCATCCTCTTATACCCTCACGACCTCCTGGATGGTGAAGCTGAGGCTTTGTGATTTCATGCCACAGCATGGCAACCACTGATTTTGGGCAACCAGAGCTGAAGTGAGTGGCTCCTCATTAATCTAAAGAGTTTATGTAGAGGCAAGTAGCCTTTGAGTAGTGTCTGTTAACTCAAGATAGCGAAACTTAATAAGACGATATTGTAGACTAGTAGAGATAAGGAATAAGACTCCAAACACAAGGATGGATGAAGAAAGTGCAAGTCCATAAGAGAATTTATGTTTGTATTTTGGAGGGGGGGTGTGATGGATGTTGGTGGTCGCAGTCATGAGGAACAGGGTGTTGTGATAGTGCTCGCAGTGTATAATAATGAATTTGATTTCCTTTTTACATGGTAGACTATTTAATACTGTTAAACTATTGAAAGTATGGTCAACTCAAGATCTGAACATTTATGCCACAAGTGTTTCAGTTTTTCCTTTAACAACTTGGTCTAGAACAGCAATGCTGGATATTGGAGATACTAGAGAAGTGAGGTTTCACTTTAACAGTTTCACTGATGATTCACTTCATGTTACATTTGCCCCATACATATGTAAGATATTGGTAATAAGGGAAGTTGGGTATGGTGTACATTGTTATTATCTTCACAATATTTCTGTATATCTGGAACTACTCAAAAATAAAACATCCATTAAAACAACACTCAAAATCCTAGGAAATGGTAGCAACTGATCATAGTGGAAGGGACCACTGAAATGACGGGGGAGTATGGGAATTGTCTTAGAGGAAACACCACCTCCTTGCCATATGCTGGGCTTTAATGGAAGTAGAGGAAATGAGAGAGAGAGGTCAGTTTGGTTAAATTTCTAGGAGTTAAGAGGAAGGTCTCTGTTCTATAACCAGAGTGTCTGAATTTTCTGCATCCTCTGCCACCCCCGCCCCTCCTGGATGGTGAAGCTGAGGCTTTGTGATGTCAAGCCACACCATGGCAACCACTGATTTTGGGCTGCCAGAGCTGAAGTAAGTGGCTCCTCATTAACCAAAAGAGTATATGTAGAGGCCAGGACCCTTTGAGTAGTGTCTGTTGCCTCAAGATAGCGAAACTTAATAAGACGATATTGTAGACTAGTAGAGATAAGGAATAAGACTCCAAACACAAGGATGGATGAAGAAACTGCAAGTCCATAAGTGAATTTATGTTTTTATTTTGGAGGAGGGGTGTGATGTATGTTGGTGGTCGCAGTCATGAGGAACAGGGTGTTGTGATAGTGCTGGCAGTGTATAATAATGAATTTGATTTCCTTTTTACATGGTAGACTATTTAATACTGTTAAACTATTGAAAGTATGGTCAACTCAAGATCTGAACATTTATGCCACAAGTGTTTCAGTTTTTCCTTTAACAACTTGGTCTAGAAAAGCAATGCTGGATATTGGAGATACTAGAGAAGTGAGGTTTCACTTTAACAGTTTCACTGATGATTCACTTCATGTTACATTTGCCCCATACATATGTAAGATATTAGTAATAAGGGAAATTGGGTATGGTGTACATTGTTATTATCTTCACAATATTTCTGTAAATCTGGAACTACTCAAAAATAAAACATCCATTAAAACAACACTCAAAATCCTAGGAAATGGTAGCAACTGATCATAGTGGAAGGGACCACAGAAATGACGGGGGAGTATGGGAATTGTCTTAGAGGAAACACCACCTCCTTGCCATATGCTGGGCTTTAATGGAAGTAGAGGAAATGAGAGAGAGAGAGAGGTCAGTTTGGTTAAATTTCTAGGAGTTAAGAGGAAGGTCTCTGTTCTATAACCAGAGTGTCTGAATTTTCTGCATCCTCTGCCACCCCCGCCCCTCCTGGATGGTGAAGCTGAGGCTTTGTGATGTCAAGCCACACCATGGCAACCACTGATTTTGGGCTGCCAGAGCTGAAGTAAGTGGCTCCTCATTAACCAAAAGAGTATATGTAGAGGCCAGGACCCTTTGAGTAGTGTCTGTTGCCTCAAGATAGCGAAACTTAATAAGACGATATTGTAGACTAGTAGAGATAAGGAATAAGACTCCAAACACAAGGATGGATGAAGAAACTGCAAGTCCATAAGTGAATTTGTGTTTGTATTTTGGTGGGGGTGTGTGATGGATGGTGGTGGTCGCAGTCATGAGGAACAAAGTGTTGTGTTAGGGCTGGCAGTGTATTATAATGAATTTGATTTCCTTTTTACATGGCAGACTATTGAATATTGTTAAACTATTGAAAGGATGGACAGCTCAAGATGTGAAGTTTTAAGCCACAACTGGTACAGTATTTTTTATAACATCATGGTCTAGAACAGCATTGTTGGATATTGGCGATACTAGAGAAGTGAGGTTTGCCTCTGTTTCACTGATGGGGAGGGATATAAGAAGGGGGCAGGCATGTGAAAAGGGAGTAATGTAGACTTTTTAGTTGTGGCACCAGACAAGACATTCCATAATGAGCCAGGCCCTTAGAATAAGGACCAGGAGAAGTCTGAATGGGGATTTTTTTTCTCAACACTTTCTCATACTGGCAAGGAATAAAGAAGCTGATTTTTAATTTAGGTTTGGATTGGGGGTGTGGGATGGGTGGTGGTGGTCGCAGTCATGAGGAACAGGGTGTTGTGTTAGTGCTGGCAGTGTATAATAATGAAGTTGATTTCCTTTTT
The DNA here is from genome assembly GCF_964212035.1 of Myotis nattereri. NCBI lineage: Eukaryota > Metazoa > Chordata > Mammalia > Chiroptera > Vespertilionidae > Myotis > Myotis nattereri. Next base: position 8,752,113 of record NC_138091.1, on the reverse strand, counting down.
ACATGGTAGACTATTGAATATTGTTAAACTATTGAAAGGATGGTCAGCGCAAGATCTGAAGTTTTATGCCACAACTGGTCCAGTTTTTCCTTTAACAACATGGTCTAGAACAGCATTGCTGGATATTGGAGATACTAGAGAAGTGAGGTTTCACTCTGTTTCACTGATGATTCACTTCATGTTACATTTACCCCATACATAAGTAAGATATTAGTAATAAGGGAAATTGGGTATGGTGTACATGGCTATTATCTTCACAATTTTTCTGTAAATCTGGAACTAATCTAAAATAAAAAAAATCCATTAAAACAACACTCCGAAACCTAGGAAATGGTAGCAACTGATCAGAGTGGAATGGACCACTGAAATGACGGGGGAGTATGGGAATTGTCTTAGAGGAAACAACACCTCCCTGCCATATGCTGGACTATAATGGAACTGGAGGAAATGAGATAGAGAGCTCAATTTGGGAAAAATTTTAGGAGTTAAGAGGGAGGTCTCTGTTCTATGACCAGTGTCTGAGATTTCTGCATCCTCTTACACCCTCGCAACCTCCTGGATGGTGAAGCTGAGGCTTTGTGATTTCAAGCCACAGCATGTTAACCACTGATTTTGGGCAACCAGAGCTGAAGTGTGTGGCTCCTCATTAATCTAAAGAGTATATGTAGAGGCCAGGAGCCTTTGAGTAGTGTCTGTTGCCTCAAGATAGCGAAACTTAATAAGACGATATTGTAGACTAGTAGAGATAAGGAATAAGACTCCAAACACAAGGATGGATGAAGAAACTGCAAGTCCATAAGTGAATTTATGTTTGTATTTTGGAGGGGGTGTGTGATGGATGTTGGTGGTCGCAGTCATGAGGAACAGGGTGTTGTGATAGTGCTGGCAGTGTATAATAATGAATTTGATTTCGTTTTTACGTGGTAGACTATTTAATACTGTTAAACTATTGAAAGTATGGTCAACTCAATATCTGAACATTTACGCCACAAGTGTTTCAGTTTTTCCTTTAACAACTTGGTCTAGAACAGCAATGCTGGATATTGGAGATACTAGAGAAGTGAGGTTTCACTTTAACAGTTTCACTGATGATTCACTTCATGTTACATTTGCCCCATACATATGTAAGATATTAGTAATAAGGGAAATTGGGTATGGTGTACATTGTTATTATCTTCACAATATTTCTGTTAATCTGGAACTACTCAAAAATAAAACATCCATTAAAACAACACTCAAAATACTAGGAAATGGTAGCAACTGATCATAATGGAAGGGACCACTGAAATGACGGGGGAGTATGGGAATTGTCTTAGAGGAAACACCACCTCCTTGCTATATGCTGGACTTTAATGGAAGTAGAGGAAATGAGAGAGAGAGAGAGGTCAGTTTGGTTAAATTTCTAGGAGTTAAGAGGAAGGTCTCTGTTCTATAACCAGAGTGTCTGAATTTTCTGCATCCTCTGCCACCCGCGCCCCTCCTGGATGGTGAAGCTGAGGCTTTGTGATGTCAAGCCACACCATGGCAACCACTGATTTTGGGCTGCCAGAGCTGAAGTAAGTGGCTCCTCATTAACCAAAAGACTATATGTAGAGGCCAGGACCCTTTGAGTAGTGTCTGTTGCCTCAAGATAGCGAAACTTAATAAGACGATATTGTAGACTAGTAGAGATAAGGAATAAGACTCCAAACACAAGGATGGATGAAGAAACTGCAAGTCCATAAGTGAATTTGTGTTTGTATTTTGGAGGGGGGGTGTGATGGATGTTGGTGGTCGCAGTCATGAGGAACAGGGTGTTGTGATAGTGCTGGCAGTGTATAATAATGAATTTGATTTCCTTTTTACATGGTAGACTATTTAATACTGTTAAACTATTGGAAGTATGGTCAACTCAAGATCTGAACATTTATGCCACAAGTGTTTCAGTTTTTCCTTTAACAACTTGGTCTAGAACAGCAATGCTGGATATTGGAGATACTAGAGAAGTGAGGTTTCACTTTAACAGTTTCACTGATGATTCACTTCATGTTACATTTGCCCCATACATATGTAAGATATTAGTAATAAGGGAAATTGGGTATGGTGTACATTGTTATTATCTTCACAATATTTCTGTAAATCTGGAACTACTCAAAAATAAAACATCCATTAAAACAACACTCAAAATCCTAGGAAATGGTAGCAACTGATCATAGTGGAAGGGACCACTGAAATGACGGGGGAGTATGGGAATTGACTTAGAGGAAACACCACCTCCTTGCTATATGCTGGACTTTAATGGAAGTAGAGGAAATGAGAGAGAGAGAGAGGTCAGTTTGGTTAAATTTCTAGGAGTTAAGAGGAAGGTCTCTGTTCTATAACCAGAGTGTCTGAATTTTCTGCATCCTCTGCCACCCCCGCCCCTCCTGGATGGTGAAGCTGAGGCTTTGTGATGTCAAGCCACACCATGGCAACCACTGATTTTGGGCTGCCAGAGCTGAAGTAAGTGGCTCCTCATTAACCAAAAGAGTATATGTAGAGGCCAGGACCCTTTGAGTAGTGTCTGTTGCCTCAAGATAGCGAAACTTAATAAGACGATATTGTAGACTAGTAGAGATAAGGAATAAGACTCCAAACACAAGGATGGATGAAGAAACTGCAAGTCCATAAGTGAATTTATGTTTGTATTTTGGAGGGGGGGTGTGATGGATGTTGGTGGTCGCAGTCATGAGGAACAGGGTGTTGTGATAGTGCTGGCAGTGTATAATAATGAATTTGATTTCCTTTTTACATGGTAGACTATTTAATACTGTTAAACTATTGAAAGTATGGTCAACTCAAGATCTGAACATTTATGCCACAAGTGTTTCAGTTTTTCCTTTAACAACTTGGTCTAGAACAGCAATGCTGGATATTGGAGATACTAGAGAAGTGAGGTTTCACTTTAACAGTTTCACTGATGATTCACTTCATGTTACATTTGCCCCATACATATGTAAGATATTGGTAATAAGGGAAATTGGGTATGGTGTACATTGTTATTATCTTCACAATATTTCTGTAAATCTGGAACTACTCAAAAATAAAACATCCATTAAAACAACACTCAAAATCCTAGGAAATGGTAGCAACTGATCATAGTGGAAGGGACCACTGAAATGACGGGGGAGTATGGGAATTGTCTTAGAGGAAACACCACCTCCTTGCCATATGCTGGGCTTTAATGGAAGTAGAGGAAATGAGAGAGAGAGAGGTCAGTTTGGTTAAATTTCTAGGAGTTAAGAGGAAGGTCTCTGTTCTATAACCAGAGTGTCTGAATTTTCTGCATCCTCTGACACCCCCGCCCCTCCTGGATGGTGAAGCTGAGGCTTTGTGATGTCAAGCCACACCATGGCAACCACTGATTTTGGGCTGCCAGGGCTGAAGTAAGTGGCTCCTCATTAACCAAAAGAGTATATGTAGAGGCCAGGACCCTTTGAGTAGTGTCTGTTGCCTCAAGATAGCGAAACTTAATAAGACGATATTGTAGACTAGTAGAGATAAGGAATAAGACTCCAAACACAAGGATGGATGAAGAAACTGCAAGTCCATAAGTGAATTTGTGTTTGTATTTTGGTGGGGGTGTGTGATGGATGGTGGTGGTCGCAGTCATGAGGAACAAAGTGTTGTGTTAGGGCTGGCACTGTATTATAATGAATTTGATTTCCTTTTTACATGGCAGACTATTGAATATTGTTAAACTATTGAAAGGATGGACAGCTCAAGATGTGAAGTTTTAAGCCACAACTGGTACAGTATTTTTTATAACATCATGGTCTAGAACAGCATTGTTGGATATTGGCGATACTAGAGAAGTGAGGTTTGCCTCTGTTTCACTGATGGGGAGGGATATAAGAAGGGGGCAGGCATGTGAAAAGGGAGTAATGTAGACTTTTTAGTTGTGGCACCAGACAAGACATTCCATAATGAGCCAGGCCCTTAGAATAAGGACCAGGAGAAGTCTGAATGGGGATTTTTTTTCTCAACACTTTCTCATACTGGCAAGGAATAAAGAAGCTGATGTTTAATTTAGGTTTGGATTGGGGGTGTGGGATGGGTGGTGGTGGTCGCAGTCATGAGGAACAGGGTGTTGTGTTAGTGCTGGCAGTGTATAATAATGAAGTTGATTTCCTTTTTACATGGTAGACTATTGAATATTGTTAAACTATTGAAAGGATGGTCAGCGCAAGATCTGAAGTTTTATGCCACAACTGGTCCAGTTTTTCCTTTAACAACATGGTCTAGAACAGCATTGCTGGATATTGGAGATACTAGAGAAGTGAGGTTTCACTCTGTTTCACTGATGATTCACTTCATGTTACATTTACCCCATACATAAGTAAGATATTAGTAATAAGGGAAATTGGGTATGGTGTACATGGCTATTATCTTCACAATTTTTCTGTAAATCTGGAACTAATCTAAAATAAAAAAAATCCATTAAAACAACACTCCGAAACCTAGGAAATGGTAGCAACTGATCATAGTGGAATGGACCACTGAAATGACGGGGGAGTATGGGAATTGTCTTAGAGGAAACACCACCTCCCTGCCATATGCTGGACTATAATGGATCTGGAGGAAATGAGATAGAGAGCTCAGTTTGGGAAAAATTTTAGGAGTTAAGAGGGAGGTCTCTGTTCTATGACCAGTGTCTGAGATTTCTGCATCCTCTTACACCCTCGCAACCTCCTGGATGGTGAAGCTGAGGCTTTGTGATTTCAAGCCACAGCATGTTAACCACTGATTTTGGGCAACCAGAGCTGAAGTGAGTGGCTCCTCATTAATCGAGGAGTATATGTAGAGGCCAGGAGCCTTTGAGTAGTGTCTGTTGCCTAAAGATAGCGAAACTTAATAAGACGATATTGTAGACTAGTAGAGATAAGGAATAAGACTCTAAACACAAGGATGGATGAAGAAACTGCAAGTCCATAAGTGAATTTATGTTTGTATTTTGGACGGGGGGTGTGATGGATGTTGGTGGTCGCAGTCATGAGGAACAGGGTGTTGTGATAGTGCTGGCAGTGTATAATAATGAATTTGATTTCCTTTTTACATGGTAGACTATTTAATACTGTTAAACTATTGGAAGTATGGTCAACTCAAGATCTGAACATTTATGCCACAAGTGTTTCAGTTTTTCCTTTAACAGCTTGGTCTAGAACAGCAATGCTGGATATTGGAGATACTAGAGAAGTGAGGTTTCACTTTAACAGTTTCACTGATGATTCACTTCATGTTACATTTGCCCCATACATATGTAAGATATTAGTAATAAGGGAAATTGGGTATGGTGTACATTGTTATTATCTTCACAATATTTCTGTAAATCTGGAACTACTCAAAAATAAAACTTCCATTAAAACAACACTCAAAATCCTAGAAATGGTAGCAACTGATCATAGTGGAAGGGACCACTGAAATGACGGGGGAGTATGGGAATTGTCTTAGAGGAAACACCACCTCCTTGCTATATGCTGGGCTTTAATGGAAGTAGAGGAAATGAGAGAGAGAGAGGTCAGTTTGGTTAAATTTCTAGGGGTTAAGAGGAAGGTCTCTGTTCTATAACCATAGTGTCTGAATTTTCTGCATCCTCTGCCACCCCCGCCCCTCCTGGATGGTGAAGCTGAGGCTTTGTGATGTCAAGCCACACCATGGCAACCACTGATTTTGGGCTGCCAGAGCTGAAGTAAGTGGCTCCTCATTAACCAAAAGAGTATATGTAGAGGCCAGGACCCTTTGAGTAGTGTCTGTTGCCTCAAGATAGCGAAACTTAATAAGACGATATTGTAGACTAGTAGAGATAAGGAATAAGACTCCAAACACAAGGATGGATGAAGAAACTGCAAGTCCATAAGTGAATTTATGTTTGTATTTTGGAGGAGGGGTGTGATGGATGTTGGTGGTCGCAGTCATGAGGAACAGGGTGTTGTGATAGTGCTGGCAGTGTATAATAATGAATTTGATTTCCTTTTTACATGGTAGACTATTTAATACTGTTAAACTATTGAAAGTATGGTCAACTCAAGATCTGAACATTTATGCCACAAGTGTTTCAGTTTTTCCTTTAACAACTTGGTCTAGAACAGCAATGCTGGATATTGGAGATACTAGAGAAGTGAGGTTTCACTTTAACAGTTTCACTGATGATTCACTTCATGTTACATTTGCCCCATACATATGTAAGATATTAGTAATAAGGGAAATTGGGTATGGTGTACATTGTTATTATCTTCACAATATTTCTGTAAATCTGGAACTACTCAAAAATAAAACATCCATTAAAACAACACTCAAAATCCTAGGAAATGTTAGCAACTGATCATAGTGGAAGGGACCACTGAAATGACGGGGGAGTATGGGAATTGTCTTAGAGGAAACACCACCTCCTTGCCATATGCTGGGCTTTAATGGAAGTAGAGGAAATGAGAGAGAGAGAGAGAGGTCAGTTTGGTTAAATTTCTAGGAGTTAAGAGGAAGGTCTCTGTTCTATAACCAGAGTGTCTGAATTTTCTGCATCCTCTGCCACCCCCGCCCCTCCTGGATGGTGAAGCTGAGGCTTTGTGATGTCAAGCCACACCATGGCAACCACTGATTTTGGGCTGCCAGAGCTGAAGTAAGTGGCTCCTCATTAACCAAAAGAGTATATGTAGAGGCCAGGACCCTTTGAGTAGTGTCTGTTGCCTCAAGATAGCGAAACTTAATAAGACGATATTGTAGACTAGTAGAGATAAGGAATAAGACTCCAAACACAAGGATGGATGAAGAAACTGCAAGTCCATAAGTGAATTTGTGTTTGTATTTTGGAGGGGGTGTGTGATGGATGGTGGTGGTCGCAGTCATGAGGAACAAAGTGTTGTGTTAGGGCTGGCAGTGTATTATAATGAATTTGATTTCCTTTTTACATGGCAGACTATTGAATATTGTTAAACTATTGAAAGGATGGGCAGCTCAAGATGTGAAGTTTTAAGCCACAACTGGTACAGTATTTTTTATAACATCATGGTCTAGAACAGCATTGTTGGATATTGGCGATACTAGAGAAGTGAGGTTTGCCTCTGTTTCACTGATGGGGAGGGATATAAGAAGGGGGCAGGCATGTGAAAAGGGAGTAATGTAGACTTTTTAGTTGTGGCACCAGACAAGACATTCCATAATGAGCCAGGCCCTTAGAATAAGGACCAGGAGAAGTCTGAATGGGGATTTTTTTTCTCAACACTTTCTCATACTGGCAAGGAATAAAGAAGCTGATGTTTAATTTAGGTTTGGATTGGGGGTGTGGGATGGGTGGTGGTGGTCGCAGTCATGAGGAACAGGGTGTTGTGTTAGTGCTGGCAGTGTATAATAATGAAGTTGATTTCCTTTTTACATGGTAGACTATTGAATATTGTTAAAGTATTGAAAGGATGGTCAGCGCAAGATCTGAAGTTTTATGCCACAACTGGTCCAGTTTTTCCTTTAACAACATGGTCTAGAACAGCATTGCTGGATATTGGAGATACTAGAGAAGTGAGGTTTCACTCTGTTTCACTGATGATTCACTTCATGTTACATTTACCCCATACATAAGTAAGATATTAGTAATGAGGGAAATTGGGTATGGTGTACATGGCTATTATCTTCACAATTTTTCTGTAAATCTGGAACTAATCTAAAATAAAAAAAAATCCATTAAAACAACACTCTGAAACCTAGGAAATGGTAGCAACTGATCATAGTGGAATGGACCACTGAAATGACGGGGGAGTATGGGAATTGTCTTAGAGGAAACACCACCTCCCTGCCATATGCTGGACTATAATGGAACTGGAGGAAATGAGATAGAGAGCTCAGTTTGGGAAAAATTTTAGGAGTTAAGAGGGAGTTCTCTGTTTTATGACCAGTGTCTGAGATTTCTGCATCCTCTTACACCCTCGCAACCTCCTGGATGGTGAAGCTGAGGCTTTGTGATTTCAAGCCACAGCATGTTAACCACTGATTTTGGGCAACCAGAGCTGACGTGAGTGGCTCCTCATTAATCTAGGAGTATATGTAGAGGCAAGGAGCCTTTGAGTAGTGTCTGTTGCCTCAAGATAGCGAAACTTAATAAGACGATATTGTAGACAAGTAGAGATAAGGAATAAGACTCCAAACACAAGGATGGATGAAGAAACTGCAAGTCCAAAGTGAATTTATGTTTGTATTTTGGAGGGGGGGTGTGATGGATGTTGGTGGTCGCAGTCATGAGGAACAGGGTGTTGTGATAGTGCTGGCAGTGTATAATAATGAATTTGATTTCCTTTTTACATGGTAGACTATTTAATACTGTTAAACTATTCAAAGTATGGTCAGCTCAAGATCTGAACATTTATGCCACAAGTGTTTCAGGTTTTCCTTTAACAACTTGGTCTAGAATAGCAATGCTGGATATTGGAGATACTAGAGAAGTGAGGTTTCACTTTAACAGTTTCACTGATGATTCACTTCATGTTACATTTGCCCCATACATATGTAAGATATTAGTAATAAGGGAAATTGGGTATGGTGTACATTGTTATTATCTTCACAATATTTCTGTAAATCTGGAACTACTCAAAAATAAAACATCCATTAAAACAACACTCAAAATCCTAGGAAATGGTAGCAACTGATCATAGTGGAAGGGACCACTGAAATGACGGGGGAGTATGGGAATTGTCTTAGAGGAAACACCACCTCCTTGCTATATGCTGGACTTTAATGGAAGTAGAGGAAATGAGAGAGAGAGAGAGGTCAGTTTGGTTAAATTTCTAGGAGTTAAGAGGAAGGTCTCTGTTCTATAACCAGAGTGTCTGAATTTTCTGCATCCTCTGCCACCCCCGCCCCTCCTGGATGGTGAAGCTGAGGCTTTGTGATGTCAAGCCACACCATGGCAACCACTGATTTTGGGCTGCCAGAGCTGAAGTAAGTGGCTCCTCATTAACCAAAAGACTATATGTAGAGGCCAGGACCCTTTGAGTAGTGTCTGTTGCCTCAAGATAGCGAAACTTAATAAGACGATATTATAGACTAGTAGAGATAAGGAATAAGACTCCAAACACAAGGATGGATGAAGAAACTGCAAGTCCATAAGTGAATTTAGGTTTGTATTTTGCAGAGGGGGTGTGGTGGATGTTGGTGGTCGCAGTCATGAAGAACAGGGTGTTGTGATACTGCTGGCAGTGTATAATAATGAATTTGATTTCCTTTTTACATGGTAGACTATTTAATACTGTTAAACTATTGAAAGTATGGTCAACTCAAGATCTGAACATTTATGCCACAAGTGTTTCAGTTTTTTCTTTAACAACTTGGTCTAGAACAGCAATGCTGGATATTGGAGATACTAGAGAAGTGAGGTTTCACTTTAACAGTTTCACTGATGATTCACTTCATGTTACATTTGCCCCATACATATGTAAGATATTAGTAATAAGGGAAATTGGGTATGGTGTACATTGTTATTATCTTCACAATATTTCTGTAAATCTGGAACTACTCAAAAATAAAACATCCATTAAAACAACACTCAAAATCCTAGGAAATGGTAGCAACTGACCATAGTGGAAGGGACCACTGAAATGACGGGGGAGTATGGGAATTGTCTTAGAGGAAACACCACCTCCTTGCCATATGCTGGACTTTAATGGAAGTAGAGGAAATGAGAGAGAGAGTGAGGTCAGTTTGGTTAAATTTCTAGGAGTTAAGAGGAAGGTCTCTGTTCTATGACCAGAGTGTCTGAATTTTCTGCATCCTCTGCCACCCCCGCCCCTCCTGGATGGTGAAGCTGAGGCTTTGTGATGTCAAGCCACACCATGGCAACCACTGATTTTGGGCTGCCATAGCTGAAGTAAGTGGCTCCTCATTAACCAAAAGAGTATATGTAGAGGCCAGGACCCTTTGAGTAGTGTCTGTTGCCTCAAGATAGCGAAACTTAATAAGACGATATTGTAGACTAGTAGAGATAAGGAATCAGACTCCAAACACAAGGATGGATGAAGAAACTGCAAGTCCATAAGTGAATTTATGTTTGTATTTTGGAGGGGGGGTGTGATGGATGTTGGTGGCCGCAGTCATGAGGAACAGGGTGTTGTGATAGTGCTGGCAGTGTATAATAATGAATTTGATTTCCTTTTTACATGGTAGACTATTTAATACTGTTAAACTATTGAAAGTATGGTCAACTCAAGATCTGAACATTTATGCCACAAGTGTTTCAGTTTTTCCTTTAACAACTTGGTCTAGAACAGCAATGCTGGATATTGTAAATACTAGAGAAGAGAGGTTTCACTTTAACAGTTTCACTGATGATTCACTTCATGTTACATTTGCCCCATACATATGTAATATATTGGTAATAAGGGAAATTGGGTATGGTGTACATTGTTATTATCTTCACAATATTTCTGTAAATCTAGAACTACTCAAAAATAAAACATCCATTAAAACAACACTCAAAATCCTAGGAAATGGTAGCAACTGATCATAGTGGAAGGGACCACTGAAATGACGGGGGAGTATGGGAATTGTCTTAGAGGAAACACCACCTCCTTGCCATATGCTGGGCTTTAATGGAAGTAGAGGAAATGAGAGAGAGAGAGAGAGGTCAGTTTGGTTAAATTTCTAGGAGTTAAGAGGAAGGTCTCTGTTCTATAACCAGAGTGTCTGAATTTTCTGCATCCTCTGCCACCCCCGCCCCTCCTGGATGGTGAAGCTGAGGCTTTGTGATGTCAAGCCACACCATGGCAACCACTGATTTTGGGCTGCCAGAGCTGAAGTAAGTGGCTCCTCATTAACCAAAAGAGTATATGTAGAGGCCAGGACCCTTTGAGTAGTGTCTGTTGCCTCAAGATAGCGAAACTTAATAAGACGATATTGTAGACTAGTAGAGATAAGGAATAAGACTCCAAACACAAGGATGGATGAAGAAACTGCAAGTCCATAAGTGAATTTGTGTTTGTATTTTGGAGGGGGTGTGTAATGGATGGTGGTGGTCGCAGTCATGAGGAACAAAGTGTTGTGTTAGGGCTGGCAGTGTATTATAATGAATTCGATTTCCTTTTTACATGGCAGACTATTGAATATTGTTAAACTATTGAAAGGATGGGCAGCTCAAGATGTGAAGTTTTAAGCCACAACTGGTACAGTATTTTTTATAACATCATGGTCTAGAACAGCATTGTTGGATATTGGCGATACTAGAGAAGTGAGGTTTGCCTCTGTTTCACTGATGGGGAGGGATATAAGAAGGGGGCAGGCATGTGAAAAGGGAGTAATGTAGACTTTTTAGTTGTGGCACCAGACAAGACATTCCATAATGAGCCAGGCCCTTAGAATAAGGACCAGGAGAAGTCTGAATGGGGATTTTTTTTCTCAACACTTTCTCATACTGGCAAGGAATAAAGAAGCTGATGTTTAATTTAGGTTTGGATTGGGGGTGTGGGATGGGTGGTGGTGGTCGCAGTCATGAGGAACAGGGTGTTGTGTTAGTGCTGGCAGTGTATAATAATGAACTTGAATTCCTTTTTACATGGTAGACTATTGAATATTGTTAAACTATTGAAAGGATTGTCAGCGCAAGATCTGAAGTTTTATGCCACAACTGGTCCAGTTTTTCCTTTAACAACATGGTCTAGAACAGCATTGCTGGATATTGGAGATACTAGAGAAGTGAGGTTTCACTCTGTTTCACTGATGATTCACTTCATGTTACATTTACCCCATACATAAGTAAGATATTAGTAATAAGGGAAATTGGGTATGGTGTACATGGCTATTATCTTCACAATTTTTCTGTAAATCTGGAACTAATCTAAAATAAAAAAAATCCATTAAAACAACACTCCGAAACCTAGGAAATGGTAGCAACTGATCAGAGTGGAATGGACCACTGAAATGACGGGGGAGTATGGGAATTGTCTTAGAGGAAACACCACCTCCCTGCCATATGCTGGACTATAATGGAACTGGAGGAAATGAGATAGAGAGCTCAGTTTGGGAAAAATTTTAGGAGTTAAGAGGGAGGTCTCTGTTCTATGACCAGTGTCTGAGATTTCTGCATCCTCTTACACCCTCGCAACCTCCTGGATGGTGAAGCTGAGGCTTTGTGATTTCAAGCCACAGCATGTTAACCACTGATTTTGGGCAACCTAGCTGAAGTGAGTGGCTCCTCATTAATCTAAAGAGTATATGTAGAGGCCAGGAGCCTTTGAGTAGTGTCTGTTGCCTCAAGATAGCGAAACTTAATAAGACGATATTGTAGACTAGTAGAGATAAGGAATAAGACTCCAAACACAAGGATGGATGAAGAAACTGCAAGTCCATAAGTGAATTTGTGTTTGTATTTTGGAGGGGGTGTGTAATGGATGGTGGTGGTCGCAGTCATGAGGAACAAAGTGTTGTGTTAGGGCTGGCAGTGTATTATAATGAATTTGATTTCCTTTTTACATGGCAGACTATTGAATATTGTTAAACTATTGAAAGGATGGGCAGCTCAAGATGTGAAGTTTTAAGCCACAACTGGTACAGTATTTTTTATAACATCATGGTCTAGAACAGCATTGTTGGATATTGGCGATACTAGAGAAGTGAGGTTTGCCTCTGTTTCACTGATGGGGAGGGATATAAGAAGGGGGCAGGCATGTGAAAAGGGAGTAATGTAGACTTTTTAGTTGTGGCACCAGACAAGACATTCCATAATGAGCCAGGCCCTTAGAATAAGGACCAGGAGAAGTCTGAATGGGGATTTTTTTTCTCAACACTTTCTCATACTGGCAAGGAATAAAGAAGCTGATGTTTAATTTAGGTTTGGATTGGGGGTGTGGGATGGGTGGTGGTGGTCGCAGTCATGAGGAACAGGGTGTTGTGTTAGTGCTGGCAGTGTATAATAATGAAGTTGAATTCCTTTTTACATGGTAGACTATTGAATATTGTTAAACTATTGAAAGGATGGTCAGCGCAAGATCTGAAGTTTTATGCCACAACTGGTCCAGTTTTTCCTTTAACAACATGGTCTAGAACAGCATTGCTGGATATTGGAGATACTAGAGAAGTGAGGTTTCACTCTGTTTCACTGATGATTCACTTCATGTTGCATTTACCCCATACATAAGTAAGATATTAGTAATAAGGGAAATTGGGTATGGTGTACATGGCTATTATCTTCACAATTTTTCTGTAAATCTGGAACTAATCTAAAATAAAAAAAATCCATTAAAACAAAACTCCTAAACCTAGGAAATGGTAGCAACTGATCAGAGTGGAATGGACCACTGAAATGACGGGGGAGTATGGGAATTGTCTTAGAGGAAACACCACCTCCCTGCCATATGCTGGACTATAATGGAACTGGAGGAAATAAGATAGAGAGCTCAGTTTGGGAAAAATTTTAGGAGTTAAGAGGGAGGTCTCTGTTCTATGACCAGTGTCTGAGATTTCTGCATCCTCTTACACCCTCGCAACCTCCTGGATGGTGAAGCTGAGGCTTTGTGATTTCAAGCCACAGCATGTTAACCACTGATTTTGGGCAACCAGAGCTGAAGTGAGTGGCTCCTCATTAATCTAAAGAGTATATGTAGAGGCCAGGAGCCTTTGAGTAGTGTCTGTTGCCTCAAGATAGCGAAACTTAATAAGAAGATATTGTAGACTAGTAGAGATAAGGAATAAGACTCCAAACACAAGGATGGATGAAGAAACTGCAAGTCCATAAGTGAATTTATGTTTGTATTTTGGAGGGGGGGTGTGATGGATGTTGGTGGTCGCAGTCATGAGGAACAGGGTGTTGTGATAGTGCTGGCAGTGTATAATAATGAATTTGATTTCCTTTTTACATGGTAGACTATTTAATACTGTTAAACTATTGGAAGTATGGTCAACTCAAGATCTGAACATTTATGCCACAAGTGTTTCAGTTTTTCCTTTAACAACTTGGTCTAGAACAGCAATGCTGGATATTGGAGATACTAGAGAAGTGAGGTTTCACTTTAACAGTTTCACTGATGATTCACTTCATGTTACATTTGCCCCATACATATGTAAGATATTAGTAATAAGGGAAATTGGGTATGGTGTACATTGTTATTATCTTCACAGTATTTCTGTAAATCTGGAACTACTCAAAAATAAAACATCCATTAAAACAACACTCAAAATCCTAGGAAATGGTAGCAACTGATCATAGTGGAAGGGACCACTGAAATGACGGGGGAGTATGGGAATTGTCTTAGAGGAAACACCACCTCCTTGCTATATGCTGGACTTTAATGGAAGTAGAGGAAATGAGAGAGAGAGAGAGGTCAGTTTGGTTAAATTTCTAGGAGTTAAGAGGAAGGTCTCTGTTCTATAACCAGAGTGTCTGAATTTTCTGCATCCTCTGCCACCCCCGCCCCTCCTGGATGGTGAAGCTGAGGCTTTGTGATGTCAAGCCACACCATGGCAACCACTGATTTTGGGCTGCCAGAGCTGAAGTAAGTGGCTCCTCATTAACCAAAAGAGTATATGTAGAGGCCAGGACCCTTTGAGTAGTGTCTGTTGCCTCAAGATAGCGAAACTTAATAAGACGATATTATAGACTAGTAGAGATAAGGAATAAGACTCCAAACACAAGGATGGATGAAGAAACTGCAAGTCCATAAGTGAATTTGTGTTTGTATTTTGGAGGGGGTGTGTGATGGATGGTGGTGGTCGCAGTCATGAGGATCAAAGTGTTGTGTTAGGGCTGGCAGTGTGTTATAATGAATTTGATTTCCTTTTTACATGGCAGACTATTGAATATTGTTAAACTATTGAAAGGATGGGCAGCTCAAGATGTGAAGTTTTAAGCCACAACTGGTACAGTATTTTTTATAACATCATGGTCTAGAACAGCATTGTTGGATATTGGCGATACTAGAGAAGTGAGGTTTGCCTCTGTTTCACTGATGGGGAGGGATATAAGAAGGGGGCAGGCATGTGAAAAGGGAGTAATGTAGACTTTTTAGTTGTGGCACCAGACAAGACATTCCATAATGAGCCAGGCCCTTAGAATAAGGACCAGGAGAAGTCTGAATGGGGATTTTTTTTCTCAACACTTTCTCATAATGGCAAGGAATAAAGAAGCTGATGTTTAATTTAGGTTTGGATTGGGGGTGTGGGATGGGTGGTGGTGGTCGCAGTCATGAGGAACAGGGTGTTGTGTTAGTGCTGGCAGTGTATAATAATGAAGTTGATTTCCTTATTACATGGTAGACTATTGAATATTGTTAAACTATTGAAAGGATGGTCAGCGCAAGATCTGAAGTTTTATGCCACAACTGGTCCAGTTTTTCCTTTAACAACATGGTCTAGAACAGCATTGCTGGATATTGGAGATACTAGAGAAGTGAGGTTTCACTCTGTTTCACTGATGATTCACTTCATGTTACATTTACCCCATACATAAGTAAGATATTAGTAATAAGGGAAATTGGGTATGGTGTACATGGCTATTATCTTCACAATTTTTCTGTAAATCTGGAACTAATCTAAAATAAAAAAAATCCATTAAAACAACACTCCGAAACCTAGGAAATGGTAGCAACTGATCATAGTGGAATGGACCACTGAAATGACGGGGGAGTATGGGAATTGTCTTAGAGGAAACACCACCTCCCTGCCATATGCTGGACTATAATGGAACTGGAGGAAATGAGATAGAGAGCTCAGTTTGGGAAAAATTTTAGGAGTTAAGAGGGAGTTCTCTGTTCTATGACCAGTGTCTGAAATTTCTGCATCCTCTTACGACCTCGCAACCTCCTGGATGGTGAAGCTGAGGCTTTGTGATTTCAAGCCACAGCATGTTAACCACTGATTTTGGGCAACCAGAGCTGAAGTGAGTGGCTCCTCATTAATCTAGGAGTATATGTAGAGGCCAGGAGCCTTTGAGTAGTGTCTGTTGCCTCAAGATAGCGAAACTTAATAAGACGATATTGTAGACTAGTAGAGATAAGGAATAAGACTCCAAACACAAGGATGGATGAAGAAACTGCAAGTCCATAAGTGAATTCGTGTTTGTATTTTGGAGGGGGTGTGTGATGGATGGTGGTGGTCGCAGTCATGAGGAACAAAGTGTTGTGTTAGGGCTGGCAGTGTATTATAATGAATTTGATTTCCTTTTTACATGGCAGACTATTGAATATTGTTAAACTATTGAAAGGATGGGCAGCTCAAGATGTGAAGTTTTAAGCCACAACTGGTACAGTATTTTTTATAACATCATGGTCTAGAACAGCATTGTTGGATATTGGCGATACTAGAGAAGTGAGGTTTGCCTCTGTTTCACTGATGGGGAGGGATATAAGAAGGGGGCAACATGTGAAAAGGGAGTAATGTAGACTTTTTAGTTGTGGCACCAGACAAGACATTCCATAATGAGCCAGGCCCTTAGAATAAGGACCAGGAGAAGTCTGAATGGGGATTTTTTTTCTCAACACTTTCTCATACTGGCAAGGAATAAAGAAGCTGATGTTTAATTTAGGTTTGGATTGGGGGTGTGGGATGGGTGGTGGTGGTCGCAGTCATGAGGAACAGGGTGTTGTGTTAGTGCTGGCAGTGTATAATAATGAAGTTGATTTCCTTATTACATGGTAGACTATTGAATATTGTTAAACTATTGAAAGGATGGTCAGCGCAAGATCTGAAGTTTTATGCCACAACTGGTCCAGTTTTTCCTTTAACAACATGGTCTAGAACAGCATTGCTGGATATTGGAGATACTAGAGAAGTGAGGTTTCACTCTGTTTCACTGATGATTCACTTCATGTTACATTTACCCCATACATAAGTAAGATATTAGTAATAAGGGAAATTGGGTATGGTGTACATGGCTATTATCTTCACAATTTTTCTGTAAATCTGGAACTAATCTAAAATAAAAAAAATCCATTAAAACAACACTCCGAAACCTAGGAAATGGTAGCAACTGATCAGAGTGGAATGGACCACTGAAATGACGGGGGAGTATGGGAATTGTCTTAGAGGAAACACCACCTCCCTGCCATATGCTGGACTATAATGGAACTGGAGGAAATGAGATAGAGAGCTCAGTTTGGGAAAAATTTTAGGAGTTAAGAGGGAGTTCTCTGTTCTATGACCAGTGTCTGAAATTTCTGCATCCTCTTACGCCCTCGCAACCTCCTGGATGGTGAAGCTGAGGCTTTGTGATTTCAAGCCACAGCATGTTAACCACTGATTTTGGGCAACCAGAGCTGAAGTGAGTGGCTCCTCATTAATCTAGGAGTATATGTAGAGGCCAGGAGCCTTTGAGTAGTGTCCTTTGCCACAAGATAGCGAAACTTAATAAGACGATATTGTAGACTAGTAGAGATAAGGAATAAGACTCCAAACACAAGGATGGATGAAGAAACTGCAAGTCCATAAGTGAATTCGTGTTTGTATTTTGGAGGGGGTGTGTGATGGATGGTGGTGGTCGCAGTCATGAGGAACAAAGTGTTGTGTTAGGGCTGGCAGTGTATTATAATGAATTTGATTTCCTTTTTACATGGCAGACTATTGAATATTGTTAAACTATTGAAAGGATGGGCAGCTCAAGATGTGAAGTTTTAAGCCACAACTGGTACAGTATTTTTTATAACATCATGGTCTAGAACAGCATTGTTGGATATTGGCGATACTAGAGAAGTGAGGTTTGCCTCTGTTTCACTGATGGGGAGGGATATAAGAAGGGGGCAGGCATGTGAAAAGGGAGTAATGTAGACTTTTTAGTTGTGGCACCAGACAAGACATTCCATAATGAGCCAGGCCCTTAGAATAAGGACCAGGAGAAGTCTGAATGGGGATTTTTTTTCTCAACACTTTCTCATACTGGCAAGGAATAAAGAAGCTGATGTTTAATTTAGGTTTGGATTGGGGGTGTGGGATGGGTGGTGGTGGTCGCAGTCATGAGGAACAGGGTGTTGTGTTAGTGCTGGTTGTGTATAATAATGAAGTTGATTTCCTTTTTACATGGTAGACTATTGAATATTGTTAAACTATTGAAAGGATGGACAGCGAAAGATCTGAAGTTTTATGCCACAACTGGTCCAGTTTTTCCTTTAACAACATGGTCTAGAACAACATTGCTGGATATTGGAGATACTAGAGAAGTGAGGTTTCACTCTGTTTCACTGATGATTCACTTCATGTTACATTTACCCCATACATAAGTAAGATATTAGTAATAAGGGAAATTGGGTATGGTGTACATGGCTATTATCTTCACAATTTTTCTGTAAATCTGGAACTAATCTAAAATAAAAAAATATCCATTAAAACAACACTCCGAAACCTAGGAAATGGTAGCAACTGATCATAGTGGAATGGACCACTGAAATGACGGGGGAGTATGGGAATTGTCTTAGAGGAAACACCACCTCCCTGCCATATGCTGGACTATAATGGAACTGGAGGAAATGAGATAGAGAGCTCAGTTTGGGAAAAATTTTAGGAGTTAAGAGGGAGGTCTCTGTTCTATGACCAGTGTCTGAGATTTCTGCATCCTCTTACACCCTCGCGACCTCCTGGATGGTGAAGCTGAGGCTTTGTGATTTCAAGCCACAGCATGGCAACCACTGATTTTGGGCAACCAGAGCTGAGGTGAGTGGCTCCTCATTGATCTAAAGAGTATATGTAGAGGCCAGGAGCCTTTGAGTAGTGTCTGTTGCCTCAAGATAGCGAAACTTAATAAGACGATATTGTAGACTAGTAGAGATAAGGAATAAGACTCCAAACACAAGGATGGATGAAGAAACTGCAAGTCCAAAGTGAATTTATGTTTGTATTTTGGAGGGGGGGTGTGATGGATGTTGGTGGTCGCAGTCATGAGGAACAGGGTGTTGTGATAGTGCTGGCAGTGTATAATAATGAATTTGATTTCCTTTTTACGTGGTAGACTATTTAATACTGTTAAACTATTGAAAGTATGGTCAACTCAAGATCTGAACATTTATGCCACAAGTGTTTCAGTTTTTCCTTTAACAACTTGGTCTAGAACAGCAATGCTGGATATTGGAGATACTAGGGAAGAGAGGTTTCACTTTAACAGTTTCACTGATGATTCACTTCATGTTACATTTGCCCCATACATATGTAAGATATTAGTAATAAGGGAAGTTGGGTATGGTGTACATTGTTATTATCTTCACAATATTTCTGTAAATCTGGAACTACTCAAAAATAAAACATCCATTAAAACAACACTCAAAATCCTAGGAAATGGTAGCAACTGAACATAGTGGAAGGGACCACTGAAATGACGGGGGAGTATGGGAATTGTCTTAGAGGAAACACCATCCCCTTGCCATATGCTGGACTTTAATGGAAGTAGAGGAAATGAGAGAGAGAGAGAGGTCAGTTTGGTTAAATTTCTAGGAGTTAAGAGGAAGGTCTCTGTTCTATAACCAGAGTGTCTGAATTTTCTGCATCCTCTGCCACCCCTGCCCCTCCTGGATGGTGAAGCTAAGGCTTTGTGATGTCAAGCCACACCATGGCAACCACTGATTTTGGGCTGCCAGAGCTGAAGTGATTGGCTCCTCATTAACCAAAAGAGTATATGTAGAGGCCAGGACCCTTTGAGTAGTGTCTGTTGCCTCAAGATAGCGAAACTTAATAAGACGATATTGTTGACTAGTAGAGATAAGGAATAAGACTCCAAACACAAGGATGGATGAAGAAACTGCAAGTCCATAAGTGAATTTGTGTTTGTATTTTGGAGGGGGTGTGTAATGGATGGTGGTGGTCGCAGTCATGAGGAACAAAGTGTTGTGTTAGGGCTGGCAGTGTATTATAATGAATTTGATTTCCTTTTTACATGGCAGACTATTGAATATTGTTAAACTATTGAAAGGATGGGCAGCTCAAGATGTGAAGTTTTAAGCCACAACTGGTACAGTATTTTTTATAACATCATGGTCTAGAACAGCATTGTTGGATATTCGCGATACTAGAGAAGTGAGGTTTGCCTCTGTTTCACTGATGGGGAGGGATATAAGAATGGGGCAGGCATGTGAAAAGGGAGTAATGTAGACTTTTTAGTTGTGGCACCAGACAAGACATTCCATAATGAGCCAGGCCCTTAGAATAAGGACCAGGAGAAGTCTGAATGGGGATTTTTTTTCTCAACACTTTCTCATACTGGCAAGGAATAAAGAAGCTGATGTTTAATTTAGGTTTGGATTGGGGGTGTGGGATGGGTGGTGGTGGTCGCAGTCATGAGGAACAGGGTGTTGTGTTAGTGCTGGCAGTGTATAATAATGAACTTGAATTCCTTTTTACATGGTAGACTATTGAATATTGTTAAACTATTGAAAGGATGGTCAGCGCAAGATCTGAAGTTTTATGCCACAACTGGTCCAGTTTTTCCTTTAACAACATGGTCTAGAACAGCATTGCTGGATATTGGAGATACTAGAGAAGTGAGGTTTCACTCTGTTTCACTGATGATTCACTTCATGTTACATTTACCCCATACATAAGTAAGATATTAGTAATAAGGGAAATTGGGTATGGTGTACATGGCTATTATCTTCACAATTTTTCTGTAAATCTGGAACTAATCTAAAATAAAAAAAATCCATTAAAACAACACTCCGAAACCTAGGAAATGGTAGCAACTGATCAGAGTGGAATGGACCACTGAAATGACGGGGGAGTATGGGAATTGTCTTAGAGGAAACACCACCTCCCTGCCATATGCTGGACTATAATGGAACTGGAGGAAATGAGATAGAGAGCTCAGTTTGGGAAAAATTTTAGGAGTTAAGAGGGAGGTCTCTGTTCTATGACCAGTGTCTGAGATTTCTGCATCCTCTTACACCCTCGCAACCTCCTGGATGGTGAAGCTGAGGCTTTGTGATTTCAAGCCACAGCATGTTAACCACTGATTTTGGGCAACCAGAGCTGAAGTGAGTGGCTCCTCATTAATCTAAAGAGTATATGTAGAGGCCAGGAGCCTTTGAGTAGTGTCTGTTGCCTCAAGATAGCGAAACTTAATAAGACGATATTGTAGACTAGTAGAGATAAGGAATAAGACTCCAAACACAAGGATGGATGAAGAAACTGCAAGTCCATAAGTGAATTTGTGTTTGTATTTTGGAGGGGGTGTGTAATGGATGGTGGTGGTCGCAGTCATGAGGAACAAAGTGTTGTGTTAGGGCTGGCAGTGTATTATAATGAATTTGATTTCCTTTTTACATGGCAGACTATTGAATATTGTTAAACTATTGAAAGGATGGGCAGCTCAAGATGTGAAGTTTTAAGCCACAACTGGTACAGTATTTTTTATAACATCATGGTCTAGAACAGCATTGTTGGATATTGGCGATACTAGAGAAGTGAGGTTTGCCTCTGTTTCACTGATGGGGAGGGATATAAGAAGGGGGCAGGCATGTGAAAAGGGAGTAATGTAGACTTTTTAGTTGTGGCACCAGACAAGACATTCCATAATGAGCCAGGCCCTTAGAATAAGGACCAGGAGAAGTCTGAATGGGGATTTTTTTTCTCAACACTTTCTCATACTGGCAAGGAATAAAGAAGCTGATGTTTAATTTAGGTTTGGATTGGGGGTGTGGGATGGGTGGTGGTGGTCGCAGTCATGAGGAACAGGGTGTTGTGTTAGTGCTGGCAGTGTATAATAATGAACTTGAATTCCTTTTTACATGGTAGACTATTGAATATTGTTAAACTATTGAAAGGATGGTCAGCGCAAGATCTGAAGTTTTATGCCACAACTGGTCCAGTTTTTCCTTTAACAACATGGTCTAGAACAGCATTGCTGGATATTGGAGATACTAGAGAAGGGAGGTTTCACTCTGTTTCACTGATGATTCACTTCATGTTACATTTACCCCATACATAAGTAAGATATTAGTAATAAGGGAAATTGGGTATGGTGTACATGGCTATTATCTTCACAATTTTTCTGTAAATCTGGAACTAATCTAAAATAAAAAAAATCCATTAAAACAACACTCCGAAACCTAGGAAATGGTAGCAACTGATCAGAGTGGAATGGACCACTGAAATGACGGGGGAGTATGGGAATTGTCTTAGAGGAAACACCACCTCCCTGCCATATGCTGGACTATAATGGAACTGGAGGAAATGAGATAGAGAGCTCAGTTTGGGAAAAATTTTAGGAGTTAAGAGGGAGGTCTCTGTTCTATGACCAGTGTCTGAGATTTCTGCATCCTCTTACACCCTCGCAACCTCCTGGATGGTGAAGCTGAGGCTTTGTGATTTCAAGCCACAGCATGTTAACCACTGATTTTGGGCAACCAGAGCTGAAGTGAGTGGCTCCTCATTAATCTAAAGAGTATATGTAGAGGCCAGGAGCCTTTGAGTAGTGTCTGTTGCCTCAAGATAGCGAAACTTAATAAGACGATATTGTAGACTAGTAGAGATAAGGAATAAGACTCCAAACACAAGGATGGATGAAGAAACTGCAAGTCCATAAGTGAATTTGTGTTTGTATTTTGGAGGGGGTGTGTAATGGATGGTGGTGGTCGCAGTCATGAGGAACAAAGTGTTGTGTTAGGGCTGGCAGTGTATTATAATGAATTTGATTTCCTTTTTACATGGCAGACTATTGAATATTGTTAAACTATTGAAAGGATGGGCAGCTCAAGATGTGAAGTTTTAAGCCACAACTGGTACAGTATTTTTTATAACATCATGGTCTAGAACAGCATTGTTGGATATTGGCGATACTAGAGAAGTGAGGTTTGCCTCTGTTTCACTGATGGGGAGGGATATAAGAAGGGGGCAGGCATGTGAAAAGGGAGTAATGTAGACTTTTTAGTTGTGGCACCAGACAAGACATTCCATAATGAGCCAGGCCCTTAGAATAAGGACCAGGAGAAGTCTGAATGGGGATTTTTTTTCTCAACACTTTCTCATACTGGCAAGGAATAAAGAAGCTGATGTTTAATTTAGGTTTGGATTGGGGGTGTGGGATGGGTGGTGGTGGTCGCAGTCATGAGGAACAGGGTGTTGTGTTAGTGCTGGCAGTGTATAATAATGAAATTGATTTCCTTTTTACATGGTAGACTATTGAATATTGTTAAACTATTGAAAGGATGGTCAGCGCAAGATCTGAAGTTTTATGCCACAACTGGTCCAGTTTTTCCTTTAACAACATGGTCTAGAACAGCATTGCTGGATATTGGAGATACTAGAGAAGTGAGGTTTCACTCTATTTCACTGATGATTCACTTCATGTTACATTTACCCCATACATAAGTAAGATATTAGTAATAAGGGAAATTGGGTATGGTGTACATGGCTATTATCTTCACAATTTTTCTGTAAATCTGGAACTAATCTAAAATAAAAAAAATCCATTAAAACAACACTCCGAAACCTAGGAAATGGTAGCAACTGATCAGAGTGGAATGGACCACTGAAATGACGGGGGAGTATGGGAATTGTCTTAGAGGAAACACCACCTCCCTGCCATATGCTGGACTATAATGGAACTGGAGGAAATGAGATAGAGAGCTCAGTTTGGGAAAAATTTTAGGAGTTAAGAGGGAGGTCTCTGTTCTATGACCAGTGTCTGAGATTTCTGCATCCTCTTACACCCTCGCAACCTCCTGGATGGTGAAGCTGAGGCTTTGTGATGTCAAGCCACACCATGGCAACCACTGATTTTGGGCTGCCAGAGCTGAAGTGAGTGGCTCCTCATTAACCAAAAGAGTATATGTAGAGGCCAGGACCCTTTGAGTAGTGTCTGTTGCCTCAAGATAGCGAAACTTAATAAGACGACATTGTAGACTAGTAGAGATAAGGAATAAGACTCCAAACACAAGGATGGATGAAGAAACTGCAAGTCCATAAGTGAATTTATGTTTGTATTTTGGAGGGGGGGTGTGATGGATGTTGGTGGTCGCAGTCATGAGGAACAGGGTGTTGTGATAGTGCTGGCAGTGTATAATAATGAATTTGATTTCCTTTTTACATGGTAGACTATTTAATACTGTTAAACTATTGAAAGTATGGTCAACTCCAGATCTGAACATTTATGCCACAAGTGTTTCAGTTTTTCCTTTACCAACTTGATCTAGAACAGCAATGCTGGATATTGGAGATACTAGAGAAGTGAGGTTTCACTTTAACAGTTTCACTGATGATTCACTTCATGTTACATTTGCCCCATACATATGTAAGATATTAGTAATAAGGGAAATTGGGTATGGTGTACATGACTATTATCTTCACAATTTTTCTGTAAATCTGGAACTAATCTAAAATAAAAAAAATCCATTAAAACAACACTCCGAAACCTAGGAAATGGTAGCAACTGATCATAGTGGAATGGACCACTGAAATGACGGGGGAGTATGGGAATTGTCTTAGAGGAAACACCACCTCCCTGCCATATGCTGGACTATAATGGAACTGGAGGAAATGACATAGAGAGCTCAGTTTGGGAAAAATTTTAGGAGTTAAGAGGGAGGTCTCTGTTCTATGACCAGTGTCTGAGATTTCTGCATCCTCTTACACCCTCGCGACCTCCTGGATGGTGAAGCTGAGGCTTTGTGATTTCAAGCCACAGCATGACAACCACTGATTTTGGGCAACCAGAGCTGAAGTGAGTGGCTCCTCATTAATCTAAAGAGTATATGTAGAGGCCAGGAGCCTTTGAGTAGTGTCTGTTGCCTCAAGATAGCGAAACTTAATAAGACGATATTGTAGACTAGTAGAGATAAGGAATAAGACTCCAAACACAAGGATGGATGAAGAAACTGCAAGTCCATAAGTGAATTTATGTTTGTATTTTGGAGGGGGGGTGTGATGGATGTTGGTGGTCGCAGTCATGAGGAACAGGGTGTTGTGATAGTGCTGGAAGTGTATAATAATGAATTTGATTTCCTTTTTACAAGGTAGACTATTTAATACTGTTAAACTATTGGAAGTATGGTCAACTCAAGATCTGAACATTTATGCCACAAGTGTTTCAGTTTTTCCTTTAACAACTTGGTCTAGAACAGCAATGCTGGATATTGGAGATACTAGAGAAGTGAGGTTTCACTTTAACAGTTTCACTGATGATTCACTTCATGTTACATTTGCCCCATACATATGTAAGATATTAGTAATAAGGGAAGTTGGGTATGGTGTACATTGTTATTATCTTCAAAATATTTCTGTAAATCTGGAACTACTCAAAAATAAAACATCCATTAAAACAACACTCAAAATCCTAGGAAATGGTAGCAACTGATCATAGTGGAAGGGACCACTGAAATGACGGGGGAGTATGGGAATTGTCTTAGAGGAAACACCACCTCCTTGCTATATGCTGGACTTTAATGGAAGTAGA
Source organism: Myotis nattereri (assembly GCF_964212035.1). Classification (NCBI taxonomy): domain Eukaryota; kingdom Metazoa; phylum Chordata; class Mammalia; order Chiroptera; family Vespertilionidae; genus Myotis; species Myotis nattereri. The sequence goes on along the minus strand of NC_138091.1, from coordinate 8,726,765 downwards.
GGAAATGAGAGAGAGAGAGAGGTCAGTTTGGTTAAATTTCTAGGAGTTAAGAGGAAGGTCTCTGTTCTATAACCAGAGTGTCTGAATTTTCTGCATCCTCTGCCACCCCCGCCCCTCCTGGATGGTGAAGCTGAGGCTTTGTGATGTCAAGCCACACCATGGCAACCACTGATTTTGGGCTGCCAGAGCTGAAGTAAGTGGCTCCTCATTAACCAAAAGAGTATATGTAGAGGCCAGGACCCTTTGAGTAGTGTCTGTTGCCTCAAGATAGCGAAACTTAATAAGACGATATTGTAGACTAGTAGAGATAAGGAATAAGACTCCAAACACAAGGATGGATGAAGAAACTGCAAGTCCATAAGTGAATTTATGTTTGTATTTTGGAGGGGGTGTGTGATGGATGTTGGTGGTCGCAGTCATGAGGAACAGGGTGTTGTGATAGTGCTGGCAGTGTATAATAATGAATTTGATTTCCTTTTTACATGGTAGACTATTTAATACTGTTAAACTATTGGAAGTATGGTCAACTCAAGATCTGAACATTTATGCCACAAGTGTTTCAGTTTTTCCTTTAACAACTTGGTCTAGAACAGCAATGCTGGATACTGGAGATACTAGAGAAGTGAGGTTTCACTTTAACAGTTTCACTGATGATTCACTTCATGTTACATTTGCCCCATACATATGTAAGATATTAGTAATAAGGGAAATTGGGTATGGTGTACATTGTTATTATCTTCACAATATTTCTGTAAATCTGGAACTACTCAAAAATAAAACATCCATTAAAACAACACTCAAAATCCTAGGAAATGGTAGCAACTGATCATAGTGGAAGGGACCACTGAAATGACGGGGGAGTATGGGAATTGTCTTAGAGGAAACACCACCTCCTTGCTATATGCTGGACTTTAATGGAAGTAGAGGAAATGAGAGAGAGAGAGAGGTCAGTTTGGTTAAATTTCTAGGAGTTAAGAGGAAGGTCTCTGTTCTATAACCAGAGTGTCTGAATTTTCTGCATCCTCTGCCACCCCCGCCCCTCCTGGATGGTGAAGCTGAGGCTTTGTGATGTCAAGCCACACCATGGCAACCACTGATTTTGGGCTGCCAGAGCTGAAGTAAGTGGCTCCTCATTAACCAAAGAGTATATGTAGAGGCCAGGACCCTTTGAGTAGTGTCTGTTGCCTCAAGATAGCGAAACTTAATAAGACGATATTGTAGACTAGTAGAGATAAGGAATAAGACTCCAAACACAAGGATGGATGAAGAAACTGCAAGTCCATAAGTGAATTCGTGTTTGTATTTTGGAGGGGGTGTGTGATGGATGGTGGTGGTCGCAGTCATGAGGATCAAAGTGTTGTGTTAGGGCTGGCAGTGTGTTATAATGAATTTGATTTCCTTTTTACATGGCAGACTATTGAATATTGTTAAACTATTGAAAGGATGGGCAGCTCAAGATGTGAAGTTTTAAGCCACAACTGGTACAGTATTTTTTATAACATCATGGTCTAGAACAGCATTGTTGGATATTGGCGATACTAGAGAAGTGAGGTTTGCCTCTGTTTCACTGATGGGGAGGGATATAAGAAGGGGGCAGGCATGTGAAAAGGGAGTAATGTAGACTTTTTAGTTGTGGCACCAGACAAGACATTCCATAATGAGCCAGGCCCTTAGAATAAGGACCAGGAGAAGTCTGAATGGGGATTTTTTTTCTCAACACTTTCTCATAATGGCAAGGAATAAAGAAGCTGATGTTTAATTTAGGTTTGGATTGGGGGTGAGGGATGGGTGGTGGTGGTCTCAGTCATGAGGAACAGGGTGTTGTGTTAGTGCTGGCAGTGTATAATAATGAAGTTGATTTCCTTATTACATGGTAGACTATTGAATATTGTTAAACTATTGAAAGGATGGTCAGCGCAAGATCTGAAGTTTTATGCCACAATTGGTCCAGTTTTTCCTTTAACAACATGGTCTAGAACAGCATTGCTGGATATTGGAGATACTAGAGAAGTGAGGTTTCACTCTGTTTCACTGATGATTCACTTCATGTTACATTTACCCCATACATAAGTAAGATATTAGTAATAAGGGAAATTGGGTATGGTGTACATGGCTATTATCTTCACAATTTTTCTGTAAATCTGGAACTAATCTAAAATAAAAAAAATCCATTAAAACAACACTCCGAAACCTAGGAAATGGTAGCAACTGATCATAGTGGAATGGACCACTGAAATGACGGGGGAGTATGGGAATTGTCTTAGAGGAAACACCACCTCCCTGCCATATGCTGGACTATAATGGAACTGGAGGAAATGAGATAGAGAGCTCAGTTTGGGAAAAATTTTAGGAGTTAAGAGGGAGTTCTCTGTTCTATGACCAGTGTCTGAAATTTCTGTATCCTCTTACGCCCTCGCAACCTCCTGGATGGTGAAGCTGAGGCTTTGTGATTTCAAGCCACAGCATGTTAACCACTGATTTTGGGCAACCAGAGCTGAAGTGAGTGGCTCCTCATTAATCTAGGAGTATATGTAGAGGCCAGGAGCCTTTGAGTAGTGTCTGTTGCCTCAAGATAGCGAAACTTAATAAGACGATATTGTAGACTAGTAGAGATAAGGAATAAGACTCCAAACACAAGGATGGATGAAGAAACTGCAAGTCCATAAGTGAATTCGTGTTTGTATTTTGGAGGGGGTGTGTGATGGATGGTGGTGGTCGCAGTCATGAGGAACAAAGTGTTGTGTTAGGGCTGGCAGTGTATTATAATGAATTTGATTTCCTTTTTACATGGCAGACTATTGAATATTGTTAAACTATTGAAAGGATGGGCAGCTCAAGATGTGAAGTTTTAAGCCACAACTGGTACAGTATTTTTTATAACATCATGGTCTAGAACAGCATTGTTGGATATTGGCGATACTAGAGAAGTGAGGTTTGCCTCTGTTTCACTGATGGGGAGGGATATAAGAAGGGGGCAGGCATGTGAAAAGGGAGTAATGTAGACTTTTTAGTTGTGGCACCAGACAGGACATTCCATAATGAGCCAGGCCCTTAGAATAAGGACCAGGAGAAGTCTGAATGGGGATTTTTTTTCTCAACACTTTCTCATACTGGCAAGGAATAAAGAAGCTGATGTTTAATTTAGGTTTGGATTGGGGGTGTGGGATGGGTGGTGGTGGTCGCAGTCATGAGGAACAGGGTGTTGTGTTAGTGCTGGCAGTGTATAATAATGAAGTTGATTTCCTTTTTACATGGTAGACTATTGAATATTGTTAAACTATTGAAAGGATGGACAGCGAAAGATCTGAAGTTTTATGCCACAACTGGTCCAGTTTTTCCTTTAACAACATGGTCTAGAACAACATTGCTGGATATTGGAGATACTAGAGAAGTGAGGTTTCACTCTGTTTCACTGATGATTCACTTCATGTTACATTTACCCCATACATAAGTAAGATATTAGTAATAAGGGAAATTGGGTATGGTGTACATGGCTATTATCTTCACAATTTTTCTGTAAATCTGGAACTAATCTAAAATAAAAAAAAATCCATTAAAACAACACTCCGAAACCTAGGAAATGGTAGCAACTGATCATAGTGGAATGGACCACTGAAATGACGGGGGAGTATTGGAATTGTCTTAGAGGAAACACCACCTCCCTGCCATATGCTGGACTATAATGGAACTGGAGGAAATGAGATAGGGAGCTCAGTTTGGGAAAAATTTTAGGAGTTAAGAGGGAGTTCTCTGTTCTATGACCAGTGTCTGAGATTTGTGCATCCTCTTACACCCTCGCAACCTCCTGGATGGTGAAGCTGAGGCTTTGTGATTTCAAGCCACAGCATGTTAACCACTGATTTTGGGCAACCAGAGCTGAAGTGAGTGGCTCCTCATTAATCTAGGAGTATATGTAGAGGCCAGGAGCCTTTGAGTAGTGTCTGTTGCCTCAAGATTGCGAAACTTAATAAGACGATATTGTAGACTAGTAGAGATAAGGAATAAGACTCCAAACACAAGGATGGATGAAGAAACTGCAAGTCCATAAGTGAATTTATGTTTGTATTTTGGAGGGGGGATGTGATGGATGTTGGTGGTCGCAGTCATGAGGAACAGGGTGTTGTGATAGTGCTGGCAGTGTATAATAATGAATTTGATTTCCTTTTTACATGGTAGACTATTTAATACTGTTAAACTATTGAAAGTATGGTCAACTCAAGATCTGAACATTTATGCCACAAGTGTTTCAGTTTTTCCTTTACCAACTTGATCTAGAACAGCAATGCTGGATATTGGAGATACTAGAGAAGTGAGGTTTCACTTTAACAGTTTCACTGATGATTCACTTCATGTTACATTTGCCCCATACATATGTAAGATATTAGTAATAAGGGAAATTGGGTATGGTGTACATGGCTATTATCTTCACAATTTTTCTGTAAATCTGGAACTAATCTAAAATAAAAAAAATCCATTAAAACAACACTCCGAAACCTAGGAAATGGTAGCAACTGATCATAGTGGAAGGGACCACTGAAATGACGGGGGAGTATGGGAATTGTCTTAGAGGAAACACCACCTCCCTGCCATATGCTGGACTATAATGGAACTGGAGGAAATGAGATAGAGAGCTCAGTTTGGGAAAAATTTTAGGAGTTAAGAGGGAGGTCTCTGTTCTATGACCAGTGTCTGAGATTTCTGCATCCTCTTATACCCTCACGACCTCCTGGATGGTGAAGCTGAGGCTTTGTGATTTCATGCCACAACATGGCAACCACTGATTTTGGGCAACCAGAGCTGAAGTGAGTGGCTCCTCATTAATCGAAAGAGTATATGTAGAGGCAAGGAGCCTTTGAGTAGTGTCTGTTACCTCAAGATAGCGAAACTTAATAAGACGATATTGTAGACTAGTAGAGATAAGGAATAAGACTCCAAACACAAGGATGGATGAAGAAAGTGCAAGTCCATAAGTGAATTTATGTTTGTATTTTGGAGGGGGGGTGTGATGGATGTTGGTGGTCGCAGTCATGAGGAACAGGGTGTTGTGATAGTGCTGGCAGTGTATAATAATGAATTTGATTTCCTTTTTACATGGTAGACTATTTAATACTGTTAAACTATTGAAAGTATGGTCAACTCAAGATCTGAACATTTATGCCACAAGTGTTTCAGTTTTTCCTTTAACAACTTGGTCTAGAACAGCAATGCTGGATATTGGAGATACTAGAGAAGTGAGGTTTCACTTTAACAGTTTCACTGATGATTCACTTCATGTTACATTTGCCCCATACATATGTAAGATATTAGTAATAAGGGAAGTTGGGTATGGTGTACATTGTTATTATCTTCACAATATTTCTGTAAATCTGGAACTACTCAAAAATAAAACATCCATTAAAACAACACTCAAAATCCTAGGAAATGGTAGCAACTGATCATAGTGGAAGGGACCACTGAAATGACGGGGGAGTATGGGAATTGTCTTAGAGGAAACACCACCTCCTTGCCATATGCTGGGCTTTAATGGAAGTAGAGGAAATGAGAGAGAGGGAGAGGTCAGTTTGGTTAAATTTCTAGGAGTTAAGAGGAAGGTCTCTGTTCTATAACCAGAGTGTCTGAATTTTCTGCATCCTCTTATACCCTCACGACCTCCTGGATGGTGAAGCTGAGGCTTTGTGATGTCAAGCCACACCATGGCAACCACTGATTTTGGGCTGCCAGAGCTGAAGTGAGTGGCTCCTCATTAACCAAAAGAGTATATGTAGAGGCCAGGACCCTTTGAGTAGTGTCTGTTGCCTCAAGATAGCGAAACTTAATAAGACGACATTGTAGACTAGTAGAGATAAGGAATAAGACTCCAAACACAAGGATGGATGAAGAAACTGCAAGTCCATAAGTGAATTTATGTTTGTATTTTGGAGGGGGGGTGTGATGGATGTTGGTGGTCGCAGTCATGAGGAACAGGGTGTTGTGATAGTGCTGGCAGTGTATAATAATGAATTTGATTTCCTTTTTACATGGTAGACTATTTAATACTGTTAAACTATTGAAAGTATGGTCAACTCAAGATCTGAACATTTATGCCACAAGTGTTTCAGTTTTTCCTTTACCAACTTGATCTAGAACAGCAATGCTGGATATTGGAGATACTAGAGAAGTGAGGTTTCACTTTAACAGTTTCACTGATGATTCACTTCATGTTACATTTGCCCCATACATATGTAAGATATTAGTAATAAGGGAAATTGGGTATGGTGTACATGGCTATTATCTTCACAATTTTTCTGTAAATCTGGAACTAATCTAAAATAAAAAAAATCCATTAAAACAACACTCCGAAACCTAGGAAATGGTAGCAACTGATCATAGTGGAATGGACCACTGAAATGACGGGGGAGTATGGGAATTGTCTTAGAGGAAACACCACCTCCCTGCCATATGCTGGACTATAATGGAACTGGAGGAAATGAGATAGAGAGCTCAGTTTGGGAAAAATTTTAGGAGTTAAGAGGGAGGTCTCTGTTCTATGACCAGTGTCTGAGATTTCTGCATCCTCTTACACCCTCGCGACCTCCTGGATGGTGAAGCTGAGGCTTTGTGATTTCAAGCCACAGCATGGCAACCACTGATTTTGGGCAACCAGAGCTGAGGTGAGTGGCTCCTCATTGATCTAAAGAGTATATGTAGAGGCCAGGAGCCTTTGAGTAGTGTCTGTTGCCTCAAGATAGCGAAACTTAATAAGACGATATTGTAGACTAGTAGAGATAAGGAATAAGACTCCAAACACAAGGATGGATGAAGAAACTGCAAGTCCAAAGTGAATTTATGTTTGTATTTTGGAGGGGGGGTGTGATGGATGTTGGTGGTCGCAGTCATGAGGAACAGGGTGTTGTGATAGTGCTGGCAGTGTATAATAATGAATTTGATTTCCTTTTTACAAGGTAGACTATTTAATACTGTTAAACTATTGAAAGTATGGTCAACTCAAGATCTGAACATTTATGCCACAAGTGTTTCAGTTTTTCCTTTAACAACTTGGTCTAGAACAGCAATGCTGGATATTGGAGATACTAGGGAAGAGAGGTTTCACTTTAACAGTTTCACTGATGATTCACTTCATGTTACATTTGCCCCATACATATGTAAGATATTAGTAATAAGGGAAATTGGGCATGGTGTACATGGCTATGATCTTCACAATTTTTCTGTAAATCTGGAACTAATCTAAAATAAAAAAAATCCATTAAAACAACACTCCGAAACCTAGGAAATGGTAGCAACTTATCATAGTGGAATGGACCACTGAAATGACGGGGGAGTATGGGAATTGTCTTAGAGGAAACACCACCTCCCTGCCATATGCTGGACTATAATGGAACTGGAGGAAATGAGATAGAGAGCTCAGTTTGGGAAAAATTTTAGGAGTTAAGAGGGAGGTCTCTGTTCTATGACCAGTGTCTGAGATTTCTGCATCCTCTTATACCCTCACGACCTCCTGGATGGTGAAGCTGAGGCTTTGTGATTTCATGCCACAGCATGGCAACCACTGATTTTGGGCAACCAGAGCTGAAGTGAGTGGCTCCTCATTAATCTAAAGAGTATATGTAGAGGCAAGGAGCCTTTGAGTAGTGTCTGTTACCTCAAGATAGCGAAACTTAATAAGACGATATTGTAGACTAGTAGAGATAAGGAATAAGACTCCAAACACCAGGATGGATGAAGAAAGTGCAAGTCCATAAGTGAATTTATGTTTGTATTTTGGAGGGGGGGTGTGATGCATGTTGGTGGTCGCAGTCATGAGGAACAGGGTGTTGTGATAGTGCTGGCAGTGTATAATAATGAATTTGATTTCCTTTTTACATGGTAGACTATTTAATACTGTTAAACTATTGAAAGTATGGTCAACTCAAGATCTGAACATTTATGCCACAAGTGTTTCAGTTTTTCCTTTAACAACTTGGTCTAGAACAGCAATGCTGGATATTGGAGATACTAGAGAAGTGAGGTTTCACTTTAACAGTTTCACTGATGATTCACTTCATGTTACATTTGCCCCATACATATGTAAGATATTAGTAATAAGGGAAGTTGGGTATGGTGTACATTGTTATTATCTTCACAATATTTCTGTAAATCTGGAACTACTCAAAAATAAAACATCCATTAAAACAACACTCAAAATCCTAGGAAATGGTAGCAACTGATCATAGTGGAAGGGACCACTGAAATGACGGGGGAGTATGGGAATTGTCTTAGAGGAAACACCACCTCCTTGCCATATGCTGGGCTTTAATGGAAGTAGAGGAAATGAGAGAGAGAGAGAGGTCAGTTTGGTTAAATTTCTAGGAGTTAAGAGGAAGGTCTCTGTTCTATAACCAGAGTGTCTGAATTTTCTACATCCTCTTATACCCTCACGACCTCCTGGATGGTGAAGCTGAGGCTTTGTGATGTCAAGCCACACCATGGCAACCACTGATTTTGGGCTGCCAGAGCTGAAGTGAGTGGCTCCTCATTAACCAAAAGAGTATATGTAGAGGCCAGGACCCTTTGAGTAGTGTCTGTTGCCTCAAGATAGCGAAACTTAATAAGACGACATTGTAGACTAGTAGAGATAAGGAATAAGACTCCAAACACAAGGATGGATGAAGAAACTGCAAGTCCATAAGTGAATTTATGTTTGTATTTTGGAGGGGGGGTGTGATGGATGTTGGTGGTCGCAGTCATGAGGAACAGGGTGTTGTGATAGTGCTGGCAGTGTATAATAATGAATTTGATTTCCTTTTTACATGGTAGACTATTTAATACTGTTAAACTATTGAAAGTATGGTCAACTCCAGATCTGAACATTTATGCCACAAGTGTTTCAGTTTTTCCTTTACCAACTTGATCTAGAACAGCAATGCTGGATATTGGAGATACTAGAGAAGTGAGGTTTCACTTTAACAGTTTCACTGATGATTCACTTCATGTTACATTTGCCCCATACATATGTAAGATATTAGTAATAAGGGAAATTGGGTATGGTGTACATGACTATTATCTTCACAATTTTTCTGTAAATCTGGAACTAATCTAAAATAAAAAAAATCCATTAAAACAACACTCCGAAACCTAGGAAATGGTAGCAACTGATCATAGTGGAATGGACCACTGAAATGACGGGGGAGTATGGGAATTGTCTTAGAGGAAACACCACCTCCCTGCCATATGCTGGACTATAATGGAACTGGAGGAAATGAGATAGAGAGCTCAGTTTGGGAAAAATTTTAGGAGTTAAGAGGGAGGTCTCTGTTCTATGACCAGTGTCTGAGATTTCTGCATCCTCTTACACCCTCGCGACCTCCTGGATGGTGAAGCTGAGGCTTTGTGATTTCAAGCCACAGCATGACAACCACTGATTTTGGGCAACCAGAGCTGAGGTGAGTGGCTCCTCATTGATCTAAAGAGTATATGTAGAGGCCAGGAGCCTTTGAGTAGTGTCTGTTGCCTCAAGATAGCGAAACTTAATAAGACGATATTGTAGACTAGTAGAGATAAGGAATAAGACTCCAAACACAAGGATGGATGAAGAAACTGCAAGTCCAAAGTGAATTTATGTTTGTATTTTGGAGGGGGGGTGTGATGGATGTTGGTGGTCGCAGTCATGAGGAACAGGGTGTTGTGATAGTGCTGGCAGTGTATAATAATGAATTTGATTTCCTTTTTACAAGGTAGACTATTTAATACTGTTAAACTATTGAAAGTATGGTCAACTCAAGATCTGAACATTTATGCCACAAGTGTTTCAGTTTTTCCTTTAACAACTTGGTCTAGAACAGCAATGCTGGATATTGGAGATACTAGGGAAGAGAGGTTTCACTTTAACAGTTTCACTGATGATTCACTTCATGTTACATTTGCCCCATACATATGTAAGATATTAGTAATAAGGGAAATTGGGCATGGTGTACATGGCTATGATCTTCACAATTTTTCTGTAAATCTGGAACTAATCTAAAATAAAAAAAATCCATTAAAACAACACTCCGAAACCTAGGAAATGGTAGCAACTTATCATAGTGGAATGGACCACTGAAATGACGGGGGAGTATGGGAATTGTCTTAGAGGAAACACCACCTCCCTGCCATATGCTGGACTATAATGGAACTGGAGGAAATGAGATAGAGAGCTCAGTTTGGGAAAAATTTTAGGAGTTAAGAGGGAGGTCTCTGTTCTATGACCAGTGTCTGAGATTTCTGCATCCTCTTATACCCTCACGACCTCCTGGATGGTGAAGCTGAGGCTTTGTGATTTCATGCCACAGCATGGCAACCACTGATTTTGGGCAACCAGAGCTGAAGTGAGTGGCTCCTCATTAATCTAAAGAGTATATGTAGAGGCAAGGAGCCTTTGAGTAGTGTCTGTTACCTCAAGATAGCGAAACTTAATAAGACGATATTGTAGACTAGTAGAGATAAGGAATAAGACTCCAAACACCAGGATGGATGAAGAAAGTGCAAGTCCATAAGTGAATTTATGTTTGTATTTTGGAGGGGGGGTGTGATGCATGTTGGTGGTCGCAGTCATGAGGAACAGGGTGTTGTGATAGTGCTGGCAGTGTATAATAATGAATTTGATTTCCTTTTTACATGGTAGACTATTTAATACTGTTAAACTATTGAAAGTATGGTCAACTCAAGATCTGAACATTTATGCCACAAGTGTTTCAGTTTTTCCTTTAACAACTTGGTCTAGAACAGCAATGCTGGATATTGGAGATACTAGAGAAGTGAGGTTTCACTTTAACAGTTTCACTGATGATTCACTTCATGTTACATTTGCCCCATACATATGTAAGATATTAGTAATAAGGGAAGTTGGGTATGGTGTACATTGTTATTATCTTCACAATATTTCTGTAAATCTGGAACTACTCAAAAATAAAACATCCATTAAAACAACACTCAAAATCCTAGGAAATGGTAGCAACTGATCATAGTGGAAGGGACCACTGAAATGACGGGGGAGTATGGGAATTGTCTTAGAGGAAACACCACCTCCTTGCCATATGCTGGGCTTTAATGGAAGTAGAGGAAATGAGAGAGAGAGAGAGGTCAGTTTGGTTAAATTTCTAGGAGTTAAGAGGAAGGTCTCTGTTCTATAACCAGAGTGTCTGAATTTTCTACATCCTCTTATACCCTCACGACCTCCTGGATGGTGAAGCTGAGGCTTTGTGATGTCAAGCCACACCATGGCAACCACTGATTTTGGGCTGCCAGAGCTGAAGTGAGTGGCTCCTCATTAACCAAAAGAGTATATGTAGAGGCCAGGACCCTTTGAGTAGTGTCTGTTGCCTCAAGATAGCGAAACTTAATAAGACGACATTGTAGACTAGTAGAGATAAGGAATAAGACTCCAAACACAAGGATGGATGAAGAAACTGCAAGTCCATAAGTGAATTTATGTTTGTATTTTGGAGGGGGGGTGTGATGGATGTTGGTGGTCGCAGTCATGAGGAACAGGGTGTTGTGATAGTGCTGGCAGTGTATAATAATGAATTTGATTTCCTTTTTACATGGTAGACTATTTAATACTGTTAAACTATTGAAAGTATGGTCAACTCCAGATCTGAACATTTATGCCACAAGTGTTTCAGTTTTTCCTTTACCAACTTGATCTAGAACAGCAATGCTGGATATTGGAGATACTAGAGAAGTGAGGTTTCACTTTAACAGTTTCACTGATGATTCACTTCATGTTACATTTGCCCCATACATATGTAAGATATTAGTAATAAGGGAAATTGGGTATGGTGTACATGACTATTATCTTCACAATTTTTCTGTAAATCTGGAACTAATCTAAAATAAAAAAAATCCATTAAAACAACACTCCGAAACCTAGGAAATGGTAGCAACTGATCATAGTGGAATGGACCACTGAAATGACGGGGGAGTATGGGAATTGTCTTAGAGGAAACACCACCTCCCTGCCATATGCTGGACTATAATGGAACTGGAGGAAATGAGATAGAGAGCTCAGTTTGGGAAAAATTTTAGGAGTTAAGAGGGAGGTCTCTGTTCTATGACCAGTGTCTGAGATTTCTGCATCCTCTTACACCCTCGCGACCTCCTGGATGGTGAAGCTGAGGCTTTGTGATTTCAAGCCACAGCATGACAACCACTGATTTTGGGCAACCAGAGCTGAGGTGAGTGGCTCCTCATTGATCTAAAGAGTATATGTAGAGGCCAGGAGCCTTTGAGTAGTGTCTGTTGCCTCAAGATAGCGAAACTTAATAAGACGATATTGTAGACTAGTAGAGATAAGGAATAAGACTCCAAACACAAGGATGGATGAAGAAACTGCAAGTCCAAAGTGAATTTATGTTTGTATTTTGGAGGGGGGGTGTGATGGATGTTGGTGGTCGCAGTCATGAGGAACAGGGTGTTGTGATAGTGCTGGCAGTGTATAATAATGAATTTGATTTCCTTTTTACAAGGTAGACTATTTAATACTGTTAAACTATTGAAAGTATGGTCAACTCAAGATCTGAACATTTATGCCACAAGTGTTTCAGTTTTTCCTTTAACAACTTGGTCTAGAACAGCAATGCTGGATATTGGAGATACTAGGGAAGAGAGGTTTCACTTTAACAGTTTCACTGATGATTCACTTCATGTTACATTTGCCCCATACATATGTAAGATATTAGTAATAAGGGAAATTGGGCATGGTGTACATGGCTATGATCTTCACAATTTTTCTGTAAATCTGGAACTAATCTAAAATAAAAAAAATCCATTAAAACAACACTCCGAAACCTAGGAAATGGTAGCAACTGATCATAGTGGAATGGACCACTGAAATGACAGGGGAGTATGGGAATTGTCTTAGAGGAAACACCACCTCCCTGCCATATGCTGGACTATAATGGAACTGGAGGAAATGAGATAGAGAGCTCAGTTTGGGAAAAATTTTAGGAGTTAAGAGGGAGGTCTCTGTTCTATGACCAGTGTCTGAGATTTCTCCATCCTCTTACACCCTCGCGACCTCCTGGATGGTGAAGCTGAGGCTTTGTGATTTCAAGCCACAGCATGGCAACCACTGATTTTGGGCAACCAGAGCTGAAGTGAGTGGCTCCTCATTAATCTAAAGAGTATATGTAGAGGCCAGGAGCCTTTGAGTAGTGTCTGTTGCCTCAAGATAGCGAAACTTAATAAGACGATATTGTAGACTAGTAGAGATAAGGAATAAGACTCCAAACACAAGGATGGATGAAGAAACTGCAAGTCCATAAGTGAATTTATGTTTGTATTTTGGAGGGGGGGTGTGATGGATGTTGGTGGTCGCAGTCATGAGGAACAGGGTGTTGTGATAGTGCTGGCAGTGTATAATAATGAATTTGATTTCCTTTTTACATGGTAGACTATTTAATACTGTTAAACTATTGAAAGTATGGTCAACTCAAGATCTGAACATTTATGCCACAAGTGTTTCAGTTTTTCCTTTAACAACTTGGTCTAGAACAGCAATGCTGGATATTGGAGATACTAGAGAAGTGAGGTTTCACTTTAACAGTTTCACTGATGATTTATTTCATGTTACATTTGCCCCATACATATGTAAGATATTAGTAATAAGGGAAATTGGGTATGGTGTACATTGTTATTATCTTCACAATATTTCTTTAAATCTGGAACTACTCAAAAATAAAACATCCATTAAAACAACACTCAAAATCCTAGGAAATGATAGCAAGTGATCACAGTGGAAGGGACCACTGAAATGACGGGGGAGTATGGAAATTGTCTTAGAGGAAACACCACCTCCTTGCCATATGCTGGACTTTAATGGAAGTAGAGGAAATGAGAGAGAGAGAGAGGTCAGTTTGGTTAAATTTCTAGGAGTTTCGAGGAAGGTCTCTGTTCTATGACCAGAGTGTCTGAATTTTCTGCATCCTCTGCCACCCCCGCCCCTCCTGGATGGTGAAGCTGAGGCTTTGTGATGTCAAGCCACACCATGGCAACCACTGATTTTGGGCTGCCAGAGCTGAAGTAAGTCGCTCCTCATTAACCAAAAGAGTATATGTAGAGGCCAGGACCCTTTGAGTAGTGTCTGTTGCCTCAAGATAGCGAAACTTAATAAGACGATATTGTAGACTAGTAGAGATAAGGAATAAGATTCCAAACACAAGGATGGATGAAGAAATTGCAAGTCCATAAGTGAATTTATGTTTGTATTTTGGAGGGGGGGGTGTGATGGATGTTGGTGGTCGCAGTCATGAGGAACAGGGTGTTGTGATAGTGCTGGCAGTGTATAATAATGAATTTGATTTCCTTTTTACATGGTAGACTATTTAATACTGTTAAACTATTGAAAGTATGGTCAACTTAAGATCTGAACATTTATGCCACAAGTGTTTCAGTTTTTCCTTTAACAACTTGGTCTAGAACAGCAATGCTGGATATTGGAGATACTAGGGAAGAGAGGTTTCACTTTAACAGTTTCACTGATGATTCACTTCATGTTACATTTGCCCCATACATATGTAAGATATTGGTAATAAGGGAAATTGGGTATGGTGTACATTGTTATTATCTTCACAATATTTCTGTAAATCTGGAACTACTCAAAAATAAAACATCCATTAAAACAACACTCAAAATCCTAGGAAATGGTAGCAACTGATCATAGTGGAAGGGACCACTGAAATGAAGGGGGAGTATGGGAATTGTCTTAGAGGAAACACTACCTCCTTGCCATATGCTGGACTTTAATGGAAGTAGAGGAAATGAGAGAGAGGTCAGTTTGGTTAAATTTCTAGGAGTTAAGAGGAAGGTCTCTGTTCTATAACCAGAGTGTCTGAATTTTCTGCATCCTCTGCCACCCCCGCCCCTCCTGGATGGTGAAGCTGAGGCTTTGTGATGTCAAGCCACACCATGGCAACCACTGATTTTGGGCTGCCAGAGCTGAAGTAAGTGGCTCCTCATTAACCAAAAGAGTATATGTAGAGGCCAGGACCCTTTGAGTAGTGTCTGTTGCCTCAAGATAGCGAAACTTAATAAGACGATATTGTAGACTAGTAGAGATAAGGAATAAGACTCCAAAAACAAGGATGGATGAAGAAACTGCAAGTCCATAAGTGAATTTATGTTTGTATTTTGGAGGGGAGGTGTGATGGATGTTGGTGGTCACAGTCATGAGGAACAGGGTGTTGTGATAGTGCTGGCAGTGTATAATAATGAATTTGATTTCCTTTTTACATGGTAGACTATTTAATACTGTTAAACTATTGAAAGTATGGTCAACTCAAGATCTGAACGTTTATGCCACAAGTGTTTCAGTTTTTCCTTTAACAACTTGGTCTAGAACAGCAATGCTGGATATTGTAAATACTAGGGAAGAGAGGTTTCACTTTAACAGTTTCACTGATGATTCACTTCATGTTACATTTGCCCCATACATATGTAAGATATTGGTAATGAGGGAAATTGGGTATGGTGTACATTGTTATTATCTTCACAATATTTCTGTAAATCTGGAACTAGTCAAAAATAAAACATCCATTAAAACAACACTCAAAATCCTAGGAAATGGTAGCAACTGATCATAGTGGAAGAGACCACTGAAATGACGGGGGAGTATGGGAATTGTCTTAGAGGAAACACCACCTCCTTGCCATATGCTGGACTTTAATGGAAGTAGAGGAAATGAGAGAGAGAGGTCAGTTTGGTTAAATTTCTAGGAGTTTCAAGGAAGGTCTCTGTTCTATGACCAGAGTGTCTGAATTTTCTGCATCCTCTGCCACCCCCGCCCCTCCTGGATGGTGAAGCTGAGGCTTTGTGATGTCAAGCCACACCATGGCAACCACTGATTTTGGGCTGCCAGAGCTGAAGTAAGTGGCTCCTCATTAACCAAAAGAGTATATGTAGAGGCCAGGATCATTTGAGTAGTGTCTGTTGCCTCAAGATAGCGAAACTTAATAAGACGATATTGTAGACTAATAGAGATAAGGAATAAGACTCCAAACACAAGGATGGATGAAGAAACTGCAAGTCCATGAGTGAATTTATGTTTGTATTTTGGAGGGGGGGTGTGATGGATGTTGGTGGTCGCAGTCATGAGGAACAGGGTGCTGTGATAGTGCTGGCAGTGTATAATAATGAATTTGATTTCCTTTTTACATGGTAGACTATTTAATACTGTTAAACTATTGAAAGTATGGTCAACTCAAGATCTGAACATTTATGCCACAAGTGTTTCAGTTTTTCCTTTAACAACTTGGTCTAGAACAGCAATGCTGGATATTGGAGATACTAGAGAAGTGAGGTTTCACTTTAACAGTTTCACTGATGATTCACTTCATGTTACATTTGCCCCATACATATGTAAGATATTAGTAGTAAGGGAAGTTGGATATGGTGTACATTGTTATTATCTTCACAATATTTCTGTAAATCTGAAACTACTCAAAAATAAAACATCCATTAAAACAACACTCAAAATCCTAGGAAATGGTAGCAACTGATCATAGTGGAAGGGACCACTGAAATGACGGGGGAGTATGGGAATTGTCTTAGAGGAAACACCACCTCCTTGCCATATGCTGGGCTTTAATGGAAGTAGAGGAAATGAGAGAGAGAGAGAGGTCAGTTTGGTTAAATTTCTAGGAGTTAAGAGGAAGGTCTCTGTTCTATAACCAGAGTGTCTGAATTTTCTGCATCCTCTGCCACCCCCGCCCCTCCTGGATGGTGAAGCTGAGGCTTTGTGATGTCAAGCCACACCATGGCAACCACTGATTTTGGGCTGCCAGAGCTGAAGTAAGTGGCTCCTCATTAACCAAAAGAGTATATGTACAGGCCAGGACCTTTTGAGCAGTGTCTGATGCCTCAAGATAGCGAAACTTAATAAGACAATATTGTAGACTAGTAGAGATAAGGAATAAGACTCCAAACACAAGGATGGATGAAGAAACTGCAAGTCCATAAGTGAATTTATGTTTGTATTTTGGAGGGGGGGTGTGATGGATGTTGGTGGTCGCAGTCATGAGGAACAGGGTGTTGTGATAGTGCTGGCAGTGTATAATAATGAATTTGATTTCCTTTTTACATGGTAGACTATTTAATACTGTTAAACTATTGAAAGTATGGTCAACTCAAGATCTGAACATTTATGCCACAAGTGTTTCAGTTTTTCCTTTAACAACTTGGTCTAGAACAGCAATGCTGGATATTGGAGATACTAGGGAAGAGAGGTTTCACTTTAACAGTTTCACTGATGATTCACTTCATGTTACATTTGCCCCATACATATGTAAGATATTAGTAATAAGGGAAATTGTGTATGGTGTACATGGCTATGATCTTCACAATTTTTCTGTAAATCTGGAACTACTCAAAAATAAAAAAAATCCATTAAAACAACACTCCGAAACCTAGGAAATGGTGGCAACTGATCATAGTGGAATGGACCACTGAAATGACGGGGGAGTATGGGAATTGTCTTAGAGGAAACACCACCTCCTTGCCATATGCTGGGCTTTAATGGAAGTAGAGGAAATGAGAGAGGTCTGTTTGGTTAAATTTCAAGGAGTTAAGAGGAAGGTCTCTGTTCTCTAACCAGAGTGTCTGAATTTTCTGCATCCTCTGCCACCCCCGCCCCTCCTGGATGGTGAAGCTGAGGCTTTGTGATGTCAAGCCACACCATGGCAACCACTGATTTTGGGCTGCCAGAGCTGAAGTAAGTGGCTCCTCATTAACCAAAAGAGTATATGTAGAGGCCAGGACCCTTTGAGTAGTGTCTGTTGCCTCAAGATAGCGAAACTTAATAAGACGATATTGTAGACTAGTAGAGATAAGAAATAAGACTCCAAACACAAGGATGGATGAAGAAACTGCAAGTCCATAAGTGAATTTATGTTTGTATTTTGGAGGGGGGGTGTGATGGATGGTGGTGGTCGCAGTCATGAGGAACAGGGTGTTGTGATAGTGCTGGCAGTGTATAATAATGAATTTGATTTCCTTTTTACATGGTAGACTATTTAATACTGTTAAACTATTGAAAGTATGGTCAACTCAAGATCTGAACATTTATGCCACAAGTGTTTCAGTTTTTCCTTTAACAACTTGGTCTAGAACAGCAATGCTGGATATTGTAAATACTAGGGAAGAGAGGTTTCACTTTAACAGTTTCACTGTTGATTCACTTCATGTTACATTTGCCCCATACATATGTAAGATATTAGTAGTAAGGGAAGTTGGGTATGGTGTACATTGTTATTATCTTCACAATATTTCTGTAAATCTGAAACTACTCAAAAATAAAACATCCATTAAAACAACACTCAAAATCCTAGGAAATGGTAGCAACTGATCATAGTGGAAGGGACCACTGAAATGACAGGGGAGTATGGGAATTGTCTTAGAGGAAACACCACCTCCTTGCCATATGCTGGGCTTTAATGGAAGTAGAGGAAATGAGAGAGAGAGAGAGGTCAGTTTGGTTAAATTTCTAGGAGTTAAGAGGAAGGTCTCTGTTCTATAACCAGAGTGTCTGAATTTTCTGCATCCTCTGCCACCCCCGCCCCTCCTGGATGGTGAAGCTGAGGCTTTGTGATGTCAAGCCACACCATGGCAACCACTGATTTTGGGCTGCCAGAGCTGAAGTAAGTGGCTCCTCATTAACCAAAAGAGTATATGTAGAGGCCAGGACCCTTTGAGTAGTGTCTGTTGCCTCAAGATAGCGAAACTTAATAAGACGATATTGTAGACTAGTAGAGATAAGGAATAAGACTCCAAACACAAGGATGGATGAAGAAACTGCAAGTCCATAAGTGAATTTGTGTTTGTATTTTGGAGGGGGTGTGTGATGGATGGTGGTGGTCGCAGTCATGAGGAACAGGGTGTTGTGATAGTGCTGGCAGTGTATAATAATGAATTTGATTTCCTTTTTACATGGTAGACTATTTAATACTGTTAAACTATTGAAAGTATGGTCAACTCAAGATCTGAACATTTATGCCACAAGTGTTTCAGTTTTTCCTTTAACAACTTGGTCTAGAACAGCAATGCTGGATATTGGAGATACTAGGGAAGAGAGGTTTCACTTTAACAGTTTCACTGATGATTCACTTCATGTTACATTTGCCCCATACATATGTAAGATATTAGTAATAAGGGAAATTGGGTATGGTGTACATGGCTATGATCTTCACAATTTTTCTGTAAATCTGGAACTACTCAAAAATAAAAAAAAATCCATTAAAACAACACTCCGAAACCTAGGAAATGGTGGCAACTGATCATAGTGGAATGGACCTCTGAAATGACGGGGGAGTATGGAAATTGTCTTAGAGGAAACACCACCTCCTTGCCATATGCTGGGCTTTAATGGAAGTAGAGGAAATGAGAGAGGTCAGATTGGTTAAATTTCAAGGAGTTTCGGGGAAGGTCTCTGTTCTATAACCAGAGTGTCTGAATTTTCTGCATCCTCTGCCACCCCCGCCCCTCCTGGATGGTGAAGCTGAGGCTTTGTGATGTCAAGCCACACCATGGCAACCACTGATTTTGGGCTGCCAGAGCTGAAGTAAGTGGCTCCTCATTAACCAAAAGAGTATATGTAGAGGCCAGGACCCTTTGAGTAGTGTCTGTTGCCTCAAGATAGCGAAACTTAATAAGACGATATTGTAGACTAGTAGAGATAAGGAATAACACTCCAAACACAAGGATGGATGAAGAAACTGCAAGTCCATAAGTGAATTTATGTTTGTATTTTGGAGGGGGTGTGTGATGGATGTTGGTGGTCACAGTCATGAGGAACAGGGTGTTGTGATAGTGCTGGCAGTGTATAATAATGAATTTGATTTCCTTTTTACATGGTAGACTATTTAATACTGTTAAACTATTGAAAGTATGGTCAACTCAAGATCTGAACATTTATGCCACAAGTGTTTCAGTTTTTCCTTTAACAACTTGGTCTAGAACAGCAATGCTGGATATTGTAAATACTAGGGAAGAGAGGTTTCACTTTAACAGTTTCACTGATGATTCACTTCATGTTACATTTGCCCCATACATATGTAAGATATTGGTAATGAGGGAAATTGGGTATGGTGTACATTGTTATTATCTTCACAATATTTCTGTAAATCTGGAACTACTCAAAAATAAAACATCCATTAAAACAACACTCAAAATCCTAGGAAATGGTAGCAACTGATCATAGTGGAAGAGACCACTGAAATGACGGGGGAGTATGGGAATTGTCTTAGAGGAAACACCACCTCTTTGCCATATGCTGGACTTTAATGGAAGTAGAGGAAATGAGAGAGAGAGGTCAGTTTGGTTAAATTTCTAGGAGTTTCAAGGAAGGTCTCTGTTCTATGACCAGAGTGTCTGAATTTTCTGCATCCTCTGCCACCCCCGCCCCTCCTGGATGGTGAAGCTGAGGCTTTGTGATGTCAAGCCACACCATGGCAACCACTGATTTTGGGCTGCCAGAGCTGAAGTAAGTGGCTCCTCATTAACCAAAAGAGTATATGTAGAGGCCAGGACCATTTGAGTAGTGTCTGTTGCCTCAAGATAGCGAAACTTAATAAGACGATATTGTAGACTAGTAGAGATAAGGAATAAGACTCCAAACACAAGGATGGATGAAGAAACTGCAAGTCCATAAGTGAATTTATGTTTGTATTTTGGAGGGTGGGTGTGATGGATGTTGGTGGTCGCAGTCATGAGGAACAGGATGTTGTGATAGTGCTGGCAGTGTATAATAATGAATTTGATTTCCTTTTTACATGGTAGACTATTTAATACTGTTAAACTATTGAAAGTATGGTCAACTCAAGATCTGAACATTTATGCCACAAGTGTTTCAGTTTTTCCTTTAACAACTTGGTCTAGAACAGCAATGCTGGATATTGGAGATACTAGAGAAGTGAGGTTTCACTTTAACAGTTTCACTGATGATTCACTTCATGTTACATTTGCCCCATACATATGTAAGATATTAGTAGTAAAGGAAGTTGGGTATGGTGTACATTGTTATTATCTTCACAATATTTCTGTAAATCTGGAACTACTCAAAAATAAAACATCCATTAAAACAACACTCAAAATCCTAGGAAATGGTAGCAACTGATCATAGTGGAAGGGACCACTGAAATGACGGGGGAGTATGGGAATTGTCTTAGAGGAAACACCACCTCCTTGCCATATGCTGGGCTTTAATGGAAGTAGAGGAAATGAGAGAGAGAGAGAGGTCAGTTTGGTTAAATTTCTAGGAGTTAAGAGGAAGGTCTCTGTTCTCTAACCAGAGTGTCTGAATTTTCTGCATCCTCTGCCACCCCCGCCCCTCCTGGATGGTGAAGCTGAGGCTTTGTGATGTCAAGCCACACCATGGCAACCACTGATTTTGGGCTGCCAGAGCTGAAGTAAGTGGCTCCTCATTAACCAAAAGAGTATATGTAGAGGCCAGGACCCTTTGAGTAGTGTCTGTTGCCTCAAGATAGCGAAACTTAATAAGACGATATTGTAGACTAGTAGAGATAAGGAATAAGACTCCAAACACAAGGATGGATGAAGAAACTGCAAGTCCATAAGTGAATTTGTGTTTGTATTTTGGAGGGGGTGTGTGATGGATGGTGGTGGTCGCAGTCATGAGGAACAAAGTGTTGTGTTAGGGCTGGCAGTGTATTATAATGAATTTGATTTCCTTTTTACATGGCAGACTATTGAATATTGTTAAACTATTGAAAGGATGGGCAGCTCAAGATGTGAAGTTTTAAGCCACAACTGGTACAGTATTTTTTATAACATCATGGTCTAGAACAGCATTGTTGGATATTGGCGATACTAGAGAAGTGAGGTTTGCCTCTGTTTCACTGATGGGGAGGGATATAAGAAGGGGGCAGGCATGTGAAAAGGGAGTAATGTAGACTTTTTAGTTGTGGCACCAGACAAGACATTCCATAATGAGCCAGGCCCTTAGAAGAAGGACCAGGAGAAGTCTGAATGGGGATTTTTTTTTCTCAACACTTTCTCATAGTGGCAAGGAATAAAGAAGCTGATGTTTAATTTAGGTTTGGATTGGGGGTGTGGGATGGGTGGTGGTGGTCGCAGTCATGAGGAACAGGGTGTTGTGTTAGTGCTGGCAGTGTATAATAATGAAGTTGATTTCCTTTTTACATGGTAGACTATTGAATATTGTTAAACTATTGAAAGGATTGTCAGCGCAAGATCTGAAGTTTTATGCCACAACTGGTCCAGTTTTTCCTTTAACAACATGGTCTAGAACAGAATTGCTGGATATTGGAGATACTAGAGAAGTGAGGTTTCACTCTGTTTCACTGATGATTCACTTCATGTTACATTTACCCCATACATAAGTAAGATATTAGTAATAAGGGAAATTGGGTATGGTGTACATGGCTATGATCTTCACAATTTTTCTGTAAATCTGGAACTAATCTAAAATAAAAAAAATCCATTAAAACAACACTCCGAAACCTAGGAAATGGTAGCAACTGATCATAGTGGAATGGACCACTGAAATGACGGGGGAGTATGGGAATTGTCTTAGAGGAAACACCACCTCCCTGCCATATGCTGGACTATAATGGAACTGGAGGAAATGAGATAGAGAGCTCAGTTTGGGAAAAATTTTAGGAGTTAAGAGGGAGGTCTCTGTTCTATGACCAGTGTCTGAGATGTCTGCATCCTCTTACACCCTCGCGACCTCCTGGATGGTGAAGCTGAGGCTTTGTGATTTCAAGCCACAGCATGGCAACCACTGATTTTGGGCAACCAGAGCTGAAGTGAGTGGCTCCTCATTAATCTAAAGAGTATATGTAGAGGCCAGGAGCCTTTGAGTAGTGTCTGTTGCCTCAAGATAGCGAAACTTAATAAGACGATATTGTAGACTAGTAGAGATAAGGAATAAGACTCCAAACACAAGGATGGATGAAGAAACTGCAAGTCCATAAGTGAATTTATGTTTGTATTTTGGAGGGGGGGTGTGATGGATGTTGGTGGTCGCTGTCATGAGGAACAGGGTGTTGTGATAGTGCTGGCAGTGTATAATAATGAATTTGATTTCCTTTTTACATGGTAGACTATTTAATACTGTTAAACTATTGAAAGTATGGTCAACTCAAGATCTGAACATTTATGCCACAAGTGTTTCAGTTTTTCCTTTAACAACTTGGTCTAGAACAGCAATGCTGGAAATTGGAGATACTAGAGAAGTGAGGTTTCACTTTAACAGTTTCACTGATGATTCACTTCATGTTACATTTGCCCCATACATATGTAAGATATTAGTAATAAGGGAAGTTGGGTATGGTGTACATTGTTATTATCTTCACAATATTTCTGTAAATCTGGAACTACTCAAAAATAAAACATCCATTAAAACAACACTCAAAATCCTAGGAAATGGTAGCAACTGATCATAGTGGAAGGGACCACTGAAATGACGGGGGAGTATGGGAATTGTCTTAGAGGAAACACCACCTCCTTGCCATATGCTGGGCTTTAATGGAAGTAGAGGAAATGAGAGAGAGAGAGAGGTCAGTTTGGTTAAATTTCTAGGAGTTAAGAGGAAGGTCTCTGTTCTCTAACCAGAGTGTCTGAATTTTCTGCATCCTCTGCCACCCCCGCCCCTCCTGGATGGTGAAGCTGAGGCTTTGTGATGTCAAGCCATACCATGGCAACCACTGATTTTGGGCTGCCAGAGCTGAAGTAAGTGGCTCCTCATTAACCAAAAGAGTATATGTAGAGGCCAGGACCCTTTGAGTAGTGTCTGTTGCCTCAAGATAGCGAAACTTAATAAGACGATATTGTAGACTAGTAGAGATAAGGAATAAGACTCCAAACACAAGGATGGATGAAGAAACTGCAAGTCCATAAGTGAATTTGTGTTTGTATTTTGGAGGGGGTGTGTGATGGATGGTGGTGGTCGCAGTCATGAGGAACAAAGTGTTGTGTTAGGGCTGGCAGTGTATTATAATGAATTTGATTTCCTTTTTACATGGCAGACTATTGAATATTGTTAAACTATTGAAAGGATGGGCAACTCAAGATGTGAAGTTTTAAGCCACAACTGGTACAGTATTTTTTATAACATCATGGTCTAGAACAGCATTGTTGGATATTGGCGATACTAGAGAAGTGAGGTTTGCCTCTGTTTCACTGATGGGGAGGGATATAAGAAGGGGGCAGGCATGTGAAAAGGGAGTAATGTAGACTTTTTAGTTGTGGCACCAGACAAGACATTCCATAATGAGCCAGGCCCTTAGAAGAAGGACCAGGAGAAGTCTGAATGGGGATTTTTTTTTCTCAACACTTTCTCATAGTGGCAATGAATAAAGAAGCTGATGTTTAATTTAGGTTTGGATTGGGGGTGTGGGATGGGTGGTGGTGGTCGCAGTCATGAGGAACAGGGTGTTGTGTTAGTGCTGGCAGTGTATAATAATGAAGTTGATTTCCTTTTTACATGGTAGACTATTGAATATTGTTAAACTATTGAAAGGATGGTCAGCGCAAGATCTGAAGTTTTATGCCACAACTGGTCCAGTTTTTCCTTTAACAACATGGTCTAGAACAGAATTGCTGGATATTGGAGATACTAGAGAAGTGAGGTTTCACTCTGTTTCACTGATGATTCACTTCATGTTACATTTACCCCATACATAAGTAAGATATTAGTAATAAGGGAAATTGGGTATGGTGTACATGGCTATGATCTTCACAATTTTTCTGTAAATCTGGAACTAATCTAAAATAAAAAAAATCCATTAAAACAACACTCCGAAACCTAGGAAATGGTAGCAACTGATCATAGTGGAATGGACCACTGAAATGACGGGGGAGTATGGGAATTGTCTTAGAGGAAACACCACCTCCCTGCCATATGCTGGACTATAATGGAACTGGAGGAAATGAGATAGAGAGCTCAGTTTGGGAAAAATTTTAGGAGTTAAGAGGGAGGTCTCTGTTCTATGACCAGTGTCTGAGATGTCTGCATCCTCTTACACCCTCGCGACCTCCTGGATGGTGAAGCTGAGGCTTTGTGATTTCAAGCCACAGCATGGCAACCACTGATTTTGGGCAAGCAGAGCTGAAGTGAGTGGCTCCTCATTAATCTAAAGAGTATATGTAGAGGCCAGGAGCCTTTGAGTAGTGTCTGTTGCCTCAAGATAGCGAAACTTAATAAGACGATATTGTAGACTAGTAGAGATAAGGAATAAGACTCCAAACACAAGGATGGATGAAGAAACTGCAAGTCCATAAGTGAATTTGTGTTTGTATTTTGGAGGGGGTGTGTGATGGATGGTGGTGGTCGCAGTCATGAGGAACAAAGTGTTGTGTTAGGGCTGGCAGTGTATTATAATGAATTTGATTTCCTTTTTACATGGCAGACTATTGAATATTGTTAAACTATTGAAAGGATGGGCAGCTCAAGATGTGAAGTTTTAAGCCACAACTGGTACAGTATTTTTTATAACATCATGGTCTAGAACAGCATTGTTGGATATTGGCGATACTAGAGAAGTGAGGTTTGCCTCTGTTTCACTGATGGGGAGGGATATAAGAAGGGGGCAGGCATGTGAAAAGGGAGTAATGTAGACTTTTTAGTTGTGGCACCAGACAAGACATTCCATAATGAGCCAGGCCCTTAGAAGAAGGACCAGGAGAAGTCTGAATGGGGATTTTTTTTTCTCAACACTTTCTCATAGTGGCAAGGAATAAAGAAGCTGATGTTTAATTTAGGTTTGGATTGGGGGTGTGGGATGGGTGGTGGTGGTCGCAGTCATGAGGAACAGGGTGTTGTGTTAGTGCTGGCAGTGTATAATAATGAAGTTGATTTCCTTTTTACATGGTAGACTATTGAATATTGTTAAACTATTGAAAGGATGGTCAGCGCAAGATCTGAAGTTTTATGCCACAACTGGTCCAGTTTTTCCTTTAACAACATGGTCTAGAACAGCATTGCTGGATATTGGAGATACTAGAGAAGTGAGGTTTCACTCTGTTTCACTGATGATTCACTTCATGTTACATTTACCCCATACATAAGTAAGATATTAGTAATAAGGGAAATTGGGTATGGTGTACATGGCTATGATCTTCACAATTTTTCTGTAAATCTGGAACTAATCTAAAATAAAAAAAATCCATTAAAACAACACTCCGAAACCTAGGAAATGGTAGCAACTGATCATAGTGGAATGGACCACTGAAATGACGGGGGAGTATGGGAATTGTCTTAGAGGAAACACCACCTCCCTGCCATATGCTGGACTATAATGGAACTGGAGGAAATGAGATAGAGAGCTCAGTTTGGGAAAAATTTTAGGAGTTAAGAGGGAGGTCTCTGTTCTATGACCAGTGTCTGAGATGTCTGCATCCTCTTACACCCTCGCGACCTCCTGGATGGTGAAGCTGAGGCTTTGTGATTTCAAGCCACAGCATGGCAACCACTGATTTTGGGCAACCAGAGCAGAAGTGAGTGGCTCCTCATTAATCTAAAGAGTATATGTAGAGGCCAGGAGCCTTTGAGTAGTGTCTGTTGCCTCAAGATAGCGAAACTTAATAAGACGATATTGTAGACTAGTAGAGATAAGGAATAAGACTCCAAACACAAGGATGGATGAAGAAACTGCAAGTCCATAAGTGAATTTATGTTTGTATTTTGGAGGGGGGGTGTGATGGATGTTGGTGGTCGCAGTCATGAGGAACAGGGTGTTGTGATAGTGCTGGCAGTGTATAATAATGAATTTGATTTCCTTTTTACATGGTAGACTATTTAATACTGTTAAACTATTGAAAGTATGGTCAACTCAAGATCTGAACATTTATGCCACAAGTGTTTCAGTTTTTCCTTTAACAACTTGGTCTAGAACAGCAATGCTGGAAATTGGAGATACTAGAGAAGTGAGGTTTCACTTTAACAGTTTCAATGATGATTCACTTCATGTTACATTTGCCCCATACATATGTAAGATATTAGTAATAAGGGAAGTTGGGTATGGTGTACATTGTTATTATCTTCACAATATTTCTGTAAATCTGGAACTACTCAAAAATAAAACATCCATTAAAACAACACTCAAAATCCTAGGAAATGGTAGCAACTGATCATAGTGGAAGGGACCACTGAAATGACGGGGGAGTATGGGAATTGTCTTAGTGGAAACACCACCTCCTTGCCATATGCTGGGCTTTAATGGAAGTAGAGGAAATGAGAGAGAGAGAGAGGTCAGTTTGGTTAAATTTCTAGGAGTTAAGAGGAAGGTCTCTGTTCTCTAACCAGAGTGTCTGAATTTTCTGCATCCTCTGCCACCCCCGCCCCTTCTGGATGGTGAAGCTGAGGCTTTGTGATGTCAAGCCACACCATGGCAACCACTGATTTTGGGCTGCCAGAGCTGAAGTAAGTGGCTCCTCATTAACCAAAAGAGTATATGTAGAGGCCAGGACCCTTTGAGTAGTGTCTGTTGCCTCAAGATAGCGAAACTTAATAAGACGATATTGTAGACTAGTAGAGATAAGGAATAAGACTCCAAACACAAGGATGGATGAAGAAACTGCAAGTCCATAAGTGAATTTGTGTTTGTATTTTGGAGGGGGTGTGTGATGGATGGTGGTGGTCGCAGTCATGAGGAACAAAGTGTTGTGTTAGGGCTGGCAGTGTATTATAATGAATTTGATTTCCTTTTTACATGGCAGACTATTGAATATTGTTAAACTATTGAAAGGATGGGCAGCTCAAGATGTGAAGTTTTAAGCCACAACTGGTACAGTATTTTTTATAACATCATGGTCTAGAACAGCATTGTTGGATATTGGCGATACTAGAGAAGTGAGGTTTGCCTCTGTTTCACTGATGGGGAGGGATATAAGAAGGGGGCAGGCATGTGAAAAGGGAGTAATGTAGACTTTTTAGTTGTGGCACCAGACAAGACATTCCATAATGAGCCAGGCCCTTAGAATAAGGACCAGGAGAAGTCTGAATGGGGATTTTTTTTCTCAACACTTTCTCATACTGGCAAGGAATAAAGAAGCTGATGTTTAATTTAGGTTTGGATTGGGGGTGTGGGATGGGTGGTGGTGGTCGCAGTCATGAGGAACAGGGTGTTGTGTTAGTGCTGGCAGTGTATAATAATGAAGTTGATTTCCTTTTTACATGGTAGACTATTGAATATTGTTAAACTATTGAAAGGATGGACAGCGAAAGATCTGAAGTTTTATGCCACAACTGGTCCAGTTTTTCCTTTAACAACATGGTCTAGAACAGCATTGCTGGATATTGGAGATACTAGAGAAGTGAGGTTTCACTCTGTTTCACTGATGATTCACTTCATGTTACATTTACCCCATACATAAGTAAGATATTAGTAATAAGGGAATTTGGGTATGGTGTACATGGCTATGATCTTCACAATTTTTCTGTAAATCTGGAACTAATCTAAAATAAAAAAAATCCATTAAAACAACACTCCGAAACCTAGGAAATGGTAGCAACTGATCATAGTGGAATGGACCACTGAAATGACGGGGGAGTATGGGAATTGTCTTAGAGGAAACACCACCTCCCTGCCATATGCTGGACTATAATGGAACTGGAGGAAATGAGATAGAGAGCTCAGTTTGGGAAAAATTTTAGGAGTTAAGAGGGAGGTCTCTGTTCTATGACCAGTGTCTGAGATGTCTGCATCCTCTTACACCCTCGCGACCTCCTGGATGGTGAAGCTGAGGCTTTGTGATTTCAAGCCACAGCATGGCAACCACTGATTTTGGGCAAGCAGAGCTGAAGTGAGTGGCTCCTCATTAATCTAAAGAGTATATGTAGAGGCCAGGAGCCTTTGAGTAGTGTCTGTTGCCTCAAGATAGCGAAACTTAATAAGACGATATTGTAGACTAGTAGAGATAAGGAATAAGACTCCAAACACAAGGATGGATGAAGAAACTGCAAGTCCATAAGTGAATTTATGTTTGTATTTTGGAGGGGGGGTGTGATGGATGTTGGTGGTCGCAGTCATGAGGAACAGGGTGTTGTGATAGTGCTGGCAGTGTATAATAATGAATTTGATTTCCTTTTTACATGGTAGACTATTTAATACTGTTAAACTATTGAAAGTATGGTCAACTCAAGATCTGAACATTTATGCCACAAGTGTTTCAGTTTTTCCTTTAACAACTTGGTCTAGAACAGCAATGCTGGATATTGGAGATACTAGGGAAGAGAGGTTTCACTTTAACAGTTTCACTGATGATTCACTTCATGTTACATTTGCCCCATACATATGTAAGATATTAGTAATAAGGGAAATTGGGTATGTTGTACATGGCTATGATCTTCACAATTTTTCTGTAAATCTGGAACTAATCTAAAATAAAAAAAATCCATTAAAACAACACTCCAAAACCTAGGAAATGGTAGCAACTGATCATAGTGGAATGGACCACTGAAATGACGGGGGACTATGGGAATTGTCTTAGAGGAAACACCACCTCCTTGCCATATGCTGGGCTTTAATGAAAGTAGAGGAAATGAGAAAGACAGGTCAGTTTGGTTAAATTTCTAGGAGTTAAGAGGAAGGTCTCTGTTCTCTAACCAGAGTGTCTGAATTTTCTGCATCCTCTGCCACCCCCGCCCCTCCTGGATGGTGAAGCTGAGGCTTTGTGATGTCAAGCCACACCATGGCAACCACTGATTTTGGGCTGCCAGAGCTGAAGTAAGTGGCTCCTCATTAACCAAAAGAGTATATGTAGAGGCCAGGACCCTTTGAGTAGTGTCTGTTGCCTCAAGATAGCGAAACTTAATAAGACGATGTTATAGACTAGTAGAGATAAGGAATAAGACTCCAAACACAAGGATGGATGAAGAAACTGCAAGTCCATAAGTGAATTTATGTTTGTATTTTGGAGGGGGGGTGTGATGGATGTTGGTGGTCGCAGTCATGAGGAACAGGGTGTTGTGATAGTGCTGGCAGTGTATAATAATGAATTTGATTTCCTTTTTACATGGTAGACTATTTAATACTGTTAAACTATTGAAAGTATGGTCAACTCAAGATCTGAACATTTATGCCACAAGTGTTTCAGTTTTTCCTTTAACAACTTGGTCTAGAACAGCAATGCTGGATATTGGAGATACTAGGGAAGAGAGGTTTCACTTTAACAGTTTCACTGATGATTCACTTCATGTTACATTTGCCCCATACATATGTAAGATATTGGTAATAAGGGAAATTGGGTATGGTGTACATTGTTATTATCTTCACAAAATTTTGTAAATCTGGAACTACTCAAAAATAAAACATCCATTAAAACAACACTCAAAATCCTAGGAAATGGTAGCAACTGATCATAGTGGAAGGGACCACTGAAATGACGGGGGAGTATGGGAATTGTCTTAGAGGAAACACCACCTCCTTGCCATATGCTGGACTTTAATGGAAGTAGAGGAAATGAGAGAGAGAGAGAGGTCAGTTTGGTTAAATTTCTAGGAGTTAAGAGGAAGGTCTCTGTTCTATGACCAGAGTGTCTGAATTTTCTGCATCCTCTGCCACCCCCGCCCCTCCTGGATGGTGAAGCTGAGGCTTTGTGATGTCAAGCCACACCATGGCAACCACTGATTTTGGGCTGCCAGAGCTGAAGTAAGTGGCTCCTCATTAACCAAAAGAGTATATGTAGAGGCCAGGACCTTTTGAGTAGTGTCTGCTGCCTCAAGATAGCGAAACTTAATAAGACGATATTGTAGACTAGTAGAGATAAGGAATAAGACTCCAAACACAAGGATGGATGAAGAAACTGCAAGTCCATAAGTGAATTTATGTTTGTATTTTGGAGGGGGGGTGTGATGGATGTTGGTGGTCGCAGTCATGAGGAACAGGGTGTTGTGATAGTGATGGCAGTGTATAATAATGAATTTGATTTCCTTTTTACATGGTAGACTATTTAATACTGTTAAACTATTGAAAGTATGGTCAACTCAAGATCTGAACATTTATGCCACAAGTGTTTCAGTTTTTCCTTTAACAACCTGGTCTAGAACAGCAATGCTGGATATTGGAGATACTAGGGAAGAGAGGTTTCACTTTAACAGTTTCACTGATGATTCACTTCATGTTACATTTGCCCCATACATATGTAAGATATTAGTAATAAGGGAAATTGGGTATGGTGTACATGGCTATGATCTTCACAATTTTTCTGTAAATCTGGAACTAATCTAAAATAAAAAAAATCCATTAAAACAACACTCCAAAACCTAGGAAATGGTAGCAACTGATCATAGTGGAATGGACCACTGAAATGACGGGGGACTATGGGAATTGTCTTAGAGGAAACACCACCTCCTTGCCATATGCTGGGCTTTAATGAAAGTAGAGGAAATGAGAAAGAGAGGTCAGTTTGGTTAAATTTCTAGGAGTTAAGAGGAAGGTCTCTGTTCTCTAACCAGAGTGTCTGAATTTTCTGCATCCTCTGCCACCCCCGCCCCTCCTGGATGGTGAAGCTGAGGCTTTGTGATGTCAAGCCACACCATGGCAACCACTGATTTTGGGCTGCCAGAGCTGAAGTAAGTGGCTCCTCATTAACCAAAAGAGTATATGTAGAGGCCAGGACCCTTTGAGTAGTGTCTGTTGCCTCTAGATAGCGAAACTTAATAAGACGATGTTATAGACTAGTAGAGATAAGGAATAAGACTCCAAACACAAGGATGGATGAAGAAACTGCAAGTCCATAAGTGAATTTATGTTTGTATTTTGGAGGGGGGGTGTGATGGATGTTGGTGGTCGCAGTCATGAGGAACAGGGTGTTGTGATAGTGCTGGCAGTGTATAATAATGAATTTGATTTCCTTTTTACATGGTAGACTATTTAATACTGTTAAACTATTGAAAGTATGGTCAACTCAAGATCTGAACATTTATGCCACAAGTGTTTCAGTTTTTCCTTTAACAACTTGGTCTAGAACAGCAATGCTGGATATTGGAGATACTAGGGAAGAGAGGTTTCACTTTAACAGTTTCACTGATGATTCACTTCATGTTACATTTGCCCCATACATATGTAAGATATTGGTAATAAGGGAAATTGGGTATGGTGTACATTGTTATTATCTTCACAAAATTTTGTAAATCTGGAACTACTCAAAAATAAAACATCCATTAAAACAACACTCAAAATCCTAGGAAATGGTAGCAACTGATCATAGTGGAAGGGACCACTGAAATGACGGGGGAGTATGGGAATTGTCTTAGAGGAAACACCACCTCCTTGCCATATGCTGGACTTTAATGGAAGTAGAGGAAATGAGAGAGAGAGAGAGGTCAGTTTGGTTAAATTTCTAGGAGTTAAGAGGAAGGTCTCTGTTCTATGACCAGAGTGTCTGAATTTTCTGCATCCTCTGCCACCCCCGCCCCTCCTGGATGGTGAAGCTGAGGCTTTGTGATGTCAAGCCACACCATGGCAACCACTGATTTTGGGCTGCCAGAGCTGAAGTAAGTGGCTCCTCATTAACCAAAAGAGTATATGTAGAGGCCAGGACCTTTTGAGTAGTGTCTGTTGCCTCAAGATAGCGAAACTTAATAAGACGATATTGTAGACTAGTAGAGATAAGGAATAAGACTCCAAACACAAGGATGGATGAAGAAACTGCAAGTCCATAAGTGAATTTATGTTTGTATTTTGGAGGGGGGGTGTGATGGATGTTCGTGGTTGCAGTCATGAGGAACAGCGTGTTGTGATAGTGCTGGCAGTGTATAATAATGAATTTGATTTCCTTTTTACATGGTAGACTATTTAATACTGTTAAACTATTGAAAGTATGGTCAACTCAAGATCTGAACATTTATGCCACAAGTGTTTCAGTTTTTCCTTTAACAACTTGGTCTAGAACAGCAATGCTGGATATTGGAGATACTAGGGAAGAGAGGTTTCACTTTAACAGTTTCACTGATGATTCACTTCATGTTACATTTGCCCCATACATATGTAAGATATTAGTAATAAGGGAAATTGGGTATGGTGTACATGGCTATGATCTTCACAATTTTTCTGTAAATCGGGAACTAATCTAAAATAAAAAAAATCCATTAAAACAACACTCCAAAACCTAGGAAATGGTAGCAACTGATCATAGTGGAATGGACCACTGAAATGACGGGGGACTATGGGAATTGTCTTAGAGGAAACACCACCTCCTTGCCATATGCTGGGCTTTAATGAAAGTAGAGGAAATGAGAAAGAGAGGTCAGTTTGGTTAAATTTCTAGGAGTTAAGAGGAAGGTCTCTGTTCTCTAACCAGAGTGTCTGAATTTTCTGCATCCTCTGCCACCCCCGCCCCTCCTGGATGGTGAAGCTGAGGCTTTGTGATGTCAAGCCACACCATGGCAACCACTGATTTTGGGCTGCCAGAGCTGAAGTAAGTGGCTCCTCATTAACCAAAAGAGTATATGTAGAGGCCAGGACCCTTTGAGTAGTGTCTGTTGCCTCTAGATAGCGAAACTTAATAAGACGATGTTATAGACTAGTAGAGATAAGGAATAAGACTCCAAACACAAGGATGGATGAAGAAACTGCAAGTCCATAAGTGAATTTATGTTTGTATTTTGGAGGGGGGGTGTGATGGATGTTGGTGGTCGCAGTCATGAGGAACAGGGTGTTGTGATAGTGCTGGCAGTGTATAATAATGAATTTGATTTCCTTTTTACATGGTAGACTATTTAATACTGTTAAACTATTGAAAGTATGGTCAACTCAAGATCTGAACATTTATGCCACAAGTGTTTCAGTTTTTCCTTTAACAACTTGGTCTAGAACAGCAATGCTGGATATTGGAGATACTAGGGAAGAGAGGTTTCACTTTAACAGTTTCACTGATGATTCACTTCATGTTACATTTGCCCCATACATATGTAAGATATTGGTAATAAGGGAAATTGGGTATGGTGTACATTGTTATTATCTTCACAAAATTTTGTAAATCTGGAACTACTCAAAAATAAAACATCCATTAAAACAACACTCAAAATCCTAGGAAATGGTAGCAACTGATCATAGTGGAAGGGACCACTGAAATGACGGGGGAGTATGGGAATTGTCTTAGAGGAAACACCACCTCCTTGCCATATGCTGGACTTTAATGGAAGTAGAGGAAATGAGAGAGAGAGAGAGGTCAGTTTGGTTAAATTTCTAGGAGTTAAGAGGAAGGTCTCTGTTCTATAACCAGAGTGTCTGAATTTTCTGCATCCTCTGCCACCCCCGCCCCTCCTGGATGGTGAAGCTGAGGCTTTGTGATGTCAAGCCACACCATGGCAACCACTGATTTTGGGCTGCCAGAGCTGAAGTAAGTGGCTCCTCATTAACCAAAAGAGTATATGTAGAGGCCAGGACCTTTTGAGTAGTGTCTGTTGCCTCAAGATAGCGAAACTTAATAAGACGATATTGTAGACTAGTAGAGATAAGGAATAAGACTCCAAACACAAGGATGGATGAAGAAACTGCAAGTCCATAAGTGAATTTATGTTTGTATTTTGGAGGGGGGGTGTGATGGATGTTCGTGGTTGCAGTCATGAGGAACAGGGTGTTGTGATAGTGCTGGCAGTGTATAATAATGAATTTGATTTCCTTTTTACATGGTAGACTATTTAATACTGTTAAACTATTGAAAGTATGGTCAACTCAAGATCTGAACATTTATGCCACAAGTGTTTCAGTTTTTCCTTTAACAACTTGGTCTAGAACAGCAATGCTGGATATTGGAGATACTAGAGAAGTGAGGTTTCACTTTAACAGTTTCACTGATGATTCACTTCATGTTACATTTGCCCCATACATATGTAAGATATTAGTAATAAGGGAAATTGGGTATGGTGTACATTGTTATTATCTTCACAATATTTCTGTAAATCTGGAACTACTCAAAAATAAAACATCCATTAAAACAACACTCAAAATCCTAGGAAATGGTAGCAACTGATCATAGTAGAAGGGACCACTGAAATGACGGGGGATTATGGGAATTGTCTTTGAGGAAACACCACCTCCTTGCCATATGCTGGACTTTAATGGAAGTAGAGGAAATGAGAGAGAGAGAGAGGTCAGTTTGGTTAAATTTCTAGGAGTTAAGAGGAAGGTCTCTGTTCTATGACCAGAGTGTCTGAATTTTCTGCATCCTCTGCCACCCCCGCCCCTCCTGGATGGTGAAGCTGAGGCTTTGTGATGTCAAGCCACACCATGGCAACCACTGATTTTGGGCTGCCAGAGCTGAAGTAAGTGGCTCCTCATTAACCAAAAGAGTATATGTAGAGGCCAGGACCTTTTGAGTAGTGTCTGCTGCCTCAAGATAGCGAAACTTAATAAGACGATATTGTAGACTAGTAGAGATAAGGAATAAGACTCCAAACACAAGGATGGATGAAGAAACTGCAAGTCCATAAGTGAATTTATGTTTGTATTTTGGAGGGGGGGTGTGATGGATGTTGGTGGTCGCAGTCATGAGGAACAGGGTGTTGTGATAGTGCTGGCAGTGTATAATAATGAATTTGATTTCCTTTTTACATGGTAGACTATTTAATACTGTTAAACTATTGAAAGTATGGTCAACTCAAGATCTGAACATTTATGCCACAAGTGTTTCAGTTTTTCCTTTAACAACTTGGTCTAGAACAGCAATGCTGGATATTGGAGATACTAGGGAAGAGAGGTTTCACTTTAACAGTTTCACTGATGATTCACTTCATGTTACATTTGCCCCATACATATGTAAGATATTAGTAATAAGGGAAATTGGGTATGGTGTACATGGCTATGATCTTCAAATTTTTCTGTAAATCTGGAACTAATCTAAAATAAAAAAAATCCATTAAAACAACACTCCAAAACCTAGGAAATGGTAGCAACTGATCATAGTGGAATGGACCACTGAAATGACGGGGGACTATGGGAATTGTCTTAGAGGAAACACCACCTCCTTGCCATATGCTGGGCTTTAATGAAAGTAGAGGAAATGAGAAAGAGAGGTCAGTTTGGTTAAATTTCTAGGAGTTAAGAGGAAGGTCTCTGTTCTCTAACCAGAGTGTCTGAATTTTCTGCATCCTCTGCCACCCCCGCCCCTCCTGGATGGTGAAGCTGAGGCTTTGTGATGTCAAGCCACACCATGGCAACCACTGATTTTGGGCTGCCAGAGCTGAAGTAAGTGGCTCCTCATTAACCAAAAGAGTATATGTAGAGGCCAGGACACTTTGAGTAGTGTCTGTTGCCTCTAGATAGCGAAACTTAATAAGACGATGTTATAGACTAGTAGAGATAAGGAATAAGACTCCAAACACAAGGATGGATGAAGAAACTGCAAGTCCATAAGTGAATTTATGTTTGTATTTTGGAGGGGGTGTGTGATGGATGTTTGTGGTCGCAGTCATGAGGAACAGGGTGTTGTGATAGTGCTGGCAGTGTATAATAATGAATTTGATTTCCTTTTTACATGGTAGACTATTTAATACTGTTAAACTATTGAAAGTATGGTCAACTCAAGATCTGAACATTTATGCCACAAGTGTTTCAGTTTTTCCTGTAACAACTTGGTCTAGAACAGCAATGCTGGATATTGTAAATACTAGGGAAGAGAGGTTTCACATTAACAGTTTCACTGATGATTCACTTCATGTTACATTTGCCCCATACATATGTAAGATATTGGTGATGAGGGAAATTGGGTATGGTGTACATTGTTATTATCTTCACAATATTTCTGTAAATCTGGAACTAGTCAAAAATAAAACATCCATTAAAACAACACTCAAAATCCTAGGAAATGGTAGCAACTGATCATAGTGGAAGAGACCACTGAAATGACGGGGGAGTATGGGAATTGTCTTAGAGGAAACACCACCTCCTTGCCATATGCTGGACTTTAATGGAAGTAGAGGAAATGAGAGAGAGAGAGAGGTCAGTTTGGTTAAATTTCTAGGAGTTTCGAGGAAGGTCTCTGTTCTATGACCAGAGTGTCTGAAATTTCTGCATCCTCTGCCACCCCCGCCCCTCCTGGATGGTGAAGCTGAGGCTTTGTGATGTCAAGCCACACCATGGCAACCACTGATTTTGGGCTGCCAGAACTGAAGTAAGTGGCTCCTCATTAACCAAAAGAGTATATGTAGAGGCCAGGACCTTTTGAGTAGTGTCTGTTGACTCAAGATAGCGAAACTTAATAAGACGATATTGTAGACTAGTAGAGATAAGGAA
The DNA here is from genome assembly GCF_964212035.1 of Myotis nattereri. NCBI lineage: Eukaryota > Metazoa > Chordata > Mammalia > Chiroptera > Vespertilionidae > Myotis > Myotis nattereri. The sequence continues at coordinate 8,689,539 of NC_138091.1, read as the reverse complement.
TAAGACTCCAAACACAAGGATGGATGAAGAAACTGCAAGTCCATAAGTGAATTTATGTTTGTATTTTGGAGGGGGTGTGTGATGGATGGTGGTGGTCACAGTCATGAGGAACAAAGTGTTGTGTTAGGGCTGGCAGTGTATAATAATGAATTTGATTTCCTTTTTACATGGCAGACTATTGAATATTGTTAAACTATTGAAAGGATGGGCAGCTCAAGATGTGAAGTTTTAAGCCACAACTGGTACAGTATTTTTTATAACATCATGGTCTAGAACAGCATTGTTGGATATTGGCGATACTAGAGAAGTGAGGTTTGCCTCTGTTTCACTGATGGGGAGGGATATAAGAAGGGGGCAGGCATGTGAAAAGGGAGTAATGTAGACTTTTTAGTTGTGGCACCAGACAAGACATTCCATAATGAGCCAGGCCCTTAGAATAAGGACCAGGAGAAGTCTGAATGGGGATTTTTTTTCTCAACACTTTCTCATACTGGCAAGGAATAAAGAAGCTGATGTTTAATTTAGGTTTGGATTGGGGGTGTGGGATGGGTTGTGTTGGTCGCAGGCATGAGGAACAGGGTGTTGTGTTAGTGCTGGCAGTGTATAATAATGAAGTTGATTTCCTTTTTACATGGTAGACTATTGAATATTGTTAAACTATTGAAAGGATGGTCAACTCAAGATCTGAAGTTTTATGCCACAACTGGTCCAGTTTTTCCTTTAACAACATGGTCTAGAACAGCATTGCTGGATATTGGAGATACTAGAGAAGTGAGGTTTCACTTTAACAGTTTCACTGATGATTCACTTCATGTTACATTTGCCCCATACATAAGTAAGATATTAGTAATAAGGGAAATTGGGTATGTTGTACATTGTTATTATCTTCACAATATTTCTGTAAATCTGGAACTAATCAAAAATAAAACATCCATTAAAACAACACTCAAAATCCTAGGAAATGGTAGCAACTGATCATAGTGGAAGGGACCACTGAAATGACGGGGGAGTATGGGAATTGTCTTAGAGGAAACACCACCTCCTTGCCATATGCTGGGCTTTAATGGAAGTAGAGGAAATGAGAGAGAGAGAGAGGTCAGTTTGGTTAAATTTCTAGGAGTTAAGAGGAAGGTCTCTGTTCTATAACCAGAGTGTCTGAATTTTCTGCATCCTCTGCCACCCCCGCCCCTCCTGGATGGTGAAGCTGAGGCTTTGTGATGTCAAGCCACACCATGGCAACCACTGATTTTGGGCTGCCAGAGCTGAAGTAAGTGGCTCCTCATTAACCAAAAGAGTATATGTAGAGGCCAGGACCCTTTGAGTAGTGTCTGTTGCCTCAAGATAGCGAAACTTAATAAGACGATATTGTAGACTAGTAGAGATAAGGAATAAGACTCCAAACACAAGGATGGATGAAGAAAGTGCAAGTCCATAAGTGAATTTGTGTTTGTATTTTGGAGGGGGTGTGTGATGGATGGTGGTGGTCACAGTCATGAGGAACAAAGTGTTGTGTTAGGGCTGGCAGTGTATTATAATGAATTTGATTTCCTTTTTACATGGCAGACTATTGAATATTGTTAAACTATTGAAAGGATGGGCAGCTCAAGATGTGAAGTTTTAAGCCACAACTGGTACAGTATTTTTTATAACATCATGGTCTAGAACAGCATTGTTGGATATTGGCGATACTAGAGAAGTGAGGTTTGCCTCTGTTTCACTGATGGGGAGGGATATAAGAAGGGGGCAGGCATGTGAAAAGGGAGTAATGTAGACTTTTTAGTTGTGGCACCAGACAAGACATTCCATAATGAGCCAGGCCCTTAGAATAAGGTCCAGGAGAAGTCTGAATGGGGATTTTTTTTTCTCAACACTTTCTCATAGTGGCAAGGAATAAAGAAGCTGATGTTTAATTTAGGTTTGGATTGGGGGTGTGGGATGGGTGGTGGTGGTCGCAGTCATGAGGAACAGGGTGTTGTGTTAGTGCTGGCAGTGTATAATAATGAAGTTGATTTCCTTTTTACATGGTAGACTATTGAATATTGTTAAACTATTGAAAGGATGGTCAGCGCAAGATCTGAAGTTTTATGCCACAACTGGTCCAGTTTTTCCTTTAACAACATGGTCTAGAACAGCATTGCTGGATATTGGAGATACTAGAGAAGTGAGGTTTCACTCTGTTTCACTGATGATTCACTTCATGTTACATTTACCCCATACATAAGTAAGATATTAGTAATAAGGGAAATTGGGTATGGTGTACATGGCTATTATCTTCACAATTTTTCTGTAAATCTGGAACTAATCTAAAATAAAAAAAATCCATTAAAACAACACTCCGAAACCTAGGAAATGGTAGCAACTGATCAGAGTGGAATGGACCACTGAAATGATGGGGGAGTATGGGAATTGTCTTAGAGGAAACACCACCTCCCTGCCATATGCTGGACTATAATGGAACTGGAGGAAATGAGATAGAGAGCTCAGTTTGGGAAAAATTTTAGGAGTTAAGAGGGAGGTCTCTGTTCTATGACCAGTGTCTGAGATTTCTGCATCCTCTTACACCCTCGCGACCTCCTGGATGGTGAAGCTGAGGCTTTGTGATTTCAAGCCACAGCATGGCAACCACTGATTTTGGGCAACCAGAGCTGAGGTGAGTGGCTCCTCATTGATCTAAAGAGTATATGTAGAGGCCAGGACCCTTTGAGTAGTGTCTGTTGCCTCAAGATAGCGAAACTTAATAAGACGATATTGTAGACTAGTAGAGATAAGGAATAAGACTCCAAACACAAGGATGGATGAAGAAACTGCAAGTCCATAAGTGAATTTATGTTTGTATTTTGGAGGGGGTGTGTGATGGATGTTGGTGGTCGCAGTCATGAGGAACAGGGTGTTGTGATAGTGCTGGCAGTGTATAATAATGAATTTGATTTCCTTTTTACATGGTAGACTATTTAATACTGTTAAACTATTGGAAGTATGGTCAACTCAAGATCTGAACATTTATGCCACAAGTGTTTCAGTTTTTCCTTTAACAACTTGGTCTAGCACAGCAATGCTGGATATTGGAGATACTAGGGAAGAGAGGTTTCACTTTAACAGTTTCACTGATGATTCACTTAATGTTACATTTGCCCCATACATATGTAAGATATTAGTAATAAGGGAAATTGGGTATGGTGTACATGGCTATGATCTTCACAATTTTTCTGTAAATCTGGAACTAATCTAAAATAAAAAAAAATCCATTAAAACAACACTCCGAAACCTAGGAAATGGTAGCAACTGATCATAGTGGAATGGACCACTGAAATGACGGGGGAGTATGGGAATTGTCTTAGAGGAAACACCACCTCCCTGCCATATGCTGGACTATAATGGAACTGGAGGAAATGAGATAGAGAGCTCAGTTTGGGAAAAATTTTAGGAGTTAAGAGGGAGGTCTCTGTTCTATGACCAGTGTCTGAGATTTCTGCATCCTCTTACACCCTCGCGACCTCCTGGATGGTGAAGCTGAGGCTTTGTGATTTCATGCCACAGCATGGCAACCACTGATTTTGGGCAACCAGAGCTGAAGTGAGTGGCTCCTCATTAATCTAAAGAGTATATGTAGAGGCAAGGAGCCTTTGAGTAGTGTCTGTTGCCTCAAGATAGCGAAACTTAATAAGACGATATTGTAGACTAGTAGAGATAAGGAATAAGACTCCAAACACAAGGATGGATGAAGAAAGTGCAAGTCCATAAGTGAATTTATGTTTGTATTTTGGAGGGGGGGTGTGATGGATGTTGGTGGTAGCAGTCATGAGGAACAGGGTGTTGTGATAGTGCTGGCAGTGTATAATAATGAATTTGATTTCCTTTTTACATGGTAGACTATTTAATACTGTTAAACTATTGAAAGTATGGTCAACTCAAGATCTGAACATTTATGCCACAAGTGTTTCAGTTTTTCCTTTAACAACTTGGTCTAGAACAGCAATGCTGGATATTGGAGATACTAGAGAAGTGAGGTTTCACTTTAACAGTTTCACTGATGATTCACTTCATGTTACATTTGCCCCATACATATGTAAGATATTAGTAATAAGGGAAGTTGGGTATGGTGTACATTGTTATTATCTTCACAATATTTCTGTAAATCTGGAACTACTCAAAAATAAAACATCCATTAAAACAACACTCAAAATCCTAGGAAATGGTAGCAACTGATCATAGTGGAAGGGACCACTGAAATGACGGGGGAGTATGGGAATTGTCTTAGAGGAAACACCACCTCCTTGCCATATGCTGGACTTTAATGGAAGTAGAGGAAATGAGAGAGAGAGAGAGGTCAGTTTGGTTAAATTTCTAGGAGTTAAGAGGAAGGTCTCTGTTCTATGACCAGAGTGTCTGAATTTTCTGCATCCTCTGCCACCCGTGCCCCTCCTGGATGGTGAAGCTGAGGCTTTGTGATGTCAAGCCACACCATGGCAACCACTGATTTTGGGCTGCCAGAGCTGAAGTAAGTGGCTCCTCATTAACCAAAAGAGTATATGTAGAGGCCAGGACCCTTTGAGTAGTGTCTGTTGCCTCAAGATAGCGAAACTTAATAAGACGATATTGTAGACTAGTAGAGATAAGGAATAAGACTCCAAACACAAGGATGGATGAAGAAACTGCAAGTCCATAAGTGAATTTATGTTTGTATTTTGGAGGGGGGGTGTGATGGATGTTGGTGGTAGCAGTCATGAGGAACAGGGTGTTGTGATAGTGCTGGCAGTGTATAATAATGAATTTGATTTCCTTTTTACATGGTAGACTATTTAATACTGTTAAACTATTGAAAGTATGGTCAACTCAAGATCTGAACATTTATGCCACAAGTGTTTCAGTTTTTCCTTTAACAACTTGGTCTAGAACAGCAATGCTGGATATTGGAGATACTAGAGAAGTGAGGTTTCACTTTAACAGTTTCACTGATGATTCACTTCATGTTACATTTGCCCCATACATATGTAAGATATTAGTAATAAGGGAAGTTGGGTATGGTGTACATTGTTATTATCTTCACAATATTTCTGTAAATCTGGAACTACTCAAAAATAAAACATCCATTAAAACAACACTCAAAATCCTAGGAAATGGTAGCAACTGATCATAGTGGAAGGGACCACTGAAATGACGGGGGAGTATGGGAATTGTCTTAGAGGAAACACCACCTCCTTGCCATATGCTGGGCTTTAATGGAAGTAGAGGAAATGAGAGAGAGAGAGAGGTCAGTTTGGTTAAATTTCTAGGAGTTAAGAGGAAGGTCTCTGTTCTATGACCAGAGTGTCTGAATTTTCTGCATCCTCTGCCACCCCCGCCCCTCCTGGATTGTGAAGCTGAGGCTTTGTGATGTCAAGCCACACCATGGCAACCACTGATTTTGGGCTGCCAGAGCTGAAGTGAGTGGCTCCTCATTAACCAAAAGAGTATATGTAGAGGCCAGGACCCTTTGAGTAGTGTCTGTTGCCTCAAGATAGCGAAACTTAATAAGACGATATTGTAGACTAGTAGAGATAAGGAATAAGACTCCAAACACAAGGATGGATGAAGAAACTGCAAGTCCATAAGTGAATTTATGTTTGTATTTTGGAGTGGGGGTGTGATGGATGTTGGTGGTCGCAGTCATGAGGAGCAGGGTGTTGTGATAGTGCTGGCAGTGTATAATAATGAATTTGATTTCCTTTTTACGTGGTAGACTATTTAATACTGTTAAACTATTGAAAGTATGGTCAACTCAAGATCTGAACATTTATGCCACAAGTGTTTCAGTTTTTCCTTTAATAACTTGGTCTAGAACAGCAATGCTGGATATTGTAAATACTAGGGAAGAGAGGTTTCACTTTAACAGTTTCACTGATGATTCACTTCATGTTATATTTACCCCATACATATGTAAGATATTGGTAATGAGGGAAATTGGGTATGGTGTACATTGTTATTATCTTCACAATATTTCTGTAAATCTGGAACTACTCAAAAATAAAACATCCATTAAAACAACACTCAAAATCCTAGGAAATGGTAGCAACTGATCATAGTGGAAGGGACCACTGAAATGACGGGGGAGTATGGGAATTGTCTTAGAGGAAACACCACCTCCTTGCCATATGCTGGACTTTAATGGAAGTAGAGGAAATGAGAGAGAGAGGTCAGTTTGGTTAAATTTCTAGGAGTTAAGAGGAAGGTCTCTGTTCTATAACCAGAGTGTCTGAATTTTCTGCATCCTCTGCCACCCCCGCCCCTCCTGGATGGTGAAGCTGAGGCTTTGTGATGTCAAGCCACACCATGGCAACCACTGATTTTGGGCTGCCAGAGCTGAAGTAAGTGGCTACACATTAACCAAAAGAGTATATGTAGAGGCCAGGACCCTTTGAGTAGTGTCTGTTGCCTCAAGATAGTGAAACTTAATAAGACGATATTGTAGACTAGTAGAGATTAGGAATAAGACTCCAAACACAAGGATGGATGAAGAAACTGCAAGTCCATAAGTGAATTTATGTTTGTATTTTGGAGGGGGTTGTGATGGATGTTGGTGGTCGCAGTCATGAGAAACAGGGTGTTGTGATAGTGCTGGCAGTGTATAATAATGAATTTGATTTCCTTTTTACATGGTAGACTATTTAATACTGTTAAACTATTGAAAGTATGGTCAACTCAAGATCTGAACATTTATGCCACAAGTGTTTCAGTTTTTCCTTTAACAACTTGGTCTAGAACAGCAATGCTGGATATTGGAGATACTAGAGAAGTGAGGTTTCACTTTAACAGTTTCACTGATGATTCACTTCATGTTACATTTGCCCCATACATATGTAAGATATTAGTAATAAGGGAAATTGGGTATGGTGTACATGGCTATGATCTTCACAATTTTTCTGTAAATCTGGAACTAATCTAAAATAAAAAAAAATCCATTAAAACAACACTCCGAAACCTAGGAAATGGTAGCAACTGATCATAGTGGAATGGACCACTGAAATGACGGGGGAGTATGGGAATTGTCTTAGAGGAAACACCACCTCCCTGCCATATGCTGGACTATAATGGAACTGGAGGAAATGAGATAGAGAGCTCAGTTTGGGAAAAATTTTAGGAGTTAAGAGGGAGGTCTCTGTTCTATGACCAGTGTCTGAGATTTCTGCATCCTCTTACACCCTCGCGACCTCCTGGATGGTGAAGCTGAGGCTTTGTGATTTCATGCCACAGCATGGCAACCACTGATTTTGGGCAACCAGAGCTGAAGTGAGTGGCTCCTCATTAATCTAAAGAGTATATGTAGAGGCCAGGAGCCTTTGAGTAGTGTCTGTTACCTCAAGATAGCGAAACTTAATAAGACGATATTGTAGACTAGTAGAGATAAGGAATAAGACTCCAAACACAAGTATGGATGAAGAAAGTGCAAGTCCATAAGTGAATTTATGTTTGTATTTTGGAGGGGGGGTGTGATGGATGTTGGTGGTAGCAGTCATGAGGAACAGGGTGTTGTGATAGTGCTGGCAGTGTATAATAATGAATTTGATTTCCTTTTTACATGGTAGACTATTTAATACTGTTAAACTATTGAAAGTATGGTCAACTCAAGATCTGAACATTTATGCCACAAGTGTTTCAGTTTTTCCTTTAACAACTTGGTCTAGTACAGCAATGCTGGATATTGGAGATACTAGAGAAGTGAGGTTTCACTTTAACAGTTTCACTGATGATTCACTTCATGTTACATTTGCCCCATACATATGTAAGATATTAGTAATAAGGGAAGTTGGGTATGGTGTACATTGTTATTATCTTCACAATATTTCTGTAAATCTGGAACTACTCAAAAATAAAACATCCATTAAAACAACACTCAAAATCCTAGGAAATGGTAGCAACTGATCATAGTGGAAGGGACCACTGAAATGACGGGGGAGTATGGGAATTGTCTTAGAGGAAACACCACCTCCTTGCCATATGCTGGGCTTTAATGGAAGTAGAGGAAATGAGAGAGAGAGAGAGGTCAGTTTGGTTAAATTTCTAGGAGTTAAGAGGAAGGTCTATGTTCTATAACCAGAGTGTCTGAATTTTCTGCATCCTCTGCCACCCCCGCCCCTCCTGGATGGTGAAGCTGAGGCTTTGTGATGTCAAGCCACACCATGGCAACCACTGATTTTGGGCTGCCAGAGCTGAAGTAAGTGGCTCCTCATTAACCAAAAGAGTATATGTAGAGGCCAGGACCCTTTGAGTAGTGCCTGTTGCCTCAAGATAGCGAAACTTAATAAGACGATATTGTAGACTAGTAGAGATAAGGAATAAAACTCCAAACACAAGGATGGATGAAGAAACTGTAAGTCCATAAGTGAATTTATGTTTTTATTTTGGAGGGGGGGTGTGATGGATGTTGGTGGTCGCAGTCATGAGGAACAGGGTGTTGTGATAGTGCTGGCAGTGTATAATAATGAATTTGATTTCCTTTTTACATGGTAGACTATTTAATACTGTTAAACTATTGAAAGTATGGTCAACTCAAGATCTGAACATTTATGCCACAAGTGTTTCAGTTTTTCCTTTAACAACTTAGTCTAGAAAAGCAATGCTGGATATTGGAGATACTAGAGAAGTGAGGTTTCACTTTAACAGTTTCACTGATGATTCACTTCATGTTACATTTGCCCCATACATATGTAAGATATTAGTAATAAGGGAAATTGGGTATGGTGTACATTGTTATTATCTTCACAATATTTCTGTAAATCTGGAACTACTCAAAAATAAAACATCCATTAAAACAACACTCAAAATCCTAGGAAATGGTAGCAACTGATCATAGTGGAAGGGACCACTGAAATGACGGGGGAGTATGGGAATTGTCTTAGAGGAAACACCACCTCCTTGCCATATGCTGGGCTTTAATGGAAGTAGAGGAAATGAGAGAGAGAGAGAGGTCAGTTTGGTTAAATTTCTAGGAGTTAAGAGGAAGGTCTCTGTTCTATAACCAGAGTGTCTGAATTTTCTGCATCCTCTGCCACCCCCGCCCCTCCTGGATGGTGAAGCTGAGGCTTTGTGATGTCAAGCCACACCATGGCAACCACTGATTTTGGGCTGCCAGAACTGAAGTAAGTGGCTCCTCATTAACCAAAAGAGTATATGTAGAGGCCAGGACCTTTTGAGTAGTGTCTGTTGACTCAAGATAGCGAAACTTAATAAGACGATATTGTAGACTAGTAGAGATAAGGAATAAGACTCCAAACACAAGGATGGATGAAGAAACTGCAAGTCCATAAGTGAATTTGTGTTTGTATTTTGGAGGGGGTGTGTAATGAATGGTGGTGGTCGCAGTCATGAGGAACAAAGTGTTGTGTTAGGGCTGGCAGTGTATTATAATGAATTTGATTTCCTTTTTACATGGCAGACTATTGAATATTGTTAAACTATTGAAAGGATTGGCAGCTCAAGATGTGAAGTTTTAAGCCACAACTGGTACAGTATTTTTTATAACATCATGGTCTAGAACAGCATTGTTGGATATTGGCGATACTAGAGAAGTGAGGTTTGCCTCTGTTTGACTGATGGGGAGGGATATAAGAAGGGGGCAGGCATGTGAAAAGAGAGTAATGTAGACTTTTTAGTTGTGGCACCAGACAAGACATTCCATAATGAGCCAGGCCCTTAGAATAAGGACCAGGAGAAGTCTGAATGGGGATTTTTTTTCTCAACACTTTCTCATACTGGCAAGGAATAAAGAAGCTGATGTTTAATTTAGGTTTGGATTGGGGGTGTGGGATGGGTGGTGGTGGTCGCAGTCATGAGGAACAGGGTGTTGTGTTAGTGCTGGCAGTGTATAATAATGAAGTTGATTTCCTTTTTACATGGTAGACTATTGAATATTGTTAAACTGTTGAAAGGATGGTCAGCGCAAGATCTGAAGTTTTATGCCACAACTGGTCCAGTTTTTCCTTTAACAACATGGTCTAGAACAGCATTGCTGGATATTGGAGATACTAGAGAAGTGAGGTTTCACTCTGTTTCACTGATGATTCACTTCATGTTACATTTACCCCATACATAAGTAAGATATTAGTAATAAGGGAAATTGGGTATGGTGTACATGGCTATTATCTTCACAATTTTTCTGTAAATCTGGAACTAATCTAAAATAAAAAAAATCCATTAAAACAACACTCCGAAACCTAGGAAATGGTAGCAACTGATCATAGTGGAATGGACCACTGAAATGACGGGGGAGTATGGGAATTGTCTTAGAGGAAACACCACCTCCCTGCCATATGCTGGACTATAATGGAACTGGAGGAAATGAGATAGAGAGCTCAGTTTGGGAAAAATTTTAGGAGTTAAGAGGGAGGTCTCTGTTCTATGACCAGTGTCTGAGATTTCTGCATCCTCTTACACCCTCGCGACCTCCTGGATGGTGAAGCTGAGGCTTTGTGATTTCAAGCCACAGCATGGCAACCACTGATTTTGGGCAACCAGAGCTGAGGTGAGTGGCTCCTCATTGATCTAAAGAGTATATGTAGAGGCCAGGAGCCTTTGAGTAGTGTCTGTTGCCTCAAGATAGCGAAACTTAATAAGACGATATTGTAGACTAGTAGAGATAAGGAATAAGACTCCAAACACAAGGATGGATGAAGAAACTGCAAGTCCATAAGTGAATTTATGTTTGTATTTTGGAGGGGGTGTGTGATGGATGTTGGTGGTCGCAGTCATGAGGAACAGGGTGTTGTGATAGTGCTGGCAGTGTATAATAATGAATTTGATTTCCTTTTTACGTGGTAGACTATTTAATACTGTTAAACTATTGAAAGTATGGTCAACTCAAGATCTGAACATTTATGCCACAAGTGTTTCAGTTTTTCCTTTAACAACTTGGTCTAGCACAGCAATGCTGGATATTGGAGATACTAGGGAAGAGAGGTTTCACTTTAACAGTTTCACTGATGATTCACTTCATGTTACATTTGCCCCATACATATGTAAGATATTAGTAATAAGGGAAATTGGGTATGGTGTACATGGCTATGATCTTCACAATTTTTCTGTAAATCTGGAACTAATCTAAAATAAAAAAAAAATCCATTAAAACAACACTCCGAAACCTAGGAAATGGTAGCAACTGATCATAGTGGAATGGACCACTGAAATGACGGGGGAGTATGGGAATTGTCTTAGAGGAAACACCACCTCCCTGCCATATGCTGGACTATAATGGAACTGGAGGAAATGAGATAGAGAGCTCAGTTTGGGAAAAATTTTAGGAGTTAAGAGGGAGGTCTCTGTTCTATGACCAGTGTCTGAGATTTCTGCATCCTCTTACACCCTCGCGACCTCCTGGATGGTGAAGCTGAGGCTTTGTGATTTCATGCCACAGCATGGCAACCACTGATTTTGGGCAACCAGAGCTGAAGTGAGTGGCTCCTCATTAATCTAAAGAGTATATGTAGAGGCAAGGAGCCTTTGAGTAGTGTCTGTTACCTCAAGATAGCGAAACTTAATAAGACGATATTGTAGACTAGTAGAGATAAGGAATAAGACTCCAAACACAAGGATGGATGAAGAAACTGCCAGTCCATAAGTGAATTTGTGTTTGTATTTTGGAGGGGGTGTGTAATGGATGGTGGTGGTCGCAGTCATGAGGAACAAAGTGTTGTGTTAGGGCTGGCAGTGTATTATAATGAATTTGATTTCCTTTTTACATGGCAGACTATTGAATATTGTTAAACTATTGAAAGGATGGGCAGCTCAAGATGTGAAGTTTTAAGCCACAACTGGTACAGTATTTTTTATAACATCATGGTCTAGAACAGCATTGTTGGATATTGGCGATACTAGAGAAGTGAGGTTTGCCTCTGTTTCACTGATGGGGAGGGATATAAGAAGGGGGCAGGCATGTGAAAAGGGAGTAATGTAGACTTTTTAGTTGTGGCACCAGACAAGACATTCCATAATGAGCCAGGCCCTTAGAATAAGGACCAGGAGAAGTCTGAATGGGGATTTTTTTTCTCACACTTTCTCATACTGGCAAGGAATAAAGAAGCTGATGTTTAATTTAGGTTTGGATTGGGGGTGTGGGATGGGTGGTGGTGGTCACAGTCATGAGGAACAGGGTGTTGTGTTAGTGCTGGCAGTGTATAATAATGAAGTTGATTTCCTTTTTACATGGTAGACTATTGAATATTGTTAAACTATTGAAAGGATGGTCAGCGCAAGATCTGAAGTTTTATGCCACAACTGGTCCAGTTTTTCCTTTAACAACATGGTCTAGAACAGCATTGCTGGATATTGGAGATACTAGAGAAGTGAGGTTTCACTCTGTTTCACTGATGATTCACTTCATGTTACATTTACCCCATACATAAGTAGGATATTAGTAATAAGGGAAATTGGGTATGGTGTACATGGCTATGATCTTCACAATTTTTCTGTAAATCTGGAACTAATCTAAAATAAAAAAAAATCCATTAAAACAACACTCCGAAACCTAGGAAATGGTAGCAACTGATCAGAGTGGAATGGACCACTGAAATGACGGGGGAGTATGGGAATTGTCTTAGAGGAAACACCACCTCCCTGCCATATGCTGGACTATAATGGAACTGGAGGAAATGAGATAGAGAGCTCAGTTTGGGAAAAATTTTAGGAGTTAAGAGGGAGGTCTCTGTTCTATGACCAGTGTCTGAGATGTCTGCATCCTCTTACACCCTCGCAACCTCCTGGATGGTGAAGCTGAGGCTTTGTGATTTCAAGCCACAGCATGGCAACCACTGATTTTGGGCAACCAGAGCTGAAGTGAGTGGCTCCTCATTAATCTAAAGAGTATATGTAGAGGCCAGGAGCCTTTGAGTAGTGTCTGTTGCCTCAAGATAGCGAAACTTAATAAGATGATATTGTAGACTAGTAGAGATAAGGAATAAGACTCCAAACACAAGGATGGATGAAGAAACTGCAAGTCCATAAGTGAATTTATGTTTGTATTTTGGAGGGGGGGTGTGATGGATGTTGGTGGTCGCAGTCATGAGGAACAGGGTGTTGTGATAGTGCTGGCAGTGTATAATAATGAATTTGATTTCGTTTTTACGTGGTAGACTATTTAATACTGTTAAACTATTGAAAGTATGGTCAACTCAATATCTGAACATTTATGCCACAAGTGTTTCAGTTTTTCCTTTAACAACTTGGTCTAGAACAGCAATGCTGGATATTGGACATACTAGAGAAGTGAGGTTTCACTTTAACAGTTTCACTGATGATTCACTTCATGTTACATTTGCCCCATACATATGTAAGATATTAGTAATAAGGGAAGTTGGGTATGGTGTACATTGTTATTATCTTCACAATATTTCTGTTAATCTGGAACTACTCAAAAATAAAACATCCATTAAAACAACACTCAAAATCCTAGGAAATGGTAGCAACTGATCATAATGGAAGGGACCACTGAAATGACGGGGGAGTATGGGAATTGTCTTAGAGGAAACACCACCTCCTTGCCATATGCTGGACTTTAATGGAAGTAGAGGAAATGAGAGAGAGACAGAGGTCAGTTTGGTTAAATTTCTAGGAGTTAAGAGGAAGGTCTCTGTTCTATAACCAGAGTGTCTGAATTTTCTGCATCCTCTGCCACCCCCGCCCCTCCTGGATGGTGAAGCTGAGGCTTTGTGATGTCAAGCCACACCATGGCAACCACTGATTTTGGGCTGCCAGAGCTGAAGTAAGTGGCTCCTCATTAACCAAAAGAGTATATGTAGAGGCCAGGACCCTTTGAGTAGTGTCTGTTGCCTCAAGATAGCGAAACTTAATAAGACGATATTGTAGACTAGTAGAGATAAGGAATAAGACTCCAAACACAAGGATGGATGAAGAAACTGCAAGTCCATAAGTGAATTTATGTTTGTATTTTGGAGGGGGGGTGTGATGGATGTTGGTGGTCGCAGTCATGAGGAACAGGGTGTTGTGATAGTGCTGGCAGTGTATAATAATGAATTTGATTTCCTTTTTACATGGTAGACTATTTAATACTGTTAAACTATTGGAAGTATGGTCAACTCAAGATCTGAACATTTATGCCACAAGTGTTTCAGTTTTTCCTTTAACAACTTGGTCTAGAACAGCAATGCTGGATATTGGAGATACTAGAGAAGTGAGGTTTCACTTTAACAGTTTCACTGATGATTCACTTCATGTTACATTTGCCCCATACATATGTAAGATATTGGTAATAAGGGAAATTGGGTATGGTGTACATTGTTATTATCTTCACAATATTTCTGTAAATCTGGAACTACTCAAAAATAAAACATCCATTAAAACAACACTCAAAATCCTAGGAAATGGTAGCAACTGATCATAGTGGAAGGGACCACTGAAATGACGGGGGAGTATGGGAATTGTCTTAGAGGAAACACCACCTCCTTGCCATATGCTGGACTTTAATGGAAGTAGAGGAAATGAGAGAGAGAGAGAGGTCAGTTTGGTTAAATTTCTAGGAGTTAAGAGGGAGGTCTCTGTTCTATGACCAGTGTCTGAGATTTCTGCATCCTCTGCCACCCCCGCCCCTCCTGGATGGTGAAGCTGAGGCTTTGTGATGTCAAGCCTCACCATGGCAACCACTGATTTTGGGCTGCCAGAGCTGAAGTAAGTGGCTCCTCATTAACCAAAAGAGTATATGTAGAGGCCAGGACCCTTTGAGTAGTGTCTGTTGCCTCAAGATAGCGAAACTTAATAAGCCGATATTGTAGACTAGTAGAGATAAGGAATAAGACTCCAAACACAAGGATGGATGAAGAAACTGCAAGTCCATAAGTGAATTTATGTTTGTATTTTGGAGGGGGTGTGTGATGGATGGTGGTGGTTACAGTCATGAGGAACAAAGTGTTGTGTTAGGGCTGGCAGTGTATAATAATGAATTTGATTTCCTTTTTACATGGCAGACTATTGAATATTGTTAAACTATTGAAAGGATGGGCAGCTCAAGATGTGAAGTTTTAAGCCACAACTGGTACAGTATTTTTTATAACATCATGGTCTAGAACAGCATTGTTGGATATTGGCAATACCAGAGAAGTGAGGTTTGCCTCTGTTTCACTGATGGGGAGGGATATAAGAAGGGGGCAGGCATGTGAAAAAGGAGTAATGTAGACTTTTTAGTTGTGGCACCAGACAAGACATTCCATAATGAGCCAGGCCCTTAGAATAAGGACCAGGAGAAGTCTGAATGGGGATTTTTTTTCTCAACACTTTCTCATACTGGCAAGGAATAAAGAAGATGATGTTTAATTTAGGTTTGGATTGGGGGTGTGGGATGGGTGGTGGTGGTCGCAGGCATGAGGAACAGGGTGTTGTGTTAGTGCTGGCAGTGTATAATAATGAAGTTGATTTCCTTTTTACATGGTAGACTATTGAATATTGTTAAACTATTGAAATGATGGTCAACTCAAGATCTGAAGTTTTATGCCACAACTGGTCCAGTTTTTCCTTTAACAACATGGTCTAGAACAGCATTGCTGGATATTGGAGATACTAGAGAAGTGAGGTTTCACTTTAACAGTTTCACTGATGATTCACTTCATGTTACATTTGCCCCATACATATGTAAGATATTAGTAATAAGGGAAATTGGGTATGGTGTACATGGCTATGATCTTCACAATTTTTCTGTAAATCTGGAACTACTCAAAAATAAAAAAAATCCATTAAAACAACACTCCGAAACCTAGGAAATGGTGGCAACTGATCATAGTGGAATGGACCACTGAAATGACGGGGGAGTATGGGAATTCTCTTAGAGGAAACACCACCTCCTTGCCATATGCTGGGCTTTAATGGAAGTAGAGAAAATGAGAGAGGTCAGTTTGGTTAAATTTCTAGGAGTTTCGAGGAAGGTCTCTGTTCTATAACCAGAGTGTCTGAATTTTCTGCATCCTCTGCCACCCCCGCCCCTCCTGGATGGTGAAGCAGAGGCTTTGTGATGTCAAGCCACACCATGGCAACCACTGATTTTGGGCTGCCAGAGCTGAAGTAAGTGGCTCCTCATTAACCAAAAGAGTATATGTAGAGGCCAGGACCCTTTGAGTAGTGTCTGTTGCCTCAAGATAGCGAAACTTAAT
Source organism: Myotis nattereri (assembly GCF_964212035.1). Lineage (NCBI taxonomy): Eukaryota > Metazoa > Chordata > Mammalia > Chiroptera > Vespertilionidae > Myotis > Myotis nattereri. Next base: position 8,673,415 of record NC_138091.1, on the reverse strand, counting down.
AAGACGATATTGTAGACTAGTAGAGATAAGGAATAAGACTCCAAACACAAGGATGGATGAAGAAACTGCAAGTCCATAAGTGAATTTATGTTTGTATTTTGGAGGGGGTGTGTGATGGATGTTGGTGGTCACAGTCATGAGGAACAGGGTGTTGTGATAGTGCTGGCAGTGTATAATAATGAATTTGATTTCCTTTTTACATGGTAGACTATTTAATACTGTTAAACTATTGAAAGTATGGTCAACTCAAGATCTGAACATTTATGCCACAAGTGTTTCAGTTTTTCCTTTAACAACTTGGTCTAGAACAGCAATGCTGGATATTGTAAATACTAGGGAAGAGAGGTTTCACTTTAACAGTTTCACTGATGATTCACTTCATGTTACATTTGCCCCATACATATGTAAGATATTAGTAATAAGGGAAATTGGGTATGGTGTACATGGCTATGATCTTCACAATTTTTCTGTAAATCTGGAACTACTCAAAAATAAAAAAAATCCATTAAAACAACACTCCGAAACCTAGGAAATGGTGGCAACTGATCATAGTGGAATGGACCACTGAAATGACGGGGGAGTATGGGAATTGTCTTAGAGGAAACACCACCTCCTTGCCATATGCTGGGCTTTAATGGAAGTAGAGGAAATGAGAGAGAGAGAGAGGTCAGTTTGGTTAAATTTCTAGGAGTTAAGAGGAAGGTCTCTGTTCTATAACCAGAGTGTCTGAATTTTCTGCATCCTCTGCCACCCCCGCCCCTCCTGGATGGTGAAGCTGAGGCTTTGTGATGTCAAGCCACACCATGGCAACCACTGATTTTGGGCTGCCAGAGCTGAAGTAAGTGGCTCCTCATTAACCAAAAGAGTATATGTAGAGGCCAGGACCCTTTGAGTAGTGTCTGTTGCCTCTAGATAGCGAAACTTAATAAGCCGATATTATAGACTAGTAGAGATAAGGAATAAGACTCCAAACACAAGGATGGATGAAGAAAGTGCAAGTCCATAAGTGAATTTATGTTTGTATTTTGGAGGGGGTGTGTGATGGATGTTGGTGGTTGCAGTCATGAGGAACAGGGTGTTGTGATAGTGCTGGCAGTGTATAATAATGAATTTGATTTCCTTTTTACATGGTAGACTATTTAATACTGTTAAACTATTGAAAGTATGGTCAACTCAAGATCTGAACATTTATGCCACAAGTGTTTCAGTTTTTCCTTTAACAACTTGGTCTAGAACAGCAATGCTGGATATTGTAAATACTAGGGAAGAGAGGTTTCACATTAACAGTTTCACTGATGATTCACTTCATGTTACATTTGCTCCATACATATGTAAGATATTGGTAATGAGGGAAATTAGGTATGGTGTACATTGTTATTATCTTCACAATATTTCTGTAAATCTGGAACTACTCAAAAATAAAACATCCATTAAAACAACACTCAAAATCCTAGGAAATGGTAGCAACTGATCATAGTGGAAGAGACCACTGAAATGACGGGGGAGTATGGGAATTGTCTTAGAGGAAACACCACCTCCTTGCCATATGGTGGACTTTAATGGAAGTAGAGGAAATGAGAGAGAGAGAGAGGTCAGTTTGGTTAAATTTCTAGGAGTTTCGAGGAAGGTCTCTGTTCTATGACCAGAGTGTCTGAATTTTCTGCATCCTCTGCCACCCCCGCCCCTCCTGGATGGTGAAGCTGAGGCTTTGTGATGTCAAGCCACACCATGACAACCACTGATTTTGGGCTGCCAGAACTGAAGTAAGTGGCTCCTCATTAACCAAAAGAGTATATGTAGAGGCCAGGACCTTTTGAGTAGTGTCTGTTGACTCAAGATAGCGAAACTTAATAAGACGATATTGTAGACTAGTAGAGATAAGGAATAAGACTCCAAACACAAGGATGGATGAAGAAACTGCAAGTCCATAAGTGAATTTATGTTTGTATTTTGGAGGGGGTGTGTGATGGATGGTGGTGGTCACAGTCATGAGGAACAAAGTGTTGTGTTAGGGCTGGCAGTGTATAATAATGAATTTGATTTCCTTTTTACATGGCAGACTATTGAATATTGTTAAACTATTGAAAGGATGGGCAGCTCAAGATGTGAAGTTTTAAGCCACAACTGGTACAGTATTTTTTATAACATCATGGTCTAGAACAGCATTGTTGGATATTGGCGATACTAGAGAAGTGAGGTTTGCCTCTGTTTCACTGATGGGGAGGGATATAAGAAGGGGGCAGGCATGTGAAAAGGGAGTAATGTAGACTTTTTAGTTGTGGCACCAGACAAGACATTCCATAATGAGCCAGGCCCTTAGAATAAGGACCAGGAGAAGTCTGAATGGGGATTTTTTTTCTCAACACTTTCTCATACTGGCAAGGAATAAAGAAGCTGATGTTTAATTTAGGTTTGGATTGGGGGTGTGGGATGGGTTGTGGTGGTCGCAGGCATGAGGAACAGGGTGTTGTGTTAGTGCTGGCAGTGTATAATAATGAAGTTGATTTCCTTTTTACATGGTAGACTATTGAATATTGTTAAACTATTGAAAGGATGGTCAACTCAAGATCTGAAGTTTTATGCCACAACTGGTCCAGTATTTCCTTTAACAACATGGTCTAGAACAGCATTGCTGGATATTGGAGATACTAGAGAAGTGAGGTTTCACTTTAACAGTTTCACTGATGATTCACTTCATGTTACATTTGCCCCATACTTAAGTAAGATATTAGTAATAAGGGAAATTGGGTATGTTGTACATTGTTATTATCTTCACAATATTTCTGTAAATCTGGAACTAATCAAAAATAAAACATCCATTAAAACAACACTCAAAATCCTAGGAAATGGTAGCAACTGATCATAGTGGAAGGGACCACTGAAATGACGGGGGAGTATGGGAAGTGTCTTAGAGGAAACACCACCTCCTTGCCATATGCTGGGCTTTAATGGAAGTAGAGGAAATGAGAGAGAGAGAGAGGTCAGTTTGGTTAAATTTCTAGGAGTTAAGAGGAAGGTCTCTGTTCTATAACCAGAGTGTCTGAATTTTCTGCATCCTCTGCCACCCCCGCCCCTCCTGGATGGTGAAGCTGAGGCTTTGTGATGTCAAGCCACACCATGGCAACCACTGATTTTGGGCTGCCAGAGCTGAAGTAAGTGGCTCCTCATTAACCAAAAGAGTATATGTAGAGGCCAGGACCCTTTGAGTAGTGTCTGTTGCCTCAAGATAGCGAAACTTAATAAGACGATATTGTAGACTAGTAGAGATAAGGAATAAGACTCCAAACCCAAGGATGGATGAAGAAACTGCAAGTCCATAAGTGAATTTGTGTTTGTATTTTGGAGGGGGTGTGTGATGGATGGTGGTGGTCGCAGTCATGAGGAACAAAGTGTTGTGTTAGGGCTGGCAGTGTATTATAATGAATTTGATTTCCTTTTTACATGGCAGACTATTGAATATTGTTAAACTATTGAAAGATGGGCAGCTCAAGATGTGAAGTTTTAAGCCACAACTGGTACAGTATTTTTTATAACATCATGGTCTAGAACAGCATTGTTGGATATTGGCGATACTAGAGAAGTGAGGTTTGCCTCTGTTTCACTGATGGGGAGGGATATAAGAAGGGGGCAGGCATGTGAAAAGGGAGTAATGTAGACTTTTTAGTTGTGGCACCAGACAAGACATTCCATAATGAGCCAGGCCCTTAGAATAAGGACCAGGAGAAGTCTGAATGGGGATTTTTTTTCTCAACACTTTCTCATACTGGCAAGGAATAAAGAAGCTGATGTTTAATTTAGGTTTGGATTGGGGGTGTGGGATGGGTGGTGGTGGTCGCAGTCATGAGGAACAGGGTGTTGTGTTAGTGCTGGCAGTGTATAATAATGAAGTTGATTTCCTTTTTACATGGTAGACTATTGAATATTGTTAAACTATTGAAAGGATGGTCAGCGCAAGATCTGAAGTTTTATGCCACAACTGGTCCAGTTTTTCCTTTAACAACATGGTCTAGAACAGCATTGCTGGATATTGGAGATACTAGAGAAGTGAGGTTTCACTCTGTTTCACTGATGATTCACTTCATGTTACATTTACCCCATACATAAGTAAGATATTAGTAATAAGGGAAATTGGGTATGGTGTACATGGCTATTATCTTCACAATTTTTCTGTAAATCTGGAACTAATCTAAAATAAAAAAAATCCATTAAAACAACACTCCGAAACCTAGGAAATGGTAGCAACTGCTCAGAGTGGAATGGACCACTGAAATGACGGGGGAGTATGGGAATTGTCTTAGAGGAAACACCACCTCCCTGCCATATGCTGGACTATAATGGAACTGGAGGAAATGAGATAGAGAGCTCAGTTTGGGAAAAATTTTAGGAGTTAAGAGGGAGGTCTCTGTTCTATGACCAGTGTCTGAGATTTCTGCATCCTCTTACACCCTCGCGACCTCCTGGATGGTGAAGCTGAGGCTTTGTGATTTCAAGCCACAGCATGGCAACCACTGATTTTGGGCAACCAGAGCTGAGGTGAGTGGCTCCTCATTGATCTAAAGAGTATATGTAGAGGCCAGGAGCCTTTGAGTAGTGTCTGTTGCCTCAAGATAGCGAAACTTAATAAGACGATATTGTAGACTAGTAGAGATAAGGAATAAGACTCCAAACACAAGGATGGATGAAGAAACTGCAAGTCCAAAGTGAATTTATGTTTGTATTTTGGAGGGGGGGTGTGATGGATGTTGGTGGTCGCAGTCATGAGGAACAGGGTGTTGTGATAGTGCTGGCAATGTATAATAATGAATTTGATTTCCTTTTTATAAGGTAGACTATTTAATACTGTTAAACTATTGAAAGTATGGTCAACTCAAGATCTGAACATTTATGCCACAAGTGTTTCAGTTTTTCCTTTAACAACTTGGTCTAGAACAGCAATGCTGGATATTGGAGATACTAGAGAAGTGAGGTTTCACTTTAACAGTTTCACTGATGATTCACTTCATGTTACATTTGCCCCATACATATGTAAGATATTAGTAATAAGGGAAATTGGGCATGGTGTACATGGCTATGATCTTCACAAATTTTCTGTAAATCTGGAACTAATCTAAAATAAAAAAAATCCATTAAAACAACACTCCGAAACCTAGGAAATGGTAGCAACTTATCATATTGGAATGGACCGCTGAAATGACGGGGGAGTATGGGAATTGTCTTAGAGGAAACACCACCTCCCTGCCATATGCTGGACTATAATGGAACTGGAGGAAATGAGATAGAGAGCTCAGTTTGGGAAAAATTTTAGGAGTTAAGAGGGAGGTCTCTGTTCTATGACCAGTGTCTGAGATTTCTGCATCCTCTTATACCCTCACGACCTCCTGGATGGTGAAGCTGAGGCTTTGTGATTTCATGCCACAGCATGGCAACCACTGATTTTGGGCAACCAGAGCTGAAGTGAGTGGCTCCTCATTAATCTAAAGAGTATATGTAGAGGCAAGGAGCCTTTGAGTAGTGTCTGTTACCTCAAGATAGCGAAACTTAATAAGACGATATTGTAGACTAGTAGAGATAAGGAATAAGACTCCAAACACAAGGATGGATGAAGAAAGTGCAAGTCCATAAGTGAATTTATGTTTGTATTTTGGAGGGGGGGTGTGATGGATGTTGGTGGTCGCAGTCATGAGGAACAGGGTGTTGTGATAGTGCTGGCAGTGTATAATAATGAATTTGATTTCCTTTTTACATGGTAGACTATTTAATACTGTTAAACTATTGAAAGTATGGTCAACTCAAGATCTGAACATTTATGCCACAAGTGTTTCAGTTTTTCCTTTAACAACTTGGTCTAGAACAGCAATGCTGGATATTGGAGATACTAGAGAAGTGAGGTTTCACTTTAACAGTTTCACTGATGATTCACTTCATGTTACATTTGCCCCATACATATGTAAGATATTAGTAATAAGGGAAGTTGGGTATGGTGTACATTGTTATTATCTTCACAATATTTCTGTAAATCTGGAACTACTCAAAAATAAAACATCCATTAAAACAACACTCAAAATCCTAGGAAATGGTAGCAACTGATCATAGTGGAAGGGACCACAGAAATGACGGGGGAGTATGGGAATTGTCTTAGAGGAAACACCACCTCCTTGCCATATGCTGGGCTTTAATGGAAGTAGAGGAAATGAGAGAGAGAGAGAGGTCAGTTTGGTTAAATTTCTAGGAGTTAAGAGGAAGGTCTCTGTTCTATAACCAGAGTGTCTGAATTTTCTGCATCCTCTGCCACCCCCGCCCCTCCTGGATGGTGAAGCTGAGGCTTTGTGATGTCAAGCCACACCATGGCAACCACTGATTTTGGGCTGCCAGAGCTGAAGTAAGTGGCTCCTCATTAACCAAAAGAGTATATGTAGAGGCCAGGACCCTTTGAGTAGTGTCTGTTGCCTCAAGATAGCGAAACTTAATAAGACGATATTGTAGACTAGTAGAGATAAGGAATAAGACTCCAAACACAAGGATGGATGAAGAAACTGCAAGTCCATAAGTGAATTTATGTTTTTATTTTGGAGGGGGGGTGTGATGTATGTTGGTGGTCGCAGTCATGAGGAACAGGGTGTTGTGATAGTGCTGGCAGTGTATAATAATGAATTTGATTTCCTTTTTACATGGTAGACTATTTAATACTGTTAAACTATTGAAAGTATGGTCAACTCAAGATCTGAACATTTATGCCACAAGTGTTTCAGTTTTTCCTTTAACAACTTGGTCTAGAAAAGCAATGCTGGATATTGGAGATACTAGAGAAGTGAGGTTTCACTTTAACAGTTTCACTGATGATTCACTTCATGTTACATTTGCCCCATACATATGTAAGATATTAGTAATAAGGGAAATTGGGTATGGTGTACATTGTTATTATCTTCACAATATTTCTGTAAATCTGGAACTACTCAAAAATAAAACATCCATTAAAACAACACTCAAAATCCTAGGAAATGGTAGCAACTGATCATAGTGGAAGGGACCACTGAAATGACGGGGGAGTATGGGAATTGTCTTAGAGGAAACACCACCTCCTTGCCATATGCTGGGCTTTAATGGAAGTAGAGGAAATGAGAGAGAGAGAGAGGTCAGTTTGGTTAAATTTCTAGGAGTTAAGAGGAAGGTCTCTGTTCTATAACCAGAGTGTCTGAATTTTCTGCATCCTCTGCCACCCCCGCCCCTCCTGGATGGTGAAGCTGAGGCTTTGTGATGTCAAGCCACACCATGGCAACCACTGATTTTGGTCTGCCAGAGCTGAAGTAAGTGGCTCCTCATTAACCAAAAGAGTATATGTAGAGGCCAGGACCCTTTGAGTAGTGTCTGTTGCCTCAAGATAGCGAAACTTAATAAGACGATATTGTAGACTAGTAGAGATAAGGAATAAGACTCCAAACACAAGGATGGATGAAGAAACTGCAAGTCCATAAGTGAATTTGTGTTTGTATTTTGGAGGGGGTGTGTAATGGATGGTGGTGGTCACAGTTATGAGGAACAAAGTGTTGTGTTAGGGCTGGCAGTGTATTATAATGAATTTGATTTCCTTTTTACATGGCAGACTATTGAATATTGTTAAACTATTGAAAGGATTGGCAGCTCAAGATGTGAAGTTTTAAGCCACAACTGGTACAGTATTTTTTATAACATCATGGTCTAGAACAGCATTGTTGGATATTGGCGATACTAGAGAAGTGAGGTTTGCCTCTGTTTCACTGATGGGGCGGGATATAATAAGGGGGCAGGCATGTGAAAAGGGAGTAATGTAGACTTTTTAGTTGTGGCACCAGACAAGACATTCCATAATGAGACAAGCCCTTAGAATAAGGACCAGGAGAAGTCTGAATGGGGATTTTTTTTCTCAACACTTTCTCATACTGGCAAGGAATAAAGAAGCTGATGTTTAATTTAGGTTTGGATTGGGGGTGTGGGATGGGTGGTGGTGGTCGCAGTCATGAGGAACAGGGTGTTGTGTTAGTGCTGGCAGTGTATAATAATGAAGTTGATTTCCTTTTTACATGGTAGACTATTGAATATTGTTAAACTATTGAAAGGATGGTCAGCGCAAGATCTGAAGTTTTATGCCACAACTGGTCCACTTTTTCCTTTAACAACATGGTCTAGAACAGCATTGCTGGATATTGGAGATACTAGAGAAGTGAGGTTTCACTCTGTTTCACTGATGATTCACTTCATGTTACATTTACCCCATACATAAGTAAGATATTAGTAATAAGGGAAATTGGGTATGGTGTACATGGCTATTATCTTCACAATTTTTCTGTAAATCTGGAACTAATCTAAAATAAAAAAAATCCATTAAAACAACACTCCGAAACCTAGGAAATGGTAGCAACTGATCAGAGTGGAATGGACCACTGAAATGACGGGGGAGTATGGGAATTGTCTTAGAGGAAACACCACCTCCCTGCCATATGCTGGACTATAATGGAACTGGAGGAAATGAGATAGAGAGCTCAGTTTGGGAAAAATTTTAGGCGTTAAGAGGGAGGTCTCTGTTCTATGACCAGTGTCTGAGATTTCTGCATCCTCTTACACCCTCGCAACCTCCTGGATGGTGAAGCTGAGGCTTTGTGATTTCAAGCCACAGCATGTTAACCACTGATTTTGGGCAACCAGAGCTGAAGTGAGTGGCTCCTCATTAATCTAAAGAGTATATGTAGAGGCCAGGAGCCTTTGAGTAGTGTCTGTTGCCTCAAGATAGCGAAACTTAATAAGACGATATTGTAGACTAGTAGAGATAAGGAATAAGACTCCAAACACAAGGATGGATGAAGAAACTGCAAGTCCATAAGTGAATTTATGTTTGTATTTTGGAGGGGGGGTGTGATGGATGTTGGTGGTCGCAGTCATGAGGAACAGGGTGTTGTGATAGTGCTGGCAGTGTATAATAATGAATTTGATTTCGTTTTTACGTGGTAGACTATTTAATACTGTTAAACTATTGAAAGTATGGTCAACTCAATATCTGAACATTTATGCCACAAGTGTTTCAGTTTTTCCTTTAACAACTTGGTCTAGAACAGCAATGCTGGATATTGGAGATACTAGAGAAGTGAGGTTTCACTTTAACAGTTTCACTGATGATTCACTTCATGTTACATTTGCCCCATACATATGTAAGATATTAGTAATAAGGGAAATTGGGTATGGTGTACATTGTTATTATCTTCACAATATTTCTGTAAATCTGGAACTACTCAAAAATAAAACATCCATTAAAACAACACTCAAAATCCTAGGAAATGGTAGCAACTGATCATAGTGGAAGGGACCACTGAAATGACGGGGGAGTATGGGAATTGTCTTAGAGGAAACACCACCTCCTTGCCATATGCTGGACTTTAATGGAAGTAGAGGAAATGAGAGAGAGAGAGAGGTCAGTTTGGTTAAATTTCTAGGAGTTAAGAGGAAGGTCTCTGTTCTATGACCAGAGTGTCTGAATTTTCTGCATCCTCTGCCACCCCCGCCCCTCCTGGATCGTGAAGCTGAGGCTTTGTGATGTCAAGCCACACCATGGCAACCACTGATTTTGGGCTGCCAGAGCTGAAGTAAGTGGCTCCTCATTAACCAAAAGAGTATATGTAGAGGCCAGGACCCTTTGAGTAGTGTCTGTTGCCTCAAGATAGCGAAACTTAATAAGACGATATTGTAGACTAGTAGAGATAAGGAATAAGACTCCAAACACAAGGATGGATGAAGAAACTGCAAGTCCATAAGTGAATTTATGTTTGTATTTTGGAAGGTGTGTGTGATGGATGTTGGTGGTCGCAGTCATGAGGAACAGGGTGTTGTGATAGTGCTGGCAGTGTATAATAATGAATTTGATTTCCTTTTTACATGGTAGACTATTTAATACTGTTAAACTATTGGAAGTATGGTCAACTCAAGATCTGAACATTTATGCCACAAGTGTTTCAGTTTTTCCTTTAACAACTTGGTCTAGAACAGCAATGCTGGATATTGGAGATACTAGAGAAGTGAGGTTTCACTTTAACAGTTTCACTGATGATTCACTTCATGTTACATTTGCCCCATACATATGTAAGATATTAGTAATAAGGGAAATTGGGTATGGTGTACATTGTTATTATCTTCACAATATTTCTGTAAATTTGGAACTACTCAAAAATAAAACATCCATTAAAACAACACTCAAAATCCTAGGAAATGGTAGCAACTGATCATAGTGGAAGGGACCACTGAAATGACGGGGGAGTATGGGAATTGTCTTAGAGGAAACACCACCTCCTTGCCATATGCTGGACTTTAATGGAAGTAGAGCAAATGAGAGAGAGAGAGAGGTCAGTTTGGTTAAATTTCTAGGAGTTAAGAGGAAGGTCTCTGTTCTATAACCAGAGTGTCTGAATTTTCTGCATCCTCTGCCACCCCTGTCCCTCCTGGATGGTGAAGCTGAGGCTTTGTGATGTCAAGCCACACCATGGCAACCACTGATTTTGGGCTGCCAGAGCTGAAGTGATTGGCTCCTCATTAACCAAAAGAGTATATGTAGAGGCCAGGACCCTTTGAGTGGTGTCTGTTGCCTCAAGATAGCGAAACTTAATAAGACGACATTGTAGACTAGTAGAGATAAGGAATAAGACTCCAAACACAAGGATGGATGAAGAAACTGCAAGTCCATAAGTGAATTTATTTTTGTATTTTGGAGGGGGGGTGTGATGGATGTTGGTGGTCGCAGTCATGAGGAACAGGGTGTTGTGATAGTGCTGGCAGTGTATAATAATGAATTTGATTTCCTTTTTACATGGTAGACTATTTAATACTGTTAAACTATTGAAAGTATGGTCAACTCAAGATCTGAACATTTATGCCACAAGTGTTTCAGTTTTTCCTTTAACAACTTGGTCTAGAACAGCAATGCTGGATATTGTAAATACTAGAGAAGAGAGGTTTCACTTTAACAGTTTCACTGATGATTCACTTCATGTTACATTTGCCCCATACATATGTAAGATATTGGTAATGAGGGAAATTGGGTATGGTGTACATTGTTATTATCTTCACAATATTTCTGTAAATCTGGAACTACTCAAAAATAAAACATCCATTAAAACAACACTCAAAATCCTAGGAAATGGTAGCAACTAATCATAGTGGAAGGGACCACTGAAATGACGGGGGAGTATGGGAATTGTCTTAGAGGAAACACCACCTCCTTGCCATATGCTGGACTTTAATGGAAGTAGAGGAAATGAGAGAGAGAGGTCAGTTTGGTTAAATTTCTAGGAGTTAAGAGGAAGGTCTCTGTTCTATAACCAGAGTGTCTGAATTTTCTGCATCCTCTGCCACCCCCGCCCTCCTGGATGGTGAAGCTGAGGCTTTGTGATGTCAAGCCACACCATGGCAACCACTGATTTTGGGCTGCCAGAGCTGAAGTAAGTGGCTCCTCATTAACCAAAAGACTATATGTAGAGGCCAGGAGCCTTTGAGTAGTGTCTGTTGCCTCAAGATAGCGAAACTTAATAAGACGATATTGTAGACTAGTAGAGATAAGGAATAAGACTCCAAACACAAGGATGGATGAAGAAACTGCAAGTCCATAAGTGAATTTATGTTTGTATTTTGGAGGGGGGGTGTGATGGATGTTGGTGGTCGCAGTCATGAGGAACAGGGTGTTGTGATAGTGCTGGCAGTGTATAATAATGAATTTGATTTACTTTTTACATGGTAGACTATTTAATACTGTTAAACTATTGAAAGTATGGTCAACTCAAGATCTGAACATTTATGCCACAAGTGTTTCAGGTTTTCCTTTAACAACTTGGTCTAGAACAGCAATGCTGGATATTGGAGATACTAGAGAAGTGAGGTTTCACTTTAACAGTTTCACTGATGATTCACTTCATGTTACATTTGCCCCATACATATGTAAGATAGTAATAAGGGAAATTGGGTATGGTGTACATTGTTATTATCTTCACGATATTTCTGTAAATTTGGAACTACTCAAAAATAAAACATCCATTAAAACAACACTCAAAATCCTAGGAAATGGTAGCAACTGATCATAGTGGAAGGGACCACTGAAATGACGGGGGAGTATGGGAATTGTCTTAGAGGAAACACCACCTCCTTGCCATATGCTGGACTTTAATGGAAGTAGAGGAAATGAGATAGAGAGAGAGGTCAGTTTGGTTAAATTTCTAGGAGTTAAGAGGAATGTCTCTGTTCTATAACCAGAGTGTCTGAATTTTCTGCATCCTCTGCCACCCCCGCAACTCCTGGATGGTGAAGCTGAGGCTTTGTGATGTCAAGCCACACCATGGCAACCACTGATTTTGGGCTGCCAGAGCTGAAGTAAGTGGCTCCTCATTAACCAAAAGAGTATATGTAGAGGCCAGGACCCTTTGAGTAGTGTCTGTTGCCTCAAGATAGCGAAACTTAATAAGACGATATTGTAGACTAGTAGAGATAAGGAATAAGACTCCAAACACAAGGATGGATGAAGAAACTGCAAGTCCATAAGTGAATTTATGTTTGTATTTTGGAAGGTGTGTGTGATGGATGTTGGTGGTCGCAGTGATGAGGAACAGGGTGTTGTGATAGTGCTGGCAGTGTATAATAATGAATTTGATTTCCTTTTTACATGGTAGACTATTTAATACTGTTAAACTATTGGAAGTATGGTCAACTCAAGATCTGAACATTTATGCCACAAGTGTTTCAGTTTTTCCTTTAACAACTTGGTCTAGAACAGCAATGCTGGATATTAGAGATACTAGAGAAGTGAGGTTTCACTTTAACAGTTTCACTGATGATTCACTTCATGTTACATTTGCCCCATACATATGTAAGATATTAGTAATAAGGGAAATTGGGTATGTTGTACATTATTATTATCTTCACAATATTTCTGTAAATCTGGAACTACTCAAAAATAAAACATCCATTAAAACAACACTCAAAATCCTAGGAAATGGTAGCAACTGATCATAGTGGAAGGGACCACTGAAATGACGGGGGAGTATGGGAATTGTCTTAGAGGAAACACCACCTCCTTGCCATATGCTGGACTTTAATGGAAGTAGAGCAAATGAGAGAGAGAGAGAGGTCAGTTTGGTTAAATTTCTAGGAGTTAAGAGGAAGGTCTCTGTTCTATAACCAGAGTGTCTGAATTTTCTGCATCCTCTGCCACCCCTGCCCCTCCTGGATGGTGAAGCTGAGGCTTTGTGATGTCAAGCCACACCATGGCAACCACTGATTTTGGGCTGCCAGAGCTGAAGTAAGTGGCTCCTCATTAACCAAAAGACTATATGTAGAGGCCAGGAGCCTTTGAGTAGTGTCTGTTGCCTCAAGATAGCGAAACTTAATAAGACGATATTGTAGACTAGTAGAGATAAGGAATAAGACTCCAAACACAAGGATGGATGAAGAAACTGCAAGTCCATAAGTGAATTTATGTTTGTATTTTGGAGGGGGGGTGTGATGGATGTTGGTGGTCGCAGTCATGAGGAACAGGGTGTTGTGATAGTGCTGGCAGTGTATAATAATGAATTTGATTTCCTTTTTACATGGTAGACTATTTAATACTGTTAAACTATTGAAAGTATGGTCAACTCAAGATCTGAACATTTATGCCACAAGTGTTTCAGGTTTTCCTTTAACAACTTGGTCTAGAACAGCAATGCTGGATATTGGAGATACTAGAGAAGTGAGGTTTCACTTTAACAGTTTCACTGATGATTCACTTCATGTTACATTTGCCCCATACATATGTAAGATATTAGTAATAAGGGAAATTGGGTATGGTGTACATTGTTATTATCTTCACAATATTTCTGTAAATTTGGAACTACTCAAAAATAAAACATCCATTAAAACAACACTCAAAATCCTAGGAAATGGTAGCAACTGATCATAGTGGAAGGGACCACTGAAATGACGGGGGGGTATGGGAATTGTCTTAGAGGAAACACCACCTCCTTGCCATATGCTGGACTTTAATGGAAGTAGAGGAAATGAGAGAGAGAGAGAGGTCAGTTTGGTTAAATTTCTAGGAGTTAAGAGGAATGTCTCTGTTCTATAACCAGAGTGTCTGAATTTTCTGCATCCTCTGCCACCCCCGCCCCTCCTGGATTGTGAAGCTGAGGCTTTGTGATGTCAAGCCACACCATGGCAACCACTGATTTTGGGCTGCCAGAGCTGAAGTAAGTGGCTCCTCATTAACCAAAAGAGTATATGTAGAGGCCAGGACCCTTTGAGTAGTGTCTGTTGCCTCAAGATAGCGAAACTTAATAAGACGATATTGTAGACTAGTAGAGATAAGGAATAAGACTCCAAACACAAGGATGGATGAAGAAACTGCAAGTCCATAAGTGAATTTATGTTTGTATTTTGGAAGGTGTGTGTGATGGATGTTGGTGGTCGCAGTGATGAGGAACAGGGTGTTGTGATAGTGCTGGCAGTGTATAATAATGAATTTGATTTCCTTTTTACATGGTAGACTATTTAATACTGTTAAACTATTGGAAGTATGGTCAACTCAAGATCTGAACATTTATGCCACAAGTGTTTCAGTTTTTCCTTTAACAACTTGGTCTAGAACAGCAATGCTGGATATTAGAGATACTAGAGAAGTGAGGTTTCACTTTAACAGTTTCACTGATGATTCACTTCATGTTACATTTGCCCCATACATATGTAAGATAGTAGTAATAAGGGAAATTGGGTATGTTGTACATTATTATTATCTTCACAATATTTCTGTAAATCTGGAACTACTCAAAAATAAAACATCCATTAAAACAACACTCAAAATCCTAGGAAATGGTAGCAACTGATCATAGTGGAAGGGACCACTGAAATGACGGGGGAGTATGGGAATTGTCTTAGAGGAAACACCACCTCCTTGCCATATGCTGGACTTTAATGGAAGTAGAGCAAATGAGAGAGAGAGAGAGGTCAGTTTGGTTAAATTTCTAGGAGTTAAGAGGAAGGTCTCTGTTCTATAACCAGAGTGTCTGAATTTTCTGCATCCTCTGCCACCCCTGCCCCTCCTGGATGGTGAAGCTGAGGCTTTGTGATGTCAAGCCACACCATGGCAACCACTGATTTTGGGCTGCCAGAGCTGAAGTGATTGGCTCCTCATTAACCAAAAGAGTATATGTAGAGGCCAGGACCCTTTGAGTAGTGTCTGTTGCCTCAAGATAGCGAAACTTAATAAGACGACATTGTAGACTAGTAGAGATAAAGAATAAGACTCCAAACACAAGGATGGATGAAGAAACTGCAAGTCCATAAGTGAATTTATTTTTGTATTTTGGAGGGGGGGTGTGATGGATGTTGGTGGTCGCAGTCATGAGGAACAGGGTGTTGTGATAGTGCTGGCAGTGTATAATAATGAATTTGATTTCCTTTTTACATGGTAGACTATTTAATACTGTTAAACTATTGAAAGTATGGTCAACTCAAGATCTGAACATTTATGCCACAAGTGTTTCAGTTTTTCCTTTAACAACTTGGTCTAGAACAGCAATGCTGGATATTGTAAATACTATAGAAGAGAGGTTTCACTTTAACAGTTTCACTGATGATTCACTTCATGTTACATTTGCCCCATACATATGTAAGATATTGGTAATGAGGGAAATTGGGTATGGTGTACATTGTTATTATCTTCACAATATTTCTGTAAATCTGGAACTACTCAAAAATAAAACATCCATTAAAACAACACTCAAAATCCTAGGAAATGGTAGCAACTAATCATAGTGGAAGGGAACACTGAAATGACGGGGGAGTATGGGAATTGTCTTAGAGGAAACACCACCTCCTTGCCATATGCTGGACTTTAATGGAAGTAGAGGAAATGAGAGAGAGAGGTCAGTTTGGTTAAATTTCTAGGAGTTAAGAGGAAGGTCTCTGTTCTATAACCAGAGTGTCTGAATTTTCTGCATCCTCTGCCACCCCTGCCCTCCTGGATGGTGAAGCTGAGGCTTTGTGATGTCAAGCCACACCATGGCAACCACTGATTTTGGGCTGCCAGAGCTGAAGTAAGTGGCTCCTCATTAACCAAAAGAGTATATGTAGAGGCCAGGACCCTTTGAGTAGTGTCTGTTGCCTCAAGATAGCGAAACTTAATAAGACGATATTGTAGACTAGTAGAGATAAGGAATAAGACTCCAAACACAAGGATGGATGAAGAAACTGCAAGTCCATAAGTGAATTTATGTTTGTATTTTGGAAGGTGTGTGTGATGGATGTTGGTGGTCGCAGTGATGAGGAACAGGGTGTTGTGATAGTGCTGGCAGTGTATAATAATGAATTTGATTTCCTTTTTACATGGTAGACTATTTAATACTGTTAAACTATTGGAAGTATGGTCAACTCAAGATCTGAACATTTATGCCACAAGTGTTTCAGTTTTTCCTTTAACAACTTGGTCTAGAACAGCAATGCTGGATATTAGAGATACTAGAGAAGTGAGGTTTCACTTTAACAGTTTCACTGATGATTCACTTCATGTTACATTTGCCCCATACATATGTAAGATATTAGTAATAAGGGAAATTGGGTATGGTGTACATTGTTATTATCTTCACAATATTTCTGTAAATCTGGAACTACTCAAAAATAAAACATCCATTAAAACAACACTCAAAATCCTAGGAAATGGTAGCAACTGATCATAGTGGAAGGGACCACTGAAATGACGGGGGAGTATGGGAATTGTCTTAGAGGAAACAACACCTCCTTGCCATATGCTGGACTTTAATGGAAGTAGAGGAAATGAGAGAGAGAGAGAGGTCAGTTTGGTTAAATTTCTAGGAGTTAAGAGGAAGGTCTCTGTTCTATGACCAGAGTGTCTGAATTTTCTGCATCCTCTGCCACCCCCGCCCCTCCTGGATCGTGAAGCTGAGGCTTTGTGATGTCAAGCCACACCATGGCAACCACTGATTTTGGGCTGCCAGAGCTGAAGTAAGTGGCTCCTCATTAACCAAAAGAGTATATGTAGAGGCCAGGACCCTTTGAGTAGTGTCTGTTGCCTCAAGATAGCGAAACTTAATAAGACGATATTGTAGACTAGTAGAGATAAGGAATAAGACTCCAAACACAAGGATGGATGAAGAAACTGCAAGTCCATAAGTGAATTTATGTTTGTATTTTGGAAGGTGTGTGTGATGGATGTTGGTGGTCGCAGTCATGAGGAACAGGGTGTTGTGATAGTGCTGGCAGTGTATAATAATGAATTTGATTTCCTTTTTACATGGTAGACTATTTAATACTGTTAAACTATTGGAAGTATGGTCAACTCAAGATCTGAACATTTATGCCACAAGTGTTTCAGTTTTTCCTTTAACAACTTGGTCTAGAACAGCAATGCTGGATATTGGAGATACTAGAGAAGTGAGGTTTCACTTTAACAGTTTCACTGATGATTCACTTCATGTTACATTTGCCCCATACATATGTAAGATATTAGTAATAAGGGAAATTGGGTATGGTGTACATTGTTATTATCTTCACAATATTTCTGTAAATTTGGAACTACTCAAAAATAAAACATCCATTAAAACAACACTCAAAATCCTAGGAAATGGTAGCAACTGATCATAGTGGAAGGGACCACTGAAATGACGGGGGAGTATGGGAATTGTCTTAGAGGAAACACCACCTCCTTGCCATATGCTGGACTTTAATGGAAGTAGAGGAAATGAGAGAGAGAGAGAGGTCAGTTTGGTTAAATTTCTAGGAGTTAAGAGGAAGGTCTCTGTTCTATAACCAGAGTGTCTGAATTTTCTGCATCCTCTGCCACCCCTGCCCCTCCTGGATGGTGAAGCTGAGGCTTTGTGATGTCAAGCCACACCATGGCAACCACTGATTTTGGGCTGCCAGAGCTGAAGTGATTGGCTCCTCATTAACCAAAAGAGTATATGTAGAGGCCAGGACCCTTTGAGTGGTGTCTGTTGCCTCAAGATAGCGAAACTTAATAAGACGACATTGTAGACTAGTAGAGATAAGGAATAAGACTCCAAACACAAGGATGGATGAAGAAACTGCAAGTCCATAAGTGAATTTATTTTTGTATTTTGGAGGGGGGGTGTGATGGATGTTGGTGGTCGCAGTCATGAGGAACAGGGTGTTGTGATAGTGCTGGCAGTGTATAATAATGAATTTGATTTCCTTTTTACATGGTAGACTATTTAATACTGTTAAACTATTGAAAGTATGGTCAACTCAAGATCTGAACATTTATGCCACAAGTGTTTCAGTTTTTCCTTTAACAACTTGGTCTAGAACAGCAATGCTGGATATTGTAAATACTAGAGAAGAGAGGTTTCACTTTAACAGTTTCACTGATGATTCACTTCATGTTACATTTGCCCCATACATATGTAAGATATTGGTAATGAGGGAAATTGGGTATGGTGTACATTGTTATTATCTTCACAATATTTCTGTAAATCTGGAACTACTCAAAAATAAAACATCCATTAAAACAACACTCAAAATCCTAGGAAATGGTAGCAACTAATCATAGTGGAAGGGACCACTGAAATGACGGGGGAGTATGGGAATTGTCTTAGAGGAAACACCACCTCCTTGCCATATGCTGGACTTTAATGGAAGTAGAGGAAATGAGAGAGAGAGGTCAGTTTGGTTAAATTTCTAGGAGTTAAGAGGAAGGTCTCTGTTCTATAACCAGAGTGTCTGAATTTTCTGCATCCTCTGCCACCCCCGCCCTCCTGGATGGTGAAGCTGAGGTTTTGTGATGTCAAGCCACACCATGGCAACCACTGATTTTGGGCTGCCAGAGCTGAAGTAAGTGGCTCCTCATTAACCAAAAGACTATATGTAGAGGCCAGGAGCCTTTGAGTAGTGTCTGTTGCCTCAAGATAGCGAAACTTAATAAGACGATATTGTAGACTAGTAGAGATAAGGAATAAGACTCCAAACACAAGGATGGATGAAGAAACTGCAAGTCCATAAGTGAATTTATGTTTGTATTTTGGAGGGGGGATGTGATGGATGTTGGTGGTCGCAGTCATGAGGAACAGGGTGTTGTGATAGTGCTGGCAGTGTATAATAATGAATTTGATTTCCTTTTTACATGGTAGACTATTTAATACTGTTAAACTATTGAAAGTATGGTCAACTCAAGATCTGAACATTTATGCCACAAGTGTTTCAGGTTTTCCTTTAACAACTTGGTCTAGAACAGCAATGCTGGATATTGGAGATACTAGAGAAGTGAGGTTTCACTTTAACAGTTTCACTGATGATTCACTTCATGTTACATTTGCCCCATACATATGTAAGATATTAGTAATAAGGGAAATTGGGTATGGTGTACATTGTTATTATCTTCACGATATTTCTGTAAATTTGGAACTACTCAAAAATAAAACATCCATTAAAACAACACTCAAAATCCTAGGAAATGGTAGCAACTGATCATAGTGGAAGGGACCACTGAAATGACGGGGGAGTATGGGAATTGTCTTAGAGGAAACACCACCTCCTTGCCATATGCTGGACTTTAATGGAAGTAGAGGAAATGAGAGAGAGAGAGAGGTCAGTTTGGTTAAATTTCTAGGAGTTAAGAGGAATGTCTCTGTTCTATAACCAGAGTGTCTGAATTTTCTGCATCCTCTGCCACCCCCGCCCCTCCTGGATGGTGAAGCTGAGGCTTTGTGATGTCAAGCCACACCATGGCAACCACTGATTTTGGGCTGCCAGAGCTGAAGTAAGTGGCTCCTCATTAACGAAAAGAGTATATGTAGAGGCCAGGACCCTTTGAGTAGTGTCTGTTGCCTCAAGATAGCGAAACTTAATAAGACGATATTGTAGACTAGTAGAGATAAGGAATAAGACTCCAAACACAAGGATGGATGAAGAAACTGCAAGTCCATAAGTGAATTTATGTTTGTATTTTGGAAGGTGTGTGTGATGGATGTTGGTGGTCGCAGTGATGAGGAACAGGGTGTTGTGATAGTGCTGGCAGTGTATAATAATGAAGTTGATTTCCTTATTACATGGTAGACTATTGAATATTGTTAAACTATTGAAAGGATGGTCAGCGCAAGATCTGAAGTTTTATGCCACAACTGGTCCAGTTTTTCCTTTAACAACATGGTCTAGAACAGCATTGCTGGATATTGGAGATACTAGAGAAGTGAGGTTTCACTCTGTTTCACTGATGATTCACTTCATGTTACATTTACCCCACACATAAGTAAGATATTAGTAATAAGGGAAATTGGGTATGGTGTACATGGCTATTATCTTCACAATTTTTCTGTAAGTCTGGAACTAATCTAAAATAAAAAAAAATCCATTAAAACAACACTCCGAAACCTAGGAAATGGTAGCAACTGATCATAGTGGAATGGACCACTGAAATGACGGGGGAGTATGGGAATTGTCTTAGAGGAAACACCACCTCCCTGCCATATGCTGGACTATAATGGAACTGGAGGAAATGAGATAGAGAGCTCAGTTTGGGAAAAATTTTAGGAGTTAAGAGGGAGTTCTCTGTTCTATGACCAGTGTCTGAAATTTCTGCATCCTCTTACGCCCTCGCAACCTCCTGGATGGTGAAGCTGAGGCTTTGTGATTTCAAGCCACAGCATGTTAACCACTGATTTTGGGCAACCAGAGCTGAAGTGAGTGGCTCCTCATTAATCTAGGAGTATATGTAGAGGCCAGGAGCCTTTGAGTAGTGTCTGTTGCCTCAAGATAGCGAAACTTAATAAGACGATATTGTAGACTAGTAGAGATAAGGAATAAGACTCCAAACACAAGGATGGATGAAGAAACTGCAAGTCCATAAGTGAATTTATGTTTGTATTTTGGACGGGGGGTGTGATGGATGTTGGTGGTCGCAGTCATGAGGAACAGGGTGTTGTGATAGTGCTGGCAGTGTATAATAATGAATTTGATTTCCTTTTTACATGGTAGACTATTTAATACTGTTAAACTATTGGAAGTATGGTCAACTCAAGATCTGAACATTTATGCCACAAGTGTTTCAGTTTTTCCTTTAACAACTTGGTCTAGAACAGCAATGCTGGATATTGGAGATACTAGAGAAGTGAGGTTTCACTTTAACAGTTTCACTGATGATTCACTTCATGTTACATTTGCCCCATCCATATGTAAGATATTAGTAATAAGGGAAATTGGGTATGGTGTACATTGTTATTATCTTCACGATATTTCTGTAAATCTGGAACTACTCAAAAATAAAACATCCATTAAAACAACACTCAAAATCCTAGGAAATGGTAGCAACTGATCATAGTAGAAGGGACCACTGAAATGACGGGGGAGTATGGGAATTGTCTTAGAGGAAACACCACCTCCTTGCTATATGCTGGGCTTTAATGGAAGTAGAGGAAATGAGAGAGAGAGAGAGGTCAGTTTGGTTAAATTTCTAGGAGTTAAGAGGAAGGTCTCTGTTCTATAACCAGAGTGTCTGAATTTTCTGCATCCTCTGCCACCCCCGCCCCTCCTGGATGGTGAAGCTGAGGCTTTGTGATGTCAAGCCACACCATGGCAACCACTGATTTTGGGCTGCCAGAGCTGAAGTAAGTGGCTCCTCATTAACCAAAAGAGTATATGTAGAGGCCAGGACCCTTTGAGTAGTGTCTGTTGCCTCAAGATAGCGAAACTTAATAAGACGATATTGTAGACTAGTAGAGATAAGGAATAAGACTCCAAACACAAGGATGGATGAAGAAAATGCAAGTCCATAAGTGAATTTGTGTTTGTATTTTGGAGGGGGTGTGTGATGGATGGTGGTGGTCGCAGTCTTGAGGAACAAAGTGTTGTGTTAGGGCTGGCAGTGTATTATAATGAATTTGATTTCCTTTTTACATGGCAGACTATTGAATATTGTTAAACTATTGAAAGGATGGGCAGCTCAAGATGTGAAGTTTTAAGCCACAACTGGTACAGTATTTTTTATAACATCATGGTCTAGAACAGCATTGTTGGATATTGGCGATACTAGAGAAGTGATGTTTGCCTCTGTTTCACTGATGGGGAGGGATATAAGAAGGGGGCAGGCATGTGAAAAGGGAGTAATGTAGACTTTTTAGTTGTGGCACCAGACAAGACATTCCATAATGAGCCAGGCCCTTAGAATAAGGACCAGGAGAAGTCTGAATGGGGATTTTTTTTCTCAACACTTTCTCATACTGGCAAGGAATAAAGAAGCTGATGTTTAATTTAGGTTTGGATTGGGGGTGTGGGATGGGTGGTAGTGGTCGCAGTCATGAGGAACAGGGTATTGTGTTAGTGCTGGCAGTGTATAATAATGAAGTTGATTTCCTTATTACATGGTAGACTATTGAATATTGTTAAACTATTGAAAGGATGGTCAACTCAAGATCTGAACATTTATGCCACAAGTGTTTCAGTTTTTCCTTTAACAACTTGGTCTAGAACAGCAATGCTGGATATTGGAGATACTAGGGAAGAGAGGTTTCACTTTAACAGTTTCACTGATGATTCACTTCATGTTACATTTGCCCCATACATATGTAAGATATTAGTAATAAGGGAAATTGGGCATGGTGTACATGGCTATGATCTTCACAATTTTTCTGTAAATCTGGAACTAATTTAAAATAAAAAAAATCCATTAAAACAACACTCCGAAACCTAGGAAATGGTAGCAACTTATCATAGTGGAATGGACCACTGAAATGACGGGGGAGTATGGGAATTGTCTTAGAGGAAACACCACCTACCTGCCATATGCTGGACTATAATGGAACTGGAGGAAATGAGATAGAGAGCTCAGTTTGGGAAAAATTTTAGGAGTTAAGAGGGAGGTCTCTGTTCTATGACCAGTGTCTGAGATTTCTGCATCCTCTTATACCCTCACGACCTCCTGGATGGTGAAGCTGAGGCTTTGTGATTTCATGCCACAGCATGGCAACCACTGATTTTGGGCAACCAGAGCTGAAGTGAGTGGCTCCTCATTAATCTAAAGAGTATATGTAGAGGCAAGGAGCCTTTGAGTAGTGTCTGTTACCTCAAGATAGCGAAACTTAATAAGACGATATTGTAGACTAGTAGAGATAAGGAATAAGACTCCAAACACAAGGATGGATGAAGAAACTGCAAGTCCATAAGTGAATTTATGTTTGTATTTTGGAGGGGGGGTGTGATGGATGTTGGTGGTCGCAGTCATGAGGAACAGGGTGTTGTGATAGTGCTGGCAGTGTATAATAATGAATTTGATTTCCTTTTTACATGGTAGACTATTTAATACTGTTAAACTATTGAAAGTATGGTCAACTCAAGATCTGAACATTTATGCCACAAGTGTTTCAGTTTTTCCTTTAACAACTTGGTCTAGAACAGCAATGCTGGATATTGGAGATACTAGAGAAGTGAGGTTTCACTTTAACAGTTTCACTGATGATTCACTTCATGTTACATTTGCCCCATACATATGTAAGATATTAGTAATAAGGGAAGTTGGGTATGGTGTACATTGTTATTATCTTCACAATATTTCTGTAAATCTGGAACTACTCAAAAATAAAACATCCATTAAAACAACACTCAAAATCCTAGGAAATGGTAGCAACTGATCATAGTGGAAGGGACCACTGAAATGACGGGGGAGTATGGGAATTGTCTTAGAGGAAACACCACCTCCTTGCCATATGCTGGGCTTTAATGGAAGTAGAGGAAATGAGAGATAGAGAGAGGTCAGTTTGGTTAAATTTCTAGGAGTTAAGAGGAAGGTCTCTGTTCTATAACCAGAGTGTCAGAATTTTCTGCATCCTCTGCCACCCCCGCCCCTCCTGGATGGTGAAGCTGAGGCTTTGTGATGTCAAGCCACACCATGGCAACCACTGATTTTGGGCTGCCAGAGCTGAAGTAAGTGGCTCCTCATTAACCAAAAGAGTATATGTAGAGGCCAGGACCCTTTGAGTAGTGTCTGTTGCCTCAAGATAGCGAAACTTAATAAGACGATATTGTAGACTAGTAGAGATAAGGAATAAGACTCCAAACACAAGGATGGATGAAGAAACTGCAAGTCCATAAGTGAATTTATGTTTGTATTTTGGAGGGGGTGTGTGATGGATGTTGGTGGTCGCAGTCATGAGGAACAGGGTGTTGTGATAGTGCTGGCAGTGTATAATAATGAATTTGATTTCCTTTTTACATGGTAGACTATTTAATACTGTTAAACTATTGAAAGTATGGTCAACTCAAGATCTGAACATTTATGCCACAAGTGTTTCAGTTTTTCCTTTAACAACTTGGTCTAGAAAAGCAATGCTGGATATTGGAGATACTAGAGAAGTGAGGTTTCACTTTAACAGTTTCACTGATGATTCACTTCATGTTACATTTGCCCCATACATATGTAAGATATTAGTAATATGGGAAATTGGGTATGGTGTACATTGTTATTATCTTCACAATATTTCTGTAAATCTGGAACTACTCAAAAATAAAACATCCATTAAAACAACACTCAAAATCCTAGGAAATGGTAGCAACTGATCATAGTGGAAGGGACCACTGAAATGACGGGGGAGTATGGGAATTGTCTTAGAGGAAACAACACCTCCTTGCCATATGCTGGGCTTTAATGGAAGTAGAGGAAATGAGAGAGAGAGAGAGGTCAGTTTGGTTAAATTTCTAGGAGTTAAGAGGAAGGTCTCTGTTCTATAACCAGAGTGTCTGAATTTTCTGCATCCTCTGCCACCCCCGCCCCTCCTGGATGGTGAAGCTGAGGCTTTGTGATGTCAAGCCACACCATGGCAACCACTGATTTTGGGCTGCCAGAGCTGAAGTAAGTGGCTCCTCATTAACCAAAAGAGTATATGTAGAGGACAGGACCCTTTGAGTAGTGTCTGTTGCCTCAAGATAGCGAAACTTAATAAGACGATATTGTAGACTAGTAGAGATAAGGAATAAGACTCCAAACACAAGGATGGATGAAGAAACTGCAAGTCCATAAGTGAATTTGTGTTTGTATTTTGGAGGTGGTGTGTAATGGATGGTGGTGGTCGCAGTCATGAGGAACAAAGTGTTGTGTTAGGGCTGGCAGTGTATTATAATGAATTTGATTTCCTTTTTACATGGCAGACTATTGAATATTGTTAAACTATTGAAAGGATGGGCAGCTCAAGATGTGAAGTTTTAAGCCACAACTGGTACAGTATTTTTTATAACATCATGGTCTAGAACAGCATTGTTGGATATTGGCGATACTAGAGAAGTGAGGTTTGCCTCTGTTTCACTGATGGGGAGGGATATAAGAAGGGGGCAGGCATGTGAAAAGAGAGTAATGTAGACTTTTTAGTTGTGGCACCAGACAAGACATTCCATAATGAGCCAGGCCCTTAGAATAAGGACCAGGAGAAGTCTGAATGGGGATTTTTTTTCTCAACACTTTCTCATACTGGCAAGGAATAAAGAAGCTGATGTTTAATTTAGGTTTGGATTGGGGGTGTGGGATGGGTGGTGGTGGTCGCAGTCATGAGGAACAGGGTGTTGTGTTAGTGCTGGCAGTGTATAATAATGAAGTTGATTTCCTTTTTACATGGTAGACTATTGAATATTGTTAAACTATTGAAAGGATGGTCAGCGCAAGATCTGAAGTTTTATGCCACAACTGGTCCAGTTTTTCCTTTAACAACATGGTCTAGAACAGCATTGCTGGATATTGGAGATACTAGAGAAGTGAGGTTTCACTCTGTTTCACTGATGATTCACTTCATGTTACATTTACCCCATACATAAGTAAGATATTAGTAATAAGGGAAATTGGGTATGGTGTACATGGCTATTATCTTCACAATTTTTCTGTAAATCTGGAACTAATCTAAAATAAAAAAAATCCATTAAAACAACACTCCGAAACCTAGGAAATGGTAGCAACTGATAATAGTGGAATGGACCACTGAAATGACGGGGGAGTATGGGAATTGTCTTAGAGGAAACACCACCTCCCTGCCATATGCTGGACTATAATGGAACTGGAGGAAATGAGATAGAGAGCTCAGTTTGGGAAAAATTTTAGGAGTTAAGAGGGAGGTCTCTGTTCTATGACCAGTGTCTGAGATTTCTGCATCCTCTTACACCCTCGCGACCTCCTGGATGGTGAAGCTGAGGCTTTGTGATTTCAAGCCACAGCATGGCAACCACTGATTTTGGGCAACCAGAGCTGAGGTGAGTGGCTCCTCATTGATCTAAAGAGTATATGTAGAGGCCAGGAGCCTTTGAGTAGTGTCTGTTGCCTGAAGATAGCGAAACTTAATAAGACGATATTGTAGACTAGTAGAGATAAGGAATAAGACTCCAAACACAAGGATGGATGAAGAAACTGCAAGTCCATAAGTGAATTTATGTTTGTATTTTGGAGGGGGTGTGTGATGGATGTTGGTGGTCGCAGTCATGAGGAACAGGGTGTTGTGATAGTGCTGGCAGTGTATAATAATGAATTTGATTTCCTTTTTACAAGGTAGACTATTTAATACTGTTAAACTATTGGAAGTATGGTCAACTCAAGATCTGAACATTTATGCCACAAGTGTTTCAGTTTTTCCTTTAACAACTTGGTCTAGAACAGCAATGCTGGATATTGGAGATACTAGGGAAGAGAGGTTTCACTTTAACAGTTTCACTGATGATTCACTTCATGTTACATTTGCCCCATACATATGTAAGATATTAGTAATAAGGGAAATTGGGTATGGTGTACATGGCTATGATCTTCACAATTTTTCTGTAAATCTGGAACTAATCTAAAATAAAAAAAATCCATTAAAACAACACTCCGAAACCTAGGAAATGGTAGCAACTGATCATAGTGGAATGGACCACTGAAATGACGGGGGAGTATGGGAATTGTCTTAGAGGAAACACCACCTCCCTGCCATATGCTGGACTATAATGGAACTGGAGGAAATGAGATAGAGAGCTCAGTTTGGGAAAAATTTTAGTAGTTAAGAGGGAGGTCTCTGTTCTATGACCAGTGTCTGAGATTTCTGCATCCTCTTACACCCTCGCGACCTCCAGGATGGTGAAGCTGAGGCTTTGTGATTTCATGCCACAGCATGGCAACCACTGATTTTGGGCAACCAGAGCTGAAGTGAGTGGCTCCTCATTAATCTAAAGAGTATATGTAGAGGCAAGGAGCCTTTGAGTAGTGTCTGTTGCCTCAAGATAGCGAAACTTAATAAGACGATATTGTAGACTAGTAGAGATAAGGAATAAGACTCCAAACACAAGGATGGATGAAGAAACTGCAAGTCCATAAGTGAATTTATGTTTGTATTTTGGAAGGGGGGTGTGATGGATGTTGGTGGTCGCAGTCATGAGGAACAGGGTGTTGTGATAGTGCTGGCAGTGTATAATAATGAATTTGATTTCCTTTTTACATGGTAGACTATTTAATACTGTTAAACTATTGAAAGTATGGTCAACTTAAGATCTGAACATTTATGCCACAAGTGTTTCAGTTTTTCCTTTAACAACTTGGTCTAGAACAGCAATGCTGGATATTGGAGATACTAGAGAAGTGAGGTTTCACTTTAACAGTTTCACTGATGATTCACTTCATGTTACATTTGCCCCATACATATGTAAGATATTAGTAATAAGGGAAGTTGGGTATGGTGTACATTGTTATTATCTTCACAATATTTCTGTAAATCTGGAACTACTCAAAAATAAAACATCCATTAAAACAACACTCAAAATCCTAGGAAATGGTAGCAACTGATCATAGTGGAAGGGACCACAGAAATGACGGGGGAGTATGGGAATTGTCTTAGAGGAAACACCACCTCCTTGCCATATGCTGGGCTTTAATGGAAGTAGAGGAAATGAGAGAGAGAGAGAGGTCAGTTTGGTTAAATTTCTAGGAGTTAAGAGGAAGGTCTCTGTTCTATAACCAGAGTGTCTGAATTTTCTGCATCCTCTGCCACCCCCGCCCCTCCTGGATGGTGAAGCTGAGGCTTTGTGATGTCAAGCCACACCATGGCAACCACTGATTTTGGGCTGCCAGAGCTGAAGTAAGTGGCTCCTCATTAACCAAAAGAGTATATGTAGAGGCCAGGACCCTTTGAGTAGTGTCTGTTGCCTCAAGATAGCGAAACTTAATAAGACGATATTGTAGACTAGTAGAGATAAGGAATAAGACTCCAAACACAAGGATGGATGAAGAAACTGCAAGTCCATAAGTGAATTTATGTTTTTATTTTGGAGGGGGGGTGTGATGTATGTTGGTGGTCGCAGTCATGAGGAACAGGGTGTTGTGATAGTGCTGGCAGTGTATAATAATGAATTTGATTTCCTTTTTACATGGTAGACTATTTAATACTGTTAAACTATTGAAAGTATGGTCAACTCAAGATCTGAACATTTATGCCACAAGTGTTTCAGTTTTTCCTTTAACAACTTGGTCTAGAAAAGCAATGCTGGATATTGGAGATACTAGAGAAGTGAGGTTTCACTTTAACAGTTTCACTGATGATTCACTTCATGTTACATTTGCCCCATACATATGTAAGATATTAGTAATAAGGGAAATTGGGTATGGTGTACATTGTTATTATCTTCACAATATTTCTGTAAATCTGGAACTACTCAAAAATAAAACATCCATTAAAACAACACTCAAAATCCTAGGAAATGGTAGCAACTGATCATAGTGGAAGGGACCACTGAAATGACGGGGGAGTATGGGAATTGTCTTAGAGGAAACACCACCTCCTTGCCATATGCTGGGCTTTAATGGAAGTAGAGGAAATGAGAGAGAGAGAGAGGTCAGTTTGGTTAAATTTATAGGAGTTAAGAGGAAGGTCTCTGTTCTATAACCAGAGTGTCTGAATTTTCTGCATCCTCTGCCACCCCCGCCCCTCCTGGATGGTGAAGCTGAGGCTTTGTGATGTCAAGCCACACCATGGCAACCACTGATTTTGGTCTGCCAGAGCTGAAGTAAGTGGCTCCTCATTAACCAAAAGAGTATATGTAGAGGCCAGGACCCTTTGAGTAGTGTCTGTTGCCTCAAGATAGCGAAACTTAATAAGACGATATTGTAGACTAGTAGAGATAAGGAATAAGACTCCAAACACAAGGATGGATGAAGAAACTGCAAGTCCATAAGTGAATTTGTGTTTGTATTTTGGAGGGGGTGTGTAATGGATGGTGGTGGTCACAGTTATGAGGAACAAAGTGTTGTGTTAGGGCTGGCAGTGTATTATAATGAATTTGATTTCCTTTTTACATGGCAGACTATTGAATATTGTTAAACTATTGAAAGGATTGGCAGCTCAAGATGTGAAGTTTTAAGCCACAACTGGTACAGTATTTTTTATAACATCATGGTCTAGAACAGCATTGTTGGATATTGGCGATACTAGAGAAGTGAGGTTTGCCTCTGTTTCACTGATGGGGCGGGATATAATAAGGGTGCAGGCATGTGAAAAGGGAGTAATGTAGACTTTTTAGTTGTGGCACCAGACAAGACATTCCATAATGAGACAAGCCCTTAGAATAAGGACCAGGAGAAGTCTGAATGGGGATTTTTTTTCTCAACACTTTCTCATACTGGCAAGGAATAAAGAAGCTGATGTTTAATTTAGGTTTGGATTGGGGGTGTGGGATGGGTGGTGGTGGTCGCAGTCATGAGGAACAGGGTGTTGTGTTAGTGCTGGCAGTGTATAATAATGAAGTTGATTTCCTTTTTACATGGTAGACTATTGAATATTGTTAAACTATTGAAAGGATGGTCATCGCAAGATCTGAAGTTTTATGCCACAACTGGTCCACTTTTTCCTTTAACAACATGGTCTAGAACAGCATTGCTGGATATTGGAGATACTAGAGAAGTGAGGTTTCACTCTGTTTCACTGATGATTCACTTCATGTTACATTTCCCCATACATAAGTAAGATATTAGTAATAAGGGAAATTGGGTATGGTGTACATGGCTATTATCTTCACAATTTTTCTGTAAATCTGGAACTAATCTAAAATAAAAAAAATCCATTAAAACAACACTCCGAAACCTAGGAAATGGTAGCAACTGATCAGAGTGGAATGGACCACTGAAATGACGGGGGAGTATGGGAATTGTCTTAGAGGAAACACCACCTCCCTGCCATATGCTGGACTATAATGGAACTGGAGGAAATGAGATAGAGAGCTCAGTTTGGGAAAAATTTTAGGCGTTAAGAGGGAGGTCTCTGTTCTATGACCAGTGTCTGAGATTTCTGCATCCTCTTACACCCTCGCAACCTCCTGGATGGTGAAGCTGAGGCTTTGTGATTTCAAGCCACAGCATGTTAACCACTGATTTTGGGCAACCAGAGCTGAAGTGAGTGGCTCCTCATTAATCTAAAGAGTATATGTAGAGGCCAGGAGCCTTTGAGTAGTGTCTGTTGCCTCAAGATAGCGAAACTTAATAAGACGATATTGTAGACTAGTAGAGATAAGGAATAAGACTCCAAACACAAGGATGGATGAAGAAACTGCAAGTCCATAAGTGAATTTATGTTTGTATTTTGGAGGGGGGGTGTGATGGATGTTGGTGGTCGCAGTCATGAGGAACAGGGTGTTGTGATAGTGCTGGCAGTGTATAATAATGAATTTGATTTCGTTTTTACGTGGTAGACTATTTAATACTGTTAAACTATTGAAAGTATGGTCAACTCAATATCTGAACATTTATGCCACAAGTGTTTCAGTTTTTCCTTTAACAACTTGGTCTAGAACAGCAATGCTGGATATTGGAGATACTAGAGAAGTGAGGTTTCACTTTAACAGTTTCACTGATGATTCACTTCATGTTACATTTGCCCCATACATATGTAAGATATTAGTAATAAGGGAAATTGGGTATGGTGTACATTGTTATTATCTTCACAATATTTCTGTAAATCTGGAACTACTCAAAAATAAAACATCCATTAAAACAACACTCAAAATCCTAGGAAATGGTAGCAACTGATCATAGTGGAAGGGACCACTGAAATGACGGGGGAGTATGGGAATTGTCTTAGAGGAAACACCACCTCCTTGCCATATGCTGGACTTTAATGGAAGTAGAGGAAATGAGAGAGAGAGAGAGGTCAGTTTGGTTAAATTTCTAGGAGTTAAGAGGAAGGTCTCTGTTCTATGACCAGAGTGTCTGAATTTTCTGCATCCTCTGCCACCCCCGCCCCTCCTGGATCGTGAAGCTGAGGCTTTGTGATGTCAAGCCACACCATGGCAACCACTGATTTTGGGCTGCCAGAGCTGAAGTAAGTGGCTCCTCATTAACCAAAAGAGTATATGTAGAGGCCAGGACCCTTTGAGTAGTGTCTGTTGCCTCAAGATAGCGAAACTTAATAAGACGATATTGTAGACTAGTAGAGATAAGGAATAAGACTCCAAACACAAGGATGGATGAAGAAACTGCAAGTCCATAAGTGAATTTATGTTTGTATTTTGGAAGGTGTGTGTGATGGATGTTGGTGGTCGCAGTCATGAGGAACAGGGTGTTGTGATAGTGCTGGCAGTGTATAATAATGAATTTGATTTCCTTTTTACATGGTAGACTATTTAATACTGTTAAACTATTGGAAGTATGGTCAACTCAAGATCTGAACATTTATGCCACAAGTGTTTCAGTTTTTCCTTTAACAACTTGGTCTAGAACAGCAATGCTGGATATTGGAGATACTAGAGAAGTGAGGTTTCACTTTAACAGTTTCACTGATGATTCACTTCATGTTACATTTGCCCCATACATATGTAAGATATTAGTAATAAGGGAAATTGGGTATGGTGTACATTGTTATTATCTTCACAATATTTCTGTAAATTTGGAACTACTCAAAAATAAAACATCCATTAAAACAACACTCAAAATCCTAGGAAATGGTAGCAACTGATCATAGTGGAAGGGACCACTGAAATGACGGGGGAGTATGGGAATTGTCTTAGAGGAAACACCACCTCCTTGCCATATGCTGGACTTTAATGGAAGTAGAGCAAATGAGAGAGAGAGAGAGGTCAGTTTGGTTAAATTTCTAGGAGTTAAGAGGAAGGTCTCTGTTCTATAACCAGAGTGTCTGAATTTTCTGCATCCTCTGCCACCCCTGTCCCTCCTGGATGGTGAAGCTGAGGCTTTGTGATGTCAAGCCACACCATGGCAACCACTGATTTTGGGCTGCCAGAGCTGAAGTGATTGGCTCCTCATTAACCAAAAGAGTATATGTAGAGGCCAGGACCCTTTGAGTGGTGTCTGTTGCCTCAAGATAGCGAAACTTAATAAGACGACATTGTAGACTAGTAGAGATAAGGAATAAGACTCCAAACACAAGGATGGATGAAGAAACTGCAAGTCCATAAGTGAATTTATTTTTGTATTTTGGAGGGGGGGTGTGATGGATGTTGGTGGTCGCAGTCATGAGGAACAGGGTGTTGTGATAGTGCTGGCAGTGTATAATAATGAATTTGATTTCCTTTTTACATGGTAGACTATTTAATACTGTTAAACTATTGAAAGTATGGTCAACTCAAGATCTGAACATTTATGCCACAAGTGTTTCAGTTTTTCCTTTAACAACTTGGTCTAGAACAGCAATGCTGGATATTGTAAATACTAGAGAAGAGAGGTTTCACTTTAACAGTTTCACTGATGATTCACTTCATGTTACATTTGCCCCATACATATGTAAGATATTGGTAATGAGGGAAATTGGGTATGGTGTACATTGTTATTATCTTCACAATATTTCTGTAAATCTGGAACTACTCAAAAATAAAACATCCATTAAAACAACACTCAAAATCCTAGGAAATGGTAGCAACTAATCATAGTGGAAGGGACCACTGAAATGACGGGGGAGTATGGGAATTGTCTTAGAGGAAACACCACCTCCTTGCCATATGCTGGACTTTAATGGAAGTAGAGGAAATGAGAGAGAGAGGTCAGTTTGGTTAAATTTCTAGGAGTTAAGAGGAAGGTCTCTGTTCTATAACCAGAGTGTCTGAATTTTCTGCATCCTCTGCCACCCCCGCCCTCCTGGATGGTGAAGCTGAGGCTTTGTGATGTCAAGCCACACCATGGCAACCACTGATTTTGGGCTGCCAGAGCTGAAGTAAGTGGCTCCTCATTAACCAAAAGACTATATGTAGAGGCCAGGAGCCTTTGAGTAGTGTCTGTTGCCTCAAGATAGCGAAACTTAATAAGACGATATTGTAGACTAGTAGAGATAAGGAATAAGACTCCAAACACAAGGATGGATGAAGAAACTGCAAGTCCATAAGTGAATTTATGTTTGTATTTTGGAGGGGGGGTGTGATGGATGTTGGTGGTCGCAGTCATGAGGAACAGGGTGTTGTGATAGTGCTGGCAGTGTATAATAATGAATTTGATTTACTTTTTACATGGTAGACTATTTAATACTGTTAAACTATTGAAAGTATGGTCAACTCAAGATCTGAACATTTATGCCACAAGTGTTTCAGGTTTTCCTTTAACAACTTGGTCTAGAACAGCAATGCTGGATATTGGAGATACTAGAGAAGTGAGGTTTCACTTTAACAGTTTCACTGATGATTCACTTCATGTTACATTTGCCCCATACATATGTAAGATAGTAATAAGGGAAATTGGGTATGGTGTACATTGTTATTATCTTCACGATATTTCTGTAAATTTGGAACTACTCAAAAATAAAACATCCATTAAAACAACACTCAAAATCCTAGGAAATGGTAGCAACTGATCATAGTGGAAGGGACCACTGAAATGACGGGGGAGTATGGGAATTGTCTTAGAGGAAACACCACCTCCTTGCCATATGCTGGACTTTAATGGAAGTAGAGGAAATGAGAGAGAGAGAGAGGTCAGTTTGGTTAAATTTCTAGGAGTTAAGAGGAATGTCTCTGTTCTATAACCAGAGTGTCTGAATTTTCTGCATCCTCTGCCACCCCCGCCCCTCCTGGATGGTGAAGCTGAGGCTTTGTGATGTCAAGCCACACCATGGCAACCACTGATTTTGGGCTGCCAGAGCTGAAGTAAGTGGCTCCTCATTAACCAAAAGAGTATATGTAGAGGCCAGGACCCTTTGAGTAGTGTCTGTTGCCTCAAGATAGCGAAACTTAATAAGACGATATTGTAGACTAGTAGAGATAAGGAATAAGACTCCAAACACAAGGATGGATGAAGAAACTGCAAGTCCATAAGTGAATTTATGTTTGTATTTTGGAAGGTGTGTGTGATGGATGTTGG
This sequence comes from Myotis nattereri, assembly GCF_964212035.1. Classification (NCBI taxonomy): domain Eukaryota; kingdom Metazoa; phylum Chordata; class Mammalia; order Chiroptera; family Vespertilionidae; genus Myotis; species Myotis nattereri. The sequence goes on along the minus strand of NC_138091.1, from coordinate 8,639,127 downwards.
TGGTCGCAGTGATGAGGAACAGGGTGTTGTGATAGTGCTGGCAGTGTATAATAATGAATTTGATTTCCTTTTTACATGGTAGACTATTTAATACTGTTAAACTATTGGAAGTATGGTCAACTCAAGATCTGAACATTTATGCCACAAGTGTTTCAGTTTTTCCTTTAACAACTTGGTCTAGAACAGCAATGCTGGATATTAGAGATACTAGAGAAGTGAGGTTTCACTTTAACAGTTTCACTGATGATTCACTTCATGTTACATTTGCCCCATACATATGTAAGATATTAGTAATAAGGGAAATTGGGTATGTTGTACATTATTATTATCTTCACAATATTTCTGTAAATCTGGAACTACTCAAAAATAAAACATCCATTAAAACAACACTCAAAATCCTAGGAAATGGTAGCAACTGATCATAGTGGAAGGGACCACTGAAATGACGGGGGAGTATGGGAATTGTCTTAGAGGAAACACCACCTCCTTGCCATATGCTGGACTTTAATGGAAGTAGAGCAAATGAGAGAGAGAGAGAGGTCAGTTTGGTTAAATTTCTAGGAGTTAAGAGGAAGGTCTCTGTTCTATAACCAGAGTGTCTGAATTTTCTGCATCCTCTGCCACCCCTGCCCCTCCTGGATGGTGAAGCTGAGGCTTTGTGATGTCAAGCCACACCATGGCAACCACTGATTTTGGGCTGCCAGAGCTGAAGTAAGTGGCTCCTCATTAACCAAAAGACTATATGTAGAGGCCAGGAGCCTTTGAGTAGTGTCTGTTGCCTCAAGATAGCGAAACTTAATAAGACGATATTGTAGACTAGTAGAGATAAGGAATAAGACTCCAAACACAAGGATGGATGAAGAAACTGCAAGTCCATAAGTGAATTTATGTTTGTATTTTGGAGGGGGGGTGTGATGGATGTTGGTGGTCGCAGTCATGAGGAACAGGGTGTTGTGATAGTGCTGGCAGTGTATAATAATGAATTTGATTTCCTTTTTACATGGTAGACTATTTAATACTGTTAAACTATTGAAAGTATGGTCAACTCAAGATCTGAACATTTATGCCACAAGTGTTTCAGGTTTTCCTTTAACAACTTGGTCTAGAACAGCAATGCTGGATATTGGAGATACTAGAGAAGTGAGGTTTCACTTTAACAGTTTCACTGATGATTCACTTCATGTTACATTTGCCCCATACATATGTAAGATATTAGTAATAAGGGAAATTGGGTATGGTGTACATTGTTATTATCTTCACAATATTTCTGTAAATTTGGAACTACTCAAAAATAAAACATCCATTAAAACAACACTCAAAATCCTAGGAAATGGTAGCAACTGATCATAGTGGAAGGGACCACTGAAATGACGGGGGAGTATGGGAATTGTCTTAGAGGAAACACCACCTCCTTGCCATATGCTGGACTTTAATGGAAGTAGAGGAAATGAGAGAGAGAGAGAGGTCAGTTTGGTTAAATTTCTAGGAGTTAAGAGGAATGTCTCTGTTCTATAACCAGAGTGTCTGAATTTTCTGCATCCTCTGCCACCCCCGCCCCTCCTGGATGGTGAAGCTGAGGCTTTGTGATGTCAAGCCACACCATGGCAACCACTGATTTTGGGCTGCCATAGCTGAAGTAAGTGGCTCCTCATTAACCAAAAGAGTATATGTAGAGGCCAGGACCCTTTGAGTAGTGTCTGTTGCCTCAAGATAGCGAAACTTAATAAGACGATATTGTAGACTAGTAGAGATAAGGAATAAGACTCCAAACACAAGGATGGATGAAGAAACTGCAAGTCCATAAGTGAATTTATGTTTGTATTTTGGAAGGTGTGTGTGATGGATGTTGGTGGTCGCAGTGATGAGGAACAGGGTGTTGTGATAGTGCTGGCAGTGTATAATAATGAATTTGATTTCCTTTTTACATGGTAGACTATTTAATACTGTTAAACTATTGGAAGTATGGTCAACTCAAGATCTGAACATTTATGCCACAAGTGTTTCAGTTTTTCCTTTAACAACTTGGTCTAGAACAGCAATGCTGGATATTAGAGATACTAGAGAAGTGAGGTTTCACTTTAACAGTTTCACTGATGATTCACTTCATGTTACATTTGCCCCATACATATGTAAGATAGTAGTAATAAGGGAAATTGGGTATGTTGTACATTATTATTATCTTCACAATATTTCTGTAAATCTGGAACTACTCAAAAATAAAACATCCATTAAAACAACACTCAAAATCCTAGGAAATGGTAGCAACTGATCATAGTGGAAGGGACCACTGAAATGACGGGGGAGTATGGGAATTGTCTTAGAGGAAACACCACCTCCTTGCCATATGCTGGACTTTAATGGAAGTAGAGCAAATGAGAGAGAGAGAGAGGTCAGTTTGGTTAAATTTCTAGGAGTTAAGAGGAAGGTCTCTGTTCTATAACCAGAGTGTCTGAATTTTCTGCATCCTCTGCCACCCCTGCCCCTCCTGGATGGTGAAGCTGAGGCTTTGTGATGTCAAGCCACACCATGGCAACCACTGATTTTGGGCTGCCAGAGCTGAAGTGATTGGCTCCTCATTAACCAAAAGAGTATATGTAGAGGCCAGGACCCTTTGAGTAGTGTCTGTTGCCTCAAGATAGCGAAACTTAATAAGACGACATTGTAGACTAGTAGAGATAAAGAATAAGACTCCAAACACAAGGATGGATGAAGAAACTGCAAGTCCATAAGTGAATTTATTTTTGTATTTTGGAGGGGGGGTGTGATGGATGTTGGTGGTCGCAGTCATGAGGAACAGGGTGTTGTGATAGTGCTGGCAGTGTATAATAATGAATTTGATTTCCTTTTTACATGGTAGACTATTTAATACTGTTAAACTATTGAAAGTATGGTCAACTCAAGATCTGAACATTTATGCCACAAGTGTTTCAGTTTTTCCTTTAACAACTTGGTCTAGAACAGCAATGCTGGATATTGTAAATACTATAGAAGAGAGGTTTCACTTTAACAGTTTCACTGATGATTCACTTCATGTTACATTTGCCCCATACATATGTAAGATATTGGTAATGAGGGAAATTGGGTATGGTGTACATTGTTATTATCTTCACAATATTTCTGTAAATCTGGAACTACTCAAAAATAAAACATCCATTAAAACAACACTCAAAATCCTAGGAAATGGTAGCAACTAATCATAGTGGAAGGGAACACTGAAATGACGGGGGAGTATGGGAATTGTCTTAGAGGAAACACCACCTCCTTGCCATATGCTGGACTTTAATGGAAGTAGAGGAAATGAGAGAGAGAGGTCAGTTTGGTTAAATTTCTAGGAGTTAAGAGGAAGGTCTCTGTTCTATAACCAGAGTGTCTGAATTTTCTGCATCCTCTGCCACCCCTGCCCTCCTGGATGATGAAGCTGAGGCTTTGTGATGTCAAGCCACACCATGGCAACCACTGATTTTGGGCTGCCAGAGCTGAAGTAAGTGGCTCCTCATTAACCAAAAGAGTATATGTAGAGGCCAGGACCCTTTGAGTAGTGTCTGTTGCCTCAAGATAGCGAAACTTAATAAGACGATATTGTAGACTAGTAGAGATAAGGAATAAGACTCCAAACACAAGGATGGATGAAGAAACTGCAAGTCCATAAGTGAATTTATGTTTGTATTTTGGAAGGTGTGTGTGATGGATGTTGGTGGTCGCAGTGATGAGGAACAGGGTGTTGTGATAGTGCTGGCAGTGTATAATAATGAATTTGATTTCCTTTTTACATGGTAGACTATTTAATACTGTTAAACTATTGGAAGTATGGTCAACTCAAGATCTGAACATTTATGCCACAAGTGTTTCAGTTTTTCCTTTAACAACTTGGTCTAGAACAGCAATGCTGGATATTAGAGATACTAGAGAAGTGAGGTTTCACTTTAACAGTTTCACTGATGATTCACTTCATGTTACATTTGCCCCATACATATGTAAGATATTAGTAATAAGGGAAATTGGGTATGGTGTACATTGTTATTATCTTCACAATATTTCTGTAAATCTGGAACTACTCAAAAATAAAACATCCATTAAAACAACACTCAAAATCCTAGGAAATGGTAGCAACTGATCATAGTGGAAGGGACCACTGAAATGACGGGGGAGTATGGGAATTGTCTTAGAGGAAACACCACCTCCTTGCCATATGCTGGACTTTAATGGAAGTAGAGGAAATGAGAGAGAGAGAGAGGTCAGTTTGGTTAAATTTCTAGGAGTTAAGAGGAAGGTCTCTGTTCTATGACCAGAGTGTCTGAATTTTCTGCATCCTCTGCCACCCCCGCCCCTCCTGGATCGTGAAGCTGAGGCTTTGTGATGTCAAGCCACACCATGGCAACCACTGATTTTGGGCTGCCAGAGCTGAAGTAAGTGGCTCCTCATTAACCAAAAGAGTATATGTAGAGGCCAGGACCCTTTGAGTAGTGTCTGTTGCCTCAAGATAGCGAAACTTAATAAGACGATATTGTAGACTAGTAGAGATAAGGAATAAGACTCCAAACACAAGGATGGATGAAGAAACTGCAAGTCCATAAGTGAATTTATGTTTGTATTTTGGAAGGTGTGTGTGATGGATGTTGGTGGTCGCAGTCATGAGGAACAGGGTGTTGTGATAGTGCTGGCAGTGTATAATAATGAATTTGATTTCCTTTTTACATGGTAGACTATTTAATACTGTTAAACTATTGGAAGTATGGTCAACTCAAGATCTGAACATTTATGCCACAAGTGTTTCAGTTTTTCCTTTAACAACTTGGTCTAGAACAGCAATGCTGGATATTGGAGATACTAGAGAAGTGAGGTTTCACTTTAACAGTTTCACTGATGATTCACTTCATGTTACATTTGCCCCATACATATGTAAGATATTAGTAATAAGGGAAATTGGGTATGGTGTACATTGTTATTATCTTCACAATATTTCTGTAAATTTGGAACTACTCAAAAATAAAACATCCATTAAAACAACACTCAAAATCCTAGGAAATGGTAGCAACTGATCATAGTGGAAGGGACCACTGAAATGACGGGGGAGTATGGGAATTGTCTTAGAGGAAACACCACCTCCTTGCCATATGCTGGACTTTAATGGAAGTAGAGGAAATGAGAGAGAGAGAGAGGTCAGTTTGGTTAAATTTCTAGGAGTTAAGAGGAAGGTCTCTGTTCTATAACCAGAGTGTCTGAATTTTCTGCATCCTCTGCCACCCCTGCCCCTCCTGGATGGTGAAGCTGAGGCTTTGTGATGTCAAGCCACACCATGGCAACCACTGATTTTGGGCTGCCAGAGCTGAAGTGATTGGCTCCTCATTAACCAAAAGAGTATATGTAGAGGCCAGGACCCTTTGAGTGGTGTCTGTTGCCTCAAGATAGCGAAACTTAATAAGACGACATTGTAGACTAGTAGAGATAAGGAATAAGACTCCAAACACAAGGATGGATGAAGAAACTGCAAGTCCATAAGTGAATTTATTTTTGTATTTTGGAGGGGGGGTGTGATGGATGTTGGTGGTCGCAGTCATGAGGAACAGGGTGTTGTGATAGTGCTGGCAGTGTATAATAATGAATTTGATTTCCTTTTTACATGGTAGACTATTTAATACTGTTAAACTATTGAAAGTATGGTCAACTCAAGATCTGAACATTTATGCCACAAGTGTTTCAGTTTTTCCTTTAACAACTTGGTCTAGAACAGCAATGCTGGATATTGTAAATACTAGAGAAGAGAGGTTTCACTTTAACAGTTTCACTGATGATTCACTTCATGTTACATTTGCCCCATACATATGTAAGATATTGGTAATGAGGGAAATTGGGTATGGTGTACATTGTTATTATCTTCACAATATTTCTGTAAATCTGGAACTACTCAAAAATAAAACATCCATTAAAACAACACTCAAAATCCTAGGAAATGGTAGCAACTAATCATAGTGGAAGGGACCACTGAAATGACGGGGGAGTATGGGAATTGTCTTAGAGGAAACACCACCTCCTTGCCATATGCTGGACTTTAATGGAAGTAGAGGAAATGAGAGAGAGAGGTCAGTTTGGTTAAATTTCTAGGAGTTAAGAGGAAGGTCTCTGTTCTATAACCAGAGTGTCTGAATTTTCTGCATCCTCTGCCACCCCCGCCCTCCTGGATGGTGAAGCTGAGGTTTTGTGATGTCAAGCCACACCATGGCAACCACTGATTTTGGGCTGCCAGAGCTGAAGTAAGTGGCTCCTCATTAACCAAAAGACTATATGTAGAGGCCAGGAGCCTTTGAGTAGTGTCTGTTGCCTCAAGATAGCGAAACTTAATAAGACGATATTGTAGACTAGTAGAGATAAGGAATAAGACTCCAAACACAAGGATGGATGAAGAAACTGCAAGTCCATAAGTGAATTTATGTTTGTATTTTGGAGGGGGGATGTGATGGATGTTGGTGGTCGCAGTCATGAGGAACAGGGTGTTGTGATAGTGCTGGCAGTGTATAATAATGAATTTGATTTCCTTTTTACATGGTAGACTATTTAATACTGTTAAACTATTGAAAGTATGGTCAACTCAAGATCTGAACATTTATGCCACAAGTGTTTCAGGTTTTCCTTTAACAACTTGGTCTAGAACAGCAATGCTGGATATTGGAGATACTAGAGAAGTGAGGTTTCACTTTAACAGTTTCACTGATGATTCACTTCATGTTACATTTGCCCCATACATATGTAAGATATTAGTAATAAGGGAAATTGGGTATGGTGTACATTGTTATTATCTTCACGATATTTCTGTAAATTTGGAACTACTCAAAAATAAAACATCCATTAAAACAACACTCAAAATCCTAGGAAATGGTAGCAACTGATCATAGTGGAAGGGACCACTGAAATGACGGGGGAGTATGGGAATTGTCTTAGAGGAAACACCACCTCCTTGCCATATGCTGGACTTTAATGGAAGTAGAGGAAATGAGAGAGAGAGAGAGGTCAGTTTGGTTAAATTTCTAGGAGTTAAGAGGAATGTCTCTGTTCTATAACCAGAGTGTCTGAATTTTCTGCATCCTCTGCCACCCCCGCCCCTCCTGGATGGTGAAGCTGAGGCTTTGTGATGTCAAGCCACACCATGGCAACCACTGATTTTGGGCTGCCAGAGCTGAAGTAAGTGGCTCCTCATTAACCAAAAGAGTATATGTAGAGGCCAGGACCCTTTGAGTAGTGTCTGTTGCCTCAAGATAGCGAAACTTAATAAGACGATATTGTAGACTAGTAGAGATAAGGAATAAGACTCCAAACACAAGGATGGATGAAGAAACTGCAAGTCCATAAGTGAATTTATGTTTGTATTTTGGAAGGTGTGTGTGATGGATGTTGGTGGTCGCAGTGATGAGGAACAGGGTGTTGTGATAGTGCTGGCAGTGTATAATAATGAAGTTGATTTCCTTATTACATGGTAGACTATTGAATATTGTTAAACTATTGAAAGGATGGTCAGCGCAAGATCTGAAGTTTTATGCCACAACTGGTCCAGTTTTTCCTTTAACAACATGGTCTAGAACAGCATTGCTGGATATTGGAGATACTAGAGAAGTGAGGTTTCACTCTGTTTCACTGATGATTCACTTCATGTTACATTTACCCCACACATAAGTAAGATATTAGTAATAAGGGAAATTGGGTATGGTGTACATGGCTATTATCTTCACAATTTTTCTGTAAGTCTGGAACTAATCTAAAATAAAAAAAAATCCATTAAAACAACACTCCGAAACCTAGGAAATGGTAGCAACTGATCATAGTGGAATGGACCACTGAAATGACGGGGGAGTATGGGAATTGTCTTAGAGGAAACACCACCTCCCTGCCATATGCTGGACTATAATGGAACTGGAGGAAATGAGATAGAGAGCTCAGTTTGGGAAAAATTTTAGGAGTTAAGAGGGAGTTCTCTGTTCTATGACCAGTGTCTGAAATTTCTGCATCCTCTTACGCCCTCGCAACCTCCTGGATGGTGAAGCTGAGGCTTTGTGATTTCAAGCCACAGCATGTTAACCACTGATTTTGGGCAACCAGAGCTGAAGTGAGTGGCTCCTCATTAATCTAGGAGTATATGTAGAGGCCAGGAGCCTTTGAGTAGTGTCTGTTGCCTCAAGATAGCGAAACTTAATAAGACGATATTGTAGACTAGTAGAGATAAGGAATAAGACTCCAAACACAAGGATGGATGAAGAAACTGCAAGTCCATAAGTGAATTTATGTTTGTATTTTGGACGGGGGGTGTGATGGATGTTGGTGGTCGCAGTCATGAGGAACAGGGTGTTGTGATAGTGCTGGCAGTGTATAATAATGAATTTGATTTCCTTTTTACATGGTAGACTATTTAATACTGTTAAACTATTGGAAGTATGGTCAACTCAAGATCTGAACATTTATGCCACAAGTGTTTCAGTTTTTCCTTTAACAACTTGGTCTAGAACAGCAATGCTGGATATTGGAGATACTAGAGAAGTGAGGTTTCACTTTAACAGTTTCACTGATGATTCACTTCATGTTACATTTGCCCCATACATATGTAAGATATTAGTAATAAGGGAAATTGGGTATGGTGTACATTGTTATTATCTTCACGATATTTCTGTAAATCTGGAACTACTCAAAAATAAAACATCCATTAAAACAACACTCAAAATCCTAGGAAATGGTAGCAACTGATCATAGTAGAAGGGACCACTGAAATGACGGGGGAGTATGGGAATTGTCTTAGAGGAAACACCACCTCCTTGCTATATGCTGGGCTTTAATGGAAGTAGAGGAAATGAGAGAGAGAGAGAGGTCAGTTTGGTTAAATTTCTAGGAGTTAAGAGGAAGGTCTCTGTTCTATAACCAGAGTGTCTGAATTTTCTGCATCCTCTGCCACCCCCGCCCCTCCTGGATGGTGAAGCTGAGGCTTTGTGATGTCAAGCCACACCATGGCAACCACTGATTTTGGGCTGCCAGAGCTGAAGTAAGTGGCTCCTCATTAACCAAAAGAGTATATGTAGAGGCCAGGACCCTTTGAGTAGTGTCTGTTGCCTCAAGATAGCGAAACTTAATAAGACGATATTGTAGACTAGTAGAGATAAGGAATAAGACTCCAAACACAAGGATGGATGAAGAAACTGCAAGTCCATAAGTGAATTTGTGTTTGTATTTTGGAGGGGGTGTGTGATGGATGGTGGTGGTCGCAGTCTTGAGGAACAAAGTGTTGTGTTAGGGCTGGCAGTGTATTATAATGAATTTGATTTCCTTTTTACATGGCAGACTATTGAATATTGTTAAACTATTGAAAGGATGGGCAGCTCAAGATGTGAAGTTTTAAGCCACAACTGGTACAGTATTTTTTATAACATCATGGTCTAGAACAGCATTGTTGGATATTGGCGATACTAGAGAAGTGATGTTTGCCTCTGTTTCACTGATGGGGAGGGATATAAGAAGGGGGCAGGCATGTGAAAAGGGAGTAATGTAGACTTTTTAGTTGTGGCACCAGACAAGACATTCCATAATGAGCCAGGCCCTTAGAATAAGGACCAGGAGAAGTCTGAATGGGGATTTTTTTTCTCAACACTTTCTCATACTGGCAAGGAATAAAGAAGCTGATGTTTAATTTAGGTTTGGATTGGGGGTGTGGGATGGGTGGTAGTGGTCGCAGTCATGAGGAACAGGGTATTGTGTTAGTGCTGGCAGTGTATAATAATGAAGTTGATTTCCTTATTACATGGTAGACTATTGAATATTGTTAAACTATTGAAAGGATGGTCAACTCAAGATCTGAACATTTATGCCACAAGTGTTTCAGTTTTTCCTTTAACAACTTGGTCTAGAACAGCAATGCTGGATATTGGAGATACTAGGGAAGAGAGGTTTCACTTTAACAGTTTCACTGATGATTCACTTCATGTTACATTTGCCCCATACATATGTAAGATATTAGTAATAAGGGAAATTGGGCATGGTGTACATGGCTATGATCTTCACAATTTTTCTGTAAATCTGGAACTAATTTAAAATAAAAAAAATCCATTAAAACAACACTCCGAAACCTAGGAAATGGTAGCAACTTATCATAGTGGAATGGACCACTGAAATGACGGGGGAGTATGGGAATTGTCTTAGAGGAAACACCACCTACCTGCCATATGCTGGACTATAATGGAACTGGAGGAAATGAGATAGAGAGCTCAGTTTGGGAAAAATTTTAGGAGTTAAGAGGGAGGTCTCTGTTCTATGACCAGTGTCTGAGATTTCTGCATCCTCTTATACCCTCACGACCTCCTGGATGGTGAAGCTGAGGCTTTGTGATTTCATGCCACAGCATGGCAACCACTGATTTTGGGCAACCAGAGCTGAAGTGAGTGGCTCCTCATTAATCTAAAGAGTATATGTAGAGGCAAGGAGCCTTTGAGTAGTGTCTGTTACCTCAAGATAGCGAAACTTAATAAGACGATATTGTAGACTAGTAGAGATAAGGAATAAGACTCCAAACACAAGGATGGATGAAGAAACTGCAAGTCCATAAGTGAATTTATGTTTGTATTTTGGAGGGGGGGTGTGATGGATGTTGGTGGTCGCAGTCATGAGGAACAGGGTGTTGTGATAGTGCTGGCAGTGTATAATAATGAATTTGATTTCCTTTTTACATGGTAGACTATTTAATACTGTTAAACTATTGAAAGTATGGTCAACTCAAGATCTGAACATTTATGCCACAAGTGTTTCAGTTTTTCCTTTAACAACTTGGTCTAGAACAGCAATGCTGGATATTGGAGATACTAGAGAAGTGAGGTTTCACTTTAACAGTTTCACTGATGATTCACTTCATGTTACATTTGCCCCATACATATGTAAGATATTAGTAATAAGGGAAGTTGGGTATGGTGTACATTGTTATTATCTTCACAATATTTCTGTAAATCTGGAACTACTCAAAAATAAAACATCCATTAAAACAACACTCAAAATCCTAGGAAATGGTAGCAACTGATCATAGTGGAAGGGACCACTGAAATGACGGGGGAGTATGGGAATTGTCTTAGAGGAAACACCACCTCCTTGCCATATGCTGGGCTTTAATGGAAGTAGAGGAAATGAGAGATAGAGAGAGGTCAGTTTGGTTAAATTTCTAGGAGTTAAGAGGAAGGTCTCTGTTCTATAACCAGAGTGTCAGAATTTTCTGCATCCTCTGCCACCCCCGCCCCTCCTGGATGGTGAAGCTGAGGCTTTGTGATGTCAAGCCACACCATGGCAACCACTGATTTTGGGCTGCCAGAGCTGAAGTAAGTGGCTCCTCATTAACCAAAAGAGTATATGTAGAGGCCAGGACCCTTTGAGTAGTGTCTGTTGCCTCAAGATAGCGAAACTTAATAAGACGATATTGTAGACTAGTAGAGATAAGGAATAAGACTCCAAACACAAGGATGGATGAAGAAACTGCAAGTCCATAAGTGAATTTATGTTTGTATTTTGGAGGGGGTGTGTGATGGATGTTGGTGGTCGCAGTCATGAGGAACAGGGTGTTGTGATAGTGCTGGCAGTGTATAATAATGAATTTGATTTCCTTTTTACATGGTAGACTATTTAATACTGTTAAACTATTGAAAGTATGGTCAACTCAAGATCTGAACATTTATGCCACAAGTGTTTCAGTTTTTCCTTTAACAACTTGGTCTAGAAAAGCAATGCTGGATATTGGAGATACTAGAGAAGTGAGGTTTCACTTTAACAGTTTCACTGATGATTCACTTCATGTTACATTTGCCCCATACATATGTAAGATATTAGTAATATGGGAAATTGGGTATGGTGTACATTGTTATTATCTTCACAATATTTCTGTAAATCTGGAACTACTCAAAAATAAAACATCCATTAAAACACTCAAAATCCTAGGAAATGGTAGCAACTGATCATAGTGGAAGGGACCACTGAAATGACGGGGGAGTATGGGAATTGTCTTAGAGGAAACAACACCTCCTTGCCATATGCTGGGCTTTAATGGAAGTAGAGGAAATGAGAGAGAGAGAGAGGTCAGTTTGGTTAAATTTCTAGGAGTTAAGAGGAAGGTCTCTGTTCTATAACCAGAGTGTCTGAATTTTCTGCATCCTCTGCCACCCCCGCCCCTCCTGGATGGTGAAGCTGAGGCTTTGTGATGTCAAGCCACACCATGGCAACCACTGATTTTGGGCTGCCAGAGCTGAAGTAAGTGGCTCCTCATTAACCAAAAGAGTATATGTAGAGGACAGGACCCTTTGAGTAGTGTCTGTTGCCTCAAGATAGCGAAACTTAATAAGACGATATTGTAGACTAGTAGAGATAAGGAATAAGACTCCAAACACAAGGATGGATGAAGAAACTGCAAGTCCATAAGTGAATTTGTGTTTGTATTTTGGAGGTGGTGTGTAATGGATGGTGGTGGTCGCAGTCATGAGGAACAAAGTGTTGTGTTAGGGCTGGCAGTGTATTATAATGAATTTGATTTCCTTTTTACATGGCAGACTATTGAATATTGTTAAACTATTGAAAGGATGGGCAGCTCAAGATGTGAAGTTTTAAGCCACAACTGGTACAGTATTTTTTATAACATCATGGTCTAGAACAGCATTGTTGGATATTGGCGATACTAGAGAAGTGAGGTTTGCCTCTGTTTCACTGATGGGGAGGGATATAAGAAGGGGGCAGGCATGTGAAAAGAGAGTAATGTAGACTTTTTAGTTGTGGCACCAGACAAGACATTCCATAATGAGCCAGGCCCTTAGAATAAGGACCAGGAGAAGTCTGAATGGGGATTTTTTTTCTCAACACTTTCTCATACTGGCAAGGAATAAAGAAGCTGATGTTTAATTTAGGTTTGGATTGGGGGTGTGGGATGGGTGGTGGTGGTCGCAGTCATGAGGAACAGGGTGTTGTGTTAGTGCTGGCAGTGTATAATAATGAAGTTGATTTCCTTTTTACATGGTAGACTATTGAATATTGTTAAACTATTGAAAGGATGGTCAGCGCAAGATCTGAAGTTTTATGCCACAACTGGTCCAGTTTTTCCTTTAACAACATGGTCTAGAACAGCATTGCTGGATATTGGAGATACTAGAGAAGTGAGGTTTCACTCTGTTTCACTGATGATTCACTTCATGTTACATTTACCCCATACATAAGTAAGATATTAGTAATAAGGGAAATTGGGTATGGTGTACATGGCTATTATCTTCACAATTTTTCTGTAAATCTGGAACTAATCTAAAATAAAAAAAATCCATTAAAACAACACTCCGAAACCTAGGAAATGGTAGCAACTGATAATAGTGGAATGGACCACTGAAATGACGGGGGAGTATGGGAATTGTCTTAGAGGAAACACCACCTCCCTGCCATATGCTGGACTATAATGGAACTGGAGGAAATGAGATAGAGAGCTCAGTTTGGGAAAAATTTTAGGAGTTAAGAGGGAGGTCTCTGTTCTATGACCAGTGTCTGAGATTTCTGCATCCTCTTACACCCTCGCGACCTCCTGGATGGTGAAGCTGAGGCTTTGTGATTTCAAGCCACAGCATGGCAACCACTGATTTTGGGCAACCAGAGCTGAGGTGAGTGGCTCCTCATTGATCTAAAGAGTATATGTAGAGGCCAGGAGCCTTTGAGTAGTGTCTGTTGCCTGAAGATAGCGAAACTTAATAAGACGATATTGTAGACTAGTAGAGATAAGGAATAAGACTCCAAACACAAGGATGGATGAAGAAACTGCAAGTCCATAAGTGAATTTATGTTTGTATTTTGGAGGGGGTGTGTGATGGATGTTGGTGGTCGCAGTCATGAGGAACAGGGTGTTGTGATAGTGCTGGCAGTGTATAATAATGAATTTGATTTCCTTTTTACAAGGTAGACTATTTAATACTGTTAAACTATTGGAAGTATGGTCAACTCAAGATCTGAACATTTATGCCACAAGTGTTTCAGTTTTTCCTTTAACAACTTGGTCTAGAACAGCAATGCTGGATATTGGAGATACTAGGGAAGAGAGGTTTCACTTTAACAGTTTCACTGATGATTCACTTCATGTTACATTTGCCCCATACATATGTAAGATATTAGTAATAAGGGAAATTGGGTATGGTGTACATGGCTATGATCTTCACAATTTTTCTGTAAATCTGGAACTAATCTAAAATAAAAAAAATCCATTAAAACAACACTCCGAAACCTAGGAAATGGTAGCAACTGATCATAGTGGAATGGACCACTGAAATGACGGGGGAGTATGGGAATTGTCTTAGAGGAAACACCACCTCCCTGCCATATGCTGGACTATAATGGAACTGGAGGAAATGAGATAGAGAGCTCAGTTTGGGAAAAATTTTAGTAGTTAAGAGGGAGGTCTCTGTTCTATGACCAGTGTCTGAGATTTCTGCATCCTCTTACACCCTCGCGACCTCCAGGATGGTGAAGCTGAGGCTTTGTGATTTCATGCCACAGCATGGCAACCACTGATTTTGGGCAACCAGAGCTGAAGTGAGTGGCTCCTCATTAATCTAAAGAGTATATGTAGAGGCAAGGAGCCTTTGAGTAGTGTCTGTTGCCTCAAGATAGCGAAACTTAATAAGACGATATTGTAGACTAGTAGAGATAAGGAATAAGACTCCAAACACAAGGATGGATGAAGAAACTGCAAGTCCATAAGTGAATTTATGTTTGTATTTTGGAAGGGGGGTGTGATGGATGTTGGTGGTCGCAGTCATGAGGAACAGGGTGTTGTGATAGTGCTGGCAGTGTATAATAATGAATTTGATTTCCTTTTTACATGGTAGACTATTTAATACTGTTAAACTATTGAAAGTATGGTCAACTTAAGATCTGAACATTTATGCCACAAGTGTTTCAGTTTTTCCTTTAACAACTTGGTCTAGAACAGCAATGCTGGATATTGGAGATACTAGAGAAGTGAGGTTTCACTTTAACAGTTTCACTGATGATTCACTTCATGTTACATTTGCCCCATACATATGTAAGATATTAGTAATAAGGGAAATTGGGTATGGTGTACATTGTTATTATCTTCACAATATTTCTGTAAATCTGGAACTACTCAAAAATAAAACATCCATTAAAACAACACTTAAAATCCTAGGAAATGGTAGCAACTGATCATAGTGGAAGGGACCACTGAAATGACGGGGGAGTATGGGAATTGTCTTAGAGGAAACACCACCTCCTTGCCATATGCTGGGCTTTAATGGAAGTAGAGGAAATGAGAGAGAGAGAGAGGTCAGTTTGGTTAAATTTCTAGGAGTTAAGAGGAAGGTCTCTGTTCTATAACCAGAGTGTCTGAATTTTCTGCATCCTCTGCCACCCCCGCCCCTCCTGGATGGTGAAGCTGAGGCTTTGTGATGTCAAGCCACACCATGGCAACCACTGATTTTGGGCTGCCAGAGCTGAAGTAAGTGGCTCCTCATTAACCAAAAGAGTATATGTAGAGGCCAGGACCCTTTGAGTAGTGTCTGTTGCCTCAAGATAGCGAAACTTAATAAGACGATATTGTAGACTAGTAGAGATAAGGAATAAGACTCCAAACACAAGGATGGATGAAGAAACTGCAAGTCCATAAGTGAATTTGTGTTTGTATTTTGGATGGGGTGTGTAATGGATGGTGGTGGTCACAGTCATGAGGAACAAAGTGTTGTGTTAGGGCTGGCAGTGTATAATAATGAATTTGATTTCCTTTTTACATGGCAGACTATTGAATATTGTTAAACTATTGAAAGGATGGGCAGCTCAAGATGTGAAGTTTTAAGCCACAACTGGTACAGTATTTTTTATAACATCATGGTCTAGAACAGCATTGTTGGATATTGGCGATACTAGAGAAGTGAGGTTTGCCTCTGTTTCACTGATGGGGAGGGATATAAGAAGGGGGCAGGCATGTGAAAAGGGAGTAATGTAGACTTTTTAGTTGTGGCACCAGACAAGACATTCCATAATGAGCCAGGCCCTTAGAATAAGGACCAGGAGAAGTCTGAATGGGGATTTTTTTTCTCAACACTTTCTCATACTGGCAAGGAATAAAGAAGCTGATGTTTAATTTAGGTTTGGATTGGGGGTGTGGGATGGGTGGTGGTGGTCGCAGTCATGAGGAACAGGGTGTTGTGTTAGTGCTGGCAGTGTATAATAATGAAGTTGATTTCCTTTTTACATGGTAGACTATTGAATATTGTTAAACTATTGAAAGGATGGTCAGCGCAAGATCTGAAGTTTTATGCCACAACTGGTCCAGTTTTTCCTTTAACAACATGGTCTAGAACAGCATTGCTGGATATTGGAGATACTAGAGAAGTGAGGTTTCACTCTGTTTCACTGATGATTCACTTCATGTTACATTTACCCCATACATGAGTAAGATATTAGTAATAAGGGAAATTGGGTATGGTGTACATGGCTATTATCTTCACAATTTTTCTGTAAATCTGGAACTAATCTAAAATAAAAAAAATCCATTAAAACAACACTCCGAAACCTAGGAAATGGTAGCAACTGATCAGAGTGGAATGGACCACTGAAATGACGGGGGAGTATGGGAATTGTCTTAGAGGAAACACCACCTCCCTGCCATATGCTGGACTATAATGGAACTGGAGGAAATGAGATAGAGAGCTCAGTTTGGGAAAAATTTTAGGAGTTAAGAGGGAGGTCTCTGTTCTATGACCAGTGTCTGAGATGTCTGCATCCTCTTACACCCTCGCAACCTCCTGGATGGTGAAGCTGAGGCTTTGTGATTTCAAGCCACAGCATGTTAACCACTGATTTTGGGCAACCAGAGCTGAAGTGAGTGGCTCCTCATTAATCTAAAGAGTATATGTAGAGGCCAGGAGCCTTTGAGTAGTGTCTGTTGCCTCAAGATAGCGAAACTTAATAAGACGATATTGTAGACTAGTAGAGATAAGGAATAAGACTCCAAACACAAGGATGGATGAAGAAACTGCAAGTCCATAAGTGAATTTATGTTTGTATTTTGGAGGGGGGGTGTGATGGATGTTGGTGGTCGCAGTCATGAGGAACAGGGTGTTGTGATAGTGCTGGCAGTGTATAATAATGAATTTGATTTCGTTTTTACGTGGTAGACTATTTAATACTGTTAAACTATTGAAAGTATGGTCAACTCAATATCTGAACATTTATGCCACAAGTGTTTCAGTTTTTCCTTTAACAACTTGGTCTAGAACAGCAATGCTGGATATTGGAGATACTAGAGAAGTGAGGTTTCACTTTAACAGTTTCACTGATGATTCACTTCATGTTACATTTGCCCCATACATATGTAAGATATTAGTAATAAGGGAAATTGGGTATGGTGTACATTGTTATTATCTTCACAATATTTCTGTAAATCTGGAACTACTCAAAAATAAAACATCCATTAAAACAACACTCAAAATCCTAGGAAATGGTAGCAACTGATCATAATGGAAGGGACCACTGAAATGACGGGGGAGTATGGGAATTGTCTTAGAGGAAACACCACCTCCTTGCCATATGCTGGACTTTAATGGAAGTAGAGGAAATGAGAGAGAGAGAGAGGTCAGTTTGGTTAAATTTCTAGGAGTTAAGAGGAAGGTCTCTGTTCTATGACCAGAGTGTCTGAATTTTCTGCATCCTCAGCCACCCCCGCCCCTCCTGGATGGTGAAGCTGAGGCTTTGTGATGTCAAGCCACACCATGGCAACCACTGATTTTGGGCTGCCAGAGCTGAAGTAAGTGGCTCCTCATTAACCAAAAGAGTATATGTAGAGGCCAGGACCCTTTGAGTAGTGTCTGTTGCCTCAAGATAGCGAAACTTAATAAGACGATATTGTAGACTAGTAGAGATAAGGAATAAGACTCCAAACACATGGATGGATGAAGAAACTGCAAGTCCATAAGTGAATTTATGTTTGTATTTTGGAGTGGGGGTGTGATGGATGTTGGTGGTCGCATTCATGAGGAACAGGGTGTTGTGATAGTGCTGGCAGTGTATAATAATGAATTTGATTTCCTTTTTACGTGGTAGACTATTTAATACTGTTAAACTATTGAAAGTATGGTCAACTCAAGATCTGAACATTTATGCCACAAGTGTTTCAGTTTTTCCTTTAACAACTTGGTCTAGAACAGCAATGCTGGATATTGTAAATACTAGGGAAGAGAGGTTTCACTTTAACAGTTTCACTGATGATTCACTTCATGTTACATTTGCCCCATACATATGTAAGATATTGGTAATGAGGGAAATTGGGTATGGTGTACATTGTTATTATCTTCACAATATTTCTGTAAATCTGGAACTACTCAAAAATAAAACATCCATTAAAACAACACTCAAAATCCTAGGAAATGGTAGCAACTGATCATAGTGGAATGGACCACTTAAATGAAGGGGGAGTATGGGAATTGTCTTAGAGGAAACACCACCTCCTTGCCATATGCTGGACTTTAATGGAAGTAGAGGAAATGAGAGAGAGAGGTCAGTTTGGTTAAATTTCTAGGAGTTAAGAGGAAGGTCTCTGTTCTATAACCAGAGTGTCTGAATTTTCTGCATCCTCTGCCACCCCCGCCCCTCCTGGATGGTGAAGCTGAGGCTTTGTGATGTCAAGCCACACCATGGCAACCACTGATTTTGGGCTGCCAGAGCTGAAGTAAGTGGCTCCTCATTAACCAAAAGAGTATATGTAGAGGCCAGGACCCTTTGAGTAGTGTCTGTTGCCTCAAGATAGCGAAACTTAATAAGACGATATTGTAGACTAGTAGAGATAAGGAATAAGACTCCAAACACAAGGATGGATGAAGAAACTGCAAGTCCATAAGTGAATTTATGTTTGTATTTTGGAGGGGGGGTGTGATGGATGTTGGTGGTCGCAGTCATGAGGAACAGGGTGTTGTGATAGTGCTGGCAGTGTATAATAATGAATTTGATTTCCTTTTTACATGGTAGACTATTTAATACTGTTAAACTATTGAAAGTATGGTCAACTCAAGATCTGAACATTTATGCCACAAGAGTTTCAGTTTTTCCTTTAACAACTTGGTCTAGAACAGCAATGCTGGATATTGGAGATACTAGAGAAGTGAGGTTTCACTTTAACAGTTTCACTGATGATTCACTTCATGTTACATTTGCCCCATACATATGTAAGATATTAGTAATAAGGGAAATTGGGTATGGTGTACACTGTTATTATCTTCACAATATTTCTGTAAATCTGGAACTACTCAAAAATAAAACATCCATTAAAACAACACTCAAAATCCTAGGAAATGGTAGCAACTGATCATAGTGGAAGGGACCACTGAAATGACGGGGGAGTATGGGAATTGTCTTAGAGGAAACACCACCTCCTTGCCATATGCTGGGCTTTAATGGAAGTAGAGGAAATGAGAGAGAGAGAGAGGTCAGTTTGGTTAAATTTCTAGGAGTTAAGAGGAAGGTCTCTGTTCTATAACCAGAGTGTCTGAATTTTCTGCATCCTCTGCCACCCCCGCCCCTCCTGGATGGTGAAGCTGAGGCTTTGTGATGTCAAGCCACACCATGGCAACCACTGATTTTGGGCTGCCAGAGCTGAAGTAAGTGGCTCCTCATTAACCAAAAGAGTATATGTAGAGGCCAGGACCCTTTGAGTAGTGTCTGTTGCCTCAAGATAGCGAAACTTAATAAGACGATATTGTAGACTAGTAGAGATAAGGAATAAGACTCCAAACACAAGGATGGATGAAGAAACTGCAAGTCCATAAGTGAATTTGTGTTTGTATTTTGGATGGGGTGTGTAATGGATGGTGGTGGTCACAGTCATGAGGAACAAAGTGTTGTGTTAGGGCTGGCAGTGTATTATAATGAATTTGATTTCCTTTTTACATGGCAGACTATTGAATATTGTTAAACTATTGAAAGATGGGCAGCTCAAGATGTGAAGTTTTAAGCCACAACTGGTACAGTATTTTTTATAACATCATGGTCTAGAACAGCATTGTTGGATATTGGCGATACTAGAGAAGTGAGGTTTGCCTCTGTTTCACTGATGGGGAGGGATATAAGAAGGGGGCAGGCATGTGAAAAGGGAGTAATGTAGACTTTTTAGTTGTGGCACCAGACAAGACATTCCATAATGAGCCAGGCCCTTAGAATAAGGACCAGGAGAAGTCTGAATGGGGATTTTTTTTCTCAACACTTTCTCATACTGGCAAGGAATAAAGAAGCTGATGTTTAATTTAGGTTTGGATTGGGGGTGTGGGATGGGTGGTGGTGGTCGCAGTCATGAGGAACAGGGTGTTGTGTTAGTGCTGGCAGTGTATAATAATGAAGTTGATTTCCTTTTTACATGGTAGACTATTGAATATTGTTAAACTATTGAAAGGATGGTCAGCGCAAGATCTGAAGTTTTATGCCACAACTGGTCCAGTTTTTCCTTTAACAACATGGTCTAGAACAGCATTGCTGGATATTGGAGATACTAGAGAAGTGAGGTTTCACTCTGTTTCACTGATGATTCACTTCATGTTACATTTACCCCATACATAAGTAAGATATTAGTAATAAGGGAAATTGTGTATGGTGTACATGGCTATTATCTTCACAATTTTTCTGTAAATCTGGAACTAATCTAAAATAAAAAAAAATCCATTAAAACAACACTCCGAAACCTAGGAAATGGTAGCAACTGATCAGAGTGGAATGGACCACTGAAATGACGGGGGAGTATGGGAATTGTCTTAGAGGAAACACCACCTCCCTGCCATATGCTGGACTATAATGGAACTGGAGGAAATGAGATAGAGAGCTCAGTTTGGGAAAAATTTTAGGAGTTAAGAGGGAGGTCTCTGTTCTATGACCAGTGTCTGAGATGTCTGCATCCTCTTACACCCTCGCAACCTCCTGGATGGTGAAGCTGAGGCTTTGTGATTTCAAGCCACAGCATGTTAACCACTGATTTTGGGCAACCAGAGCTGAAGTGAGTGGCTCCTCATTAATCTAAAGAGTATATGTAGAGGCCAGGAGCCTTTGAGTAGTGTCTGTTGCCTCAAGATAGCGAAACTTAATAAGACGATATTGTAGACTAGTAGAGATAAGGAATAAGACTCCAAACACAAGGATGGATGAAGAAACTGCAAGTCCATAAGTGAATTTATGTTTGTATTTTGGAGGGGGGGTGTGATGGATGTTGGTGGTCGCAGTCATGAGGAACAGGGTGTTGTGATAGTGCTGGGAGTGTATAATAATGAATATGATTTCGTTTTTACGTGGTAGACTATTTAATACTGTTAAACTATTGAAAGTATGGTCAACTCAATATCTGAACATTTATGCCACAAGTGTTTCAGTTTTTCCTTTAACAACTTGGTCTAGAACAGCAATGCTGGATATTGGAGATACTAGAGAAGTGAGGTTTCACTTTAACAGTTTCACTGATGATTCACTTCATGTTACATTTGCCCCATACATATGTAAGATATTAGTAATAAGGGAAATTGGGTATGGTGTACATTGTTATTATCTTCACAATATTTCTGTTAATCTGGAACTACTCAAAAATAAAACATCCATTAAAACAACACTCAAAATCCTAGGAAATGGTAGCAACTGATCATAATGGAAGGGACCACTGAAATGACGGGGGAGTATGGGAATTGTCTTAGAGGAAACACCACCTCCTTGCTATATGCTGGACTTTAATGGAGGTAGAGGAAATGAGAGAGAGAGAGAGGTCAGTTTGGTTAAATTTCTAGGAGTTAAGAGGAAGGTCTCTGTTCTATAACCAGAGTGTCTGAATTTTCTGCATCCTCTGCCACCCCCGCCCCTCCTGGATGGTGAAGCTGAGGCTTTGTGATGTCAAGCCACACCATGGCAACCACTGATTTTGGGCTGCCAGAGCTGAAGTAAGTGGCTCCTCATTAACCAAAAGAGTATATGTAGAGGCCAGGACCCTTTGAGTATTGTCTGTTGCCTCAAGATAGCGAAACTTAATAAGACGATATTGTAGACTAGTAGAGATAAGGAATAAGACTCCAAACACAAGGATGGATGAAGAAACTGCAAGTCCATAAGTGAATTTATGTTTGTATTTTGGAGGGGGGGTGTGATGGATGTTGGTGGTCGCAGTCATGAGGAACAGGGTGTTGTGATAGTGCTGGCAGTGTATAATAATGAATTTGATTTCCTTTTTACATGGTAGACTATTTAATACTGTTAAACTATTGGAAGTATGGTCAACTCAAGATCTGAACATTTATGCCACAAGTGTTTCAGTTTTTCCTTTAACAACTTGGTCTAGAACAGCAATGCTGGATATTGGAGATAATAGAGAAGTGAGGTTTCACTTTAACAGTTTCACTGATGATTCACTTCATGTTACATTTGCCCCATACATATGTAAGATATTAGTAATAAGGGAAATTGGGTATGGTGTACATTGTTATTATCTTCACAATATTTCTGTAAATCTGGAACTACTCAAAAATAAAACATCCATTAAAACAACACTCAAAATCCTAGGAAATGGTAGCAACTGATCATAGTGGAATGGACCACTGAAATGACGGGGGAGTATGGGAATTGTCTTAGAGGAAACACCACCTCCTTGCTATATGCTGGACTTTAATGGAAGTAGAGGAAATGAGAGAGAGAGAGAGGTCAGTTTGGTTAAATTTCTAGGAGTTAAGAGGAAGGTCTCTGTTCTATAACCAGAGTGTCTGAATTTTCTGCATCCTCTGCCACCCGCGCCCCTCCTGGATGGTGAAGCTGAGGCTTTGTGATGTCAAGCCACACCATGGCAACCACTGATTTTGGGCTGCCAGAGCTGAAGTAAGTGGCTCCTCATTAACCAAAAGAGTATATGTAGAGGCCAGGACCCTTTGAGTAGTGTCTGTTGCCTCAAGATAGCGAAACTTAATAAGACGACATTGTAGACTAGTAGAGATAAGGAATAAGACTCCAAACACAAGGATGGATGAAGAAACTGCAAGTCCATAAGTCAATTTATGTTTGTATTTTGGAGGGGGGGTGTGATGGATGTTGGTGGTCGCAGTCATGAGGAACAGGGTGTTGTGATAGTGCTGGCAGTGTATAATAATGAATTTGATTTCCTTTTTACGTGGTAGACTATTTAATACTGTTAAACTATTGAAAGTATGGTCAACTCAAGATCTGAACATTTATGCCCCAAGTGTTTCAGTTTTTCCTTTAACAACTTGGTCTAGGACAGCAACGATGGATATTGTAAATACTAGGGAAGAGAGGTTTCACTTTAACAGTTTCACTGATGATTCACTTCATGTTACATTTGCCCCATACATATGTAAGATATTGGTAATGAGGGAAATTGGGTATGGTGTACATTGTTATTATCTTCACAATATTTCTGTAAATCTGGAACTACTCAAAAATAAAACATCCATTAAAACAACACTCAAAATCCTAGGAAATGGTAGCAACTGATCATAGTGGAAGGGACCACTGAAATGAAGGGGGAGTATGGGAATTGTCTTAGAGGAAACACCACCTCCTTGCCATATGCTGGACTTTAATGGAAGTAGAGGAAATGAGAGAGAGAGGTCAGTTTGGTTAAATTTCTAGGAGTTAAGAGGAAGGTCTCTGTTCTATAACCAGAGTGTCTGAATTTTCTGCATCCTCTGCCACCCCCGCCCCTCCTGGATGGTGAAGCTGAGGCTTTGTGATGTCAAGCCACACCATGGCAACCACTGATTTTGGGCTGCCAGAGCTGAAGTAAGTGGCTCCTCATTAACCAAAAGAGTATATGTAGAGGCCAGGACCCTTTGAGTAGTGTCTGTTGCCTCAAGATAGCGAAACTTAATAAGACGATATTGTAGACTAGTAGAGATAAGGAATAAGACTCCAAACACAAGGATGGATGAAGAAACTGCAAGTCCATAAGTGAATTTATGTTTGTATTTTGGAGGGGGGGTGTGATGGATGTTGGTGGTCGCAGTCATGAGGAACAGGGTGTTGTGATAGTGCTGGCAGTGTATAATAATGAATTTGATTTCCTTTTTACATGGTAGACTATTTAATACTGTTAAACTATTGAAAGTATGGTCAACTCAAGATCTGAACATTTATGCCACAAGTGTTTCAGTTTTTCCTTTAACAACTTGGTCTAGAACAGCAATGCTGGATATTGGAGATACTAGAGAAGTGAGGTTTCACTTTAACAGTTTCACTGATGATTCACTTCATGTTACATTTGCCCCATACATATGTAAGATATTAGTAATAAGGGAAATTGGGTATGGTGTACATTGTTATTATCTTCACAATATTTCTGTAAATCTGGAACTACTCAAAAATAAAACATCCATTAAAACAACACTCAAAATCCTAGGAAATGGTAGCAACTGATCATAGTGGAAGGGACCACTGAAATGACGGGGGAGTATGGGAATTGTCTTAGAGGAAACACCACCTCCTTGCCATATGCTGGACTTTAATGGAAGTAGAGGAAATGAGAGAGAGAGGTCAGTTTGGTTAAATTCCTAGGAGTTAAGAGGAAGGTCTCTGTTCTATAACCAGAGTGTCTGAATTTTCTGCATCCTCTGCCACCCCCGCCCCTCCTGGATGGTGAAGCTGAGGCTTTGTGATGTCAAGCCACACCATGGCAACCACTGATTTTGGGCTGCCAGAGCTGAAGTAAGTGGCTCCTCATTAACCAAAAGAGTATATGTAGAGGCCAGGACCCTTTGAGTAGTGTCTGTTGCCTCAAGATAGCGAAACTTAATAAGACGATATTGTAGACTAGTAGAGATAAGGAATAAGACTCCAAACACAAGGATGGATGAAGAAACTGCAAGTCCATAAGTGAATTTATGTTTGTATTTTGGAGGGGGGGTGTGATGGATGTTGGTGGTCGCAGTCATGAGGAACAGGGTGTTGTGATAGTGCTGGCAGTGTATAATAATGAATTTGATTTCCTTTTTACATGGTAGACTATTTAATACTGTTAAACTATTGAAAGTATGGTCAACTCAAGATCTGAACATTTATGCCACAAGAGTTTCAGTTTTTCCTTTAACAACTTGGTCTAGAACAGCAATGCTGGATATTGGAGATACTAGAGAAGTGAGGTTTCACTTTAACAGTTTCACTGATGATTCACTTCATGTTACATTTGCCCCATACATATGTAAGATATTAGTAATAAGGGAAATTGGGTATGGTGTACACTGTTATTATCTTCACAATATTTGTGTAAATCTGGAACTACTCAAAAATAAAACATCCATTAAAACAACACTCAAAATCCTAGGAAATGGTAGCAACTGATCATAGTGGAAGGGACCACTGAAATGACGGGGGAGTATGGGAATTGTCTTAGAGGAAACACCACCTCCTTGCCATATGCTGGGCTTTAATGGAAGTAGAGGAAATGAGAGAGAGAGAGAGGTCAGTTTGGTTAAATTTCTAGGAGTTAAGAGGAAGGTCTCTGTTCTATAACCAGAGTGTCTGAATTTTCTGCATCCTCTGCCACCCCCGCCCCTCCTGGATGGTGAAGCTGAGGCTTTGTGATGTCAAGCCACACCATGGCAACCACTGATTTTGGGCTGCCAGAGCTGAAGTAAGTGGCTCCTCATTAACCAAAAGAGTATATGTAGAGGCCAGGACCCTTTGAGTAGTGTCTGTTGACTCAAGATAGCGAAACTTAATAAGACGATATTGTAGACTAGTAGAGATAAGGAATAAGACTCCAAACACAAGGATGGATGAAGAAACTGCAAGTCCATAAGTGAATTTGTGTTTGTATTTTGGATGGGGTGTGTAATGGATGGTGGTGGTCACAGTCATGAGGAACAAAGTGTTGTGTTAGGGCTGGCAGTGTATTATAATGAATTTGATTTCCTTTTTACATGGCAGACTATTGAATATTGTTAAACTATTGAAAGATGGGCAGCTCAAGATGTGAAGTTTTAAGCCACAACTGGTACAGTATTTTTTATAACATCATGGTCTAGAACAGCATTGTTGGATATTGGCGATACTAGAGAAGTGAGGTTTGCCTCTGTTTCACTGATGGGGAGGGATATAAGAAGGGGGCAGGCATGTGAAAAGGGAGTAATGTAGACTTTTTAGTTGTGGCACCAGACAAGACATTCCATAATGAGCCAGGCCCTTAGAATAAGGACCAGGAGAAGTCTGAATCGGGATTTTTTTTCTCAACACTTTCTCATACTGGCAAGGAATAAAGAAGCTGATGTTTAATTTAGGTTTGGATTGGGGGTGTGGGATGGGTGGTGGTGGTCGCAGTCATGAGGAACAGGGTGTTGTGTTAGTGCTGGCAGTGTATAATAATGAAGTTGATTTCCTTTTTACATGGTAGACTATTGAATATTGTTAAACTATTGAAAGGATGGTCAGCGCAAGATCTGAAGTTTTATGCCACAACTGGTCCAGTTTTTCCTTTAACAACATGGTCTAGAACAGCATTGCTGGATATTGGAGATACTAGAGAAGTGAGGTTTCATTCTGTTTCACTGATGATTCACTTCATGTTACATTTACCCCATACATAAGTAGGATATTAGTAATAAGGGAAATTGTGTATGGTGTACATGGCTATTATCTTCACAATTTTTCTGTAAATCTGGAACTAATCTAAAATAAAAAAAATCCATTAAAACAACACTCCGAAACCTAGGAAATGGTAGCAACTGATCAGAGTGGAATGGACCACTGAAATGACGGGGGAGTATGGGAATTGTCTTAGAGGAAACACCACCTCCCTGCCATATGCTGGACTATAATGGAACTGCAGGAAATGAGATAGAGAGCTCAGTTTGGGAAAAATTTTAGGAGTTAAGAGGGAGGTCTCTGTTCTATGACCAGTGTCTGAGATGTCTGCATCCTCTTACACCCTCGCAACCTCCTGGATGGTGAAGCTGAGGCTTTGTGATTTCAAGCCACAGCATGTTAACCACTGATTTTGGGCAACCAGAGCTGAAGTGAGTGGCTCCTCATTAATCTAAAGAGTATATGTAGAGGCCAGGAGCCTTTGAGTAGTGTCTGTTGCCTCAAGATAGCGAAACTTAATAAGACGATATTGTAGACTAGTAGAGATAAGGAATAAGACTCCAAACACAAGGATGGATGAAGAAACTGCAAGTCCATAAGTGAATTTATGTTTGTATTTTGGAGGGGGGGTGTGATGGATGTTGGTGGTCGCAGTCATGAGGAACAGGGTGTTGTGATAGTGCTGGGAGTGTATAATAATGAATATGATTTCGTTTTTACGTGGTAGACTATTTAATACTGTTAAACTATTGAAAGTATGGTCAACTCAATATCTGAACATTTATGCCACAAGTGTTTCAGTTTTTCCTTTAACAACTTGGTCTAGAACAGCAATGCTGGATATTGGAGATACTAGAGAAGTGAGGTTTCACTTTAACAGTTTCACTGATGATTCACTTCATGTTACATTTGCCCCATACATATGTAAGATATTAGTAATAAGGGAAATTGGGTATGGTGTACATTGTTATTATCTTCACAATATTTCTGTTAATCTGGAACTACTCAAAAATAAAACATCCATTAAAACAACACTCAAAATCCTAGGAAATGGTAGCAACTGATCATAATGGAAGGGACCACTGAAATGACGGGGGAGTATGGGAATTGTCTTAGAGGAAACACCACCTCCTTGCTATATGCTGGACTTTAATGGAGGTAGAGGAAATGAGAGAGAGAGAGAGGTCAGTTTGGTTAAATTTCTAGGAGTTAAGAGGAAGGTCTCTGTTCTATAACCAGAGTGTCTGAATTTTCTGCATCCTCTGCCACCCCCGCCCCTCCTGGATGGTGAAGCTGAGGCTTTGTGATGTCAAGCCACACCATGGCAACCACTGATTTTGGGCTGCCAGAGCTGAAGTAAGTGGCTCCTCATTAACCAAAAGAGTATATGTAGAGGCCAGGAACCTTTGAGTATTGTCTGTTGCCTCAAGATAGCGAAACTTAATAAGACGATATTGTAGACTAGTAGAGATAAGGAATAAGACTCCAAACACAAGGATGGATGAAGAAACTGCAAGTCCATAAGTGAATTTATGTTTGTATTTTGGAGGGGGGGTGTGATGGATGTTGGTGGTCGCAGTCATGAGGAACAGGGTGTTGTGATAGTGCTGGCAGTGTATAATAATGAATTTGATTTCCTTTTTACATGGTAGACTATTTAATACTGTTAAACTATTGGAAGTATGGTCAACTCAAGATCTGAACATTTATGCCACATGTGTTTCAGTTTTTCCTTTAACAACTTGGTCTAGAACAGCAATGCTGGATATTGGAGATACTAGAGAAGTGAGGTTTCACTTTAACAGTTTCACTGATGATTCACTTCATGTTACATTTGCCCCATACATATGTAAGATATTAGTAATAAGGGAAATTGGGTATGGTGTACATTGTTATTATCTTCACAATATTTCTGTAAATCTGGAACTACTCAAAAATAAAACATCCATTAAAACAACACTCAAAATCCTAGGAAATGGTAGCAACTGATCATAGTGGAATGGACCACTGAAATGACGGGGGAGTATGGGAATTGTCTTAGAGGAAACACCACCTCCTTGCTATATGCTGGACTTTAATGGAAGTAGAGGAAATGAGAGAGAGAGAGAGGTCAGTTTGGTTAAATTTCTAGGAGTTAAGAGGAAGGTCTCTGTTCTATAACCAGAGTGTCTGAATTTTCTGCATCCTCTGCCACCCGCGCCCCTCCTGGATGGTGAAGCTGAGGCTTTGTGATGTCAAGCCACACCATGGCAACCACTGATTTTGGGCTGCCAGAGCTGAAGTAAGTGGCTCCTCATTAACCAAAAGAGTATATGTAGAGGCCAGGACCCTTTGAGTAGTGTCTGTTGCCTCAAGATAGCGAAACTTAATAAGACGACATTGTAGACTAGTAGAGATAAGGAATAAGACTCCAAACACAAGGATGGATGAAGAAACTGCAAGTCCATAAGTCAATTTATGTTTGTATTTTGGAGGGGGGGTGTGATGGATGTTGGTGGTCGCAGTCATGAGGAACAGGGTGTTGTGATAGTGCTGGCAGTGTATAATAATGAATTTGATTTCCTTTTTACGTGGTAGACTATTTAATACTGTTAAACTATTGAAAGTATGGTCAACTCAAGATCTGAACATTTATGCCACAAGTGTTTCAGTTTTTCCTTTAACAACTTGGTCTAGAACAGCAATGCTGGATATTGGAGATACTAGAGAAGTGAGGTTTCACTTTAACAGTTTCACTGATGATTCACTTCATGTTACATTTGCCCCATACATATGTAAGATATTAGTAATAAGGGAAATTGGGTATGGTGTACATTGTTATTATCTTCACAATATTTCTGTAAATCTGGAACTACTCAAAAATAAAACATCCATTAAAACAACACTCAAAATCCTAGGAAATGGTAGCAACTGATCATAGTGGAAGGGACCACTGAAATGACGGGGGAGTATGGGAATTGTCTTAGAGGAAACACCACCTCCTTGCCATATGCTGGGCTTTAATGGAAGTAGAGGAAATGAGAGAGAGAGAGAGGTCAGTTTGGTTAAATTTCTAGGAGTTAAGAGGAAGGTCTCTGTTCTATAACCAGAGTGTCTGAATTTTCTGCATCCTCTGCCACCCCCGCCCCTCCTGGATGGTGAAGCTGAGGCTTTGTGATGTCAAGCCACACCATGGCAACCACTGATTTTGGGCTGCCAGAGCTGAAGTAAGTGGCTCCTCATTAACCAAAAGAGTATATGTAGAGGCCAGGACCCTTTGAGTAGTGTCTGTTGCCTCAAGATAGCGAAACTTAATAAGACGATATTGTAGACTAGTAGAGATAAGGAATAAGACTCCAAACACAAGGATGGATGAAGAAACTGCAAGTCCATAAGTGAAGTTGTGTTTGTATTTTGGATGGGGTGTGTAATGGATGGTGGTGGTCACAGTCATGAGGAACAAAGTGTTATGTTAGGGCTGGCAGTGTATTATAATGAATTTGATTTCCTTTTTACATGGCAGACTATTGAATATTGTTAAACAATTGAAAGATGGGCAGCTCAAGATGTGAAGTTTTAAGCCACAACTGGTACAGTATTTTTTATAACATCATGGTCTAGAACAGCATTGTTGGATATTGGCGATACTAGAGAAGTGAGGTTTGCCTCTGTTTCACTGATGGGGAGGGATATAAGAAGGGGGCAGGCATGTGAAAAGGGAGTAATGTAGACTTTTTAGTTGTGGCACCAGACAAGACATTCCATAATGAGCCAGGCCCTTAGAATAAGGACCAGGAGAAGTCTGAATGGGGATTTTTTTTCTCAACACTTTCTCATACTGGCAAGGAATAAAGAAGCTGATGTTTAATTTAGGTTTGGATTGGGGGTGTGGGATGGGTGGTGGTGGTCGCAGTCATGAGGAACAGGGTGTTGTGTTAGTGCTGGCAGTGTATAATAATGAAGTTGATTTCCTTTTTACATGGTAGACTATTGAATATTGTTAAACTATTGAAAGGATGGTCAGCGCAAGATCTGAAGTTTTATGCCACTACTGGTCCAGTTTTTCCTTTAACATCATGGTCTAGAACAGCATTGCTGGATATTGGAGATACTAGAGAAGTGAGGTTTCACTCTGTTTCACTGATGATTCACTTCATGTTACATTTACCCCATACATAAGTAAGATATTAGTAATAAGGGAAATTGGGTATGGTGTACATGGCTATTATCTTCACAATTTTTCTGTAAATCTGGAACTAATCTAAAATAAAAAAAATCCATTAAAACAACACTCCGAAACCTAGGAAATGGTAGCAACTGATCAGAGTGGAATGGACCACTGAAATGACGGGGGAGTATGGGAATTGTCTTAGAGGAAACACCACCTCCCTGCCATATGCTGGACTATAATGGAACTGGAGGAAATGAGATAGAGAGCTCAGTTTGGGAAAAATTTTAGGAGTTAAGAGGGCGGTCTCTGTTCTATGACCAGTGTCTGAGATGTCTGCATCCTCTTACACCCTCGCAACCTCCTGGATGGTGAAGCTGAGGCTTTGTGATTTCAAGCCACAGCATGTTAACCACTGATTTTGGGCAACCAGAGCTGAAGTGAGTGGCTCCTCATTAATCTAAAGAGTATATGTAGAGGCCAGGAGCCTTTGAGTAGTGTCTGTTGCCTCAAGATAGCGAAACTTAATAAGACGATATTGTAGACTAGTAGAGATAAGGAATAAGACTCCAAACACAAGGATGGATGAAGAAACTGCAAGTCCATAAGTGAATTTATGTTTGTATTTTGGAGGGGGGGTGTGATGGATGTTGGTGGTCGCAGTCATGAGGAACAGGGTGTTGTGATAGTGCTGGCAGTGTATAATAATGAATTTGATTTCGTTTTTACGTGGTAGACTATTTAATACTGTTAAACTATTGAAAGTATGGTCAACTCAATATCTGAACATCTATGCCACAAGTGTTTCAGTTTTTCCTTTAACAACATGGTCTAGAACAGCAATGCTGGATATTGGAGATACTAGAGAAGTGAGGTTTCACTTTAACAGTTTCACTGATGATTCACTTCATGTTACATTTGCCCCATACATATGTAAGATATTAGTAATAAGGGAAATTGGGTATGGTGTACATTGTTATTATCTTCACAATATTTCTGTTAATCTGGAACTACTCAAAAATAAAACATCCATTAAAACAACACTCAAAATCCTAGGAAATGGTAGCAACTGATCATAATGGAAGGGACCACTGAAATGACGGGGGAGTATGGGAATTGTCTTAGAGGAAACACCACCTCCTTGCTATATGCTGGACTTTAATGGAGGTAGAGGAAATGAGAGAGAGAGAGAGGTCAGTTTGGTTAAATTTCTAGGAGTTAAGAGGAAGGTCTCTGTTCTATAACCAGAGTGTCTGAATTTTCTGCATCCTCTGCCACCCCCGCCCCTCCTGGATGGTGAAGCTGAGGCTTTGTGATGTCAAGCCACACCATGGCAACCACTGATTTTGGGCTGCCAGAGCTGAAGTAAGTGGCTCCTCATTAACCAAAAGAGTATATGTAGAGGCCAGGACCCTTTGAGTATTGTCTGTTGCCTCAAGATAGCGAAACTTAATAAGACGATATTGTAGACTAGTAGAGATAAGGAATAAGACTCCAAACACAAGGATGGATGAAGAAACTGCAAGTCCATAAGTGAATTTATGTTTGTATTTTGGAGGGGGGGTGTGATGGATGTTGGTGGTCGCAGTCATGAGGAACAGGGTGTTGTGATAGTGCTGGCAGTGTATAATAATGAATTTGATTTCCTTTTTACATGGTAGACTATTTAATACTGTTAAACTATTGGAAGTATGGTCAACTCAAGATCTGAACATTTATGCCACAAGTGTTTCAGTTTTTCCTTTAACAACTTGGTCTAGAACAGCAATGCTGGATATTGGAGATAATAGAGAAGTGAGGTTTCACTTTAACAGTTTCACTGATGATTCACTTCATGTTACATTTGCCCCATACATATGTAAGATATTAGTAATAAGGGAAATTGGGTATGGTGTACATTGTTATTATCTTCACAATATTTCTGTAAATCTGGAACTACTCAAAAATAAAACATCCATTAAAACAACACTCAAAATCCTAGGAAATGGTAGCAACTGATCATAGTGGAATGGACCACTGAAATGACGGGGGAGTATGGGAATTGTCTTAGAGGAAACACCACCTCCTTGCTATATGCTGGACTTTAATGGAAGTAGAGGAAATGAGAGAGAGAGAGAGGTCAGTTTGGTTAAATTTCTAGGAGTTAAGAGGAAGGTCTCTGTTCTATAACCAGAGTGTCTGAATTTTCTGCATCCTCTGCCACCCGCGCCCCTCCTGGATGGTGAAGCTGAGGCTTTGTGATGTCAAGCCACACCATGGCAACCACTGATTTTGGGCTGCCAGAGCTGAAGTAAGTGGCTCCTCATTAACCAAAAGAGTATATGTAGAGGCCAGGACCCTTTGAGTAGTGTCTGTTGCCTCAAGATAGCGAAACTTAATAAGACGACATTGTAGACTAGTAGAGATAAGGAATAAGACTCCAAACACAAGGATGGATGAAGAAACTGCAAGTCCATAAGTCAATTTATGTTTGTATTTTGGAGGGGGGGTGTGATGGATGTTGGTGGTCGCAGTCATGAGGAACAGGGTGTTGTGATAGTGCTGGCAGTGTATAATAATGAATTTGATTTCCTTTTTACGTGGTAGACTATTTAATACTGTTAAACTATTGAAAGTATGGTCAACTCAAGATCTGAACATTTATGCCACAAGTGTTTCAGTTTTTCCTTTAACAACTTGGTCTAGAACAGCAATGCTGGATATTGGAGATACTAGAGAAGTGAGGTTTCACTTTAACAGTTTCACTGATGATTCACTTCATGTTACATTTGCCCCATACATATGTAAGATATTAGTAATAAGGGAAATTGGGTATGGTGTACATTGTTATTATCTTCACAATATTTCTGTAAATCTGGAACTACTCAAAAATAAAACATCCATTAAAACAACACTCAAAATCCTAGGAAATGGTAGCAACTGATCATAGTGGAAGGGACCACTGAAATGACGGGGGAGTATGGGAATTGTCTTAGAGGAAACACCACCTCCTTGCCATATGCTGGGCTTTAATGGAAGTAGAGGAAATGAGAGAGAGAGAGAGGTCAGTTTGGTTAAATTTCTAGGAGTTAAGAGGAAGGTCTCTGTTCTATAACCAGAGTGTCTGAATTTTCTGCATCCTCTGCCACCCCCGCCCCTCCTGGATGGTGAAGCTGAGGCTTTGTGATGTCAAGCCACACCATGGCAACCACTGATTTTGGGCTGCCAGAGCTGAAGTAAGTGGCTCCTCATTAACCAAAAGAGTATATGTAGAGGCCAGGACCCTTTGAGTAGTGTCTGTTGCCTCAAGATAGCGAAACTTAATAAGACGATATTGTAGACTAGTAGAGATAAGGAATAAGACTCCAAACACAAGGATGGATGAAGAAACTGCAAGTCCATAAGTGAATTTGTGTTTGTATTTTGGATGGGGTGTGTAATGGATGGTGGTGGTCACAGTCATGAGGAACAAAGTGTTATGTTAGGGCTGGCAGTGTATTATAATGAATTTGATTTCCTTTTTACATGGCAGACTATTGAATATTGTTAAACTATTGAAAGATGGGCAGCTCAAGATGTGAAGTTTTAAGCCACAACTGGTACAGTATTTTTTATAACATCATGGTCTAGAACAGCATTGTTGGATATTGGCGATACTAGAGAAGTGAGGTTTGCCTCTGTTTCACTGATGGGGAGGGATATAAGAAGGGGGCAGGCATGTGAAAAGGGAGTAATGTAGACTTTTTAGTTGTGGCACCAGACAAGACATTCCATAATGAGCCAGGCCCTTAGAATAAGGACCAGGAGAAGTCTGAATGGGGATTTTTTTTCTCAACAATTTCTCATACTGGCAAGGAATAAAGAAGCTGATGTTTAATTTAGGTTTGGATTGGGGGTGTGGGATGGGTGGTGGTGGTCGCAGTCATGAGGAACAGGGTGTTGTGTTAGTGCTGGCAGTGTATAATAATGAAGTTGATTTCCTTTTTACATGGTAGACTATTGAATATTGTTAAACTATTGAAAGGATGGTCAGCGCAAGATCTGAAGTTTTATGCCACTACTGGTCCAGTTTTTCCTTTAACATCATGGTCTAGAACAGCATTGCTGGATATTGGAGATACTAGAGAAGTGAGGTTTCACTCTGTTTCACTGATGATTCACTTCATGTTACATTTACCCCATACATAAGTAAGATATTAGTAATAAGGGAAATTGGGTATGGTGTACATGGCTATTATCTTCACAATTTTTCTGTAAATCTGGAACTAATCTAAAATAAAAAAAATCCATTAAAACAACACTCCGAAACCTAGGAAATGGTAGCAACTGATCAGAGTGGAATGGACCACTGAAATGACGGGGGAGTATGGGAATTGTCTTAGAGGAAACACCACCTCCCTGCCATATGCTGGACTATAATGGAACTGGAGGAAATGAGATAGAGAGCTCAGTTTGGGAAAAATTTTAGGAGTTAAGAGGGCGGTCTCTGTTCTATGACCAGTGTCTGAGATGTCTGCATCCTCTTACACCCTCGCAACCTCCTGGATGGTGAAGCTGAGGCTTTGTGATTTCAAGCCACAGCATGTTAACCACTGATTTTGGGCAACCAGAGCTGAAGTGAGTGGCTCCTCATTAATCTAAAGAGTATATGTAGAGGCCAGGAGCCTTTGAGTAGTGTCTGTTGCCTCAAGATAGCGAAACTTAATAAGACGATATTGTAGACTAGTAGAGATAAGGAATAAGACTCCAAACACAAGGATGGATGAAGAAACTGCAAGTCCATAAGTGAATTTATGTTTGTATTTTGGAGGGGGGGTGTGATGGATGTTGGTGGTCGCAGTCATGAGGAACAGGGTGTTGTGATAGTGCTGGCAGTGTATAATAATGAATTTGATTTCGTTTTTACGTGGTAGACTATTTAATACTGTTAAACTATTGAAAGTATGGTCAACTCAATATCTGAACATCTATGCCACAAGTGTTTCAGTTTTTCCTTTAACAACATGGTCTAGAACAGCAATGCTGGATATTGGAGATACTAGAGAAGTGAGGTTTCACTTTAACAGTTTCACTGATGATTCACTTCATGTTACATTTGCCCCATACATATGTAAGATATTAGTAATAAGGGAAATTGGGTATGGTGTACATTGTTATTATCTTCACAATATTTCTGTTAATCTGGAACTACTCAAAAATAAAACATCCATTAAAACAACACTCAAAATCCTAGGAAATGGTAGCAACTGATCATAGTGGTAGGGACCACTGAAATGACGGGGGAGTATGGGAATTGTCTTAGAGGAAACACCACCTCCTTGCTATATGCTGGACTTTAATGGAAGTAGAGGAAATGAGAGAGAGAGAGAGGTCAGTTTGGTTAAATTTCTAGGAGTTAAGAGGAAGGTCTCTGTTCTATAACCAGAGTGTCTGAATTTTCTGCATCCTCTGCCACCCTCGCCCCTCCTGGATGGTGAAGCTGAGGCTTTGTGATGTCAAGCCACACCATGGCAACCACTGATTTTGGGCTGCCAGAGCTGAAGTAAGTGGCTCCTCATTAACCAAAAGACTATATGTAGAGGCCAGGACCCTTTGAGTAGTGTCTGTTGCCTCAAGATAGCGAAACTTAATAAGACGATATTGTAGACTAGTAGAGATAAGGAATAAGACTCCAAACACAAGGATGGATGAAGAAACTGCAAGTCCATAAGTGAATTTATGTTTGTATTTTGGAGGGGGGGTGTGATGGATGTTGGTGGTCGCAGTCATGAGGAACAGGGTGTTGTGATAGTGCTGGCAGTGTATAATAATGAATTTGATTTCGTTTTTACGTGGTAGACTATTTAATACTGTTAAACTATTGAAAGTATGGTCAACTCAATATCTGAACATCTATGCCACAAGTGTTTCAGTTTTTCCTTTAACAACATGGTCTAGAACAGCAATGCTGGATATTGGAGATACTAGAGAAGTGAGGTTTCACTTTAACAGTTTCACTGATGATTCACTTCATGTTACATTTGCCCCATACATATGTAAGATATTAGTAATAAGGGAAATTGGGTATGGTGTACATTGTTATTATCTTCACAATATTTCTGTTAATCTGGAACTACTCAAAAATAAAACATCCATTAAAACAACACTCAAAATCCTAGGAAATGGTAGCAACTGATCATAGTGGTAGGGACCACTGAAATGACGGGGGAGTATGGGAATTGTCTTAGAGGAAACACCACCTCCTTGCTATATGCTGGACTTTAATGGAAGTAGAGGAAATGAGAGAGAGAGAGAGGTCAGTTTGGTTAAATTTCTAGGAGTTAAGAGGAAGGTCTCTGTTCTATAACCAGAGTGTCTGAATTTTCTGCATCCTCTGCCACCCTCGCCCCTCCTGGATGGTGAAGCTGAGGCTTTGTGATGTCAAGCCACACCATGGCAACCACTGATTTTGGGCTGCCAGAGCTGAAGTAAGTGGCTCCTCATTAACCAAAAGACTATATGTAGAGGCCAGGACCCTTTGAGTAGTGTCTGTTGCCTCAAGATAGCGAAACTTAATAAGACGATATTGTAGACTAGTAGAGATAAGGAATAAGACTCCAAACACAACGATGGATGAAGAAACTGCAAGTCCATAAGTGAATTTATGTTTGTATTTTGGAGGGGGGGTGTGATGGATGTTGGTGGTCGCAGTCATGAGGATCAGGGTGTTGTGGTAGTGCTGGCAGTGAATAATAATGAATTTGATTTCCTTTTTACATGGTAGACTATTTAATACTGTTAAACTATTGGAAGTATGTTCAACTCAAGATCTGAACATTTATGCCACAAGTGTTTCAGTTTTTCCTTTAACAACTTGGTCTAGAACAGCAATGCTGGATATTGGAGATACTAGAGAAGAGAGGTTTCACTCTGTTTCACTGATGATTCACTTCATGTTACATTGACCCCATACATAAGTAAGATATTAGTAATAAGGGAAATTGGGTATGGTGTACATGGCTATGATCTTCACAATTTTTCTGTAAATCTGGAACTAATCTAAAATAAAAAAAATCCATTAAAACAACACTCCGAAACCTAGGAAATGGTAGCAACTGATCATAGTGGAATGGACCACTGAAATGACGGGGGAGTATGGGAATTGTCTTAGAGGAAACACCACCTCCCTGCCATATGCTGGACTATAATGGAACTGGAGGAAATGAGATAGAGAGCTCAGTTTGGGAAAAATTTTAGGAGTTAAGAGGGAGGTCTCTGTTCTATGACCAGTGTCTGAGATGTCTGCATCCTCTTACACCCTCGCGACCTCCTGGATGGTGAAGCTGAGGCTTTGTGATTTCAAGCCACAGCATGGCAACCACTGATTTTGGGCAACCAGAGCTGAAGTGAGTGGCTCCTCATTAATCTAAAGAGTATATGTAGAGGCCAGGAGCCTTTGAGTAGTGTCTGTTGCCTCAAGATAGCGAAACTTAATAAGACGATATTGTAGACTAGTAGAGATAAGGAATAAGACTCCAAACACAAGGATGGATGAAGAAACTGCAAGTCCATAAGTGAATTTATGTTTGTATTTTGGAGGGGGGGTGTGATGGATGTTGGTGGTAGCAGTCATGAGGAACAGGGTGTTGTGATAGTGCTGGCAGTGTATAATAATGAATTTGATTTCCTTTTTACATGGTAGACTATTTAATACTGTTAAACTATTGAAAGTATGGTCAACTCAAGATCTGAACATTTATGCCACAAGTGTTTCAGTTTTTCCTTTAACAACTTGGTCTAGAACAGCAATGCTGGATATTGGAGATACTAGAGAAGTGAGGTTTCACTTTAACAGTTTCACTGATGATTCACTTCATGTTACATTTGCCCCATACATATGTAAGATAGTAGTAATAAGGGAAGTTGGGTATGGTGTACATTGTTATTATCTTCACAATATTTCTGTTAATCTGGAACTAATCAAAAATAAAACATCCATTAAAACAACACTCAAAATCCTAGGAAATGGTAGCAACTGATCATAGTGGAAGGGACCACTGAAATGACGGGGGAGTATGGGAATTGTCTTAGAGGAAACACCACCTCCTTGCCATATGCTGGACTTTAATGGAAGTAGAGGAAATGAGAGAGAGAGAGAGGTCAGTTTGGTTAAATTTCTAGGAGTTAAGAGGAAGGTCTCTGTTCTATAACCAGAGTGACTGAATTTTCTGCATCCTCTGCCACCCCTGCCCCTCCTGGATGGTGAAGCTAAGGCTTTGTGATGTCAAGCCACACCATGGCAACCACTGATTTTGGGCTGCCAGAGCCGAAGTGATTGGCTCCTCATTAACCAAAAGAGTATATGTAGAGGCCAGGACCCTTTGAGTAGTGTCTGTTGCCTCAAGATAGCGAAACTTAATAAGACGACATTGTAGACTAGTAGAGATAAGGAATCAGACTCCAAACACAAGGATGGATGAAGAAACTGCAAGTCCATAAGTGAATTTATGTTTGTATTTTGGAGGGGGGGTGTGATGGATGATGGTGGTCGCAGTCATGAGGAACAGGGTGTTGTGATAGTGCTGGCAGTGTATAATAATGAATTTGATTTCCTTTTTACATGGTAGACTATTTAATACTGTTAAACTATTGAAAGTATGGTCAACTCAATATCTGAACATCTATGCCACAAGTGTTTCAGTTTTTCCTTTAACAACTTGGTCTAGAACAGCAATGCTGGATATTGTAAATACTAGAGAAGAGAGGTTTCACTTTAACAGTTTCACTGATGATTCACTTCATGTTACATTTGCCCCATACATATGTAAGATATTGGTAATGAGGGAAATTGGGTATGGTGTACATTGTTATTATCTTCACAATATTTCTGTAAATCTGTAACTACTCAAAAATAAAACATCCATTAAAACAACACTCAAAATCCTAGGAAATGGTAGCAACTGATCATAGTGGAAGGGACCACTGAAATGACGGGGGAGTATGGGAATTGTCTTAGAGGAAACACCACCTCCTTGCCATATGCTGGACTTTAATGGAAGTAGAGGAAATGAGAGAGAGAGGTCAGTTTGGTTAAATTTCTAGGAGTTAAGAGGAAGGTCTCTGTTCTATAACCAGAGTGTCTGAATTTTCTGCATCCTCTGCCACCCCCGCCCCTCCTGGATGGTGAAGCTGAGGCTTTGTGATGTCAAGCCACACCATGGCAACCACTGATTTTGGGCTGCCAGAGCTGAAGTAAGTGGCTCCTCATTAACCAAAAGAGTATATGTAGAGGCCAGGACCCTTTGAGTAGTGTCTGTTGCCTCAAGATAGCGAAACTTAATAAGACGATATTGTAGACTAGTAGAGATAAGGAATAAGACTCCAAACACAAGGATGGATGAAGAAACTGCAAGTCCATAAGTGAATTTATGTTTGTATTTTGGAGGGGGTGTGTGATGGATGTTGGTGGTCGCAGTCATGAGGAACAGGGTGTTGTGATAGTGCTGGCAGTGTATAATAATGAATTTGATTTCCTTTTTACATGGTAGACTATTTAATACTGTTAAACTATTGAAAGTATGGTCAACTCAAGATCTGAACATTTATGCCACAAGTGTTTCAGTTTTTCCTTTAACAACTTGGTCTAGAACAGCAATGCTGGATATTGGAGATACTAGAGAAGTGAGGTTTCACTTTAACAGTTTCACTGATGATTCACTTCATGTTACATCTGCCCCATACATATGTAAGATATTAGTAATAAGGGAAATTGGGTATGGTGTACATTGTTATTATCTTCACAATATTTCTGTAAATCTGGAACTACTCAAAAATAAAACATCCATTAAAACAACACTCAAAATCCTAGGAAATGGTAGCAACTGATCATAGTGGAAGGGACCACTGAAATGACGGGGGAGTATGGGAATTGTCTTAGAGGAAACACCACCTCCTTGCCATATGCTGGGCTTTAATGGAAGTAGAGGAAATGAGAGAGAGAGAGGTCAGTTTGGTTAAATTTCTAGGAGTTAAGAGGAAGGTCTCTGTTCTATAACCAGAGTGTCTGAATTTTCTGCATCCTCTGCCACCCCCGCCCCTCCTGCATGGTGAAGCTGAGGCTTTGTGATGTCAAGCCACACCATGGCAACCACTGATTTTGGGCTGCCAGAGCTGAAGTAAGTGGCTCCTCATTAACCAAAAGAGTATATGTAGAGGCCAGGACCCTTTGAGTAGTGTCTGTTGCCTCAAGATAGCGAAACTTAATAAGACGATATTGTAGACTAGTAGAGATAAGGAATAAGACTCCAAACACAAGGATGGATGAAGAAACTGCAAGTCCATAAGTGAATTTGTGTTTGTATTTTGGAGGGGGTGTGTAATGGATGGTGGTGGTCGCAGTCATGAGGAACAAAGTGTTGTGTTAGGGCTGGCAGTGTATTATAATGAATTTGATTTCCTTTTTACATGGCAGACTATTGAATATTGTTAAACTATTGAAAGGATGGGCAGCTCAAGATGTGAAGTTTTAAGCCACAACTGGTACAGTATTTTTTATAACATCATGGTCTAGAACAGCATTGTTGGATATTGGCGATACTAGAGAAGTGAGGTTTGCCTCTGTTTCACTGATGGGGAGGGATATAAGAAGGGGGCAGGCATGTGAAAAGGGAGTAATGTAGACTTTTTAGTTGTGGCACCAGACAAGACATTCCATAATGAGCCAGGCCCTTAGAATAAGGACCAGGAGAAGTCTGAATGGGGATTTTTTTTCTCAACACTTTCTCATACTGGCAAGGAATAAAGAAGCTGATGTTTAATTTAGGTTTGGATTGGGGGTGTGGGATGGGTGGTGGTGGTCGCAGTCATGAGGAACAGGGTGTTGTGTTAGTGCTGGCAGTGTATAATAATGAAGTTGATTTCCTTTTTACATGGTAGACTATTGAATATTGTTAAACTATTGAAAGGATGGTCAGCGCAAGATCTGAAGTTTTATGCCACAACTGGTCCAGTTTTTCCTTTAACAACATGGTCTAGAACAGCATTGCTGGATATTGGAGATACTAGAGAAGTGAGGTTTCACTCTGTTTCACTGATGATTCACTTCATGTTACATTTACCCCATACATAAGTAAGATATTAGTAATAAGGGAAATTGGGTATGGTGTACATGGCTATTATCTTCACAATTTTTCTGTAAATCTGGAACTAATCTAAAATAAAAAAAATCCATTAAAACAACACTCCGAAACCTAGGAAATGGTAGCAACTGATCAGAGTGGAATGGACCACTGAAATGACGGGGGAGTATGGGAATTGTCTTAGAGGAAACACCACCTCCCTGCCATATGCTGGACTATAATGGAACTGGAGGAAATGAGATAGAGAGCTCAGTTTGGGAAAAATTTTAGGAGTTAAGAGGGAGGTCTCTGTTCTATGACCAGTGTCTGAGATTTCTGCATCCTCTTACACCCTCGCAACCTCCTGGATGGTGAAGCTGAGGCTTTGTGATTTCAAGCCACAGCATGTTAACCACTGATTTTGGGCAACCAGAGCTGAAGTGAGTGGCTCCTCATTAATCTAAAGAGTATATGTAGAGGCCAGGAGCCTTTGAGTAGTGTCTGTTGCCTCAAGATAGCGAAACTTAATAAGACGATATTGTAGACTAGTAGAGATAAGGAATAAGACTCCAAACACAAGGATGGATGAAGAAACTGCAAGTCCATAAGTGAATTTATGTTTGTATTTTGGAGGGGGGGTGTGATGGATGTTGGTGGTCGCAGTCATGAGGAACAGGGTATTGTGATAGTGCTG
Organism: Myotis nattereri; assembly: GCF_964212035.1. Classification (NCBI taxonomy): domain Eukaryota; kingdom Metazoa; phylum Chordata; class Mammalia; order Chiroptera; family Vespertilionidae; genus Myotis; species Myotis nattereri. The sequence continues at coordinate 8,596,628 of NC_138091.1, read as the reverse complement.
GCAGTGTATAATAATGAATTTGATTTCCTTTTTACGTGGTAGACTATTTAATACTGTTAAACTATTGAAAGTATGGTCAACTCAAGATCTGAACATTTATGCCACAAGTGTTTCAGTTTTTCCTTTAACAACTTGGTCTAGAACAGCAATGCTGGATATTGGAGATACTAGAGAAGTGAGGTTTCACTTTAACAGTTTCACTGATGATTCACTTCATGTTACATTTGCCCCATACATATGTAAGATATTAGTAATAAGGGAAATTGGGTATGGTGTACATTGTTATTATCTTCACAATATTTCTGTTAATCTGGAACTACTCAAAAATAAAACATCCATTAAAACAACACTCAAAATCCTAGGAAATGGTAGCAACTGATCATAGTGGAAGAGACCACTGAAATGAAGGGGGAGTATGGGAATTGTCTTAGAGGAAACACCACCTCCTTGCTATATGCTGGGCTTTAATGGAAGTAGAGGAAATGAGAGAGAGAGAGAGGTCAGTTTGGTTAAATTTCTAGGAGTTAAGAGGAAGGTCTCTGTTCTATAACCAGAGTGTCTGAATTTTCTGCATCCTCTGCCACCCCGGCCCCTCCTGGATGGTGAAGCTGAGGCTTTGTGATGTCAAGCCACACCATGGCAACCACTGATTTTGGGCTGCCAGAGCTGAAGTAAGTGGCTCCTCATTAACCAAAAGAGTATATGTAGAGGCCAGGACCCTTTGAGTATTGTCTGTTGCCTCAAGATAGCGAAACTTAATAAGACGATATTGTAGACTAGTAGAGATAAGGAATAAGACTCCAAACACAAGGATGGATGAAGAAACTGCAAGTCCATAAGTGAATTTATGTTTGTATTTTGGAGGGGGTGTGTGATGGATGTTGGTGGTCGCAGTCATGAGGAACAGGGTGTTGTGATAGTGCTGGCAGTGTATAATAATGAATTTGATTTCCTTTTTACATGGTAGACTATTTAATACTGTTAAACTATTGAAAGTATGGTCAACTCAAGATCTGAACATTTATGCCACAAGTGTTTCAGTTTTTCCTTTAACAACTTGGTCTAGAACAGCAATGCTGGATATTGGAGATACTAGAGAAGTGAGGTTTCACTTTAACAGTTTCACTGATGATTCACTTCATGTTACATTTGCCCCATACATATGTAAGATATTGGTAATAAGGGAAATTGGGTATGGTGTACATTGTTATTATCTTCACAATATTTCTGTAAATCTGGAACTACTCAAAAATAAAACATCCATTAAAACAACACTCAAAATCCTAGGAAATGGTAGCAACTGATCATAGTGGAAGGGACCACTGAAATGACGGGGGAGTATGGGAATTGTCTTAGAGGAAACACCACCTCCTTGCCATATGCTGGGCTTTAATGGAAGTAGAGGAAATGAGAGAGAGAGAGAGAGGTCAGTTTGGTTAAATTTCTAGGAGTTAAGAGGAAGGTCTCTGTTCTATAACCAGAGTGTCTGAATTTTCTGCATCCTCTGCCACCCCCGCCCCTCCTGGATGGTGAAGCTGAGGCTTTGTGATGTCAAGCCACACCATGGCAACCACTGATTTTGGGCTGCCAGAGCTGAAGTAAGTGGCTCCTCATTAACCAAAAGAGTATATGTAGAGGCCAGGACCCTTTGAGTAGTGTCTGTTGCCTCAAGATAGCGAAACTTAATAAGACGATATTGTAGACTAGTAGAGATAAGGAATAAGACTCCAAACACAAGGATGGATGAAGAAACTGCAAGTCCATAAGTGAATTTGTGTTTGTATTTTGGAGGGGGTGTGTAATGGATGGTGGTGGTCGCAGTCATGAGGAACAAAGTGTTGTGTTAGGGCTGGCAGTGTATTATAATGAATTTGATTTCCTTTTTACATGGCAGACTATTGAATATTGTTAAACTATTGAAAGGATGGGCAGCTCAAGATGTGAAGTTTTAAGCCACAACTGGTACAGTATTTTTTATAACATCATGGTCTAGAACAGCATTGTTGGATATTGGCGATACTAGAGAAGTGAGGTTTGCCTCTGTTTCACTGATGGGGAGGGATATAAGAAGGGGGCAGGCATGTGAAAAGGGAGTAATGTAGACTTTTTAGTTGTGGCACCAGACAAGACATTCCATAATGAGCCAGGCCCTTAGAATAAGGACCAGGAGAAGTCTGAATGGGGATTTTTTTTCTCAACACTTTCTCATACTGGCAAGGAATAAAGAAGCTGATGTTTAATTTAGGTTTGGATTGGGGGTGTGGGATGGGTGGTGGTGGTCGCAGTCATGAGGAACAGGGTGTTGTGTTAGTGCTGGCAGTGTATAATAATGAAGTTGATTTCCTTTTTACATGGTAGACTATTGAATATTGTTAAACTATTGAAAGGATGGTCAGCGCAAGATCTGAAGTTTTATGCCACAACTGGTCCAGTTTTTCCTTTAACAACATGGTCTAGAACAGCATTGCTGGATATTGGAGATACTAGAGAAGTGAGGTTTCACTCTGTTTCACTGATGATTCACTTCATGTTACATTTACCCCATACATAAGTAAGATATTAGTAATAAGGGAAATTGGGTATGGTGTACATGGCTATTATCTTCACAATTTTTCTGTAAATCTGGAACTAATCTAAAATAAAAAAAATCCATTAAAACAACACTCCGATACCTAGGAAATGGTAGCAACTGATCAGAGTGGAATGGACCACTGAAATGACGGGGGAGTATGGGAATTGTCTTAGAGGAAACACCACCTCCCTGCCATATGCTGGACTATAATGGAACTGGAGGAAATGAGATAGAGAGCTCAGTTTGGGAAAAATTTTAGGAGTTAAGAGGGAGGTCTCTGTTCTATGACCAGTGTCTGAGATGTCTGCATCCTCTTACACCCTCGCGACCTCCTGGATGGTGAAGCTGAGGCTTTGTGATTTCAAGCCACAGGATGTTAACCACTGATTTTGGGCAACCAGAGCTGAAGTGAGTGGCTCCTCTTTAATCTAAAGAGTATATGTAGAGGCCAGGAGCCTTTGAGTAGTGTCTGTTGCCTCAAGATAGCGAAACTTAATAAGACGATATTGTAGACTAGTAGAGATAAGGAATAAGACTCCAAACACAAGGATGGATGAAGAAACTGCAAGTCCATAAGTGAATTTATGTTTGTATTTTGGAGGGGGGGTGTGATGGATGTTGGTGGTCGCAGTCATGAGGAACAGGGTATTGTGATAGTGCTGGCAGTGTATAATAATGAATTTGATTTCCTTTTTACGTGGTAGACTATTTAATACTGTTAAACTATTGAAAGTATGGTCAACTCAAGATCTGAACATTTATGCCACAAGTGTTTCAGTTTTTCCTTTAACAACTTGGTCTAGAACAGCAATGCTGGATATTGGAGATACTAGAGAAGTGAGGTTTCACTTTAACAGTTTCACTGATGATTCACTTCATGTTACATTTGCCCCATACATATGTAAGATATTAGTAATAAGGGAAATTGGGTATGGTGTACATTGTTATTATCTTCACAATATTTCTGTTAATCTGGAACTACTCAAAAATAAAACATCCATTAAAACAACACTCAAAATCCTAGGAAATGGTAGCAACTGATCATAGTGGAAGGGACCACTGAAATGACGGGGGAGTATGGGAATTGTCTTAGAGGAAACACCACCTCCTTGCTATATGCTGGACTTTAATGGAAGTAGAGGAAATGAGAGAGAGAGAGAGGTCAGTTTGGTTAAATTTCTAGGAGTTAAGAGGAAGGTCTCTGTTCTATAACCAGAGTGTCTGAATTTTCTGCATCCTCTGCCACCCCCGCCCCTCCTGGATGGTGAAGCTGAGGCTTTGTGATGTCAAGCCACACCATGGCAACCACTGATTTTGGGCTGCCAGAGCTGAAGTAAGTGGCTCCTCATTAACCAAAAGAGTATATGTAGAGGCCAGGACCCTTTGAGTATTGTCTGTTGCCTCAAGATAGCGAAACTTAATAAGACGATATTGTAGACTAGTAGAGATAAGGAATAAGACTCCAAACACAAGGATGGATGAAGAAACTGCAAGTCCATAAGTGAATTTATGTTTGTATTTTGGAGGGGGTGTGTGATGGATGTTGGTGGTCGCAGTCATGAGGAACAGGGTGTTGTGATAGTGCTGGCAGTGTATAATAATGAATTTGATTTCCTTTTTACATGGTAGACTATTTAATACTGTTAAACTATTGAAAGGATGGGCAGCTCAAGATGTGAAGTTTTAAGCCACAACTGGTACAGTATTTTTTATAACATCATGGTCTAGAACAGCATTGTTGGATATTGGCGATACTAGAGAAGTGATGTTTGCCTCTGTTTCACTGATGGGGAGGGATATAAGAAGGGGGCAGGCATGTGAAAAGGGAGTAATGTAGACTTTTTAGTTGTGGCACCAGACAAGACATTCCATAATGAGCCAGGCCCTTAGAATAAGGACCAGGAGAAGTCTGAATGGGGATTTTTTTTCTCAACACTTTCTCATCCTGGCAAGGAATAAAGAAGCTGATGTTTCTTTTAGGTTTGGATTGGGAGTGTGGGATGGGTGGTGGTGGTCGCAGTCATGAGGAACAGGGTGTTGTGTTAGTGCTGGCAGTGTATAATAATGAAGTTGATTTCCTTTTTACATGGTAGACTATTGAATATTGTTAAACTATTGAAAGGATGGTCAGCGCAAGATCTGAAGTTTTATGCCACAACTGGTCCAGTTTTTCCTTTAACAACATGGTCTAGAACAGCATTGCTGGATATTGGAGATACTAGAGAAGTGAGGTTTCACTCTGTTTCACTGATGATTCACTTCATGTTACATTTACCCCATACATAAGTAAGATATTAGTAATAAGGGAAATTGGGTATGGTGTACATGGCTATTATCTTCACAATTTTTCTGTAAATCTGGAACTAATCTAAAATAAAAAAAATCCATTAAAACAACACTCCGAAACCTAGGAAATGGTAGCAACTGATCAGAGTGGAATGGACCACTGAAATGACGGGGGAGTATGGGAATTGTCTTAGAGGAAACACCACCTCCCTGCCATATGCTGGACTATAATGGAACTGGAGGAAATGAGATAGCTCAGTTTGGGAAAAATTTTAGGAGTTAAGAGGGAGGTCTCTGTTCTATGACCAGTGTCAGAGATTTCTGCATCCTCTTACACCCTCGCAACCTCCTGGATGGTGAAGCTGAGGCTTTGTGATTTCAAGCCACAGCATGTTAACCACTGATTTTGGGCAACCAGAGCTGAAGTGAGTGGCTCCTCATTAATCTAAAGAGTATATGTAGAGGCCAGGAGCCTTTGAGTAGTGTCTGTTGCCTCAAGATAGCGAAACTTAATAAGACGATATTGTAGACTAGTAGAGATAAGGAATAAGACTCCAAACACAAGGATGGATGAAGAAACTGCAAGTCCATAAGTGAATTTATGTTTGTATTTTGTAGGGGGGGTGTGATGGATGTTGGTGGTCGCAGTCATGAGGAACAGGGTATTGTGATAGTGCTGGCAGTGTATAATAATGAATTTGATTTCCTTTTTACGTGGTAGACTATTTAATACTGTTAAACTATTGAAAGTATGGTCAACTCAAGATCTGAACATTTATGCCACAAGTGTTTCAGTTTTTCCTTTAACAACTTGGTCTAGAACAGCAATGCTGGATATTGGAGATACTAGAGAAGTGAGGTTTCACTTTAACAGTTTCACTGATGATTCACTTCATGTTACATTTGCCCCATACATATGTAAGATATTAGTAATAAGGGAAATTGGGTATGGTGTACATTGTTATTATCTTCACAATATTTCTGTTAATCTGGAACTACTCAAAAATAAAACATCCATTAAAACAACACTCAAAATCCTAGGAAATGGTAGCAACTGATCATAGTGGAAGGGACCACTGAAATGACGGGGGAGTATGGGAATTGTCTTAGAGGAAACACCACCTCCTTGCTATATGCTGGACTTTAATGGAAGTAGAGGAAATGAGAGAGAGAGAGAGGTCAGTTTGGTTAAATTTCTAGGAGTTAAGAGGAAGGTCTCTGTTCTATAACCAGAGTGTCTGAATTTTCTGCATCCTCTGCCACCCCCGCCCCTCCTGGATGGTGAAGCTGAGGCTTTGTGATGTCAAGCCACACCATGGCAACCACTGATTTTGGGCTGCCAGAGCTGAAGTAAGTGGCTCCTCATTAACCAAAAGAGTATATGTAGAGGCCAGGACCCTTTGAGTAGTGTCTGTTGCCTCAAGATAGCGAAACTTAATAAGACGATATTGTAGACTAGTAGAGATAAGGAATAAGACTCCAAACACAAGGATGGATGAAGAAACTGCAAGTCCATAAGTGAATTTATGTTTGTATTTTGGAGGGGGTGTGTGATGGATGTTGGTGGTCGCAGTCATGAGGAACAGGGTGTTGTGATAGTGCTGGCAGTGTATAATAATGAATTTGATTTCCTTTTTACATGGTAGACTATTTAATACTGTTAAACTATTGGAAGTATGGTCAACTCAAGATCTGAACATTTATGCCACAAGTGTTTCAGTTTTTCCTTTAACAACTTGGTCTAGAACAGCAATGCTGGATATTGGAGATACTAGAGAAGTGAGGTTTCACTTTAACAGTTTCACTGATGATTCACTTCATGTTACATTTGCCCCATACATATGTAAGATATTAGTAATAAGGGAAATTGGGTATGGTGTACATTGTTATTATCTTCACAATATTTCTGTAAATCTGGAACTACTCAAAAATAAAACATCCATTAAAACAACACTCAAAATCCTAGGAAATTTTAGCAACTGATCATAGTAGAAGGGACCACTGAAATGACGGGGGAGTATGGGAATTGTCTTAGAGGAAACACCACCTCCTTGCCATATGCTGGGCTTTAATGGAAGTAGAGGAAATGAGAGAGAGAGAGAGAGGTCAGTTTGGTTAAATTTCTAGGAGTAAAGAGGAAGGTCTCTGTTCTATAACCAGAGTGTCTGAATTTTCTGCATCCTCTGCCACCCCCGCCCCTCCTGGATGGTGAAGCTGAGGCTTTGTGATGTCAAGCCACACCATGGCAACCACTGATTTTGGGCTGCCAGAGCTGAAGTAAGTGGCTCCTCATTAACCAAAAGAGTATATGTAGAGGACAGGACCCTTTGAGTAGTGTCTGTTGCCTCAAGATAGCGAAACTTAATAAGACGATATTGTAGACTAGTAGAGATAAGGAATAAGACTCCAAACACAAGGATGGATGAATAAACTGCAAGTCCATAAGTGAATTCGTGTTTGTATTTTGGAGGGGGTGTGTGATGGATGGTGGTGGTCGCAGTCATGAGGAACAAAGTGTTGTGTTAGGGCTGGCAGTGTATTATAATGAATTTGATTTCCTTTTTACATGGCAGACTATTGAATATTGTTAAACTATTGAAAGGATGGGCAGCTCAAGATGTGAAGTTTTAAGCCACAACTGGTACAGTATTTTTTATAACATCATGGTCTAGAACAGCATTGTTGGATATTGGCGATACTAGAGAAGTGATGTTTGCCTCTGTTTCACTGATGGGGAGGGATATAAGAAGGGGGCAGGCATGTGAAAAGGGAGTAATGTAGACTTTTTAGTTGTGGCATCAGACAAGACATTCCATAATGAGCCAGGCCCTTAGAATAAGGACCAGGAGAAGTCTGAATGGGGATTTTTTTTCTCAACACTTTCTCATACTGGCAAGGAATAAAGAAGCTGATGTTTAATTTAGGTTTGGATTGGGGGTGTGGGATGGGTGGTGGTGGTCGCAGTCATGAGGAACAGGGTGTTGTGTTAGTGCTGGCAGTGTATAATAATGAAGTTGATTTCCTTTTTACATGGTAGACTATTGAATATTGTTAAACTATTGAAAGGATGGTCAGCGCAAGATCTGAAGTTTTATGCCACAACTGGTCCAGTTTTTCCTTTAACAACATGGTCTAGAACAGCATTGCTGGATATTGGAGATACTAGAGAAGTGAGGTTTCACTCTGTTTCTCTGATGATTCACTTCATGTTACATTTACCCCATACATAAGTAAGATATTAGTAATAAGGGAAATTGGGTATGGTGTACATGGCTATTATCTTCACAATTTTTCTGTAAATCTGGAACAAATCTAAAATAAAAAAAAATCCATTAAAACAACACTCCGAAACCTAGGAAATGGTAGCAACTGATCATAGTGGAATGGACCACTGAAATGACGGGGGAGTATGGGAATTGTCTTAGAGGAAACACCACCTCCCTGCCATATGCTGGACTATAATGGAACTGGAGGAAATGAGATAGGGAGCTCAGTTTGGGAAAAATTTTAGGAGTTAAGAGGGAGTTCTCTGTTCTATGACCAGTGTCTGAGATTTGTGCATCCTCTTACACCCTCGCAACCTCCTGGATGGTGAAGCTGAGGCTTTGTGATTTCAAGCCACAGCATGTTAACCACTGATTTTGGGCAACCAGAGCTGAAGGGAGTGGCTCCTCATTAATCTAGGAGTATATGTAGAGGCCAGGAGCCTTTGAGTAGTGTCTGTTGCCTCAAGATAGCGAAACTTAATAAGACGATATTGTAGACTAGTAGAGATAAGGAATAAGACTCCAAACACAAGGATGGATGAAGAAACTGCAAGTCCATAAGTGAATTTATGTGTGTATTTTGGAGGGGGGGTGTGATGGATGTTGGTGGTCGCAGTCATGAGGAACAGGGTGTTGTGATAGTGCTGGCAGTGTATAATAATGAATTTGATTTCCTTTTTACATGGTAGACTATTTAATACTGTTAAACTATTGGAAGTATGGTCAACTCAAGATCTGAACATTTATGCCACAAGTGTTTCAGTTTTTCCTTTAACAACTTGGTCTAGAACAGCAATGCTGGATATTGGAGATACTAGAGAAGTGAGGTTTCACTTTAAAAGTTTCACTGATGATTCACTTCATGTTACATTTGCCCCATACATATGTAAGATATTAGTAATAAGGGAAATTGGGTATGTTGTACATTATTATTATCTTCACAATATTTCTGTAAATCTGGAACTACTCAAAAATAAAACATCCATTAAAACAACACTCAAAATCCTAGGAAATGGTAGCAACTGATCATAGTGGAAGGGACCACTGAAATGACGGGGGAGTATGGGAATTGTCTTAGAGGAAACACCACCTCCTTGCCATATGCTGGACTTTAATGGAAATAGAGGAAATGAGAGAGAGAGAGAGGTCAGTTTGGTTAAATTTCTAGGAGTTAAGAGGAAGGTCTCTGTTCTATAACCAGAGTGTCTGAATTTTCTGCATCCTCTGCCACCCCTGCCCCTCCTGGATGGTGAAGCTGAGGCTTTGTGATGTCAAGCCACACCATGGCAACCACTGATTTTGGGCTGCCAGAGCTGAAGTGAGTGGCTCCTCATTAACCAAAAGAGTATATGTAGAGGCCAGGACCCTTTGAGTAGTGTCTGTTGCCTCAAGATAGCGAAACTTAATAAGACGACATTGTAGACTAGTAGAGATAAGGAATAAGACTCCAAACACAAGGATGGATGAAGAAACTGCAAGTCCATAAGTGAATTTATGTTTGTATTTTGGACGGGGGGTGTGATGGATGTTGGTGGTCGCAGTCATGAGGAACAGGGTGTTGTGATAGTGCTGGCAGTGTATAATAATGAATTTGATTTCCTTTTTACATGGTAGACTATTTAATACTGTTAAACTATTGGAAGTATGGTCAACTCAAGATCTGAACATTTATGCCACAAGTGTTTCAGTTTTTCCTTTAACAACTTGGTCTAGAACAGCAATGCTGGATATTGGAGATACTAGAGAAGTGAGGTTTCACTTTAACAGTTTCACTGATGATTCACTTCATGTTACATTTGCCCCATACATATGTAAGATATTAGTAATAAGGGAAATTGGGTATGGTGTACATTGTTATTATCTTCACAATATTTCTGTAAATCTGGAACTACTCAAAAATAAAACATCCATTAAAACAACACTCAAAATCCTAGGAAATGTTAGCAACTGATCATAGTAGAAGGGACCACTGAAATGACGGGGGAGTATGGGAATTGTCTTAGAGGAAACACCACCTCCTTGCCATATGCTGGGCTTTAATGGAAGTAGAGGAAATGAGAGAGAGAGAGAGAGGTCAGTTTGGTTAAATTTCTAGGAGTAAAGAGGAAGGTCTCTGTTCTATAACCAGAGTGTCTGAATTTTCTGCATCCTCTGCCACCCCCGCCCCTCCTGGATGGTGAAGCTGAGGCTTTGTGATGTCAAGCCACACCATGGCAACCACTGATTTTGGGCTGCCAGAGCTGAAGTAAGTGGCTCCTCATTAACCAAAAGAGTATATGTAGAGGACAGGACCCTTTGAGTAGTGTCTGTTGCCTCAAGATAGCGAAACTTAATAAGACGATATTGTAGACTAGTAGAGATAAGGAATAAGACTCCAAACACAAGGATGGATGAAGAAACTGCAAGTCCATAAGTGAATTCGTGTTTGTATTTTGGAGGGGGTGTGTGATGGATGGTGGTGGTCGCAGTCATGAGGAACAAAGTGTTGTGTTAGGGCTGGCAGTGTATTATAATGAATTTGATTTCCTTTTTACATGGCAGACTATTGAATATTGTTAAACTATTGAAAGGATGGGCAGCTCAAGATGTGAAGTTTTAAGCCACAACTGGTACAGTATTTTTTATAACATCATGGTCTAGAACAGCATTGTTGGATATTGGCGATACTAGAGAAGTGAGGTTTGCCTCTGTTTCACTGATGGGGAGGGATATAAGAAGGGGGCAGGCATGTGAAAAGGGAGTAATGTAGACTTTTTAGTTGTGGCACCAGACAAGACATTCCATAATGAGCCAGGCCCTTAGAATAAGGACCAGGAGAAGTCTGAATGGGGATTTTTTTTCTCAACACTTTCTCATACTGGCAAGGAATAAAGAAGCTGATGTTTAATTTAGGTTTGGATTGGGGGTGTGGGATGGGTGGTGGTGGTCGCAGTCATGAGGAACAGGGTGTTGTGTTAGTGCTGGCAGTGTATAATAATGAAGTTGATTTCCTTTTTACATTGTAGACTATTGAATATTGTTAAACTATTGAAAGGATGGTCAGCGCAAGATCTGAAGTTTTATGCCACAACTGGTCCAGTTTTTCCTTTAACAACATGGTCTAGAACAGCATTGCTGGATATTGGAGATACTAGAGAAGTGAGGTTTCACTCTGTTTCTCTGATGATTCACTTCATGTTACATTTACCCCATACATAAGTAAGATATTAGTAATAAGGGAAATTGGGTATGGTGTACATGGCTATTATCTTCACAATTTTTCTGTAAATCTGGAACTAATCTAAAATAAAAAAAAATCCATTAAAACAACACTCCGAAACCTAGGAAATGGTAGCAACTGATCATAGTGGAATGGACCACTGAAATGACGGGGGAGTATGGGAATTGTCTTAGAGGAAACACCACCTCCCTGCCATATGCTGGACTATAATGGAACTGGAGGAAATGAGATAGGGAGCTCAGTTTGGGAAAAATTTTAGGAGTTAAGAGGGAGTTCTCTGTTCTATGACCAGTGTCTGAGATTTGTGCATCCTCTTACACCCTCGCAACCTCCTGGATGGTGAAGCTGAGGCTTTGTGATTTCAAGCCACAGCATGTTAACCACTGATTTTGGGCAACCAGAGCTGAAGTGAGTGGCTCCTCATTAATCTAGGAGTATATGTAGAGGCCAGGAGCCTTTGAGTAGTGTCTGTTGCCTCAAGATAGCGAAACTTAATAAGACGATATTGTAGACTAGTAGAGATAAGGAATAAGACTCCAAACACAAGGATGGATGAAGAAACTGCAAGTCCATAAGTGAATTTATGTTTGTATTTTGGAGGGGGGGTGTGATGGATGTTGGTGGTCGCAGTCATGAGGAACAGGGTGTTGTGATAGTGCTGGCAGTGTATAATAATGAATTTGATTTCCTTTTTACATGGTAGACTATTTAATACTGTTAAACTATTGGAAGTATGGTCAACTCAAGATCTGAACATTTATGCCACAAGTGTTTCAGTTTTTCCTTTAACAACTTGGTCTAGAACAGCAATGCTGGATATTGGAGATACTAGAGAAGTGAGGTTTCACTTTAACAGTTTCACTGATGATTCACTTCATGTTACATTTGCCCCATACATATGTAAGATATTAGTAATAAGGGAAATTGGGTATGTTGTACATTGTTATTATCTTCACAATATTTCTGAAAATCTGGAACTACTCAAAAATAAAACATCCATTAAAACAACACTCAAAATCCTAGGAAATGGTAACAACTGATCATAGTGGAAGGGACCACTGAAATGACGGGGGAGTATGGGAATTGTCTTAGAGGAAACACCACCTCCTTGCCATATGCTGGACTTTAATGGAAGTAGAGGAAATGAGAGAGAGAGAGAGGTCAGTTTGGTTAAATTTCTAGGAGTTAAGAGGAAGGTCTCTGTTCTATAACCAGAGTGTCTGAATTTTCTGCATCCTCTGCCACCCCCGCCCCTCCTGGATGGTGAAGCTGAGGCTTTGTGATGTCAAGCCACACCATGGCAACCACTGATTTTGGGCTGCCAGAGCTGAAGTAAGTGGCTCCTCATTAACCAAAAGACTATATGTAGAGGCCAGGACCCTTTGAGTAGTGTCTGTTGCCTCAAGATAGCGAAACTTAATAAGATGACATTGTAGACTAGTAGAGATATGGAATAAGACTCCAAACACAAGGATGGATGAAGAAACTGCAAGTCCATAAGTGAATTTATGTTTGTATTTTGGAGGGGGGGTGTGATGGATGTTGGTGGTCGCAGTCATGAGGAACAGGGTGTTGTGATAGTGCTGGCAGTGTATAATAATGAATTTGATTTGCTTTTTACATGGTAGACTATTTAATACTGTTAAACTATTGGAAGTATGGTCAACTCAAGATCTGAACATTTATGCCACAAGTGTTTCAGTTTTTCCTTTAACAACTTGGTCTAGAACAGCAATGCTGGATATTGGAGATACTAGAGAAGTGAGGTTTCACTTTAACAGTTTCACTGATGATTCACTTCATGTTACATTTGCCCCATACATATGTAAGATATTAGTAATAAGGGAAATTGGGTATGTTGTACATTGTTATTATCTTCAAAATATTTCTGTAAATCTGGAACTACTCAAAAATAAAACATCCATTAAAACAACACTCAAAATCCTAGGAAATGGTAGCAACTGATCATAGTGGTAGGGACCACTCAAATGACGGGTGAGTATAGGAATTGTCTTAGAGGAAACACCACCTCCTTGCCATATCCTGGACTTTAATGGAGGTAGAGGAAATGAGAGAGAGAGAGAGGTCAGTTTGGTTAAATTTCTAGGAGTTAAGAGGAAGGTCTCTGTTCTATAACCAGAGTGTCTGAATTTTCTGCATCCTCTGCCACCCCCGCCCCTCCTGGATGGTGAAGCTGAGGCTTTGTGATGTCAAGCCACACCATGGCAACCACTGATTTTGGGCTGCCAGAGCTGAAGTAAGTGGCTCCTCATTAACCAAAAGAGTATATGTAGAGGCCAGGACCCTTTGAGTAGTGTCTGTTGCCTCAAGATAGCGAAACTTAATAAGACGATATTGTAGACTAGTAGAGATAAGGAATAAGACTCCAAACACAAGGATGGATGAAGAAACTGCAAGTCCATAAGTGAATTTATGTTTGTATTTTGGAGGGGGTGTGTGATGGATGGTTGTGGTCGCAGTCATGAGGAACAAAGTGTTGTGTTAGGGCTGGCAGTGTATTATAATGAATTTGATTTCCTTTTTACATGGCAGACTATTGAATATTGTTAAACTATTGAAAGGATGGGCAGCTCAAGATGTGAAGTTTTAAGCCACAACTGGTACAGTATTTTTTATAACATCATGGTCTAGAACAGCATTGTTGGATATTGGCGATACTAGAGAAGTGAGGTTTGCCTCTGTTTCACTGATGGGGAGGGATATAAGAAGGGGGCAGGCATGTGAAAAGGGAGTAATGTAGACTTTTTAGTTGTGGCACCAGACAAGACATTCCATAATGAGCCAGGCCCTTAGAATAAGGACCAGGAGAAGTCTGAATGGGGATTTTTTTTCTCAACACTTTCTCATACTGGCAAGGAATAAAGAAGCTGATGTTTAATTTAGGTTTGGATTGGGGGTGTGGGATGGGTGGTGGTGGTCGCAATCATGAGGAACAGGGTGTTGTGTTAGTGCTGGCAGTGTATAATAATGAAGTTGATTTCCTTTTTACATGGTAGACTATTGAATATTGTTAAACTATTGAAAGGATGGTCAACTCAAGATCTGAACTTTTATGCCAAAACTGGTCCAGTTTTTCCTTTAACAACATGGTCTAGAACAGCATTGCTGGATATTGGAGATACTAGAGAAGTGAGGTTTCACTCTGTTTCACTGATGATTCACTTCATGTTACATTTACCCCATATATAAGTAAGATATTAGTAATAAGGGAAATTGGGTATGGTGTACATGGCTATGATCTTCACAATTTTTCTGTAAATCTGGAACTAATCTAAAATAAAAAAAATCCATTAAAACAACACTCTGAAACCTAGGAAATGGTAGCAACTGGTCATAGTGGAATGGACCACTGAAATGACGGGGGAGTATGGGAATTGTCTTAGAGGAAACACCACCTCCCTGCCATATGCTGGACTATAATGGAACTGGAGGAAATGAGATAGAGAGCTCAGTTTGGGAAAAATTTTAGGAGTTAAGAGGGAGGTCTCTGTTCTATGACCAGTGTCTGAGATTTCTGCATCCTCTTACACCCTCGCGACCTCCTGGATGGTGAAGCTGAGGCTTTGTGATTTCAAGCCACAGCATGGCAACCACTGATTTTGGGCTGCCAGAGCTGAAGTGAGTGGCTCCTCATTAATCTAAAGAGTATATGTAGAGGCCAGGAGCCTTTGAGTAGTGTCTGTTGCCTCAAGATAGCGAAACTTAATAAGACGATATTGTAGACTAGTAGAGATAAGGAATAAGACTCCAAACACAAGGATGGATGAAGAAACTGCAAGTCCATAAGTGAATTTGTGTTTGTATTTTGGAGGGGGTGTGTGATGGATGGTGGTGGTCGCAGTCATGAGGAACAAAGTGTTGTGTTAGGGCTGGCAGTGTATTATAATGAATTTGATTTCCTTTTTACATGGCAGACTATTGAATATTGTTAAACTATTGAAAGGATGGGCAGCTCAAGATGTGAAGTTTTAAGCCACAACTGGTGCAGTATTTTTTATAACATCATGGTCTAGAACAGCATTGTTGGATATTGGCGATACTAGAGAAGTGAGGTTTGCCTCTGTTTCACTGATGGGGAGGGATATAAGAAGGGGGCAGGCATGTGAAAAGGGAGTAATGTAGACTTTTTAGTTGTGGCACCAGACAAGACATTCCATAATGAGCCAGGCCCTTAGAATAAGGACCAGGAGAAGTCTGAATGGGGATTTTTTTTCTCAACACTTTCTCATACTGGCAAGGAATAAAGAAGCTGATGTTTAATTTAGGTTTGGATTGGGGGTGTGGGATGGGTGGTGGTGGTCGCAGTCATGAGGAACAGGGTGTTGTGTTAGTGCTGGCAGTGTATAATAATGGAGTTGATTTCCTTTTTACATGGTAGACTATTGAATATTGTTAAACTATTGAAAGGATGGTCAACTCAAGATCTGAACTTTTATGCCACAACTGGTCCAGTTTTTCCTTTAACAACATGGTCTAGAACAGCATTGCTGGATATTGGAGATACTAGAGAAGTGAGGTTTCACTCTGTTTCACTGATGATTCACTTCATGTTACATTTACCCCATACATAAGTAAGATATTAGTAATAAGGGAAATTGGGTATGGTGTACATGGCTATGATCTTCACAATTTTTCTGTAAATCTGGAACTAATCTAAAATAAAAAAAATCCATTAAAACAACACTCCGAAACCTAGGAAATGGTAGCAACTGATCATAGTGGAATGGACCACTGAAATGACGGGGGAGTATGGGAATTGTCTTAGAGGAAACACCACCTCCCTGCCATATGCTGGACTATAATGGAACTGGAGGAAATGAGATAGAGAGCTCAGTTTGGGAAAAATTTTAGGATTTAAGAGGGAGGTCTCTGTTCTATGACCAGTGTCTGAGATTTCTGCATCCTCTTACACCCTCGCGACCTCCTGGATGGTGAAGCTGAGGCTTTGTGATTTCAAGCCACAGCATGGCAACCACTGATTTTGGGCAACCAGAGCTGAAGTGAGTGGCTCCTCATTAACCAAAAGAGTATATGTAGAGGCCAGGAGCCTTTGAGTAGTGTCTGTTGCCTCAAGATAGCGAAACTTAATAAGACGATATTGTAGACTAGTAGAGATAAGGAATAAGACTCTAAACACAAGGATGGATGAAGAAACTGCAAGTCCATAAGTGAATTTATATTTGTATTTTGGAGGGGGGGTGTGATGGATGTTCGTGGTCGCAGTCATGAGGAACAGGGTGATGTGATAGTGCTGGCAGTGTATAATAATGAATTTGATTTCCTTTTTACATGGTAGACTATTTAATACTGTTAAACTATTGAAAGTATGGTCAACTCAAGATCTGAACATTTATGCCACAAGTGTTTCAGTTTTTCCTTTAACAACTTGGTCTAGAACAGCAATGCTGGATATTGGAGATACTAGAGAAGTGAGGTTTCACTTTAACAGTTTCACTGATGATTCACTTCATGTTACATTTGCCCCATACATATGTAAGATATTAGTAATAAGGGAAATTGGGTATGTTGTACATTGTTATTATCTTCACAATATTTCTGAAAATCTGGAACTACTCAAAAATAAAACATCCATTAAAACAACACTCAAAATCCTAGGAAATGGTAACAACTGATCATAGTGGAAGGGACCACTGAAATGACGGGGGAGTATGGGAATTGTCTTAGAGGAAACACCACCTCCTTGCCATATGCTGGACTTTAATGGAAGTAGAGGAAATGAGAGAGAGAGAGAGGTCAGTTTGGTTAAATTTCTAGGAGTTAAGAGGAAGGTCTCTGTTCTATAACCAGAGTGTCTGAATTTTCTGCATCCTCTGCCACCCCCCCCGTCCTGGATGGTGAAGCTGAGACTTTGTGATGTCAAGCCACACCATGGCAACCACTGATTTTGGGCTGCCAGAGCTGAAGTGAGTGGCTCCTCATTAACCAAAAGAGTATATGTAGAGGCCAGGACCCTTTGAGTAGTGTCTGTTGCCTCAAGATAGCGAAACTTAATAAGACGACATTGTAGACTAGTAGAGATAAGGAATAAGACTCCAAACACAAGGATGGATGAAGAAACTGCAAGTCCATAAGTGAATTTATGTTTGTATTTTGGAGGGGGGGTGTGATGGATGTTGGTGGTCACAGTCATGAGGAACAGGGTGTTGTGATAGTGCTGGCAGTGTATAATAATGAATTTGATTTCCTTTTTACATGGTAGACTATTTAATACTGTTAAACTATTGAAAGTATGGTCAACTCAAGATCTGAACATTTATGCCACAAGTGTTTCAGTTTTTCCTTTAACAACTTGGTCTAGAACAGCAATGCTGGATATTGGAGATACTAGAGAAGTGAGGTTTCACTTTAACAGTTTCACTGATGATTCACTTCATGTTACATTTGCCCCATACATATGTAAGATATTAGTAATAAGGGAAATTGGGTATGGTGTACATTGTTATTATCTTCACAATATTTCTGTAAATCTGGAACTACTCAAAAATAAAACATCCATTAAAACAACACTCAAAATCCTAGGAAATGGTAGCAACTGATCATAGTGGAAGGGACCACTGAAATGACGGGGGAGTATGGGAATTGTCTTAGAGGAAACACCACCTCCTTGCTATATTCTGGACTTTAATGGAAGTAGAGGAAATGAGAGAGAGAGAGAGGTCAGTTTGGTTAAATTTCTAGGAGTTAAGAGGAAGGTCTCTGTTCTATAACCAGAGTGTCTGAATTTTCTGCATCCTCTGCCACCCCCGCCCCTCCTGGATGGTGAAGCTGAGGCTTTGTGATGTCAAGCCACACCATGGCAACCACTGATTTTGGGCTGCCAGAGCTGAAGTAAGTGGCTCCTCATTAACCAAAAGACTATATGTAGAGGCCAGGACCCTTTGAGTAGTGTCTGTTGCCTCAAGATAGCGAAACTTAATAAGACGATATTGTAGACTAGTAGAGATAAGGAATAAGACTCCAAACACAAGGATGGATGAAGAAACTGCAAGTCCATAAGTGAATTTATGTTTGTATTTTGGAGGGGGGGTGTGATGGATGTTGGTGGTCGCAGTCATGAGGAACAGGGTGTTGTGATAGTGCTGGCAGTGTATAATAATGAATTTGATTTCCTTTTTACATGGTAGACTATTTAATACTGTTAAACTATTGGAAGTATGGTCAACTCAAGATCTGAACATTTATGCCACAAGTGTTTCAGTTTTTCCTTTAACAACTTGGTCTAGAACAGCAATGCTGGATATTGGAGATACTAGAGAAGTGAGGTTTCACTTTAACAGTTTCACTGATGATTCACTTCATGTTACATTTGCCCCATACATATGTAAGATATTAGTAATAAGGGAAATTGGGTATGTTGTACATTGTTATTATCTTCAAAATATTTCTGTAAATCTGGAACTACTCAAAAATAAAACATCCATTAAAACAACACTCAAAATCCTAGGAAATGGTAGCAACTGATCATAGTGGTAGGGACCACTGAAATGACGGGGGAGTATGGGAATTGTCTTAGAGGAAACACCACCTCCTTGCCATATCCTGGACTTTAATGGAGGTAGAGGAAATGAGAGAGAGAGAGAGGTCAGTTTGGTTAAATTTCTAGGAGTTAAGAGGAAGGTCTCTGTTCTATAACCAGAGTGTCTGAATTTTCTGCATCCTCTGCCACCCCCGCCCCTCCTGGATGGTGAAGCTGAGGCTTTGTGATGTCAAGCCACACCATGGCAACCACTGATTTTGGGCTGCCAGAGCTGAAGTAAGTGGCTCCTCATTAACCAAAAGAGTATATGTAGAGGCCAGGACCCTTTGAGTAGTGTCTGTTGCCTCAAGATAGCGAAACTTAATAAGACGATATTGTAGACTAGTAGAGATAAGGAATAAGACTCCAAACACAAGGATGGATGAAGAAACTGCAAGTCCATAAGTGAATTTATGTTTGTATTTTGGAGGGGGTGTGTGATGGATGGTGGTGGTCGCAGTCATGAGGAACAAAGTGTTGTGTTAGGGCTGGCAGTGTATTATAATGAATTTGATTTCCTTTTTACATGGCAGACTATTGAATATTGTTAAACTATTGAAAGGATGGGCAGCTCAAGATGTGAAGTTTTAAGCCACAACTGGTACAGTATTTTTTATAACATCATGGTCTAGAACAGCATTGTTGGATATTGGCGATACTAGAGAAGTGAGGTTTGCCTCTGTTTCACTGATGGGGAGGGATATAAGAAGGGGGCAGGCATGTGAAAAGGGAGTAATGTAGACTTTTTAGTTGTGGCACCAGACAAGACATTCCATAATGAGCCAGGCCCTTAGAATAAGGACCAGGAGAAGTCTGAATGGGGATTTTTTTTCTCAACACTTTCTCATACTGGCAAGGAATAAAGAAGCTGATGTTTAATTTAGGTTTGGATTGGGGGTGTGGGATGGGTGGTGGTGGTCGCAGTCATGAGGAACAGGGTGTTGTGTTAGTGCTGGCAGTGTATAATAATGAAGTTGATTTCCTTTTTACATGGTAGACTATTGAATATTGTTAAACTATTGAAAGGATGGTCAACTCAAGATCTGAAGTTTTATGCCACAACTGGTCCAGTTTTTCCTTTAACAACATGGTCTAGAACAGCATTGCTGGATATTGGAGATACTAGAGAAGTGAGGTTTCACTCTGTTTCACTGATGATTCACTTCATGTTACATTTACCCCATACATAAGTAAGATATTAGTAATAAGGGAAATTGGGTATGGTGTACATGGCTATGATCTTCACAATTTTTCTGTAAATCTGGAACTAATCTAAAATAAAAAAAATCCATTAAAACAACAGTCCGAAACCTAGGAAATGGTAGCAACTGGTCATAGTGGAATGGACCACTGAAATGACGGGGGAGTATGGGAATTGTCTTAGAGGAAACACCACCTCCCTGCCATATGCTGGACTATAATGGAACTGGAGGAAATGAGATAGAGAGCTCAGTTTGGGAAAAATTTTAGGAGTTAAGAGGGAGGTCTCTGTTCTATGACCAGTGTCTGAGATTTCTGCATCCTCTTACACCCTCGCGACCTCCTGGATGGTGAAGCTGAGGCTTTGTGATGTCAAGCCACACCATGGCAACCACTGATTTTGGGCTGCCAGAGCTGAAGTAAGTGGCTCCTCATTAACCAAAAGAGTATATGTAGAGGCCAGTACCCTTTGAGTAGTGTCTGTTGCCTCAAGATAGCGAAACTTAATAAGACGATATTGTAGACTAGTAGAGATAAGGAATAAGACTCCAAACACAAGGATGGATGAAGAAACTGCAAGTCCATAAGTGAATTTATGTTTGTATTTTGGAGGGGCTGTGTGATGGATGGTGGTGGTCGCAGTCATGAGGAACAAAGTGTTGTGTTAGGGCTGGCAGTGTATTATAATGAATTTGATTTCCTTTTTACATGGCAGACTATTGAATATTGTTAAACTATTGAAAGGATGGGCAGCTCAAGATATGAAGTTTTAAGCCACAACTGGTACAGTATTTTTTATAACATCATGGTCTAGAACAGCATTGTTGGATATTGGCGATACTAGAGAAGTGAGGTTTGCCTCTGTTTCACTGATGGGGAGGGATATAAGAAGGGGGCAGGCATGTGAAAAGGGAGTAATGTAGACTTTTTAGTTGTGGCACCAGACAAGACATTCCATAATGAGCCAGGCCCTTAGAATAAGGACCAGGAGAAGTCTGAATGGGGATTTTTTTTCTCAACACTTTCTCATACTGGCAAGGAATAAAGAAGCTGATGTTTAATTTAGGTTTGGATTGGGGGTGTGGGATGGGTGGTGGTGGTCGCAGTCATGAGGAACAGGGTGTTGTGTTAGTGCTGGCAGTGTATAATAATGAAGTTGATTTCCTTTTTACATGGTAGACTATTGAATATTGTTAAACTATTGAAAGGATGGTCAGCGCAAGATCTGAAGTTTTATGCCACAACTGGTCCAGTTTTTCCTTTAACAACATGGTCTAGAACAGCATTGCGGGATATTGGAGATACTAGAGAAGTGAGGTTTCACTCTGTTTCACTGATGATTCACTTCATGTTACATTTACCCCATACATAAGTAAGATATTAGTAATAAGGGAAATTGGGTATGGTGTACATGGCTATGATCTTCACAATTTTTCTTTAAATCTGGAACTAATCTAAAATAAAAAAAATCCATTAAAACAACAGTCCGAAACCTAGGAAATGGTAGCAACTGATCATAGTGGAATGGACCACTGAAATGACGGGGGAGTATGGGAATTGTCTTAGAGGAAACACCACCTCCCTGCCATATGCTGGACTATAATGGAACTGGAGGAAATGAGATAGAGAGCTCAGTTTGGGAAAAATTTTAGGAGTTAAGAGGGAGGTCTCTGTTCTATGACCAGTGTCTGAGATTTCTGCATCCTCTTACACCCTCGCGACCTCCTGGATGGTGAAGCTGAGGCTTTGTGATTTCAAGCCACAGCATGGCAACCACTGATTTTGGGCTGCCAGAGCTGAAGTGAGTGGCTCCTCATTAACCAAAAGAGTATATGTAGAGGCCAGGACCCTTTGAGTAGTGTCTGTTGCCTCAAGATAGCGAAACTTAATAAGACGATATTGTAGACTAGTAGAGATAAGGAATAAGACTCCAAACACAAGGATGGATGAAGAAACTGCAAGTCCATAAGTGAATTTGTGTTTGTATTTTGGAGGGGGTGTGTGATGGATGGTGGTGGTCGCAGTCATGAGGAACAAAGTGTTGTGTTAGGGCTGGCAGTGTATTATAATGAATTTGATTTCCTTTTTACATGGCAGACTATTGAATATTGTTAAACTATTGAAAGGATGGGCAGCTCAAGATGTGAAGTTTTAAGCCACAACTGGTGCAGTATTTTTTATAACATCATGGTCTAGAACAGCATTGTTGGATATTGGCGATACTAGAGAAGTGAGGTTTGCCTCTGTTTCACTGATGGGGAGGGATATAAGAAGGGGGCAGGCATGTGAAAAGGGAGTAATGTAGACTTTTTAGTTGTGGCACCAGACAAGACATTCCATAATGAGCCAGGCCCTTAGAATAAGGACCAGGAGAAGTCTGAATGGGGATTTTTTTTCTCAACACTTTCTCATACTGGCAAGGAATAAAGAAGCTGATGTTTAATTTAGGTTTGGATTGGGGGTGTGGGATGGGTGGTGGTGGTCGCAGTCATGAGGAACAGGGTGTTGTGTTAGTGCTGGCAGTGTATAATAATGAAGTTGATTTCCTTTTTACATGGTAGACTATTGAATATTGTTAAACTATTGAAAGGATGGTCAGCGCAAGATCTGAAGTTTTATGCCACAACTGGTCCAGTTTTTCCTTTAACAACATGGTCTAGAACAGCATTGCTGGATATTGGAGATACTAGAGAAGTGAGGTTTCACTCTGTTTCACTGATGATTCACTTCATGTTACATTTACCCCATACATAAGTAAGATATTAGTAATAAGGGAAATTGGGTATGGTGTACATGGCTATGATCTTCACAATTTTTCTGTAAATTTGGAACTAATCTAAAATAAAAAAAATCCATTAAAACAACACTCCGAAACCTAGGAAATGGTAGCAACTGATCAGAGTGGAATGGACCACTGAAATGACGGGGGAGTATGGGAATTGTCTTAGAGGAAACACCACCTCCCTGCCATATGCTGGACTATAATGGAACTGGAGGAAATGAGATAGAGAGCTCAGTTTGGGAAAAATTTTAGGATTTAAGAGGGAGGTCTCTGTTCTATGACCAGTGTCTGAGATTTCTGCATCCTCTTACACCCTTGCGACCTCCTGGATGGTGAAGCTGAGGCTTTGTGATTTCAAGCCACAGCATGGCAACCACTGATTTTGGGCAACCAGAGCTGAAGTGAGTGGCTCCTCATTAACCAAAAGAGTATATGTAGAGGCCAGGAGCCTTTGAGTAGTGTCTGTTGCCTCAAGATAGCGAAACTTAATAAGACGATATTGTAGACTAGTAGAGATAAGGAATAAGACTCCAAACACAAGGATGGATGAAGAAACGGCAAGTCCATAAGTGAATTTATGTTTGTATTTTGGAGGGGGGGTGTGATGGATGTTCGTGGTCGCAGTCATGAGGAACAGGGTGATGTGATAGTGCTGGCAGTGTATAATAATGAATTTGATTTCCTTTTTACATGGTAGACTATTTAATACTGTTAAACTATTGAAAGTATGGTCAACTCAAGATCTGAACATTTATGCCACAAGTGTTTCAGTTTTTCCTTTAACAACTTGGTCTAGAACAGCAATGCTGGATATTGGAGATACTAGAGAAGTGAGGTTTCACTTTAACAGTATCACTGATGATTCACTTCATGTTACATTTGCCCCATACATATGTAAGATATTAGTAATAAGGGAAATTGGGTATGTTGTACATTGTTATTATCTTCACAATATTTCTGAAAATCTGGAACTACTCAAAAATAAAACATCCATTAAAACAACACTCAAAATCCTAGGAAATGGTAACAACTGATCATAGTGGAAGGGACCACTGAAATGACGGGGGAGTATGGGAATTGTCTTAGAGGAAACACCACCTCCTTGCTATATTCTGGACTTTAATGGAAGTAGAGGAAATGAGAGAGAGAGAGAGGTCAGTTTGGTTAAATTTCTAGGAGTTAAGAGGAAGGTCTCTGTTCTATAACCAAAGTGTCTGAATTTTCTGCATCCTCTGCCACCCCCGCCCCTCCTGGATGGTGAAGCTGAGGCTTTGTGATGTCAAGCCACACCATGGCAACCACTGATTTTGGGCTGCCAGAGCTGAAGTAAGTGGCTCCTCATTAACCAAAAGACTATATGTAGAGGCCAGGACCCTTTGAGTAGTGTCTGTTGCCTCAAGATAGCGAAACTTAATAAGACGATATTGTAGACTAGTAGAGATAAGGAATAAGACTCCAAACACAAGGATGGATGAAGAAACTGCAAGTCCATAAGTGAATTTGTGTTTGTATTTTGGAGGGGGGGTGTGATGGATGTTGGTGGTCGCAGTCATGAGGAACAGGGTGTTGTGATAGTGCTGGCAGTGTATAATAATGAATTTGATTTCCTTTTTACATGGTAGACTATTTAATACTGTTAAACTATTGGAAGTATGGTCAACTCAAGATCTGAACATTTATGCCACAAGTGTTTCAGTTTTTCCTTTAACAACTTGGTCTAGAACAGCAATGCTGGATATTGGAGATACTAGAGAAGTGAGGTTTCACTTTAACAGTTTCACTGATGATTCACTTCATGTTACATTTACCCCATACATAAGTAAGATATTAGTAATAAGGGAAATTGGGTATGGTGTACATGGCTATGATCTTCACAATTTTTCTGTAAATCTGGAACTAATCTAAAATAAAAAAAATCCATTAAAACAACACTCCGAAACCTAGGAAATGGTAGCAACTGATCATAGTGGAATGGACCACTGAAATGACGGGGGAGTATGGGAATTGTCTTAGAGGAAACACCACCTCCCTGCCATATGCTGGACTATAAAGGACCTGGAGGAAATGAGATAGAGAGCTCAGTTTGGGAAAAATTTTAGGAGTTAAGAGGGAGGTCTCTCTTCTATGACCAGTGTCTGAGATTTCTGCATCCTCTTACACCCTCGTGACCTCCTGGATGGTGAAGCTGAGGCTTTCTGATTTCAAGCCACAGCATGGCAACCACTGATTTTGGGCAACCAGAGCTGAAGTGAGTGGCTCCTCATTAATCTAAAGAGTATATGTAGAGGCCAGGAGCCTTTGAGTAGTGTCTGTTGCCTCAAGATAGCGAAACTTAATAAGACGATATTGTAGACTAGTAGAGATAAGGAATAAGACTCCAAACACAAGGATGGATGAAGAAACTGCAAGTCCATAAGTGAATTTATGTTTGTATTTTGGAGGGGGGTTGTGATGGATGGTGGTGGTCACAGTCATGAGGAACAGGGTGTTGTGAATGTGCTGGCAGTGTATAATAATGAATTTGATTTCCTTTTTACATGGTAGACTATTTAATACTGTTAAACTATTGAAAGTATGGTCAACTCAAGATCTGAACATTTATGCCACAAGTTTTTCAGTTTTTCCTTTAACAAGTTGGTCTAGACAGCAATGCTGGATATTGGAGATACTAGAGAAGTGAGGTTTCACTTTAACAGTTTCACTGATGATTCACTTCATGTTACATTTGCCCCATACATATGTAAGATATTAGTAATAAGGGAAATTGGGTATGTTGTACATTGTTATTATCTTCAAATATTTCTGTAAATCTGGAACTACTCAAAAATAAAACATCCATTAAAACAACACTCAAAATCCTAGGAAATGGTAGCAACTGATCATAGTGGAAGGGACCACTGAAATGACGGGGGAGTATGGGAATTGTCTTAGAGGAAACACCACCTCCTTGCCATATGCTGGGCTTTAATGGAAGTAGAGGAAATGAGAGAGAGAGAGAGGTCAGTTTGGTTAAATTTCTAGGAGTTAAGAGGAAGGTCTCTGTTCTATAACCAGAGTGTCTGAATTTTCTGCATCCTGTGCCACCCCCGCCCCTCCTGGATGGTGAAGCTGAGGCTTTGTGATGTCAAGCCACACCATGGCAACCACTGATTTTGGGCTGCCAGAGCTGAAGTAAGTGGCTCCTCATTAACCAAAAGAGTATATGTAGAGGCCAGGACCCTTTGAGTAGTGTCTGTTGCCTCAAGATAGCGAAACTTAATAAGACGATATTGTAGACTAGTAGAGATAAGGAATAAGACTCCAAACACAAGGATGGATGAAGAAACTGCAAGTCCATAAGTGAATTTGTGTTTGTATTTTGGAGGGGGTGTGTGATGGATGGTGGTGGTCGCAGTCATGAGGAACAAAGTGTTGTGTTAGGGCTGGCAGTGTATTATAATGAATTTGATTTCCTTTTTACATGGCAGACTATTGAATATTGTTAAACTATTGAAAGGATGGGCAGCTCAAGATGTGAAGTTTTAAGCCACAACTGGTGCAGTATTTTTTATAACATCATGGTCTAGAACAGCATTGTTGGATATTGGCGATACTAGAGAAGTGAGGTTTGCCTCTGTTTCACTGATGGGGAGGGATATAAGAAGGGGGCAGGCATGTGAAAAGGGAGTAATGTAGACTTTTTAGTTGTGGCACCAGACAAGACATTCCATAATGAGCCAGGCCCTTAGAATAAGGACCAGGAGAAGTCTGAATGGGGATTTTTTTTCTCAACACTTTCTCATACTGGCAAGGAATAAAGAAGCTGATGTTTAATTTAGGTTTGGATTGGGGGTGTGGGATGGGTGGTGGTGGTCGCAGTCATGAGGAACAGGGTGTTGTGTTAGTGCTGGCAGTGTATAATAATGAAGTTGATTTCCTTTTTACATGGTAGACTATTGAATATTGTTAAACTATTGAAAGGATGGTCAACTCAAGATCTGAACTTTTATGCCACAACTGGTCCAGTTTTTCCTTTAACAACATGGTCTAGAACAGCATTGCTGGATATTGGAGATACTAGAGAAGTGAGGTTTCACTCTGTTTCACTGATGATTCACTTCATGTTACATTTACCCCATACATAAGTAAGATATTAGTAATAAGGGAAATTGGGTATGGTGTACATGGCTATGATCTTCACAATTTTTCTGTAAATCTGGAACTAATCTAAAATAAAAAAAATCCATTAAAACAACACTCCGAAACCTAGGAAATGGTAGCAACTGATCATAGTGGAATGGACCACTGAAATGACGGGGGAGTATGGGAATTGTCTTAGAGGAAACACCACCTCCCTGCCATATGCTGGACTATAATGGAACTGGAGGAAATGAGATAGAGAGCTCAGTTTGGGAAAAATTTTAGGATTTAAGAGGGAGGTCTCTGTTCTATGACCAGTGTCTGAGATTTCTGCATCCTCTTACACCCTCGCGACCTCCTGGATGGTGAAGCTGAGGCTTTGTGATTTCAAGCCACAGCATGGCAACCACTGATTTTGGGCAACCAGAGCTGAAGTGAGTGGCTCCTCATTAACCAAAAGAGTATATGTAGAGGCCAGGAGCCTTTGAGTAGTGTCTGTTGCCTCAAGATAGCGAAACTTAATAAGACGATATTGTAGACTAGTAGAGATAAGGAATAAGACTCTAAACACAAGGATGGATGAAGAAACTGCAAGTCCATAAGTGAATTTATGTTTGTATTTTGGAGGGGGGGTGTGATGGATGTTGGTGGTCACAGTCATGAGGAACAGGGTGTTGTGATAGTGCTGGCAGTGTATAATAATGAATTTGATTTCCTTTTTACATGGTAGACTATTTAATACTGTTAAACTATTGAAAGTATGGTCAACTCAAGATCTGAACATTTATGCCACAAGTGTTTCAGTTTTTCCTTTAACAACTTGGTCTAGAACAGCAATGCTGGATATTGGAGATACTAGAGAAGTGAGGTTTCACTTTAACAGTTTCACTGATGATTCACTTCATGTTACATTTGCCCCATACATATGTAAGATATTAGTAATAAGGGAAATTGGGTATGGTGTACATTGTTATTATCTTCACAATATTTCTGTAAATCTGGAACTACTCAAAAATAAAACATCCATTAAAACAACACTCAAAATCCTAGGAAATGGTAGCAACTGATCATAGTGGAAGGGACCACTGAAATGACGGGGGAGTATGGGAATTGTCTTAGAGGAAACACCACCTCCTTGCTATATTCTGGACTTTAATGGAAGTAGAGGAAATGAGAGAGAGAGAGAGGTCAGTTTGGTTAAATTTCTAGGAGTTAAGAGGAAGGTCTCTGTTCTATAACCAGAGTGTCTGAATTTTCTGCATCCTCTGCCACCCCCGCCCCTCCTGGATGGTGAAGCTGAGGCTTTGTGATGTCAAGCCACACCATGGCAACCACTGATTTTGGGCTGCCAGAGCTGAAGTAAGTGGCTCCTCATTAACCAAAAGACTATATGTAGAGGCCAGGACCCTTTGAGTAGTGTCTGTTGCCTCAAGATAGCGAAACTTAATAAGACGATATTGTAGACTAGTAGAGATAAGGAATAAGACTCCAAACACAAGGATGGATGAAGAAACTGCAAGTCCATAAGTGAATTTATGTTTGTATTTTGGAGGGGGGGTGTGATGGATGTTGGTGGTCGCAGTCATGAGGAACAGGGTGTTGTGATAGTGCTGGCAGTGTATAATAATGAATTTGATTTCCTTTTTACATGGTAGACTATTTAATACTGTTAAACTATTGGAAGTATGGTCAACTCAAGATCTGAACATTTATGCCACAAGTGTTTCAGTTTTTCCTTTAACAACTTGGTCTAGAACAGCAATGCTGGATATTGGAGATACTAGAGAAGTGAGGTTTCACTTTAACAGTTTCACTGATGATTCACTTCATGTTACATTTGCCCCATACATATGTAAGATATTAGTAATAAGGGAAATTGGGTATGTTGTACATTGTTATTATCTTCAAAATATTTCTGTAAATCTGGAACTACTCAAAAATAAAACATCCATTAAAACAACACTCAAAATCCTAGGAAATGGTAGCAACTGATCATAGTGGTAGGGACCACTGAAATGACGGGGGAGTATGGGAATTGTCTTAGAGGAAACACCACCTCCTTGCCATATCCTGGACTTTAATGGAGGTAGAGGAAATGAGAGAGAGAGAGAGGTCAGTTTGGTTAAATTTCTAGGAGTTAAGAGGAAGGTCTCTGTTCTATAACCAGAGTGTCTGAATTTTCTGCATCCTCTGCCACCCCCGCCCCTCCTGGATGGTGAAGCTGAGGCTTTGTGATGTCAAGCCACACCATGGCAACCACTGATTTTGGGCTGCCAGAGCTGAAGTAAGTGGCTCCTCATTAACCAAAAGAGTATATGTAGAGGCCAGGACCCTTTGAGTAGTGTCTGTTGCCTCAAGATAGCGAAACTTAATAAGACGATATTGTAGACTAGTAGAGATAAGGAATAAGACTCCAAACACAAGGATGGATGAAGAAACTGCAAGTCCATAAGTGAATTTATGTTTGTATTTTGGAGGGGGTGTGTGATGGATGGTGGTGGTCGCAGTCATGAGGAACAAAGTGTTGTGTTAGGGCTGGCAGTGTATTATAATGAATTTGATTTCCTTTTTACATGGCAGACTATTGAATATTGTTAAACTATTGAAAGGATGGGCAGCTCAAGATGTGAAGTTTTAAGCCACAACTGGTACAGTATTTTTTATAACATCATGGTCTAGAACAGCATTGTTGGATATTGGCGATACTAGAGAAGTGAGGTTTGCCTCTGTTTCACTGATGGGGAGGGATATAAGAAGGGGGCAGGCATGTGAAAAGGGAGTAATGTAGACTTTTTAGTTGTGGCACCAGACAAGACATTCCATAATGAGCCAGGCCCTTAGAAGAAGGACCAGGAGAAGTCTGAATGGGGATTTTTTTTCTCAACACTTTCTCATACTGGCAAGGAATAAAGAAGCTGATGTTTAATTTAGGTTTGGATTGGGGGTGTGGGATGGGTGGTGGTGGTCGCAGTCATGAGGAACAGGGTGTTGTGTTAGTGCTGGCAGTGTATAATAATGAAGTTGATTTCCTTTTTACATGGTAGACTATTGAATATTGTTAAACTATTGAAAGGATGGTCAACTCAAGATCTGAAGTTTTATGCCACAACTGGTCCAGTTTTTCCTTTAACAACATGGTCTAGAACAGCATTGCTGGATATTGGAGATACTAGAGAAGTGAGGTTTCACTCTGTTTCACTGATGATTCACTTCATGTTACATTTACCCCATACATAAGTAAGATATTAGTAATAAGGGAAATTGGGTATGGTGTACATGGCTATGATCTTCACAATTTTTCTGTAAATCTGGAACTAATCTAAAATAAAAAAAATCCATTAAAACAACAGTCCGAAACCTAGGAAATGGTAGCAACTGGTCATAGTGGAATGGACCACTGAAATGACGGGGGAGTATGGGAATTGTCTTAGAGGAAACACCACCTCCCTGCCATATGCTGGACTATAATGGAACTGGAGGAAATGAGATAGAGAGCTCAGTTTGGGAAAAATTTTAGGAGTTAAGAGGGAGGTCTCTGTTCTATGACCAGTGTCTGAGATTTCTGCATCCTCTTACACCCTCGCGACCTCCTGGATGGTGAAGCTGAGGCTTTGTGATGTCAAGCCACACCATGGCAACCACTGATTTTGGGCTGCCAGAGCTGAAGTAAGTGGCTCCTCATTAACCAAAAGAGTATATGTAGAGGCCAGGACCCTTTGAGTAGTGTCTGTTGCCTCAAGATAGCGAAACTTAATAAGACGATATTGTAGACTAGTAGAGATAAGGAATAAGACTCCAAACACAAGGATGGATGAAGAAACTGCAAGTCCATAAGTGAATTTATGTTTGTATTTTGGAGGGGCTGTGTGATGGATGGTGGTGGTCGCAGTCATGAGGAACAAAGTGTTGTGTTAGGGCTGGCAGTGTATTATAATGAATTTGATTTCCTTTTTACATGGCAGACTATTGAATATTGTTAAACTATTGAAAGGATGGGCAGCTCAAGATATGAAGTTTTAAGCCACAACTGGTACAGTATTTTTTATAACATCATGGTCTAGAACAGCATTTTTGGATATTGGCGATACTAGAGAAGTGAGGTTTGCCTCTGTTTCACTGATGGGGAGGGATATAAGAAGGGGGCAGGCATGTGAAAAGGGAGTAATGTAGACTTTTTAGTTGTGGCACCAGACAAGACATTCCATAATGAGCCAGGCCCTTAGAATAAGGACCAGGAGAAGTCTGAATGGGGATTTTTTTTCTCAACACTTTCTCATACTGGCAAGGAATAAAGAAGCTGATGTTTAATTTAGGTTTGGATTGGGGGTGTGGGATGGGTGGTGGTGGTCGCAGTCATGAGGAACAGGGTGTTGTGTTAGTGCTGGCAGTGTATAATAATGAAGTTGATTTCCTTTTTACATGGTAGACTATTGAATATTGTTAAACTATTGAAAGGATGGTCAACTCAAGATCTGAACTTTTATGCCACAACTGGTCCAGTTTTTCCTTTAACAACATGGTCTAGAACAGCATTGCTGGATATTGGAGATACTAGAGAAGTGAGGTTTCACTCTGTTTCACTGATGATTCACTTCATGTTACATTTACCCCATACATAAGTAAGATATTAGTAATAAGGGAAATTGGGTATGGTGTACATGGCTATGATCTTCACAATTTTTCTTTAAATCTGGAACTAATCTAAAATAAAAAAAATCCATTAAAACAACAGTCCGAAACCTAGGAAATGGTAGCAACTGATCATAGTGGAATGGACCACTGAAATGACGGGGGAGTATGGGAATTGTCTTAGAGGAAACACCACCTCCCTGCCATATGCTGGACTATAATGGAACTGGAGGAAATGAGATAGAGAGCTCAGTTTGGGAAAAATTTTAGGAGTTAAGAGGGAGGTCTCTGTTCTATGACCAGTGTCTGAGATTTCTGCATCCTCTTACACCCTCGCGACCTCCTGGATGGTGAAGCTGAGGCTTTGTGATTTCAAGCCACAGCATGGCAACCACTGATTTTGGGCTGCCAGAGCTGAAGTGAGTGGCTCCTCATTAATCTAAAGAGTATATGTAGAGGCCAGGACCCTTTGAGTAGTGTCTGTTGCCTCAAGATAGCGAAACTTAATAAGACGATATTGTAGACTAGTAGAGATAAGGAATAAGACTCCAAACACAAGGATGGATGAAGAAACTGCAAGTCCATAAGTGAATTTGTGTTTGTATTTTGGAGGGGGTGTGTGATGGATGGTGGTGGTCGCAGTCATGAGGAACAAAGTGTTGTGTTAGGGCTGGCAGTGTATTATAATGAATTTGATTTCCTTTTTACATGGCAGACTATTGAATATTGTTAAACTATTGAAAGGATGGGCAGCTCAAGATGTGAAGTTTTAAGCCACAACTGGTGCAGTATTTTTTATAACATCATGGTCTAGAACAGCATTGTTGGATATTGGCGATACTAGAGAAGTGAGGTTTGCCTCTGTTTCACTGATGGGGAGGGATATAAGAAGGGGGCAGGCATGTGAAAAGGGAGTAATGTAGACTTTTTAGTTGTGGCACCAGACAAGACATTCCATAATGAGCCAGGCCCTTAGAATAAGGACCAGGAGAAGTCTGAATGGGGATTTTTTTTCTCAACACTTTCTCATACTGGCAAGGAATAAAGAAGCTGATGTTTAATTTAGGTTTGGATTGGGGGTGTGGGATGGGTGGTGGTGGTCGCAGTCATGAGGAACAGGGTGTTGTGTTAGTGCTGGCAGTGTATAATAATGAAGTTGATTTCCTTTTTACATGGTAGACTATTGAATATTGTTAAACTATTGAAAGGATGGTCAGCGCAAGATCTGAAGTTTTATGCCACAACTGGTCCAGTTTTTCCTTTAACAACATGGTCTAGAACAGCATTGCTGGATATTGGAGATACTAGAGAAGTGAGGTTTCACTCTGTTTCACTGATGATTCACTTCATGTTACATTTACCCCATACATAAGTAAGATATTAGTAATAAGGGAAATTGGGTATGGTGTACATGGCTATGATCTTCACAATTTTTCTGTAAATTTGGAACTAATCTAAAATAAAAAAAATCCATTAAAACAACACTCCGAAACCTAGGAAATGGTAGCAACTGATCAGAGTGGAATGGACCACTGAAATGACGGGGGAGTATGGGAATTGTCTTAGAGGAAACACCACCTCCCTGCCATATGCTGGACTATAATGGAACTGGAGGAAATGAGATAGAGAGCTCAGTTTGGGAAAAATTTTAGGATTTAAGAGGGAGGTCTCTGTTCTATGACCAGTGTCTGAGATTTCTGCATCCTCTTACACCCTCGCGACCTCCTGGATGGTGAAGCTGAGGCTTTGTGATTTCAAGCCACAGCATGGCAACCACTGATTTTGGGCAACCAGAGCTGAAGTGAGTGGCTCCTCATTAACCAAAAGAGTATATGTAGAGGCCAGGAGCCTTTGAGTAGTGTCTGTTGCCTCAAGATAGCGAAACTTAATAAGACGATATTGTAGACTAGTAGAGATAAGGAATAAGACTCCAAACACAAGGATGGATGAAGAAACGGCAAGTCCATAAGTGAATTTATGTTTGTATTTTGGAGGGGGGGTGTGATGGATGTTCGTGGTCGCAGTCATGAGGAACAGGGTGATGTGATAGTGCTGGCAGTGTATAATAATGAATTTGATTTCCTTTTTACATGGTAGACTATTTAATACTGTTAAACTATTGAAAGTATGGTCAACTCAAGATCTGAACATTTATGCCACAAGTGTTTCAGTTTTTCCTTTAACAACTTGGTCTAGAACAGCAATGCTGGATATTGGAGATACTAGAGAAGTGAGGTTTCACTTTAACAGTATCACTGATGATTCACTTCATGTTACATTTGCCCCATACATATGTAAGATATTAGTAATAAGGGAAATTGGGTATGTTGTACATTGTTATTATCTTCACAATATTTCTGAAAATCTGGAACTACTCAAAAATAAAACATCCATTAAAACAACACTCAAAATCCTAGGAAATGGTAACAACTGATCATAGTGGAAGGGACCACTGAAATGACGGGGGAGTATGGGAATTGTCTTAGAGGAAACACCACCTCCTTGCTATATTCTGGACTTTAATGGAAGTAGAGGAAATGAGAGAGAGAGAGAGGTCAGTTTGGTTAAATTTCTAGGAGTTAAGAGGAAGGTCTCTGTTCTATAACCAAAGTGTCTGAATTTTCTGCATCCTCTGCCACCCCCGCCCCTCCTGGATGGTGAAGCTGAGGCTTTGTGATGTCAAGCCACACCATGGCAACCACTGATTTTGGGCTGCCAGAGCTGAAGTAAGTGGCTCCTCATTAACCAAAAGACTATATGTAGAGGCCAGGACCCTTTGAGTAGTGTCTGTTGCCTCAAGATAGCGAAACTTAATAAGACGATATTGTAGACTAGTAGAGATAAGGAATAAGACTCCAAACACAAGGATGGATGAAGAAACTGCAAGTCCATAAGTGAATTTGTGTTTGTATTTTGGAGGGGGGGTGTGATGGATGTTGGTGGTCGCAGTCATGAGGAACAGGGTGTTGTGATAGTGCTGGCAGTGTATAATAATGAATTTGATTTCCTTTTTACATGGTAGACTATTTAATACTGTTAAACTATTGGAAGTATGGTCAACTCAAGATCTGAACATTTATGCCACAAGTGTTTCAGTTTTTCCTTTAACAACTTGGTCTAGAACAGCAATGCTGGATATTGCAGATACTAGAGAAGTGAGGTTTCACTTTAACAGTTTCACTGATGATTCACTTCATGTTACATTTACCCCATACATAAGTAAGATATTAGTAATAAGGGAAATTGGGTATGGTGTACATGGCTATGATCTTCACAATTTTTCTGTAAATCTGGAACTAATCTAAAATAAAAAAAATCCATTAAAACAACACTCCGAAACCTAGGAAATTATAGCAACTGATCATAGTGGAATGCACCACTGAAATGACGGGGGAGTATGGGAATTGTCTTAGAGGAAACACCACCTCCCTGCCATATGCTGGACTATAAAGGAACTGGAGGAAATGAGATAGAGAGCTCAGTTTGGGAAAAATTTTAGGAGTTAAGAGGGAGGTCTCTGTTCTATGACCAGTGTCTGAGATTTCTGCATCCTCTTACACCCTCGCGACCTCCTGGATGGTGAAGCTGAGGCTTTCTGATTTCAAGCCACAGCATGGCAACCACTGATTTTGGGCAACCAGAGCTGAAGTGAGTGGCTCCTCATTAATCTAAAGAGTATATGTAGAGGCCAGGAGCCTTTGAGTAGTGTCTGTTGCCTCAAGATAGCGAAACTTAATAAGACGATATTGTAGACTAGTAGAGATAAGGAATAAGACTCCAAACACAAGGATGGATGAAGAAACTGCAAGTCCATAAGTGAATTTATGTTTGTATTTTGGAGGGGGGTTGTGATGGATGGTGGTGGTC
The DNA here is from genome assembly GCF_964212035.1 of Myotis nattereri. Classification (NCBI taxonomy): domain Eukaryota; kingdom Metazoa; phylum Chordata; class Mammalia; order Chiroptera; family Vespertilionidae; genus Myotis; species Myotis nattereri. The sequence continues at coordinate 8,561,129 of NC_138091.1, read as the reverse complement.
ACAGTCATGAGGAACAGGGTGTTGTGAATGTGCTGGCAGTGTATAATAATGAATTTGATTTCCTTTTTACATGGTAGACTATTTAATACTGTTAAACTATTGAAAGTATGGTCAACTCAAGATCTGAACATTTATGCCACAAGTTTTTCAGTTTTTCCTTTAACAAGTTGGTCTAGACAGCAATGCTGGATATTGGAGATACTAGAGAAGTGAGGTTTCACTTTAACAGTTTCACTGATGATTCACTTCATGTTACATTTGCCCCATACATATGTAAGATATTAGTAATAAGGGAAATTGGGTATGTTGTACATTGTTATTATCTTCAAATATTTCTGGAAATCTGGAACTACTCAAAAATAAAACATCCATTAAAACAACACTCAAAATCCTAGGAAATGGTAGCAACTGATCATAGTGGAAGGGACCACTGAAATGACGGGGGAGTATGGGAATTGTCTTAGAGGAAACACCACCTCCTTGCCATATGCTGGGCTTTAATGGAAGTAGAGGAAATGAGAGAGAGAGAGAGGTCAGTTTGGTTAAATTTCTAGGAGTTAAGAGGAAGGTCTCTGTTCTATAACCAAAGTGTCTGAATTTTCTGCATCCTCTGCCACCCCCGCCCCTCCTGGATGGTGAAGCTGAGGCTTTGTGATGTCAAGCCACACCATGGCAACCACTGATTTTGGGCTGCCAGAGCTGAAGTAAGTGGCTCCTCATTAACCAAAAGACTATATGTAGAGGCCAGGACCCTTTGAGTAGTGTCTGTTGCCTCAAGATAGCGAAACTTAATAAGACGATATTGTAGACTAGTAGAGATAAGGAATAAGACTCCAAACACAAGGATGGATGAAGAAACTGCAAGTCCATAAGTGAATTTGTGTTTGTATTTTGGAGGGGGGGTGTGATGGATGTTGGTGGTCGCAGTCATGAGGAACAGGGTGTTGTGATAGTGCTGGCAGTGTATAATAATGAATTTGATTTCCTTTTTACATGGTAGACTATTTAATACTGTTAAACTATTGGAAGTATGGTCAACTCAAGATCTGAACATTTATGCCACAAGTGTTTCAGTTTTTCCTTTAACAACTTGGTCTAGAACAGCAATGCTGGATATTGCAGATACTAGAGAAGTGAGGTTTCACTTTAACAGTTTCACTGATGATTCACTTCATGTTACATTTACCCCATACATAAGTAAGATATTAGTAATAAGGGAAATTGGGTATGGTGTACATGGCTATGATCTTCACAATTTTTCTGTAAATCTGGAACTAATCTAAAATAAAAAAAATCCATTAAAACAACACTCCGAAACCTAGGAAATGGTAGCAACTGATCATAGTGGAATGGACCACTGAAATGACGGGGGAGTATGGGAATTGTCTTAGAGGAAACACCACCTCCCTGCCATATGCTGGACTATAAAGGACCTGGAGGAAATGAGATAGAGAGCTCAGTTTGGGAAAAATTTTAGGAGTTAAGAGGGAGGTCTCTGTTCTATGACCAGTGTCTGAGATTTCTGCATCCTCTTACACCCTCGCGACCTCCTGGATGGTGAAGCTGAGGCTTTCTGATTTCAAGCCACAGCATGGCAACCACTGATTTTGGGCAACCAGAGCTGAAGTGAGTGGCTCCTCATTAATCTAAAGAGTATATGTAGAGGCCAGGAGCCTTTGAGTAGTGTCTGTTGCCTCAAGATAGCGAAACTTAATAAGACGATATTGTAGACTAGTAGAGATAAGGAATAAGACTCCAAACACAAGGATGGATGAAGAAACTGCAAGTCCATAAGTGAATTTATGTTTGTATTTTGGAGGGGGGTTGTGATGGATGGTGGTGGTCACAGTCATGAGGAACAGGGTGTTGTGAATGTGCTGGCAGTGTATAATAATGAATTTGATTTCCTTTTTACATGGTAGACTATTTAATACTGTTAAACTATTGAAAGTATGGTCAACTCAAGATCTGAACATTTATGCCACAAGTTTTTCAGTTTTTCCTTTAACAAGTTGGTCTAGACAGCAATGCTGGATATTGGAGATACTAGAGAAGTGAGGTTTCACTTTAACAGTTTCACTGATGATTCACTTCATGTTACATTTGCCCCATACATATGTAAGATATTAGTAATAAGGGAAATTGGGTATGTTGTACATTGTTATTATCTTCAAATATTTCTGTAAATCTGGAACTACTCAAAAATAAAACATCCATTAAAACAACACTCAAAATCCTAGGAAATGGTAGCAACTGATCATAGTGGAAGGGACCACTGAAATGACGGGGGAGTATGGGAATTGTCTTAGAGGAAACACCACCTCCTTGCCATATGCTGGGCTTTAATGGAAGTAGAGGAAATGAGAGAGAGAGAGAGGTCAGTTTGGTTAAATTTCTAGGAGTTAAGAGGAAGGTCTCTGTTCTATAACCAGAGTGTCTGAATTTTCTGCATCCTGTGCCACCCCCGCCCCTCCTGGATGGTGAAGCTGAGGCTTTGTGATGTCAAGCCACACCATGGCAACCACTGATTTTGGGCTGCCAGAGCTGAAGTAAGTGGCTCCTCATTAACCAAAAGAGTATATGTAGAGGCCAGGACCCTTTGAGTAGTGTCTGTTGCCTCAAGATAGCGAAACTTAATAAGACGATATTGTAGACTAGTAGAGATAAGGAATAAGACTCCAAACACAAGGATGGATGAAGAAACTGCAAGTCCATAAGTGAATTTGTGTTTGTATTTTGGAGGGGGTGTGTGATGGATGGTGGTGGTCGCAGTCATGAGGAACAAAGTGTTGTGTTAGGGCTGGCAGTGTATTATAATGAATTTGATTTCCTTTTTACATGGCAGACTATTGAATATTGTTAAACTATTGAAAGGATGGGCAGCTCAAGATGTGAAGTTTTAAGCCAAAACTGGTGCAGTTTTTTTTATAACATCATGGTCTAGAACAGCATTGTTGGATATTGGCGATACTAGAGAAGTGAGGTTTGCCTCTGTTTCACTGATGGGGAGGGATATAAGAAGGGGGCAGGCATGTGAAAAGGGAGTAATGTAGACTTTTTAGTTGTGGCACCAGACAAGACATTCCATAATGAGCCAGGCCCTTAGAATAAGGACCAGGAGAAGTCTGAATGGGGATTTTTTTTCTCAACACTTTCTCATACTGGCAAGGAATAAAGAAGCTGATGTTTAATTTAGGTTTGGATTGGGGGTGTGGGATGGGTGGTGGTGGTCGCAGTCATGAGGAACAGGGTGTTGTGTTAGTGCTGGCAGTGTATAATAATGAAGTTGATTTCCTTTTTACATGGTAGACTATTGAATATTGTTAAACTATTGAAAGGATGGTCAACTCAAGATCTGAAGTTTTATGCCACAACTGGTCCAGTTTTTCCTTTAACAACATGGTCTAGAACAGCATTGCTGGATATTGGAGATACTAGAGAAGTGAGGTTTCACTCTGTTTCACTGATGATTCACTTCATGTTACATTTACCCCATACATAAGTAAGATATTAGTAATAAGGGAAATTGGGTATGGTGTACATGGCTATTATCTTCACAATTTTTCTGTAAATCTGGAACTAATCTAAAATAAAAAAAATCCATTAAAACAACACTCCGAAACCTAGGAAATGGTAGCAACTGATCAGAGTGGAATGGACCACTGAAATGACGGGGGAGTATGGGAATTGTCTTAGAGGAAACACCACCTCCCTGCCATATGCTGGACTATAATGGAACTGGAGGAAATGAGATAGAGAGCTCAGTTTGGGAAAAATTTTAGGATTTAAGAGGGAGGTCTCTGTTCTATGACCAGTGTCTGAGATTTCTGCATCCTCTTACACCCTCGCGACCTCCTGGATGGTGAAGCTGAGGCTTTGTGATTTCAAGCCACAGCATGGCAACCACTGATTTTGGGCAACCAGAGCTGAAGTGAGTGGCTCCTCATTAATCTAAAGAGTATATGTAGAGGCCAGGAGCCTTTGAGTAGTGTCTGTTGCCTCAAGATAGCGAAACTTAATAAGACGATATTGTAGACTAGTAGAGATAAGGAATAAGACTCCAAACACAAGGATGGATGAAGAAACTGCAAGTCCATAAGTGAATTTATGTTTGTATTTTGGAGGGGGGTTGTGATGGATGGTGGTAGTCACAGTCATGAGGAACAGGGTGTTGTGAAAGTGCTGGCAGTGTATAATAATGAATTTGATTTCCTTTTTACATGGTAGACTATTTAATACTGTTAAACTATTGAAAGTATGGTCAACTCAAGATCTGAACATTTATGCCACAAGTTTTTCAGTTTTTCCTTTAACAAGTTGGTCTAGACAGCAATGCTGGATATTGGAGATACTAGAGAAGTGAGGTTTCACTTTAACAGTTTCACTGATGATTCACTTCATGTTACATTTGCCCCATACATATGTAAGATATTAGTAATAAGGGAAATTGGGTATGTTGTACATTGTTATTATCTTCAAATATTTCTGTAAATCTGGAACTACTCAAAAATAAAACATCCATTAAAACAACACTCAAAATCCTAGGAAATGGTAGCAACTGATCATAGTGGAAGGGACCACTGAAATGACGGGGGAGTATGGGAATTGTCTTAGAGGAAACACCACCTCCTTGCCATATGCTGGGCTTTAATGGAAGTAGAGGAAATGAGAGAGAGAGAGAGGTCAGTTTGGTTAAATTTCTAGGAGTTAAGAGGAAGGTCTCTGTTCTATAACCAGAGTGTCTGAATTTTCTGCATCCTCTGCCACCCCCGCCCCTCCTGGATGGTGAAGCTGAGGCTTTGTGATGTCAAGCCACACCATGGCAACCACTGATTTTGGGCTGCCAGAGCTGAAGTAAGTGGCTCCTCATTAACCAAAAGAGTATATGTAGAGGCCAGGACCCTTTGAGTAGTGTCTGTTGCTTCAAGATAGCGAAACTTAATAAGACGATATTGTAGACTAGTAGAGATAAGGAATAAGACTCCAAACACAAGGATGGATGAAGAAACTGCAAGTCCATAAGTGAATTTGTGTTTGTATTTTGGAGGGGGTGTGTGATGGATGGTGGTGGTCGCAGTCATGAGGAACAAAGTGTTGTGTTAGGGCTGGCAGTGTATTATAATGAATTTGATTTCCTTTTTACATGGCAGACTATTGAATATTGTTAAACTATTGAAAGGATGGGCAGCTCAAGATGTGAAGTTTTAAGCCAAAACTGGTGCAGTTTTTTTTATAACATCATGGTCTAGAACAGCATTGTTGGATATTGGCGATACTAGAGAAGTGAGGTTTGCCTCTGTTTCACTGATGGGGAGGGATATAAGAAGGGGGCAGGCATGTGAAAAGGGAGTAATGTAGACTTTTTAGTTGTGGCACCAGACAAGACATTCCATAATGAGCCAGGCCCTTAGAATAAGGACCAGGAGAAGTCTGAATGGGGATTTTTTTTCTCAACACTTTCTCATACTGGCAAGGAATAAAGAAGCTGATGTTTAATTTAGGTTTGGATTGGGGGTGTGGGATGGGTGGTGGTGGTCGCAGTCATGAGGAACAGGGTGTTGTGTTAGTGCTGGCAGTGTATAATAATGAAGTTGATTTCCTTTTTACATGGTAGACTATTGAATATTGTTAAACTATTGAAAGGATGGTCAGCGCAAGATCTGAAGTTTTATGCCACAACTGGTCCAGTTTTTCCTTTAACAACATGGTCTAGAACAGCATTGCTGGATATTGGAGATACTAGAGAAGTGAGGTTTCACTCTGTTTCACTGATGATTCACTTCATGTTACATTTACCCCATACATAAGTAAGATATTAGTAATAAGGGAAATTGGGTATGGTGTACATGGCTATTATCTTCACAATTTTTCTGTAAATCTGGAACTAATCTAAAATAAAAAAAAATCCATTAAAACAACACTCCGAAACCTAGGAAATGGTAGCAACTGATCAGAGTGGAATGGACCACTGAAATGACGGGGGAGTATGGGAATTGTCTTAGAGGAAACACCACCTCCCTGCCATATGCTGGACTATAATGGAACTGGAGGAAATGAGATAGAGAGCTCAGTTTGGGAAAAATTTTAGGATTTAAGAGGGAGGTCTCTGTTCTATGACCAGTGTCTGAGATTTCTGCATCCTCTTACACCCTCGCGACCTCCTGGATGGTGAAGCTGAGGCTTTGTGATTTCAAGCCACAGCATGGCAACCACTGATTTTGGGCAACCAGAGCTGAAGTGAGTGGCTCCTCATTAATCTAAAGAGTATATGTAGAGGCCAGGAGCCTTTGAGTAGTGTCTGTTGCCTCAAGATAGCGAAACTTAGTAAGACGATATTGTAGACTAGTAGAGATAAGGAATAAGACTCCAAACACAAGGATGGATGAAGAAACTGCAAGTCCATAAGTGAATTTATGTTTGTATTTTGGAGGGGGGTTGTGATGGATGGTGGTGGTCACAGTCATGAGGAACAGGGTGTTGTGAAAGTGCTGGCAGTGTATAATAATGAATTTGATTTCCTTTTTACATGGTAGACTATTTAATACTGTTAAACTATTGAAAGTATGGTCAACTCAAGATCTGAACATTTATGCCACAAGTTTTTCAGTTTTTCCTTTAACAAGTTGGTCTAGACAGCAATGCTGGATATTGGAGATACTAGAGAAGTGAGGTTTCACTTTAACAGTTTCACTGATGATTCACTTCATGTTACATTTGCCCCATACATATGTAAGATATTAGTAATAAGGGAAATTGGGTATGTTGTACATTGTTATTATCTTCAAATATTTCTGTAAATCTGGAACTACTCAAAAATAAAACATCCATTAAAACAACACTCAAAATCCTAGGAAATGGTAGCAACTGATCATAGTGGAAGGGACCACTGAAATGACGGGGGAGTATGGGAATTGTCTTAGAGGAAACACCACCTCCTTGCCATATGCTGGGCTTTAATGGAAGTAGAGGAAATGAGAGAGAGAGAGAGGTCAGTTTGGTTAAATTTCTAGGAGTTAAGAGGAAGGTCTCTGTTCTATAACCAGAGTGTCTGAATTTTCTGCATCCTCTGCCACCCCCGCCCCTCCTGGATGGTGAAGCTGAGGCTTTGTGATGTCAAGCCACACCATGGCAACCACTGATTTTGGGCTGCCAGAGCTGAAGTAAGTGGCTCCTCATTAACCAAAAGAGTATATGTAGAGGCCAGGACCCTTTGAGTAGTGTCTGTTGCCTCAAGATAGCGAAACTTAATAAGACGATATTGTAGACTAGTAGAGATAAGGAATAAGACTCCAAACACAAGGATGGATGAAGAAACTGCAAGTCCATAAGTGAATTTGTGTTTGTATTTTGGAGGGGGTGTGTGATGGATGGTGGTGGTCGCAGTCATGAGGAACAAAGTGTTGTGTTAGGGCTGGCAGTGTATTATAATGAATTTGATTTCCTTTTTACATGGCAGACTATTGAATATTGTTAAACTATTGAAAGGATGGGCAGCTCAAGATGTGAAGTTTTAAGCCACAACTGGTGCAGTATTTTTTATAACATCATGGTCTAGAACAGCATTGTTGGATATTGGCGATACTAGAGAAGTGAGGTTTGCCTCTGTTTCACTGATGGGGAGGGATATAAGAAGGGGGCAGGCATGTGAAAAGGGAGTAATGTAGACTTTTTAGTTGTGGCACCAGACAAGACATTCCATAATGAGCCAGGCCCTTAGAATAAGGACCAGGAGAAGTCTGAATGGGGATTTTTTTTCTCAACACTTTCTCATACTGGCAAGGAATAAAGAAGCTGATGTTTAATTTAGGTTTGGATTGGGGGTGTGGGATGGGTGGTGGTGGTCGCAGTCATGAGGAACAGGGTGTTGTGTTAGTGCTGGCAGTGTATAATAATGAAGTTGATTTCCTTTTTACATGGTAGACTATTGAATATTGTTAAACTATTGAAAGGATGGTCAGCGCAAGATCTGAAGTTTTATGCCACAACTGGTCCAGTTTTTCCTTTAACAACATGGTCTAGAACAGCATTGCTGGATATTGGAGATACTAGAGAAGTGAGGTTTCACTCTGTTTCACTGATGATTCACTTCATGTTACATTTACCCCATACATAAGTAAGATATTAGTAATAAGGGAAATTGGGTATGGTGTACATGGCTATTATCTTCACAATTTTTCTGTAAATCTGGAACTAATCTAAAATAAAAAAAAATCCATTAAAACAACACTCCGAAACCTAGGAAATGGTAGCAACTGATCAGAGTGGAATGGACCACTGAAATGACGGGGGAGTATGGGAATTGTCTTAGAGGAAACACCACCTCCCTGCCATATGCTGGACTATAATGGAACTGGAGGAAATGAGATAGAGAGCTCAGTTTGGGAAAAATTTTAGGATTTAAGAGGGAGGTCTCTGTTCTATGACCAGTGTCTGAGATTTCTGCATCCTCTTACACCCTCGCGACCTCCTGGATGGTGAAGCTGAGGCTTTGTGATTTCAAGCCACAGCATGGCAACCACTGATTTTGGGCAACCAGAGCTGAAGTGAGTGGCTCCTCATTAACCAAAAGAGTATATGTAGAGGCCAGGAGCCTTTGAGTAGTGTCTGTTGCCTCAAGATAGCGAAACTTAATAAGACGATATTGTAGACTAGTAGAGATAAGGAATAAGACTCCAAACACAAGGATGGATGAAGAAACTGCAAGTCCATAAGTGAATTTATGTTTGTATTTTGGAGGGGGGGTGTGATGGATGTTCGTGGTCGCAGTCATGAGGAACAGGGTGATGTGATAGTGCTGGCAGTGTATAATAATGAATTTGATTTCCTTTTTACATGGTAGACTATTTAATACTGTTAAACTATTGAAAGTATGGTCAACTCAAGATCTGAACATTTATGCCACAAGTGTTTCAGTTTTTCCTTTAACAACTTGGTCTAGAACAGCAATGCTGGATATTGGAGATACTAGAGAAGTGAGGTTTCACTTTAACAGTTTCACTGATGATTCACTTCATGTTACATTTGCCCCATACATATGTAAGATATTAGTAATAAGGGAAATTGGGTATGGTGTACATTGTTATTATCTTCACAATATTTCTGTACATCTGGAACTACTCAAAAATAAAACATCCATTAAAACAACACTCAAAATCCTAGGAAATGGTAGCAACTGATCATAGTGGTAGGGACCTCTGAAATGACGGGTGAGTATAGGAATTGTCTTAGAGGAAACACCACCTCCTTGCCATATCCTGGACTTTAATGGAGGTAGAGGAAATGAGAGAGAGAGAGAGGTCAGGTTGGTTAAATTTCTAGGAGTTAAGAGGAAGGTCTCTGTTCTATAACCAGAGTGTCTGAATTTTCTGCATCCTCTGCCACCCCTGCCCCTCCTGGATGGTGAAGCTGAGGCTTTGTGATATCAAGCCACACCATGGCAACCACTGATTTTGGGCTGCCAGAGCTGAAGTAAGTGGCTCCTCATTAACCAAAAGAGTATATGTAGAGGCCAGGACCCTTTGAGTAGTGTCTGTTGCCTCAAGATAGCGAAACTTAATAAGACGATATTGTAGACTAGTAGAGATAAGGAATAAGACTCCAAACACAAGGATGGATGAAGAAACTGCAAGTCCATAAGTGAATTTGTGTTTGTATTTTGGAGGGGGTGTGTGATGGATGGTGGTGGTCGCAGTCATGAGGAACAGGGTGTTGTGATAGTGCTGGCAGTGTATAATAATGAATTTGATTTCCTTTTTACATGGTAGACTATTTAATACTGTTAAACTATTGGAAGTATGGTCAACTCAAGATCTGAACATTTATGCCACAAGTGTTTCAGTTTTTCCTTTAACAACTTGGTCTAGAACAGCAATGCTGGATATTGCAGATACTAGAGAAGTGAGGTTTCACTTTAACAGTTTCACTGATGATTCACTTCATGTTACATTTGCCCCATACATATGTAAGATATTAGTAATAAGGGAAATTGGGTATGGTGTACATTGTTATTATCTTCACAATATTTCTGTAAATCTGGAACTACTCAAAAATAAAACATCCATTAAAACAACACTCAAAATCCTAGGAAATGGTAGCAACTGATCATAGTGGAAGGGACCACTGAAATGACGGGGGAGTATGGGAATTGTCTTAGAGGAAACACCACCTCCTTGCTATATTCTGGACTTTAATGGAAGTAGAGGAAATGAGAGAGAGAGAGAGGTCAGTTTGGTTAAATTTCTAGGAGTTAAGAGGAAGGTCTCTGTTCTATAACCAGAGTGTCTGAATTTTCTGCATCCTCTGCCACCCCCGCCCCTCCTGGATGGTGAAGCTGAGGCTTTGTGATGTCAAGCCACACCATGGCAACCACTGATTTTGGGCTGCCAGAGCTGAAGTAAGTGGCTCCTCATTAACCAAAAGACTATATGTAGAGGCCAGGACCCTTTGAGTAGGGTCTGTTGCCTCAAGATAGCGAAACTTAATAAGACGATATTGTAGACTAGTAGAGATAAGGAATAAGACTCCAAACACAAGGATGGATGAAGAAACTGCAAGTCCATAAGTGAATTTATGTTTGTATTTTGGAGGGGGGGTGTGATGGATGTTGGTGGTCGCAGTCATGAGGAACAGGGTGTTGTGATATTGCTGGCAGTGTATAATAATGAATTTGATTTCCTTTTTACATGGTAGACTATTTAATACTGTTAAACTATTGGAAGTATGGTCAACTCAAGATCTGAACATTTATGCCACAAGTGTTTCAGTTTTTCCTTTAACAACTTGGTCTAGAACAGCAATGCTGGATATTGGAGATACTAGAGAAGTGAGGTTTCACTTTAACAGTTTCACTGATGATTCACTTCATGTTACATTTGCCCCATACATATGTAAGATATTAGTAATAAGGGAAATTGGGTATGTTGTACATTGTTATTATCTTCAAAATATTTCTGTAAATCTGGAACTACTCAAAAATAAAACATCCATTAAAACAACACTCAAAATCCTAGGAAATGGTAGCAACTGATCATAGTGGTAGGGACCACTGAAATGACGGGTGAGTATAGGAATTGTCTTAGAGGAAACACCACCTCCTTGCCATATCCTGGACTTTAATGGAGGTAGAGGAATGAGAGAGAGAGAGAGGTCAGTTTGGTTAAATTTCTAGGAGTTAAGAGGAAGGTCTCTGTTCTATAACCAGAGTGTCTGAATTTTCTGCATCCTCTGCCACCCCCGCCCCTCCTGGATGGTGAAGCTGAGGCTTTGTGATGTCAAGCCACACCATGGCAACCACTGATTTTGGGCTGCCAGAGCTGAAGTAAGTGGCTCCTCATTAACCAAAAGAGTATATGTAGAGGCCAGGACCCTTTGAGTAGTGTCTGTTGCCTCAAGATAGCGAAACTTAATAAGACGATATTGTAGACTAGTAGAGATAAGGAATAAGACTCCAAACACAAGGATGGATGAAGAAACTGCAAGTCCATAAGTGAATTTATGTTTGTATTTTGGAGGGGGTGTGTGATGGATGGTGGTGGTCGCAGTCATGAGGAACAAAGTGTTGTGTTAGGGCTGGCAGTGTATTATAATGAATTTGATTTCCTTTTTACATGGCAGACTATTGAATATTGTTAAACTATTGAAAGGATGGGCAGCTCAAGATATGAAGTTTTAAGCCACAACTGGTACAGTATTTTTTATAACATCATGGTCTAGAACAGCATTGTTGGATATTGGCGATACTAGAGAAGTGAGGTTTGCCTCTGTTTCACTGATGGGGAGGGATATAAGAAGGGGGCAGGCATGTGAAAAGGGAGTAATGTAGACTTTTTAGTTGTGGCACCAGACAAGACATTCCATAATGAGCCAGGCCCTTAGAATAAGGACCAGGAGAAGTCTGAATGGGGATTTTTTTTCTCAACACTTTCTCATACTGGCAAGGAATAAAGAAGCTGATGTTTAATTTAGGTTTGGATTGGGGGTGTGGGATGGGTGGTGGTGGTCGCAGTCATGAGGAACAGGGTGTTGTGTTAGTGCTGGCAGTGTATAATAATGAAGTTGATTTCCTTTTTACATGGTAGACTATTGAATATTGTTAAACTATTGAAAGGATGGTCAACTCAAGATCTGAACTTTTATGCCACAACTGGTCCAGTTTTTCCTTTAACAACATGGTCTAGAACAGCATTGCTGGATATTGGAGATACTAGAGAAGTGAGGTTTCACTCTGTTTCACTGATGATTCACTTCATGTTACATTTACCCCATACATAAGTAAGATATTAGTAATAAGGGAAATTGGGTATGGTGTACATGGCTATGATCTTCACAATTTTTCTTTAAATCTGGAACTAATCTAAAATAAAAAAAATCCATTAAAACAACAGTCCGAAACCTAGGAAATGGTAGCAACTGGTCATAGTGGAATGGACCACTGAAATGACGGGGGAGTATGGGAATTGTCTTAGAGGAAACACCACCTCCCTGCCATATGCTGGACTATAATGGAACTGGAGGAAATGAGATAGAGAGCTCAGTTTGGGAAAAATTTTAGGAGTTAAGAGGGAGGTCTCTGTTCTATGACCAGTGTCTGAGATTTCTGCATCCTCTTACACCCTCGCGACCTCCTGGATGGTGAAGCTGAGGCTTTGTGATTTCAAGCCACAGCATGGCAACCACTGATTTTGGGCTGCCAGAGCTGAAGTGAGTGGCTCCTCATTAATCTAAAGAGTATATGTAGAGGCCAGGACCCTTTGAGTAGTGTCTGTTGCCTCAAGATAGCGAAACTTAATAAGACGATATTGTAGACTAGTAGAGATAAGGAATAAGACTCCAAACACAAGGATGGATGAAGAAACTGCAAGTCCATAAGTGAATTTGTGTTTGTATTTTGGAGGGGGTGTGTGATGGATGGTGGTGGTCGCAGTCATGAGGAACAAAGTGTTGTGTTAGGGCTGGCAGTGTATTATAATGAATTTGATTTCCTTTTTACATGGCAGACTATTGAATATTGTTAAACTATTGAAAGGATGGGCAGCTCAAGATGTGAAGTTTTAAGCCACAACTGGTGCAGTATTTTTTATAACATCATGGTCTAGAACAGCATTGTTGGATATTGGCGATACTAGAGAAGTGAGGTTTGCCTCTGTTTCACTGATGGGGAGGGATATAAGAAGGGGGCAGGCATGTGAAAAGGGAGTAATGTAGACTTTTTAGTTGTGGCACCAGACAAGACATTCCATAATGAGCCAGGCCCTTAGAATAAGGACCAGGAGAAGTCTGAATGGGGATTTTTTTTCTCAACACTTTCTCATACTGGCAAGGAATAAAGAAGCTGATGTTTAATTTAGGTTTGGATTGGGGGTGTGGGATGGGTGGTGGTGGTCGCAGTCATGAGGAACAGGGTGTTGTGTTAGTGCTGGCAGTGTATAATAATGAAGTTGATTTCCTTTTTACATGGTAGACTATTGAATATTGTTAAACTATTGAAAGGATGGTCAGCGCAAGATCTGAAGTTTTATGCCACAACTGGTCCAGTTTTTCCTTTAACAACATGGTCTAGAACAGCATTGCTGGATATTGGAGATACTAGAGAAGTGAGGTTTCACTCTGTTTCACTGATGATTCACTTCATGTTACATTTACCCCATACATAAGTAAGATATTAGTAATAAGGGAAATTGGGTATGGTGTACATGGCTATGATCTTCACAATTTTTCTGTAAATTTGGAACTAATCTAAAATAAAAAAAATCCATTAAAACAACACTCCGAAACCTAGGAAATGGTAGCAACTGATCATAGTGGAATGGACCACTGAAATGACGGGGGAGTATGGGAATTGTCTTAGAGGAAACACCACCTCCCTGCCATATGCTGGACTATAATGGAACTGGAGGAAATGAGATAGAGAGCTCAGTTTGGGAAAAATTTTAGGATTTAAGAGGGAGGTCTCTGTTCTATGACCAGTGTCTGAGATTTCTGCATCCTCTTACACCCTCGCGACCTCCTGGATGGTGAAGCTGAGGCTTTGTGATTTCAAGCCACAGCATGGCAACCACTGATTTTGGGCAACCAGAGCTGAAGTGAGTGGCTCCTCATTAACCAAAAGAGTATATGTAGAGGCCAGGAGCCTTTTAGTAGTGTCTGTTGCCTCAAGATAGCGAAACTTAATAAGACGATATTGTAGACTAGTAGAGATAAGGAATAAGACTCCAAACACAAGGATGGATGAAGAAACTGCAAGTCCATAAGTGAATTTATGTTTGTATTTTGGAGGGGGGGTGTGATGGATGTTCGTGGTCGCAGTCATGAGGAACAGGGTGATGTGATAGTGCTGGCAGTGTATAATAATGAATTTGATTTCCTTTTTACATGGTAGACTATTTAATACTGTAAAACTATTGAAAGTATGGTCAACTCAAGATCTGAACATTTATGCCACAAGTGTTTCAGTTTTTCCTTTAACAACTTGGTCTAGAACAGCAATGCTGGATATTGGAGATACTAGAGAAGTGAGGTTTCACTTTAACAGTTTCACTGATGATTCACTTCATGTTACATTTGCCCCATACATATGTAAGATATTAGTAATAAGGGAAATTGGGTATGTTGTACATTGTTATTATCTTCACAATATTTCTGAAAATCTGGAACTACTCAAAAATAAAACATCCATTAAAACAACACTCAAAATCCTAGGAAATGGTAACAACTGATCATAGTGGAAGGGACCACTGAAATGACGGGGGAGTATGGGAATTGTCTTAGAGGAAACACCACCTCCTTGCTATATTCTGGACTTTAATGGAAGTAGAGGAAATGAGAGGGAGAGAGAGGTCAGTTTGGTTAAATTTCTAGGAGTTAAGAGGAAGGTCTCTGTTCTATAACCAAAGTGTCTGAATTTTCTGCATCCTCTGCCACCCCCGCCCCTCCTGGATGGTGAAGCTGAGGCTTTGTGATGTCAAGCCACACCATGGCAACCACTGATTTTGGGCTGCCAGAGCTGAAGTAAGTGGCTCCTCATTAACCAAAAGAGTATATGTAGAGGCCAGGACCCTTTGAGTAGTGTCTGTTGCCTCAAGATAGCGAAACTTAATAAGACGATATTGTAGACTAGTAGAGATAAGGAATAAGACTCCAAACACAAGGATGGATGAAGAAACTGCAAGTCCATAAGTGAATTTGTGTTTGTATTTTGGAGGGGGGTTGTGATGGATGTTGGTGGTCGCAGTCATGAGGAACAGGGTGTTGTGATAGTGCTGGCAGTGTATAATAATGAATTTGATTTCCTTTTTACATGGTAGACTATTTAATACTGTTAAACTATTGGAAGTATGGTCAACTCAAGATCTGAACATTTATGCCACAAGTGTTTCAGTTTTTCCTTTAACAACTTGGTCTAGAACAGCAATGCTGGATATTGCAGATACTAGAGAAGTGAGGTTTCACTTTGACAGTTTCACTGATGATTCACTTCATGTTACATTTACCCCATACATAAGTAAGATATTAGTAATAAGGGAAATTGGGTATGGTGTACATGGCTATGATCTTCACAATTTTTCTGTAAATCTGGAACTAATCTAAAATAAAAAAAATCCATTAAAACAACACTCCGAAACCTAGGAAATGGTAGCAACTGATCATAGTGGAATGGACCACTGAAATGACGGGGGAGTATGGGAATTGTCTTAGAGGAAACACCACCTCCCTGCCATATGCTGGACTATAAAGGACCTGGAGGAAATGAGATAGAGAGCTCAGTTTGGGAAAAATTTTAGGAGTTAAGAGGGAGGTCTCTGTTCTATGACCAGTGTCTGAGATTTCTGCATCCTCTTACACCCTCGTGACCTCCTGGATGGTGAAGCTGAGGCTTTCTGATTTCAAGCCACAGCATGGCAACCACTGATTTTGGGCAACCAGAGCTGAAGTGAGTGGCTCCTCATTAATCTAAAGAGTATATGTAGAGGCCAGGAGCCTTTGAGTAGTGTCTGTTGCCTCAAGATAGCGAAACTTAATAAGACGATATTGTAGACTAGTAGAGATAAGGAATAAGACTCCAAACACAAGGATGGATGAAGAAACTGCAAGTCCATAAGTGAATTTATGTTTGTATTTTGGAGGGGGGTTGTGATGGATGGTGGTGGTCACAGTCATGAGGAACAGGGTGTTGTGAATGTGCTGGCAGTGTATAATAATGAATTTGATTTCCTTTTTACATGGTAGACTATTTAATACTGTTAAACTATTGAAAGTATGGTCAACTCAAGATCTGAACATTTATGCCACAAGTTTTTCAGTTTTTCCTTTAACAAGTTGGTCTAGACAGCAATGCTGGATATTGGAGATACTAGAGAAGTGAGGTTTCACTTTAACAGTTTCACTGATGATTCACTTCATGTTACATTTGCCCCATACATATGTAAGATATTAGTAATAAGGGAAATTGGGTATGTTGTACATTGTTATTATCTTCAAATATTTCTGTAAATCTGGAACTACTCAAAAATAAAACATCCATTAAAACAACACTCAAAATCCTAGGAAATGGTAGCAACTGATCATAGTGGAAGGGACCACTGAAATGACGGGGGAGTATGGGAATTGTCTTAGAGGAAACACCACCTCCTTGCCATATGCTGGGCTTTAATGGAAGTAGAGGAAATGAGAGAGAGAGAGAGGTCAGTTTGGTTAAATTTCTAGGAGTTAAGAGGAAGGTCTCTGTTCTATAACCAGAGTGTCTGAATTTTCTGCATCCTGTGCCACCCCCGCCCCTCCTGGATGGTGAAGCTGAGGCTTTGTGATGTCAAGCCACACCATGGCAACCACTGATTTTGGGCTGCCAGAGCTGAAGTAAGTGGCTCCTCATTAACCAAAAGAGTATATGTAGAGGCCAGGACCCTTTGAGTAGTGTCTGTTGCCTCAAGATAGCGAAACTTAATAAGACGATATTGTAGACTAGTAGAGATAAGGAATAAGACTCCAAACACAAGGATGGATGAAGAAACTGCAAGTCCATAAGTGAATTTGTGTTTGTATTTTGGAGGGGGTGTGTGATGGATGGTGGTGGTCGCAGTCATGAGGAACAAAGTGTTGTGTTAGGGCTGGCAGTGTATTATAATGAATTTGATTTCCTTTTTACATGGCAGACTATTGAATATTGTTAAACTATTGAAAGGATGGGCAGCTCAAGATGTGAAGTTTTAAGCCACAACTGGTGCAGTATTTTTTATAACATCATGGTCTAGAACAGCATTGTTGGATATTGGCGATACTAGAGAAGTGAGGTTTGCCTCTGTTTCACTGATGGGGAGGGATATAAGAAGGGGGCAGGCATGTGAAAAGGGAGTAATGTAGACTTTTTAGTTGTGGCACCAGACAAGACATTCCATAATGAGCCAGGCCCTTAGAATAAGGACCAGGAGAAGTCTGAATGGGGATTTTTTTTCTCAACACTTTCTCATACTGGCAAGGAATAAAGAAGCTGATGTTTAATTTAGGTTTGGATTGGGGGTGTGGGATGGGTGGTGGTGGTCGCAGTCATGAGGAACAGGGTGTTGTGTTAGTGCTGGCAGTGTATAATAATGAAGTTGATTTCCTTTTTACATGGTAGACTATTGAATATTGTTAAACTATTGAAAGGATGGTCAGCGCAAGATCTGAAGTTTTATGCCACAACTGGTCCAGTTTTTCCTTTAACAACATGGTCTAGAACAGCATTGCTGGATATTGGAGATACTAGAGAAGTGAGGTTTCACTCTGTTTCACTGATGATTCACTTCATGTTACATTTACCCCATACATAAGTAAGATATTAGTAATAAGGGAAATTGGGTATGGTGTACATGGCTATTATCTTCACAATTTTTCTGTAAATCTGGAACTAATCTAAAATAAAAAAAAATCCATTAAAACAACACTCCGAAACCTAGGAAATGGTAGCAACTGATCAGAGTGGAATGGACCACTGAAATGACGGGGGAGTATGGGAATTGTCTTAGAGGAAACACCACCTCCCTGCCATATGCTGGACTATAATGGAACTGGAGGAAATGAGATAGAGAGCTCAGTTTGGGAAAAATTTTAGGATTTAAGAGGGAGGTCTCTGTTCTATGACCAGTGTCTGAGATTTCTGCATCCTCTTACACCCTCGCGACCTCCTGGATGGTGAAGCTGAGGCTTTGTGATTTCAAGCCACAGCATGGCAACCACTGATTTTGGGCAACCAGAGCTGAAGTGAGTGGCTCCTCATTAACCAAAAGAGTATATGTAGAGGCCAGGAGCCTTTGAGTAGTGTCTGTTGCCTCAAGATAGCGAAACTTAATAAGACGATATTGTAGACTAGTAGAGATAAGGAATAAGACTCCAAACACAAGGATGGATGAAGAAACTGCAAGTCCATAAGTGAATTTATGTTTGTATTTTGGAGGGGGGGTGTGATGGATGTTCGTGGTCGCAGTCATGAGGAACAGGGTGATGTGATAGTGCTGGCAGTGTATAATAATGAATTTGATTTCCTTTTTACATGGTAGACTATTTAATACTGTTAAACTATTGAAAGTATGGTCAACTCAAGATCTGAACATTTATGCCACAAGTGTTTCAGTTTTTCCTTTAACAACTTGGTCTAGAACAGCAATGCTGGATATTGGAGATACTAGAGAAGTGAGGTTTCACTTTAACAGTTTCACTGATGATTCACTTCATGTTACATTTGCCCCATACATATGTAAGATATTAGTAATAAGGGAAATTGGGTATGGTGTACATTGTTATTATCTTCACAATATTTCTGTAAATCTGGAACTACTCAAAAATAAAACATCCATTAAAACAACACTCAAAATCCTAGGAAATGGTAGCAACTGATCATAGTGGAAGGGACCACTGAAATGACGGGGGAGTATGGGAATTGTCTTAGAGGAAACACCACCTCCTTGCCATATGCTGGGCTTTAATGGAAGTAGAGGAAATGAGAGAGAGAGAGAGGTCAGTTTGGTTAAATTTCTAGGAGTTAAGAGGAAGGTCTCTGTTCTATAACCAGAGTGTCTGAATTTTCTGCATCCTCTGCCACCCCTGCCCCTCCTGGAAGGTGAAGCTGAGGCTTTGTGATGTCAAGCCACACCATGGCAACCACTGATTTTGGGCTGCCAGAGCTGAAGTAAGTGGCTCCTCATTAACCAAAAGAGTATATGTAGAGGCCAGGACCCTTTGAGTAGTGTCTGTTGCCTCAAGATAGCGAAACTTAATAAGACGATATTGTAGACTAGTAGAGATAAGGAATAAGGCTCCAAACACAAGGATGGATGAAGAAACTGCAAGTCCATAAGTGAATTTGTGTTTGTATTTTGGAGGGGGTGTGTGATGGATGGTGGTGGTCGCAGTCATGAGGAACAAAGTGTTGTGTTAGGGCTGGCAGTGTATTATAATGAATTTGATTTCCTTTTTTCATGGCAGACTATTGAATATTGTTAAACTATTGAAAGGATGGGCAGCTCAAGATGTGAAGTTTTAAGCCACAACTGGTGCAGCATTTTTTATAACATCATGGTCTAGAACAGCATTGTTGGATATTGGCGATACTAGAGAAGTGAGGTTTGCCTCTGTTTCACTGATGGGGAGGGATATAAGAAGGGGGCAGGCATGTGAAAAGGGAGTAATGTAGACTTTTTAGTTGTGGCACCAGACAAGACATTCCATAATGAGCCAGGCCCTTAGAATAAGGACCAGGAGAAGTCTGAATGGGGATTTTTTTCCTCAACACTTTCTCATACTGGCAAGGAATAAAGAAGCTGATGTTTAATTTAGGTTTGGATTGGAGGTGTGGGATGGGTGGTGGTGGTCACAGTCATGAGGAACAGGGTGTTGTGTTAGTGCTGGCAGTGTATAATAATGAAGTTGATTTCCTTTTTACGTGGTAGACTATTGAATATTGTTAAACTATTGAAAGGATGGTCAACTCAAGATCTGAAGTTTATGCCACAACTGGTCCAGTTTTTCTTTAACAACATGGTCTAGAACAGCATTGCTGGATATTGGAGATACTAGAGAAGTGAGGTTTCACTCTGTTTCACTGATGATTCACTTCAGGTTACATTTACCCCATACATAAGTAAGATATTAGTAATAAGGGAAATTGGGTAAGGTGTACATGTCTATTATCTTCACTATTTTTCTATAAATCTGGAGCTAATCTAAAATAAAAAAAAATCCATTAAAACAACACTCCGAAACCTAGGAAATGGTAGCAACTGATCATAGTGGAATGGACCACTGAAATGACGGGGGAGTATGGGAATTGTCTTAGAGGAAACACCACCTCCCTGCCATATGCTGGACTATAATGGACCTGGAGGAAATGAGATAGAGAGCTCAGTTTGGGAAAAATTTTAGGAGTTTAGAGGGAGGTCTCTGTTCTATGACCAGTGTCTGAGATTTCTGCATCCTCTTACACCCTCGTGACCTCCTGGATGGTGAAGCTGAGGCTTTCTGATTTCAAGCCACAGCATGGCAACCACTGATTTTGGGCAACCAGAGCTGAAGTGAGTGGCTCCTCATTAATCTAAAGAGTATATGTAGAGGCCAGGACCCTTTGAGTAGTGTCTGTTGCGTCAAGATAGCGAAACTTAATAAGACGATATTGTAGACTAGTAGAGATAAGGAATAAGACTCCAAACACAAGGATGGATGAAGAAACTGCAAGTCCATAAGTGAATTTGTGTTTGTATTTTGGAGGGGGTGTGTGATGCATGGTGGTGGTCTCAGTCATGAGGAACAAAGTGTTGTGTTAGGGCTGGCAGTGTATTATAATGAATTTGATTTCCTTTTTACATGGCAGACTATTGAATATTGTTAAACTATTGAAAGGATGGGCAGCTCAAGATGTGAAGTTTTAAGCCAAAACTGGTGCAGTTTTTTTTATAACATCATGGTCTAGAACAGCATTGTTGGATATTGGCGATACTAGAGAAGTGAGGTTTGCCTCTGTTTCACTGATGGGGAGGGATATAAGAAGGGGGCAGGCATGTGAAAAGGGAGTAATGTAGACTTTTTAGTTGTGGCACCAGACAAGACATTCCATAATGAGCCAGGCCCTTAGAATAAGGACCAGGAGAAGTCTGAATGGGGATTTTTTTTCTCAACACTTTCTCATACTGGCAAGGAATAAAGAAGCTGATGTTTAATTTAGGTTTGGATTGGGGGTGTGGGATGGGTGGTGGTGGTCGCAGTCATGAGGAACAGGGTGTTGTGTTAGTGCTGGCAGTGTATAATAATGAAGTTGATTTCCTTTTTACATGGTAGACTATTGAATATTGTTAAACTATTGAAAGGATGGTCAACTCAAGATCTGAAGTTTTATGCCACAACTGGTCGAGTTTTTCCTTTAACAACATGGTCTAGAACAGCATTGCTGGATATTGGAGATACTAGAGAAGTGAGGTTTCACTCTGTTTCACTGATGATTCACTTCATGTTACATTTACCCCATACATAAGTAAGATATTAGTAATAAGGGAAATTGGGTATGGTGTACATGGCTATGATCTTCACAATTTTTCTGTAAATCTGGAACTAATCTAAAATAAAAAAAATCCATTAAAACAACACTCCGAAACCTAGGAAATGGTAGCAACTGATCATAGTGGAATGGACCACTGAAATGACGGGGGAGTATGGGAATTGTCTTAGAGGAAACACCACCTCCCTGCCATATGCTGGACTATAATGGAACTGGAGGAAATGAGATAGAGAGCTCAGTTTGGGAAAAATTTTAGGAGTTAAGAGGGAGGTCTCTGTTCTATGACCAGTGTCTGAGATTTCTGCATCCTCTTACACCCTCGCGACCTCCTGGATGGTGAAGCTGAGGCTTTGTGATTTCAAGCCACAGCATGGCAACCACTGATTTTGGGCTGCCAGAGCTGAAGTGAGTGGCTCCTCATTAACCAAAAGAGTATATGTAGAGGCCAGGAGCCTTTGAGTAGTGTCTGTTGCCTCAAGATAGCGAAACTTAATAAGACGATATTGTAGACTAGTAGAGATAAGGAATAAGACTCCAAACACAAGGATGGATGAAGAAACTGCAAGTCCATAAGTGAGTTTATGTTTGTATTTTGGAGGGGGTGTGTGATGGATGTTGGTGGACGCAGTCATGAGGAACAGGGTGTTGTGATAGTGCTGGCAGTGTATAATAATGAATTTGATTTCCTTTTTACATGGTAGAAAATTTAATACTGTTAAACTATTTAAAGTATGGTCAACTCAAGATCTGAACATTTATGCCACAAGTGTTTCAGTTTTTCCTTTAACAACTTGGTCTAGAACAGCAATGCTGGATATTGGAGATACTAGAGAAGTGAGCTTTCACTTTAACAGTTTCACTGATGATTCCCTTCATGTTACATTTGCCCCATACATATGTAAGATATTAGTAATAACGGAAATTGGGTATGGTGTACATTGTTATTATCTTCACAATATTTCTGTAAATCTGGAACTACTCAAAAATAAAACATCCATTAAAACAACACTCCAAATCCTAGGAAATGGTAGCAACTGATCATAGTTGTAGGGACCACTGAAATGACGGGGGAGTATGGGAATTGTCTTAGAGGAAACACCACCTCCTTGCCATATGCTGGACTTTAATGGAAGTAGAGGAAATGAGAGAGAGAGAGAGGTCAGTTTAGTTAAATTTCTAGGAGTTAAGAGGAAGGTCTCTGTTCTATAACCAGAGTGTCTGAATTTTCTGCATCCTCTGCCACCCCCGCCCCTCCTGGATGGTGAAGCTGAGGCTTTGTGATGTCAAGCCACACCATGGCAACCACTGATTTTGGGCTGCCAGAGCTGAAGTAAGTGGCTCCTCATTAACCAAAAGAGTATATGTAGAGGCCAGGACCCTTTGAGTAGTGTCTGTTGCCTCAAGATAGCGAAACTTAATAAGACGATATTGTAGACTAGTAGAGATAAGGAATAAGACTCCAAACACAAGGATGGATGAAGAAACTGCAAGTCCATAAGTGAATTTGTGTTTGTATTTTGGAGGGGGTGTGTGATGGATGGTGGTGGTCGCAGTCATGAGGAACAAAGTGTTGTGTTAGGGCTGGCAGTGTATTATAATGAATTTGATTTCTTTTTTACATGGCAGACTATTGAATATTGTTAAACTATTGAAAGGATGGGCAGCTCAAGATGTGAAGTTTTAAGCCACAACTGGTGCAGTATTTTTTATAACATCATGGTCTAGAACAGCATTGTTGGATATTGGCGATACTAGAGAAGTGAGGTTTGCCTCTGTTTCACTGATGGGGAGGGATATAAGAAGGGGGCAGGCATGTGAAAAGGGAGTAATGTAGACTTTTTAGTTGTGGCACCAGACAAGACATTCCATAATGAGCCAGGCCCTTAGAATAAGGACCAGGAGAAGTCTGAATGGGGATTTTTTTTCTCAACACTTTCTCATACTGGCAAGGAATAAAGAAGCTGATGTTTATTTTAGGTTTGGATTGGGGGTGTGGGATGGGTGGTGGTGGTCGCAGTCATGAGGAACAGGGTGTTGTGTTAGTGCTGGCAGTGTATAATAATGAAGTTGATTTCCTTTTTACATGGTAGACTATTGAATATTGTTAAACTATTGAAAGGATGGTCAACTCAAGATCTGAAGTTTTATGCCACAACTGGTCCAGTTTTTCCTTTAACAACATGGTCTAGAACAGCATTGCTGGATATTGGAGATACTAGAGAAGTGATGTTTCACTCTGTTTCACTGATGATTCACTTCATGTTACATTTACCCCATACATAAGTAAGATATTAGTAATGAGGGAAATTGGGAATGGTGTACATGGCTATGATCTTCACAATTTTTCTGTAAATCTGGAACTAATCTAAAATAAAAAAAATCCATTAAAACAACACTCCGAAACCTAGGAAATGGTAGCAACTGATCATAGTGGAATGGACCACTGAAATGACGGGGGAGTATGGGAATTGTCTTAGAGGAAACACCACCTCCCTGCCATATGCTGGACTATAATGGAACTGGAGGAAATGAGATAGAGAGCTCAGTTTGGGAAAAATTTTAGGAGTTAAGAGGGAGGTCTCTGTTCTATGACCAGTGTCTGAGATTTCTGCATCCTCTTACACCCTCGCGACCTCCTGGATGGTGAAGCTGAGGCTTTGTGATTTCAAGCCACAGCATGGCAACCACTGATTTTGGGCAACCAGAGCTGAAGTGAGTGGCTCCTCATTAATCTAAAGAGTATATGTAGAGGCCAGGAGCCTTTGAGTAGTGTCTGTTGCCTCAAGATAGCGAAACTTAATAAGACGATATTGTAGACTAGTAGAGATAAGGAATAAGACTCCAAACACAAGGATGGATGAAGAAACTGCAAGTCCATAAGTGAGTTTATGTTTGTATTTTGGAGGGGGTGTGTGATGGATGTTGGTGGTCGCAGTCATGAGGAACAGGGTGTTGTGATAGTGCTGGCAGTGTATAATAATGAATTTGATTTCCTTTTTACATGGTAGACTATTTAATACTGTTAAACTATTGAAAGTATGGTCAACTCAAGATCTGAACATTTATGCCACAAGTGTTTCAGTTTTTCCTTTAACAACTTGGTCTAGAACAGCAATGCTGGATATTGGAGATACTAGAGAAGTGAGGTTTCACTTTAACAGTTTCACTGATGATTCACTTCATGTTACATTTGCCCCATACATATGTAAGATATTAGTAATAACGGAAATTGGGTATGGTGTACATTGTTATTATCTTCACAATATTTCTGTAAATCTGGAACTACTCAAAAATAAAACATCCATTAAAACAACACTCCAAATCCTAGGAAATGGTAGCAACTGATCATAGTGGTAGGGACCACTGAAATGACGGGTGAGTATGGGAATTGTCTTAGAGGAAACACCACCTCCTTGCCATATGCTGGACTTTAATGGAAGTAGAGGAAATGAGAGAGAGAGAGAGGTCAGTTTAGTTAAATTTCTAGGAGTTAAGAGGAAGGTCTCTGTTCTATAACCAGAGTGTCTGAATTTTCTGCATCCTCTGCCACCCCCGCCCCTCCTGGATGGTGAAGCTGAGGCTTTGTGATGTCAAGCCACACCATGGCAACCACTGATTTTGGGCTGCCAGAGCTGAAGTAAGTGGCTCCTCATTAACCAAAAGAGTATATGTAGAGGCCAGGACCCTTTGAGTAGTGTCTGTTGCCTCAAGATAGCGAAACTTAATAAGACGATATTGTAGACTAGTAGAGATAAGGAATAAGACTCCAAACACAAGGATGGATGAAGAAACTGCAAGTCCATAAGTGAATTTGTGTTTGTATTTTGGAGGGGGTGTGTGATGGATGGTGGTGGTCGCAGTCATGAGGAACAAAGTGTTGTGTTAGGGCTGGCAGTGTATTATAATGAATTTGATTTCCTTTTTACATGGCAGACTATTGAATATTGTTAAACTATTGAAAGGATGGGCAGCTCAAGATGTGAAGTTTTAAGCCACAACTGGTGCAGTATTTTTTATAACATCATGGTCTAGAACAGCATTGTTGGATATTGGCGATACTAGAGAAGTGAGGTTTGCCTCTGTTTCACTGATGGGGAGGGATATAAGAAGGGGGCAGGCATGTGAAAAGGGAGTAATGTAGACTTTTTAGTTGTGGCACCAGACAAGACATTCCATAATGAGCCAGGCCCTTAGAATAAGGACCAGGAGAAGTCTGAATGGGGATTTTTTTTTCTCAACACTTTCTCATACTGGCAAGGAATAAAGAAGCTGATGTTTAATTTAGGTTTGGATTGGGGGTGTGGGATGGGTGGTGGTGGTCGCAGTCATGAGGAACAGGGTGTTGTGTTAGTGCTGGCAGTGTATAATAATGAAGTTGATTTCCTTTTTACATGGTAGACTATTGAATATTGTTAAACTATTGAAAGGATGGTCAACTCAAGATCTGAAGTTTTATGCCACAACTGGTCCAGTTTTTCCTTTAACAACATGGTCTAGAACAGCATTGCTGGATATTGGAGATACTAGAGAAGTGAGGTTTCACTCTGTTTCACTGATGATTCACTTCATGTTACATTTACCCCATACATAAGTAAGATATTAGTAATGAGGGAAATTGGGTATGGTGTACATGGCTATGATCTTCACAATTTTTCTGTAAATCTGGAACTAATCTAAAATAAAAAAAATCCATTAAAACAACACTACGAAACCTAGGAAATGGTAGCAACTGATCATAGTGGAATGGACCACTGAAATGACGGGGGAGTATGGGAATTGTCTTAGAGGAAACACCACCTCCCTGCCATATGCTGGACTATAATGGAACTGGAGGAAATGAGATAGAGAGCTCAGTTTGGGAAAAATTTTAGGAGTTAAGAGGGAGGTCTCTGTTCTATGACCAGTGTCTGAGATTTCTGCATCCTCTTACACCCTCGCGACCTCCTGGATGGTGAAGCTGAGGCTTTGTGATTTCAAGCCACACCATGGCAACCACTGATTTTGGGCAACCAGAGCTGAAGTGAGTGGCTCCTCATTAATCTAAAGAGTATATGTAGAGGCCAGGAGCATTTGAGTAGTGTCTGTTGCCTCAAGATAGCGAAACTTAATAAGACGATATTGTAGACTAGTAGAGATAAGGAATAAGACTCCAAACACAAGGATGGATGAAGAAACTGCAAGTCCATAAGTGAATTTATGTTTGTATTTTGGACGGGGGGTGTGATGGATGTTGGTGGTCGCAGTCATGAGGAACAGGGTGTTGTGATAGTGCTGGCAGTGTATAATAATGAATTTGATTTCCTTTTTACATGGTAGACTATTTAATACTGTTAAACTATTGAAAGTATGGTCAACTCAAGATCTGAACATTTATGCCACAAGTGTTTCAGTTTTTCCTTTAACAACTTGGTCTAGAACAGCAATGCTGGATATTGGAGGTACTAGAGAAGTGAGGTTTCACTTTAACAGTTTCACTGATGATTCACTTCATGTTACATTTGCCCCATACATATGTAAGATATTAGTAATAAGGGAAATTGGGTATGGTGTACATTGTTATTATCTTCACAATATTTCTGTAAATCTGGAACTACTCAAAAATAAAACATCCATTAAAACAACACTCCAAATCCTAGGAAATGGTAGCAACTGATCATAGTGGAAGGGACCACTGAAATGACGGGGGAGTATGGGAATTGTCTTAGAGGAAACACCACCTCCTTGCCATATGCTGGGCTTTAATGGAAGTAGAGGAAATGAGAGAGAGAGAGAGAGGTCAGTTTGGTTAAATTTCTAGGAGTTAAGAGGAAGGTCTCTGTTCTATAACCAGAGTGTCTGAATTTTCTGCATCCTCTGCCACCCCCGCCCCTCCTGGATGGTGAAGCTGAGGCTTTGTGATGTCAAGCCACACCATGGCAACCACTGATTTTGGGCTGCCAGAGCTGAAGTAAGTGGCTCCTCATTAACCAAAAGAGTATATGTAGAGGCCAGGACCCTTTGAGTAGTGTCTGTTGCCTCAAGATAGCGAAACTTAATAAGACGATATTGTAGACTAGTAGAGATAAGGAATAAGACTCCAAACACAAGGATGGATGAAGAAACTGCAAGTCCATAAGTGAATTTGTGTTTCTATTTTGGAGGGGGGGTGTGATGGATGTTGGTGGTCGCAGTCATGAGGAACAGGGTGTTGTGATAGTGCTGGCAGTGTATAATAGTGAATTTGATTTCCTTTTTACATGGTAGAGTATTGAATATTGTTAAACTATTGACAGGATTGTCTGCTCAAGATGGGAAATTTTATGCCACCATGGTACAGTTTTTCCTTTATCTACTTGGTCTAGAACAGCATTGCTGCATATTGGAGATACTAGAGAAGTGAGGTTTCACTCTGTTTCACTGATGATTCACTTCATGTTGCATTTGCTCCAAACATAAGTAAGATATTAGTAATAAGGGAAATTGGGTATGGTGTACATGGTTATTGTCTTCACAATTTTTCTGTAAATCTGGAACTATTCTAAAATAAAACATCCAGATTTTCAATCCCAGCAACAACACAGAGTGGGTAACTTTT
Source organism: Myotis nattereri (assembly GCF_964212035.1). NCBI lineage: Eukaryota > Metazoa > Chordata > Mammalia > Chiroptera > Vespertilionidae > Myotis > Myotis nattereri. The sequence continues at coordinate 8,533,038 of NC_138091.1, read as the reverse complement.
AAGGAACCAGCTCTGGGCAGTAGACTTCCCCACACCAGTTTTAAGTGTAATAGAGATGATAAACCCAAGCTACGGGACAGAGAGACCCTTTAGCCTCAGTGGCCAACCCAAAAGCACTGCCACCCAGAGGCTGAGCCACAAACTGACTCTTAGCTAAATACAAATTAAGGCAGTCTGGGAGTCAAATATGGCCTGCTTTAAAATGCGGACTGTGGTTTACAACAGGGAGGAACAGTGTATCACAGGGAAATTCAACACTCTCCTGAATTCCTGACAGGACTAAGGCAAGCCAGACTGACGAGTAGAAGAACCGAAGGACCTTCACTACTGCAATTTTTTTTCTTCTTTTTTTATTTTTTCTTTTTTCACCTTTTAACTAAGAAACCATTTTTTTTTCTTTTTTTCCCCATCACCTGATTTTACCCTTTAAATTACTACATTTTTATTTTTTAACCAGTATTATTCCTGCTACCATTTTACCATTTTTTTAAAGTGCCATTTTATTTTCTCTTTATTTTATTTTGGGATTAGTGTTCTCTTTTCTGTTTCATCATTTCTTTAGCATCTGTTTTCCCTACCTCAATTTTACCTGTATGCTAAAACCCTTTCCCTCACTTTTCTCCTTTTGTTGTCCTGTTTCTCTTACCCTACTCCTGCTCTAGATTTTCCCTATTCCGTTTACCTCCTGTCAAAATTTCACCCTACTTATATATCCTATTTCCAATTCACTGCTCTAAAACCTTATACACATATCCCTTATCTTTCTTCACTATCCAATTTTTTTTCTTCTTTTATGTTTGTATTGTTTTTCTGCTGTTTGCTTGATTGTTGAGTATATTAGTTTTTTGTTGTTGTTGTTGTTGTTGTTGTTGATGTTTGTGTGTGTGTGTGTGTGTGTCTGTGTGTGTGTGTGTGTGTGTGTTTAGGACTGGTTGTGAGGCTGTTTTGCTTTTTCTTTTTTTCTGCTGGTTTTTACCCTCGCTCCACCCCCTCCCCCCTGGTTATTTTTATGCTTCTGTTTTCCCTTGCCTTTCTAGATACTATTGGTTGTTTCAAGGTTGCATTCATCTCCAGGGAGCTGTTGCAGGAGTTTGTTGGGATTAGTGGTTGTTATATAGGAGTTTTCTCCTCATATACATAGCCTCTTCCCCTCATGTATTTCATTCGCTCTTTTAGCTCTTTTTTTTTTTTTCCTCTCTTTTTTTGTTCTCTTTCCCCCTTGTTTTTATCAATTTCATTTTTCACTACTTTTTTTTTCTTTCTTCCCTACTTTTCTTTTCTTTTCTTTTTTCTCTTTTACCTTTTTCTCTCCTTTCTTCCTTGTCCCGTAATTCTCTTAATTCGGGTGGTCACCTTTTTTGGAGGCTATTAATATCGTGAATATATTTGTGTTTAGTGCCTAGTACGTGGTGCCTTGTTGTGTTGTATTTTGTGCCTTTAAATCAACGCAGCAGATCCAAGCAACAGCAGCCTCATGAGCACCAAACCTTCTGCTGAGGAACAGCAGCTGTACGTGAAGCCTCCCCCCACCAGCCAGAAGAGCCACCACAGCTGTGAACAGTACCCACCAGAGGAGCTGCTGCCAACAGAGGAGCAGCTGCTACCACAACTGCCCGAGAAGCAACCAAAGCCCAAGGAACCACTGCCACCCAGGGAGCAGCCACTGAATGACTCAACGTCTAGATCTGTCAGTGAGATCAATCATGGGTAGATAAAGAAACCGCCAAAGGAAAGAGAAGGAGGACTCTCCAGAAAAGCAGCTAAGTAATACAGAGGCATGCAACATGACAGAAAAAGAATTCAGAATAAGGGTCCTAGGGTGCATATACCGGATGGAGGAAAACATCAACAACCTCTGCAAGAAGCTAGAAGAAAAAGATGAAAAAGTCAACTACCTATGCAAGAAGCAAGAAGAAACAGATGAAAAAATCAATAACATATGGAAGAAGCTAGAAGAAACAGATGAAAAAATCAACAACTTAAGTAAGACCCAAGAAGAAATGAAGAGTGATATAGCTGCAATAAAAAAACACCATTGAAAGTATCAACAGTAGACTAGGAGAAGCGGAGGACCGAATTAGTGAATTAGAAGACAAGGAAGCAAAACACACTCAAAATGTACTGCAATTGGAGAAAAAAATTAAAAGACAATAGGAGAGCCTAAGGGAGCTTAGGGACAACATGAAACGAAACAACATATGAATAATAGTGGTGCTAGAACAACACAAAGAGGAACAAGGATTAGAAACCTATTCGAAGAAATAATATCAGAAAACTTCCCTGAGGTGGGGAAGAAAAAAGTCACACAAGCCCAGACAGTCCCAAAAAGGTGAACCCGAAAAGACCCACACCAAGACACATCATAATTACCATGGCAAACGTGCAGGACAAAGAGAGAATCTTACAGGCTGCAAGAGAGAGACGAAAAGTTACATACAAGGGATCTCCCATTAGATTATCAAATGATTTCTCAACAGAAGCACATCAGGCCAGAGAAGAATGGACGGAAATTTACAAAGTGATGCAAAGCAAAGGACTGAATCTAAGAATACTCTATCCAGCAAGGCTATCATTCAAACTTGAAGGGGAAATAAGAAGCTTCACAGACAAAAAAAGGCTAAGGGAGTTTATCACCACCAAGCCAGCAATGCAAGGAATGCTAAAGGGACTGGTCTAAAAAGAAGAAATACAAAGCTGAGAAAGAAAACAGCCACACAAAAAAAGAAATGGCTGCAAACAAGTACCTTTCAATAACAACTTTAAACGTAAATGGACTAAATGCTCCAACCAAAAGACGTCAAGTGGCTGAATGGATAAAAAAACATGACCCATACATCTGCTGTCTACAAGAGACCCACCTCATTAGAAGGGACTCACACAGACTGAAAGTGAAGGGATGGAAAAATATTTTTCAGGCAAATGGAAAGGAAGAGAAAGCTGGGGTAGCAATACTTATATCGGAAAAAATAGACCTCAAAGTGAAGGCCATAACAAGAGATAAGGAAGGCCACTTCATAATACTAAAGGGATCAATACAACAACAAGATATAACCCTGGTAAACATATATGCACCCAATGCAGGAGCACCCAATTCATAAAAAAAACTCCTGGAAGATATCAAAGGAGAGATCGACAACAATACAATCATAGTAGGGGACTTTAATACACCACTGACAGCACTGGATAAGTCCTCTAGACAAACAATCAGCAAAGATACAGCAATCCTAAATGACTCACTAGATCACATGGACTTAATAGACATCTTCAGAACACTTCAACCCAAAGCCTCGGAATTTACATTCTACTCAAGTGCTCATATGACATATTCAAAAAGAGACCATATATTGGGTCACAAGCAAAGTATCCCCAAATTCAAGAAGATTGAAATCATAACAAGCATCTTCTCAGACCATGATGGCCTGAGAATTAAACTACAATAAAAATAACCCAAAATACTCAAACACCTGGAAGCTGAATAGCATGTTATTAAATATTGATTGGGTTACCAATGAGATCAAAGAAGAAATTAAAAACATCCTGGAAACTAATGACAATGAAAACACAACAATTCAAAACCTATGGGACACAATGAAAGCAGTCCTGAGAGGGAAGTTTATAGCTCTACAGACCTATCTCAAAAAACAAGAAAAAATGGTAGTAAATCAGCTAACTCTACAACTCAAAGAATTAGAAAGAGAGCAACAAGAAAACCCCAGAGTGAGCAGAAGGAAGGAGATAATAAAGACTAGAGCAGAAATAAATGACAATGACATAGAGACCAAAAAAGCAATACAGAAGATCAATGAAACCAAGAGCTGGTTCTTTGAAAGGATAAACAAGATTGACAAACCTCTAGCCAGACTCACCAAGAAGCAAAGAGAGAGGACCCAAATAAACAAAATCAGAAATGATAGAGGCGAAATAACAACAGACCCCACAGAAATACAAATGATTGTTAAAAAATACTATGGACAGCTCTACTCCAACAAACCAGAGGGCCTGGAGGAAATGGACAAATACCTAGAAAAATACAACATTCCAAAACTCAATCAGGAAGAAGCTAATAATCTCAACAGGCCAATAAGTATGGAAGAAATTGAAGCAGTCATCACAAAGCTTCCATCAAACAAAAGCCCAGGACCAGACAGCTTCACAGGGGAGTTTTACCAAACATTCAAGGAAGATCTAAAACCTGTCCTCCACAGACTACTACAAAAAATTCAAGAGGAAGGAACACTTCCAAGCTCATTCTATGAAGCCAGCATCACCCTAATACCAAGTCCAGGTAAAGACAACACAATGAAAGAGAATTACAGGCCAATATCCCTTATGAACATAGACGCCAAAATCCTCAACAAAATCTTAGCAAATTGGATCCAGCAGTACATCAGAAAGATCATACACCATGGCCAAGTAGGATTTATCCCAGGGATGCAATGATGGTACAATATCTGCAAATCAATAAACGTGATACATCACATAAACAAATTGATAGAAAAAAACCACATGGTCATATCAATTGATGCAGAAAAAGCATTTGACAAAATTCAACACCCATTTTTGATAACAACTCTCAGTAAGGTGGGAGTAGAAGGATCATACCTCAACATAATAAAAGCCATATATGACAGGCCCATAGCCAACATCATACTCAATGGACAAAAACTAACACCATTTCCCCTAAGAACAGGAACAAGACAGGGATGCCCCCTCTCACCACTCCTGTTCAACATAGTACTGGAAGTGTTAGCCATTGCAATTTGGCAAGAAGAAGAAATAAAAGGCATCCAAATTGGAAAAGAGGAAGTAAAACTGTCCTTATTTGCAGACGACATGATATGATACATACAAAACCCTAGAGACTCCATCAAAGAGCTACTAGACTTAATACATGAATTTGGCAATGTAGCAGGATACAAAATTAACCCCAAGAAATCTGAGGCATTTCTATATACCAATAGTGAACTTTCAGAACGAGAGATTATAAAAACAATCCCATTTACCATCGCACCAAAAAAATTAAGCTACCTAGGAATAAACTTACCTGAAGAGGTAAAAGACCTCTACTCAGAAAACTACAGGACATTGAAAAAAGATATAGAGGAAGACATAAACAGATGGAAGAACATACCATGTTCATGCATTGGTAGAATCAACATCATTAAAATGTCCATACTACCCAAAGCAATCTATAAATTCAATGCACTTCCCATTAAAATATCAACGGCATACTTCACACATCTAGAACGAACTCTCCAAAAATTCATCTGGAATAAAAAAAAGACCCCAAATAGCTGCAGCAATTCTGACAAAGAACAAAGTAGGTGGGATCTCAATACCAGATATCAAGCTGTATTACAAAGCCACTGTTCTCAAAACTGCCTGGTACTGGCACAAGAAAACACATATAGATCAATGGAATAGAATAGAGAGCCCAGAAATCAGCCCGAAACAATTTGCTCAATTAATATTTGACAAAGAAGGCAAGAACATACAATAGGGCCAAGATAGCCTCTTCAATAAATGGTGTTGGGAAAATTGGACAGATACATGCAAGAAAATGAAACTAGACCACGAACTTACACCATACACAAAAAATAAACTCAAAATGGATAAAGGACTTAAATATACGACGGGAAACCATACAAATACCAGCAAAATCCAAAGGCAACAAAATCTCAGAGATGTACCGAATCAATTTCTTCACTGATACAACTCCTTGGGCACTTCAAACTATAGAGAAAATAAACAAATGGGTCTACATCAAAATAAAAAGCTTCTGTACAGCAAAAGAAAGCATCAATAAAACAAGGAGAAAATCCACTGTGTGGGAAAACATATTTGCCAATGTCATATCTGATACGGGCCAAATCTCCAAAATTTATAGGGAACTCATACAAGTTAACAAAAGGAAGATAAACAGTCCAATCAAAAAATGGGCAACGGACTTAGATAGACACCTTTCAAAAGAGGACATTCAGAAAGCCAAGAGACATATGAAAACATGCTCAAAGTCACTAATCATCCGAGAGATGCAAATCAAAACAACAATGAGGTACCATCTCACACCTGTGAGACTGGCTATCATCAACAAATCAACAAACGACAAGTGCTGGAGAGGATGTGGAGAAAAAGGAACACTTGTGCACTGCTGGTGGGAATGCAGACTGGTGCAGCCACTATGGAAGGAAGTATGGAGTTTCCTCAAAAAACTGAAAATGGAACTGCCATTTATCCCTGTGATTCCACTTCTAGGAATATATCCTAAGAAACCAGAAACACCAATCAGAAAGTATATATGCACCCCTATGTTCATAGCAGCACAATTCACCATAGCTAAGATCTGGAAACAGCCTAAGTGCCCATCAGTAGATGAATGGATTGTAAAACTGTGGTACATCTACATGATGGAATATTATGCTGCTCTAAAAAGGAAGGAACTCTTACCATTTGCAACGGCATGGATGGAACTAGAGAGAATAATGCTAAGTGAAATAAGCCAGTCAATGAAGGAAAAATGCCACATGATCTCACTCATTCATGGATAATAGAGACCATTATAAACCTTTGAACAATAATAGATACAGAGGCAGAGCTGCCTCAAACAGATTGTCAAACTGCAGCGAGAAGGCCTGGAAGGGTTGGAGGTCAGGAGGTAGGAGGGTAAGAGAACAACCTAAGGACTTGTATGAATGCATATAAGCATAACCAATGGACATAAGACACTGGGTGATAGGGGAGGCTAGGGGACAGTCAAAGGCAGGGGGGAAAAAGGACACATATGTATTGCCCTTTGTAATACTTTAAGCAATAAAAACAATAAATAAAATAAAATAAAACATCCATTAAAACAACACTCAAAATCCTAGGAAATGGTAGCAACTGAACATAGTGAAATGGACCACTGAAACGACCGGGGAGTATGGGAATTGTCTTAGAGGAAACACCACCTCCCTGCCATATGCTGGACTCTCATGGAACTAGAGGAAATGAGAGAGAGAGAGAGGACAGTTGGGGAAAAATTTTAGGAGTTACGGGAAGGTCTCTGTTCGATAACCAGGGTGAGATTTCTGCATCCTCTGCCACCACCGCCCCTCCTGGTTGGTCAAGCTGAGGCTTTGTGATGTCAAGCCACACCATAGCAACCACTGATTTTGGGCAACCAGAGCTGAAATGAGGGGCTCCTCATTAACCTAAAGATTATATGTAGAGGCCAGGACCCTTTGAGTAGTGTCTTAGCCTCAAGATAGTGAAACTTAATAAGACAATATTGTAGACTTGTAGAGATAAGGAATAAGACTCCAAACACAAGGATGGATGAAGAAACTGCAAGTCATAAAGTGAATTTATGTTTGTATTTTTTGGGGGGGGGCGGAGGGTGAGATGGATGGTGGAGGTCGCACTCATGAGGAACAGGGTGTTGTGTTCGTGCTGGCAGTGTATAATAAAGAATTTGATTTTCTTTTTACATGGCAGAGCATTGAATATTGTGAAACTATTGAAAGGATGGTCAGCTCAAGATGTGAAATTTTATGCCACAATTGGTACTGTTTTTCCTTTAACATCATGGTCTAGAACATCATTGTTGGATATTGGAGATACTAGAGAAGTGAGGTTTGACTCTGTTTCACTCATGGGGAGGGATCTAAGGAGGGGGCAGGCATGTGAGAAGGGAGTAACGTTGATTTCTTTAGTTGGGGTACCAGACAAGCCATTCCATACTGAGCCAGACACTTAGAATAAGGACAAAGAGAAGTCTGAATGGGGATTTTTTTTCTAAATACTTTCTCATACTGGCAAGGAAAAAAAGACGTTGATGATAATTTAGGTTTGTATTGGGGTGGTGGGATGGATGGTGGTGGTCGCAGTCATGAGGAACAGGGTGTTGTGTTAATGCTGGCAGTGTATAATAATGAATTTGATTTCTTTTTTACATGGTAGACTATTGAATACTGTGAAGCTATTGAAAGGTTGGTCAGCTCAAGATCTGAAATTTATGCCACAACTGTTCCAGTTTTTCCTTTAACAACTTGGCCTAGAACAGCATTGCTGGATATTGGAGATACTAGAGAAGTGAGGTTTCACTCTGTTTCACTGATGATTCACTTCATGTTACATTTGCCGCATACATAAGTAAGATATTAGTAATAAGAGAAATTCGGTATGGTGTACATGGTTATTCACAATTTTTCTGTAAATCTGGAACTATTCAAAAATAAAATATCCATTAAAACAATACTCAAAATCCTATGAAACTTTAATATCTGAACATAGTGGAATGAATCACTGAAATGACGGGGGAGTATGGCAATTGTCTTACAGGAAACACCACCTGCCTGCCATATGCTGGACTATAATGCAACTAGAGGAAATGAGAGAGAGAGAGAGGTCAGTTTGGAAAAATTTTAGGAGTAAAGAGGAAGGTCTCTGTTCTATAACCAGAGTGTCTGAGATTTCTGCATCCTCTGCCACCCCGGACCCTCCTGGTTGGTCCGCTGAGGCTTTGTGATATCAAACCACACCATGGAAACCACTGATTTTGGGCAACCAGAGCTGAAGTGAGTGGCTCCTCCTTAACCTAAAGAGTATATATAGAGGTCAGGACCCTTTGAGTAGTGTCTGTTGCCTAAGGATAGCGAAACTTAATAAGACGATATTGTAGACGAGTAGAGATAGGGAATAAGACTCCAAACACAAGGATGGATGAAGAAACTACAAGTCCAAAAGTGAATTTATGTTTGTATTGTGAGAGGAGGGGTGGGATTGATGGTGGTGGTCGCAGTCATGAGGAACAGGGTTCTGTGTTAGTGCTGGAAGTGTATAATAAAGAATTTGGTTTCCTTTTTACATGGCAGACTATTTAATATTGTTAAACTATGGAAAGGATGGTCAGCTCAAGATGTGAAGTTTTATGCCACAACTGGTACACTTTTTCCTTTAACATCATGGTCTAGAACAGCATTGTTGTATATTGGAGATACTAGAGAAGTGAGGTTTGACTGTTTCACTGATAGGGAGGGATTTAAGGAGAGGGCAGGCATGTGAGAAGGGAGTAATGTAGATTTCTTTAGTTGTGGCACCAGACAAGCCATTCCATACTGAGCCAGACACTTAGAATAAGGCCAAGGAGAAGGATGAATGGCCCCACCCCATAACAAAGAAACAGAATTTCTGGGGGATGAGGCCCAGAAATCAGGATTTTAAAAAGATTCCCAGGTGATTCTAATGGGCAGCCAAGGTTGAGAACCACTGGTCTAGACCCACCCATATTGTTGCAAATGGTAAGATTTCCTTCTTATTTATGGCCCAGTAAGATTCCATTGTACATATGAACCACATCATCTTTATCCAGTCATCTGTTGATGGGCACTTAGGTTACTTCCATATCTTGGCTATTGTCAATAATGCTGCAGTGAACCTAAGGGTAGAGCATAGGCGTAGAGCTTATAAAGCTCTCCTAATATTAAACCATACTTGTGTTCCTGTATAAGCTAAGGAAGTAGATATACTCATGTTTAGTCCTCTTAGTCACATTTATTAATAAGTTGGTCCACAGCTGTTTTTATGTATGTGCCAAACTTCCTTTTTATTATGATATCTGTTGCATTAACTTCCATATTAAATTTGTATCCACATATGTTTATTTTCTACTATTTGGATTTTGTTGAATTTTTGTAATATCATTAAATATAAAATGTAAAGGAAGTAAAAATCACCCAGGTCTTGTTAACAAAATACTTCCAATTTTTGTTTTCTTACTAAATTATTTTTATTCACTCAATGTGCTGGTGAACATACTCTAAACCTTTTCATCATTTTTAATGGCTGCATGCTATTACATTTTGTGATTGCATCATATATATTTTTAATCAATATTGTGATGATGATATTTAGCTTTCTTTCTGTGTTCCTATTCAGACAATGCATCAGTAAATGTGTTTGCACATCACTTTTGGACAGATTTCTAGGTACATTCAAAGGGAAGCACACTTCATTGTTATACATATGCCAGAGTGTCCTCCAGGGAGATAGTTTCAACTTGCATTCCCCAAGTTCATGGAAACTGTCAGGTTCATGCAGCCCTGCCAATCTGATCTGGGAAACAGCTTTAATTCTCACAGCACTCCTTACTGGTAATTCAAGGTGAAGATAAACAAATTGTTGTTTTTTTAAAAATTAATATCATTTTTTTTAATATATTTTATTGATATTTTACAGAGGAAGGGAGAGGGATAGAGAGTTAGAAACATCGATGAGAGAGAAACATCGACCAGCTGCCTCCTGCACACCTCCTACTGGGGATATTCCCGCAACCAAGGTACATGCCCTTGACCGGAATCGAACCTGGGACCTTTCAGTCCCCAGACCAACGCTCTATCCACTGAGCCAAACCGGTCTGGCAAAAGATTAATATCTTAAGGAAATAGCAAAAGGAACTTCTTGGAGCTAAATCACAAATATTGAGAAGGGTATCTCTCCAAGATGCAAGGATAACGATCATAAATGATACAGACAATTATTGTAGATACATGAGACCAAGAAACTCTTTGCTTTTATTAGAGAAATCATTGTGATAAGATTAGTCACAGAAGCAAGTACCAAACTGCTTATATTTGTTCTTCCAGTTTATTGTAAGTTTAATTTTACATTTCTTGAAAGTCTTGGAAGTATGCTACACAGTCACTTCTCTCTCTCTCTCTCTCTCTCTCTCTCTCTCTCTCTCTCTCTGTCTCTCTCTCTCTCTCTCCCCCTCTCCTCTCTCACTCTCTGTTATTCTTTAAAAATACTGTCTCCATATTACTGAGTATTTTTCCACACACACCAAAAAGGAGAAAAATGTACATTCAACATTGTCGTTTTGTGACTTTAAAAAATAAAGTAACAAAAAGGACATGCTTTAGATTAAATTCTAGTTCTAGAAATTAATCTTAAGAATATAATTATCTATGATGGTGGGATTGGGCCAGGTGCTGGGTTGCTTCCCCTCATGGACTTTGTAAACCAGCACAGGAGAGAGCTCCTCAAAGCAAGCAGACAGGACAAAATAACCACAAACCCATAAATGCTGCAAGGAATCAGTAATCTGGAATAGAGAGTCATGGTGGGGCGGGCTGGGGGGAGAGAAAAAGGCAACGTCTTGGATTAGATGGTCAGGGAGGTTTTCTCTGAGAGACTTTAAGCTGAGTCGGACAGCTGAGAGTGTCTGATACTCAGAGAGTTGGGAAAAGAGCTTTGCAAAGAGAAGGAAGAACATCTGCAAAGACACAAAAGTGTGTCTCAAGGACTGAAAGGAAGCCAGTGCTGGTGTTTTGTGAGTGAGGCTGTGAGAGACACTAGTTGAGGTTGGGAGGTCCATGGGACACAACAAGCCAGTGAGTCATTCTGTTTTATGTTTTAAGGACAATGAGAAGTCATTAAAGTGTCTTAAGCAGGTAGGGTGGGATGGCTGGTTTTAAGTTGAATGGATCACTCTGTTTGCCAGGAGGAGAACAGGTGGAAGACAGGACAAGATCAGAAGAGAGAGAGCAGAGGCCCAGCAGATGGGGATGGTGGCCTGAACTAGGACAAGAGCAGGAAAAGTAGAAAAAGAACTGACTCCACTTGGAGATGAAATCATGACATGTCAATGGTGGACTGGGTCCTGGAGATACAAGGTAGGGTAAAATCAAGGATGACCCTTCATTTTAGACTAGGGGACCTCCAAGAGGGTCCATAAAGGGTTAATATGTTTGAACTCCTGAGAGGTGAGCAGGAGAGAGGGCAGGAAGGTATTTAGATGCATAAGTCTTGGATGCTGGTATGAATTTGGAAGAGGAGGCGCTACTGATAATAGAATCCAATTGAGTAAGACAGGGAAACAGGGCAAAGGAAAGTCACAGTAAAGGTAAAATTGGGGAATGCAAACAAGGACAGGAGGTCAGAAAATGTTACCACACTTTGAACGCTGCGTCAAAGCAACAAAGTGGGGAGCTTTTAAATTAGGAAGCCAGGGAAACAACTTTAACCACACTTTCCTTTGACAAGTTCAGGAAAAATAATTTCATTTGCAGATGAGCAATAGGAAAAGTTGAGTACTGGAAAGATTGTGAAAAAATGGCCACTCATACATTTTAGGGAAACATTTTATTGGGACAAGCTTATTAGAGAATAATTGAGAGCAGGGGTCCTCAAACTACGGCCCGTGGGCCACATGCGGCCCGCCGAAAACGTTTATTCGGCACGCCGGGTGTTTTTGCCGCTGCTGTGTGCATAGGAATTTGTTCATAGTTTTTTTTTAAACTATAGTCCGGCCCCCCAACGGTCTGAGGGACCTTCAACTGGCCCCCTGTTTAAAAAGTTTGAGGACCCCTGATTTAGAGCATCCATAGAAATTAAAATATTCAATCTTTTTGACACAACTCCAATTTGAACTAATTTTATAGGAATTCAAGAAACAGTGTAAACGTTGAAATATATGAATACTAGTAAATTTATGACAACACTGTCATCATAAAATTTTGGCATTACGGCAACATCTATCAATAGACAACAGAGTAAAAGACAATATTTTGCATACATAATGAAATACTTGTGCAGTTGTAAAAAGGAGTCCTGTTATCTTAATTTAGACATGAATTTTCCAGGATGAAGTTTAAATTAAAAGCACAAGTTTGTGTGATCCTATTTTTAATTACCTATATGTGTGCTTGTATGTTACCAGAAAAACATGCAAGTCCATTTCTAAATTATTATGATCAGGATTTTATTTTTAAATGACAAGATATTAAAAGAATCATTGTTCATATAATTTGATTCTATAATTCTATTTCCACTGATAGAGATCCTCATAAATCATTCAAAATGTTATAAATTTTATAAAGAAAGATATCCATCACAGCATTATGTATGTATTTTAAAAACAAAAAGAGCATAAAGACCCATTTAGGCAATACTTAAGCACATGATGGTACTGAAACAGATGAAATATTATGCAGCATGTTTACAGGCAACAGACATTTCTTGTGAGATAAGAATGACAAGATGGAAACTATGTCAACATTCACAGGATAATACTAGGAACAAATATACTAATATGTTGCATGTGATTGTCTCTGGGTGATGGAATCTGAGGTGATTTGACTTCTGTCTGTTTGTCAGTGGACTGAGATCCAGGACTGCTCCTGAGCAAGAATTACTCTTTCCTTTGAAGGTCCCAAGGGCTCAGGCAAGGTCTTGGGGCCCAGAAGACATGAGTACTGTCTGCCTAATGGGAGATCATGTGGCTAAGATTCCAGGAAGGATTGGCTTCCCGCAAGCTGCTCATTCAGATAGGAATCAGTAAGAAAATACTACCCACCAATGAGCTTGCTCAGTAAGTAACATTGGGTGTTGGATCTCCCTGAACAGTGTCTGAGAATATGGCTCTAGAGCAGCGGTTCTCAACCTGTAGGTCGCGACCCCTTTGGGGGTCGAACAACCCTTTCACAGGGGTCGCCTAAGACCATCGTAAAAAATATATATAATTACATATTGTTTTTGTGATTAATCAGTATGCTTTAATCATGTTCAATTTGTAGCAATGAAATTGTGGGTCACCACAATATGAGGAACTGTATTAAAGGGTCGTGGCTTTAGGAAGGTTGATAACCACTGCTCTAGAGCACCTCAGAGAAGCAGGCCATTGGATAAAGCCGGCATCCACTCTATTCTATCCATTGAGAGTTTGTCTCTCATGGCCAGACAGGGAAACAAAGCAACCACCTCAACAACTCTTTGAACACCAACTGACAAATGCATTTGCAGAGCATGCCCTGTGCTTCTCTGGGCACTTGAAGAAAAATGTGGAGGGAAATCCCTAGGTCCTTGCCCCCAATCAAGGAAGGCTTCAAGCGATCACTTTTGATCCACAGGCGTTTATTGATACCTAATGGGTGTCTACTCCTGCCCTGGGCACCTAGGCACAGAGCGACCAGACATGGTGGAAGTTTGGTCCCCAGATCTCCTGGCACCAGGTCATAAACTTGTGCAAAGGGGAAATAACAAGACATGTTAACCTGGATTATCTCTGATCCCAGAGATAAGACCTGGCACCATGGAGCCCCAGGGAAATGTGGAACTAGGCTGAGAGGGAGCATCAGGAGCCCCCCACCAGGTCAGGCATGAGACTGCCTCAGGGCTCCCATCTGTGTCCTTACTAATGAGGCTCCAGGGAGGTTCTGCTTCCTCTTCCCTCCAGGTTCCTTGACTCAGATGCTGCATTAATCACAAGGAAGGCCTCTGCCATTCCAGTTCCACCCACTTAGTAGGTAAAAGTTGGATTATTTGGAAGGTCTCTCTGAAAACCTGTTCCCCATCGCAGATGTGGGTCTCCACAGGGCGAAGGGAAATAATGGGTAGGGAGGTGGGTGGTAGCTGTTGTTTTGATTTTTGTTTTCTTGGTTCAGGGCTCCGTAAATAACATGCTTCAATTCATCCCACCTCCTCACCACCATTCCTTGCAAGACAACTTCCAGGTTTTATTGTCTCTTATTACCGCTAATCTCCATTCCCTTCCTTTCCCTCCACATAGTAGCCACTTCAAAATTGGCATGTATGCTTAAAGAATTTATGTCTTTGTATGTCTGTGTGTTTTATAGACACAGGAAGTGTTGTGTTAAAAGTCCCATTATGTTTCTTACTCTCTATGTTGACACTAATTTTTATGATCCACTCTCCTTGCTGTGTAAATACTCAAATCCCTGCTTGTTTTATCTTTTTACCAAACCATTCTCTCTACACACAAATTTTCTTAGTCTAAATTGAACCCTATCACTTTCTGCTTAAAGCATTTCAAAAACTTCCATTTACAATTAGAAAAAAAAAATTGGAAACCAGCCTATGAGGTCTCCTTTTTGGCTCCTACATACATCTCCAACCTCAACCAGTGTCCTTCTCTTTCTTCTGCTCCCCACACTTCAGCCACACTGGCTTTCATTCAGTTTGCTGAATTCACAAAACTCTTTCTTTCATCTCAGCACCTTTGCCTTCTCCCCCTCCCCCACCTCATCTCTAGGATGGGCTTTCTCTTTCTCAGCCTTCAAGCCTCTCCTAACTGTGAACATTGGTGCAGCCCTTCTGGAGAGACTTTGGCAATATTAGTCATCCTGGGCCAGGTTCCTTGGCAGCAGTGATTCCTGGGAAGTGGGACAGAGTTTAGTGAAGGAATGATCTCAGAAAAAGAAGATGGAGGGAGGTGAGCAGAGATGTGGACTCAGCACATTACCTTGAGCCTGGTCTTGAGAGGGGATCTGGAAGAGGAATTGTACCCATTGAGTGATTCCCATTTTAGGTAAGGAGCCAGGCTTATCTACCCAGTACCAGTCATTACTGGCCTCCCAGGGTAGTGGACTGGGAGCACCTACCCGCTCAGGACAGGGGAAGGGCCATCAGGAGCCATGAGCAGCCAACATCCACAGCAGCTGGGAGGGGGGATGGCTGAACCAGCCAGTGAAGTTGCATCCACTAGTAAAACCTAAGGTGTGCAGGGCCTTCCTGCTAGAAATTCATTCTTAGCAACATACTCCAGAGAAGCTACATTCATGTGCCCATGAAGGATACAAGAAAGTCCATTTCAGCATTGTTTATGACGGTGGAAAACTAGAAATAAGCTAAATGTCCTTCAACAGGAGAATAAAGTTATCATAGTAAATGCCTAGTAAAGCGGTAAAACTAATGGACTGCAGTATGTGTGGCAATGTGGACAAATCTCAAAGCATGATTTGTGTGGAAAAGAAAGTGTCAGGGTACATTCTGAATGATGCTATTGAAATCAAATTTCAAAAATGCAAAAACAACTCTAAATTAACTTGTGTGTACACAACTTTTGAGTAAAATTATAGAAACCTACTTAGGGACAAGCACCAAGTGGATGATAGTAGGTAGTTCTGGGGAAGGAAAATTGGGATGGAGTCAGGAGTTCAAAGGTCTCCCAACTGTCACCCTAATGTTCTATTTAAAGACACACAGGCAATGGCAGAATATAAGATTTAATAGGAACACAGGTCATCACAATTTATTCTACATAGATTTTATTCTTTTACATTTAATCCTGAATAGTCACACTTTAAAAATTACAGAAAATATTCACGTGGCCCTATGTACACCTTGAGTGATACTTCTTTTTGTTTTCCCTATACTATCGCTTTACTTTCAGATGATAGCAGAAGAAAGTACACAGATGTTCCATTTTCTCTGTTTAGACTCCATCACAGCACTTTGCCACATTTCATCATGTCACAGGAATTTGTTAGCCATGCTGTTCATATACAATGCAATTAACATCGCGTAAGGATATTTATGTCAGTGGGGAAATACTCATAAAAAAGGCTAATGTCCTTTAGGTGGAATTGACAGGATAAGGTATGGGAACCCTTATTCCAGGTGTCTCTTTGCTATCTACTCTAGCCAATATTTCCCTTGGTCCATTCCCACCCAGTGATGCTGATCAGAAGAACCAGATTCATGCTCTTAGACTCTGAGGGGTTATATTTTCACACAGTAGGCCTGCTCTCCCTCCTGTATCCCAGCCAAGGAAATGTTATTCAAAAAGTGATCAGAGGAGATTGGGCGCTTTGAGGGTGGTATGGCCTGAGACAGGAAGCATCTTTCAGATGCTCAAAACTCAGCCAGAAGGGAAGGGGGGGGGGGTGCGGTGAGGGGAAAGATCAACCAAAGGACTTGTATGAATGCATATCAGCATAGGTGATGGATGTGGACAACATGGGGGAAGGGAAAGGGGGAGGGCAGGATTGGGGAGATAAGGTGATATTGGTGGGGTAATGACACATTTGTAACATCTTATTCAATAAAGAAAAAAAATGATCAGTTCAAGATTGAGAATGAGAGGCCTATGTTATAGGTTCTCCTATGGTGATTCTTTTGCTCTTCGGACTTAGCAAAATTATATATATGAATATTCAAATATATAAGTGCATATTTAATTTTGCTAAGTACTTCTAGATGGTCCTCCTGGGTGCCTGTACTAGTTTACACTCCCATCATAGCCCATGATGTTCCCATTTGTCCCATAGCCTCACCAACACTTCCCATCATCACACTCTAATTTGTCTTGCAGATCGGTGTAAAGAGGGCCTCATTACTTCTCTGACTACAAGTACAATTCAACATCTCTGCCTATCTTACTACAAGTGCAATTGAATACCTCTTCATACCTTGTTAACGTTTTGGGTTTCCCTTTATGAAATTCCCTTTTCATATACTCTACCCATTTTTATGTGACAGACATTTCTTATAAAATGTAGATATTAAACCCAACAAGGGATTTCAGAGATCACTTGCAGGTTTTAAGATAAAGCTCCCATAAACATTTGTGCTCAGGTTTCTGAGTGGATGAAAGTTTCTATTTCTCTGGCATAAATGCCCCAGAGTGCAATTGCTGGGGTGTGTGGTAGTTGCATGTTGAATTTCATAAGAAACAACCAAAGTACTTTCCCCAGTGACTGTAATAGTCTACATTCCCACCAGCACTGTATGAGTGAGTTTTTCCTCATCCTCCCCAGCATCAAGTGTCATCACAGTCTTTTATTTCAGTTAGTCTCCTTGTGGTCTAAATAACCTTTTCCTAATGGCTTATGATGTTGAACTTTTCCAGTGCTCATGCGACATGTTATAGCCTCTTCAGTGAAGTGTCTGTTCATTTATTCTGTTTAATTCTCCAGTGAACCACCTGGGCCTGGATTCCCTTCCTTAGATGCTTTAACTACAAATTCAACTTCTTTCATAGACTAGTCAGGGCATCACTTTCTCTTGAGGAAGGTTGTATAGTTTGTTTCCTCCCAGGTATTGGTCCGTTTTGCCTAACTGGTTAGCGATATGCGCACAGCGTTTTTCTCTGTTTCTTGGTCAGTCTGGCTAGAAATCTGTTTGTTTTACCAGTATTTTTAGAGAAGCAGTTTTCTGGTTTGTTGAAGGCTTTTCAAATTCTTTGTTTTACTGATTTCTGCCATTATGTTTCCCCCTTTCCTTGTTTCTTCTAAGTCACTCTGTTGCTCTCTGTAATTTTCTATTTGGATACTTCAATCTCTCTTCCCAGCTGTAATGCTTTCCTTAGAAGTCTATTTAAAACAAAAACTCTGGCTTTTATGGCTGCTTTTGATATGCAGCTTTTCTTTATTGTTTTTTAGTTGGGAGTATTCCATAATTTCACTCATAATTTCTTTTGAACTCAGGGTTTGTATAGAATATACTTCACTTCAGCTTCTGCTGTATTTTCTAAACTGTCCAGATATTTGGTGATTTTAAAGCTATTCTTTATTATTAACTTCTTACCTTAGTGCATTAGGGTTAGAGAATATATAGGCATCATGCATTATGGTTCATGAACATATCAATGGAGAAAAAACATATATATCTTCTTTGGAATTTATTGAGACTTCCTATGTGGCATAGTATGTGGTAATGATTTATTTTGTTTAAAAGACTGGGTATTATCTGCTAGTCTGATATAATATGTCTAACAAAGCAAACAATAACTTCCATTTGTCAAATTTTCTTATTTTAAAAAATCCTTTATTGCTTCCCATTTAATAGGTCCTATTTCAGATGGCAGGTTTAAAATTAATGAATTCTATTTTGCATGACAAGATGTTTTCCCATAACTTAAAGTACATGCACTTAAACGTATCCCTGTGATTTATTACACATATCTCTATTTTCCTCAGCAAGACATGCTCTTTAATATGCCCTCCTGTGTATCATTCCTCTACCCTCATCAACTACACAGTGCTGACACTAATATTTTAGATTTTTTCCACTCCTTTTCTGTAATCTTTTAGTCAAGAATAAAATGAGCATGGGGCCACATGGCTCACTTCTGGGATTTTTGGTTCTGGCTTCACCCAGGACACCGACCCCTCATAGAATCTCCAATCTGTATCTAAGGAGAAAGGAGCTTAGCCCAAGGCCTTGTGGAGAATGAAATGAGGCTGACGCTTTGTCACGAGGCAGAGAAAATGGCCAATGAGCTCAACCACAGCCCATGCAGCAGACCTCTCCACTGTACAGGCACCCAGAGAGCACTTTCCAGGGAGGACCCCACTGAGTTTCTACAATAAACCTGTGAGCTTGACCCTAGGTCAGTGATGGCGAACCTATGACACGTGTGTCAGAGGTGACACGCGAACTCATTGGTTGATTTTTCTTTGTGACATGGCATTTAATTATATAAAATAAATATCAAAAATATAACTCTTGCCAAAGTTGGTTTGGCTCAGTGGATGGAGCATCGGCCTGTGGACTGAGGGGTCCCGGGTTCGATTCTGATCGGGGGCATGTGCCTGGGTTGCGGGCACATCCCCAGTGGGAGATGTGCAGCAGGCAGCTGATCGATGTTTCTCTCTCATCAATGTTTCTGACTCTATATCCTTCTCCCTTCTTCTCTGTGGAAAATCAATAAAATATATTAAAAAAAATTAAAAAATATAACTCTTTGTTTTACTATGATTGCAAATATCCGAAAATTTCTATATGTGGCATGGCACCAGTTAAGTTCGGGTTTTTCAAAATGCCGATATGCAGAGCTCAAAAGTTTCGCCATCACTGCCCTAGGTTCACCCTGTGGTAGAGGCACAAGCACTCAGAGACATGAAGTGCCCTGAAGACCCCCAGCAAGCAGGGGGCCGCGTGACCACTGTGCTGTGCAGGGACAGGTGCTCACCTGGTACATAGTTGGACCCACACCTGTTGGGTGGAACACATGTTCTGTCATAACACAGAGAGATGAGGGCGAAAGCATAGGCCCTGCTCAGGAAGGCGGGCAGCTGGTACTGCACCAGTGTGTCAAGCCGGTGTGCCTGGGGGGCTGCACCACACACCTATTTTTTTAGGAAAGCACGAGTGGATGGTGTGGGGCCGCTTGGCGGGTTGGCAGCTGGGGCCCAGGGCTGGGCTCACTGGCCTCCATGTTCTGCTCAGGATGCCCGCAATGGGAGGCCAGTCCTTGGCATCTGACCACCAGCTCTGAGTCCTGTGGAGGCAGAGTCCTGGCTTCCAGGAAGGGCAGGTGGAGAAGGGAGAACCCTTCTCGCTGGGAGTGTTAGGGGTCCTGAGGCCAAAACTCACCTCCATGATTCTCCAGCTCAGCACTGCCCACCTGACCCCCAGAAAGTTCTGGTTAATCAGCAGAGCAGTTGGGGCTCCCAGTGGGGGCTGCACATTAGCTTCCGGGTAGTGAGCACTTTTGTACTTAAGAAGGTTTCTCTTTGTGTTTCCAGGGTGGGTTTCTGTACTAAACTGAAAGGTGAACAGAAAAGCAGGTGGGCCCTCCTGTGCTTGGCATCTGCAGGGTCGCAGGCAGGGCTGGAAGGTGGAGTGAGAATTTCTGGAGATGCATATGGGGAAGTGCTAGATGCGGAAGGACCCTGGGCTGCCAGCTGGAAGAACTTCATTCCACACCACACCTAGAGGAGGACCCGCAGAATGTTCTCCTGCTGCTTCACCCTGCAAACCAGGTGGCTTATGCCCCCAAGCACTGGCTTTTGGATTTTGGACTCCACGCCCTTGTCCTGGTTTTCTTGGGTGAAAACAACACCTTCTTTTTCTTCTCCTTGGTGAATACTGTCATGCACATGGTGGGTGTTGCTTTGGCCTGGCCACTGCTGACCTGGAGTGACTGGAAGGTGCACTTGAGGGTGTTGTTGGATGCAGGCAGGTCTTTCTTCTTCGAGTCTTTCTCCCTGTCTGTGGGCTGGACAGCCGTCCAGTAATCCACCTGCCGCTCCATCAGCTTGGCGCCATCGCCCTGGCTGGGGGAGGACAAACCCCACTCACTGACAAGATGAATGGGATGACAAGGCATCATTGGTGAACAGAGGTAGGGACAAAGGGGAGGATAAAAGCACGCTGCAGCCCAAGGGGTCCATCATCTGAGTCTCCCGACGTGTCTGAGGACTGTTGCACTGTCCCAACTTTCACCTGCCACCCTGAAAAGAATGAACTATAAGCAATCCTCATTGGGTGTCTTCTGCTTGTAGGAGACCAAGGCTTCCTCGATGGGAAGCTGAGAGGAACAGTTGTTCCCGTGATGTACTGCGTGATTCTCGTCATGATGTCCAGTGTGTCTTGTATGGCGCTCTGGGCCTCCAGATTATGGAACAGGTCCCATCAGGCCAGGTCCTGGGAGAAGCTGTTGTAACGGTAATGCATGGAGCCCAGGTACCTGGCCACAACGTTGGAACCCAGCGGGATGACCAGGAAGTGCACATCGCCCAGCCAGCCGAGCATCTTGTAGGAGAGCAGCTCCAGGAAGACTCAGAGCACAGCGCTCAAGTAGTGCTGTGCCCCTTCCACCAGCATCTTCAGCGGCTTAAGGGCCTGGGAATTATCGTTACAGTATCTCTGTATCCACCAGATGATGGAGCTGAAGGCCACCGGACGTCAGCCATGAAGCAGGTGCACAACACAGGCAGCATGTGCCCCTACAGGGTGTCCGAGGGGAACTGCTCCTGCCAATCAGAGGTTTGACCAGGATGATGTTCTCTGGCAGCTGATCATCAGAGATGAGTATGCGGTTCAGCTGGTTGTACGTGGTCTTCCTGGGGATCTGCAGCTGGCTCCCTGGGTCTGGACATGCTCATTGTCTGGGCTCTTGGCTCACTTGTTCTATGGCTGTGCCGTCTGCCGCCCCTTCAGGAACCTGCCCAGCCATGGTGGCGGGAATGCTTCCCCTTGGCCTTGGTGGAGGGCATGAGAGACTCAGTCTTGGTGATGCGCCTAGTGAGCAGCATCTTCTTGGTGAGCATGTCCAGGGCTGAGGTCTCTGCCTCCGGGCTGTCCGTGGGCGGTGCTGGGTGCTCCCCTGGGTGGGCATGCTCTGGGGCTCTAAGTGGGAGACACTGTCCCTTGGCTATTGCTGACTGAGCTTGGTCTTTTTGGGCACTTCAGCTGGACTAGGAGGCTCCTTTGTTTTGCTTTGTTTGTTTTGTTAACCCTCACCAGAGGTTATTTTTCCACTGAATTTTTAGAGAAACTTGAAGGGACGGGGAGAGACAGAAAGGGAGAGAGGCATGGATGTGAGAGAGACACATGGATTGCTTGCCTCCTGCATGTGCCATGGCCAGGGCTGGGGATCAAGCCTGTAATCAACACAGTTGTGCCCGTGACCAGATTTGAACCCGGGAACGTTTACTCCGTGCGCCAACACACTAGCCCTCTGCGGAACCAGCTAAAACTCTGAAGCTGCTCCTGGCTCTGGGCACCATGGATGTTCCCCATGTCCATTTCTGAACTGAAAGGTGACAGGCCTTCGCAGTATGGCCTGAGCTTGGGTTTGGTGATGCTGAGAAGGCTGTCATCTTCTTCCCTGTCGGGGCTACTGTCACTGGTTCTCCAGCATGTTAGACAGAAGGTGCGGGGCCTCCTCTACTTGGGGACATGATCTGCAGGGTCCTGCTCACGGTCCAGGGCCTCCTCCGACACTTAGGCCCTGCTCAGCCAAGCCACTACATTCTGCTTGTCATAGACCTTCTTGTGACTTTCAATAGTCACTGCTTCCTGATCCAGTTCCTATCCATGGGTGGCATCTTCACAGGCCACCTGCTCAGTGAAGCTCTCATACTCCTTTTTAGAGTAGTGATTTGTAGACTTGGTCTTGGGCCGGCCTACATGGCGCTGTCCACACGGTGAGTGGACTGGCTAGACATGGAGGAGGCCCAGATTCAGGCGACTTTGGGGGAGGGGGTGCTGTGGGCCGCCGAGTCTGAAATAATGTCTCTGGGCTGTTTGATGCCTGAGGGCTCACGTGTTTTCTTGCACTTTGGCCATAATTGCAGGCTCCTCTTGGCTCCAGGCCCTGTGGATGCTTCCGTCTGTGTCTGTGAGCTGGAGTGTGCCAACCCTTCAAAGAAGAGTCTGAACTTGGGCTTGTGGGTGCTGAGGGTGCTGTTCTCATCCTCCATGTCTGGGCCACTGTGCCTGGGGTTTCGCAGTGTGTTAAATAGAAGGTCCATGTCCCACTCCAACTCTGGGACATGCTCTGCTGTGTCCTGCTCGAGTCCACAGCCTCCTCCAACACTTTGAACTTTCCCAGCCACGCCACCACTTTTTCCTTGATATTTTGTGGCCTGGTAATGCACATCTTTCCTAATATCCATGGCCCCTACTTCTTGAGCATCCCCATGTCAATGCCCTTCTCAGCCAGGTTCGGCCCATACGTG
Source organism: Myotis nattereri (assembly GCF_964212035.1). Taxonomy (NCBI): domain Eukaryota; kingdom Metazoa; phylum Chordata; class Mammalia; order Chiroptera; family Vespertilionidae; genus Myotis; species Myotis nattereri. The sequence continues at coordinate 8,509,849 of NC_138091.1, read as the reverse complement.
GCATAGTTGCTGGCCTGTTGCTCAGAGTAGAAGCTCTGATGCACCCCCTCGGAGTAATTAACCCTTGACTTAGCCTTGCATCTGTCCTGTATGGCACTGTCCTTCCAGTGGATGGGCTGGTTGGACAGGGAGCAATCCAGATCTCGGCCACTTTAGCAGAAGCCTCCTCGGCCACTTTGTCCACCCTTGAGGGTTCGCTGCCTGACCTTGGCCATGCGGATGGCTCCCACAGGGAGTGTCTTCTAGCTCCAGATGGTCTGGTTCTTAAAGCACTTCCTCCAGTGCAACCGGGCCTGTAGCTTGTTGCCTTCTCACAGAGGAAGTGGGGGTCCTGCAGTGAGGTCAACCCCAGGACTGTCTCCAGTTGTTCACTGGGGAACAGCATACTCCCGTAGGATGTATTGGAGCCCTGCATCTTCACAGTGATCACCATCGATATGAGGTTGGAGTACTGCATCTTCATGGCGATCACCATGGAGATGAGGTCCTTCTCCAACTCTTTGAACACCACCATCTTCATTAAGGTCAGGTTGCACAACCTGGGCACGAATCTGAGGCTGGGGTTGTCCAACTCCTGGGTAGCAAACCGGTTCTTGGGCATTGGTGTTGAACCTGGGCACAGGGATGGGGGAGTGGGAGGTGTAGAGACCAGGACTGTGGGCAGCAAGGTAGCTGCATCTGCTTACAACATACAGGTCCTGCTGCATTCTGGCGTTATGGTTTCTCTTCCTGTGTTGGGACAGAGGAGGGACATTCCCTCAGGGGCAGTTTATGAACTGCCAGGTGGGTTGGGGCTTTAGTTCAGACCAATACCCTAAGTCCATAATTGGCAAACTGTGGCTCGCGAGCCACATGCGGCTCTTTGGCCCCTTGACTGTGGCTCTTCCTAAGCCTTAGGAGTACCCTAATAAAGTTAATAACAATGTAGTTACCTATATAATTTAAGTTTAAAAAATTTGGCTCTCAAAAGAAATTTCAATCGTTGTGCTGTTATATTTGGCTCTGTTGACTAATGAGTTTGTCGACCACTGCCCTAAGCACTCAGTGACTGATGTCAGGAGGTGGGGCACAAGTGATCCAAGAACTGTGTGTGTGAAAAGGAACCACATGCTCACTGACTAGCTCAGGGAAGCCCTGTGTGTTGCTCTTGCAAACTCAGAGACCTAAAGTTATCAAAAAGAATGTTCTGAAATGAAAACTTTCAAACTAAAAGCAGTTTATGGCGGGTAGTCATGTCCTAGGCTGGCATCTTCCCTGACAAAGGTCAATCTTTACCTTCACTGAGCCTGTCTATTGCCTTTTGGCATCTACAATACATTATAATTTGGAATGTCAAAGGAATTTCCCTAGTTCCAGGCCCCTCAACTCATAGGCAATGCTCTGCGGAGACCAAAAATCCCCTCATTCTTACTGAGTTCATTGTTGACTTGTAACTATCCTATATCCACCATGTAAAAGAAGTATCTCTGTGTCATTTTACTTTTTATCCAGTCACAGAGAATTCGCCGCTTTGATTTCTCTGAAACCCTAATGCATCACCACTGGGTTTCCTGTTACCACCATATATCTCCTATTCTGATTGTAATGTATAAAATAAGGTGCAAAACTGCCAGAGAGAATATCTCAATCCGCTGAGATTTTCATCCTGCCAGTTATTGACAGTGGGACTTAAATAAACGACCAAAATTCTTGACAAGTTTGAATGTTTCATACTTTGACATTTACTTGACGTAGTGGGTCAGGATTCCAAAAGAGCTCACCCAGGACCAACCCGTGGACATGGTGTCGGGATTCAACAAAGGACCCATTGAACTGCTGGTTCCCCACCCATTGGGTGAACCTGGGTGAGTTGTATCTTAAATCCATGACTTTTCCCTTGTTGGTGGTAGAGGGTGAGATTTATTTCAGCTGTATTTTTAAATATTCCAGATAGAACTAAGATTAAGGGTTGGTTGAACTTAGGTTAAGACAAGACAGTAGGAAAAAAACATTGGTGGCTGTTGTTAAACTGTGGCTTTCCAATCGGAATTGCTTTCTGAGAATCATTGCAAAAAAAAAAAAAACAAAACAAAAACCCAAACATTATCATTTAAATTAGAGTTGAACTAAATCAGCTCCAAAAATACAGTGTCATATTCGCCCTCAGGTCCGAGTATTAGGTATTCTTAGGGGACTAAGTATCTCTGTGGATGTGTGATGTCATTGCTCATGATGTGCAGGAGCCCCAAAGCAAAATTTCAACACAATTGCAATTAAAGTGACTGGTTCTGGTGGGGGAGCACCCATAAGGTTTGGTCAACCGGTCCCTGACCCTCTGGTTGTTTGAGACAGCAGGGAGATCAACCGAGGCACATCAGAGGTTTGAATGTGATTTGAGGGGTGAGTGCCTCATGGAGCTCAACCGATAAGCAACACAGGTTGACCAACTACATTATATAACAACCCTAGAAAATTTGCTCCGATTCTGCAGATATCAGAAAGAAAAGAAAAACCACATACACATACACACAACTACAAAACAACAACAACAAAACACACATAAAATTAACATGGGAAGTGGTGCCTCCAAGTCCAGGAGATGCCCGATCCCAGCCCTCACTAATATTCCTGATAGGAAGCTTTTACTTACACGTGCTTTACAGAATTGGGAAGATTTAATTAGAAAATATCCTCCAAAAATTGGCCAAAGTGCAGTTTTATTTGTGTGCCTAAATTAATTTTTGGCATGCAATAAAAATTAGGAAAATGGCAGGTCTAACATTAAACTGAATGAATGAATGGAAGCATATCTTGATTTGGAAATCAGGAGATTTTCAGAAGCACATATAAATTCCATTAAAAACAATTCAGGAATTAGAAATTGTATAGACTGTCTCTGAACTCTTCTGAAGGTAATAATTGCCAACACCCCATTCTTCCACCTTCTCTAGTTCCCCCACTCTATTCTGCACCCTTTTCCATCCTTCTTCCTTTCCCTTCAGTCCCCTCCACTATCACTTCCTACTGACTTAAGAGAAAATGAGAATAGGAATTCTAACAACTCCCTTTGGAGAAAAGCTTGTCTCAGCAAGAGAGGAACCAGCAAATGTTCCTGATTTTCTCAATGACCCTGATGGGTTCACAAAGGCATTTAACTCTTAGAATATGTAATCCTGGATATTCTAACTGATTCCAATTAATATAGCTAATGGTTTTTGTCAGCAAATGCAACACATATTCTAAATAAGGCTTTCAAGAAAATTCCTGTAGAGAAATCTGTTCACTGAAATGGGATGTAGAAAACCAATAACAAACAAACCACACACACACACACACACACACACACACACACACACACACATATAGGGTTGATCCATGGGTGTTTCCCTTCTCACTGATAGTTTGGGAGCAGGTGAAATTATCATAGAAAGAGAAGCCACTAAGACCCCTGTAGACACTGGGGCTACTCTATTTATTCCTAACCACAGCCAACTAATTATCTTCTCCTTCAGAGTAAAGCATCTGTGCAAATGGCAGGAATATTTAACCAATGTGTGTTTTTAATCAAAACCTGTTTCCAACTAGGGAATGTTATAGCAATATTAGCAAATATCTATCTTTGCTAATAAAATATGCCCCAAATCAGCTGATTGGGAGAGGTGTTTAGTTTGCTTATTTGTTTGTTTTATGAAATCAGTGATACCCACACATGCTTTTTCCAGAAGGGTAATATGTATTTAGAAATAAATGAACAAGATACTGAGCCCAACAGAGCCTGAGATGAACCCAGCGGTGTGTCCTCAAAGTAGGGGTTCTAGCTGCACCCAGGTTTCCTCGGAGGCTCTGGAAAAAGATCTGCTGGTGACATCATGCACAGACATGGAGAGGCATGGGGGAGATGGTGAGCATTCAGCAGGTAAATGAGCCTTAGGCCAGTATTTGACTGAAAAGGAGCCCAGAGTTGGAACCACAGGCATGCACCTCTGTCCAGTGCCCACCCAGGGTGGAGGGAGCTGGGCCCCTTTGTTGTGAGGTCAGGCTTATGCAGTTCTGAACCCAACTCTCAATGGAAAATTGGGAAATTGAGTGGCAGATATCACCCAATGTCCATGACATTCAGAGCCCAGAGTTCAGGAATGTTCAGACTTTCCAGGCCAAGGCTCCAACCTCTCCAACAGAGTTGGTCTGGACATTAGAAATCCTGACATACTGGGAAGCTCCAGCATGTTCCTCCGTATCTATTGCTCAGGGGGCGCTTTGTTCTGGGACCCAGAAAGAGCACTAGCTCTCGTGTTTTTTTTTTTACTAAGAGAAATATTTGTATTATTTTATTTTATTATGGTTTAAAGTATAACATATGTTTCCATTTTTCCCCTAGACCCCTCCCCAGCCACCCCCACCTGCAGCACATGCCCCTACCCCCTTAATGACTGTGTCCATTGATTATGCTTATTTGCATGCATTCAAGACCTTTGCTTGGTCTCTTACTCTCTCCCCCACTCTCCCCTGCCTTCCTGCTGAGGTTTGAGGGTCTGTTTGATGCTTCTCTGTCTCTGCATCGATTTTTGTTCATCAGTTTATGTTATTCATTATATTCCACAAATGAATGAGACCATGTGATATTTATTTTTTTCTGCCTGGCTTATTTCACTTAGCATAATTCTCTCCATGTCCATGCAAGCTGTTGTGACTGGTAAGACTTCTTTCTTTTTTACAGCAGCATAGTATTCCATTATGCAGATGTACCACAGGTTTTTTCCACTCAGCTGCTGTTGGGCACTTACGCTGATGGGAATTTAGGCTGTTTCCAAATCTTAGCTATTGTGCTGCTATGAACACAGGGATGCATATATCCTTTTTGATTGGTGTTTCTGCTTTCTTGGGATATATTCCAGAAGTGGAATTACTGGGTCAAATGGGAGTTTCATTTTTAATTTTTCAAAGAAGCTCCAGACTGTTTTCCACAATGCCTGCTCCAGTCTATGTTCCCACCAGCAGTGCACAAGGGTTCCTTTTTCTCCACATAATCACCAGCATTTGTCCTTTCTTCATTTGTGCATGATAGCCATTCTGACAAGTGTGAGACGGTATCCCATTGTGTTTTGAAAAAATATATTTTTATTGATTTCAGAGAGAGAGAGAAAAACATCAATGATGAGAGAATCATTGATTAGCTGCCTCCTTCATGCCTCTATCGGGGATCAATTCCCAAAACTGGGCATGTGCCCTTGACCGGAATCGAAGCCGCGACTTTTCATTCCTCAGGCCAACACTCTATCCACTGACTAAACCGGCCAGGGCCCTCGTTTTGGTTTTCATTTGCACCTCTCACATGATTATTGACTAAAACCATGTTTTCACAAGGGCATGAGACCTATGAAAACAGAACTTTTTTTCTTGTGACTAATAAAAAGAATTTTATTCAACTCACTGAAGTCACATGTCCACTTACAACCATCATCACTCTGGCCAGGTCAGTGAGCTGTGCTGATAACTCCACTCTGGGGCCTTGACCCAAACTCCCCAGACCACCTGGATATGGAAATTGGAGCTGTTAGAAAGGGGGAAATGGAAGTCATATCCCCCACAAGCCATTGTCAAATAAAATGTCAACTTCTGGTTTCCACTCTGACATATGACCTTGTAAGTTCTTACTCTCATCCTTACAATAAGAAAAAAGATGAATAATCCAAAAAATCAGGAAGTCTTTTCAGTTCCACAGGATCATTGAAGTCATATGGCTATGAAATTAATCCTTGCCTCTGCAAACTACTGTATTCAGGCTTTGTTAACACAATTCAACCTAGCACTAGCATATGTGTGTGTGCGCGCACACAATCTCTCTCTCTCTCTCTGTCTCTCTCTGTCTCTCTCTCTCTCTCTCTCTCTCTCTCTCTCTCTCTCTCACACACACACACACACACACACACACACACACACACACAATCAAATGACTCTGGGTGGAATTAAAAGAAAATCAGACACCGAGGAGGTGACAATAGGAAGAAAAAGAGGTTGTAGGCACTTTTGCCTTGTGGCATTCCTCCTACTACTTTATAGCTACTTCCTTCATGAGCGTAAATAACGCTAAGAAGCACACACTGCAATAATCCATTGTGTAGGCAGAGAAGAGACAGGATCTAACAGGCACAATGACTTATGCAGGATCAAGAAGAGGTAAGAATGAGGGGTTGAGTCTGAGCCCTGGTCTGTCTCCTCAAACCTAGTACCCTGGCTGCAGCTAAACCTTGTGGAGAGGGTGTGTTCGTGTCACTGTGTATAATGTTGGTATTCCATGGAGAAGGTAGGTGAGCAGTCAGCAGCCCACAGGACTATCTATAGCTGTTATTAGGTGAGGGGAGTCATCAGGGAGGCAATTCCAGGAAGTGAGGTCACTTCCTAATAGAACTTGGAACCCCCGTAACCAGGCACCCACTTTCTAGCAACTGCCCAACTGCCACTCACTTGGCAAGAGACAGTTGACAGTTCAACATGTTCTCTTGTTGTGTTCCCAGTTGTGGGGGCTCTGGTTCCCGGAGACCCTGCAGGGAGCGTTGTTCCAGACTCTGTAGACGGTTCACCACTCGTGCCCGACATCTCTGGCCGTTTTCAAGAAGATCCCCTCAGGTAAGTGAAGGTGGCCTGGGTCAGACCCATTCATGCCAGGCCAGCCTCCTCTGTGGGCCATCCCTGTGTAGCCCACATCCCCCCTCTTCATGTGGTGGATAGGGGGTCCTGCAGGGAGAACCGCGGGAGTGTTTGGAGCAGTGGATAACCTCGAGGTCCTGCTGTGATCACACCCCAGGGTAGGGCAGGCAGGTGGAGATGGGGCTCTAGAGGGGTCCCTTATCTATGCCAATGGGAGTCCTAGGCCCTCAGGCTGTCATGCCTTTTCCTTGCCAGTAGAGGTCTCAGCAGATCACATTCTGTGTGTCTGGAGTGGAGAGCCCCAAGTTTTAGAGAAGCAGCAAAACAGGGCTCTGAGGTTTTCCCCTGGTGACTGGAAACTGTCTTGATAGAGCTCTGCACAGGAGAGGGGACCGGAGCCGACAGATGGGGTCTTCAATTCCACGCCCTTGCAGGCGGCACAGACACCTGAGATATCCTCAAGCCTGAAGCACCGCCGCAGGGTGAGTGTAGGTTCCCAATTGACCCAAACTCCAGGACCCCAGGGAGTCAACAGGACTCAGGTTCCAGAAGGCACCCTGCTGCTCCCCTGAGATCCCTCCTAGTTTCCAGTTTCCAAAGGAATCTGGGTCCTCGTCTCCTCCATGTCAGGAGCTGCGGCATCCCAGGGCTGCACATTGTATGGGGACCGCGACTGCTTATCACAGAGATCCACGTCTTTTTTCTGTGGGACCTGGACTTAAAACCTTCCATTGCCATGGCGACGGTGCCACCCTAAACATACCACATGTCCTGACATCCAAATCCTCCCCCCCAGGAAAAGCCTCTGTGTGCTCATCATACATTGGGATGTTCTGTCAGAAATCGCACGGGTGACACTGTTAATACAAGCATGTGCTGTTTGTCCTCTGCGAAGAGAATGGCCTAAGATACTAATGTGCTTCATATTCCTCACCTGCAATTCTACTTTTCCTGCCAAGAACCTTTTCTCTTATTAATGTGAAAAACTTTCAGAGCTCTGAAAAATTTGTGTGTGTTTATTTGATCCCAAGTGTCAACAATTGTGAGCGAGAAAAATCTCAATGGGTTGAGAGAATGCTCCTGAGAATGACAATTTTGCACCTTATTTTATACAATACAAGCAAAAGTGCAGACTTATGTGGGTTGCATGAAATCCATGGGTGATAGATTAGGGAGACAGGAGAAAGCAAATTGGAGACACTTCTGTGATTGGATAAAGGATAAAATGATAGGCACATATTTTTTTTACAATGGTGGATGTAAGATAGTTTCAAGTCAACAATGAACTCAATAGCAACGAAGGGATCTCTGATCTCCGCAGAGCACAGAACAGTGCCTGAGCATGAGGTGTCCAAAATAAGGAAAATCCAATGATATGTTATCATAGAGGCAAAAAGGCAGTACACACACTCAGTTAAGGTAAAGATTGACCTTTGTCAGGGAAGATGCCAGACAAGGATCTGACGACCCATCATGAGCTCCTGTTAGTGTTTTAATTTCAGACCATCCTTTGTAGTTACTTAAGGTCTCTGAGTTTGCAAGGCTGCCTTGCAGGACTTCCCTGAGCTAGTCAGGTCAGCATGGGGCCCCTTTTTCATTCACACATCCTCCTTTTATTCAAAAATCAATACAAATTATGCATTGATGATGAGTGTTAGTGTTATGTCTTCCTGAACAATGGACCATTCGGGATAAGGTAAGACTATAACCTTAAATGGCATTCAAAGTGGAATTTTTGTTATTAATCAAAATAAAAAGGCAGGTGCATGGGAGGCCATGAGATCCTATGTGTTCTTGTTAAAAAATATTCTGTATCAATTTTATATTTTGAGCTAACATGAGCAGAGTCCGTTTGCTGCTTGTCTTAAGTTTTGGTATTTTGCATCTAGTATAACATTTACATACCAGGGACAAAAGCAACAACATTAAAGCAGGAACACTGCTTAGGAATAGAAAATGTCTACTACTAGACAAGAAAGTGACTAAGGAAAATAAGCATCCCAGCCAACCAAAAACCCTTTGCATGTATTTTCATAATTGTTTATTAAGCTAATTATATGTTTCCTTCTTCATCCACTGTTCCTTGTACTTATGCTATGTTTGACCTGAAGAATTAAGACTCTCTACTGTTTCCTTACCGTACTGATCATTAGAATGTACTTGTCTAGTAGGTGGGAAAACTTAGCAGATATCGAAATTCAACTCCTCATAAGTAATAAGATGTGTAATAAAAATATAAAAATCAGTTGGTGTACATATAATCAATAACAGTTAGGAGATAGAAGAAGAAGGTTTGAGCAGCAGTAGTCTGTCAGCATCCAGGCCTTGTTGACTTCTTGGGAAAGCTGTCAGCCCCCACGCCCAGTGGTTTCTCATCCTTGAAAAGTCTTCAGTCTCCTTGGTGGATGGAGGGTAGTGTCATTTATGCTTAGACCTCTAATAAGGTAACATCCTTTTTAACACATTGGAGAGAGTCTTTAATTAATGTGTTTCAATAAACAAAATCTCCAGGTTGTAAGTTTTGGTCCTTGAAGTCTTTGTCTCTTGGGATTACTGTGAAATGAATGTCACTAATGTATCATTGCCTGTAACCTTCCTAGTGAGTCATGGATAGTAATGCAGAATTTCTGCTTTTAGTTTTCCTTATATTTGAAAAACAAAATGATTTAAAAATCAGCAGTATTTTAAACAGAGTCATAACAATAATAAGCATCTTCTCTTCATTTAGTTCCCTACCCATTTTGTTGTTTATCCTGGTTATTTGCTAGTATTTTCGTGAATTCAGTCATTCCTTAGAGTTCTATACTTCTTCATTCAGTTCAGAGATGTGACCTGCGTAGAAAACTGTTACTTAGAGTAAGTCAAGCCCTGACCAGTTTGGCTCAGTGGGTGGAGCTTAGACCTGAGGATTCAGGGGTCCCAGGTTCAATTCAGGTCAAGGGCATGTACCTTGGTTGCAGGCACATTTGCAGTAGGGATTGTGCCAGAGGCAGCTGATCGATGTTTCTCTCTCATCAATAAAATATATGAAAAGAATAAAAAAATAGAGTAAGTCAAGAGTCCTTTTCATGAATTTTTCTAAAGATGTAACATATTTGAAAATGCAGTAAAGTAAAACAATATCTATGAACGAGAAAACAAAGTGGTATGGTTATAGTTTTGATTGCAATGCAATTGATGAAAAACTGCCTTTTTGGTAAAATATAACATTTCAAGGCAATAATTTTTGGATAACAACAATTACTGTAAAATTACAGAGAACGATATGAAAATATATAAGTATATGTATATATTTGGATTCAATACATAATTTCAATATAAAAGGAACAGATAGCATATAAGATTTTAAAACATTGTCCATGGCTTCTTATATTGAGAATTGGATATAATTCATAAACTTCCAATGTTTGTGCCACAAATACCCTGAGTCGAACTGCCAGACACCCTCACAGGGAACCATCCTCTTGGCTGGCCTGGTGTCGCTGACACCAAGACCACTGTTACACCAGAGTGTTTCCTATTTGAAATTTTCTTGAATCTTTCTACGTTCCTTCCTAGGTTGAAATCTTTAGAACATCCATTTTAATAAAAATATGGGTACACAAATAGCACAGTTATTTATATTTTTTAATTTTTTAAAGCTTCTCAGGTAATTTCAAGCATATTAAGTAGTCCTAAATTAGTTAAAAATGTTTCTCTAATAAGGAGAGAGAATAAATCCTCGAGGTACTCCAGGGCCCATTGGAATTGACTCAAAGTCATCTCCTGTTTTAAAAGTGTCTTACAATAGAAACTTTGGGAAGGTTGCAAATACACTTGTGCAAAAGATTATGCCATGGACTTTTTGTAAATCTATGTAAAGCAAACACAGACTTAGGGTACCTAACTCTAAAAGATATTCATCATACTTGCAAACAATTGTAATATTAAGTATTTTGTCCAGACTACAGAATTCTCCTTAATTTACATAAGCATTTAATCTTTGTAGGCCAATAAAAGATTATATCTTAGTAATGTCATATGGAGGCTGACAATTCACCACACATAACACACAGATGAACACATATCACACAAAGACTATACACACAATTTGAATTATATTTTTGGTAGAGAAATAAAAGAATATTTTTATATAAAACTTTCACAAAATTGTATAGCCTATACCCCCTTTTACAAACCTTTCCTCACCTTTTACAAACCTTCTTACCCATTCAGAAATAACTATCCTTAGACAAACTTACATCTGCCCTTTTCCTTCAAATATGACTCTCTATACCTCAAGCCTTCTATTGTCATAACTGTATAATTTCTTCCAACTTAACTGGAACTTTTAACTGTTAGGAGCATTAATTTCCAATCATAAGCACACAAGTGAACAAACAGCATTCCTTAGATTGACGTTGATGAACATATTTTAATCAAACTCTTACTTTGAAAAAACACACCTTCAGCAAAGCAAAAAACATTACATCAACAGCTCCAAATCCATTGTACAGACCTTCTGCAATTAAAAAACCCCAAAAGCAGTGAACTTCAGACTTGTCAAGCAATCAATTTGTCAGTATTGACGTTATTTCAAAATGTGTAGATATTTAATAACTTTCATTAAAACTTACTAAGTTAGAAAGATATAGTGGAAAAAGCTAAAGAGATTTGTGTAGGTGGGTAAGGTATTGTTTTTTCTATTGGTATAAGTCATATCTTCCAGGGATTTGTATTTTTATAAATGGCCTAGACAAGACGTCTTGGTGAACTCAGGTATTTTCACTTCAAGGGTTCTGGGACTTTGGTTGCATGAAGCCAATTACCTGTAAGACTCCAAAATGAATAGGGGAGGTTTGGGGAAGGGAGAAGGACTTTGTGGGCTTTGAATTGTTTCTGGAGCAAAACCTATGGCACCTTGAAAACTTCATTTGTAAAACAAGGATAGTCATTTTCAATACCTCAGGAACTGGGTTGCCCCTCCCCGCCCCCCCAAATGTTAGCAAGGGATTGACAAATTCATTCACCCAGTTTTGGATGGTTTCTTTCTATTTGGGAATATTTTTCTAGTTTCCAGAAAGCTCACAACTCTGAGAGGTATAAAGACTTTCAGGTATATGAAACCGCCATCTGTCTCCCCTGGGAATGGAAACACAGGTCCCAGGTACAAGATAGTCTTAAAGTTAATGGTGCCAAAGCCTCTCTGTTACCCACTTTATATTGCAACCAGGTAATTGGTGTAACAAAAGAAGATTGGCTTCTTGTTTGAGGCACTCAGGGTCAAGTTACTCCCATTTGGTGAATATGTACCCCAAAAGAGAATTCTCACTTCACTGTGGGCTGGCCCCCCATCTTTAGGCAGACATATGAGAAAGCCTAGTGTTAGAGCCATGTCTGCATGTCTCTGGGCTGTTTGGGGCCATTCTGAGTAGGGTGGGTACCCTGTTCAGCCATCTCTCAGGGTCTTGTGGAAGATAATACTGAAGAAGAGATGATTAGCAAACATTCGGTCAGTCTCAAGCTTAGTTTCCTCCTGGAAGGTTCCTTTAAAATCATTACTTTCCCTTTTGGTTCAGTATCTGGTTCATTTATTCTAAGTATATATGTTACTATTCTGGAGAAAGCATATGTCAGCATCACTGATTTCATTAAACAGTAAAAAAAAAAAAACCCCACTCACTAAACAGGGGAATTGGGGAAGATTTGATAAGCAAACCATATATATTCTCATAATATTCCCTAGTTGGAAGGAAACAGGTTTTGATTAAAAAACAGACATTTGTAGGAAAGCTTTATTCCGATGGTGAAAGCAATTAATTGGTTGTGGTTAAAAACAAATAAAATAGCCTCAATATATACAGGGTACTTAGTGGCTTCTCCCCCTCCCCCTTTTTTAAAATAGATTTTTTTTATTGATTTCAGAGAGGAAGGGAAAGGGAGAGAGATAGAAACATCAATGATGAGAGAGAATCTCCAATTGGCTGCCTTCTGCACGCCCCCTAATGGGGATCAAGCCCATGGGCATGTGCTCTTGACCAGAATCAAACCTGGGACCCTTCAGTCTGCAGGCAACACTCTATCTCCTTAGCCAAACTGGCTAGGGCAATGGCTTCCCTTTTAATGATCATTTAAAATTCTCCCAAAGTATCACTGGGAAGGAAAAACAAGCTTGGAGCAGCCCTAGGCATGTTTCTGTTTGTATCCTTTTTCTAAATCCTGTTTCAGTTTCCTATATCCCTAAAGTGTGGAGGCTTCTCTATAGGAGTTTTCTATAAACCTTATTTAGTAATTCTCTTGCTTTTGCTCCCAGTAACCAGGAGTATATTAATTGCAATAGGTTAAAATAGCCAGGATTACATGTTCCATCAGTTAAATTTCTCTGTGAACCAATCAGGGCCATAGAGAAAATGGAGGATGATTGCTGATTCCTCTCTGGCTGAGAGCAGCTTTTCTCCAAAGGGAGTTGGCAGAATTCCTCATCTCATTTTCCCTTAAGTCAGTAGGGAGGGGCAGTGGAGGGGACAGAAGGGGAAGAAAGAAGGGAAGGGAAGGAACACATCTGGACAAGGAAGCTCAGAGAGCAAAAGATATAGGGGACGTGCTATAGAAGGGGGAGGATGGGGTGTTAGCATGTATTAGCTTCAGGAGAGTTGGAAGGTAATCTCTGAAATTTCTTGTTCATTTATTTTTTAAAGAGAATTTCCCTGTGCTTCTCCTGAGAAGTTTCTAATTTCCAAATCAAGATGTGCATCCTATGCACTCAATCAGTTCAATTTTCAGGCCGCCATTGTTATAGTTATTTGTTTCTTTTGTTTTATTTTGCCTGTGAAAAATTAATTTAGGCACCCAAAGAAAACTGTATATTGGCCATTTCTCAGTTGATATTTTGTAGTTAAATCTTCCTACATTTACACTTCTGTAAAGCACTTGCAAGTCAAGGCTTCCTATCAGGAATATTAATGAGGGCTGGGGACTGGGAGTTCCCAGCCATGGAGGCACAACTTCCCATGTTAATTATAGGTGTGCTTGTTGCTGTTGTTTTTATTGTTTGCTATCTTCAGAGTCTCAGCACAGTTTCTAGGAGTGTTATGTAGTGGGTTAAAGTTTGTTGCTTTATGGGTTGAGCTGCAAGTTGCTCACTCCCCTAGAGTCTCATTCAACCTTCTTATGTGCCTCAGTTTCTCTCCTTGCTGACTACAACAACCAGAAGGGCTACCAGCAGAGGTGGACTAAACCTCATTAGTGCTCCCCCTGAAGAGCCAGTTAGTTTAATTGCAGTTGTGTGGGAATTTCCTTATGGGGCTCCTGCATGTCATGAGGAATGACCTCTGACACATCCGCAAAGATCCTCAGTTGTCTAAGAACATCTGAGATTCATGCAGGAAGGAGGATGTGCCCCTGTATCTTCTGAGCTGAACAAGATCAGCTCTCACTTAAACAGCTAAGGTGTTTGCCCAGACTCTCAAAAGGCAAATCCTATAGAAAGCCAGGGGGAAAAACCAGTCCCATTTTCCCTCCTGTCTCTCCATAGCCTGGGATCTATGAACTGTTAACTTTTGTTCCGCTAAGAGTATTACAAAATAAGGCTCCAATAAAGTCAGCAACACAAGCAAGGGAAGGTCCTGAATCCAACAGACAAGTGTCACAGGTTCACCGGCAGGCAGGGAACTGGTGCGTCAATGGACCCTTTGCTGGATGCCAGCACCGGGTGTAGGTCTGCAGCGTGGTGCTGGGTGAGATTTTCTGGGATCCTGCTGTATTGTGCCAAGTAAATGTCCATGTCAGAAGCATTCAAAACTGTGAACAATTGTTGAGATTTTATCTGAGCCAAATGGTCATTTGCCTTGAATCAAAACCTCAATGGATTGAAATAATGCTCTGGAGAATGGCACTTGTCACCTTATTTTAGATATTACGGTCAGAAGTGGCGATGTATGTGAGTTGCATGAAATCCATTGGTGATAGATTGGATGAAAAGTGAAATGACAGACACATACTTCTTTCCCATAGGGGGATATAGGACAGAACAGCCAACAATGAACTCAATAACAGTGAGGGGATTTGTGGTCTCCACAGAGCACAGAGTATCCAAAAAAAAAGGAAAATTCCTTTGACATTCCAAAGCTATGTTCTTGTAGATTCCAAAAGACAGTAGACAGTCTCAGTTAAGGTAAATAATGACCTTTTTTGCAGAAGATTCCAACCTAGGACCCAGCGACCCACCGTAAACAGCTTTTAGTTAAAACGTTTTAATTTCAAAGCATCTTTGTGATAACTTTAGGTCTCTGAGGTTAAAAGACCATCACCCAGGCCTTCCCTGACCTAATCACAGATTAGGGAGTGGCCGCTTTTTGTGTGGCCACACTCTCCTTTGATTCACTCATGCCCCACTTCATGCACCAATCATGTCCCTCCTCTGTCCCACCACAGGAGAAAAAACCACCAACCCTGAGTAGGAAAAGGTTCGGTAGGGTGCCAGCAGCTGCAGCTTCCTCACGAACTGTGGGCCTGGCCAGCACGTCCACGGTGCTCAAAACACTGGTCCCCCAGAACCTGTTCGCCACCTGGGAGGTGGACTGCTCCAGCCCCAGCTGCGTGCCCAGGTGGTGTAGTCTCACTATAACAAAGCTAGTGATCTTCAAGAAGCTGGCCAAGGACCTCAACTCCGTGGTAATTTCCGTGAGGATGCGGGACTCCAAGGGCATCCTGAGGTCCCAAGAGATTGTGCTGCCCCGCAGTAGACCAGTGCACACCAACCTGGCGCTCACCTTCTCCCTGCAGTACAACCACTTCCTCAAGGGAGAAGGTAACAAGCTCCTGATCATGCTGGAGCAGAGGAAGTGCTCTAAGAATAGAAATGTCCTGGGCTACATGACACTGGCCTCTGGCGTCATCCACATGGCTGACGTCATGCAGCGAAACCCCAGGTGTGGCCAGATGGTGAGCCTCTTTCCCAGCATCAAGGAATCCTCCACTGCGGTGGCCGAGATCTGGATCTCCTCCCTGTGCAGTGAGCCCATTGAACGCGAGGACAGTGCCATGCAGGTCAGCCCTAAGGCCAAGTCGGCAGGGAACTACGAGGGGCAGGATGAGCTGCAGGCCAGCGGCAGGGGAAAGCACAGACAGGACCTGCACAAGGATGCCTTGGAGAAGGGGGAGCCAAAGAAGCAGCGGCCGTCAATAGGAGGAAACCTGAAGCTGAAAGTCCTGGCGCTGTTTCACAGGTCCAAAGTGTCAGAGAGGGACCTTCGGTCTGACATGATGGGGAAACGCAGGAAAAGTGACCCATACCTGGAGGATGATGAGAGAGTCCTCAGCACCCCCAGGCCCAAGCTCAGGCCATACTTGGATGGCCTGTCAGACTCCAGTTTGCAGACGGAGATGTGGGGCAGCCACAGTGACAGGTCCCAAACAGAGCCTCTGAGTCTGCCCCACATGCCTGAGAATTCGTGGGCCCTGGGAGGCAAGCAGCCAAGTGAGACGGACAATGGATTTGTGGCCCACAGCACACCCACCAGCAAGGTGGACAACATCCAGATCTCTCTGTCCATGCCGCCCATCGACCAGGAGGACAGCGCCAGGCAAGCCAGTCCCGAGCCTGAGTCCTCGGACAACTACTCTGAGTGCATGTGTGAGAGCTTCTTCTCGCAGCGGGAGGCCAGCTACCACACCGCTGACCAGGAGGAGGGTGACTGTGATGAGGGGACTCTCATATTCACAAGGAGCACCCTGACCACGCAACAGAACTACCACCAGAAAGTCCTGTTATGGCTGCGCACAGTCCAAGGTTTGGAGGAGGTCCTGGACCCTGAGCAGGACCATGGGGAACATGTCCCAGAGGTGGAGGAGGACCTGGACCTCCTGTATGACATGCTGCCGAACCCCAGTGACAGTGGCACAGACACTGAGGACGATGGCAGCGTCCTCAGCACCACCATACCTAAGCTTCAGCCATACTTTGAAGTGCTGTCTAGCGGCCCAGGCATGAAGGACAATCACAGTGTCCTCAGCAGCCCCAATCCCAAGCTCAGGCCATACATGGAAGGCCTGTCAGACTCCAGCTTGCCGATGGAGATGCGGGGCCTCCACAGCACCAGGATCCAAAAGGAGCCTCTGAGTCTGGCCCACCCGCCTGAGAACGCGAGGGCCCCGGGAGGCAAGCAGACAAGCCACAGTGACTCCCAACTTGTGGCCTACAGCACACCCACCACTAAGATTCGAATGGCCTCCCTGTCCCGCCAGCCTATCGATCAGGAGGCCACTGCCATGCCGGCCAGCACTAAGGCCCAAACCTCGCATAACCACCTCGCCAGCACATCTGAGAGCTGCTTCTTTGAGCAGCCGGCCAGTCACAATGCCGTCCACAGGCAGTCCCAGGAGAATAACTTGGACCAAGGGAATCTCATAGTAAGAAGGAGGTGCATGAACAGGCAACACCATTACCACCAGGAAGCCGTGGCATCGATGCTCATGGCCCAAGTGTCAGAGAAGGTCATATCCTCAGAACAGGCCCTTGTGAGGCATGTCCCCAAAGTGGAGAAGGCTCTGCACTGTCGGTATGATATTGTGCTGAGCTCTAGTGACAGTAGCCTAGACACGGAGGACGATATCAGTGTCCCCAGCACCCCAAAGCCCAAACTCAGGCGATACTTTGACAGCATGTCAAGCGATAGTAGCTCTGACTCAATGGCCCACACAATTCGCACCCCTGGGAAGCAGCTGGCACAGCTGGAGGACAACCGGGAGGCAGGGTCCTCCGCCCAGCATTGGTTCACCAAGAAGCTGCCATCCATAGTGCGCTTCACCAAGTCTCTGGTCCTGCCCTCCAGCAGGTCCAAGAGGAAGCAGGCTGGCCACCGGGGCTGCGGCACAGCCCTGAATGAGTGGGTCAACAGACTGGACAACGAGAGCCCATACCCACAGAGCCAGTGGCAGATCCCCAGGAAGCCCATCCGTGACCAGCTCCACAACATCCTCATTTGCCAGGACAAGATGCCCGAGAACATCATCCTGGTCAACACCTGCGCCTGGCAGGGCCAGTTACTTTCGGACATCCTGCAGGGGCACATGCTGCCCGTGGTGTGCACTTGCTCCACAGATGACGTCCAGGAGGCCTTCAGCATCATCGTCTCACACATGCAGAGATACTGCAACTGCGATTCCCAGGCCCTGACGCCTGTGAAGATGGCGGTGGCAGGGGCACAGCCCTACTTCAACGCTGTGCTGCGGGTCTTCGTGAGGCAGCTGTCCCAGCAGCCACCCCAATGGCTAGACTACATGCGCTTCCTGGTCATCCCGCTGGGTCCCCACCCCTTGGCCAGCTACCTGGGCTCCATGGACTGCCGCTACAACAACTTCTTCCAGGACCTGTACTGGCGGGACATGTTCAACAACCTGGAGTCTGAGAACACCTTGCAGGACACACAGGACGTTGTGTCGAGAATCTCTGAGTACGTTGCAGGGGCCAACTGTGTCTACCTGCTGCCCATTGCTGAGGCCATTCTCATGTCTAAGCAGCAGCGCCCCAATGAAAAGTCCACACAGCTCATCCCCTTTGTGGGGGCAGTGAAGGTTGGAAGAGTGGAACCATCTGCAGCCATGTCAGGAGGCTCAGATGATGTAGTCACCTCCTGCTCCGGTGAGCTTCTGTCCCCTACCGGGAAGGCCTCACCCAACACACTCTCCCCCGCATCAATGAGTGGGAGCCTGTCCTCCACCAGGCAGAGTGTCCATGCACACATGATGGAGCTGCAGGTGGATTACTGGACAGCAGCCCAGCCAATAGATACGAAGAGAGTCACAGAGAAGAAACAGCTGCCTACCACCAAAAACACACTCAAGTGCTTCTTCCAGTCTGTCCAGGTCAGCAGGCTGCCCCGCAGTGGTGAGGGCACAGCAACACCTGCCTTGTCCATGGCTGTGGTCACCAAGGAGAGAAAAAAGAAGGCGCCCAAGAAAACCACGGACGAGAATGTGGAGTCCCAAAGCCAGTGCATCCAGGGCATTGGTCGCCTGGTTTGCAGGGCCAAGCACCAGCAGAGCATGCTGCCGGTCATCATCGATGGCGTGGAGTGGAATGACGTGGCGTTTTTCCAGTTGTCAGCCCAGTGGTCCTCCCACGTCAAGCACTTCCCCATCTGCATCTTCGGACACAACAATCCCACCTTCTAGCCCTGCCCCTTCCCCTGCCCTTCACTCTGCCTTGGCCAAGACCAGAAGGACCCAGCTGCTTTTCTGTGAACAGTTCAGTTTACTATAGACATAGACCCTGGGAACGCAAAGAGAATGTGCTCACAGCCTGGAACCTAAGGGGGTTGTTCCTCCCTGGGAGCTCCTCAATGCTCTGTTCAGTAACCAGAACGCTGTGGCGGGTGGGACTCAGCAGGGCAGTGTTGAGCTAGAGCATCATGGAAGATGTGTTTTGGCCTCCGGATGCCCAACATTCTCAGTGAGAAGGGTTCTGGCCTTGAAGACCTGCCCTTCCAGGAAGCCAGGACTCTGCTTCCCTGGGAGACAGCTCCAACCTGTGCCCAGACTCAGAGGTTGGCAGCCAGAGGTCAAGGGCTAGCCTCTGAGGGCAGTATTCTGAGCAGAACTTGGAGTCCAGTCAGCCCAGCCCTAGGGAAACAGCTGCCCGACAGCCAACTGGTCTAGCACCACCTACTCAGGGTTACCAGTGAACTCCAGCCTCACAGGCAGAAAGAGAAAAGACCTGTATGGTGCGCATCGCCCTAGCACACTGGCTAGACAAAGTGGTCGATTACCTGAGGAGGGAACCCACCTTCGTTCCTGTTACTACAGAACATTTGTTACCACCCAGCAGCTGTGGAACCAATTATTTACCAGGTGAGCCCCTCCCCCTCCAGAGCACATGCTCACCAGGCCACCTGTTGGCTGTTTGCCTTCAGGTCACTGCAACTCTCTGAGTGTTTGTTCCTCTGAAACCTCCCAGAAGCAGGGAGCAGGCTCATAGGGTTATTGTAGGGACTCGCTGGGTTCCTCCCTGGTAAGTGTTCTCTGGGAGCCTAGGCAGTGGAGACGTCTGCTGCAGGGGCTGTGATTGAACCAACTGGTCATTTTCTCTTTCTGTTGAAGAAGCCACTGCCAAATTGTGATTCTCTTTGGGGCCTTGGGTTTAGCTCTTTTCTAATATTCCAAAGAGATTGGAGATACTATTAGGGGTCTCTGTCCCAGGTGAATCCAGATTAGAGATGCCAGGGGTGAGCAGTGGGGCCCAGGCTCACCCAGCAATCTGAGATGGGGCTGGTTTGGGCTCATTCAATCAGCACGTATATTAGAAGCCCTGCCTGGTACAGAAATGTTTCTAGGCACTGACCATAACCCAGTGTTCAGAGCAGACCCCAAGCCTGCACTCCAGAGCTTCCTTCTGGGAGGGAGCGATTCAGTCCCACTAGGCTGCACAGGCTCATAGTGTCCACAGAACACCTGATGTGACGTCCTCCTGGCCTCCTCTCCCTATGGCTGCATCTTCGCGCATTGTGAAGAGGATGGTAAACCTCTGTTCAGCAGAAAACGTGAGTCAGTTTTGGATCCGATCCATGAGGGGAGTATGGAGACTGTGAATTCAAGGTGTTGGCAAAACCATGGATCCCACTCATGGTGGGATTTCTGCAAGAGGCAGAGGTCGGAGGGCTTCCCTAGAAAAAAGGACATGAGTCAGACAGCTGTGCAAGTGGATATGGGTGGTGTGGGTGAGTGGGAAGGTCAGTGGACAGACAGCCCCTCTGACAATTCATAGCCTTCCACTCCTAATTCTAGCCCAGTCTGCACCCCTATCCCGGGACCTTGCTCCCTAATCTGGTAGAACCTCCTCAGTGGCAGCTTGGGGTACCCCACCCTGTGGGAGTTGAGTTTCAGTGGGAGGCAAAGAACCACACAGGACAGCTAGTGAATGAGGCAGCATGTAGGTGCAGGAGCCAAAGTTTGAGGTGATAGGAAGGCCCTGGGGTTTGTTTGTTTGCTCACTGGTCAGTATTCCTGAAGCACCTGCTCAGTGCCAATGAGTGACATGAACTGGGTGGACACCAGGCCTCTCAGTCCTAATGGGAGGGAACAGGGACACTGGGAGAGCATGTCAGGTTCCCCTGAAGAAGGGGACAGGTGGTTCCCTCATTGATCCCGAGCTGTCAGGTAGGAGGGCTTCATGCCAACCATTCCTGGGTGACCAGGCCCATCTCTGCCAGGACTGCCAGACTGAAGGTGGACAAGGAGAAGGTCTGGCTTCTGGATGGGCAGGAGCAGCAGGCATAAGACCCCAGGCTCTCTGAGTGGTGCTGTGGGAGGGCCGTGTGGAAGGGAAAGGCAGGCCTCACATTCTGCTGCTCACCTATCTCTCTCCCCAGGGCCATCTCCTGCATCCTGAGCATCTGGCTGGACCAGCACCTTCAGAATTTCCCAGCCTGATGATGCTGTTGGCTTCCATAGAGCTCAACTTGCAGTCTCCTACCTGCCAAACAAGGCCCAGTGCCTCAGCGGGAGCACCTGAGCCCACTGAGGCCGAGACAGGAGGAGAAGGAGGACTCCGGGGGTGGTGTGGGTGAGTGTGCCTTTGGAAGGCACACAAAAGGGAGTGGGGGTGGTAACATGTCCTCTTCTTGCATCGACAGAACCAGCTCCAGAAGAACACCAGGAAAACCCTCAAGGGCAACGCCACCCTAGTGGCCTCTCCAGAGCCAGAGCCGGATCCAGGCCCAGCTTTCACTCAACTTCAAGAGGCAGAAGAACCACCTGCAGCATTTGAGCAACTCACCCCAGCAACTGTGCGGCCTGTGGTGCTAGATCCCAGGCCAGAGCGCGTGTCAGCAGCGATAGCAGAGAGGGCACCCTCCTAACCCCATTTAGACACAGTGTTAAATGTGTAATATTCTTCTTACATATGTTTATAATTTTATTATATTTTTACGATATTTAATGACATACAGTGTACCATAGAGAAAATATACTGAAGTACTAAACAGAAAGTTAATTTAGAGTCTATAAAATTTAACCCTAAAAACCCTCAAAGCTTTGAGCAAGTCTGTTTTTCTGGACCCTGACCCACCCAGAGAGAACTGCCCTCACCTTCTCCACCTGCCCTTCCTGGAGCCAGGACTCTGCTTCCCAGGGAGCTGGATCCACCCTGTGCCCAGACACAGTGCTGAGCTCCCAGTGGGGGCATCCTAAGCCCAACATGGAAGCCTCTCAGCTCACCCCTGGGCCTCCATGTTGTCCCCAACACCACTCACTCAGGCTTCCAAATAAGCTTGACCTTCACAGGGCAAAAACAAAAAAAAAAAATTAAAAATTAAAATGGACATGTAAGGTGCAGACCTCCCAGGAACAGTTAATGGAAAAACTGTTCAAATACTTGGTGCCCAGCTTACTGGGCAGCGTCCCCACCTTGGTCTGCACCCACCGTTCTGTGTTAATACAGAACTTTTGGGTCGCACCCACGTGTGTGGGACCAACCATGGACCAGGTGAGCCCTGCCCCTCCACAGCACAGTGGTCACTCAGCCACCTGCTTGCTGTGAGTCTCCAGATCCCTGCATGTCCCTGAGTGTTTGTTTCTCTGAACATGGGGAGAGCCTAGGCCCTGCTTCATAGGGTTATTGTAGGGACTTGGGGCGGTGGGAGGGGGGTTCCTCCCAGGAAAAGGCCCGCTGGAAGCCTGCACTCTGGAGAGCTGTGCTGGTGGAGCTGTGGTTGTTCCAATTGGCCATTTTCTCTTCTTTTAAAGAAACTTGTGCCTTATTTGTGATTCTCCTCAGGACTTAGGCTAAGCTATTTTCCCTTTTGATAAAGATGTTGGAGATTCCATTAGGGGTCTCTGTCCTGGGTGAAGTCAGATCAGAAATCCCAGGGGTGAGCAGGGGGACCCCAGGCTCAGCCAGCCTTCTGAGATGGGGCTGGTTTGGGCTCATTCATTCAGCAAAGGCCCTGACCACAGGACTGCACTCCAGTGCTTCCTTCTAGTCAGGAGTGATTTCAGTCACACTGGGCTGCACAGCCAGGTAGCATCCACAGTACAGCCCCTATGACTTCTTCCTCAAAGTATCGCTGATCTACACGTACTGTGAAGCAGAAAGTGGATCTCTAGACCAGCAGAAAAAGTGAATGGGCTTTGGATCCGAGCCTTAAGGGGAGTATGGGGACTGTGAGTTGGAGAAGCTGGCAACACCCTGGATCTCATGCCTTGTGAGATTTCTGCCAGAGGGCAGAGGTCTGAGGGCTTCTGCTAGAAAAAAGGGAGGGAGTCAGAGAGCTGTGCGTGTGGATTGGGTGGTGTGGGTGAGTGGGGATCAGGCTGGCCCACACAGAAAAGAGCTCCCAGAGGCTGAGCTTAGGCAGAAGCACAGAGCCACTCAGGTCATTGCCCAGGGCCTGCAGTCTAGAGGGCTTCCTGGGGTGGGGCCTTGAACTGGGACTTCCGTGATGGAGATGGGAGGTTTCTTCCTTGTAAGGCACACAAAAGGCAGTCATGGTGGTAACATGTTCTCTTCCTGGATCTACAGAAGCAGCTCCAGAGCAAGATGAAGAAACACCTAAAGGGGAAACACCAACTCAGGAGCCTACTCTGCTGCCCTCTCCAGAGCCAGAGCCGGCTCCAGGCACAGCCGTCACTGAACTTCCAGATGTGGACCCACCTGCAGCTTGTGAGCAACGCACCTCAGCTCCGTTGGAACCTGTGGTCTTAGATCCTGGGCCACAGCGTGTGTCAGCTGCCACAACAGAGAGGGCTCCCTCCCTCATTTATATGAAGTTTTAAAATATTTGTGTTCATCATATATATGTTTAACTTTATGTATTTTTTCATACTATTCAGTAACATTCAGTCTAATTAAAGAAAATGTAATGAAATACTCAAATATAAATTTAATTTAGATTCCATAAAATTTAACTCTACAATCCTTCAGAGTCTTGAGCAAGTCTGTTTCTTCTGGGCCTGCGTCGTGTTACTATGAGTCATAGTTTGGGAAGAATGAGTCTCTCAGGAGCCATCTGCTCTAAGGATGTGATGTACTTGAGGCCCAAGACAATGGGACTTTGGGGGAAATTGACCCACCAGCATTGGGGCAGGGACCCTTGATGTCAGGGCTGCAAACCCACATTTTGTTTGACTTCATCTCCCACCAGCACATGGACAAAGCCTGGCCTTAAGCGCCCCCTGAGGTCCACGTTGCAGAATGCTGTAGGGTTTAACCAGCAGAGAGCATTTCCTGAACCCTTACTGACACCTGCACCTGGACACAAAGTCCACCCTGCCCCACGGGCACTGAACAGCTTTCTGAGCATCTCCTCTGTCGGCCCACAGCACTGAAGAGGGGACAGGGAATGTCCCAGGGCCCGGGTCCACACTCATCTCCTCCACAGGCACCGCTTCAAAATTTCCTCTGGGGTCAGAGCCTCTGTCTGTCTGCCCTCAGACCCTAGGCTCTGGTTCAGTTGGGCTTTTGCCTGAGGCTCTTCTGTCTCTCCAGAGCCCAGCAGCCATTCTTTCTCACGCCCCAAGGCTGAACAAGGTTGTGGAGACAGCTTGGCTTCTCCTTTTCCATCAATCCTCCTCAGTGCTCTGAACCACCCTGGTGAGGATGGACTAGCAGCCTTGTACAGCACCCCGCCATGGCACAAGCTACACTGACTCAGGACAAATGGGCGCTCACTGGGGACCACACCCAGGGTTCCTGCTCTCAAGGAGATCAGCCCTGTTGGTTGACACAGAGAGAAAGGAAATCTGAATGGAGTCTGATGAGACCTCCCACTGACCCCTGAGGACCATAAGCCCTGAGAACGTGAGCCCATCGCGGGGGCACTGCACAGGCTCTCTTTAGGATGTGATTTCTAAACCAGAAAGATGAATAAGTACCTGTCTACCCTCTTCATCCTGATTTTACAATGGCAGCCGATGAAGGCTTGTGAAATTAAAGGAGGTCTGGAAATCAGGGGCAGGTCTCCCTAAGAGGTCCTTGGTGATGACAGTGCACTTGCATGCACTTGGAGTGGGCCTGGAGGGGCAGCCGCCTGCCTTGCCTGTAGTGTCTCTGCAGTAGACCAATTCCAGCATGCCATAATTTTAAGAGGTTCATCAAAAGGTTGATGAAACTTGGGGTCTCAACAGGGTTGAGTCACACATGTTGGGAATGGCTAAAGGCATTTCCCCAAACCTGAATAGGAAACTGATTGTGGCTGCCAGACAGCTAAAAGGCATCTTAATCTACATGTTATTGCCTCCTACTGGCCAAACACCTGAACAGCCTTAGGCTATTCCCCAAACTGACAATGCCTCTGTACCCTTTGAAACCTTACCTTTTGAAGTGTATTATCTCCACCTTGCCTTAGGACAAATTGTGTTAATAAAAGCAAGGGGCCTAGACAAGGAGGTACTCTTCAGTCCCTTTAGCTGAAGGTCCTCTGACCCCCAATGCCTTTCAAAATTATAACTCGTCTCCGGACTCTTTATCAGTCTCCGGATTTCTATGTCATCTGCACACTGCCTTTTCCAGATTCTTGAACCCTTCTTGATGCTGGAATGTAAGGTCCCAAGACCCCCGGTGAGTCCGACGGAGGGGGCGACGACCCCAAGTCAAACGCGGAGACCGAAACTTGATGCAAAAGCAAGAGGATTTTTATTACAAGCGCAGCGCAGGGGCTCTCAGGCAGACAGACAGCAACACAAGGGAAGCGCTGGCTGACTGGAGCCCTGAGCAATTGCAGAACATGAGTTTATAAAGGCAAAAACCACACGCAGGTGGCCGGAAAACAGGGAACTAGGTTAACAGTTAACTCATCTCCTGCAGGGACAGACCTTTGTTAGTAGTTGCCTAAGGGGCAGGGTGGTTTGTCTTTACACAAACCGATCCCAGGAAGAGATAAGCTAGCTATGCTATGACCAGACCAGGGCACCAGAGCTTACTGGAAAGGTCAGTTAAAACACAGGAGGAGGGGGCGTTTTTCTCTTTGATCTTACAATAACCAGGGCTTACTGGAAAAGTTAGTTAAGAGGGGGAAGGGAGGTTTCAGTGGCCTTACATTCCCCCCTTTTCTTTTGGGGAGTTTCAATCATGGAACTAGAGACCTTCGTCTAGGGATACAGGTTGATACTGTTGCTGAAGGACCATTATAGAGGCAGATTCTGTCCTGATGGGCTAGACTTCAACCCATCCAGAGAAAGAGTCTATAAAAACTAGCAGGTACTTATACACTGATGTCGGTGGCTTAATCTCTGTGAAATCCACCTCCCAATGCTCTCCTAGGGAGTTTCACTGGGCCCGAATTCCCAGGGGGACCCTCTTTACCTTGCATTTACCTGTGACCTGCCTCACAAAAGTTCAGAAGTCTTGGTGACACCTATGTGGGTAGCCTGGTGTAACTGGGCAACTAAAGTCCGACCTAGAGCCTCTGGGACCAACAGTCTGCTATCTGGTAGAGTCGACCAAGCATTTGGTCCTCTGGTAGCTTGCTTCTGTTCTGCCAATACCTTCTCTTGTAAAGGCCACACTGGTTTTTGCACGGCTTCCTTGGCAGCTTGGTACTGGGTGACCCTGGTGTTTGACATCCATCTCTCCAGAGCACCTCAAAGGAGGGCTTCCGCAGCATGGGGTATTGTCAGGGCTAGTTCCTGGCCCAAAGTCAGTTTATCTGCCTCCTTTACCAGCAATGCTGTGGTGGCCACTGCCCGGAGGCACGCTGGCCACCCTGCAGCCACAGGGTCCAGTCTCTTAGACAGATAGGCCACAGGTCTCTTCCAGGGACCTAGAGTCTGGGTGAGAACCCCTTTGGCAATGCCCCTTACCTCACTCACGTAGAGGTGGAAGGGCTTCCTGACGTCTGGCAAGGCTAGGGCAGGTGCTGAGATGAGAGCCTTCTTTAGCTCCTCAAAAAGCCCATTGTTCCACTTCGGTCCAGTTTAGCAATCTCCGCAAACGCCAGTATCCACAGGCGGCAGTATCCAACTGCCCCTAAGTATTCCCGAACACAAGCTGGAGTGGCGGTGGCTTGCAATTGGACCACTACAGGTGCTTGATGACTTGCTAACTCCAGGGGGTTGTTTTCTGCCCAAACCATGGGAAAGAGACGTAATTTCCCCAAGTAAGCAGAGTCACATTGGCCCTTTCCTGCAAGAGATATTCATCTGAGAGAGGACAGGTTAGAAGAATGCGGCCAGGGGTAGATGGGTCGGGGCCTGGGTTCCTTGGATCCACAGTGAAGTGTGCTCCGTCCCCCTCAAAGGATATGGTGGCTTGTTGTTTCTGTAAGAGATCACGTCCAAGAAAGGGGTACAGGCAAACTGGCATGACCAGAAACGAATGTGTTACCACGTTCTTTCCAATGTCCACAGTTCTCTTTGATGTCCAAGGAAAAAGGCAGTTTGTCCGGTGGCTTCCTGGACCGATGTCTTCTTAGATGTTTCAGGTCCCATTGGCTCTGTCAAGACTGAATAGGCTGCTCCAGAATACACCAGGAAACTAACTGGGGGTCATGGCCCTATTAGTTCCCTTCCCTGAGTGTAAATCCTTCAGAGCCTGCATTTTCCCTTCAGCCTTCCGCTTTCCTTTGTTAACCTACCAGGATAGTCTCTCTTTCAGTGCCCCTACTTCCTACAATAGGCATACTAATTTCTTCCTAGTTTGCTGCCGGCCTTTTCTTTCCTTTAGTCCTATTTCTCCTCTGGGGTGTCCCTACTGTTAACGACTTTCTGGGCTACCTCTACCAGCTGTGACCAATTCATTCCTTCTACCTCCTTTTAAGCAACCCCCCCCCCCCGAAACCCCCAACAGAACGCGGTGAAAAGTGTCCAAGGAGGCCTTGTCCCTGGGGGTTCTTGGGTCTCATTGGGGCGCAGGGAGGCACAAGGAGGCGCAGGGAATTTTCCTCCTCACCACCTACTCAAAATAACCCCTCGGGGGATGAGAGGGAATTACACCCCGGTGAGCAGAGGACCAGAGGGTGCGGGAGATGGGAGCTGGATAGGCGGAGGTGGGGAGCTTGACGCAGGTCCCCAGGTGACCAGTGGAGGTGCTCCCGCCACAGGGGAAGAGGCATTTTTATCTGGCAGCCCTTTTCTCTCTGTTTCCACTGGAAAAAGCGCTTGCCTCCAGCCAGCAATGGTGGCATGGTGGGGGCCAGCAGCCCTTAGCTGGCCGGGGGAAATATGCCCTGCACATTACAAAGCGCTCCTGTGGCAGTGGGTTGGGTACCAGGCCCCTGCCATCGTACCATCCCCTGTGACAGAGCAGCGATCAGGCCTCTCCCAAGGGAGTGCACTGGAAGACTGGAAGGTGATATCAGCCCCTCCTCTGCCAGCAGCAACAGGTACCGAACCCTTTCAGTACATTTGACCAGCTTTATTCCCGCCCACTTTTACAGATTCCAGGGCCCATTGTCTTCCTTTAACCAGCAAGCCAAATGACACTGGCCTGTATTATTTCCCATTGTGAGTTAGAGGAAGACAATCCCTGTGGAGGAAAATGACTCTTAGTCGCCTTGGAAAAAGAAGGCAGAGTATGACTAGGGTGTGCAGGAAATTTTACTAAAAGCCTGGAGGGTCTCCTGAAAGATCCTCAGTTCATCACAGGCAGGGGCAGGGCCTATAAATTCTCTGTGCCCTGAGGAATGTCCCAATCAGACAAGAAAAGCCACAAATACCTTTAAATCTACTTTAGAATTCCAAAATTTCAACCCAACACAGAAATATCACAGAGCAAATCAATGTCCTTAGTAAACAAACAGATAGCAATTTTTACTAGTTAGGCGGGCTGATTCCACCTCTGACAGAGAGCAAGCGCCCTTTGGAAAAGAACCCAGTTTGCTATCGGTCAGAGCATTCAGCCTTAAATCAAACATTTTTTTTTCCACAGACTTCCACACTTATATGAACAAATAATTATGCCTAATTAGACATACAAACATTAAATAAACATCCACACTTACACCCTTTCAGTGAACAAGTACTTTTACAGTCTTGGGATCTTGAGCAGATAACAGGAACACTGCCCAAGTCCCCTGTTGGGGGCCTGACAGGAACAGATGTGGGGGCCTCCCTTTCCCACATCCCAGGACAGGATTCTCGACCCATGTCTCATCCAGAAAGAAACGGTACTCATACTGAACAAAGAAAGCAAGACTAATAGACACGACAACTAGATACATTCCCCATTAAAACTTTGAATCACCACAGAAACTCAGGAGATGTTTAGAAGGTTTTTTTCAAAGGAAACAAAACAAAACAGAAACAAACAAAAACATTTTTACACAGGCGCGTGCCACATTTACACCACAAAATACCAACAAATCAGTTTCAATTGTGCAGAGATACAGAACAAGTCCCTGAACAGAGGCAGTAGAAAACTGCCTAGGAACGCTTCTCTTCTACCTTTTTTAAAAGACAGGCCAGACTCAAACCCTTTGCCAGTCCGAGTTTTGACTTCCCTCCTGGAAGTCCCAGAGACGGTGAATACCATCTAGAAGCCATTCCTCCAGATACAGGACAAGTCCCTTAGAGATCCTTGATAACCTACATCAGTAATCCATTCACACAATCCCCCAAAAGTTAAAGAGGAAGGAAAGAACCATTCAATGTCCTCCAAGAGGATTTCGGCGAAATGACAAAATCGACAGACTGAACATATTGGACTCACAAACAATAACCAGAACCAAAAAAGGCTAACAAATAAAACCAAAAAGACACAAACAAAACCAAAAAGGCTCACAAAAATCCAAAACCAAAAAGGCTAGCAAAGACAAAACAAACCAGACAAATGCAACCTAAGGTTGCCCAGACCAGGACCCCCAGACGCCGTCGCGTCGGGGGTCGGACTCCGAGGTTCCGCTGCGTCCAGCCCTCTTTTGAGTCCACCACCAGTGACCGGTCCCAGAACCTACCTCTAGAGGTTTTTCAGGTGACTCCGATGAATTTTTTTTAGGGATGGGCGAACGTCCCCTGCCCGTTCGTTGGATCCGAAGGGAGTTCTCCGGGGCCCTGGAACTTCTCAGGTTGCGCACCCCCTAGAGACCCCTCAGTCTCCACAAATGGCTCAGGGGAGGTTTTGCCTCCCTTTGCGTCCAAAACAGCACCCCTAAGGGGCTGGATCTCACTGGGGCCTCCAAAAGAATCCGCTCCCTTTCCTCTGTAGTAAAGAGAGTCTGGAGAAGCTGCTGACAGTCGTCCCAAGTGGGCTGGTGAGAGAACATAAGGGACTCGACCAGCCCCGTCAGGCGCTGGGGATCTTCTGCTGCGGCGGGGGCCTGGGCCACGAAAACCCAGGAGGCTCCGGGCGCAGCCAGGGTTTCAGCCAAGGGGGAGGGTTTTGGACCAGGTCCTGCCAGACGACGATATACGGCTGCTGGTCCGGGTGGCCCGCCGGGCCTGATTGGAACACCTTATTCTTTACTGCAAAAATAATAGACAGGTCAAAAGTCCCATCCGCTGGCCACCCCATGCCTAGGGCTGGCCAGTCGGATGAACAGAAAGTCTGCCAAGGACCCTACTTGACACTGACGGAAAGGTTGAGTCCCCGACTCCGGACGTCCTTCCAGTGTGCCACTGTAAGAGAAAGAGGGGTGCTGCTTCCTTGGCCCATGTTACCTGGATGGGAGAGGAGGAGTAGAAGACAAAAACAAAGAACAAACAATGACGCGACAAGACACCGGATCCACAAGAATTTACCCAGATACAGAACGGCCGCTGAGGGATGATATTCCTCCCTGATGCTAGTCCGGCCGGACACGCGAGTGCCCGTTGCCGGACAGCCAGAACCAGAAGTGACCAAGACCTCCTCTTGGTCACCACCCGTCCCTGGGGCGTCCCCCAGGGTGACAGTTTTTCTGGCCGAAGTCCCTTCGACCAGAGGAGCCGACTCCTTACGGAGCCGACAACCTGTCTTCCCGAAAAACCGAAACTGAGAACGAACAAAAGACAAGACAAACACTGAACGACTCCGGAGTCTGCTTACCTCCAAGACCGATGTCGGCGCTTGAGGGGTGGTCACCCCAAATCCCGGACGAGCCCCCAAATGTAAGGTCCCAAGACTCCCGGTGAGTCCGACGGAGGGGGCGACGACCCCAAGTCAAACGCGGAGACCGAAACTTGATGCAAAAGCAAGAGGATTTTTATTACAAGCGCAGCGCAGGGGCTCTCAGGCAGACAGACAGCAACACAAGGGAAGCGCTGGCTGACTGGAGCCCTGAGCAATTGCAGAACATGAGTTTATAAAGGCAAAAACCACACGCAGGTGGCCGGAAAACAGGGAACTAGGTTAACAGTTAACTCATCTCCTGCAGGGACAGACCTTTGTTAGTAGTTGCCTAAGGGGCAGGGTGGTTTGTCTTTACACAAACCGATCCCAGGAAGAGATAAGCTAGCTATGCTATGACCAGACCAGGGCACCAGAGCTTACTGGAAAGGTCAGTTAAAACACAGGAGGAGGGGGGGGGTTTTCTCTTTGATCTTACAATAACCAGGGCTTACTGGAAAAGTTAGTTAAGAGGG
The DNA here is from genome assembly GCF_964212035.1 of Myotis nattereri. Classification (NCBI taxonomy): domain Eukaryota; kingdom Metazoa; phylum Chordata; class Mammalia; order Chiroptera; family Vespertilionidae; genus Myotis; species Myotis nattereri. Next base: position 8,478,754 of record NC_138091.1, on the reverse strand, counting down.
GGAAGGGAGGTTTCAGCGGCCTTACAGGAACATGTTTCCAGGCACGTCTCCTTACCTTGGAAGCTCAGAACTGTGGTCTCAACAGGTGCTGTTTCTTCTTTCGAATTACACTTTTCAGTTTGGCTCTACTTTGCAGGTCCTTTCCTAAGTTTCACAGCCATCATCCAAAATGGAGGCAGAGTGTGTGAGAAATGAGTGGCTGGGGCCTGGAGGCAATTGGGAGGAAAAAAGGAGAGAGATAGAAGGGCAGGGCCAGGGTCTGGTGTGGGACCACTGTGCTAGTGATCTACTGCTGACAGTTACCCCACATTAGAGACTTAACCAACACACACTTATTAGCTCACACATCTGTGTCAAGGAATCCTGCATGGCTCAGCTGGGACTACTGTGGTCTCACCTGTGGCAGGATCTCTGTCACTGAGGGTCTGAGCTCACTTTGGGGAGCGGGGGGGGGGGGGTCTTTGGGATACAGTTTGGATGGAAGGCCTGACTTCCTCTCTCTCTGTTGGTCTCATTCAGTGTTGGGTCACATGGGTTTCTCCAGATAGCAACTCATAGCACAGAGGCTTATTCCTCAATGTAGAGAGAGAGAGAGAAAGAGAGAGAGAGAGCAGATCAGAGTAAGCAAGTGGATAAGCATCAATTTATATTTATTTTATTTATTTATTTTTTATTGCTTAAAGTATTACAAAGGGTATTACATCTGTGTCCATTTTTCCCCCCGCCCTAGACAGTACCCTAGCCTCCCCTATCCCCCAGTGTCTTATGTCCATTGGTTATGCTTATATGCATGCATACAAGTCCTTTGGTTGATCTCTTACCCCCCTACCTACTGCCCCCCAACCCTCCCCGGCCTTCCCGCTGCAGTTTGACAATCTGTTTGAGGCACCTCTGTGTCTATTATTGTTCAAAAGTTTATAATGGTCTTTATTATCCATGAATGAATGAGATCATGTGGCATTTTTCCCTCATTGACTGGCTTATTTCACTTAACATAATGCTCTCCAGTTCCATCCATGCCGTTGCAAATGGTAAGAGTTCCTTCCTTTTTAGAGCAGCAGAGTATTCCATCCTATAGATGTACCACCGTTTTCTAATCCATTCATCTACTGATGGGCACTTAGGCTGTTTCCAGATCTTAGCTATGGTGAATTGTGCTGCTATGTACATAGGGGTGCATATATCCTTTGTGATTGGTGTTTCTGGTTTCTTGGGATATATTCCTAGAAGTGGGATCACAGGGTCAAATGGGAGTTCCATTTTCAGTTTTTTGAGGAAACTCCATACTGTCTTCCATAGTGGCTGCACCAGTCTGCATTCCCACCAGCACTGCACAAGTGTTCCTTTTTCTCCGCATCCTCTCCAGCACTTGTCATTTTTTGATTTGTTGATGATAGGCAGTCTGACAGGTAAAGAAAAACTTTTCAGGTTGGGAATAAATCAACTAAAGAACTTGTATGCATATCTGCATAACTCAGGGACACAGATAATAGGGTGGTGAAGGCCTGGGGTGGGGGGTAGGGATCAGCTAGAAGTCATCAATGGGGTAAAAAGGGGACATATGTAACCCTTTCAACAATCAAGATTAAAAAAATAAAATGGATTTGCTTTAAAATTCTTAAATTATTTTTTTTTAAATTTATGAGACAGTGAGAGAGAACCAAAAGTGTGTGGGAGAAGCATCAATAGGTTGCCTCCTATATGCACCCAGACTGGGAATCAAACCCACAAGCTAGATATGGGCCCTGACCAGGAACCGAACAGGAACGGCAATCCTTCAGTGCACAGGACGATGCTCAACCACTCTCTCTGTCCCAAGCACCGGCTTTGAGAACCAAATCATGGAGGTCGTGTTGGATCCCTTTGCCGTCTTCTATGGAGTCACTAAGAACAGCCACATTAAAAGGGAGGGCACACATTCACACCACACGAGGAAGGTGGAGTCCATGGGGAGTCATGGAGGAGGGAGCCAGTGACCCGAGAGGTCCATGCCTTGCCCCGGATCACAGACGGTCAGAATGCAGAGACTGAGATAAACCCAGTTGTGTCCTCCAAGAGGGGGTCCTAGGTGCCCCCAGGTTTGCTCAGGGGCTCTGGAAAAGGCTGTGCCGCTGGAATCGTGTGCTGACATGGAGATGGCACAGGGGAGACTGTGAGCACTTGGCAGCCTAGACAGTATTTTTCTGAAATGGCGCCCAGATCTGGAATCACAAAGGTGCACCTCTGTCCACAACCCACCCGCAGTGGAGAAAGTCGGGCCCCCTTATGCTCAGCTCATGCTTACGTAGTTGTGGATCACACCCTCATTGGGTAATTGAGAAACTGAAGCCCTTGGTTAGGCAGGTATTGGCCAGGGTACATGACATTCAGAGTGCAAACTTCAGGAATGTTCACACCTTCCAGGCGAAGGCTCCCACCTCCCCACAGAGTTGGTCTGGACATTAGAAATCCTGACATACTGGGCAGCTTCTGCCTGTTCCTCCCTTTGTGGGGGCTGATTTGTTCTGGAGTCCAGAAAGGGAGCACTGTCATGTGCACACACACACACACACACTCACACACACACACACACACATTCACTCTAGATGTGATGACTTTGGGGGGGATTAGAAAAAAAAGCAGACACAGAGGAGGTGACAACAGGAAGGAAAAGAGTTTGGAGGCACTACCTACATGTGACAGTCCTCCTCCTACTTTATAGCTCCTCCCCCACAGTAGCCTGAACAGCCATAAGAAGCACTTGCTCCATAACCCATTGTGCAGGCAGGACAGTGACGGGCCCTGACAGGCACAATGACTGATCCAGGATCAAGAAAAGGTAAGAATGAGGGATTGAGTCTGCACCCAGGAAGATTTCCTCAAGTCTGGGACCCTGGCTGCACCCAGAGCTTCTAGGGGGCTGGGTAGAGGGGTGTGCTGGTGCCACTGTGTACAGAAAAGGTGTTTTATGCAGAAGAGTTGTCTGCAGACAGCAGCCCACCGGACTACTTGCATAGCTGTCATGAGATGAAGGGACTCAGGGAAGACAATACCAGGTATAAGTTTGTAGGTTAGGTGGCTCAGGAGGCGGCGCAAGAAATAGAGTCCAGTGAATCAGAAAAGAAAGGAAAGGAAAAGGTTTATTCTGCGTCCCCGGGATACCCACGTACCCCAAGGACAGGGCACGTGGATTCACGCCAACGGGGGGGGGGGGGGGCGCTTTTTTTATACTTCAGTTGGGTGAGAGGCGGGGACATGAGCTGAGGAATTCTCTGCTGCAGGGAATGGGCGGAATATTCAGGACGAAGTTCTTATCTGTGTGGGGGTATGTGAATTCAGGGAGAAGAAGCTGGTATCTGTGTCTGGCACCTTGATCTGTGAGAAATTCCAGGGTAAGTCCATTATCTTGTCATGTCTGTATGTATCCGATCCTGGGCTCTCTCCGACCTAACATCCCGGCCTTTTGGTGATAAGGGCCTTTTGGTGATAAGGGATGGTGACTCCTTCTGGCTGCTTCCAGCTGACCAAGGGCGGCGAAGGGGGGAGAGGGGGCAGTTAAAGGCCAGGGTTTGGCAGAGGCAGGTCGGAGGGGAGCCGAGTGTAGGGATGGAGCAGGAGCTGATTCACAGTCACTCGTGACATCTCCGTGATCCCGGAGTGGATGAACTTGAGGAGGCAGGGGGCTAGGAGAAAAAAAGACACAGGTGAGAATCAGGGGCCCCATCATGGGTAGGACCCAGGTGGCTAAGGGGCTTTGGAACCAGCCGGAAGGAGAGTTGTCCTAGAAGTGTCCTGCATGTAGTTCTTCAGTCAGCTTAGTCAGGGTCTGTATGTTTACGTTTTGCTCCACTACTCTACTCATTGATGTAATAACAGCATTCTTCCCGAAGGAATATGCAGGTTCCTCCTTTTTCTGCAGTCAGAAGGTCTGAGGCGAGCTGCTTCTGCAGGGCTACTTGGGCTACTGATGTCACTTGTCACTGTAGGGAGGCTAAAAAGAGGCGGTAGTAGACTCCAGGGCTAACTGGAGCTTGTCATTAAAGTACTGAGCAGTGACCAGACTGTTCCCGAGGGCCCCCCAGTGAGGCCTACTGAGGCAGCAATACTCACCCCTAACATGACAGGGGGGAAGGCAGCCCGGCGGGTCCAGGGATGGGATGGAGGGAGCAACCAGTGAGCTCCGACTCTCCATACAAGGTTAGTTGGGGAACTACTGTGACCACGAAGCAAGGCCCGGGATCAGAGGAGTTCATGCAGTTCCTTAAGGTGCCGTTGCACCAAAAGAAGGTACCTGGGCTGGCCTTGGTGAGACTGGCTGTGGTGTGGTATGATAGTCTCTTCCGTGGCAACCCCATAGGTGCTGACATCTTGATTACATCTGTCTGGGTTCCGCTGGTTGTAAGCAAAACAGACATAGGATCAGCCAGTTTTGGACACTGACTGGATGTCGACAGCCATCTGGATCTTTGTCTGACATCCGAACAGAGGGCAGTCCTGAGATCCTACCTGCCAGGTGACTTGTTTGCTGTTCTGGTAGTAGGTTTCACGGACCTTGAACCTCCACACATAAGCAGGTGGGGGTGGGTGTAGGTTGCACACGGCAGGGAGGAGAAGGAAGGAGGAGGGGAGGGCGGTTAAGGCAGACCTTAGTGGGGCCCAACACCTCACATTCATAGATGTCATGCTGCTCCGGGTTCCTCTTGAGTCTGGAGAGGCGGTGCCAGGACAGGTCGCCAAGCAGCTTGACCACAGTGGGGACTGTGAGGATTACAGTGTGAAGTCCTGTCCACCTAGGATCCAAGGCTTGTGGTTGTAGGTTCTTAAGGAGGACCGAGTCACCAGGGTGAAGGGTTGGTCTTGGGAGTGCTGGTTGGTCAGCTCTGGCTTGGGCAGAAACCTGTTCTCGTGTTCTCAGAGCAATTGCCTGGTTAAAGACAGATATAGGAGATACCTACCCAGGGGAGAGGGATCAGTAAGGAGACGGTGGTTGAGCAAGAAGAGCCAAAAGGGCTCAAGAAAGTGGGGCTCCTTGGTGTAGCTGGAGTTTGGTCAGGGCCATGGGCAGGACGTCTGGCCAGGAGCTGTGAATTTCTAGAGAGAGTTTAGTTACATGGTCCAATAGGCTGGAATTGAGTGGCTATGATGAGGGTTCGAGCCAGTGACAGAAATCCAGCAGAATGTAGAGGAGGAGGGATTGATGTTGGAGAGTAGATGGAAAGTTGTGTTGATGAGGGTAGGCATAGGAGTAGGTCCAGGGTTCGTAAATAGAGAGTGACACTAGAGGATTTCCCATCCAGACAGTAGAATTGATGATTCCCTCATCATTCCATGTCTGTTTCACCTGAAAATATGAAAAACCTGAGCAAAATTGGAGGGTCCCTTGCCACGAAAGAGCCTGTGAGGAATGATGGCTCATCCGGTCATGGATGGTGACGCCGAATCTTCTTCGGGGATGGTGGGAGGCACTCGGTGAGCCTGAGAGAGATAGGTATTGCAGGGAAAGTGGGAAGAAATGATAGAATGCGCTGATATCCAAGGGAAAATGGAAGGAGCAGTGGAAGCCAGGGACCTGGAGGCTGGAGAAAAGGCAGAGAGGGAGGGAGCAGGTCGCGCAGCCTGTTCACAGGCCTCTAGCCGCTTGGATTTTAAAGTTGCTGCATTTTTTCCTTTGGGAAGGGTGGAAGGGGATGGGGCGAGGTCAGAGCAGTTTTCAGTTCAGAGGAGGGGACAGTTGTGGTGGAGAGAAGGAGAAAAGGCATTCATGGTGCAGACTGAGCTAGGCTACGACTGAGCTAGGCTACTGTGGTCTGGGACAACTGGGCCCCATAACGGGATGCATGGCAGTGGAGGATCTTTGTCCCTGTAAAGGGAGGGGGCCAGGAGTGGGAGGAGCAGGGAAGCTGAAGGGCTCAGAGTGAGCTGCAGAATGGCCACTAGGATGGTGAGGATGTCTCGTCCTAACAGGGGCATGCGGCATGCTATCATCAAGGAGGCAGGGAAGGGGTCCAGTGGCCAGAGGGCAGGTGGATTTGCCGTCAATACCCATGTCCGAGATCTTGGAAGGATAAAGGGGCCCTAAAAAGGAGGGAAGGACAGAGAAGAGAGCCCCCGTGTCAACCGGGAAGGTGACCTACTACCTTCATTGTGACCCGAGGCTCAGCAAGGGGAATGGAGTCATCGAGGCTGGGCTTCTTCAGTCTTCAGCCAGTTCCAACATGGCCAGCGGGTGTGTCCTGGACTGGAAGGGTGGTCCCCCCACGCTGAGGCGTAAGGGGCCCGCCACTTTTCCAGGGACAGTCACTCTTCCAGTGACCATTTTGACCTCACGCCGGGCAGGGCTTGGTCGGAGCTTGGGGCCAGGGGCACTGCATTGCCCAGTGGCCTTCATTTCTGCATTTGAAGCATTCTCTGGTGGCGTTCCTTTCATTTCACCCCCACCGCTCACAGCCACCTTAGGGCCATGGAGGCTGCCGTCAACCTCAGGGCCACAAACAACTAAGGCGTGTCTGCAGGTCTACCTCCTGTGGAAGGCAGGCCTCCCATTCTGACTGTGCCTGCTCCTCCAGGGCATTAAGAACCTTCAAGGCCATTTTTCACTCGATCTCGGACCTGGGTTTGAGGACCAATAAAGACCTTAAAGGTCGGGTTAGAGAGTTGGGGGCATAGATTCAGACTATGCCCTCAGTTCCTGGACAGTACTATGGCAGGGGTAGAATGGGCGCAGAAATGGAAGAGGCTGTTTTGGAGCTGACGTTCTTAGGATTTGGGCTCTAGGGGAGAAGGAAGCTTCTCGTTAAGAGGGTCTGAAGAGAGCACAGCTGCAACCTCTCACAAAGGGAACTGGCCGGCCACCTGTGAACTAAAGTGCTGGCAGTCATGGTGGCGGAGTTTCAGTGGAAGGCGGGTGGTTAGACCTTACAGAGGGCACTGCGTGGGGTACAGGTTACTAAGGCAGGCCTGTAAGGGAAGGGGAGAGCGCGGGAGAGGTGGCCTGGGTGGTCCTGGGAGAGGTATTGGCAGTTCAGTTTAAAAGCCGCAACCTCCCAGGGGCAGAAAGGAGGAGGAAGGACAGAAGGAAGGTAGAGCCTATGGAGGCGTGTGTGTACCGACTGGGAAAGCAGGCAGGGGCGGCAGGGGACTTGAGTTTCCAGCTCCCGCAGCGGCTACAGCGTTAGCGGCTGCGGGGGTGCGCGGATGGACCAACTGCACGGAGGAGGGCATGGGGTTGTAAAAGGTGGTTTGAGTTCCCGGCAGCCATGGGGCGGGCAGAAGAGGGGAGGCGGGGCCAGTGGGTCGAGGGAAGGCGTGGCTGGAGGAGAGTCCAGCAGGGAGGAGGAGGGGAGAGTGTGGACGGACAGGGGCACGAGGCCGGTGGGAGAGCGGCGGCTTACGCAGGGGGAATTTGTGGTGGCCTCTGGTGAAGGGGGGGGTGGGAGATCACAGAGACAATGATGATGATTACGGCGCTCCGCCACCCACACACAGCACATGAACCCACCCCCACATGCACCACACACACACACACACACACACACACACACACACACACACACGGTGGGCTCGTTGGTGTGGGGAGCGGCACGGAGCAAGGACAGCCCGGAGGGAGGAGGAAGGACAGGAGGAGGAGAAATGGCAGAAGGAACTTTGGGGGAGGGATGGGGAATGCAGAGAGATGGAGAGAGACTGAGAGAGAGACTGAGAGAGAGAGACTGAGAGAGAGAGACTGAGAGAGAGAGACTGAGAGAGAGAGACTGAGAGAGAGAGACTGAGAGAGAGAGACTTGGGCAAATTTCCCAGTTCACTGGCAGAAATTACTGAGGTCGGTGTGACAGTACTGGGGCTACAGAAAAAGGACGCTGTTCCGGGACAGGCCCAGTGTTTAGCCAGATTGGTGAGCTGGCACCCTAGAGGTGTGTTCAGGTCAGGTTTGGAATTTGGATTCCCCGTGCGCAATACCCGTGGCCTGTAGCGGGGCTAAAGGCTGGCGTCCCAGCAGTTTAATCCACACTACGGAGGGACAGAGGGACCGTGGGCAGGGTAGAGGCCCCTAGGTCCGGAGGAGCCTTCCTGGAAGGGTCGGGAGAGGCAATCTCTGACATGGCCACGTTTTAAGGACAGAGATGCTGGCGGGCAGGCGGCCACCTGGACCGGAACGGGGCCGGGCGGGACTCACCGCTGATGCTGCCAAACTGGGAAAAGTTGCTGAGCTGAAGAGATGAGGTCCTGATGGGTCCAGAGCCACGAGGAGGGAGAGGCGGGCACCCAGAGCCGTGGAGGCACGGCCAAATGGAGTGCTCGCGCCACCTGGGTTTCAAGGCACCACATGTTAGGTTAGGTGGCTCAGGAGGCGGAGCAAGAAATAGAGTCCAGTGAATCAGAAAAGAAAGGAAAGGAAAAGGTTTATTCTGCGTCCCCGGGAGACCCACGTACCCCAAGGATAGGGCACGTGGATTCACGCCAACAGGGAGGGGGGCGCTTTTTTTATACTGCGGTTGGGTGAGGGGTGGGGACATGAGCTGAGGAATTCTCTGCTGCAGGGAATGGACGGAATATTCAGGACGAAGTTCTTATCTGTGTGGGGGTATGTGAATTCAGGGAGAAGAAGCTGGTATCTGTGTCTGGCACCTTGATCTGTGAGAAATTCCAGGGGAAGTCCATTATCTTGTCATGTCTGCATGTATCCGATCCTGGGCTCTCTCTGACCTAACAATAAGGTCACTACCCAATATAACTTAAAACCCCCGTAACCAGGCACCCACATGTAGCCCAACAGGCAGCTCACTTGCCAGGAGGCTTTTGCCAGTGCAACATGTTCTCTTGCTGTGTTCCCGGTGATTGGTGTTCTTGCTTCCGGAGTCCCCGCAGTGAGAGCTTTTTCAGACGGTGCAGACATTGGTTCAACCCTCATCCCTGACGTATGTGTCCACTTCCTAGAATTTGGCCACAGGTAACACAAGGTGGCTGGGGTCAGACCCATTCAGGCCATGCCACCTCTGTGTGCCATCCCTGTGCAGCCCACATCCCCTCCCCTTCATGTGTTGGGGAAGAGGGACCTGAAGGGAGAACTCTGGGGCAGGGACAGCTTTTGGGGGCAGTGGATCACCTAGAGGTCCTGCTGTGATTACCCACTAAGACAGGGCAGGCAGGTGGAGATGGGCTTCCAGAGGGGTCCCTTATTGGTGCCAATGGGAATCCTAGCCCTCAGGCTGTCACACCTTTTCCTCTGCAGTGGAGATCTCAGCAGACCACACTATGTGTGTGTGTGTCTGGAGTGGAGGATTACAGGGGTAGAGAACCAGCAAAACTGGGCTCTGAGGCTTTCCTCCTTGTGACTGGGAACTGTCTTTCCAGAGCTCCTCACAGGAGAACTGAGAGGACCTGAAAGATGGGGTCCTCACCTCCATGCCTCTGCAGGAGGCATAGGTGCCCCATAATTCTTCCAGTGTGCTGTACTCCTGCAGGGTGAGTGCAGGTGCTGAGGTGACCCAAACTCCAGGATCCCATGTAGTCAAAGGTAGCCCTGGGTTCCAGTAACTGCCCTGCCACTCTGCTAGGTCCCTTCTAGAGTCCAATTTCCAAAGGAATCTGGGGCCTGTATCCTCCCCACAACCCACTCTCACTGTCCAGCCCCCTTCAGATGAGATGCAAAGTCACTGCCCACAAAGTTTTAGGAATATCAGAAGAGAGACCTTGCTCCATTTCACGTCATGCTCAGTCAAGGGTATTTTTGTATTTTTTTTACAGACTTTCCTGTTTTAATGCCCATCTCCCAGTGTCCATGTTGGCCTGACAATCATTATAAACCTTCTCCCACTCTCACACATCATCATGATTAATAGGGATGCTTTTCCCAAAAGGACGTGGGGCTGAAGATACCAAGTCTGTTGCTTTGCCATTTGCTTCCCAGAGGACCACATCCCCATGGTCCCTCCAGGTCAGGAGCCGGGGCCAACCTGGGCTGCACTACTTACCAAGGGGGGACCTGTTATCAGGGCTGGCGATCCAGCTGTTCACTGCTGTGCGACCTGGACGTGACCCCCTCCTATTGTCATGTCAGTGGTGCTGCCCTGAACAACCCACTTGTCCTCATATCCAGACTCTCCCACCCCAGGAAAATCCTCTGTGTTCCCATCTTAGAATGGGATGTTCTGTCAGAAATCCCAGGGTGACCTTGGTAACACAGGGAGCTGTTGTCCATTCTCTACTAAGAAATGACTAAAATACCAATGTGTCACATCATAACTCACCCCCAAGTCTACCCTGCCTGCCGAGAACCTTTTCTCTTGTCCATCTAGAAAACATGGAAACCTGTGCAGAATTTTTCTGACCTTTTTGAGCCAAAATGTAGACAATTGCAGTGAAGCAAAATCTCAATGGAATGAGAAAATTATGCTCCAGAGAATGGAGCTTTGCACCTCATTTTAAACATTACAATCAAAAGTGGAGACTTGTGTGGTTTCATGAAATTCATTGTTGATAGATGAGGGAAGCAGGAGAAAGCACAGCAGGGAAATCTCTGGGCCTGGAAAAAAGGTAAAATGATAGACATGCACTTCTTAAACTTAGGTGTGTATAGGTCAGTAAACAGTCAACAATGAACTCAATAGCAATGAGGGGATGTGTGGTCTCTGCAGAGACCAGAGCAGTGCCTGTGCTCCGAGTGTCTCAATAAAAAGGAAAATTACTGTGACATTACAAAAATATGTTGTTATAGATGTAAAAAGAAAATAGACGGGAAAATCAAGATGGTGGCATAGGTAAACACTGGAAATTGCTGCCTCGCACAACCACTTCAAAAATACAACTAAAAGACAAAACGAACATCATCCAGAACCACAGGAAGGCTGCTGAGTGGAAATTCTACAACTAGAAGGAAAGAGAAAAGCACACTGAGACTCAGAGGAGGTGCGGAGGTAAAGTGCAGAGGTACGGAGGTGCACATGGAAAGGGCTGCCAACTGAGGACATGGTTGTCTTTTTCAATCGGGAGGGAGGCACAATCTCCATACAGCCCTGACTCCAGTTCCAGGTGAGTCTCTGGGGACCCAGACTCACACAGGAGAAACTGTACTGTCTGGCATCAGTCGGAACTCGAGGGCGGCTTTCTATCAGAGGTACTTGCAGTGATTACTGAGACACTGAGAAGCAGGGCCTCTTAGGGCAGGACTGAGGAGAAGCCAAAGCTGTTTGCTCTGCCCTGTTGATCCTGATACCCCGCCCCACCCAAGCTGTGCACAGAGGCTTTTGCATATGAAAGGCCTGGCCCTTTACAATCTAAAATTACCTAAAAAACTGCAGCTGGGTCATGGAAAGCGAGAATACCCAAAAGAAGGCCCAAGGCCCCCAGTGGTTTGCATTGCTTCACAGCTGGGCTCCTGCTGGACAGCCTTAGGCAGAGGCTAAATTAGCACCTCCTTAGAGATCCAAGAGCCATTGTACCCAGTGGTCAGAGTGGGACCATTCAGATCACAACTTCTCAGATCCATAAGGGACACACTCAGGGAACAGACTCAGTGAGCACTAAAGCCCCAGTGAAGCAAGTCTTGCCCTATAACGGTGTCTTCAACACAGAAGTTCTCTCACTGCAGACACAGCTCATTCTCACAGCCAATTGGCCTGGAGGTCAATTCCTCCCAGTGATACCTACAACAACCAAGGCTTAACTCCAACAAGACTGTGTACAAAGCCCACAAAGGGGTGCACCAAGAGTGTCCACCTCCGGTAATTGGGGAGGCTGAGCTACTGGGCCCTATAGGATAGCTAGCACAGAAAGAACACTCTATCAACACAGGAAAGCATAAAAATGCAGAGACAAAGAAACAGGTCACAAATGACAGAAATGGAGGAAAGCAAATTACTGGATATAGAGGTCAAAACCCAACTTATACGGTTTTTCAAGAATTTTCTAGAAACTTCCAATAAATTTAGTAAGACCCTCAATAAGTCTAGTGAGACCACCGATAAACTGAGTGAGACCCTCAAGAAATCTAGTGAGACCCTCGAGGTTATGAAAAAGGACCACCTAGAAATTAAACATACACTGACTGAAATAAAGAACATTATACAGAGTTCTAACAGCAGACTAGAGGATAGCAAGAATCAAGTCACAGATTTGAAATACGAAGAAGCAAAAAACACCCAACCGGAAAAGCAAAAAGAAAAAAGAATCCAAAAATAGAAGATAGTGTAAGGAGCCTCTAGGACAACTTCAAGCGTACCAACATACGAATTATAGGGGTGCCAGAAGAAGAGAGAGAGCAAGATATTGAAAACCTATTTGAAGAAATAATGACAGAAAACGTCCCTTAACTGGTGAAAGAAATAGACTTACAAGTCCAGGAAGCACAGAGAACCCTAAACAAAAGGAATCCAAAGAGGACCACACCAAGACACATCATCATTAAAATGCCAAGAGCAAAAGACAAAGAGAGAATCATAAAGAAGCAAGAGAAAAAAAGTCAGTTACCTACAAGCGAGTACCCATACAACTCTCAGCTGATTCCTCAACAGAAACTTTGCAGGCCAGAAGGGAGTGACAAGAAATATTCAAAGTGATGAATAGCAAGAACCTACAACCAACATTATTTTACCCATCAAAGCTATCATTCAAAATTGAAGGTCAGTTAAAGAGCTTCACAGATAAGAAAAAGTTAAAGAAGTTCATCACCATCCAAACCAGTATTATATGAAGTGCTGACAGGTATCCTTTAAGAAGAGGAAGAAGAAGATAGAAGAAGAAGAAGAAGAAGAAGAAGAAGAAGAAGAAGAAGAAGAAGAAGAAGAAGGTAAAGATACAAATTATGAACAACAAATACACATCAACAAGTGAATCTAAATATCAAGTGAACAAATATTCTGATGAACAGAAAAACTGGTGAATATAATAGAATCAGGGGCATAGAGAGGGAGTGGACTGACTATTCTGAGTGGGTAAGGGATGTGGAGGATGCGGGAAGAGAATGGACAAAAATTGTTCATCTATGGATGAGGACAGTGGAGGGGGGTGTGGAGTAAGGGCAGAGGGTGGAGTGGGAACCGGGTGGAGGGGAGTTATGGGGGGAAAAAGAGGAACAACTGTAATCTGAACAATAAAGATTTATTAAAAAAATAGGCAGGCTCAGTTAATATAAAGATTGACGTTTTCAGGGAAGATGACAACCTAGGACAACAGTACCCACCATAAGCTGCTTTTATTTAAAAATAACCAAAAAACAAACAAACAACACTTTAAGTTCAGACAAACCTTTTCAGTTACATTAGATCTCTGAGTTTGCCACGCCGCCAGGTTCGCCTGTGGTCCCTGGAATCACACCAGTCCCATCTCTTGCCACCAATCACTGAGTGCTTGGGGTTCATTCTGAGCTGGAGTGCCCAACCCACCTGGCAGTTTATGAGCTGCCTCTGATGGCATGTAACCCTCTCCCAAGACAGGATAGAAATCAGACCACCATTTCGGTGCCCGCGGGCCAGGAAAGCATGCCCGCCGCACTCAACACACAGGTGCCCATGAACTTGTTTTCCACCTGGGAAGTGGAATGCTCCAGCCCCACCTGCGTACCCAGGCTGTGTAGCCTCACCTTAACCAAGCTGCTCATCTACAAGAAGCTGGAGAAGGAGCTCAGGGCTGTGGTGATCACTATAAAAATGCAGGGCCCTAAACAACTTGAGGTCTGATGAGATTCCGCTGTCCCGTCTTGGTCACGTGAAGACCGACCTGGCGCTGACCATCCCCCTACAGTACCCTCACTCTCTCAAGAAAAAAGGCAACAACTTACAGATCCTGCTGCAGCAGAAGCAGCGCCTTAACAACCAGACCATTCTGGGTTACCGGGCACTCCCCATGGGCACCATCGACATGGCAGAGGTGATGTAGTGACCCCTCGAGGGTGGCCAGATGCTGAGACTCCATAGCACCAACATGGAGGAATCTGCCCACATGGATGAGGTCAGCATGTCCTCCCTGTCCAGCCAGCCCATAGACCCCAAGGACAGCACCCAGAAGGCTGGCCCCAAGTCCAAGTCCCTGGTTCATTACTCAGAGATAGATTATGAAATAGTCTCAGATCAGCAGGGCAGCTATCATCCCGGGCATGGACAGGACCAAGAGGAGGAGGACTTCCACTTTGAGGATCCCAAAAAGCAACACCAAAGTGTAGTAAGATCGCCACTCATGACCAGGCAACAAGATGCCAACAAGAAAGTTGGGGCGTAGCTGCTCAGGGTGCAAGAGTGGGAGGAGGTCCTGGATTCAGAACAGGAGTCTTCGGAGCATGTGCCTGAGGTGGAGGAGGACCTAGATCTGCTGTATGACTCACTCGAGAACTGTGAGAGTGGCCCATGAGAGTGTCTTCAGGACCCCGAAGCCCTGACTCAGGCCATATTGGAAGGCCTGTCCCAGCCCAGCTAGAGCATCCACAGTGCCCAGCTCTCAGATGGAGTGCTAGAGAATCCACAGTGCCAGCACCAGGAGGAGCCTCCAGGTCCAACCCATGTGACAGAGAAGATGAGCCCAAAGCCACCAGTGGGCGCATCACCAAGACCGAGTCTCTCCTTATCCCTTCCACGAGATCCCAGGGGGAGCACGTTGGCCGCTGGGCCTGGAGCACATCCCTGAAGGAGCAGCAGGTGGCAGAGCCAGAAACAAGCGGGCCAACAGCCTGGACAACAAGCACTGCCCCGACCCCCTGAGCCAGCTGCAGATCCTCAGGGAGACGGTATATGACCAGCTGAACCACTTCCTCATCTCTGACAGCCAGTTGCCCTAGAACATCCTCCTCCTCAACGCCCCTGCCTGGCAGGGGCAGTTCCCGACTGAGTCCAGCAGCAACACATGCTGCCCGGGGTGTGCATCTTCTCCAAGGCTGAGGTCCAGGCAGCCTTCAGCACCATCATCTCGTGGAAACAGAGATACCTTCTCTATAATTCCGAGACCCCCAGCCTGTGAAGATCGTGGTGTCAGGGGCACAGCATTTCTTAAGCACCGTGTAATGGGTCTTCCTGAGCTGCTGTCCTACAACCTATGCCTCTCTCCCCCTGGCTGGGCTACATGCACTTCCTGGTCATCCAGTTGGGTTCCTACCTTGTGGCCAGGTACCTGGGCTCTGTGCATTACCGCTACAACAGCTTCATCCAGAACCTGCCCAGGCGGGACCTGTTCTACAAGGAGGCCCAGAGGGCTGTGCAGGACACGCTGCCCATGGTGATGAGAACCACACAGTGCGTCACAGGAGCCAATTGTGTCCACCAACTGCCCATCATGGAGGCCACACTCACCTACAAACAGAGGAGCCCCAATGAGGAGTCCTCGAACATCATTCCCTTCGTGGGGGTTGTGGAGCTTGGTATTGTGAGACCATTCTGGGTCGCCTCAAGAAACTCAGATTATGCGGCCCGCTTGGGCTCTAGAGTGCTGTTGTCCACCCTCCATACGGGTCTGCGGCAAACAAGGAGGCATCACGCATCCTTCTCTACTCCCCGCCAGTGAGAGGAGATGAGTCCTCCCCCAGCCAGGGTGTTGGAGCTGAGCTGATGGGGCTGCAGGTGGACTCCTGGATGGCAGCCCAGCCCACAGACAGAAAAGGAGACTCTGAGAACAAAGCGCAGGCTACCGCCAACAACACCCTCCAATTCCCCTTCCAGTTTCTCCACGTGAGCAGGCTGCCCAGCAGTGGTGAGGCTGCAGCCACGCCCTCCAGGTCATGGACAAGGAGAACAACAGGAAGGTGATGTGTTTTCCCAAGAAAACCAAGGACAAGGAACTGGAGAACCAGAGCCAGTGCCTGGAGGGCATCAGCCGCCTGTTCAGCAGGGCCAAGCACCAGCAGGACAACTGTGGGTCCTTGTTGACCGTGTGGAGTGGAACAGCCTGGAGCTCCCACGTCCAGCACTTCCCCACCTGCATAGTGGGAAGCTCCAACCCCACCTTTTAGCCTGTCCATACGCTACCCTTCCCTCTGCCCTGGCCCAGCCCGGGAAGGATGAGCTGCTTTTCTGTTCACATTTCGGTTTAGCACCGAGACAGACTCTTGAAACACAAAGTGTAACCCTTTCAGTGTGAATAAGCTCATAACCTGGAAACTAACGTGGTGGTGCCCACAGGGAGCCCCCAACTGCTCTGCTTATTACCCAGAATGCTCTGGCAAGTGGGAGGCCAACAGTGTTGAGCTGGGCAATCATTGAAGGTGATGGTCTTCAGGACCCAAAAACTGCCATTGAGAAAGCTTCTCAATGCCAACACCTGCCCCTCCTGGAAGCCTGGACTCCGCCTCCCAGGGGAGTCAGCTTCCCTTTCTGCCCGACTCAGTGCTGGCCTCCCACGGGGGCACCTGACTGAGAACAGAGGCTGGTCAGCCAGCCTTGGGCCCCACTGCCACCCATCCCAGTGGCCCCAGCACTACCCGCTCCTGCTGTCCCATAAACTCCATCCTCGTGAGGCAGAACAGCAGAGAAACACCAAGGACCAATGTGGTACTGACCACCTGGCACACTGACTGGACAAACTGGGCAAATACCTGATGCCACCTTCCTGGGCAGGGACCCCACTTTTGTCCCCACCTCTCTGTGTTTTTATAGATCATTTGCTACAACAGGAGTTGGATCCACCATGTACCAGGTGAGCTCCTGCCCCTGCACAGCACAGTGGTCATTTGGCCACTTGTTTGCTGTGAATCTTCAGGTCACTGCATGTCTCTAAGTGATTGTTCCCCAGAATGTGAGGCCCAATAGGGTTATTGAAGGGTCTCAGTGGGGTGCCTCTGGGTGCCTGGACAATGGTGAGGTCTGCTGGAGGGCTGTGTTTTAGCCAATTGCTTATTTTTTCATTCTGTTGACAATGTCTCTGCCAAATTTGTGATTCTACTCAGGGCTCAGGGCTAAGCACTTTTCTCATTAGATAAAGAGATTGGAGATCCATTATGAGTCCCGGTCCTTGGTGAAGCCAGATCAGAAACCCCATGTTTGAGAGGTGGAGTTCAGACTCACCCAGCTGTCTGAGATGGGCATGGTTTGGGTTCATTCATTCAGCAAATATATGAGAAGCCCTGCCAGGTACAGACATATCTCTAAGCACTGACCATAATCCAGTGCACAGAGCAGACCCCAAGCCTGCACTCCAGAGCTTCCTTCTAGTCGAGAGGACTTCTGCAAGGACTCTTCCTTCTGCAAGAGGGCAGAGGTCTGAGGGCTTCTTCTAGGAAAAAGGGAAGGACTCAGAGAACTGTGCATGTAGATATGGGTGGAGTGGGCGAGTGGGGAAGTCAATGGACAGAGTGAGCCCCTCAGAAAATTCATACCCTTCTGCTTCTAATCCCAGCCCAGTCTGCACCCCTATCCCGGGACCGTGCTCACTAATCTGGTAGAACCTCCTCAGTGGCAGCTTGGCTGTTGCTCTCTACCCATGGGAGTTAACTGTCAATTAGAGGAGAAGAACCCCACAGGGCAGCTAGTGAATTAGGTAGCATGTAGGAGCAGGAGCCAAAGTTTGAGGTGTGAGGTAGTCTCTGGACATCAGAAATGCAGATGGATTTTCTTCGTTTACTCATTGATCAGCTATTCCTGGAGCACCTACTGTGTGCCAATGAGTGACATGAACAGAGTGGAAACCAGCTCTCCCTGTCCTCATGGAGTTGACATTTTGGCAGGAGGGTAGTAGGAGGGTACAGGGACACTGAGAGAGCATGTCAGGTTCCCCTGAAGAAGACGACGGCGGTTCCCTAATTGTTGCAGAGCTGTCATTTAGGTGGGCTTTCTGCCATGCCCTCTTGAATGACCAGGCACATCTCTGCCAGGACTGCCAGGTTGAATGTGGGCAAGGGATAGGTCTGCCTTCTGGATGGGCAGGAGCAGCAGGCACAGGACCCCAGGCTCTCTGAGTGGTGCTCTGGGAGGGTCATGTGGAAAAAAGGCCAGGCCTCAAACCCTGCTGTCTGTCTATCTCTCTCCCCAGGGTCATCTCCTGCATCTTGGGCATCTAACTGGACCAGTACCCTGAAGATTTTTATTAGCCGCCAGAATTTCCCAGCCTGATCATGCTTTTGGCCTCTATAGAGCTCACCTTTCCAGTCCTAGACCTGCCAACCCAGTGAGTTTAATAAGATTATTTATACTAGTGACCAGAAGACAATTCTGGATGTGTCCAATGAAATTAGAGCAGCCTGTGAGTGAGAGAAAGAGACAGAGCTGGGAACCAGTGGACTGAAACGTCTTGGGTTTGATTCCAGTCCAGGTACATACCTCAGTTGCAGGCTAGATCCTTGGCCCTGGTCTGGGCCAGGGAACGTTATCCTTGGGTGAAGATTGACAAAGAAAACTGTAGTGATAAGAATGGCACTGCCACTTGCATTAAAACCTCAGGCACGTTAGCTGAATTCTTTACGTCTTGTTCTTTTCACGTGAAAAATGAGTTGCAAGGATAAAATTGAATAATAAAGTGCTTAACATAGAGAGTTGGCATATGGTAGGCACTTAGTATATATTGCCCATTACTATTATAAATACACTAGAGGCCCGGTGCACGAAAATTTGTGCACTGGTTGTGGGGGGTCCCTCAGCCCAGCCTACCCCTTATCACATACTGGGAGCTCTAAGGGGATGTCCTAGTGACGGCTTAGGCCTGTTCCCTGTTCCCCTTGGGGAGCGGGCCTCAGCCACAGTCTGGCCTCCCTTTGTGGGAGGCGACCGGGCTCATCAGGGGAAGGCACCAGCCCCATCACCCCACTGTTGCAGCCATTGCCAGTCACCACAGCCACCAAGGTGTTTTCATCAACACGGACTCCAGTCCCTTCACCATGAAAAAAAGACAACTTTCTTTAGGGATTTTCAAGATGTGTCTTTCATAGGATATTGAAGTAGGGGATCCCTCGGGGGTGAAAGGCTGGGGTACTATGCATGTGGCTCTAGGAGTTAGTTCAGGCGGGCATTGCTACTTCCTGGTGTGCCAAGGAAGCATGTCATCGTGGAGTGTGCTCACACCATTGCAACAGCCACAGCGCTGAGACATACTTCCTGAGCTCTACTACAGGATATGGCATTTCTTTCTTTCTTCCTTTTTTTATCCTCACCTGAGGATATGTTTCCATTGAATTTTAGAGAATGTGGAAGAGAAAGCGAAAGACAGAGAGAAACATCAAAGTGAGAGGAACACTTTGATTGGTTGCTTCCTGTATGAGCCCTGACCTGGGCCCAGGCCAGGGAGGAGTCTGCAATCTAGGTACATGCCCTTAGTCAGAATTGAACCCGGACCCTGTGGTGGGCAGGCCGAGGCATTATCCACTGAGCAAAACCAGCTAGGGCAGGATATGACATTGCTTAGCCCTCCAGTAGCAGACCTTTCTTTTTTTCTCCAGGAGTGTGGTAAAAATACCTTAGATCACCTTATTCGATTCTCATTACGCAAGTTATTAAGAATATTACAAGTAGCATACAGGGAGCTTAGCCAATGAGCAGTCAGAAATGGTGTTTCCTTTGTAGTTACACCAATTGCTGGCTCTGCCCCTGCCCAGGCCTAATGCCTGTGGCCAAGTCATTAGGCCTGGGTAGGGGACGTCCAGCTCCTCGCCATGGCCGGCTCCGCCCATGTTCCCCACCATCGCTGGCTCCGCCACTGCCCAGGCCTAATGACTGCCTGGGCAGGGGACTCCCAGCTCCGCGCCTATGTATGCCAATTAACTGCCATCTTTGTTTGGTTAATTTGCATACTCATCCAATTGGCTGGTGGGCATAGCAAAGGTATGGCCAATTTGCATGTTTGTCTATTATTAGGTAAGATATGTATGTAAACAATCATCAGGTGGAAATACCATGTGTAACATCAACAAAATAATCTAAAGCAGTAAGATGTTAACAGGAATTGCCCAGGGCCTTCCAACACTCTATTTCTCCATTTAATCACAAATGCATGGACTTACGCATTTCTGGATAGAAAGATAAAATATTATAAAGGGACATACTCTCCTGGATTAATCTAAAATGTACATATATATGTAATATGCAAATTAGGCCAGGAAGCCTTAACGCAGTTGTTCTCAACCTATGGGTTGCGACCCCTTTGAGGGTTGAACAGCCCTTTCACAGGGGTCACCTAAGACCATTGGAAAACACATATATAATTACATATTGTTTTTGTGATAAGTATGTTCAATTTGTAACAATGAAAATACATCCTGCATATCAGATATTTACATTATGATTCATAACAGTAGCAAAATTACAGGTATGAAGTAGCAACAAAAATAATTTTATGGTTGGGGGTCCCCACAACATGAGGAACTGTATTAAAGGGTTGCGGCATTAGGAAGGTTTAGAACCACTGCTTTAAAGGGTCACGACCAGACAGGAGGAGGTTGCCTGTGCAGGTGAGGCCAGGGACAGAGATAGAGACAGACACAGGGGGCCTGCCTGAGCCAGAGCTGACACAAGCAGGGGGGGCAGGGAGGCCTGGGATGGGCAGAGTCACTGCGCCTGGCTAGGGCAGCCCAGGAAGGGACACAGGAAGGGAGCAGGGGGGCCTGGTGAGGAAGTCAGTGTGGGTCCCACTGCCTGCAGCATGGGTCAGGTCCAACTCCTGTGGCAGCCTTCAGGGTGCCTCCTCCCGTGATTTCAATAGAGCGCTGGGCCTCTAGTTTAAAGTAAAAAATTATAATAGGATTTTGGGGAAACAAACACTCTTCTAAATTTTAGCTACAAATAAATATGCAAACAAATCAGGAAACAGTTGACAAGAATATAGGAAGGGGACTTGCTCTGTCAATTAGGAAGGACTCTCAAGCAGTGCGGCCCTGGTGCTGGAGTGAGCAGGTCCTGGGAGATGGGCAGCGACATCAGGAACAGGGCGCAGCACACATGAGACTCAGGGGATTATTGTGGGGGCCCTTTGGCAGCAATTAGCACTGGGGCAGCTGCTCAATTATTGAGGGGAAAACTTTAGATCAATATTTCAGATCTCACCCAAGACATTTTAATGTATTTACGATTAATATATTTTACTGTCTTTTCCTTCTGAAAACCGAATGAAGGTGGAATCAAAATTTTAAAAATAAAAAATGAGAGAATATACATAAACTCTATTTAATTCCATGATATAAAGAACACTTTCCACATGTTGATGTCTCTTTTGGGTGAGATGTAAAGGAGAAAAAAGGTCAGTCCTATGAAGTCCTGAGCAAAGAGCCTTGCAGACAGAGAGGTGTGTGTGCAAAGGCCTGAGGTGGGAAAGAGCCCACTGGGGTGAAGGAATGACATAGGGGCCAGGGTGGCTGGAGTTAAGAGGAGAGTGTGAGACAGGACGTTGTGCTGGCCAACGGGGTCCCCACGCCTGCCGAATCCTGTTCAGGCTGTAAAATTTATTCCAAGTGCAATGAGGACATTTAGAGGATTTTAAGTGAAAGACATTTAGCAACTATCTTTCTGTTTGTACTTGAAAATAGTACTTTAATAATCAGTTTCAGCAGTTGCATTTTTGATCAGGTGCTTTTTCAGTGCCTAGCACTTTTTATTAACTTTTATAAAGATACGGTTTTTATTTTAGACTATTCATTCCTAGGTTTAATTTCTTAACAAACGTACAGCATCTGAGAAACTTATTTATTTATTTTTAATTTATTTTAATTTCAGTATCGTTGACATACAGTCTTATAACGTTATATTTTTTCTGGTGTACGATATAGTGAATTGACTATTTTATCACCTCACCAATTCATATAACCATCTGTCATCATGCAAACTTATCACAATATTATTGACTATATTTCCCTTCCCCTTTTCACCCACCCCCACACCCTCCCTTCTGGTAACCATTCCTTTTCTTTCTTTTTTTATGAGTCTGTTTTTGTTTTGTTTTGTTTTTTTTTTTGATTCCACATATACATAAAGCTCTATGGTAATAGTCTCTGGCTGCCTGACTTAGTTCACTTAGCATAATACCTTCTAGACTAGATCAGTGGTTCTCAACCTTTGCTGCACATTAGAATCACCTAGGAACCTGTTTAAAATCCTGATTTCTAGGCCTCATCCTCCGGAAATTCTGTTTCTTTGTTACTAATGTTGTGGCCCCACCCCATAACAAAGAAACAGAATTTCTGGGGGATAAGGCCCAGAAATCAGGATTTTAAAAAGATTCCCAGGTGATTCTAATGCACAGCCAAGGTTGAGAACCACTGTTCTAGACCCACCCATGTTGTTGCAAATGGTAAGATTTCCTTCTTATTTATGGCCCAGTAAGATTCCATTGTACATATGCACCACATCATCTTTATCCAGTCATCTGTTGATGGGCACTTAGGTTACTTCTGTATCTTGGCTATTGTCAATAATGCTGCAGTGAACATAGGGGTAGAGCATAGGTGTAGAGCTTTTAAAGCTCTCCTAATATTAAACCATACTTGTGTTCCAGTATAAGCTAATGAAGTAGATATGCTCATGTTTGGTCCTCTTAGTCACATTTATTAATAAGTTGGTCCACAGCTTTTTATTTTTATGTGCCAAACTTCCTTTTTATTATGATAACTGTTGCATTAACTTCCATATTAAATTTGTATCCACATATGTTTATTTTCTACTATTTGGATTTTGTTGAATTTTTGTAATATCATCTAATCTAATAAAAGAGAAACATGGTAATTGGCGTACGACCGCTACCCTTCCCATTGGCTAATGAGGGAGATATGCAAATTAACTGTCAGCCAAGATGGCGGCCGGCAGCCAGGCAGCTTGAAACTAACATTAGGCTTGCTTGCTTCAGTGGCGGAGGATTCCAACATTTCCCGCCTGCCTTGCCAGGCTCTGAGCCTGCAGTTTGAAACATTTTAATAAATATAGAAGCTAAAAAACCCCCAGAAACCAGCTTTCAGCGAACTGGGATCTCAGAGCTGGAGTCAGAGCTGGACTTATACATTGTTTCGATTACTTACTTTCAGCAGCGGAGGCCTAAGAGCTGGAGCCTCAGAGCTAAAGCTGGCCCAGAATTCAAAAAAAAAAGGAAAAAAGGAGCGGTTGGGAGCTTCCGTCACCCGCCAGCCTGAAAACAGCCCTCAGCCCCTCACCCAGACTGGCCAGGCACACCAGTGGGGACCCCCACCCTGATGGGTGTGTGACCAGCTGCAAAGAGTCCTCAGCCCCTCACCCAGGCTGGCCAGGCACCCCAGTGGGGACCCCAACCCTGAAGAGTGTGTAACCAGCTGCAAACAGCCATCATCTCCTCACCCAGGCTTGCCAGGCACCCCAGTGGGGACCCACACCCTGAATCAGAACACCCTTCAGGGCAAACCAGCCAGCCCCACCCATGCACCAGGCCTCTATCCTATATAGTAAAAGGGTAATATGCCTCCCAGCACCGGGATCAGTGTGACAGGGGGCAGTGCCCAAACCCCCTTATCGCCCTGTGGCTCTGTGTGTGACAGGGGGTGGGGCCGCAACCTCCCATCCGCCCTGCTCTGTTCGTGACAGGGGAAGGCGCCCCAACCTCCTGATCAGCCCTGCTCTGTACCTGATACGGAGGAGCTCCCCAACCTCTGATCGCCCTACGGCTCTGTGTGTGACAGGGTGCATCGCCCCGCCCTCCGCCCCGCCTATAGGCCCTGCTCTGTGTGTGAAGGGGTAGAGCCATAACCTCCCCATCGGCCCTGCCCTGAGTGTGAGAGTGGCGGCGCCCCAACCCCCTAATCAGCCCTGCTCTGTTGGTGATAGTGGGTGGTGCCACAACCCCCTGATCTGCCCTGCTCTGTGTGTGACAGGGGGCGGTGCCCCAACTCCCCTATCGGCCCTAGTCTCTGAGTGACAGGGGGGAGCTCCTCAACCCCCTGATCGGCCCTGCTCTGTGCATGACAAGGGGTGGTGCTGCAACCTCCCTATCGACCCTTCTTTGAGTGTGACAGCGGGCAGCGCCCCAATCCCCCAATCAGTCCTACTCTGAGCATGACTGGGGGTGGCATTGCATCCTCCCGATCCGCCCTGCTCTGTGCATGACAGGGGGCAGTGCCCCAACTCCCCAATCGGCCCTACTCTGAGCCCGACCAGGGGCTGCACCTAGGGATTGGGCCTGCCCTCTGCCACCCGGGAGCAGGCCTAAGGCAGCAGGGCGTTATCTCCCGAGGGATCCCAGACTGCGAGAGGGCACAGGCCCACTGAGGGGACCCCCTTCCACCCGAGTGCACAAATTTTTGTGCACTGGGCCTCTAGTTAAAAATAAAATGTAAAGGAAGTAAAAATCACCCAGGTCTTGTTAACAAAATTCTTCCAATTTTTGTTTTCTTACTAAATTATTTTTATTCACTCAATGTGCTGGTGAGCATACTCTGTAAATATTTTCATCATTTTTAATGGCTGCATGCTATTACATTTTGTGATTGCATCATATATATTTTTAATCAATATTGTGATGATGATATTTAGCTTTCTTTCTGTGTTCCTATTCAGACAATGCATCAGTAAATGTGTTTGCACATCACTTTTGGACAGATTTTTAGGTACATTCAAAGGGAAGCACACTTCATTGTTATACATATTGCCAGAGTGTCCTCCAGGGAGATAGTTTCAACTTGCATTCCCCAAGTTCATGGAAACTGTCAGGTTCATGCAGCCCTGCCAATCTGATCTGTGAAACAGGTTTAATTCTCACAGCTCTCCATACTGATAAATCAAGGTGAAGATAAACAAGTTGTTGTTTTTAAAAAATTAATATCTTAAGGAAATAGCAAAGGGAACTTTTTGGAGCTAAATCACAAATATTGAAAAAGGTATCTCTCCAAGACGCAAGGATAAGAATCATAAATGATACAGAAAATTATTGCAGATACATGAGACCCAGAAACTGTTTGCTTTTATGCTAGAAATCATTGTGATAAGATTAGTCACTGAAGCAAATACCAAACTGCTTATATTTGTTCTTCCAGTTTATTGTAAATTTAATTTTACATTTCTTGAAAGTCTTGGAAGTATGCTACACAGTCACTTCTCTCTCTCTCTCTCTCTCTCTCTCTCTCTCTCTCTCTCCCCCCCCCTCCTCTCTCACTCTCTGTTATTCTTTAAAAATACTGTCTCCATATTACTGAGTATTTTTCCACACACACCAAAAAGGAGAAAAATGTACATTCAACATTGTCGTTTTGTGACTTTAAAAAATAAAGTAACAAAAGGACATGCTTTTGATTAAGTTCTAGTTCTAGAAATTTATCTTAAGAATATAATTATCTATGATGGTGGGATTGGGCCAGGTGCTGGGTTGCTTTCCCTCATGGACTTTGTAAACCAGCACAGGAGAGAGCTCCTCAAAGCAAGCAGACAGGACAAAATAACCACAAACCCATAAATGCTGCAAGGAATCAGTAATCTGAAATAGAGAGTCATGGCGGGGTGGGGGAGGGGGGGCGGGGGTGGGTGAGAAAAGGCAACGTCTTAGATTAGATGGTCAGGGAGGTTTTCTCTGAGAGACATTTAAGCTGAGTCGGACAGCTGAGAGTGTCTGATACTCAGAGAGTTGGGAAAAGAGCTTTGCAAAGAGAAGGAAGAATATCTGCAAAGACACAAAAGTGTGTCTTAAGGACTGAAAGGAAGTCAGTGCTGGTGTTTTGTGAGTGAGGCTGTGAGAGACACTAGTTGGGGCTGGGAAGTCCATGGGACACAACAAGCCAGTGAGTCATTCTGTTTTATGTTTTAAGGACAATGAGAAGTCATTAAAGTGTCTTAAGCAGGTAGGGTGGGATGGCTGGTTTTAAGTTGAATGGATCACTCTGGTTGCAGGGAGGAGAACAGGTGGAAGACAGGACAAGATCAGAAGCAGAGAGAGCAGAGGCCCAGCAGATGGGGATGGTGGCCTGAACTAGGACAAGAGCAGGGAAAGTAGGAAAAGAACTGACTCCACTTGGAGATGAAATCATGACATGTCAATGGTGGACTGGGTCCTGGAGATACAAGGTAGGGTCAAATCAAGGATGACCCTTCATTTTAAACTAGGGGACCTACAGGAGGGTCCATAAAGGGTTAATATGGGGAAGAGTTTGAAGTCCTGAGAGGTGAGCAGGAGAGAGGGCAGGAAGGAATTTAGATGCATAAGTCTTGGATGCTGGTATGAATTTGGAAGAGGAGACACTACTGATAATAGAATGTAATTGAGTAAGACAGGGAAACAGGGCAAAGGAAAGTCACAGTAAAGGTAAAATTGGGGAATGAAAACCAAGACAGGAGGTCAGAAAATGTTACCACACTTTGAACGCTGCATCAAAGCAACAAAGTGGGGAGCTTTTAAATTATGAAGCCAGGGAAACAACTTTAACCACACTTTCCTTTGACAAGTTCAGAAAAAATAATTTCACTTGCAGATGAACAATAGGAAAAGTTGAGTACTGGAAAGAGTGTGAAAACATGGCCACTCATACATTTTAGGGAAACATTTTATTGGGACAAACTTATTAGAGAATAATTGAGAGCAAGGGTCCTCAAACTACGGCCCGCGGGCCACATGCGTCCCGCCGAAAACATTTATCCGGCCTGCAGGGTGTTTTTGCCACCGCTGTGTGCATAGGAATTTGTTCATAGTTTTTTTTTAAACTATAGTCCGGCCCTCCAACAGTCTGAGGGACAGTGAACCGGCCCCCTGTTTAAACAGTTTGAGGACCCATGATTAGGAGCATACATACAAATTAAAATATTCAATATTTTTGACACAATTCCACATTGAACTTATTTTATAGGAATTCAAGACAGTGTAAATGTTGAAATATATGAGTACTAGTAAATTTATGACAACATTGTCATCATAAAATTTGCATTACGGCAACATCTATCAATAGACAACAGAGAAAAAGACATTATTGTGCATACATAATGAAATACTTGTGCAGTTGTTAAATGGAGTCATGTTATCTTAAGGTAGACATGAATTTTTCATGATGAAGTTTAAATGAAAAGCACAAGTGTTGAGTAAGACTCCCTCCACGTTCTGCGTGGAGTAGGGTTCGGTATCTGAAAGAGGAGCCGCACAACAAATGAGAGAAAAAGGCACGAGATAATTTTGCAACATTGGGGGACCAGGCGGCCAAGTCCTGAAGGACTTCCACCCATGCTCAGGCTGCTCCAATCTTTTATTGATCCAGAGTAGCCCTTAGGCACGCGACCTGCCATTAACAGGCAGACTAGCCCATCAGCAAGGATTTACATAATAATAAATGGAGGAGTTCTTCCAGCTACCACTGTCTGCACAAACAGAGGTGGTGCCTACCTCAGACCTTTGCTAGGGCTTCAAAGGCACCCAGCCTTCTGGGGGTTTCGGGGAGTTCTCTGTCTATGCTTATCAGATAGTGAAGGCAATAAATAGTTTCCCACATCTCCCCCTTATTTTTTCATTAAAAAACCAGAAATAAACATATAAGAACAAAAAATGTTTAAGTCCCAAAATCAATGTCCAACAGTTCTGAGTCCATGTTTCAATGTCCGACAGTTCATGTGTACACGCCAGGAATGAAATGCTGGATCTGGATGGTGGACAAATGCAGGTCTGGTCCTCTCCGGTTTGGTCCTGGGCACCCTGCAGCGACGCACAGCTGCTGACTGCTAGCATGGCAAGGCGTCTTCACCATCTCCATCTCTGAACTGTCTCTTCCGTCTTTGTGGCTGGCTTTCTGTGATCCGTTGTCACAGGAATCCACATGGTCTCGTAGCTGTTCTCTGAAAGTCTACAAACAGTCTCGACCAAAGGTTAAAGGAAAAAAAAAACTTACTTGGGGTCTTTTCTTTCACATGATCTTTCCCTGGCTTACCCTGGCATAATGTGTGTTTTTCTGGGTGTCTCACTATTAGCATTATCAAAGAAAAAATTTTTTCTCTAAATGTAATTTAGTTACAGGATCTTTTTCCTTACATGGTATTCTTCCAATATATTTTCCACTATCCCCCTTTTTTTTCATTTAATTAGGAGACTTCTTGGAAATTTTATGATGCAGTCTAGATAGATTTAAATATTAAATTTTGGCAAGGAAAAAAAATGAACCTGAGCATGCTAAACTATTGAAAGGATGGTCAGCTCAAGATATCAAGTTTTATGCCACAACTGGTCCAGTTTTTCCTTTATCTACTTGGTCTAGAACAGCATTGCTGGATATTGGAGATACTAGAGAAGTGAGGTTTCACTCTGTTTCACTGATGATTCACTTCATATTACATTTGCCCCATACATAAGTAAGATGTTAGTAATAAGGGAAATTGGGTATGGTGTACATGGCTATTATCTTCACAATTTTTCTGTAAATCTGGAACTATTCTAAAATAAAAAAATCCATTAAAACAACACTCAGAAACCTAGGAAATGGTAGCAACTGATCATAGTGGAATGGACCACTGAAATGACGGGGGAGTATGGGAATTGTCTTAGAGGAAACACCACCTCCCTGCCATATGCTGGACTCTAATGCAACTAGAGGAAATGAGAGAGAGAGGTCAGTCTGGGAAAAATTTTAGGAGTTAAGAGGAAGGTCTCTTCTATAACCAGAGTGTCTTAGATTTCTGGGGAGGAGCAAGATGGCGGCGGTATAGGCAGATGTGTCCCAGGTCCTGTCCTGGAGCAAATGGAGTGAGCACCTGAAACTAGTAACATCCACCCCGAATTGGCGAAATTGCTCAGCTGGTGAGACCGTTTGCAGCCGGGAAGAGCAGAACTCCCCTGGAAGGGTAAAAAAAAACAGGGATTTGGGCAGGAAAGTTTGCCAGACCTCTGAACCCAGAGAGTCGGAGGGAGACCGCCTGGCAGACAGCCGTGTCCCTTGGGACAGGCACAGCCCCTGACAGGGGAAAGGAGAACCGCGGGATTCCTGGCGCCGCCAGGAAAATTGAGAGCTGGGTTCTGTGATCACAGAGGACTGAGCCTAAAGGGGGCAGCCTGAAGAGCTGACCAGACCATGCAGTCCCGGTAAGAGAAGAAGTTTACAGAAACCAAGCCTTTCCCGTTTCCGCGGCCAGCGTTTGTTTGTTTGTTTTTACTGAATCCTGTTCATGGGACATTTCGGATACAGACACTCACCTGTGCTGAAGAGAGGGAGAGTGTGCGGAGGAGTGGAATCTGGGGAGAGACTGAGGAGAGAAGAGGGGCCGGGAGAGGTGGCAGGGAATTGAGGGCTGAGACCCGCCCCCCCCCCCCCCCCCAGCCCAGGTCTGGGGCAGACATTCTCTCCAGAGAGTGAGACTCCTCCCCACAGCCCCCAGGCAAGGAGCACAGCCACACCCAGATTCCACCCTGTAGGAGATCAAGGATTAAAATAACCTGATCAGTCCTTGGGAGTTAACAGGTTCTGGCCTATAGAGGGATTTTCAATCCCAGCAACAACACAGCCCTGGTAACTAACTATTACGCAGCCAGCTCTGGGCAGTGAACCTCCACTGGACAGAGAGGCCCTATAGCCTCAGAGGCCAACCCCAGAACACTGCCACCCAGAGGCTGACCCACAAACTGACTCTTTGCTAAACACAAAATAAGGCAGTCTGGGAAACAAATGCGGCTTGCTTTAAAATAAGGACTGTGGTTTACAACACAGAGGAACAGTGTATCGCAGGGAAACTCAACACTCTCCTGAATACCTGGCAGGTCTAAGGCGAGCCACACTGAAGAATAGAAGAACCGAAGGACCTTCACTACTGCAATTTTTTTTTCTTTCTTTTTTTACCTTTTAACTAAGAAACCGATTTTTTTTCTTTTTTTTTCTTCTTTTTTTTCTTTTCTTCTTTTTCCATCACCTGATTTTACCCTTTTAATTACCACCTTCTTATTTTTAACCAGTATTATTACTGCTACCATTTTACCATTTTTTTAAAGTGCCATTTTATTTTCTCTTTATTTTATTTTGGGATTAGTGTTCTCCATTCTATTTTCATCGTTATATTATTGGTTGTTTCTAGTTTGCATTCATCTCCAGGGAGGTGTTGCTGGAATTTTTGGGATTAATGGCTGTTCCATAGGAATATTCTCCTCATATAAAATAAGTCTCCTCCCCTCTTCCACTTCATTCTCTTTTCGCTCTTTTTTTTTTCTTTTCTTTTATTTTCTCCCTTTTATTTTCCCCACTCCTTTTTCCCAATTTCATTTTTGCACTCCTTTTTTTGGTCCCTACTTTTCTTTTCTTTTTTCTCTTTTATCTTTTTCTCTTCCTTCTTCCTTATCCCCTAATTCTCTTAATTCAGGTGGTCACCTTTATTTGGGGTTATTAATATCGTGAATATATTTGTTTATAGTGCCTGGTACGTGGTGCCTTGTTGTGTTGTATTTTGTGCCTTTAAATCAACGCAGCAGATCCAAGCACAGCAGCCTCATGAGCACCACACCCTCTGCTGAGGAACAGCAGCTGTACGTGAAACCTCGCCCCACCAGCCAGAAGAGCCACCACAGCTATGAACAGCACCCACCAGAGGAGCTGCTGCCAACTGAAGAGCAGCTGCTACCGCAACCGCCCGAAGAGCAACCACAGACCAAGGAGTCACTGCCACCAAGGGAGCAACCACTGAACGACTCAACGTCTAGATATATCAGTGAGATCAAACATGGGTAGACAAAGAAACCCCCAAAATAAAGAGAAGGAGGACTCTCCAGAAAAGCAGCTAAGTAATACGAAGGCATGCAACATGACAGAAAAAGAATTCAGAATAAGGGTCCTAGAGTGCATAAACCGGATGGAGGAAAAAAACGACAACCTCTGCAAGAAGCTAGAAGAAACAGATGAAAAAATCAACAACTTAAGTAAGACCCAAGAAGAAATGAAGAGTGATATAGCTGCAGTGAAAAACTCCATTGAAAGTATCAACAGTAGACTAGGAGAAGCGGAGGACCGAATTAGTGAATTAGAAAACAAGGAAGCAAAACACACCCAAACTGAACTGCAATTGGAGAAAAAAATTAAAAGACAGGAGGAGAGCCTAAGGGAGCTTTGGGACAACATGAAACGAAACAACATACGAATAATAGGGGTACCAGAACAACAGAAGGATAAACAAGGATTAGAAAACCTATTAGAAGAAATAATATCAGAAAACTTCCCTGAGGTGGGGAAGAAAAAAGTCACACAAGCCCAGACAGTCCCAAACAAGGTGAACCCGAAAAGACCCACACCAAGACACATCATAATTACCATGGCAAACGTTCAGGACAAAGAGAGAATCTTACAGCCTGCAAGAGAGAGACGGAAAGTTACCGAGTGTCTGAGATTTCTGCATCCTCTGCCACCCCCGCCCCTCCTGGATGGTCAAGCTGAGGCTTTGTGATGTCAAGCCACACCATGGCAACCACTGATTTTGGGCAACCAGAGCTGAAGTGAGTGGCTCCTCCTTAACCTAAAGAGTATATATAGAGGTCAGGACCCTTTGAGTAGTGTCTGTTGCCTAAGGATAGCGAAACTTAATAAGACGATATTGTAGACGAGTAGAGATAGGGAATAAGACTCCAAACACAAGGATGGATGAAGAAACTACAAGTCCAAAAGTGAATTTATGTTTGTATTGTGAGAGGAGGGGTGGGATTGATGGTGGTGGTCGCAGTCATGAGGAACAGGGTTCTGTGTTAGTGCTGGAAGTGTATAATAAAGTATTTGGTTTCCTTTTTACATGGCAGACTATTTAATATTGTTAAACTATGGAAAGGATGGTCAGCTCAAGATGTGAAGTTTTATGCCACAACTGGTACACTTTTTCCTTTAACATCATGGTCTAGAACAGCATTGTTGTATATTGGAGATACTAGAGAAGTGAGGTTTGACTCTGTTTCACTGATAGGGAGGGATCTAAGGAGGGGGCAGGCATGTGAGAAGGGAGTAATGTAGATTTCTTTAGTTGTGGCACCAGACAAGCCATTCCATACTGAGCCAGACACTTAGAATAAGGCCAAGGAGAAGGATGAATGGCCCCACCCCATAACAAAGAAACAGAATTTCTGGGGGATGAGGCCCAGAAATCAGGATTTTAAAAAGATTCCCAGGTGATTCTAATGCGCATCCAAGGTTGAGAACCACTGTTCTAGATCCACCCATATTGTTGCAAATGGTAAGATTTCCTTCTTATTTATGGCCCAGTAAGATTCCATTGTACATATGCACCACATCATCTTTATCCAGTCATCTGTTGATGGGCACTTAGGTTACTTCCATATCTTGGCTATTGTCAATAATGCTGCAGTGAACATAGGGGTAGAGCATAGGCGTAGAGCTTTTAAAGCTCTCCTAATATTAAACCATACTTGTGTTCCAGTATAAGCTAAGGAAGTAGATATGCTCATGTTTAGTCCTCTTAGTCACCTTTATTAATAAGTTGGTCCACAGCTGTTTTTTTGTATGTGCCAAACTTCCTTTATATTTTGATATCTGTTGCATTAACTTCCATATTAAATTTGTATCCACATATGTTTATTTTCTACTATTTGGATTTTGTTGAATTTTTGTAATATCATTAAATATAAAATGTAAAGGAAGTAAAAATCACCCAGGTTTTTTAACAAAATTCTTCCAATTTTTGTTTTCTTACTAAATTATTTTTATTCACTCAATGTGCTGGTGAACATACTCTAAACATTTTCATCATTTTTAATGGCTGCATGCTATTACATTTTGTGATTGCATCATATATATTTTTAATCAATATTGTGATGATGATATTTAGCTTTCTTTCTGTCTTTCCTATTCAGACAATGGATCAGTAAATGTGTTTGCACATCACTTTTGGGCAGATTTCTAGGTACATTCAAAGGGAAGCACACTTCATTGTTATACATATTGCCAGAGTGTCCTCCAGGGAGGTAGTTTCAACTTGCATTCCCCAAGTTCATGGAAACTGTCAGGTTCATGCAGCCCTGCCAATGTGATCTGGGAAACAGCTTTAATTCTCACAGCACTCCTTACTGGTAATTCAAGGTGAAAATAAACAAGTTGTT
The DNA here is from genome assembly GCF_964212035.1 of Myotis nattereri. Lineage (NCBI taxonomy): Eukaryota > Metazoa > Chordata > Mammalia > Chiroptera > Vespertilionidae > Myotis > Myotis nattereri. Next base: position 8,445,889 of record NC_138091.1, on the reverse strand, counting down.
GTTTTTAAAAAATTAATATCATTTTTTAAAAAATATATTTTATTGATATTTTACAGAGGAAGGGAGAGGGATAGAGAGTTAGAAACATCGATGAGAGAGAAACATCGACCAGCTGCCTCCTGCACACCTCCTACTGGGGATGTGCCGGCATCCAAGGTACATGCCCTTGACCGGAATCGAACCTGGGACCTTTCAGTCCGCAGACCGACGCTCTATCCACTGAGCCAAACCGGTCTGGAAAAAGATTAATATCTTAAGGAAATAGCAAAAGGAACTTCTTGGAGCTAAATCACAAATATTGAGAAGGGTATCTCTCCAAGATGCAAGGATAAGAATCATAAATGATACAGACAATTATTGCAGATACATGAGACCAAGAAACTCTTTGCTTTTTTGCAAGAAATCATTATGATAAGATTAGTCACAGAAGCAAATACCAAACTGCTTATATTTGTTCTTCCAGTTTATTGTAAGTTTAATTTTACATTTCTTGAAAGTCTTGGAAGTATGCTACACAGTCACTTCTTTCTCTCTCTCTCTCTCTCTCTCTCTCTCTCTCTCTCTCTCTCTCCCGCTCTCCTCTCTCACTCTCTGTTATTCTTTAAAAATACTGTCTCCATATTACTGAGTATTTTTCCACACACACCAAAAAGGAGAAAAATGTACATTCAACATTGTCGTTTTGTGACTTTAAAAAATAAAGTAACAAAAAGGACATGCTTTAGATTAAATTCTAGTTCTAGAAATTTATCTTAAGAATATAATTATCTATGATGGTGGGATTGGGCCAGGTGCTGGGTTGCTTCCCCTCATGGAGTTTGTAAACCAGCACAGGAGAGAGCTCCTCAAAGCAAGCAGACAGGACAAAATAACCACAAACGGATAAATGCTGCAAGGAATCAGTAATCTGAAATAGAGAGTCATGGTGGGGCGGGCTGGGGGGAGAGAAAAAGGCAACGTCTTGGATTAGATGGTCAGGGAGGTTTTCTCTGAGAGACTTTAAGCTGAGTCAGACAGCTGAGAGTGTCTGATACTCAGAGAGTTGGGAAAAGAGCTTTGCAAAGAGAAGGAAGAATATCTGCAAAGACACAAAAGTGTGTCTCAAGGACTGAAAGGAAGTCAGTGCTGGTGTTTTGTGAGTGAGGCTGTGAGAGACACTAGTTGAGGTTGGGAGGTCCATGGGACACAACAAGCCAGTGAGTCATTCTGTTTTATGTTTTAAGGACAATGAGAAGTCATTAAAGTGTCTTAAGCAGGTAGGGTGGGATGGCTGGTTTTAAGTTGAATGGATCACTCTGTTTGCCAGGAGGAGAACAGGTGGAAGACAGGACAAGATCAGAAGCAGAGAGAGCAGAGGCCCAGCAGAGGGGGAGGGTGGCCTGAACTAGGACAAGAGCAGGAAAAGTAGAAAAAGAACTGACTCCACTTGGAGATGAAATCTTGACATGTCAATGGTGGACTGGGTCCTGGAGATACAAGGTAGGGTAAAATCAAAGATGACACTTCATTTTAGACTAGGGGACCTCCAGGAGGGCCCATAAAGGGTTAATATGGGGAAGTGTTTGTACTCCTGAGTGGTGAGCAGGAGAGAGGGCAGGAAGGTATTTAGATGCATAAGTCTTGGATGGTGGTATGAATTTGGAAAGGAGGCGCTACTGATAATAGAATCCAATTGAGTAAGACAGGGAAACAGGTCAAAGGAAAGTCACAGTAAAGGTAAAATTGGGGAGTGAAAACCAGGACAGGAGGTCAGAAAATGTTACCACACTTTGAACGCTGCGTCAAAGCAACAAAGTCGGGAGCTTTTAAATTATGAAGCCAGGGAAACAACTTTAACCACACTTTCCTTTGACAAGTTCAGGAAAAATAATTTCATTTGCAGATGAGCAATAGGAAAAGTTGAGTACTGGAAAGAGTGTGAAAAAATGGCCACTCATACATTTTAGGGAAACATTTTATTGGGACAAGCTTATTAGAGAATAATTGAGAGCAGGGGTCTTCAAACTACGGCCCGTGGGCCACATGCGGCCCGCCGAAAACGTTTATTCGGCACGCCGGGTGTTTTTGCTGCCGCTGTGTGCATAGGAATTTGTCCATAGTTTTTTTTTAAACTATAGTCCGGCCCCCCAGCGGTCTGAGGGACCTTCAACTGCCCCCCTGTTTAAAAAGTTTGAGGACCCCTGATTTAGAGCATCCATACAAATAAAAATATTCAATCTTTTTGACACAACTCCAATTTGAACTTATTTTATAGGAATTTAAGAAACAGTGTAAACGTTGAAATATATGAATACTAGTAAATTTATGACAACACTGTCATCATAAAATTTTGGCATTACTGCAACATCTATCAATAGACAACAGAGTAAAAGACAATATTTTGCATACATAATGAAATACTTGTGCAGTTGTAAAAAGGAGTCATGTTATCTTAATTTAGACATGAATTTTCCAGGATGAAGTTTAAATTAAAAGCACAAGTTTGTGTGATCCTATTTTTAATTACCTTTATGTGTGCTTGTATGTTACCAGAAAAACCTGCAAGTCCATTACTAAATTATTATGATCAGGATTTTATTTTTAATTGACAAGATATTAAAAGAATCATTGTTCATATAATTTGATTCTATAATTCTATTTCCACTGATAGAGATCCTCATAAATCATTCAAAATGCTATACATTTTATAAAGAAAGATATCCATCGCAGCATTATGTATGTATTTTAAAAACAAAAAGAGCATAAAGACCCATTTAGGCAATACTTAAGCACATGATGGTACTGAAACAGATGAAATATTATGCAGCATGTTTACAGGCAACAGGCATTTCTTGTGAGATAAGAATGACAAGATTGAAACTATGTCAACATTCACAGGATAATACTAGGAACAAATATACTAATATGTTGCATGTGATTGTCTCTGGGTGATGGAATCTGAGGTGATTTGACTTCTGTCTGTTTGTCAGTGGACTGAGATCCAGGACTGCTCCTGGGTAAGAATTACTCTTTCCTTTGAAGGTCCCAAGGGCTCAGGCAAGGTCTTGGGGCCCAGAAGACATGGGTACTGTCTGCCTAAGGGGAGATCATGTGGCTAAGCCTCCAGGAAGGATTGGCTTCCCCCAAGCTGCTCATTCAGATACGAATCAGTAAGAAAATACTACCCACCAATGAGCTTGCTCAGTAAGTAACATTGGGTGTTGGATCTCCCTGAACAGTGTCTGAGAATATGGCTCTAGAGCAGCGGTTCTCAACCTGTAGGTCGCGACCCCTTTGGGGGTCGAACAACCCTTTCACAGGGGTCGCCTAAGACCATCGTAAAAAATATATATAATTACATATTGTTTTTGTGATTAATCAGTATGCTTTAATCATGTTCAATTTGTAGCAATGAAATTGTGGGTCACCACAATATGAGGAAGTGTATTAAAGGGTTGCGGCTTTAGGAAGGTTGAGAACCACTGCTCTAGAGCACCTCAGAGAAGCAGGCCATTGGATAAAGCCAGCATCCACTCTATTCTATCCATTGAGAGTTTGTCTCTCAGGACCAGACAGGCAACCAAAGGAAACACCGCAACAACTCTTTGAACACCAACTGACAAATGCATTTGCAGAGCATGCCCTGTGCTTCTCTGGGCACTTGAAGAAAAATGTGGAGGGAAATCCCAAGGTCCTTTCCCCCAATCAAGGAAGGCTTCAAGCGATCACTTTTGATCCACAGGTGTTTCTTGATACCTAATGGGTGTCTATTCCTGCCCTGGGCACCTAGGCACAGAGCGACCAGACATGGTGGAAGTTTGGTCCCCAGATCTCCTGACACCAGGTCATAAACTTGTGCAAAGGGGAAATAACAAGACATGTTAACCTGGATTATCTCTGATGCCAGAGATAAGACCTGGCACCATGGAGCCCCAGGGAAATGTGGAACTAGGCTGAGAGGGAGCATCAGGAGCCCCCCACCAGGTCAGGCATGAGGCTGCCTCAGGGCTCCCATCTGTGTCCTTACTAATGAGGCTCCAGGGAGGTTCTGCTTCCTCTTCCCTCCAGGTTCCTTGACTCAGATGCTGCATTAATCACTAGGAAGTCCTTTGCCATTCAGTTCCACCCGCTTAGTAGGTAAAAGTTGGATTATTTGGAAGGTCTCTCTGAAAACCAGTTCCCCATCGCAGATGTGGGTCTCCACAGGGCGAAGAGAAATAATGGGTAGGGAGGTGGGTGGTAGCTGTTGTTTTGATTTTTGTTTTCTTGGTTCAGGGCTCCGTAAATAACATGCTTCAATTCATCCCACCTCCTCACCACCATTCCTTGCAAGACAACTTCCAGGTTTTATTGTCTCTTATTACCGCAAATCTCCATTCCCTTCCTTTCCCTCCACATAGTAGCCACTTCAAAATTGGCATGTATGCTTAAAGAATTTATGTCTTTGTATGTCTGTGTGTTTGATAGACACAGGAAGTGTTGTGTTAAAAGTCCCATTGTGTTTCTCACTGTCTATGTTGACACTAATTTTTATGGTCCACTCTCCTTGCTGTGTAAATACTCAAATCCCTGCTTGTTTTATCTTTTTTACCAAAACATTCTCTCTACACACAAATTTTCTTAGTCAAAATTGAACCCTATCACTTTCTGCTTAAAGCATTTCAAAAACTTCCATTTACAATTAGAAAAAAAAAAAAAATTGGAAACCAGCCTATGAGGTCTCCTTTTTGGCTCCTACATACATCTCCAACCTCAACCAGTGTCCTTCTCTTTCTTCTGCTCCCCACACTTCATTCTCACTGGCTTTCATTCAGTTTGCTGAATTCACAAAACTCTTTCTTTCATCTCAGCACCTTTGCCTTCTCCCCCTCCCCCACCTCATCTCTAGGATGGGCTTTCTCTTTCTCAGCCTTCAAGCCTCTCCTAACTGTGAACATTGGTGCAGCCCTTCTGGAGAGACTTAGGCAATATTAGTCATCCTGGGCCAGGTTCCCTGGCAGCAGTGACTCCTGGGAAGTGGGACAGAGTTTAGTGAAGGAATGACCTCAGAAAAAGAAGATGGAGGGAGGTGAGCAGAGATGTGGACTCAGCACATTACGTTCAGCCTGGTCTTGAGAGGGGATCTGGAAGAGGAATTGTACCCATTGAGTGATTCCCATTTTAGGTAAGGAGCCAGGCTTATCTACCCAGTACCAGTCATTACTGGCCTCCCATGGTAGTGGACTGGGAGCACCTACCCGCTGAGGACAGGGGAAGGGCCATCAGGAGCCATGAGCAGCCAACATCCACAGCAGCTGGGAGGGGGGATGGCTGAACCAGCCAGTGAAGTTGCATCCACTAGTAAAACCTAAGGTGTGCAGGGCCTTCCTGCTAGAAATTCATTCTTAGCAACATACTCTAGAGAAGCTACATTCATGTGCCCATGAAGGATACAAGAAAGTCCATTTCAGCATTGTTTATGACGCTGGAAAACTAGAAATAAGCTAAATGTCCTTCAACAGGAGAAGAAAGTTATCATAGTAAATGCCTAGTAAAGCGGTGAAACTAATGGACTGCAGTATGTGTGGCAATGTGGACAAATCTCAAAGCATGATTTGTGTGGAAAAGAAAGTGTCAGGGTACATTCTGAATGATGCTATTGAAATCAAATTTCAAAAATGCAAAAACAACTCTAAATTAACTTGTGTGTACACAACCTTTGAGTAAAATTATAGAAAGCTACTTAGGGACAAGCACCAAGTGGATGATAGTAGGTAGCTCTGGGGAAGGAAAACTGGGATGGAATCAGGAGTTCAAAGGTCTCCCAACTGTCACCCTAATGTTCTATTTAAAGACACACAGGCAATGGCAGAATTTAAGATTTAATAGGAACACAGGTGATCACAATTTATTCTACATAGATTTTATTCTTTTACATTTAATCCTGAATAGTCACACTTTAAAAATTACAGAAAATATTCACGTGGCCCTATGTACACCTTGAGTGATACTTCTGTCTTTTTGTTTTCCCTATACTATCGTTTTACTTTCAGATGATAGCAGAAGAAAGTACACAGATGATCCATTTTCTCTGTTTAGACTCCATCACAGCACTTTGCCACATTTCATCATGTCACAGGAATTTGTTAGCCATGCTGTTCATATACAATGCAATTAACATCGCGTAAGGATATTTATGTCAGTGGGAAAATACTCATAAAAAAGGCTAATGTCCTTTAGGTGGAATTGACAGGACAAGTTTTGGGAACCCACTTATTCCAGGTGTCTCTTTGCTATCTATTCTAGCCCATATTTCCCGTGGTCCATTCCCACCCAGTGATGCTGATCAGAAGAACCAGATTCATGCTCTTAGACTCTGAGGGGTTATATTTTGACACAGAAGGCCTGCTCTCCCCCCTGTATCCCAGCCAAGGAAATGTTATTCAAAAAGTGATCAGAGGAGATTGGGCGCTTTGAGGGTGGTATGGCCATAGACAGGGAAGCATCTTTCAGATGCTCAAAACTCAGCGGGAAGGCGGGGGGGATGGGGGGTGGTGCGGTGAGGGGGAAAGATCAACCAAAGGACTTGTATGAATGCATATCAGCATAGGTGATGGATGTGGACAACAGGGGGAAGGGAGAGGGGGAGGGCAGGATTGGGGGGATAAGGTGATATTGGTGGGGTAATGACACATTTGTAACATCTTATTCAATAAAGAAAAAAAAATGATCAGTTCAAGATTGAGAATGAGAGGCCTATGTTATAGGTTCTCCTATGGTGATTCTTTTGCTCTTCGGACTTAGCAAAATTATATATATGAATATTCAAATATATAAGAGCATATTTAATTTTGCTAAGTACTTCTAGATGGCCCTCCTGGGTGCCTGTACTAGTTTACACTCCCATCATAGCCCATGATGTTCCCATTTGTCCCATAGCCTCACCAACACTTCCCATCATCACACTCTAATTTGTCTTGCAGATCGGTGTAAAGAGGGCCTCATTACTTCTCTGACTACAAGTACAATTCAACATCTCTGCATATCTTACTACAAGTGCAATTGAATACCTCTTCATACCTTGTTAACGTTTTGGGTTTCCCTTTATGAAATTCCCTTTTCATATACTCAACCCATTTTTATGTGACAGACATTTCTTATAAAATGTATCTATTAATCGCAACAAGGGATTTCAGAGATCACTTGCAGGTTTTAAGATAAAGCTCCCATAAACATTTGTGCTCAGGTTTCTGAGTGGATGAAAGTTTCTATTTCTCTGGCATAAATGCCCCAGAGTGCAATTGCTGGGGTGTGTGGTGGTTGCATGTTGAATTTCATAAGAAACAACCCAAGTACTTTCCCCAGTGGCTGTAATAGTCTACATTCCCACCAGCACTGTATGAGTGAGTTTTTCCACATCCTCCCCAGCATCGAGTGTCATCACAGTCTTTTGTTTCAGTTAGTCTCCTTGTGGTCTAAATAACCTTTTCCTAATGGCTTATGATGTTGAACTTTTCCAGTGCTCATGCGACATGTTATAGCCTCTTCAGTGAAGTGTCTGTTCATTTATTCTGTTTAATTCTCCAGTGAACCACCTGGGCCTGGATTCCCTTCCTTAGATGCTTTAACTACAAATTCAACTTCTTTCATAGACTAGTCAGGGCATCACTTTCTCTTGAGGAAGGTTGTATAGTTTGTTTCCTCCCAGGTATTGGTCCGTTTTGCCTAACTGGTTAGCGATATGCGCACAGCGTTTTTCTCTGTTTCTTGGTCAGTCTGGCTAGAAATCTGTTTGTTTTACCAGTATTTTTAGAGAAGCAGTTTTCTGGTTTGTTGAAGGCTTTTCAAATTCTTTGTTTTACTGATTTCTGCCATTATGTTTCCCCCTTTCCTTGTTTCTTCTAAGTCACTCTGTTGCTCTCTGTAATTTTCTATTTGGATACTTCAATCTCTCTTCCCAGCTGTAATGCTTTCCTTAGAAGTCTATTTAAAACAAAAACTCTGGCTTTTATGGCTGCTTTTGATATGCAGCTTTTCTTTATTGTTTTTTAGTTGGGAGTATTCCATAATTTCACTCATAATTTCTCTTGAACTCAGGGTTTGTATAGAATATACTTCACTTCAGCTTCTGCTGTATTTTCGAAACTGTCCAGATATTTGGTGATTTTAAAGCTATTCTTTATTATTAACTTCTTACCTTAGTGCATTAGGGTTAGAGAATATATAGGCATCATGCATTATGGTTCATGAACATATCAATGGAGAAAAAACATATATATCTTCTTTGGAATTTATTGAGACTTCCTATGTGGCATAGTGTGTGGTAATGATTTATTTTGTTTAAAAGACTGGGTATTATCTGTTAGTCTGATATAATATGTCTAACAAAGCAAACAATAACTTCCATTTGTCAAATTTTCTTATTTTAAAAAATCCTTTATTGCTTCCCATTTCATAGGTCCTATTTCAGATGGCAGGTTTAAAATTAATGAATTCTATTTTGCAAGACAAGGTGCTTTCCCATAACTTAAAGTACATGCACTTAAACGTATCCCTGTGATTTATTACACATATCTATATTTTCCTCAGCAAGACATGCTCTTTAATATGCCCTCCTGGGTATCATTCGTCTACCCTCATCAACTACACAGTGCTGACACTAATATTTTAGATTTTTTCCACTCTTTTCCTGTAATATTTTAGTCAAGAATAAAATGAGCATGGGGCCACATGGCTCACTTCTGGGATTTTTGGTTCTGGCTTCACCCAGGACACCGACCCCTCATAGACTCTCCAATCTGTATCTAAGGAGAAAGGAGCTTAGCCCAAGGCCTTGTGGAGAATCAAATGAGGCTGAGGCTTTGTCACGAGGCAGAGAAGATGGCCAATGAGCTCAACCACAGCCCGTGCAGCAGACCTCTCCACTGTCCAGGCACCCAGAGAGCACTTTCCAGGGAGGACCCCACTGAGTTTCAACACTAAACCTGTGAGCTTGACCCTAGGTCAGTGATGGCGAACCTATGACACGTGTGTCAGAGGTGACACGCGAACTCATTGGTTGATTTTTCTTTGTGACATGGCATTTAAGTATATAAAATAAATATCAAAAATATAACTCTTGCCAAAGCCGGTTTGGCTCAGTGGATGGAGCATCGGCCTGTGGACTGAGGGGTCCCGGGTTTGATTCTGATCGGGGGCATGTGCCTGGGTTGCGGGCACATCCCCAGTGGGAGATGTGCAGCAGGCAGCTGATCGATGTTTCTCTCTCATCAATGTTTCTGACTCTATATCCTTCTCCCTTCTTCTCTGTGGAAAATCAATAAAATATATTAAAAAAAATTTAAAAAATATAACTCTTTGTTTTACTATGGTTGCAAATATCCCAAAATTTCTATATGTGGCACGGCACCAGAGTTAAGTTAGGGTTTTTCAAAATGCTGACATGCAGAGCTCAAAAGTTTCGCCATCACTGCCCTAGGGTCACCCTGTGGTTAGAGGCACAAGCACTCAGAGACATGAAGTGCCCTGAAGACTCCCAGCAAGCAGGGGGCCGCGTGACCACTGTGCTGTGCAGGGACAGGTGCTCACCTGGTACATAGTTGGACCCACACCTTTTGGGTGGAACACATGTTCTGTCATAACACAGAGAGATGAGGGCGAAAGCATAGGCCCTGCTCAGGAAGGCGGGCAGCTGGTACTGCACCAGTGTGTCTAGCCGGTGTGCCTGGGGGGCTGTACCACACACCTATTTTTTTAGGAAAGCACGAGTGGATGGTGTGGGGCCGCCTGGCGGGTTGGCAGCTGGGGCCCAGGGCTGGGCTGACTGGTCTCCATGTTCTGCTCAGGATGCCCGCAATGGGAGGCCAGTCCTGGGCATCTGACCACCAGCTCTGAGTCCTGTGGAGGCAGAGTCCTGGCTTCCAGGAAGGGCAGGTGGAGAAGGGAGAACCCTTCTCGCTGGGAGTGTTAGGTGTCCTGAGGCCAAAACTCACCTTCCATGATTCTCCAGCTCAGCACTGCCCGCCTGACCCCCAGAGAGTTCTGGTTAATCAGCAGAGCAGTTGGGGCTCCCAGTGGGGGCTGCACATTAGCTTCCGGGTAGTGAGCACTTTTGTACTTAAGAAGGTTTCTCTTTGTGTTTCCAGGGTCGGTTTCTGCACTAAACTGAAAGGTGAACAGAAAAGCAGATGGGCCCTTCTGTGCTTGGCATCTGCAGGGTCGCAGGCAGGGCAGGAAGGTGGAGTCAGAATGTCTGGAGATGCAGATGGGGAAGTGGTGGATGCGGAAGGACCCTGGGCTGCCAGCTGGAAGAACTTCATTCCACACCACACCTTTGATGAGGACCCGCAGAATGTTCTCCTGCTCCTTCGCCCTGCAGACCAGGTGGCTTATGCCCCCAAGCACTGGCTTTTGGATTTTGGACTCCACGCCCTTGTTCTGGTTTTCTCGGGCGAAAACAACACCTTCTTTTTCTTCTCCTTGGTGAGTCCTGTCATGCACATGGTGGGTGTTCCTTTAGCCTGGCCACTGCTGGGCAGCCTGCTGACCTGGAGAGACTGGAAGGTGCACTTGAGAGTGTTGTTGGCGGTAGGCAGGTCTTTCTTTTTCGAGTCTTTCTTACTGTCTGTGGGCTGGGCTGCCGTCCAATAATCCACCTGACGCTCCATCAGCTTGGCGCCATCACCCTGGCTTGGGGAGGACAAACCCCACTCACTGACAAGATGAATGGGATGACAAGGCATCATTGGTAAACACAGGTAGGGACAAAGGGAAGGATAAAAGCACGCTGCAGCCCAAGGGGGTCCATCATCTGAGTCTCCCAACGTGTCTGAGGACTGTTGCACTGTACCAACTTTCACCTGCCACCCTGAAAAGAATGAACTATAAGGAATCCTCATTGGGTGTCTTTTGCTTGTAGGAGAGCAGGGCTTCCTTGATGGGAAGCTGAGAGGAACAGTTGTTCCCGTGATGTACTGCGTGATTCTCGTCACGATGTCCAGTGGGCCTTGTATGGTGCTCTGGGCCTCCAGGTTATGGAACAGGTCCCATCAGGCCAGGTCCTGGGAGAAGCTGTTGTAGCAGTAATGCATGGAGCCCAGGTACCTGGCCACAACGTTGGAACCCAGCGGGACGACCAGGAAGTGCACATCGCCCAGCCAGCCGAGCATCTTGTAGGACAGCAGCTCCAGGAAGACCCGCAGCACAGCGCTCAAGTAGTGCTGTGCCCCTTCCACCATCATCTTCAGCGGCTTAAGGGGCTGGGAATTATCGTTACAGTATCTCTGTATCCACCAGATGATGGAGCTGAAGGCCACAGGACGTCAGCCATGAAGCAGATGCACAGCACAGGCAGCATGTGCCCCTGCAGGGTGTCTGAGGGGAACTGCTCCTGCCAATCACAGGTTTGACCAGGATGATGTTCTCTGGCAGCTGGTCATCAGAGATGAGTATGCGGTTCAGCTGGTTGTACGTGGTCTTCCTGGGGATCTGCAGCTGGCTCCCTGGGTCTGGCCATGCTCATTGTCTGGGCTCTTGGCTCACTTGTTCTATGGCTGTGCCGTCTGCCGCCCCTTCAGGAACCTGCCCAGCCATGGTGGCGGGGATGCTTCCCCTTGGCCTTGGTGGAGGGGATGAGAGACTCAGTCTTGGTGATGCGCCTAGTGAGCAGCATCTTCTTGGTGAGCATGTCCAGGGCTGAGGTCTCTGCCTTTGGGCTGTCCTTGGGCGGTGCTGGGTGCTCCCCTGGGTGGGCATGCTCTGGGGCTCTAAGGGGGTGACACTGTCACTTGGCTATTGCTGACTGAGCTTGGTCTTTTTGGGCACTTCAGCTGGACTAGGGGGCTCCTTTGTTTTGCTTTGTTTGTTTTGTTAACCCTCAGCAGAGGTTATTTTTCCACTGAATTTTTAGAGAAACTTGAAGGGACGGGGAGAGACAGAAAGGGAGAGAGGCATGGATGTGAGAGAGACACATGGATTGCTTGCCTCCTTCATGTGCCATGGCCAGGGCTGGGGATCAAGCCTGTAATCAACACAGTTGTGCCCGTGACCAGATTTGAACCCGGGACCGTTTACTCCGTGCGCCAATACACTAGCCCTCAGCGGAACCAGCTAAAACTCAGAAGCTCCGCGTGGCTCTGGGCACCATGGATGCTCCCCATGTCCATTTCTGAACTGAAATGTGACAGGCCTTCGCAGTATGGCCTGAGCTTGGGTTTGGTGGTGCTGAGAAGGCTGTCATCTTCTTCCCTGTCGGGGCTACTGTCACTGGTTCTCCAGCATGTTAGACAGAAGGTGCGGGGCCTCCTCTACTTGGGGACATGATCTGCAAGGTCCTGCTCACGGTCCAGGGCCTCCTCCGACACTTAGGCCCTGCTCAGCCAAGCCACGACATTCTGCTTGTCATGGACCTTGTTGTGACTTTCAATCGTCACTGCTTCCTGATCCAGTTCCTATCCATGGGCGGCATCTTCACCGGCCTCCTGCTCAGAGAAGCTCTCATACTCCTTTTTAGAGTAGTGATTTGTAGACTTGGTCTTGGGCAGGCCTGCAGGGCGCTGTCCACACGGTGAGTGGACTGGCTAGACATGGAGGAGGTCAGGCTTCTGGCGACTTCGGGGGAGGGGGTGCTGTGGGCCACCAAGTCTGAAACACTGTGTCCGGGCTGCTTGATCCTGAGGGCTCACGTGTTTTCTTGCACTTTGGCCTTGATTGCAGACTCCTTTTGTCTCCGGGCCCTGTGTATGCTTCCGTCTGTTTCTGTGAGCTGGAGTGTGCCAACCCTTCAAAGAACAGTCTGAGCTTGGGCTTGTAGGTGCTGAGGGTGCTGTTCTCATCCTCCATGTCTGGGCCACTGTCCCTGGGGTTTCGCAGTGTGTTAAATAGAAGGTCCATGTCCACTCCAACTCTGGGACATGCTCTGTTGTGTCCTGCTCAGGTCCACAGCCTCCTCCAACACTTTGAACTTTCCCAGCCATGCCACCACTTTTTCCTTGATATTTTGTGGCCTGGTAATGCACATCTTTTCTAATATCCATGGCCCCTACTTCTTGAGCATCCCCATGTCAATTCCCTTCTCAGACAGATTCGGTCCATAGGTGGCATAGTTGCTGGCCTGTTGCTCAGAGGAGAAGCTCTGATGTACCCCCTCGGTGTAATTTACCCTTGACTTAGCCTTGCATCTGTCCTGTATGGCACTGTCCTCCCAGTGGATGGGCTGGTTGGACAGGGAGCAATCCAGATCTCGGCCACTTTAGCAGAAGCCTCCTCAGCCACTTTGTCCACCCTTCAGGGTTCGCTGCCTGACCTTGGCCATGCGGATGGCGCCCACAGGGAGTGTCTTCTAGCTCCAGATGGTCTGGTTCTTAAAGCACTTCCTCCAGTGCAACAGGGCCTGTAGCTTGTTGCCTTCTCACAGAGGAATTGGGAGTCCTGCAGTGAGGTCAACCCCAGGACTGTCTCCAGTTGTTCACTGGGGAACAGCATACTCCCGTAGGATGTATTGGAGCCCTGCATCTTCACAGTGATCACCATCGATATGAGGTTGGAGTACTGCATCTTCATGGCGATCACCATGGAGATGAGGTCCTTCTCCAACTTTTTGAACACCATCATCTTCATTAAGGTCAGGTTGCACAACCTGGGCACGAATCTGAGGCTGGGGCTGTCCAACTCCTGGGTAGCAAACAGGTTCTTGGGCATTGGTGTTGAACCTGGGCACAGGTGTGGGGGAGCGGGAGGTGTGGAGACCAGGACTGTGGGCAGCAAGGTAGCAGCAACTTCTTACAGCATACAGGTCCTGCTGCATTCTGGGGTGATGGTTTCCCTTCCTGTGTTGGGACAGAGGAGGGACATTCCCTCAGGGGCAGTTTATGAACTGCCTGGTGGGTTGGGGCTTTAGTTCGGACCAATCCCCTAAGTCCATGATTGGCAAACTGTGGCTTGCGAGCCACATGCGGCTCTTTGGCCCCTTGACTGTGGCTCTTCCTAAGCCTTAGGAGTACCCTAATAAAGTTAATAACAACATAGTTACCTATATAATTTAAGTTTAAAAATTTTGGCTCTCAAAAGAACTTTCAATCGTTGTGCTGTTATATTTGGCTCTGTTGACTAATGAGTTTGTCGACCACAGCCCTAAGCACTCAGTGACTGTTGTCAGGAGGTGGGGCACAAGTGATCCAAGAACTGTGTGTGTGAAAAGGAACCACATGCTCACTGACTAGCTCAGGGAAGCCCTGTGTGGTGTTCTTGCAAACTCAGAGACCTAAAGTTATCCAAAAGAATGTTCTGAAATGAAAACTTTCAAACTAAAAGCAGTTTATGGTGGGTAGTCATGTCCTAGGCTGGCATCTTCCCTGACAAAGGTCAATCTTAACCTTCACTGAGCCTGTCTATTGCCTTTTGGCATCTACAATAACATATAATTTGGAATGTCAAAGGAATTTTCCTATTTCCAGGCCCCTCATCACATAGGCAATGCTCTGTGGAGACCACAAATCCCTTCATTCTTACTGAGTTCATTGATGACTTGTAACTATCCTATATCCACCATGTAAAAGAAGTATGTCTGTGTCATTTTACTGTTTATCCAGTCACAGAGAATTTGCCACTTTGATTTCTCTGAAACCCTAATGCATCATCACTGGGTTTCCTGTTACCACCATACATCTCCTGTTCTGATTGTAATGTATAAAATAAGGTGCAAAACTGCCAGAGAGAATTTCTCAATCCGCTGAGATTTTCATCCTGCCAGTCATTGACAGTGGGACTTAAATAAACGACCAAATTCTTGACAAGTTTGAATGTTTCATACTTTAACATTTACTTGACGTAGTGGGTCAGGATTCCAAAAGAGCTCACCCAGGACTAACCCGTGGACATGGTGTCAGTGTTCAACAAAGGACCCATTGAACTGCTGGTTCTCCACCCATTCGGTGAACCTGGGTGATTTGTATCATAAATCCATGACTTTTCCCTTGCTGGTGGTAGAGGGTGAGATTTATTTGAGCTGTATTTTTAAATACTCCAGATAGAACTAAGATTAAGGGTTGATGGAACTTAGGTTAAGACAAGACAGTACGAAAAAAAATTGGGGGCTGTTGTTAAATTGTGGCTTTCCAATCGGAATTGCTTTCTGAGAATCAGAGGAAAAAAAAAAAAAACAAAAAAAAACAAAACCCCAAACATTATCATGTAAATTAGAGTTGAACTAAATCAGCTCCAAAAATACAGTGTCATATTCTCCCTCAGGTCCGAGTATTAGGTATTCCTAGGGAACTAAGAATCTCTGTGGATGTGTGATGTCATTCCTCATGATGTGCAGGAGCCCCAAAGCAAAATGTCAACACAATTGCAATTAAAGTGACTTGTTCTGGTGGGGGAGCACCCATAAGGTTTGGTCAACCGTTCCCTGACCCTCTGGTTGTTTGAGACAGCAGGGAGATCAACCGAGGCACATCAGAGGTTTGAATGTGATTTGAGGGGTGAGAGCCTCATGGAGCTCAACCGATAAGCAACACAGGTTGACCAACTACATTATATAACAACCCTAGAAAATTTGCTCCGATTCTGCAGATATCAGAAAGAAAAGAAAAACCACATACACATACACACAACTACAAAACAACAACAACAAAACACACCTAAAATTAACATGGGAAGTGGTGCCTCCAAGTCCAGGAGATGCCCGATCCCAGCCCTCACTAATATTCCTGATAGGAAGCTTTTACTTACACGTGCTTTACAGAAATGGGAAGATTTAATTAGAAAATATCCTCCAAAAAATGGCCAAAGTGCAGTTTTATTTGTGTGCCTAAATTAATTTTTGGCATGCAATAAAAATTAGGAAAATGGCAGGTCTAACATTAAACTGAATGAATGAATGGAAGCATATCTTGATTTGGAAATCAGGAGATTTTCAGAAGCACATATAAATTCCTTTAAAAACAATTCAGGAATTAGAAATTGTATAGACTGTCTCTGAACTCTTCTGAAGGTAATAATTGCCAACACCCCATTCTTCCACCTTCTCTAGTTCCCCCACTCTATTCTGCACCCTTTTCCATC
The DNA here is from genome assembly GCF_964212035.1 of Myotis nattereri. Lineage (NCBI taxonomy): Eukaryota > Metazoa > Chordata > Mammalia > Chiroptera > Vespertilionidae > Myotis > Myotis nattereri. The sequence goes on along the minus strand of NC_138091.1, from coordinate 8,429,869 downwards.
CTTCTTCCTTTCCTTTCAGTCCCCTCCACTATCACTTCCTACTGACTTAAGAGAAAATGAGAATAGGAATTCTAACAACTCCCTTTGGAGTAAAGCTTGTCTCAGCAAGAGAGGAACCAGCAAATGTTCCTGATTTTCTCAATGACCCTGATGGATTCAAAAAGGAATTTAACTCTTAGAATATGTAATCCTGGATATTCTAACTGATTCCAATTAATATAGCTAATGGTTTTTGTCAGCAAATGCAACACAAATTCTAAATAAGGCTTTCAAGAAAATTCCTGTAGAGAAATCTGTTCACTGAAATGGGATGTAGAAAACCAATAACAAACAAACCACACACAAACACACACACACACACACACACACACACACACACACACACACACACAAATATAGGGTTGATCCATGGGTGTTTCCCTTCTCACTGATAGTTTGGGAGCAGGTGAAATTATCATAGAAAGAGAAGCCACTAAGACCCCTGTAGACACTGGGGCTACTCTATTTATTCCTAACCACAGCCAACTAATTATCTTCTCCTTCAGAGTAAATCATCTGTGCAAATGGCAGGAATATTTAACCAATGTCTGTTTTTAATCAAAACCTGTTTCCAACTAGGGAATGTTATAGCAATATTAGCAAATATCTCTCTTTGCTAATAAAATATGCCCCAAATCAGCTGATAGGGAGAGGTGTTTAGTTTGCTTATTTGTTTGTTTTATGAAATCAGTGATACACACACATGCTTTTTCCAGAAAGGTAATATGTGTTTAGAAATAAATGAACAAGATACTGAGCCCAACAGAGCCTGAGATGAACCCAGCGGTGTGTCCTCAAAGTAGGGGTTCTAGCTGCACCCAGGTTTCCTCGGGGGCTCTGGAAAAAGATCTGCTGGTGACATCATGCACAGACATGGAGAGGCATGGGGGGGATGGTGAGCATTCAGCAGGTAAATGAGCCTTTGGCCAGTATTTGACTGAAAAGGAGCCCAGAGTTGGAACCACAGGCATGGACCTCTGTCCAGTGCCCACCCAGGGTGGAGGGAGCTGGGCCCCTTTGTTGTGAGGTCAGGCTTATGCAGTTCTGAACCCAACCCTCAATGGAAAATTGGGAAACTGATGTCCATAGAGTGGCAGATATCACCCAATGTCCATGACATTCAGAGCCCAGAGTTCAGGAATGTTCAGACCTTCCAGGCCAAGGCTCCCACCTCTCCAACAGAGTTGGTCTGGACATTAGAAATCCTGACATACTGGGAAGCTCCTGCATGTTCCTCCGTCTCTAGGGCTAAGGAGGCGCTTTGTTCTGGGACCCAGAAAGAGCACTAGCTCTTTTTTTTTTACTAAGAGAAATATTTGTATTATTTTATTTTATTATGTTTTAAAGTATAACATATGTTTCCATTTTTCCCGTAGACCCCTCCCCAGCTACCCCCACCTGCAGCACATGCCCTTCTACCCCCTAAATGACTGTGTCCATTGATTATGCTTATATGCATGCATTCAATACCTTTGCTTGGTCTTTTACACTCTCCCCCACTCTCCCCTGCCTTCCTGCTGAGGTTTGAGGGTCTGTTTGATGCTTCTCTGTCTCTGGATCGATTTTTGTTCATCAGTTTATGTTATTCATTATATTCCACAAATGAATGAGACCGTGTGATATTTATTTTTTTCTGACTGGCTTATTTCACTTAGCATAATTCTCTCCATGTCCATGCAAGCTGTTGTGAATGGTAAGACTTCTTTCTTTTTTACAGCAGCATAGTATTCCATTATGTAGATGTACCACAGGTTTTTTCCACTCAGCTGCTGTTGGGCACTTACGCTGATGGGAATTTAGGCTGTTTCCAAATCTTAGCTATTGTGCTGCTATGAACACAGGGGTGCATATATCCTTTTTGATTGGTGTTTCTGCTTTCTTGGGATATATTCCAGAAGTGGAATTACTGGGTCAAATGGGAGTTTCATTTTTAATTTTTCAAAGAAGCTCCATACTGTTTTCCACAATGCCTGCTCCAGTCTACGTTCCCACCAGCAGTGCACAAGGGTTCCTTTTATTCCACATAATCACCAGCATTTGTCCTTTCTTGATTTGTGGATGATAGCCATTCTGACAAGTGTGAGACGGTATCCGATTTTGTTTTGAAAAAATATATTTTTATTGATTTCAGAGAGAGATAGAAAAAAATCAGTGATGAGAGAATCATTGATTTGCTGCCTCCTACATTCCTCTATTGGGGATCAATGCCCAAAACTGTGCATATGCCCTTGACCGGAATCAAAGCCTCTATCAAGACTCTATCCACTGACTAAACCGGCCAGGGCCCTCGTTTTTGTTTTCATTTGCACCTCTCACATGATTATTGACCAAAACCATGTTTTCACAAGGCCATGAGACATATGCAAACGGAACTTTTTTCCTTGTGACTAATAAGAAGAATTTTATTCAACTCACTGAAGTCACATGTCCACATACAACCGTCATCACTCTGGCCAGGTCAGTGAGCTGTGCTGATAACTCCACTCTGGAGCCTTGACCCAAACTCCCCAGACCACCTGGATATGGAAATTGGAGCTGTTAGAAAGGGGGAAATGGAAGTCATGTCCCCCACAAGCCATTGTCAAATAAAATGTCAACTTTTGGTTTCCATTCTGACATATGACCTTGTAAGTTCTTACTCTCATCCTTACAATAAGAAAAAAGATGAATAATCCAAAAAATCAGGAAGTCTTTTTAGTTCCATCAGATCATTGAAGTCATATGGCTATGAAATTAATCGTTGCCTCTGCAAACTACTGTATTCAGGCTTTGTTAATACAACCTAGCACTAGCATATGTGTGTGTGCGCGCACACAATCTCTCTCTCTCTCTCTCTCTCTCTCTCTCTCTCTCTCTCTCTCTCTCTCACACACACACACACACACACAATCAAATGACTCTGGGTGGAATTAAAAGAAAATCAGACACCAAGGAGGTGACAATAGGAAGAAAAAGAGGTTGTAGGCACTTTTGCCTTGTGGCATTCCTCCTCCTACTTTATAGCTACTTCCTTCAAGAGCGTAAATAACGCTAAGAAGCACATGCTGCAATAATCCATTGTGCAGGCAGAGAAGAGACAGGATCTAACAGGCACAATGACTTATGCAGGATCAAGAAGAGGTAAGAATGAGGGGTTGAGTCTGAGCCCTGGTCTGTCTCCTCAAACCTAGTACCCTGGCTGCAGCTAAACCTTGTGGAGAGGGTGTGTTCGTGTCACTGTGTACAATGTTGGTATTCCATGGAGAAGGTAGGTGAGCAGTCAGCAGCCCACAGGACTATCTATAGCTGTTATTAGGTGAGGGGAGTCATCAGGGAGGCAATTCCAGGAAGTGAGGTCACTTCCTAATAGAACTTGGAACCCCTGTAACCAGGCACCCACTTTCTAGCAACTGCCCAACTGCCACTCACTTGGCAAGAGACAGTTGACAGTTCAACATGTTCTCTTGTTGTGTTCCCAGTTGTGGGGGCTCTGGTTCCCGGAGACCCTGCAGGGAGCGTTGTTCCAGACTCTGTAGACGGTTCACCACTCGTGCCCGACATCTCTGGCCGTTTTCAAGAAGATCCCCTCAGGTAAGTGAAGGTGGCCTGGGTCAGACCCATTCACGCCAGGCCAGCTTCCTCTGTGGGCCATCCCTGTGCAGCCCACATCCCCCCTCTTCATGTGGTGGATAGGGGGTCCTGCAGGGAGAACCGTGGGAGTGTTTGGAGCAGTGGATAACCTCGATGTCCTGTGTGATCACACCCCAGCATAGGGCAGGCAGGTGGAGATGGGGCTCTAGAGGGGTCCCTTATCTATGCCAATGGGAGTCCTAGGCCCTCAGGCTGTCATGCCTTTTCCTTGCCATTAGAGGTCTCAAAAGATCACATTCTGTGTGTCTGGAGTGGAGAGTCACAAGTTTTAGAGAACCAGCAAAACAGGGCTCTGAGGTTTTCCTCTGGTGACTGGAAACTGTCTTTATAGAGCTCTGCACAGGAGAGCAGACCGGAGCCGACAGATGGGGTCTTCAATTCCACGCCCTTGCAGGCGGCACAGACACCTGAGATATCCTCAAGCCTGAAGCACCGCCGCAGGGTGAGTGTAGGTGCCCAATTGACCCAAACTCCAGGACCCCAGGGAGTCAACAGGACTCAGGTTCCAGAAGGCACCCTGCTACTCCCCTGAGATCCCTCCTAGTGTCCAGTTCCCAAAGGAATCTGGGTCCTCATCTCCTCCATGTCAGGAGCTGCGGCCTCCCACGGCTGCACATTGTATGGGGACCGCGACTGCTTATCACAGAGATCCATGTCTTTTTTCTGTGGGACCTGGACTTAAAACCTTCCGTTGCCATGACAACGGTGCCACCCTAAACATGCCACATGTCCTGACATCCAAATCCTCCACCCCAGGAAAAGCCTGTGTGTTCTCATCACACATTGGGATGTTCTGTCAGAAATCGCACGGGTGGCACTGTTAATACAAGCATGTGCTGTTTGTCCTCTGCTAAGAGAATGACCTAAGATACTAATGTGCTTCATATTCCTCACCTGCAATTCTACTTTTCCTGCCAAGAACCTTTTCTCTTATTAATGTGAAAAACTTTCAGAGCTCTGAAAAATTTGTGTGTGTTTATTTGATCCCAAGTGTCAACAATTGTGAGCGAGAAAAATCTCAATGGGTGGAGAGAATGCTCCTGAGAATGACAATTTTGCACCTTATTTTATACAATACAAGCAAAAGTGCAGACTTATGTGGGTTGCTTGAAATCCATGGGTGATTGATTAGGGAGACAGGAGAAAGCAAATTGGAGACACTTCTGTGATTGGATAAAGGGTAAAATGATAGGCACATATTTCTTTTACAATGGTGGATGTAGGATAGTTTCAAGTCAAAAATGAACTCAATAGCAACGAAGGGATCTCTGATCTCCGCAGAGCACAGAACAGTGCCTGAGCATGAGGTGTCCAAAATAAGGAAAATCCAATGATATGTTATCATAGAGGCAAAAAGGCAGTACACACACTCAGTTAAGGTAAAGATTGGTCTTTGTCAGGGAAGATGCCAGACAAGGATCTGACGACCCATCATGAGCTCCTGTTAGTGTTTTAATTTCAGACCATCCTTTGTAGTTACTTAAGGTCTCTGACTTTGCAAGGCTGCCTTGCAGGACTTCCCTGAGCTAGTCAGGTTAGCATGGGGCTCCTTTTTCATTCACACACCCTCCTTTTATTCAGAAATCGATACAAATTATGCATTGATGATGAGTGTTAGTGTTATGTCTTCCTGAACAATGGACCATTCGGGATAAGGTAAGACTATAACCTTAAATGGCATTCAAAGTGGAATTTTTATTATTAAACAAAATAAAAAGGCAGGTGCATGGGAGGCATGAGATCCTATGTGTTCTTGTTAAAAAATATTCTGTATCAATTTTATATTTTGAGCTAACATGAGCAGAGTCCGTTTGCTGCTTGTCTTAAGTTTTGGTATTTTGCATCTAGTATAACATTTACATACCAGGGACAAAAGCAACAACATTAAAGCAGGAACACTGCTTAGGAATAGAAAATGTCTACTACTAGACAAGAAAGTGACTAAGGAAAATAAGCATCCCAGCCAACCAAAAACCCTTTGCATGTATTTTCATAATTGCTTATTAAGCTAATTATGTTTCCTTCTTCATCCACTGTTCCTTGTACTTATGCTATGTTTGACCTGAAGAATTAAGACTCTCTACTGTTTCCTTACCATACTGATCATTAGAATGTACTTGTCTAGTAGGTGGGAAAACTTAGCAGATATCAAAATTCAACTACTCATAAGTAATAAGATGTGTAATAAAAATATAAAAATCAGTTGGTGTACATATAATCAATAACAGTTAGGAGATAGAAGAAGAAGGTTTGAGCAGCAGTAATCTGTCAGCATCCAGGCCTTGTTGACTTCTTGGGAAAGCTGTCAGCCCCCACGCCCAGTGGTTTCTCATCCTTGAAAAGTCTTCAGTCTCCTTGGTGGATGGAGGGCAGTGTCAGTGACAGAGATCCATTTATGGTTAGGCCTCTAATAAGGTAACATCCTTTTTAACACATTGGAGAGAGTCTTTAATTAATGTGTTTCAATAAACAAAATCTCCAGGTTGTAGGTTTTGGTCCTTGAAGTCTTTGTCTCTTGGGATTACTGTGAAATGAATGTCACTAATGTATCATTGCCTCTAACCTTCCTAGTGAGTCATGGATAGTAATGTAGAATTTCTGCTTTTCAGTTTTCCTTATATTTGAAAAACAAAATGATTTAAAAATCAGCAGTATTTTAAACAGAGTCATAACAATAATAACCATCTTCTCTTCATTTAGTTCCCTACCCATTTTGTTGTTTATCCTGGTTATTTGCTAGTATTTTCGTGAATTCATTCATTCCTTAGAGATCTATACTTCTGCATTCAGTTCAGAGATGTGACCTGCGTAGAAACCTGTTACTTAGAGTAAGTCAAGCCCTGACCAGTTTGGCTCAGTGGGTGGAGCTTAGACCTGAGGATTCAAGGGTCCCAGGTTCAATTCAGTTCAAGGGCATGTACATTGGTTGCAGGCACATTTCCAGTAGGGATTGTGCCAGAGGCAGCTGATCGATGTTTCTCTCTCATCAATAAAATCTATGAAAAGAATAAAAAAATAGAGTAAGTCAAGAGTCCTTTTCATGAATTTTTCTAAAGATGTAACATATTTGAAAATGCAGTAAAGTAAAACAATATCTATGAACGACAAAACAAAGTGGTATGGTTATAGTTTTGATTGCAATGCAATTGATGAAAAACTGCCTTTTTGGTAAAATATAACATTTCAAGGCAATAATTTTTGGATAACAACAATTACTGTAAAATTACAGAGAACGATATGAAAATATATAAGTATATGTATATATTTGGATTCAATACATAATTTCAATATAAAAGGAACAGAAAGCATGTAAGATTTTAAAACATTGTCCATGGCTTCTTGTATTGAGAATTGGATATAATTCATAAACTTCCAATGTTTGTGCCACAAATACCCGGAGTCGAACTGCCAGACACCCTCACAGGGAACCATGCTCTTGGCTGGCCTGGTGTCGCTGACCCCAAGACCACTGTTACAACAGAGTGTTTCCTATTTGAAATTTTCTTGAATCTTTTTATGTTCCTTCCTAGGGAAGGTTGAAATCTTTAGAACAACCATTTTAATAAAAATATAGGTACACAAATAGCACAGTTATTTATATTTTTTAATTTTTTAAAGCTTCTCAGGTAATTTCAAGCATATTAAGTAGTCCTAAATTAGTTAAAAACGTTTCTCTAATAAGGAGAGAGAATAAATCCTTGAGGTACTCCAGGGCCCATTGGAATTGACTCAAAGTCATCTCCTGTTTTAAAAGTGTCTTACAATAGAAACTTTGGGAAGGTTGCAAATATACTTGTGCAAAAGATTATACCATGGACTTTTTGTAAATCTACGTAAAGCAAACACAGACTTAGGGTAACTAACTCTAAAAGATATTAATCATACTTGCAAGCAGTTGTAATATTAAGTATTTTGTCCAGACTACAGAATTCTCCTTAATTTACAGAAGCATTTAATCTTTGTAGGCCAATAAAAGATTATATCCTAGTAATGTCATATGGAGGCTGACAATTCACCACACATAACACACAGATGAACACATATCACACAAAAACTATACACACAATTTGAATTATTTTTTTGGTAGAGAAATAAAAGAATATTTTTATATAAAACTTTCACAAAATTGTATAGCCTATACCCCCTTTTACAAACCTTTCCTCACCTTTTACAAACCTTCTTACCCATTCAGAAATAACTATCCTTAGAGAAACTTACATGTGACCTTTTCCTTCAAATATGACTCTCCATACCTCAAGCCTTCTATTGTCATAACTGTATAATTTCTTCCAACTTAACTGGAACTTTTAACTGTTAGGAGCATTAATTTCCAATCATAAGCACACAAGTGAACAAACAGCATTCCTTAGATTGACGTTGATGAACATATTTTAATCAAACTCTTACTTTCAAAAAACACACCTTCAGCAAAGCAAAAAACATTACATCAACAGCTCCAAATCCATTTTACAGACCTTCTGCAATTAAAAAACCCCAAAAGCAGTGAACTTCAGACTTGTCTAGCAATCAATGTGTCAGTATTCACGTTATTTCAAAATGTGTAGATATTTAATAACTTTCATTAAAACTTACTAAGTTAGAAAGATATAGTTGAAAAAGCTAAAGAGATTTGTGTAGGTGGGTAAGGTATTTTTTTTTTTCTATTGGGATAAATCATATCTTCCAGAGATCTGTATTTTTAAAAATGGCCTAGACAAGACGTCTTGGTGAACTGAGGTATTTTCACTTCAAAGGTTCTGGGACTTTGGTTGCATGAAGCCAATTATCTGTAAGACTCCAAAATGAATAGGGGAGGTTTGGGGAAGGGAGAAGGACTTTGTGGGCTTTGAATTGTTTCTGGAGCAAAACCTATGGCACCTTGAAAACTTCATTTGTAAAACAAGGATAGTCATTTTCAATACCTCAGGAACTGGGTTGCCCCCCCCGACAAATGTTAGCAAGGGATTGACAAATTCATTCACCCATTTTTGGATGGTTTCTTTCTATTTGGGAATATTTTTCTAGTTTCCAGAAAGCTCACAACTCTGAGAGGTATAAAGACTTTCAGGTATAAGAAACCGCCGTCTGTCTCCCCTGGGAATGGAAACACAGGTCCCAGGTACGAGATAGTCTTAAAGTTAATGGTGCCAAAGCCTCTCTATTACCCACTTTATATTGCAACCAGGTAATTGGTGTAACAAAAGAAGATTGGCTTCTTGTTTGAGGCACTCAGGGTCAAGTTACTCCCATTTGGTGAATATGTACCCCAAAAGAGAATTCTCACTTCACTGTGGGCTGGCCCCCCATCTTTAGGCAGAAATATGGGAAAGCCTAGTGTTAGAGGCATGTCTGCATGTCTCTGGGCTGTTTGGGGCCATTCTGAGTAGGGTGGGTACCCTGTTCAGCCATCTCTCAGGGTCTTGTGGAAGATAATACTGAAGAAGAGATGATTAGCAAACATTCGGTCAGTCTCAAGCTTAGTTTCCTCCTGGAAGGTTCCTTTAAAATCATTACTTTCCCTTTTGGTTCAGTATCTGGTTCATTTATTCTAAGTATATATGTTACTATTCTGGAGAAAGCATATGTCAGCATCACTGATTTCATTAAACAGTAAAAAAACCCCACTCACTAAACAGGGGAATTGGGGAAGATTTGATAAGCAAACCATATATATTCTCATAACATTCCCTAGTTGGAAGGAAACAGGTTTTGATTAAAAAACAGACATTTGTAGGAAAGCTTTATTCCGATGTTGAAAGCAAGTAATTGGTTGTGGTTAAAAGCAAATAAAATAGCCTCAATATATACAGGGTACTTAGTGGCTTCTCCCCCTCCCCCTTTTTTAAAATAGATTTTTTATTGATTTCAGAGAGGAAGGGAAAGGGAGAGAGAGATAGTAACATCAATGATGAGAGAGAATCTTCAATTGGCTGCCTTCTGCACGCCCCCTAATGGGGATCAAGCCTGCAACCTGGGCATGTGCTCTTGACCAGAATCAAACCTGGGACCCTTCAGTCTGCAGTCAACACTCTATCTCCTTAGCCAAACTGGCTAGGGCAATGGCTTCCCTTTTAATGATCATTTAAAATTCTCCCAAAGTATCAGTGGGAAGGAAAAACAAGCTTGGAGCAGCCCTAGGCATGTTTCTGTTTGTATCCTTTTTCTAAATCCTGTTTCAGTTTCCTATATCCCTAAAGTGTGGAGGCTTCTCTATAGGAGTTTTCTATAAACCTTATTTAGTACTTCTCTTGCTTTTGCTCCCAGAAACCAGGAGTATATTAATTGCAATAGGTTAAAATAGCCAGGATTACATGTTCCATCAGTTAAATTTCTCTGTGAACCAATCAGGGCCATAGAGAAAATGGAGGATGATTGCTGATTCCTCTCTGGCTGAGAGCAGCTTTTCTCCAAAGGGAGTTGGCAGAATTCCTAATCTCATTTTCCCTTAAGTCAGTAGGGAGGGGCAGTGGAGGGGACAGAAGGGGAAGAAAGAAGGGAAGGGAAGGAACACATCTGGACAAGGAAGCTCAGAGAGCAAAAGATATAGGGGACGTGCTATAGAAGGGGGAGGATGGGGTGTTAGCATGTATTAGCTTCAGGAGAGTTGGAAGGTAATCTCTGAAATTTATTGTTCATTTATTTTTTAAAGAGAATTTGTCTCTGCTTCTCCTTAGAAGTTTCTAATTTCCAAATCAAGATGTGCATCCTATGCACTCAATCAGTTCAATTTTCAGGCCGCCATTGTTATAGTTATTTGTTTCTTTTGTTTTATTTTGCCTGTGAAAAATTAATTTAGGCACCCAAAGAAAACTGTACATTGGCCATTTCTCAGTTCATATTTTGTAGTTAAATCTTCCTACATTTACCCTTCTGTAAAGCACTTGCAAGTCAAGGCTTCCTAACAGGAATATTAATGAGGGCTGGGGCCTGGGAGTTCCCAGCCATGGAGGCACAACTTCCCATGTTAATTATAGGTGTGCTTGTTGCTGTTGTTTTTATTGTTTGCTATCTTCAGAGTCTCAGCACAGTTTCTAGGAGTGTTATGTAGTGGGTTAAAGTTTGTTGCTTTATGGGTTGAGCTGCAAGTTGCTCACTCACCTAGAGTCTCATTCAACCTTCTTATGTGCCTCAGTTTCTCTCCTTGCTGACTACAACAACCAGAAGGGCTACCAGCAGAGGTGGACTAAACCTCATTAGTGCTCCCCCTGAAGAGCCAGTTAGTTTAATTGCAGTTGTGTGGGAATTTCCTTATGGGGCTCCTGCATGTCATGAGGAATGACCTCTGACACATCCGCAAAGATCCTCAGTTGTCTAAGAACATCTGAGATTCATGCAGGAAGGAGGATGTGCCCCTGTATCTTCTGAGCTGAACAAGATCAGCTCTCACTTAAACAGCTAAGGTGTTTGCCCAGACTCTCAAAAGGCAAATCCTATAGAAAAGCCAGGGGGAAAAACCAGTCCCATTTTCCCTCCTGTCTCTGCATAGCCTGGGATCTATCAACTGTTAACCTTTGTTCCACCAAGAGTATTACAAAATATGGCTCCAATAAAGTCAGCAACACAAGCAAGGGAAGGTCCTGAATCCAACAGACAAGTGTCACAAGTACACCGGCAGGCAGGGAACTGGTGCGTCAATGGACCCTTTGCTGGATGCCAGCACCAGGTGTAGGTCTGCAGGGTGGTGCTGGGTGAGATTTTCTGGAATCCTGCTGTATTGTGCCAAGTAAATGTCCATGTCAGAAGCATTCAAAACTGTGAACAATTGTTGAGATTTATCTGAGCCAAATGGTCATTTGCCTTGAATCAAAACCTCAATGGATTGAAATAATGCTCTGGAGAATGGCACTTGTCACCTTATTTTAGATATTACGGTCAGAAGTGGCGATGTATGTGAGTTGCATGAAATCCATTGGTGATAGATTGGATGAAAAGTGAAATGACAGACACATACTTCTTTCCCATAGGGGGATATAGGACAGAACAGCTAACAATGAACTCAATAACAGTGAGGGGATTTGTGGTCTCCGCAGAGCACAGAGTATCCAAAAAATAGGAAAATTCCTTTGACGTTCCAAAGCTATGTTCTTGTAGATTCCAAAAGACAGTAGACAGTCTCAGTTAAGGTAAATAATGACCTTTTTGCAGAAGATTCCAACCTAGGACCCAGCGACCCACCGTAAACAGCTTTTAGTTAAAACGTTTTAATTTCAAAGCATCTTTGTGATAACTTTAGGTCTCTGAGGTTAAAAGACCATCACCCAGGCCTTCTCTGACCTAATCACAGATTAGCGAGTGGCCGCTTTTTGTGTGTCCACACTCTCCTTTGATCACTCATGCCCCACTTCTTGCCACCAATCATGTCCCTCCTCTGTCCCACCACAGGAGAAAAAACCAGCAACCCTGAGTAGGAAAAGGTCCGGTAGGGTGCCAGCAGCTGCAGCTTCCTCACGAACTGTGGGCCTGGCCAGCACGTCCACGGTGCTCAAAATACTGGTCCCCCAGAACCTGTTCGCCACCTGGGAGGTGGACTGCTCCAGCCCCAGCTGCGTGCCCAGGTGGTGTAGTCTCACTGTAACGAAGCTAGTGATCTTCCAGAAGCTGGCCAAGGACCTCAACTCCGTGGTAATTTCCGTGAGGATGCGGGACTCCAAGGGCATCCTGAGGTCCCAAGAGATTGTGCTGCCCCGCAGTAGACCAGTGCACACCAACCTGGCGCTCACCTTCTCCCTGCAGTACAACCACTTCCTCAAGGGAGAAGGTAACAAGCTCCTGATCCTGCTGGAGCAGAGGAAGTGCTCTAAGAATAGAGATGTCCTGGGCTACAAGACACTGGCCTCTGGCGCCATCCACATGGCTGACGTCATGCAGCGAAACCCCAGGTGTGGCCAGATGGTGAGCCTCTTTGGCAGCATCAAGGAATCCTCCACTGCGGTGGCCGAGATCTGGATCTCCTCCCTGTGCAGTGAGCCCATCGAACACGAGGACAGTGCCATTCAGGTCAGCCCTAAGGCCAAGTCGGCAGGGAACTACGAGGGGCAGGATGAGCTGCAGGCCAGTGGCAGGGGAAAGCACAGACAGGACCTGCACAAGGATGCCTTGGAGAAGGGGGAACCAAAGAAGCAGCGGCCATCCATAGGAGGAAACCTGAAGCTGAAAGTCCTGGCGCTGTTTCACAGGTCCAAAGTGTCAGAGAGGGACCTTCGGTCTGACATGATGGGGAAACGCAGGAAAAGTGACCCATACCTGGAGGATGATGAGAGCGTCCTCAGCACCCCCAGGCCCAAGCTCAGGCCATACTTGGATGGCCTGTCAGACTCCAGTTTGCAGACGGAGATGTGGGGCAGCCACAGTGACAGGACCCAAACAGAGCCTCTGAGTCTGCCCCACATGCCCGAGAATTCGTGGGCCCTGGGAGGCAAGCAGCCAAGTGAGACGGACAATGGATTTGTGGCCCACAGCACACCCACCAGCAAGGTGGACAACATCCAGATCTCTCTGTCCATGCCGCCCATCAACCAGGAGAACAGCGCCAGGCAAGCCAGTCCCGAGGCTGAGTCCTCGGACAACTACTCTGAGTGCATGTGTGAGAGCTTCTTCTCGCAGCGGGAGGCCAGCTACCACACCGCTGACCAGGAGGAGGGTGACTATGATGAGGGGACTCTCATATTCACAAGGAGCACCCTGACCACGCAACAGAGCTACCAGCAGAAAGTCCTGTTATGGCTGCTCACAGTGCAAGGTTCGGAGGAGGTCCTGGACCCTGAGGAGGACCATGGCGAGCATGTCCCGGAGGTGGAGGAGGACCTGGACCTCCTGTATGACATGCTGCCGAACCCCAGTGACAGTGGCACAGACACTGAGGACGATGGCAGCGTCCTCAGCACCACCATACCTAAGCTTCAGCCATACTTTGAAGGGCTGTCTAGCGGCCCAGTCATGAAGGACAATCACAGTGTCCTCAGCAGCCCCAGTCCCAAGCTCAGGCCATACATGGAAGGCCTGTCAGACTCCAGCTTGCCGATGGAGATGCGGGGCCTCCACAGCACCAGGATCCAAAAGGAGCCTCTGAGTCTGGCCCACCCGCCTGAGAACGCGAGGGCCCCGGGAGGCAAGCAGACCAGCCACAGTGACTCCCAACTTGTGGCCTACAGCACACCCACCACTAAGATTCGAATGGCTTCCCTGTCCCGCCAGCCTATCGATCAGGAGGCCACTGCCATACCGGCCAGCACTAAGGCCCAAACCTCGCATAACCACCTCGCCAGCACATCTGAGAGCTGCTTCTTTGAGCAGCCGGCCAGTCACAATGCCGTCCACAGGCAGTCCCAGGAGAATAACTTGGACCAAGGGAATCTCATAGTAAGAAGGAGGTGCATGAACAGGCAACACAATTACCACCAGGAAGCCGTGGCATCTATGCTCAGGGCCCAAGTGTCGGAGAAGGTCATATCCTCAGAACAGGCCCTTGTGAGGCATGTCCCCAAAGTGGAGAAGGCTCTGCACCGTCGGTATGATATTGTGCTGAGCTCTAGTGACAGTAGCCTAGACACGGAGGACGATATCAGTGTCCCCAGCACCCCAAAGCCCAAACTCAGGCGATACTTTGACAGCATGTCAAGTGATAGTAGCTCTGACTCAATGGCCCACACAATTCGCTCCCCTGGGAAGCAGCTGGCACAGCTGGAGGACAACCGGGAGGCAGGGTCCTCCGCCCAGCATTGGTTCACCAAGAAGCTGCCATCCATAGTGCGCTTCACCAAGTCTCTGGTCCTGCCCTCCAGCAGGTCCAAGAGGAAGCAGGCTGGCCACCGGGGCTGCGGCACAGCCCTGAATGAGTGGGTTAACAGACTGGGCAACGAGAGCCCATACCCACAGAGCCAGTGGCAGATCCCCAGGAAGCCCATCCATGACCAGCTCCACAACATCCTCATTTGCCAGGACAAGATGCCCGAGAACATCATCCTGGTCAACACCTGCGCCTGGCAGGGCCAGTTACTTTCGGACATCCTGCAGGGGCACATGCTGCCCGTGGTGTGCACTTGCTCCACAGATGACGTCCAGGAGGCCTTCAGCATCATCGTCTCACACATGCAGAGATACTGCAACTGCGATTCCCAGGCCCTGACGCCTGTGAAGATGGCGGTGGCAGGGGCACAGCCCTACTTCAACGCTGTGCTGCGGGTCTTCGTGAGGCAGCTGTCCCAGCAGCCACCCCAATGGCTAGACTACATGCGCTTCCTGGTCATCCCGCTGGGTCCCCACCCCTTGGCCAGCTACCTGGGCTCCATGGACTGCCGCTACAACAACTTCTTCCAGGACCTGTACTGGCGGGACATGTTCAACAACCTGGAGTCTGAGAACACCTTGCAGGACACACAGGACGTTGTGTCGAGAATCTCTGAGTACGTTGCAGGGGCCAACTGTGTCTACCTGCTGCCCATTGCTGAGGCCATTCTCATGTCTAAGCAGCAGCGCCCCAATGAAAAGTCCACACAGCTCATCCCCTTTGTGGGGGCAGTGAAGGTTGGAAGAGTGGAACCATCTGCAGCCATGTCAGGAGGCTCAGATGATGTAGTCACCTCATGCTCCGGTGAGCTTCTGTCCCCTACCGGGAAGGCCTCACCCAACACACTCTCCCCCTCATCAATGAGTGGGAGCCTGTCCTCCACCAGTCAGAGTGTCCATGCACAGATGATGGAGCTGCAGGTGGATTACTGGACAGCAGCCCAGCCAATAGATACGAAGAGAGTCACAGAGAAGAAACAGCTGCCTACCACCAAAAACACACTCAAGTGCTTCTTCCAGTCTGTCCAGGTCAGCAGGCTGCCCCGCAGTGGTGAGGGCACAGCAACACCTGCCTTGTCCATGGCTGTGGTCACCAAGGAGAGAAAAAAGAAGGCGCCCAAGAAAACCACGGATGAGAATTTGGAGTCCCAAAGCCAGTGCATCCAGGGCATTGGTCGCCTGGTTTGCAGGGCCAAGCACCAGCAGAGCATGCTGCCGGTCGTCATCGATGGCGTCGAGTGGAATGACGTGGCGTTTTTCCAGTTGTCAGCCCAGTGGTCCTCCCACGTCAAGCATGTCCCCATCTGCATCTTCGGACACAACAATCCCACCTTCTAGCCCTGCCCCTTCCCCTGCCCTTCACTCTGCCTTGGCCAAGACCAGAAGGACCCAGCTGCTTTTCTGTGAAGAGTACAGTTTCCTACAGACACAGACCCTGGGAACGCAAAGAGAATGTGCTCACAGCCTGGAACCTAAGGGGGTTGCCCCTCCCTGGGAGCTCCTCAATGCTCTGTTCAGTAACCAGAAGGCTGTGGCGGGTGGGACTCAGGAGGGCAGTGTTGAGCTGGAGCATCATGGAAGATGTGTTTTGGCCTCCGGATGCCCAACATTCTCAGTGAGAAGGGTTCTGGCCTTGAAGACCTGCCCTTCCAGGAAGCCAGGACTCTGCTTCCCTGGGAGACAGCTCCAACCTGTGCCCAGACTCAGAGGTTGGCAGCCAGAGGTCAAGGGCTAACCTCTGATGGCAGTATTCTGAGCAGAACTTGGAGTCCAGTCAGCCCAGCCCTGGGGAAACAGCTGCCAGACAGCCAAGTGGTCTAGCACCACCTACTCAGGGTTACCAGTGAACTCCAGCCTCACAGGCAGAAAGAGAAAAGACCTGTATGGTGCGCATCGCCCTAGCACACTGGCTAGACAAAGTGGTCGATTACCTGAGGAGGGAACCCACCTTCGTTCCTGTTACTACAGAACATTTGTTACCACCCAGCAGCTGTGGAACCAATTATTTACCAGGTGAGCCCCTCCCCCTCCAGAGCACATGCTCACCAGGCCACCTGTTGGCTGTTTGCCTTCAGGTCACTGCAACTCTCTGAGTGTTTGTTCCTCTGAAACCTCCCAGAAGCAGGGAGCAGGCTCATAGGGTTATTGTAGGGACTCGCTGGGTTCCTCCCTGGTAAGTGTTCTCTGGGAGCCTAGGCAGTGGAGAGGTCTGCTGCAGGAGCTGTGATTGAACCAACTGGTGATTTTTTCTTTCTGTTGAAGAAGCCACTGCCAAATTGTGATTCTCTTTGGGGCCTTGGGTTTAGCTCTTTTCTAATATTCTAAAGAGATTGGAGATACTATTAGGGGTCTCTGTCCCAGGTGAATCCAGATTAGAGATGCCAGGGGTGAGCAGTGGAGCCCAGGCTCACCCAGCAATCTGAGGTGGGGCTGGTTTGGGCTCATTCAATCAGCACGTATATTAGAAGCCCTGCCTGGTACAGAAATGTTTCTAGGCAGTGACCATAACCCAGTGCTCAGAGCAGACCCCAAGCCTGCACTCCAGAGCTTCCTTCTGGGAGGGAGCGATTCAGTCCCACTAGGCTGCACAGGCTCATAGTGTCCACAGAACACCTGATGTGACGTCCTCCTGGCCTCCTCTCCCTATGGCTGCATCTTCGCGTATTGTGAAGAGGATGGTAAACCTCTGTTCAGCAGAAAACGTGAGTCAGTTTTGGATCCGATCCATGAGGGGAGTATGGAGACTGTGAATTCAAGGTGTTGGCAAAACCATGGATCCCACTCATGGTGGGATTTCTGCAAGAGGCAGAGGTCGGAGGGCTTCCCTAGAAAAAAGGACATGAGTCAGACAGCTGTGCAAGTGGATATGGGTGATGTGGGCGAGTGGGAAGGTCAGTGGACAGACAGCCCCTCAGACAATTCATAGCCTTCCACTCCTAATTCTAGCCCAGTATGCACCCCTATCCCGGGACCTTGCTCCCTAATCTGGTAGAACCTCCGCAGTGGCAGCTTGGGGTACCCCACCCTGTGGGAGTTGAGTTTCAGTGGGAGGCAAAGAACCACACAGGACAGCTAGTGAATGAGGCAGCATGTAGGTGCAGGAGCCAAAGTTGGAGGTGATAGGAAGGCCCTGGGGTTTGTTTTTTTGCTCAGTGGTCAGTATTCCTGAAGCACCTGCTCAGTGCCAATGAGTGACATGAACTGGGTGGACACCAGGCCTCTCAGTCCTAATGGGAGGGAACAGGGACACTGCGAGAGCATGTCAGGTTCCCCTGAAGAAGGGGACAGGTGGTTCCCTCATTGATCCCGAGCTGTCAGGTAGGAGGGCTTCATGCCAACCATTCCTGGGTGACCAGGCCCATCTCTGCCAGGACTGCCAGACTGAAGGTGGACGAGGAGAAGGTCTGGCTTCTGGATGGGCAGGAGCAGCAGGCATAGGACCTCAGGCTCTCTGAGTGGTGCTGTGGGAGGGCCGTGTGGAAGGGAAAGGCAGGCCTCACATTCTGCTGCTCACCTATCTCTCTCCCCAGGGCCATCTCCTGCATCCTGAGCATCTGGCTGGACCAGCACCTTCAGAATTTCCCAGCCTGATGATGCTGTTGGCTTCCATAGAGCTCAACTTGCAGTCTCCTACCTGCCAAACAAGGCCCAGTGCCTCAGCGGGAGCACCTGAGCCCACTGAGGCCGAGACAGGAGGAGGAGGAGGCCTCCGGGGGTGGTGTGGGTGAGTGTGCCTTTGGAAGGCACACAAAAGGGAGTGAGGGTGGTAACATGTCCTCTTCTTGCATCGACAGAACCAGCTCCAGAAGAACACCAGGAAAACCCTCAAGGGCAACGCCACCCTAGTGGCCTCTCCAGAGCCAGAGCCGGATCCAGGCCCAGCTTTCACTCAACTTCAAGAGGCAGAAGAACCACCTGCAGCATTTGAGCAACTCACCCCAGCATCTGTGCGGCCTGTGGTGCTAGATCCCAGGCCAGAGCGCGTGTCAGCAGCGATAGCAGAGAGGGCACCCTCCTAACCCCATTTAGACACAGTGTTAAATGTGTAATATTCTTGTTACATATGTTTATAATTTTATTATATTTTTATGATATTTAATCACATACAGTGTACTGTAGAGAAAATATACTGAAGTACTAAACAGAAAGTTAATTTAGAGTCTATAAAATTTAACCCTAAAAACCCTCAAAGCTTTGAGCAAGTCTGTTTTTCTGGACCCTGACCCACCCAGAGAGAACTGCCCTCACCTTCTCCACCTGCCCTTCCTGCAGCCAGGACTCTGCTTCCCAGGGAGCTGGATCCACCCTGTGCCCAGACACAGTGCTGAGCTCCCAGTGGGGGCATCCTAAGCCCAACATGGAGGCCTCTCAGCTCACCCCTGGGCCTCCATGTTGTCCCCAACACCACTCACTCAGGCTTCCAAATAAGCTTGACCTTCACAGGGCAAAAAAAATAATAATTAAAAATAAAAATGGACATGTAAGGTGCAGACCTCCAAGCAACTGGTCAAATACTTGGTGCCCAGCTTCCTGGGCAGCGTCCCCACCTTGGTCCGCACCCTCCCTTCTGTGTTAATACAGAACTTTTGGGACTCACCAACGTGTGTGGGACCAACCATGGACCAGGTGAGCCCTGCCCCTCCACAGCACAGTGGTCACTCAGCCACCTGTTGCTGTGAGTCTCCATATCACTGCATGTCTCTGAGTGTTTGTTTCTCTGAACATGGGGAGAGCCTAGGCCCAGCTTCTTGGGGTTATTGTAGGGACCTGGGGCGGCGGGAGGGGGGTTCCTCCCGGAAAAGGCCCGCTGGGAGCCTGGACTCTGTAGAGGTGTGCTTGAGGAGCCGTGGTTGTTCCAATTGGCCATTTTCTCTTCTTTTAAAGAAACTTGTGCCTTATTTGTGATTCTCCTCAGGACTTAGGCTAAGCTATTTTCTCTTTTGATAAAGACGTTGGAGATTCCATTAGGGGTCTCTGTCCTGGGTGAAGTCAGATCAGAAATCCCAGGCTCACCCAGCCTTCTGAGATGGGGGTGGTTTGGGCTCATTCATTCAGCAAAGGCCCTTACCCCAGGTCTGCACTCCAGTGCTTCCTTCTAGTCAGGAGTGATTCAGTCACTGTAGGCTGAACAGGCAGGTAGCATCCACAGGACAGTCGGTGTGACTTCTTCCTCAAAGTATCGCTGATCTACACGTATTATGAAGTAGAAAGTGGATCTCTGGACCAGCAGGAAAAGTAAACGGGCTTTGGATCAGAGCCTTAAGGAGAGTATGGAGATTTTGACTTGGAGAAGCTGGCAACACCCTGGATCCCATGCCTTGTGAGATTTCTGCAAGAGGGCAGAGGTCTGAGGGCTTCTGCTAGAAAAAAGGGAGGGAGTCAGAGAGCTGTGCATGTGGATTGGGTGGTGTGGGTGAGTGGGGACCGGGCTGGCCCACACCGAAAAGATCTCCCAGAGGCTGAGCTTAGGCAGGAGCATGGAGCCGCTCAGGTCAGTGCCCATGGCCTGCAGTCTGGAGGGCTTCCTGGGGTGGGGGCTTGAACTGGGACTTCAGTGATGGAGATGGGAGGTTCCTGCCTTGGAAGGCACACAAAGGCAGTCATGGTGGTAACATGTTCTATTCTTGAGTCTACAGAAGCAGCTCCAGAGCAAGGTGAAGAAATACCTAAAGGGGAAACACCAACTCTGGAGCCCTAACCTAAGCCAGAGCCGGCTCCAGGCACAGCTGTCACTGAGCTTCTAGTGTGGACCCACCTGCAGCTTGTGAGCCACTCGCCTGAGCTCTTATGAAGCCTGTGGTGCCAGGTCCTGGGCCACAGAGTGTGTCAGCTGCCACAGCAAATGGGGCTCCAATACACCCTTTATGTACAGTTTTAAAATATTTGTATTTATTTTTTATATGCTTACAATGTTACTGTATTTTTCTCATACTATTCAGTAACCTACAGTCTATTTTAAAGAAAATGTAACGAAAAACTGTTAAACATAAATGTAATTTCTATTCTATAAAATGCAACTCTACAATCCTTCAGAGCCTTAAGAAACTCTGTTGCTTCTGGGCCTCCATCGTGTTCCTATGAGTCATAGGTTGGGAAGAATTAGTCTCTCAGGAGCCATCTGCTCTACGAGTGATGATGCTCTTGAGGCCCAGGACAATGAGACTTTAGAGGAAATTGACTGAGGAGCATTGGGGCAGGGACCTTTTATATCAGGGCTGCCCTGGGAACCCACATTTTGTTTGACTTCATCTCCCAGCAGCACATGGGCCAAGCATGGCCTTAAGCGCCCCCTGGCATCCACGTTGCAGAATGCTGTAGGGCAGTGGTTCTCAACCTTGGCTGCACATTAGAATCACCTGGGAATCTTTTTAAAATCCTCATTTCTGGGCCTCATCCTCCGGAAATTGTTTCTTTTTTATGGGGTGAGACCACAACATTAGTAACAAAGAGACAGAATTTCCAGAGGATGAGCCCCAGAAATCAGGATTTTAAAAAGATTTCCAGGTGATTCTAAAGAGCAGCCAAGGTTGAGAACCACTGCTCTAGGGTTTAACCAGCAGCAAGCAGTTCCTGAACACTGACTTCCACCTGCACCTGCACAGAAACCCCACCTGCTCCACGGGCACTGAACAGCTTTCTGAGTCTCCTCTGTCGGCCGCAGCACTGAAGAGGGGGCAGGGCATGTCCCAGGGCCCGGAGTCCTCACTCATCTCCTCCACAGGCACCGCTTCCAAGTCTCCTCTGGGGTCAGCGCCTCTCTCCGCCCTCAGCCCCTGAGCTCTGGTTCAGCTGGGCTTTTTCCTGAGGCTCTTCTGTCTCACCAGAGCCCAGCGGCAATTCTTTCTCACGCCCCAAGGCTGAACAAGGTTGTGGATGTGGCCTGGCTTCTCCATTTACATCAGTCCTCCTCACCGCTCCAAACCACCCTGTAGAGAAAGGACTGACACCCTTCTAGGCACCATGCCCTGGAAAAGCTGCAAAGTCTCTGAACAAATGGGAATAAGCTTTGTACCAGGCATACAACCCATGCCCTCAAGATGAGCACCTCTCTGGGCTGACAGGGGTACTGAAAAATTCTAGTGGAATGTGATTTGTCCTATGGTTGCCATGGCACCATAAGCACTGAGAACAGGAGCCCATCTGGGGACCATACACAAGGCTCTTTAGGATCAGATTCCTAAAGCAAACCGGAAGATGCATAAGGACTTGTCTACCCACTTTATCCTGATTTTTCATGCTCCAAGGTAATTGAGGGAAGAATTGTGAGATTAAACAAAGGCTGGAGAAGTAAAGGGAGGGTAGGTCTACCTTAGAGGCATGGGCCTTTGTACATTTTGGATTGCTGTTAACAATATTAACATTCAGTAGTTGGGATGGACCAGAATTTGAACAAATATATTTAACAACACAACAAAAAATGGTTTTAGAGTTAGTCCTGTGTGCTGGAACAGCTAAGTACTAGGGACCAGCGATGCTAATGTCTTTTCATCACGATTATCATTGGAATACAGATATATGAGAACAATGAAATCATGTGGTTCCCATAGTACAAGTGGGCTTAGGGTGACAGGAAGAGGACATTTCTTTGTGGAGAAGTATGGTGTGTCCACTTCCAAAGAGAGTCCCTATAGAGAACTTTCTATATCTAGTCAGTGGAGATATATGATATTAACCAGGCAAGCCAGGCATTGAGAGACATTTCAGGCAGAGGGAAGAATTAGAAAAATAGAATTGAGTCAGGAAACAATAAGGAATGTGGGGGTGGGCTTGCAAGTACTGGGATCATCAGGGGGTTGGTTCCCAGGACCAGGACAGAGATGGCTGAGCAGAGAGCAAGTCAGACACCAGCTCTGGGAGCCCTGGCATGATGGTCCCAACAGTGACCCACAGACCTGGTGCAGGAGGAGAGAAGGGAAGCAGATGTTCCTGAGTTTGAGAGCAGGTGGAATGAGAAGCAGAAGGGCATGCACAATAGTGAGGAGAGAGTGAGGTGTAGGTGGTTAGATGTCACACATGTCCTAATGATGAAAAGCTGCAGAGTATGGTGAGGACAGATGTCCATGAAGTGGAGGGAGGTGATGGTCTCAGCACTGAGGTGCTAATGAAATGGTGGGAGTAAGAGGTGGACGAGGCAACTCAAGGACAATCTCGAGTTTCCTGCAGGTGAGACAGAAGGAGATTTTGGAGACTGTTGCCTACTTTGTCCCTAAAGAATGTGGCCTGATTGATGGGTTAGTAGAAGACTGTGGCAGAAGGTAGTGGTTACCCACCTGGATGATGGAATCTCAAGAAGGGGGGGGGGCTCCTGAAGCAAAAGAAGCATGTCTGGAGGAGGCCCTGAGTATACAGGTGAGTGCTGACTGGCCTGCTGGTGCCATGGAGACACCCCCAGCTGTGGGGAGAGCCAGCGCTTCTCAGGTAGCCCGTGTGTCCTGCTTGTTTCTGAAATCCTCAGCTGCTAGCACCCTTTATGATCTTGAAAAGCCCAAGGGTAATGACATGACCCTTCAGATGACAGATGAAGGGCCTGGTTATTTAGGATGCTCAGCATAGCTCTCCACTCCCCCCTCAGTGCCCTCTCCTCCCTGCTCCCCTTCAGTCCTGTCTGCTCACTGGGAACCCCGAGGTTGTCTGCAATCCAGGCCTAGTTTACTCCTCATACTTGGAGCACCATCACCAAGTGGTTTTCACAGACCAACAGCTCCTGGCTTTCAGAAACCATTGTGGGAATCAGCTCACCTCCATAGGGACACGCACACAGTCTTAAATACACAGATGCACACTGAGAGAACACAGCTTAGGAGCCCATGACACAGGACTAGGGAGCCAGGCCTCTAGGCACAACTGAGTGTCTCATTCCCAGTGCCCACATGTCCCCAATGCTCTCCACAGAACCCCTGTTTCACTGGTGCCCTCTTCCCTATGTCCTCCGCATCATGCTGGGCAGAAGTTGGTAGGTGTGAGGTGCTGTGTTGATACCTGGGCTCCTGCTCACTCACTGAAGTCCCTTGATTCTCAGATGCGGATCCAGACTTGAGGAGGAAAAGCATGGCTGGGTTAAGCAGAATGTTTTGTGCTGCTCACCCCTGGGACCTGGCACGTGGGCTGCACTAGGGAGCAGGGGCAGCTGTGGAGAAAAGGCCCTGCTGAGAGAGAGGGTCACTTATGCTGGAGGCCAGCGGGAGGGTGCCCTGCTAGCACCTTCCTGGGTAAATCCCCTCTGCAAATTTCAACAGTTAGATTTACCAAGAAGTGGCCATTTTAACAGCATATGTAGGCAAAGAAAAGCAGCAAAGAGGCCATATCTGGGAGAGGAGACACTTTATTGATACTCGGGGTATCAGAGGCCTGGGGTTGAGCTGGGCTCACTGGCTTCTCCCAAAAGGGTGCTGCTCCGTGGCTCTGATTGTGGCAGTCCATGGCTGTGTCCCCACCAAGGACAGAAAATCAGAATACAGGACATGTCTTCACTCTTTTCCCTTTCCTCAAAGATATGGGACAAGTCATTTTCTCAGAACAGCCCCAAATCTCAGCTTAAGGTGACAGAGTCAGTGGATCATGAAAGGGTCAAACAAAGTAGTAGACAGTGAGCAGAATTTCAGGTTCCAATAGGGACAGAGAGGGGCCAAGTCAGAACAGCCTCATTCCTCTGTGGACCGAGCAGGCGCTGAGCTGAGGGTGGGTGGGCGGGACGATGGTGACTGTCACAGACTTCACGTTATGGGACAATTGCTGAGACTGGAGGTGAAGCCCCTTCAATCACACACATTTCTCTTCCCATAAATACTAAGATGCCTGCTGTGCCCCTGAAAAGCCTTGGGGATTGCACCGGTGAAAAACTGACCTGCAGGTTCCTGTCTCAGAAGACACACTTGTAGAGGGTATAGACCTCCCACAGACACACACCTCTAACCGAGATGAGCAAGCAGCCAGCCTGGTTCTGCTGAGATCTCCTGTCAGTCACTGTCCTCAGGTCTCCCAGGTTTCAGAGACAGTTGGATGTCTTAATGGTAGGACCACTTGCTACCTAAAGATCACTATCACCAAGACAGGGCTACATGATTGACAGATATCTCTAATACGTCACTTGTAAGGTCAGAGATACTTTAGAGAGAAATATCTTTATACATGGCTGGAGGGAGAGAGGTAGTTAAGGAGGTGCATATACAAGGTGGGACACATGATTTTACATGTCTGTGTCACAAGTGACAGCTGCCAGGGAGTTGATCTTATTATTTTTGTTACTTCGAGAGGATTTACATTAACTTCCAAATTAAATTGAAGGAAAAAATCAAATGAATATTTCTTAGAGAAATCCTTGAAGTTGATGAAGCACCTTCTGAAAACAGGCGAACTTGTCAAAGTTGAAAGGGGGTCAAGGCCATTGTCATGAGCTGCAAATGCACTGCCCTCCAGTGGACAAGTGAGACATGGCACACATGGTTCTGACAGCAATAGAAGCAGACACCAAACTGAGCCTTGGCCTCGGCTTGCCTTTAGAACAAAATAAAATCAGTCAGAGTCAATTTTATGGGGTGCCTCCTGGTAGAAGTCATTGTCCTGTCACTTCACACTAGGAAGACACAGGCTTTGTCCCAGGTCTGGTATTTCAGGGAGTCTGCATTGAGCCCCTGAGTCAGGCCCTGAGTTCCCGGACAGAAAAGCCAGACAAGGTCCCAGTTCCTCGACTCCAGGGCAGGGGCAGGGAAGTGTGGGGATAATGGGCCTTCATCACAATGCAATTTGTCTGGTTGAAAACAATATACATAAATCAAAGCATGTTGATGGAAGCTGCCCTTGTCAGTGGAGAGGAAAGGGACTGATGACCGACATGGCAGACTTGGCAGATACTATCCCCCAGCATGCACTTCTCTATGACCTGTCCCATCGTGCTGATGGAAGCATATGAGGTGAGGTCCTAGGGATGAAGAAGGCTCATGAGGGAAGAACTCTGGGTTCTTGAGTGACCACAGAAGGATGCATCTCTCCAATCTGAGCATCCTCCCCACAACACCAGCACTGGTATGACATGCTATGAAAATTTGGGGGGATTTTTCCATAATTCAGCATAAGTTAATCCCCCCTAAGAGGTTTAAGCCACAGGATGAACTTACATGATTATCCTTCTAGGCCATTTAAAATGACAAAGTCAATTTGGCTCTAAGAACTGAGCTGATCTGTAATGGATGGATCTGCCTTTCTGTTCCCTCAGCAACTGTGTCCTGAGCACTCACACTGGTCCATGAGGAGAAACCATAGGGCCTGCCCTCTAGGAGCTCACAGGCTGCAGGCAAGGTAGACACAACCATGCAGAAACAGTCACGTGATAGGGAAGAGCAGTGGCTGTGTAGAAAGGAAGCAGGTGCTGAGAGGAGGGCTGGAGGCTTCTGGGTGAGGGGCTGAAAGCCTGCACTGAGGTGGCATTTATTTTCACATCAGCAGGACCAGAAGGATCCAGCCCTGCACACACTCAGGTGTAGTTAGCCCGGCGGAAGGCACAGCTAGCTGTGCAGACACTTAGAGGCAGAAAGTGTCTGGATAGAGAGGAGGTTAGAAAGATGGACGCATGGCTGGAGGGAACTGGGAGGAGATAAGGGAGGGAGGGAGGGCAGGCTCAGGGCCTGGTGTGGGATGACTGTGCTAGTGATCTATTGCTGAGAGTTACCCCACACTACAGACTTAACCAACAGACACGTATTAGCTCACAAGTCTGTGACAAGGAATCCCGCATGGCTCAGCTGGGACTACTGTGGTCTCACCTGAGGCAGGATCTGTCACTGAGGATCTGAGCTCACTTGGCGGCTGGGGGTCTTTAGGATTCAGTTTGGATGGAAGGCCTGACTCCTCTCTGTCTGTTGGTCTCATTCAGTGCCAGGCCATGTGGGTCCCTCCAGATAGCAACTCCCAGCACAGAGGCTTATTCCTCAGTGTGGCCTGAGAGACAGAGAGGTAGAGAGAGAGACAGACAGATGGACAGAGAGAAACAGTTCAGTGTGAGCAAGTGTGAGGCACCGACTTTTTGGAAAACAAAAATTAATTGATTTTATAGAGCACGGAAGGGAGAGACAAGTAGAGAAACATGCATGCAAGAGAGCAGCATCGATTAGTTGCCTCCTGTACCCGCCCCAACCAGGGATTGAACCTATAGCCTAGGCATGTGCCCTGTCATGGAATTACACCAGCAGCCTTTTGGTGCACAGAATGACACTGAACCAACTGAGCCTCTCTGGCGGGGCCAGGCACTGATGTTTAGAACCAAGTCACTGAGGTTGTGTTGGATCCCTTTGGCGTCTTCTCTGCAGGCACTACTGACACCCACACTTAAGGGGATGGCACACATTCACACCACAGGAGGAAGGTGAAGACCATGGGGAGTCCCTGAGGAGAGAACTGCTGACCTGAGAGGTCCATGCCTTGCCCAGGATCACAGACGGTCAGAATGCAGAGCTGGAAGTAAACCCAGCTGTGTGTCCTCAAATTTGGGATCCTAGGTGCACCCAGGTTTTCTCAGGGGCTCTGGTAAAGGCTGTGCTGGTAGAATCTTGTGCAGACATGCAGATGGCATGGGGGAGATGGTGGGCATTTGGCAGCCTAGACAGTATTTGTCTGAAAAGTCGCTCAGATCTGGAATCACGAAGGTGCTCCTCTGTCCACAATCCACCCACAGTGGAGAAAGCCAGGCCCCCTTATGTTGAGCTCATGCTTACGCAGTCCTGAAGCACATCCTCATTGGATAACTGGGAAATGGAAGCCCGTCGTCAGGCAGAGATTGGCCAGGGCACATGGCATTCAGGGTCCAGAGTTCAGGAAAGTTCAGACCTTCTAGGCCAGTGATGGCGAACCTATGACACGCATGTCAGAGGTGACACATGAACTCCTTTTTGGTTGATTTTTTTTGTTAAATGGCATTTAAATATATCAAATAAATAGCAAAAATATAAATCTTTGTTTTACTATGGTTGAAAGTATAAATTTTTTTTATGTGTGACACGGCACCAGAGTTAAGTTAGGGCTTTTCAAAATGCTGACACTCTGAGCTCAAAAGGTTCGCCATCACTGTTCTAGGCCAAGGCTCCCACTGCCCCCACAGAGTTGGTTTGGAAATTAGAAATCCTGACCTATTTGGCAGCTCCTGCCTGTTCCTCCCTATGTGGGGGTCGTTTTGTTCTGGGATCCAGAAAGGGAGCACTGGTATGCGTGCGCGAAAACACACACACACACACACACACACAACACACACAGAACACACACACACACAACACACACACACACAGTCTAGATCTGATGATCTTGGGTGGGGTTAGAAGAAAAGCAGACACAGAGGAGGTGACAACAGGAATGAAAAACAGGTTGGAGGCACTACCTACATGTGACAGTCCTCCTCCTACTTTACAGCTCCTCCCCCACAGGAGCCTGAACAGCCCTAAGAAGCACTTGCTGTGTAACCCATTGTGCAGGCAGGAGAGAGATGGGCACTGACAGGCACAATGACTTATCCAGGATCAAGAAGAGTAAAGAATGAGAGGTTGAGTCTGAGCTCAGGTCAGTTTCCTCAACTCTGGCACCCTGGCTGCACCCAGAGCTCCTAGAGAGCTGGGGGTGTGTTGGTGTCACTGTGTACAGATAAGGGGCTTCATGGAGAAGAGGGGTCTGCAGACAGCAGCCCACGGGACTATTTGCATCGCTGTCATGAGATGAGTGGACTCAGGGAAGACAATCCCAGGTATGAGGTCACTATCCAATAGAACTTGGAACCCCCGTAACCAGGCACCCACATTTTAGCCCAACAGGTAGCTCACTTGCCAGGAGGCATTTGCCCATGCAAGATGTTCTCTTGTTGTTTTCCCCGTGATTGGTGCTCTTGCTTCGGGAGACCCCGCAGTGAGAGCTTTTGGAGACGGTGCCGACGTTGGTTCAACCCTCGTTCCAGACGTATCTGGCCTTGTCCAAAAACATGGCCTCAGGTAACACAAGGTGGCCTGGGTCAGACCCATTCAGACCAGGCCACCTCTGTGCGCCATCCCTGTGCAGCCCACATCCCCTCCCCTTGATGTGGTGGGAAGAAGGACCTGAAGGGAGAAGCCTGGGGCAGGAACAGCTTTTGGGGCAGTGAATCCCCTAGAGGTCCTGCTGTGATCAGACCCCAGGACAGGGCAGGCAGGTGGAGATGGGCTTCCAAAGGGGTCCCTTATCTGTGCCAATGACACTCCTAGCCCTCTGGCTGTCAGACATTTTCCTCTGCAGGGGAGGTCTGAGTTCATCACACTGTGTGTGTGTCGGCAGTGGAGGGACACAGGGTCACAGAACCAGCAAACCAGGGCCCTGAGGCTTTCCCCCTGGTGACTGGGAACTGTCTTCACAGAGCCCCACGCAGGAGAACGGCGAGGAGCTGAAAGACGGGGTCCTCACCTCCATGCCCCTGCAGGAGGCACAGGAGCTCCATACAAGCTCCAGCGAGCAGCATGGCCCCAGGGTGAGTGCAGGTGCTGAGGTGACCCAGACTCCAGGACCCCATGCAGTCAAAGGGGTCCCTGGGTTCCAGAAGCTGCCCTGTTATTCCCTCAAGATCCATCCTGGATTCCAATTTCCAAAGTAATCTGGGTCTCCATCTCGTCCTCCCAACCCACTCTCACTGTCGTCATCTTTCAGATGAGATGCAAAGTCACTGCCCACAAAGTTTTAGGAATATCAGAAGAGAGACTTCGTACCATTTCACCTCATGCTCAGTCAAGTGTATTTTTGCATTTCTCTATAAACGCTCCCTTTTTAACACCCATCTCCAACTGTCCACGTCGGCCTGACCATCCTTACACACCTTCTCCCACTCTTACACATCATTGTGATTAGTGGCGATGCTTTTCCCAAAAGGACATGGGGCTCAAGGTACCAAGTCTCTTGCTTTGCCCTTTGCTGCCCCGAGGACCACATCCCTGTGGTCCTTCCAGGTCAGGAGCTGGGGCCTCCCAGGGCTGCACAACATACCGAGAGGGGGACCTGTTATCAGGGCTGGCGATCCAACTGATCACTCCTGTGGGATGTGGACATGATCACCTCCTGTGCCATGTCGAGGGTGCTGCCCTGAACACCCCACTTGTCCTAATATCCAGACCCTCCCACCCCTGGAAAAGCCTCTGTGTTTCCCTCTCAGAATGGGATGTTCTGTCAGAAATCCCAGGTTGACATTGTTCACACAAGGAGGTGCTGTCCATTCTTTGCTAAGAAAGTGACTAAGGTACTAATGTGTCTCATCATAACTCTACTCCAAGTTGATTCTGCCAAGAACCTTTTCTCTTGTCCATGTAGAAAACATGAAAACCTGTGAAGAATTTTTCAGAGTTTCTCTGAGCTAAAGTGTAAACAATTGCGCTGAAGCAAAATCTCAACCGAATGAGATAGTAATGCTCCAGAGAATGGCAGCTTTGCACCCTGATTTATACATTACAAAAAAAGAGAGACTTGTGTGGGTTGCATGAAATCCATTGGTGATAGATTAGGGAGGCAGGAGAAATCAAAGCAGGGAATCTCTGGGGTTGGATAAAAGGTAAAATGATAGACACGTACTTCTTTTACATAGGTGTGAGCAGGATAGTTAACAGTCAACAATGAACTCAATGACAATGAGCGGATTTGTGGTCTTTGCAGAATGATGCCTGTGCTTTGAGTGTTCTGAAAGAAGGAAAATTACTTTGACATTACAAAAATATGTTGCTGTAGATTCAAAAAGACAATAGACAAGCTCAGTTAAGGTAAAGATTGACCTTTGTCAGGGAAGATGACAGCCTGGGACATGACTACCCACCATACACTGCTTTTACAAGTAGTTTAAAAAACACTTTAATTTCGGATCATCCTTTGTGGTTACTTTAGGTCTCTGAGTTTGCAAGGCCACCAGGTTAGCATGTGGTCTCTGTGATCACTCTGGCCCCACCTCCAGCTACCATTCCCTGAGTGCTTGGGGTTCAGTCTGAGCTGTAGCCCCCAACCCACCAGGCAGTTTATGAGCTGACCCTGATGCTATGTGCCCCCTCTGTCCCAACACAGGGTGGAAATAAGGCCTCTATAGGGCCTGCGGCTGCAGGCCTGGACAGTATGCCCGCTGCACTCAACACTCAGGTGCCGATGAACATCTTCGCTACCTGGGCGGTGGACTGCTCCAGCCCCACCTGTGTGCCTCGGCAGTGCAGCCTCACCTTAAACAAGCTGCTGATCTACAAGGAGCTGGAGAAGGAGGTCAGGGGTGTGGTCATCAGTGTGAAGATCCAGGGCTGCCAGACCATCTTGAGGTCAGATGAGATCCTGCTGCCCCCCAGTGGTCAAGTGCAGACCAACCTGGCGCTGACCTTCTCCCTGCAGTACCCTCACTCCCTGAAGAAGAAAGGCAACACCTTGCAGATCCTGCTGCAGCAGAAGCAGCGCCTCAGCACCCAGGCCCTCGTGGGATATAAGACACTCGCCATGGGCACCATCAACATGGCTGAGCTGATGCTGCGACCCCTCCAGGGCGGCCAGATGCTGAGCCTCCATAGCACCATCACGGAGACATCTGCCCATGTGGCTGAGGTCAGCATCTCCTCCTTGTCCAGCCAGCCCATGGAAGTGGAGGACAGCACCCGGCGGGCTGGCCCCAAAGCCAAGTCCAGCTTTAGTTACTCTGACCATCAGGCTAGCCATGGTCCCAGGCTCTGGCAGGACCAAGAGGAGGAGGATTTTGACTTTGGGGAGTCCAAAAAGCAGCTCCAAGGAGTAGGAAGTGTGCCACCCACGACAGGGGAACAATATGCCATCGAAAAGGTTGGGGCGTGGCTGAGTGGGGCGAAACTGTGGGAGGAAGAACTGAGCCTGGAGCAGGAGTCTTGGGAGAATGTCATCAAGGAGGACCTCAATGCGCTGTATGATTCGATTGAGAACTTTAGTGACAGTAGCTCATGAGAGTGTCCTCAGCACCCCAAATCCCTGGCTCAGGCCATTCTAGGAAGACCTATGTTACCCCGGCTCTCAGAGGGAGATCTAGACCATCCACAGTGCCGGAGCCAGAAGGAGAGGCCAAATCCAACCAACGTGACAGGATGAGATGCTAGAAAGCAGCGGGCACATCAGCAAACCGAGTCTCTCCTCATTCTCTCCCCCAGATCCTCTGGGCAGCAGGTGGGCTGTTGGGGCTGGAGCCCATCCCAGAAGGAGCGACAAGGGGCACAGCCACACAACAAGCAGGTCAACAGCCTGGACAAGCACTGTCCTGACCGACCGAGCCAGCTGCAGATCCCCAGGATGACAGTGTATGATCACCTAAACTGCACCCTCATCTCTGACAGCCAGCTGCCGGGAACATCCTCTCCTCAATGCCTCTGACTGGCAGGGGCAGTTCCTGGCTGAGTCCTGCAGCAACACATGCTGGCGAGGTGTGCACCTGCTCCAAGCCTGAGGTCCAGGCAGCCCTCAGCACCATCATCTGGAGGATACAGGCCACTGGCCTCATCTCCTTTGAGGCTTGTGGTCCCAGGTCCTGGGCCACAGCATGTATCAGCTGCTATGGCAGGAGGGCTTCCCCTCCCTGATAACAGCAATATAAAAAAAAATATTGTTTATCTTACACATACTTCGAATTTTAGTGTATTTTTCTTATATGATTGAGTAAAAGAATACTTATTTAAAATAACATTTATTTAAAATAAATTTAAATTATATAAATTTTAACCCTATGATCCCTCAAAGTGTAAATTCCAAATTCAAGTACATTCACAATTTTTCACAACTGTCACATCACATCACAAACACACTCTAGTTCTGGAACATTTTCAGAACCCACAACCTAGGTATGTGCCCTGACCAGGAATCAAACCTGCCACCTTCTGGTGTATGAAATGACTGTCCAACCAACTGATGAGGCACCCTGTCCAGGGTGTGAGAGAGCAATATTTTCATTTGAATTTTTCATTCTGGTTTATACTGCAATTGGATACCTTTTCACATACTATTTGGCCTGTTTCTTGTTTTGGAATTTCAGTTGGAGGGCTTTTGCCCTCTTTCCCATTGGATTGTTAGGAAATCTCAGTTGCTGTGGATATCAGCTTTTTGCCATGTCACTTGCAAATGGTTTCTCTAGCTTGCCATTGTCTCCACTTGCTGTGTGTTTTGCCAGGGAAATGCCTTACATTTTGATGTGGTCAAATCTGTCTTCTCTTATGCTTTTGATTTTGTTTCTCACTTTGAGGGAAAGAGATGTTTTCTGTCTTATCTGGAAGATAGGCCAGGTTGTGTTGTGCTAACACAGCCCTAAACCTCAATGGTTTGCAGCAGCAAAAGTTAGTTTCATAGTCATGTGACTTCAATGAACTGATGGATTTCAAAAGGGTTCCTTTTTTCAGATTGTTCACCTGTTCTTAATTTTTTTATAGTGAGGATGAAAGTAAGGACTTCCAACTTCTTATATGTCAGAGTGGAAACCAGAAGTTGATGTTTTATTTGACAATGGCCTGTGGTGGACATGACGTCTATTTCCCCCTTTTCTTACAGCTTCCCGTTTCCACATCCAGGTGGTTCTGGGGAGTGTGGTTCAGGGCCCTGGAGTGGAGGTATCAGCACATCTAGCTGGCCTGTTGCCTTTTGGATCAGATGCGTTTTCAGTGGTTGTATGTGGACATAAGATTCTTTATACTAGTGACCAGAAAAAAATTCTGGATGTTCTCAATTAAATTAGAGCAGTCAGAGAGTGAAAGAGACAGAGCAGTCAGCCAGTAGTAGCGGGGAGCCAGCAGTCTGAAGGGTCTTGGGTTTGATTCCAGTAAGGGCACATACCTTGGTTGCAGGCTAGATCCTTGTCCCTAGTCTGGGAAGAGCAGTAGTCAACCAGTTGATTTCTCTCTCACATTGATGTATCTCTCTGTCTGTCCCCCTCCCTTCCATTCTCTCTAAAAAGCAATGGAAACTTATCCTTGGGTGAGGATTAACAACAACAACAACAACAATTTAGTGAGAAGAATGGCACTGCCACTTGCATTAAAACCTCAGGCATGTTGGCTGAGTTCTTTAAGGATTACTCCTTTCATGTGGAAAATGAGTTGCAAGGATAAAATTAAGTAAAAAGTGCTTAACATAAAGAATTGGCACGTGGTGGACACTCAATATATATGGTCCATTACTTTATAAATACATATGTATGTAAACAATCATCAGGTGGAAACACAAAGTGTAATGTCAACAAAACAATCTAAAGCATTAAGATGTTAACAGGAATGGCCCAGGGCCTTCCAATGCTCTATTTCTCCATTTAATCATAAGTGGATGGACTTACTAAGTTCTAGATAGAAAGATAATATATTGCAAGGGCACATAGTCTCATGAATTAATCTAAAATTTCCTTCTTTGAAGTAAAAATCAGAACAGGATTTTGGGGAACCAAAAACTATTCTAAATTTTATCTAAAAATAAATATGCAAACAAATCAGGAAACAGTTGAAAAGAATATAGGAAGGGGACTTGCTCTGTCAAGTAGAAAAGACTCTCAAGCAGTGCGGCCCTGGTGCTGGAGTGAGCAGGTCCTGGGAGCTGGGCAGCGACATCAGGAACAGGGCCAAGCTCATGTGGGACTGAGTGGATCATTATGGGGCCCTTTGGCAGCAAATAGCACTGGGGCAGCTGTTTATTGCCGTGGTTCTCAACTTTGGCTGCACATTAGAATCAGCTGGGAACCTTTTTAAAATCCTGATTTCTGGACCTCATCCTCAGAAATTCTGTTTCTTTGTTATGGGGTGGGGCCACAACATTAGTAACAAAGAAACAGAATTTTCGGAGGATGAGGCCCAGAAATCAGGATTTTAAAAAGATTCTCAGGTGATTCTAATGTGCAGCTAAGTTTGAGAACCACTGATTTAGGGGAACATATTAGATCAGTATTTCTGATCTTACCAAAAACATTTAAAATGAATTTAAGATGAATACATTTTACTGCGCCTTTTTTTTTCTTTTGAAAGTCTAATGCAGGTGGAATGAAAAATTTGAAAAAAAAAATGAGAGAATATGAATAGACTCTATTTAATTTTATGATGTAGAGATAGATCTAACACTTTCCACATGTTGATTTTTTTGGGGGGGAGATGAGATGTAAAGGAGAAAAAAGGTCAGTCTTATGAAGTCCTGAACAAAGAGCCTTGCAGACACAGATGTGTGTGCAAAGGCCCTGAGGTGGGAAAGAGCTCCCCGGGTTTTAGGAATGAAATACAGCCCAGGGTGGCTGGAGTAAAGAGGAGAGTGAGACAGGAAGTTGTGCAGAGCAAGGGGTCCAGAGCCTGCACAGTCTTGTTCAGGTTGTAAGATTTATTCCAGGTGCAATGAGGAATTTTAGAGGATTTTAAGTGAAAGATTTTAAGTGAAAGATATTTAGCAACTATCTTTCTATTTATATTTTACGAAGATATTTTAATAATCAGATATGGCTGTTGCATTTTGGATCAGATACTTTTTCAAAGCCTGTCACTTTTTATTAACTTTTATAAAGATACCTTTTTAAATTTTAGAATATTCATCCCTAGGTTTAATTTTCTAAAAAGCTTACAACATCTGAGAAATGTAATTATTTTCATTTGAAATTTATTTTTAAGAATAGTTGATATACAATCTTATATGGTTATAGTGTTTCAGGTGTTTGATATTGTAATTTGACAATTTTATCAGCTCACCAGTTTTTTCTTTCTTTCTTTTTTATTAATAATAGCTACTTCAATCTATATATATATATATATATATGTATGTATATATTTATTGATTGATTAAGATATTACATATGTGTCCTTATTCCCACGTTACCCCCTATCCTCCCGCTCTTGACCTCCCCTCCACCACCCATGGTCCGCGTCCATTGGTTAGGCCTATATGCTTGCATATAAGTCCTTTGGTTGATCTCTCCCCCTTACCCCCAACCTCCCCTACCTTCCCTTCAAGGCCCGACAGTCCAATCCATGCCTCTCCGTCTCTGGATCTGACATTGTTCATCAGTTTATGTTGTTCATTATATTCCACAAATGAGTGAGATCATGTGATATTTATCCTTCTCTGACTGGCTTATTTCACTTGGCATAAATGCTCTCCAGTTCCATCCATGCTGTGGCAAATGGTAAGAATTCCTTCTTTTTTACAGCAGAGCTACACATATAGTGGAAGTGCTATAGAAGGGGGAGAATGGGTGTCAGAATTTATTAGCTTCAGGAGAGTTCAGAGATAATCGCTGAAATTTCTTAATTTCGTTTTTAAAGAGAATTTATCTGTGCTCCTCCTTAGAAGTTTCTAATTTCCAAATCAAGATGTGCTTCCTATTCATTCAATCAGTTTAATTTTCAGGCAGCATTTTTCTAGTGGTGGTGTTTGTTTTTCTTACCTGAGAAAAATTAATTAAGGCACCCAAAGACAACTGAATATTGGCCATTTTTCAGTTAATATTTTCTAGTTAAATCTTCTCATTTCTGTAAAGCACTTGCAAGTCAAGGTGTCCTATCAGGAATAGTAATGAGGGCTGGAGTCTGGGATTTCCCAACCGTGGAGGCACAGCTTCCAATGTTAATGATAGGTGTGTTTGTGGCTCTTGTTTTTCTTGTTGTTTGGTATCTGCAGTCTCTCAGCAAATTTTCTAGAGGTGTGATGTAGTGGATTGAGGTTTGTTTCTTTATGGGTTGAGCTGCATGATGCTCACTTTCCCAGAGTCTCATCCACCCCTCTTATGTGCCTCGGTTGCTCTCCCTTTTGTCTACAACAACCAGAAGGGCCACAAGGGCAGGTGGACCAAACCTGATTAGTGCTCCCCTTGAAGAGCCAGGTAGTTAAATTACAGTTGTGTGAGAATTTCTCTATGGGGCTCCTGCATGTCGTGAGGACTGACCTCTGACACAGCAGCACACATTCTTACACATCTAAGAATACCTGAGATTCATGCAGGAAAGAGCATGTAATTTGATATTGAATTAAAATATTAAGTGAAAGATTTTGACAATCAAAATCCCCTTCATCCTCTGAGATGAACAAGACCAGCTGTCATTTGTACAGCCCAGGTGTTTGCCCCAGACTCTCAAATGGCAATTCCAATGGAAAAGCCAGTGGTCAAGTCCAGGCCCATTTTCCCTCCTGTCTCTCCTTAGCCTGGGATCTGTCAACCGTTAACCTTAGTTCCCCCAACAGTATTAACAATACGGCTCAAATAAAGTCCGCAGCACAAGCAAGGGAAGGTCCTGGGTCCAAGAGACAACTCACACAAGTTCACGGAACGGGCAGGGAGCTGGGAGGTCGATGGGCCCTTTGCTGCATCCTGGCACCAGGTGTAGGTCTGCACAGTGGTGCTGGGTGAGCTTTCCCGGGATCCTGCTGTACTGTGCCAAGTACATGTCAATGTAAGAAGCATTCAAAACTGTGAACAATTGTTGAGATTTTATCTGAGCCCACCTGTCAATTGCCATGAAGCAAAATCTGAATGCATTGAAATAATGCTCTGGAGAATGGCCGTGTTCACCTTATTTTAGATATTACCATCAAAAGTGGAGATGTTTGTTTGTTGTATCAAATCCGTTGGTGATAGATACACACATACTTCTTCACACTGGTGGATATAGGATAGAACAGCCAACAATGAACTTAATAACAATGAGGGGATTTGTGGTCTCCACACAGCACGGTGTGTCCAAAACAAGGAACATTGCTTTGACATTCCAAAGCTATGTTTTTGTGGATTCCAAAAGACAATAGACAGACTCAGTTAAGTTAAAGATTGACCATTTTTTAGAGAAGATGCCAGCCTAGATGTAGCGAAACACCAAAAACTGCTTTTGATTAGAAATGTTTTAACTTCAGGACATCCTTTGTGAATACTTTAGGTCCCTGAGCTTAAAAGACCAGCACCCAGGCATTCTCTGACCTAATCACAGGTTAGTGAGTGCCCACTTTTTGTGTGGCCACACTCTCCTTTGATCACTTATGCCCCACCTCTTGCCACCAATCATGTCCCTCCTCTGTTCCACCACAAGAGGACAAACCATCAACTCTGAGTAGGAAAAGGTCCGGTAGGGTGCCAGCAGCTGCAACTTCCTCACGAACTGTGGGCCTGGCCAGCACGTCCACGGTGCTCAAAACACTGGTCCCCCAGAACCTGTTAGCTACCTGGGAGGTGGACTGCTCCAGCCCAGCTGCGTGCCCAGGTGGTGCAGTCTCAGTTTAAAGAAGCTAGTGATCTCCAAGAAGCGGACCAAGGACCTCAACTCCGTGGAGTTTTCCGTGAATATACAGGACTCCAAGGGCATCCTGTGGTCCCAAGAAATTGTGCTGCCCCGCAGTGGAGCTGTGCAGACCGACTTGGCGCTGACGTACACCCTGCAGTACAACCACTTCCTCAAGAAAGAAGGCAAGAAGCTCCAGATCATGGTGGAGCAGAGGAAGCGCTATAAGAACAGGACCGTTCTGGGCTACAAGACACTGGCCATGGGCGCCATCTCCATGGCTGACGTCATGCAGCAAAACCCCAAGTGTGACCAGATGATGAGCCTCTGCCGCAGAGTCATGGAGTCCTCCACCAAGGTGGCCGAGACCTGGATCTCCTCACTGTGAAGTCAGCCCATCAACAAGGACATGGCCATGCAGAACCAGCCCCAAGGGCAAGTCCACAGGTAACTACACTGAGGGCAGGATAAGAGCTCCTTTTCTGAGTTGTAGGCAAGCTACAGTGGAAAGCACAGACAGGACCTGCACAAGGATGACTTCGAGAAGAGGAAGCCAAAGAAGCTGCAGTGATCAATAGAAGGAATCTTGAAGCAGAAAGCCCTGGCGCTGTTTCACAGGTCCAAAGTATCAGAGAGGGACATTCAGGCTGACATGATGGGGAACCGTAGGAAAAGTGACCCCTACATGGAGGATGATGAGATCATCTTTAGCAACCCCAGGCCCAAGCTCAGGCCGTACTTCAAAGGCCTGTCAGGCTCCAGCTAGCAGATGGAGATGTGAGGAAGCCACATTGCCAGAACCAAAACAGAGCCTCTTACTCTTGCCCACATCACGGAGAATGTGTGGGCCCTGGGATGAAAACAGCTAAGTGACAGTGACAATGAATTTGTGGGCTACAGCACACCCACCAGCAAGGTGGACAAGATCCATACCTCCTCCCTGTCCTTGCCATCCATCAACCATGAGGACAGCGCCAGACAAGCCAATCTCAAGGCTGAGTGCCCAGAGAACCACTCTAAGGGCAAGTCTGTGAACTTCCTCTCGAAGCTAGAGGCCAGCTGCAGTGCCAGCCACAGGCAGGACCAGGAGGAGGATGACTTCGACGAGGGGAATCTGATAGTCAGAAGGAGGTCCATGACTCGGCAACAGAACTACCAGCAGAAAGTCTTGTTATGGCTGCACACAGTCAAAGTGTCAGAGGAGATCCTGGACATTGGGCAGGAAGGACTATGTGGAGCATTCCAGGAGGTGGAGGAGGACCTGGACCTCCTGTATGACATGCTGGAGAATGCCAGTGACAGTGTCCAGATATTGAGGACTATGACAGCGTCCGCAGCACCCCAACACCTCCGCTCAGGCAATACTTCGAAAGCCTGTCTAGCAGCCCAGACATGACGACAATCACAGTGTCCTCAGCAGCCCCAATCCCAAGTTCAGGATATATATCTAAGGCCTGTCAGACTCCAGCTTGCAGATGAAGATGTGGGGCCTCCACAGTGCCAGCATCTGAAAGGAGCCACTGAGTCTGGCCCATCTGCCTGAGAATGCGTGGGCCCAAGGAGGCAAGCAGCCAAGCCACAGTGACTCCAAATTTGTGGCTTACAGCACACCCACCCGTCAGATGGAGAAGATTCTGGATGGCCACCCTGTCCAGTCAGCCCATGCATCATGATGTCGGTGCCATACAGGCCAGCACCAATGCCCAGACCTTGCATAACGACTCTGCCAACATGTCTGAGAGCTTCTACTTTCAGCAGGCAGCTAGCTAAAATGCCACCCACAGTTCATCCCAGGGGAATAACTTTAACGAAGAGAATCTGATAGTAAGAAGGAGATGCATGACCAGGCACCAGAATAACCAACCGAGAGCTGTGGAATGCATGCTCATGGCCCAAGTGTCGGAGGAGATCGCATCCTCACAACAGGCCCTGGACTTTCGGTATCACACTGTGGAGAGCTCCAGCAAGAGTAGTCTAGACGATGTAAGTGTCCCCAGCACCCCAAAGCCCAAGCTCAGGCGATACTTTGACAGCTTGTCAAGTAATAGTGGCTCTGACTCAATGGCCCAAGGAATTCGGTCCCCTGGGGAGCAGCTGGAGGACAGCCTCGAGGCACAGTCTTCCATCTG
Organism: Myotis nattereri; assembly: GCF_964212035.1. Classification (NCBI taxonomy): domain Eukaryota; kingdom Metazoa; phylum Chordata; class Mammalia; order Chiroptera; family Vespertilionidae; genus Myotis; species Myotis nattereri. The sequence continues at coordinate 8,390,094 of NC_138091.1, read as the reverse complement.
GGGTTGGTTCACCAAGATGCTCCCATCCATAGTGCGCTTCACCAAGTCTGTAGTCACCCCCTCCAGCAGGTCCAAGGGGAAACAGGCTGGCCACCAGGGCTGCAACACAGCCCTGAATGAGTGGGTCAACAGACTGGACAATGACGGCCCAGACCTACAGAACCAGCGGCGGATCCCCAGGAAGCCCATGAGTGACCAGCCAAACAACATCCTCATTTCCCAGGACAAGCTGGCCGAGAACATCATCCTGGTCAACACTTCGGACTGGCAGGGCCAGTTACTTTCAGAAATCCTGCAGGGGCACACACTGCCCGTGGTGTGCGCTTGTTCCACAGTTGATGTCCAGGAGTCATTTAGCATCATCATCTCCTGGATGCAGAGATATTGCAACTGCAGTTCCCAAGCTCTGATAGCAATTTTCCCACCAACAACCTCAATAGCTGGACTACATGTGTTTTCTGGTCAACCCGCTGGCTTCCCACCCCCTGGCCAGCTACCTGGGTTCCATGGAATGTCGCTACAACAACTTCTTCCAGGACCTATACTGGTGGGTTACGTTCAACAACCTGCAGTCCCAGAACACCTTTTAGGACACACAGGACGTTTTGTTGAGAATCACAGAGTAGGTGCCAACTGTGTCTACCTGCTGCCCATCGCAGAGGCCATGCTCAATGAGCAGTACAAGCGCCCCAATGAGAAGTCCTCACAGAAGCTCATTCCCTTAGTGGGGGCAGTGAAGGTTGGAAGAGTGGATCGATCTTCAGCCATGTCAAGAGATTCAGATCATGTGGACCCCTCATGCTCCAGTGTTCTTCCTGCCAGGAAGGGCTCACCCAACACACTCTCCCCTCTGTCAATGAGTGGGGGCCTGTCCTCCCCCAGCCAGTGTTTCCATGCAGAGATGGTGGAGCTGCAGGTGGATTACTGAACAGCAGCCCAACCAATATACACAAAGAGAATTGTGGAGAAGAAAGACCTGCCTACCGCCAAAAGCACACTAAAGTACTTCTTCCAGTCTTTCCAGGCCAGCAGGCTGCCCAGCAGTGGTGAGGACACAGCAACACCCATCATGTCCATGACAGTGGTAACCAATGAGATGAAAAGAAGGAGCCCAAGAAAAACCAAGAACAAGGATGTGGAGTCCACAAACCAGTGCATTGAGGGCATCCGTCACCTGGTTTGCAAGGCAAAGAACCAGCAGAAAATGCTGCCAGTTGTCACTGATGGCACAGAGTCGAACGACGTGACGTTCTTCCAGCTGACAGCCCAGTGGTCCTCTCACATCAAGCTCTTCCCCATCTGCATCTTTGGACATTCCAATTCCACATTCTAGCCCTGCCTCTCTCCCTGCCCTTCGCTCTGCCCTTGCCAAGCCCAGAAGAACACAGCTGCTTTTCTGTGAACAGATGGGTTTACTACAGACACAGACCCTGGAGACACCCAAGGAGAAACTATTTTGAGTATGAATGCACTCAGAGCCTGGAACCTTAGGGGGTTGTTTCTCACTGGGAGCTCCTAACTGCTCTGTTCAATAACCAGAATGCTCTGGTAAGTGGAAGGTAGTGTTGAGCTAGAGAATCATGGAAGGTGTGTTTTGGCCTCAGGATGCCCAGCATTCCCAGTGAAAAGGGTTTTGGCCTTGAGAACCTGCCCTTCATGGAAGCCAGGATTCTGCTTCCCTGGAAGCCAGCTCCAGCATGTGCCCAGACACAGAGCTGGGTGGCAAGAGGTCAAGGGCTGGCCTCTGACTGTGAGCATTCTGAGCAGAACAGGGAGGCCGGTCAGCCCAGCCCTTGGATCCAGCTGCCAATCAGCCAGCTGGTCAAGCACCACATTCTAGAGATTTCCAATGAACTTCAGCCTCACAGGGAGAAAAAAAACACACAAACAAACAAACAAAAAACCTGACCTGTATGGTACACATGGCCCTGGCATACTGGCTAGACAAAGTGGTCGAATACCTGAGAAGGGAACCCACCTACATTCCTGTCTATACTTACAGAACTTTTGCTACCACCCAACAGCTGTGGGACCAATTATTTACCGGGTGAGCTCCTCCCCTTCGAGAGCACATGATCACCAGGCCACCTGTTGGCTGTTTGCCTTCAGGTCACTGCAACTCTCTGAGTGTTTCTTCCTCTGAACCCTCGGTGAACCCAGGCGCTTGCTCATAGGGTTATTGTAGGGACTCACTGGGTTCCTCCCTGGTAAGTGTTCTCTGGGAGCCTAGACAGTGGAGAGGTCTGCTGGAGGGGCTGTGATTGAGCCAATTGGTTATTTTCTCTTCCTGTTAAGGAAGCCACTGCCAAATTTGTGATTCTCTTTGGGGTCTTGGGCTAAGCTGTTTATGCATTTCATAAAGAGATTGGAGATACGATTAGGAGTCCACTTCCCAGGTGAATCTGCATCAGGTATGCGTGGGGTGAGCAGTGGGGCCCCAGGGTCACCCAGCTATCTCAGATTGGGCTGGTTTGGGCTTACTCATTGAGCAGATATATTCGTCGCCCTGCCAGGTACAGACATGTCTCTAGGCACTGACCATAATCCAGTGCTCAGAGCAGACCCCAAGCCTGCACTGAAGAGCTTCCTTCTAGTCGGGAGTGATTCAGTCACACTAGGCAACACAGGCTCGTAGTGTCCACAGGACAGCCAATGTGACATCCTCCTGGTCAACTTTACCTATGGCTGCACCTGCCTATATTGTGAAGAAGACAATAGAACTCTGTTTCAGCAGAAAACGGGAGTCAGTTTTGGATAAGAGCCATGAGGGGAGTATAGGAATTGTGAACTCTAGGTGCTGGCAAAACCCTGTATCCCACACATGGTGGGATTTCTGCAAGGTGGCAGAGGTCTGAGGCTTCTCCTACAAAAAGGGAAGGAGTCAAGAGAGCTGTGCATGTGGATTTAGGTGGTGTGGGAGAGCAGTGGGAGCTCAGTGAGAGAGTCAGACCCTCAGCAAATTCATATCCTTCCCCTCCTAATCCAAACTTGCCTGCACCCCTATCCCGGGAACTTTGATCACTAATCTGGTAGAACCTCCTCAGTGGCAGCTTGGCAGGTGCACCCCACCCTGTGGGAGCTGAGTTTCAATGGGAGGCAAAGAACCACACAGGACAGCTCCTGAATTATGTAGCATGTAGGTGCAGGAGCCAAAGTTTGAGGTGATAGAAAGGCCCTGGGGTTCGTTTTTTCGGTCATTGGTCAGTATTCCTGAAGCACCTGCTCTGTGCCAATGAAAAACATGAACACGTTGGGCACCAGCCCTCTCAGTCATAATAGGAGTGTCGTGAGAGGAGCAGGGACTCTGAGAGAGCATGTCAGGTTCCCCTGGAGAAGGGAACAGGTGGTTTCCTCACTGTTCCAGAGCTGTCAGTTAGGAGAGAATTCTGCTAGCCCCTCCTGGGTGACCAGGCATTTCTCTGCAAGGACTGCCAGACTGAAGGTGGACAAGGAGTAGGTCTGGCTTCTGGATGGGCAGGAGCAGCAGATACAGAACCCCAGGCTCTCTGAGTGGTGCTGTGGGAGGGCCGTGTGGGAAGGAAAGCCCAGACCTCAGACCCTGCTGCCCACCTATCTCTATCCCAAGGACAATCTCCTGCATCCTGGGCATCTGGGTGGACCAGCACCTCCAGGATTTCCCAGCCTGATGATGCTGTTGGCTGCCCTAGAGCTCAACTTTCCAGTCGCTGACCTGCCAAACCAGGCCCAGAGTCTCCATTCACAGCTGCACCACTGAGGAGGAAACAGAGGAGGAGGAGGCCTCCGTGGGTGGTGTGGGTGAGTGAGCCTTTAGAAGGCAAAAAAAAAAAAAAAAGCCTTTCCTCTTCTTGAATCTACAGAACCAGCTCCAGAGCAACATCAGGAAAATGCTCAAGAGGCAACGCCACCCTAGTGGCCTCCCCAGAGACAGAGCCGGATCCAGGCCCAGCTTTCACTGAACTTCAAGAGGCAGAAGAACCACCTGCAGCATTTGAGCAACTCACCCCAGCTTCTGTGCGGCCTGTAGTGGCAGATCCCGGGCCACAGCACGTGTCAGCAGCCATGGCAGAGAGGGCACCCTCCTACCCCCATTTAGACGCAGTGTTAAATGTTTTCGGTTCTTGTTACATATGCTTATAATTTTACTATATTTTTATGATATTTAATAACATATAGTGTACCATAGAGAAAGTATACTGAAATACTCAACAGAAACTTAATTTAGATTCTATAACATTTAACCCTTTAAATCATCAGAGATTTGAACAAGTCTATATTTCTGGACCTTGACCCACCCAGGGAGAACTGTCCTCACCTTCTCCACCTGCCTTTCCTGGAAGCCAGGACTCTGCTTCCCAGGGAGCTGGCTCAGACCTGTGCCCAGACTCAGAGCTGGGTGACCAATGCCAAGGGCTGGCCTCCCATTGGGGGCATCCTCAGCCTAACATGGAGGCCAGTCAGCTCAGCCCTGGGCCTCCATGTTGACCACAACACCACTCACTCAGGCTTCCAAATAAACTTGACCCTCACAAGGAGAAAAAAAGACATGTAAGATGCAGATCTCCCAGGAACAGTGACTGGACAAACTGATCAAATATTTGGTGCCCAGCTTCCTGGGCAGTGTCCACACCTTTGACCCCACCCACATTTCTGTGTTAATAGAGAACATGTGCTACTAACCAACGTGTGGGACCAACCATGTACCAGGTGAGCCCGGCCCCTCCACAGCACAGTGGTCACTCAGCCACCTGCTTGCTGTGACTTCAGGTCATTACATCTCTCTGCGCGATTGTTTCTCTGAACATGGGGAGAGCTGAGGACCAGCCTCATAGGGTTATTGTAGGGACTAGGGGTTGGGGGAGGAATCTCCCTGGGAAAAGGCTCTCTGGGTGCCTGGATACTGGAGAGGTGTGCGGAGGGTCTGTGGTTGTTCTAATTGACCATTTTCTCTTCTTAACAAGCCTTCTGCCTTATTTGGATTCTTCTTGGGGCCTTAGGCTAAACTATTATCTATTTTGAGAAAAAGATTGGAGATTCCATTAGGCTTCCTTATCCTGGGTGAAGCCAGTTTAGAAATCCCAGGGGTTCCCCAGAGTCACCCAGCTATCTGAGATAGGGCTGGTTTGGGCTCATTCAGTCAACAAATGCCCTGACTCCAGGATTTCCCTCCAGAGCTTCCTTCTAGTCAGGAGTGTTTTAGTCACAATAGGTTGCACAGGCAGGTAGCATCCACAGGTCAGACCATGTGACTTCCTCGTTGCAATATCGTTGCACCTTGGCATATTTGGAAGCAAAAAGTGGATCTCAGGACCAGCAAAAAAAGTGAATGTGCTTTGTATCAGAGCCTTAATGGAAGTATGGAGGCTGTGACTTGGAGAAGCTGGAAAAACTTGGATCCTACGCCTTGCCTTGTGAGATTTCTGCAAGAGGGAAGAGGTCTGAGGGCTTCTCCTAGAAAACACAGAGGGGTTCAAAGACCGCTGTGCATGGTGGTGTCTGTGAGTGGGGAGGGAATGGAGTGGATTCCACAGAGAAGAGCTCCCAGAGGCTGGGATAGGCAGGAGCAAATAGTCCCTCAGGTCAGTGCCCCATGGCCTGCAGTGTGGATTACTTCCTGGGGTGGGCTCTTGAGCAGAGACTTCAGTGATGCAGATGAGAGATCCATTCTTTGGAAGGTACTCAAGTCAGTCAGTCATGGTGGTAATATGTTCTTTTCTTGGATCTACAGAAGCAGCTCCAGAGTAAGATCAAGGAACACCTAAAGAGGAAACACCAACTCTGGTGCCTTCTCCAGAACCTGAGCAGGCTCCAGGCACAGGTGTCACTGAACTTCCAGATGTGCAACCACCTGCTGCATTGGAGCAACTCACCGCAGCTCCTGTGAGACCTGTGGTCCCAGATCCTGGGCCACAGCCTGTGTCAGCTGCCAAGGCAGAGGGGGCTCCCGCCCCCTGACCCCTGCCCCTTATATGTGGTTATAAAATATTTGTGTTTATTATATATATACTTACAATTTTACTGTGTTTTTCTTATACTATTCAGTAGCATACAGTATATTTTAAAGAAAATTTAATGAAATACACTTAAACATAAATTTAATTTTGATCCTATAAAATTTAACTCTGTAATCCTTCAAAGCCTTGAGCAAGTCTGTTTCTTCTGGGCCTCACTCATGTTACTATGAGTCATACATTGGGAATAATTGGTCTCTTAGGAGCAATCAGATCTAAGGATATGACGTTCTTGAGATCCAGGACAATGAAACTTTGGGGGAAATTGACCAAGGAGCATTTGGGCAGGGACTCTTTATGTTAGGGCTGTCCCTGGGAACCCACATTTGACTTGACTTCATCTCCCACCAGCACATGGACAAAGCATGGCCTCAAGCGCTCCCTGGCTTCCACTTTCCAGAATGTTGTAGGGTTTAACCAGCAGCAAGCAGTTCCTGAACATTGATGGCCACCTGCACCTGAGACAGAAACTCCACCTGCTCCACTCGAACTGAACAGCATCCTGAGCATCTCCTCTGTAGGCCCATAGCACTGAAGAGCTGACAGGGCATGTCCCAGGGCCCAGAGTCCACACTCATCTCCACTACAGGCACCACTTCTAATCTCCTCTTGGGTCACAGCCTCTCTCCACTCTCAGCCCCTGAGCTCTGGTTCAGCTGAGCTTTTTCCTGAGGCTCTTCTGTCTCACCAGAGCCCAGTGGCCATTCCTTCTCATGCCCGAATGCTGAACAAGGTTCTGGATGTTGCCTGGCTTCTCCCTTTACATCAGTCCTCTTTAGCCCACCAAACAACCATGGAGAGAAGCGACAAAAACCCTTCTAGGCACCATGCCCTGGAAAAAGCTACAATATCTCAGCATAAACGGGAATAAACTTTGGACCAGACACACAAACCATGCCCTCAAGGACAACACCTGTCTGAGGTGACACGGGTATTAAAAAATTCTAAAAGAATGTGATGAGTCCAACAGTTAGCTTGGTACCATAAGCATTGAGAACAGCAGCCCATCTGGGGATCATACACAAGGCTCTTTAGGATGAGATTCTCAAAGCAAACCAGAAGATGAATAAGGATTAATCTACCCACTTTATCCTGATTTTTCATGCACCATGGCAATTGAGGGACACATTTTCAAATTAAGCAAAGGCTAGAAAGGAAAGGGAGCTTAGGTCCATTTTAGAGGCCATGGGCCTTTTTACATTTATGATTGCTGTTAACAGTATATGTCATGAACCAGATAACAAAAAAAAAATGGTTTTAGAGTAACTCCTATGTGCTGGAACTGCTAAGTACTAGAGATCAGTGATGCTAAAGTGTTTTCAACAACATTCTAATGTAATACAGAAACATGAGAACAATGATCTGATGTGGTTCCCATAGTACAAGTGGACTTAAGTAGACAGCAAGGGGACATTTCTTTGTGGGGAAGTATTGTGTGTCCACTTCCAAAGAGAATTACTAATGAGCAGTTGACATTTCTAGTCTGTGGAGATACATGATATTAACTAAGCAAGCGAGCCATTGAAAAACATTTCAGACAGAGGGAAGAATTAGAAATATTGAACTGAGTCAGGAAACAATAACGGATGTGGGGGTTGCAAGTACTGGGATCATCAGGATGTTGGTTCCCAGGACAGGAACATGGATGGCAGAGCAGAGAGGAAATCAGACACCAGCTCTGAGAGCCCTGGCATGATGGTCCCTAGCAGTGACCCGCAGTCCTGGTGCAGGCGGAGAGAAGGGAAGCAGATCTTCCTGCGTTTGAGAGCAGGTGGAATGAGAAGGGGAAGGGAATGGACAATAGTGAGGAGAGAGTGAGATGTAGGTGGGGCAAAGCTCAAACATGTCCTAAATGATGACAGGCTGCAGAGTATGGTCAAGACAGGATGTCCCTAAAGTGGAGGGAGGTGATGGTCTCTGCACTTAGTTGCTAATGAAATGGTGAGAGTAGGAGTTGGAGGTACATTCTCATGGATGAATCCCGAGTTCCTGCAGGTGGGACAGAAGGAGATTTTGGAGACAGTTGCCTAATCTGCCCCTAAATATGTGGCCTGATTGAAGGGTTAGTAGGAGACTGTGAGCAGGAGGTAGGGAGTGACCCACCCAGATGATGGGATCTCCAGGAGGGGGTCTTCTGGAGCAAGAGAAGCATGCCTGGTGGTGGCCCTGTGTATACAGCTGAGTGCTGACTGGCCTCTTGGCACCATGGAGTCACCCACATCTGTGGGAAGATCCAGTGTTTGCTCAGATAGCCCTGTGTCCTGCTTGTTTCTGAAATCCTCAGCTGTTAGTACCCTTTTGGATCTTGAAAGGCCCAAGGGTAATGACATGACTTCAGATGACAGATAAAGGGACCGGTCATTCAAGATGCCCAGCATGAGCTCTCCACGCCTCCCTCAGTGCCCTCTCCTCCCTGCTCCTCTTCAGCCCTCTCTGCTCACTGGGAACCCCGAGGTTGTCTGGAATGCAGGGCTAGCTTTACTCCTCGTACCTGGGGCACCCATCACCAAGTGGTTTCCCCTGACCCCAACCCCTGGCTTTTAACAAACCATTGTGAGGTTCAGCTCCGCCAACAGGGTGACTCTCTTCCCTCCACAGGACACCCACACAGGCTTAAACACACACACAGATGCACAGTGAGAGGACACACCTCAGGAGCCCAGGACACAGGACAAGAGATCCAGTCCTCTGGGCATAACAGTGTCTCATTCCCAGTGACAAGTGCCCACGTGTCTCCAGTGCCCTCCACGGAACCCCTGTTTCATGATGCCCGTTCCCCAATGTTGTCAGGGTCATGCTGGGGCAGAAGCTGGTAGGCCTGAGGCACTGTGTTGGTACTTGCTTTCCTGCTCACTCACTGCAGTTTCCTGATGCTGAGATGCGGATCCAGACGTGAGGAGGAAAAGCATGGCTGGGCCAGCAGAATGCTTTGTGCTGCTCACCCCTGGGACGTGGCATGTTGTCTGCACTAGGGAGCAGGGGCAGCTGTGAGAAAAGGCCCTGCTGAGAGAGGTGGTGACTTATGTTGGAGGCCAGAGGGAGGGTGCCCTCACGGCACCGTCCTGGGTCAATCCCCTCCTGCAAATTCCACAATTAGATTCACCAAGAAGTGGTGCTTTTGACAGCATATGTAGTCAAGAAAGGCAGAAAATGGGCCATATCTGGGGAGAGGAGTCACTTTATCAATTCTCTGGGGTCTTGGAGGCTTCGGGTTGGGCAGGGCTCACTGCCTTCTCCCGAAAGGGTGCTTCTGTTGCTCTGATTGTGGTAGTTCATGGCTGTCCCCCCACCAAGGACAGAAACTCAGAACACTGAACATGTCTTCATTCTTTCCCCTTTCCTTGAAGATATGGGACAAGTCATTTTCTCAGAACAGCTTCAAATCTAAGGCTAAGGTGACAGAGTGCACAGGCCCAGTTCCACTGGGTCATGAAAGGGGCATAGAGGGAAGATGACAGAAACAGAATTTCAGGTTCTGATAGCAAGGAAGTGGGGTACACAAGTCTTTGGAAGGTACACAAGTCAGTCATGGTGGTAATATGTTCTCTTCTTGGATCTACAAGAGCAGCTCCAGAGTACGATAAAGGAACACCTGAAGAGGAAACACCAACTCTGGTGCCTTCTCCAGTGCCAGAGCAGGCTCCAGGCACAGGTGTCACTGAACTTCCAGACGTGCAACCTTAGTAAACAGTGGCCAAGTCAGAGCAGCCTCCTTTCCCTGTAGGCGCTGAGCTGAGTGTGAGTGGGCAGGACTATGGTGACTGTCACAGACTTCAGATGACGGAGCAGTTGCTGAGACTGGAGTTAAAGCCCCTTGAATAGCACAGCCTTTTCTTTCCATAAATAATAAGATGCCTGCTGTAACCCCTGCAATGCCTTGGGGGTTGCACCGGTGAAAAAATTGGCCCTCAGGACTCCTATCTCAGGAGACACAGTTGTAGGGGGCCACACCTCCTACATCACACTCCTCTGACCAGAGATATGCAAGCAGCCAGCCTGGTTCTCCTGAGATGTCCTGCCAGTCAACCTCCTCCAGCCTCCCAGGTTCCAGAGACTGTTCTGCAGTCTTATGTGTAGACCACTTGCTACCCAAAAATCCATATCACCAAGATGGGGCTACATGATAGACAGATGTCTCTAATAAATCACATGTAAGGTCAGAGACACTTTGCACAGACCTTTATACATGGAGGGAGGGAGAAAGGTAGGGATGGAGGTGGACACTCAAGGTGTAATATGTGATTTTACATGTCTGTGGCACAAATGACAGCTGCCAGGCGAGGATCATCTTATTTTTGTAACTTGGAGGGTATTGACATTAGTTTTCAAATTAAATTGAAGAACATAATCAAGTGAATATTCCTCAGAGAGATCCTCCAAGTTCATGAAGCACCTTCTGAAGAAAGTGAAATTGTCAAATTTGGAAGTGGGTCAAGCTTATTCTCATGAGCTGCAAAGACTGCCTTCTAGTGGCCGAGTTCGACAAGGCTCATTTGTTGTGGGGCACCTGGTTCTGTCAGCATTGGAAGCAGACACCAAACTAAGCCTTTGCATGGGCTTGCCTCCAGACTACAATAAAATATTAAGAGTCAATCTTTTCGGGTACCTTCTAGTAGAAGTCATTGTCCCGTCATTTCACACTAGGAAAACACAGGCTTTGTCCCGAGGCTGGTATTTCAAGGAGTCTGTATTGAGCTCCTGATTCAGGCCCTGGGTTCCAGGACAGAAAAGCCAGGCAAGGTCCCAGCCACTGGACTTGAGGGCAGGGTCAGGGAAGTAGGGAGATAATGGGTGCACATCACCTTGCCATATGTTGGTAGAAAAAATAGTACATGAAATCAAAGCATATTGATGGAAGCCTTCTGATTAAACAAACATTTCAGATGATTGGATCATTCCCCCTCAAGCTATTTGTATACTTTCATCTAAATGTAAACACAGTTATTCCTAATATGGGGTCACCCTACATTCCCACTCACCATTCATTTAACATGAATATTATCCCTGTTCTTTAATAATTTTGAACCTATGATTGCACAGTTGCATAGCACTTCTTATGATACATTGTACATACCTGTCCTGCTGCCTACCACTTGGCTAACCACATCTGTTTGTCTCTTCAAGTGCAGTTCGACAGCTAAGAGCTCCAGGTAGCTTCCAAATGTACAATCATTCACTATCCCTCCAGAGCACACGCACCACATTCGTTACCCTTAAAGTGCCAGCACTTCATGCTATGTTTTATCTCCTTGAGATCAGAAGCTTGTCCCAGGCCAAGATTCTGCTCAATCAGACCTCCATCCAGCTCTTACCACAGCACTTGGCATATGATAAACAGTCCATAAAGACATGAACAGCAACATAATTCTAAATGAGTTCCTCATGGTGTCAGAGAACTAATTGTCCATCAAAACCCATTCACCCAACTTGGGGAGCACAGCTGCATGGCACAAGCCAGCCCCCCCTGGCTGCCCTCTGAGCTGCTGTTGACAGTGGGAGAGGACCAGAACTGAGGTGTGCTACGGTAGACCTGGAAGATACAATCCACTGGTCTAGATGTAATGACCTTGGGTGGGAGGAGAAGCAAAGCAGACACAGAGAAGGTGACAACTGGAAGGAAAGAGAGGTTGGAGGCACTACCTACATGTGACAGTCCTCCTCCTACTTTATAGCTCCTACCCAACAATGAGCCTGAACAGGCCTAAGAAGCACTTGTTGCAATAACCCATTGTGCAGGTGGGAGAGGGACAGACCCTGACAGGTACAATGACATATGCAGGATTAAAAAGAGGTAAGAATGAGGGGTTGAGTCTGAACCCAGGTCTGTCTCCCCAACTCTGGGACCTTGGGTGAGATTAGGCCTTCTAGGGTGCTGGGGAGAGGGGAGTGTTGGGGGCAACTGTGTACAGATATGGTGTTTCCCAGAGAATAGGGATCTGCAGGCAGCAGCCCACAGGACTATTCGCAGAGCTGTTAGTAGGTGAGGGGACTCAGGGAAGACAATCCCTGGAATTGAGGTCACTTCCCAATAGAACTGGGGGCCCTTGTAAACAGGCTCCCACATTCTAGCCACAGCCCAACTGCCAGCTCACTTTCCAGAAGGCGTGTGCCAGTTTAAGATGTTCTCTTGCTGTGTTCCCAGTGACTGGTGCTCTTGCTTCCGGAGACCCTGCAGTGAGAGCTTTTCCAGATGGTGGAGACCTTCATTCAACCCTCGTCCCTGTTCTCTCTGGCCATTTTCCAGAATATGGCCTAAGGTAACACAGGCGGCCTTGGCCAGACCCATCCTGGCTAGGCCACCTCTGTGCACCATCCCTTTGCAGCCCACATTGTTACAGAAAAACCGGAGAAGAACCAAACGACGCTCTGAGAGTTTGGAGTTACACTTTATTCACCACGGTGGGCTTAGGGAAATGAATCCAAATTCTAAGCCCCGCTACAAGCAGAACTTCCCTTTTGATGGAAGAGCCAGCCCTTTGTCTGCTTGCTGGTGGCGGCCTTGAAAACTACACAGTTCTATCCAATTAAAAATGCACCTGGCATGGCATTGGGTGTATCTAGTCTCTGGCCTACAAGGTCAGACAGCTAAGTTTATCTCCCCCATTATTCAAGCAGGCTAAAGCGGGCTAGAAAGCAAACTTATTTTTTGAATAAGAGGCCGTCTAAAGAATAGCAGAGAATTCCAAACAGTAGTTTTACAGAATAGGGGTGTGCCTTCACAACATAACCCCTGGGGCAGGAAGAGGCTGCTGGGTGGTGGATAACCTAGCAGTTCTGTCATGGTCACACCCCAGGAATGGAAGGCAAATGGAGATGGGCTTCCAGAGGAATATCTTATCCGTGCCAATGGGAATCTTAGGGCCTCAAGCTGTCATGCCTTTTCCTCCCCTTTGAGGGTCTAAGCGGATCATGGTGTGTGTGTGTGTGTCTGCAGTGGAGGGTCACAGGGACCAAGAACCAGCAAAAGAGGGCTCTGAGGCTTTTCTGGTGACTGGGACCTGTATTTACAGAGCTCTGCACAGGACAGTGAAATGGAGCTGACAGATGGGGTCCTCTACTCCATGTTCCTACAGGGGAAACAGGTGTCCCATACATCCTCAAGTGTGCAGCACAGCCTCAGGGTGAGTGTGGGTGCTGAGTTGACCCAGACTCCAGGACCCCATGTAGTCAAAGGGAACCTTGGGTTCCAGAAGCTGCCCTGTTACTCCCCTAAGATCCCTCCCAGATTCCAATTTCCAAAGGAATCTGGGTCCCCATCTCTTCCTCCCAACCCACTCTCACTGTCCATTCTCTGTCAGATGAGATGCAAAGTCACTGTCCACAAAGTGCTAGGAATTTCAGAGGAGAGACTTAGTTCCATTTCACTTTATGCTCAGTCAAGAGTATTTTTGCAATTTTTCTACTTACTTTGCCTTTTTAATGCCCATCCCCGAGTGTCCATGTTGGCCTGACCATCCTTACACACCTTCTCCCACTCTTACACATCATTGTGATTAGTAGGGATGCTTTTCCCAAAAGGACATGGGGCTCAAGGTACCAAGTCTGTTGCTTTGCCATTTGCTGCCCCGAGGACCACATCCCCTTGGCCCCTCCAGGTCAGGAGCTGGGGCCTCCCTGGGCTACACAATATACCACGAGAGGGACCTGTTATCAGGGCTAGCGCTCCATCTCTTCACTGCGGTGGGACCTGGACATCATCCCTTTCTGTTGCCATATCAACCATGTTGCCCTGAACATCCCACTTGTCCTAATTGCCTGACCCTCCCACCCCAGGAAAAGCCTCTGTGTTTTTATCTTTGAATGAGATGTTTTGACAGAAATCCCAGGACTGATACTGTTAATACAAGCATGTGCTGTCCGTCCTTTGCTAAGAAAAGACCTAAGGTACTAATGTGTTTCACCAGTCCCCACCTCCAATTCTACTTTTCCTGTCAAGAATATTTTCTCATGTCAATGTAGAAATTTTCAAACCTGTGAAGAAGTTTTGTGAATCTGAGCCAAAGTGTCACTAATTGCCTGGAAACAAAATCTCAATAGAAGGAGATAATGTTCTGGAGAATGGCAGTTTTGCACCTTATTTTATACATTACAATTCAAACAGGAGACCTATATGGATTCCACAAAATCCATTAGTGAGAGATTAGGGAGGCTAGAGACAGCTAAGTGGGGAAACCTCTGGGATTAGATAAATAGCAAGATGATAGACACATATTTCCTTCACTTATGTGTGTGTAGGACAGTTAACAGTCAACAATGAACTCAGTAACAATGAGGGTATGTGTGGTCTCTGCAGAGAGCAGAGTAGGGCATGTGCTTTCAGGAGTCTGAATAAAGGAAAGTTATATTGACATTCCAAAGATATGTTATACTATAGGCAAAAAGACAATAGACAGGCTCAGATAAGGTAACAATTGATCTTTGTCAGGGAAGATGCCTGCCTAGGACATGACTACCCACCATAAACTGATTTAGTTTAAAAGTTTTATTTCAGAACATCCTTTGTGGTTACTTTTGGTCTCTGAGTTTGCAAGGTAGCCAGGTTAGTGTATGCCCCTGTGGTCACTCCTGCCCCACCTCTTGCCACCAATCACTGAGTGCCTATGGGTTCAGTTTGAGCTGTAGCCCCCAACCCATCTGGCAGATTATGAGCTGCCTCTGATGGAACTTGCCGTCTCTGCCCCAACACCGGGTGGAAATAAGACCTCTATGGCGCCTGCAGCTACAGCTTTTTCACCACCCGCAGAGCTGGACAGCATACCCCCTGCCCGCAACAAACAGGTGCCCATGAACCTCTTTTCTCCCTGGGAGGTGGATTGCTCCACCTCCACCTCCACCTCCACCTGCATGCCCAGGCTGTGCAACCTCACCGTAACCAAGCTGGGGGTTCGAAAGGCCCTTGCAAAGGAGATCACCTCCTTAGTGATAGTGTGAGAATTAAGGACTCAAAGTGCATCCTGAGGTCTGATAAGATTCTGCTGCCCCCCAGTGGAGTAGTGAAGACTGACCTGGAGCTGACCTTCTCCCTGCAGGGCCCCCTCTCCCTGTAGGCAACAAACTGCAGATCATGCTGCAGCAGAAGCAACACCTTACAAAACAGATCATCCAAGGGTACAAGATGCGCCCAGTGGGTAACATAGACATGGCTGAGGTGATGCAGTGAGCCCCTGAGGATGGCCAGGTTTTGAGCCTCTACACAACCATCAGGGAGGCATCTGCCTATGTGGCGGAGGTCAGCATCTACTCCCTGTCCAGCCAGTCCATGGACCCTGAAAATAACACTCAGCAGGCCGGCCCCAAAGCCAAATCCAGGGTTCAGTACACTGAGAGGGAAGATGAAATCTTCTCTGAGCAGCAGGCCATCCATGATCCTGAGCAGGGGCAGGACCTGGAAAAGGAGGACTTCAATGTGGGAGAAGCAGAGAAGCAGCACAAAAGAATAGTAAGCATGCCATTCATGACCAGGCAACAATGTTCCAACAAGAAAGTTAGGATATAGCTGTGCAGGGTGCAAGTGTGGGAGGATGACCTGGACCTGGAGCAGGAGTCTTCAGAGCATGTCCCTGAGCTGGAGGACCTGGATATGCTGTATGACTCACTAGAAAACCTCAGTGACAGTGGCACATGACAATGTCCTTGGTACCCCGAAGCCCTGGCTCAGGCTAGACCTGGAAGACCTGTTCCACTCCAGCGCTCAGATGGAGATGGAGAATATCCACAGTGCCAAAGCCAGAAGGAGCCTCCAAGTCCAACCCATGTGCCTGAGAAGATGAGCCACAAGCAACCAAGGCACTGTGTCTCAGGCTCAGTGGCCCACAGCACGCCCACCCCAGGGAGAAACTGGCACAGCCCTAGGAATGACCAGAGGCATAGACCTCAGCCCTGGATGTGTCCACAGAGATGCTGCCAGATTGTGTCACCAAGACCAAGTCTCTTATCCTCTCCACCAGATCTCAGGAGAAGCAGGTGGGCTGCTGGGGCTGGAGCACATCCCAGAAGGAGCAGCAGGTGGGAGAACCAGGAACAAGTGGTCCAAAAGACAGGACAGCAAGCACTGCTGAGACCTGCCCAGCCAGCTATGCAGGGTGCAAGTGTGGGAGGAAGACCTAGACCTGAAGCACGAGTCTTCAGAGCAAGTCTCTGAGGTGGAGGAGGACCTGGATATGCTGTATGACTCACTAGAGAACCTCAGTGACAGTGGCCCATGACAGTGTCCTCGGTAACCCGAAGCCCTGGCTCAGGCTAGACCTGGAAGACCTGTTCCACTCCAGCTCTCAGATGGAGATGGAGAATATCCACAGTAGTCAAGTAGCCACAGCACCATTCACTCGGGGTTCCAAATAAACTTCACCCTCACAGACTAAAGAAAGGACCTGTAAGATGCACACTGCCCAGGCACCCTTCCTGGACAATCTGATCAAATCCCTCGTGCCCACCTTCCTGGGCAGTGACCCAACCTTCATACCCACCCACCATTCTGTGTTAATACAGAACATTTGCTACTAACAACCTGTGTGGGACCAACCATGTACCAGGTCAGCCCTGTCCCTCCACAGCACACACAGCCCTGACCCTCCACAGTGGTCACCCAGTCACCTGCTTGCTGTGCCTCTTCAGGTCACTGCATCTCTCCTATTGTTTGTTCCTCTGAACACAGGGTAAATTAAGGCCCAGCCTCATAGGGTTATTGTAGGGACTCCAAGGGGTTCTCAATAGAAAGTGCACAAGGGGTGCCTGGACAGTGGAGAGGACAGCTGGAGGGGCTGTGGCTGTGCTAATTCTCCATTTTCTCTCCCTCTTGACAAAGACTCTGCCTCATTTGCGATTTTTCTCTGTGCCTTGTACTAAGCTATTTTCTCTGTTGATAAAGAGATGAGAGATTCTATTAGGTATCTCTGTCCTGAGTGAAGGCAGATTAGAAATTCCAGGGGTGAGCAGTGGGGCTCCAGGGTCACCCAGCTATGTGAGTTGGGGCTGGTTTGGGCTCATTCATTCAGCAAATATATTTGAAGCCCTGCCAGGTACAGACCCATGTCTAGGTACAGACCCGTGTCTAGGCACAGACCATAATCCAGTGCACAGAGCAGACCCCAAGCCTGCACTGCAGAGCTTCCTTTTATTCAGGAGAGATTCAGTCACACTAGGCTGCACAGGCAGGTATGTCCACAGGATGGTTGATGTGACATCCTCCTGGCCTCCTGGTGTATCTCTGCATCTCCCCATGGATTGAAGAGGAGGGTGGACCTCTGTACCAGCAAAAACTATGAGTGGGTTTAGAATCAGACCCTTGAGGGGAGGATGGGGACTGTGATTTTCAGAAGCTCACAAAATTCTGGATCACACAAGTAGTGGGATTTCTGCAAGAGGACAGAGTTCTGAGACCTTCTCCTAGAAAAAAATGGAGGGAGTCAAAGAGAGCTGTGCATGTGGATTTGGGTGTTGTAGGTGAGTAGGAATGGGATAGAGCTGGGGCCACACAGAGAAGAGCTCCCAGAGGCTGGGGTTAAGCAGAATCATACAGTTGCTCAGGTCAGTGCCCAGAGCCTGCAGTCTGGAGGACTTCCTGGGGTGGGGGCTTGAACTGAGACTTCAGTGATGGAGATGAGAGGTTCCTTCCTTGGGAGGTGCACAAAAGGCAGTCATGGTGGTAACATGTTCTCTTCCTGGATCTACAGAAGCAGCTCCAGAGCAAGATGAAGAAACACCTAAGTGGGAAACACCAACTCTGGAGCCCTCTCCAGAGCCAGAGCAGGCTCCAGGCACAGCTTTCCCTGAACTTCTACATGTGGACCCACCTGCACTTGGTGAGCCACTCACATAGGCCCCTGCGAGTCCTGTTGTCCCAGGTCCTGGGAGGCAGCCTCTGTCTGCCATCACCAATAATAGCAATTTTTACAATGTTTGTGTTTATCTTACATACATACTTTGAATTTTACTGATTTTCTTATACTATTGAATGAAATGAAATGTATTTTGAATAAAATTTAGTAAGATACTATTAAACATTAATTTAAATGATACAAAATTTAATTCTTTCTTTCTTCAAAGTTTCAATTTCAACATCATTAAGTACATTCACAATTTTTGGCAACCACCACATCACATTACAATCTTCTCCAGAATATTTCCTCCGGACCAATCCAGGTGGTTCCAGTCATTGCTCATCCTCCCGACTCAGCTTCTGATAGTCCCTCATCTCCAAGTGTCCCCATGGATTTACCTATTGTGGGTTTTCATGGAAATGAAATCATAGCATATGAGGCCTTTGCTGTCTGACTACATAATGAATTACATGAGAAGACTGATTGTGATTTGGTGAGAATAAAAACAATTTTTATTAAGAGGTAAAAGTCCCCCAAAAGGTGAACATAATGAGTAAAAAAAAAAAAACACCCATATTAAATATTTGCATTACTTTGGGGGAATGGACCACTTTGAGAATTATGACATGAGAGCTGGTAACCATGGGGAAATGCTTGGATCGCTGAGACACCTTTCTTTTCCTGTTTCTATTGTGCATAGAATGAAAATATGAAAGTCAGATATTTTCCTTTATTGTCATATATTAAGTAATAAAATATAGGTTTTTTAAAGTTTTAGAAAAAATAATGTTTTAAAAATGTTTTTATTGACTTTAGAGACAGAGGGAGGGAGAGGGATAGAGAGATAAAAACATAGATGAGAGAAAACCATTGAATGGCTGCATGCCTCCTAAGGGGATCGAGCCAGCAACTGGGGTTGTGTGCCCTGACCTGGAATCATACTGGGGACCTCTTGGTTCCCGGGTCAACACAATACCACAGAGCCATATTGGTTGGGCAGAAAAAAATGATGTTTATTAGTTAAATAAGGATTTAAATGTGAACCAAAAGGAGATACACTCAGTGCTTCTACCAACAAATAATTGCCATGAACAAGAGGTTTCCATCTTTTCATCTCAGGGCTGCAGTGTGTGGGGTGTTGTTGGGAGAGCCTATCAGGACTCTGCTCTTGTGTGACCTGACATCTCCACAGGTGGGCACAGCACAGCCTCGTTCCCCTCATTCCTTCTCAGTGACCTCCACAAGAATACATCATAGGAAAGGTGTATTGTTACCTCGTCAGTGTGCAGCTGCCTGCCATATGGGACCTTACTTTGAAGGATGTAGGAAGCCACCCATTGTCTTCACTAGCAGAGAAGTGTAAACAAGGATCCCGGAATGCTGGTGAACCTTGAATACATGGCAAGGGCCAGCATTATGCACCGGTTGTCTAGTCCAGACAATTGGGGTTCAAGTTATTTCCTGATCAAATAGTCTCAGAGTAAATCCTTCTAATACTTACTGACCTTTAAGATAGTCTGTTTGTTACCACAATTACCTGTCTAAGAGCTAGATGTGTATCCATAATTGAATGAAAGGCTGGCAAACCCAGGGCACCGGGGAAAGTCATTCCCCTTAAATTGGGCTGGCCCACCTGGCCCCCAATATTTCCAAATTATTTCTTGTCTCTTTCATTTGTGTGCAGCCCTTCTTCCAGATCCTGAACCCTGAACCACATGGGAAGTAGGGGAACATTCACAGAAGGACTATTTTGTCTAGTAGCTCCTTGTTAGCATTGGCTATATGGCCACTGGCTCCTACTGTTGTTTCTTAAATCAGTGAGTGAGATACAAGGCGCCTTAATGAGCCAAATAATTAGGAGTCATTTATTGCAAGCAGCCCAGAGGGAGGTGTTTCTTCCAAATCTCTGGGCAAAGTCACACAGGAAGTCCTGTATTTGTACCTTTTGAGCTTCTTTGTCTGCAGATTTTACAAAGAGCTCTGTGTGAGTTATTGTTACAGACAGTTTGTAATCTTGGATACATAAAGAACAAACATTTAGCATAAGACTATGGGAATTATTATCAGTATTAGTTCATTATGTCAGATGGCTAGCTTGCAAGGTCAGACAGTGCTGATGGCCACAGGCTGCTTTACCTTCTTCACCCCATAAGGGCTCATGATCACGCCCTATTCCGGATTGTCCAAGCCATCCTCCGAATACCCTCAGCCACTGGGAAGTATAACGCCTTCTCCACCTGTGGCTGTGAAGGACAGATTGGCCAGAGAGGATAAATGGGAGTGTGCAGGCAGGAGCCAGTGCCTCTGACCAGGATCAGGAGCCCATTTCCCACGCCGTGACCAGGTTTATGCATAGGAACATGCAACACAGGACCTGCGGGTCTGCAGGACTCTCAGCGTTCCCAGGAGAACATTGGAGACTCTGCTTTGGTGGCCTCCATTCATTTACCCAACTGTCTGCAACATTGGCACCAAACAATGTTTGTTTTCTAAGTGTCTTCAATTGAACAGTGACATTCATAGGAGCAAAGTGAAGTATAATGTTAGCATTGATATAACTTAGAGTAAACTATGTAATATCTTTAGATTAGTAAGACAATGAAAACAGGCACACCCATATTACTTGGAAAATGCTTTTGCAATTTAATCTTTCCAGCTACTTTTAATCTCACTGCATGAATAATGTCTTATTTCAAACCCTACATTTCACAGTACTCCTGAGATGCTTAATGATTGCTATATTATGATAGTTAATGGATTTAAAAATGATATTTAAAACAGGGTATGTATTGTAACAAATGGCTATTGTCATTTGGGCAACGGGGAGGATGAAAATATTGGAAAAGTGAATGTCATGGAAGTATGCTACACAATCAATTTAGATAATTAATTTAGAGCATCTACAAAAATTAAGATATTCATTCTTTTTGAGATAATTCCACTCTTTGAACTTATTTTACAGGAATTCAAGCAACTGTGATGAAAATAAAATATGAGTACTAGTAAATTTATGACAACCTTGTCATCATAAAAATTTGGATTCACTACAACATCTATCAACAGATATGAGTAAAATACATTATTGTGCATCATAATGAATACTAACTAATTCAGTTATAAAAAAGTGATGTTTTCTTAATGCAGATATGAAAAAAGTTCCCATGATGAAGTTTAAATAAGAAACACAAGTTTGTGCAATCCTATTTTAATTATATACATGTGTGTTTGTATATTATCAGAAAAATCACACCATTAAGATTGGGTGTTTTATTATGTAAAAAACAAGCTATTAAAAATATAATGTTCATGTGATTTGACTCTAGAACTCTACTCCTATGGAATTAGTTTTATAAAGGAAGATATCCATCATAACATTTTGTACATTTTTTAAAATAAAGAGAGTCTAAATACCCATACCCATCAAATAGGAAATTTCTAAGCACATGATGGTCCCTAAACAGGTGAAATATTACGCAGCATTTTTATGGGACCAGACATTTCTTGTGGGATAAGGATAACAAGATAGAAACTATTTCGACACGCACAGGAAATACTAAAAGCAAATATGCTACTGTGTTGCATATGATTGTCTCTGGGTGATGGGATTTGAGGTGATTTTACTTCTGTTTCTCAGTGGACTGAGATCCACGACTTCTCCTGGGTAAGAATCGCTCATTCCTCTCAATGTCCCAAGGGTCCAGCACAGGACTTGGGGCTCAGAAGACATGAGTACTGTCTGCCTAAGGGAGACCATGTGGCTAAGCCTCCAGCAAAGTTTGGCTTCCCCCAAGCTCCTCGCTCAATATGAATGACTAAGAATCTACCACCCCGCTAGGAGCTTCCTCAGTAAGTAACATTGGGTGTTGGAATTTCTTGAGCTGGGTCTGAGAATGCGGCTCTGGAGCACCTCAGAGCAGCATCCACTCTATTCTCCACTGGGATTTTGTCTCACAAGGCTAGACAGAGAAACAGAGGCACTACCTCAACAAACTCCTTGAACACCAACTGAAAAATGCATTTGCAGAGCATGCCATGTGCTTCTCTGACCACTTGAAGAAAATATAGAGGGAAATCTCAAGTTCTTTGCCCCCAATCAAGGACTCAAGGGGTCACTTTTGATCCACAAGCATTTGTTGATACTTAATGGAAATTAGCCGATAAGGTTTACTTGTCTGGCTCCTCCATACATCTCCAACTTCTACCGGGGCACGGTGTCTACTCTTGCCCTGGGCACCTAGGCACAGAGCTACCAGACCTGGTAGAAGTTTGGTCCCCAGATCTCCTGGGACCAGGACATAAACTTGTGCAAAGGGGAAATAACAAGACATGTTAACCCGGATTATCTCTGATCCCAGAGATGAGACCCGGCTCCATGGAGCCCGCAGGGAAAGGGGGAATTAGGCTGAGACGGTGTATCAGGAGCATCCACCAGGTCAGGCATGAGACTGCCTCAGTGCCCCCATCTGTTTCCTCACTAATGAGGCTCCAGGGAGGTTCTGCTTCCTCTACCCTCCTGGTTCCTTGACTCAGATGCTGCATTAATCACTAGGAAGATCTCTGTCATCCAGTTCAACCTTCTTAGTGGGTAAAAGTTGGATGATTTGGAAGGTCTCTCAGAAAACCTGTTCCCCATCCCAGGCTTAGGTCTCCACAAGGTTAAGGAAAACAATGGGTAGGGAAGTGGGTGGTTACTGTTGTTTTGAATTTCCTTTTCTTCGTGCAGAGCTCCCTAAATCATATGCCTCAATCATGACACCTCATCACTTCCATTCCTTGTGAGGCATCTTCCTGGTTTTATTAAAATTTTTTTTTACATCTGATCTCCTTTTCCTTCTTCTCCCTCCACATATGTAGCTACTTCAAAATTGGCATGTATGCTTGAAGATACAGATATATTCATGTCTTTGTATGTCTGTATGTTTTATAGACACACATAGTATTGTGCTATAGATTCCATAGTGTTTCCTACTTTCTGTGTTGACACTATAATTTTTATGATCCACTGTCATTACTGTATGAATATACTAATCCCTGATTCTCTTATCTTTTTTCCAAACCATTCTCTCTACACACAGACTAATTTTCTTAAAGTCTAAATTGAACTGTATCACTTTTCTGCTTAAAGCATTTCAAGAACTTCCTATTACAATTAGGGAAACAATGGAAACCGGCGTATAATTTCTACTTGTCTGGCTCCTACATACATCTCCAACTTCCACCAGTATTATTCTCTTTCTTCTGCTCCCACACTTCAGCCACACTGGCTTTCTTTCAGTTTGTTGAATTCACAAAGCTCTTTCATCTCAGTGCCTTTGCCCTCTCCCCCTATCCCACCTCAACTTTTGAATGGCTTTCTCTTTCTCAGCCTTCAAGCCTCTCCTAACTGTGGACATTGTTGCAGCCATTGTGGAGAGACTTGGGCAATATTAGTCACCTTGGGTCAGGCTCCCTGGAAGTGGAACAGAGTAGAGTGAAGGAGTGACCTCAAAAGTACAAGATGGAGGGAGATGAGGAGAGATGTGGACTCAGCACATTACATGCAGCCTGATCCTGATAGGGGATCTGGAACAGGAATTGTACCCACTGAATGAGTCCCATTGGAGGTAAGAAGCCAGGCTTGTCTACCCAGGGCCAGTCATTACTGGCCTGTGGCTGAGCCTACATCCCAGGGCAGTGGAAGGGGAACACCTAACCCCTCTGGCCAGGGAAAGGGCAGTTTGGAGCCATTAGCCACCAAGATCTACAGCATCTGGGAGGTGGCTGAACCAGTCAGTGAAATTGCACCCACTAGTAAATCTTAAGGTGTGCGCGGCCTTCCGCCTACAAATTCATTGTTAGCAGCATACTCTAGAGAACCTTCATTCACGTGCCCAGAATGGAGTATACAAGAAAGTCCATGTCAGCATTGTTTATAATGGTGAAACACTAGAGATAATCTAAATTTCCTTCAACAGGAGAATAAAGCAATCGTAGTAAGTATCTATTAAAGCGATAAAAGTAATGGAATGGAGTATGTGTAGCCATGTGGATGAATCTCAAAATATGATTTGAGTGAAATAGCAAGTTTCAGGATACATTCTGATTGATACTATTGATATAAAATTTCAAAAATGTAAAATCAAAACTAAAATGTCTTGTGGATACACTACTTTAGAGTAAAATTATAAAAACGTACATAAGAAGGACAAGCACAAAGTGGATGATAGTACCTAGCTCTGGGGAAGGAAAAACTGAAATGGAATCAGGAGTTCAACGGTCTCCCAACTGCCACCCTAATGTTCCATTTAAAGACACAAATGCAAGGGCAGCATTTTATGATTTAGGAGTAATACCGGTGATTATATTTTTTTCTAGACCCTGGTCTATGTATTTGTAATACTCACACCTTAAAAAATTACAAAATATTCATGTGACTATATATACACCTAAAGTAATACTTCTTTATTTCTATGTCACCTCTTTACTGACAAATGACAACAGAAGAAAGTACACCAATGATTCATTTTCTCTTTTGAGGATCTATCACAGCACTTTGCCTCATTTTATCATGTCAGATAAATTTGTTAGCTATGCTGTTCATATACAATGCAGTTAACATTGCCTGAGAATGTTTTTGTCAGTGAAAAAATAATCATAAAAAGACTCACGTTTTTGAGATAGATAAGGTTTTGGAACTTATTGCAGCTGTTTCTTTGCTATCTATTCTAGCAAATATTTCCAGTAGCCCATGCCCACCCACTGATGCTGACCTGAAAGCTGGGTTCATGCTCTTAAACTCTTAGGGGCTACAATTTGACACAGAAGGCCTGCTTTTCTCATGTGTCCCAGCGCAGCAAATGTTATTCAAAAAATGACAATTCAAGCTTGAGAATGAGAGACCTATGCTATAAGTTCTCCTACAGTGATTCTTAACGCTCTTTGGCTTGTTTCCTGCGGGGCGGTGGCCAGGAGCAAGCATCTGATCATTTCCACTGAATGAGATCATATGAGGAGGCACGGCTCAGTGCCATGCACGTGAGGTAGTGCTTAGGTTTAGTTGAGCACACAGATCCTGAGTGATGAGAACGGGACCATGCGCAGTGAAAATGCTTTCCCTGACCATGTCTTACCTTGTCCCTGTGTGTCCATGTCTAGAGTACTGTGGACCCAGTCAGAGCAATGCTTCTTTTACCAAATGCATGTATCCACCAGAGTTTATTTATCCCTTTCCCCAGGTGATGAACACCTAACTGCACACCTCTACAAACAAGGCTGTGATGAACGGCCTTGCATGTCTCACTATGGACCTTAAGACGAGTCCTGTGAGGTATATGCCAGGAATGGGATTCTAGATAGATAGATAGATAGATAGATAGATAGATAGATAGATAGATAGATATAGATAGATGGATTAGTGGTTATATATACATGCAAATATATGTATATATAGTATATATCCTAATATAGGACATCAGAACAACTATCAGGACTTAGAAAAAGTATATATATGAATATTCAAATATATATAAAGTATTTAATTTTTCTGTGTACTTATAGATGGCCCTCCTGGGTGCCTGTACTAGTTTATGGTTTCATCACAGTCCATGGCATTTAGAGTGGTGTAAAAAGCATCTCATTACTTCTCTGACCAAAAGTAATATTTAACATATCTTCATATTGTGTTAACATTTCAGGTTTCCCTTTATGAAATTCCATTTTCATATACTTTACCCATTTTTTGTTCTGATTTTCTTCCTACCTTTATGTGACAGACATTTCTTACAAACTCTATATATTAATAGCAAAAAGGAATTTCAGAGATAGCTTGCAGGTGTTAAGGTAAAGCTTCTGTATTTGTACTCAGGTGTTTGAGGGGATGTAAGTTTCTATTCCTCTGGGATAAATGCCCAGGAGTGCAAATGCTGGGTTGTGTGGCAGTTGCATGTTTAGTTTGGTAAGAAACAACCAACCTGCTTTCCCCAGTGGCTGTAACAGTCTCCATTCCCACCAGCCCTGCATGAGTGACAGTTTCTCCACATCCTCCCCAGCATTGAGTTATTGCAGGGCTTTATTTCAGTTAGTCTCCTTGTGGTTTAATTAACCTTTTCCTGATGGTTTATGATGTTGAACTTTTCAAGTGCTCATGGGACATGTTATAGCCTCTTCAGTGAAGTGTCTATTTATTGCATTTAATTCTCCAGTGAAACTACCTGGGCCTGGGTGCCCTTCATTAGATGCTTTAACTACAAATTCAATCTCTTTAGTAGACTAGTCAGGGCGTCACTTTCTTTTGACTAAGGTTTCATAGTTTGTTTCTTTCAAGGAATTGGTTTGTTTCACCTAACTTGTTGGAACTATGGGCACAGTGTTTTTCTCTGTTTCTTGGTCAGTCTAGCTAGAAATCTGTTTATTTTACCAATGTTTGCAGAGAAGCAGTTTTCCAGTTTGTTGAAGGCTATTTTAAAATTCTTTGTTTTTTTTTGTTTTATTTTTTTAAATTTTTACTTTATTTATTTTTTTCTTTATTGATTAAGGTATTACATATATGTCCTTATAGCCCCATTACCCCACACCACACCACTCATGCCCTCACCTTCCTGGTGTCTGTGTCCATTGGTTAGGCTTCTATGCATGCATGCAAGTCCTTTGCTTGATCTCTCCCACTTACCCCCACCCTCCCCTACCTTCCTTCTGAGGTTTCACAGTCTGGTCAGTGCTTCTCTGTCTCTGGATCTGTTTTTGTTCATCAGTTTATGTTGTTCATTATATTCCATAAATGAGTGAGATCATGTGGTATTTGTCTTCTCTGACTGGCTTATTTCACTTAGCATAATGCTCTCCAGTTCCACTCAGCGTAGTATTCCATTGTATAGATGTACCAGAGTTTTTTAATCCACTCATCTGCTGATCAACACTTAGGCTGTTTCCAAATCTTAGCTATGGTGAATTGTGCCGCTATGAACATGGGGTGCATATATTCTTCCTGATTGGTGTTTTTAGTTTCTTAGTATATATTCCTAGAAGTGGAATCACTAGGTCAAAAGGGAGTTTCATTTTTAGTTTTTTGAGGAAGCTCCATACTGTTCTCCACAGTGGCTGCACCAGTCTGCATTCCCACCACCAGTGCACGAGGGTTTCTTTTTCTCCTCATCCTCGCCACCACTTGTTTGTTGATTTGTGGATGATAGCCATTCTGACAGGTGTGAGATGGTACCACATTGTCCTTTTGATTTCCATCTCTCAGATGACTGGTTACTTTGAACATGTTTTCATATGTCTCTTGGCCTTCTACATGTCTTCTTTACAAAAGTATCTATTTTGGAAGAAAATAATTCTTTGTTTTACTGATTTCTGCCATTATGTTTTTCCCCTTCCTTGATTCTTGGAGGTCACTCTGTTGCTTTCTCTAATTTACTATTTGGATAATTTTTAAAAAAATATATATTTTATTGATTTTTTAGAGAGAGGAAGGAAGAGAGATAGAGAGCTAGAAACATCGATGAGAGAGAAACATCGATCCGCTGCCTCCTGCACATCTCCCACTGGGGATGTGCCTGCAACCCAGGTACATGCCCTCGACCGGAATTGAACCTGGGACCTTTCAGTCGCAGGCCTATGCTCTATCCCAGGGGTGGGCAAACTTTTTGACTCGAGGGTGACAATGGGTTCTTAAACTGGACCGGAGGGTCAGAACACAAGCATGGATGGAGTGTTTGTGTGAACTAATATAAATTCAAAGTAAACATCATTATATAAAAGGGTATGGTCTTTTTTTTTATTTCAACAGTTTTATTCAGTTCAAATATTTTAACAAGAAGAATGTAAACACTAATTATTATAATTTGAAACTTCAAAAAAATGGAGGAATCATAGCACAATAACATACCTTATATTGAAGATGGCAAAGGCAAAATAAAATTGCCTAACAGAGGAAAGGTACAAAAGCCTTTCAAATTAAACTTAAATATAATAAAATAATTTAAAACTAAAACAAATAGAAAAGAACAAAATGTGTAAACAGTAAAACATTTTCTTTAGCGCAATTTCCAAATTATGTCCGGGACGTAGATGTAGATGGCAATGTAGACTGGGTTGAAAGGTTTTTGGTCTTTAAAACATCAACTTCAGTGGGAACAGTGTTGTTGGTCTCCTTTTTTAGCTAATGCATCAAAGTCTGGAGTTAGTTTTGTTGTGGCTATTCTCAGGATAGATCTGAGGTGTTCGTCAGTTAAGCTGGATCTGCGAGGGGCTTTGTTGATATTCATGACGCTAAATGTCTGCTCACAAACATAGGTTGACCCAAACAGCACCAGTATCTTCTGTGCCATCCTCCGGATGTTTGGAAAAGTGGCTTCATTAAGTGAAGCATAAAAGTCTCTTAGTTCAAGAGAGCTGAATTTCTCCTTTAGGAAAAAGTCAGACTGAAGATCGATGAGTTCCAGTTGCACCTCTTCTGGTGCTGTTTCAGGGTTTTGTGACAAAAGACAGGCCACCAGTTGAAGTGACTGGTCAATTTTTTCAACATCAGAAAACCGACGACAGAATTCTGCATGCAGGTCATCCAGTGATTTGCTATATTTATTCACGTTTTGGATGGTCTCCTTCTGTGTGGCTAGTGTGGCAAAATGAGTGAAGACTTTGTCTGAAATTTGTCTGGAAAAGAAAATCAGCTTTGATTTAAAGGCTTTCACATTAGTGTACATGTCATGTACATACAGATCTTTTCCCTGTAGCTTCACATTTAGCTCATTCAAATGTGAAAATATATCTACAGCAAATGCAAAGTCACACAGCCAATTCTTGTCACTCAGCTCAGTAAATTCGTCAGACTTCCCCTTTAATTTCAAAAATGCACCAATCTCTTCTTTGAGCTCCCACATTTGTTGGAAAACTTTGCCCAAACTCAACCAGCGGACACGAGAGGGTAAAGTAAGTCATGGTGATCCGCATCAGTTTCCTCCAGAAACTTAATAAACTGACGGTGCTGAAGTCCCTTTGCTTGAATGAAATTAACAAGCTTTACTACTGGATTAACAACATGATTAAGTTGTAATATAGACTTGCACAATGATTCCTGGTGAATAATACAGTGAAGAAAAATAACATCTTGGTTAGGGTTCTCCTCTTTCACTTTATTCTGAATTCTTTTTAGCAGTCCAACATTTTTTCCAGTTAAATTTGGAGATCCATCTGTTGTGACATTAGCAAGTTTACTCCATGGTAGCTTCATTTTCTCGATGACAGTAGACATCTGGTCATACAAGTCCTCTCCCCGTATTTTTCCTTTCAGTGGCTCCATGGCTAAAAACTCCTCTGTAATTTCAAAATTGTCACTAATCCCTTGGATAAAAATTAAGAGCTGAGCAGTGTCCTTTATGTCATTACTTTCATCCAATGCTAGTGAATAAAACTTAAAGAACTCTGCCTTACTATTTAACTTGCTGGCCAAGTCTTCATCAATCAGTTCCACTCGACGAGTCACTGTCCTGAGCGATAAACTGAGTTTTTCAAACTTGCCTTTGCTCTCTGGACACAAGAGACCTGCTGTCTCTATCATACATTCTTACAAAACTCGCCTTCAGAGAGAGGTTTGCTAGCTTTTGCTAATTTGAATGATAGCATAAAACTTGCTTTGGTAGTTGTCTCTTGAATTGCAGTTTGTCTGTGAAAAGACATTTTGCTGAGCCTGTAATTTAGCCATCAACCTCTGTGCAGTAGCCTCCTGTTCTTGAGGTGGTTGCTTGCTAGCAGAGTTGCCATGCTTTGTGGCAAAGTGACGGCTGAGATTGTACTCTTTGAAGACTGCAAGTGTTTCCTGGCATATCAGACATACCGGCATTGATCTGACTTCGGTGAAAAAATATTTTGTTGTCCACTCCCTCTTAAAAACTCGGCATTCACTGTCCACTTTCCCTTTCTTTGGTCTACTCATGTTTAATATTGGGCTAAAACCAACAGTACCGTTCTCTTATTAAATTCTTTACTAAAATAAGACAGTAAAGTGTAAAAACAAGTGATTAAATTTTCTCTACTATAACATTTTTGGTCTTCTAAAAATATATATATAACAAAATCATCTGAAAAAGTTCAGACATGGGACAGAGGCACACCCTGACCATAGAGAACAACCCCTTTCCTCCATAGGAAACCTGTGTATCTTTCACACAGGCCCTTTGTTTACGGTAACACACATAGCTGCACATTGCTGTGTCTTCCAGACACACTTGTATGGGAGGTGCTAAGGCAGTGCAAAACATGGGTAACCAGTAGTTACCACTAGCACTTCCGTTACTGGCAAAAAGTAGCCGCAGTGCACATAAGTGTGAAAGAGCCCATTATCAATGTCAGATTGCATCCACTGGACTCTATAAAAACAACCAAGTGCCACTTTTAAATGCCCATTGCAACAGTTTTTCTTATTAAAAGCTGGAAATGGCAGGATATTTATATATATACCCCTACTGTGACAGCCTGGCAGAGCATTACAAAGGAGAAAACCCAGCATCTGGTGATGTCCATAAGTACAAGACTTCAGGCTGTCATTACCAGGAAAGGGTTTCATCCAAGTATTAGATATGAACATTTGATTTCCAGTTTTTCATTTGTCCAATTACTTCTGAAACCCTGAAATTAAGTGATTTTGTAATAAAATCTTTAGTTCATCACATTTCTATACAATCTTTTTGTTCAACCCACTGAATTAGGGTTTGTTCACACTAGCCGTGCTGCCGTTGCAGTGTGGTGCAGTACTGCAATGCAGCGCAGCTAGGGTTAATGCAGGGTACACAGGTTTCCATCATGTTTGCGTTGATGCTAATGTGCAGTGGTGCATGTTAACACAAATGCCCTGTAACACGCATTTTTACAGCTGAAAGTCTTTGTTGTTTTATTAACAAGTCATTGTGATGTACAGAATGTGGGAACAGGAAAAAATTGTGTTTGAGTAGAGCTCTTAATTTTACCTCAGAAAGGCTCTGATATTGTGCTCTCCAGGGGCGTGTCTCCCTACATCACCACGATAACGTGTCTACCATTCCCAGGGTGAAGTAAGGAGACGCGTCCGCGGGCATTACAAGGAGCCTCTGGAAGATTGAGAGGTTGTTCCTTCTACTGAATGGGCGGATATATCCGCCCATTCAGAAGAAGGAGCTGCCGCCGTGTTTCCCGACGTTGCCATGTTAACACTGCTGCTGGTGAAGGAGCAGAGGGGAGAGCAAGAGAACCCTCCGCTCTTTTGGCTCCGTGGGCCGGATAGAACAGCTGAATGGGCCGGATCCGGCCCGCTGGCCGTAGTTTGCCCACAGCTGCTCTATCCACTGAGCCAAACCGGTTTCGGCCTATTTGGATAATTTGAACTCTCTTTACAATGGTAGTTCTTTCCTTAGAAGTCTATTTAAAACTAAAATTCTCTCTTTTATGACTGCTTTTGATTTTGTTTTTCTTTATTATATATTAGTTGTAAATATTCCGTAATTTCACTCTTGATTTCCTTTGAACCCAGGGTACATGTAGAATATACTCCACTTCAGGTTCACTTATGCTTTCTCATGTGCAGATATTTGGTTTTAAAGCTATTCTTAATTATTTACTCCTTAGCTTCCTGCATTATGGTTAGAGAACATACTTGCATTACGTATTATGGATCATGAACATAGCGATGGAGAAAAAACATATTTTTCCTTTAAAATTTATTGAGACTTCCTATGTGACATAGCACAAGCTAATGTTTTATTTATTTTTTTTTTAAGACTGGGCGTTAAATGTCAGGTGCTAATATAATGGGTGTAACAAAGCAAACAATAGCTTCCATTTGTCAAATTTTCTCCTGATTTAAAAAAAATAACTTACTGCTTCTCATTTCATAGGTCCTATTTCTTGAGAGAGGTTTAAAATGTACACACTCTATTTTACAAGCCAGCATCCTTTCCATTAACTTAAAATGCATGCAGTTAAATGCATCCCTAGGGATTTCTTACACACATGCATTTGTTCCCCAGCAAGACACACTCTTTAACATGCTCTCCTGTCTTGTATTCCCCTACTCTCATCCACTACACAGTATTGACACTATCTAGTATTTGAGAATTTTATTTAACACTTTCTATGTTTCCTTTTAGTCAAGAATAAACTTTGCTATGTTATTTCTCTGAAATCCACATCCACGCCTCTCTTTGACTCCTTCCCATTTTACTAGGAGAAGTCCTCCGACCTCTGGCCTCTTGCAGAAATCCCCCCATGTGTGGGATCCAGTTTTTGCTCAGCAACTGGAATTCACAGCCCTCATACTCCCCTCACTGCTATGAACCAAAGGCCACTCTCTTTTTCTCCAGTTCCAGAGATCCACCATTTTCTTCACAAATGGGAAGATGCAGGCACAGGTCCTGGTTGATGTCATTGACTGTCCTGTGGACACTAGGAGCCTGTGCAGCCTAGAGTGAATGACTCACTCCTAACTAGAAGGAAGCTCTGCAGTGCAGGCTTGGGGTCTGCTTTATTCCCTGGATTATGGGCAGTGCCTAGAGATGTGTGTGTACCTGGCAGGCCTTCTGATATATTTGCCAAATGAACACAAACCAGCCCCTCTCAGAGCTAGGTGAGCCTAGGGCCCCATTGCTCATCCCTGGGACTTTGGGTTCTGGCCTCACCGAGTTCACGGACCCCTCATAGAATCTCCAATCTCTTTATCTAAGGAGAAAAAAAGCTTAGCTCAAGGCTCTGAGGAGAATCACAAATGAGGTGGATCCTTGGTTAAAAGGAAGAGAAAATGGCCAATTAGCTCAACTATAGCCCCTCCAGCACACCTCTCTACTGTGCAGGCACTCAGAGAGGACTCCACTGAGTCTCTGCAATAAACATATGCGCTTACTCTTTGGTCCCCTCACCTCTCTGGGTTCAGAGGAACAAACAGAGACAGGAAGTGACCTGAAGACTCCCAGTAAGCAGGTGGCTCAGTGACCACTGTGCTGTGGAGAGGCCGGTGGTCACTGGAAAGTAGTTTCTCCCACACCTGTTGGGTGGTACTAATGTTCTGAAGTAACATGGAAAGGTAGGGATGAAATCAGAGTCCCTGCTCAGGAAGGCTGGCAGCTAGTATGCCACCAGTTTGTCCAGTCAGTATGCCTGGGGTCTGCATTATTCTGTTGTTGTTTTTTCTCTGTGAGTCTGGATTTTATTGGGAACCATGAGTAGGTGGTGCAGGGGCCACTTGGCTGGTTGGAGGTTGAGTCATAGGGCTGGGCTGACCGGCCTCTGTCTTATGCTCAGGATGCCTCCAATGCAAGGCCAGTCCTTGTCATCTGACCACCCAGCTCTGAGTCCTATGGAGGCAGAGTCCTGGCTTCCAGGAAGGGCAGGTGGAGAAGGTGAAAACCCTTTTCATGGGAGGGTTAGGGGTCCTCAGGCCAAAACACACCTCAAATGATTCTCCAGCTCAACAGCGCCCGACTGACCTCCCATCCGCCAGAGAGTTCTGGTTAAAAAACAGAGAAGTTGGAAGCTCCCAATGGGGCCACCACATTAGTTTCTGGGTTGTGAGCACATTTGTACTTAAGAAGGTTTCTCTTTGTGTTTCCAGGGCCAGTCTCTACTAAACTGAAATGTTAACAGAAAAGCAGTTGGGCCCTCCTGTCCTTGTCATCAGCAGAGCCACAGGCAGGGCTGAAAGCTGGACTCAGAGTGCCTGGGTGCAGGTGGGGAAGCATTTGATGTGGGAAGATCACTGGGCTTTCAGCTGGAAGAACTTCAGGTCATTCCACACCACACCTTTCATGAGGACCCACAGCATGTTCTGCTGGAGCTTGGCCTGCAGACGGGGCGGCTTATACTCTCCAGGCACTGGCTTTTGGACTCCATGACCTTGTACTTGGTTTTGTTGGGCAAAAACAGCACCTTCTTGTTCTTCTCCTTGGTGACCACTGTCATGGATGGTGGGTATTGCTGTATCTCTTCACTGCTCAGCAGCCTGCTGACCTGGAGAGAGTGAAAGTTTGCACTTGAGTGAGTGTTTGGCAGGAGGCAGGTCTTTCTTCTTAGAGTCTCTCTTCCTGTAACGTAGGCTGGGCTGCCATCCAATAATCTACGCAACCAAATCAGCTCAGTGCCATCGCCCTGGCTGGGGGAGGCCAAGCCACACTCACTGATGGGGAACAGAGTGGGGTGACAAGGCCTCTTTGGTGACTAGAGGTATGGAGAGTAGGATGGATGAAAGAATGCTGCAGCTCAAGGGGGCCCGTCATCTGAGTCTCTTGACATGGCAGAGGACAGTTCCACTATTCCAATATTTAACACCCCCCCCCCAACACGAAGGAAATGAATTGCAAGGACTCCTTTTGGGGGCTCTTCTGCTTGTAGGAGGGCATGGCATACTCAATAGGCAACTGGTAGGTACAGTTGGCCCTGTGATGTCCTGTTGTTTTCACCACAATGTCCAGCATGTCCTGTTTGGTGCTCTGTGACTCCAGATTATGGAATGGGTCCTGCCAGACCAGCTCCTGGAAGAAGTTGTTGTAGCAGTAATGCATGGAGCCATGGTACCTGGCCACGTCTGGGAACCCAGGGAAATGACCAGAAAGTGTACATAGCCCAACAAGTCGAGCATCTTGTAAGACAGCTGCACTAGGAAGATCCGCAGCACAGTGTTGAAGTAGTGCTATGCCCCTGCCACCAGGATCTTCACCATCTTCAGGGGCTGGCCATTACAGTTACAATATCTCTGCATCTGAGAGATGATAATGCTGAAGGCCATCTGGACATCAGCCATGGAGCAGGTGCACAGCGATACAGCGTGTGCCCCTGCAGGATGTCTGAGGGGAACTGCTCCTACCAGTCAGAGGTGTTGATGAGGATGATGTTCTCAGGCAGCTGGTCATCAGAGATGAGGATGTGGTTTAGCTGGTTGTACATGGTCTTTCTGGGGATCTGCAGCTGGCTCCCTGGGTCTGGGCAGCACTCATTGTCTAGGCTGTTGGCCCTCTTGTTTTGTGGATGAGGTGTCTGCCACTCCTTCATGTACCTGCCAAAGCCAGCATGGATGGGCTGCTTCCCCTTGGGCCTGGTGGAGGGGATGATGAGAGACTTGTCATGGTGATGCACCCACTGGGCAGCAGCTTCTTGGTGAGCATGTCCAGGGCTGAGGTCTCTGCCTCCAGACTGTCCTTGGACTGTGCTGGCTGCTCCCCTGGGTGGGCATGCTCTGGGGCACTAAGTGGAAGACACTGTCACTCACCATTGCTGCCGGGGTTGGTCTTCTCGGGCACCTCAGGCAGACTAGGAGCTCCTTCTGTTATTTATTTATTTATTTATTTATTTATTTATTTATTTATTTATTTATTTTGTTAATTTGCTCACCCTCATTTTTCCATTGACAGAGTGGAAGGGAAGGGGAGAGACAGAGAGCGAGGCAAGCATTAATGTGAAAGAGACCATGGATAGGTTACCTCCTGCATGTGTCACAACCAGGGCTTGGGATTGAGCCCGTAAACAACATGGGTGCCATTGACCAGAACTAATCCTGGGACCCTTTAGTCTGTGGGCTGAGGTTCTAGCCCTGAATGAAAGCTGGTAGGGCTTGGAAGCTCTGTCTGCCTCTGGGCACCATGGATGTTCCCATGTCCATTTTCAAACTGAAATGTGACAGATATTAGAAGTATGGCCTGAACTTGGGCTTGGTGATGCTGAGAATGCTGTCATCATAGTCCCTGACTGTGCTACTGTTGCTGGTGTTCTCCAGTATGTTAGACAGACTGTGAAGGTCCTCCTCCACTGGGGGACAAGATCTGCAGGGTCCCGCTCCAGGTCCTGGGCCTCCTCTGACAGTTGGGCCCTGCTCAGCCAAGGCATGACTTTCTGATTTAAGTTTGGATGTCTTGTCATGGACATTGTTGTGACTTTCAATAGTCGCTGCTTCCTGGGCTCCCCCATGTCAAAGTCTTCCTCGTCCAAGTCCTACCCGTGCGTGGCAACTTCCCTGGCTTCCTGCTCAGAGGAGCTCTCATACTCCTCCTTAGAGTAGTGATCTGTGGACTTGGTCTTGGGCTGGCCTGCATGGCACTGTCCTCATGCTAATCATGGAGGAGATACAGACCCAGGTGACTTTGGGCTTGGGGGTGCTGTGGGCCACCTTGGTCCAAACACTGTCGCTGGGCTGTTTGATGCCTGAGGCTCATGTGTTCTCTCATGCTTTGGCCAGATCTGCAGGCTCCTTCTGGCTCAGGGCCCTGTGGATGCTCTCCATCTTTCTCTGTTGCTGGAGGACGGTCCATCCGCTTGACACAGTCACTGCAGGGAATGTGCACACAACCAAGGTACATGCCCTTGACAGGAATCAAATATGAGACCCTTGAATCCGCAGGCCAACGCTCTATCTGCTGAGCCAAACCGGTTATGGCTGTACAATGGAATATTACTGGACCATAAAAAAGAAGGAAATCTTACCAATTGCAACAACATGGGGGGATCTAGAAGGTATTATGCTGCATGAACTAAGTCAGGCAGAGAAAGAAAATTACCATAGAGCTTTATTTATATGTGGACTCTAAAAACAAAAGAGAACAAAACAAAAACAGAATCATAATAAAAGTGACCAAAGGATGATTACCAGAAGGGAGGATGTGGGGGATGGGTGGAAAGGGGAAGGAAAATAGAGTCAGTAATATTGTGATAAGTTTGCATGGTGACGGATGCTTATGAGAATTGGTGAGGTGATAAAATTGTCAAATCACTATATCATACACCTGAAACAACATAAGCAATAGATGATTACATAGCAACCATACTTAAATAAAAATAAATTTCCCAGATACTGCAGTTTTTTTCAGAAAATTAAACCTAGGAATGAATATTCTAAAATAAAAAAGGTATCTTTATAAAAGTTAATAAAAAGTGATAGGCACTGAAAAAGCATCTGATCAAAAATACAACAGCCATAAATGACTATTAAAGTGCTATTGTGAAATGCAACTGGAAAAACATTTGCTAAATATCTTTCCCTTAAAATCTTTCACTTAAAATCCTCTAAAACTACTAATTGCACTTGGAATCAATTTTACAACCTGAACAAGACTCTACAGGCTCTGGACCCCCTTGGCCTGCACAACTTCCTGTCTCACTCTCCTCTTTACTCCAGCCACCCTGGCCTGTATTTCATTCCTTCACCCCAGTGGGCTCTTCCCCACCTCAGGGCCTTTGCACACACATCCCTCTGTTTTCAAAGCTCTTTTCTCAGGACTTCATAGGAAAGACATTTTTACTTCTTTACATCTCATCCAAAAAAGACATCAAAATATGGAAAGTGTTATCTATATAAATCATGGAATTAAATAGAGTCTATTTATATTCTCTAATTTTTTATTTTAGAATTTTCATTCCACCTGCATTTGATTTCAAATGAAGAAAAGGCACAGTAAATTCTTTTTATCTAAAATACCTTTAAGTGTTTTGGTGAGATCTGAAATATTGACCTAATATGTTCCCCTAAATAAACAGCTGCCCCAGTGCTATTTATGCCAAAGGACCCCATAATGATCCACTCAGTCCCAGGTGTGCTCACTACTTTTCCTGATGTTGCTGCCCAGCTCCCAGGACCTGCTCACTCCAGCACCAGGCCACACTGCTTGAGCTTCCTTTCTACTTGACAGAGCCAGTCCCCTTCCTATATTCTTTTCAACCACTTCCTGGCTTATTTTCATATTTACTTTTGGATAAAAATAGGATAGTTTTTGTTTCCCAAAAATCCTGTTATGATTTTGACTTCAAATAAGTAAATTTTATATTAATTCAGGAGAATATGTGCCTCTGCAATATTCTATCTTTCTATCTAGAAATTAGTAAATCCATTCCTTTATGATAAGATGGAGTAAAGTAGCATTGGAAGGCCCTGCACAATTCCTGTTAACACCTTGATGCTTTAGATAATGTTTTGATGTTTCACATTGTATTTGCACTTGATGAATGTCTATATACATTTACATCTATAATAATAAAAGCATAATATGCTAGTTAGACCAGATGTCCTTCCAGACGTCCTTCTGGACAACCTTCTGAATGATGCCAGGCCTGCGAGGGAAGCTTGGGTCCCATGTACCAGAGGGAAGCTGGTGCTAGCAGCTGGGGGAAGGAAGGCCTGTTCTGTATGAATTTCATGCATCGGGCCTCTAGTATATTTATGATAGCAATGGGCAATATTTACTGAGGGGCCACCACAGGTCAACTCTTTGTGTTAAACATTTTATTACTTAATTTTATTCTTGCAACTCATTCTTCACATGAAAAAGGCAAGTCTTAAAGAGCTCAGCTCACTTGCCTGAGGTTTCAGTGCAAGTGGCAGAGCTCAGACATGAATCCCAGAGTCTGACAACACAATCTTAACCATTGCATTATGGCCTCTGGGAACACCATTACCTTTGACTCTATTCAATATAAGTGGCCACTGTACTG
Source organism: Myotis nattereri (assembly GCF_964212035.1). NCBI lineage: Eukaryota > Metazoa > Chordata > Mammalia > Chiroptera > Vespertilionidae > Myotis > Myotis nattereri. The sequence goes on along the minus strand of NC_138091.1, from coordinate 8,351,873 downwards.
AGGTTGCTTTTTTAAAATATGTAATTTATTGACTTCAGAGAGGAAGTAAAGATAGAAAGAGATGGAAACATCAATGATGAGTGAGAATTGTTGATGGGCTGCCTCCTGCACACCCTTTATGGGGGATTGAACCCACAACCTGGGCGTGTGTCCTGACAAGGAATCTAACCTTGACTTCCTGGTTCATAGGTTGGCGCTCAAACACTGAGCCATGCTGGCCAGGCTGAAGTTGCTTTTTATTTCTAGTGGCATTTCAGTTATTTATCTTAGGTTTAACAGATAGATCAACTTTTCAGCAAATAATAATACTTTCCCTTCACTTTTCCAATATTTTCATCCTCCCCATTGCCCAAATGACAATAGCCATTTGTTACAATACATACCCTGTTTAAATATCATTGTTGAATCCATTAACTATCATAATACAGCAATCATTAAGCATCTCAGGAATACTGTGAAATGTAGGGTTTGAAATAAGACATTATTCATGCAGTGAGATTAAAAGAAGCTGGAAAGACTAAATTGCAAAAACATTTTCCAAGTAATATGGGTGTGCCTGTTTTCATTGTCTTACTAATCTAAAGATATTACATAGTTTACTCTAAGTTATATCAATGCTAACATTATACTTCATTTTGCTCCTATGAATGTCATTGTTCAATTGAAGACACTTAGAAAACAAACATTGCTTGGTGCCAATGTTGCAGACAGTTGGGGAAATGGATGGAGGCCAGCAAAGCAGAGTCTCCAACGTTCTTCTGCTGGGAACGCTGAGAGTCCTGCAGACCCGCAGGTCCTGTGTTGCATGTTCCTATGCATAAACCTGGTCACAGCGTGGGAAATGGGCTCCTGATCCTGGTCAGAGGCACTGGCTCCTGCCTGCACACTCCCATTTATCCTCTCTGGCCAATCTGTCCTTCACAGCCACAGGTGGAGAAGGCGTTATACTTCCCAGTGGCTGAGGGTATTCGGAGGATGGCTTGGACAATCCGGAATAGGGCGTGATCATGAGCCCTTATGGGGTGAAGAAGGTAAAGCAGCCTGTGGCCATCAGCACTGTCTGACCTTGCAAGCTAGCCATCTGACATAATGAACTAATACTGATAATAATTCCCATAGTCTTATGCTAAATGTTTGTTCTTTATGTATCCAAGATTACAAACTGTCTGTAACAATAACTCACACAGAGCTCTTTGTAAAATCTGCAGACAAAGAAGCTCAAAAGGTACAAATACAGGACTTCCTGTGTGACTTTGCCCAGAGATTTGGAAGAAACACCTCTCTCTGGGCTGCTTGCAATAAATGACTCCTAATTATTTGGCTCATTAAGGCACCTTGTATCTCACTCACTGATTTAAGAAACAACAGTAGGAGCCAGTGGCCATATAGCCAATGCTAACAAGGAGCTACTAGACAAAATAGTCCTTCTGTGAATGTTCCCCTACTTCCCATGTGGTTCAGGGTTCAGGATCTGGAAGAAGGGCTGCATGCAAATGGAAGAGACAAGAAATAATTTGGAAATATTGGGGGTCAGGTGGGCCAGCCCAATTTCAGGGGAATGACTTCCACTGGTGCCCTGGGTTTGCCAGCCTTTCATTCAATTATGGATACACATCTAGCTCTTTGACAGGTAGTTGTGGTAACAGACAGACTATCTTAAAGGTCAGTAAGTATTATAAGGATTTACTCTAAGACTATTTGATCAGGAAATAACTTGAACCCCTATTGTCTGGAGTAGACAATCGGTGCATAATGCTGGCCCTAGACCTAAAGTAACCACAAAGGATGTTCTGAAATTGAAACTTTTAAACTAAATCAGTTTATGGTGGGTAGTCATGTCCTAGGCCAGCATCTTCCCTGACAAAGGTCAATTGTTACCTTATCTGAGCCTGTCTATTTTCTTTTTGGCCATAGTAAAACATATCTTTGGAATGTCAATATAACATTCCTTTATTCAGACTCCTGAAAGCACATGTCCCACTCTGCTCTCTGCAGAGACCACACATCCCCTCATTGTTACTGAGTTCATTTTGACTGTTAACTGTCCTACACACACGTAAGTGAAAGAAGCATGTGTCTATCAACTTGCTGTTTATCTAATCCCAGAGGTTTCCCCACTTTGCTGTCTCTAGCCTCCCTAATCTCTCACTAATGGATTTTGTGGAATCCATATAGGTCTCCTGTATTGTAATGTATGAAATAAGGTGCAAAACTGCCATTCTCCAGAGCATCATCTCCTTCTATTGAGATTTTGTTTCCAGGCAATTAGTGACACTTTGGCTCAGATTCACAAAACTTCTTCACAGGTTTGAAAATTTCTACATTGACATGAGAAAATATTCTTGACAGGAAAAGTAGAATTGGAGGTGGGGACTGGTGAAACACATTAGTACCTTAGGTCTTTTCTTAGCAAAGGACGGACAGCACATGCTTGTATTAACGGTATCAGTCCTGGGATTTCTGTCAAAACATCTCATTCGAAGATGAGAGCACAGAGGCTTTTCCTGGGGTGGGAGGGTCAGGCTACTAGGACAAGTGGGATGTTCAGGGCAGCAGGGTTGATATGGCAACAGAAGGGGATGATGTCCAGGTCCCACAGCAGTGAAGAGATGGATCGCTAGCCCTGATAACATGTCCCCCTCCTGGTATGTTGTGTAGCCCAGGGAGGCTCCAGATCCTGACCTGGAGGGGCCAAGGGGATGTGGTCCTCGGGGCAGCAAATGGCAAAGCAACAGACTTGGTACCTTGAGCCATGTCCTTTTGGGTAAAGCGTCCCTACTGATCACAACGATGTGTAAGAGTGGGAGAAGGTTTGTAAGGATTGTCAGGCCAACATGGACACTCGGGGATGGGCATTAAAAAGGCAAAGTAAGTAGAAAAAATTGCAAAAATACTCTTGACTGAGCATAAAGTGAAATGGAACTAAGCCTCTCCTCTGATATTCCTAGCACTTTGTGGACAGTGACTTTGCATCCCATCTGACAAAGAATGGACAGTGAGAGTGGGTTGGGAGGAAGAGATGGGGACCCAGATTCCTTTGGAAATTGGAATCTGGGAGGGATCTTAGGGGAGTAACAGGGCAGCTTCAGGAACCCAGGGCTCCCTTTGATTGCATGGGTTCCTGGAGTCTGGGTCACCTCAGCACCCACACTCACCCTGAGGCTGTGCTGCACACTTGAGGATGTATGGGACACCTGTTTCCCCTGTAGGGACAGGGAGTAGAGGACCCCATCTTTCAAGCTCCATTTCACTGTCCTGTGCGGAGCTCTGTAAATACACGTACCAGTCATCAGAAAAGCCTCAGAGCCCTCTTTTGCTGGTTCTCGGTCCCTTTGACACTCCACTCCAGACACACACACACACACCCCATGATCCGCTTAGACCCTGGAGGAAAAGGCATGACAGCTTGAGGCCCTAAGATTCCCATTGGCACGGATAAGATATTCCTCTGGAAGCCCATCTCCATTTGCCTTCCATTCCTGGGGTGTGACCATGACAGAACTGCTAGGTTATCCACCACCCAGCAGCCTCTTCCTGCCCCAGGGGTTATGTTGTGAAGGCACACCCCTATTCTGTAAAACTACTGTTTGGAATTCTCTGCTATTCTTTAGACGGCCTCTTATTCAAAAAATAAGTTTGCTTTCTAGCCCGCTTTAGCCTGCTTGAATAATGGGGGAGATAAACTTAGCTGTCTGACCTTGTAGGCCAGAGACTAGATACACCCAATGCCATGCCAGGTGCATTTTTAATTGGATAGAACTGTGTAGTTTTCAAGGCCTCCGCCAGCAAGCAGACAAAGGGCTGGCTCTTCCATCAAAAGGGAAGTTCTGCTTGTAGCGGGGCTTAGAATTTGGATTCATTTCCCTAAGCCCACCGTGGTGAATAAAGTGTAACTCCAAACTCTCAGAGCGTCGTTTGGTTCTTCTCCGGTTTTTCTGTAACAATGTGGGCTGCAAAGGGATGGTGCACAGAGGTGGCCTAGCCAGGATGGGTCTGGCCAAGGCCGCCTGTGTTACCTTAGGCCATATTCTGGAAAATGGCCAGAGAGAACAGGGACGAGGGTTGAATGAAGGTCTCCTCCGTCTGGAAAAGCTCTCACTGCAGGGTCTCCGGAAGCAAGAGCACCAGTCACTGGGAACACAGCAAGAGAACATCTTGAACTGGCACACGCCTCTTGGCAAGTGAGCTGGCACTTGTGTTGTTGCTAGAATGTGGGAGCCTGTTTACAAGGGCCCCCAGTTCTATTGGGAAGTGACCTCAATTCCAGGGATTGTCTTCCCTGAGTACCCTCACCTACTAACAGCTCTGCGAATAGTCCTGTGGGCTGCTGTCTGCAGATCCCTATTCTCTGGGATACACCATATCTGTACACAGTTGCCCCCAACACTCCCCTCTCCCCAGCACCCTAGAAGGCCTAATCTCAGCCAAGGTCCCAGAGTTGGGGAGACAGACCTGGGTTCAGACTCAACCCCTCATTCTTACCTCTTTTTAATCCTGCATAAGTCATTGTACCTGTCAGGGCCTGTCTCTCTTCTGCCTGCACAGTGGGTTATTTCAACAAGTGCTTCTTAGGGCTGTTCAGGCTCATTGTTGGGTAGGAGCTACAAAGTAGGAGGAGGACTGTCACATCTAGGTAGTGCCTCCAACCTCTCTTTCCTTCCAGTTGTCACCTTCTCTGTGTCTGCCTTGCTTCTCCTCCCACCCAAGGTCATTACATCTAGACCAGTGGATTGTATCTTCCAGGTCTGCCATAGCACACCTCAGTTCTGGTCCTCTCCCACTGTCAACAGCAGCTCAGAGGGCAGCAAGGGGGGGCTGGGTTGTGCCATGCAGCTGTGCTCCCCAAGTTGGGTGAATGGGTTTTGATGGACAATTACAGTTCTCTGACACCATGAGGAACTCGTTTAGAATTATGTTGCTGTTCACGTCTTTATGGACTGTTTATCATATGCCAAGCGCTGTGGTAAGAGCTGGATGGAGGTCTGATTGAGCAGAATCTTGGCCTGGGACAAGCTTCTGATCTCAAGGAGATAAGACATAGCATGAAGTTCTGGCACTTTAAGGGGAATGGATATGGTGCGTGTGCTCTGGAGGGATAGTGAATGATTGTACATTTGGAAGCTACCTGGAGCTCATAGCTGTCAAACTGCACTTTGAAGAGACAAACAGATGTGGTTGGCCAAGTGGTAGGCAGCAGGTCCGTTATGTACAATGTATCATAAGAAGTGCTATGCAGCTGTGCAATCTTAGGTTCAAACTTATTAAAGAACAGGGATAATATTCATGTTAAATGAATGGTGAGTGGGAATGTAGGGTGACCCCATATTAGGAATAACTGTGTTTACATGTAGGTGAAAGTATACAAGTAGCTTGAGGGGGAATGATCCAAACATCTGAAATGTTTCTTGTTTAATCAGAAGGCTTCCATCAATATGCTTTGATTTCATGTACTATTTTCTCAACCAATATATGGCAGGGTGATGTGCACCCATTATCCCCCCACTTCCCTGACCCTGCCCTCAAGTCCAGTGGCTGGGACCTTGCCTGCTTTTTCTGTCCTGGAACCCAGGGCCTGAATCAGGAGCTCAATACAGACTCCTTGAAATACCAGCCTCGGGACAAAGCCTGTGTTTTCCTAGCGTGAAATGACGGGACAATGACTTCTACTAGAAGGTACCCCAAAAGATTGACTCTTACATTTTTATTGTAGTCTGGAGGCAAGCCCATGCAAAGGCTCAGTTTGGTGTCTGCTTCCAATGCTGACAGAACCAGGAGACCCACAACACATGAGCCATGTCTCACTCGGCCACTAGAGGGCAGTCTTTGCAGCTCATGACAATAAGCTTGACCCACTTCCAAATTTGACAAGTTCACTTTCTTCAGAGGGTGCTTCATGAACTTGGAGGATCTCTCTGAGGAATATTCACTTGATTATGTTCTTCAATTTAATTTGAAAACTAATGTCAATACCCTCCAAGTTACAAAAATAAGATGATCCTCACCTGGCAGCTGTCACTTGTGGCACAGACATTTAAAATCACGTATTACACCTTGTGTGTGCACCTCCATCCCTACCTTTCTCCCTCCCTCCATGTATAAAGTTCTGTGCAAAGTGTCTCTGACCTTACATGTGATGTATTAGAGATATCTGTCTATCAAGTAGCCCCATCTTGGTGATATGGATTTTTGGGCAGCAAGTGGTCTACACATAAGACTGCAGAACAGTCTCTGGAACCTGGGAGGCTGGAGGAGGTTGACTGGCAGGACATCTCAGGAGAACCAGGCTGGCCGCTTGCACATCTCTGGTCAGAGGAGTGTGATGTGGGAGGTGTGGCCCCCTATAACTGTGTCTCCTGAGATAGGAGCCCTGAGGGCCATATTTTCACTGGTGCAACCCCCAAGGCCTTCAGGTGCACAGTAGGTATCTTATTATTTATAGAAAGAAAAGGATGTGCTATTCAAGGGGCTTTACCTCCAGGCTCAGCAACTGCCCCGTCATCTGAAGTCTGTGACAGTCACCATCGTCCTGCCCACTCACACTCAGCTCAGCGCCTACAGAGAAAGGAGGCTGCTCTGACTTGGCCACTGTTTACTGTTTACTGTTTACAATGCAGCAGGTGGTTGCACATCTGGAAGTTCAGTGACAGCTGTGCCTGGAGCCTGCTCTGGCACTGGAGAAGGCACCAGAGTTGGTGTTTCCTCTTTAGGTCTTCCTTGATCTTACTCTGGAACTGCTTCTGTAGATCCAAGAAGAGAACATATTACCACCATGACTGACTGACTTGTGTATCTTCCAAAGACTTGTGTACCCCACTCCCTCGGTATCAGAACCTGAAAGTCTTTTTACTGTCATCTTCCTTGTTTTCCCCTTTCATGACCCAGTTTACATGGGCCTGTGCACTCTGTCACCTTAGCCTTAGATTTGAAGCTGTTCTGAGAAAATGACTTGTCCCGCATCTTCAAGGAAAGGGGAAAGAATGAAGACATGTTCAGTGTTCTGAGTTTCTGTCCTTGGTGGGGGAACAGCCATGAACTACCACAATCAGAGCAACAGAAGCACCCTTTTGGGAGAAGGCAATGAGCCCTGCCCAACCCGAAGCCTCCAAGACCCCAGAGAATTGATAAAGTGACTCCTCTCCCTAGATATGGCCCATTTCTGCCTTTCTTGACTACATATGCTGTCAAAACCACCACTTCTTGGTGAATCTTATTGTGGAATTTGCAGGGGGGGGGGATTGACCCAGGACGGTGCCGTGAGGGCACCCTCCCTCTGGCCTCCAACGTAAGTCACCACCTCTCTCAGCAGGGCCTTTTCTCACAGCTGCCCCTGCTCCCTAGTGCAGACAACATGCCACGTCCCAGGGGTGAGCAGCACAAAGCATTCTGCTGGCCCCAGCCATGCTTTTCCTCCTCAAGTCTGGATCCGCATCTCAGCATCAGGAAACTGCAGTGAGTGAGCAGGAAAGCAAGTACCAACACAGTGCCTCAGGCCTACCAGCTTCTGCCCCAGCATGACCCTGAGAACATCGGGGAAAGGGCGTCAGGAAACAGGGGTTCCGTGGAGGGCACTGGAGACACGTGGGCACTTGTCACTGGGAATGAGACACTGTTATGCCCAGAGGACTGGATCTCTTGTCCTGTGTACTGGGCTCCTGAGGTGTGTCCTCTCACTGTGCATCTGTGTTTGTGTTTAAGCCTGTGTGGGTGTCCTGTGGAGGGAAGAGAGTCACCCTGTTGGCGGAGCTGAACCTCACAATGGTTTGTTAAAAGCCAGGGGTTGGGGTCAGGGGAAACCACTTGGTGATGGGTGCCCCAGGTACGAGGAGTAAAGCTAGCCCTGCATTCCAGACAACCTCTGGGTTCCCAGTGAGCAGAGAGGGATGAAGAGGAGCAGGGAGGAGAGGGCACTGAGGGAGGCGTGGAGAGCTCATGCTGAGCATCTTGAATGACCGGTCCCTTTATCTGTCATCTGAAGCCATGTCATTACTCTTGGGCCTTTCAAGATCCAAAAGGGTACTAACAGCTGAGGATTTCAGAAACAAGCAGGACACAGGGGCTATCTGAGCAGGAACTGGATCTTCCCACAGATGTGGGTGTCTCCATGGTGCCAGGAGGCCAGTCAGCACTCAGCTGTATACACAGGGCCACCACCAGGCATGCTTCTCTTGCTCCAGAAGACCCCCTCCTGGAGATCCCATCATCTGGGTGGGTCACTCCCTACCTCCTGCTCACAGTCTCCTACTAACCCTTCAATCAGGCCACATATTTAGGGGCAGATTAGGCAACTGTCTCCAAAATCTCCTTCTGTCCCACCTGCAGGAACTCGGGATTCATCCATGAGAATGTACCTCCAACTCCTACTCTCACCATTTCATTAGCAACTCACTGCAGAGACCATCACCTATCTCCACTTTACGGACATCCTATCTTGACCATACTCTGCAGCTTGTCATCATTTATGACATGTCTGAGCTTTTCCCCACCTACATCTCACTCTCTCCTCACTATTGTCCATTCCCTTCCCCTTCTCATTCCACCTGCTCTCAAACACAGGAAGATCTGCTTCCCTTCTCTCCTCCTGCACCAGGACTGGGGGTCACTGCTAGGGACCATCATGCCAGGGCTCTCAGAGCTGGTGTCTGATTTCCTCTCTGCTCTGCCATCCATGTTCCTGTCCTGGGAACCAACATCCTGATGATCCCAGTACTTGCAACCCCCACATCCCTTATTGTTTCCTGACTCAGTTCAATATTTATAATTCTTCCCTCTGTCTGAAATGTTTTTCAATGGCTCGCTTGCTTAGTTAATATCATGTATCTCCACAGACTAGAAATGTCAACTGCTCATTAGTAATTCTCTTTGGAAGTGGACACACAATACTTCCCCACAAAGAAATGTCCCCTTGCTGTCTACTTAAGTCCACTTGTACTATGGGAACCACATCAGATCATTGTTCTCATGTTTCTATATTCCATTAGAATGTTGTTGAAAACACTTTAGCATCACTGATCTCTACTACTTAGCAGCTCCAGCACATAGGACTTACTCTGATACCATTTTTTTTGTTAAATATATTTGTTCAAATTCTGGTTCATGACATGTACTGTTAACAGCAATCATAAATGTAAAAGGGCCCATGGCCTCTAAAGTGGACCTACCCTCCCTTTACTTTTCTAGCCTTTGCTTAATTTGAAAATGTTTCCCTCAATTGCCATGGTGCATGAAACTCAGGATAAAGTTGGTAGACAAATCCTGATTCATCTTCTAGTTTGCTTGGAGAATTACATCCTAAAGAGCCTTGTGTATGTTCCCCAGATGGACTGCTGTTCTCAATGCTTATGGTACCAAGCTAACTGTAGGACTCATCACATTATTTTAGAAATTTTTAATACCCGTGTCAACCCAGACAGCTATTGTCCTTAAGGGCATGGGTTGTGTGTCTGGTCCAAAGTTTATTCCCGTTTATCCTGAGATATTATAGCTTTTTCCAGGGCATGGTGCCTAGAAGGGTGTTAGTCGCTTCTCTCCAGGGTTGTTTGGAGGGCTAAAGATGACTGATGTAAAGGGAGTATCCAGGCTACATTCACAACCTTGTTCAGCATTAGGGCATGAGAAGGAATGGCCACTGGGCTCTGGTGAGACAGAAGAGCTTCAGGAAAAAGCTCAGCTGAACCAGAGCTCAGGGGCTGAGAGCGGAGAGAGGCCTGACCCCAGAGGAGATTAGAAGCGGTGCCTGTAGAGGAGATGAGTGTGGACTCTGGGCCCTGGGACATGCCCTGTCAGCTCTTCAGTGCTATGGACATACAGAGGAGATGCTCGCGATGCTGTTCAGTTCGAGTGGAGCAGGGTGGAGTTTCTGTCTCAGGTGCAGGTGGCCATCAGTGTTCAGGAACTGCTTGCTGCTGGTTAAACCCTACAACATTCTGGAAAGTGGAAGCCAAGGGGCTCTGGAGGCCAGGATTTGCCCATGTGCTGGTGGGAGATGAAGTCAAGTCAAATGTGGGTTCCCAGGGACAGCCCTGACATAAAGAGTCCCTGCCCAAATGCTCCTTGGTCAATTTCCCCCAAAGTTCCATTGTCCTGGATCTCAAGAACATCATATCCTTAGATCTGATGGCTCCTAAGAGATCAATTATTCCCAATGTATGACTCATAGTAACATGACTGAGGCCCAGAAGAAACAGACTTGCTCAATGCTCTGAAGGATTATAGAGTTAAGTTTTATAGGATCAAAATTAAATTTATGTTTAAGTGTATTTCATTAAATTTTCTTTAAAATAGACTCTATGCTACTGAATAGTATAAGAAAACCACAGTAAAATTGTAAGGATATATAAAATAAACACAAATATTTTAAAACCACATATAAGGGCCAGGGGGCGGGGGCAGGAGCCCCCTCTGCCTTGGCAGCTGACAAAGGCTCTAGGACCAGAGGTCTCACAGGAGCTGCGGTGAGTTGCTCCAATGCAGCAGGTGGTTGCACATCTGGAAGTTCAGTGACACCTGTGCCTGGAGCCTGCTCTGGCTCTGGAGAAGGCACCAGAGTTGGTGTTTCCTCTTTAGGTGTTCCTTGATCTTACTCTGGAGCTGCTTCTGTAGATCCAAAAAAAGAACATATTACCACCATGACTGACTGATTTGTCTACCTTCCAAAGAATGGATCTCTCATCTGCATCACTGAAGTCTCTGTTCAAGAGCCCACCCCAGGAAGTAATCCACACTGCAGGCCATGGGGCACTGACCTGAGGGACTATTTGCTCCTGCCTATCCCAGCCTCTTGGAGCTCTTCTCTGTGGAATCCAGCCCCATTCCCTCCCCACTCACAGACACCACCATGCACAGCGGTCTTTGAACCCCTCTGTGTTTTCTAGGAGAAGCCCTCAGACCTCTTCCCTCTTGCAGAAATCTCACAAGGCAAGGCATGGGATCCAAGGTTTTTCCAGCTTATCCAAGTCACAGCCTCCATACTTCCCTTAAGGCTTTGATCCAAAGCCCATTCACTTTTTCTGCTGGTCCTGAGATCCACTTTCTGCTTCCAAATATGCCAAGGTGCAGCGATATTTCAAGGAGGAAGGCACATGGCCTGACCTGTGGATGCTACCTGCCTGTGTAACCTATTGTGACTAAAACACTCCTGACTAGAAGGAAGCTCTGGAGGGAAATCCTGGAGTCAGGGCATTTGTTGACTGAATGAGCCCAAACCAGCCCTATCTCAGATAGCTGGGTGACCCTGGGGAACCCCAGGGATTTCTAAACTGGCTTCACCCAGGATAAGGATGCCTAATGGAATCTCCAATCTTTTTCTCAAAATAGAAAATAGTTTAGCCTAAGGCCCCAAGATGAATCCAAATAAGGCAGGAGGTTTTTTAAGAAGAGAAAATGGTCAATTAGAACAACCACAGACCCTCTGAACATCTCTCCAGTGTACAGGCACCCAGAGAGCCATTTCCCAGGGAGATTCCTCCCCCAACCCCTAGTCCCTACAATAACCCTATGAGGCTGGTCCTCGGCTCTCCCCATGTTCAGAGAAACAATCGCACAGAGAGATGTAATGACCTGAAGTCACAGCAAGCAGGTGGCTGAGTGACCACTGTGCTGTGGAGGGGCAGGGCTCACCTGGTACATGGTTGGTCCCACACGTTGGTTAGTAGCAAATTTTTTCTATTAACACAGAAATGTGGGTGGGGTCAAAGGTGTGGAAGCTGCCCAGGAAGCTGGGCACCAAATATTTGATCAGTTTGTCCAGTCACTGTTCCTGGGAGATCTGCATCTTACATGTATTTTTTTCTCCTTGTGAGGGTCAAGTTTATTTGGAAGCCTGAGTGAGTGGTGTTGTGGTCAACATGGAGGCCCAGGGCTGAGCTGACAGGCCTCCATGTTAGGCTGAGGATGCCCCCAATGGGAGGCCAGCCCTTGGTCTTGACCTGCCAGCTCTGAGTCTGGGCACAGGGTGGAGCCAGCTCCCTGGGAAGCAGAGTCCTGGCTTCCAGGAAAGGCAGGTGGAGAAGGTGAGGACAGTTCTCCCTGGGTGGGTCAAGGTCCTGAAAAATAGACTTGTTCAAAGCTCTGATGATTAAAGGGTTAAATTTTATAGAATCTAAATTAAGGTTATGTTTAGGAGTATTTCATTAAATGTTCTCTACAATACACTATATGTTACTGAATATCATTAAGAAGTACAGTAAAAGTACAAGCATATATAACAAATACAAAACATTAAATACTGCATCAAAATGGGGTTGGGGGCGCCCTCTCTGCAATGGCTGCTGACACAGGCTGTGGCCCAGGATCTGGCACCAAGGCCTCAAAGGAACTGGGTTGAGTTGCTCAAATGCTGCAGGTGGTTCTTCTGCCTCTTGAAGTTCAGTGAAAGCTGGGCCTGGATCCGGCTCTGTCTCTGGAGAGGCCACTAGGGTGGCGTTGCCTCTTGAGCATTTTCCTGATGTTGCTCTGGAGCTGGTTCTGTAGATCCAAGAAGAGGAAAGGCCTTTTTTTGCCTTCTAAAGGCTCACTCACCCACACCACCCACGGAGGCCTCCTCCTCCTCTGTTTCCTCCTCAGTGGTGCAGCTGTGAGTGGAGACTCTGGGCCTGGTTTGGCAGGTCAGCGACTGGAAAGTTGAGCTCTAGGGCAGCCAACAGCATCATCAGGCTGGGAAATCCTGGAGGTGCTGGTCCACCCAGATGCCCAGGATGCAGGAGATGGTCCTTGGGATAGAGATAGGTGGGCAGCAGGGTCTGAGGCCTGGCCTTTCCTTTCACATGACCCTCCCACAGCACCACTCAGAGAGCCTGGGGTTCTGTGTCTGCTGCTCCTGCCCATCCAGAAGCCCGACCTTCTCCTTGTCCACCTTCAGTCTGGCAGTCCTTGCAGAGAAATGCCTGGTCACCAGGAGGGGCTGGCAGAATTCTCTCCTAACTGACAGCTCTGGATCAATGAGGAAACCACCAGTCCCCTTCTCCAGGGGAACCTGACATGCTCTCCCAGTGTCCCTGCTCCTCTCACGACACTCCGATTATGACTGAGAGGGCTGTTGCCCACCGTGTTCATGTTATTCATTGGCACAGAGTAGGTGCTTCAGGAATACTGACCAATGACCAAACAAACGAACCCCAGGGCCTTTCTATCACCTCAAACTTTGGCTCCTGCACCTACATGCTACATAATTCAGGAGCTGTCCTGTGTGGTTCTTTGCCTCCCATTGAAACTCAGCTCCCACAGGGTGGGGTGCACCTGCCAAGCTGCCACTGAGGAGGTTCTACCAGATTAGTGATCAAAGTTCCCGGGATAGGGGTGCAGGCAAGTTTGGATTAGTAGGGGAAGGATATGAATTTGCTGAGGGTCTGATTCTCTCACTGAGCTCCCACTGCTCTCCCACACCACCTAAATCCACATGCACAGCTCTCTTGACTCCTTCCCTTTTTGTAGGAGAAGCCTCAGACCTCTGCCCTCTTGCAGATTCCCACCATGTGTGGGATCCAGGGTTTGGCCAGCACCTTGAGTTCACAGGCCCCATACTCCCCTCATGGCTCTGATCCAAAACTGACTCACGTTTTCTGCTGAAACAGAATTCTATCATCTCTTCCCAATACAGGCAGATGCAGCCATAGGTAGAGGAGAAGAGGAGGACATCACATGTGCTGTCCTGTGGACACTACGAGCCTGTGTTGCCTAGTTTGACTGAATCACTCCCGACTAGAAGGAAGCTCTTCAGTTCAGACTTGAGGTCTGCTCTGAGCACTGGATTATGGTCAGTGCCTAGAGACATGTCTGTACCTGTCAGGGTGACTAATATATCTGATGAATGAATAAGCCCAAACCAGCCCCATCTGAGAAAACTGGGTGACCCTTGGGCCCCACTGCTCACGCCAGGCATACCTGGTGCAGATTCACCTGGGAAGTGGACTCCTAATCGTATCTCCAATCTCTTTTTGAAATCTGGAAACAGCTTAGCCCAAGACCCCAAAGAGAATCACAAATTTGGCAGTGGCTTCCTCAAAAGGAAGAGAAAATAACCAATTGGCTCAATCACAGCCCCTCCAGCAGACCTCTGCACTGTCTAGGCACCCAGAGAATACTTACCAGGGAGGACCCCAGTGAGTCCCTACAATAACCCTAGCTCCTGGGTTCACCGAGGGTTCAGAGGAACAAACACTCAGAGAGTTGCAGTGACCTGAAGGCAAACAGCCAACAGGTGGCCTGGTGATCATGTGCTCTCAAAGGGGAGAGGCTCACCTGGTAAATAATTGGTCTCACAGCTGTTGGGTGGTAGCAAAAGTTCTGTAAGTATAGACAGGAATGAAGGTGGGTTCCCTCCCCAGGTATTCAACCACTTTGTCTAGCCAGTATAGCAGGGCCCTGTGCACCACACAGGTCAGGTTTTTTTTGTTGTTGTTTGTTTTTTTCTCCATGTGAGGCTGAAGTTAATTGGAAATCTCAAGAATGTGGTGCTGGGGCCATTTGGCTGGGTGTCAGCTGGATCCAAGGGCTGGCTCACCGGCCTCCCTGTTCTACTCAGAATGCCAACAATCAGAGGCTAGCCCTTGAGCTCTGGCCACCCAGCTCTGAGTCTGAGCACAGGCTGGAGCTTGCTCCCCAGGGAAGCAGAGTCCTGGCTTCCAGGAAGGGCAGGTTCTCAAGGCCATAACCCTTTTCACTTGGAAGGCTGGGGATCCTGAGGCCAAACCATATCTTCCATGATTCTCCAGCTCAACAATACCCTCCTGAACGTCCACGGACCAGAGCATTCTTGTATTGAACAGAGCAGGTAGGAGCTCCCAGTGAGAAACAACCCCCTTAGGTTCCAGGCTCTGAGTGCATTCGAACTCAAAACAGTTTCTCTTTGGGTGTCTCCAGGGTCTGTGTCTGTAGTAAACTGATCTGTTCACGGAAAAGCAGCTGTGTTCTTCTGAGGTTGGCCAAGGCAGGGGGAAGGGCAGGGAGAGAGGCAGGGCTAGAATGTGGAATTGGAATGTCCAAAGATGCAGATGGGGAAGAGCTTGATGTGAGAGGACCACTGGGCTGCCAGCTGGAAGAACGTCATGTCGTTCCACTCCGTGCCATCAGTGACGACTGGCAGCATTTCCTGCTGGTTCTTTGCCTTGCAAACCAGGTGACGGATGCCCTCAATGCACTGGCTTGTGGACTCCACATCCTTGTTCTTGGTTTTCTTGGGCGCCTTCTTTTTCATCTCATTGGTGACCACTGTCATGGACATGGTGGGTGTTGCTGTGTCCTCACCACTGCTGGGAAGCCTGCCGGCCTGGATAGACTGGAAGAACCACTTGAGTGTGCTTTTGGCGGTAGGCAGTTCTTTCTTCTCCACAATTCTCTTCGTGTCTATTGGTTGGGCTGCTGTTCAGTAATCCACCTGCAGCTCGATCATCTCTGCATGGACACTGTGGCTGGGGGAGAAGAGGCCCCCACTCATTGACGAAGGGGAGAGTGTGTTGGATGAGGCCTTCCTGGCAGGAAGCTCACTGGAGCAGTAGGGGTCCACATCATCTGAATCTCTTGACATGGCTGCAGTTGGTTCCACTCTTCCAACCCTCACTGCCCCCAGTAAGGGAATGAGCTTCTGTGAGGACTTCTCGTTGGGGTGCTTCTGCTACTCATTGAGAATGGACTCTGAGATGGGCAGCAGGTAGACACAGTTGTTACCTACTCTGTGATTCTCAACAAAATGTCCTGTGTGTCCTGCAAGGTGTTCTGGGACTCCAGGTTGTTGAACATGTCCCACCAATATAGGTCCTGGAAGAAGTTGTTGTAGCAACATTCCATGGAACCCAGGTAGCTGGCCAGGGGGTGGGAACCCAGCAGGATGACCAGAAAACGCATGTACTCCAGCCATTGGGTGGGTTGGTGAGAAAACTGCTATCAGAGCTTGGGAATTGCAGTTGCAATATCTCTGAATCCAGGAGATGATGATGCTGAAGGCCTCCTGGACATCAACTGTGGAACAAGCGCACACCATGGGCAGCGTGTGCCCCTGCAGGATGTCTGAAAGTAACTGGCCCTGCCAGTCTGAGGTGTTGACCAGGATGATGTTCTTGGGCAGCTTGACCTGGGAAATGAGGGTGTTGTTTGGCTGGTCACTCATGGGCTTCCTGGGGATATGCCGCTGGTTCTGTAGGTCTGGGCCATCATTGTCCAGTCTGTTGAACCACTCATTCAGGGCTGTGTTGCAGCCCCGGTGGCCAGCCTGTTTCCCCTTGGACCTGCTGGAGGGGGTGACTACAGACTTGGTGAAGCGCACTATGGATGGGAGCATCTTGGTGAACCAACCCCAGACAGAGGACTCTGCCTCCAGGCTGTCCTCCAGCTGCTCCCCAGGTGAATTCCTTGGACCATTGAGTCAGAGCCACTATCACTTGACATGCTGTCAAAGTATCGCCTGAGCTTGGGCTTTGGGGTGCTGGTGACACATCGTCTTCCATGTCTAGACTACTCTTGCTGGAGCTCTCCACAGGGTGATACCAAAAGTCCAGGGCCTTCTCTACTTTGGGGACATGCCTCACCAGGGCCTGTTGTGAGGATACGACCTCCTCTGACACTTGGTCCATGAGCATGCATGCCACAGCTCTCCGGTGGTAATTCTGGTGCCTGGTCATGCACCTCCTTCTTACTATCAGATTCCCTTCGTTAAAGTTATTCCCCTGGGATGAACTGTGGGTGGCATTTTAGCTAGCTGCCTGCTGAAAGTAGAAGCTCTCAGACATGTTGGCAGAGTTGTTATGCAAGGTCTGGGCCTTGGTGCTGGCCTGTACGGCACCGACATCATGATCCATGGGCTGACTGGACGGGGTGGCCATCCAGGATCTTGTCCATCTGACGGGTGGGTATGCTGTAGTCCACAAATTTGGAGTCACTGTGGCTTGGCTGCTTGCCTCCTTGGGCCCACGCATTCTCAGGCAGATGGGCCAGACTCAGTGGCTCCTTTCAGATGCTGGCACCGTGGAGGCCCCACATCTCCATCTGCAAGCTGTAGTCTGACAGGCCTTCCATGTATATCCTGAACTTGGGATTGGGGCTGCTGAGGACACTGTGATTGTCCGTCATGTCTGGGCTGCTAGATAGGCTTTCGAAGTATTGCCTGAGCTGAGGCGTTGGGGTGCTGAGGACACTGTCATTGTCCTCGATTTCTGGATCACTGTCACTGGCATTCTCCAGAATGTCATACAGGAGGTCCAGGTCCTCCTCCACCTCCTGGAATGTTCCACATAGTCCTTCCTGCCCAATGTCCAGGATCTCCTCTGACACTTTGACTGTGTGCAGCCATAACAAGACTTTCTGGTGATAGTTCTGTTGCCGAGTCATGGACCTCCTTCTGACTATCGGATTCCCCTTATCGAAGTCATCCTCCTCCTGGTCCTGCCTGTGGCTGGCATTGCAGCTGGCACTTAGCTTTGAGAGGAAGTTCTCAGACTTGACCTTAGAGTCGTTCTCTGAGCACTCAGCCTTGAGATTGGCTTGTCTGGCACTGTCCTCATGGTTGATGGACAGCATGGACAGGGAGGAGTTATGGATCTTGTCCACTTTGCTGGTGGGTGTGCTGTAGCCCACAAATTCATTGTCACTGTCACTTAGCTGTTTTCGTCCCAGGGCCCGCTCATTTTCTGTCATGTGGGCAAGATTCAGAGGCTCCATTTTGGTCCTGGCAATGTGGCTTCCTCGCATTTCCATCTGCTAGCTGGAGCCTGACAGGCCTTTGAAGTATGGCCTGAGCTTGGGCCTGGGGTTGCTAAAGATGATCTCATCAACCTCCATGTAGAGGTCACTTTTCCTCCGGTTACCCGTCATGTCAGCCTGAAGGTCCCTCTCTGACACTTTGGACCTGTGAAACAGCACCAGGACTTTCTCCTTCAAGATTCCTTGTATTGATCACTGCAGCTTCTTCGGCTTCCTCTTCTTGAAGTCATCCTTGTGAAGGTCCTGTCTGTGCTTTCCACTGTGGCTGGCCTACAACTCAGAAATGGAGCTCTTATGCTGCCCTCAGTGTTGTTACCTGTGGACTTGGCCTTGGGGCTGGTCTGCTTGGCACTGTCCTCCTCATTGATGGGCTGACTGCACAGTGAGGAGATCCAGATCTCGGCCATCTTGGTGGAGGACTCCTTGACTCTGCTGCAGAGGCTCACCATCTGGTCACACTTGGGGTTTTGCTGCATGACGTCAGCCATGGAGATGGCGCCCATGGCCAGTGTCTTGTAGCCCAGAACGGTCCTGTTCTTATAGCGCTTCCTCTGCTCCACCATGATCTGGAGCTTCTTGCCTTCTCCCTTGAGGAAGTGGTTTTACTGCAGGGAGAAGGTCAGCGCCAGGTCGGTCTGCACAGCTCCACTGCGGCCAGCACAATCTCTTGGGACCACAGGATGCCCTTGGAGTCCTGCGTATTGACGGAAATCACCACGGAGATGAGGTTCTTGGCCAGCTTCTTGGAGATCACTAGCTACTTTAAAGTGAGACTGCACCACCTGGGCACGCAGCTGGGGCTGGAGCAGTCCACCTCCCAGGTAGCTAACAGGTTCCTAGGTACCTGGGCTTTGAGCACTGTGGATGTGCTGGCCTGGCCCACACTTCCTGAGGAAGCTGCAGCTGCTGGCACCCTACTGGTCCTTTTCCTACTCAGCTTTGATGGTTTGTCCTCTTATGGTGGAACAGAGGAGGGACATGATTGGTGGCAAGAGGTGGGGCATAAGTGATCAAAGGAGAGTGTGGTCACACAAAGAGTGGGCACTCACTAACCTGTGATTAGGTCAGAGAATGCCTGGGTGGTGGTCTTTTAAGCTCACGGACCTAAAGTATTCACAAAGGATGTCCTGAAGTTAAAACATTTCTAATCAAAAGCAGTTTTTGGTGTTTCGCTACATCTAGGCTGGCATCTTCTCTAAAAAATGGTTAATCTTTAACTTAACTGAGCCTGTCTATTGTCTTTTGGAATCCACAAAAACATAGCTTTGGAATGTCAAAGGAATTTTCTTTGTTTTGGACACACCGTGCTGTGTGGGACCACAAATCCCCTCACTGTTATTAAGTTCATTGTTGGCTGTTCTATCCTATATCCACCAGTGTGAAGAAGTATGTGTGTATCTATCACCAATGGATTTGATACAACAAACATACATCTCCACTTTTGATGGTAATATCTAAAATAAGGTGAACACGGCCATTCTCCAGAGCATTATTTCAATGCATTCAGATTTTGCTTCATGGCAATTGACAGGTGGGCTCAGATAAAATCTCAACAATTGTTCACAGTTTTGAATGCTTCTTACATTGACATGTACTTGGCACAATACAGCAGGATCCCGGGAAAGCTCACCCAGCACCACTGTGCAGACCTACACCTGGTGCCAGGATGCAGCAAAGGGCCCATCGACCTCCCAGCTCCCTACCCGTTCCGTGAACTTGTGTGAGTTGTCTCTTGGACCCAGGACCTTCCCTTGCTTGTGCTGCGGACTTTATTTGAGCCGTATTGTTAATACTGTTGGGGGAACTAAGGTTGACGGTTGACAGATCCCAGGCTAAGGAGAGACAGGAGGGAAAATGGGCCTGGACTTGACCTCTGGCTTTTCCATTGGAATTGCCATTTGAGAGTCTGGGGCAAACACCTGGGCTGTACAAATGACAGCTGGTCTTTTTCATCTCAGAAGATGAAGGGGATTTTGATTGTGAAAATTTTTCACTTAATATTGTAATTCAATATCAAATTACATGCTCTTTCCTGCAGGAATCTCAGGTGTTCTTAGACAAGTAAGAATGTGTGCGGCTGTGTCAGAGGTCAGTCCTCACGACATGCAGGAGCCCCATAAATTCTCACACAACTGTAATTAAACTAACTGGCTCTTTAAGGGGAGCACTAATCAGGTTTGGTCCACCTGCCCTTGTGGCCCTTCTGGTTGTTGTAGACAAAAGGGAGAGAAACCGAGGCACATAAGAGGGTTGAATGAGACTCTAGGAAAGTGAGCATCATGCTCCTCAACCCTTAAAGCAACAAACCTCAATCCACTACATCACACCTCTAGAAAATTTGCTGAGAGACTGCAGATACCACAGAACAATAAAAACAAGAGCCACAAACACACCTATCATTAACATTGGAATTTGTGCCTCCACGGCTGGGAACTCCCAGACTCCAGCCCTCTACTATTCCTGATAGGACACCTTGACTTGCAAGTGCTTTACAGAAATGAGAAGATTTAACTAGAAAATATCAACTGAAAAATGGCCAATATTCAGTTGTCTTTGGGTGCCTTAATTAATTGTTCTCAGGCAAGAAATACAAACATCACCACTAGAAAAATGCCGCCTGAAAATTAAACTGATTGAATGAATAGGAAGTTCATCTTGATTTGGAAATTAGAAACTTCTAAGGAGGAGCACAGATATATTCTCTTTAAAAACGAAATTAATAAGAAATTTCAGAGATTATCTCTGAACTCTCCTGAAGCTAATCAATTCTAACACCCATTCTCCCCCTTCTATAGCACTTCCACTATATGTGTAGCTCTGTTGTAAAAAAGAAGGGATTCTTACCATTTGCCACAGCATGGATGGAACTGGAGAGCATTATGCCAAGTGAAATAAGCCAGTCAGAGAAGGATAAATACCACATGATGTCACTCATTTGTGGAAAATAATGAACAACATAAACTGATGAACAATGTCAGATCCAGAGACGGAGAGTCATCAATTGTACTGTCGGGCCTTGGAAGGAAGGTAGGGGAGGTTGGGGGTAAGGGGGAGAGATCAACCAAAGGACTTATATGCCAGCATATAGGCCTAATCAATTGACACGGACCACAGGGGGTTGGGGGGAGGGCATGAGCGGGGGGGTAGGGGGTAACATGGGGATGACACATATGTAATATCTTAATCAATAAATATATATACATATATATATATATATATATGAATAAAGTAGCTATCCTATCTAATAAAAGAGAAGCATGGTAATTAGCATACAACCGCTACCCTTTCCATTGGCTAATCAGGGCGATATGCAAATTAACTGCCAGCCAAGATGGCGGCCAGCAGCTAGGCAGCTTGAAACTAACATGAGGCTTGCTTGCTTCAGTGACGGAGGACACCAATGTTCCCCGCCTGCCGCTGCCGGCCTATGAGCCGGCAGTTTGAAACATTGTAACAAATATAGAAGCTAAACAAAACCCCAGAAACCTGCTTTTAGTGAGCCGGGATCTCAGAGCTGGAGTTATACATTGTTTCGATTATAGAACCCAAACAAACCAGATACCTGCTTTCAGCAGCAGAGGCCTCAGAGCTGAAGCCAGAGCTAAAGCTGGCCCAGAATAAAAATAAAAGAAAAAAAGGAGCAGTTGGGAGCTTCACCCTTCAACCCCTCACCCAGACTGGCCAGGCACCCCAGTGGGGACCCCCACCCTGAAGGGTGTGTGACCAGCTTCAAACAGCCATCATCCCCTCACCCAGGCTGGCCAGGCACCCCAGTGGGGACCCCCACCCTGATCCAGGACACCCTTCAAGGAAAACCAGCCAACCCCACCCATGCACGAGGCCTCTATCCTATATAGTAAAAGGGTACTATGCCTCCCAGCACCAGGATCAGCGGTGCCGAGAGGCCTCCCGGCAACAGTATCAGCATGTCAGGGGGCAACACCCAAACCCCCTGATCACCCTGCGGCTCTGTGTGTGACAGGGGGTGGGGCCACAGCCTCCCTATCCACCCTGCTCTGTTCGTGACAGGGGAAGGTGTCCCAAACTCCTGATCAGCCCTGCTCTGTGCATGATACGGGGGAGCTCCCCAACCCCCTGATCGGCCCTGCTCTGTGTGTGACAGGGTGCAGGCCCAACCCACACCCCGCCCCCCCCCTCCCGCCCCATGGGCCCTGCTCTGTGTGTGACAGGGGAGCCATAACCTCCTCATCAGCCCTGCCCTGAGTGTGACAGCGGCGGTGCCCCAACCCCCTGATCCACCCTGCTCAGTGTGTGACAGAGGGCAGTGCCTCAACTCCCCTATCGGCCCAACTCTGTGAGAGGGGAGAGCTCCTCAACCCCCTGATCAGCCCCGCTCTGTGCATGACAGGGGGCAGCTGCCCAACCCCCTAATGGGCCCTGCTCTGTGCCTGACAGTGTATGGAGCCCCAACCCCCCTGATGGGGCCTGCTCTGTGCGTGATAGGGGGCAGCGCCCCAACCAACTGATCGGCCCTGCTCTGTGTGTGACAGGGGGTGGCGCCGCAACCTCCCTATTGACCCTGCCTTGAGTGTGAAAGGGGGCGGCGCCCCAACCCGCTGATTGGCCCTACTCTGTGGGTGATAGAGGGCGGCGCCCCAACCCCCCCCATCCGCCCTGCTCTGTGTGTGACAGGGGGGAGCTCCTCAACCCCCTGATTGGCCCTGCTCTGTGCGTGACAAGGGGGAGCTCCCCAACCCCCTGATCGACCCTGCTCTGTGCGTGACAGGGTATGGAGCCCTAACCCCCCTGATGGGCCCTGCTCTGAGCGTGATAGGGGGTGGGACTGCAACCTCCCTATAGACCCTGTCTTGAGTGTGACAGGGGGCGGTGCCCCAACTCCCCAATCGGCCCTGCTCTGAGCCCGACCAGCGGCTGCACCTAGGGATTGGGCCTGCCCTCTGCCACCCTGGAGCAGGCCTAAGCCAGCAGGGCGTTATCTCCTGAGGGGTCCCAGACTGCAAGAGGGCACAGGCCAGGCTGAGGGACCCCCCCGTCCCCCCGAGTGTACAAATTTTTGTGCACTGGGCCTCTAGTTATTAATAACAAAGAAAGAAAGAAAGAAAGAAAGAAAGAAAGAAAGAAAGAAAGAAAGAAAGAAAGAAAGAACTGGTGAGCCGATAAAATTGTCAAATTACAATATCAAACACCTGAAACACTATAACTATATAAGATTGTATATCAACTATTCTTAAAAATAAATTTAAAATAAAAATAATTAAATTTCTCAGATGTTGTAGGCTTTTTAGAAAATTAAACCTAAGAATGAATATTCTAAAATTTAAAAAGTTGTCTTTATAAAAGTTAATGAAATTGACAGGCATTGAAAAAGCATCTGATCCAAAATGCAACAGCCATATCTGATTATTAAAATATTGTTGTAAAATACAAATAGATAGTTGCTAAATATCTTTCACTTAAAATCTTTCACTTAAAATCCTCTAAAACTCCTTATTGCACCTGGAATAAATCTTACAACCTGAGGTGGGAATGCAGACTGGTGCAGCCACTATGGAAGACAGTATGGAGTTTCCTCAAAAAACTGAAAATGGAACTCCCATTTGATCCTGTGATCCCACTTCTAGGAATATATCCCAAGAAACCAGAAACACCAATAAGAAAGGATATATGCACCCCTATGTTCATAGGAGCACAATTCACCATAGCTAAGATCTGGAAACAGCCTAAGTGCCCATCAGTAGATGATTGGATTAGAAAACTGTGGTACATCTACAGGATGGAATACTATGCTGCTCTAAAAAGGAAGGAACGCTTACCATTTGCAACGGCATGGATGGAACTAGAGAGAATAATGCTAAGTGAAATAAGCCAGTCAATGAAGGAAAAATACCACATGATCTCACTCATTCATGGATAATAGAGACCATTATAAACTTTTGAACAATAATAGATACAGAGGCAGAGCTGCCTCAAACAGATTGTCAAACTGCAGCTGGAAGGCCGGGGAGGGTTGTGGGGCAGGAGGTAGGGGGGTAAGAGATCAATCAAAGGACTTGTATGCATGCATATAAGCATAACCAATGGACAAAAGACACTGGGGGATAGGGAGGCTAGGGGACTGTCTAGGGCGGGTGGGGGGGCGGGGGGAATGGACACATATGTAATACCCTTTGTAATACTTTAAGCAATAAAATAAAAAAAATAAATCTTACAACCTGAACAAGACTGCAGGCTCTGGACCCCTTGAGCTGCACAACTTCTGTCTCACACTCGTCTTTACTCCAGCCACCCTGGCCTGTATTTCATTCCTAAAACCCAGGGAGCTCTTTCCCACCTCAGGGCCTTTGCACACACATCTGTGTCTGCAAGGTTCTTTGTTCAGGACTTCATAGGACTGACCTTTTTCCTCCTTTACATCTCATCTCCCCCCAAAAAACATCAACATGTGGAAAGTGTTATCTATCTCTACATCATGGAATTGAATAGAGTCTATTTATATTCTCTCATTTTTGGTTTTTAAATTTTTCATTCCACCTGCACTAGACTTTCAAGAGAAAAAAAGGCGCAGTAAAATGTATTCATCTTAAACTCATTTTAAATGTTTTTGGTGAGATCTGAAATACTGATCTAATATGTTCCCCTAAATCAGTGGTTCTCAAACTTGGCTGCACATTAGAATCACTTGGGAGTCTTTTTAAAATCCTGATTTCTGGGCCTCATCCTCCGGAAATTCTGTTTCTTTGTTACTAATGTTGTGACCCCAACCCATAACAAAGAAACAGAATTTCCGAGGATGAGGCCCAGAAATCAGGATTTTAAAAAGATTCCCAGCTGATTCTAATGTGCAGCCAAGGTTGAGAACCACGGCAATAAACAGCTGCCCCAGTGCTATTTGTTGCCAAAGGGCCCCATAATGATCCACTCAGTCCCACGTGTGCTGGGCCCTGTTCCTGATGTCGCTGCCCAGCTCCCACGACCTGCTCACTCCAGCACCAGGGCCGCACTGCTTGAGAGTCCTTTCTACTTGACAGAGCAAGTCCCCTTCCTATATTCTTTTCAACTGTTTCCTGATTTGTTTGCATATTTATTTTTAGATAAAATTTAGAATAGTTTTTGTTTCCCCAAAATCCTGTTACGATTTTTACTTCAAAGAAGTAAATTGTAGATTAATTCATGAGACTATGTGCCCTTGCAGTATTTTAACTTTCTATCTAGAACTTAGTAAGTCCATCCACTTAGGATTAAATGGAGAAATAGAGCATTGGAATACCCTGGGCAATTCCTGTTAACATCTTAATGCTTTAGATTGTTTTGTTGACGTTACACTTTACATTTCCAACTGATGATTGTTTACATACATATGTATTAATAAAGTAATGGACCATATATATTGAGTGTCCACCATGTGCCTATTCTTTATGTTAAGCACATTTTACTTAATTTTATCCTTGCAACTCATTTTCCACATGAAAGGAACAAGCCTTAAAGAACTCAGCTAACATGCCTGAGGTTTTAATGCAAGTGGCAGTGCCATTCTTCTCACTAAATTGTTGTTGTTGTTGTTGTTAATCCTCACCCAAGGATAAGTTTCCATTGATTTTTAGAGAGACTGGAAGGGAGGGGGACAGACAGAGAGAGATACATTGATGTGAGAGAGAAATCGACTGGTTGACTACTGCTCTTCCCAGACTAGGGACAAGGATCTAGCCTGCAACCAAGGTATGTGCCCTTACTGGAATCAAACCCAAGACCCTTCAGACTGCTGGCTCCCCGCTACTACTGGCTGACTGCTCTGTCTCTTTCACGCTCTGACTGCTCTAATTTAATTGAGAACATCCAGAATTTTTTTCTGGTCACTAGTATAAAGAATCTTATGTCCGCATACAACCACTGAAAAAGCATCTGATCCAAAAGGCAACAGGCCAGCTAGATGTGCTGATACCTCCACTCCAGGGCCCTGAACCACACTCCCCAGAACTACCTGGATGTGGAAACAGGCAACTGTAAGAAAAGGGGGAAGTCGACGTCATGTCCACCACAGGCCATTGCCAAATAAAACGTCAACTTCTGGTTTCCACTCTGACATATAGGAAGTTGGAAGTCCTTACTTTCATCCTTACTATAAAAAAATTAAGAACAGGTGAACAATCTGAAAAAAGGAACCCTTTTGAAATCCATCAGTTCATTGAAGTCACATGACTATGAAACTAACTTTTGCTGCTGCAAACCATTGAGGTTTAGGGCTGTGTTAGCAAAATACAACCTGGCCTATCTTCCAGATAAGACAGAAAACATCTTTTCCCCTCAAAGTGAGAAACAAACTCAAAAGCATAAGAGAAGACAGATTTGACCACATCAAAATGTAAGGCATTTCCTTGGCAAAACACACAGCAAGTGGAGACAATGGCAAGCTAGAGAAACCATTTGCAAGTGACATGGCAAAAAGCTGATATCCATAGCAATTCAGATTTCCTAACAATCCAATGGGAAAGAGGGCAAAAGCCCTCCAACTGAAATTCCAAAACAAGAAACAGGCCAAATAGTATGTGAAAAGGTATCCAATTGCAGTATAAACCAGAATGAAAAATTCAAATGAAAATATTGCTCTCTCACACCCTGGACAGGGTGCCTCATCAGTTGGTTGGACAGTCATTTCATACACCAGAAGGTGGCAGGTTTGATTCCTGGTCAGGGCACATACCTAGGTTGTGGATTCTGAAAATGTTCCAGAACTAGAGTGTGTTTGTGATGTGATGTGACAGTTGTGAAAAATTGTGAATGTACTTGAATTTGGAATTTACACTTTGAGGGATCATAGAGTTAAAATTTATATAATTTAAATTTATTTTTAAAAAATTTTATTTTAAATAAGTATTCTTTTACTCAATCATATAAGAAAAATACACTAAAATTCGAAGTATGTGTAAGATAAACAATTTTTTTTTATATTGCTGTTATCAGGGAGGGGAAGCCCTCCTGCCATAGCAGCTGACACATGCTGTGGCCCAGGACCTGGGACCACAAGCCTCAAAGGAGATGAGGCCAGTGGCCTGTATCCTCCAGATGATGGTGCTGAGGGCTGCCTGGACCTCAGGCTTGGAGCAGGTGCACACCTCGCCAGCATGTGTTGCTGCAGGACTCAGCCAGGAACTGCCCCTGCCAGTCAGAGGCATTGAGGAGAGGATGTTCCCGGCAGCTGGCTGTCAGAGATGAGGGTGCAGTTTAGGTGATGATACACTGTCATCCTGGGGATCTGCAGCTGGCTCGGTCGGTGAGGACAGTGCTAGTCCAGGCTGTTGACCTGCTTGTTGTGTGGCTGTGCCACTTGTCGCTCCTTCTGGGATGTGCTCCAGCCCCAACAGCCCACCTGCTGCCCAGAGGATCTGGGGGAGGGGATGAGGAGAGACTCGGTTTGCTGATGTGCCCGCTGCTTTCTAGCATCTCATCCTGTCACGTTGGTTGGATTTGGCCTCTCCTTCTGGCTCCGGCACTGTGGATGGTCTAGATCTCCCTCTGAGAGCCGGGGTAACATAGGTCTTCCTAGAATGGCCTGAGCCAGGGATTTGGGGTGCTGAGGACACTCTCATGAGCTACTGTCGCTAAAGTTCTCAATCGAATCATACAGCGCATTGAGGTCCTCCTTGATGACATTCTCCCAAGACTCCTGCTCCAGGCTCAGTTCTTCCTCCCACAGTTTTGCCCCACTCAGCCACGCCCCAACCTTCTCAATGGCATATTGTTCCCTTGTCATGGGTGGCACACTTCCTACTCCTTGGAGCTGCTTTTTGGACTCCCCAAAGTCAAAATCCTCCTCCTCTTGGTCCTGCCAGAGCCTGGGACCATGGCTAGCCTGATGGTCAGAGTAACTAAAGCTGGACTTGGCTTTGGGGCCAGCCCGCCGGGTGCTGTCCTCCACTTCCATGGGCTGGCTGGACAAGGAGGAGATGCTGACCTCAGCCACATGGGCAGATGTCTCCGTGATGGTGCTATGGAGGCTCAGCATCTGGCCGCCCTGGAGGGGTTGCAGCATCAGCTCAGCCATGTTGATGGTGCCCATGGCGAGCGTCTTATACCCCACGAGGGCCTGGGTGCTGAGGCGCTGCTTCTGCTGCAGCAGGATCTGCAAGGTGTTGCCTTTCCTCTTCAGGGAGTGAGGGTACTGCAGGGAGAAGGTCAGTGCCAGGTTGGTATGCACTTGACCACTGGGGGGCAGCAGGATCTCATTCGACCTCAAGATGGTCTGGCAGCCCTGGATCTTCACACTGATGACCACACCCCTGACCTCCTTCTCCAGCTCCTTGTAGATCAGCAGCTTGTTTAAGGTGGGGCTGCACTGCCGAGGCACACAGATGGGGCTGGAGCAGTCCACCTCCCAGGTAGCAAAGATGTTCATCGGCACCTGAGTGTTGAGTGCAGCGGGCATGCTGTCCAGGCCTGCAGCCGCAGGCCCCATAGAGGCCTTATTTCCACCCTGTGTTGGGACAGAAGGGGCACATAGCATCAGGGTCAGCTCATAAACTGCCTGGTGGGTTGGAGGCTACAGCTCAGACTGAACCGCAAGCAGTCAGGGATCGGTAGCTGGAGGTGGGGCCAGAGTGATCACAGAGACCACAGGCTAACCTGGCGGCCTTGCAAACTCAGAGACCTAAAGTAACCACAAAGGATGATCCGAAATTAAAGTGTTTTTTAAACTACTTGTAAAAGCAGTGTATGGTGGGTAGTCATGTCCCAGGCTGTCATCTTCCCTGACAAAGGTCAATCTTTACCTTAACTGAGCTTGTCTATTGTCTTTTTGAATCTACAGCAACATATTTTTGTAATGTCAAAGTAATTTTCCTTCTTTCAGAACACTCAAAGCACAGGCATCATTCTGCAAAGACCACAAATCCGCTCATTGTCATTGAGTTCATTGCTGACTGTTAGCTATCCTGCTCACACCTATGTAAAAGAAGTACGTGTCTATCATTTTACCTTTTATCCAACCCCAGAGATTCCCTGCATTGATTTCTCCTGCCTCCCTAATCTATCACCAATGGATTTCATGCAACCCACACAAGTCTCTCTTTTGATTGTAATGTATAAATCAGGGTGCAAAGCGGCCATTCTCTGGAGCATTGCTATCTCATTCGGTTGAGATTTTGCTTCAGCGCAATTGTTTACACTTTGGCTCAGAGAAACTCTGAAAAATTCTTCACAGGTTTTCATGTTTCCTACATGGACAAGAGAAAAGGTTCTTGGCGGAATCGACTTGGAGGTGAGTTATGATGAGACACATTAGTACCTTAGTCATTTTCTTAGCAAAGAATGGACAGCACCTCCTGT
The DNA here is from genome assembly GCF_964212035.1 of Myotis nattereri. NCBI lineage: Eukaryota > Metazoa > Chordata > Mammalia > Chiroptera > Vespertilionidae > Myotis > Myotis nattereri. The sequence continues at coordinate 8,322,884 of NC_138091.1, read as the reverse complement.
TGTGAACAATGTCAACCTGGGATTTCTGACAGAACATCCCATTCTGAGATGGAAACACAGAGGCTTTTCCAGGGGTGGGAGGGTCTGGATATTAGGACAAGGGGGTGTTCAGGGCAGCACCCTCGACATGGCAAAGGAGGCGATCATGTCCACATCCCACAGGAGTGATCAGTTGGATCGCCAGCCCTGATCACAGGTCCCCCTCTCGGTATGTTGTGCAGCCCAGGGAGGCCCCAGCTCCTGACCTGGAGGGAACACAGGGATGTGGTCCTCGGGGCAGCAAAGGGCAAAGCAAGAGACTTGGTACCTTGAGCCCCATGTCCTTTTGGGAAAAGCATCGCCACTAATCACAATGATGTGTAAGAGTGGGAGAAGGTGTGTAAGGATTGTCAGGCCGACATGGACACTTGGAGATGGGTGTTAAAAAGGGAACGTTTGTAGAGAAATTCGAAAATACACTTGACTGAGTATGAGGTGAAATGGTACAAAGTCTCTCTTCTGATATTCCTAAAACTTTGTGGGCAGTGACTTTGCATCTCATCTGAAAGATGACGACAGTGAGTGTGGGTTGGGAGGAGGAGATGGAGACCCAGATTACTTTGGAAATTGGAATCCGGGAGGGATCTTGAGGGAAGAACATGGCAGCTTCTGGAACCCAGGGACCCCTTTGACTGCATGGGGTCCTGGAGTCTGGGTCACCTCAGCACCTGCACTCACCCTGGGGCCATGCTGCTCGCTGGAGCACGTATGGGGCACCTGTGCCTCCTGCAGGGGCATGGAGGTGAGGACCCCGTCTTTCAGCTCCTCGCCGTTCTCCTGCGTGGGGCTCTGTGAAGACGGTTCCCAGTCACCAAGGGAAAAGCCTCAGGGCCCTGGTTTGCTGGTTCTGTGACCCCTGTGTCCCTCCCCTGCCGACACACACACAGTGTGATGAACTCAGACCTCCCCTGCAGAGGAAAATGTCTGACGGCCAGAGGGCTAGGAGTGTCATTGGCACAGATAAGGGGCCCCTCTGGAAGCCCATCTCCACCTGCCTGCCCTGTCCTGGGGTCTGATCACAGCAGGACCTCTAGGTGATTCACTGCCCCAAAAGCTGTTCCTGCCCCAGGCTTCTCCCTTCAGGTCCTTCTTCCCACCACATCAAGGGGAGGGGATGTGGGCTGCACAGGGATGGCGCACAGAGGTGGCCTGGCCTGAATGGGTCTGACCCAGGCCACCTTGTGTTACCTGAGGCCATGTTTTTGGACAAGGCCAGATACGTCTGGAACGAGGGTTGAACCAACGTCGGCACCGTCTCCAAAAGCTCTCACTGCGGGGTCTCCCGAAGCAAGAGCACCAATCACGGGGAAAACAGCAAGAGAACATCTTGCACTGGCAAATGCCTCTTGGCAAGTGAGCTGCCTGTTGGGCTAAAATGTGGCTGCCTGGTTACGGGGGTTCCAAGTTCTATTGGATAGTGACCTCATACCTGGGATTGTCTTCCCTGAGTCCACTCATCTCAGGGCAGCGATGCAAAGAGTCCTGTGGGCTGCTGTCTGCAGACCCCTCTTCTCCATGAAGCCCCTTATCTGTACACAGTGACACCAACACACCCCCAGCTCTCTAGGAGCTCTGGGTGCAGCCAGGGTGCCAGAGTTGAGGAAACCGACCTGAGCTCAGACTCAACCTCTCATTCTTACTCTTCTTGATCCTGGATAAGTCATTGTGCCTGTCAGTGCCCATCTCTCTCCTGCCTGCACAATGGGTTACACAGCAAGTGCTTCTTAGGGCTGTTCAGGCTCCTGTGGGGGAGGAGCTGTAAAGTAGGAGGAGGACTGTCACATGTAGGTAGTGCCTCCAACCTGTTTTTCGTTCCTGTTGTCACCTCCTCTGTGTCTGCTTTTCTTCTAATCCCACCCAAGATCATCACATCTAGACTGTGTGTGTGTGTGTGTGTGTTGTGTGTGTGTGTGTGTTTTCGCGTGCGCATACCAGTGCTCCCTTTCTGGATCCCAGAACAAAACGGCCCCCACGTAGGGAGGAAAAGGCAGGAGCTGCCAAATAGGTCAGGATTTCTAATTTCCAAACCAACTCTGTGGGGGAGGTGGGAGCCTTGGCCTAGAACAGTGATGGCGAACCTTTTGAGCTCGGAGTGTCAGAATTTTGAAAAGCCCTAACTTAACTCTGGTGCCGTGTCACACATAAAAAATTTTTATACTTGCAACTATAGTAAAACAAAGATATTTTTGATATTTATTTGATATATTTAAATGCCATTTAACAAAAAAGTCAACCAAAAAGGAGTTCGTGTGTCACCTCTGACACGTGTGTCATAGGTTCGCCATCACTGGCCTAGAAGGTCTGAACTTTCCTGAACTCTGGACCCTGAATGCCATGTACCCTGGCCAATCTCTGCCTGACGACGGGCTTCCATTTCCCAGTTATCCAATGAGGATGTGATTCAGGACTGCGTAAGCATGAGCTCAACATAAGGGGGCCTGGCTTTCTCCACTGTGGGTGGATTGTGGACAGAGGTACACCTTCGTGATTCCAGATCTGAGCGTCTTTTCAGACAAATACTGTCTAGGCTGCCAAATGCCCACCGTCTCCCCCATGCCATCTCCATGTCTGCACACGATTCTACCAGCACAGCCTTTACCAGAGAGCCTTTACTGAGAAAACCTGGGTGCACCTCGGATCCCAAATTTGAGGACACACAGCTGGGTTTACTTCCGGCTCTGCATTCTGACCGTCTGTGATCCTGGGCAAGGCATGGACCTCTCAGGTCAGCAGTTCTCTCCTCAGGGACTCCCCATGGTCTTCACCTTCCTCCTGTGGTGTGAATGTGTGCCATCCCCTTAAGTGTGGGTGTCAGTAGTGCCTGCAGAGAAGACGCCAAAGGGATCTAACACAACCTCAGTGACTTGGTTCTAAACATCAGTGCCTGGCCCAGCCAGAGAGGCTCAGTTGGTTCAGTGTCATTCTGTGCACCAAAAGGCTGCTGGTGTAATTCCATGACAGGGCACATGCCTAGGCTATAGGTTCAATCCCTGGTTGGGGCGGGTACAGGGGGCAACTAATCGATGCTGCTCTTTTGCATGGATGTTTCTCTACTTGTCTCTTTCCCTTCCTTGCTCTATAAAATCAATTAATTTTTGTTTTCTAAAAAGTTGGTGCCTCACACTTGCTCACACTGAACTGTTTTCTCTCTGTCTGTCTGTCTTTCTGTCTGTCTGTCTCTCTACCTCTCTGTCTCTCAGGCCACACTGAGGAATAAGCCTCTGTGCTGGGAGTTGCTATCTGGAGGGACCCACATGGCCTGGCACTGAATGAGACCAACAGACAGAGAGGAGTCAGGCCTTCCATCCAAACTGAATCCTAAAGACCCCCAGCCGCCGAGTGAGCTCAGACCCTCAGTGACAGATCCTGCCTCAGGTGAGACCACTGTAGTCCCAGCTGAGCCATGCGGGATTCCTTGTCACAGACTTGTGAGCTAATACGTGTCTGTTGGTTAAGTCTGTAGTGTGGGGTAACTCTCAGCAATAGATCACTAGCACAGTCATCCCACACCAGGCCCTGAGCCTGCCCTCCCTCCCTCCCTTATCTCCTCCCAGTTCCCTCCAGCCATGCGTCCATCTTTCTAACCTCCTCTCTATCCAGACACTTTCTGCCTCTAAGTGTCTGCACAGCTAGCTGTGCCTTCCGCCAGGCTAACTACACCTGAGTGTGTGCAGGGCTGGATCCTTCTGGTCCTGCTGATGTGAAAATAAATGCCACCTCAGTGCAGGCTTTCAGCCCCTCACCCAGAAGCCTCCAGACCTCCTCTCAGCACCTGCTTCCTTTCTACACAGCCACTGCTCTTCCCTATCACGTGACTGTTTCTGCATGGTTGTGTCTACCTTGCCTGCAGCCTGTGAGCTCCTAGAGGGCAGGCCCTATGGTTTCTCCTCATGGACCAGTGTGAGTGCTCAGGACACAGTTGCTGAGGGAACAGAAAGGCAGATCCATCCATTACAGATCAGCTCAGTTCTTAGAGCCAAATTGACTTTGTCATTTTAAATGGCCTAGAAGGATAATCATGTAAGTTCATCCTGTGGCTTAATCCTCTTAGGGGAGGATTAACTTATGCTGAATTATGGAAAAATCCCCCAAAATTTTCATAGCATGTCATGCCAGTGCGGGTGGTTGTGGGGAGGATGCTCAGATTGGAGAGATGCATCCTTCAGTGGTCACTCAAGAACCCAGAGTTCTTCCCTCATGAGCCTTCTTCATCCCTAGGACCTCACCCCATATGCTTCCATCAGCACGATGGGACAGGTCATAGAGAAGTGCATGCTGGGGGATTGTATCCTCCAAGTCTGCCATGTCGGTCATCAGTCCCTTTCCTCTCCACTGACAAGGGCAGCTCCCATCAACATGCTTTGGCTTATATATAGTGTTTTCAACCAGACAAATGGCACTGTGATGAAGGCCCATTATCCCCACACTTCCCTGCCCCTGCCCTGGAGTCGAGGAACTGGGACCTTGTCTGGCTTTTCTGTCCTGGAACTCAGGGCCTGACTCAGGGGCTCAATGCAGACTCCCTGAAATACAAGACCTGGGACAAAGCCTGTGTCTTCCTAGTGTGAAGTGACAGGACAATGACTTCTACCAGGAGGCACCCCATAAAATTGACTCTGACTGATTTTATTTTGTTCTAAAGGCAAGCCAAGGCCAAGGCTCAGTTTGGTGTCTGCTTCTATTGCTGTCAGAACCATGTGTGCCATGTCTCACTTGTCCACTGGAGGGCAGTGCATTTGCAGCTCATGACAATGGCCTTGACCCCCTTCCAACTTTGACAAGTTCGCCTTTTTTCAGAAGGTGCTTCATCAACTTCAAGGATTTCTCTAAGAAATATTCATTTGATTTTTTTCCTTCAATTTAATTTGGAAGTTAATGTAAATCCTCTCTAAGTAACAAAAATAATAAGATCAACTCCCTGGCAGCTGTCACTTGTGACACAGACATGTAAAATCATGTGTCCCACCTTGTATATGCACCTCCTTAACTACCTCTCTCCCTCCAGCCATGTATAAAGATATTTCTCTCTAAAGTATCTCTGACCTTACAAGTGACGTATTAGAGATATCTGTCAATCATGTAGCCCTGTCTTGGTGATAGTGATCTTTAGGTAGCAAGTGGTCCTACCATTAAGACATCCAACTGTCTCTGAAACCTGGGAGACCTGAGGACAGTGACTGGCAGGAGATCTCAGCAGAACCAGGCTAGTTGCTTGTTCATCTCGGTTAGAGGTGTGTGTCTGTGGGAGGTCTATACCCTCTACAAGTGTGTCTTCTGAGACAGGAACCTGCAGGTCAGTTTTTCACCAGTGCAACCCCCAAGGCTTTGCAGGGGCACAGCAGGCATCTTAGTATTTATGGGAAGAGAAATGTGTGTGATTGAAGGGGCTTCACTTCCAGTCTCAGCAATTGTCCCATAACGTGAAGTCTGTGACAGTCACCATCGTCCCGCCCACCCACCCTCAGCTCAGCGCCTGCTCTGTCCACAGAGGAATGAGGCTGTTCTGACTTGGCCCCTCTCTGTCCCTATTGGAACCTGAAATTCTGCTCACTGTCTACTACTTTGTTTGACCCTTTCATGATCCACTGACTCTGTCACCTTAAGCTGAGATTTGGGGCTGTTCTGAGAAAATGACTTGTCCCATATCTTTGAGGAAAGGGAAAAGAGTGAAGACATGTCCTGTATTCTGATTTTTTGTCCTTGGTGGGGACACAGCCATGGACTGCCACAATCAGAGCCACGGAGCAGCACCCTTTTGGGAGAAGCCAGTGAGCCCAGCTCAACCCCAGGCCTCTGATACCCCGAGTATCAATAAAGTGTCTCCTCTCCCAGATATGGCCTCTTTGCTGCTTTTCTTTGCCTGCATATGCTGTTAAAATGGCCACTTCTTGGTAAATCTAATTGTTGAAATTTGCAGAGGGGATTTACCCAGGAAGGTGCTAGCAGGGCACCCTCCCGCTGGCCTCCAGCATAAGTGACCCTCTCTCTCAGCAGGGCCTTTTCTCCACAGCTGCCCCTGCTCCCTGGTACAGCCCACGTGCCAGGTCCCAGGGGTGAGCAGCACAAAACATTCTGCTGGCCCAGCCATGCTTTTCCTTCTCAAGTCTGGATCTGCATCTCAGCATCAAGGGACTTCAGTGAGTGAGCAGGAGCCCAGGTATCAACACAGCACCTCACGCCTACCAGCTTCTGCCCAGCATGATGCGGAGGACATAGGGAAGAGGGCACCAGTGAAACAGGGGTTCTGTGGAGAGCATTGGGGACATGTGGGCACTGGGAATGAGACACTCAGTTGTGCCGAGAGGCCTGGCTCCCTAGTCCTGTGTCATGGGCTCCTGAGCTGTTTTCTCTCAGTGTGCATCTGTGTATTTAAGACTGTGTGCGTGTCCCTATGGAGGTGAGCTGATTCCCACAATGGTTTCTAAAAGCCAGGAGCTGGTGGTCTGTGAAAACCACTTGGTGATGGTGCTCCAAGTATGAGGAGTAAACTAGGCCTGGATTGCAGACAACCTCGGGGTTCCCAGTGAGCAGACAGGACTGAAGGGGAGCAAGGAGGAGAGGGCACTGAGGGGGGAGTGGAGAGCTATGCTGAGCATCCTAAATAACCAGGCCCTTTATCTGTCATCTGAAGGGTCATGTCATTACCCTTGGGCTTTTCAAGATCATAAAGGGTGCTAGCAGCTGAGGATTTCAGAAACAAGCAGGACACAGGGGCTCCCTGAGAAGCGCTGGCTCTCCCCACAGCTGGGGGTGTCTCCATGGCGTCAGCAGGCCAGTCAGCATTCACGTGTATACTCAGGGCCTCCTCCAGACATGCTCCTTTTGCTTCAGGAGCCTCCCCCCCCCCCTTCTTGAGATTCCATCATCCAGGTGGGTAACCACTACCTTCTGCCACAGTCTTCTACTAACCCATCAATCAGGCCACATTCTTTAGGGACAAAGTAGGCAAGAGTCTCCAAAATCTCCTCTGTCTCACCTGCAGGAAACTCGAGATTGTCCTTGAGTTGCCTCGTCCACCTCTTACTCCCACCATTTCATTAGCATCTCAGTGCTGAGACCATCACCTCCCTCCACCTCATGGACATCTGTCCTCACCATACTCTGCAGCTTTTCATCATTTAGGACATGTGTGACATCTAACCACCTACACCTCACTCTCTCCTCACTATTGTCCATGCCCTTCTGCTTCTCATTCCACCTGCTCTCAAACTCAGGAACATCTGCTTCCCTTCTCTCCTCCTGCACTAGGACTGTGAGTCACTGCTAGGGACCATCATGCCAGGGCTCCCAGAGCTGGTGTCTGACTTGCTCTCTGCTCAGCCATCTCTGTCCCGGTCCTGGGAACCAACCCCCCGATGATCCCAGTACTTGCAAGCCCACCCCCACATTCCTTATTGTTTCCTGACTCAATTCTATTTTTCTAATTCTTCCCTCTGCCTGAAATGTCTCTCAATGCCTGGCTTGCCTGGTTAATATCATATATCTCCACTGACTAGATACAGAAAGTTCTCTATAGGGACTCTCTTTGGAAGTGGACACACCATACTTCTCCACAAAGAAATGTCCTCTTCCTGTCACCCTAAGCCCTCTAGTACTATGGGAACCACATGATTTCATTGTTCTCATATATCTGTATTCCAATGATAATCGTGATGAAAAGACATTAGCATCGCTGGTCCCTAGTACTTAGCTGTTCCAGCACACAGGACTAACTCTAAAACCATTTTTTGTTGTGTTGTTAAATATATTTGTTCAAATTCTGGTCCATCCCAACTACTGAATGTTAATATTGTTAACAGCAATCCAAAATGTACAAAGGCCCATGCCTCTAAGGTAGACCTACCCTCCCTTTACTTCTCCAGCCTTTGTTTAATCTCACAATTCTTCCCTCAATTACCTTGGAGCATGAAAGATCAGGATAAAGTGGGTAGACAAGTCCTTATGCATCTTCCGGTTTGCTTTAGGAATCTGATCCTAAAGAGCCTTGTGTATGGTCCCCAGATGGGCTCCTGTTCTCAGTGCTTATGGTGCCATGGCAACCATAGGACAAATCACATTCCACTAGAATTTTTCAGTACCCCTGTCAGCCCAGAGAGGTGCTCATCTTGAGGGCATGGGTTGTATGCCTGGTACAAAGCTTATTCCCATTTGTTCAGAGACTTTGCAGCTTTTCCAGGGCATGGTGCCTAGAAGGGTGTCAGTCCTTTCTCTACAGGGTGGTTTGGAGCGGTGAGGAGGACTGATGTAAATGGAGAAGCCAGGCCACATCCACAACCTTGTTCAGCCTTGGGGCGTGAGAAAGAATTGCCGCTGGGCTCTGGTGAGACAGAAGAGCCTCAGGAAAAAGCCCAGCTGAACCAGAGCTCAGGGGCTGAGGGCGGAGAGAGGCGCTGACCCCAGAGGAGACTTGGAAGCGGTGCCTGTGGAGGAGATGAGTGAGGACCCCGGGCCCTGGGCCATGCCCTGCCCCCTCTTCAGTGCTGCGGCCGACAGAGGAGACTCAGAAAGCTGTTCAGTGCCCGTGGAGCAGGTGGGGTTTCTGTGCAGGTGCAGGTGGAAGTCAGTGTTCAGGAACTGCTTGCTGCTGGTTAAACCCTAGAGCAGTGGTTCTCAACCTTGGCTGCTCTTTAGAATCACCTGGAAATCTTTTTAAAATCCTGATTTCTGGGGCTCATCCTCTGGAAATTCTGTCTCTTTGTTACTAATGTTGTGGTCTCACCCCATAAAAAAGAAACAGAATTTCCGGAGGATGAGGCCCAGAAATGAGGATTTTAAAAAGATTCCCAGGTGATTCTAATGTGCAACCAAGGTTGAGAACCACTGCCCTACAGCATTCTGCAACGTGGATGCCAGGGGGCACTTAAGGCCATGCTTGGCCCATGTGCTGCTGGGAGATGAAGTCAAACAAAATGTGGGTTCCCAGGGCAGCCCTGATATAAAAGGTCCCTGCCCCAATGCTCCTCAGTCAATTTCCTCTAAAGGCTCATTGTCCTGGGCCTCAAGAGCATCATCATTCATAGAGCAGATGGCTCCTGAGAGGCTAATTCTTCCCAACCTATGACTCATAGTAACACGATGGAGGCCCAGAAGCAACAGAGTTTCTTAAGGCTCTGAAGGATTGTAGAGTTACATTTTATAGAACAGAAATTACATTTATGTTTAACAGTATTTCGTTACATTTTCTTTAAAATAGACTGTAGGTTACTGAATAGTATGAGAAAAATACAGTAACATTGTAAGCATATAAAAAATAAATACAAATATTTTAAAACTGTACATAAAGGGTGTATTGGAGCCCCATTTGCTGTGGCAGCTGACACACTCTGTGGCCCAGGACCTGGCACCACAGGCTTCATAAGAGCTCAGGCGAGTGGCTCACAAGCTGCAGGTGGGTCCACACTAGAAGCTCAGTGACAGCTGTGCCTGGAGCCTGCTCTGGCTTAGGTGAGGGCTCCAGAGTTGGTGTTTCCCGTTTAGGTGTTTCTTCACCTTGCTCTGGAGCTGCTTCTGTAGACTCAAGAATAGAACATGTTACCACCATGACTGCCTTTGTGTGCCTTCCAAGGCAGGAACCTCCCATCTCCATCACTGAAGTCCCAGTTCAAGGCCCCACCCCAGGAAGCCCTCCAGACTGCAGGCCATGGGCACTGACCTGAGCGGCTCCATGCTCCTGCCTAAGCTCAGCCTCTGGGAGATCTTTTCTGTGTGTGCCAGCCCGGTCCCCACTCACCCACACCACCCAATCCACATGCACAGCTCTCTGACTCCCTCCCTTTTTTCTAGCAGAAGCCCTCAGACCTCTGCCCTCTTGCAGAAATCTCACAAGGCATGAGATCCAGGGTGTTGCCAGCTTCTCCAACTCACAGTCCCCATACTCCCCTTAAGGCTCTGATCCAAAGCCCGTTCACTTTTTCTGCTGGTCCAGAGATGCACTTTCTACTTCATAATACGTGTAGATCAGCGATACTTTGAGGAAGAAATCACACCGACTGTCCTGTGGATGCTACCTGCCTGTGTAGCCTACAGTGACTGAATCACTCCTGACTAGAAGGAAGCACTGGAGTGCAGTCCTGTGGTCAGGGCCTTTGCTGAATGAATGAGCCCAAACCACCCCCATCTCAGAAGGATGGCTGAGCCTGGGGTCCCCCTGCTCACTCCTGGGATTTCTGATCTGGCTTCACCCAGGACAGAGACCCCTAATGGAATCTCCAACGTCTTTATCAAAGGGAAAATAGCTTAGCCTAAGTCCTGAGGAGAATCACAAATAAGGCACAAGTTTCTTTAAAAGAGGAGAAAATGGCCAATTGGAACAACCACAGCTCCACCAGCACAGCTCTCCAGAGTCCAGGCTCCCAGCGGGCCTTTTCCGGGAGGAACCCCCCTCCTGCTTCCCCAGGTCCCTACAATAACCCTATGAAGCTGGGCCTAGGCTCTCCCCATGTTCAGAGAAACAAACACTCAGGGACATGCAGGGATCTGGAGACTCACAGCAAGCAGGTGGCTGAGTGACCACTGTGCTGTGGAGGGGCAGGGTTCACCTGGTCCATGGTTGGTCCCACACACGTTGGTGAGTCCCAAAAGTTCTGTATTAACACAGAAGGGTGGGTCTGGACCAAGGTGGGGACGCTGCCAGTAAGCTGGGCACCAAGTATTTGACCAGTTTTTCCATTAACTGTTCCTGGGAGGTCTGCACCTTACATGTCCATTTTTATTTTTAATTATTTTTTTTTTTGCCCTGTGAAGGTCAAGCTTATTTGGAAGCCTGAGTGAGTGGTGTTGGGGACAACATGGAGGCCCAGGGGTGAGCTGACAGGCCTCCATGTTGGGCTTAGGATGCCCCCAATGGGAGTTCAGCACTGTGTCTGGGCACAGGGTGGAGCCAGCTCCCTGGGAAGCAGAGTCCTGGCTCCAGGAAGGGCAGGTGGAGAAGGTGAGGGCAGTTCTCCCTGGGTGGGTCAGGGTCCAGAAAAACAGACTTGCTCAAAGCTTTGAGGGTTTTTAGGGTAAAATTTTATAGACTCTAAATTAACTTTCTGTTTAGGAGTATTTCAGGATATTTTCTCTACGGTACACTGTATGTCATTAAATATCATAAAAATATAATAAAATTATAAATATATGTAAGAAGAATATTACACATTTAAGACTGTGTCTAAATGGGGTTAGGAGGGTGCCCTCTCTGCTATCGCTGCTGACACGCGCTCTGTCCCGGGATCTAGCACCACAGGCCGCACAGATGCTGGGGTGAGTTGCTCAAATGCTGCAGGTGGTTCTTCTGCCTCTTGAAGTTGAGTGAAAGCTGGGCCTGGATCTGGCTCTGGCTCTGGAGAGGCCACTAGGGTGGCGTTGCCCTTGGGGGTTTTCCTGATGTTCTTCTGGTGCTGGTTCTGTAGATGCAAGAAGAGGACATGTTACCACCCTCACTGCCTTTTGTGTGCCTTCCAAAGGCACACTCACCCACACCACCCCCGGAGGCCTCCTCCTCCTCCTCCTGTCTCGGCCTCAGTGGGCTGAGGTGCTCCCGCTGAGGCACTGGGCCTGGTTTGGCAGGTAGGAGACTGCAAGTTGAGCTCTATGGAAGCCAACAGCATCATCAGGCTGGGAAATTCGGAAGGTGCTGGTCCAGCCAGATGCTCAGGATGCAGGAGATGGCCCTGGGGAGAGAGAGAGGTGAGCAGCAGAATGTGAGGCCTGCCTTTCCCTTCCACACGGCCCTCCCACAGCACCACTCAGAGAGCCTGGGGTCCTATGCCTGCTGCTCCTGCCCATCCAGAAGCCAGACCTACTCCTTGTCCACCTTCAGTCTTGCAGTCCTGGCAGTGATGGGCCTGGTCACCCAGGAATGGTTGGCATGAAGCCCTCCTACCTGACAGCTCTGGATCAATGAGGGAACCACCTGTCCCCTTCTTCAGGGGAACCTGACATGCTCTCCCAGTTTCCCTGTTCCTTCCCATTAGGACTGAGAGGCCTGGTGTCCACCCAGTTCATGTCACTCATTGGCACTGAGCAGGTGCTTCAGGAATACTGACCAGTGAGCAAACAAACAAACCCCAGGGCCTTCCTATCACCTCAAACTTTGGCTCCTGCACCTACATGCTGCCTCATTCACTAGCTGTCCTGTGTGGTTCTTTGCCTCCCACTGAAACTCAACTCCCACAGGGTGGGGTACCCCAAGCTGCCACTGTGGAGGTTCTACCAGATAAGGGAGCAAGGTCCCGGGATAGGGGTACAGACTGGGCTAGAATTAGGAGTGGAAGGCTATGAATTGTCTGAGGGGCTGTCTGTCCACTGACCTTCCCACTAACCCACACCACCAATATCCACTTGCACAGCTCTCTGACTCATGTCCTTTTTTCTAGGGAAGCCCTCCGACCTCTGCCTCTTGCAGAAATCCCACCATAAGTGGGATCCATGGTTTTGCCAACACCTTGAATTCACAGTCTCCATACTCCCCTCATGGATCTGATCCAAAACTGACTCACGTTTTCTGCTGAACAGAGGTTTACCATCCTCTTCACAATACGCGAAGATGCAGCCATAGGGAGAGGAGGCCAGGAGGACGTCACATCAGGTGTTCTGTGGACACTATGAGCCTGTGCAGCCTAGTGGGACTGAATCGCTCCCTCCCAGAAGGAAGCTCTGGAGTGCAGGCTTGGGGTCTGCTCTGAGCACTGGGTTATGGTCAGTGCCTAGAAACATTTCTGTACCTGGAAGGGCTTCTAATATACGTGCTGATTGAATGAGCCCAAACCAGCCCCATCTCAGATTGCTGGGTGACCCTGGGCCCCACTGCTCACCCCTGGTGTCTCTAAACTGGATTCACCTGGGACAGAGACCCCTAATAGTATCTCCAATCTCTTTGGAATATTAGAAAAGAGCTAAACCCAAGGCCCCAAAGAGAATCCAATTAGGCAGTGGCTTCTTCAACAGAAAGAGAAAATGACCAGTTGGTTCAATCACAGCCCCTGCAGCAGACCTCTCCACTGCCTAGGCTCCCAGAGAACACTTACCAGGGAGGAACCCAGCGAGACCCTACAATAACCCTATGAGCCTGCTCCCTGCTTCTTGGAGGTTTCAGAGGAACAAACACTCAGAAAGTTGCAGTGACCTGAAGGCAAACAGCCAACAGGTGGCCTGGCGAGCATGTGCTCTGGAGGGGGAGGGGCTCACCTGGTAAATAATTGGTTCCACAGATGCTGGGTGGTAACAAATGTTCTGTAGTAACAGGAACGAAGGTGGGTTCCCTCCTCAGGTGGTCGACCACTTTGCCTAGCCAGTGTGCTAGGGCGATGCGCACCATACAGGTCTTTTCTCTTTCTGCCTGTGAGGCTGGAGTTCACTGGTAACCCTGAGTAGGTGGTGCTAGACCAGTTGGCTGTCGGGCAGCTGTTTCCCCAGGGCTGGGCTGACTGGACTCCAAGTTCTGCTCAGAATGCTGCCATGAGAGGCTAGCCCTTGACCTCTGGCTGCCAACCTCTGAGTCTGGGCACAGGTTGGAGTGTCTCCCAGGGAAGCAGAGTCCTGGATTCCTAGAAGGGCAAGTCTTCAAGGCCAGAACCCTTCTCACTGAGAATGTTGGGCATCCGGAGGCCAAAACACATCTTCCATGATGCTCCAGCTCAACACTGCCCTCCTGAGTCCCACCCGCCACAGCCTTCTGGTTACTGAACAGAGCATTGAGGAGCTCCCAGGGAGGGGCAACCCCCTTCGGTTCCAGGCTGTGAGCACATTCTCTTTTGGTTCCCAGGGTCTGTGTCTGTAGGAAACTGAACTGTTCACAGAAAAGCAGCTGGGTCCTTCTGGTCTTGGCCAAGGCAGAGCGAAGGGCAGGGGAAGGGGCAGGGCTAGAAGGTGGGATTGTTGTGTCCGAAGATGCAGATGGGGAAGTGCTTGACGTGGGCGGACCACTGGGCTGACAACTGGAAAAAAGCCACGTCATTCCATTCCACGCCATCGATGACGACCGGCAGCATGCTCTGCTGGTGCTTGGCCCTGCAAACCAGGCGACCAATGCCCTGGATGCACTGGCTTTGGGACTCCACATTCTCGTCCGTGGTTTTCTTGGGCGCCTTCTTTTTTCTCTCCTTGGTGACCACAGCCATGGACAAGGCAGGTGTTGCTGTGCCCTCACCACTGCGGGGCAGCCTGCTGACCTGGACAGACTGGAAGAAGCACTTGAGTGTGTTTTTGGTGGTAGGCAGCTGTTTCTTCTCTGTGACTCTCTTCGTATCTATTGGCTGGGCTGCTGTCCAGTAATCCACCTGCAGCTCCATCATGTGTGCATGGACACTCTGACTGGTTTAGGACAGGCTCCCACTCATTGATGCGGGGGAGAGTGTGTTGGGTGAGGCCTTCCCGGTAGGGGACAGAAGCTCACCGGAGCATGAGGTGACAACATCATCTGAGCCTCCTGACATGGCTGCAGATGGTTCCACTCTTCCAACCTTCACTGCCCCCACAAAGGGGATGAGCTGTGTGGACTTTTCATTGGGGCGCTGCTGCTTAGACATGAGAATGGCCTCAGCAATGGGCAGCAGGTAGACACAGTTGGCCCCCGCAACGTACTCAGAGATTCTCGACACAACGTCCTGTGTGTCCTGCAAGGTGTTCTCAGACTCCAGGTTGTTGAACATGTCCCGCCAGTACAGGTCCTGGAAGAAGTTGTTGTAGCGGCAGTCCATGGAGCCCAGGTAGCTGGCCAAGGGGTGGGGACCCAGCGGGATGACCAGGAAGCACATGTAGTCTAGCCATTGGGGTGGCTGCTGGGACAGCTGCCTCACGAAGACCGCAGCACAGCATTGAAGTAGGGCTGTGCCCCTGCCACCGCCATCTTCACAGGCGTCAGGGCCTGGGAATCGCAGTTGCAGTATCTCTGCATGTGTGAGACAATGATGCTGAAGGCCTCCTGGACGTCATCTGTGGAGCAAGTGCACACCACGGGCAGCGTGTGCCCCTGCAGGATGTCCGAAAGTAACTGGCCCTGCCAGGCGCAGGTGTTGACCAGGATGATGTTCTCGGGCATCTTGTCCTGGCAAATGAGGATGTTGTGGAGCTGGTCACGGATGGGCTTCCTGGGGATCTGCCACTGGCTCTGTGGGTATGGGCTCTCGTTGCCCAGTCAGTTGACCCACTCTTTCAGGGCTGTGTCGCAGCCCCGGTGGCCAGCCTGCTTCCTCTTGGACCTGCTGGAGGGCAGGACCAGAGACTTGGTGAAGCGCACTATGGATGGCAGCTTCTTGGTGAACCAATGCTGGGCGGAGGACCCTGCCTCCCGGTTGTCCTCCAGCTGTGCCAGCTGCTTTCCAGGGGAGCGAATTGTGTGGGCCATTGAGTCAGAGCTACTATCGCTTGACATGCTGTCAAAGTATCGCCTGAGTTTGGGCTTTGGGGTGCTGGGGACACTGATATCGTCCTCCGTGTCTAGGCTGCTGTCACTAGAGCTCAGCACAATATCATACCGACGGTGCAGAGCCTTCTCCACTTTGGGGACATGCCTCACAAGGGCCTGTTCTGAGGATATGACCTTCTCCGACACTTGGGCCCTGAGCATAGATGCCACGGCTTCCTGGTGGTAATTGTGTTGCCTGTTCATGCACCTCCTTCTTACTATGAGATTCCCTTGGTCCAAGTTATTCTCCTGGGACTGCCTGTGGACGGCATTGTGACTGGCCGGCTGCTCAAAGAAGCAGCTCTCAGATGTGCTGGCGAGGTCGTTATGCGAAGTTTGGGCCTTATTGCTGGCCGGCATGGCAGTGGCCTCCTGATCGATAGGCTGGTGGGACAGGGAGGCCATTCGAATCTTAGTGGTGGGTGTGCTGTAGGCCACAAGTTGGGAGTCACTGTGGCTTGGCTGCTTGCCTCCCGGGGCCCTCGCGTTCTCAGGTGGGTTGGCCAGACTCAGAGGCTCCATTTGGATCCTGGTGCTGTGGAGGCCCCGCATCTCCATCGGCAAGCTGGAGTCTGACAGGCCTTCGATGTATGGCCTGAGCTTGGGATTGGGGCTGCTGAGGACACTGTGATTGTCCTTCATGCCTGGGCCGCTAGACAGCCCTTCAAAGTATGGCTGAAGCTTAGGTATGGGGGTGCTGAGGACGCTGCCATCGTCCTCAGTGTCTGTGCCACTGTCACTGGGGTTCGGCAGCATGTCATACAGGAGGTCCAGGTCCTCCTCCACCTCCGGGACATGCTCCCCATGGTCCTGCTCAGGGTCCAGGACCTCCTCCGAACCTTGGACTGTGCGAAGCCATAACAGGACTTTCTGCTGGTAGTTCTGTTCCGTGGTCAGGGTGCTCCTTGTGAATATGAGAGTCCCCTCATCACAGTCACCCTCCTCCTGGTCAGCGGTGTGGTAGCTGGCCTCCCACTGCGAGAAGAAGCTCTCACACATGCACTCAGAGTAGTTGTCCGAGGACTTAGCCTCGGGACTGGCTTGCCTGGCGCTGTCCTCCTGGTCGATGGGCGGCATGGACAGAGAGATCTGGATGTTGTCCACCTTGCTGGTGGGTGTGCTGTGGGCCACAAATCCATTGTCCATCTCACTTGGCTGCTTGCCTCCAAGGGCCCACGAATTCTCGGGCATGTGGGGCAGACTCAGAGGCTCTGTTTGGGTCCTGTCACTGTGGCTGCTCCACATCTCCGTCTGCAAACTGGAGTCTGACAGGCCATCCAAGTATGGCCTGAGCTTGGGCCTGGGGGTGCTGAGGACGCTCTCATCATCCTCCAGGTATGGGTCACTTTTCCTGCGTTTCCCCATCATGTCAGACCGAAGGTCCCTCTCTGACACTTTGGACCTGTGAAACAGCGCCAGGACTTTCAGCTTCAGGTTTCCTCCTATGGATGGCCGCTGCTTGTTTGGTTCCCCCTTCTCCAAGGCATCCTTGTGCAGGTCCTGTCTGTGCTTTCCCCTGCCGCTGGCCTGCAGCTCATCCTGCCCCTCGTAGTTCCCTGCCGACTTGGCCTTAGGGCTGACCTGCATGGCACTGTCCTCGTGTTCGATGGGCTCACTGCACAGGGAGGAGATCCAGATCTCGGCCACCGCAGTGGAGGATTCCTTGATACTGCCAAAGAGGCTCACCATCTGGCCACACCTGGGGTTTCGCTGCATGACGTCAGCCATGTGGATGGCGCCAGAGGCCAGTGTCTTGTAGCCCAGGACGTTTCTGTTCTTAGAGCATTTCCTCTGCTCCAGCAGGATCAGGAGCTTGTTACCTTCTCCCTTGAGGAAGTGGTTGTATTGCAGGGAGAAGGTGAGCGCCAGGTTGGTGTGCACTGGTCTACTGCGGGGCAGCACAATCTCTTGGGACCTCAGGATGTCCTTGGAGTCCCGCATCCTCACGGAAATTACCACGGAGTTGAGGTCCTTGGCCAGCTTCTTGAAGATCACTAGCATCGTTACAGTGAGACTACACCACCTGGGCACGCAGCTGGGGCTGGAGCAGTCCACCTCCCAGGTGGCGAACAGGTTCTGGGGGACCAGTGTTTTGAGCACCGTGGACGTGCTGGCCAGGCCCACAGTTCGTGAGGAAGCTGCAGCTGCTGGCACCCTACCGGACCTTTTCCTACTCAGGGTTGGTGGTTTTTTCTCCTGTGGTGGGACAGAGGAGGGACATGATTGGTGCATGAAGTGGGACATGAGTGATCAAAGGAGAGTGTGGCCACACAAAAAGCGGCCACTCGCTAATCTGTGATTAGGTCAGGGAAAGCCTGCGTGATGGTCTTTCAACCTCAGAGACCTAAAGTTATCAGAAAGATGCTTTGAAATTAAAACGTTTTAACTAAAAGCTGTTTACGGTGGGTCGCTGGGTCCTAGGTTGGAATCTTCTGCAAAAAAGGTCATTATTTACCTTAACTGAGACTGTCTACTGTCTTTTGGAATCTACAAGAACATAGCTTTGGAACGTCAAAGGAATTTTTCTTTTTTTTTTGGATACTCTGTGCTCTGTGGAGACCACAAATCCCCTCATTGTTATTGAGTTCATTGTTGGCTGTTCTGTCCTATATCCCCCTATGGGAAAGAAGTATGTGTCTGTCATTTCACTTTTCATCCAATCTATCACCAATGGATTTCATGCAACTCACATACATCGCCACTTCTGACCGTAATATCTAAAATAAGGTGACAACTGCCATTCTCCAGAGCATTATTTCAATCCATTGAGGTTTTGATTCAAGGCAAATGACCATTTGGCTCAGATAAAATCTCAACAATTGTTCACAGTTTTGAATGCTTCTGACATGGACATTTACTTGGCACAATACAGCAGGATCCCAGAAAATCTCACCCAGCACCACCCTGCAGACCTACACCCGGTGCTGGCATCCAGCAAAGGGTCCATTGACGCACCAGTTCCCTGCCTGCCGGTGAACTTGTGACACTTGTCTGTTGGATTCAGGACCTTCCCTTGCTTGTGTTGCTGACTTTATTGGAGCCATATTTTGTAATACTCTTGGCGGAACAAAAGTTAACAGTTGATAGATCCCAGGCTATGGAGAGACAGGAGGGAAAATGGGACTGGTTTTCCCCCTGGCTTTTCTATAGGATTTGCCTTTTGAGAGTCTGGGCAAACACCTTAGCTGTGTAAGTGAGAGCTGATCTTGTTCAGTTCAGAAGATACAGGGGCATATCCTCCTTCCTGCATGAATCTCAGATGTTCTTAGACAACTGAGGATCTTTGCGGATGTGTCAGAGGTCATTCCTCATGACATGCAGGAGCCCCATAAGGAAATTCCCACACAACTGCAATTAAACTAACTGGCTCTTCAGGGGGAGCACTAATGAGGTTTAGTCCACCTCTGCTGGTAGCCCTTCTGGTTGTTGTAGTCAGCAAGGAGAGAAACTGAGGCACATAAGAAGGTTGAATGAGACTCTAGGGGAGTGAGCAACTTGCTGCTCAACCCATAAAGCAACAAACTTTAACCCACTACATAACACTCCTAGAAACTGTGCTGAGACTCTGAAGATAGCAAACAATAAAAACAACAGCAACAAGCACACCTATAATTAACATGGGAAGTTGTGCCTCCATGGCTGGGAACTCCCAGGCCCCAGCCCTCATTAATATTCCTGATAGGAAGCCTTGACTTGCAAGTGCTTTACAGAAGGGTAAATGTAGGAAGATTTAACTACAAAATATCAACTGAGAAATGGCCAATATACAGTTTTCTTTGGGTGCCTAAATTAATTTTTCACAGGCAAAATAAAACAAAAGAAACAAATAACTATAACAATGGCGGCCTGAAAATTGAACTGATTGAGTGCATAGGATGCACATCTTGATTTGGAAATTAGAAACTTCTCAGTAGAAGCACAGGCAAATTCTCTTTAAAAAATAAATGAACAAGAATTTTCAGAGATTATCTTCCAACTCTCCTGAAGCTAATACATGCTAACACCCCATCCTCCCCCTTCTATAGCACATCCCCTACATCTTTTGCTCTCTGAGCTTCCCTGTCCAGATGTGTTCCTTCCCTTCCCTTCTTTCTTCCCCTTCTGTCCCCTCCACTGCCCCTCTCTACTGACTTAAGGGAAAATGAGATTAGGAATTCTGCCAACTCCCTTTGGTGAAAAGCTGCTCTCAGCCAGAGAGGAATCAGCAATCATCCTCCATTTTCTCTATGGCCCTGATTGGTTCACAGAGAAATTTAACTGATGGAACATGTAATCCTGGCTATTTTAACCTATTGCAATTAATATACTCCTGGTTTCTGGGAGCAAAAGCAAGAGAAGTACTAAATAAGGTTTATAGAAAACTCCTATAGAGAAGCCTCCACACTTTAGGGATATAGGAAACTGAAACAGGATTTAGAAAAAGGATACAAACAGAAACATGCCTAGGGCTGCTCCAAGCTTGTTTTTCCTTCCCACTGATACTTTGGGAGAATTTTAAATGATCATTAAAAGGGAAGCCATTGCCCTAGCCAGTTTGGCTAAGGAGACAGAGTGTTGCCTGCAGACTGAAGGGTCCCAGGTTTGATTCTGGTCAAGAGCACATGCCCAGGTTGCAGGCTTGATCCCCATTAGGGGGCGTGCAGAAGGCAGCCAATTGGAGATTCTCTCTCATCATTGATGTTTCTATCTCTCTCTCCCTTTCCCTTCCTCTCTGAAATCAATAAAAAATCTATTTTTAAAAAGGGGGAGGGGGAGAAGCCACTAAGTACCCTGTATATACTGAGGCTATTTTATTTGCTTTTAACCACAACCAATTAATTGCTTTCACCATCGAAATAAAGCTTTCCTACAAATGTCTGTTTTTTAATCAAAACCTGTTTCCTTCCAACTAGGGAATGTTATGAGAATATATATGGTTTGCTTATCAAATCTTCCCCAATTCCCCTGTTTAGTGAGTGGGGTTTTTTTTATTACTGTTTAATGAAATCAGTGATGCTGACATATGCTTTCTCCAGAATAGTAACATATATACTTAGAATAAATGAACCAGATACTGAAGCAAAAGGGAAAGTAATGATTTTAAAGGAACCTTCCAGGAGGAAACTAAGCTTGAGACTGACCGAATGTTTGCTAATCATCTCTTCTTCAGTATTATCTTCCACAAGACCCTGAGAGATGGCTGAACATGGTACCCACCCTACTCAGAATGGCCCCAAACAGCCCAGAGACATGCAGACATGCCTCTAACTCTAGGCTTGCTCATATGTCTGCCTAAAGATGGGGAACCAGCCCACAGTGAAGTGAGAATTCTCTTTTGGGGTACATGTTCACCAAATGGGAGTAACTTGAACCTGAGTGCCTCAAACAAGAAGCCAATCTTCTTTTGTTACACCAATTACCTGGTTGCAATATAAAGTGGGTAATAGAGAGGCTTTGGCACCAGTAACTTTAAGACTATCTTGTACCTGGGACCTGTGTTGCCATTCCCAGGGGAGACAGACGGCGGTTTCATATACCTGAAAGTCTTTATACCTCTCAGAGTTGTGAGCTTTCTGGAAACTAGAAAAATATTCCCAAATAGAAAGGAACAATCCAAAAATGGGTGAATGAATTTGTCAATCCCTTGCTAACATTTGTGGGGGGGCGGGGGGCAACCCAGTTCCTGAGGTATTGAAAATGACTATCCTTGTTTTACAAATGATGTTTTCAAGGTTCCATAGGTTTTGCTCCAGAAACAATTCAAAGCCCACAAAGTCCTTCTCCCTCCCCCAAACCTCCCCTATTCATTTTGGAGTCTTACAGGTAATTGATTTCATGCAACCAAAATCCCAGAACCCTTGAATTGAAAATACCTGAGTTCACCAAGACGTCTTGTCTAGGCCATTTATAAAAATACAAATCTCTGGAAGATATGACTTATCCCAATAGAAAAAACAATACCTTACCCACCTACACAAATCTCTTTAGCTTTTTCCACTATATCTTTCTAACTTAGTAAGTTTTAATGAAAGTTATTAAATATCTACACATTTTGAAATAACGTGAATACTGACACATTGATTGCTAGACAAGTCTGAAGTTCACTGCTTTTGGGGTTTTTTTAATTGCAGAAGGTCTGTAAAATGAATTTGGAGCTGTTGATGTAATGTTTTTTGCTTTGCTGAAGGTGTGTTTTTTCAAAGTAAGAGTTTGATTAAAATATGTTCATCAACGTCAATCTAAGGAATGCTGTTTGTTCTCTTGTGTGCTTATGATTGGAAATTAATGCTCCTAACAGTTAAAAGTTCCAGTTAAGTTGGAAGAAATTATACAGTTATGGCAATAGAAGGCTTGAGGTATGGAAAGTCATATTTGAAGGAAAAGGGCAAATGTAAGTTTGTCTAAGGATAGTTATTTCTGAATGGGTAAGAAGGTTTGTAAAAGGTGAGGAAAGGTTTGTAAAAGGGGGTATAGGCTATACAATTTTGTGAAAGTTTTATATAAAAATACTCTTTTATTTCTCTACCAAAAATATAATTCAAATTGTGTGTATAGACTTTGTGAGATATGTGTTCATCTATGTGTTATGTGTGGTGAATTGTCAGCCTCCATATGACATTACTAAGATATAATCTTTTATTGGCCTACAAAGATTAAATGCTTCTGTAAATTAAGGAGAATTCTGTAGTCTGGACAAAATACTTAATATTACAACTGCTTGCAAGTATGATTAATATCTTTTAGAGTTAGTTACCCTAAGTCTGGGTTTGCTTTATGTAGATTTGCAAAAAGTCCATGGTATAATCTTTTGCACAAGTGTATTTGCAACCTTCCCAAAGTTTCTATTGTAAGACACTTTTAAAACAGGAGATGACTTTGAGTCAATTCCAATGGGCCCTAGAGTACCTCAAGGATTTATTCTCTCTCCTTATTAGAGAAACGTTTTTAACTAATTTAGGACTACTCAATATGCTTGAAATTACCTGAGAAGCTTTAAAAAATTAAAAAATATAAATAACTGTGCTATTTGTGTACCCACATTATTATTAAAATGGATGTTCTAAAGATTTCAACCTGCCCTAGGAAGGAACGTACAAAGATTCAAGAAAATTTCAAATAGGAAACACTCTGGTGTAACGGTGGTCTTGGTGTCAGTGACACCAGGCCAGCCAAGAGGATGGTTCCCTGTGAGGGTGTCTGGCAGTTCGACTCGGGTTATTTGTGGCACAAACATTGGAAGTTGATGAATTATATCCAATTCTCAATACAAGTAGCCATGGACAATGTTTTCAAATCTTACACGCTATCTGTTCCTTTTATATTGAAATTATGTATTGAATCCAAATATATACATATACTTATATATTTTCATATCGTTCTCTGTAATTTTACAGTAATTGTTGTTATCCAAAAATTATTGCCTTGAAATGTTATATTTTACCAAAAAGGCAGTTTTTCCTCAATTGCATTGCAATCAAATCTATAACCATACCACTTTGTTTTGTCGTTCATAGATATTGTTTTACTTTACTGCATTTTCAAATATGTTACATCTTTAGAAAAATTCATGAAAAGGACTCTTGACTTACTCTATTTTTTTATTCTTTTCATATATTATATTGATATTTTACAGAAAAAGAGAGGTCTAGAGAGTTGGAAACATTGATGAGAGAGAAACATCGATCAGCTGCCTCTGGCACAATCCCTACTGGAAATGTGCCTGCAACCAAGGTACATGCCCTTGACCTGAATTGAACCTGGGACCCTTGAGTCCTCAGGTCTAAGCTCCACCCACTGAGCCAAACCGGTCAGGGCTTGACTTACTCTAAGTAACAGGTTTCTACGCAGGTCACATCTCTGAACTGAATGAAGAAGTACAGAACTCAAAGGAATGACTGAATTCATGAAAATACTAGCAAATAACCAGGATAAACAAAAAATGGGTAGGGAACTAAATGAAGAGAAGATGGTTATTATTGTTATGACTCTGTTTAAAATACTGCTGATTTTTAAATCATTTTGTTTTTCAAATATAAGGAAAATTAAAAGCAGAAATTCTACATTACTATCCATGACTCACTAGGAAGGTTAGAGGCAATGATACATTAGTGACATTCATCTCAGTAATCCCAAGAGACAAAGACTTCAAGGACCAAAACTTACAACCTGGAGATTTTGTTTATTGAAACACATTAATTAAAGACTCTCTCCAATGTGTTAAAAAGGATGTTACCTTATTAAAGGCCTAACCATAAATGGATATCTGTCACTGACACTGCCCTCCATCCACCAAGGAGACTGAAGACTTTTCAAGGATGAGAAACCGCTGGCCATGGGGGCTGACAGCTTTTCCAAGAAGTCAACAAGGCCTGGATGCTGACAGATTACTGCTGCTCAAACCTTCTTCTTCTATCTCCTAACTGTTATTGATTATACGTACACCAACTGATTTTTATATTTTTATTACACACCTTATTACTTATGAGTAGTTGAATTTCGATATCTGCTAAGTTTTCCCACCTACTAGACAAGTACATTCTAATGATCAGTATGGTAAGGAAACAGTAGAGAGTCTTAATTCTTCAGCTCAAACATGGCATAAGTACAAGGAACAGTGGATGAATAAGGAAACATATAATTAGCTTAATAAGCAATTATGAAAATACATGCAAAGGGTTTTTGGTTTGCTGGGATGCTTATTTTCCTTAGTCACTTTCTTGTCTAATAGTAGACATTTTCTATTCCTAAGCAGTATTCCTGCTCTAATGTTGTTGCTTTTGTCCCTGGTATGTAAATGTTATACTAGCTGCAAAATACCAAAACTTAAGACAAGCAGCAAACGGACTCTGCTCATGTTAGCTCAAAATATAAAATTGATACAGAATATCTTTTAACAAGAACACATAGGATCTCATGGCCTCACATGCACCTGCCTTTTTATTTTGATTAATAACAAAAATTCCACTTTGAATGCCATTTAAGGTTATAGTCTTACCTTATCCCGAATGGTCCATTGTTCAGGAAGACATAACACTAACACTCATCATCAATGCATAATTTGTATTGATTTCTGAATAAAAGGAGGATGTGTGAATGAAAAAGGAGCCCCATGCTAACCTGACTAGCTCAGGGAAGTCCTGCAAGGCAGCCTTGCAAAGTCAGAGACCTTAAGTAACTACAAAGGATGGTCTGAAATTAAAACACTAACAGGAGCTCATGATGGGTCGTCAGATCCTTGTCTGGCATCTTCCCTGACAAAGACCAATCTTTACCTTAACTGAGTGTGTGTACTGCCTTTTTGCCTCTATGATAACATATCATTGGATTTTCCTTATTTTGGACACCTCATGCTCAGGCACTGTTCTGTGCTCTGCGGAGATCAGAGATCCCTTCGTTGCTATTGAGTTCATTGTTGACTTGAAACTATCCTCCATCCACCATTGTAAAAGAAATATGTTCCTATCATTTTACCCTTTATCCAATCACAGAAGTGTCTCCAATTTGCTTTCTCCTGTCTCCCTAATCTATCACCCATGGATTTCATGCAACCCACATAAGTCTGCACTTTTGCTTGTATTGTATAAAATAAGGTGCAAAATTGTCATTCTCAGGAGCATTCTCTCCACCCATTGAGATTTTTCTCGCTCACAATTGTTGACACTTGGGATCAAATAAACACACACAAATTTTTCAGAGGTCTGAAAGTTTTTCACATTAATAAGAGAGAAGGTTCTTGGCAGGAAAAGTAGAATTGCAGGTGAGGAATATGAAGCACATTAGTATCTTAGGTCATTCTCTTAGCAGAGGACAAACAGCACATGCTGTATTAACAGTGTCACCCGTGCGATTTCTGACAGAACACCCCAATGTGTGATGAGAACACACAGGCTTTTCCTGGCGGGGGAGGGTTTGGATATCAGGACATGTGGTATGTTTAGGGTGGCACCGTCGCCATGGCAATGGAAGGTTTTAAGTCCAGGTCCCACAGAAAAAAGACATGGATCTCTGTGATAAGCAGTCGCGGTCCCCATACAATGTGCAGCCCTGGGAGGCCCCAGCTCCTGACATGGAGGAGACGAGGACCCAGATTCCTTTGGGAACTGGACACTAGGAGGGATCTCAGGGGAGCAGCAGGGTGCCTTCTGGAACCTGAGTCCTGTTGACTCCCTGGGGTCCTGGAGTTTGGGTCAGTTGGGCACCTACACTCACCCTTCGGTGGTGCTTCAGGCTTGAGGATATCTCAGGTGTCTGTGCCGCCTGCAAGGGCGTGGAATTGAAGACCCCATCTGTCGGCTCCGGTCCGCTCTCCTGTGCAGAGCTCTATACAGACAGTTTCCAGTCACCAGGGGAAAACCTCAGAGCCCTGTTTTGCTGGTTCTCTAAAACTTGTGACTCTCCACTCCAGACACACAGAATGTGATCTGCTGAGACCTCTACTGGCAAGGAAAAGGCATGACAGCCTGAGGGCCTAGGACTCCCATTGGCATAGATAAGGGACCCCTCTAGAGCCCCATCTCCACCTGCCTGCCCTACCCTGGGGTGTGATCACAGCAGGACCTCGAGGTTATCCACTGCTCCAAACACTCCCGCGGTTCTCCCTGCAGGACCCCCTATCCACCACATGAAGAGGGGGGATGTGGGCTTCACAGGGATGGCCCACAGAGGAGGCTGGCCTGGCGTGAATGGGTCTGACCCAGGCCACCTTCACTTACCTGAGGGGATCTTCTTGAAAACGGCCAGAGATGTCGGGCACGAGTGGTGAACCGTCTACAGAGTCTGGAACAACGCTCCCTGCAGGGTCTCCGGGAACCAGAGCCCCCACAACTGGGAACACAACAAGAGAACATGTTGAACTGTCAACTGTCTCTTGCCAAGTGAGTGGCAGTTGGGCAGTTGCTAGAAAGTGGGTGCCTGGTTACGGGGGTTCCAAGTTCTATTAGGAAGAGACCTCACTTCCTGGAATTGCCTCCCTGACTCCCCTCACCTAATAACAGCTATAGATAGTCCTGCGGGCTTCTGACTGCTCACCTACCTTCTCCATGGAATACCAGCATTGTACACAGTGACACGAACACACCCTCTCCACAAGGTTTAGCTGCAGCCAGGGTACTAGGTTTGAGGAGACAGACCAGGGCTCAGACTCAACCCCTCATTCTTACCTCCTCTTGATCCTGCATAAGTCATTGTGCCTGTTAGATCCTGTCTCTTCTCTGCCTGCACAATGGATTATTGCAACATGTGCTTCTTAGCGATATTCACGCTCATGAAGGTAGTAGCTATAAAGTAGGAGGAGGAATGCCACAAGGCAAACGTGCCTACAACCTCTTTTTCTTCCTATTGTCACCTCCTCGTCGGTGTCTGATTTTCTTTTAATTCCACCCAGAGTCATTTGATTGTGTGTGTGTGTGTGTGTGTCTGTGTGGGTGTGTGTGTGTTTGGGTGTGGGTGTGTGTGTGTGTGTGTGTGTGAGAGAGAGAGAGAGAGAGAGAGAGAGAGAGAGAGAGAGAGAGAGAGATTGAGTTATCAGCACAGCTCACTGACCAGGCCAGAGTGATGACGGTTGTAAGTGGACATGTGACTTCAGTGAGTTGAATAAAATTCTTTTTATTAGTCACAAGAAAAAAAGTTCTGTTTTCATAGGTCTCATGGCCTTGTGAAAACATGCTTTTAGTCAATAATCATGTGAGAGGTGCAAATGAAAACAAAAACGAGGGCCCTGGCCAGTTTAGTCAGTGGATAGAGTGTTGGCCTGAGGAATGAAAAGTCCCGGCTTTGATTCCGGTCAAGGGCACATGCCCAGTTTTGGGCATTGATCCCCAATAGAGGCATGAAGGAGGCAGCTAATCAATGATTCTCTCATCATTGATGTTTTTCTCTCTCTCTCTGAAATCAATAAAAATATATTTTTTCAAAACAAAATCGGATACCGTCTCACACTTGTCAGAATGGCTATCATCCACAAATCAAGAAAGGACAAATGCTGGTGATTATGTGGAAAAAAAGGAACCCTTGTGCACTGCTGGTGGGAACGTAGACTGGAGCAGGCATTGTGGAAAACAGTACGGAGCTTCTTTGAAATATTAAAAATGAAAGTCCCATTTGACCCAGTAATTCCACTTCTGGAATATATCCCAAGAAAGCAGAAACACCAATCAAAAAAGGATATATGCATCCCTGTGTTCATAGCAGTACAATAGCTAAGATTTGGAAACAGCCTAAATTCCCATCAGCGTAAGTGCCCAACAGCAGCTGAGTGGAAAAAACCTGTGGTACATCTACATAATGGAAAACTATACTGCTGTAAAAAAGAAAGAAGTCTTACCATTCACAACAGCTTGCATGGACATGGAGAGCATTATGCTAAGTGAAATAAGCCAGTCAGATAAAAACAAATATCACACGGTCTCATTCATTTGTGGAATATAATGAATAAAATAAACTGATGAACAAAAATCGATCCAGAGACAGAGAAGCATCAAACAGACCCTCAAACCTCAGCAGGAAGGCAGGGGAGAGTGGGGGAGAGAGTAAGAGACCAAGCAAAGGTCTTGAATGCATGCATATAAGCATAATCAATGGACACAGTTATTAAGGGGATAGGGGCATGTGCTGCAGGTGGGGGTGGCTGGGGAGGGGTCTAGGGGAAAAATGGAAACATATGTTATACTTTAAACCATAATAAAATAAAATAATACAAATATTTCTCTTAGTAAAAAAAAATAGAGCTTGTGCTCTTTCTGGGTCCCAGAACAAAGCGCCCCCTGAGCCCTAGATACGGAGGAACATGCAGGAGCTTCCCAGTATGTCAGGATTTCTAATGTCCAGACCAACTCTGTTGGAGAGGTGGGAGCCTTGGCCTGGAAGGTCTGAACATTCCTGAACTCTGGGCTCTGAATGTCGTGGACATTGGGTGATATCTGCCACTCTATGGACATCAGTTTCCCAATTTTCCATTGAGGGTTGGGTTCAGAACTGCATAAGCCAGACCTCGCAAAAAGGGGCCCAGTCCCTCCACCCTGGGTGGGCACTGGACAGAGGTGCATGCCTGTGGTTCCAACTCTGGGCTCCTTTTCAGTCAAATACTGGCCAAAGGCTCATTTACCTGCTGAATGCTGACCATCTCCCCCATGCCTCTCCATGTCTGTGCATGATGTCACCAGCAGATCTTTTTCCAGAGCCCCCGAGGAAACCTGGGTGTAGCTAGAACCCCTACTTTGAGGACACACCACTGGGTTCATCTCAGGCTCTGTTGGGCTCAGTATCTTGTTCATTTATTTCTAAATACATATTACCCTTCTGGAAAAAGCATGTGTGTGTATCACTGATTTCATAAAACAAACAAATAAGCAAACTAAACACCTCTCCCTATCAGCTGATTTGGGGCATATTTTATTAGCAAAGATAGATATTTGCTAATATTGCTATAACATTCCCTAGTTGGAAACAGGTTTTGATTAAAAACAGACATTGGTTAAATATTCCTGCCATTTTCACAGATGCTTTACTCTGAAGGAGAAGATAATTAGTTGGCTGTGGTTAGGAATAAATAGAGTAGCCCCAGTGTCTACAGGGGTCTTAGTGGCTTCTCTTTCTATGATAATTTCACCTGCTCCCAAACTATCAGAGAGAAGGGGAAACGCCCATGGATCAACCCTATATTTGTGTGTGTGTTTGTGTGTGTGTGTGTGTGTGTGTGTGTGTGTGTGTGTGTGTGTGGTTTGTTTGTTATTGGTTTTCTACATCCCATTTCAGTGAACAGATTTCTCTACAGGAATTTTCTTGAAAGCCTTATTTAGAATTTGTGTTGCATTTGCTGACAAAAACCATTAGCTCTATTAATTGGAATCACTTAGAATATCCAGGATTACATATTCTAAGAGTTAAATGCCTTTGTGAATCCATCAGGGTCATTGAGAAAATCAGGAACATTTGCTGGTTCCTCTCTTGCTGAGACAAGCTTTTCTCCAAAGGGAGTTGTTAGAATTCCTATTCTCATTTTCTCTTAAGTCAGTAGGAAGTGATAGTGGAGGGGTTTGAAGGGAAAGGAAGAAGGATGGAAAAGGGTGCAGAATAGAGTGGGGGAACTAGAGAAGGTGGAAGAATGGGGTGTTGGCAATTATTACCTTCAGAAGAGTTCAGAGACAGTCTATACAATTTCTAATTCCTGAATTGTTTTTAAAGGAATTTATATGTGCTTCTGAAAATCTCCTGATTTCCAAATCAAGATATGCTTCCATTCATTCATTCAGTTTAATGTTAGACCTGGCATTTTCCTAATTTTTATTGCATGCCAAAAATTAATTTAGGCACACAAATAAAACTTCACTTTGGCCATTTTTTGGAGGATATTTTCTAATTAAATCTTCCCATTTCTGTAAAGCACGTGTAAGTAAAAGGTTCCTATCAGGAATATTAGTGAGGGCTGGGATCGGGCATCTCCTGGACTTGGAGGCACCACTTCCCATGTTAATTTTAGGTGTGTTTTGTTGTTGTTGTTTTGTAGTTGTGTGTATGTGTATGTGGTTTTTCTTTTCTTTCTGATATCTGCAGAATCGGAGCAAATTTTCTAGGATTGTTATATAATGTAGTTGGTCAACCTGTGTTGCTTATCGGTTGAGCTCCATGAGGCTCTCACCCCTCAAATCACATTCAAACCTCTGATGTGCCTCGGTTGATCTCCCTGCTGTCTCAAACAACCAGAGGGTCAGGGAACGGTTAACCAAACCTTATGGGTGCTCCCCCACCAGAACCAGTCACTTTAATTGCAATTGTGTTGACATTTTGCTTTGGGGCTCCTGCACATCATGAGGAATGACATCACACATCCACAGAGATTCTTAGTCCCCTAAGAATACCTAATACTCGGACCTGAGGGACAATATGACACTGTATTTTTGGAGCTGATTTAGTTCAACTCTAATTTAAATGATAATGTTTGGGGTTTTTTTGTTGTTGTTTTTTGCTCTGATTCTCAGAAAGCAATTCCAATTGGAAAGCCACAATTTAACAACAGCCACCAATTTTTTTTCCTACTGTCTTGTCTTAACCAAAGTTCCATCAACCCTTAATCTTAGTTCTATCTGGAGTATTTAAAAATACAGCTCAAATAAATCTCACCCTCTACCACCAGCAAGGGAAAAGTCATGGATTTAAGATACAACTCACCCAGGTTCACCCAATGGGTGGGGAACCAGCAGTTCAATGGGTCCTTTGTTGAATCCTAACACCATGTCCATGGGTTGGTCGTGGGTGAGCTCTTTTGGAATCCTGACCCACTACGTCAAGTAAATGTCAAAGTATGAAACATTCAAACTTGTCAAGAATTTTGGTAGTTGATTTAAGTCCCACTGTCAATAACTGGCAGGATGAAAATCTCAGCGGATTGAGATATTCTCTCTGGCAGTTTTGCACCTTATTTTATACATTACAATCAGAACAGGAGATATATGCTGGTAACAGGAAACCTAGTAGTGATGCATTAGGGTTTCAGAGAAATCAAAGCGGCAAATTCTCTGTGACTGGATAAACAGTAAAAGAACACGGACATACTTCTTTTACATGGTGGATATAGGACAGTTACAAGTCATCAATGAACTCAGTAAGAATGAGGGGATTTGTGGTCCGCAGAGCATTGCCTATGTGTTGAGGGGCCTGGAAATAGGGAAATTCCTTTGACATTCCAAATTATATGTTATTGTAGATGCCAAAAGGCAATAGACAGGCTCAGTGAAGGTTAAGATTGACCTTTGTCAGGGAAGATGCCAGTCTAGGACATGACTACCCACCATAAACTGCTTTTAGTTTGAAAGTTTTCATTTCAGGACATTCTTTTTGATAACTTTAGGTCTCTGAGTTTGCAAGAACACCACACAGGGCTTCCCTGATCTAGTCAGTGAGCATGTGGTTCCTTTTCACACACACAGTTCTTGGATCACTTGCGCCCCACCTCCTGACAACAGTCACTGAGTGCTTAGGGCAGTGGTCGACAAACTCATTAGTCAACAGAGCCAAATATAACAGCACAACGATTGAAAGTTCTTTTGAGAGCCAAAATATTTAAACTTAAATTATATAGGTAACTACATTGTTATTAACTTTATTAGGGTACTCCTAAGGCTTAGGAAGAGCCATAGTCAAGGGGCCAAAGTGCCGCATGTGGCTCGCGAGCTGCAGTTTGCCAATCATGGACTTAGGGGATTGGTCTGAACTAAAGCCCCAACCCACCTGGCAGCTCATATACTGCCCCTGAGTAAATGTCCCTCCTCTGTCCCAACACAGGAAGAGAAACCATCAGCCCAGAATGCAGCAGGACCTGTATGATGTAAGCAGATGAAGCTACCTTGCTGCCCACGTTCCTGGTCTCCACACCTCCCGCTCCCACATCCCTGTGCCCAGGTTCAACACCAATGCCCAAGACCCGTTTGCAACCCAGGAGTTGGACAGCCCCAGCCTCAGAATCGTGCCCAGGTTGTGCAACCTGACCTTAATGAAGATGGTGGTGTTCAAAAAGTTGGAGAAGGACCTCATCTCCATGGTGATCGCCATGAAGATGCAGTACTCCAACCTCATATCGATGGTGATCACTGTGAAGATGCAGGGCTCCAAGTACATCCTACGGGAGTATGCTGTTCCCCAGTGAACAATTGCAGACAGTCCTGGGGTTGACCTCACTGCAGGACCCCCACTTCCTCTGTGAGAAGGCAACAAGCTACAGGCCCTGTTGCATTGGAGGAAGTGCTTTAAGAACCAGACCATCTGGAGCTAGAAGACACTCCCTGTGGGTGCCATCCGCATGGCCAAGGTCAGGCAGTGACCCCTGAAGGGTGGACAAAGTGGCCGAGGAGGCTTCTGCTTAAGTGGCCGAGATCTTGATTGCTCCCTGTCCAACCAGCCCATCCACTGGGAGGACAGTGCCATACAGGACAGATGCAAGGCTAAGTCAAGGGTTAATTACTCCGAGGGGGTACATCAGAGCTTCTCCTCTGAGCAACAGGCCGGCAACTATGCCACCTATGGGCCGAACCTGGCTGAGAAGGGCATTGACATGGGGATGCTCAAGAAGTAGGGGCCATGGATATAAGGAAAGATGTGCATTACCAGGCCACAAAATATCAAGGAAAAAGTGGTGGCGTGGCTGGGAAAGTTCAAAGTGTTGGAGGAGGCTATGGACTCGAGCAGGACACAGCAGAGCATGTCCCAGAGTTGGAGTGGGACATGGACCTTCTATTTAACACACTGCGAAACCCCAGGGACAGTGGCCCATACATGGAGGATGAGAACAGCACCCTCAGCACCCACAAGCCCAAGCTCAGACTGTTCTTTGAAGGGTTGGCACACTCCAGCTCACAGACACAGACGGAAGCATCCACAGGGCCCGGAGCCAAGAGGAGCCTGCAATTATGGCCAAAGTGCAAGAAAACACGTGAGCCCTCAGGCATCAAACAGCTCAGAGACAGTGTTTCAGACTCGGCGGCCCACAGCACCCCCTCCCTCAAAGTCGCCTGAATCTGGACCTCCTCCATGTCTAGCCAGTCCACTCACCGTATGGGCAGCGCCATGTAGGCCGGCCCAAGACCAAGTCTACAATTCACTACTCTAAAAAGGAGTATGAGAGCTTCTCTGAGCAGGAGGCTGGTGAAGATGCCACCAATGGATAGGAACTGGATCAGGAAGCAGTGACTATTGAAAGTCACAACAAGGTCTATGACAAGCAGAATGTAGTGGCTTGGCTGAGCAGGGCCTAAGTGTCGGAGGAGGCCCTGGACCGTGAGCAGGACCCTGCAGATCATGTCCCCAAGTAGAGGAGGCCCCGCACCTTCTGTCTAACATGCTGGAGAACCAGTGACAGTAGCCCCGACAGGGAAGAAGATGACAGCCTTCTCAGCACCACCAAACCCAAGCTCAGGCCATACTGCGAAGGCCTGTCACCTTTCAGTTCAGAAATGGACATGGGGAGCATTCATGGTGCCCAGAGCCAGGCGGAGCTTCTGAGTTTTAGCTGGTTCTGCTGAGGGCTAGTGTGTTGGCGCACGGAGTAAACGGTCCCGGGTTCAAATCTGGTCACGGGCACAACTGTGTTGATTACAGGCTTGCTCCCCAGCCCTGGCCATGGCACATGCAGGAGGCAAGCAATCCATGTGTCTCTCTCACATCCATGCCTCTCTCCCTGTCTGTCTCTCCCCGTCCCTTCAAGTTTCTCTAAAAATTCAGTGGAAAAATAACCTCTGCTGAGGGTTAACAAAACAAACAAAGCAAAACAAAGGAGCCCCCTAGTCCAGCTGAAGTGCCCAAAAAGACCGAGCTCAGTCAGCAATAGCCAAGTGACAGTGTCTCCCACTTAGAGCCCCAGAGCATGCCCACCCAGGGGAGCACCCAGCACCGCCCACGGACAGCCCGGAGGCAGAGACCTCAGCCCTGGACATGCTCACCTAGAAGATGCTGCTCACTAGGCGCATCACCAAGACTGAGTCTCTCATGCCCTCCACCAAGGCCAAGGGGAAGCATCCCCGCCACCATGGCTGGGCAGGTTCCTGAAGGGGCGGCAGACGGCACAGCCATAGAACAAGTGAGCCAAGAGCCCAGACAATGAGCATGTCCAGACCCAGGGAGCCAGCTGCAGATCCCCAGGAAGACCACGTACAACCAGCTGAACCGCATACTCATCTCTGATGACCAGCTGCCAGAGAACATCATCCTGGTCAAACCTCTGATTGGCAGGAGCAGTTCCCCTCGGACACCCTGCAGGGGCACATGCTGCCTGTGCTGTGCATCTGCTTCATGGCTGACTTCCGGTGGCCTTCAGTTCCATCATCTGGTGGATACAGAGATACTGTAACGATAATTCCCAGCCCCTTAAGCCGCTGAAGATGCTGGTGGAAGGGGCAGAGCACTACTTGAGCGCTGTGCTGTGGGTCTTCCTGGAGCTGCTGTCCTACAAGATGCTCGGCTGGCTGGGCGATGTGCACTTCCCGGTCATCCCGCTGGGTTCCAGCGTTGTGGCCAGGTACCTGGGCTCCATGCATTACTGCTACAACAGCTTCTCCCAGGACCTGACCTGATGGGGCCTGTTCCATAATCTGGAGGCCCAGAGCGCCATACAAGGCACACTGGACATCGTGACGAGAATCACGCAGTACATCACGGGAACAACTGTTCCTCTCAGCTTCCCATCGAGG
Source organism: Myotis nattereri (assembly GCF_964212035.1). Classification (NCBI taxonomy): domain Eukaryota; kingdom Metazoa; phylum Chordata; class Mammalia; order Chiroptera; family Vespertilionidae; genus Myotis; species Myotis nattereri. The sequence continues at coordinate 8,288,303 of NC_138091.1, read as the reverse complement.
AAGCCCTGCTCTCCTACAAGCAGAAGACACCCAATGAGGATTCCTTATAGTTCATTCTTTTCAGGGTGGCAGGTGAAAGTTGGGACACTGCAACAGTCCTCAGACAGGTCGGGAGACTCAGATGATGGACCCCCTTGGGCTGCAGCGTGCTTTTATCCTTCCCTTTGTCCCTACCTCTGTTCACCAATGATGCCTTGTCATCCCATTCATCTTGTCAGTGAGTGGCGTTTGTCCTCCCCCAGCCAGGGCGATGGCGCCAAGCTGATGGAGCGGCAGGTGGATTACTGGACGGCAGCCCAGCCCACAGACAGGGAGAAAGACTCGAAGAAGAAAGACCTGCCTGCCGCCAACAACACCCTCAAGTGCACCTTCCAGTCTCTCCAGGTCAGCAGGCTGCCCAGCAGTGGCCAGGCCAAAGCAACACCCACCATGTGCATGACAGTACTCACCAAAAAGAAGAAAAAGAAGGTGTTGTTTTCGCCCAAGAAAACCAGGACAAGGGCGTGGAGTCCAAAATCCAAAAGCCAGTGCTTGGGGGCATAAGCAAATTGGTCTGCAGGGCGAAGCAGCAGGAGAACATTCTGCAGGTCCTTATCAAAGGTGTGGTGTGGAATGAAGTTCTTCCAGCTGGCAGCCCAGGGTCCTTCCGCATCCAGCACTGCCCCATCTGCATCTCCAGACATTCTGACTCAACCTTCCAGCCCTGCCTGCGACCCTGCAGATGCCAAGCACAGGAGGGCCCATCTGCTTTTCTATTCACCTTTCAGTTTAGTGCAGAAACCGACCCTGGAAACACAAAGAGAAACCTTCTTAAGTACAAAAGTGCTCACTACCCGGAAGCTAATGTGCAGCCCCCATTGGGAGCCCCAACTGCTCTGCTGATTAACCAGAACTCTCTGGGGGTCAGGCGGGCAGTGCTGAGCTGGAGAATCATGGAAGGTGAGTTTTGGCCTCAGGACCCCTAACACTCCCAGCGAGAAGGGTTCTCCCTTCTCCACCTGCCCTTCCTGGAAGCCAGGACCCTGCCTCCACAGGACTCAGAGCTGGTGGTCAGATGCCAAGGACTGGCCTCCCATTGCGGGCATCCTGAGCAGAACATGGAGGCCAGTCAGCCCAGCCCTGGGCCCCAGCTGCCAACCCGCCAGGCGGCCCCACACCATCCACTCGTGCTTTCCTAAAAAAATAGGTATGTGGTGCAGCCCCCCAGGCACACCGGCTAGACACACTGGTGCAGTACCAGCTGCCCGCCTTCCTGAGCAGGGCCTATGCTTTCGCCCTCATCTCTCTGTGTTATGACAGAACATGTGTTCCACCCAACAGGTGTGGGTCCAACTATGTACCAGGTGAGCACCTGTCCCTGCACAGCACAGTGGTCACGCGGCCCCCTGCTTGCTGGGAGTCTTCAGGGCACTTCATGTTTCTGAGTGCTTGTGCCTCTAACCACAGGGTGAACCTAGGGCAGTGATGGCGAAACTTTTGAGCTCTGCATGTCAGCATTTTGTAAAACCCTAACTTAACTCTGGTGCCATGCCACATATAGAAATTTTCGGATATTTGCAACCATAGTAAAACAAAGAGTTACATTTTTTAAACTTTTTTTAATATATTTTATTGATTTTCCACAGAGAAGAAGGGAGAAGGATATAGAGTCAGAAACATTGATGAGAGAGAAACATCGATCAGCTGCCTGCTGCACATCTCCCACTGGGGATGTGCCCGCAACCCAGGCACATGCCCCCGATCAGAATCAAACCCGGGACCCCTCAGTCCACAGGCCGACGCTCCATCCACTGAGCCAAACCAGCTTTGGCTAGAGTTATATTTTTGATATTTATTTTATATACTTAAATGCCATGTCACAAAGAAAAATCAACCAAGGAGTTCGCGTGTCACCTCTGACACACGTGTCACGGGTTCACCATCACTGACCTAGGGTCAAGCTCACAGGTTTATTGTAGAAACTCAGTGGGGTCCTCCCTGGAAAGTGCTCTCTGGGTGCCTGGACAGTGGAGAGGTCTGCTGCACGGGCTGTGGTTGAGCTCATTGGCCATTTTCTCTGCCTCGTGACAAAGCCTCAGCCTCATTTGATTCTCCACAAGGCCTTGGGCTAAGCTCCTTTCTCCTTAGATACAGATTGGAGATTCTATGAGGGGTCGGTGTCCTGGGTGAAGCCAGAACCAAAAATCCCAGAAGTGAGCCATGTGGCCCCATGCTCATTTTATTCTTGACTAAAAGATTACAGAAAAAGAGTGGAAAAAAATCTAAAATATTAGTGTCAGCACTGTGTAGTTGATGAGGGTAGAGGAATGATACACAGGAGGGCATATTAAAGAGCATGTCTTGCTGAGGAAAATATAGATATGTGTAATAAATCACAGGGATACGTTTAAGTGCATGTACTTTAAGTTATGGGAAAGCACCTTGTCTTGCAAAATAGAATTCATTAATTTTAAACCTGCCATCTGAAATAGGACCTATGAAATGGGAAGCAATAAAGGATTTTTTAAAATATGAAAATTTGAAAAACGGAAGTTATTGTTTGCTTTGTTAGACATATTATATCAGACTAGCAGATAATACCCAGTCTTTTAAACAAAATAAATCATTACCACATACTATGCCACATAGGAAGTCTCAATAAATTCCAAAGAAGATATATATGTTTTTTCTCCATTGATATGTTCATGAACCATAATGCATGATGCCTATATATTCTCTAACCCTAATGCACTAAGGTAAGAAGTTAATAATGAAGAATAGCTTTAAAATCACCAAATATCTAGACAGTTTAGAAAATACAGCAGAAGCTGAAGTGAAGTATATTCTATACAAACCCTGAGTTCAAAAGAAATTATGAGTGAAATTATGGAATACTCCCAACTTAAAAACAATAAAGAAAAGCTGCATATCAAAAGCAGCCATAAAAGCCAGAGTTTTTGTTTTAAATAGACTTCTAAGGAAAGCATTACAGCTGGGAAGAGAGATTGAAGTATCCAAATAGAAAATTACAGAGAGCAACAGAGTGACTTAGAAGAAACAAGGAAAGGGGGAAACATAATGGCAGAAATCAGTAAAACAAAGAATTTGAAAATAGCCTTCAACAAACCAGAAAACTGCTTCTCAAAAAAATACTGGTAAAACAAACAGATTTCTAGCCAGACTGACCAAGAAACAGAGAAAAACGCTGTGCGCATATAGCTAACCAGTTAGGCAAAACGGACCAATACCTGGGAGGAAACAAACTATACAACCTTCCTCAAGAGAAAGTGATGCCCTGACTAGTCTATGAAAGAAGTTGAATTTGTAGTTAAAGCATCTAAGGAAGGGAATCCAGGCCCAGGTGGTTCACTGGAGAATTAAACAGAATAAATGAACAGACACTTCACTGAAGAGGCTATAACATGTCGCATGAGCACTGGAAAAGTTCAACATCATAAGCCATTAGGAAAAGGTTATTTAGACCACAAGGAGACTAACTGAAACAAAAGACTGTGATGACACTCGATGCTGGGGAGGATGTGGAAAAACTCACTCATACAGTGCTGGTGGGAATGTAGACTATTACAGCCACTGGGGAAAGTACTTTGGTTGTTTCTTATGAAATTCAACATGCAACTACCACACACCCCAGCCATTGCACTCTGGGGCATTTATGCCAGAGAAATAGAAACTTTCATCCACTCAGAAACCTGAGCACAAATGTTTATGGGAGCTTTATCTTAAAACCTGCAAGTGATCTCTGAAATCCCTTGTTGCGATTAATAGATACATTTTATAAGAAATGTCTGTCACATAAAAATGGGTTGAGTATATGAAAAGGGAATTTCATAAAGGGAAACCCAAAACGTTAACAAGGTATGAAGAGGTATTCAATTGCACTTGTAGTAAGATAGGCAGAGATGTTGAATTGTACTTGTAGTCAGAGAAGTAATGAGGCCCTCTTTACACCGATCTGCAAGACAAATTAGAGTGTGATGATGGGAAGTGTTGGTGAGGCTATGGGACAAATGGGAACATCATGGGCTATGATGGGAGGGTAAACTAGTACAGGCACCCAGGAGGGCCATCTAGAAGTACTTAGCAAAATTAAATATGCTCTTATATATTTGAATATTCATATATATAATTTTGCTAAGTCCGAAGAGCAAAAGAATCACCATAGGAGAACCTATAACATAGGCCTCTCATTCTCAATCTTGAACTGATCATTTTTTTTTCTTTATTAAATAAGATATTACAAATGTGTCATTACCCCACCAATATCACCTTATCCCCCCAATCCTGCCCTCCCCCTCTCCCTTCCCCCATGTTGTCCACATCCATCACCTATGCTGATATGCATTCATACAAGTCCTTTGGTTGATCTTTCCCCCTCACCTCACCCCCCCCCCATTCCCCCCGCCTTCCTGCTGAGTTTTGAGCATCTGAAAGATGCTTCCCTGTCTATGGCCATACCACCCTCAAAGCGCCCAATCTCCTCTGATCACTTTTTGAATAACATTTCCTTGGCTGGGATATAGGGGGGAGAGCAGGCCCTCTGTGTCAAAATATAACCCCTCAGAGTCTAAGAGCATGAATCTGGTTCTTCTGATCAGCATCACTGGGTGGGAATGGACCACGGGAAATATTGGCTAGAATAGATAGCAAAGAGACACCTGGAATAAGTGGGTTCCCAAACCTTAATCTGTCAATTCCACCTAAAGGACATTAGCCTTTTTTATGAGTATTTTCCCACTGACATAAATATCCTTACGCGATGTTAATTGCATTGTATATGAACAGCATGGCTAACAAATTCCTGTGACATGATGAAATGTGGCAAAGTGCTGTGATGGAGTCTAAACAGAGAAAATGGATCATCTGTGTACTTTCTTCTGCTATCATCTGAAAGTAAAACGATAGTATAGGGAAAACAAAAATAAGTATCACTCAAGGTGTACATAGGGCCACGTGAATATTTTCTGTAATTTTTAAAGTGTGACTATTCAGGATTAAATGTAAAAGAATAAAATCTATGTAGAATAAATTGTGATCACCTGTGTTCCTATTAAATCTTAAATTCTGCCATTGCCTGTGTGTCTTTAAATAGAACATTAGGGTGACAGTTGGGAGACCTTTGAACTCCTGATTCCATCCCAGTTTTCCTTCCCCAGAGCTACCTACTATCATCCACTTGGTGCTTGTCCCTAAGTAGGTTTCTATAATTTTACTCAAAAGTTGTGTACACACAAGTTAATTTAGAGTTGTTTTTGCATTTTTGAAATCTGATTTCAATAGCATCATTTAGAATGTACCCTGACACTTTCTTTTCCACACAAATCATGCTTTGAGATTTGTCCACATTGCCACACATTACTGCAGTCCATTAGTTTTACCGCTTTACTAGGCATTTACTATGATAACTTTATTCTCCTGTTGAAGGACATTTAGCTTATTTCTAGTTTTCCACCGTCATAAACAATGCTGAAATGGACTTTCTTGTATCCTTCATGGGCACATGAATGTAGCTTCTCTAGAGTATGTTGCTAAGAATGAATTTCTAGCAGGAAGGCCCTGCACACCTTAGGTTTTACTAGTGGATGCAACTTCACTGGCTGGTTCAGCCATCCCCCCTCCCAGCTGCTGTGGATGTTGGCTGCTCATGGCTCCTGATGGCCCTTCCCCTGTCCTGAGCAGGTAGGTGCTCCCAGTCCACTACCCTGGGAGGCCAGTAATGACTGGCACTGGGTAGATAAGCCTGGCTCCTTACCTAAAATGGGAATCACTCAATGGGTACAATTCCTCTTCCAGATCCCCTCTCAAGACCAGGCTGAACGTAATGTGCTGAGTCCACATCTCTGCTCACCTCCCTCCATCTTCTTTTTCTGAGGTCATTCCTTCACTAAACTCTGTCCCACTTCCCAGGAGTCACTGCTGCCAGGGAACCTGGCCCAGGATGACTAATATTGCCTAAGTCTCTCCAGAAGGGCTGCACCAATGTTCACAGTTAGGAGAGGCTTGAAGGCTGAGAAAGAGAAAGCCCATCCTAGAGATGAGGTGGGGGAGGGGGAGAAGGCAAAGGTGCTGAGATGAAAGAAAGAGTTTTGTGTATTCAGGAAACTGAACGAAAGCCAGTGAGGCTGAAGTGTGGGGAGCAGAAGAAAGAGAAGGACACTGGTTGAGGTTGGAGATGTATGTAGGAGCCGACAAGGAGACCTCATAGGCTGGTTTCCAATTTTTTTTTCTAATTGTAAATGGAAGTTTTTGAAATGCTTTAAGCAGAAAGTGATAGGGTTCAATTTAGACTAAGAAAATTCATCTGTGTTGAGAGAATGGTTTGGAAAAGAAGATAAAACAAGCAGGGATTTGAGTATTTACACAGCAAGGAGAGTGGATCATAAAAATTAGTGTCAACATAGAAAGTAAGAAACACAATGGGATTTTTAACACAACACTTCTTGTGTCTATAAAACACACAGACATACAAAGACATAAATTCTTCAAGCATACATGCCAATTTTGAAGTGGCTACTATGTGGAGGGGGAGGAAGGGAATGGAGATTAGCGGTAATAAGAGTCAATAAAACCTGGAAGTTGTCTTGCAAGGAATGGTGGTGAGGAGGTGGGATGAATTGAAGCATGTTATTTACGGAGCCCTGAACCAAGAATACAAAAATCAAAACAACAGCCACCACCCACCTCCCTACCCATTATTTTCCTTCGCTGTGTGGAGACCCACATCTGCGATGGGGAACAGGTTTTCAGGGAGACCTTCCAAATAATCCAACTTTTACCTACTAAGTGGGTGGAACTGGATGGCAGAGGCCTTCCTAGTGATTAATGCAGCATCTGAGTCAAGGAACCTGGAGGGAAGAGGAAGCAGAACCTCCCTGGAGCCTCATTACTAAGGACACATATGGGAGCCCTGAGGCAGTCTCATGCCTGACCTGGTGTGGGCTCCTGATGCTCCCTCTCAGCCTAATTCCTCCTTTCCCTGTGGCTCCATGGTGTCAGGTCTTATCTCTGGGATCAGAGATAATCCAGGTTAATATGTCTTGTTATTTCCCCTTTGCACAAGTTTATGACCTGGTGCCAGGAGATCTGGGGACCAAACTTCCACCATGTCTGGTCGCTCTGTGCCTAGGTGCCCAGGGCAGGAGTAGACACCCATTAGGTATCAATAAACGCCTGTGGATCAAAAATGATCTCTTGAAGCCTTCCTTGATTGGGGGCAAGGACCTTGGGATTTCCCTCCACGTTTTTCTTCAAGTGCTCAGAGAAGCACAGGGCATGCTCTGCAAATGCATTTGTCAGTTGGTGTTCAAAGAGTTTGTTGAGGTGGTTCCTTTGGTTCCCTGTCTGGCCCTGAGAGACAAACTCTCAATGGATAGAATAGAGTGGATGCTGGCTTTATCCAATGGCCTGCTTCTCTGAGGTGCTCTAGAGCAGTGGTTCTCAACTTCCTAAAGCCGTGACCCTTTAATACAGTTCCTCATATTGTGGTGACCCACAATTTCATTGTTACAAATTGAACATGATTAAAGCATGCTTATTAATCACAAAAAAAATATGTAATTATAAATATTTTTTACGATGGTCTTAGGCGACCCCTGTGAAAGGGTTGTTCGACCCCCAAAGGGGTCGCGACCTACAGGTTGAGAACCGCTGCTCTAGAGCCATATTCTCAGAAGCTGTTCAGGGAGATCCAACACCCAATGTTACTTACTGAGCAAGCTCATTGGTGGGTAGTATTTTCTTACTGATTCGTATCTGAATGAGCAGCTTGGGTGAAGCCAATCCTTCCTGGAATCTTAGCCACATGATCTCCCCTTAGGCAGACAGTACTCATGTCTTCTGGGCCCCAAGACCTTGCCTGAGCCCTTGGGACCTTCAAAGGAAAGAGTAATTCTTGCCCAGGAGCAGTCCTGGATCTCAGTCCACTGACAAACAGACAGAAGTCAAATCACCTCAGATTCCATCACCCAGAGACAATCACATGCAACATATTAGTATATTTGTTCCTAGTATTATCCTGTGAATGTTGACATAGTTTCCATCTTGTCATTCTTATCTCACAAGAAATGCCTGTTGCCTGTAAACATGCTGCATAATATTTCATCTGTTTCAGTACCATCATGTGCTTAAGTATTGCCTAAATGGGTCTTTATGCTCTTTTTGTTTTTAAAATACATACATAATACTGTGATGGATATCTTTCTTTATAAAATTTATACCATTTTGAAGGATTTATGAGGATCTCTATCAGTGGAAATAGAATTATAGAATCAAATTATATGAACAATGATTCTTTTAATATCTTGTCATTTAAAAATAAAATCCTGATCATAATAATTTAGTAATGGACTTGCAGGTTTTTCTGGTGACATACAAGCACACATATAGGTAATTAAAAATAGGATCACACAAACTTGTTGTGGGAAACTGTTTATTGCCTTCACTATCTGATAAGCATTGACAGAGAACTCCCCAAAACCCCCAGAAGGCTGGGTGCCTTTGAAGCCCTAGCAAAGGTCTGAGCTAAGAGCCACCTCTGTTTGTCCAGACAGTGGTAGCTGGAAGAACTCCCCCATTTATTATTATGTAAATCCTTGCTGATGGGCTAGTCTGCCTGTTAATGGCAGGTCGCCTGCCTAAGGGCTACTCTGGATCAATAAAAGATTGGAGCAGCCTGAGCATGGGTGGAAGTCCTTCTGGACTTGGCCACCTGGTCCCCCAATATTGCAAAATTATCACGTGTCTTTTTCTCTCATTTGTTGTGCGGCTCCTCTTTCAGATACCGAACCCTACTCCACGCAGAACGTGGAGGGAGTCTTACTCAACATCTGGCACCGGACGGGTAATCTGGAAGTGTAGGCCTCGCTGGAGCGAGAAAAGGAAGTTTTCACCGAAAAGGTGTGGAAAGCTCACCGAAAAAAGGTGAGGGGAATCTACCGCACCCAATGCCCAGGATCAACTACAGAAGCCCGGGTCTGTAAGTACACTGGGAACGTTTTCTTAACCAGGCTAACAAACGGGGCAGGATTTGGCTTTAAGAAAGTAGATTCGGCTTTAAAAAGGTATATTTGGCTTTTAAAAACTAAGAAACTTTATTATAGGCTTTTGATTTGCATGTTTAAAGTGTTAAAATTTTAGAAGGTAATCTTCTACAGTTTTTGCATGTTATTATAGAACATAACCTTTGTTTTTCTTGAAAAAGGTACTCTTTTAGATCAGGCTGAAAAAAGAGTGCCATGGTCATCTTAATGTGGTTTCCTGTCCAAATTAAAATCTTAATTTGTATTTGGAACCTAAAATCTGCAATAAGAAATGAAACCCTGCTGCTGAGTCCCCCTCTGGTGTGGAGAGATTCAAAGGTGGCAAGAAAGGGCAGAGCTATAAGCTCTCCCACAATGAGATTACTTAATGTTTTATTTAAAAATTACCGGAGAACATCTTATGACAACCAAACTTTGGCTAAGATAACCTTGGGTGCTCACAGCCATTGCTTTAGAAAGCGAAATAGGGAAAAACTTAAAATGTCTTTTTCTATTAAGCATGACTTTGGGGAAAATATGCCATCTGAGTCATTTGCTGAAACTTCCTCCAAAAGCAGGATGGGGTGGAAAGAGAAAGGGAGCACATGGCGATCCAATATGGACGCCTCCTCTAATTTAAAGTCTCCTTCTTGTAATTGAAAAGTTTTACAAAAATTTAAAATGCGTCTGGGATTTCTGTTCCCGTGTAAAGAGAATACTTGGCTTGGAACTAATGCGCGCTCGTTCTGATTTTGGACATTTAGATAGAGTTTTGAGCTGGAATTTCTTTACAAATGTGCAGAATAAAACCCAAGACTGATTATTTCCTAAAGAAAATGGCGAATTTGACCCAGGGTAGAAATTCTAGCAACAAGATTGGTATTTTTCCATAATAATGTTAATGAAGCCTATTCCAAAGCTAACTTTAAGAACTCTACAAGGAAAATCAGTAAAATTGTCTCTGTTACAAAAATTTGCTAAATTAATTGCCTTAAAATAATTGAATTTGAATCTCATAGTTAATTGAAAAGGCTGGCCAAAACATTTCTAATGAGAAAAGGGGCTAGTTGCTTCCTGCCTGTAGCAAATTCTTAAAGAATATGGTCAATTTATATCTGATTGGTCCAGGGTAGGCCAAACCTGTTCTTCCAGGGAAAACAGTTCCTCCCCGAGGCCAATATTGAAACTTCCCACCAGCAAGCCAGGGGCAGGAAACAATGTAGCTACCACCTTGTTTCTTGACCTTCCCCAGAGGAAAAAATTATGGTCCTTTTAAAATCAAAGGCTGGGCCAGGCCTGCCTTGCCAGCCTCAAATGTGGTTTTCCAAAGCTGCTGGGAAATTTAAGACCTTGGGAGTTTATACCTAGGTATCTTGAAATGACATCATACTGAAATAAATGAGATCTGAGTATGCCTCATAGAAAATCTAGAGGACAGTATTAAATCTGTTGGTTGATTATGTCTTGCATTTTTAAAGTTTAGTCTTAATGTTACTGATTGAGAAATGCTAAAGATTTGAGTTGCCAGCTAAAAGTTTAAATTCGGATTGAATTGGGGAAAAACTGTATAATTATGATAGCTAAATGCCTTAAAAGTAAAAAATAATTTTTTTATTTTTGAGAAAATAATTTTTGTTTTCTCTGAAATAATTAGAATTCAAAATATGTTGCTTATTGATCTGATTAAAAAGGAGGATTAATTTTATGATCTCAACTGAATATTTTTAATACAAAAACCAGTTTAAACTTAATTGATATTCTTTAAGATAATTATAAAGGGTATAAACAGCTAATGAGATTTCTGTTTGTCTACAATATAATGTTGGCCATCTATCTTTTAGGGATTTTGGTTTCCTCTTCCCTTGTTTATTGTGAGAATAAGGAAATCATGTTTTCTGTCAGAGAACAGTGTAGACAGCCATAATGTTGAGCTGCCTGACTTGGCATCCGCCATGATGGCCACATGGCTTACCACGCCCTGGGGGCCACCATCTTGGAAGAGCAAAGGCCCCGCCCTCTGATTTAGCCAATCACAAAAGGAATGTCTGCTCACTGAGGCAGGATGGGATTTCAGGGGTGGAGTTTTAAGGCAGCATTTTACTGCGGAAATGTGGATGGGGCAGAAAGTGTGCTTGCCTCTCGGATTTATTTAATACTACTTATAAGAAGATATTTTTAATGCTTAATAAATTAGCAATCATGGTCTTAATATAATTTCAGTGGTATGATAGACCAATGTTTTAAGCAGTTGGCTTTATAAGGGCCGACAATAGAGGTCATATTTCTCAAAAGGCTTGTAGATACATTTTTAAAAGATAGCTTAAAATTTCAGTAGAACCACAGATATGCATATATCATAAACAAATTAAGAGTAGTTGATTCCATGGTCAAGACTCGATCCTATTATGTTGAGAACTGTTTAAAAAGTGTTGAAAATGTTTTAATTAGATATGTATTTGACAGTTTTTCCCGAGTGCAATATTTCAAAATATAATATACTTGGTTGCATAAGGAATTTCTGCCAAATAAAAGAAAAAATTGATTTATTAGTAGCAATGTCTTTATTTAAACTAACAAAAGCTCCTCGCCGCTGCATTTAAAATTAGGCTGGAAGTGAAGCAGCATTTGCATCTCGTGTATCAAAATAAAACTTTACTAAATTTACTAATCTTTGTAAGCAATTGAATTTTAATAAAGTAAAATTCTTCTAAAAAGTTACTGAAGGCTTCCCATGATCCCTCTGTATATGCAAATAAGCCAAAGAGTATATTCTTTAAAAATATAATTGCTAACATTTACAGATTGTTGTTGAAATACTAAATCTGACAATAATTAGTGACCATAAATGAAAAATCACTTGAAATATATAGCTTTGCGACAGTATTATTTAAAATCTCAAAAGGCAACCATGTTCCTTACATTTGTTGCTGTGTGAGGAAGAAAGCTGTTGGGAAGGAAATAAAAAGAGGTTTCCTTCAGATGTCTAACTAAAATTAAAAATCAATATATTGGGCCTCATAAGCTAAATTAAATAATTTGTGTTTTGCCTCCTTAAACAAAGTTTATGTAAATTTACTTAAAGACTAATAACAGAAATTTAATTACTGTCATTTACTGTCCATAACTTAGGACAAGTCAAGTTAAAAGAATAAATGTTATTTCAAACTGACTTAAAATTGGCAAATTGGGCTAAGTGGATATTCAGGGGAACTTAGCTGTCACCTATTAAAATATAAACCACTACAATTTTTACATAAGACCTCCATTATTATACCAAAAAATATTAGACAGGAACCAATTCCTGGAGCTTTAACTGTTTTTACTGATGGGTCATCTAATGGGAAAGCTGCCTATCATACTATAAATTCTGACCGAGTCATAGTGACCAGTCATACTTCTGTGCAAAGAATTGAATTAAAAGCTATTAAGACTACGTTGCAAGATTTCCAACAGCCAGTTAACATAATTTGTGATTCCTCTTATGCTTCGGGCCTAGTAAGTAGAATTGAAACTGCCCGGTTGAAATGGTTTAGTGACCAAAGTTTATTCTTACTATTTAAGCAAGTTCAACAGATTGTGCAGCAGAGAAAATACCCTTTTTATATCACCCACATCAGGGCTCACAGCATATTACCTAGCCCATTAACTAAGGGAAAGGCACATGCTGATCCATTGGTTGCTTTATTAAAAGAGGCTTCAGAGTCTCATCAGCTTTTAAAAATCCCAACTTGAAAAACAAAAAAGGGGGATGATGGAGAAATCACCTAGGAGTAGGCTGCACCTAGCTTTAATTACTCTAAATCTTTTCACTGGTGATGCTAATGGAAAGACACCTATGGAGCTACATTGGGGTCAGAATAAAAGGAACATCCCAGAGACCACCTGGGGCACGGTAAAGTGAAGTATGGTAACAATCCTTTCAGGTAAAAACTATAGTTTCATACTGGTCTTAGAAGGCACATTTTTCCTTTACCTGGGAAGGACAGCATAGCTATCCCAAAGTCAGAGGGCTCCAGATAACTTGTCAACTCAGTGCTCTGGAGACCCAGAACTGTAATTTAGATAGCATACTGTCTCTGCTTCTGTAAATTTCTTCTTCTTTTTTTAAACTAGGTTCCTCATTCCAAATCTTGAGTTTAAAATTTAAGTTGTCATGACCTGGAACAAAGAATATTCTTACATGGTGTTATTCACAAATTTCATTAATAATTTTTGATGCTTTACAACAGTATATTGTGCATTTATCCCAAACAAATTTACAAATGAATTTGAATGTATTACATGAAGGGATTTATTCCTTTCCACTGTGTGGAGGGCCTCCTGGGGAAGGCACTTAAGCATTCTGTGTTGACCGCTCTCAATTTTTTTTTTTTTTGCCTAAAGGATTCCAGTTGTCTACAGCTGTTATCTAGGCTCTCCGTTCAAGCTAAGATCATGAAAAGCTGGTACCATGGATCTGTCTCTTACCCAATGGCGTAAGCTGGGCCCTCTCTGGAGAAGAAACCTGGGTTCCCTATGATCAATGCCGGGGCCCCGCCAGCAGGCGAGGGGATCCAAAGGCAGTTGCTGGGCATGGAGGCCAGAGGGACATAGGCTATCAAGGAGACAGAACTGAACCTCACATCACCCTACTTGGCCCAGAGATGGCTGGAAGTCAAAGACGGGTAAGACCCCCACAGGGTGGGGTGACCAAAGACATGCACAGTCTTGGGCCAGTAGGAGAAAACTTGGGCATCAACAGAGGTGGGGCACAGATCCTCACCCCCCTGCCAATGGTGCAGGGGCTTGAACACTCACCCCTTCTGAGGAAGGTCTCCTGTCCCCATGGCTGCTTCTTGCTTACCATGCCCAGACCAGATCAGGAACCAAATAACAAAAGAGATTTGGTCCAGCTGAAATCAGAATCCAGATAAACAGAGGCTTGGCTAACAGACCCTATGTCTAAATCTAGTCTAACAACAGGAATGCTCAGAGCCTTCTCACATGCCTGCCCCCTCCTTAGATCCCTCCCCATCAGTGAAACAGAGTCAAACCTCACTTCTCTAGTATCTCCAATATCCAACAATGCTGTTCTAGACCATGATGTTAAAGGAAAAACTGTACTAGTTGTGGCATAAAACTTCACATCTTGAGCTGACCATCCTTTCAATAGCTTAACAATATTCAATAGTCTGCCATGTAAACAGGAAACCCAATTTTTTATGATACACTGCCAGCACTAAAACAACACCCTGTTCCTCATGACTGCGACCACCACCATCCATCCATCCCTCCTCCCACAATACAAACATAAATTCACTTTTGGACTTGCAGTTTCTTGATCCATCCTTGTGTTTGGAGTCTTATTCCTTATCTCTACTAGTCTACAATATCGTCTTATTAAGTTTCGCTATCCTTAGGCAACAGACACTACTCAAAGGGTCCTGGCATCTATATATACTGTTTCGGTTAATGAGGAGCCACTCACTTCAGCTCTGGTTGCCCAAAATCAGTGGTTGCCATGGTGTGGCTTGACATCACAAAGCCTCAGCGGAACACCCAGGAGGGGCGGGGGTGGCAGAGGATGCAGAAATCTCAGACACTATGGTTATAGAACAGACACCTTCCTCTTTACTCCTAAAATTTTTCCAAAGTGACCTCTCTCTCTCTCATATTCTCTAGTTCCATTATAGTCCAGCATATGGCAGGCAGGTGTTGATTCCTCTAAGACAATTGCCATACCCCCCCGTCATTTCAGTGGTCCATTCCACTATGTTCAGATATTAAGGTTTCCTAGGATTTTGAGTATTGTTTTAATGGATGTTTTATTTCTGAATTGTTCCAGATTTACAGAAAAATTGTGAGGATAATAACCATGTCCACCATACCCAATTTCCCTTATTACTAATATCTTCCTTATGTATGGGGCAAATGTAACAAGAAGTGATTCATCAGTGAAACAGTTAGAGTGAAACCTCATTCTCTAGTATCTCCAATATCCAGGAATGCTCTTCTAGACCAAGTTGTTAAAGGAAAAACTGGACCAGGTACGGCATAAAACTTCAGATCTTGAGCTGACCATCCTTTCAATAGTTTAACAATATTCAATAGTCTGCCATGTAAAAAGGAAATCAAATTCATTATTATACACTGCCAGCACTAACACAGCACCCTGTTCCTCATGACTGCGACCACCACCATCCATCCCACCCCTCCTCCCACAATACAAAGATAAATTCAATTTTGGACATGCAGTTTCTTCATCCATCCTTGTGTTTGGTGTCTTATTCCTTATCTCTACAAGTCTACAATATTGTCTTATTAATTTTCGCTATCTTGAGGCAGCAGACACTACTCAAAGGGTTCTGGCCTCTACATATAATCTTTAAGTTAATGAGGAGCCACTCATGTCAGCTCTGGTTGCCCAAAATCAGTGGTTGCTATGGTGTGGCTTGACATCACAAAGCCTCAGCTTGACCAACCAGGAGGGGCGGTGGTGGCAGAGGATGCAGAAATCTCACCCTGGTTATCGAACAGAGACCTTCCCGTAACTCCTAAAATTTTTCCCCAACTGTCCTCTCTCTCTCTCTCATTTCCTCTAGTTCCATGAGAGTCCAGCATATGGCAGGGAGGTGGTGTTTCCTCTAAGACAAATCCCATACTCCCCCGTCATTTCAGTGGTCCATTCCACTATGTTCAGTTGCTCCCATTTCCTAGGATTTTGAGTGTTGTTTTAATGGATGTTTTATTTTATTTTATTTATTGTTTTTATTGCTTAAAGTATTACAAAGGACAATACATATGTGTCTTTTTCCCCCCCTGCCTTTGACTGTCCCCTAGCCTACCCTATCCTCCAGTGTCTTATGTCCATTGGTTATGCTTATATGCATTCATACAAGTCCTTAGGTTGATCTCTTAACCCCCTACCTCCTGACTTCCAACCTCCCAGGCCTTCCCGCTGCAGTTTGACAATCTGTTTGAGGCAGCTCTGCCTCTGTATCTATTATTGTTCAAAGGTTTATAATGGTCTCTATTATCCATGAATGAGTGAGATCATGTGGTATTTTTCCTTCATTGACTGGCTTATTTCACTTAGTATTATTCTCTCTAGTTCCATCCATGCCGTTGCAAATGGTAAGAGTTCCTTCCTTTTTAGAGCAGCAGAGTATTCCATCATGTAGATGTACCACAGTTTTCCAATCCATTCATCTACTGATGGGCACTTAGGCTGTTTCCAGATCTTAGCTATGGTGAATTGTGCTGCTATGAACATAGGGGTGCATATATCCTTTCTGATTGGTGTTTCTGGTTTCTTGGGATATATTCCTAGAAGTGGGATCACAGGGATAAATGGCAGTTCCATTTTCAGTTTTTTGAGGAAATTCCACACTGCCTTCCATAGTGGCTGCACCAGTCTGCATTCCCACCAGCAGTGCACAAGTGTTCCTTTTTCTCCACATCCTCTCCAGCACTTGTCGTTTGTTGATTTGTTGATGATAGCCAGTCTCACAGGTGTGAGATGGTACCTCATTGTTGTTTTGATTTGCATCTCTCGGATGATTAGTGACTTTGAGCATGTTTTCATATATCTCTTGGCTTTCTGAATGTCCTCTTTTGAAAGATGTCTATCTAAGTCCTTTGCCCATTTTTTGATTGTACTGTTTAACTTCCTTTTGTTAAGTTGTATGAGTTCCCTATAAATTTTGGAGATTAGGCCCTTATCAGATATGACATTGGCAAATATGTTTTCCCACACAGTGGGTTTTCTCGCTGTTTTGTTGATGGTTTCTTTTGCTGTGCAGAAGCTTTTTATTTTGATGTAGTCCCATTTGTTCATTTTCTCTATAGTTTCAAGTGCCCTAGGAGTTGTATCAGTGAAGAAATTGCTTCGGTACATGTCTGAGATTTTGTTGCCTTTGGATTTTGCTGGTATTTGTATGGTTTCCCGTCGTATATTTAAGTCCTTTATTCCTTTTGAGTTTATTTTTTGTGTATGGTGTAAGTTCGTGGTCTAGTTTCATTTTCTTGCATGTATCTGTCCAATTTTCCCAACACCATTTATTGAAGAGGCTATCTTGGCCCCATTGTATGTTCTTGCCTTCTTTGTCAAATATTAATTGAGCATATTGGTTCGGGCTGATTTCTATTCGGGCTCTCTATTCTATTCTATTCTATTGATCTATATGCCTGTTCTTGTGCCAGTACCAGGCAGTTTTGAGAACAGTGGCTTTGTAATACAGCTTGATATCTGGTATTGAGATCCCACCTACTTTGTTCATTTTCAGAATCGCTGCAGCTATTCGGGGTCTTTTTTTTTTGATTCCAGATGAATTTTTGGAGAGTTAATTCTAGATCTGTGAAGTATGCCGTTGATATTTTAATGGGAAGTGTGTTGAATTTATAGATTGCTTTGGGTAGTATGGACATTTTAATGATGTTGATTCTACCAATGCATGAACATGGAATGTTCTTCCATCTGTTTATGTCTTCCTCTATATCTTTTTTCAAAGTCCTGTAGTTTTCTGAGAAGAGGTCTTTTACCTCTTCAGTTAAGTTTATTCCTAGGTAGCTTAATTTTTTTGGTGCGATGGTAAATGGGATTGTTTTTATAATCTCTCGTTCTGAAAGTTCACTATTGGTGTATAGAAATGCCTCAGATTTCTTGGGGTTAATTTTGTATCCTGCTACATTGCCAAATTCGTGTATTAAGTCTAGTAGATCTTTGATGGAGTCTCTAGGGTTTTGTATGTATAATATCATGTCGTCTGCAAATAAGGACAGTTTTACTTCCTCTTTTCCAATTTGGATGCCTTTTATTTCTTCTTCTTGCCGAATTGCAATGGCTAACACTTCCAGTACTATGTTGAACAGGAGTGGTGAGAGGGGGCATCCCTGTCTTGTTCCTGTTCTTAGGGGAAATGGTGTTAGTTTTTGTCCATTGAGTATGATGTTGGCTATTGGCCTGTCATATATGGCTTTTATTATGTTGAGGTATGATCCTTCTGGTCCCACCTTACTGAGAGTTGTTATCAAAAATGGGTGTTGAATTTTGTCAAATGCTTTTTCTGCATCAATTGATATGACCATGTGGTTTTTTTCTATCAATTTGTTTATGTGATGTATCACGTTTATTGATTTGCAGATATTGTACCATCCTTGCATCCCTGGGATAAATCCTACTTGGCCATGGTGTATGATCTTTCTGATGTACTGCTGGATCCGATTTGCTAAGATTTTGTTGAGGATTTTGGCATCTATGATCATAAGGGATATTGGCCTGTAATTCTCTTTCATTGTGTTGTCTTTACCTGGATTTGGTATTAGGGTGATGCTGGCTTCATAGAATGAGCTTGGAAGTGTTCCTTCCTCTTGAATTTTTTGTAGTAGTCTGTGGAGGACAGGTTTTAGATCTTCCTTGAATGTTTGGTAAAACTCCCCTGTGAAGCTGTCTGGTCCTGGGCTTTTGTTTGATGGAAGCTTTGTGATGACTGCTTCAATTTCTTCCATACTTATTGGCCTGTTGAGATTATTAGCTTCTTCCTGATTGAGTTTTGGAATGTTGTATTTTTCTAGGTATTTGTCCATTTCCTCCAGGCCCTCTGGTTTGTTGGAGTAGAGCTGCCCATAGTATTTTTTAACAATCATTTGTATTTCTGTGGGGTCTGTTGTTATTTCGCCTCTATCATTTCTGAGTTTGTTTATTTGGGTCCTCTCTCTTTGCTTCTTGGTGAGTCTGGCTAGAGGTTTGTCAATCTTGTTTATCCTTTCAAAGAACCAGCTCTTGGTTTCATTGATTTTCTGTATTGCTTTTTTGGTCTCTATGTCATTGTCATTTATTTCTGCTCTAGTCTTTATTATCTCCTTCCTTCTGCTCACTCTGGGGTTTTCTTGTTGCTCTCTTTCTAATTCTTTGAGTTGTAGAGTTAGATGATTTACTACCATTTTTTCTTGTTTTTTGAGATAGGTCTGTAGAGCTATAAACTTCCCTCTCAGGACTGCTTTCATTGTGTCCCATAGGTTTTGGATTGTTGTGTTTTCATTGTCATTAGTTTCCAGGATGTTTTTAATTTCTTCTTTGATCTCATTGGTAACCCAATCAATATTTAATAACATGCTATTCAGCTTCCAGGTGTTTGAGTATTTTGGGTTATTTTTATTGTAGTTTAATTCTAATATTATGCCATCATGGTCTGAGAAGATGCTTGTTATGATTTCAATCTTCTTGAATTTGGGGATACTTTGCTTGTGACCCAATATATGGTCTCTTTTTGAATATGTCATATGAGCACTTGAGTAGAATGTAAATTCCGTGGCTTTGGGTTGAAGTGTTCTGAAGATGTCTATTAAGTCCATGTGATCTAGTGAGTCATTTAGGATTGCTGTATCTTTGCTGATTGTTTGTCTAGAGGACTTATCCAGTGCTATCAGTGGTGTATTGAAGTCCCCTACTATGATTGTATTGTTGTCGATCTCTCCTTTCATATCTTCCAGGAGTTTTTTTATGAATTTGGATGCTCCTGCATTGGGTGCATATATGCTTACCAGGGTTATATCTTGTTGTTGTATTGATCCCTTTAGTATTATGAAGTGGCCTTCCTTATCTCTTGTTATGGCCTTCACTTTGAGGTCTATTTTGTCCGATATAGGTATTGCTACCCCAGCTTTCTTTTCCTTTCCATTTGCCTGAAAAATATTTTTCCATCCCTTCACTTTCAGTCTGTGTGAGTCCCTTCTAATGAGGTGGGTCTCTTGTAGACAGCAGATGTATGGGTCATGTTTTTTTATCCATTCAGCCACTTGACGTCTTTTGGTTGGAGCATTTAGTCCATTTACGTTTAAAGTTGTTATTGAAAGGTACTTGTTTGCAGCCATTTCTTTTTGTGTGTGGCTGTTTTCTTTGTCAGCTTTGTATTTCTTCTTTTTAGACCAGTCCCTTTAGCATTCCTTGCGTTGCTGGCTTGGTGGTGATAAACTCCCTTAGCCTTTTTTTTGTCTGTGAAGCTTCTTATTTCCCCTTCAAGTTTGAATGATAGCCTTGCTGGATAGAATATTCTTGGATTCAGTCCTTTGCTTTGCATCACTTTGTAAATTTCCGTCCATTCTTCTCTGGCCTGATGTGCTACTGTTGAGAAATCATTTGATAATCTAATGGGAGATCCTTTGTATGTAACTTTTCGTCTCTCTCTTGCAGCCTGTAAGATTCTCTCTTTGTCCTGAACATTTGCCGTGGTAATTATGTTGTGTATTGGTGTGGGTCTTTTCGGGTTCACCTTATTTGGGACTCTCTGGGCTTGTGTGACTTTTTTCTTCCCCAAATCAGAGAAGTTTTCTGATATTATTTCTTCGAATAGGTTTTCTAATCCTTGTTCCTCTTTCTGTTGTTCTGGCACCCCTATTATTCATATGTTGTTTCGTTTCATGTTGTCCCTAAGCTCCCGTAGGCTCTCCTATTGTCTTTTAATTTTTTTCTCCAATTGCAGTACATTTTGAGTGTGTTTTGCTTCCTTGTCTCCTAATCCACTAATTCGGTCCTCCGCTTCTCCTAGTCTACTGTTGATACTTTCAGTGGTGTTTTTTTATTTCAGCTATATCACTCTTCATTTCTTCTTGGGTCTTACTTAAGTTGTTGATTTTTTCATCTGTTTCTTCTAGCTTCTTCCATATGTTATTGATTTTTTCATCTGTTTCTTCTTGCTTCTTGCATAGGTAGTTGACTTTTTCATCTTTTTCTTAGCTTCTTGCAGAGGTTGTTGATGTTTTCTTTCATCCGGTATATGCACTCTAGGACCCTTATTCTGAATTCTTTTTCTGTCATGTTGCATGCCTCTGTATTACTTAGCTGCTTTTCTGGAGAGTCGTCCTTCTCTTTCCTTTGGCGGTTTCTTTGTCTACCCATGATTGATCTCACTGACAGATCTAGACATTGAGTCATTCAGTGGCTGCTCCCTGGGTGGCAGTGGTTCCTTGGGCTGTGGTTGCTCCTCGGGCAGTTGTGGTAGCAGCTGCTCCTCTGTTGGCAGCAGCTCCTCTGGTGGGTGCTGTTCACAGCTGTGGTGGCTCTTCTGGCTGGTGTGGGGAGGCTTCACGTACAGCTGCTGTTCCTCAGCAGAGGGTGTGGTGCTCATGAGGCTGCTGTTGCTTGGGTCTGCTGCGTTGATTTAAAGGCACAAAATACAGCACAACAAGGCACCACGTACTAGGCACTAAACACAAATATATTCACGATATTAATAACCCCAAATAAAGGTGACCACCCGAATTAAGAGAATTACGGGACAAGGAAGAAAGGAGAGAAAAAGATAAAAGAGAAAAAAGAAAAGAAAAGAAAAGAAAAGAAAAGAAAAGTATGGAAGAAAGAAAAAAAAAGTAGTGAAAAATGAAATTGATAAAAACAAGGGGGAAAGAAAAGAGAAAAAAAGAGAGAGAGAAAAAAAAATAGAGCGAAAAGAGAGAATGAAGTACATGAGGGGAAGAGGCTATGTATATGAGGAGAAAACTCCTATATAACAACCACTAATCCCAACAAACACCAGCAACAGCTCCCTGGAGATGAATGCAACCTTGAAACAACCAATAGTATCTAGAAAGTCAAGGGAAAACAGGAGCACAAAAATAACCAGGGGGGAGGGGGTGGAGCGATGGTAAAAACCAGAAGAAAAAAAGAAAAAGAAAAAGCAAAACAGCCTCACAACCAGTCCTAAACACACACACACACACACACACACACACACACACACAACAACAACAACAACAACAACAACAACAACAAACCAATATACTCAACAATCAAGCAAACAGCAGCAAAACAATAGAAAGATAAAAGAAGAAAAAAATTGGATAGTGAAGAAAGATAAGGGATATGTGTATAAGGTTTTAGAGCAATGAATTGGAAATAGGATATATAAGTAGGGTGAAATTTTGACAGGAGGTGAACAGAAGGAATAGGGAAAATCTAAAGCAGGAGTAGGGTAAGAGAAACAGGACAACAAAAGGAGAAAAGTGAGGGAAAGGGTTTTAGCAAAGAGGTAAAATTGAGGTAGGGAAAATTGATGCTAAAGAAATGATGAAACAGAATACAGAACACTAATCCCAAAATAAAATAAAGAGAAAATAAAATGCACTTTGAAAAATGGTAAAATGGTAGTAGTAATAATACTGGTTAAAAAATAAAAATGTAGTAATTTAAAGGGTAAAATCAAGTGATGGGAAAAAAGAGAAAAAAAATGGTTTCTTAGTTAAAAGGTGAAAAAAGAAAAAATAAAAAAGAAGAAAAAAAAATGCAGTAGTGAAGGTCCTTCGGTTCTTCAACTCGTCAGTCTGGCTTGCCTTAGTCCTGTCAGGAATTCAGGAGAGTGTTGAATTTCCCTGTGATACACTGTTCCTCCCTGTTGTAAACCACAGTCTGGATTTTAAAGCAGGCCATATATGACTCCCAGACTCCTTAATTTGTATTTAGCTAAGTAAGTTTGTGGCTCAGCCTCTGGGTGGCAGTGTTTTTGGGTTGGCCACTGAGGCTAAAGGGTCTCTCTGTCCCATAGCTTGGGTTTATCGTCTCTATTACACTTAAAACTGGTGTGGGGAAGTCTATTGCCCAGAGCTGGTTCCTTAATAGTTACCCACTCTGTGTTGTTGCTGGGATTGAAAATCTGGATGTTTTATTTTAGAATAGTTCCAGATTTACAGAAAAATTGTGAAGATAATAACCATGTACACCATACCCAATTTCCCTTATTACTAATATCTTACTTATGTTTGGGGCAAATGCAACATGAAGTGAATCATCAGTGAAACAGTGTGAAACCTCACTTCTCTAGTATCTCCAATATCCAGCAATGCTGTTCTAGACCAAGTAGATAAAGAAAAACTATACCATGGTGGTATAAAATTTCCCATCTTGAGCAGACAATCCTGTCAATAGTTTAACAATATTCAATACTCTACCATGTAAAAAGGAAATCAAATTCACTATTATACACTGCCAGCACTAACACCACACGCTGTTCCTCATGACTGCGACCACCACCATCCATCCCACCCCCCCGAATCCAGACCTAAATTAAACATCAGCTTCTTTTCTTCCTTGCTTACTGGAGGTTGTTGTCTTGCTTATTGGAGGTTTTCCCCTTCCTATAGTAAAACACAATTATCTAATTCTTTCTGTCTTTCTCCCTCTTGTCTACATTCCGCTTAAAGTCTAAAGTCACCGTTGGCACTATCTTGGTTATGTAGTTTGGAAACAAGTTAATCACAGAAAGACATTGGTTTTGGGGAAAAATTTGCAAAATGTTTAGGAAATGTGCTTGTAATTGGATGACAGTGGATTGAATGAGGAAGTGTCTGTGGCCAAAAAGCACAAGGCCAGAATCTTGGGAGAGGAATTATTGGGGAAGGGGTAGTTTTGAATATGGTATTCTGACCTTATCCACTTCTTCGTCATGCAGTTGAGAAACTGACTTCTAATTCACTTTAAGACTTGCAGTTTCTACATCCATCCTTGAGTTTGGAGTCTTATTCCTTATCTCCACTAGTCTAAAATATCTTCTTAGTAAGTTTGGCAATCTTGATGCAACGGACACTGCTCAAAGGGTCCAGGCCTCTATATAAACTCTCTAGGTGAATGAGGAGCCACTCACTTCAGCTCTGGTTGCCCAAAATCAATGGTTGCCATGGTGTGGCTTGACATCACTAAGCCTCAGCTTCACCATCCAGGAGGCGCGGGGGTGGCAGAGGATGCAGAAAATTCAGACACTCTAGACATAGAACAGAGACCTTCCTCTTCACTCCTAAAATTTTAACCAAACTGACCTCTCTCATTTACTCCAGTTCCATTATAGTCCAGCATATGGCAGACAGGTGTTGTTTCCTCTAAGACAATTCCCATTCTCCCCAATAATTTCAGTGGTCCATTCCACTATGTTCAGTAGCTAACATTTCCTAGGATTTTGGGTGTTGTTTTAATGGATGTTTTATTTTAGAATAGTTCCAGATTTACATAAAATTGTGAATATAATAACCATGTACATCATACCCAATTTCCCTTCTTACTAATATCTTACTTATGTATGCGGCAAATGTACCATGAAGTGAATCATCAGTGAAACAGAGTGAAACCTCACTTCTCTAGTATCTCCAATATACAGAAATGCTGCTCTAGAACAAGTTGTTAAAGGAAAAACTGGAACACTTGTGGCATAAAACTTCAGATCTTGAGCTGACCATCCTTTCAATAGTTTAATAATATTCAATAGTCTACCATGTAAAAGGAAATCAAATTCATTATTATACACTGTTAGCACTAACAAAACACCTTGTTCCTCATGAATGCGACCACCACCATCCATCCCACACCCCCAATCCAAACCCAAATTAAACATCAGGTTCTTATTCCTTGCAAGGATGGGAAAGTGTTGAGAGAAAAAAAATCCCCATTCAGACTTCTCCTTGTCCTTATTCTAAGTGTCTGCCTCATTATGGAAAGGCTCGTCTGGTGCCACAACTAAAGAAATCTACATTACACCCTTCTCACATGCCTGCCCCTCGTTAGATCCCTCACCATCAGTGAAAGAGAGTCAAAACTCACTTATCTAGTATCTCCAATATCCAACAATGCTGTTCTAGACCATGATGTGAAAGGAAATACTGTACCAGTTGTGGGATAAAACTTCAGATCTTGAGCTGACCATCCTTTCAATAGTTTAACAATATTCAATAGTCTGCCATGTAAAAAGGAAATCAAATACTTTATTAGACACTGCCAGGCCTAACTCAACAACCTGTTGTTCCTCATGACTGCGACCACCAGCATCCATCCCACACACCCCCCACCCATACAAACATTATTGACTTTATGACTTGCAGTTTCTTCATCCATCCTTGGGTTTGGATTCTTATTCCGTATCTCTACTAGCCTACAATATCGTCTTATTAAGTTTCGCTATCTTGAGGCAACACACATTACTCAAAGGGTCCTAGCCTCTACATATACTCTTTAGGTTAATGAGGAGCCAATTACTTCACCTCTGGCTGCCCAAAATCAGGGGTTGCCATGGTGTGGCTTGACATCACAAAGCCTCAGCTTCACTATCCAGGAGGGGCGGGGATGGCAGATGATGCAGAAATCTCAGACACTCAGGTTATAGAAGAGAGACCTTCCTTTTAACTCCTAAAATTTTTCCCAGACGGACCTTCTCTCTCATTTCCTCTAGTTCCATTATAGTCCAGCATATGGCAGGGAGGTGGTGTTTCCTCTGAGACAATTCCCATACTCCCCCGTCATTACAGTGGTCCATTCCACTATGATCAGTTGCTACCATTTCCTAGTAATTTTAGTGTTGTTTTAATGGATGTTTTATTTTAGATTAGTTCCAGATTTACAGAAAAATTGTGAAGATAATAACCATGTACACCATATCCAATTTCCCTTATTACTAATATCTTACTTATGTATGGGGCAAATGTAACATGAAGTGAATCATCAGTGAAACTGTTAGAGGGAAACCTCACTTCTATAGTATCTCCAATATCCAGCAATGCTGTTCTAGACCAAGTTGTTAAAGGAAAAACTGGAACACTTGTGGCAAAAAACTTCAGATCTTGAGCTGACCATCCTTTCAATAGTGTAACAATATTCAATAGTCTACCATGTAAAAAGGAAATCGAATTCATTATTATACACTGCCAGCACTATTACAATACCCTGTCTCTCATGACTGCGACCACCACCATCCATCCCACACCCTCAACCCAAACCTAAATTAAACTTCAGCTTCTTTATTCCTTGCCAGTTTGAGAAAGCGTTGAGAGAAAAAAATCCCCATTCAGACTTCTCCTTGTCCTTATTCTAAGTGTCTGCCTCATTATGGAATGGCTTGTGTGGTGCCACAACTAAAGAAATCTACATTACTCCCTTCTCGCATGCCTGCCCCTTCCTTAGATCCTCCCCATCAGTGAAAGAGAGTCAAAACTCACTTCTCTAGTATCTCCAATATCCAACAATGCTGTTCTAGACCATGATGTTAAAGGAAATACTGTAGCAGTTGTGGCATAAATCTTCACACCTTGAGCTGACCATCCTTTCATTAGTTTAACAATATTCAATAGTTTGCCATGAAAAAAGGAAATCAAATTCTTTATTAGACACTGCCAGCCCTAACACAACAACCTGTTCCTCATTACGGCGACCACCACCATCCACCCCCTTCCCCGACACCCCCCCCCCCGCAATACAAACATTATTCACTTTATGACTTGCAGTTTCTTCATCCATCCTTGGGTTTGGAGTCTTATTCCTTATATCTACTAGTCTACAATTTCATCTATTAAGATTCGCTATCTTGAGGCAACAGACACTACTCAAAGGGTCCTGGACTCTACATATACACTTTTGGTTAATGAGGAGCCACTTACTTCAGCTCTGGTTGCCCAAAATCAGTGGTTGCCATGGCGTGGCTTGACATCACAAAGCCTCAGCTTCACCATCCAGGAGGGGCGGGGGTGGCAGAGGATGCAGAAAATTCAGACACTCTGGTTATAGAACAGAGACCTTCCTCTTAACTCCTAAAAATTTAACCAAACTGACCTCTCTCTCTCATTTCCTCTAGTACCATTAAATCCAGCATTGGCTGGGAGGTGGTGTATCCTCTAAGACTATTCCCATACTCCCCCATCATTTCAGTGGTCCATTCCACTATATTCAGTTGCTACCATTTCCTAAGATTTTGATTGTTGTTTTAATGGATGTTTTATTTTATAATAGTTCCAGATTTACAGAAAATTGTGAAGATAATAACCATGTACACCATACCCAATTTCCCTTATTACTAATATCTTACTTATGTATAGGGCAAATGTAACATGAAGTGAATCATCAGTGAAACAGTTAGAGTGAAACCTGACTTCTCTAGTATCTCCAATATACAGCAATGCTGTTCTAGACCAAGTTGTTAAAGGAAAAACTGGAACACTTGTGGCATAAAACTTCAGATCTTGAGCTGACCATCCTTTCAATAGTTTAACAATAAACAATAGTCTGCCATGTAAAAAGGAAATCAAATTCATTATTATACACTGCCAGCACTAACACAACACCCTGTTCCTCATGACTGTGACCACCACCATCCATCCCACCCCCCCAATCCAAACCAAAATTAAACATCAGCTTCATTTTTCCTTGCCAGTTTGAGAAAGTGTTGAGAGAAAAATCCCCTATCAGACTTCTCCTTGTTCTTATTCTAAGTGTCTGGCTAAGTATGGAATGGCTTGTCTGGTGCCACAGCTAAAGAAATCTACATTACTCCCTTCTCACATGCCTGCCCCCTCCTTAGATCCCTCCCCATCAGTGAAAGAGTCAAAACTCACTTCTCTAGTATCTCCAATATCCAACAATGCTCTTCTAGACCATGATGTGAAAGGAAATACTGTACCAGTTGTGGCATAAATCTTCACACCTTGAGCTGACCATCCTTTCAATAGTTTAACAATATTCAATAGTCTGCCATGTAAAAAGGAAATCAAATTCTTTATTATACACTGCCAGCCCTAACAGAACAACCTGTTCCTCATTACTGCGACCAACACCATCCATCCCACCCCCGCCCAATACAAACATTATTGACTTTATGACTTGCAGTTTCTTCATCCATCCTTGGGTTTGGAGTCTTATTCCTTATCTCTACT
The DNA here is from genome assembly GCF_964212035.1 of Myotis nattereri. NCBI lineage: Eukaryota > Metazoa > Chordata > Mammalia > Chiroptera > Vespertilionidae > Myotis > Myotis nattereri. Next base: position 8,260,635 of record NC_138091.1, on the reverse strand, counting down.
AGCCTACAATATCGTCTTATTAAGTTTCGCTATCTTGAGGCAACAGACACTACTCAAAGGGTCCTGGCCTCTACATTTACTCTTTAGGTTAATGAGGAGCCACTTACTTCAGCTCTGGCTGCCCAAAATTAGTGGTTGCAATGGTGTGGCTTGACATCACAAAACCTCAGCTTCACTACCCAGGAGGGGCGGGGGTGGCAGAGGATGCAGAAATCTCAGACACTCAGGTTATAGAAGAGAGACCTTCCTCTTAACTCCTAAAATTTTTCCCAGACAGACCTCTCTCTCTCATTTCCTCTTGTTCCATTAGAGTCCAGCATATTGGCAGGGGGGTGGTGTTTCCTCTAAGACAATTCCCATACTTCCCCGTCATTTCTGTGGTCCCTTCTACTATGATCAGTTGCTACCATTTCCTAGGATTTTGAGTGTTGTTTTAATGGATGTTTTATTTCATATTAGTTCCCGATTTACAGAAAAATTGTAAAGATAATAACCATGTACACCATACCCAATAACCCTTATTACTAATATATTACTTATGTATGGGGCAAATGTTACATGAAGTGCATCATCAGTGAAACAGAGTGAAACCTCACTTCTCTAGTATCTCCAATATAGAGCAATGCTGTTCTAGACCAAGTTGTTAAAGGAAAAACTGGAACACTTGTGGCATAAAACTTCAGATCTTGAGTTGACCACCTTTTCAATAGTTTAACAATAAACAATAGTCTACCATGTAAAAAGGAAATCAAATTCATTATTTTACACTGCCAGCACTAACACAACACCATGTTCCTCATGGCTGCGACCACCACCATCCATTCCTCCTCCCGAATCCAAACCCAAATTAAACATCAGCTTCTTATTCCTTGGCAGTATGAGAAAGTGTTGAGACAAAAAATCCCCATTCAGACTTCTCCTTGTCCTTATTCTAAGTGTCTGGCTCAGTATGGAATGGCTTGTCTGGTGCCACAACTAAAGAAATCTACATTACTCCCTTCTCACATGCCTGCCCCCTCCTTTGATCCCTCCCCATCAGTGAAAGGGAGTCAAAACTCACTTATCTAGTATCTCCAATATCCAACAATGCTGTTCTAGACCATGATGTGAAAGGAAATACTGTACCAGTTGTGGCATAAAACTTCACATCTTGAGCTGACCATCCTTTCAATAGTTTAACAATATTCAATAGTCTGCCATGTAAAAAGGAAATCAAATTCTTTATTAGACACTGCCAGCCCTAACACAACAAACTGTTCCTCATGAGTGCAACCACCACCATCCAACACCCCCCCCCCCCGCCCCCGCAATACAAACATAAATTCACTTTATGACTTGCAGTTTCTTCATCCAATCTTGTGTTTGGAGTCTTATTCCTTATCTCTACTAGTCTACAATCTCGTCTTTTTAAGTTCCGCTATCTTGAGACAACAGACACTACTCAAAGGGTCCTGGCCTCTACATATACTCTTTAGGTTAATGAGGAGCCACTTACTTCAGCTCTGGCTGCCCAAAATCAGTGGTTGCCATGGTGTGGCTTGACATCACAAAGCCTCAGCTTCACTATCCAGGAGGGGCGGGGATGGCAGATGATGCAGAAATCTCAGACACTCAGGATATAGAACCGAGACCTTCCTCTTAACTCCTAAAATTTTTCCCAGACAGACCTCTCTGTCTCATTTCCTCTAGTTCCATTATAGTCCAGCATATGGCAGGGAGGTGGTGTTTCCTCTAAGACAATTCCCATACTCCCCCGTCATTTCTGTGTTCCCTTCCACTATGATCAGTTGCTACCATTTCCTAGGATTTTGAGTGTTGTTTTAATGGATGTTTTATTTTATATTAGTTGTAGATTTACAGAAAAATTGTGAAGATAATAACGATGTACACCATACCCAATAATCCTTATTACTAATATCTTACTAATGGGGCAAATGTAACATGAAGTGAATCATCAGTGAAACAGAGTGAAACCTCACTTCTCTAGTATCTCCAATATCCAGCAATGCTGTTCTAGGTCAAGTTGTTAAAGGAAAAACTGCAACACTTTTGGCATAAAACTTCACATCTTGAGTTGACCATCTTTTCAATAGTTTAACAATAAACAATAGTCTACCATGTAAAAAGGAAATCAAATTCATTATTATACACTGCCAGCACTAACACAACACCATGTTCCTCATGGCTGTGACCACCACCATCCATTCCTCCTCCCGAATCCAAACCCAAATTAAACATCAGCTTCTTATTCCTTGGCAGTATGAGAAAGTGTTGAGAAAAAAAATCCCCATTCAGACTTCTCCTTGTCCTTATTCTAAGTGTCTGGCTCAGTATGGAATGGCTTGTCTGGTGCCACAACTAAAGAAATCTACATTACTCCCTTCTCACATGCCTGAGCATTAGAATCACCTGGGAATCTTTTAAAATCATGATTTCTGTGCCTCATCCCCTAGATATTCTTTTTCTTTGTTATGGGGTGGGGCCACAACATTAGTAACAAAGAAACAGAATTTCTGGAGGATGAGGCCTAGAAATCAGGATTTGAAAAAGATTCCCAGTGATTCTAATGTGCAGCCAATGTGGAGAACCACTGGTCTAGAAGGTATTATGCTAAGTGAACTAAGTCAGGCAGGGAAAGACAATTACCATAGAGTTTTATTCATATGTGGAATGAAAAAAGCAAAACAAAACAAAAACAGACTCATATAAAAAGAGAGAAAAGATGTGGTTACCAGAAGGGTGGGTGTGGAGTGGGTGAAAAGGGGAAGGGAAATATAGTCAATAATATTGGGATTAAGTTTGCATGATGACAGATGGTTATATGAATTGGTGAGGTGATAAAATTGTTGATTCACTATATCATACACCAGAAACAATATAACCATATAAGATTGTATATCAACTATACTTAAATTAAAAATAAATAAAAGTTTCTCAGATGCTGTAGGTTTTTTAAGAAATTAAACCTAGGGCCCTAACTGGTTTGGCTCAGTGGATAGAGCATCAGCCTGCAGACTGAAAGGTCCCAGGTTTGATTCCAGTCAAGGGCATGTACGTGGTTGTGGGCACATGCCCAGTAGGGGGTATGCAGGAGGCAGATGATCGATGTTTCTCTCTCATCGATGTTTCTAACTCTCTATCCCTCTTCCTTCCTCTCTGCAAAAAAATTAATAAAATATATTTTTTTAAAAAAAGAAATTAAACCTAGGAATGAATATTCAAAAATAAATCCGTGTCTTTATAAAAGTTAATAAAATGTACTAGGCACTGAAAAAGCATCTGATCAAAAATGCAACAGCCAAGTCTGATTATTAAAGTACTATTTTCAAATACAAATAGAAAGATAGTTGCTAAATGTCTTTCACTTAAAATCGTCTAAAAGTCCTCATGGCACTTGGAATAAATTTTACAGCTTGAGCAAGACTCTGCAGGATCAAGGACCCCATTGACCAGCACAACGTCCTGTCTCACACTCTCCTCTTAACTCCAGCCACCCTGGCCCGTGTGTCATTCCTTCACCCCAGTGGGCTCTTTCCCACCTCAGGCCTTTGCACACACACATCTCTGTCTGCAAGGCTCTTTGCTCAGGACTTCATAGGACTGACCTTTTCTCTCCTTTACATCTCACCAAAAAAAGACATCAACATGTGGAAAGTGTTCTCTATATCATGGAATTAAATAGAGTTTATGTATATTCTCTCATTTTTTATTTTTAAAATTTTGATTCCACCTTCATTCGATTTTCAGAAGGAAAAGACAGTAAAATATATTAATCGTAAATACATTAAAATGTCTTGCGTGAGATCTGAAATATTGATCTAAAGTTTTCCCCTCAATAATTGAGCAGCTGCCCCAGTGCTATTTGCTGCCAAAGGGCCCCCACAATAATCCCCTGAGTCTCATGTGTGCTGCGCCCTGTTCCTGATGTCGCTGCCCAGCTCCCAGGACCTGCTCACTCCAGCACCAGGGCCGCACTTCTTGAGAGTCATTTCTAATTGACAGAGCAAGTCCCCTTCCTATATTCTTTTCTACTGTTTCCTGATTTGTTTGCATATTTATTTGTAGATCAAATTTAGAACAATGTTTGTTTCCCCAAAATCCTATTATAATTTTTACTTTAAACTAGAGGCCCAGCGAGCTATTGAAATCGCTGGACGAGGCACCTCGAGGGCTACCACAGGAGTTGGACCTGACCCGCGCTGCAGGCAGCAGGACCCGCACCTGACTTCTGCCCCAGGTACTGCCTGACCCCCTGCCTGTGTCCCTTCCAGGGCTTCCCTAGCCAGGCGCAGTGACTCAGCCAACCCCAGGCCTCCCTGGCCCCCGTGCCTGTGTCCGCTCTGGCTCAGGCAGGCCCCCTGTGTCTGTCTCCATCTCTGCCCCTGGCCTCACCTGCACAGGCAACCTCCTCCTGTCTGGTCGTGACCCTGTAAAGCAGTGGTTCTCAACCTTCCTAATGCTGCGACCCTCTAATACAGTTCCTCATGTTGTGGTGACCCCCAACCATAAAATTATTTTTGTTGCTACTTCATAACTGTAATTTTGCTACTGTTATGAATCATAATGTAAATATCTAATATGCAAGATGTATTTTCATTGTTACAAATTGAACATAATTAAAGCAAGTGATTTATCACAAAAACAATATGTAATTCTATATGTGTTTTCCAATGGTCTTAGGCGACCCCTGTGAAAGGGTTGTTCAACCCTCAAAGGGGTCGCAACCCACAGGTTGAGAACCACTGCATTAAAGCTTCCTGGCCTAATCTGCATATGACATATATATGTACATTTTAGATTAATTCAGGAGAGTATATGCCTTTGCAATATTTTATCTTTCTATCCAGAAATGAGTAAGTCCATGCATTTATGATTAAATGGAGAAATAGAGCATTGGAAGGCCCTGGGCAATTTCTGTTAACATCTTAGTGCTTTAGATTATTTTGTCGATGTTACACATGGTATTTCCACTTGATGATTGTTTACATACATATCTTACCTAATAATAGACAAACATGCAAATTGGTCATACCTTTGCTATGCCCTGCAGCCAATCGTATGAGTATGCAAATTAACCAAACAAAGATGGCGGTTAATTTGCATACATAGGCGCCCAGCGGCAATCGGAGCCTGCAATCAGAGCTGAGGGGTCTCCTGCCCAGGCCCAATGCCTTGAGGAGTTAGGCCTGGGCAGGTGTGGAGCCAGCAATGGCGCGGAGGATGTGAGGAGTCAGTGATCGGTGATCGCTTGGAGCTGGGAGTCCCCTGCCAGGCCTAATGCCTCGGCCAAAGGCATTAGGCCTGGGCAGGGGCAGAGCCGAAAATTGAGGAGAGCTCGGGATCCCCTGCCCAGGCCTTACACCTTGGCCAGAAGTGTTAGGCCTGGGCTGGTGTGGAGTCAGTGATCGCGGGGTGCAGGGGCAGAGTCAGCGATCGTGGGGACCGGGGCATCCCACGCTTAGGCCTACAGCCTTGGTGAGAGGCATTAGGCCTGGGCAGTGGTGGAGTCAGCGATGGCAGAGAGCAGGAAGTGGGCTTGCGATGGCTGGGAGAAGGGGCAGAGCCAGTGATCGCGGGGAGCAGGGTCAGATCGCACAATTGAGGGAGCTGGCGGTCCCCTGCCCAGGCCTAATGCCGAGGCATTAGGCTTGGGGATGGGCGGAGGGGGGATTGCAGGAGTGGGGGTCTCCTGCCCAGGCCTAATGACTCGGCCAGAGGAGTTAGGCCTGGGCAGAGGCCGAGCCGGCAATTGGTGTAACTACAGAGGAAACACCTTTTCTGACTGCTCATTGGCTAAGCTCCCTGTATACCATTGATAATATTCTTAGTAACTTGGGTAATAAGACTCTAATAAGGTGATCTAGGGTTTTTTAACCACACTCCTGTTGAAAAAAAAGGAAGGTCCGCTGCTGGAGGGCTAAGCAATGTCATATCCTGCCCTAGCTGGTTTTGCTCAGTGGATAATGCCTCAGCCTGCCCACCACAGGGTCCGGGCTCAATTCTGACTAAGGGCATGTACCTAGGTTGCAGGCTCCTCCCTGGCCTGGGCCCAGGTCAGGGCTCATACAGGAGGCAAACAATCAAAGTGTTCCTCTCACTTTGATGTTTCTCTCTGTCTTTTGCTTTCTCTTCCACATTCTCTAAAATTCAATGGAAACATAACCTCAGCTGAGGATAAAAAAAGAAAGAAAGAAAGAAAGAAATGTCATATCCTATAACACACATCTTGAAAATGCCTAAAGAAAGTTGTCTTTTTTTCATGGTGAAGGGACTGGAGTCCGTGTTGATGAAAACACCCTGGTGACTGCGGTGACTGGCAATGGCTGCAACAGCGAGGTGATGGGGCTGGTGCCTTCCCCTGATGAGCCGGGTCGCCTCCCACAAAGGGAGGCCAGACTGTGGTTTAGGCCCCCTCCCCAAGGGGAACAGGGAGCAGGCCTAAGCCGTCACTAGGACATCCCCTTAGAGCTCCCAGTATGTGATAAGGGGTAGGCTGGGCTGAGGGACCCCCCCACAACCAGTGCACAAATTTTCGTGTATTTATAATAGTAATTGGCAATATATACTAAGTGCCTACTATATGCCAACTCTCTATGTTAAGCACTTTATTATTCAATTTTATCCTTGCAACTCATTTTTCACGTGAAAAGAACAAGACGTAAATAATTCAGCTAACATGCCTGGGGTTTTAATGCAAGTGGCAGTGGCATTCTTATCGCTACAGTTTTCTTTGTCAATCCTCACCCAAGAATAACGTTCCCTGGCCCAGACCAGGGCCAAGGATCTAGCCTGCAACTGAGGTATGTACCTGGACTGGAATCAAACCCAAGACGTTTCAGTCCACTGGTTCCCAGCTCTGTCTCTTTCTCTCACTCACAGGCTGCTCTAATTTCATTGGAAACATCCAGAATTTTCTTCTGGTCACTAGTATAAATAATCTTATTAAACTCACTGGGTTGGCAGGTCTAGGACTGGAAAGGTGAGCTCTATAGAGGCCAAAAGCATGATCAGGCTGGGAAATTCTGGCGGCTAATAAAAATCTTCAGGGTACCGGTCCAGTTAGATGCCCAAGATGCAGGAGATGACCCTGGGGAGAGAGATAGACAGACAGCAGGGTTTGAGGCCTGGCCTTTTTTCCACATGACCCTCCCAGAGCACCACTCAGAGAGCCTGGGGTCCTGTGTCTGCTGCTCCTGCCCATCCAGAAGGCAGACCTATCCCTTGCCCACATTCAACCTGGCAGTCCTGGCAGAGATGTGCCTGGTCATTCAAGAGGGCATGGCAGAAAGCCCACCTAAATGACAGCTCTGCAACAATTAGGGAACCGCCGTCGTCTTCTTCAGGGGAACCTGACATGCTCTCTCAGTGTCCCTGTACCCTCCTACTACCCTCCTGCCAAAATGTCAACTCCATGAGGACAGGGAGAGCTGGTTTCCACTCTGTTCATGTCACTCATTGGCACACAGTAGGTGCTCCAGGAATGGCTGATCAATGAGTAAACGAAGAAAATCCATCTGCATTTCTGATGTCCAGAGACTACCTCACACCTCAAACTTTGGCTCCTGCTCCTACATGCTGCCTAATTCACTAGCTGCCCTGTGGGGTTCTTCTCCTCTAATAGACAGTTAACTCCCATGGGTAGAGAGCAACAGCCAAGCTGCCACTGAGGAGGTTCTACCAGATTAGTGAGCACGGTCCCGGGATAGGGGTGCAGACTGGGCTGGGATTAGAAGCAGAAGGGTATGAATTTTCTGAGGGGCTCACTCTGTCCATTGACTTCCCCACTCGCCCACTCCACCCATATCTACATGCACAGTTCTCTGAGTCCTGCCCTTTTTCCTAGAAGAAGCCCTCAGACCTCTGCCCTCTTGCAGAAAGAAGAGTCCTTGCAGAAGGACTCTCGACTAGAAGGAACCTCTGGAGTGCAGGCTTGGGGTCTGCTCTGTGCACTGGATTATGGTCAGTGCTTAGAGACGTGTCTGTACCTGGCAGGGCTTCTCATATATTTGCTGAATGAATGAACCCAAACCATGCCCATCTCAGACAGCTGGCTGAGTCTGATCTCCACCTCTCAAACATGGGTTTTCTGATCTGGCTTCACCAAGGACCGGGACTCATAATGGATCTCCAATCTCTTTATCTAATGAGAAAAGTGCTTAGCCCTGAGCCCTGAGGAGAATCACAAATTTGGCAGAGACTTTGTCAACAGAATGAAAAAAATAAGCAATTGGCTAAAACACAGCCACTCCAGCAGACCTCACCACTGTCCAGGCACCCAGAGGCACCCCACTGAGACCCTACAATAACCCTATTGGGCCTCACATATTGGGGAACAATCACTTAGAGACATGCAGTGACCTGAAGATTCACAGCAAACAAGTGGCCAAATGACCACTGTGCTGTGCAGGGGCAGGAGCTCACCTGGTACATGGTTGATCCAACTCCTGTTGTAGCAAATGCTCTATAAAAACACGGAGAGGTGGGGACAAAACTGGGGTCCCTGCCCAGGAAGGTGGGCACCAGGTATTTGCCCAGTTTGTCCAGTCAGTGTGCCCAGGTGGTCAGTACCACATTGGTCCTTGGTTTTTCTCTTCTGTTCTGCCTCCCGAGGATGGAGTTTATGGGACAGCATGAGCGGGTAGTGCTGGGGCCACTGGGATGGGTGGCAGTGGGGCCCAAGGCTGGCTGACCAGCCTCTGTTCTCAGTCAGGTGCCCCCATGGGAGGCCAGCACTGAGTCGGGCAGAAAGGGAAGCTGACTCCCCGGGGAGGCGGAGTCCAGGCTTCCAGGAGGGGCAGGTGTTGGCATTGAGAAGCTTTCTCAATGGCAGTTTTTGGGTCCTGAAGACCATCACCTTCAGTGATTGCCCAGCTCAACACTGTTGGCCTCCCACTTGCCAGAGCATTCTGGGTAATAAGCAGAGCAGTTGGGGGCTCCCTGTGGGCACCACCACATTAGTTTCCAGGTTATGAGCTTATTCACACTGAAAGGGTTACACTTTGTGTTTCAAGAGTCTGTCTCGGTGCTAAACCGAAATGTGAACAGAAAAGCAGCTCATCCTTCCTGGGCTGGGCCAGGGCAGAGGGAAGGGTAGGGGACGGGCAGGCTCAAAGGTGGGGTTGGAGCTTCCCACTATGCAGATGGGGAAGTGCTGGACATGGGAGCTCCAAGCTGTTCCACTCCACACCGTCAACAAGGACCCACAGTTGTCCTGCTGGTGCTTGGCCCTGCTGAACAGGCGGCTGATGCCCTCCAGGCACTGGCTCTGGTTCTCCAGTTCCTTGTCCTTGGTTTTCTTGGGAAAACACATCACCTTCTTGTTCTCCTTGTCCATGACCTGGAGGGCGTGGCTGCAGCCTCACCACTGCTGGGCAGCCTGCTCACCTAGAGAAACTGGAAGGGGAACTGGAGGGTGTTGTGGGCGGTAGCCTGGGCTTTGTTCTCAGAGTCTCCTTTTCTGTCTGTGGGCTGGGCTGCCATCCAGGAGTCCACCCACAGCCCCATCAGCTCAGCTCCAACACCCTGGCTGGGGGAGGACTCATCTCCTCTCACTGACGGGGAGTAGAGAAGGATGTGTGATGCCTCCTTGTTTGCCGCAGACCCGTATGGAGGGTGGACAACAGCACTCCAGAGCCCAAGCGGGCCGCATAATCTGAGTGTCCTGAGGCGACCCAGAATGGTCTCACAATACCAAGCTCCACAACCCCCACGAAGGGAATGATGTTCGAGGACTCCTCATTGGGTCTCCTCTGTTTGTAGCTGAGTGTGGCCTCCATGATGGGCAGTTGGTGGACACAATTGGCTCCTGTGACGCACTGTGTGGTTCTCATCACCAAGGGCAGCGTGTCCTGCACAGCCCTCTGGGCCTCCTTGTAGAACAGGTCCCGCCTGGGCAGGTTCTGGATGAAGCTCTTGTAGCGGTAATGCACGGAGCCAAGGTACCTGGCCACAAGGTAGGAACCCAACTGGATGACCAGGAAGTGCATGTAGCCCAGCCAGGGCGAGAGAGGCATAGGTTGTAGGACAGCAGCTTCAGGAAGACCCATAACACGGTGCTAAAGTAATGCTGTGCCCCTGACACCACGATCTTCACAGGCTGGGGGGCTGGGAATTATAGAGACGGTATCTCTGTTTCCATGAGATGATGGTGCTGAAGGCTGCCTGGACCTCAGCCTTGGAGAAGATGCACACCCCGGGCAGCATGTGTTGCTGCTGGACTCAGACGGGAACTGCCCCTGCCAGGCATGGGCGTTGAGGAGGAGGATGTTCTAGGGCAACTGGCTGTCAGAGATGAGGAAGTGGTTCAGCTGGTCATATACCGTCTCCCTGGGGATCTGCAGCTGGCTCAGGGGGTCGGTGCAGTGCTTGTTGTCCAGGCTGTTGGCCTGCTTGTTTCTGGCTCTGCCACCTGCTGCTCCTTCAGGGATCTGCTCCAGGCCCAGCGGCCAACGTGCTCCCCCTGGGATCTGGTGGAAGCGATAAGGAGAGACTCGGTCTGGTGATTCGCCCACTGGTGGCTTTGGGATCATCTTCTCTGTCACATGGGTTGGACCTGGAGGCTCCTCCTGGTGCTGGCACTGTGGATTCTCTAGCACTCCATCTGAGAGCTGGGCACTGTGGATGCTCTAGCTGGGCTGGGACAGGCCTTCCAATATGGCCTGAGTCAGGGCTTCGGGGTCCTGAAGACACTCTCATGAGTCACTCTCATGGTTCTCGAGTGAGTCATACAGCAGATCTAGGTCCTCCTCCACCTCAGGCACATGCTCCGAAGACTCCTGCTCTGAATCCAGGACCTCCTCCCACTCTTGCACCCTGAGCAGCTACGCCCCATCTTTCTTGTTGGCATCTTGTTGCCTGGTCATGAGTGGCGATCTTACTACACTTTGGTGTTGCTTTTTGGGATCCTCAAAGTGGAAGTCCTCCTCCTCTTGGTCCTGTCCATGCCCGGGATGGTAGCTGCAATGCTGATCTGAGAATATTTCATAATCTATCTCTGAGTAATGAACCAGGGACTTGGACTTGGAGCCAGCCTTCTGGGTGCTGTTCTTGGGGTCTATGGGCTGGCTGGACAGGGAGGACATGCTGACCTCAGCCATGTGGGCAGATTCCTCCATGTTGGTGCTATGGAGTCTCAGCATCTGGCCACCCTCGAGGGGTCGCTACATCACCTCTGCCATGTCGATGGTGCCCATGGGGAGTGTCTGGTAACCCAGAATGGTCTGGTTGTTAAGGCGCTGCTTCTGCTGCAGCAGGATCTGTAAGTTGTTGCCTTTATTCTTGAGAGAGTGAGGGTACTGTAGGGAGATGGTCAGCGCCAGGTCGGTCTTCACGTGACCAAGAGGGGACAGCGGAATCTCATCAGACCTCAAGTTGTTTAGGGCCCTGCATTTTTATAGTGATCACCACAGCCCTGAGCTCCTTCTCCAGCTTCTTGTAGATGAGCAGCTTGGTTAAGGTGAGGCTACACAGCCTGGGTACGCAGGTGGGGCTGGAGCATTCCACTTCCCAGGTGGAAAACAAGTTCATGGGCACCTGTGTGTTGAGTGTGGCGGGCATGCTTTCCTGGCCCGCGGGCACCGAAATGGTGGTCTGATTTCTATCCTGTGTTGGGAGAGGGTTACATGCCATCAGAGGCAGCTCATAAACTGCCAGGTGGGTTGGGCACTCCAGCTCAGACTGAACCCCAAGCACTCAGTGATTGGTGGCAAGAGATGGGGCAGGTGTGATTCCAGGGACCACATGCTAACCTGGCGGCGTGGCAAACTCAGAGACCTAATGTAACTGAAAAGGTTTGTCTGAACTTAAAGTGTTGTTTGTTTGTTTTTTGGTTATTTTTAAATAAAAGCAGCTTATGGTGGGTACTGTTGTCCTAGGCTGTCATCTTCCCTGAAAACGTCAATCTTTATCTTAACTGAGCCTGCCTATTTTTTTTAAATAAATCTTTATTGTTCAGATTATTATAGTTGTTCCCCTTTTTGCCCCCATAACTCCCCTCCTCCCGGTTCCCACTCCACCCTCTGCCCTTACCCCACGCCCCCTCCACTGTCCTCATCCATACATGAACAATTTTTGTCCATTCTCTTCCCGCATCCCCCACATCCCTTACCCCCTCAGAATAGTCAGTCCACTCCCTCTCTATGCCCCTGATTCTATTATATTCACCAGTTTATTCTGTTTTTCAGAATATTTGTTCACTTGATATTTAGATTCACTTGTTGATGTGTATTTGTTGTTCATAATTTGTATCTTTACCTTCTTCTTCTTCTCCTCCTTCTTCTTCTTCTTCTTCTTCTTCTTCTTCTTCTTTTTCTTCTTCTTCTTCTTCTTCTTCTTCTTCTTCTTCTTCTTCTTCTTCTTCTTCATTCTTCTTCCTCTTCTTAAAGGATACCTGTCAGCACTTCATATAATACTGGTTTGGATGGTGATGAACTTCTTTAACTTTTTCTTATCTGTGAAGTTCTTTATCTGACCTTCAATTTTGAATGATAGCTTTGATGGGTAAAATAATCTTGGTTGTAGGTTCTTGCCATTCATCACTTTGAATATTTCTTGTCACTCCCTTCTGGCCTGCAAAGTTTCTGTTGAGGAATCAGCTGAGAGTTGTATGAGTACTCCCTTGTAGGTAACTGACTTGTTTTCTCTTGCTGCTTTATGATTCTCTCTTTGTCTTTTGCTCTTGGCATTTTAATGATGATTTGTCTTTGTGTGGTCCTCTTTGGATTCCTTTTGTTTGGGGTTCTCTGTGCTTCCTGGACTTGTAAGTCTATTTCTTTCACCAGGTAGGGGACGTTTTCTGTCATTATTTCTTCAAATAGGTTTTCAATATCTTGCTCTCTCTCTTCTTCTGGCACCCCTAGAATTCCTATGTTGGTACGCTTGAAGTTGTCCTAGAGGCTCCTTACACTATCTTCATATTTTTGGATTCTTTTTTCTTTTTGCTTTTCCGGTTGGGTTTTTTTGCTTCTTCGTATTTCAAATCTGTGACTTGATTCTTGCTATCCTCTAGTCTGCTGTTAGAACTCTGTATAATGTTCTTTATTTCTGTCAGTGTATGTTTAATTTCTAGGTGGTCCTTTTTCATAACCTCGAGGGTCTCACTAGATTTCTTGAGGGTCTCACTAAGTTTATCGGTGGTCTCACTAGACTTATTGAGGGTCTTACTAAATTTATTGGAAGTTTCTAGAAAATTCTTGAAAAACCGTATAAGTTGGGTTTTGACCTCTATATCCAGTAATTTGTTTTCCTCCATTTCTGTCATTTGTGACCTGTTTCTTTGTCTCTGCATTTTTATGCTTTCCTGTGTTGATAGAGTGTCCTTTCTTTGCTAGCTATCCTATAGGGCCCAGTAGCTCAGCCTCCCCAATTACCGGAGATGGACACTCTTGGTGCACCACTTTGTGGGCTTTGTACACAGTGTAGTTGGAGTTAAGCCTTGGTTGTTGTAGGTATCACAGGGAGGAATTGACCTCCAGGCCAATTGGCTGTGAGAATGAGCTGTGTCTGCAGTGGGAGAACTTCTGTGTTGAAGACACCCTTATAGGGCAAGACTTGCTTCAGTGGGGCTTTGGTGCTCACTGAGTCTGTTCCCTGAGTGTGTCCCTTATGGATCTGAGGAGTTGTAATCTGGATGGTCCCACTCTGACCACTGGGTACAATGGCTCTTGGATCTCTAAGGAGGTGCTAATTTAGCCTCTGCCTAAGGCTGTCCAGCAGGAGCCCAGCTGTGAAGCAATGCAAGCCACTGGGGGCCTTGGGCCTTCTTTTGGGTATTCTCGCTTTCTCTGACCCAGCTGCAGTTTTTTAGGTAATTTTAGATTGCAAAGGGCCAGGCCTTTCATATGCAAAAGCCTCTGTGCACAGCTTGGGTGGGGCGGGTTATCAGGATCCACAGGCAGAGCAAGCAGCTTTGGCTTCTCCTCAGTCCTGCACTAAGAGGCCCTGCTTCTCAGTGTCCCAGTAATCAATGCAAGCACCTCTGACAGAAAGCCGCCCTCGAGTTCCGACTGATGCCAGACAGTACAGTTTCTCCTGTGTGAGTCTGGGTCCCCAGAGACTCATCTGGAACAGGAGTCAGGGCTGTAGGGAGATTGTGCCTCCCTCCCGATTGAAAAAGACAACCATGTCCTCAGTTGGCAGCCCTTTCCATGTGCACCTCCGTACCTCTGCACTTTACCTCCGCACCTCCTCTGAGTCTCAGTGTGCTTTTCTCTTTCCTTCTAGTTGTAGAATTTCCACTCAGCAGCCTTCCTGTGGTTCTGGATGATGTTCGTTTTGTCTTTTAGTTGTATTTTTGAAGTGGTTGTGCGAGGCAGCAATTTCCAGTGTTTACCTATGCCGCCATCTTGATTTTCCCCTGTCTATTTTCTTTTTACATCTATAACAACATATTTTTGTAATGTCAAAGTAATTTTCCTTTTTATTGAGACACTCTGAGCACAGGCACTGTTCTCCTCTCTGCAGAGACCACACATCCCCTCACTGTTATTGAGTTCATTGTTGACTGTTTACTGACCTATACACACCTAAGTGAAAGAAGTGCATGTCTATCATTTTACCTTTTTTCCAGGCCCAGAGATTTCCCTGCTGTGCTTTCTCCTGCTTCCCTCATCTATCAACAATGAATTTCATGAAACCACACAAGTCTCCACTTTTGATTGTAATGCTTAAAATGAGGTGCAAAGCTCCATTCTCCGGAGCATAATTATCTCATTCCATTGAGATTTTCTTCACTGCAATTGTCTACATTTTGGCTCAAAAAACTCAGAAAAATTCTGCACAAGTTTCCATGTTTTCTAGATGGACAAGAGAAAAGGTTCTCGGCAGGCAGGGTAGACTTGGGGGTGAGTTATGATGAGACACACTGGTATCTTAGTCTTTTCTTAGTAGAGAATGGACAACAGCTCCCTGTGTTACCAAGGTCACCCTGAAATTTCTGACAGAACATCCCATTCTAAGATGGGAACACAGAGGATTTTCCTGGGGTGGGAGAGTCTGGATATGAGGACAAGTGGGGTGTTCAGGGCAGCACCACTGACATGACAATAGGAGGGGGTCACGTCCAGGTCCCACAGCAGTGAACTGCTGGATCGCCAGCCCTGATAACAGGTCCCCCCTTGGTAAGTAGTGCAGCCCAGGTTGGCCCCGGCTCCTGACCTGCAGGGACCATGGGGATGTGGTCCTCTGGGAAGCAAATGGCAGAGCAACAGACTTGGTATCTTCAGCCACACGTCCTTTTGGGAAAAGCATCCCTATTAATCATGATGATGTGTAAGAGTGGGAGAACTTTTATAATGATTGTCAGGCCAACATGGACACTGGGACATGGGCATTAAAACAGGAAAGTCTCTAAAAAGAATATAAAAATACCCTTGACTGACCATGACGTGAAATGGAGCAAGGAATTGCTTCTGATATTCCTAAAACTTTGTGGGCAGTGACTTTGCATCTCATCTGAAGGGGGCTGGACAGTGAGAGTGGGTTGTGGGGAGGATACAGGCCCCAGATTCCTTTGGAAATTGGACTCTAGAAGGGACCTAGGAGAGTGGCAGGGCAGTTACTGGAACCCAGGGCTATCTTTGACTACATGGGATCCTGGAGTCTGGGTCACCTCAGCACCTGCACTCACCCTGCAGGAGTACAGCACGCTGGAAGATGTATGGGGCACCTATGCCTCCTGCAGAGGCATGGAGGTGAGGACCCCATCTTTCAGGTCCTCTCAGTTCTCCTGTGAGGAGCTCTGTAAAGACAGTTCCCAGTCACAAGGAGGAAAGCCTCAGAGCCCTGTTTTGCTGCTTCTCTACCCCTGTAATCCTCCACTCCAGACACACACAGACACACACACATAGTGTGGTCTGCTGAGATCTCCACTGCAGAGGAAAAGGTGTGACAGCCTGAGGGCTAGGATTCCCATTGGCACCAATAAGGGACCCCTCTGGAAGCCCATCTCCACCTGCCTGCCCTGTCTTAGTGGGTAATCACAGCAGGACCTCTAGGTGATCCACTGCCCCCGAAACCTGTCCCTGCCCCAGAGTTCTCCCTTCAGGTCCCTCTTCCCCAACACATGAAGGGGAGGGGATGTGGGCTGCGCAGGGATGGCACACAGAGGTGGCCTGGCCTGAATGGGTCTGACCCCGGCCACCTTGTGTTACCTGTGGCCAAATTCTAGGAAGTGGACACATACGTCAGGGATGAGGGTTGAACCAATGTCTGCACCGTCTGAAAAAGCTCTCACTGCGGGGACTCCGGAAGCAAGAGCACCAATCACCGGGAACACAGCAAGAGAACATGTTGCACTGGCAAAAGCCTCCTGGCAAGTGAGCTGCCTGTTGGGCTACATGTGGGTGCCTGGTTACGGGGGTTTTAAATTATATTGGATAGTGACCTTATTGTTAGGTCGGAGAGAGCCCAGGATCGGATACATGCAGACATGACAAGATAATGGACTTCCCCTGGAATTTCTCACAGATCAAGGTGCCAGACACAGATACCAGCTTCTTCTCCCTGAATTCACATACCCCCACACAGATAAGAACTTCGTCCTGAATATTCCGCCCATTCCCTGCAGCAGAGAATTCCTCACCTCATGTCCCTGCCCCTCACCCAACCACAGTATAAAAAAAGCGCCCCCCTCCCTGTTGTCGTGAATCCACGTGCCCTGTCCTTGGGGTACGTGGGTCTCCCGGGGACGCAGAATAAACCTTTTCCTTTCCTTTCTTTTCTGATTCACTGGACTCTATTTCTTGCGCCGCCTCCTGAGCCACCTAACCTAACATATAACAACATATTTTTGTAATGTCAAAGTAATTTTCCTTTTTATTTAGACACTCGAAGCACAGGCACTGCTCTGGTCTCTGCAGAGACCACACATCCCATCGCTGTTATTGAGTTGATTGTTGACTGTTTACTGACCTATACACACCTAAGTGAAAGAAGTGCATGTCTATCATTTTACCTTTTTTCCAGGCCCAGAGATTTCCCTGCTGTGCTTTCTCCTGCTTCCCTCATCTATCAACAATGAATTTCATGAAACCACAGAAGTCTCCACTTTTGATTGTAATGTTTAAAATGAGGTGCAAAGCTCCATTCTCCGGAGCATAATTATCTCATTCCATTGAGATTTTCGTCACTGCAATTGTCTACATTTTGGCTCAATAAACTCAGAAAAATTCTGCACAGGTTTCCATGTTTTCTAGATGGACAAGAGAAAAGGTTCTCGGCAGGCAGGGTAGACTTGGGGGTGAGTTATGATGAGACACACTGGTATCTTAGTCTTTTCTTAGTAGAGAATGGACAACAGCTCCCTGTGTTACCAAGGTCGCCCTGGGATTTCTGACAGAACATCCCATTCTAAGATGGGAACACATAGGCTTGTCCTGGGGTGGGAGAGTCTGGATATGAGGACAAGTGGGGTGTTCAGGGCAGCACCACTGACATGACAATAGGAGGGGGTCACGTCCAGGTCGCACAGCAGTGAACAGCTGGATCGCCAGCCCTGATAACAGGTCCCCCCTTGGTAAGTAGTGCAGCCCAGGTTGGCCCCGGCTCCTGACCTGGAGGGACCATGGGGATGTGGTTCTCTGGGAAGCAAATGGCAAAGCAACAGACTTGGTATCTTCAGCCCCACGTCCTTTTGGGAAAAGCATCCCTATTAATCATGATGATGTGTGAGAGTGGGAGAAGGTTTATAATGATTGTCAGGCCAACATGGACACTGGGAGATGGGCATTAAAACAGGAAAGTCTGTAAAAAAAATACAAAAATACCCTTGACTGAGCATGACGTGAAATGGAGCAAGGTCTCTCTTCTGATATTCCTAAAACTTTGTGGGCAGTGACTTTGCATCTCATCTGAAGGGGGCTGAGTGAGAGTGGGTTGTGGGGAGGATACAGGCCCCAGATTCCTTTGGAAATTGGACTCTAGAAGGGACCTAGAAGAGTGGCAGGGCAGTTACTGGAACCCAGGGCTACCTTTGACTACATGGGATCCTGGAGTCTGGGTCACCTCAGCACCTGCACTCACCCTGCAGGAGTACAGCACGCTGGAAGATGTATGGGGCACCTATGCCTCCTGCAGAGGCATGGAGGTGAGGACCCCATCTTTCAGGTCCTCTCAGTTCTCCTGTGAGGAGCTCTGGAAAGACAGTTCCCAGTCACAAGGAGGAAAGCCTCAGAGCCCTGTTTTGCTGCTTCTCTACCCCTGTAATCCTCCACTCCAGACACACACACACACATAGTGTGGTCTGCTGAGATCTCTACTGCAGAAGGAAAAGGTGTGACAGCCTGAGGGCTAGAATTCCCATTGGCATCAATAAGGGACCCTTCTGGAAGCCCATCTCCACCTGCCTGCCCTGCCTTAGTGGGTAATCACAGCAGGACCTCTAGGTGATCCACTGCCCGCGAAAGCTGTCCCTGCCCCAGAGTTCTCCCTTCAGGTCCCTCTTCCCCAACACATGAAGGGGAGGGGATGTGGGTTGCGCAGGGATGGCACACAGAGGTGGCCTGGCCTGAATGGGTCTGACCCCGGCCACCTTGTGTTACCTGTGGCCAAATTCTAGGAAGTGGACACATACGTCAGGGATGAGGGTTGAACCAATGTCTGCACCGTCTGAAAAAGCTCTCACTGCGGGGACTCCGGAAGCAAGAGCACCAAACACCGGGAACACAGCAAGAGAACATGTTGCACTGGCAAATGCCTCCTGGCAAGTGAGCTGCCTGTTGGGCTACATGTGGGTGCCTGGTTACGGGGGTTTTCAGTTATATTGGATAGTGACCTCATACCTGGTATTGTGTTCCCTGAGTCCCTTCATCTCATGACAGCTATGCAAGTAGTCCTGTGGGCTGCTGTCTGCAGACACCTCTTCTGCATGAAACACCTTTTCTGTACACAGTGGCACCAGCACACCCCTCTACCCAGCCCCCTAGAAGCTCTGGGTGCAGCCAGGGTCCCAGACTTGAGGAAACCTCCCTGGGTGCAGACTCAATCCCTCATTCTTACCTTTTCTTGATCCTGGATCAGTCATTGTGCCTGTCAGGGCCCGTCTCTGTCCTGCCTGCACAATGGGTTATGGAGCAAGTGCTTCTTATGGCTGTTCAGGCTACTGTGGGGGAGGAGCTATAAAGTAGGAGGAGGACTGTCACATGTAGGTAGTGCCTCCAACCTCTTTTTCCATCCTGTTGTCACCTCCTCTGTGTCTGCTTTTTTTCTAATCCCCCCCAAAGTCATCACATCTAGAGTGAATGTGTGTGTGTGTGTGTGAGTGTGTGTGTGTGTGTGTGTATGTGCACATGACAGTGCTCCCTTTCTGGACTCCAGAACAAATCAGCCCCCACAAAGGGAGGATCAGGCTGAAGCTGCCTAGTATGTCAGGATTTCTAATGTCCAGACCAACTCTGTGGGGAGGTGGGAGCCTTGGCCTGGAAGGTGTGAACATTCCTGAAGTTTGCACTCTGAATGTCATGTACCCTGGCCAATCCCTGCCTGAACAAGGGCTTCAATTTCTCAATTATCCAATGAGGGTGTGATCCACAACTACGTAAGCATGAGCTGAGCATAAGGGGGCCTGGCTTTCTCCACTGCGGGTGGGCTGAGGACAGAGGTGCACCTTTGTGATTCCAGATCTGGGCGCCTTTTCAGAAAAATACTGTCTAGGCTGCCAAGTGCTCACAGTCTCCCCTGTGCCATCTCCATGTCAGCACACGATTCCAGAGGCACAGCCTTTTCCAGAGCCCCTGAGCAAACCTGGGGGCACCTAGGACCCCCTCTGGGAGGACACAACTGGGTTTATCTCAGTCTTTGCATTCTGACCGTCTGTGATCCGGGGCAAGGCATGGACCTCTCGAGTCACTGGCTCCCTCCTCAGTAACTCCCCATGGACTCCACCTTTCTCGTGTGGTGTGAATGTGTGCCCTCCCTTTCAATGTGGCTGTTCTTAGTGACTCCATAGAAGACGGCAAAGGGATCCAACAGGAAATCCATGATTTGGTTCTCAAAGCCGGTGCCTGAGACAGACAGAGTGGTTGAGCATCGTCCTGTGCACTGAAGGATTGCCGTTCGTGTTCGGTTCCTGGTCAGGGCCCACATCTAGGTTGTGGGTTTGATTCCCAGTCTGGGTGCATACAGGAGGCAACCTATTGATGCTTCTCCCACACACTTTTGGTTCTCTCACTGTCTCGTCAATTTAAAAAAAAAATAACTTAAGAATTTTAAAGCAAATCCATTTTATTTTTTTAATCTTGATTGTTGAAAGGGTTACATATGTCCCCTTTTTACCCCATTGACGACTTCTAGCTGATCCCTACCCCCCACCCCAGGCCTTCACCACCCATTATCTGTGTCCCTGAGTTATGCAGATATGCATACAAGTTCTATAGTTGATTTATTCCCAACCTGAAAAGTTTTTCTTTACCTGTCAGACTGGCTATCATCAACAAATCAAAAAACGACAAGTGCTGGAGAGGATGCGGAGAAAAAGGAACACTTGTGCATTGCTGGTAGAAATGCAGACTGGTGCAGCCACTATGGAAGACAGTATGGAGTTTCCTCAAAAAACTGAAAATGGAACTCCCATTTGACCCTGTGATCCCACTTCTAGGAATATATCCCAAGAAACCAGAAACACCAATCACAAAGGATATATGCACCCCTATGTTCATAGCAGCACAATTCACCATAGCTAAGATCTGGAAACAGCCTAAGTGCCCATCAGTAGATGAATGGATTAGAAAACTGGTACATCTACAGGATGGGATACTCTGCTGGTCTAAAAAGGAAGGAACTCTTACCATTTGCAACAGCATGGACGGAACTGGAGAGCATTATGCTAAGTGAAATATGCCAGTCAATGAGGGAAAAATGCCACATGATCTCACTCATTCATGGATAATAAAGACCACTATAAACTTTTGAACAATAATAGACACAGAGGAAGAGCTGCCTCAAACAGATTATCAAACTGCAGCGGGAAGGCCGGGGAGGGTTAGGGGGCAGAAGGTAGGGGGGTAAGAGATCAACCAAAGGACTTGTATGCATGCATATAAGCATAACCAATGGACATAAGACACTGGGGGATAGGGGAGGCTAGGGGACTTTCTAGGGCAGGGGGAAAAAATGGACACATATATAATACCCTTTATAATACTTTAAGCAATAAAAAAAAATAAAATAAATAAAAATTTATGCTTATCCACTTGCTTACTCTGATCTGTTCTCTCTCTCTCTCTCTCTCTCTCTCTCTCTCTCTCTCTCTCTCTCCATTGAGGAATAAGCCTCTGTGCTATGAGTTGCTATCTGGAGAAACCCATGTGGCCCAGCACTGAATGAGACCAACAGAGAGAGAGGAAGTCAGGCCTTCCATCCAAACTGTATCCCAAAGACCACCCCCTCCCCCAAGTGAGCTCAGACCCTCAGTGACAGAGATCCTGCCACAGGTGAGACCACAGTAGTCCCAGCTGAGCCATGCAGGATTCCTTGTCACAGATGTGTGAGCTAATAAGTGTGTGTTGGTTAAGTCTCTAATGTGCGGTAACTGTCAGCAATAGATCACTAGCACAGTGTTCCCATACCAGGCCCTGGCCTTGCCCTTCTATCTCCCTCCTTTTTCCTCCCAATTGCCTCCAGCCCCCTGCCCCTCATTTCTCACACCCTCTGCCTCCAGTTTGGATGATGGCTGTGAAACTTAGGAAAGGACCTGCAAAGTAGAGCCAAACTGAAAAGTGTAATTCGAAAGAAGAAACAGCACCTGTTGAGACCACAGTTCTGAGCTTCCAAGGTAAGGAGACGTGCCAGGGTTCATGTCCCAGCATCAAGAAGGGTTCAAGAATCTGGAAAAGGCTGTGCGCAGATGACATAGAAATCCGGAGACTGATAAAGAGTCCGGAGACGAGTTATAATTTTGAAAGGCATTGGGGGTCAGAGGACCTTCAGCTAAAGGGACTGAAGAGTACCTCCTTGTCTAGGCCCCTTGCTTTTATTAACACAATTTGTCCTAAGGCAAGGTGGAGATAATACACTTCAAAAGGTAAGGTTTCAAAGGGTACAGAGGCATTGTCAGTTTGGGGAATAGCCTAAGGCTGTTCAGGTGTTTGGCCAGTAGGGGGCAATAACATGTAGATTAAGATGCCTTTTAGCTGTCTGGCAGCCACAATCAGTTTCCTATTCAGGTTTGGGGAAATGCCTTTAGCCATTCCCAACATTTGTGACTCAACCCTGTTGAGACCCCAAGTTTCATCAACCTTTTGATGAACCTCTTAAAATTATGGCATGCTGGAATTGGTCTACTGCAGAGACACTACAGGCAAGGCAGGCGGCTGCCCCTCCAGGCCCACTCCAAGTGCATGCAAGTGCACTGTCATCACCATGGATCTCTTAGGGAGACCTGCCCCTGATTCCCAGACCTCCTTTACTTTCACAAGCCTTCATCGGCTGCCATTGTAAAATCAGGATGAAGAGGGTATACAAACACTGATTCATCTTTCTGGTTTAGAAATCACATCCTAAAGAGAGCCTGTGCAATGCCCCCGCGATGGGCTCACATTCTCAGTGCTTATGGTCCTCAGGGGTCAGTGGGAGGTCTCATCAGACTCCATTCAGATTTCCTTTCTCTCTGTGTCAACACACAGGGTTGATCTCCTTGAGAGCAGGGACCCTGGGTGTGGTCCCCAGTGAGCGCCCATTTGTCCTGAGTCAGTGTAGCTTGTGCCATGGCGGGGTGCTGTACAAGGCTGCTAGGCCATCCTCACCAGAATGGTTCAGAGCACTGAGGAGGATTGATGGAAAAGGAGAAGCCAGGCTGTCTCCACAACCTTGTTCAGCCTTGGGGCGTGAGAAAGAATGGCTGCTGGGCTCTGGAGAGACAGAAGAGCCTCAGGAAAAAGCCCAGCTGAACCAGAGCCTAGGGTCTGAGGGCAGACAGACAGAGGCTCTGACCCCAGAGGAAATTTTGAAGCGGTGCCTGTGGAGGAGATGAGTGTGGACCCCGGGCCCTGGGACATTCCCTGTCCCCTCTTCAGTGCTGTGGGCCCACAGAGGAGATGCTCAGAAAGCTGTTCAGTGTCCGTGGGGCAGGGTGGACTTTCTGTCCAGGTGCAGGTGTCAGTAAGGGTTCAAGAACAGCTCTCTGCTGGTTAAACCCTACAGCATTCTGCGACGTGGACTCCAGGGGGCGCTTAATGCCAGGCTTTGTCCATGTGCTGGTGGGAGATGAAGTCAAACAAAATGTGGGTTTGCAGCCCTGACATCAAGGGTCCCTGCCCCAATGCTGGTGGGTCAATTTCCCCCAAAGTCCCATTGTCTTGGGCCTCAAGTACATCACATCCTTCGAGCAGATGGCTCCTGAGAGACTCATTCTTCCCAACCTATGACTAATAGTAACACGACGCAGGCTCAGAAGAAACAGACTTGTTCAAGTCTCTGAAGGGTTGTCGAGTTAAATTTTATGGAATCTAAATTAAATTTATATTTGAGTATTTCATTACATTTTCTTTAATTAGACTGAATGTTACTGAATAGTATGAAAAAATACATAAAGTTAAACATATATATGATGAACACAAATATTTTAAAACTTCATATTAATGAGGGGAGAGAGCCCTCTCTGTTGTGGCAGCTGACACACGCTGTGGCCCAGGATCTAAGACCACAGGTTCCAAAGGAGCTGAGGTGCGTTGCTCACAAGCTGCAGGTGGGTCCACATCTGGAAGTTCAGTGACGGCTGTGCCTGGAGCCTGCTCTGGCTCTGGAGAGGGCAGCAGAGTAGGCGTTGCCGCTTTAGGTGTTTCTTCATCTTGCTCTGGAGCTGCTTCTGTAGATCCAGGAAGAGAACATGTTACCACCATGACTGCCTTTTGTGTGCCTTACAAGAAAGAAATGTCCCATCTCCATCACTGAAGTCCCAGTTCAAGGCCCCACCCCAGGAAGCCCTCCAGACTGCAGGCCCTGGGCAATGACCTGAGTGGCTCTGTGCTCCTGCCTAAGCTCATCCTCTGGCGGCTCTTTTCTGTGTGGGCTAGCCTGATCCCCACTCACCCACACCACCCAATCCACATGCACAGCTCTCTGACTCCCTCCCTTTTTTCTAGCAGAAGCCCTCAGACCTCTGCCCTCTGGCAGAAATCTCACAAGGCATGAGATCCAGGGTGTTGCCAGCTTCTCCAACTCACAGTCCCCATACTCCCCTTAAGGCTCTGATCCAAAGCCCATTCACTTTTTCTGCTGGTCTAGAGATCCACTTTCTGCTTCACAGTACGTGTAGATCAGCGATACTTTGAGGAAGAAGTCATATGGGCTGTACTGTGGATGCTACCTGGCTGTGCAGCCCAGTGTGACTGAAATCACTCCTGACTAGAAGGAAGCACTGGAGTGCAGTCCTGTGGTCAGGGCCTTTGCTGAATGAATGAGCCCAAACCAGCCCCATCTCAGAAGGCTGGCTGAGCCTGGGGTCCCCCTGCTCACCCCTGGGAATTCTGATCTGGCTTCACCCTGGACAGAGACCCCTAATGGAATCTCCAACGTCTTTATCAAAAGGGAAAATAGCTTAGCCTAAGTCCTGAGGAGAATCACAAATAAGGCACAAGTTTCTTTAAAAGAAGAGAAAATGGCCAATTGGAACAACCACAGCTCCACCAGCACACCTCTCCAGAGTCCAGGCTTCCAGCGGGCCTTTTCCTGGGAGGAACCCCCCTCCTGCCGCCCCAAGTCCCTACAATAACCCTATGAAGCTGGGCCTAGGCTCTCCCCATGTTCAGAGAAACAAACACTCAGGGACATGCAGGGATCTGGAGACTCACAGCAAGCAGGTGGCTGAGTGACCACTGTGCTGTGGAGGGGCAGGGTTCACCTGGTCCATGGTTGGTCCCACACACGTTGGTGAGTCCCAAAAGTTCTGTATTAACACAGAAGGGCGGGTGCAGACCAAGGTGGGGACGCTGCCCAGGAAGCTGGGCACCAAGTATTTGACCAGTTTTTCCATTAACTGTTCCTGGGAGGTCTGCACCTTACATGTCCATTTTTATTTTTAATTATTATTATTATTATTATTATTATTATTATTATTATTATTTGCCTTGTGAAGGTCAAGCTTATTTGGAAGCCTGAGTGAGTGGTGTTGGGGACAACATGGAGGCCCAGGGGTGAGCTGACAGGAGTCCATGTTGGGCTTAGGATGCCCCCACTGGGAGCTCAGCACTGTGTCTGGGCACAGGGTGGATCCAGCTCCCTGGGAAGCAGAGTCCTGGCTGCAGGAAGGGCAGGTGGAGAAGGTGAGGGCAGTTCTCCCTGGGAGGGTCAGGGTCCAGAAAAACAGACTTGCTCAAAGCTTTGAGTGTTTTTAGGGTTAAATTTTATAGACTCTAAATTAAGTTTCTGTTTAGGAGTACTTAATATCATAAAAATATAATAAAATTATAAACATATGTAACAAGAATATTACACATTTAACACTGTGTCTAAATGGGGTTAGGAGGGTGCCCTCTCTGCTATCGCTGCTGACACGCGCTCTGGCCTGGGATCTAGCACCACAGGCCGCACAGATGCTGGGGTGAGTTGCTCAAATGCTGCAGGTGGTTCTTCTGCCTCTTGAAGTTGAGTGAAAGCTGGGCCTGAATCCGGCTCTGGCTCTGGAGAGGCCACTAGGGTGGCGTTGCCCTTGAGGGTTTTCCTGGTGTTCTTCTGGAGCTGGTTCTGTCGATGCAAGAAGAGGACATGTTACCACCCTCACTCCCTTTTGTGTGCCTTCCAAAGGCACACTCACCCACACCACCCCCGGAGGCCTCCTCCTCCTCCGGTCTCGGCCTCAGTGGGCTCAGGTGCTCCCGCTGAGGCACTGGGCCTTGTTTGGCAGGTAGGAGACTGCAAGTTGAGCTCTATGGAAGCCAACAGCATCATCAGGCTGGGAAATTCTGAAGGTGCTGGTCCAGCCAGATGCTCAGGATGCAGGAGATGGCCCTGGGGAGAGAGATAGGTGAGCAGCAGAATGTGAGGCCTGCCTTTCCCTTCCACACCGCCCTCCCACAGCACCAATCAGAGAGCCTGGGGTCCTATGCCTGCTGCTCCTGCCCATCCAGAAGCCAGACCTTCTCCTTGTCCACCTTCAGTCTGGCAGTCCTGGCAGAGATGGGCCTGGTCACCCAGGAATGGTTGGCATGAAGCCCTCCTACCTGACAGCTCGGGATCAATGAGGGAACCACCTGTCCCCTTCTTCAGGGGAACCTGACATGCTCTCGCAGTGTCCCTGTTCCCTCCCATTAGGACTGAGAGGCCTGGTGTCCACCCAGTTCATGTCACTCATTGGCACTGAGCAGGTGCTTCAGGAATACTGACCAGTGAGCAAACAAACAAACCCCAGGGCCTTCCTATCACCTCAAACTTTGGCTCCTGCACCTACATGCTGCCTCATTCACTAGCTGTCCTGTGTGGTTCTTTGCCTCCCACTGAAACTCAACTCCCATAGGGTGGGGTACCCCAAGCTGCCACTGCGGAGGTTCTACCAGATTAGGGAGCAAGGTCCCGGGATAGGGGTGCATACTGGGCTAGAATTAGGAGTGGAAGGCTATGAATTGTCTGAGGGGCTGTCTGTCCACTGACCTTCCCACTCGCCCACACCACCCATATCCACTTGCACAGCTGTCTGACTCATGTCCTTTTTTCTAGGGAAGCCCTCCGACCTCTGCCTCTTGCAGAAATCCCACCATGAGTGGGATCCATGGTTTTGCCAACACCTTGAATTCACAGTCTCCATACTCCCCTCATGGATCAGATCCAAAACTGACTCACGTTTTCTGCTGAACAGAGGTTTACCATCCTCTTCACTATGCGCGAAGATGCAGCCATAGGGAGAGGAGGCCAGGAGGACGTCACATCAGGTGTTCTGTGGACACTATGAGCCTGTGCAGCCTAGTGGGACTGAATCGCTCCCTCCCAGAAGGAAGCTCTGGAGTGCAGGCTTGGGGTCTGCTCTGAGCACTGGGTTATGGTCAGTGCCTAGAAACATTTCTGTACCAGGCAGGGCTTCTAATATACGTGCTGATTGAATGAGCCCAAACCAGCCCCACCTCAGATTGCTGGGTGAGCCTGGGCCCCACTGCTCACCCCTGGCATCTCTAATCTGGAGTCACCTGGGACAGAGACCCCCTAATAGTATCTCCAATCTCTTTGGAATATTAGAAAAGAGCTAAACCCAAGGCCCCAAAGAGAATCACAATTTGGCAGTGGCTTCTTCAACAGAAAGAGAAAATGACCAGTTGGTTCAATCACAGCCCCTGCAGCAGACTTCTCCACTGCCTAGGCTCCCAGAGAACACTTACCAGGGAGGAACCCAGCGAGTCCCTACAATAACCCTATGAGCCTGCTCCCTGCTTCTGGGAGGTTTCAGAGGAACAAACACTCAGAGAGTTGCAGTGACCTGAAGGCAAACAGCCAACAGGTGGCCTGGTGAGCATGTGCTCTGGAGGGGGAGGGGCTCACCTGGTAAATAACTGGTTCCACAGCTGCTGGGTGGTAACAAATGTTCTGTAGTAACAGGAACGAAGGTGGGTTCCCTCCTCAGGTAATCGACCACTTTGTCTAGCCAGTGTGCTAGGGCGATGCGCACCATACAGGTCTTTTCTCTTTCTGCCTGTGAGGCTGGAGTTCACTGGTAACCCTGAGTAGGTGGTGCTAGACCAGTTGGCTGTCGGGCAGCTGTTTCCCCAGGGCTGGGCTGACTGGACTCCAAGTTCTGCTCAGAATACTGCCATCAGAGGCTAGCCCTTGACCTCTGGCTGCCAACCTCTGAGTCTGGGCACAGGTTGGAGCTGTCTCCCAGGGAATCAGAGTCCTGGCTTCCTGGAAGGGCAGGTCTTCAAGGCCAGAACCCTTCTCACTGAGAATGTTGGGCATCCGGAGGCCAAAACACATCTTCCATGATGCTCCAGCTCAACACTGCCCTCCTGAGTCCCACCCGCCACAGCCTTCTGGTTACTGAACAGAGCATTGAGGAGCTCCCAGGGAGGGGCAACCCCCTTAGGTTCCAGGCTGTGAGCACATTCTCTTTGCGTTCCCAGGGTCTGTGTCTGTAGGAAACTGTACTCTTCACAGAAAAGCAGCTGGGTCCTTCTGGTCTTGGCCAAGGCAGAGTGAAGGGCAGGGGAAGGGGCAGGGCTAGAAGGTGGGATTGTTGTGTCCGAAGATGCAGATGGGTCATGCTTGACGTGGGAGGACCACTGGGCTGACAACTGGAAAAACGCCATGTCATTCCACTCGACGCCATCTATGACGACCGGCAGCATGCTCTGCTGGTGCTTGGCCCTGCAAACCAGGCGACCAATGCCCTGGATGCACTGGCTTTGGGACTCCAAATTCTCATCCGTGGTTTTCTTGGGCGCCTTCTTTTTTCTCTCCTTGGTGACCACAGCCATGGACAAGGCAGGTGTTGCTGTGCCCTCACCACTGCGGGGCAGCCTGCTGACCTGGACA
This sequence comes from Myotis nattereri, assembly GCF_964212035.1. NCBI lineage: Eukaryota > Metazoa > Chordata > Mammalia > Chiroptera > Vespertilionidae > Myotis > Myotis nattereri. The sequence goes on along the minus strand of NC_138091.1, from coordinate 8,232,189 downwards.
GACTGGAAGAAGCACTTGAGTGTGTTTTTGGTGGTAGGCAGCTGTTTCTTCTCTGTGACTCTCTTCGTATCTATTGGCTGGGCTGCTGTCCAGTAATCCACCTGCAGCTCCATCATCTGTGCATGGACACTCTGCCTGGTGGAGGACAGGCTCCCACTCATTGATGCGGGGGAGAGTGTGTTGGGTGAGGCCTTCCCGGTAGGGGACAGAAGCTCACCGGAGCATGAGGTGACTACATCATCTGAGCCTCCTGACATGGCTGCAGATGGTTCCACTCTTCCAACCTTCACTGCCCCCACAAAGGGGATGAGCTGTGTGGACTTTTCATTGGGGCGCTGCTGCTTAGACATGAGAATGGCCTCAGCAATGGGCAGCAGGTAGACACAGTTGGCCCCTGCAACGTACTCAGAGATTCTCGACACAACGTCCTGTGTGTCCTGCAAGGTGTTCTCAGACTCCAGGTTGTTGAACATGTCCCGCCAGTACAGGTCCTGGAAGAAGTTGTTGTAGCGGCAGTCCATGGAGCCCAGGTAGCTGGCCAAGGGGTGGGGACCCAGCGGGATGACCAGGAAGCGCATGTAGTCTAGCCATTGGGGTGGCTGCTGGGACAGCTGCCTCACGAAGACCCGCAGCACAGCGTTGAAGTAGGGCTGTGCCCCTGCCACCGCCATCTTCACAGGCGTCAGGGCCTGGGAATCGCAGTTGCAGTATCTCTGCATGTGTGAGACGATGATGCTGAAGGCCTCCTGGACGTCATCTGTGGAGCAAGTGCACACCACGGGCAGCGAGTGCCCCTGCAGGATGTCCGAAAGTAACTGGCCCTGCCAGGCGCAGGTGTTGACCAGGATGATGTTCTCGGGCATCTTGTCCTGGCAAATGAGGATGTTGTGGAGCTGGTCACGGATGGGCTTCCTGGGGATCTGCCACTGGCTCTGTGGGTATGGGCTCTCGTTGCCCATTCTGTTGACCCACTCATTCAGGGCTGTGCCGCAGCCCCGGTGGCCAGCCTGCTTCCTCTTGGACCTGCTGGAGGGCAGGACCAGAGACTTGGTGAAGCGCACTATGGATGGCAGCTTCTTGGTGAACCAATGCTGGGCGGAGGACCCTGCCTCCCGGTTGTCCTCCAGCTGTGCCAGCTGCTTCCCAGGGGAGCGAATTGTGTGGGCCACTGAGTCAGAGCTACTATCGCTTGACATGCTGTCAAAGTATCGCCTGAGTTTGGGCTTTGGGGTGCTGGGGACACTGATATCGTCCTCCGTGTCTAGGCTACTGTCACTAGAGCTCAGCACAATATCATACCGACGGTGCAGAGCCTTCTCCACTTTGGGGACATGCCTCACAAGGGCCTGTTCTGAGGATATGACCTTCTCCGACACTTGGGCCCTGAGCATAGATGCCACGGCTTCCTGGTGGTAATGGTGTTGCCTGTTCATGCACCTCCTTCTTACTATGAGATTCCCTTGGTCCAAGTTATTCTCCTGGGACTGCCTGTGGACGGCATTGTGACTGGCCGGCTGCTCAAAGAAGCAGCTCTCAGATGTGCTGGCGAGGTGGTTATGCGAGGTTTGGGCCTTAGTGCTGGCCGGCATGGCAGTGGCCTCCTGATCGATAGGCTGGCGGGACAGGGAGGCCATTCGAATCTTAGTGGTGGGTGTGCTGTAGGCCACAAGTTGGGAGTCACTGTGGCTGGTCTGCTTGCCTCCCGGGGCCCTCGCGTTCTCAGGCGGGTGGGCCAGACTCAGAGGCTCCATTTGGATCCTGGTGCTGTGGAGGCCCCGCATCTCCATCGGCAAGCTGGAGTCTGACAGGCCTTCCATGTATGGCCTGAGCTCGGGACTGGGGCTGCTGAGGACACTGTGATTGTCCTTCATGCCTGGGCCGCTAGACAGCCCTTCAAAGTATGGCCGAAGCTTAGGTATGGTGGTGCTGAGGACGCTGCCATCGTCCTCAGTGTCTGTGCCACTGTCACTGGGGTTCGGCAGCATGTCATACAGGAGGTCCAGGTCCTCCTCCACCTCCGGGACCTGCTCCCCATGGTCCTGCTCAGGGTCCAGGACCTCCTCCGAACCTTGGACTGTGCGCAGCCATAACAGGACTTTCTGGTGGTAGTTCTGTTGCGTGGTCAGGGTGCTCCTTGTGAATATGAGAGTCCCCTCATCACAGTCACCCTCCTCCTGGTCAGCGGTGTGGTAGCTGGCCTCCCGCTGCGAGAAGAAGCTCTCACACATGCACTCAGAGTAGTTGTCCGAGGACTCAGCCTCGGAACTGGCTTGCCTGGCGCTGTCCTCCTGGTCGATGGGCGGCATGGACAGAGAGATCTGGATGTTGTCCACCTTGCTGGTGGTTGTGCTGTGGGCCACAAATCCATTGTCCATCTCACTTGGCTGCTTGCCTCCCAGGGCCCACGAATTCTCGTGCATGTGGGGCAGACTCAGAGGCTCTGTTTGGGTCCTGTCACTGTGGCTGCCCCACATCTCCGTCTGCAAACTGGAGTCTGACAGGCCATCCAAGTATGGCCTGAGCTTGGGCCTGGGGGTGCTGAGGACGCTCTCATCATCCTCCAGGTATGGGTCACTTTTCTTGCACTTCCCCATCATGTCAGACCGAAGGTCCCTCTCTGACACTTTGGACCTGTGAAACAGCGCCAGGACTTTCAGCTTCAGGTTTCCTCCTATGGACGGCCCGTGCTTCTTTGGTTCCCCCTTCTCCAAGGCATCCTTGTGCAGGTCCTGTCTGTGCTTTCCCCTGCCGCTGGCCTGCAGCTCATCCTGCCCCTCGTAGTTCCCTGCCGCCTTGGCCTTAGGGCTGACCTGCATGGCACTGTCCTCGTGTTCGATGGGCTCACTGCACAGGGAGGAGATCCAGATCTCGGCCACCGCAGTGGAGGATTCCTTGATGCTGCCAAAGAGGCTCACCATCTGGCCACACCTGGGGTTTCGCTGCATGACGTCAGCCATGTGGATGGCGCCAGAGGCCAGTGTCTTGTAGCCCAGGACGTTTCTGTTCTTAGAGCATTTCCTCTGCTCCAGCATGATCAGGAGCTTGTTACCTTCTCCCTTGAGGAAGTGGTTGTACTGCAGGGAGAAGGTGAGTGCCAGGTTGGTGTGCACTGGTCTACTGCGGGGCAGCACAATCTCTTGGGACCTCAGGATGCCCTTGGAGTCCCGCATCCTCACGGAAATTACCACGGAGTTGAGGTCCTTGGCCAGCTTCTTGAAGATCACTAGCTTCGTTACAGTGAGACTACACCACCTGGGCACGCAGCTGGGGCTGGAGCAGTCCACCTCCCAGGTGGCGAACAGGTTCTGGGGGACCAGTGTTTTGAGCACCGTGGAGGTGCTGGCCAGGCCCACAGTTCGTGAGGAAGCTGCAGCTGCTGGCACCCTACCGGACCTTTTCCTACTCAGGGTTGGTGGTTTTTTCTCCTGTGGTGGGACAGAGGAGGGACATGATTGGTGCATGAAGTGGGGCATGAGTGAATCAAAGGAGAGTGTGTCCACACAAAAAGCAGCCACTCGCTAATCTGTGATTAGGTCAGGGAAGGCCTGGGTGATGGTCTTTTAACCTCAGAGACCTAAAGTTATCACAAAGATGCTTTGAAATTCAAAAGTTTTAACTAAAAGCTGTTTACGGTGGGTCGCTGGGTCCTAGGTTGGAATCTTCTGCAAAAAAGGTCATTATTTACCTTAACTGAGACTGTCTACTGTCTTTTGGAATCTACAAGAACATAGCTTTGGAACGTCAAAGGAATTTTCCTTTTTTTTGGATACTCTGTGCTCTGTGGAGACCACAAATCCCCTCATTGTTATGGAGTTCATTGTTGGCTGTTCTGTCCTATATCCCCCTATGGGAAAGAAGTATGTGTCTGTCATTTCACTTTTCATCCAATCTATCACCAATGGATTTCATGCAACTCACATACATCGCCACTTCTGACCGTAATATCTAAAATAAGGTGACAAGTGCCATTCTCCAGAGCATTATTTCAATCCATTGAGGTTTTGATTCAAGGCAAATGACCATTTGGCTCAGATAAAATCTCAACAATTGTTCACAGTTTTGAATGCTTCTGACATGGACATTTACTTGGCACAATACAGCAGGATCCCAGAAAATCTCACCCAGCACCACCCTGCAGACCTACACCCGGTGCTGGCATCCAGCAAAGGGTCCATTGACGCACCAGTTCCCTGCCTGCCGGTGAACCTGTGACTCTTGTCTGTTGGATTCAGGACCTTCCCTTGCTTGTGTTGCTGACTTTATTGGAGCCTTATTTTGTAATACTCTTGGCGGAACAAAAGTTAACAGTTCATAGATCCCAGGCTATGGAGAGACAGGAGGGAAAATGGGACTGGTTTTCCCCCCTGGCTTTTCTATAGGATTTGCCTTTTGAGAGTCTGGGCAAACACCTTAGCTGTTTAAGTGAGAGCTGATCTTGTTCAGCTCAGAAGATACAGGGGCACATCCTCCTTCCTGCATGAATCTCAGATGTTCTTAGACAACTGAGGATCTTTGCGGATGTGTCAGAGGTCATTCCTCATGACATGCAGGAGCCCCATAAGGAAATTCCCACACAACTGCAATTAAACTAACTGGCTCTTCAGGGGGAGCACTAATGAGGTTTAGTCCACCTCTGCTGGTAGCCCTTCTGGTTGTTTAGTCAGCAAGGAGAGAAACTGAGGCACATAAGAAGGTTGAATGAGACTCTAGGGGAGTGAGCAACTTGCAGCTCAACCCATAAAGCAACAAACTTTAACCCACTACATAACACTCCTAGAAACTGTGCTGAGACTCTGAAGATACCAAACAATAAAAACAACAGCAACAAGCACACCTATAATTAACATGGGAAGTTGTGCCTCCATGGCTGGGAACTCCCAGGCCCCAGCCCTCATTAATATTCCTGATAGGAAGCCTTGACTTGCAAGTGCTTTACAGAAGGGTAAATGTAGGAAGATTTAACTACAAAATATCAACTGAGAAATGGCCAATATACAGTTTTCTTTGGGTGCCTAAATTAATTTTTCACAGGCAAAATAAAACAAAAGAAACAAATAACTATAACAATGGCGGCCTGAAAATTGAACTGATTGAGTGCATAGGATGCACATCTTGATTTGGAAATTAGAAACTTCTCAGGAGAAGCACAGGCAAATTCTCTTTAAAAAATAAATGAACAAGAAATTTCAGAGATTATCTTCCAACTCTCCTGAAGCTAATACATGCTAACACCCCATCCTCCCCCTTCTATAGCACGTCCCCTATATCTTTTGCTCTCTGAGCTTCCTTGTCTAGATGTGTTCCTTCCCTTCCCTTCTTTCTTCCCCTTCTGTCCCCTCCACTGCCCCTCCCTACTGACTTAAGGGAAAATGAGATTAGGAATTCTGCCAACTCCCTTTGGAGAAAAGCTGCTCTCAGCCAGAGAGGAATCAGCAATCATCCTCCATTTTCTCTATGGACCTGATTGGTTCACAGAGAAATTTAACTGATGGAACATGTAATCCTGGCTATTTTATCCTATTGCAATTAATATACTCCTGGTTTCTGGGAGCAAAAGCAAGAGAATTACTAAATAAGGTTTGTAGAAATCTCGTATAGAGAAGCCTCCACACTTTAGGGATATAGGAAACTGAAACAGGATTTAGAAAAAGGATACAAACAGAAACATGCCTAGGGCTGCTCCAAGCTTGTTTTTCCTTCCCACTGATACTTTGGGAGAATTTTAAATGATCATTAAAAGGGAATCCATTGCCCTATACAGTTTGGCTAAGGAGATAGAGTGTTGCCTGCAGACTGAAGGGTCCCAGGTTTGATTCTGTTCAAGAGCACATGCCCAGGTTGCAGGCTTGATCCCCATTAGGGGGCGGGCAGAAGGCAGCCAATTGGAGATTCTCTCTCATCATTGATGTTTCTATCTCTCTCTCCCTTTCCCTTCCTCTCTGAAATCAATAAAAAATCTATTTTAAAAAAGGGGGAGGAGGAGAAGCCACTAAGTACCCTGTATATATTGAGGCTATTTTATTTCTTTTTAACCACAACCAATTAATTGCTTTCACCATCGGAATAAAGCTTTCCTACAAATGTCTGTTTTTTAATCAAAACCTGTTTCCTTCCAACTAGGGAATGTTATGAGAATATATATGGTTTGCTTATCAAATCTTCCCCAATTCCCCTGTTTAGTGAGTGTTTTTTTTTTTTTACTGTTTAATGAAATCAGTGATGCTGACATATGCTTTCTCCAGAATAGTAACATATATACTTAGAATAAATGAACCAGATACTGAACCAAAAGGGAAAGTAATGATTTTAAAGGAACCTTCGAGGGGGAAACTAAGCTTGAGACTGACCGAATGTTTGCTAATCATCTCTTCTTCAGTATTATCTTCCACAAGACCCTGAGAGATGGCTGAACAGGGTACCCACCCTACTCAGAATGGCCCCAAACAGCCCAGAGACCTGCAGACATGCCTCTAACACTAGGCTTGCTCATATGTCTGCCTAAAGATGGGGGACCAGCCCATAGTGAAGTGAGAATTCTCTTTTGGGGTACATGTTCACCAAATGGGAGTAACTTGACCCTGAGTGCCTCAAACAAGAAGCCAATCTGCTTTTGTTACACCAATTACCTGGTTGCAATATAAAGTGGGTAATAGAGAGGCTTTGGCACCATTAACTTTAAGACTATCTCGTACCTGGTACCTGTGTTGCCATTCCCAGGGGAGACAGACGGCGGTTTCATATACCTAAAAGTCTTTATACCTCTCAGAGTTGTGAGCTTTCTGGAAACTAGAAAAATATTCCCAAATAGAAAGAAACCATCCAAAAATGGGTGAATGAATTTGTCAATCCCTTGCTAACATTTGTCGGGGGGGGCAACCCAGTTCCTGAGGTATTGAAAATGACTATCCTTGTTTTACAAGTGAAGTTTTCAAGGTGCCATAGGTTTTGCTCCAGAAACAATTCAAAGCCCACAAAGTCCTTCTCCCTTCCCCAAACCTCCCCTATTCATTTTGGAGTCTTACAGATAATTGGCTTCATGCAACCAAAGTCCCAGAACCCTTGAAGTGAAAATACCTGAGTTCACCAAGACGTCTTGTCTAGGCCATTTTTAAAAATACAGATCTCTGGAAGATATGACTTATCCCAATAGAAAAAACAATACCTTACCCACCTACACAAATCTCTTTAGCTTTTTCCACTATATATTTCTAACTTAGTAAGTTTTAATGAAAGCTATTAAATGTCTACACATTTTGAAATAACGTGAATACTGACACACTGATTGCTAGACAAGTCTGAAGTTCACTGCTTTTGGGGGTCTTTTAATTGCAGAAGGTCTGTAAAATGGATTTGGAGCTGTTGATGTAATGTTTTTTGCTTTGCTGAAGGTGTGTTTTTTCAAAGTAAGAGTTTGATTAAAATATGTTCATCAACGTCAATCTAAGGAATGCTGTTTGTTCACTTGTGTGCTTATGACTGGAAATTAATGCTCCTAACAGTTAAAAGTCCCAGTTATGTTGGAAGAAATTATACAGTTATGACAATAGAAGGCTTGAGGTATGGAGAGTCATATTTGAGGGAAAAGGTCACATGTAAGTTTCTCTAAGGATAGTTATTTCTGAATGGGTAAGAAGGTTTGTAAAAGGTGAGGAAAGGTTTGTAAAAGGGGGTATAGGCTATACAATTTTGTGAAAGTTTTATATAAAAATATTCTTTTATTTCTCTACCAAAAAAATAATTCAAATTGTGTGTATAGTTTTTGTGTGATATGTGTTCATCTGTGTGTTATGTGTGGTGAATTGTCAGCCTCCATATGACATTACTAGGATATAATCTTTTATTGGCCTACAAAGATTAAATGCTTATGTAAATTAAGGAGAATTCTGTAGTCTGGACAAAATACTTAATATTACAACTGCTTGCAAGTATGATTAATATCTTTTAGAGTTAGTTGCCCTAAGTCTGTGTTTGCTTTACGTAGATTTACAAAAAGTCCATGGTATAATCTTTTGCACAAGTATATTTGCAACCTTCCCAAAGTTTCTATTGTAAGAGACTTTTAAAACAGGAGATGACGTTGAGTCAATTCCAATGGGCACTGGAGTACCTCAAGGATTTATTCTCTCTCCTTATTAGAGAAACGTTTTTGACTAATTTAGGACTACTTAATATGCTTGAAATTACCTGAGAAGCTTTAAAAAATTAAAAATATAAATAACTGTGCTATTTGTGTACCTATATTTTTATTAAAATGGATGTTCTAAAGATTTCAACCTGCCCTAGGAAGGAATGTACAAAGATTCAAGAAAATTTCAAATAGGAAACACTCTGTTGTAACAGTGGTCTTGGTGTCAGCGACACCAGGCCAGCCAAGAGGATGGTTCCCTGTGAGGGTGTCTGGCAGTTCGACTCCGGGTATTTGTGGCACAAACATTGGAAGTTGATGAATTATATCCAATTCTCAATACAAGAAGCCATGGACAATGTTTTAAAATCTTACATGCTTTCTGTTCCTTTTATATTGAAATTATGTATTGAATCCAAATATATACATATACTTATATATTTTCATATCGTTCTCTGTAAATTTACAGTAATTGTTGTTATCCAAAAATTATTGCCTTGAAATGTTATATTTTACCAAAAAGGCAGTTTTTCATCAATTGCATTGCAATCAAAACTATAACCATACCACTTTGTTTTGTCGTTCATAGATATTGTTTTACTTTACTGCATTTTCAAATATGTTACATCTTTAGAAAAATTCATGAAAAGGACTCTTGACTTACTCTATTTTTTTATTCTTTTCATATATTTTATTGATGAGAGAGAAACATCGATCAGCTGCCTCTGGCACAATCCCTACTGGAAATGTGCCTGCAACCAATGTATATGCCCTTGAACTGAATTGAACCTGGGACCCTTGAATCCTCAGGTCTAAGCTCCACCCACTGAGCCAAACTGGTCAGGGCTTGACTTACTCTAAGTAACAGGTTTCTACACAGGTCACATCTCTGAACTGAATGCAGAAGTATAGATCTCTAAGGAATGAGTGAATTCACGAAAATACTAGCAAATAACCAGGATAAACAACAAAATGGGTAGGGAACTAAATGAAGAGAAGATGGTTATTATTGTTATGACTCTGTTTAAAATACTGCTGATTTTTAAATCATTTTGTTTTTCAAATATAAGGAAAACTGAAAAGCAGAAATTCTACATTACTATCCATGACTCACTAGGAAGGTTAGAGGCAATGATACATTAGTGACATTCATTTCACAGTAATCCCAAGAGACAAAGACTTCAAGGACCAAAACCTACAACCTGGAGATTTTGTTTATTGAAACACATTAATTAAAGACTCTCTCCAATGTGTTAAAAAGGATGTTACCTTATGAGAGGCCTAACCATAAATGGATCTCTGTCACTGACACTGCCCTCCATCCACCAAGGAGACTGAAGACTTGTCAAGGATGAGAAACCACTGGCCGTGGGGGCTGACAGCTTTCCCAAGAAGTCAACAAGGCCTGGATGCTGACAGATTACTGCTGCTCAAACCTTCTTCTTCTATCTCCTAACTGTTATTGATTATATGTACACCAACTGATTTTTATATTTTTATTACACACCTTATTACTTATGAGTAGTTGAATTTTGATATCTGCTAAGTTTTCCCACCTACTAGACAAGTACATTCTAATGATCAGTATGGAAAGGAAACAGTAGAGAGTCTTAATTCTTCAGGTAAAACATAGCATAAGTACAAGGAACAGTGGATGAAGAAGAAAACATATAATTAGCTTAATAAGCAATTATGAAAATACATGCAAAGGGTTTTTGGTTGGCTGGGATGCTTATTTTCCTTAGTCACTTTCTTGTCTAGTAGTAGACATTTTCTATTCCTAAGCAGTGTTCCTGCTTTAATGTTTTTGCTTTTGTTCCTGGTATGTAAATGTTATACTAGATACAAAATACCAAAACTTAAGACAAGCAGCAAACGGACTCTGCTCATGTTAGCTCAAAATATAAAATTGATACAGAATATTTTTTAACAAGAACACATAGGATCTCATGCCTCCCATGCACCTGCCTTTTTATTTTGATTAATAATAAAAATTCCACTTTGAATGCCATTTAAAGTTATAGTCTTACCTTATCCCGAATGGTCCATTGTTCAGGAAGACATAACACTAACACTCATCATCAATGCATAATTTGTATTGATTTCTGAATAAAAGGAGGATGTGTGAATGAAAAAGGGGCCCCATGCTGACCTGACTAGCTCAGGGAAGTCCTGCAAGGCAGCCTTGCAAACTCAGAGACCTTAAGTAACTACAAAGGATGGTCTGAAATTAAAACACTAACAGGAGCTCATGATGGGTCGTCAGATCCTTGTGTGGCATCTTCCCTGACAAAGACCAATCTTTACCTTAACTGAGTGTGTGTACTGCCTTTTTGCCTCTATGATAACATATCATTTGATTTTCCTTATTTTGGACACCTCATTCTCAGGCACTGTTCTGTGCTCTGCGGAGATCAGAGATCCCTTCGTTGCTATTGAGTTCATTGTTGACTTGAAACTATCCTCCATCCACCATTGTAAAAGAAATATGTGCCTATCATTTTACCCTTTTTCCAATCACAGAAGTGTCTCCAATTTGCTTTCTCCTGTCTCCCTAATCTATCACCCATGGATTTCAAGCAACCCACATAAGTCTGCACTTTTGCTTGTATTGTATAAAATGAGGTGCAAAATTGTCATTCTCAGGAGCATTTTCTCATCCCATTGAGATTTTTCTCGCTCACAATTGTTGACATTTTGGATCAAATAAACACACACACATTTTTCAGAGGTCTGAAAGTTTTTCACATTAATAAGAGACAAGGTTCTTGGCAGGAAAAGTAGAATTGCAGGTGAGGAATATGAAGCACATTAGTATCTTAGGTCATTCTCTTCGCAGAGGACAAACAGCACATGCTTGTATTAACAGTGTCACCCGTGCGATTTCTGACAGAACACCCCAATGTGTGATGAGCACACAGAGGCTTTTCCTGGGGGGGCAAGATTTGGATGTCAGGACATGTGGCATGTTTAGTGTGGCACCGTCGTCATGGCAATGGAAGGTTTTAAGTCCAGGTCCCACAGAAAAAAGACGTGGATCTCTGTGATAAGCAGTCGCGGTCCCCATACAATGTGCAGCCCTGGGAGGCCCCAGCTCCTGACATGGAGGAGACGAGGACCCAGATTCCTTTGGGAACTGGACACTAGGAGGGATCTCAGGGGAGTAGCAGGGTGCCTTCTGGAACCTGAGTCCTGCTGACTCCCTGGGGTCCTGGAGTTTGGGTCAGTTGGGCACCTACACTCACCCTGCGGCGGTGCTTCAGGCTTGAGGATATCTCAGGTGTCTGTGCCGCCTGCAAGGGCGTGGAATTGAAGACCCCATCTGTCGGCTCCGGTCCGCTCTCCTGTGCAGAGCTCTATACAGACAGTTTCCAGTCACCAGGGGAAAACCTCAGAGCCCTGTTTTGCTGGTTCTCTAAAACTTGTGACTCTCCACTCCAGACACACAGAATGTGATCTGCTGAGACCTCTACTGGCAAGGAAAAGGCATGACAGCCTGAGGGCCTAGGACTCCCATTGGCATAGATAAGGGACCCCTCTAGAGCCCCATCTCCACCTGCCTGCCCTACCCTGGGGTGTGATCACAGCAGGACCTCGAGGTTATCCACTGCTCCAAACACTCCCGCGGTTCTCCCTGCAGGACCCCCTATCCACCACATGAAGAGGGGGGATGTGGGCTGCACAGGGATGGCCCACAGAGGAGGCTGGCCTGGCGTGAATGGGTCTGACCCAGGCCACCTTCACTTACCTGAGGGGATCTTCTTGAAAACGGCCAGAGATGTCGGGCACGAGTGGTGAACCGTCTACACAGTCTGGAACAACGCTCCCTGCAGGGTCTCCGGGAACCAGAGCCCCCACAACTGGGAACACAACAAGAGAACATGTTGAACTGTCAACTGTCTCTTGCCAAGTGAGTGGCAGTTGGGCAGTTGCTAGAAAGTGGGTGCCTGGTTACGGGGGTTCCAAGTTCTATTAGGAAGTGACCTCACTTCCTGGAATTGCCTCCCTGACTCCCCTCACCTAATAACAGCTATAGATAGTCCTGTGGGCTGCTGACTGCTCACCTACCTTCTCCTTGGAATACCAACATTGTACACAGTGACACGAACACACCCTCTCCACAAGGTTTAGCTGCAGCCAGGGTACTAGGTTTGAAGAGACAGACCAGGGCTCAGAATCAACCCCTCATTCTTACCTCTTCTTGATCCTGGATAAGTCATTGTGCCTGTTAGATCCTGTCTCTTCTCTGCCTGCACAATGGATTATTGCAGCATGTGCTTCTTAGCGATATTCACGCTCATGAAGGTAGTAGCTATAAAGTAGGAGGAGGAATGCCACAAGGCAAAAGTGCCTACAACCTCTTTTTCTTCCTATTGTCACCTCCTTGGTGTCTGATTTTCTTTTAATACCACCCAGAGTCATTTAATGTGTGTGTGTGTGTGTGTGTGTGTGTGTGAGAGAGAGAGAGAGAGACAGAGAGAGAGAGAGAGAGAGAAAGAGAGAGAGAGAGAGAGAGAGATTGTGTGCGCGCACACACACATATGCTAGTGCTAGGTTGTACTGTGTTAACAAAGCCTGAATACAGTAGTTTGCAGAGGCAACGATTAATTTCATAGCCATATGACTTCAATGATCTGGTGGAACTAAAAAGATGTCCTGATTTTTTGGATTATTCATCTTTTTCCTTATTGTAAGGATGAGAGTAAGAACTTACAAGGTCATATGTCAGAGTGGAAACCACAAGTTGACATTTTATTTGACAATGGCTTGTGGGGGACATGACTTCCATTTCCCCCTTTCTAACAGCTGCCAATTCCATATCCAGGTGGTCTGGGGAGTTTGGGTCAAGGCCCCAGAGAGGAATTATTAGCACAGCTCACTGGCCTGGCCAGAGTGATGACGGTTGTATGTGGACATGTGACTTCAGTGAGTTGAATAAAATTCTTCTTATTAGTCACAAGAAATAAAGTTCCGTTTGCATATGTCTCATGGCCTTGTGAAAACATGGTTTTAGTCAATAATCATGTGAGAGGTGCAAATGAAAACAAAAACGAGGGCCCTGGCCGGTTTAGTCAGTGGAAAGAGTGTTGGCCTGAGGAATGAAAAGTCCCGGCTTCGATTCCGGTCAAGGGCACATGCCCAGTTATGGGCATTGATCCCCAATAGGGGCATGTAGGAGGCAGCTAATCAATGATTCTCTCGTCACTGATTTTTTTCTCTCTCTCTCTGAAATCAATAAAAATATATTTGTTTAAAACACAATGGGATGCCGTCTCACACTTGTCAGAATGGCTATCATCCACAAATCAAGAAAGGACAAATGCTGGTGATTATGTGGAAAAAAAGGAACCCTTGTGCACTGCTGGTGGGAACATAGACTGGAGCAGGCATTGTGGAAAACAGTATGGAGCTTCTTTGAAAAATTAAAAATGAAACTCCCATTTGACCCAGTAATTCCACTTTTGGAATATATCCCAAGAAAGCAGAAAACACCAATCGAAAAGGATATATGCATCCCTGTGTTCATAGCAGCACAATAGCTAAGATTTGGAAACAGCCTAAATTCCCATCAGCGTAAGTGCCCAACAGCAGCTGAGTGGAAAAAACCCGTGGTACATCTACATAATGGAATACTATGCTGCTGTACAAAAGAAAGAAGTATTGCCATTCACAACAGCTTGCATGGACATGGAGAGCATTATGCTAAGTGAAATAAGCCAGTCAGATATAAATAAATATCATACGGTCTCATTCATTTGTGGAATATAATGAATAACATAAACTGATGAACAAAAATCAATCCAGAGACAGAGAAGCATCAAACAGACCCTCAAACCTCAGCAGGAAGGCAGGGGAGAGTGGGGGAGAGAGTAAGAGACAAAGCAGAGGTCTTGAATGCATGCATATAAGCATAATCAATGGACACAGTCATTAAGGGGGTAGGGGCATGTGCTGCAGGTGGGGGTGGCTGGGGAGGGGTCGGGGGAAAAATGGAAACATATGTTATACTTTAAACCATAATAAAATAAAATAATACAAATATTTCTCTTGGTAAAAAAAAAAAAAGCTAGTGCTCTTTCTGGGTCCCAGAACAAAGCGCCCCCTGAGCCCTAGATACGGAGGAACATGCAGGAGCTTCCCAGTATGTCAGGATTTCTAATGTCCAGACCAACTCTGTTGGAGAGGTTGGAGCCTTGGCCTGGAAGGTCTGAACATTCCTGAACTCTGGGCTCTGAATGTCATGGACATTGGGTGATATCTGCCACTCTATGGACATCAGTTTCCCAATTTTCCATTGAGGGTTGGGTTCAGAACTGCATAAGCCTGACCTCACAACAAAGGGGCCCAGCTCCCTCCACCCTGGGTGGGCACTGGACAGAGGTGCATGCCTGTGGTTCCAACTCTGGGCTCCTTTTCAGTCAAATACTGGCCAAAGGCTCATTTACCTGCTGAATGCTCACCATCTCCCCCATGCCTCTCCATGTCTGTGCATGATGTCACCAGCAGATCTTTTTCCAGAGCCCCCGAGGAAACCTGGGTGCAGCCATGACCCCAACTTTGAGGACACACCGCTGGATTCATCTCAGGCTCTGTTGGGCTCAGTATCTTGTTCATTTATTTCTAAACACATATTACCCTTTTGGAAAAAGCATGTGTTGGTATCACTGATTTCATAAAACAAACAAATAAGCAAACTAAACACCTCTCCCTATCAGCTGATTTGGGGCATATTTTATTAGCAAAGATAGATATTTGCTAATATTGCTGTAACATTCCCTAGTTGGAAATAGGTTTTGATTAAAAACAGACATTGGTTAAATATTCCTGCCATTTGCACAGATGCTTTACTCTGAAGGAGAAGATAATTAGTTGGCTGTGGTTAGGAATAAATAGAGTAGCCCCAGTGTCTACAGGGGTCTTAGTGGCTTCTCTTTCTATGATAATTTCACCTGCTCCCAAACTATCAGTGAGAAGGGAAACACCCATGGATCAACCCTATATTTGTGTGTGTGTGTGTGTGTGTGTGTGTGTGTGTGTGTGTGTGGTTTGTTTGTTATTGGTTTTCTACATCCCATTTCAGTGAACAGATTTCTCTACAGGAATTTTCTTGAAAGCCTTATTTAGAATTTGTGTTGCATTTGCTGACAGAAACCATTAGCTATATTAATTGGAATCAGTTAGAATATCCAGGATTACATATTCTAAGAGTTAAATTCCTTTTTGAATCCATCAGGGTCATTGAGAAAATCAGGAACATTTGCTGGTTCCTCTCTTGCTGGGACAAGCTTTTCTCCAAAGGGAGTTGTTAGAATTCCTATTCTCATTTTCTCTTAAGTCAGTAGGAAGCGATAGTGGAGGGGACTGAAGGGAAAGGAAGAAGGATGGGAAAGGGTGCAGAATATAGTGGGAGAACTAGAGAAAGTGGAAGAATGGGGTGTTGGCAATTATTACCTTCAGAAGAGTTTAGAGACAGTCTATACAATTTCTAATTCCTGAATTGTTTTTAATGGAATTTATATGTGCTTCTGAAAATCTCCTGATTTCCAAATCAAGATATGCTTCCATTCACTCATTCAGTTTAATGTTAGACCTGGCATTTTCCTAATTTTTATTGCATGCCAAAAATTAATTTAGGTACACAAATAAAACTGCACTTTGGCCATTTTTAGGAGGATATTTTCTAATTAAATCTTCCCATTTCTGTAAAGCATGTGTAAGTAAAAGCTTCCTATCAGGAATATTAGTGAGGGCTGGGATCAGGCATCTCCTGGACTTGGAGGCACCACTTCCCATGTTAATTTTAGGTGTGTTTTGTTGTTGTTGTTTTGTAGTTGTGTGTATGTGTATGTGGTTTTTCTTTTCTTTCTGATATCTGCAGAATCGGAGCAAATTTTCTAGGATTGTTATATAATGTAGTTGGTCAACCTGTGTTGCTTATCGGTTGAGCTCCATGAGGCTCTCACCCCTCAAATCACATTCAAACCTCTGATGTGCCTCGGTTGATCTCCCTGCTGTCTCAAACAACCAGAGGGTCAGGGAACGGTTGACCAAACCTTATGGGTGCTCCCCCACCAGAACCAGTCACTTTAATTGCAATTGTGTTGACATTTTGCTTTGGGGCTCCTGCACATCATGAGGAATGACATCACACATCCACAGAGATTCTTAGTCCCCTAAGAATACCTAATACTCGGACCTGAGGGACAATATGACACTGTATTTTTGGAGCTGATTTAGTTCAACTCTAATTTAAATGATAATGGGTTTTGGGGTTTTTTTTCGTTTTTTTTGCTCTGATTCTCAGAACGCAATTCCGATTGGAAAGCCACAGTTTAACAACAGCCACCAATTTTTTTCCTACTGTCTTGTCTTAACCTAAGTTCCACCAACCCTTAATCTTAGTTCTATCTGGAGTATTTAAAAATACAGCTCAAATAAATCTAACCCTCTACCACCAGCAAGGGAAAAGTCATGGATTTAAGATACAACTCACCCAGGTTCACCCAATGGGTGGGGAACCAGCAGTTCAATGGGTCCTTTGTTGAATCCTAACACCATGTCCACGGGTTGGTCCTGGGTGAGCTCTTTTGGAATCCTGACCCACTATGTCAAGGAAATGTCAAAGTATGAAACATTCAAACTTGTCAAGAATTTTGGTCATTTATTTAAGTCCCACAGTCAATAACTGGCAGGATGAAAATTTCAGCGGATTGAGATATTCTCTCTGGCAGTTTTGCTCCTTATTTTATACATTACAATCAGAACAGGAGATGTATGGTGGTAACAGGAAACCCAGTGGTGATGCATTAGGGTTTCACAGAAATCAAAGCAGCGAATCCTCTGTGACTGGATAAACAGTAAAATGACACAGACATACTTCTTTTACATGGTGGATATAGGATAGTTACAAGTCAACAATGAACTCAGTAAGAATGAGGGGATTTGTGGTCTCCACAGAGCATTGCCTGTGTGTTGAGGGGCCTGGAAATAGGGAAATTCCTTTGACATTCCAAATTATATGTTATTGTAGATGCCAAAAGGCAATAGACAGGCTCAGTGAAGGTTAAGATTGACCTTTGTCAGGGAAGATGCCAGTCTAGGACATGACTACCCACTATAAACTGCTTTTAGTTTAAAAGTTTTCATTTCAGAACATTCTTTTTGATAACTTTAGGTCTCTGAGTTTGCAAGAACACCACACAGGGCTTCCCTGAGCTAGTCAGTGAGCATGTGGTTCCTTTTCACACGCACAGTTCTTGGATCACTTGTGCCCCACCTCCTGACAACAGTCACTGAGTGCTTAGGGCAGTGGTCGACAAACTCATTAGTCAACAGAGCCAAATATAACAGCACAACGATTGAAATTTCTTTTGAGAGCCAAATTTTTTAAACTTAAATTATATAGGTAAATACATTGTTATTAACTTTATTAGGGTACTCCTAAGGCTTAGGAAGGGCCACAGTCAAGGGGCCAAAGAGACGCATGTGGCTCGCGAGCCGCAGGTTGCCAATCATGGACTTATGGGATTGGTCTGAACTAAAGCCCCAACCAACCTGGCAGTTCATAAACTGCCCCTGAGGGAATGTCCCTCCTCTGTCCCAACACAGGAAGAGAAACCATCACCACAGAATGCAGAAGGACCTGTACGTTGTAACCAGATGCAGCTACCTTGCTGCCCACAGTCCTGGTCTCCACATCTCCCGCTCCCCCATCCCTGTGCCCAGGTTCAACACCAATGCCCAAGAACCTGTTTGCTACCTAGAAGTTGGATACCCCCGGCCTCAGATTCGTGCCTAGGTTGTGCAACCTGACCTTAATGAAGATGGTGGTGTTCAAAGAGTTGGAGAAGGACTTCATCTGTATGGTGATCGCCATGAAGATGCAGTACTCCAACCTCATATCGATGGTGATCACTGTGAAGATGCAGGGCTCCAATAGATCCTACGGGAGTATGCTGTTCCCCAGTGAACAACTGGAGACAGTCCTGGGGTTGACCTCACTGCAGGACCCCCACTTCCTCTGTGAGAAGGCAACAAGCTACAGGCCCTGCTGCACTGGAGGAAGTGCTTTAAGAACCAGACCACCTGGAGCTAGAAGACACTCCCGGAGGGCGCCATCCGCATGGCCAAGGTCAGGCAGCGAACCCTGAAGGGTGGACAAAGTGGCCTAGGAGGCTTCTGCTAAAGTGGCCGAGATCTGGATTGCTCCCTGTCCAACCAGCCCATCCACTGGGAGGACAGTGCCATACAGGACAGATGCAAGGCTAAGTCAAGGGTTAATTACTCCGAGGGGGTACATCAGAGCTTCTCCTCTGAGCAACAGGACAGCAACTATGCCACCTATGGACCGAACCTAGCTGAGAAGGGCATTGACATGGGGATGCTCAAGAAGTAGAGGCCATGGATATTAGGAAAGATGTGCATTACCAGGCCACAAAATATCAAGGAAATAGTGGTGTCTTGGCTGGGAAATTTCAAAGGGTTGGAGGAGGCTGTGGACTCGAGCAGGACACAGCAGACCATGTCCCAGAGTTGGAGTGGGACCTGGACCTTCTACTTAACACACTGCGAAACCCCAGGGACAGTGGCCCAGACATGGAGGATGAGAACAGCACCCTCAGCACCCACAAATCCAAGCTCAGACTGTTCTTCGAAGGGTTGGCACACTCCAGCTAACAGACACAGACGGAAGCATCCACAGGGCCCGGAGCCAAGAGGAGCCTGCAATTATGGCCAAAGTGCAAGAAAACACGTGAGGCCTCAGGCATCAAACCACCCAGAGACAGTGTTTCAGACTCGGCGGCCCATATCACCCCTTCCCCCAAAGTCGCCTGAATCTGGACCTCCTCCATGTCTAGCCAGTCCACTCACCATGTGGGCAGCGCCTGGAGGCCGGCCCAAGACCAAGTCTACAAATCACTACTCTAAAAAGGAGTATGAGAGCTTCTCTGAGCAGGTGGCCGGTGAAGATGCCGCCCATGGATAGGAACTGGATCAGGAAGCAGTGACTATTGGAAGTCACAACATGGTCCATGACAAGCAGAATGTAGTGGCTTGGCTGAGCAGGGCCTAAGTGTCGGAGGAGGCCCTGGACCGTGAGCAGGACCCTGCAGATCATGTCCCCAAGTAGAGGAGGACCCGCACCTTCTGTCTAACATGCTGGAGAACCAGTGACAGTAGCCCCGACAGGGAAGAAGATGACAGCCTTCTCAGCACCACCAAACCCAAGCTCAGGCCATACTGCGAAGGCCTGTCACCTTTCAGTTCAGAAATGGACATGGGGAGCATCCATGGTGCCCAGAGCCACGCGGAGCTTCCGAGTTTTAGCTGGTTCTGCTGAGGCAAGTGTATTGGCGCACGGAGTAAACGGTCCCGGGTTCAAATCTAGTCACGGGCACAACTGTGTTGATTACAGGCTTGATCCCCAGCCCTGGCCATGGCACATGCACGAGGCAAACAATCCATGTGTCTCTCTCACATCCATGCCTGTCTCCCTTTCTGTCTCTCCCCGTCCCTTCAAGTTTCTCTAAAAATTCAGTGGAAAAATAACCTCTGCTGAGGGTTAACAAAACAAACAAAGCAAAACAAAGGAGCCTCCTAGTCCAGCTGAAGTGCCCAAAAAGACCAAGCTCAGTCAGCAATAGCCAAGTGACAGCATCTCCCACTTAGAGCCCCAGAGCATGCCCACCCAGGGGAGCACCCAGCACCGCCCAAGGACAGCCCAGAGGCAGAGACCTCAGCCCTGGACATGCTCACCAAGAAGATGCTGCTCACTAGGCGCATCACCAAGACTGAGTCTCTCATCCCCTCCACCAAGGCCAAGGGGAAGCATCCCCGCCACCATGGCTGGGCAGGTTCCTGAAGGGGCGGCAGAGGGCACAGCCATAGAACAAGTGAGCCAAGAGCCCAGACAATGAGCATGTCCAGACCCAGGGAGCCAGCTGCAGATCCCCAGGAAGACCACGTACAACCAGCTGAACCGCATACTCATCTCTGATGACCAGCTGCCAGAGAACATCATCCTGGTCAAACCTCTGATTGGCAGGAGCAGTTCCCCTCAGACACCCTGCAGGAGCACATGCTGCCTGTGCTGTGCATCTGCTTCATGGCTGACGTCCTGTGGCCTTCAGTTCCATCATCTGGTGGATACAGAGATACTGTAACGATAATTCCCAGGCCCGTAAGCCGCTGAAGATGCTGGTGGAAGGGGCACAGCACTACTTGAGCGCTGTCCTGCGGGTCTTCCTGGAGCTGCTGTCCTACAAGATGCTCGGCTGGCTGGGCGATGTGCACTTCCTGGTCATCCCGCTGGGTTCCAACGTTGTGGCCAGGTACCTGGGCTCCATGCACTACCGTTACAACAGCTTCTCCCAGGACCTGGCCTGATGGGACCTGTTCCATAATCTGGAGGCCCAGAGCGACATACAAGGCACACTGGACATCGTGACGAGAATCACGCAGTACATCACGGGAACAACTGTTCCTCTCAGCTTCCCATCGAGGAAGCCCTGCTCTCCTACAAGCTGAAGACACCCAATGAGGATTCCTTATAGTTCATTCTTTTCAGGGTGGCAGGTGAAAGTTGGGACAGTGCAACAGTCCTCAGACACGTCGGGAGACTCAGATGATGGACCCCCTTGGGCTGCAGCTTGCTTTTATCCTTCCCTTTGTCCCTACTTCTGTTCACCAATGATGCCTTGTCATCCCATTCATCTTGTCAGTGAGTGGGGTTTGTCCTCCCCCAGCCAGTGTGATGGCGCCAAGCTGATGGAGCGGCAGGTGGATTACTGGACGGCAGCCCAGCCCACAGACAGGAAGAAAGACTTGAAGAAGAAAGACCTGCCTACCGCCAACAACACCCCCAAGTGCACCTTGAGTCTCTCCAGGTCAGCAGGCTGCCCAGCCGTGGCCAGGCCAAAGGAACACCCACCATGTGCATGACAGGACTCACCAAGGAGAAGAAAAAGAAGGTGTTGTTTTTGCCCAAGAAAACCAGGACAAGGGCATGGAGTCCAAAATCCAAAAGCCAGTGCTTGGGGGCATAAGCAAATTGGTCTGCAGGGCGAAGCAGCAGGAGAACATTCTGCGGGTCCTCATCAAAGGTGTGGTGTGGAATGAAGTTCTTCCAGCTGGCAGCCCAGGGTCCTTCCGCATCCAGCACTTCCCCATCTGCATCTCCAGACATTCTCACTGCACCTTCCAGCCCTGCCTGCGACCCTGCAGATGCCAAGCACAGGAGGGCCCACCTGCTTTTCTGTTCACCTTTCAGTTTAGTACAGAAACCGACCCTGGAAACACAAAGCGAAACCTTCTTAAGTACAAAAGTGCTCACTACCCGGAAGCTAATGTGCAGCCCCCACTGGGAGCCCCAACTGCTCTGCAGATTAACCAGAACTCTCTGGGGGTCAGGCGGGCAGTGCTGAGCTGGAGAATCATGGAAGGTGAGTTTTGGCCTCAGGACCCCTAACACTCCCAGCGAGAAGGGTTCTCCCTTCTCCACCTGCCCTTCCTGGAAGCCAGGACTCTGCCTCCACAGGACTCAGAGCTGGTGGTCAGATGCCAAGGACTGGCCTCCCATTGCGGGCATCCTGAGCAGAACATGGAGTGCAGTCAGCCCAGCCCTGGGCCCCAGCTGCCAACCCGCCAAGCGGCCCCACACCATCCACTCGTGCTTTCCTAAAAAAATAGGTGTGTGGTGCAGCCCCCCAGGCACACCGGCTAGACACACTGGTGCAGTACCAGCTGCCCGCCTTCCTGAGCAGGGCCTATGCTTTCGCCCTCATCTCTCTGTGTTATGACAGAACATTTGTTCCACCCAACAGGTGTGGGTCCAACTATGTACCAGGTGAGCACCTGTCCCTGCGCAGCACAGTGGTCACGCGGCCCCCTGCTTGCTGGGCGTCTTCAGGGCACTTCATGTCTCTGAGTGCTTGTGCCTCTAACCACAGGGTGAACCTGGGGCAGTGATGGCGAAACTTTTGAGCTCTGCATGTCAGCATTTTGAAAAACCCGAACTTAACTCTGGTGCCGTGCCACATATAGAAATTTTGGGATATTTGCAACCATAGTAAAACAAAGAGTTATATTTTTTTAATTTTTTTTAATATATTTTATTGATTTTCCACAGAGAAGAAGGGAGAAGGATATAGAGTCAGAAACATTGATGAGAGAGAAACATCGATCAGCTGCCTGCTGCACATCTCCCACTGGGGATGTGCCCGCAACCCAGGCACATGCCCCCGATCAGAATCGAACCCGGGACCCCTCAGTCCACAGGCCGATGCTCCATCCACTGAGCCAAACCGGCTTTGGCTAGAGTTATATTTTTGATATTTATTTTATATACTTAAATGCCATATCACAAAGAAAACTCAACCAATGAGTTTGCATGCCACCTCTGACACACGTGTCACAGGTTCACCGTCACTGACCTAGGGTCAAGCTCACAGGTTTATTGTAGAAACTCAGCGGGGTCCTCCCTGGAAAGTGCTCTCTGGGTGCCTGGACAGTGGAGAGGTCTGCTGCACGGGCTGTGGTTGAGCTCATTGGCCATCTTTTCTGCCTCGTGACAAAGCCTCAGCCTCATTTCATTCTCCACAAGGCCTTGGGCTAAGCTCCTTTCTCCTTAGATACAGATTGGAGATTCTATGAGGGGTCGGTGTCCTGGGTGAAGCCAGAACCAAAATCCCAGAAGTGAGCCATGTGGCCCCATGCTCATTTTATTCTTGACTAAAATATTACAGGAAAAGAGTGGAAAAAATCTAAAATATTAGTGTCAGCACTGTGTAGTTGATGAGGGTAGAGGAATGATACCCAGGAGGGCATATTAAAGAGCATGTCTTGCTGAGGAAAATATAGATATGTGTAATAAATCACAGGGATACGTTTAAGTGCATGTACTTTAAGTTATGGGAAAGCACCTTGTCTTGCAAAATAGAATTCATTAATTTTAAACCTGCCATCTGAAATAGGAACTATGAAATGGGAAGCAATAAAGGATTTTTTAAAATAAGAAAATTTGACAAATGGAAGTTATTGTTTGCTTTGTTAGACATATTATATCAAACTAACAGATAATACCCAGTCTTTTAAACAAAATAAATCATTACCACACACTATGCCACATAGGAAGTCTCAATAAATTCCAAAGAAGACATATATGTTTTTTCTCCATTGATATGTTCATGAACCATAATGCATGATGCCTATATATTCTCTAACCCTAATGCACTAAGGTAAGAAGTTAATAATAAAGAATAGCTTTAAAATCACCAAATATCTGGAGAGTTTCGAAAATACAGCAGAAGCTGAAGTGAAGTATATTCAATACAAACCCTGAGGTCAAAGGAAATTATGAGTGAAATTATGGAATACTCCCAACTAAAAAACAATAAAGAAAAGCTACATATCAAAAGCAGCCATAAAAGCCAGAGTTTTTGTTTTAAATAGATTTCTAAGGAAAGCATTACAGCTGGGAAGAGAGATTGAAGTATCCAAATAGAAAATTACAGAGAGCAACAGAGTGACTTAGAAGAAACAAGGAAAGGGGGAAACATAATGGCAGAAATCAGTAAAACAAAGAATTTGAAAAGCCTTCAACAAACCAGAAAACTGCTTCTAAAAATACTGGTAAAACAAACAGATTTCTAGTCAGACTGACCAAGAAACAGAGAAAAACGCTGTGCGCATATCGCTAACCAGTTAGGCAAAACGGACCAATACCTGGGAGGAAACAAACTATACAACCTTCCTCAAGAGAAAGTGATGCCCTGACTAGTCTATGAAAGAAGTTGAGTTTGTAGTTAAAGCATCTAAGGAAGGGCATCCAGGCCCAGGTGGTTCACTGGAGAATTAAACAGAATAAATGAACAGACACTTCACCGAAGAGGCTATAACATGTCGCATGAGCACTGGAAAAGTTCAACATCATAAGCCATTAGGAAAAGGTTATTTAGACCACAAGGAGACTAACTGAAACAAAAGACTGTGATGACACTCGATACTGGGGAGGATGTGGAAAAACTCACTCATACAGTGCTGGTGGGAATGTAGACTATTACAGCCACTGGGGAAAGTACTTTGGTTGTTTCTTATGAAATTCAACATGCAACCACCACACACCCCAGCAATTGCCCTCTGGGGCATTTATGCCAGAGAAATAGAAACTTTCATCCACTCAGAAACCTGAGCACAAATGTTTATGGGAGCTTTATCTTAAAACCTGCAAGTGATCTCTGAAATCCCTTGTTGCGATTAATAGATACATTTTATAAGAAATGTCTGTCACATAAAAATGGGTTGAGTATATGAAAAGGGAATTTCATAAAGGGAAACCCAAAACGTTAACAAGGTATGAAGAGGTATTCAATTGCACTTGTAGTAAGATATGCAGAGATGTTGAATTGTACTTGTAGTCAGAGAAGTAATGAGGCCCTCTTTACACCGATCTGCAAGACAAATTAGAGTGTGATGATGGGAAGTGTTGGTGAGGCTATGGGACAAATGGGAACATCATGGGCTATGATGGGAATGTAAACTAGGACAGGCACCCAGGAGGGCCATCTAGAAGTACTTAGCAAAATTAAATATGCTCTTATATATTTGAATATTCATATATATAATTTTGCTAAGTCCGAAGGGCAAAAGAATCACCATAGGAGAACCTATAACATAGGCCTCTCATTCTCAATCTTGAACTGATCATTTTTTTTTCTTTATTGAATAAGATATTACAAATGTGTCATTACCCCACCAATATCACCTTATCCCCCCAATCCTGCCCTCCCCCTCTCCCTTCCCCCATGTTGTCCACATCCATCACCTATGCTGATATGCATTCATACAAGTCCTTTGGTTGATCTTTCCCCCTCACCGCACCCCCCTCCATCCCCCCCGCCTTCCCGCTGAGTTTTGAGCATCTGAAAGATGCTTCCCTGTCTATGGCCATACCACCCTCAAAGCGCCCAATCTCCTCTGATCACTTTTTGAATAACATTTCCTTGGCTGGGATACAGGGGGGAGAGCAGGCCTTCTGTGTCAAAATATAACCCCTCAGAGTCTAAGAGCATGAATCTGGTTCTTCTGATCAGCATCACTGGGTGGGAATGGACCACGGGAAATATGGGCTAGAATAGATAGCAAAGAGACACCTGGAATAAGTGGGTTCCCAAAACTTGTCCTGTCAATTCCACCTAAAGGACATCAGCCTTTTTTATGAGTATTTTCCCACTGACATAAATATCCTTACGCGATGTTAATTGCATTGTATATGAACAGCATGGCTAACAAATTCCTGTGACATGATGAAATGTGGCAAAGTGCTGTGATGGAGTCTAAACAGAGAAAATGGATCATCTGTGTACTTTCTTCTGCTATCATCTGAAAGTAAAACGATAGTATAGGGAAAACAAAAAGACAGAAGTATCACTCAAGGTGTACATAGGGCCACATGAATATTTTCTGTAATTTTTAAAGTGTGACTATTCAGGATTAAATGTAAAAGAATAAAATCTATGTAGAATAAATTGTGATCACCTGTGTTCCTATTAAATCTTAAATTCTGCCATTGCCTGTGTGTCTTTAAATAGAACATTAGGGTGACAGTTGGGAGACCTTTGAACTCCTGATTCCATCCCAGTTTTCCTTCCCCAGAGCTACCTACTATCATCCACTTCGTGCTTGTCCCTAAGTAGCTTTCTATAATTTTACTCAAAAGTTGTGTACACACAAGTTAATTTAGAGTTGTTTTTGCATTTTTGAAATTTGATTTCAATAGCATCATTCAGAATGCACCCTGACACTTTCTTTTCCACACAAATCATGCTTTGAGTTTTGTCCACATTGCCACACATACTGCAGTCCATTAGTTTTACCGCTTTACTAGGCATTTACTATGATAACTTTATTCTCCTGTTGAAGGACATTTAGCTTATTTCTAGTTTTCCAGCGTCATAAACAATGCTGAAATGGACTTTCTTGTATCCTTCATGGGCACATGAATGTAGCTTCTCTAGAGTATGTTGCTAAGAATGAATTTCTAGCAGGAAGGCCCTGCACACCTTAGGTTTTACTAGTGGATGCAACTTCACTGGCTGGTTCAGCCATCCCCCCTCCCAGCTGCTGTGGATGTTGGCTGCTCCTGGCTCCTGATGGCCCTTCCCCTGTCCTGAGCGGGTAGGTGCTCCCAGTCCACTACCCTGGGAGGCCAGTAATGACTGGTACTGGGTAGATAAGCCTGGCTCCTTACCTAAAATGGGAATCACTCAATGGGTACAATTCCTCTTCCAGATCCCCTCTCAAGACCAGGCTGAACGTAATGTGCTGAGTCCACATCTCTGCTCACCTCCCTCCATCTTCTTTTTCTGAGGTCATTCCTTCACTAAACTCTGTCCCACTTCCCAGGAGTCACTGCTGCCAGGGAACCTGGCCCAGGATGACTAATATTGCCTAAGTCTCTCCAGAAGGGCTGCACCAATGTTCACAGTTAGGAGAGGCTTGAAGGCTGAGAAAGAGAAAGCCCATCCTAGAGATGAGGTGGGGGAGGGGGAGAAGGCAAAGGTGCTGAGATGAAAGAAAGAGTTTTGTGTATTCAGGAAACTGAACGAAAGCCAGTGAGGCTGAAGTGTGGGGAGCAGAAGAAAGAGAAGGACACTGGTTGAGGTTGGAGATGTATGTAGGAGCCGACAAGGAGACCTCATAGGCTGGTTTCCAATTTTTTTTTCTAATTGTAAATGGAAGTTTTTGAAATGCTTTAAGCAGAAAGTGATAGGGTTCAATTTAGACTAAGAAAATTCATCTGTGTTGAGAGAATGGTTTGGAAAAGAAGATAAAACAAGCAGGGATTTGAGTATTTACACAGCAAGGAGAGTGGATCATAAAAATTAGTGTCAACATAGAAAGTAAGAAACACAATGGGATTTTTAACACAACACTTCTTGTGTCTATAAAACACACAGGCATACAAAGACATAAATTCTTCAAGCATACATGCCAATTTTGAAGTGGCTACTATGTGGAGGGGGAGGAAGGGAATGGAGATTAGCGGTAATAAGAGTCAATAAAACCTGGAAGTTGTCTTGCAAGGAATGGTGGTGAGGAGGTGGGATGAATTGAAGCATGTTATTTACGGAGCCCTGAACCAAGAATACAAAAATCAAAACAACAGCCACCACCCACCTCCCTACCCATTATTTTCCTTCGCTGTGTGGAGACCCACATCTGCGATGGGGAACAGGTTTTCAGGGAGACCTTCCAAATAATCCAACTTTTACCTACTAAGTGGGTGGAACTGGATGGCAGAGGCCTTCCTAGTGATTAATGCAGCATCTGAGTCAAGGAACCTGGAGGGAAGAGGAAGCAGAACCTCCCTGGAGCCTCATTACTAAGGACACATATGGGAGCCCTGAGGCAGTCTCATGCCTGACCTGGTGTGGGCTCCTGATGCTCCCTCTCAGCCTAATTCCTCCTTTCCCTGGGGCTCCATGGTGCCAGGTCTTATCTCTGGGATCAGAGATAATCCAGGTTAATATGTCTTGTTATTTCCCCTTTGCACAAGTTTATGACCTGGTCCCAGGAGATCTGGGGACCAAACTTCCACCATGTCTGGTCGCTCTGTGCCTAGGTGCCCAGGGCAGGTGTAGACACCCATTAGGTATCAATAAACGCCTGTGGATCAAAAGTGATCGCTTGAAGCCTTCCTTGATTGGGGGCAAGGACCTTGGGATTTCCCTCCACGTTTTTCTTCAAGTGCTCAGAGAAGCACAGGGCATGCTCTGCAAATGCATTTGTCAGTTGGTGTTCAAAGAGTTTGTTGAGGTGGTTCCTTTGGTTCCCTGTCTGGCCCTGAGAGACAAACTCTCAATGGATAGAATAGAGTGGATGCCGGCTTTATCCAATGGCCTGCTTCTCTGAGGTGCTCTAGAGCAGTGGTTCTCAACTTCCTAAAGCCGCGACCCTTTAATACAGTTCCTCATATTGTGGTGACCCACAATTTCATTGTTACAAATTGAACATGATTAAAGCATGCTTATTAATCACAAAAAAAATATGTAATTATAAATATTTTTTACGATGGTCTTAGGCGACCCCTGTGAAAGGGTTGTTCGACCCCCAAAGGGGTCGCGACCTACAGGTTGAGAACCGCTGCTCTAGAGCCATATTCTCAGACGCTGTTCAGGGAGATCCAACACCCAATGTTACTTACTGAGCAAGCTCATTGGTGGGTAGTATTTTCTTACTGATTCGTATCTGAATGAGCAGCTTGGGTGAAGCCAATCCTTCCTGGAATCTTAGCCACATGATCTCCCCTTAGGCAGACAGTACTCCTGTCTTCTGGGCCCCAAGACCTTGCCTGAGCCCTTGGGACCTTCAAAGGAAAGAGTAATTCTTGCCCAGGAGCAGTCCTGGATCTCAGTCCACTGACAAACAGACAGAAGTCAAATCACCTCAGATTCCATCACCCAGAGACAATCACATGCAACATATTAGTATATTTGTTCCTAGTATTATCCTGTGAATGTTGACATAGTTTCCATCTTGTCATTCTTATCTCACAAGAAATGCCTGTTGCCTGTAAACATGCGGCATAATATTTCATCTGTTTCAGTACCATCATGTGCTTAAGTATTGCCTAAATGGGTCTTTATGCTCTTTTTGTTTTTAAAATACATACATAATACTGTGATGGATATCTTTCTTTATAAAATTTATACCATTTTGAAGGATTTATGAGGATCTCTATCAGTGGAAATAGAATTATAGAATCAAATTATATGAACAATGATTCTTTTAATATCTTGTCATTTAAAAATAAAATCCTGATCATAATAATTTAGTAATGGACTTGCAGGTTTTTCTGGTGACATACAAGCACACATATAGGTAATTAAAAATAGGATCACACAAACTTGTTGTGGGAAACTGTTTATTGCCTTCACTATCTGATAAGCATTGACAGAGAACTCCCCAAAACCCCCAGAAGGCTGGGTGCCTTTGAAGCCCTAGCAAAGGTCTGAGCTAAGAGCCACCTCTGTTTGTCCAGACAGTGGTAGCTGAAACTACTCCCCCATTTATTATTATGTAAATCCTTGCTGATGGGCTAGTCTGCCTGTTAATGGCAGGTCGCCTGCCTAAGGGCTACTCTGAATCAATAAAAGATTGGAGCAGCCTGAGCATGGGTGGAAGTCCTTCTGGACTTGGCCACCTGGTCCCCCAATATTGCAAAATTATCACGTGTCTTTTTCTCTCATTTGTTGTGCGGCTCCTCTTTCAGATACCGAACCCTACTCCACGCAGAACGTGGAGGGAGTCTTACTCAACATCTGGCGCCCAACGGGTAATCTGGAAGTGCAGGCCTCGCTGGAGCGAGAAAAGGAAGTTTTCACCGAAAAGGTGTGGAAAGCTCACCGAAAAAAGGTGAGGGGAAATCTACCGCACGCAATGCCCAGGATCAACTACAGAAGCCCGGGTCTGTAAGTACACTGGGAACGTTTTCTTAACCAGGCTAACAAACGGGGCAGGATTTGGCTTTAAGAAAGTAGATTCGGCTTTAAAAAGGTATATTTGGCTTTTAAAAACTAAGAAACTTTATTATAGGCTTTTGATTTGCATGTTTAAAGTGTTAAAATTTTAGAAGGTAATCTTCTACAGTTTTTGCATGTTATTATAGAACATAACCTTTGTTTTTCTTGAAAAAGGTACTCTTTTAGATCAGGCTGAAAAAAGAGTGCCATGGTCATCTTAATGTGGTTTCCTGTCCAAATTAAAATCTTAATTTGTATTTGGAACCTAAAATCTGCAATAAGAAATGAAACCCTGCTGCTGAGTCCCCCTCTGGTGTGGAGAGATTCAAAGGTGGCAAGAAAGGGCAGAGCTATAAGCTCTCCCACAATGAGATTACTTAATGTTTTATTTAAAAATTACCGGAGAACATCTTATGACAACCAAACTTTGGCTAAGATAACCTTGGGTGCTCACAGCCATTGCTTTAGAAAGCGAAATAGGGAAAAACTTAAAATGTCTTTTTCTATTAAGCATGACTTTGGGGAAAATACGCCATCTGAGTCATTTGCTGAAACTTCCTCCAAAAGCAGGATGGGGTGGAAAGAGAAAGGGAGCACATGGCGATCCAATATGGACGCCTCCTCTAATTTAAAGTCTCCTTCTTGTAATTGAAAAGTTTTACAAAAATTTAAAATGCGTCTGGGATTTCTGTTCCCGTGTAAAGAGAATACTTGGCTTGGAACTAATGCGCGCTCGTTCTGATTTCGGACATTTAGATAGAGTTTTGAGCTGGAATTTCTTTACAAATGTGCAGAATAAAACCCAAGACTGATTATTTCCTAAAGAAAATGGCGAATTTGACCCAGGGTAGAAATTCTAGCAACAAGATTGGTATTTTTCCATAATAATGTTAATGAAGCCTATTCCAAAGCTAACTTTAAGAACTCTACAAGGAAAACCAGTAAAATTGTCTCTGTTACAAAAATTTGCTAAATTAATTGCCTTAAAATAATTGAATTTGAATCTCATAGTTAATTGAAAAGGCTGGCCAAAACATTTCTAATGAGAAAAGGGGCTAGTTGCTTCCTGCCTGTAGCAAATTCTTAAAGAATGTGGTCAATTTATATCTGATTGGTCCAGGGTAGGCCAAACCTGTTTTTCCAGGGAAAACAGTTCCTCCCCGAGGCCAATATTGAAACTTCCCACCAGCAAGCCAGGGGCAGGAAACAATGTAGCTACAACCTTGTTTCTTGACCTTCCTCAGAGGAGAAAATTATGGTCCTTTTAAAATCAAAGGCTGGGCCAGGCCTGCCTTGCCAGCCTCAAATGTGGTTTTCCAAAGCTGCTGGGAAATTTAAGACCTTGGGAGTTTATACCTAGGTATCTTGAAATGACATAATACTGAAATAAATGAGATCTGAGTATCCCTCATACAAAATCTAGAGGACAGTATTAAATCTGTTGGTTGATTATGTCTTGCATTTTTAAAGTTTAGTCTTAATGTTACTGATTGAGAAATGCTAAAGATTTGAGTTGCCAGCTAAAAGTTTAAATTCGGATTGAATTGGGGAAAAACTGTATAATTATGATAGCTAAATGCCTTAAAAGTAAAAAATAATTTTTTATTTTTGAGAAAATAATTTTTGTTTTCTCTGAAATAATTAGAATTCAAAATATGTTGCTTATTGATCTGATTAAAAAGGAGGATTAATTTTATGATCTCAACTGAATATTTTTAATACAAAAACCAGTTTAAACTTAATTGATATTCTTTAAGATAATTATAAAGGGTATAAACAGCTAATGAGATTTCTGTTTGTCTACAATATAATGTTGGCCCTCTATCTTTTAGGGATTTTGGTTTCCTCTTCCCTTGTTTATTGTGAGAATAAGGAAATCATGTTTTCTGTCAGAGAACAGTGTAGACAGCCATAATGTTGAGCTGCCTGACTTGGCATCCGCCATGATGGCCACATGGCTTACCACGCCCTGGGGGCCACCATCTTGGAAGAGCAAAGGCCCCGCCCTCTGATTTAGCCAATCACAAAAGGAATGTCTGCTCACTGAGGCAGGATGGGATTTCAGGGGTGGAGTTTTAAGGCAGCATTTTACTGCGGAAATGTGGATGGGGCAGAAAGTGTGCTTGCCTCTCGGATTTATTTAATACTACTTATAAGAAGATATTTTTAATGCTTAATAAATTAGCAATCATGGTCTTAATATAATTTCAGTGGTATGATAGACCAGTGTTTTAAGCAGTTGGCTTTGTAAGGGCTGACAATAGAGGTCATATTTCTTAAAAGGCTTGTAGATACATTTTTAAAAGATATCTTAAATTTTCAGTAGAACCACAGATATGCATATATCATAAACAAATTAAGAGTAGTTGATTCCATGGTCAAGACTCGATCCTATTATGTTGAGAACTGTTTAAAAAGTGTTGAAAATGTTTTAATTAGCTATGTATTTGACAGTTTTTCCCGAGTGCAATATTTCAAAATATAATATACTTGGTTGCATAAGGAATTTCTGCCAAATAAAAGAAAAAATTGATTTATTAGTAGCAATGTCTTTATTTAAACTAACAAAAGCTCCTTGCCGCTGCATTTAAAATTAGGCTGGAAGTGAAGCAGCGTTTGCATCTCGTGTATCAAAATAAAACTTTACTAAATTTACTAATCTTTGTAAGCAATTGAATTCTAATAAAGTAAAATTCTTCTAAAAAGTTACTGAAGGCTTCCCATGATCCCTCTGTATATGCAAATAAGCCAAAGAGTATATTCTTTAAAAATATAATTGCTAACATGTACAGATTGTTGTTGAAATACTAAATCTGACAATAATTAGTCACCATAAATGAAAAATCACTTGAAATATATAGCTTTGCGACAGTATTTCTTAAAATCTCTAAAGGCAACCATGTTCCTTACATTTGTTGCTGTGTGAGAAAGAAAGCTGTCGGGAAGGAAATAAAAAGAGGTTTCCTTCAGATGTCTAACTAAAATTAAAAATCAATATATTGGGCCTCATAAGCTAAATTAAATAATTTGTGTTTTGCCTCCTTAAACAAAGTTTATGTAAATTTACTTAAAGACTAATAACAGAAATTTAATTACTGTCATTTACTGTCCATAACTTAGGACAAGTCAAGTTAAAAGAATAAATGTTATTTCAAACTGACTTAAAATTGGCAAATTGGGCTAAGTGGATATTCAGGGGAACTTAGCTGTCACCTATTAAAATATAAACCACTACAATTTTTACATAAGACCTCCATTATTATACCAAAAAATATTAGACAGGAACCAATTCCTGGAGCTTTAACTGTGTTTACTGATGGGTCATCTAATGGGAAAGCTGCCTATCATACTATAAATTCTGACCGAGTCATAGTGACCAGTCATACTTCTGTGCAAAGAATTGAATTAAAAGCTATTAAGACTGCGTTGCAAGATTTCCAACAGCCAGTTAACATAATTTGTGATTCCTCTTATGCTTCGGGCCTAGTAAGTAGAATTGAAACTGCCCGGTTGAAATGGTTTAGTGACCAAAGTTTATTCTTACTATTTAAGCAAGTTCAACAGATTGTGCAGCAGAGAAAATACCCTTTTTATATCACCCACATCAGGGCTCACAGCATATTACCTAGCCCATTAACTAAGGGAAAGGCACATGCTGATCCATTGGTTGCTTTATTAAAAGAGGCTTCAGAGTCTCATCAGCTTTTAAAAATCCCAACTTGAAAAACAAAAAAGGGGGATGATGGAGAAATCACCTAGGAGTAGGCTGCACCTAGCTTTAATTACTCTAAATCTTTTCACTGGTGATGCTAATGGAAAGACACCTATGGAGCTACATTGGGGTCAGAATAAAAGGAACAGCCCAGAGACCACCTGGGGCATGGTAAAGTGAAGTATGGTAACAATCCTTTCAGGTAAAAACTATAGTTTCATACTGGTCTTAGAAGGCACATTTTTCCTTTACCTGGGAAGGACAGCATAGCTATCCCAAAGTCAGAGGGCTCCAGATAACTTGTCAACTCAGTGCTCTGGAGACCCAGAACTGTAATTTAGATAGCATACTGTCTCTGCTTCTGTAAATTTCTTCTTCTTTTTTTAAACTAGGTTCCTCATTCCAAACCTTGAGTTTAAAATTTAAGTTGTCATGACCTAGAACAAAGAATATTCTTACATGCTATTATTCTACAAGTTTCATTAATAATTTTTGATGCTTTACAACAGTATATTGTGCATTTATCCCAAACAAATTTACAAATGAATTTGAATGTATTACATGAAGGGATTTATTCCTTTCCACTGTGTGGAGGGCCTCCTGGGGAAGGCACTTAAGCATTCTGTGTTGACCGCTCTCAATTTTTTTTTTTTTTGCCTAAAGGATTCCAGTTGTCTACAGCTGTTATCTAGGCTCTCCGTTCAAGCTAAGATCATGAAAAGCTGGTACCATGGATCTGTCTCTTACCCAATGGCGTAAGCTGGGCCCTCTCTGGAGAAGAAACCTGGGTTCCCTATGATCAATGCCGGGGCCCCGCCAGCAGGCAAGGGGATCCAAAGGCACTTGATGGGCATGGAGGCCAGAGGGACATAGGCTATCAAGGAGACAGAACTGAACCTCACATCACCCTACTTGGCCCAGAGATGGCTGGTAGTCAAAGACGGGTAAGACCCCCACAGGGTGGGGTGACCTAAGACACGCACAGTCGTGGGCCAGTAGGAGAAAACTTGGGCATCAACAGAGGTGGGGCACAGATCCTCACCCCCCCGCCAATGGTGCAGGGGCTTGAACACTCGCCCCTTCTGAGGAAGGTCTCCTGTCCCCATGGCTGCTTCTTGCTTACCATGCCCAGCCCAGATCAGGAACCAAATAACAAAAGAGATTTGGTCCAGCTGAAATCAGAATCCAGATAAACAGAGGCTTGGCTAACAGACCCTATGTCTAAATCTAGCCTAACAACAGGAATGCTCAGAGCATTCACAAGGATGTAAAGTGATCCTTTTCATTAATATTTACAGTGTAAATTAAGATTATTGTTAAAATATTAAATTTGACAGCAAAATAGTTTTCAAATTAAAGTCAAGTTTTCAAATTAATTAAATTTGGCTAATTTGAAATAAGTAATTGTTCAAAAAGTATTAACCAAAATTTTCATTTTGTGGTAAACATGCTATGAACCTAAAGCATGTTCAGGTTCATTTTTTTTGTGTGCAAAATATTAATATTTAAAGCTATCCAGACTGCATTATAAAATTTCCAAGAAGCCTTCTAATTAAATTAAAAAAGGGGGATAGTGGAAAAATATAGTGGAAAAAATGCCATGTAAGAAAATAGATCTTATAACTAAATTAAAATTTTTTCGTTAGCGAAACACCCAGAAAAAACTCACATTATGCCAGGGTAAGCCAGGGAAGATCATTTTAAAGAAAAGACCCCAAGTAAGGTTTTTTCCTTTAACCCTTGGTCGAGAATATGTGTGTATACTTTGAGAGAACAACTCCAAGACCATGTGGATTCCTGCAACAAGGGATCCCGGAGAGACACTGACCAGACTGCTCCAGCCACAAAGACAGGAGGGACAGTTCAGAGATGGAGATGGTGGAAGATGCTTTGCCATGCTAGCAGTCAGCAGCTGTGCGGCGCTGCAGGGTGCCCAGGACCAAACCAGAGAGGACCAGTCCTGCATTTGTCCACCATCCAGAACCAGCATTTCATTGCTGGCATTTACACATGAACTTTTGGACATTGAAACATGGAATCAGAACTTTTGGACATTGAAATTGGGACTTAATTACTTTTTAAAGAAAAATAAGGGGGAGATGCCGGAGTCCATTCATTGTATTCAATAGCTGAGTTTAGACAGAGACCCCCCAAAAGCTAGTAGCCCTTGAAAGTCCTAGTAAAGGTAAGGGCTTGAGTGTCCTAGCAAAAGTCAGGGCTGTGCACCTCCCAGTTAATCTAGGAACCACTCAGTTAATTTAGGTAATAATAGTTGAAGCATCCCCAATTTAGTTCCCTTAATTCCTTAGATACTTATATGTAGATCCTTGTTGATTATTGTTAATCAGATACTCCTGGAAATCTATTGATGAGCTAATCAGATACTCTACCTACACTCGGAAATCTATTGATGAGTTAATCAGATACTTTGTCTATTCCTGGAAATTGTCTGCTGATCTGTGTGTCATTGAAACCTCCTTACCAAGAGGGCTACTCCAGATCAATAAAACATTGGAGCAGCCTGAGGAGAGGAGGAATCCTTCTGGATTTTTCGGCCTGGTCCTCCAATATTGCAAAATTATCTCGTGTCTTTTTCTCTCATTGGTTGTGCAGCTCCTCTTTCAGATAACGAACACCACTCCACGCAGAACGTGGAGGGAGTCTTACTCGAAACTCTAGTATCTCCAATATCAAGCAATGCTGTTCTAGACCAAGTTGTTAAAGGAAAAACTGGACCAGGTGCGGCATAAAACTTCAGATTTTGAGCTGACCATCCTTTCAATAGTTTAACAATATTCAATGGTCTACCATGTAAAAAGGAAATCAAATTCATTATTATTCACTGCCAGCACTAACACAACACCCTGTTCCTCATGACTGCGACCACCACCATCCATCCCACCACCCCAATCCAAACCTAAATTAAACATCAGCTTCTTTTTTTTCCTTGCCAGTATGAGAAAGTGTTGAGAAAAAAAAAAAAAAACCCATTCAGACTTCTCCTTGTCCTTATTCTAAGTGTCTGGCTCATGACGGAATGGCTTGTCTGGTGCCCCAACTAAAGAAATCTACATTACTCCCTTCTCACATGCCTGCCCCCTCCTTTGATCCCTCCCCATCAGTGAAACAGAGTCAAACCTCACTTCTCTAGTATCTCCAATATCCAACAATGCTGTTCTAGACCATGATGTTAAAGGAAATACTGTACCAGTTGTGTATGGTGGTGTGTATGTACCCATAAAACTTCACATCTTGAGCTGAGCATCCTTTCAATAGTTTAACAATATTCAATCATCTGCCATGTTAAACGGAAACCAAATTCTTTATTATACACTACCAGCACTAACACACCACCCCGTTCTTCATTACTGTGACCACCAACATCCATCCAACCCACCCCAAATACAAACATAAATTCACTTTGGACTTGCAGTTTCTTCATCCATCCTTGTGTTTGGAGTCTTATTCCTTATCTCTACTAGTCTACAATATCGTCTTAAGTTTCGCTATCTTGAGGCAACAGACACTACTCAAAGGGTCATGGCCTCTATATATACTCTTTAGGTTAATGAGGAGCCACTCAATTCAGCTCTGGTTGCCGGAAATCGGTGGTTGCCATGGTGTGACTTGACATCACAAAGCCTCAGCTTGACCATCCAGGAGGGGCGGGGGTGGCAGAAGATGCAGAAATCTCAAACACTATGGTTATAGAACAGAGACTTTCCACTTAACTCCTAAAATTTTTCCAAACTGACCTCTCTCTCTCATATCCTCTAGTTCCATTATAGTCCAGAATATGGCAGGGACGTGGTGATTCCTCTAAGACAACTGGCATACTCCCCCGTCATTTCAGTGGTCCATTCCACTATGTTCAGATATTAACGTTTCCTGGGATTTTGAGTATTGTTTTAATGGATGTTTTATTTTAGAATAGTTCCAGATTTACAGAAAAATTGTGAAGATAATAACCATGTCCACCATACCCAATTTCCCATATTGCTAATATCTTACTTTTGTATGGGGCAAATTTAACATGAAGTGAATCATCAGTGAAACGGTTAGAGTGAAACCTCACTTCTCTAGTATCTCCAATATCCAGCAATGCTGTACTAGACCAAGTTGTTAAAGGAAAAACTGGACCAGTTGTGGCAAAAAACTTCAGATCTTGAGCTGACCATCCTTTCAATAGTTTAACAATATTCAATAGCCTACCATGTAAAAAGGAAATCAAATTCATTATTATACACTGCCAGCACTAACACAACACCCTGTTCCTCATGACTGCGACCACCACCATACACCCACCACCCCAAACCAAACCTAAATTAAACATCAGCTTCTTTTTGCCTGCCAGTATGGGAAAGTGATGAGAAAAGAATCCCCATTGATCCCTCTCCTTGTCCTTATTCTAAGTGTCTGGCTCAGTATGGAATGGCTTGTCTGGTGCCACAACTAAAGAAATCTACATTACTCCCTTCTCACATGCCTGCCCCCTCCTTAGATCCCTCCCCATCAGTGAAACAGAGTCAAACCTCACTTCTCTAGTATCTCTAATATCCAACAATGCTGTTCTAGACCATGATGTGAAAGGAAAAACTGTAACAGTTGTGGCATAAAACTTCACATCTTGAGCTGACCATCCTTTCAATAGCTTAACAATATTCAATAGTCTGCCATGTAAACAGGAAACCCAATTTTTCATGATACACTGCCAGCACTAAAACAACACCCTGTTCCTCATGACTGCGACCACCACCATCCATCCTACCCCTCCTCCCACAGTACAAAGATAAATTCAATTTTGGACATGCAGTTTCTTCATCCATCCTTGTGTTTGGTGTCTTATTCCTTATCTCTACAAGTCTACAATATCGTCTTATTAATTTTCGCTATCTTGAGGCAGCAGACACTACTCAAAGGGTTCTGGCCTCTACATATACTCTTTAAGTTAATGAGGAGCCACTCATTTCAGCTCTGGTTGCCCAAAATCAGTGGTTGCCATGGTGTGGCTTGACATCACAAAGCCTCAGCGTGACCAACCAGGAGGGGCCGTGGTGGCAGAGGATGAAGAAATCTCACCCTGGTTATAGAACAGAGACCTTCCCGTAACTCCTAAAATTTTTCCCCAACTGTCCTCTCTCTCTCTCTCATTTCCACTAGTTCCATGACAGTCCAGCATATGGCAGGGAGGTGGTGTTTCCTCTAAGACAAATCCCATACTCCCCCGTCATTTCAGTGGTCCATTCCACTATGTTCAGTTGCTCCCATTTCCTAGGATTTTGAGTGTTGTTTTAATGGATGTTTTATTTTATTTTATTTATTGTTTTTTATTGCTTAAAGTATTACAAAGGGCAATACATATGTGTCCTTTTTACCCCCTGCCTTTGACCGTCCCCTAGCCTCCCCTATCCTCCAGTGTCTTATGTCCATTGGTTATACTTATATGCATTCATACTAGTCCTGAGGTTGATCTATTACCCCCTACCTCCTGACTTCCAACCTCCCAGGCCTTCCCGCTGCAGTTTGACAATCTGTTTGAGGCAGCTCTGCCTCTGTATCTATTATTGTTCAAAGGTTTATAATGGTCTCTATTATCCATGAATGAGTGAGATCATGTGGTATTTTTCCTTCATTGACTGGCTTATTTCACTTAGCATTATTCTCTCTAGTTCCATCCATGCCGTTGCAAATGGTAAGAGTTCCTTCCTTTTTAGAGCAGCAGAGTATTCCATCATGTAGATGTACCACAGTTTTCCAATCCATTCATCTACTGGTGGGCACTTAGGCTCTTTCCAGATCTTAGCTATGGTGAATTGTGCTGCTATGAACATAGGGGTGCATATATCCTTTCTGATTGGTGTTTCTGATTTCTTAGGATATATTCCTAGAAGTGGGACCACAGGGATAAATGGCAGTTCCATTTTCAGTTTTTTGAGGAAATTCCATACTGCCTTCCATAGTGGCTGCACCAGTCTGCATTCCCACCAGCAGTGCACAAGTGTTCCTTTTTCTCCACATCCTCTCCAGCACTTGTCGTTTGTTGATTTGTTGATGATAGCCAGTCTGACAGGTGTGAGATGGTACCTCATTGTTGTTTTGATTTGCATCTCTCGGATGATTAGTGACTTTGAGCATGTTTTCATATATCTCTTGGCTTTCTGAATGTCCTCTTTTGAAAGATGTCTATCTAAGTTCTTTGCCCATTTTTTGATTGTACTGTTAACTTCCTTTTGTTAAGTTGCATGAGTTCCCTATAAATTTTGGAGATTAGGCCCTTATCAGATATGACATTGGCAAATATGTTTTCCCACACAGTGGGTTTTCTCGCTGTTTTGTTGATGGTTTCTTTTGCTGTGCAGAAGCTTTTTATTTTGATGTAGTCCCATTTGTTCATTTTCTCTATAGTTTCAAGTGCCCTAGGAGTTGTACCAGTGAAGAAATTGCTTCGGTACATGTCTGCGATTTTGTTGCCTTTGGATTTTGCTGGTATTTGTATGGTTTCCCGTCGTATATTTAAGTCCTTTATTCCTTTTGAGTTTATTTTTTGTGTATGGTGTAAGTTCGTGGTCTAGTTTCATTTTCTTGCATGTATCTGTCCAATTTTCCCAACACCATTTATTGAAGAGGCTATCTTGGCCCCATTGTATGTTCTTGCCTTCTTTGTCAAATATTAATTGAGCATATTGGTTCGGGCTGATTTCTATTCTGGCTCTCTATTCTATTCTATTCCATTGATCTATATGCCTGTTCTAGTGCCAGTACCAGGCAGTTTTGAGAACAGTGGCTTTGTAATACAGCTTGATATCTGGTATTGAGATCCCACCTACTTTGTTCATTTTCAGAATCGCTGCAGCTATTCAGGGTCTTTTTTTGATTCCAGATGAATTTTTGGAGAGTTAATTCTAGATCTATGAAGTATGCCGTTGATATTTTAATGGGAAGTGTGTTGAATTTATAGATTGCTTTGGGTAGTATGGACATTTTAATGATGTTGATTCTACCAATGCATGAACATGGAATGTTCTTCCATCTGTTTATGTCTTCCTCTATATCTTTTTTCAATGTCCTGTAGTTTTCTGAGTAGAGGTCTTTTACCTCTTCAGTTAAGTTTATTCCTAGGTAGCTTAATTTTTTTGGTGCGATGGTAAATGGGATTGTTTTTATAATCTCTCGTTCTGAAAGTTCACTATTGGTGTATAGAAATGCCTCAGATTTCTTGGGGTTAATTTTGTATCCTGCTACATTGCCAAATTCATGTATTAAGTCTAGTACCTCTTTGATGGAGTCTCTAGGGTTTTGTATGTATAATATCATGTCGTCTGCAAATAAGGACAGTTTTACTTCCTCTTTTCCAATTTGGATGCCTTTTATTTCTTCTTCTTGCCGAATTGCAATGGCTAACACTTCCAGTACTATGTTGAACAGGAGTGGTGAGAGGGGGCATCCCTGTCTTGTTCCTGTTCTTAGGGGAAATGGTGTTAGTTTTTGTCCATTGAGTATGATGTTGGCTATTGGCCTGTCATATATGGCTTTTATTATGTTGAGGTATGATCCTTCTACTCCCACCTTACTGAGAGTTGTTATCAAAAATGGGTGTTGAATTTTGTCAAATGCTTTTTCTGCATCAATTGATATGACCATGTGGTTTTTTTCTTTCAATTTGTTTATGTGATGTATCACGTTTATTGATTTGCAGATATTGTACCATCCTTGCATCCCTGGGATAAATCCTACTTGGCCATGATGTATGATCTTTCTGATGTACTGCTGGATCTGATTTGCTAAGATTTTGTTGAGGATTTTGGTGTCTATGTTCATAAGGGATATTGGCCTGTAATTCTCTTTCATTGTGTTTTCTTTACCTGGATTTGGTATTAGGGTGATGCTGGCTTCATAGAATGAGCTTGGAAGTGTTCTTTCCTCTTGAATTTTTTGTAGTAGTCTGTGGAGGACAGGTTTTAGATCTTCCTTGAATGTTTGGTAAAACTCCCCTGTGAAGCTGTCTGGTCCTGGGCTTTTGTTTGATGGAAGCTTTGTGATGACTGCTTCAATTTCTTCCATACTTATTGGCCTGTTGAGATTATTAGCTTCTTCCTGATTGAGTTTTGGAATGTTGTATTTTTCTAGGTATTTGTCCATTTCCTCCAGGCCCTCTGGTTTGTTGGAGTAGAGCTGTCCATAGTATTTTTTAACAATCATTTGTATTTCTGTGGGGTCTGTTGTTATTTCGCCTCTATCATTTCTGATTTTGTTTATTTGGGTCCTCTCTCTTTGCTTCTTGGTGAGTCTGGCTAGAGGTTTGTCAATCTTGTTTATCCTTTCAAAGAACCAGCTCTTGGTTTCATTGATTTTCTGTATTGCTTTTTTGGTCTCTATGTCATTGTCATTTATTTCTGCTCTAGTCTTTATTATCTCCTTCCTTCTGCTCACTCTGGGGTTTTCTTGTTGCTCTCTTTCTAATTCTTTGAGTTGTAGAGTTAGATGATTTACTACCATTTTTTCTTGTTTTTTGAGATAGGTCTGTAGAGCTATAAACTTCCCTCTCAGGACTGCTTTCATTGTGTCCCATAGGTTTGGGATTGTTGTGTTTTCATTGTCATTAGTTTCCAGGATGTTTTTAATTTCTTCTTTGATCTCATTGGTAACCCAATCAATATTTAATAACATGCTATTCAGCTTCCAGGTGTTTGTGTATTTTGGGTAATTTTTATTGTAGTTTAATTCTAATACTATGCCATCATGGTCTGAGAAGATGCTTGTTATGATTTCAATCTTCTTGAATTTGGGGATACTTTGCTTGTGACCCAATATATGGCCTCTTTTTGAATATGTCATATGAGCACTTGAGTAGAATGTAAATTCCGTGGCTTTGGGTTGAAGTGTTCTGAAGATGTCTATTAAGTCCATGTGATCTAGTGAGTCATTTAGGATTGCTGTATCTTTGCTGATTGTTTGTCTAGAGGACTTATCCAGTGCTGTCAGTGGTGTATTGAAGTCCCCTACTATGATTGTATTGTTGTCGATCTCTCCTTTGATATCTTCCAGGAGTTTTTTTTATGAATTTGGGTGCTCCTGCATTGGGTGCATATATGTTTACCAGGGTTATATCTTGTTGTTGAATTGATCCCTTTAGTATTATGAAGTGGCCTTCCTTATCTCTTGTTATGGCCTTCACTTTGAGGTCTATTTTGTCCGATATAAGTATTGCTACCCCAGCTTTCTTTTCCTTTCCATTTGCCTGAAAAATATTTTTCCATCCCTTCACTTTCAGTCTGTGTGAGTCCCTTCTAATGAGGTGGGTCTCTTGTAGACAGCAGATGTATGGGTCATGTTTTTTTATCCATTCAGCCACTTGACGTCTTTTGGTTGGAGCATTTAGTCCATTTACGTTTAAAGTTGTTATTGAAAGGTACTTGTTTGCAGCCATTTCTTTTTTTGTGTGGCTGTTTTCTTTCTCAGCTTTGCATTTCTTCTTTTTAGACCAGTCCCTTTAGCATTCCTTGCATTGCTGGCTTGGTGGTGATAAACTCCCTTAGCCTTTTTTTGTCTGTGAAGCTTCTTATTTCCCCTTCAAGTTTGAATGATAGCCTTGCTGGATAGAGTATTCTTGGATTCAGTCCTTTGCTTTGCATCACTTTGTAAATTTCCGTCCATTCTTCTCTGGCCTGATGTGCTTCTGTTGAGAAATCATTTGACAATCTAATGGGAAATCCCTTGTATGTAACTTTTCGTCTCTCTCTTGCAGCCTGTAAGATTCTCTATTTGTCCTGAACATTTGCCATGGTAATTATGATGTGTCTTGGTGTGGGTCTTTTCGGGTTCACCTTATTTGGGACTCTCTGTGCTTGTGTGATTTTTTTTTCCCCTCCTCAGGGATGTTTTCTGATATTATTTCTTCGAATAGGTTTTCTAATCCTTGTTCCTCTTTCTGTTGTTCTGGCACCC
Organism: Myotis nattereri; assembly: GCF_964212035.1. Classification (NCBI taxonomy): domain Eukaryota; kingdom Metazoa; phylum Chordata; class Mammalia; order Chiroptera; family Vespertilionidae; genus Myotis; species Myotis nattereri. The sequence continues at coordinate 8,188,886 of NC_138091.1, read as the reverse complement.
CTATTATTCATATGTCGTTTCGTTTCATGTTGTCCCTAAGCTCCCTTAGGCTCTCCTATTGTCTTTTAATTTTTTTCCCCAATTGCAGTACATTTTGAGTGTGTTTTGCTTCCTTGTCTTCGAATTCACTAATTTGGTCCTCCGCTTCTCCTAGTCTACTGTTGATACTTTCAATGGTGTTTTTTATTTCAGCTATATCACTCTTCATTTCTTCTTGGGTCTTACTTAAGTTGTTCATTTTTTCATCTGTTTCTTCTAGCTTCCTCCATATGTTATTGATTTTTTTCATCTGTTTCTTCTTGCTTCTTGCATAGGTAGTTGACTTTTTCATCTTTTTCTTCTAGCTTCTTGCAGAGGTTGTTGATGTTTTCCTCCATCCGGTATGTGCACTCTAGGACCCTTATTCTGAATTCTTTTTCTGTCATGTTGCATGCCTCTGTATTACTTAGCTGCTTTTCTGGAGAGTCCTCCTTCTCTTTCCTTTGGCGGTTTCTTTGTCTACCCAAGATTGATCTCACTGACAGATCTAGACGTTGAGTCATTCAGTGGCTACTCCTTGGGTGGCAGTGGTTCCTTGGGCTGTGGTTGCTCCTCGGGCAGTCATGGTAGCAGCTGCTCCTCTCTTGGCAGGAGCTCCTCTGGTGGGTGCTGTTCACAGCTGTGGTGGCTCTTCTGGCTGGTGGGGGGAGGCTTCACGTACAGCTGCTGTTCCTCAGCAGAGGGTGTGGTGCTCATGAGGCTGCTGTTGCTTGGGTCTGCTGGGTTGATTTAAAGGCACAAAATACAACACAACAAGGCACCACGTACTAGGCACTAAACACAAATATATTCACCATACTAATAACCCCAAATAAAGGTGACCACCCGAATTAAGAGAATTAGGGGACAAGGAAGAAAGGAGAGAAAAAGATAAAAGAGAAAAAAGAAAAGAAAGAAAAGTAGGGAAGAAAGAAAAAAAAAGTAGTGAAAAATGAAATTGATAAAAACTTGGGGGAAAGAAAAGAGAAAAAAAAAAGGGAGGGAAAAAAAATGAGTGAAAAGAGAGAATGAAGTACCTGAGGGGAAGAGGCTATGTATATGAGGAGAAAACTCCTATATAACAACCACTAATCCCAACAAACTCCAGCAACTGCTCCCTGGAATTGAATGCAACCTTGAAACAACCAATAGTATCTAGAAAGGCAAGGGAAAACAGAAGCATAAAAATAACCAGGGGGGATGGGGTGGAGCGAGGGTAAAAACCAGAAGAAAAAAAGAAAAAGAAAAAGCAAAACAGCCTCACAACCAGTCCTAAACACACACACACACACACACACACACACACACACACACACACACAAACAACAACAACAAAAAACCAATATACTCAACAATCAAGCAAACAGCAGCAAAACAATAGAAAGATAAAAGAAGAAAAAAAATTGGATAGTGAAGAAAGATAAGGGATATGTGTATAAGGTTTTAGAGCAGTGAATTGGAAAGAGTATATATAAGTAGGGTGAAATTTTGACAGGAGGTAAACGGAATAGGGAAAATCTAAAGCAGGAGTAGGGTAAGAGAAACAGGACAACAAAAGGAGAAAAGTGAGGGAAAGGGTTTTAGCATACAGGTAAAATTGAGGTAGGGAAAATTGATGCTAAAGAAATGATGAAACAGAATACAGAACACTAATCCCAAAATAAAATAAAGAGAAAATAAAATGGCACTTTGAAAAATGGTAAAATGGTAGCAGTAATAATACTGGTTAAAAAATAAATATGTAGTAATTTAAAGGGTAAAATCAGGTGATGGGAAAAAAAAGAAAAAAAAATGGTTTCTTAGTTAAAAGGTGAAAAAATAAAAAATAAAAAAGAAGAAAAAAAAATTGCAGTAGTGAAGGTCCTTCAGTTCTTCTACTCATCAGTCTGGCTTGCCTTAGTCCTGTCAGGAATTCAGGAGAGTGTTGAATTTCCCTGTGATACACTGTTCCTCCCTGTTGTAAACCACAGTCCGGATTTTAAAGCAGGCCATATTTGACTCCCAGACTGCCTTAATTTGTATTTAGCTAGGAGTCAGTTTGTGGCTCAGCCTCTGGGTGGCAGTGTTTTTGGGTTGACAACTGAGGAAAAGGGTCTCTCTGTCCCGTAGCTTGGGTTTATCTTCTCTATTACACTTAAAACTGGTGTGGGGACGTCTACTGGCCAGAGCTGGTTCCTTAATAGTTACCCACTCTGTGTTGTTGCTGGGATTGAAAATCTGGATGTTTTATTTTAGAATAGTTCCAGATTTACAGAAAAATTGTGAAGATAATAACCATGTACACCATACGCAATTTCCCTTATTACTAATATCTTACTTATGCTTGGGGAAAATGCAACATGAAGTGAATCATCAGTGAAACAGAGTGAAACCTCACTTCTCTAGTATCTCCAATACCCAGCAATGCTGTTCTAGACCAAGTAGATAAAGGAAAAACTGTACCATGGTGGCATAAAATTTCCCATCTTGAGCGGACAATCCTGTCAATAGTTTAACAATATTCAATACTCTACCATGAAAAAAGGAAATCAAATTCACTATTATACACTGCCAGCACTAACACCACACGCTGTTCCTCATGACTGCGACCACCACCATCCATCCCACCCCCCGAATCCAGACCTAAATTAAACATCAGCTTCTTTTCTTCCTTGCTTACTGGAGGTTGTTGTCTTGCTTACTGGAGGTTTCCCCCTTCCTGTAGTAAAATACAATTATCTGATTCTTTCTGTCTTTCTCCCTTTTGTCTACATTCAGCTTAAAGTCCAAAGTTACCGTTGGCACTATCTTGGTTATGTAGTTTGGAAACAAGTTAATCACAGAAAGACATTGGTTTTGGGGAAAAATTTGGAAAATGTTTAGGAAATGTGCTTGTAATTGGATGACAGTGGATTGAATGAGGATGTGTCTGTGGCCAAAAAGCACAAGGCCAGAATCTTGGGAGAGGAATTATTGGGAACGGGGTAGTTTTGAATATGGTATTCTGACCTTATCCACTTCTTCGTCATGCAGGTGAGAAACTGACTTCTAATTCACTTTAGGACTTGCAGTTTCTACATCCATCCTTGAGTTTGGAGTCTTATTCCTGATCTCCACTAGTCTAAAATATCTTCTTAGTAAGTTTGGCTATCTTGATGCAACGGACACTGCTCAAAGGGTCCAGGCCTCTATATAAACTCTCTAGGTGAATGAGGAGCCACTCACTTCAGCTCTGGTTGCCCAAAATCAGTGGTTGCCATGGTGTGGCTTGACATCACAAAGCCTCAGCTTCACCATCCAGGAGGGGCGGGGGTGTAAGAGGATGCAGAAATCTCAGACACTCTGGTCATAGAACAGAGACCTTCCTCTTAACTCCGAAAATTTTTCCCAGATGGACCTCTCTCTCTCATTTCCTCTAGTTCCATTAGAGTCCAGCATATGGCAGGGAGGTGGTGTTTCCTCTAAGACAATTCCCATACTCCCCCGTCATTTCTGGGGTCCCTTCCACTATGATCAGATGCTACCATTTCCTAGGATTTTGAGTGTTGTTTTAATGGATGTTTTATTTTTGAATAGTTCCAGATTTACAGAAAAATTGTGGAGATAATAACCATGTACACCATACCCAATTTCTGTTATTGCTAATATCTTACTTATGTATGGGGCAAATGTAACATGAAGTGAATCATCAGTGAAACTGTTAGAGGGAAACCTCACTTCTATAGTATCTCCAATATCCAGCAATGCTGTTTTAGACCAAGTTGTTAAAGGAAAAACTGGACCAGTTGTGGAAAAAAACTTCAGATCTTGAGCTGACCATCCTTTCAATAGTTTAACAATATTCAATAGTCTACCATGTAAAAAGGAAATCACATTCATTATTATACACTGCCAGCACTATCACAACACCCTGTTCGTCATGACTGCGACCACCACCATCCATCCCACACCCTAATCCAAACCTAAATTAAACATCAGCTTCTTATTCCTTGGCAGTATGAGAAAGTGTTGAGAAAAAAATCCCCATTCAGACTTCTCCTTGTCCTTATTCTAAGTGTCTGCCTCAGTATGGAATGGCTTGTCTGGTGCCACAACTAAAGAAATCTACATTACTCCCTTCTCACATGCCTGCCCCCTCCATAGATCCCTCCCCATCAGTGAAAGGGAGTCAAAACTCACTTATCTAGTATCTCCAATATCCAACAATGCTGTTCTAGACCATGATGTTAAAGGAAATACTGTACCAGTTGTGGCATAAAACTTCACATCTTCAGCTGACTATCCTTTCAATAGTTTAACAATAATCAATAGTCTGCCATGTAAAAAGGAAATCAAATTCTTTATTAGACACTGCCAGCCTCAACACAACAACCTGTTGTTTCTCATGACTGCGACCACCACCATCCATCCCACCACCCATACAAACATTATTGACTTTATGACTTGCAGTTTCTTCATCCATCCTTGGGTTTGGAGTCTTATTCCTTATCTCTACTAGCCTACAATATCGTCTTATTAAGTTTCGCTATCTTGAGGCAACAGACACTACTCAAAGAGTCCTAGCCTCTACATATACTCTTTAGGTTAATGAGGAGCCACTTACTTCAGCTCTGGCTGCCCAAAATCAGTGGTTGCCATGGTGTGGCTTGACATCACAAAGCCACAGCTTCACAATCCAGGAGGGGCGGGGATGGCAGAGGATGCAGAAATCTCAGACACTCAGGTTATAGAACTGAGACCTTCCTCTTAACTCCGAAAATTTTTCCCAGATGGACCTCTCTCTCTCATTTCCTCTAGTTCCATTAGAGTCCAGCATATGGCAGGGAGGTGGTGTTTCCTCTAAGACAAATCCCATACTCCCCCGTCATTTCAGTGGTCCCTTCCACTATGATCAGTTGCTACCATTTCCTAGGATTTTGAGTGTTGTTTTAATGGATGTTTTATTTTTGAATAGTTCCAGATTTACAGAAAAATTGTGAAGATAATAACCATGTACACCATACCCAATTTCCCTTATTAGTAATATCTTACATATGTATGGGGCAAATGTAACATGAAGTGAATCATCAGTGAAACTGTTAGAGGGAAACCGCACTTCTCTAGTATCTCCAATATCGAGCAATGCTGTTCTAGACCAAGTTGTTAAAGGAAAAACTGGACCAGTTGTGGCATAAAACTTCAGATCTTGAGCTGACCATCCTTTCAATTGTTTAACAACATTCCATAGTCTACCATGTAAAAAGGAAATCAAATTCATTGTTATACACTGCCAGCTCTATCACAACACCCTGTTCCTCACGACTGCGACCACCACCATCCATCCCACACCCCAATCCAAACCTAAATTAAACATCAGCTTCTTTATTCCTTGCCAGTATGAGAAAGTGTTGAGAGAAAAAAAATCCCCATTCAGACTTCTCCTTGTCCTTTTTCTAATTGTCTGCCTCATTATAAAATGGCTTGTCTGGTGTCACAACTAAAGAAATCTACATTACTCTGCCGGGGTCCAACCCCAGCAGGTCCAGGGGTTCCCAAAGGCGTAGAGGGAGTCGGCGAAGAAGGAATGACATGGAGACAGCATTCAGTTGATCAGCAGCCTAGCAAGGTTCTCCAGCCACGTTCTGGTCTCAATCTCCAGAGAGGTTCTGCTGTTTATTGTCTTGTTACATCCGTATTTATCCTAGTTGATTTTAATCCTGTCAATTTCTATTACAAAGTTTAGGGCGTTTCTTATCTCCATTCCAGGGAGTAAAGATTATGTAGCTTAAGCATGATTGTTTGTAGTGATTAACTACCCGCCTGGCACTTAGTTAAGGAGTTTCATCCCCTCCCTGACTTCAGGGAAAAAGTCCTACCTTGGGAAACAACCTTTCTCAGAGAGGTGACCTTGGTTAAAACACACAGCGCTAAGGGGAGCAAACATATTAAGAACAGTATGCTATATACGCCAGGTCCCTTGAAACATATGCTGTGCAGATGTTTCTTTCCTGCAGCGACTGTGTCAAGCAGCAAGGATGGACCGGCTTCCAGCATTACTCCCTTCTCACATGCCTGCCCCCTCCTTAGATCCCTCCCCATCAGTGAAAGAGAGTCAAAACTCACTTATCTAGTATCTCCAATATCCAACAATGCTGTTCTAGACCATGATGTGAAAGGAAATACTGTACCAGTTGTGGCATAAATCTTCACACCTTGAGCTGACCATCCTTTCAATAGTTTAACAATATTCAATAGTCTGCCATGTAAAAAGGAAATCAAATTCTTTATTAGACACTGCCAGCCCTAACACAACAACCAGCTCCTCATTACTGCGACCACCACCATCCTCCCAACCCCTACCCCCACCCCCCCTCCGCAATACAAACATTATTCACTTTAAGACTTTCAGTTTCTTCATCCATCCTTGGGTTGGGAGTCTTATTCCTTATCTCTACTAGTCTACAATTTCGTCTTATTAAGTTTCGCTATCTTGAGGCAACAGACACTACTCAAAGGGTCCTGGCCTCTACATATACTCTTTAGGTTAATGAGGAGCCACTTACTTCAGCTCTGGCTGCCCAAAATCAGTGGTTGCCATGGTGTGGCTTGACATCACAAAGCCTCAGCTTCACTATCCAGGAGGGGCGGGGGTGGCAGAGGATGCAGAAATCTCAGACACTCAGGTTATAGAACAGAGACCTTCCTCTTAACTCCGAAAATTTTTCCCAGACGGACCTCTCTCTCTCATTTCCTCTAGTTCCATTAGAGTCCAGCATATGGCAGGGAGGTGGTGTTACCTCTAAGACAATTTCCATACTCCCCCGTCATTTCAGTGGTCCCTTCCACTATGATCAGTTGCTACCATTTCCTAGGATTTTGGGTGTTGTTTTAATGGATGTTTTATTTTATATTAGTTCTAGATTTACAGAAAAATTGTGAAGATAATAACGATGTACACCATACCCAATAATCCTTATTACTAATATCTTACTTATGGGGCAAATGTAACATGAAGTGCATCATCAGTGAAACAGAGTGAAACCTCACTTCTCTAGTATCTCCAATATCGAGCAATGCTGTTCTAGACCAAGTTGTTAAAGGAAAAACTGGAACACTTGTGGCTTAAAACTTCAGATCTTGAGCTGACCATCTTTTCAATAGTTTAACAATAAACAATAGTCTACCATGTAAAAAGGAAATCAAATTCATTATTTTACACTGCCAGCACTAACACAACACCATGTTCCTCATGGCTGCGACCACCACCATCCATTCCTCCCCCCCCAATCCAAACCCAAATTAAACATCAGCTTCTTATTCCTTGCCAGTATGAGAAAGTGTTGAGAATAAAATCCCCATTCAGACTTCTCCTTGTCCTTATTCTAAGTGTCTGGCTCATTATGGAATGACTTGTCTGGTGCCACAACTGAAGAAATCTACATTACTCCCTTCTCACATGCCTGAGCATTAGAATCACCTGGGAATCTTTTAAAATCCTGATTTCTGGGCCTCATCCCCTAGAAATTCTGTTTCTTTGTTATGGGGTGGGGCCACAACATTAGTAACAAAGAAACAGAATTTCTGGAGGATGAGGCCTAGAAATCAGGATTTGAAAAAGATTCCCAGGTGATTCTAATGTGCAGCCAAGGTTGAGAACCACTGGTCTAGAAGGTATTATGCTAAGTGAACTAAGTCAGGCAGCGAAAGACAATTACCATAGAGTTTTATTCATATGTGGAATCAAAAAAACAAAACAAAACAAAAACAGACTCATATAAAAAGAGAGAAAAGATGTGGTTACCAGAAGGGAGGGTGTAGAGTGGGTGAAAAGGGGAAGGGAAATATAGTCAATAATATTGGGATAAGTTTGCATGATGACAGATGGTTATATGAATTGGTGAGGTGATAAAATTGTTGATTCACTATATCATACACCAGAAACAATATAACCATATAAGATTGTATATCAACTATACTTAAATTAAAAATAAATAAATAAGTTTCTCAGATGCTGTAGGTTTGTTAAGAAATTAAACCTAGGGCCCTAACTGGTTTGGCTCAGTGGATAGAGCATCAGCCTGCAGACTGAAAGGTCGCAGGTTTGATTCAGGTCAAGGGCATGTACATGGTTGTGGGCACATCCCCAGTAGGGGGTATGCAGGAGGCAGATGATCGATGTTTCTCTCTCATCGATGTTTCTAACTCTCTATCCCTCTTCCTTCCTCTCTGCAAAAAAATTAATAAAATATATTTTTTTAAAAAAGAAATTAAACCTAGGAATGAATATTCGAAAATAAAAACCGTGTCTTTATAAAAGTTAATAAAATGTACTAGGTACTGAAAAAGCATCTGATCAAAAATGCAACAGCCAAATCTGATTATTAAAGTACTATTTTCAAATACAAATAGAAAGATAGTTGCTAAATGTCTTTCACTTAAAATCCTCTAAAAGTCCTCATGGCACTTGGAATAAATTTTACAGCTTGAGCAAGACTCTGCAGGATCGGGGACCCCGTTGACCAGCACAACATCCTGTCTCACACTCTCCTCTTAACTCCAGCCACCCTGGCCCGTGTGTCATTCCTTCACCCCAGTGGGCTCTTTCCCACCTCAGGCCTTTGCACACACACCTCTCTGTCTGCAAGGCTCTTTGCTCAGGACTTCATAGGACTGACCTTTTTTCTCCATTACATCTCACCCAAAAGAGACATCAACATGTGGAAAGTGTTCTCTATATCATGGAATTAAATAGAGTTTATGTATATTCTCTCATTTTTTATTTTTAAAATTTTGATTCCACCTTCATTCGATTTTCAGAAGGAAAAGACAGTAAAATATACTAATCATAAATACATTAAAAACTCTTGGGTGAGATCTGAAATATTGATCTAAAGTATTCCCCTCAATAATTGAGCGGCTGTCCCAGTGCTATTTGCTGCCAAAGGGCCCCCACAATAATCCCCTGAGTCTCATGTGTGCTGCGCCCTGTTCCTGATGTCGCTGCCCAGCTCCCAGGACCTGCTCACTCCAGCACCAGGGCCCCACTGCTTGAGAGTCCTTCCTAATTGACAGAGCAAGTCCCCTTCCTATATTCTTGTCAACTGTTTCCTGATTTGTTTGCATATTTATTTGTAGATAAAATTTAGAAGAGTGTTTGTTTCCCCAAAATCCTATTATAATTTTTACTTTAAACTAGAGGCCCAGCGCTCTATTGAAATCGCTGGACGAGCCACCTCGAGGGCTGCCACAGGAGTTGGATCTGACCCACGCTGCAGGCAGCAGGACCCGCACCTGACTTCTGCCCCAGGCACCCCCTGACCCCCTGCCTGTGTCCCTTCCAGGGCTGCCCTAGCCAGGCGCAGTGACTCAGCCAACCCCAGGCCTCCCTGGCCCCCCTGCCTGTGTCCGCTCTGGCTCAGGCAGGCCCCCTGTGTCTGTCTCCATCTCTGCCCCTGGCCTCACCTGCACAGGCAACCTCCTCCTGTCTGGTCGTGACCCTGTAAAACAGTGGTTCTCAACCTTCCTAATGCTGCGACCCTTTAATACAGTTCCTCATGTTGTGGTGACCCCCTAACATAAAATTATTTTTGTTGCTACTTCATAACTGTAATTTTGCTACTGTTATGTATCATAATGTAAATATCTGATATGCAGGATGTATTTTCATTGTTACAAATTGAGCATAATTAAAGCAAGTGATTAATCACAAAAACAATATGTAATTCTATATGTGTTTTCCAATGGTCTTAGGCGACCCCTGTGAAAGGGTTGTTCAACCCTCAAAGGGGTCGCAACCCACAGGTTGAGAACCACTACGTTAAAGCTTCCTGGCCTAATCTGCATATTACATATATATGTACATTTTAGATTAATTCAGGAGAGTATGTGCCTTGGCAATATTTTATCTTTCTATCCAGAAATGAGTAAGTCCATGCATTTATGATTAAATGGAGAAATAGAGCATTGGGAGGCCCTGGGCAATTCCTGTTAACATCTTAGTGCTTTAGATTATTTTGTCGATGTTACACATGGTATTTCTACTTGATGATTGTTTACATACATATCGTACCTAATAATAGACAAACATGCAAATTGGTCATACCTTTGCTATGCCCAGCAGCCAATCGTATGAATATGCAAATTAACCAAACAAGGATGGCGGTTAATTTGCATACATAGGCTCCCAGCGGCAATCGGAGCCTGCAATCAGAGCTGAGGGGTCTCCTGCCCAGGCCTAATGCCTTTAGGAGTTAGGCCTGGGCAGGTGTGGAGCCGGCAATGGCGCGGAGGATGTGAGGAGTCGGTGATCGGTGATCGCTGGGAGCTGGGAGTCCCCTGCCGGGCCTAATGCCTCGGCCACAGGCATTAGGCCTGGGCAGGGGCAGAGCCCAAAATTGAGGATACCTGGGGATCCCCTGCCCAGGCCTTACACCTTGGCCAGAAGCGTTAGGCCTAGGCTGGTGTGGAGTTAGTGATCGCAGGGTGCAGCGGCAGAGTCAGCGATCGTGGGGACCGGGGCGTCCCACGCCTAAGCCTACAGCCTCGGTGAGAGGCATTAGGCCTGGGCAGTGGTGGAGCCAGCGATGGCAGAGAGCAGGAAGGGGGCTTGCGATGGCTGGGAGCAGGGGCAGAGCCAGTGATCGCGGGGAGCAGGGTCAGATCGCACAATTGGGGGAGCTGGCGGTACCCTGCCCAGGCCTAATGCGGAGGCATTAGGCTTGGGGATGGGCGGAGGGGGGATTGCAGGAGCTGGGGGTCTCCTGCCCAGGCCTAATGACTCGGTCAGAGGAGTTAGGCCTGGGCAGAGGCTGAGCCGGCAATTGGTGTAACTACAGAGGAAACACCTTTTCTGACTGCTCATTGGCTAAGCTCCCTGTATGCCATTGATAATATTCTTAGTAACTTGGTTAATCAGACTCTAATAAGGTGATCTAGGGTTTTTTACCACACTCCTGTTGAAAAAAAAGGAAGGTCCGCTGCTGGAGGGCTAAGAAATGTCATATCCTGCCCTAGTTGGTTTTGGTCAGTGGATAATGCCTCGGCCTGCCCACCACAGGGTCCGGGTTCAATTCTGACTAAGGGCATGTACCTAGGTTGCAGGCTCCTCCCTGGCCTGGGCCCAGGTCAGGGCTCATACAGGAGGCAACCAATAAAAGTGTTCCTCTCACTTTGATGTTTCTCTCTGTCTTTCGCTTTCTCTTCCACATTCTCTAAAAATCAATGGAAACATATTCTCAGATGAGGATAAAAAAAGAAAGAAAGAAAGAAATGTCATATCCTATGACACACATCTTGAAAATGCCTAAAGAAAGTTGGCTTTTTTTCATGGTGAAGGGACTGGAGTCCGTGTTGATGAAAACACCTTGGTGACTGCGGTGACTGGCAATGGCTGCAACAGTGGGGTGATGGGGCTGGTGCCTTCCCCTGATGAGCCCGGTCACCTCCCACAAAGGAAGGCCAGACTGTGGCTGAGGCCCGCTCCCCAAGGGGAACAGGGAGCAGGCCTAAGCCGTCACTAGGACATCCCCTTAGAGCTCCCAGTATGTGATAAGGGGTAGGCTGGGATGAGGGACCCCCCCACAACCAGTGCACAAATTTTCGTGCACTGGGCCTCTAGTGTATTTATAATAGTAATGGGCAATATATACTAAGTGCCTACCATATGCCAACTCTCTATGTTAAGCACTTTATTATTCAATTTCATCCTTGCAACTCATTTTTCACGTGAAAAGAACAAGACGTAAAGAATTCAGCTAACGTGCCTGAGGTTTTAATGCAAGTGGCAGTGCCATTCTTATCACTACAGTTTTCTTTGTCAATCCTCACCCAAGGATAACGTTCCCTGGCCCAGACCAGGGCCAAGGATCTAGCCTGCAACTGAGGTATGTACCTGGACTGGAATCAAACCCAAGATGTTTCAGTCCACTGGTTTCCAGCTCTGTCTCTTTCTCTCACTCACAGGCTGCTCTAATTTCATTGGAAACATCCAGAATTGTCTTCTGGTCACTAGTATAAATAATCTTATTAAACTCACTGGGTTGGCAGGTCTAGGACTGGAAAGGTGAGCTCTATGGAGGCCAAAAGCATGATCAGGCTGGGAAATTCTGGCGGCTAATAAAAATCTTCAGGGTACTGGTCCAGTTAGATGGCCAAGATGCAGGGGATGACCCTGGGGAGAGAGATAGACAGACAGCAGGGTTTGAGGCCTGGCCTTTTTTCCACATGACCCTCCCAGAGCACCACTCAGAGAGCCTGGGGTCCTGTGCCTGCTGCTCCTGCCCATCCAGAAGGCAGACCTATCCCTTGCCCACATTCAACCTGGCAGTCCTGGCAGAGATGTGCCTGGTCATTCAAGAGGGCATGGCAGAAAGCCCACCTAAATGACAGTTCTGCAACAATTAGGGAACCGCCTTCATCTTCTTCCGGGGAACCTGACATGCTCTCTCAGTGTCCCTGTACCCTCCTACTACCCTCGTGCCAAAATGTCAACTCCATGAGGACAGGGAGAGCTGGTTTCCACTCTGTTCATGTCACTCATTGGCACACAGTAGGTGCTCCAGGAATAGCTGATCAAGGAGTAAACGAAGAAAATCCATCTGCATTTCCGATGTCCAGAGACTACCTCACACCTCAAACTTTGGCTCCTGCTCCTACATGCTGCCTAATTCACTAGCTGCCCTGTGGGGTTCTTCTCCTCTAATTGACAGTTAACTCCCATGGGTAGAGAGCAACAGCCAAGCTGCCACTGAGGAGGTTCTACCAGATTAGTGAGCACGGTCCCGGGATAGGGGTGCAGACTGGGCTGGGATTAGAAGCAGAAGGGTATGAATTTCTGAGGGGCTCACTCTGTCCATTGACTTCCCCACTCGCCCACTCCACCCATATCTACATGCACAGCTCTCTGAGTCCTGCCCTTTTTCCTAGAAGAAGCCCTCAGACCTCTGCCCTCTTGCAGAAGGAAGAGTCCTTGCAGAAGGACTCTCGACTAGAAGGAACCTCTGGAGTGCAGGCTTGGGGTCTGCTCTGTGCACTGGATTATGGTCAGTGCCTAGAGACATGTCTGTACCTGGCAGGGCTTCTCATATATTTGCTGAATGAATGAACCCAAACCATGCTCATCTCAGACAGCTGGCTGAGTCTGAACTCCACCTCTCAAACATGGGGTTTCTGATCTGGCTTCACCACGGACCGGGACTCATAATGGATCTCCAATCTCTTTATCTAATGAGAAAAGTGCTTAGCCCTGATCCCTGAGTAGAATCACAAATTTGGCAGAGACTTTGTCAACAGAATGAAAAAATAACCAATTGGCTAAAACACAGCCCTCCAGCAGACCTCACCACTGTCCAGGCACCCAGAGGCACCCCACTGAGACCCTACAGTAACCCTATTGGGCCTCACATTCTGGGGAACAATCACTTAGAGACATGCAGTGACCTGAAGATTCACAGCAAACAAGTGGCCAAATGACCACTGTGCTGTGCAGGGGCAGGAGCTCACCTGGTACATGGTTGATCCAACTCCTGTTGTAGCAAATGCTCTATAAAAACACGGAGAGGTGGGGACAAAAGCGGGGTCCCTGCCCAGGAAGGTGGGCATCAGGTATTTGCCCAGTTTGTCCAGTCAGTGTGCCAGGTGGTCAGTACCACATTGGTCCTTGGTGTTTCTCTTCTGTTCTGCCTCACGAGGATGGAGTTTATGGGACAGCATGAGCGGGTAGTGCTGGGGCCACTGGGATGGGTGGCAGTGGGGCCCAAGGCTGGCTGACCAGCCTCTGTTCTCAGTCAGGTGCCCCCATGGGAGGCCAGCACTGAGTCGGGCAGAAAGGGAAGCTGACTCCCCGGGGAGGCGGAGTCCAGGCTTCCAGGAGGGGCAGGTGTTGGCATTGAGAAGCTTTGTCAATGGCAGTTTTTGGGTCCTGAAGACCATCACCTTCAATGATTGCCCAGCTCAACACTGTTGGCCTCCCACTTGCCAGAGCATTCTGGGTAATAAGCAGAGCAGTTGGGGGCTCCCTGTGGGCACCACCACGTTAGGTTCCAGGTTATGAGCTTATTCACACTGAAAGGGTTACACTTTGTGTTTCAAGAGTCTGTCTCGGTGCTAAACCGAAATGTGAACAGAAAAGCAGCTCATCCTTCCCGGGCTGGGCCAGGGCAGAGGGAAGGGTAGGGGACGGGCAGGCTCATAGGTGGGGTTGGAGTTTCCCACTATGCAGGTGGGGAAGTGCTGGACGTGGGAGCTCCACGCTGTTCCACTCCACACCGTCAACAAGGACCCACAGTTGTCCTGCTGGTGCTTGGCCCTGCTGAACAGGCGGCTGATGCCCTCCAGGCACTGGCTCTGGTTCTCCAGTTCCTTGTCCTTGGTTTTCTTGGGAAACACATCACCTTCTTGTTGTTCTCCTTGTCCATGACCCGGAGGGCGTGGCTGCAGCCTCACCACTGCTGGGCAGCCTGCTCACCTAGAGAAACTGGAAGGGGAACTGGAGGGTGTTGTTGGCGGTAGCCTGGGCTTTGTTCTCAGAGTCTCCTTTTCTGTCTGTGGGCTGGGCTGCCATCCAGGAGTCCACCTGCAGCCCCATCAGCTCAGCTCCAACACCCTGGCTGGGGGAGGACTCATCTCCTCTCACTGACGGGGAGTAGAGAAGGATGTGTGATGCCTCCTTGTTTGCCGCAGACCCGTATGGAGGGTGGACAACAGCACTCCAGAGCCCAAGCGGGCCGCATAATCTGAGTGTCCTGAGGCGACCCAGAATGGTCTCACAATACCAAGCTCCACAACCCCCACGAAGGGAATGATGTTCAAGGACTCCTCACTGGGGCTCCTCTGTTTGTAGGTGAGTGTGGCCTCCATGATGGGCAGTTGGTGGACACAATGACACAATTGGCTCCTGTGACGCACTGTGTGGTTCTCATCACCATGGGCAGCGTGTCCTGCACAGCCCTCTGGGCCTCCTTGTAGAACAGGTCCCGCCTGGGCAGGTTCTGGATGAAGCTGTTGTAGCGGTAATGCACGGAGCCCAGGTACCTGGCCACAAGGTAGGAACCCAACTGGATGACCAGGAAGTGCATGTAGCCCAGCCAGGGGGAGAGAGGCATAGGTTGTAGGACAGCAGCTCAGGAAGACCCATTACACGGTGCTTAAGTAATGCTGTGCCCCTGACACCACGATCTTCACAGGCTGGGGGTCTCGGAATTATAGAGACGGTATCTCTGTTTCCACGAGATGATGGTGCTGAAGGCTGCCTGGACCTCAGCCTTGGAGAAGATGCACACCCCGGGAAGCATGTGTTGCTGCTGGACTCAGACGGGAACTGCCCCTGCCAGGCAGGGGCATTGAGGAGGAGGATGTTCTAGGGCAGCTGGCTGTCAGAGATGAGGAAGTGGTTCAGCTGGTCATACACCGTCTCCCTGAGGATCTGCAGCTGGCTGAGGGGGTCGCGGCAGTGCTTGTTGTCCAGGCTGTTGGCCCGCTTGTTTCTGCCTCTGCCACCTGCTGCTCCTTCAGGGATGTGCTCCAGGCCCAGCGGCCAACGTGCTCCCCCTGGGATCTGGTGGAAGCGATAAGGAGAGACTCGGTCTTGGTGATGCGCCCACTGGTGGCTTTGGGCTCATCTTCTCTGTCACATGGGTTGGACCTGCAGGCTCCTCCTGGTGCTGGCACTGTGGATTCTCTAGCACTCCATCTGAGAGCTGGGCACTGTGGATGCTCCAGCTGGGCTGGGACAGGCCTTCCAATATGGCCTGAGTCAGGGCTTCGGGGTCCTGAAGACACTCTCATGGGCCACTGTCACAGTTCTCGAGTGAGTCATACAGCAGATCTAGGTCCTCCTCCACCTCAGGCACATGCTCCTAAGACTCCTGCTCTGAATCCAGGACCTCCTCCCACTCTTGCACCCTGAGCAGCTACGCCCCAACTTTCTTGTTGGCATCTTGTTGCCTGGTCATGAGTGGCGATCTTACTACACTTTGGTGTTGCTTTTTGGGATCCTCAAAGTGGAAGTCCTCCTCCTCTTGGTCCTGCCCATGCCCGGGATGATAGCAGCCCTGCTGATCTGAGAATATTTCATAATCTACCTCTGAGTAATGAACCAGGGACTTGGACTTGGGGCCAGCCTTCTGGGTGCTGTCCTTGGGGTCTATGGGCTGGCTGGACAGGGAGGACATGCTGACTTCAGCCATGTGGGCAGATTCCTCCATGTTGGTGCTATGGAGTCTCAGCATCTGGCCACCCTCGAGGGGTCGCTACATCACCTCTGCCATGTCGATGGTGCCCATGGTGAGTGTCTGGTAACCCAGAATGGTCTGGTTGTTAAGGCGCTGCTTCTGCTGCAGCAGGATCTGTAAGTTGTTGCCTTTTTTCTTGAGAGAGTGAGGGTACTGTAGGGAGATGGTCAGCGCCAGGTCGGTCTTCACTTGACCAAGACGGGACAGCGGAATCTCATCAGACCTCAAGTTGTTTTAGGGCCCTGCATTTTTATAGTGATCACCACAGCCCTGAGCTCCTTCTCCAGCTTCTTGTAGATGAGCAGCTTGGTTAAGGTGAGGCTACACAGCCTGGGTACGCAGGTGGGGCTGGAGCATTCCACTTCCCAGGTGGAAAACAAGTTCATGGGCACCTGTGTGTTGAGTGCGGCGGGCATGCTTTCCTGGCCCGCGGGCACCGAAATGGTGGTCTGATTTCTATCCTGTGTTGGGAGAGGGTTACATGCCATCAGAGGCAGCTCATAAACTGCCAGGTGGGTTGGGCACTCCAGCTCAGAATGAACCCCAAGCACTCAGTGATTGGTGGCAAGAGATGGGACAGGTGTGATTCCAGGGACCACAGGCGAACCTGGTGGCGTGGCAAACTCAGAGACCTAATGTAACTGAAAAAGTTTGTCTGAACTTAAAGTGTTGTTTGTTTGTTTTTTGGTTATTTTTAAATAAAAGCAGCTTATGGTGGGTACTGTTGTCCTAGGCTGTCATCTTCCCTGAAAACGTCAATCTTTATCTTAACGGAGCCTGCCTATTTTTTTTAATAAATCTTTATTGTTCAGATTATTACAGTTGTTCCTCTTTTTCCCCTCATAACTCCCCTCCACCCGGTTCCCACTCCACCCTCTGCCCTTACCCCACACCCCCCTCCACTGTCCTCATCCATAGATGAACAATTTTTGTCCATTCTCTTCCCGCATCCTCCACATCCCTTACCCCCTCAGAATAGTCAGTCCACTCCCTCTCTATGCCCCTGATTCTATTATATTCACCAGTTTTTCTGTTCATCAGAATATTTGTTCACTTGATATTTAGATTCACTTGTTGATGTGTATTTGTTGTTCATAATTTGTATCTTTACCTTCTTCTTCTTCTTCTTCTTCTTCTTCTTCTTCTTCTTCTTCTTCTTTGTTCTTCTTCCTCTTCTTAAAGGATACCTGTCAGCACTTCATATAATACTGGTTTGGATGGTGATGAACTTCTTTAACTTTTTCTTATCTGTGAAGCTCTTTATCTGACCTTTAATTTTGAATGATAGCTTTGATGGGTAAAATAATCTTGGTTGTAGGTTCTTGCTATTCATCACTTTGAATATTTCTTGTCACTCCCTTCTGGCCTGCAAAGTTTCTGTTGAGGAATCAGCTGAGAGTTGTATGGGTACTCCCTTGTAGGTAACTGACTTGTTTTCTCTTGCTGCTTTATGATTCTCTCTTTGTCTTTTGCTCTTGGCATTTTAATGATGATGTGTCTTGGTGTGGTCCTCTTTGGATTCCTTTTGTTTGGGGTTCTCTGTGCTTCCTGGACTTGTAAGTCTATTTCTTTCACCAGGTAGGGGACGTTTTCTGTCATTATTTCTTCAAATAGGTTTTCAATATCTTGCTCTCTCTCTTCTTCTGGCACCCCTATAATTCGTATGTTGGTACGCTTGAAGTTGTCCTAGAGGCTCCTTACACTATCTTCATATTTTTGGATTCTTTTTTCTTTTTGCTTTTCTGGTTGGGTTTTTTTTTGCTTCTTCGTATTTCAAATCTGTGACTTGATTCTTGCTATCCTCTAGTCTGCTGTTAGAACTCTGCATAATGTTCTTTATTTCAGTCAGTGTATGTTTAATTTCTAGGTGGTCCTTTTTCATAACCTCGAGGGTCTCACTAGATTTCTTGAGGGTCTCACTAAGTTTATCGGTGGTCTCACTAGACTTATTGAGGGTCTTACTAAATTTATTGGAAGTTTCTAGAAAATTCTTGAAAAACCGTATAAGTTGGGTTTTGACCTCTATATCCAGTAATTTGCTTTCCTCCATTTCTGTCATTTGTGACCTGTTTCTTTGTCTCTGCATTTTTATGCTTTCCTGTGTTGATAGAGTGTTCTTTCTGTGCTAGCTATCCTATAGGGCCCAGTGGCTCAGGCTCCCCAATTACCGGAGGTGGACACTCTTGGTGCACCCCTTTGTGGGCTTTGTACACAGTGTTGTTGGAGTTAAGCCTTGGTTGTTGTAGGTATCACTGGGAGGAATTGACCTCCAGGCCAATTGGCTGTGAGAATGAGCTGTGTCTGCAGTGGGAGAACTTCTGTGTTGAAGACACCCTTATAGGGCAAGACTTGCTTCAGTGGGGCTTTGGTGCTCACTGAGTCTGTTCCCTGAGTGTGTCCCTTATGGATCTGAGGAGTTGTAATCTGGATGGTCCCACTCTGACCACTGGGTACAATGGCTCTTGGATCTCTAAGGAGCTGCTAATTTAGCCTCTGCCTGAGGCTGTCCAGCAGGAGCCCAGCTGTGAAGCAATGCAAGTCACTGGGGGCCTTGGGCCTTCTTTTGGGTATTCTGGCTTTCTCTGACCCAGCTGCAGTTTTTTAGGTAATTTTAGATTGCAAAGGGCCAGGCCTTTCATATGCAAAAGCCTCTTTGCACAGCTTGGGTGGGGCGGGTTTCAGGATCCACAGGCAGAGCAAGCAGCTTTGGCTTCTCCTCAGTCCTGCCCTAAGATGCCCCGCTTCTCAGTGTCCCAGTAATCACTGCAAGCACCTCTGATAGAAAGCCGCCCTCGAGTTCTGACTGATGCCAGACTGTAGAGTTTCTCCTGTGTGAGTCTGGGTCCCCAGAGACTCACCTGGAACTGGAGTCAGGGCTGTAGGGAGATTGTGCCTCCCTCCCGATTGAAAAAGACAACCATGTCCTCAGTTGGCAGCCCTTTCCATGTGCACCTCCGTACCTCTGCACTTTCCCTCCGCACCTCCTCTGAGTCTCAGTGTGCTTTTCTCTTTCCTTCTAGTTGTAGAATTTCCACTCAGCAGCCCTCCTGTGGTTCTGGATGATGTTCGTTTTGTCTTTTAGTTGTGTTTTTGAAGTGGTTGTGCGAGGCAGCAATTTCCAGTGTTTACCTATGCCGCCATCTTGATTTTTCCCTTTCTACTGTCTTTTTACATCTATAATGTTAGGTCGGAGAGAGCCCAGGATCGGATACATGCAGACATGACAAGATAATGGACTTCCCCTGGAATTTCTCACAGATCAAGGTGCCAGACACAGATACCAGCTTCTTCTCCCTGAATTCACATACCCCCACACAGATAAGAACTTCGTCCTGAATATTCTGCACATTCCCTGCAGCAGAGAATTCCTCAGCTCATGTCCCCGCCCCTCACCCAACCACAGTATAAAAAAAGCGCCCCCTCCCTGTTGGCGTGAATCCACGTGCCCTGTCCTTGGGGTACGTGGGTCTCCCGGGGACGCAGAATAAACCTTTTCCTTTCCTTTCTTTTCTGATTCACTGGACTCTATTTCTTGCGCCACCTCCTGAGCCACCTAACCTAACATTTGGTGCCTTGAAACCTGGGTGGCGGGAGCACTCGCTTTGGCCGTCCCTCCAAGGCTGGGTGCCTGCCTCTCCCTCCTCGTGGCTCTGGACCCATCAGGACCGCTTCTCTTCAGCTCAGCAACTTTTCCCAGTTTGGCAGCATCAGCGGTGAGTCCCGCCCCGCCCCGCCCCGCCCCGCCCCGCGCTGGTCCCAGGTGGCCACCTGCCTGCTGGCATCTCTGTCCATAAAACGTGGCCACGTCAGAGATTGCCTCTCGGGACCCTTCCAGGAAGGCTCCTCCGGACCTGGGGGGGTAGCAGGGACGCCTCTACCCCGCCCACGGTCCCTCCGTCCCTCCGTAGCGTGGGTTAAACTGCTGGGACGCCAGCCTTTAGCCCGGCTACAGGCCACAGGGATCAAGCACAGGGGGATTCCAAATCCTCTAGGGTGCCAGCTCACCGATCTGGCTAAAACGGTACCTGACTTTAAGGTCACACCGATCTCAGTAAGTTCTGCCAAAGAACTGGGAAATTTGCCCAAGTTTCTCTCTCTCAGTCTCTCTCTCTCAGTCTCTCTCTCAGCCTCTCTCCATATCTCTGCGTTCCCGGTCCCTCCCCCAAAGTTCCTTCCGCCATTTCTCCTAGTCCTTTCCTTCCTACTCCCTCCGGGCTGTCCCTGCGCTGTGCCGCTCCCCGCACCGCTGAGCCCGCAGTGTGTGTGGTGCATGTGGGGGTGGGTTCATGTACTGTGTGTGGGTGGCGGAGTGCCGTAATCATCATCATTGTCTCCGTGCTCTCCCACCCCCCCTTCACCAGAGGCCACCACAAATTCCCCCCAGGCGTAAGCCGCCGCTCTCCCACGGGCCTCGTGCCCCAGTCCGTCCACACTCTCCCCTCCTCCACCCTGCTGGACTCTCCTCCAGCCACACCTTCCGTGGACCCACTGGCCCCGCCTCCCCACTTCTGCCGCCCCACAGCGGCCGGGAACTCAAACCGCCTTTTACAACCCCATGCCCTCCTCTGCCCAGTTGGTCCTTCCGCGCACCCCCACAGCCGCTAAAGCCTTAGCCACTGTGGGAGCCGGCAACAAAGTCCCCTGCCGCCTCTGCCTTCTTTCCCAGTCGGTGCACACACGCGTCCGTAGGCTCTACCTTCCTTCTGTCCTTCCTCCTCCGTTCTGCCCCTGGGAGGTTGCGGCTTTTAAACTCAACTGCCAATACCTCTCCCAGGCCCACCCTGGCCACCTCTCCCGCGCTCTCCCCTTCCCTTACAGGCCTGCCTTAGTAACCTGTACTCCACGCAGTGCCCTCTGTAAGGTCTAACCGCCCACCTTCCGCTGAAACTCCACCACCATGACTGCCAGCACTTTAGTTCACAGGTGGCCGGCCAGTTCCCTTTGCAAGAGGTTGCAGCTGTGCTCTCTTCAGACTCTCTTAAAGATAAGCTTCCTCCTCCCCTAGAGCCCAAATCCTAAGAACGTCAGCTCCAAAACAGCCTCTTCCATTTCTGCGCCCATTCTACCCCTGCCATAGTCCCGTCCAGGAACTGAGGGCATAGTCTGAATCTACGCCCCCCCACTCTCTAACCCGACCTTTAAGGTCTTTATTGGTCCTCAAACCCAGGTCCAAGATCGAGTGAAAAATGGCCTTGAAGGTTCTTAATGCCCTGGAGGAGCAGGCACACTCAGAATGGGAGGCCTGCCTTCCACAGGAGGTAGACCTGCAGACACGCCTTAGTTGTTTGTGGCCCTGAGGTTGATGGCAGCCGCCACGGCCCTAAGGGGACTGTGACCGGTGGGGGTGCAATGAAAGGAACGCCACCGGAGAATGCTTCAAATGCGGAAAAGAAGGCCACTGGGCAATGCAGTGCCCCTGGCCCCGAGCCCCGACCAAGCCCTGCCCGGCGTGAGGTCAAAATGGTCACTGGAAGAGTGACTGTCCCTGGAAAAGTGGCGGGCCCCTTACGCCTCAGCGTGGGGGGACCACCCTTCCAGTCCAGGACCCACCCGCTGGCCATGTTGGAACTGGCTGAAGACTGAAGAAGCCCAGCCTCGATGACTCCAATCCCCTTGCTGAGCCTCGGGTCACAATGAAGGTAGTAGGTCACCTTCCCGGTTGACACGGGGGCTGCCTTCTCTGTCCTTCCCTCCTTTTAGGGCCCCTTTATCCTTCCAAGATCTCGGACATGGGTATTGACGGCAAATCCACCTGCCCTCTGGCCACTGGACCCCTTCCCTGCCTCCTTGATGATAGCAGGCCCCATGCCCCTGTTAGGACGAGATATCCTCACCATCCTAGTGGCCATTCTGCAGCTCACTCTGAGCCCTTCAGCTTCCCTGCTCCTCCCACTCCTGGCCCCCTCCCTTTACAGGGACAAAGATCCTCCACTGCCATGCATCCCGTTATGGGGCCCAGTTGTCCCAGACCACAGTAGCCTAGCTCAGTCTTCGCCTCGCTCAGTCTTCACCATGAATGCCTTTTCTCCTTCTCTCCGCCACAACTGTCCCCTCCTCTGAACTGAAAACTGCTCTGACCTCGCCCCATCCCCTTCCACCCTCCCCAAAGGAAAAAATGCAGCAACTTTAAAATCCAAGTGGCTAGAGGCCTGGGAACAGGCTGTGCGACCTGCTCCCTCCCTCTCTGCCTTTTCTCCAGCCTCCAGGTCCCTGGCTTCCACTGCTCCTTCCATTTTCCCTTGGATATCAGCGCATTCTAACATTTCTTCCCACTTTCCCTGCAATACCTATCTCTCTCAGGCTCACCGAGTGCCTCCCACCATCCCCGTTGAAGATTCGGCGACACCATCCAGGACCGGATGACCGATCATTCCTCACAGGCTCTTACCTGGCAAGGGACCCTCCAATTTTGCTCAGGTTTTTCATATTTTCAGGTGAAACAGACACGGAATGATGAGGGAATCATCAATTCTACTGTCTGGATGGGAAATCCTCTAGTGTCACTCTCTATTTACGAACCCTGGACCTACTCCTATGCCCACCCTCATCAACACAACTTTCCATCTACTCTCCAACATCAATCCCTCCTCCTCTACATCCTGCTGGATTTCTGTCACTGGCTCGATCCCTCATCATAGCCTAGGCGTGGGCAAACTACGGCCCGCGGGCTGGATCCGGCCCGTTTGAAATGAATAAAACTAAAAAAAAAAAGACCGTACCCTTTTATGTAATGATGTTTACTTTGAATTTATATTAGTTCACACAAACACTCCATCTATGCTTTTGTTCTGGCCCTCTGGTCCAGTTTAAGAACCCATTGTGGCCCTCGAGTCAAAAAGTTTGCCCAGCCCTGTCATAGCCACTCAATTCCAACCTATTGCACCATCTAACTAAACTCTCTCTAGAAATTCACAGCTCCTGGCCAGACGTCCTGCCCATGGCCCTGACCAAACTCCAGCTACACCAAGGAGCCCCACTTTCTTGAGCCCTTTTGGCTCTTCATGCTCAACCACCGTCTCCTTACTGATCCGTCTCCCCTGGGTACGTATCTCCTATATCTGTCTTTAACCAGGCAATTGCTCCGAGAACACGAGAACAGGTTTCTGCCCAAGCCAGAGCTGACCAACCAGGACTCCCAAGACCAACCCTTCACCCTGGTGACTCGGTCCTCCTTAAGAACCTACAAACACAAGCCTTGGAGCCTAGGTGGACAGGACTTCACACTGCAATCCTCAGAGTCCCCACCGCGGCCAAGCTGCTTGGCGACCCCAGCTTGACGACCTGTCCTAGCACCGCCTCTCCAGACTCAAGAGGAACCCGGAGCAGCATGACATCTATAAATGTGAGGTGTTGGGCCCCACTAAGGTCTGCCTTAACCGCCCTCCCCTCCTCCTTCCTTCTCCTCCCTGCCGTGTGCAACCTACACCCACCCCCACCCGCTTATGTGTGGAGGTTCAAGGTCCGTGAAACCCACTACCAGAACAGCAAACAAGTCACCTGGCAGGTAGGATCTCAGGACTGCCCTCTGTTCGGATGTCAGACAAAGATCCAGATGGCTGTCGACATCCAGTCAGTGTCCAAAACTGGCTGACCCTATGTCTGTTTTGCTTACAACCAGCGGAACCCAGATAGATGTAATCAAGATGTCAACACCTATGGGGTTGCCACGGAAGAGACTATCATACCACACCACAGCCAGTCTCACCAAGGCCAGCCCAGGTACCTTCTTTTGGTGCAACGGCACCTTAAGGAACTGCATGAACTCCTCTGACCCCGGGCCTTGCTTCGTGGTCACAGTAGTTCCCCAACTAACCTTGTATGGAGAGTCGGAGCTCACTGGTTGCTCCCTCCATCCCATCCCTGGACCCGCCGGGCTGCCTTCCCCCTTGTCATGTTAGCGGTGAGTATTGCTGCCTCAGTAGGCCTCACTGGGGGGCCCTCGGGAACAGTCTGGTCACTGCTCAGTACTTTAATGACAAGCTCCAGTTAGCCCTGGAGTCTACTACCGCCTCTTTTTAGCCTCCCTACAGTGACAAGTGACATCAATAGCCCAAGTAGCCCTGCAGAAGCAGCTCGCCTCAGACCTTCTGACTGCAGAAAAATGAGGAACCTGTATATTCCTTCGGGAAGAATGCTGTTATTACATCAATGAGTCGAGTAGTGGAGCAAAACGTAAACATACAGACCCTGACTAAGCTGACTGAAGAACTACATGCAGGACACTTCCAGGACAACTCTCCTTCCAGCTGGTTCCAAAGCCCCTTAGCCACCTGAGTCCTACCCATGATAGGGCCCCTGATTCTCATCTGTGTCTATTTTTCTCCTAGCCCCCTGCCTCCTCAAGTTCATCCACTCCCGGATCGCGGAGATGTCACGAGTGACTGTGAATCAGCTCCTGTTCCACCCCTACACTCGGCTCCCCTCCGACCTACCTCTGCCAAACCCTGGCCTTTAACTGCCCCCCCCCCCCCTTCGCCACCTGTGGTCAGCTGGAAGCAGCCAGAAGGAGTTGCCATCCCTTATCACCAAAAGGCCCTTATCACCAAAAGGCCGGGATGTTAGGTCTGAGAGAGCCCAGGATCGGATACATGCAGACATGACAAGATAATAGACTTCCCCTGGAATTTCTCACAGATCAAGGTGGCAGGCACAGATACCAGCTTCTTCTCCCTGAATTCACATACCCCCACACAGATAAGAACTTTGTCCTGAATATTCCGCTCATTCCCTGCAGCAGAGAATTCCTCAGCTCATGTCCCCGCCCCTCACCCAACCACAGTATAAAAAAAGCGCCCCCCTCCCTGTTGTCGTGAATCCAGGTGCCCTGTCCTTGGGGTACGTGGGTCTCCCGGGGACGCAGAATAAACCTTTTCCTTTCCTTTCTTTTCTGATTCACTGGACTCTATTTCTTGCGCCGCCTCCTGAGCCACCTAACCTAACATATAACAACATATTTTTGTAATGTCAAAGTAATTTTCCTTTTTATTTAGACACTCGGAGCACAGGCACTGCTCTGGTCTCTGCAGAGACCACACATCCCCTCGCTGTTATTGAGTTGATTGTTGACTGTTTACTGACCTATACACACCTAAGTGAAAGAAGTGCATGTCTATCATTTTACCTTTTTTCCAGGCCCAGAGATTTCCCTGCTGTGCTTTCTCCTGCTTCCCTCATCTATCAACAATGAATTTCATGAAACCACACAAGTCTCCACTTTTGATTGTAATGTTTAAAATGAGGTGCAAAGCTCCATTCTCCGGAGCATAATTATCTCATTCCATTGAGATTTTGCTTCACTGCAATTGCCTACATTTTGGCTCAATAAACTCAGAAAAATTCTGCGCAGGTTTCCATGTTTTCTAGATGGACAAGAGAAAAGGTTCTCGGCAGGCAGGGTAGACTTGGGGGTGAGTTATGATGAGACACAGTGGTATCTTAGTCTTTTCTTAGTAGAGAATGGACAACAGCTCCCTGTGTTACCAAGGTCACCCTGGGATTTCTGACAGAACATCCCATTCTAAGATGGGAACACAGAGCCTTTTCCTGGGGTGGGAGAGTCTGGATATGAGGACAAGTGGGGTGTTCAGGGCAGCACCACTGACATGACAATAGGAGGGGGTCACGTCCAGGTCCCACAGCAGTGAAGAGCTGGATCGCCAGCCCTGATAACAGGTCCCCCCTTGGTAAGTAGTGCAGCCCAAGTTGGCCCCAGCTCCTGACCTGGAGGGACCATGGGGATGTGGTCCTCTGGGAAGCAAATGGAAAGCAACAGACTTGGTATCTTCACCCCACGTCCTTTTGGGACAAGCATCCCTATTAATCATGATGATGTGTAAGAGTGGGAGAAGGTTTATAATGATTGTCAGGCCAACATGGACACTGGGAGATGGGCATTAAAACAGGAAAGTCTGTAAAAAAAATACAAAAATACCCTTAACTGAGCATGACGTGAAATGGAGCAAGTTCTCTCTTCTGATATTCCTAAAACTTTGTGGGCAGTGACTTTGCATCTCATCTGAAGGGGGCTGGACAGTGAGAGTGGGTTGTGGGGAGGATACAGGCCCCAGATTCCTTTGGAAATTGGACTCTAGAAGGGACCTAGAAGAGTGGCAGGGCAGTTACTGGAACCCAGGGCTACCTTCGAGTACATGGGATCCTGGAGTCTGGGTCACCTCAGCACCTGCACTCACCTTGCAGGAGTACAGCACGCTGGAAGATGTATGGGGCACCTATGCCTCCTGCAGAGGCATGGAGGTGAGGACCCCATCTTTCAGGTCCTCTCAGTTCTCCTGTGAGGAGCTCTGGAAAGACAGTTCCCAGTCACAAGGAGGAAAGCCTCAGAGCCCTGTTTTGCTGGTTCTCTACCCCTGTAATCCTCCACTGCAGACACACACACACACAGTGTGGTCTGCTGAGATCTCCACTGCAGAAGGAAAAGGTGTGACAGCCTGAGGGCTAGGATTCCCATTGGCATCAATAAGGGACCCCTCTGGAAGCCCATCTCCACCTGCCTGCCCTGCCTTAGTGGGTAATCACAGCAGGACCTCTAGGTGATCCACTGCCTGCGAAAGCTGTCCCTGCCCCAGAGTTCTCCCTTCAGGTCCCTCTTCCCCAACACATGAAGGGGAGGGGATGTGGGTTGCGCAGGGATGGCACACAGAGGTGGCCTGGCCTGAATGGGTCTGACCCCGGCCACCTTGTGTTACCTGTGGCCAAATTCTAGGAAGTGGACACATACGTCAGGGATGAGGGTTGAACCAATGTCTGCACCGTCTGAAAAAGCTCTCACTGCGGGGACTCCGGAAGCAAGAGCACCAAACCCCGGGAACACAGCAAGAGAACATGTTGCACTGGCAAAAGCCTCCTGGCAAGTGAGCTGCCTGTTGGGCTACATGTGGGTGCCTGGTTACGGGGGTTTTCAGTTATATTGGATAGTGACCTCATACCTGGTATTGTCTTCCCTGAGTCCTTTCATCTCATGACAGCTATGCAAGTAGTCCTGTGGACTGCTGTCTGCAGACAGCTCTTCTGCATGAAACACCTTTTCTGTACACAGTGGCACCAGCACACGCCTCTACCCAGCCCCCTAGAAGCTCTGGGTGCAGCCAGGGTCCCAGACTTGAGGAAACCTCCCTGGATGCAGACTCAATCCCTCATTCTTACCTTTTCTTGATCCTGGATCAGTCATTGTGCCTGTCAGGGCCCGTCTCTGTCCTGCCTGCACAATGGGTTATGGAGCAAGTGCTTCTTATGGCTGTTCAGGCTACTGTGTGGGAGGAGCTATAAAGTAGGAGGAGGACTGTCACATGTAGGTAGTGCCTCCAACCTCTTTTTCCTTCCTGTTGTCACCTCCTCTGTGTCTGCTTTTTTTCTAATCCCCCCAAAGTCATCACATCTAGAGTGAATGTGTGTGTGTGTGTGTGTGTGTGTGTGTGTGTGTGTGTGTGTATGTGCACATGACAGTGCTCCCTTTCTGGACTCCAGAACAAATCAGCCCCCACAAAGGGAGAATCAGGCTGAAGCTGCCCAGTATGTCAGGATTTCTAATGTCCAGACCAACTCTGTGGGGAGGTGGGAGCCTTGGCCTGGAAGGTGTGAACATTCCTGAAGTTTGCACTCTGAATGTCATGTACCCTGGCCAATCCCTGCCTGAACAAGGGCTTCAATTTCTCAATTATCCAATGAGGGTGTGATCCACAACTACGTAAGCATGAGCTGAGCATAAGGGGGCCTGGCTTTCTCCACTGCAGGTGGGTTGTGGACAGAGGTGCACCTTTGTGATTCCAGATCTGGGCTCCTTTTCAGAAAAATACTGTCTAGGCTGCCAAGTGCTCACAGTCTCCCCTGTGCCATCTCCATGTCAGCACACGATTCCAGAGGCACAGCCTTTTCCAGAGCCCCTGAGCAAACCTGGGGGCACCTAGGACCCCCTCTTGGAGGACACAACTGGGTTTATCTCAGTCTTTGCATTCTGACCGTCTGTGATCCGGGGCAAGGCATGGACCTCTCGAGTCACTGGCTCCCTCCTCAGTAACTCCCCATGGACTCCACCTTTCTCGTGTGGTGTGAATGTGTGCCCTCCCTTTCAATGTGGCTGTTCTTAGTGACTCCATAGAAGACGGCAAAGGGATCCAACACGAAATCCATGATTTGGTTCTCAAAGCCGGTGCCTGGGACAGACAGAGTGGTTGAGCATCGTCCTGTGCACTGAAGGATTGCTCTTCGTGTTCGGTTCCTGGTCAGGGCCCACATCTAGGTTGTGGGTTTGATTCCCAGTCTGGGTGCATACAGGAGGCAACCTATTGATGCTTCTCCCACACACTTTTGGTTCTCTCTCACTGTCTCGTCAATTTAAAAAAAAAAATAACTTAAGAATTTTAAAGCAAATCCATTTTATTTTTTTAATCTTGATTGTTGAAAGGGTTACATATGTCCCCTTTTTACCCCATTGACGACTTCTAGCTGATCCCTACCCCCCACCCCAGGCCTTCACCACCCATTATCTGTGTCCCTGAGTTATGCAGATATGCATACAAGTTCTATAGTTGATTTATTCCCAACCTGAAAAGTTTTTCTTTACCTGTCAGACTGGCTATCATCAACAAATCAAAAAACGACAAGTGCTGGAGAGGATGCGGAGAAAAAGGAACACTTGTGCATTGCTGGTAGAAATGCAGACTGGTGCAGCCACTATGGAAGACAGTATGGAGTTTCCTCAAAAAACTGAAAATGGAACTCCCATTTGACCCTGTGATCCCACTTCTAGGAATATATCCCAAGAAACCAGAAACACCAATCAAAAAGGATATATGCACTCCTATGTTCATAGCAGCACAATTCACCATAGCTAAGATCTGGAAACAGCCTAAGTGCCCATCAGTAGATGAATGGATTAGAAAACTGGTACATCTACACGATGGAATACTATGCTGCTCTAAAAAGGAAGGGACTCTTACCATTTGCAACAGCATGGACGGAACTGGAGAGCATTATGCTAAGTGAAATAAGCCAGTCAATGAGGGAAAAATGCCACATGATCTCACTCATTCATGGATAATAAAGACCATTATAAACTTTTGAACAATAATAGACACAGAGGAAGAGCTGCCTCAAACAGATTATCAAACTGCAGCGGGAAGGCCGGGGAGGGTTAGGGGGCAGAAGGTAGGGGGGTAAGAGATCAACCAAAGGACTTGTATGCATGCATATAAGCATAACCAATGGACATAAGACACTGGGGGATAGGGGAGGCTAGGGGACTTTCTAGGGCAGGGGGAAAAAATGGACACATATATAATACCCTTTATAATACTTTAAGCAATAAAAAAAAATAAAATAAATAAAAATTGATACTTATCCACTTGCTTACTCTGATCTGTTCTCTCTCTCTCTCTCTCTCTCTCTCTCTCTCTCTCTCTCTCTCCATTGAGGAATAAGCCTCTGTGCTATGAGTTGCTATCTGGAGAAACCCATGTGGCCCAGCACTGAATGAGACCAACAGAGAGAGAGGAAGTCAGGCCTTCCATCCAAACTGTATCCCAAAGACCACCCCCTCCCCCAAGTGAGCTCAGACCCTCAGTGACAGAGATCCTGCCACAGGTGAGACCACAGTAGTCCCAGCTGAGCCATGCAGGATTCCTTGTCACAGATGTGTGAGCTAATAAGTGTGTGTTGGTTAAGTCTCTAATGTGCGGTAACTGTCAGCAATAGATCACTAGCACAGTGGTCCCATACCAGGCCCTGGCCCTGCCGTTCTATCTCCCTCCTTTTTCCTCCCAATTGCCTCCAGCCCCCAGCCCCTCATTTCTCACACCCTCTGCCTCCACTTTGGATGATGGCTGTGAAACTTAGGAAAGGACCTGCAAAGTAGAGCCAAACTGAAAAGTGTAATTCGAAAGAAGAAACAGCACCTGTTGAGACCACAGTTCTGAGCTTCCAAGGTAAGGAGACGTGCCAGGGTTCATGTCCCAGCATCAAGAAGGGTTCAAGAATCTGGAAAAGGCTGTGCGCAGATGACATAGAAATCCGGAGACTGATAAAGAGTCCGGAGACGAGTTATAATTTTGAAAGGCATTGGGGGTCAGAGGACCTTCAGCTAAAGGGACTGAAGAGTACCTCCTTGTCTAGGCCCCTTGCTTTTATTAACACAATTTGTCCTAAGGCAAGGTGGAGATAATACACTTCAAAAGGTAAGGTTTCAAAGGGTACAGAGGCATTGTCAGTTTGGGGAATAGCCTAAGGCTGTTCAGGTGTTTGGCCAGTAGGGGGCAATAACATGTAGATTAAGATGCCTTTTAGCTGTCTGGCAGCCACAATCAGTTTCCTATTCAGGTTTGGGGAAATGCCTTTAGCCATTCCCAACATGTGTGACTCAACCCTGTTGAGACCCCAAGTTTCATCAACCTTTTGATGAACCTCTTAAAATTATGGCATGCTGGAATTGGTCTACTGCAGAGACACTACAGGCAAGGCAGGCGGCTGCCCCTCCAGGCCCACTCCAAGTGCATGCAAGTGCACTGTCATCACCATGGATCTCTTAGGGAGACCTGCCCCTGATTTCCAGACCTCCTTTACTTTCACAAGCCTTCATCGGCTGCCATTGTAAAATCAGGATGAAGAGGGTATATAAACACTGATTCATCTTTCTGGTTTAGAAATCACATCCTAAAGAGAGCCTGTGCAATGCCCCCGCGATGGGCTAACATTCTCAGTGCTTATGGTCCTCAGGGGTCAGTGGGAGGTCTCATCAGACTCCATTCAGATTTCCTTTCTCTCTGTGTCAACACACAGGGTTGATCTCCTTGAGAGCAGGAACCCTGGGTGTGGTCCCCAGTGAGCGCCCATTTGTCCTGAGTCAGTGTAGCTTGTGCCATGGCGGGGTGCTGTACAAGGCTGCTAGGCCATCCTCACCAGAATGGTTCAGAGCACTGAGGAGGATTGATGGAAAAGGAGAAGCCAGGCTGTCTCCACAACCTTGTTCAGCCTTGGGGCGTGAGAAAGAATGGCTGCTGGGCTCTGGAGAGACAGAAGAGCCTCAGGAAAAAGCCCAGCTGAACCAGAGCCTAGGGTCTGAGGGCAGACAGACAGAGGCTCTGACCCCAGAGGAAATTTCGAAGCGGTGCCTGTGGAGGAGATGAATGTGGACCCCGGGCCCTGGGACATTCCCTGTCCCCTCTTCAGTGCTGTGGGCGGACAGAGGAGATGCTCAGAAAGCTGTTCAGTGTCCGTGGGGCAGGGTGGACTGTCTGTCCAGGTGCAGGTGTCAGTAAGGGTTCAAGAACAGCTCTCTGCTTGTTAAACCCTACAGCATTCTGCAACGTGGACTCCAGGGGGCGCTTAAGGCCAGGCTTTGTCCATGTGCTGGTGGGAGATGAAGTCAAACAAAATGTGGGTTTGCAGCCCTGACATCAAGGGTCCCTGCCCCAGTGCTGGTGGGTCAATTTCCCCAATAGTCCCATTGTCTTGGGCCTCAAGTACATCACATCCTTCGAGCAGATGGCTCCTGAGAGACTCATTCTTCCCAACCTATGACTAATAGTAGCACGACGCAGGCTCAGAAGAAACAGACTTGTTCAAGTCTCTGAAGGGTTGTCGAGTTAAATTTTATGGAATCTAAATTAAATTTATATTTGAGTATTTCATTACATTTTCTTTAATTAGACTGAATGTTACTGAATAGTATGAAAAAATACATAAAGTTAAACATATATATGATGAACACAAATATTTTAAAACTTCATATTAATGAGGGGAGAGAGCCCTCTCTGTTGTGGCAGCTGACACACGCTGTGGCCCAGGATCTAAGACCACAGGTTCCAAAGGAGCTGAGGTGCGTTGCTCACAAGCTGCAGGTGGGTCCACATCTGGAAGTTCAGTGACGGCTGTGCCTGGAGCCTGCTCTGGCTCTGGAGAGGGCAGCAGAGTAGGCGTTGCCGCTTTAGGTGTTTCTTCATCTTGCTCTGGAGCTGCTTCTGTAGATCCAGGAAGAGAACATGTTACCACCATGACTGCCTTTTGTGTGCCTTACAAGAAAGAAATGTCCCATCTCCATCCCTGAAGTCCCAGTTCAAGGCCCCACCCCAGGAAGCCCTCCAGACTGCAGGCCCTGGGCAATGACCTGAGTGGCTCTGTGCTCCTGCCTAAGCTCATCCTCTGGCGGCTCTTTTCTGTGTGGGCTAGCCTGATCCCCACTCACCCACACCACCCAATCCACATGCACAGCTCTCTGACTCCCTCCCTTTTTTCTAGCAGAAGCCCTCAGACCTCTGCCCTCTGGCAGAAATCTCACAAGGCATGAGATCCAGGGTGTTGCCAGCTTCTCCAACTCACAGTCCCCATACTCCCCTTAAGGCTCTGATCCAAAGCCCATTCACTTTTTCTGCTGGTCTAGAGATCCACTTTCTGCTTCACAGTACGTGTAGATCAGCGATACTTTGAGGAAGAAGTCATAGGGGCTGTACTGTGGATGCTACCTGGCTGTGCAGCCCAGTGTGACTGAAATCACTCCTGACTAGAAGGAAGCACTGGAGTGCAGTCCTGTGGTCAGGGCCTTTGCTGAATGAATGAGCCCAAACCAGCCCCATCTCAGAAGGCTGGCTGAGCCTGGGGTCCCCCTGCTCACCCCTGGGAATTCTGATCTGGCTTCACCCTGGACAGAGACCCCTAATGGAATCTCCAACGTCTTTATCAAAAGGGAAAATAGCTTAGCCTAAGTCCTGAGGAGAATCACAAATAAGGCACAAGTTTCTTTAAAAGAAGAGAAAATGGCCAATTGGAACAACCACAGCTCCACCAGCACACCTCTCCAGAGTCCAGGCTTCCAGCGGGCCTTTTCCTGGGAGGAACCCCCCTCCCGCCGCCCCAAGTCCCTACAATAACCCTATGAAGCTGGGCCTAGGCTCTCCCCATGTTCAGAGAAACAAACACTCAGGGACATGCAGGGATCTGGAGACTCACAGCAAGCAGGTGGCTGAGTGACCACTGTGCTGTGGAGGGGCAGGGTTCACCTGGTCCATGGTTGGTCCCACACACGTTGGTGAGTCCCAAAAGTTCTGTATTAACACAGAAGGGCGGGTGCAGACCAAGGTGGGGACGCTGCCCAGTAAGCTGGGCACCAAGTATTTGACCAGTTTTTCCATTAACTGTTCCTGGGAGGTCTGCACCTTACATGTCCATTTTTATTTTTAATTATTATTATTATTATTATTATTATTATTATTATTTGCCTTGTGAAGGTCAAGCTTATTTGGAAGCCTGAGTGAGTGGTGTTGGGGACAACATGGAGGCCCAGGGGTGAGCTGAGAGGCCTCCATGTTGGGCTTAGGATGCCCCTACTGGGAGCTCAGCACTGTGTCTGGGCACAGGGTGGATCCAGCTCCCTGGGAAGCAGAGTCCTGGCTGCAGGAAGGGCAGGTGGAGAAGGTGAGGGCAGTTCTCCCTGGGAGGGTCAGGGTCCAGAAAAACAGACTTGCTCAAAGCTTTGAGGGTTTTTAGGGTTAAATTTTATAGACTCTAAATTAAGTTTCTGTTTAGGAGTACTAAATATCATAAAAATATAATAAAATTATAAACATATGTAACAAGAATATTACACATTTAACACTGTGTCTAAATGGGGTTAGGAGGGTGCCCTCTCTGCTATCGCTGCTGACACGCGCTCTGGCCTGGGATCTAGCACCACAGGCCGCACAGATGCTGGGGTGAGTTGCTCAAATGCTGCAGGTGGTTCTTCTGCCTCTTGAAGTTCAGTGAAAGCTGGGCCTGGATCCGGCTCTGGCTCTGGAGAGGCCACTAGGGTGGCGTTGCCCTTGAGGGTTTTCCTGGTGTTCTTCTGGAGCTGGTTCTGTCGATGCAAGAAGAGGACATGTTACCACCCTCACTCCCTTTTGTGTGCCTTCCAAAGGCACACTCACCCACACCACCCCCGGAGGCCTCCTCCTCCTCCTGTCTCGGCCTCAGTGGGCTCAGGTGCTCCCGCTGAGGCACTGGGCCTTGTTTGGCAGGTAGGAGACTGCAAGTTGAGCTCTATGGAAGCCAACAGCATCATCAGTCTGGGAAATTCTGAAGGTGCTGGTCCAGCCAGATGCTCAGGATGCAGGAGATGGCCCTGGGGAGAGAGATAGGTGAGCAGCAGAATGTGAGGCCTGCCTTTCCCTTCCACACGGCCCTCCCACAGCACCACTCAGAGAGCCTGGGGTCCTATGCCTGCTGCTCCTGCCCATCCAGAAGCCAGACCTTCTCCTTGTCCACCTTCAGTCTGGCAGTCCTGGCAGAGATGGGCCTGGTCACCCAGGAATGGTTGGCATGAAGCCCTCCTACCTGACAGCTCGGGATCAATGAGGGAACCACCTGTCCCCTTCTTCAGGGGAACCTGACATGCTCTCGCAGTGTCCCTGTTCCCTCCCATTAGGACTGAGAGGCCTGGTGTCCACCCAGTTCATGTCACTCATTGGCACTGAGCAGGTGCTTCAGGAATACTGACCAGTGAGCAAACAAACAAACCCCAGGGCCTTCCTATCACCTCAAACTTTGGCTCCTGCACCTACATGCTGCCTCATTCACTAGCTGTCCTGTGTGGTTCTTTGCCTCCCACTGAAACTCAACTCCCACAGGGTGGGGTACCCCAAGCTGCCACTGCGGAGGTTCTACCAGATTAGGGAGCAAGGTCCCGGGATAGGGGTGCAGACTGGGCTAGAATTAGGAGTGGAAGGCTATGAATTGTCTGAGGGGCTGTCTGTCCACTGACCTTCCCACTCGCCCACACCACCCATATCCACTTGCACAGCTGTCTGACTCATGTCCTTTTTTCTAGGGAAGCCCTCCGACCTCTGCCTCTTGCAGAAATCCCACCATGAGTGGGATCCATGGTTTTGCCAACACCTTGAATTCACAGTCTCCATACTCCCCTCATGGATCGGATCCAAAACTGACTCACGTTTTCTGCTGAACAGAGGTTTACCATCCTCTTCACAATACGCGAAGATGCAGCCATAGGGAGAGGAGGCCAGGAGGACGTCACATCAGGTGTTCTGTGGACACTATGAGCCTGTGCAGCCTAGTGGGACTGAATCGCTCCCTCCCAGAAGGAAGCTCTGGAGTGCAGGCTTGGGGTCTGCTCTGAGCACTGGGTTATGGTCAGTGCCTAGAAACATTTCTGTACCAGGCAGGGCTTCTAATATACGTGCTGATTGAATGAGCCCAAACCAGCCCCACCTCAGATTGCTGGGTGAGCCTGGGCCCCACTGCTCACCCCTGGCATCTCTAATCTGGATTCACCTGGGACAGAGACCCCTAATAGTATCTCCAATCTCTTTGGAATATTAGAAAAGAGCTAAACCCAAGGCCCCAAAGAGAATCACAATTTGGCAGTGGCTTCTTCAACAGAAAGAGAAAATGACCAGTTGGTTCAATCACAGCCCCTGCAGCAGACTTCTCCACTGCCTAGGCTCCCAGAGAACACTTACCAGGGAGGAACCCAGCGAGTCCCTACAATAACCCTATGAGCCTGCTCCCTGCTTCTGGGAGGTTTCAGAGGAACAAACACTCAGAGAGTTGCAGTGACCTGAAGGCAAACAGCCAACAGGTGGCCTGGTGAGCATGTGCTCTGGAGGGGGCGGGGCTCACCTGGTAAATAATTGGTTCCACAGCTGCTGGGTGGTAACAAATGTTCTGTAGTAACAGGAACGAAGGTGGGTTCCCTCTTCAGGTAATCGACCACTTTGTCTAGCCAGTGTGCTAGGGCGATGCGCACCATACAGGTCTTTTCTCTTTCTGCCTGTGAGGCTGGAGTTCACTGGTAACCCTGAGTAGGTGGTGCTAGACCAGTTGGCTGTCGGGCAGCTGTTTCCCCAGGGCTGGGCTGACTGGACTCCAAGTTCTGCTCAGAATACTGCCATCAGAGGCTAGCCCTTGACCTCTGGCTGCCAACCTCTGAGTCTGGGCACAGGTTGGAGCTGTCTCCCAGGGAAGCAGAGTCCTGGCTTCCTGGAAGGGCAGGTCTTCAAGGCCAGAACCCTTCTCACTGAGAATGTTGGGCATCCGGAGGCCAAAACACATCTTCCATGATGCTCCAGCTCAACACTGCCCTCCTGAGTCCCACCTGCCACAGCCTTCTGGTTACTGAACAGAGCATTGAGGAGCTCCCAGGGAGGGGCAACCCCCTTAGGTTCCAGGCTGTGAGCACATTCTCTTTGCGTTCCCAGGGTCTGTGTCTGTAGGAAACTGTACTCTTCACAGAAAAGCAGCTGGGTCCTTCTGGTCTTGGCCAAGGCAGAGTGAAGGGCAGGGGAAGGGGCAGGGCTAGAAGGTGGGATTGTTGTGTCCGAAGATGCAGATGGGGACGTGCTTGACGTGGGAGGACCACTGGGCTGACAACTGGAAAAACGCCACGTCATTCCACTCGACGCCATCGATGACGACCGGCAGCATGCTCTGCTGGTGCTTGGCCCTGCAAACCAGGCGACCAATGCCCTGGATGCACTGGCTTTGGGACTCCACATTCTCGTCCGTGGTTTTCTTGGGCGCCTTCTTTTTTCTCTCCTTGGTGACCACAGCCATGGACAAGGCAGGTGTTGCTGTGCCCTCACCACTGCGGGGCAGCCTGCTGACCTGGACAGACTGGAAGAAGCACTTGAGTGTGTTTTTGGTGGTAGGCAGCTGTTTCTTCTCTGTGACTCTCTTCGTATCTATTGGCTGGGCTGCTGTCCAGTAATCCACCTGCAGCTCCATCATGTGTGCATGGACACTCTGACTGGTGGAGGACAGGCTCCCACTCATTGATGCGGGGGAGAGTGTGTTGGGTGAGGCCTTCCCGGTAGGGGACAGAAGCTCACCGGAGCATGAGGTGACTACATCATCTGAGCCTCCTGACATGGCTGCAGATGGTTCCACTCTTCCAACCTTCACTGCCCCCACAAAGGGGATGAGCTGTGTGGACTTTTCATTGGGGCGCTGCTGCTTAGACATGAGAATGGCCTCAGCAATGGGCAGCAGGTAGACACAGTTGGCCCCTGCAACGTACTCAGAGATTCTCGACACAACGTCCTGTGTGTCCTGCAAGGTGTTCTCAGACTCCAGGTTGTTGAACATGTCCCGCCAGTACAGGTCCTGGAAGAAGTTGTTGTAGCGGCAGTCCATGGAGCCCAGGTAGCTGGCCAAGGGGTGGGGACCCAGCGGGATGACCAGGAAGCGCATGTAGTCTAGCCATTGGGGTGGCTGCTGGGACAGCTGCCTCACGAAGACCCGCAGCACAGCGTTGAAGTAGGGCTGTGCCCCTGCCACCGCCATCTTCACAGGCGTCAGGGCCTGGGAATCGCAGTTGCAGTATCTCTGCATGTGTGAGACGATGATGCTGAAGGCCTCCTGGACGTCATCTGTGGAGCAAGTGCACACCACGGGCAGCGAGTGCCCCTGCAGGATGTCCGAAAGTAACTGGCCCTGCCAGGCGCAGGTGTTGACCAGGATGATGTTCTCGGGCATCTTGTCCTGGCAAATGAGGATGTTGTGGAGCTGGTCACGGATGGGCTTCCTGGGGATCTGCCACTGGCTCTGTGGGTATGGGCTCTCGTTGCCCATTCTGTGGACCCACTCATTCAGGGCTGTGCCGCAGCCCCGGTGGCCAGCCTGCTTCCTCTTGGACCTGCTGGAGGGCAGGACCAGAGACTTGGTGAAGCGCACTATGGATGGCAGCTTCTTGGTGAACCAATGCTGGGTGGAGGACCCTGCCTCCCGGTTGTCCTCCAGCTGTGCCAGCTGCTTCCCAGGGGAGCGAATTGTGTGGGCCACTGAGTCAGAGCTACTATCGCTTGACATGCTGTCAAAGTATCGCCTGAGTTTGGGCTTTGGGGTGCTGGGGACACTGATATCATCCTCCGTGTCTAGGCTACTGTCACTAGAGCTCAGCACAATATCATACCGACGGTGCAGAGCCTTCTCCACTTTGGGGACATGCCTCACAAGGGCCTGTTCTGAGGATATGACCTTCTCCGACACTTGGGCCCTGAGCATAGATGCCATGGCTTCCTGGTGGTAATTGTGTTGCCTGTTCATGCACCTCCTTCTTACTATGAGATTCCCTTGGTCCAAGTTATTCTCCTGGGACTGCCTGTGGACCGCATTGTGACTGGCCGGCTGCTCAAAGAAGCAGCTCTCAGATGTGCTGGCGAGGTGGTTATGCGAGGTTTGGGCCTTAGTGCTGGCCGGCATGGCAGTGGCCTCCTGATCGCTAGGCTGGCGGGACAGGGAGGCCATTCGAATCTTAGTGGTGGGTGTGCTGTAGGCCACAAGTTGGGAGTCACTGTGGCTTGTCTGCTTGCCTCCCGGGGCCCTCGCGTTCTCAGGCGGGTGGGCCAGACTCAGAGGCTCCTTTTGGATCCTGGTGCTGTGGAGGCCCCGCATCTCCATCGGCAAGCTGGAGTCTGACAGGCCTTCCATGTATGGCCTGAGCTCGGGACTGGGGCTGCTGAGGACACTGTGATTGTCCTTCATGCCTGGGCCGTTAGACAGCCCTTCAAAGTATGGCCGAAGCTTAGGTATGGTGGTGCTGAGGACGCTGCCATCGTCCTCAGTGTCTGTGCCACTGTCACTGGGGTTCGGCAGCATGTCATACAGGAGGTCCAGGTCCTCCTCCACCTCCGGGACCTGCTCCCCATGGTCCTGCTCAGGGTCCAGGACCTCCTCCGAACCTTGGACTGTGCGCAGCCATAACAGGACTTTCTGCTGGTAGTTCTGTTGCGTGGTCAGGGTGCTCCTTGTGAATATGAGAGGCCCCTCATCACAGTCACCCTCCTCCTGGTCAGCGGTGTGGTAGCTGGCCTCCCGCTGCGAGAAGAAGCTCTCACACATGCACTCAGAGTAGTTGTCCGAGGACTCAGCCTCGGGACTGGCTTGCCTGGCGCTGTCCTCCTGGTCGATGGGCGGCATGGACAGAGAGATCTGGATGTTGTCCACCTTGCTGGTGGGTGTGCTGTGGGCCACTAATCCATTGTCCATCTCACTTGGCTGCTTGCCTCCCAGGGCCCACGAATTCTCGTGCATGTGGGGCAGACTCAGAGGCTCTGTTTGGGTCCTGTCACTGTGGCTGCCCCACATCTCCGTCTGCAAACTGGAGTCTGACAGGCCATCCCAGTATGGCCTGAGCTTGGGCCTGGGGGTGCTGAGGACGCTCTCATCATCCTCCAGGTATGGGTCACTTTTCCTGCGTTTCCCCATCATGTCAGACCGAAGGAGCCTCTCTGACACTTTGGACCTGTGAAACAGCGCCAGGACTTTCAGCTTCAGGTTTCCTCCTATGGACGGCCGCTGCTTCTTTGGTTCCCCCTTCTCCAAGGCATCCTTGTGCAGGTCCTGTCTGTGCTTTCCCCTGCCGCTGGCCTGCAGCTCATCCTGCCCCTCGTAGTTCCCTGCCGACTTGGCCTTAGGGCTGACCTGCATGGCACTGTCCTCGTGTTCGATGGGCTCACTGCACAGGGAGGAGATCCAGATCTCGGCCACCGCAGTGGAGGATTCCTTGATGCTGGGAAAGAGGCTCACCATCTGGCCACACCTGGGGTTTCGCTGCATGACGTCAGCCATGTGGATGGCGCCAGAGGCCAGTGTCTTGTAGCCCAGGACGTTTCTGTTCTTAGAGCACTTCCTCTGCTCCAGCATGATCAGGAGCTTGTTACCTTCTCCCTTGAGGAAGTGGTTGTACTGCAGGGAGAAGGTGAGCGCCAGGTTGGTGTGCACTGGTCTACTGCGGGGCAGCACAATCTCTTGGGACCTCAGGATGCCCTTGGAGTCCCGCATCCTCACGGAAATTACCACGGAGTTGAGGTCCTTGGCCAGCTTCTTGAAGATCACTAGCTTCGTTACAGTGAGACTACACCACCTGGGCACGCAGCTGGGGCTGGAGCAGTCCACCTCCCAGGTGGCGAACAGGTTCTGGGGGACCAGTGTTTTGAGCACCGTGGACGTGCTGGCCAGGCCCACAGTTCGTGAGGAAGCTGCAGCTGCTGGCACCCTACCGGACCTTTTCCTACTCAGGGTTGCTGGTTTTTTCTCCTGTGGTGGGACAGAGGAGGGACATGATTGGTGGCAGGAAGTGGGGAATGAGTGATCAAAGGAGAGTGTGGACACACAAAAAGCGGACACTCGCTAATCTGTGATTAGGTCAGGGAAGGCCTGGGTGATGGTGTTTTAACCTCAGAGACCTAAAGTTATCACAAAGATGCTTTGAAATTAAAACGTTTTAACTAAAAGCTGTTTACGGTGGGTCGCTGGGTCCTAGGTTGGAATCTTCTGCAAAAAGGTCATTATTTACCTTAACTGAGACTGTCTACTGTCTTTTGGAATCTACAAGAACATAGCTTTGGAACGTCAAAGGAATTTTCCTTTTTTTTGGATACTCTGTGCTCTGTGGAGACCACAAATCCCCTCATTGTTATGGAGTTCATTGTTGGCTGTTCTGTCCTATATCCCCCTATGGGAAAGAAATATGTGTCTGTCATTTCACTTTTCATCCAATCTATCACCAATGGATTTCATGCAACTCACATACATCGCCACTTCTGACCGTAATATCTAAAATAAGGTGACAAGTGCCATTCTCCAGAGCATTATTTCAATCCATTGAGGTTTTGATTCAAGGCAAATGACCATTTGGCTCAGATAAAATCTCAACAATTGTTCACAGTTTTGAATGCTTCTGACATGGACATTTACTTGGCACAATACAGCAGGATCCCAGAAAATCTCACCCAGCACCACCCTGCAGACCTACACCCGGTGCTGGCATCCAGCAAAGGGTCCATTGACGCACCAGTTCCCTGCCTGCCGGTGAACCTGTGACACTTGTCTGTTGGATTCAGGACCTTCCCTTGCTTGTGTTGCTGACTTTATTGGAGCCTTATTTTGTAATACTCTTGGCGGAACAAAAGTTAACAGTTCATAGATCCCAGGCTATGGAGAGACAGGAGGGAAAATGGGACT
Organism: Myotis nattereri; assembly: GCF_964212035.1. Classification (NCBI taxonomy): domain Eukaryota; kingdom Metazoa; phylum Chordata; class Mammalia; order Chiroptera; family Vespertilionidae; genus Myotis; species Myotis nattereri. The sequence continues at coordinate 8,147,715 of NC_138091.1, read as the reverse complement.
GGTTTTCCCCCCTGGCTTTTCTATAGGATTTGCCTTTTGAGAGTCTGGGCAAACACCTTAGCTGTTTAAGTGAGAGCTGATCTTGTTCAGCTCAGAAGATACAGGGGCACATCCTCCTTCCTGCATGAATCTCAGATGTTCTTAGACAACTGAGGATCTTTGCGGATGTGTCAGAGGTCATTCCTCATGACATGCAGGAGCCCCATAAGGAAATTCCCACACAACTGCAATTAAACTAACTGGCTCTTCAGGGGGAGCACTAATGAGGTTTAGTCCACCTCTGCTGGTAGCCCTTCTGGTTGTTGTAGTCAGCAAGGAGAGAAACTGAGGCACAAAGAAGGTTGAATGAGACTCTAGGGGAGTGAGCAACTTGCAGCTCAACCCATAAAGCAACAAACTTTAACCCACTACATAACACTCCTAGAAACTGTGCTGAGACTCTGAAGATAGCAAACAATAAAAACAACAGCAACAAGCACACCTATAATTAACATGGGAAGTTGTGCCTCCATGGCTGGGAACTCCCAGGCCCCAGCCCTCATTAATATTCCTGATAGGAAGCCTTGACTTGCAAGTGCTTTACAGAAGTGTAAATGTAGGAAGATTTAACAACAAAATATCAACTGAGAAATGGCCAATATACAGTTTTCTTTGGGTGCCTAAATTAATTTTTCACAGGCAAAATAAAACAAAAGAAACAAATAACTATAACAATCGCGGCCTGAAAATTGAACTGATTGAGTGCATAGGATGCACATCTTGATTTGGAAATTAGAAACTTCTCAGGAGAAGCACAGGCAAATTCTCTTTAAAAGATAAATGAACAAGAAATTTCAGAGATTATCTGCCAACTCTCCTGAAGCTAATACATGCTAACACCCCATCCTCCCCCTTCTATAGCACGTCCCCTATATCTTTTGCTCTCTGAGCTTCCTTGTCCAGATGTGTTCCTTCCCTTCCCTTCTTTCTTCCCATTCTGTCCCCTCCACTGCCCCTCCCTACTGACTTAAATGAAAATGAGATGAGGAATTCTGCCAACTCCCTTTGGAGAAAAGCTGCTCTCAGCCAGAGAGGAATCAGCAATCATCCTCCATTTTCTCTATGGCCCTGATTGGTTCACAGAGAAATTTAACTGATGGAACATGTAATCCTGGCTATTTTAACCTATTGCAATTAATATACTCCTGGTTTCTGCGAGCAAAAGCAAGAGAAGTACTAAATAAGGTTTATAGAAAACTCCTATAGAGAAGCCTCCACACTTTAGGGATATAGGAAACTGAAACAAGATTTAGAAAAAGGATACAAACAGAAACATGCCTAGGGCTGCTCCAAGCTTGTTTTTCCTTCCCACTGATACTTTGGGAGAATTTTAAATGATCATTAAAAGGGAATCCATTGCCCTAGCCAGTTTGGCTAAGGAGATAGAGTGTTGCCTGCAGACTGAAGGGTCCCAGGTTTGATTCTGGTCAAGAGCACATGCCCAGGTTGCAGGCTTGATCCCCATTAGGGGGCGTGCAGAAGGCAGCCAATTGGAGATTCTCTCTCATCATTGATGTTTCTATCTCTCTCTCCCTTTCCCTTCCTCTCTGAAATCAATAAAAAATCTATTTTAAAAAAGGGGGAGGGGGAGAAGCCACTAAGTACCCTGTATATATTGAGGCTATTTTATTTCTTTTTAACCACAACCAATTAATTGCTTTCACCATCGGAATAAAGCTTTCCTACAAATGTCTGTTTTTTAATCAAAACCTGTTTCCTTCCAACTAGGGAATGTTATGAGAATATATATGGTTTGCTTATCAAATCTTCCCCAATTCCCCTGTTTAGTGAGTGTTTTTTTTTTTTTACTGTTTAATGAAATCAGTGATGCTGACATATGCTTTCTCCAGAATAGTAACATATATACTTAGAATAAATGAACCAGATACTGAACCAAAAGGGAAAGTAATGATTTTAAAGGAACCTTCGAGGGGGAAACTAAGCTTGAGACTGACCGAATGTTTGCTAATCATCTCTTCTTCAGTATTATCTTCCACAAGACCCTGAGAGATGGCTGAACAGGGTACCCACCCTACTCAGAATGGCCCCAAACAGCCCAGAGACATGCAGACATGCCTCTAACACTAGGCTTGCTCATATGTCTGCCTAAAGATGGGGGACCAGCCCACAGTGAAGTGAGAATTCTCTTTTGGGGTACATATTCACCAAATGGGAGTAACTTGACCCTGAGTGCCTCAAACAAGAAGCCAATCTTCTTTTGTTACACCAATTACCTGGTTGCAATATAAAGTGGGTAATAGAGAGGCTTTGGCACCATTAACTTTAAGACTCTCTTGTACCTGGGACCTGTGTTGCCATTCCCAGGGGAGACAGACGGCGGTTTCATATACCTAAAAGTCTTTATACCTCTCAGAGTTGTGAGCTTTCTGGAAACTAGAAAAATATTCCCAAATACAAAGAAACCATCCAAAAATGGGTGAATGAATTTGTCAATCCCTTGCTAACATTTGTGGGGGCGGGCAACATTGGTCCTGAGGTATTGAAAATGACTATCCTTGTTTTACAAGTGAAGTTTTCAAGGTGCCATAGGTTTTGCTCCAGAAACAATTCAAAGCCCACAAAGTCCTTCTCCCTTCCCCAAACCTCCCCTATTCATTTTGGAGTCTTACAGATAATTGGCTTCATGCAACCAAAGTCCCAGAACCCTTGAAGTGAAAATACCTGAGTTCACCAAGACGTCTTGTCTAGGCCATTTTTAAAAATACAGATCTCTGGAAGATATGACTTATCCCAATAGAAAAAACAATACCTTACCCACCTACACAAATCTCTTTAGCTTTTTCCACTATATATTTCTAACTTAGTAAGTTTTAATGAAAGCTATTAAATGTCTACACGTTTTGAAATAACGTGAATACTGACACACTGATTGCTAGACAAGTCTGAAGTTCACTGCTTTTGGGGTTTTTTTAATTGCAGAAGGTCTGTAAAATGGATTTGGAGCTGTTGATGTAATGTTTTTTGCTTTGCTGAAGGTGTGTTTTTTGAAAGTAAGAGTTTGATTAAAATATGTTCATCAACGTCAATCTAAGGAATGCGGTTTGTACACTTGTGTGCTTATGATTGGAAATTAATGCTCCTAACAGTTAAAAGTTCCAGTTAAGTTAGAAGAAATTATACAGTTATGACAATAGAAGGCTTGAGGTATGGAAAGTCATATTTGAGGGAAAAGGTCACATGTAAGTTTCTCTAAGGATAGTTATTTCTGAATGGGTAAGAAGGTTTGTAAAAGGTGAGGAAAGGTTTGTAAAAGGGGGTATAGGCTATACAATTTTGTGAAAGTTTTATATAAAAATATTCTTTTATTTCTCTACCAAAAATATAATTCAAATTGTGTGTATAGTTTTTGTGTGATATGTGTTCATCTGTGTGTTATGTGTGGTGAATTGTCAGCCTCCATATGACATTACTAGGATATAATCTTTTATTGGCCTACAAAGATTAAATGCTTATGTAAATTAAGGAGAATTCTGTAGTCTGGACAAAATACTTAATATTACAACTGCTTGCAAGTATGATTAATATCTTTTAGAGTTAGTTACCCTAAGTCTGTGTTTGCTTTACGTAGATTTACAAAAAGTCCATGGTATAATCTTTTGCACAAGTATATTTGCAACCTTCCCAAAGTTTCTATTGTAAGAGACTTTTAAAACAGGAGATGACGTTGAGTCAATTCCAATGGGCACTGGAGTACCTCAAGGATTTATTCTCTCTCCTTATTAGAGAAACGTTTTTGACTAATTTAGGACTACTTAATATGCTTGAAATTACCTGAGAAGCTTTAAAAAATTAAAAATATAAATAACTGTGCTATTTGTGTACCTATATTTTTATTAAAATGGTTGTTCTAAAGATTTCAACCTGCCCTAGGAAGGAATGTACAAAGATTCAAGAAAATTTCAAATAGGAAACACTCTGTTGTAAAAGTGGTCTTGGTGTCAGCGACACCAGGCCAGCCAAGAGGATGGTTCCCTGTGAGGGTGTCTGGCAGTTCGACTCCGGGTATTTGTGGCACAAACATTGGAAGTTGATGAATTATATCCAATTCTCAATACAAGAAGCCATGGACAATGTTTTAAAATCTTACATGCTTTCTGTTCCTTTTATATTGAAATTATGTATTGAATCCAAATATATACATATACTTATATATTTTCATATCGTTCTCTGTAATTTTACAGTAATTGTTGTTATCCAAAAATTATTGCCTTGAAATGTTATATTTTACCAAAAAGGCAGTTTTTCATCAATTGCATTGCAATCAAAACTATAACCATACCACTTTGTTTTGTCGTTCATAGATATTGTTTTACTTTACTGCATTTTCAAATATGTTACATCTTTAGAAAAATTCATGAAAAGGACTCTTGACTTACTCTATTTTTTTATTCTTTTCATATATTTTATTGATGAGAGAGAAACATCGATCAGCTGCCTCTGGCACAATCCCTACTGGAAATGTGCCTGCAACCAATGTATATGCCCTTGAACTGAATTGAACCTGGGACCCTTGAATCCTCAGGTCTAAGCTCCACCCACTGAGCCAAACTGGTCAGGGCTTGACTTACTCTAAGTAACAGGTTTCTACGCAGGTCACATCTCTGAACTGAATGCAGAAGTATAGATCTCTAAGGAATGAGTGAATTCACGAAAATACTAGCAAATAACCAGGATAAACAACAAAATGGGTAGGGAACTAAATGAAGAGAAGATGCTTATTATTGTTATGACTCTGTTTAAAGTACTGCTGATTTTTAAATCATTTTGTTTTTCAAATATAAGGAAAACTGAAAAGCAGAAATTCTACATTACTATCCATGACTCACTAGGAAGGTTAGAGGCAATGATACATTAGTGACATTCATTTCACAGTAATCCCAAGAGACAAAGACTTCAAGGACCAAAACCTACAACCTGGAGATTTTGTTTATTGAAACACATTAATTAAAGACTCTCTCCAATGTGTTAAAAAGGATGTTACCTTATGAGAGGCCTAACCATAAATGGATCTCTGTCACTGACACTGCCCTCCATCCACCAAGGAGACTGAAGACTTGTCAAGGATGAGAAACCACTGGCCGTGGGGGCTGACAGCTTTCCCAAGAAGACAACAAGGCCTGGATGCTGACAGATTACTGCTGCTCAAACCTTCTTCTTCTATCTCCTAACTGTTATTGATTATATGTACACCAACTGATTTTTATATTTTTATTACACACCTTATTACTTATGAGTAGTTGAATTTCGATATCTGCTAAGTTTTCCCACCTACTAGACAAGTACATTCTAATGATCAGTATGGAAAGGAAACAGTAGAGAGTCTTAATTCTTCAGGTAAAACATAGCATAAGTACAAGGAACAGTGGATGAAGAAGAAAACATATAATTAGCTTAATAAGCAATTATGAAAATACATGCAAAGGGTTTTTGGTTGGCTGGGATGCTTATTTTCCTTAGTCACTTTCTTGTCGAGTAGTAGACATTTTCTATTCCTAAGCAGTGTTCCTGCTTTAATGTTTTTGCTTTTGTTCCTGGTATGTAAATGTTATACTAGATACAAAATACCAAAACTTAAGACAAGCAGCAAACGGACTCTGCTCATGTTAGCTCAAAATATAAAATTGATACAGAATATTTTTTAACAAGAACACATAGGATCTCATGCCTCCCATGCACCTGCCTTTTTATTTTGATTAATAATAAAAATTCCACTTTGAATGCCATTTAAGGTTATAGTCTTACCTTATCCCGAATGGTCCATTGTTCAGGAAGACATAACACTAACACTCATCATCAATGCATAATTTGTATCGATTTCTGAATAAAAGGAGGGTGTGTGAATGAAAAAGGGGCCCCATGCTGACCAGACTAGCTCAGGGAAGTCCTGCAAGGCAGCCTTGCAAACTCAGAGACCTTAAGTAACTACAAAGGATGGTCTGAAATTAAAACACTAACAGGAGCTCATGATGGGTCATCAGATCCTTGTCTGGCATCTTCCCTGACAAAGACCAATCTTTACCTTAACTGAGTGTGTGTACTGCCTTTTTGCCTCTATGATAACATATCATTGGATTTTCCTTATTTTGGACACCTCATGCTCAGGCACTGTTCTGTGCTCTGCGGAGATCAGAGATCCCTTCGTTGCTATTGAGTTCATTGTTGACTTGAAACTATCCTACATCCACCATTGTAAAAGAAATATGTGCCTATCATTTTACCCTTTTTCCAATCACAGAAGTGTCTCCAATTTGCTTTCTCCTGTCTCCCTAATCTATCACCCATGGATTTCAAGCAACCCACATAAGTCTGCACTTTTGCTTGTATTGTATAAAATGAGGTGCAAAATTGTCATTCTCAGGAGCATTTTCTCATCCCATTGAGATTTTTCTCACTCACAATTGTTGACATTTTGGATCAAATAAACACACACACATTTTTCAGAGCTCTGAAAGTTTTTCACATTAATAAGAGACAAGGTTCTTGGCAGGAAAAGTAGAATTGCAGGTGAGGAATATGAAGCACATTAGTATCTTAGGTCATTCTCTTCGCAGAGGACAAACAGCACATGCTTGTATTAACAGTGTCACCCGTGCGATTTCTGACAGAACACCCCAATGTGTGATGAGCACACAGAGGCTTTTCCTGGGGGGGGAGGATTTGGATGTCAGGACATGTGGCATGTTTAGTGTGGCACCGTCGTCATGGCAATGGAAGGTTTTAAGTCCAGGTCCCACAGAAAAAAGACGTGGATCTCTGTGATAAGCAGTCGCGGTCCCCATACAATGTGCAGCCCTGGGAGGCCCCAGCTCCTGACATGGAGGAGACGAGGACCCAGATTCCTTTGGGAACTGGACACTAGGAGGGATCTCAGGGGAGTAGCAGGGTGCCTTCTGGAACCTGAGTCCTGCTGACTCCCTGGGGTCCTGGAGTTTGGGTCAGTTGGGCACCTACACTCACCCTGCGGCGGTGCTTCAGGCTGGAGGATATCTCAGGTGTCTGTGCCGCCTGCAAGGGCGTGGAATTGAAGACCCCATCTGTCGGCTCCGGTCCGCTCTCCTGTGCAGAGCTCTATCAAGACAGTTTCCAGTCACCAGAGGAAAACCTCAGAGCCCTGTTTTGCTGCTTCTCTAAAACTTGTGACTCTCCACTCCAGACACACAGAATGTGATCTGCTGAGACCTCTACTGGCAAGGAAAAGGCATGACAGCCTGAGGGCCTAGGACTCCCATTGGCATAGATAAGGGACCCCTCTAGAGCCCCATCTCCAACTGCCTGCCTTACCCTGGGGTGTGATCACAGCAGGACCTCGAGGTTATCCACTGCTCCAAACACTCCCGCGGTTCTCCCTGCAGGACCCCCTATCCACCACATGAAGAGGGGGGATGTGGGCTGCACAGGGATGGCCCACAGAGGAGTCTGGCCTGGCGTGAATGGGTCTGACCCAGGCCACCTTCACTTACCTGAGGGGATCTTCTTGAAAACGGCCAGAGATGTCGGGCACGAGTGGTGAACCGTCTACAGAGTCTGGAACAACGCTCCCTGCAGGGTCTCCGGGAACCAGAGCCCCCACAACTGGGAACACAACAAGAGAACATGTTGAACTGTCAACTGTCTCTTGCCAAGTGAGTGGCAGTTGGGCAGTTGCTAGAAAGTGGGTGCCTGGTTACGGGGGTTCCAAGTTCTATTAGGAAGTGACCTCACTTCCTGGAATTGCCTCCCTGACTCCCCTCACCTAATAACAGCTATAGATAGTCCTGTGGGCTGCTGACTGCTCACCTACCTTCTCCATGGAATACCAACATTGTACACAGTGACACGAACACACCCTCTCCACAAGGTTTAGCTGCAGCCAGGGTACTAGGTTTGAAGAGACAGACCAGGGCTCAGAATCAACCCCTCATTCTTACCTCTTCTTGATCCTGGATAAGTCATTGTGCCTGTTAGATCCTGTCTCTTCTCTGCCTGCACAATGGATTATTGCAGCATGTGCTTCTTAGCGATATTCACGCTCATGAAGGTAGTAGCTATAAAGTAGGAGGAGGAATGCCACAAGGCAAAAGTGCCTACAACCTCTTTTTCTTCCTATTGTCACCTCCTTGGTGTCTGATTTTCTTTTAATACCACCCAGAGTCATTTAATGTGTGTGTGTGTGTGTGTGTGTGTGTGTGTGAGAGAGAGAGAGAGAGACAGAGAGAGAGAGAGAGAGAGAGAGAGAGAGAGAGAGAGATTGTGTGCGCGCACACACACATATGCTAGTGCTAGGTTGTACTGTGTTAACAAAGCCTGAATACAGTAGTTTGCAGAGGCAACGATTAATTTCATAGCCATATGACTTCAATGATCTGGTGGAACTAAAAAGATGTCCTGATTTTTTGGATTATTCATCTTTTTCCTTATTGTAAGGATGAGAGTAAGAACTTACAAGGTCATATGTCAGAGTGGAAACCACAAGTTGACATTTTATTTGACAATGGCTTGTGGGGGACATGACTTCCATTTCCCCCTTTCTAACAGCTGCCAATTCCATATCCAGGTGGTCTGGGGAGTTTGGGTCAAGGCCCCAGAGAGGAATTATTAGCACAGCTCACTGGCCTGGCCAGAGTGATGACGGTTGTATGTGGACATGTGACTTCAGTGAGTTGAATAAAATTCTTCTTATTAGTCACAAGAAATAAAGTTCCGTTTGCATATGTCTCATGGCCTTGTGAAAACATGTTTTAGTCAATAATCATGTGAGAGGTGCAAATGAAAACAAAAACGAGGGCCCTGGCCGGTTTAGTCAGTGGAAAGAGTGTTGGCCTGAGGAATGAAAAGTCCCGGCTTCGATTCCGGTCAAGGGCACATGCCCAGTTATGGGCATTGATCCCCAATAGGGGCATGTAGGAGGCAGCTAATCAATGATTCTCTCGTCACTGATTTTTTTCTCTCTCTCTCTGAAATCAATAAAAATATATTTGTTTAAAACACAATGGGATGCCGTCTCACACTTGTCAGAATGGCTATCATCCACAAATCAAGAAAGGACAAATGCTGGTGATTATGTGGAAAAAAAGGAACCCTTGTGCACTGCTGGTGGGAACATAGACTGGAGCAGGCATTGTGGAAAACAGTATGGAGCTTCTTTGAAAAATTAAAAATGAAACTCCCATTTGACCCAGTAATTCCACTTTTGGAATATATCCCAAGAAAGCAGAAAACACCAATCGAAAAGGATATATGCATCCCTGTGTTCATAGCAGCACAATAGCTAAGATTTGGAAACAGCCTAAATTCCCATCAGCGTAAGTGCCCAACAGCAGCTGAGTGGAAAAAACCCGTGGTACATCTACATAATGGAATACTATGCTGCTGTACAAAAGAAAGAAGTATTGCCATTCACAACAGCTTGCATGGACATGGAGAGCATTATGCTAAGTGAAATAAGCCAGTCAGATATAAATAAATATCATACGGTCTCATTCATTTGTGGAATATAATGAATAACATAAACTGATGAACAAAAATCAATCCAGAGACAGAGAAGCATCAAACAGACCCTCAAACCTCAGCAGGAAGGCAGGGGAGAGTGGGGGAGAGAGTAAGAGACAAAGCAGAGGTCTTGAATGCATGCATATAAGCATAATCAATGGACACAGTCATTAAGGGGGTAGGGGCATGTGCTGCAGGTGGGGGTGGCTGGGGAGGGGTCGGGGGAAAAATGGAAACATATGTTATACTTTAAACCATAATAAAATAAAATAATACAAATATTTCTCTTGGTAAAAAAAAAAAGCTAGTGCTCTTTCTGGGTCCCAGAACAAAGCGCCCCCTGAGCCCTAGATACGGAGGAACATGCAGGAGCTTCCCAGTATGTCAGGATTTCTAATGTCCAGACCAACTCTGTTGGAGAGGTTGGAGCCTTGGCCTGGAAGGTCTGAACATTCCTGAACTCTGGGCTCTGAATGTCATGGACATTGGGTGATATCTGCCACTCTATGGACATCAGTTTCCCAATTTTCCATTGAGGGTTGGGTTCAGAACTTCATAAGCCTGACCTCACAACAAAGGGGCCCAGCTCCCTCCACCCTGGGTGGGCACTGGACAGAGGTGCATGCCTGTGGTTCCAACTCTGGGCTCCTTTTCAGTCAAATACTGGCCAAAGGCTCATTTACCTGCTGAATGCTCACCATCTCCCCCATGCCTCTCCATGTCTGTGCATGATGTCACCAGCAGATCTTTTTCCAGAGCCCCCGAGGAAACCTGGGTGCAGCCATGACCCCAACTTTGAGGACACACCGCTGGATTCATCTCAGGCTCTGTTGGGCTCAGTATCTTGTTCATTTATTTCTAAACACATATTACCCTTTTGGAAAAAGCATGTGTTGGTATCACTGATTTCATAAAACAAACAAATAAGCAAACTAAACACCTCTCCCTATCAGCTGATTTGGGGCACATTTTATTAGCAAAGATAGATATTTGGTAATATTGCTGTAACATTCCCTAGTTGGAAATAGGTTTTGATTAAAAACAGACATTGGTTAAATATTCCTGCCATTTGCACAGATGCTTTACTCTGAAGGAGAAGATAATTAGTTGGCTGTGGTTAGGAATAAATAGAGTAGCCCCAGTGTCTACAGGGGTCTTAGTGGCTTCTCTTTCTATGATAATTTCACCTGCTCCCAAACTATCAGTGAGAAGGGAAACACCCATGGATCAACCCTATATTTGTGTGTGTGTGTGTGTGTGTGTGTGTGTGTGTGTGTGTGTGGTTTGTTTGTTATTGGTTTTCTACATCCCATTTCAGTGAACAGATTTCTCTACAGGAATTTTCTTGAAAGCCTTATTTAGAATTTGTGTTGCATTTGCTGACAGAAACCATTAGCTATATTAATTGGAATCAGTTAGAATATCCAGGATTACATATTCTAAGAGTTAAATTCCTTTTTGAATCCATCAGGGTCATTGAGAAAATCAGGAACATTTGCTGGTTCCTCTCTTGCTGGGACAAGCTTTTCTCCAAAGGGAGTTGTTAGAATTCCTATTCTCATTTTCTCTTAAGTCAGTAGGAAGCGATAGTGGAGGGGACTGAAGGGAAAGGAAGAAGGATGGGAAAGGGTGCAGAATATAGTGGGAGAACTAGAGAAGGTGGAAGAATGGGGTGTTGGCAATTATTACCTTCAGAAGAGTTTAGAGACAGTCTATACAATTTCTAATTCCTGAATTGTTTTTAATGGAATTTATATGTGCTTCTGAAAATCTCCTGATTTCCAAATCAAGATATGCTTCCATTCACTCATTCAGTTTAATGTTAGACCTGGCATTTTCCTAATTTTTATTGCATGCCAAAAATTAATTTAGGCACACAAATAAAACTGCACTTTGGCCATTTTTAGGAGGATATTTTCTAATTAAATCTTCCCATTTCTGTAAAGCATGTGTAAGTAAAAGCTTCCTATCAGGAATATTAGTGAGGGCTGGGATCAGGCATCTCCTGGACTTGGAGGCACCACTTCCCATGTTAATTTTAGGTGTGTTTTGTTGTTGTTGTTTTGTAGTTGTGTGTATGTGTATGTGGTTTTTCTTTTCTTTCTGATATCTGCAGAATCGGAGCAAATTTTCTAGGATTGTTATATAATGTAGTTGGTCAACCTGTGTTGCTTATCGGTTGAGCTCCATGAGGCTCTCACCCCTCAAATCACATTCAAACCTCTGATGTGCCTCGGTTGATCTCCCTGCTGTCTCAAACAACCAGAGGGTCAGGGAGCGGTTGACCAAACCTTATGGGTGCTCCCCCACCAGAACCAGTCACTTTAATTGCAATTGTGTTGACATTTTGCTTTGGGGCTCCTGCACATCATGAGGAATGACATCACACATCCACAGAGATTCTTAGTCCCCTAAGAATACCTAATACTCGGACCTGAGGGACAATATGACACTGTATTTTTGGAGCTGATTTAGTTCAACTCTAATTTAAATGATAATGGGTTTTGGGTTTTTTTTTCGTTTTTTTTTGCTCTGATTCTCAGAACGCAATTCCGATTGGAAAGCCACAGTTTAACAACAGCCACCAATTTTTTTCCTACTGTCTTGTCTTAACCTAAGTTCCACCAACCCTTAATCTTAGTTCTATCTGGAGTATTTAAAAATACAGCTCAAATAAATCTAACCCTCTACCACCAGCAAGGGAAAAGTCATGGATTTAAGATACAACTCACCCAGGTTCACCCAATGGGTGGGGAACCAGCAGTTCAATGGGTCCTTTGTTGAATCCTAACACCATGTCCACGGGTTGGTCCTGGGTGAGCTCTTTTGGAATCCTGACCCACTATGTCAAGGAAATGTCAAAGTATGAAACATTCAAACTTGTCAAGAATTTTGGTCATTTATTTAAGTCCCACAGTCAATAACTGGCAGGATGAAAATTTCAGCGGATTGAGATATTCTCTCTGGCAGTTTTGCTCCTTATTTTATACATTACAATCAGAACAGGAGATGTATGGTGGTAACAGGAAACCCAGTGGTGATGCATTAGGGTTTCACAGAAATCAAAGCAGCGAATCCTCTGTGACTGGATAAACAGTAAAATGACACAGACATACTTCTTTTACATGGTGGATATAGGATAGTTACAAGTCAACAATGAACTCAGTAAGAATGAGGGGATTTGTGGTCTCCACAGAGCATTGCCTGTGTGTTGAGGGGCCTGGAAATAGGGAAATTCCTTTGACATTCCAAATTATATGTTATTGTAGATGCCAAAAGGCAATAGACAGGCTCAGTGAAGGTTAAGATTGACCTTTGTCAGGGAAGATGCCAGTCTAGGACATGACTACCCACTATAAACTGCTTTTAGTTTAAAAGTTTTCATTTCAGAACATTCTTTTTGATAACTTTAGGTCTCTGAGTTTGCAAGAACACCACACAGGGCTTCCCTGAGCTAGTCAGTGAGCATGTGGTTCCTTTTCACACGCACAGTTCTTGGATCACTTGTGCCCCACCTCCTGACAACAGTCACTGAGTGCTTAGGGCAGTGGTCGACAAACTCATTAGTCAACAGAGCCAAATATAACAGCACAACGATTGAAATTTCTTTTGAGAGCCAAATTTTTTAAACTTAAATTATATAGGTAAATACATTGTTATTAACTTTATTAGGGTACTCCTAAGGCTTAGGAAGGGCCACAGTCAAGGGGCCAAAGAGACGCATGTGGCTCGCGAGCCGCAGGTTGCCAATCATGGACTTATGGGATTGGTCTGAACTAAAGCCCCAACCAACCTGGCAGTTCATAAACTGCCCCTGAGGGAATGTCCCTCCTCTGTCCCAACACAGGAAGAGAAACCATCACCACAGAATGCAGAAGGACCTGTACGTTGTAACCAGATGCAGCTACCTTGCTGCCCACAGTCCTGGTCTCCACATCTCCCGCTCCCCCATCCCTGTGCCCAGGTTCAACACCAATGCCCAAGAACCTGTTTGCTACCTAGAAGTTGGATACCCCCGGCCTCAGATTCGTGCCTAGGTTGTGCAACCTGACCTTAATGAAGATGGTGGTGTTCAAAGAGTTGGAGAAGGACTTCATCTGCATGGTGATCGCCATGAAGATGCAGTACTCCAACCTCATATCGATGGTGATCACTGTGAAGATGCAGGGCTCCAATAGATCCTACGGGAGTATGCTGTTCCCCAGTGAACAACTGGAGACAGTCCTGGGGTTGACCTCACTGCAGGACCCCCACTTCCTCTGTGAGAAGGCAACAAGCTACAGGCCCTGCTGCACTGGAGGAAGTGCTTTAAGAACCAGACCATCTGGAGCTAGAAGACACTCCCGGAGGGCGCCATCCGCATGGCCAAGGTCAGGCAGCGAACCCTGAAGGGTGGACAAAGTGGCCTAGGAGGCTTCTGCTAAAGTGGCCGAGATCTGGATTGCTCCCTGTCCAACCAGCCCATCCACTGGGAGGACAGTGCCATACAGGACAGATGCAAGGCTAAGTCAAGGGTTAATTACTCCGAGGGGGTACATCAGAGCTTCTCCTCTGAGCAACAGGACAGCAACTATGCCACCTATGGACCGAACCTAGCTGAGAAGGGCATTGACATGGGGATGCTCAAGAAGTAGAGGCCATGGATATTAGGAAAGATGTGCATTACCAGGCCACAAAATATCAAGGAAATAGTGGTGTCTTGGCTGGGAAATTTCAAAGGGTTGGAGGAGGCTGTGGACTCGAGCAGGACACAGCAGACCATGTCCCAGAGTTGGAGTGGGACCTGGACCTTCTACTTAACACACTGCGAAACCCCAGGGACAGTGGCCCAGACATGGAGGATGAGAACAGCACCCTCAGCACCCATAAATCCAAGCTCAGACTGTTCTTCGAAGGGTTGGCACACTCCAGCTAACAGACACAGACGGAAGCATCCACAGGGCCCGGAGCCAAGAGGAGCCTGCAATTATGGCCAAAGTGCAAGAAAACACGTGAGGCCTCAGGCATCAAACCACCCAGAGACAGTGTTTCAGACTCGGCGGCCCATATCACCCCTTCCCCCAAAGTCGCCTGAATCTGGACCTCCTCCATGTCTAGCCAGTCCACTCACCATGTGGGCAGCGCCTGGAGGCCGGCCCAAGACCAAGTCTACAAATCACTACTCTAAAAAGGAGTATGAGAGCTTCTCTGAGCAGGTGGCCGGTGAAGATGCCGCCCATGGATAGGAACTGGATCAGGAAGCAGTGACTATTGGAAGTCACAACATGGTCCATGACAAGCAGAATGTAGTGGCTTGGCTGAGCAGGGCCTAAGTGTCGGAGGAGGCCCTGGACCGTGAGCAGGACCCTGCAGATCATGTCCCCAAGTAGAGGAGGACCCGCACCTTCTGTCTAACATGCTGGAGAACCAGTGACAGTAGCCCCGACAGGGAAGAAGATGACAGCCTTCTCAGCACCACCAAACCCAAGCTCAGGCCATACTGCGAAGGCCTGTCACCTTTCAGTTCAGAAATGGACATGGGGAGCATCCATGGTGCCCAGAGCCACGCGGAGCTTCCGAGTTTTAGCTGGTTCTGCTGAGGCAAGTGTATTGGCGCACGGAGTAAACGGTCCCGGGTTCAAATCTAGTCACGGGCACAACTGTGTTGATTACAGGCTTGATCCCCAGCCCTGGCCATGGCACATGCACGAGGCAAACAATCCATGTGTCTCTCTCACATCCATGCCTGTCTCCCTTTCTGTCTCTCCCCGTCCCTTCAAGTTTCTCTAAAAATTCAGTGGAAAAATAACCTCTGCTGAGGGTTAACAAAACAAACAAAGCAAAACAAAGGAGCCTCCTAGTCCAGCTGAAGTGCCCAAAAAGACCAAGCTCAGTCAGCAATAGCCAAGTGACAGCATCTCCCACTTAGAGCCCCAGAGCATGCCCACCCAGGGGAGCACCCAGCACCGCCCAAGGACAGCCCAGAGGCAGAGACCTCAGCCCTGGACATGCTCACCAAGAAGATGCTGCTCACTAGGCGCATCACCAAGACTGAGTCTCTCATCCCCTCCACCAAGGCCAAGGGGAAGCATCCCCGCCACCATGGCTGGGCAGGTTCCTGAAGGGGCGGCAGAGGGCACAGCCATAGAACAAGTGAGCCAAGAGCCCAGACAATGAGCATGTCCAGACCCAGGGAGCCAGCTGCAGATCCCCAGGAAGACCACGTACAACCAGCTGAACCGCATACTCATCTCTGATGACCAGCTGCCAGAGAACATCATCCTGGTCAAACCTCTGATTGGCAGGAGCAGTTCCCCTCAGACACCCTGCAGGGGCACATGCTGCCTGTGCTGTGCATCTGCTTCATGGCTGACGTCCTGTGGCCTTCAGTTCCATCATCTGGTGGATACAGAGATACTGTAACGATAATTCCCAGGCCCGTAAGCCGCTGAAGATGCTGGTGGAAGGGGCACAGCACTACTTGAGCGCTGTCCTGCGGGTCTTCCTGGAGCTGCTGTCCTACAAGATGCTCGGCTGGCTGGGCGATGTGCACTTCCTGGTCATCCCGCTGGGTTCCAACGTTGTGGCCAGGTACCTGGGCTCCATGCACTACCGTTACAACAGCTTCTCCCAGGACCTGGCCTGATGGGACCTGTTCCATAATCTGGAGGCCCAGAGCGACATACAAGGCACACTGGACATCGTGACGAGAATCACGCAGTACATCACGGGAACAACTGTTCCTCTCAGCTTCCCATCGAGGAAGCCCTGCTCTCCTACAAGCTGAAGACACCCAATGAGGATTCCTTATAGTTCATTCTTTTCAGGGTGGCAGGTGAAAGTTGGGACAGTGCAACAGTCCTCAGACACGTCGGGAGACTCAGATGATGGACCCCCTTGGGCTGCAGCTTGCTTTTATCCTTCCCTTTGTCCCTACTTCTGTTCACCAATGATGCCTTGTCATCCCATTCATCTTGTCAGTGAGTGGGGTTTGTCCTCCCCCAGCCAGTGTGATGGCGCCAAGCTGATGGAGCGGCAGGTGGATTACTGGACGGCAGCCCAGCCCACAGACAGGAAGAAAGACTTGAAGAAGAAAGACCTGCCTACCGCCAACAACACCCCCAAGTGCACCTTGAGTCTCTCCAGGTCAGCAGGCTGCCCAGCCGTGGCCAGGCCAAAGGAACACCCACCATGTGCATGACAGGACTCACCAAGGAGAAGAAAAAGAAGGTGTTGTTTTTGCCCAAGAAAACCAGGACAAGGGCATGGAGTCCAAAATCCAAAAGCCAGTGCTTGGGGGCATAAGCAAATTGGTCTGCAGGGCGAAGCAGCAGGAGAACATTCTGCGGGTCCTGATCAAAGGTGTGGTGTGGAATGAAGTTCTTCCAGCTGGCAGCCCAGGGTCCTTCCGCATCCAGCACTTCCCCATCTGCATCTCCAGACATTCTCACTGCACCTTCCAGCCCTGCCTGCGACCCTGCAGATGCCAAGCACAGGAGGGCCCACCTGCTTTTCTGTTCACCTTTCAGTTTAGTACAGAAACCGACCCTGGAAACACAAAGCGAAACCTTCTTAAGTACAAAAGTGCTCACTACCCGGAAGCTAATGTGCAGCCCCCACTGGGAGCCCCAACTGCTCTGCAGATTAACCAGAACTCTCTGGGGGTCAGGCGGGCAGTGCTGAGCTGGAGAATCATGGAAGGTGAGTTTTGGCCTCAGGACCCCTAACACTCCCAGCGAGAAGGGTTCTCCCTTCTCCACCTGCCCTTCCTGGAAGCCAGGACTCTGCCTCCACAGGACTCAGAGCTGGTGGTCAGATGCCAAGGACTGGCCTCCCATTGCGGGCATCCTGAGCAGAACATGGAGTGCAGTCAGCCCAGCCCTGGGCCCCAGCTGCCAACCCGCCAAGCGGCCCCACACCATCCACTCGTGCTTTCCTAAAAAAATAGGTGTGTGGTGCAGCCCCCCAGGCACACCGGCTAGACACACTGGTGCAGTACCAGCTGCCCGCCTTCCTGAGCAGGGCCTATGCTTTCGCCCTCATCTCTCTGTGTTATGACAGAACATTTGTTCCACCCAACAGGTGTGGGTCCAACTATGTACCAGGTGAGCACCTGTCCCTGCGCAGCACAGTGGTCACGCGGCCCCCTGCTTGCTGGGCGTCTTCAGGGCACTTCATGTCTCTGAGTGCTTGTGCCTCTAACCACAGGGTGAACCTGGGGCAGTGATGGCGAAACTTTTGAGCTCTGCATGTCAGCATTTTGAAAAACCCGAACTTAACTCTGGTGCCGTGCCACATATAGAAATTTTGGGATATTTGCAACCATAGTAAAACAAAGAGTTATATTTTTTTAATTTTTTTTAATATATTTTATTGATTTTCCACAGAGAAGAAGGGAGAAGGATATAGAGTCAGAAACATTGATGAGAGAGAAACATCGATCAGCTGCCTGCTGCACATCTCCCACTGGGGATGTGCCCGCAACCCAGGCACATGCCCCCGATCAGAATCGAACCCGGGACCCCTCAGTCCACAGGCCGATGCTCCATCCACTGAGCCAAACCGGCTTTGGCTAGAGTTATATTTTTGATATTTATTTTATATACTTAAATGCCATATCACAAAGAAAACTCAACCAATGAGTTTGCATGCCACCTCTGACACACGTGTCACAGGTTCACCGTCACTGACCTAGGGTCAAGCTCACAGGTTTATTGTAGAAACTCAGCGGGGTCCTCCCTGGAAAGTGCTCTCTGGGTGCCTGGACAGTGGAGAGGTCTGCTGCACGGGCTGTGGTTGAGCTCATTGGCCATCTTTTCTGCCTTGTGACAAAGCCTCAGCCTCATTTCATTCTCCACAAGGCCTTGGGCTAAGCTCCTTTCTCCTTAGATACAGATTGGAGATTCTATGAGGGGTCGGTGTCCTGGGTGAAGCCAGAACCAAAATCCCAGAAGTGAGCCATGTGGCCCCATGCTCATTTTATTCTTGACTAAAATATTACAGGAAAAGAGTGGAAAAAATCTAAAATATTAGTGTCAGCACTGTGTAGTTGATGAGGGTAGAGGAATGATACCCAGGAGGGCATATTAAAGAGCATGTCTTGCTGAGGAAAATATAGATATGTGTAATAAATCACAGGGATACGTTTAAGTGCATGTACTTTAAGTTATGGGAAAGCACCTTGTCTTGCAAAATAGAATTCATTAATTTTAAACCTGCCATCTGAAATAGGAACTATGAAATGGGAAGCAATAAAGGATTTTTTAAAATAAGAAAATTTGACAAATGGAAGTTATTGTTTGCTTTGTTAGACATATTATATCAAACTAACAAATAATACCCAGTCTTTTAAACAAAATAAATCATTACCACACACTATGCCACATAGGAAGTCTCAATAAATTCCAAAGAAGACATATATGTTTTTTCTCCATTGATATGTTCATGAACCATAATGCATGATGCCTATATATTCTCTAACCCTAATGCACTAAGGTAAGAAGTTAATAATAAAGAATAGCTTTAAAATCACCAAATATCTGGAGAGTTTCGAAAATACAGCAGAAGCTGAAGTGAAGTATATTCAATACAAACCCTGAGGTCAAAGGAAATTATGAGTGAAATTATGGAATACTCCCAACTAAAAAACAATAAAGAAAAGCTACATATCAAAAGCAGCCATAAAAGCCAGAGTTTTTGTTTTAAATAGATTTCTAAGGAAAGCATTACAGCTGGGAAGAGAGATTGAAGTATCCAAATAGAAAATTACAGAGAGCAACAGAGTGACTTAGAAGAAACAAGGAAAGGGGGAAACAGAATGGCAGAAATCAGTAAAACAAAGAATTTGAAAAGCCTTCAACAAACCAGAAAACTGCTTCTAAAAAAACTGGTAAAACAAACAGATTTCTAGTCAGACTGACCAAGAAACAGAGAAAAGCGCTGTGCGCATATCGCTAACCAGTTAGGCAAAACGGACCAATACCTGGGAGGAAACAAACTATACAACCTTCCTCAAGAGAAAGTGATGCCCTGACTAGTCTATGAAAGAAGTTGAATTTGTAGTTAAAGCATCTAAGGAAGGGAATCCAGGCCCAGGTGGTTCACTGGAGAATTAAACAGAATAAATGAACAGACACTTCACCGAAGAGGCTATAACATGTCGCATGAGCACTGGAAAAGTTCAACATCATAAGCCATTAGGAAAAGGTTATTTAGACCACAAGGAGACTAACTGAAACAAAAGACTGTGATGACACTCGATACTGGGGAGGATGTGGAAAAACTCACTCATACAGTGCTGGTGGGAATGTAGACTATTACAGCCCCTGGGGAAAGTACTTTGGTTGTTTCTTATGAAATTCAACATGCAACCACCACACACCCCAGCAATTGCCCTCTGGGGCATTTATGCCAGAGAAATAGAAACTTTCATCCACTCAGAAACCTGAGCACAAATGTTTATGGGAGCTTTATCTTAAAACCTGCAAGTGATCTCTGAAATCCCTTGTTGCGATTAATAGATACATTTTATAAGAAATGTCTGTCACATAAAAATGGGTTGAGTATATGAAAAGGGAATTTCATAAAGGGAAACCCAAAACGTTAACAAGGTATGAAGAGGTATTCAATTGCACTTGTAGTAAGATATGCAGAGATGTTGAATTGTACTTGTAGTCAGAGAAGTAATGAGGCCCTCTTTACACCGATCTGCAAGACAAATTAGAGTGTGATGATGGGAAGTGTTGGTGAGGCTATGGGACAAATGGGAACATCATGGGCTATGATGGGAATGTAAACTAGGACAGGCACCCAGGAGGGCCATCTAGAAGTACTTAGCAAAATTAAATATGCTCTTATATATTTGAATATTCATATATATAATTTTGCTAAGTCCGAAGGGCAAAAGAATCACCATAGGAGAACCTATAACATAGGCCTCTCATTCTCAATCTTGAACTGATCATTTTTTTTTCTTTATTGAATAAGATATTACAAATGTGTCATTACCCCACCAATATCACCTTATCCCCCCAATCCTGCCCTCCCCCTCTCCCTTCCCCCATGTTGTCCACATCCATCACCTATGCTGATATGCATTCATACAAGTCCTTTGGTTGATCTTTCCCCCTCACCGCACCCCCCTCCATCCCCCCCGCCTTCCCGCTGAGTTTTGAGCATCTGAAAGATGCTTCCCTGTCTATGGCCATACCACCCTCAAAGCGCCCAATCTCCTCTGATCACTTTTTGAATAACATTTCCTTGGCTGGGATACAGGGGGGAGAGCAGGCCTTCTGTGTCAAAATATAACCCCTCAGAGTCTAAGAGCATGAATCTGGTTCTTCTGATCAGCATCACTGGGTGGGAATGGACCACGGGAAATATGGGCTAGAATAGATAGCAAAGAGACACCTGGAATAAGTGGGTTCCCAAAACTTGTCCTGTCAATTCCACCTAAAGGACATCAGCCTTTTTTATGAGTATTTTCCCACTGACATAAATATCCTTACGCGATGTTAATTGCATTGTATATGAACAGCATGGCTAACAAATTCCTGTGACATGATGAAATGTGGCAAAGTGCTGTGATGGAGTCTAAACAGAGAAAATGGATCATCTGTGTACTTTCTTCTGCTATCATCTGAAAGTAAAACGATAGTATAGGGAAAACAAAAAGACAGAAGTATCACTCAAGGTGTACATAGGGCCACATGAATATTTTCTGTAATTTTTAAAGTGTGACTATTCAGGATTAAATGTAAAAGAATAAAATCTATGTAGAATAAATTGTGATCACCTGTGTTCCTATTAAATCTTAAATTCTGCCATTGCCTGTGTGTCTTTAAATAGAACATTAGGGTGACAGTTGGGAGACCTTTGAACTCCTGATTCCATCCCAGTTTTCCTTCCCCAGAGCTACCTACTATCATCCACTTCGTGCTTGTCCCTAAGTAGCTTTCTATAATTTTACTCAAAAGTTGTGTACACACAAGTTAATTTAGAGTTGTTTTTGCATTTTTGAAATTTGATTTCAATAGCATCATTCAGAATGCACCCTGACACTTTCTTTTCCACACAAATCATGCTTTGAGTTTTGTCCACATTGCCACACATACTGCAGTCCATTAGTTTTACCGCTTTACTAGGCATTTACTATGATAACTTTATTCTCCTGTTGAAGGACATTTAGCTTATTTCTAGTTTTCCAGCGTCATAAACAATGCTGAAATGGACTTTCTTGTATCCTTCATGGGCACATGAATGTAGCTTCTCTAGAGTATGTTGCTAAGAATGAATTTCTAGCAGGAAGGCCCTGCACACCTTAGGTTTTACTAGTGGATGCAACTTCACTGGCTGGTTCAGCCATCCCCCCTCCCAGCTGCTGTGGATGTTGGCTGCTCCTGGCTCCTGATGGCCCTTCCCCTGTCCTGAGCGGGTAGGTGCTCCCAGTCCACTACCCTGGGAGGCCAGTAATGACTGGTACTGGGTAGATAAGCCTGGCTCCTTACCTAAAATGGGAATCACTCAATGGGTACAATTCCTCTTCCAGATCCCCTCTCAAGACCAGGCTGAACGTAATGTGCTGAGTCCACATCTCTGCTCACCTCCCTCCATCTTCTTTTTCTGAGGTCATTCCTTCACTAAACTCTGTCCCACTTCCCAGGAGTCACTGCTGCCAGGGAACCTGGCCCAGGATGACTAATATTGCCTAAGTCTCTCCAGAAGGGCTGCACCAATGTTCACAGTTAGGAGAGGCTTGAAGGCTGAGAAAGAGAAAGCCCATCCTAGAGATGAGGTGGGGGAGGGGGAGAAGGCAAAGGTGCTGAGATGAAAGAAAGAGTTTTGTGTATTCAGGAAACTGAACGAAAGCCAGTGAGGCTGAAGTGTGGGGAGCAGAAGAAAGAGAAGGACACTGGTTGAGGTTGGAGATGTATGTAGGAGCCGACAAGGAGACCTCATAGGCTGGTTTCCAATTTTTTTTTCTAATTGTAAATGGAAGTTTTTGAAATGCTTTAAGCAGAAAGTGATAGGGTTCAATTTAGACTAAGAAAATTCATCTGTGTTGAGAGAATGGTTTGGAAAAGAAGATAAAACAAGCAGGGATTTGAGTATTTACACAGCAAGGAGAGTGGATCATAAAAATTAGTGTCAACATAGAAAGTAAGAAACACAATGGGATTTTTAACACAACACTTCTTGTGTCTATAAAACACACAGGCATACAAAGACATAAATTCTTCAAGCATACATGCCAATTTTGAAGTGGCTACTATGTGGAGGGGGAGGAAGGGAATGGAGATTAGCGGTAATAAGAGTCAATAAAACCTGGAAGTTGTCTTGCAAGGAATGGTGGTGAGGAGGTGGGATGAATTGAAGCATGTTATTTACGGAGCCCTGAACCAAGAATACAAAAATCAAAACAACAGCCACCACCCACCTCCCTACCCATTATTTTCCTTCGCTGTGTGGAGACCCACATCTGCGATGGGGAACAGGTTTTCAGGGAGACCTTCCAAATAATCCAACTTTTACCTACTAAGTGGGTGGAACTGGATGGCAGAGGCCTTCCTAGTGATTAATGCAGCATCTGAGTCAAGGAACCTGGAGGGAAGAGGAAGCAGAACCTCCCTGGAGCCTCATTACTAAGGACACATATGGGAGCCCTGAGGCAGTCTCATGCCTGACCTGGTGTGGGCTCCTGATGCTCCCTCTCAGCCTAATTCCTCCTTTCCCTGGGGCTCCATGGTGCCAGGTCTTATCTCTGGGATCAGAGATAATCCAGGTTAATACGTCTTGTTATTTCCCCTTTGCACAAGTTTATGACCTGGTCCCAGGAGATCTGGGGACCAAACTTCCACCATGTCTGGTCGCTCTGTGCCTAGGTGCCCAGGGCAGGTGTAGACACCCATTAGGTATCAATAAACGCCTGTGGATCAAAAGTGATCGCTTGAAGCCTTCCTTGATTGGGGGCAAGGACCTTGGGATTTCCCTCCACGTTTTTCTTCAAGTGCTCAGAGAAGCACAGGGCATGCTCTGCAAATGCATTTGTCAGTTGGTGTTCAAAGAGTTTGTTGAGGTGGTTCCTTTGGTTCCCTGTCTGGCCCTGAGAGACAAACTCTCAATGGATAGAATAGAGTGGATGCCGGCTTTATCCAATGGCCTGCTTCTCTGAGGTGCTCTAGAGCAGTGGTTCTCAACTTCCTAAAGCCGCGACCCTTTAATACAGTTCCTCATATTGTGGTGACCCACAATTTCATTGTTACAAATTGAACATGATTAAAGCATGCTTATTAATCACAAAAAAAATATGTAATTATAAATATTTTTTACGATGGTCTTAGGCGACCCCTGTGAAAGGGTTGTTCGACCCCCAAAGGGGTCGCGACCTACAGGTTGAGAACCGCTGCTCTAGAGCCATATTCTCAGACGCTGTTCAGGGAGATCCAACACCCAATGTTACTTACTGAGCAAGCTCATTGGTGGGTAGTATTTTCTTACTGATTCGTATCTGAATGAGCAGCTTGGGTGAAGCCAATCCTTCCTGGAATCTTAGCCACATGATCTCCCCTTAGGCAGACAGTACTCCTGTCTTCTGGGCCCCAAGACCTTGCCTGAGCCCTTGGGACCTTCAAAGGAAAGAGTAATTCTTGCCCAGGAGCAGTCCTGGATCTCAGTCCACTGACAAACAGACAGAAGTCAAATCACCTCAGATTCCATCACCCAGAGACAATCACATGCAACATATTAGTATATTTGTTCCTAGTATTATCCTGTGAATGTTGACATAGTTTCCATCTTGTCATTCTTATCTCACAAGAAATGCCTGTTGCCTGTAAACATGCTGCATAATATTTCATCTGTTTCAGTACCATCATGTGCTTAAGTATTGCCTAAATGGGTCTTTATGCTCTTTTTGTTTTTAAAATACATACATAATACTGTGATGGATATCTTTCTTTATAAAATTTATACCATTTTGAAGGATTTATGAGGATCTCTATCAGTGGAAATAGAATTATAGAATCAAATTATATGAACAATGATTCTTTTAATATCTTGTCATTTAAAAATAAAATCCTGATCATAATAATTTAGTAATGGACTTGCAGGTTTTTCTGGTGACATACAAGCACACATATAGGTAATTAAAAATAGGATCACACAAACTTGTTGTGGGAAACTGTTTATTGCCTTCACTATCTGATAAGCATTGACAGAGAACTCCCCAAAACCCCCAGAAGGCTGGGTGCCTTTGAAGCCCTAGCAAAGGTCTGAGCTAAGAGCCACCTCTGTTTGTCCAGACAGTGGTAGCTGAAACTACTCCCCCATTTATTATTATGTAAATCCTTGCTGATGGGCTAGTCTGCCTGTTAATGGCAGGTCGCCTGCCTAAGGGCTACTCTGAATCAATAAAAGATTGGAGCAGCCTGAGCATGGGTGGAAGTCCTTCTGGACTTGGCCACCTGGTCCCCCAATATTGCAAAATTATCACGTGTCTTTTTCTCTCATTTGTTGTGCGGCTCCTCTTTCAGATACCGAACCCTACTCCACGCAGAACGTGGAGAGAGTCTTACTCAACATCTGGCGCCCAACGGGTAATCTGGAAGTGCAGGCCTCGCTGGAGCGAGAAAAGGAAGTTTTCACCGAAAAGGTGTGGAAAGCTCACCGAAAAAAGGTGAGGGGAAATCTACCGCACGCAATGCCCAGGATCAACTACAGAAGCCCGGGTCTGTAAGTACACTGGGAACGTTTTCTTAACCAGGCTAACAAACGGGGCAGGATTTGGCTTTAAGAAAGTAGATTCGGCTTTAAAAAGGTATATTTGGCTTTTAAAAACTAAGAAACTTTATTATAGGCTTTTGATTTGCATGTTTAAAGTGTTAAAATTTTAGAAGGTAATCTTCTACAGTTTTTGCATGTTATTATAGAACATAACCTTTGTTTTTCTTGAAAAAGGTACTCTTTTAGATCAGGCTGAAAAAAGAGTGCCATGGTCATCTTAATGTGGTTTCCTGTCCAAATTAAAATCTTAATTTGTATTTGGAACCTAAAATCTGCAATAAGAAATGAAACCCTGCTGCTGAGTCCCCCTCTGGTGTGGAGAGATTCAAAGGTGGCAAGAAAGGGCAGAGCTATAAGCTCTCCCACAATGAGATTACTTAATGTTTTATTTAAAAATTACCGGAGAACATCTTATGACAACCAAACTTTGGCTAAGATAACCTTGGGTGCTCACAGCCATTGCTTTAGAAAGCGAAATAGGGGAAAACTTAAAATGTCTTTTTCTATTAAGCATGACTTTGGGGAAAATACGCCATCTGAGTCATTTGCTGAAACTTCCTCCAAAAGCAGGATGGGGTGGAAAGAGAAAGGGAGCACATGGCGATCCAATATGGACGCCTCCTCTAATTTAAAGTCTCCTTCTTGTAATTGAAAAGTTTTACAAAAATTTAAAATGCGTCTGGGATTTCTGTTCCCGTGTAAAGAGAATACTTGGCTTGGAACTAATGCGCGCTCGTTCTGATTTCGGACATTTAGATAGAGTTTTGAGCTGGAATTTCTTTACAAATGTGCAGAATAAAACCCAAGACTGATTATTTCCTAAAGAAAATGGCGAATTTGACCCAGGGTAGAAATTCTAGCAACAAGATTGGTATTTTTCCATAATAATGTTAATGAAGCCTATTCCAAAGCTAACTTTAAGAACTCTACAAGGAAAACCAGTAAAATTGTCTCTGTTACAAAAATTTGCTAAATTAATTGCCTTAAAATAATTGAATTTGAATCTCATAGTTAATTGAAAAGGCTGGCCAAAACATTTCTAATGAGAAAAGGGGCTAGTTGCTTCCTGCCTGTAGCAAATTCTTAAAGAATGTGGTCAATTTATATCTGATTGGTCCAGGGTAGGCCAAACCTGTTTTTCCAGGGAAAACAGTTCCTCCCCGAGGCCAATATTGAAACTTCCCACCAGCAAGCCAGGGGCAGGAAACAATGTAGCTACAACCTTGTTTCTTGACCTTCCTCAGAGGAAAAAATTATGGTCCTTTTAAAATCAAAGGCTGGGCCAGGCCTGCCTTGCCAGCCTCAAATGTGGTTTTCCAAAGCTGCTGGGAAATTTAAGACCTTGGGAGTTTATACCTAGGTATCTTGAAATGACATAATACTGAAATAAATGAGATCTGAGTATCCCTCATACAAAATCTAGAGGACAGTATTAAATCTGTTGGTTGATTATGTCTTGCATTTTTAAAGTTTAGTCTTAATGTTACTGATTGAGAAATGCTAAAGATTTGAGTTGCCAGCTAAAAGTTTAAATTCGGATTGAATTGGGGAAAAACTGTATAATTATGATAGCTAAATGCCTTAAAAGTAAAAAATAATTTTTTTATTTTTGAGAAAATAATTTTTGTTTTCTCTGAAATAATTAGAATTCAAAATATGTTGCTTATTGATCTGATTAAAAAGGAGGATTAATTTTATGATCTCAACTGAATATTTTTAATACAAAAACCAGTTTAAACTTAATTGATATTCTTTAAGATAATTATAAAGGGTATAAACAGCTAATGAGATTTCTGTTTGTCTACAATATAATGTTGGCCATCTATCTTTTAGGGATTTTGGTTTCCTCTTCCCTTGTTTATTGTGAGAATAAGGAAATCATGTTTTCTGTCAGAGAACAGTGTAGACAGCCATAATGTTGAGCTGCCTGACTTGGCATCCGCCATGATGGCCACATGGCTTACCACGCCCTGGGGGCCACCATCTTGGAAGAGCAAAGGCCCCGCCCTCTGATTTAGCCAATCACAAAAGGAATGTCTGCTCACTGAGGCAGGATGGGATTTCAGGGGTGGAGTTTTAAGGCAGCATTTTACTGCGGAAATGTGGATGGGGCAGAAAGTGTGCTTGCCTCTCGGATTTATTTAATACTACTTATAAGAAGATATTTTTAATGCTTAATAAATTAGCAATCATGGTCTTAATATAATTTCAGTGGTATGATAGACCAATGTTTTAAGCAGTTGGCTTTGTAAGGGCTGACAATAGAGGTCATATTTCTTAAAAGGCTTGTAGATACATTTTTAAAAGATATCTTAAATTTTCAGTAGAACCACAGATATGCATATATCATAAACAAATTAAGAGTAGTTGATTCCATGGTCAAGACTCGATCCTATTATGTTGAGAACTGTTTAAAAAGTGTTGAAAATGTTTTAATTAGCTATGTATTTGACAGTTTTTCCCGAGTGCAATATTTCAAAATATAATATACTTGGTTGCATAAGGAATTTCTGCCAAATAAAAGAAAAAATTGATTTATTAGTAGCAATGTCTTTATTTAAACTAACAAAAGCTCCTTGCCGCTGCATTTAAAATTAGGCTGGAAGTGAAGCAGCGTTTGCATCTCGTGTATCAAAATAAAACTTTACTAAATTTACTAATCTTTGTAAGCAATTGAATTCTAATAAAGTAAAATTCTTCTAAAAAGTTACTGAAGGCTTCCCATGATCCCTCTGTATATGCAAATAAGCCAAAGAGTATATTCTTTAAAAATATAATTGCTAACATGTACAGATTGTTGTTGAAATACTAAATCTGACAATAATTAGTCACCATAAATGAAAAATCACTTGAAATATATAGCTTTGCGACAGTATTTCTTAAAATCTCTAAAGGCAACCATGTTCCTTACATTTGTTGCTGTGTGAGAAAGAAAGCTGTCGGGAAGGAAATAAAAAGAGGTTTCCTTCAGATGTCTAACTAAAATTAAAAATCAATATATTGGGCCTCATAAGCTAAATTAAATAATTTGTGTTTTGCCTCCTTAAACAAAGTTTATGTAAATTTACTTAAAGACTAATAACAGAAATTTAATTACTGTCATTTACTGTCCATAACTTAGGACAAGTCAAGTTAAAAGAATAAATGTTATTTCAAACTGACTTAAAATTGGCAAATTGGGCTAAGTGGATATTCAGGGGAACTTAGCTGTCACCTATTAAAATATAAACCACTACAATTTTTACATAAGACCTCCATTATTATACCAAAAAATATTAGACAGGAACCAATTCCTGGAGCTTTAACTGTGTTTACTGATGGGTCATCTAATGGGAAAGCTGCCTATCATACTATAAATTCTGACCGAGTCATAGTGACCAGTCATACTTCTGTGCAAAGAATTGAATTAAAAGCTATTAAGACTGCGTTGCAAGATTTCCAACAGCCAGTTAACATAATTTGTGATTCCTCTTATGCTTCGGGCCTAGTAAGTAGAATTGAAACTGCCCGGTTGAAATGGTTTAGTGACCAAAGTTTATTCTTACTATTTAAGCAAGTTCAACAGATTGTGCAGCAGAGAAAATACCCTTTTTATATCACCCACATCAGGGCTCACAGCATATTACCTAGCCCATTAACTAAGGGAAAGGCACATGCTGATCCATTGGTTGCTTTATTAAAAGAGGCTTCAGAGTCTCATCAGCTTTTAAAAATCCCAACTTGAAAAACAAAAAAGGGGGATGATGGAGAAATCACCTAGGAGTAGGCTGCACCTAGCTTTAATTACTCTAAATCTTTTCACTGGTGATGCTAATGGAAAGACACCTATGGAGCTACATTGGGGTCAGAATAAAAGGAACATCCCAGAGACCACCTGGGGCACGGTAAAGTGAAGTATGGTAACAATCCTTTCAGGTAAAAACTATAGTTTCATACTGGTCTTAGAAGGCACATTTTTCCTTTACCTGGGAAGGACAGCATAGCTATCCCAAAGTCAGAGGGCTCCAGATAACTTGTCAACTCAGTGCTCTGGAGACCCAGAACTGTAATTTAGATAGCATACTGTCTCTGCTTCTGTAAATTTCTTCTTCTTTTTTTAAACTAGGTTCCTCATTCCAAACCTTGAGTTTAAAATTTAAGTTGTCATGACCTAGAACAAAGAATATTCTTACATGCTATTATTCTACAAGTTTCATTAATAATTTTTGATGCTTTACAACAGTATATTGTGCATTTATCCCAAACAAATTTACAAATGAATTTGAATGTATTACATGAAGGGATTTATTCCTTTCCACTGTGTGGAGGGCCTCCTGGGGAAGGCACTTAAGCATTCTGTGTTGACCGCTCTCAATTTTTTTTTTTTTTGCCAAAAGGATTCCAGTTGTCTACAGCTGTTATCTAGGCTCTCCGTTCAAGCTAAGATCATGAAAAGCTGGTACCATGGATCTGTCTCTTACCCAATGGCGTAAGCTGGGCCCTCTCTGGAGAAGAAACCTGGGTTCCCTATGATCAATGCCGGGGCCCCGCCAGCAGGAAAGGGGATCCAAAGGCACTTGATGGGCATGGAGGCCAGAGGGACATAGGCTATCAAGGAGACAGAACTGAACCTCACATCACCCTACTTGGCCCAGAGATGGCTGGTAGTCAAAGACGGGTAAGACCCCCACAGGGTGGGGTGACCTAAGACACGCACAGTCGTGGGCCAGTAGGAGAAAACTTGGGCATCAACAGAGGTGGGGCACAGATCCTCACCCCCGCGCCAATGTTGCCGGGGCTTGAACACTCACCCCTTCTGAGGAAGGTCTCCTGTCCCCATGGCTGCTTCTTGCTTACCATGCCCAGCCCAGATCAGGAACCAAATAACAAAAGAGATTTGGTCCAGCTGAAATCAGAATCCAGATAAACAGAGGCTTGGCTAACAGACCCTATGTCTAAATCTAGCCTAACAACAGGAATGCTCAGAGCATTCACAAGGATGTAAAGTGATCCTTTTCATTAATATTTACAGTGTAAATTAAGATTATTGTTAAAATATTAAATTTGACAGCAAAATAGTTTTCAAATTAAAGTCAAGTTTTCAAATTAATTAAATTTGGCTAATTTGAAATAAGTAATTGTTCAAAAAGTATTAACCAAAATTTTCATTTTGTGGTAAACATGCTATGAACCTAAAGCATGTTCAGGTTCATTTTTTTTGTGTGCAAAATATTAATATTTAAAGCTATCCAGACTGCATTATAAAATTTCCAAGAAGCCTTCTAATTAAATTAAAAAAGGGGGATAGTGGAAAAATATAGTGGAAAAAATGCCATGTAAGAAAATAGATCTTATAACTAAATTAAAATTTTTTCGTTAGCGAAACACCCAGAAAAAACTCACATTATGCCAGGGTAAGCCAGGGAAGATCATTTTAAAGAAAAGACCCCAAGTAAGGTTTTTTCCTTTAACCCTTGGTCGAGAATATGTGTGTATACTTTGAGAGAACAACTCCAAGACCATGTGGATTCCTGCAACAAGGGATCCCGGAGAGACACTGACCAGACTGCTCCAGCCACAAAGACAGGAGGGACAGTTCAGAGATGGAGATGGTGGAAGATGCTTTGCCATGCTAGCAGTCAGCAGCTGTGCGGCGCTGCAGGGTGCCCAGGACCAAACCAGAGAGGACCAGTCCTGCATTTGTCCACCATCCAGAACCAGCATTTCATTGCTGGCATTTACACATGAACTTTTGGACATTGAAACATGGAATCAGAACTTTTGGACATTGAAATTGGGACTTAATTACTTTTTTAAAGAAAAATAAGGGGGAGATGCCGGAGTCCATTCATTGTATTCAATAGCTGAGTTTAGACAGAGACCCCCCAAAAGCTAGTAGCCCTTGAAAGTCCTAGTAAAGGTAAGGGCTTGAGTGTCCTAGCAAAAGTCAGGGCTGTGCACCTCCCAGTTAATCTAGGAACCACTCAGTTAATTTAGGTAATAATAGTTGAAGCATCCCCAATTTAGTTCCCTTAATTCCTTAGATACTTATATGTAGATCCTTGTTGATTATTGTTAATCAGATACTCCTGGAAATCTATTGATGAGCTAATCAGATACTCTACCTACACTCGGAAATCTATTGATGAGTTAATCAGATACTTTGTCTATTCCTGGAAATTGTCTGCTGATCTGTGTGTCATTGAAACCTCCTTACCAAGAGGGCTACTCCAGATCAATAAAACATTGGAGCAGCCTGAGGAGAGGAGGAATCCTTCTGGATTTTTCGGCCTGGTCCTCCAATATTGCAAAATTATCTCGTGTCTTTTTCTCTCATTGGTTGTGCAGCTCCTCTTTCAGATAACGAACACCACTCCACGCAGAACGTGGAGGGAGTCTTACTCGAAACTCTAGTATCTCCAATATCAAGCAATGCTGTTCTAGACCAAGTTGTTAAAGGAAAAACTGGACCAGGTGCGGCATAAAACTTCAGATTTTGAGCTGACCATCCTTTCAATAGTTTAACAATATTCAATAGTCTACCATGTAAAAAGGAAATCAAATTCATTATTATTCACTGCCAGCACTAACACAACACCCTGTTCCTCATGACTGCGACCACCACCATCCATCCCACCACCCCAATCCAAACCTAAATTAAACATCAGCTTCTTTTTTTTCCTTGCCAGTATGAGAAAGTGTTGAGAAAAAAAAAAAAAAAAAAACCCATTCAGACTTCTCCTTGTCCTTATTCTAAGTGTCTGGCTCATGACGGAATGGCTTGTCTGGTGCCCCAACTAAACAAATCTACATTACTCCCTTCTCACATGCCTGCCCCCTCCTTTGATCCCTCCCCATCAGTGAAACAGAGTCAAACCTCACTTCTCTAGTATCTCCAATATCCAACAATGCTGTTCTAGACCATGATGTTAAAGGAAATACTGTACCAGTTGTGTATGGTGGTGTGTATGTACCCATAAAACTTCACATCTTGAGCTGAGCATCCTTTCAATAGTTTAACAATATTCAATCATCTGCCATGTTAAACGGAAACCAAATTCTTTATTATACACTACCAGCACTAACACACCACCCCTTTCTTCATTACTGTGACCACCAACATCCATCCAACCCACCCCAAATACAAACATAAATTCACTTTGGACTTGCAGTTTCTTCATCCATCCTTGTGTTTGGAGTCTTATTCCTTATCTCTACTAGTCTACAATATCGTCTTAAGTTTCGCTATCTTGAGGCAACAGACACTACTCAAAGGGTCATGGCCTCTATATATACTCTTTAGGTTAATGAGGAGCCACTCAATTCAGCTCTGGTTGCCGGAAATCGGTGGTTGCCATGGTGTGACTTGACATCACAAAGCCTCAGCTTGACCATCCAGGAGGGGCGGGGGTGGCAGAAGATGCAGAAATCTCAAACACTATGGTTATAGAACAGAGACTTTCCACTTAACTCCTAAAATTTTTCCAAACTGACCTCTCTCTCTCATATCCTCTAGTTCCATTATAGTCCAGAATATGGCAGGGACGTGGTGATTCCTCTAAGACAACTGGCATACTCCCCCGTCATTTCAGTGGTCCATTCCACTATGTTCAGATATTAACGTTTCCTGGGATTTTGAGTATTGTTTTAATGGATGTTTTATTTTAGAATAGTTCCAGATTTACAGAAAAATTGTGAAGATAATAACCATGTCCACCATACCCAATTTCCCATATTGCTAATATCTTACTTTTGTATGGGGCAAATTTAACATGAAGTGAATCATCAGTGAAACGGTTAGAGTGAAACCTCACTTCTCTAGTATCTCCAATATCCAGCAATGCTGTACTAGACCAAGTTGTTAAAGGAAAAACTGGACCAGTTGTGGCAAAAAACTTCAGATCTTGAGCTGACCATCCTTTCAATAGTTTAACAATATTCAATAGCCTACCATGTAAAAAGGAAATCAAATTCATTATTATACACTGCCAGCACTAACACAACACCCTGTTCCTCATGACTGCGACCACCACCATACACCCACCACCCCAAACCAAACCTAAATTAAACATCAGCTTCTTTTTGCCTGCCAGTATGGGAAAGTGATGAGAAAAGAATCCCCATTGATCCCTCTCCTTGTCCTTATTCTAAGTGTCTGGCTCAGTATGGAATGGCTTGTCTGGTGCCACAACTAAAGAAATCTACATTACTCCCTTCTCACATGCCTGCCCCCTCCTTAGATCCCTCCCCATCAGTGAAACAGAGTCAAACCTCACTTCTCTAGTATCTCTAATATCCAACAATGCTGTTCTAGACCATGATGTTAAAGGAAAAACTGTACCAGTTGTGGCATAAAACTTCACATCTTGAGCTGACCATCCTTTCAATAGCTTAACAATATTCAATAGTCTGCCATGTAAACAGGAAACCCAATTTTTCATGATACACTGCCAGCACTAAAACAACACCCTGTTCCTCATGACTGCGACCACCACCATCCATCCTACCCCTCCTCCCACAATACAAAGATAAATTCAATTTTGGACATGCAGTTTCTTCATCCATCCTTGTGTTTGGTGTCTTATTCCTTATCTCTACAAGTCTACAATATCGTCTTATTAATTTTCGCTATCTTGAGGCAGCAGACACTACTCAAAGGGTTCTGGCCTCTACATATACTCTTTAAGTTAATGAGGAGCCACTCATTTCAGCTCTGGTTGCCCAAAATCAGTGGTTGCCATGGTGTGGCTTGACATCACAAAGCCTCAGCGTGACCAACCAGGAGGGGCCGTGGTGGCAGAGGATGAAGAAATCTCACCCTGGTTATAGAACAGAGACCTTCCCGTAACTCCTAAAATTTTTCCCCAACTGTCCTCTCTCTCTCTCTCATTTCCACTAGTTCCATGACAGTCCAGCATATGGCAGGGAGGTGGTGTTTCCTCTAAGACAAATCCCATACTCCCCCGTCATTTCAGTGGTCCATTCCACTATGTTCAGTTGCTCCCATTTCCTAGGATTTTGAGTGTTGTTTTAATGGATGTTTTATTTT
Source organism: Myotis nattereri (assembly GCF_964212035.1). NCBI lineage: Eukaryota > Metazoa > Chordata > Mammalia > Chiroptera > Vespertilionidae > Myotis > Myotis nattereri. The sequence continues at coordinate 8,113,400 of NC_138091.1, read as the reverse complement.
ATTTTATTTATTGTTTTTTATTGCTTAAAGTATTACAAAGGGCAATACATATGTGTCCTTTTTACCCCCTGCCTTTGACCGTCCCCTAGCCTCCCCTATCCTCCAGTGTCTTATGTCCATTGGTTATACTTATATGCATTCATACTAGTCCTGAGGTTGATCTATTACCCCCTACCTCCTGACTTCCAACCTCCCAGGCCTTCCCGCTGCAGTTTGACAATCTGTTTGAGGCAGCTCTGCCTCTGTATCTATTATTGTTCAAAGGTTTATAATGGTCTCTATTATCCATGAATGAGTGAGATCATGTGGTATTTTTCCTTCATTGACTGGCTTATTTCACTTAGCATTATTCTCTCTAGTTCCATCCATGCCGTTGCAAATGGTAAGAGTTCCTTCCTTTTTAGAGCAGCAGAGTATTCCATCATGTAGATGTACCACAGTTTTCCAATCCATTCATCTATTGATGGGCACTTAGGCTGTTTCCAGATCTTAGCTATGGTGAATTGTGCTGCTATGAACATAGGGGTGCATATATCCTTTCTGATTGGTGTTTCTGGTTTCTTAGGATATATTCCTAGAAGTGGGATCACAGGGATAAATGGCAGTTCCATTTTCAGTTTTTTGAGGAAACTCCATATTCCCTTCCATAGTGGCTGCACGAGTCTGCATTCCCACCAACAGTGCACAAGTGTTCCTTGTTCTCCACATCCTCTCCAGAACTTGTCATTTGTTGATTTGTTGATGATAGCCAGTCTGACAGGTGTGAGATGGTACCTCATTGTTGTTTTGATTTGCATCTCTCGGATGATTAGTGACTTTGAGCATGTTTTCATATGTCTCTTGGCTTTCTGAATGTCCTCTTTTGAAAGATGTCTATCTAAGTCCTTTGCCCATTTTTTGATTGGACTGTTTAACTTCCTTTTGTTAAGTTGTATGAGTTCCCTATGAATTTTGGAGATTAGGCCCTTATCAGATATGACATTGGCAAATATGTTTTCCCACACAGTGGGTTTTCTCGTTGTTTTGTTGATGGTTTCTTTTGCTGTGCAGAAGCTTTTTATTTTGATATAGTCCCATTTGTTCATTTTTTCTATAGTTTCAAGTGCCCTAGGAGTTGTATCAGTGAAGAAATTGCTTCGGTACATGTCTGAGATTTTGTTGCCTTTGGATTTTGCTGGTATTTGTATGGTTTCCCGTTGTATATTTAAGTCCTTTATCCATTTTGAGTTTATTTTTTGTGTATGGTGTAAGTTCATGGTCTGGTTTCATTTTCTTGCATGTATCTGTCCAATTTTCCCAACACCATTTATTGAATAGGCTATCTTGGCCCCATTGTATGTTCTTGCCTTCTTTGTCAAATATTAATTGAGCATATTGGTTCGGGCTGATTTCTGGGCTCTCTATTCTATTCCATTGATCTGTATGCCTGTTCTTGTGCCAGTACCAGGCAGTTTTGAGAACAGTGGCTTTGTAATATAGCTTGATATCTGGTATTGAGATCCCACCTACTTTTTTCTTTTTCAGAATCGCTGCAGCTATTCAGGGTCTTTTTTTTATTCCAGATGAATTTTTGGAGAGTTCGTTCTAGATCTGTGAAGTATGCCGTTGATATTTTAATGGGAAGTGCGTTGAATTTATAGATTGCTTTGGGTAGTATGGACATTTTAATGATGTTGATTCTACCAATGCATGAACATGGTATGTTCTCCCATCTGTTTATGTCTTCCTCTATATCTTTTGTCAATGTCCTGTAGTTTTCTGAGTAGAGGTCTTTTACCTCTTCAGTTAAGTTTATTCCTAGGTAGCTTAATTTTTTTGGTGCGATGGTAAATGGGATTGTTTTTATAATCTATCGTTCTGAAAGTTCACTATTGATGTATAGAAATGCCTCAGATTTCTTGGGGTTAATTTTGTATCCTGCTACATTGCCAAATTCATGTATTAAGTCTAGTAGCTCTTTGATGGAGTCTCTAGGGTTTTGTATGTATCATATCATGTCGTCTGCAAATAAGGACAGTTTTACTTCCTCTTTTCCAATTTGGATGCATTTTATTTCTTCTTCTTGCCTAATTGCAATGGCTAACACTTCCAGTACTATGTTGAACATGAGTGGTGAGAGGGGGCATCCCTGTCTTGTTCCTGTTCTTAGGGCAAATGGTGTTAGTTTTTGTCCATTGAGTATGATGTTGGCTATGGGCCTGTCATATATGGCTTTTATTATGTTGAGGTATGATCCTTCTACTCCCACCTTACTGAGAGTTGTTATCAAAAATGGGTGTTGAATTTTGTCAAATGCTTTTTCTGCATCAATTGATATGACCATGTGGTTTTTTTCTATCAATTTGTTTATGTGATGTATCACGTTTATTGATTTGCAGATATTGTACCATCCTTGCATCCCTGGGATAAATCCTACTTGGCCATGGTGTATGATCTTTCTGAAGTACTGCTGGATCCGATTTGCTAAGATTTTGGTGAGGATTTTGGCATCTATGTTCATAAGGGATATTGGCCTGTAATTCTCTTTCATTGTGTTGTCTTTACCTGGATTTGGTATTAGGGTGATGCTGGCTTCATAGAATGAGCTTGGAAGTGTTCTTTCCTCTTGAATTTTTTGTAGTAGTCTGTGGAGGACAGGTTTTAGATCTTCCTTGAATGTTTGGTAAAACTCCCCTGTGAAGCTGCCTGGTCCTGGGCTTTTGTTTGATGGAAGCTTTGTGATGACTGCTTCAATTTCTTCCATACTTATTGGCCTGTTGAGATTATTACCTTCTTCCTGATTGAGTTTTTGGAATGTTGTATTTTTCTAGGTATTTGTCCATTTCCTCCAGGCCCTCTGGTTTGTTGGAGTAGAGCTGCCCATAGTATTTTTTAACAATCATTTGTATTTCTGTGGGGTCTGTTGTTATTTCGCCTCTATCATTTCTGATTTTGTTTATTTGGGTCCTCTCTCTTTGCTTCTTGGTGAGTCTGGCTAGAGGTTTGTCAATCTTGTTTATCCTTTCAAAGAACCAGCTCTTGGTTTCATTGATTTTCTGTATTGCTTTTTTGGTCTCTATGTCATTGTCATTTATTTCTGCTCTAGTCTTTATTATCTCCTTCCTTCTGCTCACTCTGGGGTTTTCTTGTTGCTCTCTTTCTAATTCTTTGAGTTGTAGAGTTAGATGATTTACTACCATTTTTCTTGTTTTTTTGAGATAGGTCTGTAGAGCTATAAACTTCCCTCTCAGGACTGCTTTCATTGTGTCCCATAGGTTTGGGATTGTTGTGTTTTCATTGTCATTAGTTTCCAGGATGTTTTTAATTTCTTCTTTGATCTCCTTGGTAACCCAATCAATATTTAATAACATGCTATTCAGCTTCCAGGTGTTTGTGTATTTTGGGTAATTTTTATTGTAGTTTAATTCTAATACTATGCCATCATGGTCTGAGAAGATGCTTGTTATGATTTCAATCTTCTTGAATTTGGGGATACTTTGCTTGTGACCCAATATATGGCCTCTTTTTGAATATGTCATATGAGCACTTGAGTAGAATGTAAATTCCGTGGCTTTGGGTTGAAGTGTTCTGAAGATGTCTATTAAGTCCATGTGATCTAGTGAGTCATTTAGAATTGCTGTATCTTTGCTGATTGTTTGTCTAGAGGACTTATCCAGTGCTGTCAGTGGTGTATTAAAGTCCCCTACTATGATTGTATTGTTGTCGATCTCTCCTTTGATATCTTCCAGGAGTTTTTTTATGAATTTGGGTGCTCCTGCATTGGGTGCATATATGTTTACCAGGGTTATATCTTGTTGTTGTATTGATCCCTTTAGTATTATGAAGTGGCCTTCCTTATCTCTTGTTATGGCCTTCACTTTGAGGTCTATTTTGTCCGATATAAGTATTGCTACCCCAGCTTTCTTTTCCTTTCCATTTGCCTGAAAAATATTTTTCCATCCCTTCACTTTCAGTCTGTGTGAGTCCCTTCTAATGAGGTGGGTCTCTTGTAGACAGCAGATGTATGGGTCATGTTTTTTATCCATTCAGCCACTTGACGTCTTTTGGTTGGAGCATTTAGTCCATTTACGTTTAAAGTTGTTATTGAAAGGTACTTGTTTGCAGCCATTTCTTTTTTTGTGTGGCTGTTTTCTTTCTCAGCTTTGCATTTCTTCTTTTTAGACCAGTCCCTTTAGCATTCCTTGCATTGCTGGCTTGGTGGTGATAAACTCCCTTAGCCTTTTTTTGTCTGTGAAGCTTCTTATTTCCCTTTCAAGTTTGAATGATAGCCTTGCTGGATAGAGTATTCTTGGATTCAGTCCTTTGCTTTGCATCACTTTGTAAATTTTCGTCCATTCTTCTCTGGCCTGATGTGCTTCTGTTGAGAAATCATTTGATAATCTAATGGGAGATCCCTTGTATGTAACTTTTCATCTCTCTCTTGCAGCCTGTAAGATTCTCTCTTTGTCCTGAACATTTGCCATGGTAATTATGATGTATCTTGGTGGGGGTCCTTTAGGGTTCACCTTATATGGGACTCTCTGGGCTTGTGTGACTTTTTTCTTCCCCACCTCAGGGAAGTTTTCTGATATTATTTCTTTGAATAGGTTTTCTAATCCTTGTTCCTCTTTCTGTTGTTCTGGCACCCCTGTTATTCATATGTTGTTTCATTTCATGTTGTCCCTAAGCTCCCTTAGGCTCTCCTATTGTCTTTTAATTTTTTTCTCCAATTGCAGTACATTTTGAGTGTGTTTTGCTTCCTTGTCTCCTAATTCACTAATTCGGTCCTCCGCTTCTCCTAGTCTACTGTTGAAACTTTCAATGGTGTTTTTTATTGCAGCTATATCACTCTTCATTTCTTCTTGGGTCTTACTTAAGTTGTTGATTTTTTCATCTGTTTCTTCTAGCTTCCTCCATATGTTATTGACTTTTTCATCTGTTTCTTCTTGCTTCTTGCATAGGTAGTTGACTTTTTCATCTTTTTCTTCTAGCTTCTTGCAGAGGTTGTTGATGTTTTCCTCCATCCGGTATATGCACTCTAGGACCCTTATTCTGAATTCTTTTTCTGTCATGTTGCATGCCTCTGTATTACTTAGCTGCTTTTCTGGAGAGTCCTCCTTCTCTTTCCTTTGGCGGTTTCTTTGTCTACCCATGATTGATCTCACTGACAGATCTAGACGTTGAGTCATTCAGTGGCTGCTCCCTGGGTGGCAGTGGTTCCTTGGGCTGTGGTTGCTCCTCGGGCAGTTGTGGTAGCAGCTGCTCCTCTGTTGGCAGCAGCTCCTCTGGTGGGTGCTGTTCACAGCTGTGGTGGCTCTTCTGGCTGGTGGGGGGAGGCTTCACGTACAGCTGCTGTTCCTCAGCAGAGGGTGTGGTGCTCATGAGGCTGCTGTTTCTTGGATCTGCTGCGTTGATTTAAAGGCACAAAATACAACACAACAAGGCACCATGTACTAGGCACTAAACACAAATATATTCACGATATTAATAACCCCCCAAAAAGGTGACCACCCGCATTAAGAGAATTACGGGACAAGGAAGAAAGGAGAGAAAAAGATAAAAGAGAAAAAAGAAAAGAAAAGAAAAGTAGGGAAGAAAGAAAAAAAAAGTAGTGAAAAATGAAATTGATAAAAACAAGGGGGAAAGAAAAGAGAAAAAAAAAAGAGAGTAAAAAAAAAAGAGCGAAAAGAGAGAATGAAGTACATGAGGGGAAGAGGCTATGTATATGAGGAGAAAACTCCTATATAACAACCACTAATCCCAACAAACTCCAGCAACAGCTCCCTGGAGATGAATGCAACCTTGAATCAACCAATAGTATCTAGAAAGGCAAGGGAAAACAGAAGCATAAAAATAACCAGGGGGGAGGGGTTGGAGCGAGGGTAAAAACCAGCAGAAAAAAAGAAAAAGCAAAACAGCCTCACAACCAGTCCTAAACACACACACACACACACACACACACACACACACACACAAACAACAACAACAAAAAAAAAACCCAATATACTCAACAATCAAGCAAACAGCAGCAAAACAATAGAAAGATAAAAGAAGAAAAAAATTGGATAGTGAAGAAAGATAAGGGATATGTGTATAAGGTTTTAGAGCAATGAATTGGAAATAGGATATATAAGTAGGGTGAAATTTTGACAGGAGGTAAACAGAAGGAATAGGGAAAATCTAAAGCAGGAGTAGGGTAAGAGAAACAGGACAACAAAAGGAGAAAAGTGAGGGAAAGGGTTTTAGCATACAGGTAAAATTGAGGTAGGGAAAATTGATGCTAGAGAAATCATGAAACAGAATACAGAACACTAATCCCAAAATAAAATAAAGAGAAAATAAAATGGCACTTTGAAAAATGGTAAAATGGTAGCAGTAATAATACTGGTTAAAAAATAAAAATGTAGTAATTTAAAGGGTAAAATCAGGTGATGGGAAAACAAAGGAAAAAAATGGTTTCTTAGTTAAAATGTGAAAAAATAAAAAATAAAAAAGAAGAAAAACAAATTGCAGTAGTGAAGGTCCTTCGGTTCTTCTACTCGTCAGTCTGGCTTGCCTTAGTCCTGTCAGGAATTCAGGAGAGTGTTGAATTTCTCTGTGATACACTGTTCCTCCCTGTTGTAAACCACAGTCCGCATTTTAAAGCAGGCCATATTTGACTCCCAGACTGCCTTAATTTTTATTTAGCTAAGAGTCAGTTTGTGGCTCAGCCTCTGGGTGGCAGTGTTTTTGGGTTGGCCACTGAGGCTAAAGGGTCTCTCTGTCCCATAGCTTGGGTTTATCGTCTCTATTACACTTAAAACTGGTGTGGGGAAGTCTACTGCCCAGAGCTGGTTCCTTAATAGTTACCTACTCTGTGTTGTTGCTGGGATTGAAAATCTGGATGTTTTATTTTAGAATAGTTTCAGATTTACATAAAAATTGTGAAGATAATAACCATGTACACCATACCCAATTTCCCTTATTACTAATATCTTACTTATGTTTAGGGCAAATGCAACATGAAGTGAATCATCAGTGAAACAGAGTGAAACCTCACTTCTCTAGTATCTCCAATATGCAGCAATGCTGTTCTAGACCAAGTAGATAAAGGAAAAACTGTACCATGGTGGCATAAAATTTCCCATCTTGAGCAGACAATCCTGTCAAGAGTTTAACAATATTCAATACTCTACCATGTAAAAAGGAAATCAAATTCACTATTATACACTGCCAGCACTAACACCACACGCTGTTCCTCATGACTGCGACCACCACCATCCATCCCACTCCCCGAATCCAGACCTAAATTAAACATCAGCTTCTTTTCTTCCTTGCTTACTGGAGGTTGTTGTCTTGCTTACTGGAGGTTTTGCCCTTCCTGTAGTAAAATACAATTATCTGATTCTTTCTGTCTTTCTCCCTCTTGTGTACATTCAGCTTAAAGTCCAAAGTTACCGTTGGCACTATCTTGGTTATGTAGTTTGGAAACAAGTTAATCACAGAAAGACATTGGTTTTGGGGAAAATTTTGGAAAATGTTTAGGAAATGTGCTTGTAAATGGATGACAGTGGATTGAATGAGGAAGTGTCTGTGGCCAAAAAGCACAAGGCCAGAATCTTGGGAGAGGAATTATTGGGGAAGGGGTAGTTTTGAATAAGGTATTCTGACGTTATCCACTTCTTCGTCATGCAGTTGAGAAACTGACTTCTAATTCACTTTAGGACTTGCACTTTCTTCATCCATCCTTGAGTTTGGAGTCTTATTCCTTATCTCCACTAGTTTAAAATATCTTCTTAGTAAGTTTGGCTATCTTGATGCAACGGACACTGCTCAAAGGGTCCAGGCCTCTATATAAACTCTCTAGGTGAATGAGGAGCCACTCACTTCAGCTTTGGTTGCCCAAAATCAGTGGTTTCCATGGTGTGGTTTGACATCACAAAGCCTCAGCTTCACCATCCAGGAGGGGCAGGGGTGTAAGAGGATGAAGAAATCTCAGACACTCTGGTCATAGAACAGAGACCTTCCTCTTCACTCCTAAAATTTTAACCAAACTGACCTCTCTCTCTCATTTCCTCCAGTTCCATCATAGTCCATCATATGGCAGGGAGGTGGTGTTTCCTCTAAGACAATTCCCATATTCCCCCGTCATTTCAGTGGTCCCTTCCATTATGATTAGTTGCTACCATTTCCTAGGATTTTGAGTGTTGTTTTAATGGATGTTTCATTTTTGAATACTTCCAGATTTATAGAAAAATTGTGAAGATAATAACCATGTACACCATAACCAATTTCCCTTATTCCTAATATCTTACTTATGTATGGGGCAAATGTAACATGCTGTGAATCATCAGTGAAACTGTTAGAGGGAAACCTCACTTCTATAGTATCTCCAATATCCAGCAATGCTGTTCTAGACCAAGTTGTTAAAGGACAAACTGGACCAGTTGTGGCAAAAAACTTCAGATCTTGAGCTGACCATCCTTTCATTAGTTTAACAATATTCAATAGTCTACCATGTAAAAAGGAAATCAAATTCATTATTATACACTGCCAGCTCTATCACAACACCCTGTTCCTCATGACTGCGACCACAACCATCCAACCCACAGCCCAATCCAAACCTAAATTAAAAATCAGCTTCTTTATTCGTTGCCAGTATGAGAAATCATTGAGAGAAAAAAATCCCCATTCAGACTTCTCCTTGTCCTTTTTCTAAGGGTCTGCCTCATTATGGAATGGCTTGTCTGGTGCCACAACTAAAGAAATCTACACTAATCCCTTCTCACATGCCTGCCCCTTCCTTAGATCCCTCCCCATCAGTGAAAGAGAGTCAAAACTCACTTATCTAGTATCTCCAATATCCAACAATGCTGTCCTAGACCATGATGTTAAAGGAAATACTGTACCAGTTGTGGCATAAAACTTCACATCTTCAGCTGACCATCCTTTCAACAGTTTAACAATATTCAATAGTCTGCCATGTAAAAAGGAAATCAAACTCTTTATTAGACACTGCCAGCCCTAACACAACAACCTGTTGTTCCTCATGACTGTGACCACCACCATCCACCCCCCCCCCCGCCCCATACAAACATTATTGATTCTATGACTTGCAGTTTCTTCATCCATCCTTGGGTTTGGAGTCTTATTCCGTATCTCTACTAGCCTACAATATCGTCTTATTAAGTTTCGCTACCTTGAGGCAACAGACACTACTCAAAGGGTCCTGGCCTCTACATATACTCTAGGTTAATGAGGAGCCACTTACTTCAGCTCTGGCAGCCCAAAATCAGTGGTTGCCATGGTGTGGCTTGACATCACAAAGCCTCAGTGTCACTATCAAGGAGGGGCGGGGGATGCAGAGGATGCAGAAATCTCAGACACTCTGGTTATAGAACCGAGACCTTCCTCTTAACTCCTAAAATTTTTCCCAGAGAGACCTCTCTCTCTCATTTGCTCTAGTTCCATTAGAGTCCAGCATATGGCAGGGAGGTGGTGTTTCCTCTAAGACAATTCCCATACTCCCCCGTCATTTCAGTGGTCCCTTCCACTATGATCAGTTGCTACCATTTCCTAGGATTTTGAGTGTTGTTTTAATGGATGTTTTATTTTATATTAGTTCTAGATTTACAGAAAAGTTGTGAAGATAATAACAATGTACACCATACCCAATAACCCTTATTACTAATATCTTACTTATGGGGCAAATGTAACATGAAGTGTATCATCAGTAAAACAGTGTGAAACCTCACTTCTCTAGTATCTCCAATATCCAGCAATGCTGTTCTAGACCAAGTTGTTAAAGGAAAAACTGGAACACTTGTGGCATAAAACTTCAGATCTTGAGCTGACCATCTTTTCAATAGTTTAACAATAAACAATAGTCTACCATGTAAAAAGGAAATCAATATCATTATTATACACTGCCAGCACTAACACAACACCATGTTCCTCATGGCTGCGACCACCACCATCCATTCCTCCCCCCCAATCCAAACCCAAATTAAACATCAGCTTCTTATTCCTTGGCAGTATGAGAAAGTGTTGAGAAAACAATCCCCATTCAGACTTCTCCTTGTCCTTATTCTAAGTGTCTGGCTCATTATGGAATGGCTTGTCTGGCGCCACAACTAAAGAAATCTACATTACTCCCTTCTCACATGCCTGAGCATTAGAATCACCTGGGAATCTTTTAAAATCCTGATTTCTGGGCCTCATCCCCTAGAAATTCTGTTTCTTTGTTATGGGGTGGGGCCACAACATTAGTAACAAAGAAACAGAATTTCTGGAGGATGAGGCCTAGAAATCAGGATTTGAAAAAGATTCCCAGGTGATTCTAATGTGCAGCCAAGGTTGAGAACCACTGGTCTAGAAGGTATTATGCTAAGTGAACTAAGTCAGGCAGCGAAAGACAATTACCATATAGTTTTATTCATATGTGGAATCAAAAAAACAAAACAAAACAAAAACAGACTCATATAAAAAGAGAGAAAAGATGTGGTTACCAGAAGGGAGGGTGTGGAGTGGGTGAAAAGGGGAAGGGAAATACAGTCAATAATATTGGGATAAGTTTGCATGATGACAGATGGTTATATGAATTGGTGAGGTGATATAATTGTTGATTCACCATATCATACACCAGAAACAATATAACCATATAAGATTGTATATCAACTATACTTAAATTAAAAATAAATAAATAAGTTTCTCAGATGCTGTAGGTTTGTTAAGAAATTAAACCTAGGGCCCTAACTGGTTTGGCTCAGTGGATAGAGCATCAGCCTGTGGACTGAAAGGTCACAGGTTTGATTCCGGTCAAGGGCATGTACGTGGTTGTGGGCACATCTCCAGTAGGGGGTATGCAGGAGGCAGATGATCGATATTTCTCTCTCATCGATGTTTCTAACTCTCTATCCCTCTTCCTTCCTCTCTGCAAAAAAATTAATAAAATATATTTTTTTTAAAAAGAAATTAAACCTAGGAATGAATATTCAAAAATAAAAACCGTGTCTTTATAAAAGTTAATAAAATGTACTAGGTACTGAAAAAGCATCTGATCAAAAATGCAACAGCCAAATCTGATTATTAAAGTACTATTTTCAAATACAAATAGAAAGATAGTTGCTAAATGTCTTTCACTTAAAATCCTCTAAAAGTCCTCATGGCACTTGGAATAAATTTTACAGCTTGAGCAAGACTCTGCAGGATCGGGGACCCCGTTGACCAGCACAACGTCCTGTCTCACACTCTCCTCTTAACTCCAGCCACCCTGGCCCGTGTGTCATTCCTTCACCCCAGTGGGCTCTTTCCCACCTCAGGCCTTTGCACACATACACCTCTCTGTCTGCAAGGCTCTTTGCTTAGGACTTCATAGGCCTGACCTTTTTTCTCCATTACATCTCACCCAAAAAAGACATCAACATGTGGGTAGTGTTCTCTATATCATGGAATTAAATAGAGTTTATGTATATTCTCTCATTTTTTATTTTTAAAATTTTGATTCCACCTTCATTCGTTTTTCAGAAGGAAAAGACAGTAAAATATATTATTCGTAAATACATTAAAATGTCTTGGGTAAGATCTGAAATATTGACCTAAAGTTTTCCCCTCAATAATTGAGCAGCTGCCCCAGTGCTATTTGCTGCCAAAGGGCCCCCACAATAATCCCCTGAGTCTCATGTGTGCTGCGCCCTGTTCCAGATGTCGCTGCCCAGCTCCCAGGACCTGCTCACTCCAGCACCAGGGCCGCACTGCTTGAGAGTCCTTCCTAATTGACAGAGCAAGTCCCCTTCCTATATTCTTTTCAACTGTTTCCTGATTTGTTTGCATATTTATTTGTAGATCAAATTTAGAACAATGTTTGTTTCCCCAAAATCCTATTATAATTTTTACTTTAAACTAGAGGCCCAGCGCTCTATTGAAATCGCTGGACGAGGCACCTCGAGGGCTACCACAGGAGTTGGATCTGACCCGTGCTGCAGGCAGCAGGACCCGCACCTGACTTCTGCCCCAGGTACCCCCTGACCCCCTGCCTGTGTCCCTTCCAGGGCTTCCCTAGCCAGGCGCAGTGACTCAGCCAACCCCAGGCCTTACTGGCCCCCCTGCCTGTGTCCGCTCTGGCTCAGGCAGGCCCCCTGTGTCTGTCTCCATCTCTGCCCCTGGCCTCACCTGCACAGGCAACCTCCTCCTGTCTGGTCGTGACCCTTTAAAGCAGTGGTTCTCAACCTTCCTAATGCTGCGACCCTCTACTACAGTTCCTCATGTTGTGGTGACCCCCAACCATAAAATTATTTTTGTTGCTACTTCATAACTGTAATTTTGCTACTGTTATGAATCATAATGTAAATATCTGATATGCAAGATGTATTTTCATTGTTACAAATTGAACATAATTAAAGCAAGTGATTTATCACAAAAACAATATGTAATTATATATGTGTTTTCCAATGGTCTTAGGCAACCCCTGTGAAAGGGTTGTTCAACCCTCAAAGGGGTCGCAACCCACAGGTTGAGAACCACTGCATTAAAGCTTCCTGGCCTAATCTGCATATTACATATATATGTACATTTTAGATTAATTCAGGAGAGTATATGCCTTTGCAATATTTTATCTTTCTATCCAGAAATGAGTAGGTCCATGCATTTATGATTAAATGGAGAAATAGAGCATTGGAAGGCCCTGGGCAATTCCTGTTAACATCTTAGTGCTTTAGATTATTTTGTTGATGTTACACATGGTATTTCCACTTGATGATTGTTTACATTCATATCTTACCTAATAATAGACAAACATGCAAATTGGTCATACCTTTGCTATGCCCAGCAGCCAATCGTATGAGTATGCAAATTAACCAAACAAAGATGGCGGTTAATTTGCATACATAGACACCCAGCGGCAATCGGAGCCTGCAATCAGAGCTGAGGGGTCTCCTGCCCAGGCCCAATGCCTTGAGGAGTTAGGCCTGGGCAGGTGTGGAGCCGGCAATGGTGTGGAGGATGTGAGGAGTCGGTGATCGGTGATCGCTTGGAGCTGGGAGTCCCCTGCCAGGCCTAATGCCTCGGCCACAGGCATTAGGCCTGGGCAGGGGCAGAGCCGAAAATTGAGGAGAGCTGGGGATCCCCTGCCCAGGCCTTACACCTTGGCCAGAAGCGTTAGGCCTGGGCTGGTGTGGAGTCAGTGATCGCGGGGTGCAGGGGCAGAGTCAGCGATCGTGGGGACCGGGGCATTCCACGCTTAGGCCTACAGCCTTGGTGAGAGGCATTAGGCCAGGCCAGTGGTGGAGTCAGCAATGGCTGAGAGCAGGAAGGGGGCTTGCGATGGCTGGGAGAAGGGGCAGAGCCAGTGATCACGGGGAGCAGGGTCAGATCGCACAATTGGGGGAGCTGGCGGTCCTCTGCCCAGGCCTAATGCCGAGGCATTAAGCTTGGGGTTGGGCGGAGGGGGGATTGCAGGAGTGGGGGTCTCCTGCCCAGGCCTAATGACTCGGCCAGAGGAGTTAGGCCTGGGCAGAGGCTGAGCCGGCAATTGGTGTAACTACAGAGGAAACACCTTTTCTGACTGCTCACTGGCTAAGCTCCCTGTATACCATTGATAATATTCTTAGTAACTTGGGTAATAAGACTCCAATAAGGTGATCTAGGGTTTTTTACCACACTCCTGTTGAAAAAAAGGAAGGTCCGCTGCTGGAGGGCTAAACAATGTCATTTCCTGCCCTAGCTGGTTTTGCTCAGTGGATAATGCCTCGGCCTGCCCACCACAGGGTCCGGGTTCAATTCTGACTAAGGGCATGTACCTAGGTTGCAGGCTCCTCCCTGGCCTGGGCCCAGGTCAGGGCTCATACAGGAGGCAAACAATCAAAGTGTTCCTCTCACTTTGATGTTTCTCTCTGACTTTCGCTTTCTCTTCCACATTCTCTAAAATTCAATGGAAACATATCCTCAGGTGAGGATAAAAAAAGAAAGAAAGAAAGAAAGAAATGTCATATCCTATAACACACATCTTGAAAATGCCTAAAGAAAGTTGTCTTTTTTTCATGGTGAAGGGACTGGAGTCCGTGTTGATGAAAACACCCTGGTGACTGCGGTGACTGGCAATGGCTGCAACAGCGGGGTGATGGGGCTGGTGCCTTCCCCTGATGAGCCGGGTCGCCTCCCAAAAAGGGAGGCCAGACTGTGGTTTAGGCCCCCTCCCCAAGGGGAACAGGGAGCAGGCCTAAGCCATCACTAGGACATCCCCTTAGAGCTCCCAGTATGTGATAAGGGGTAGGCTGGGCTGAGGGACCCCCCCACAACCAGTGCACAAATTTTTGTGCACTGGGCCTCTAGTGTATTTATAATAGTAATGGGCAATATATACTAAGTGCCTACCATATGCCAACTCTCTATGTCAAGCACTTTATTATTCAATTTTATCCTTGCAACTCATTTTTCACGTGAAAAGAACAAGACGTAAAGAATTCAGCTAACGTGCCTGGGGTTTTAATGCAAGTGGCAGTGCCATTCTTATCACTACAGTTTTCTTTGTCAATCCTCACCCAAAGATAACGTTCCCTGGCCCAGACTAGGGCCAAGGATCTAGCCTGCAACTGAGGTATGTACCTGGACTGGAATCAAACCCAAGATGTTTCAGTCCACTGGTTCCCAGCTCTGTCTCTTTCTCTCACTCACAGGCTGCTCTAATTTCATTGGAAACAACCAGAATTGTCTTCTGGTCATTAGTATCAATAATCTTATTAAACTCACTGGGTCGGCAGGTCTAGGACTGGAAAGGTGAGCTCTATGGAGGCCAAAAGCATGATCAGGCTGGGAAATTCTGGCGACTAATAAAAATCTTCAGGGTACTGGTCCAGTTAGATGCCCAAGATGCAGGAGATGACCCTGGGGAGAGAGATAGACAGACAGCAGGGTTTGAGGCCTGGCCTTTTTTACACATGACCCTCCCAGAGCACCATTCAGAGAGCCTGGGGTCCTGTGCCTGCTGCTCCTGCCCATCCAGAAGGCAGACCTATCCCTTGCCCAAATTCAACCTGGCAGTCCTGGCAGAGATGTGCCTGGTCATTCAAGAGGGCATGGCAGAAAGCCCACCTAAATGACAGCTCTGCAACAATTAGGGAACCACCGTCGTCTTCTTCAGGGGTACCTGACATGCTCTCTCAGTGTCCCTATACCCTCCTACTACCCTCCTGCCAAAATGTCAACTCCATGAGGACAGGGAGAGCTGGTTTCCACTCTGTTCATGTCACTCATTGGCACACAGTAGGTGCTCCAGGAATAGCTGATCAATGAGTAAACGAAGAAAATCCATCTGCATTTCTGATGTCCAGAGACCACCTCACACCTCAAACTTTGGCTCCTGCTCCTACATGCTGCCTAATTCACTAGCTGCCCTGTGGGGTTCTTCTCCTCTAATTGACAGTTAACTACCATGGGTAGAGATCAACAGCCAAGCTGCCACTGAGGAGGTTCTACCAGATTAGTGAGCACGGTCCCGGGATAGGGGTGCAGACTGGGCTGGGATTAGAAGCAGAAGGGTATGAATTTTCTGAGGGGCTCACTCTGTCCATTGACTTCCCCACTCGCCCACTCCACCCATATCTACATGCACAGCTCTCTGAGTCCTGCCCTTTTTCCTAGAAGAAGCCCTCAGACCTCTGCCCTCTTGCAGAAGGAAGAGTCCTTGCAGAAGGACTCTCGACTAGAAGGAACCTCTGGAGTGCAGGCTTGGGGTCTGCTCTGTGCACTGGATTATGGTCAGTGCCTAGAGACACGTCTGTACCTGGCAGGGCTTCTCATATATTTGCTGAATGAATGAACCCAAACCATGCCCATCTCAGACAGCTGGCTGAGTCTGAACTCCACCTCTCAAACATGGGGTTTCTGATCTGGCTTCACCACGGACCGGGACTCATAATGGATCTCCAATCTCTTTATCTCATGAGAAAAGTGCTTAGCCCTGAGCCCTGAGTAGAATCACAAATTTGGCAGAGACTTTGTCAACAGAATGAAAAAATAACCAATTGGCTAAAACACAGCCCTCCAGCAGACCTCACCACTGTCCAGGCACCCAGAGGCACCCCACTGAGACCCTACAGTAACCCTATTGGGCCTCACATTCTGGGGAACAATCACTTAGAGACATGCAGTGACCTGAAGATTCACAGCAAACAAGTGGCCAAATGACCACTGTGCTGTGCAGGGGCAGGAGCTCACCTGGTACATGGTTGATCCAACTCCTGTTGTAGCAAATGCTCTATAAAATCACGGAGAGGTGGGGACAAAAGCGGGTTCCCTGCCCAGGAAGGTGTTCATCAGGTATTTGCCCAGTTTATCCAGTCAGTGTGCCCAGGCGGTCAGTACCACATTGGTCCTTGGTGTTTCTCTTCTGTTCTGCCTCACGAGGATGGAGTTTATGGGACAGCATGAGCGGGTAGTGCTGGGGCCACTGGGATGGGTGGCAGTGGGGCCCAAGGCTGGCTGACCAGCCTCTGTTCTCAGTCAGGTGCCCCCATGGGAGGCCAGCACTGAGTCGGGCAGAAAGGGAAGGTGACTCCCCGGGGAGGCGGAGTCCAGGCTTCCAGGAGGGGCAGGTGTTGGCATTGAGAAGCTTTGTCAATGGCAGTTTTTGGGTCCTGAAGACCATCACCTTCAATGATTGCCCAGCTCAACACTGTTGGCCTCCCACTTGCCAGAGCATTTTGGGTAATAAGCAGAGCAGTTGGGGGCTCCCTGTGGGCACCACCACGTTAGTTTCCAGGTTATGAGCTTATTCACACTGAAAGGGTTACACTTTGTGTTTCAAGAGTCTGTCTCGGTGCTAAACCCGAAATGTGAACAGAAAAGCAGCTCATCCTTCCCGGGCTTGGCCAGGGCAGAGGGAAGGGTAGGGGACGGGCAGGCTCATAGGTGGGGTTGGAGCTTCCGACTATGCAGGTGGGGAAGTGCTGGACGTGGGAGCTCCACGCTGTTCCACTCCACACGGTCAACAAGGACCCACAGTTGTCCTGCTGGTGCTTGGCCCTGCTGAACAGGCGGCTGATGCCCTCCAGGCACTGGCTCTGGTTCTCCAGTTCCTTGTCCTTGGTTTTCTTGGGAAAACACATCACCTTCTTGTTGTTCTCCTTGTCCATGACCCGGAGGGCGTGGCTGCAGACTCACCACTGCTGGGCAGCCTGCTCACGTGGAGAAACTGGAAGGGGAACTGGAGGGTGTTGTTGGCGGTAGCCTGGGCTTTGTTCTCAGAGTCTCCTTTTCTGTCTGTGGGCTGGGCTGCCATCCAGGAGTCCACCTGCAGCCCCATCAGCTCAGCTCCAACTCCCTGGCTGGGGGAGGACTCATCTCCTCTCACTGACGGGGAGTAGAGAAGGATGTGTGATGCCTCCTTGTTTGCCGCAGACCCGTATGGAGGGTGGACAACAGCACTCTAGAGCCCAAGCGGGCCGCATAATCTGAGTGTCCTGAGGCGACCCAGAATGGTCTCACAATACCAAGCTCCACAACCCCCACGAAGGGAATGATGTTCGAGGACTCCTCACTGGGGCTCCTCTGTTTGTAGCTGAGTGTGGCCTCCATGATGGGCAGTTGGTGAACACAATTGGCTCCTGTGACGCACTGTGTGGTTCTCAACACCATGGGCAGCGTGTCCTGCACAGCCCTCTGGGCCTCCTTGTAGAACAGGTCCCGCCTGGGCAGGTTCTGGATGAAGCTGTTGTAGCGGTAACGCACGGAGCCCAGGTACCTGGCCACAAGGTAGGAACCCAACTGGATGACCAGGAAGTGCATGTAGCCCAGCCAGGGGGAGAGAGGCATAGGTTGGTAGGACAGCAGCTTCAGGAAGACCCATAACACGGTGCTTAAGTAATGCTGTGCCCCTGACACCACGATCTTCACAGGCTGGGGGGCTGGGAATTATAGAGACGGTATCTCTGTTTCCACGAGATGATGGTGCTGAAGGCTGCCTGGACCTCAGCCTTAGAGAAGGTGCACACCCCGGGCAGCACGTGTTGCTGCTAGACTCAGACGGGAACTGCCCCTGCCAGGCAGGGGCATTGAGGAGGAGGATGTTCTAGAGCAGCTGGCTGTCAGAGATGAGGAAGTGGTTCAGCTGGTCATATACTGTCTCCCTGGGGATCTGCAGCTGGCTGAGGGGGTCGGGGCAGTGCTTGTTGTCCAGGCTGTTGGCCCGCTTGTTTCTGGCTCTGCCACCTGCTGCTCCTTCAGGGATGTGCTCCAGGCCCAGCGGCCAACGTGCTCCCCCTGGGATCTCGTGGAAGGGATAAGGAGAGACTCGGTCTTGGTGATGCGCCCACTGGTGGCTTTGGGCTCATCTTCTCTGTCACATGGGTTGGACCTGGAGGCTCCTCCTGGTGCTGGCACTGTGGATTCTCTAGCACTCCATCTGAGAGCTGGGCACTGTGGATGCTCTAGCTGGGCTGGGACAGGCCTTCCAATATGGCCTGAGTCAGGGCTTTGGGGTCCTGAAGACACTCTCATGGGCCACTGTCACGGTTCTCGACTGAGTCATACAGCAGATCTGGGTTCTCCTCCACCTCAGGCACATGCTCCTAAGACTCCTGCTCTGAATCCAGGACCTCCTCCCACTCTTGCACCCTGAGCAGCTACGCCCCAACTTTCTTGTTGGCATCTTGTTGCCTGCTCATGAGTGGCGATCTTACTACACTTTGGTGTTGCTTTTTGGGCTCCTCAAAGTGGAAGTCCTCCTCCTCTTGGTCCTGCCCATGCCCGGGATTATAGCTGCCCTGCTGATCTGAGAATATTTCATGCTCTTTATCTGAGTAAAGAACCAGGGACTTGGACTTGGGGCCAGCCTTCTGGGTGCTGTCCTTGGGGTCTATGGGCTGGCTGGACAGGGAGGACATGCTGACCTCAGCCATGTGGGCAGATACCTCCATGTTGGTGCTATGGAGTCTCAGCATCTGGCCACCCTCGAGGGGTCGCTACATCACCTCTGCCATGTCGATGGTGCCCATGGGGAGTGCCCGGTAACCCAGAATGGTCTGGTTGTTAAGGCGCTGCTTCTGCTGCAGCAGGATCTGTAAATTGTTGCCTTTATTCTTGAGAGAGTGAGGGTACTGTAGGGAGATGGTCAGCGCCAGGTCGGTCTTCACGTGACCAAGAGGGGACAGCGGAATCTCATCAGACCTCAAGTTGTTTAGGGCCCTGCATTTTTATAGTGATCACCACAGCCCTGAGCTCCTTCTCCAGCTTCTTGTAGATGAGCAGCTTGGTTAAGGTGAGGCTACACAGCCTGGGTACGCAGGTGGGGCTGGAGCATTCCACTTCCCAGGTGGAAAACAAGTTCATGGGCACCTGTGTGTTGAGTGTAGCGGGCATGCTTTCCTGGCCTGCGGGCACCGAAATGGTGGTCTGATTTCTATCCTGTGTTGGGAGAGGGTTACATGCCATCAGAGGCAGCTTATAAACTGCCAGGTGGGTTGAGCACTCCAGCTCAGAATGAACCCCAAGCACTCAGTGATTGGTGGCAAGAGATGGGGCAGGTGTGATTCCAGGGACCACATGCTAACCTGGCGGTGTGGCAAACTCAGAGACCTAAAGTAACTGAAAAGGTTTGTCTGAACTTAAAGTGTTGTTTGTTTGTTTTTTGGGTTTTTTTTTAAATAAAAGCAGCTTATGGTGGGTACTGGTGTCCTAGGCTGTCATCTTCCCTGAAAACGTCAATCTTTATCTTAACTGAGCCTGCCTATTTTTTTAATAAATCTTTATTGTTCAGATTATTACAGTTGTTCCTCTTTTTCCCCCCATAACTTCCCTCCACCCGGTTCCCACTCCACCCTCTGCCCTTACCCCACGCCCCCCTCCACTGTCCTCATCCATAGATGAACAATTTTTGTCCATTCTCTTCCCGCATCCCCCATATCCCTTACCCCCTCAGAATAGTCAGTCCACTCCCTCTCTATGCCCCTGATTCTATTATATTCACCAGTTTATTCTGTTCATCAGAATATTTGTTCACTTGATATTTAGATTCACTTGTTGATGTGTATTTGTTGTTCATAATTTGTATCTTTACCTTCTTCTTCTTCTTCTTCTTCTTCTTCTTCTTCTTCTTCTTCTTCTTCTTTCTTCTTCTTCCTCTTCTTAAAGGATACCTGTCAGCACTTCATATAATACTGGTTTGGATGGTGATGAACTTCTTTAACTTTTTCTTATCTGTGAAGCTCTTTAACTGACCTTCAATTTTGAATGATAGCTTTGATGGGTAAAATAATGTTGGTTGTAGGTTCTTGCTATTCATCACTTTGAATATTTCTTGTCACTCCCTTCTGGCCTTCAAAGTTTCTGTTGAGGAATCAGCTGAGAGTTGTATGGGTACTCCCTTGTAGGTAACTGACTTGTTTTCTCTTGCTGCTTTATGATTCTCTCTTTGTCTTTTGCTCTTGGCATTTTAATGATGATGTGTCTTGGTGTGGTCCTCTTTGGATTCCTTTTGTTTGGGGTTCTCTGTGCTTCCTGGACTTGTAAGTCTATTTCTTTCACCAGGTAGGGGACGTTTTCTGTCATTATTTCTTCAAATAGGTTTTCAATATCTTGCTCTCTCTCTTCTTCTGGCACCCCTATAATTCGTATGTTGGTACGCTTGAAGTTGTCCTAGAGGCTCCTTACACTACCTTCATATTTTTGGATTCTTTTTTCTTTTTGCTTTTCCGGTTGGGTGTTTTTTGCTTCTTTGTATTTCAAATCTGTGACTTGATTCTTGCTATCCTCTAGTCTGCTGTTAGAACTCTGCATAATGTTCTTTATTTCCGTCAGTGTATGTTTAATTTCTAGGTGGTCCTTTTTCATAACCTCGAGGGTCTCACTAGATTTCTTGAGGGTCTCACTAAGTTTATCGGTGGTCTCACTAGACTTATTGAGGGTCTTACTAAATTTATTGGAAGTTTCTAGAAAATTCTTGAAAAACCGTATAAGTAGGGTTTTGACCTCTATATCCAGTAATTTGCTTTCCTCCATTTCTGTCATTTGTGACCTGTTTCTTTGTCTCTGCATTTTTATGCTTTCCTGTGTTGATAGAGTGTTCTTTCTGTGCTAGCTATCCTATAGGGCCCAGTGGCTCAGGCTCCCCAATTACCGGAGGTGGACACTCTTGGTGCACCCCTTTGTGGGCTTTGTACACAGTGTTGTTGGAGTTAAGCCTTGGTTGTTGTAGGTATCACTGGGAGGAATTGACCTCCAGGCCAATTGGCTGTGAGAATGAGCTGTGTCTGCAGTCGGAGAACTTCTGTGTTGAAGACACCGTTATAGGGCAAGACTTGCTTCAGTGGGGCTTTGGTGCTCACTGAGTCTGTTCCCTGAGTGTGTCCCTTATGGATCTGAGGAGTTGTAATCTGGATGGTCCCACTCTGACCACTGGGTACAATGGCTCTTGGATCTCTAAGGAGCTGCTAATTTAGCCTCTGCCTGAGGCTGTCCAGCAGGAGCCCAGCTGTGAAGCAATGCAAGTCACTGGGGGCCTTGGGCCTTCTTTTGGGTATTCTGGCTTTCTCTGACCCAGCTGCAGGTTTTTAGGTAATTTTAGATTGCAAAGGGCCAGGCCTTTCATATGCAAAAGCCTCTTTGCACAGCTTGGGTGGGGCGGGTTTCAGGATCCACAGGCAGAGCAAGCAGCTTTGGCTTCTCCTCAGTCCTGCCCTAAGATGCCCCGCTTATCATTGTCCCAGTAATCACTGCAAGCACCTCTGATAGAAAGCCGCCCTCGAGTTCCGACTGATGCCAGACAGTACAGTTTCTCCTGTGTGAGTCTGGGTCCCCAGAGACTCACCTGGAACTGGAGTCAGGGCTGTAGGGAGATTGTGCCTCCCTCCCGATTGAAAAAGACAACCATGTCCTCAGTTGGCAGCCCTTTCCATGTGCACCTCCGTACCTCTGCACTTTCCCTCCGCACCTCCTCTGAGTCTCAGTGTGCTTTTCTCTTTCCTTCTAGTTGTAGAATTTCCACTCAGCAGCCCTCCTGTGGTTCTGGATGATGTTCGTTTTGTCTTTTAGTTGTATTTGTGAAGTGGTTGTGCGAGGCAGCAATTTCCAGTGTTTACCTATGCCGCCATCTTGATTTTTCTCTTTCTACTGTCTTTTTACATCTATAATGTTAGGTCGGAGAGAGCCCAGGATCGGTAACATGCAGACATGACAAGATAATGGACTTCCCCTGGAATTTCTTACAGATCAAGGTGCCAGACACGGATACCAGCTTCTTCTCCCTGAATTCACATACCCCCACACAGATAAGAACTTCGTCCTGAATATTCTGCACATTCCCTGCAGCAGAGAATTCCTCAGCTCATGTCCCCGCCCCTCACCCAACCGCAGTATAAAAAAAGCACCCCCTCCCTGTTGGCGTGAATCCACGTGCCCTGTCCTTGGGGTACGTGGGTCTTCCGGGGACGCAGAATAAACCTTTTCCTTTCCTTTCTTTTCTGATTCACTGGACTCTATTTCTTGCGCCGCCTCCTGAGCCACCTAACCTAACATTTGGTGCCTTGAACCTGGGTGGCGGGAGCACTCGCTTTGGCCGTCCCTCCAAGGCTGGGTGCCTGCCTCTCCCTCCTCGTGGCTCTGGACCCATCAGGACCGCTTCTCTTCAGCTCAGCAACTTTTCCCAGTTTGGCAGCATCAGCGGTGAGTCCCGCCCCGCCCCGCCCCGCCCCGCGCTGGTCCCAGGTGGCCACCTGCCTGCTGGCATCTCTGTCCGTAAAACGTGGCCACGTCAGAGATTGCCTCTCGGGACCCTTCCAGGAAGGCTCCTCCTGACCTGGGGGGGTAGCAGGGACGCCTCTACCCCGCCCACGGTCCCTCCGTCCCTCCGTAGCATGGGTTAAACTGCTGGGACGCCAGCCTTTAGCCCCGCTACAGGCCACGGGGATCAAGCACAGGGGGATTCCAAATTCCAAACCTGACCTGAGCACACTTCTAGGGTGCCAGCTCACTGATCTGGCTAAAACGGTACCTGACTTTAAGGTCACACCGATCTCAGTAATTTCTGCCAGCGAACTGGGAAATTTGCCCAAGTTTCTCTCTCTCAGTCTCTCTCTCTCAGTCTCTCTCTCAGCCTCTCTCCATATCTCTGCATTCCCCGTCCTTCCCCCAAAGTTCCTTCCGCCATTTCTCCTAGTCCTGTCCTTCCTACTCCCTCCAGGCTGTCCCTGCGCTGTGCCGCTCCCCGCACCGCTGAGCCCGCGGTGTGTGTGGTGCATGTGGGGGTGGGTTCATGTACTGTGTGTGGGTGGCGGAGTGCCGTAATCATCATCATTGTCTCCGTGCTCTCCCACCCCCCCTTCACCAGAGGCCACCACAAATTCCCCCCAGGCGTAAGCCACCGCTCTCCCACGGGCCTCGTGCCCCAGTCCGTCCACACTCTCCCCTCCTCCACCCTGCTGGACTCTCCTCCAGCCACACCTTCCGTGGACCCACTGGCCCCGCCTCCCCTCTTCTGTCCGCCCCATAGCAGCCGGGAACTCAAACCGCCTTTTACAACCCCATGCCCTCCTCTGCCCAGTGGGTCCTTCCGCGCACCCCCACAGCCGCTAAAGCCTTAGCCACTGTGGGAGCCGGCAACAAAGTCCCCTGCCGCCTCTGCCTTCTTTCCCAGTCGGTGCACACAGGCGTCCGTAGCCTCTACCTTCCTTCTGTCCTTCCTCCTCCGTTCTGCCCCTGGGAGGTTGCGGCTTTTAAACTCAACTGCCAATACCTCTCCCAAGCCCACCCAGGCCACCTCTCCCGCGCTCTCCCCTTCCCTTACAGGCCTGCCTTAGTAACCTGTACCCCACGCAGTGCCCTCTGTAAGGTCTAACCGCCCGCCTTCCGCTGAAACTCCTCCACCATGACTGCCAGCACTTTCGTTCACAGGTGGCCGGCCAGTTCCCTTTGCAAGAGGTTGCAGCTGTGCTCTCTTCAGACTCTCTTAACGATAAGCTTCCTTCTCCCCTAGAGCCCAAATCCTAAGAACGTCAGCTCCAAAACAGCCTCTTCCATTTCTGCGCCCATTCTACCCCTGCCATAGTCCCGTCCAGGAACTGAGGGCATAGTCTGAATCTACGCCCCCCACTCTCTAACCCGACCTTTAAGGTGTTTATTGGTCCTCAAATCCAGGTCCGAGATCGAGTGAAAAATGGCCTTGAAGGTTCTTAATGCCCTGGAGGAGCAGGCACAGTCAGAATGGGAGGCCTGCCTTCCACAGGAGGTAGACCTGCAGACACGCCTTAGTTGTTTGTGGCCCTGAGGTTGATGGCAGCTGCCACGGCCCTAAAGGGACTGTGAGCGGTGGGGGTGCAATGAAAGGAACGCCACCGGAGAATGCTTCAAATGCGGAAAAGAAGGCCATTGGGCAATGCAGTGCCCCTGGCCCCGAGCCCCGACCAAGCCCTGCCCAGCGTGAGGTCAAAATGGTCACTGGAAGAGTGACTGTCCCTGGAAAAGTGGCGGGCCCCTTACGCCTCAGCGTGGGGGGACCAACCTTCCAGTCCAGGACACACCCGCTGGCCATGTTGGAACTGGCTGAAGACTGAAGAAGCCCAGCCTCGATGACTCCAATCCCCTTGCTGAGCCTCGGGTCACAATGAAGGTAGTAGGTCACCTTCCTGGTTGACACGGGGGCTGCCTTCTCTGTCCTTCCCTCCTTTTAGGGCCCCTTTATCCTTCCAAGATCTCGGACATGGGTATTGACGGCAAATCCACCTGCCCTCTGGCCACTGGACCCCTTCCCTGCCTCCTTGATGATAGCAGGCCCCATGCCCCTGTTAGGACGAGATATCCTCACCATCCTAGTGGCCATTCTGCAGCTCACTCTGAGCCCTTCAGCTTCCCTGCTCCTCCCACTCCTGGCCCCCTCCCTTTACTGGGACAAAGATCCTCCACTGCCATGTGTCCCGTTATGGTGCCCAGTTGTCCCAGACCACAGTAGCCTAGCTCAGTCGTAGCCTAGCTCAGTCTTCGCCTCGCTCAGTCTTCACCATGAATGCCTTTTCTCCTTCTCTCCGCCACAACTGTCCCCTCCTCTGAACTGAAAACTGCTCTGACCTCGCCCCATCCCCTTCCACCCTCCCCAAAGGAAAAAATGCAGCAACTTTAAAATCCAAGTGGCTAGAGGCCTGGGAACAGGCTGTGCGACCTGCTCCCTCCCTCTCTGCCTTTTCTCCAGCCTCCAGGTCCCTGGCTTCCACTGCTCCTTCCATTTTCCCTTGGATATCAGCGCATTCTAACATTTCTTCCCACTTTCCCTGCAATACCTATCTCTCTCAGGCTCACCGAGTGCCTCCCACCATCCCCGTTGAAGGTTCGGCGACACCATCCAGGACCGGATGACCGATCATTCCTCACAGGCTCTTACCTGACAAGGGACCCTCCAATTTTGCTCAGGTTTTTCATATTTTCAGGTGAAACAGACACGGAATGATGAGGGAATCATCAATTCTACTGTCTGGATGGGAAATCCTCTAGTGTCACTCTCTATTTACGAACCCTGGACCTACTCCTATGCCCACCCTCATCAACACAACTTTCCATCTACTCTCCAACATCAATCCCTCCTCCTCTACATCCTGCTGGATTTCTGTCACTGGCTCGATCCCTCATCATAGCCTAGGCGTGGGCAAACTACGGCCCGCGGGCTGGATCCGGCCCATTTGAAATGAATAAAACTAAAAAAAAAAAGACCGTACCCTTTTATGTAATGATGTTTACTTTGAATTTATATTAGTTCACACAAACACTCCATCTATGCTTTTGTTCTGGCCCTCTGGTCCAGTTTAAGAACCCATTGTGGCCCTCGAGTCAAAAAGTTTGCCCAGCCCTGTCATAGCCACTCAATTCCAACCTATTGGACCATCTAACTAAACTCTCTCTAGAAATTCACAGCTCCTGGCCAGACGTCCTGCCCATGGCCCTGACCAAACTCAAGCTACACCAAGGAGCCCCACTTTCTTGAGCCCTTTTGGCTCTTCTTGCTCAACCACCGTCTCCTTACTGATCCCTCTCCCCTGGGTACGTATCTCCTATATCTGTCTTTAACCAGGCAATTGCTCCGAGAACACGAGAACAGGTTTCTGCCCAAGCCAGAGCTGACCAACCAGGACTCCCAAGACCAACCCTTCACCCTGGTGACTCGGTCCTCCTTAAGAACCTACAAACACAAGCCTTGGAGCCTAGGTGGACAGGACTTCACACTGTAATCCTCTGAGTCCCCACCGCGGCCAAGCTGCTTGGCGACCCCAGCTTGACGACCTGTCCTAGCACCGCCTCTCCAGACTCAAGAGGAACCCGGAGCAGCATGACATCTATAAATGTGAGGTGTTGGGCCCCACTAAGGTCTGCCTTAACCGCCCTCCCCGCCTCCTTCCTTCTCCTCCCTGCCGTGTGCAACCTACACCCACCCCCACCTGCTTATGTGTGGAGGTTCAAGGTCCGTGAAACCCACTACCAGAACAGCAAACAAGTCACCTGGCAGGTAGGATCTCAGGACTGCCCTCTGTTCGGATGTCAGACAAAGATCCAGATGGCTGTCGACATCCAGTCAGTGTCCAAAACTGGCTGACCCTATGTCTGTTTTGCTTACAACCAGCGGAACCCAGACAGATGCAATCAAGATGTCAGCACCTATGGGGTTGCCACGGAAGAGACTATCGTACCACACCACAGCCAGTCTCACCAAGGCCAGCCCAGGTACCTTCTTTTGGTGCAACGGCACCTTAAGGAACTGCATGAACTCCTCTGACCCCGGGCCTTGCTTCGTGGTCACAGTAGTTCCCCAACTAACCTTGTATGGAGAGTCGGAGCTCACTGGTTGCTCCCTCCATCCCATCCCTGGACCCACGGGGCTGCCTTCCCCCCTGTCATGTTAGGGGTGAGTATTGCTGCCTCAGTAGGCCTCACTGGGGGGCCCTCGGGAACAGTCTGGTCACTGCTCAGTACTTTAATGACAAGCTCCAGTTAGCCCTGGAGTCTACTACCGCCTCTTTTTAGCCTCCCTACAGTGACAAGTGACATCAATAGCCCAAGTAGCCCTGCAGAAGCAGCTCGCCTCAGACCTTCTGACTGCAGAAAAAGGAGGAACCTGTATATTCCTTTGGGAAGAATGCTGTTATTACATCAATGAGTCGAGTAGTGGAGCAAAACGTAAACATACAGACCCTGACTAAGCTGACTGAAGAACTACATGCAGGACACTTCCAGGACAACTCTCCTTCCGGCTGGTTCCAAAGCCCCTTAGCCACCTGAGTCCTACCCATGATAGGGCCCCTGATTCTCATCTGTGTCTATTTTTCTCCTAGCCCCCTGCCTCCTCAAGTTCATCCACTCCGGGATTGCGGAGATGTCATGAGTGACTGTGAATCAGCTCCTGCTCCATCCCTACACTCGGCTCCCCTCCGACCTACCTCTGCCAAACCCTGGCCTTTAACTGCCCCTCCCCCCCCCTTCGCCACCCGTGGTCAGCTGGAAGCAGCCAGAAGGAGTAGCCATCCCTTATCACCAAAGGCCCCTTATCACCAAACGGCCCGGATTTTAGGTCAGAGAGAGCCCAGGATCCGATAAATGCAGACATGACAAGATAATAGACTTCCCCTGGAATTTCTCATAGATCAAGGTGCCAGACACAGATACCAGCTTCTTCTCCCTGAATTCACATACCCCCACACAGATAAGAACTTCATCCTGAATATTCCGCCCATTCCCTGCAGCAGAGAATTCCTCAGCTCATGTCCCCGCCCCTCACCCAACCACAGTATAAAAAAAGCGCCCCCCTCCCTGTTGTCGTGAATCCAGGTGCCCTGTCCTTGGGGTACGTGGGTCTCCCGGGGACGCAGAATAAACCTTTTCCTTTCCTTTCTTTTCTGATTCACTGGACTCTATTTCTTGCGCCGCCTCCTGAGCCACCTAACCTAACATATAACAACATATTTTTGTAATGTCAAAGTAATTTTCCTTTTTATTTAGACACTCGGAGCACAGGCACTGCTCTGGTCTCTGCAGAGACCACACATCCCCTCGCTGTTATTGAGTTGATTGTTGACTGTTTACTGACCTATACACACCTAAGTGAAAGAAGTGCATGTCTATCATTTTACCTTTTTTCCAGGCCCAGAGATTTCCCTGCTGTGCTTTCTCCTGCTTCCCTCATCTATCAACAATGAATTTCATGAAACCACACAAGTCTCCACTTTTGATTGTAATGTTTAAAATGAGGTGCAAAGCTCCATTCTCCGGAGCATAATTATCTCATTCCATTGAGATTTTCGTCACTGCAATTGTCTACATTTTGGCTCAATAAACTCAGAAAAATTCTGCACAGGTTTCCATGTTTTCTAGATGGACAAGAGAAAAGGTTCTCGGCAGGCAGGGTAGACTTGGGGGTGAGTTATGATGAGACACACTGGTATCTTAGTCTTTTCTTAGTAGAGAATGGACAACAGCTCCCTGTGTTACCAAGGTCGCCCTGGGATTTCTGACAGAACATCCCATTCTAAGATGGGAACACATAGGCCTGTCCTGGGGTGGGAGAGTCTGGATATGAGGACAAGTGGGTTGTTCAGGGCAGCACCACTGACATGACAATAGGAGGGGGTCACGTCCAGGTCCCACAGCAGTGAACAGCTGGATCGCCAGCCCTGATAACAGGTCCCCCCTTGGTAAGTAGTGCAGCCCAGGTTGGCCCCGGCTCCTGACCTGGAGGGACCATGGGGATGTGGTTCTCTGGGAAGCAAATGGCAAAGCAACAGACTTGGTATCTTCAGCCCCACGTCCTTTTGGGAAAAGCATCCCTATTAATCATGATGATGTGTGAGAGTGGGAGAAGGTTTATAATGATTGTCAGGCCAACATGGACACTGGGACATGGGCATTAAAACAGGAAAGTCTGTAAAAAAAATACAAAAATACCCTTGACTGAGCATGACGTGAAATGGAGCAAGGTCTCTCTTCTGATATTCCTAAAACTTTGTGGGCAGTGACTTTGCATCTCATCTGAATAGGGCTGAGTGAGAGTGGGTTGTGGGGAGGATACAGGCCCCAGATTCCTTTGGAAATTGGACTCTAGAAGGGACCTAGAAGAGTGGCAGGGCAGTTACTGGAACCCAGGGCTACCTTTGACTACATGGGATCCTGGAGTCTGGGTCACCTCAGCACCTGCACTCACCCTGCAGGAGTACAGCACGCTGGAAGATGTATGGGGCACCTATGCCTCCTGCAGAGGCATGGAGGTGAGGATCCCATCTTTCAGGTCCTCTCAGTTCTCCTGTGAGGAGCTCTGGAAAGACAGTTCCCAGTCACAAGGAGGAAAGCCTCAGAGCCCTGTTTTGCTGGTTCTCTACCCCTGTAATCCTCCACTGCAGACACACACACACATAGTGTGGTCTGCTGAGATCTCCACTGCAGAAGGAAAAGGTGTGACAGCCTGAGGGCTAGGATTCCCGTTGGCATCAATAAGGGACCCCTCTGGAAGCCCATCTCCACCTGCCTGCCCTGCCTTAGTGGGTAATCACAGCAGGACCTCTAGGTGATCCACTGCCCGCGAAAGCTGTCCCTGCCCCAGAGTTCTCCCTTCAGGTCCCTCTTCCCCAACACATGAAGGGGAGGGGATGTGGGTTGCGCAGGGATGGCACACAGAGGTGGCCTGGCCTGAATGGGTCTGACCCCGGCCACCTTGTGTTACCTGTGGCCAAATTCTAGGAAGTGGACACATACGTCAGGGATGAGGGTTGAACCAATGTCTGCACCGTCTGAAAAAGCTCTCACTGCGGGGACTCCGGAAGCAAGAGCACCAAACACCGGGAACACAGCAAGAGAACATGTTGCACTGGCAAATGCCTCCTGGCAAGTGAGCTGCCTGTTGGGCTACATGTGGGTGCCTGGTTACGGGGGTTTTCAGTTATATTGGATAGTGACCTCATACCTGGTATTGTCTTCCCTGAGTCCCTTCATCTCATGACAGCTCTGCAAGTAGTCCTGTGGGCTGCTGTCTGCAGACACCTCTTCTGCATGAAACACCTTTTCTGTACACAGTGGCACCAGCACACGCCTCTACCCAGCCCCCTAGAAGCTCTGGGTGCAGCCAGGGTCCCAGACTTGAGGAAACCTCCCTGGGTGCAGACTCAATCCCTCATTCTTACCTTTTCTTGATCCTGGATCAGTCATTGTGCCTGTCAGGGCCTGTCTCTGTCCTGCCTGCACAATGGGTTATGGAGCAAGTGCTTCTTATGGCTGTTCAGGCTACTGTGTGGGAGGAGCTATAAAGTAGAAGGAGGACTGTCACATGTAGGTAGTGCCTCCAACCTCTTTTTCCATCCTGTTGTCACCTCCTCTGTGTCTGCTTTTTTTCTAATCCCCCCCAAAGTCATCACATCTAGAGTGAATGTGTGTGTGTGTGTGTGTGTGTGTGTGTGTGTATGTGCACATGACAGTGCTCCCTTTCTGGACTCCAGAACAAATCAGCCCCCACAAAGGGAGGATCAGGCTGAAGCTGCCTAGTATGTCAGGATTTCTAATGTCCAGACCAACTCTGTGGGGAGGTGGGAGCCTTGGCCTGGAAGGTATGAACATTCCTGAAGTTTGCACTCTGAATGTCATGTACCCTGGCCAATCCCTGCCTGAACAAGGGCTTCAATTTCTCAATTATCCAATGAGGGTGTGATCCACAACTACGTAAGCATGAGCTGAGCATAAGGGGGCCTGGCTTTCTCCACTGCAGGTGGGTTGTGGACAGAGGTGCACCTTTGTGATTCCAGATCTGGGCTCCTTTTCAGAAAAATACTGTCTAGGCTGCCAAGTGCTCACAGTCTCCCCCGTGCCATCTCCATGTCAGCACACGATTCCAGAGGCACAGCCTTTTCCAGAGCCCCTGAGCAAACCTGGGGGCACCTAGGACCCCCTCTTGGAGGACACAACTGGGTTTATCTCAGTCTTTGCATTCTGACCGTCTGTGATCCGGGGCAAGGCATGGACCTCTCGAGTCACTGGCTCCCTCCTCAGTAACTCCCCATGGACTCCACCTTTCTCGTGTGGTGTGAATGTGTGCCCTCCCTTTCAATGTGGCTGTTCTTAGTGACTCCATAGAAGACGGCAAAGGGATCCAACAGGAAATCCATGATTTGGTTCTCAAAGCCGGTGCCTGAGACAGACAGAGTGGTTGAGCATCGTCCTGTGCACTGAAGGATTGCCGTTCGTGTTCGGTTCCTGGTCAGGGCCCACATCTAGGTTGTGGGTTTGATTCCCAGTCTGGGTGCATACAGGAGGCAACCTATTGATGCTTCTCCCACACACTTTTGGTTCTCTCACTGTCTCGTCAATTTAAAAAAAAAATAACTTAAGAATTTTAAAGCAAATCCATTTTATTTTTTTAATCTTGATTGTTGAAAGGGTTACATATGTCCCCTTTTTACCCCATTGACGACTTCTAGCTGATCCCTACCCCCCACCCCAGGCCTTCACCACCCATTATCTGTGTCCCTGAGTTATGCAGATATGCATACAAGTTCTATAGTTGATTTATTCCCAACCTGAAAAGTTTTTCTTTACCTGTCAGACTGGCTATCATCAACAAATCAAAAAACGACAAGTGCTGGAGAGGATGCAGAGAAAAAGGAACACTTGTGCATTGCTGGTAGAAATGCAGACTGGTGCAGCCACTATGGAAGACAGTATGGAGTTTCCTCAAAAAACTGAAAATGGAACTCCCATTTGACCCTGTGATCCCACTTCTAGGAATATATCCCAAGAAACCAGAAACACCAATCAGAAAGGATATATGCACCCCTATGTTCATAGCAGCACAATTCACCATAGCTAAGATCTGGAAACAGCCTAAGTGCCCATCAGTAGATGAATGGATTAGAAAACTGGTACATCTACACGATGGAATACTATGCTGGTCTAAAAAGGAAGGAACTCTTACCATTTGCAACAGCATGGACGGAACTGGAGAGCATTATGCTAAGTGAAATATGCCAGTCAATGAGGGAAAAATGCCACATGATCTCACTCATTCATGGATAATAAAGACCACTATAAACTTCTGAACAATAATAGACACAGAGGAAGAGCTGCCTCAAACAGATTATCAAACTGCAGCGGGAAGGCCGGGGAGGGTTAGGGGGCAGAAGGTAGGGGGGTAAGAGATCAACCAAAGGACTTGTATGCATGCATATAAGCATAACCAATGGACATAAGACACTGGGGGATAGGGGAGGCTAGGGGACTTTCTAGGGCAGGGGGAAAAAATGGACACATATATAACACCCTTTGTAATACTTTAAGCAATAAAAAAATAAATAAATAAAATAAATAAAAATTGATGCTTATCCACTTGCTTACTCTGATCTTCCCTCTCTCTCTCTGTCTCTCTCTCTGTCTCTCTCTCTCTCTCTCTCTCTCTCTCTCCATTGAGGAATAAGCCTCTGTGCTATGAGTTGCTATCTGGAGAAACCCATGTGGCCCAGCACTGAATGAGACCAACAGAGAGAGAGGAAGTCAGGCCTTCCATCCAAACTGTATCCCAAAGACCACCCCCTCCCCCAAGTGAGCTCAGACCCTCAGTGACAGAGATCCTGCCACAGGTGAGACCACAGTAGTCCCAGCTGAGCCATGCAGGATTCCTTGTCACAGATGTGTGAGCTAATAAGTGTGTGTTGGTTAAGTCTCTAATGTGCGGTAACTGTCAGCAGTAGATCACTAGCACAGTGGTCCCATACCAGGCCCTGGCCCTGCCCTTCTATCTCCCTCCTTTTTCCTCCCAATTGCCTCCAGCCCCCTGCCCCTCATTTCTCACACCCTCTGCCTCCACTTTGGATGATGGCTGTGAAACTTAGGAAAGGACCTGCAAAGTAGAGCCAAACTGAAAAGTGTAATTCGAAAGAAGAAACAGCACCTGTTGAGACCACAGTTCTGAGCTTCCAAGGTAAGGAGACGTGCCAGGGTTCATGTCCCAGCATCAAGAAGGGTTCAAGAATCTGGAAAAGGCTGTGCGCAGATGACATAGAAATCCGGAGACTGATAAAGAGTCCGGAGACGAGTTATAATTTTGAAAGGCATTGGGGGTCAGAGGACCTTCAGCTAAAGGGACTGAAGAGTACCTCCTTGTCTAGGCCCCTTGCTTTTATTAACACAATTTGTCCTAAGGCAAGGTGGAGATAATACACTTCAAAAGGTAAGGTTTCAAAGGGTACAGAGGCATTGTCAGTTTGGGGAATAGCCTAAGGCTGTTCAGGTGTTTGGCCAGTAGGAGGCAATAACATGTAGATTAAGATGCCTTTTAGCTGTCTGGCAGCCACAATCAGTTTCCTATTCAGGTTTGGGGAAATGCCTTTAGCCATTCCCAACATGTGTGACTCAACCCTGTTGAGACCCCAAGTTTCATCAACCTTTTGATGAACCTCTTAAAATTATGGCATGCTGGAATTGGTCTACTGCAGAGACACTACAGGCAAGGCAGGCGGCTGCCCCTCCAGGCCCACTCCAAGTGCATGCAAGTGCACTGTCATCACCAAGGACCTCTTAGGGAGACCTGCCCCTGATTTCCAGACCTCCTTTAATTTCACAAGCCTTCATCGGCTGCCATTGTAAAATCAGGATGAAGAGGGTAGACAGGTACTTATTCATCTTTCTGGTTTAGAAATCACATCCTAAAGAGAGCCTGTGCAGTGCCCCCGCGATGGGCTCACGTTCTCAGGGCTTATGGTCCTCAGGGGTCAGTGGGAGGTCTCATCAGACTCCATTCAGATTTCCTTTCTCTCTGTGTCAACCAACAGGGCTGATCTCCTTGAGAGCAGGAACCCTGGGTGTGGTCCCCAGTGAGCGCCCATTTGTCCTGAGTCAGTGTAGCTTGTGCCATGGCGGGGTGCTGTACAAGGCTGCTAGTCCATCCTCACCAGGGTGGTTCAGAGCACTGAGGAGGATTGATGGAAAAGGAGAAGCCAAGCTGTCTCCACAACCTTGTTCAGCCTTGGGGCGTGAGAAAGAATGGCTGCTGGGCTCTGGAGAGACAGAAGAGCCTCAGGAAAAAGCCCATCTGAACCAGAGCCTAGGGTCTGAGGGCAGACAGACAGAGGCTCTGACCCCAGAGGAAATTTTGAAGCGGTGCCTGTGGAGGAGATGAGTGTGGACCCCGGGCCCTGGGACATTCCCTGTCCCCTCTTCAGTGCTGTGGGCCCACAGAGGAGATGCTCAGAAAGCTGTTCAGTGTCCGTGGGGCAGGGTGGACTGTCTGTCCAGGTGCAGGTGTCAGTAAGGGTTCAAGAACAGCTCTCTGCTGGTTAAACCCTACAGCATTCTGCGACGTGGACTCCAGGGGGCGCTTAAGGCCAGGCTTTGTCCATGTGCTGGTGGGAGATGAAGTCAAACAAAATGTGGGTTTGCAGCCCTGACATCAAGGGTCCCTGCCCCAATGCTGGTGGGTCAATTTCCCCCAAAGTCCCATTGTCTTGGGCCTCAAGTACATCACATCCTTCGAGCAGATGGCTCCTGAGAGACTCATTCTTCCCAACCTATGACTAATAGTAACACGACGCAGGCTCAGAAGAAACAGACTTGTTCAAGTCTCTGAAGGGTTGTCGAGTTAAATTTTATGGAATCTAAATTAAATTTATATTTGAGTATTTCATTACATTTTCTTTAATTAGACTGAATGTTACTGAATAGTATGAAAAAATACATAAAGTTAAACATATATATGATGAACACAAATATTTTAAAACTTCATATTAATGAGGGGAGAGAGCCCTCTCTGTTGTGGCAGCTGACACACGCTGTGGCCCAGGATCTAAGACCACAGGTTCCAAAGGAGCTGAGGTGCGTTGCTCACAAGCTGCAGGTGGGTCCACATCTGGAAGTTCAGTGACGGCTGTGCCTGGAGCCTGCTCTGGCTCTGGAGATGGCAGCAGAGTAGGCGTTGCTGCTTTAGGTGTTTCTTCATCTTGCTCTGGAGCTGCTTCTGTAGATCCAGGAAGAGAACATGTTACCACCATGACTGCCTTTTGTGTGCCTTACAAGAAAGAAATGTCCCATCTCCATCACTGAAGTCCCAGTTCAAGGCCCCACCCCAGGAAGCCCTCCAGACTGCAGGCCCTGGGCAATGACCTGAGTGGCTCTGTGCTCCTGCCTAAGCTCATCCTCTGGCAGCTCTTTTCTGTGTGGACTAGCCTGATCCCCACTCACCCACACCACCCAATCCACATGCACAGCTCTCTGACTCCCTCCCTTTTTTCTAGCAGAAGCCCTCAGACCTCTGCCCTCTGGCAGAAATCTCACAAGGCATGAGATCCAGGGTGTTGCCAGCTTCTCCAACTCACAGTCCCCATACTCCCCTTAAGGCTCTGATCCAAAGCCCATTCACTTTTTCTGCTGGTCTAGAGATCCACTTTCTGCTTCACAGTACGTGTAGATCAGCGATACTTTGAGGAAGAAGTCATATGGGCTGTACTGTGGATGCTACCTGGCTGTGCAGCCCAGTGTGACTGAAATCACTCCTGACTAGAAGGAAGCACTGGAGTGCAGTCCTGTGGTCAGGGCCTTTGCTGAATGAATGAGCCCAAACCACCCCCATCTCAGAAGGCTGGCTGAGCCTGGGGTCCCCCTGCTCACCCCTGGGATTTCTGATCTGGCTTCACCCAGGACAGAGACCCCTAATGGAATCTCCAACGTCTTTATCAAAAGGGAAAATAGCTTAGCCTAAGTCCTGAGGAGAATCACAAATAAGGCACAAGTTTCTTTAAAAGAAGAGAAAATGGCCAATTGGAACAACCACAGCTCCACCAGCACACCTCTCCAGAGTCCAGGCTTCCAGCGGGCCTTTTCCTGGGAGGAACCCCCCTCCCGCCGCCCCAAGTCCCTACAATAACCCTATGAAGCTGGGCCTAGGCTCTCCCCATGTTCAGAGAAACAAACACTCAGGGACATGCAGGATCTGGAGACTCACAGCAAGCAGGTGGCTGAGTGACCACTGTGCTGTGGAGGGGCAGGGTTCACCTGGTCCATGGTTGGTCCCACACACGTTGGTGCGACCCAAAAGTTCTGTATTAACACAGAAGGGTGGGTGCAGACCAAGGTGGGGACGCTGCCCAGTAAGCTGGGCACCAAGTATTTGATCAGTTTTTCCATTAACTGTTCCTGGGAGGTCTGCACCTTACATGTCCATTTTTATTTTTATTTATTTATTTTTTTTGCCCTGTGAAGGTCAAGCTTATTTGGAAGCCTGAGTGAGTGGTGTTGGGGACAACATGAAGGCCCAGGGGTGAGCTGAGAGGCCTCCATGTTGGGCTTAGGATGCCCCCACTGGGAGCTCAGCACTGTGTCTGGGCACAGGGTGGATCCAGCTCCCTGGGAAGCAGAGTCCTGGCTCCAGGAAGGGCAGGTGGAGAAGGTGAGGGCAGTTCTCCCTGGGAGGGTCAGGGTCCAGAAAAACAGACTTGCTCAAAGCTTTGAGGGTTTTTAGGGTTAAATTTTATAGACTCTAAATTAAGTTTCTGTTTAGGAGTACTAAATATCATAAAAATATAATAAAATTATAAACATATGTAACAAGAATATTACACATTTAACACTGTGTCTAAATGGGGTTAGGAGGGTGCCCTCTCTGCTATCGCTGCTGACACGCGCTCTGGCCTGGGATCTAGCACCACAGGCCGCACAGATGCTGGGGTGAGTTGCTCAAATGCTGCAGGTGGTTCTTCTGCCTCTTGAAGTTCAGTGAAAGCTGGGCCTGGATCCGGCTCTGGCTCTGGAGAGGCCACTAGGGTGGCGTTGCCCTTGAGGGTTTTCCTGGTGTTCTTCTGGAGCTGGTTCTGTCGATGCAAGAAGAGGACATGTTACCACCCTCACTCCCTTTTGTGTGCCTTCCAAAGGCACACTCACCCACACCACCCCCGGAGGCCTCCTCCTCCTCCTGTCTCGGCCTCAGTGGGCTCAGGTGCTCCCGCTGAGGCACTAGGCCTTGTTTGGCAGGTAGGAGACTGCAAGTTGAGCTCTATGGAAGCCAACAGCATCATCAGGCTGTGAAATTCTGAAGGTGCCGGTCCAGCCAGATGCTCAGGATGCAGGAGATGGCCCTGGGGAGAGAGATAGGTGAGCAGCAGAATGTGAGGCCTGCCTTTCCCTTCCACACGGCCCTCCCACAGCACCACTCAGAGAGCCTGGGATCCTATGCCTGCTGCTCCTGCCCATCCAGAAGCCAGACCTTCTCCTCGTCCACCTTCAGTCTGGCAGTCCTGGCAGAGATGGGCCTGGTCACCCAGGAATGGTTGGCATGAAGCCCTCCTACCTGACAGCTCGGGATCAATGAGGGAACCACCTGTCCCCTTCTTCAGGGGAACCTGACATGCTCTCGCAGTGTCCCTGTTCCCTCCCATTAGGACTGAGAGGCCTGGTGTCCACCCAGTTCATGTCACTCATTGGCACTGAGCAGGTGCTTCAGGAATACTGACCAGTGAGCAAACAAACAAACCCCAGGGCCTTCCTATCACCTCAAACTTTGGCTCCTGCACCTACATGCTGCCTCATTCACTAGCTGTCCTGTGTGGTTCTTTGCCTCCCACTGAAACTCAACTCCCACAGGGTGGGGTACCCCAAGCTGCCACTGCGGAGGTTCTACCAGATTAGGGAGCGAGGTCCCGGGATAGGGGTGCAGACTGGGCTAGAATTAGGAGTGGAAGGCTATGAATTGTCTGAGGGGCTGTCTGTCCACTGACCTTCCCACTCGCCCACACCACCCATATCCACTTGCACAGCTGTCTGACTCATGTCCTTTTTTCTAGGGAAGCCCTCCGACCTCTGCCTCTTGCAGAAATCCCACCATGAGTGGGATCCATGGTTTTGCCAACACCTTGAATTCACAGTCTCCATACTCCCCTCATG
Source organism: Myotis nattereri (assembly GCF_964212035.1). Taxonomy (NCBI): domain Eukaryota; kingdom Metazoa; phylum Chordata; class Mammalia; order Chiroptera; family Vespertilionidae; genus Myotis; species Myotis nattereri. Next base: position 8,075,576 of record NC_138091.1, on the reverse strand, counting down.
GATCGGATCCAAAACTGACTCACGTTTTCTGCTGAACAGAGGTTTACCATCCTCTTCACAATACGCGAAGATGCAGCCATAGGGAGAGGAGGCCAGGAGGACGTCACATCAGGTGTTCTGTGGACACTATGAGCCTGTGCAGCCTAGTGGGACTGAATCGCTCCCTCCCAGAAGGAAGCTCTGGAGTGCAGGCTTGGGGTCTGCTCTGAGCACTGGGTTATGGTCAGTGCCTAGAAACATTTCTGTACCAGGCAGGGCTTCTAATATACGTGCTGATTGAATGAGCCCAAACCAGCCCCACCTCAGATTGCTGGGTGAGCCTGGGCCCCACTGCTCACCCCTGGCATCTCTAATCTGGATTCACCTGGGACAGAGACCCCTAATAGTATCTCCAATCTCTTTGGAATATTAGAAAAGAGCTAAACCCAAGGCCCCAAAGAGAATCACAATTTGGCAGTGGCTTCTTCAACAGAAAGAGAAAATGACCAGTTGGTTCAATCACAGCCCCTGCAGCAGACTTCTCCACTGCCTAGGCTCCCAGAGAACACTTACCAGGGAGGAACCCAGCGAGTCCCTACAATAACCCTATGAGCCTGCTCCCTGCTTCTGGGAGGTTTCAGAGGAACAAACACTCAGAGAGTTGCAGTGACCTGAAGGCAAACAGCCAACAGGTGGCCTGGTGAGCATGTGCTCTGGAGGGGGCGGGGCTCACCTGGTAAATAATTGGTTCCACAGCTGCTGGGTGGTAACAAATGTTCTGTAGTAACAGGAACGAAGGTGGGTTCCCTCCTCAGGTAATCGACCACTTTGTCTAGCCAGTGTGCTAGGGCGATGCGCACCATACAGGTCTTTTCTCTTTCTGCCTGTGAGGCTGGAGTTCACTGGTAACCCTGAGTAGGTGGTGCTAGACCAGTTGGCTGTCGGGCAGCTGTTTCCCCAGGGCTGGGCTGACTGGACTCCAAGTTCTGCTCAGAATACTGCCATCAGAGGCTAGCCCTTGACCTCTGGCTGCCAACCTCTGAGTCTGGGCACAGGTTGGAGCTGTCTCCCAGGGAAGCAGAGTCCTGGCTTCCTGGAAGGGCAGGTCTTCAAGGCCAGAACCCTTCTCACTGAGAATGTTGGGCATCCGGAGGCCAAAACACATCTTCCATGATGCTCCAGCTCAACACTGCCCTCCTGAGTCCCACCCGCCACAGCCTTCTGGTTACTGAACAGAGCATTGAGGAGCTGCCAGGGAGGGGCAACCCCCTTAGGTTCCAGGCTGTGAGCACATTCTCTTTGCGTTCCCAGGGTCTGTGTCTGTAGGAAACTGTACTCTTCACAGAAAAGCAGCTGGGTCCTTCTGGTCTTGGCCAAGGCAGAGTGAAGGGCAGGGGAAGGGGCAGGGCTAGAAGGTGGGATTGTTGTGTCCGAAGATGCAGATGGGGACATGCTTGACGTGGGAGGACCACTGGGCTGACAACTGGAAAAACGCCACGTCATTCCACTCGACGCCATCGATGACGACCGGCAGCATGCTCTGCTGGTGCTTGGCCCTGCAAACCAGGCGACCAATGCCCTGGATGCACTGGCTTTGGGACTCCACATTCTCGTCCGTGGTTTTCTTGGGCGCCTTCTTTTTTCTCTCCTTGGTGACCACAGCCATGGACAAGGCAGGTGTTGCTGTGCCCTCACCACTGCGGGGCAGCCTGCTGACCTGGACAGACTGGAAGAAGCACTTGAGTGTGTTTTTGGTGGTAGGCAGCTGTTTCTTCTCTGTGACTCTCTTCGTATCTATTGGCTGGGCTGCTGTCCAGTAATCCACCTGCAGCTCCATCATGTGTGCATGGACACTCTGACTGGTGGAGGACAGGCTCCCACTCATTGATGCGGGGGAGAGTGTGTTGGGTGAGGCCTTCCCGGTAGGGGACAGAAGCTCACCGGAGCATGAGGTGACTACATCATCTGAGCCTCCTGACATGGCTGCAGATGGTTCCACTCTTCCAACCTTCACTGCCCCCACAAAGGGGATGAGCTGTGTGGACTTTTCATTGGGGCGCTGCTGCTTAGACATGAGAATGGCCTCAGCAATGGGCAGCAGGTAGACACAGTTGGCCCCTGCAACGTACTCAGAGATTCTCGACACAACGTCCTGTGTGTCCTGCAAGGTGTTCTCAGACTCCAGGTTGTTGAACATGTCCCGCCAGTACAGGTCCTGGAAGAAGTTGTTGTAGCGGCAGTCCATGGAGCCCAGGTAGCTGGCCAAGGGGTGGGGACCCAGCGGGATGACCAGGAAGCGCATGTAGTCTAGCCATTGGGGTGGCTGCTGGGACAGCTGCCTCACGAAGACCCGCAGCACAGCGTTGAAGTAGGGCTGTGCCCCTGCCACCGCCATCTTCACAGGCGTCAGGGCCTGGGAATCGCAGTTGCAGTATCTCTGCATGTGTGAGACGATGATGCTGAAGGCCTCCTGGACGTCATCTGTGGAGCAAGTGCACACCACGGGCAGCGAGTGCCCCTGCAGGATGTCCGAAAGTAACTGGCCCTGCCAGGCGCAGGTGTTGACCAGGATGATGTTCTCGGGCATCTTGTCCTGGCAAATGAGGATGTTGTGGAGCTGGTCACGGATGGGCTTCCTGGGGATCTGCCACTGGCTCTGTGGGTATGGGCTCTCGTTGCCCATTCTGTGGACCCACTCATTCAGGGCTGTGCCGCAGCCCCGGTGGCCAGCCTGCTTCCTCTTGGACCTGCTGGAGGGCAGGACCAGAGACTTGGTGAAGCGCACTATGGATGGCAGCTTCTTGGTGAACCAATGCTGGGTGGAGGACCCTGCCTCCCGGTTGTCCTCCAGCTGTGCCAGCTGCTTCCCAGGGGAGCGAATTGTGTGGGCCACTGAGTCAGAGCTACTATCGCTTGACATGCTGTCAAAGTATCGCCTGAGTTTGGGCTTTGGGGTGCTGGGGACACTGATATCATCCTCCGTGTCTAGGCTACTGTCACTAGAGCTCAGCACAATATCATACCGACGGTGCAGAGCCTTCTCCACTTTGGGGACATGCCTCACAAGGGCCTGTTCTGAGGATATGACCTTCTCCGACACTTGGGCCCTGAGCATAGATGCCATGGCTTCCTGGTGGTAATTGTGTTGCCTGTTCATGCACCTCCTTCTTACTATGAGATTCCCTTGGTCCAAGTTATTCTCCTGGGACTGCCTGTGGACCGCATTGTGACTGGCCGGCTGCTCAAAGAAGCAGCTCTCAGATGTGCTGGCGAGGTGGTTATGCGAGGTTTGGGCCTTAGTGCTGGCCGGCATGGCAGTGGCCTCCTGATCGCTAGGCTGGCGGGACAGGGAGGCCATTCGAATCTTAGTGGTGGGTGTGCTGTAGGCCACAAGTTGGGAGTCACTGTGGCTTGTCTGCTTGCCTCCCGGGGCCCTCGCGTTCTCAGGCGGGTGGGCCAGACTCAGAGGCTCCTTTTGGATCCTGGTGCTGTGGAGGCCCCGCATCTCCATCGGCAAGCTGGAGTCTGACAGGCCTTCCATGTATGGCCTGAGCTCGGGACTGGGGCTGCTGAGGACACTGTGATTGTCCTTCATGCCTGGGCCGTTAGACAGCCCTTCAAAGTATGGCCGAAGCTTAGGTATGGTGGTGCTGAGGACGCTGCCATCGTCCTCAGTGTCTGTGCCACTGTCACTGGGGTTCGGCAGCATGTCATACAGGAGGTCCAGGTCCTCCTCCACCTCCGGGACCTGCTCCCCATGGTCCTGCTCAGGGTCCAGGACCTCCTCCGAACCTTGGACTGTGCGCAGCCATAACAGGACTTTCTGCTGGTAGTTCTGTTGCGTGGTCAGGGTGCTCCTTGTGAATATGAGAGGCCCCTCATCACAGTCACCCTCCTCCTGGTCAGCGGTGTGGTAGCTGGCCTCCCGCTGCGAGAAGAAGCTCTCACACATGCACTCAGAGTAGTTGTCCGAGGACTCAGCCTCGGGACTGGCTTGCCTGGCGCTGTCCTCCTGGTCGATGGGCGGCATGGACAGAGAGATCTGGATGTTGTCCACCTTGCTGGTGGGTGTGCTGTGGGCCACTAATCCATTGTCCATCTCACTTGGCTGCTTGCCTCCCAGGGCCCACGAATTCTCGTGCATGTGGGGCAGACTCAGAGGCTCTGTTTGGGTCCTGTCACTGTGGCTGCCCCACATCTCCGTCTGCAAACTGGAGTCTGACAGGCCATCCCAGTATGGCCTGAGCTTGGGCCTGGGGGTGCTGAGGACGCTCTCATCATCCTCCAGGTATGGGTCACTTTTCCTGCGTTTCCCCATCATGTCAGACCGAAGGAGCCTCTCTGACACTTTGGACCTGTGAAACAGCGCCAGGACTTTCAGCTTCAGGTTTCCTCCTATGGACGGCCGCTGCTTCTTTGGTTCCCCCTTCTCCAAGGCATCCTTGTGCAGGTCCTGTCTGTGCTTTCCCCTGCCGCTGGCCTGCAGCTCATCCTGCCCCTCGTAGTTCCCTGCCGACTTGGCCTTAGGGCTGACCTGCATGGCACTGTCCTCGTGTTCGATGGGCTCACTGCACAGGGAGGAGATCCAGATCTCGGCCACCGCAGTGGAGGATTCCTTGATGCTGCGAAAGAGGCTCACCATCTGGCCACACCTGGGGTTTCGCTGCATGACGTCAGCCATGTGGATGGCGCCAGAGGCCAGTGTCTTGTAGCCCAGGACGTTTCTGTTCTTAGAGCATTTCCTCTGCTCCAGCAGGATCAGGAGCTTGTTACCTTCTCCCTTGAGGAAGTGGTTGTACTGCAGGGAGAAGGTGAGCGCCAGGTTGGTGTGCACTGGTCTACTGCGGGGCAGCACAATCTCTTGGGACCTCAGGATGCCCTTGGAGTCCTGCATCCTCACGGAAATTACCACGGAGTTGAGGTCCTTGGCCAGCTTCTTGAAGATCACTAGCTTCGTTACAGTGAGACTACACCACCTGGGCACGCAGCTGGGGCTGGAGCAGTCCACCTCCCAGGTGGCGAACAGGTTCTGGGGGACCAGTGTTTTGAGCACCGTGGACGTGCTGGCCAGGCCCACAGTTCGTGAGGAAGCTGCAGCTGCTGGCACCCTACCGGACCTTTTCCTACTCAGGGTTGCTGGTTTTTTCTCCTGTGGTGGGACAGAGGAGGGACATGATTGGTGCATGAAGTGGGACATGAGTGATCAAAGGAGAGTGTGGCCACACAAAAAGCAGCCACTCGCTAATCTGTGATTAGGTCAGGGAAGGCCTGGGTGATGGTCTTTTAACCTCAGAGACCTAAAGTTATCACAAAGATGCTTTGAAATTAAAACGTTTTAACTAAAAGCTGTTTACGGTGGGTCGCTGGGTCCTAGGTTGGAATCTTCTGCAAAAAGGTCATTATTTACCTTAACTGAGACTGTCTACTGTCTTTTGGAATCTACAAGAACATAGCTTTGGAACGTCAAAGGAATTTTCCTTTTTTTTGGATACTCTGTGCTCTGTGGAGACCACAAATCCCCTCACTGTTATTGAGTTCATTGTTGGCTGTTCTGTCCTATATCCCCCTATGGGAAAGAAGTATATGTCTGTCATTTCACTTTTCATACAATCTATCACCAATGGATTTCATGCAACTCACATACATCGCCACTTCTGACCGTAATATCTAAAATAAGGTGACAACTGCCATTCTCCAGAGCATTATTTCAATCCATTGAGGTTTTGATTCAAGGCCAATGACCATTTGGCTCAGATAAAATCTCAACAATTGTTCACAGTTTTGAATGCTTTTGACACGGACATTTACTTGGCACAATACAGCATGATCCCAGAAAATCTCACCCAGCACCACCCTGCAGACCTACACCCGGTGCTGGCATCCAGCAAAGGGTCCATTGACGCACCAGTTCCCTGCCTGCCGGTGAACTTGTGACACTTGTCTGTTGGATTCAGGACCTTCCCTTGCTTGTGTTGCTGACTTTATTGGAGCCATATTTTGTAATACTTTCTGGGCAAACACCTTAGCTGTTTAAGTGAGAGCTGATCTTGTTCAGCTCAGAAGATAAAGGGGCACATCCTCCTTCCTGCATGAATCTCAGATGTTCTTAGACAACTGAGGATCTTTGCGGATTTGTCTGAGGTCATTCCTCATGACATGCAGGAGCCCCATAAGGAAATTCGCACACAACTGCAATTAAACTAACTGGCTCTTCAGGGGGAGCACTAATGAGGTTTAGTCCACCTCTGCTGGTAGCCCTTCTGGTGGTTGTAGTCAGCAAGGAGAGAAACTGAGGCACAAAGAAGGTTGAATGAGACTCTAGGGGAGTGAGCAACTTGCAGCTCAACCCATAAAGCAACAAACTTTAACCCACTACATAATACTCCTAGAAACTGTGCTGAGACTCTGCAGATACCAAACAATAAAAACAACAGCAACAAGCATACCTATAAGTAACATGGGAAGTTGTGCCTCCATGACTGGGAACTCCCAGGCCCCAGCCCTCATTAATATTCCTGATAGGAAGCCTTGACTTGCAAGTGCTTTACAGAAGGGTAAATGTAGGAAGATTTAACTACAAAATATCAACTGAGAAATGGCCAATATACAGTTTTCTTTGGGTGCCTAAATTAATTTTTCACAGGCAAAATAAAACAAAAGAAACAAATAACTATAACAATGGTGGCCTGAAAATTGAACTGATTGAGTGCATAGGATGCACATCTTTATTTGGAAATTAGAAACTTCTAAGGAGAAGCAGAGACAAATTCTCTTTAAAAAATAAATGAACAAGAAATTTCAGAGATTATCTTCCAACTCTCCTGAAGCTAATACATGCTAACACCCCATCCTCCCCCTTCTATAGCACGTCCCCTACATATTTTGCTCTCTGAGCTTCCTTGTCCAGATGTCTTCCTTCCCTTCCCTTCTTTCTTCCCCTTCTGTCCCCTCCACTGCCCCTCCCTACTGACTTAAGGGAAAATGAGATTAGGAATTCTGCCAACTCCCTTTGGAGAAAAGCTGCTCTCAGCCAGAGAGGAATCAGCAATCATCCTCCATTTTCTCTATGGCCCTGATTGGTTCACAGAGAAATTTAAATGATGGAACATACAATCCTGGATATTTTAACCTATTGCAATTAATATACTCCTGGTTTCTGGGAGCAAAAGCAAGAGAAGTACTAAATAAGGTTTATAGAAAACTCCTATAGAGAAGCCTCCACACTTTAGGGATATAGGAAATTGAAACAGGATTTAGAAAAAGGATACAAACAGAAACATGCCTAGGGCTGCTCCAAGCTTGTTTTTCCTTCCCACTGATACTTTGGGAGAATTTTAAATGATCATTAAAAGGGAAGCCATTGCCCTAGCCAGTTTGGCTAAGGAGATAGAGTGTCACCTGCAGACTGAAGGGTCCCAGGTTTGATTCTGGTCAAGAGCACATGCCCAGGTTGCAGGCTTGATCCCCATTAGGGGGCGTGCAGAAGGCAGCCAATTGGAGATTCTCTCTCATCATTGATGTTTCTATCTCTCTCTCCCTTTCCCTTCCTCTCTGAAATCAGTAAAAAATCTATTTTTAAAAAGGGGGAGGGGGAGAAGCCACTAAGTACCCTGTATATATTGAGGCTATTTTATTTGTTTTTAACCACAACCAATTAATTGCTTTCACCATCGGAATAAAGCTTTCCTACAAATGTCTGTTTTTTAATCAAAACCTGTTTCCTTCCAACTAGGGAATGTTATGAGAATATATATGGTTTGCTTATCAAATCTCCCCCAATTCCCCTGTTTAGTGAGTGGGGTTTTTTTACTCTTTAATGAAATCAGTGATGCTGACAGATGCTTTCTCCAGAATAGTAACATATATACTTAGAATAAATGAACCCGATACTGAACCAAAAGGGAAAGTAATGATTTTAAAGGAACCTTCCAGGAGGAAACTAAGCTTGAGACTGACCGAATGTTTGCTAATCATCTCTTCTTCAGTATTATCTTCCACAAGACCCTGAGAGATGGCTGAACAGGGTACCCACCCTACTCAGAATGGCCCCAAACAGCCCAGAGACATGCAGACATGGCTCTAACACTAGGCTTTCTCATATGTCTGCCTAAAGATGGGGGGCCAGCCCACAGTGAAGTGAGAATTCTCTTTTGGGGTACATATTCACCAAATGGGAGTAACTTGACCCTGAGTGCCTCAAACAAGAAGCCAATCTGCTTTTGTTACACCAATTACCTGGTTGCAATATAAAGTGGGTAATAAAGAGGCTTTGGCACCATTAACTTTAAGACTATCTCGTACCTGGGCCCTGTGTTGCCATTTCCAGGGGAGACAAACGGAGGTTTCATATACCTGAAAGTCTTTATACCTCTCAGAGTTGTGAGCTTTCTGGAAACTAGAAAAATATTCCCAAATAGAAAGAAACCATCCAAAAATGGGTGAATGAATTTGTCAATCCCTTGCTAACATTTGTGGGGGCGGGCAACATTGGTCCTGAGGTATTGAAAATGACTATCCTTGTTTTACAAGTGAAGTTTTCAAGGTGCCATAGGTTTTGCTCCAGAAACAATTCAAAGCCCACAAAGTCCTTCTACCTTCTCCAAACCTCCCCTATTCATTTTGGAGTCTTACAGGTAATTGGCTTCATGCAACCAAAGTCCCAGAACCTTTGAAGTGAAAATACCTGAGTTCACCAAGACGTCTTGTCTAGGCCATTCTTAAAAATACAGATCTCTGGAAGATATGACTTATCCCAATAGAAAAAACAATACCTTACCCACCTACACAAATCTCTTTAGCTTTTTCAACTATATCTTTCTAACTTAGTCAGTTTTAATGAAAGTTATTAAATATCTACACATTTTGAAATAACATGAATACTGACATATTGATTGCTAGACAAGTCTGAAGTTCACTGCTTTTGGGGGTTTTTTAATTGCAGAAGGTCTGTAAAATGGATTTGGAGCTGTTGATGTAATGTTTTTTGCTTTGCTGAAGGTGTGTTTTTTCAAAGTAAGAGTTTGATTAAAATATGTTCATCAACGTCAATCTAAGGAATGCTGTTTGTTCACTTGTGTGCTTACGATTGGAAATTAATGCTCCTAACAGTTAAAAGTTCCGGTTAAGTTGGAAGAAATTATACAGTTATGACAATAGAAGGCTTGAGGTATGGAGAGTCATATTTGAGGGAAAAGGTCACATGTAAGTTTCTCTAAGGATAGTTATTTCTGAATGGGTAAGAAGGATTGTAAAAGGTGAGGAAAGGTTTGTAAAAGGGGGTATAGGCTATACAATTTTGTGAAAGTTTTATATAAAAATATTCTTTTATTTCTCTACCAAAAATATAATTCAAATTGTGTGTATAGTCTTTGTGAGATATGTGTTCATCTATGTGTTATGTGTGGTGAATTGTCAGCCTCCATATGACATTACTAAGATATAATCTTTTATTGGCCTACAAAGATTAAATGCTTCTGTAAATTAAGGAGAATTCTGTAGTCTGGACAAAATACTTAATATTACAACTGCTTGCAAGTATGATTAATATCTTTTAGAGTTAGTTGCCCTAAGTCTGGGTTTGCTTTACGTAGATTTACAAAAAGTCCATGGTATAATGTTTTGCACAAGTATATTTGCAACCTTCCCAAAGTTTCTATTGTAAGAGACTTTTAAAACAGGAGATGACTTTGAGTCAATTCCAATGGGCTCTAGAGTACCTCAAGGATTTATTCTCTCTCCTTATTAGAGAAACGTTTTTGACTAATTTAGGACTACTTAATATGCTTGAAATTACCTGAGAAGCTTTAAAAAATTAAAAAAATATAAATAACTGTGCTATTTGTGTACCTATATTTTTATTAAAATGGATGTTCTAAAGATTTCAACCTGCCCTAGGAAGAAATGTACAAAGATTCAAGAAAATTTCAAATAGGAAACACTCTGTTGTAACAGTGGTCTTGGTGTCAGCGACACCAGGCCAGCCAAGAGGATGGTTCCCTGTGAGGGTGTCTGGCAGTTCGACTCCGGGTATTTGTGGCACAAACATTGGAAGTTGATGAATTATATCCAATTCTCAATACAAGAAGCCATTGACAATGTTTTAAAATCTTACATGCTATCTGTTCCTTTTATATTCAAATTATGTATTGAATCCAAATATATATATATATACTTATATATTTTCATATCATTCTCTCTAATTTTACAGTAATTGTTGTTATCCAAAAATTATTGCCTTGAAATGTTATATTTTACCAAAAAGGCAGTTTTTCCTCAATTGCATTGCAATCAAAACTATAACCATACCATTTTGTTTGTTTATTTTTTTTAATATATTTTATTGATTTTTTACAGAGAGGAAGGGAGAGAGATAGAGAGTTAGAAACATCGATGAGAGAGAAACATCGATCAGCTGCCTCCTGCACATCTCCTACTGGGGATATGCCCGCAACCCAGGTACATGCCCTTGACCGGAATCGAACCTGGGACCTTTCAGTCCGCAGGCCGACGCTCTATCCACTGAGCCAAACCGGTTTCGGCCATACCACTTTGTTTTGTCGTTCATAGATATTGTTTTACTTTACTGCATTTTCAAATATGTTACATCTTTAGAAAAATTCATGAAAAGGACTCTTGACTTACTCTATTTTTTTATTCTTTTCATATATTTTATTGATTTTTTACAGAGAAAGAAAGGTCTAGAGAGTTGGAAACATTGATGAGAGAGAAATATCGATCAGCTGCCTCTGGCACAATCCCTACTGGAAATGTGCCTGCAACCAAGGTACATGCTCTTGACCTGAATTGAACCTCTGACCCCTGAGTCCTCAGGTCTAAGCTCCACCCACTGAGCCAAACCAGTCAGGGCTTGATTTACTCTAAGTAACAGGTTTCTACGCAGGTCACATCTTTGAACTGAATGAAGAAATATAGAACTCTAAGGAATGACTGAATTCACGAAAATACTAGCAAATAACCAGGATAAACAACAAAACGGTAGGGAACGAAATGAAGGGAAGATGGTTATTATTGTTATGACTCTGTTTAAAATACTGCTGATTTTTAGTCTTTTTGTTTTCCAAATATAAGGAAAACTAAAAGTAGAAATTCTACATTACTATCCATGTCTCACTAGGAAGGTTAGAGGCAATGATACATTAGTGACATTCATTTCACAGTAATCCCAAGAGACAAAGACTTCAAGGACCAAAACTTACAACCAGGAGATTTTGTTTATTGAAACACATTAATTAAAGACTCTCTCCAATGTGTTAAAAAGGATGTTACCTTATTAAAGGCCTAACCATAAATGGATCTCTGTCACTGACACTGCCCTCCATCCACCAAGGAGACTGAAGACTTGTCAAGGATGAGAAACCACTGGCCGTGGGGGCTGACAGCTTTCCCAAGAAGTCAACAAGGCCTGGATGCTGACAGATTACTGCTGCTCAAACCTTCTTCTTCTATCTCCTAACTGTTATTGATTATATGTACACCAACTGATTTTTATATTTTTATTACATACCTTATTACATATGAATTGTTGAATTTCGATATCTGCTAAGTTTTCCCACCTACTAGACAAGTACATTCTAATGATCAGTACGGTAAGGAAACAGTAGAGAGTCTTAATTCTTCAGGTCAAACATAGCATAAGTACAAGGAACAGTGGATGAAGAAGGAAACATATAATTAGCTTAATAAGCAATTATGAAAATATATGCAAAGGGTTTTTGGTTGGCTGGGATGCTTATTTTCCTTAGTCACTTTCTTGTCTAGTAGTCGACATTTTCTATTCCTAAGCAGTGTTCCTGCTTTAATGTTTTTGCTTTTGTTCCTGGTATGTAAATGTTATACTAGATGCAAAATACCAAAACTTAAGACAAGCAGCAAACGGACTCTGCTCATGTTAGCTCAAAATATAAAATTGATACAGAATATTTTTTAACAAAAACATATAGGATCTCATGGCCTCCCATGCACCTGCCTTTTTATTTTGATTTATAATAAAAATTCCACTTTGAATGTCATTCAAGGTTAGAGTCTTACCTTATCCGGAATGGTCCATTGTTCAGCAAGACATAACACTAACACTCATCATCAATGCATAATTTGTATTGATTTCTGAATAAAAGGAGGATGTGTGAATGAAAAAGGAGCCCCATGCTAACCTGACTAGCTCAGGGAAGTCCTGCAAGGCAGCCTTGCAAACTCAGAGACCTTAAGTAACTACAAAGGATGGTCTGAAATTAAAACACTAACAGGAGCTCATGATGGGTCATCAGATCCTTGTCTGGCATCTTCCCTGACAAAGGTCAATCTTTACCTTAACTAAGTGTGTGTACTGCCTTTTTGCCTCTATGATAACATATCATAGGATTTTCCTTATTTTGGACACCTCATGCTCAGGCACTGTTCTGTGCTCTGCGGAGATCAGAGATCCCTTCGTTGCTATTGAGTTCATTGTTGACTTGAAACTATCCTATGTCCACCATTGTAAAAGAAATATGTGCCTATCATTTTACCCTTTTTCCAATCACAGAAGTGTCTCCAATTTGCTTTCTCCTGTCTCCCTAATCTATCACCCATGGATTTCATGCAACCCACATAAGTCTGCACTTTTGCTTGTATTGTATAAAATAAGGTGCAAAATTGTCATTCTCAGGAGCATTCTCTCATCCCATTGAGATTTTTCTCGCTCACAATTGTTGACATTTTGGATCAAATAAACACACACACACATTTTTCAGAGGTCTGAAAGTTTTTCACATTAATAAGAGAAAAGGTTCTTGGCAGGAAAAGTAGAATTGCAGGTGAGGAATATGAAGCACATTAGTATCTTAGGTCATTCTCTTCGCAGAGGACAAACAGCACATGCTGGTATTAACAGTGTCACCCGTGCGATTTCTGACAGAACATCCCAATGTATGATGAGCACACAGAGGCTTTTCCTGGGGTGGAGGATTTTGATGTCAGGACATGTGGTATGTTTAGTGTGGCACTGTCGCCATGGCAATGGAAGGTTTTAAGTCCAGGTCCCACAGAAAAAAGACATGGATCCCTGTGATAAGCAGTCCCGGTCCCCATACAATGTGCAGCCCTGGGAGGCCCCAGCTCCTGACATGGAGGAGACGAGGACCCAGATTCCTTTGGAAACTGGACACTAGGAGGGATCTCAGGGGAGCAGCAGGGTGCCTTCTGGAACCTGAGTCCTGTTGACTCCCTGGGTTCCTGGAGTTTGGGTCAATTGGGCACCTACACTCACCCTGCGGCGGTGCTTCAGGCTTGAGGATATCTCAGGTGTCTGTGCCGCCTGCAAGGGCGTGGAATTGAAGACCCCATCTGTCGGCTCCGGTCCGCTCTCCTGTGCAGAGCTCTATACAGCCAGTTTCCAGTCACCAGGGGAAAACCTCAGAGCCCTGTTTTGCTGGTTCTCTAAAACTTGTGACTCTCCACTCCAGACACACAGAATGTGATCTGCTGAGACCTCTACTGGCAAGGAAAAGGCATGACAGCCTGAGGGCCTAGGACTCCCATTGGCATAGATAAGGGACCCCTCTAGAGCCCCATCTCCACCTGCCTGCCCTACCCTGGGGTGTGATCACAGCAGGACCTCGAGGTTATCCACTGCTCCAAACACTCCCGCGGTTCTCCCTGCAGGACCCCCTATCCACCACATGAAGAGGGGGAATGTGGGCTGCACAGGGATGGCCCACAGAGGAGGCTGGCCTGGCGTGAATGGGTCTGACCCAGGCCACCTTCACTTACCTGAGGGGATCTTCTTGAAAACGGCCAGAGATGTCGGGCACGAGTGGTGAACCGTCTACAGAGTCTGGAACAACGCTCCCTGCAGGGTCTCCGGGAACCAGAGCCCCCACAACTGGGAACACAACAGGAGAACATGTTGAACTGTCAACTGTCTCTTGCCAAGTGAGTGGCAGTTGGGCAGTTGCTAGAGAGTGGGTGCCTGGTTACCGGGGTTCCAAGTTCTATTAGGAAGTGACCTCACTTCCTGGAATTGCCTCCCTGATGACTCCCCTCACCTAATAACAGCTATAGATAGTCCTGTGGGCTGCTGACTGCTCACCTACCTTCTCCATGGAATACCAACATTGTACACAGTGACACGAACACACCCTCTCCACAAGGTTTAGCTGCAGCCAGGGTACTAGGTTTGAGGAGACAGACCAGGGCTCAGACTCAACCCCTCATTCTTACCTCTTCTTGATCCTGGATAAGTCATTGTGCCTGTTAGATCCTGTCTCTTCTCTGCCTGCACAATGGATTATTGCAGCATGTGCTTCTTAGCGTTATTTACGCTCATGAAGGAAGTAGCTATAAAGTAGGAGGAGGAATGCCACAAGGCAAAAGTGCCTACAACCTCTTTTTCTTCCTATTGTCACCTCCTCGGTGTCTGATTTTCTTTTAATTCCACAAAGAGTCATTTGATTGTGTGTGTGTGTGTGTGTGTGTGTGTGTGTGAGAGAGAGAGAGAGAGAGAGAGAGAGAGAGAGAGAGAGAGAGAGAGAGATTGTGTGCGCGCACACGCACATATGCTAGTGCTAGGTTGAATTGTGTTAACAAAGCCTGAATACAGTAGTTTGCAGAGGCAATGGTTAATTTCATAGCCATGTGAATTCAATGATCTGGTGGAACTGAAAAGACTTCCTGATTTTTTGGATTATTCATCTTTTTTCTTATTGTAAGGATGAGAGTAAGAACTTACAAGGTCATATGTCAGAGTGGAAACCACAAGTTGACATTTTATTTGACAATGGCTTGTGGGGGACATGACTTCCATTTCCCCCTTTCTAACAGCTGCCAATTCCATATCCAGGTGGTCTGGGGAGTTTGGGTCAAGGCCCCAGAGTGGAGTTATTAGCACAGCTCACTGGCCTGGCCAGAGTGATGACGGTTGTATGTGGACATGTGACTTCAGTGAGTTGAATAAAATTCTTCTTATTAGTCACAAGAAAAAATGTTCCGTTTGCATATGTCTCATGGCCTTGTGAAAACATGGTTTTGGTCAATAATCATGTGAGAGGTGCAAATGAAAACCAAAACGAGGGCCCTGGCCGGTTTAGTCAGTGGAAAGAGTGTTGGCCTGAGGAATGAATAGTCCCGGCTTCGATTCCGGTCAAGGGCACATGCCCAGTTTTGGGCATTGATCCCCGATAGAGGCATGTAGGAGGCAGCTAATCAATGATTCTCTCATCATTGATGTTTTTCTCTCTCTCTCTGAAATCAATAAAAATATATTTTTTCAAAACACAATGGGATACCGTCTCACACTTGTCAGAATGGCTATCATCCACAAATCAAGAAAGGACAAATGCTGATGATTATGTGGAAAAAAAGGAACCCTTGTGCACTGCTGGTGGGAACATAGACTGGAGCAGGCATTGTGGAAAACAGTCTGGAGCTTCTTTGAAAAATTAAAAATGAAACTCCCATTTGACCCAGTAATTCCACTTCTGGAATATATCCCAAGAAAGCAGAAACACCAATCAAAAAGGATATATGCATCCCTGTGTTCATAGCAGCACAATAGCTAAGATTTGGAAACAGCCTAAATTCCCATCAGCGTAAGTGCCCAACAGCAGCTGAGTGGAAAAAACCTGTGGTACATCTACATAATGGAATACTATGCTGCTGTAAAAAAGAAAGAAGTCTTACCAGTCACAACAGCTTGCATGGACATAGAGAGAATTATGCTAAGTGAAATAAGCCAGTCAGAAAAAAATAAATATCACATGGTCTCATTCATTTGTGGAATATAATGAATAACATAAACTGATGAACAAAAATCGATCCAGAGACAGAGAAGCATCAAACAGACCCTCAAACCTCAGCAGGAAGGCAGGGGAGAGTGGGGGAGAGAGTAAGAGACCAAGCAAAGGTCTTGAATGCATGCATATAAGCATAATCAATGCACACAGTCATTAAGGGGGTAGGGGCATGTGCTGCAGGTGGGGGTGGCTGGGGAGGGGTCTAGGGGAAAAATGGAAACATATGTTATACTTTAAACCATAATAAAATAAAATAATACAAATATTTCTCTTAGTAAAAAAAAAAAAAACGAGAGCTAGTGCTCTTTCTGGGTCCCAGAACAAAGCGCCCCCTGAGCCCTAGATACGGAGGAACATGCAGGAGCTTCCCAGTATGTCAGGATTTCTAATGTCCAGACCAACTCTGTTGGAGAGGTTGGAGCCTTGGCCTGGAAAGTCTGAACATTCCTGAACTCTGGGCTCTGAATGTCATGGACATTGGGTGATATCTGCCACTCTATGGACATCAATTTCCCAATTTTCCATTGAGAGTTGGGTTCAGAACTGCATAAGCCTGACCTCACAACAAAGGGGCCCAGCTCCCTCCACCCTGGGTGGGCACTGGACAGAGGTGCATGCCTGTGGTTCCAACTCTGGGCTCCTTTTCAGTCAAATACTGGCCAAAGGCTCATTTACCTGCTGAATGCTCACCATCTCCCCCATGCCTCTCCATGTCTGTGCATGATGTCACCAGCAGATCTTTTTCCAGAGCCTCCGAGGAAACCTGGGTGCAGCTAGAACCCCTACTTTGAGGAGACACCGCTGGGTTCATCTCAGGCTCTGTTGGGCTCAGTATCTTGTTCATTTATTTCTAAATACATATTACCCTTCTGGAAAAAGCATGTGTGGGTATCACTGATTTCATAAAACAAACAAATAAGCAAACTAAACACCTCTCCCTATCAGCTGATTTGGGGCATATTTTATTAGCAAAGAGAGATATTTGCTAATATTGCGATAACATTCCCTAGTTGGAAACAGGTTTTGATTAAAAACAGACATTGGTTAAATATTCCTGCCATTTGCACAGATGCTTTACTCTGAAGGAGAAGATTATTAGTTGGCTGTGGTTAGGAATAAATAGAATAGCCCCAGTGTCTACAGGGGTCTTAGTGGCTTCTCTTTCTATGATAATTTCACCTGCTCCCAAACTATCAGTGAGAAGGGAAACACCCATGGATCAACACTATATATGTGTGTGTGTGTGTTTGTGTGTGTGTGTGTGTGTGTGTGTGTGTGTGTGTGTGTGTGTGTGGTTTGTTTCTAATTGGTTTTCTACATCCCATTTCAGTGAACAGATTTCTCTACAGGAATTTTCTTGAAAGCCTTATTTAGAATTTGTGTTGCATTTGCTGACAAAAACCATTAGCTATATTAATTGGAATCACTTAGAATATCCAGGATTACATATTCTAAGAGTTAAATGCCTTTGTGAACCCATCAGGGTCATTGAGAAAATCAGGAACATTTGCTGGTTCCTCTCTTACTGAGACAAGCTTTTCTCCAAAGGGAGTTGTTAGAATTCCTATTCTCATTTTCTCTTAAGTCAGTAGGAAGTGATAGTGGAGGGGACTGAAGGGAAAGGAAGAAGGATGGAAAAGGGTGCAGAATATAGTGGGGGAACTAGAGAAGGTGGAAGAATGGGGTGTTGGCAATTATTACCTTCAGAAGAGTTCAGAGACAGTCTATACAATTTCTAATTCCTGAATTGTTTTTAAAGGAATTTATATGTGCTTCTGAAAATCTCCTGATTTCCAAATCAAGATATGCTTCCATTCATTCATTCAGTTTAATGTTAGACCTGCCATTATCCTAATTTTTATTGCATGCCAAAAATTAATTTAGGCACACAAATAAAACTGCACTTTGGCCATTTTTAGGAGGATATTTTCTAATTAAATCTTCCCATTTCTGTAAAGCACGTGTAAGTAAAAGCTTCCTATCAGGAATATTAGTGAGGGCTGGGATCAGGCATCTCCTGGACTTGGAGGCACCACTTCCCATGTTAATTTTAGGTGTGTTTTGTTGTTGTTGTTTTGTAGTTGTGTGTATGTGTATGTGGTTTTTCTTTTCTTTCTGATATCTGCAGAATCGGAGCAAATTTTCTAGGATTGTTATATAATGTAGTTGGTCAACCTGTGTTGCTTATCGGTTGAGCTCCATGAGGCTCTCACCCCTCAAATCACATTCAAACCTCTGATGTGCCTCGGTTGATCTCCCTGCTGTCTCAAACAACCACAGGGTCAGGGAACGGTTGACCAAACCTTATGGGTGCTCCCCCACCAGAACCAGTCACTTTAATTGCAATTGTGTTGAAATTTTGCTTTGGGGCTCCTGCACATCATGAGGAATGACATCACACATCCACAGAGATACTTAGTCCCCTAAGAATACCTAATACTCGGACCTGAGGGCGAATATGACACTGTATTTTTGGAGCTGATTTAGTTCAACTCTAATTTAAATGATAATGTTTGGGTTTTTGTTTTGATTTTTTTTGCAATGATTCTCAGAAAGCAATTCTGATTGGAAAGCCACAGTTTAACAACAGCCACCAATTTTTTTTCCTACTGTCTTGTCTTAACCTAAGTTCCATCAACCCTTAATCTTAGTTCTATCTGGAATATTTAAAAATACAGCTGAAATAAATCTCACCCTCTACCACCAGCAAGGGAAAAGTCATGGATTTAAGATACAACTCACCCAGGTTCACCCAATGGGTGGGGAACCAGCAGTTCAATGGGTCCTTTGTTGAATCCTGACACCATGACCACGGGTTGGTCCTGGGTGAGCTCTTTTGGAATCCTGACCCACTACGTCAAAAAATGTCAAAGTATGAAACATTCAAACTTGTCAAGAATTTTGGTCGTTTATTTAAGTCCCACTGTCAATAACTGGCAGGATGAAAATCTCAGCGGATTGAGATATTCTCTCTGGCAGTTTTGCACCTTATTTTATACATTACAATCAGAACAGGAGATGTATGGTGGTAACAGGAAACCCAGTGGTGATGCATTAGGGTTTCAGAGAAATCAAAGCGAGGAATTCTCTGTGACTGGATAAACAGTAAAATGACACAGAGATACTTCTTTTACATGGTGGATATAGGATAGTTACAAGTCAACAATGAACTCAGTAAGAATGAGGGGATTTTTGGTCTCCGCAGAGCATTGCCTATGTGTTGAGGGGCCTGGAACTAGGGAAATTCCTTTGACATTCCAAATTATATGTTATTGTAGATGCCAAAAGGCAATAGACAGGCTCAGTGAAGGTTAAGATTGACCTTTGTCAGGGCAGATGCCAGCCTAGGACATGACTACCCACCATAAACTGCTTTTAGTTTAAAAGTTTTCCTTTCAGAACATTCTTTTTGATAACTTTAGGTCTCTGAGTTTGCAAGAACACCACACAGGGCTTCCCTGAGCTAGTCAGTGAGCATGTGGTTCCTTTTCACACACACAGTTCTTGGATCACTTGTGCCCCACCTCCTTTCAACAGTCACTGAGTGCTTAGGGCAGTGGTCGACAAACTCATTAGTCAACAGAGCCAAATATAACAGCACAACGATTGAAATTTGTTTTGAGAGCCAAATTTTTTAAACTTAAATTATATAGGTAACTACATTGTTATTAACTTTATTAGGGTACTCCTAAGGCTTAGGAAGAGCCACAGTCAAGGGGCCAAAGAGCCGCATGTGGCTCGCGAGCCACAGTTTGCCAATCATGGACTTAGGGGATTGGTCCGAACTAAAGCCCCAACCCACCTGGCAGTTCATAAACTGCCCCTGAGTGAATGTCCCTCCTCTGTCCCAACAAAGGAAGAGAAACCATAATGCCAGAATGCAGCAGGACCTGTATGTTGTAAGCAGATGCAGCTACCTTGCTGCCCACAGTCCTGGTCTCTACACCTCCCGCTCCCCCATCCCTGTGCCCAGGTTCAACACCAATGCCCAAGAACCTGTTTGCTACCCAGGAGTTGGACAACCCCAGCCCCAGATTCGTGCCCAGGTTGTGCAACCTGACCTTAATGAAGATGGTGGTGTTCAAAGAGTTGGAGAAGGACCTCATCTCCATGGTGATCGCCATGAAGATGCAGTACTCCAACCTCATATCGATGGTGATCACTGTGAAGATGCAGGGCTCCAAGTACAACCTACGGGAGTATGCTGTTCCCCAGTGAACAACTGGAGACAGTCCTGGGGTTGACCTCACTGCAGGACCCCCACTTCCTCTGTGAGAAGGCAACAAGCTACAGGCCCTGTTGCACTGGAGGAAGTGCTTTAAGAACCAGACCATCTGGAGCTAGAAGACACTCCCTGAGGGCGCCATCCGCATGGCCAAGGTCAGGCAGCGAACCCTGAAGGGTGGACAAAGTGGCCGAGGAGGCTTCTGCTAAAGTGGCCGAGATCTGCATTGCTCCCTGTCCAACCAGCCCATCCACTGGGAGGACAGTGCCATACAGGACAGATGCAAGGCTAAGTCAAGGGTTAATTACTCCGAGGGGATACATCAGAGCTTCTCCTCTGAGCAATAGGCCAGCAACTATGCCGCCTATGGACCGAACCTGGCTGAGAAGGGCATTGACATGGGGATGCTCAAGAAGTAGAGGCCATGGATATTAAGAAAGATGTGCATTACCAGGCCACAAAATATCAAGGAAAAAGTGGTGGTGTGGCTGGGAAATTTCAAAGTGTTGGAGGAGGCTGTGGACTCGAGCAGGACACAGCAAAGCATGTCCCAGAGTTGGAGTGGGACATGGACCTTTTATTTAACACACTGCGAAACCCCAGGCACAGTGGCCCAGACATGGAGGATGAGAACAGCACCCTCAGCACCCACAAGCCCAAGTTCAGACTCTTCTTTGAAGGGTTGGCACACTCCAGCTCACAGACACAGACGGAAGCATCCACAGGGCCTGGAGCCAAGAGGAGCCTGCAATTATGGCCAAAGTGCAAGAAAACACGTGAGCCCTCAGGCATCAAACAGCCCAGAGACAGTATTTCAGACTCGGCGGCCCACAGCACCCCCTCCCCCAAAGTCGCCTGAATCTGGGCCTCCTCCATGTCTAGCCAGTCCACTCACCGTGTGGACAGCGCCATGTAGGCCGGCCCAAGACCAAGTCTACAAATCACTACTCTAAAAAGGAGTATGAGAGCTTCACTGAGCAGGTGGCCGGTGAAGATGCCGCCCATGGATAGGAACTGGATCAGAAAGCAGTGACTATTGAAAGTCACAACAAGGTCTATGACAAGCAGAATGTCGTGGCTTGGCTGAGCAGGGCCTAAGTGTCGGAGGAGGCCCTGGACCGTGAGCAGGACCCTGCAGATCATGTCCCCAAGTAGAGGAGGACCCGCACCTTCTGTCTAACATGCTGGAGAACCAGTGACAGTAGCCCCGACAGGGAAGAAGATGACAGCCTTCTCAGCACCACCAAACCCAAGCTCAGGCCATACTGCGAAGGCCTGTCACCTTTCAGTTCAGAAATGGACATGGGGAACATCCATGGTGCCCAGAGCCAGGCGCAGCTTCAGAGTTTTAGCTGGTTCCGCTGAGGGCTAGTGTGTTGGCGCACGGAGTAAACGGTACCGGGTTCAAATCTGGTCACGGGCACAACTGTGTTGATTACAGGCTTGCTCCCCAGCCCTGGCCATGGCACATGCAGGAGGCAAGCAATCCATGTGTCTCTCTCACATCCATGCCTCTCTCCCTGTCTGTCTCTCCCCGTCCCTTCAAGTTTCTCTAAAAATTCAGTGGAAAAATAACCTCTGGTGAGGGTTAACAAAACAAACAAAGCAAAACAAAGGAGCCTCCTAGTCCATTGAAGTGCCCAAAAAGACCAAGCTCAGTCAGCAATAGCCAAGGGACAGTGTCTCCAACTTAGAGCCCCAGAGCATGCCCACCCAGGGGAGCACCCAGCACCGCCCACGGACAGCCCGGAGGCAGAGACCTCAGCCCTGGACATGCTCACCAAGAAGATGCTGCTCACTAGGCGCATCACCAAGACTGAGTCTCTCATGCCCTCCACCAAGGCCAAGGGGAAGCATCCCCGCCACCATGGCTGGGCAGGTTCCTGAAGGGGCGGCAGACGGCACAGCCATAGAACAAGTGAGCCAAGAGCCCAGACAATGAGCATGTCCAGACCCAGGGAGCCAGCTGCAGATCCCCAGGAAGACCACGTACAACCAGCTGAACCGCATACTCATCTCTGATGACCAGCTGCCAGAGAACATCATCCTGGTCAAACCTCTGATTGGCAGGAGCAGTTCCCCTCAGACACCCTGCAGGAGCACATGCTGCCTGTGCTGTGCATCTGCTTCATGGCTGACGTCCTGTGGCCTTCAGCTCCATCATCTGGTGGATACAGAGATACTGTAACGATAATTCCCAGGCCCGTAAGCCGCTGAAGATGCTGATGGAAGGGGCACAGCACTACTTGAGCGCTGTGCTGCGGGTTTTCCTGGAGCTGCTGTCCTACAAGATGCTCGGCTGGCTGGGCGATGTGCACTTCCTGGTCGTCCCGCTGGGTTCCAACGTTGTGGCCAGGTACCTGGGCTCCATGCATTACTGCTACAACAGCTTCTCCCAGGATCTGGCCTGATGGGACCTGTTCCATAATCTGGAGGCCCAGAGCGCCATACAAGACACACTGGACATCATGACGAGAATCACGCAGTACATCACGGGAACAACTGTTCCTCTCAGCTTCCCATCGAGGAAGCCTTGGTCTCCTACAAGCAGAAGACACCCAATGAGGATTGCTTATAGTTCATTCTTTTCAGGGTGGCAGGTGAAAGTTGGGACAGTGCAACAGTCCTCAGACACGTCGGGAGACTCAGATGATGGACCCCCTTGGGCTGCAGCGTGCTTTTATCCTTCCCTTTGTCCCTACCTCTGTTCACCAATGATGCCTTGTCATCCCATTCATCTTGTCAGTGAGTGGGGTTTGTCCTCCCCCAGCCAGGGCGATGGCGCCAAGCTGATGGAGCGGCAGGTGGATTACTGGACGGCAGCCCAGCCCACAGACAGGGAGAAAGACTCGAAGAAGAAAGACCTGCCTGCCGCCAACAACACCCTCAAGTGCACCTTCCAGTCGCTCCAGGTCAGCAGGCTGCCCAGCAGTGGCCAGGCCAAAGCAACACCCACCATGTGCATGACAGTATTCACCAAGGAGAAGAAAAAGAAGGTGTTGTTTTCACCCAAGAAAACCAGGACAAGGGCGTGGAGTCCAAAATCCAAAAGCCAGTGCTTGGGGGCATAAGCCACCTGGTTTGCAGGGTGAAGCAGCAGGAGAACATTCTGCGGGTCCTGATCAAAGGTGTGGTGTGGAATGAAGTTCTTCCAGCTGGCAGCCCAGGGTCCTTCCGCATCCAGCACTTCCCCATCTGCATCTCCAGACATTCTGACTCCACCTTCCAGCCCTGCCTGCGACCCTGCAGATGCCAAGGACAGGAGGGCCCATCTGCTTTTCTGTTCACCTTTCAGTTTAGTACAGAAACCGACCCTGGAAACACAAAGAGAAACCTTCTTAAGTACAAAAGTGCTCACTACCCGGAAGCTAATGTGCAGCCCCCACTGGGAGCCCCAACTGCTCTGCTGATTAACCAGAACTCTCTGGGGGTCAGGCGGGCAGTGCTGAGCTGGAGAATCATGGAAGGTGAGTTTTGGCCTCAGGACCCCTAACACTCCCAACGAGAAGGGTTCTCCCTTCTCCACCTGCCCTTCCTGGAAGCCAGGACTCTGCCCCCACAGGACTCAGAGCTGGTGGTCAGATGCCAAGGACTGGCCTCCCATTGCGGGCATCCTGAGCAGAACATGGAGTGCAGTCAGCCCAGCCCTGGGCCGCAGCTGCCAACCCGCCAGGCGGCCCCACACCATCCACTCGTGCTTTCCTAAAAAAATAGGTGTGTGGTGCAGCCCCCCAGGCACACCGGCTAGACACACTGGTGCAGTACCAGCTGCCCGCCTTCCTGAGCAGGGCCTATGCTTTCGCCCTCATCTCTCTGTGTTATGACAGAACATGTGTTCCACCCAACAGGTGTGGGTCCAACTATGTACCAGGTGAGCACCTGTCCCTGCACAGCACAGTGGTCACGCGGCCCCCTGCTTGCTGGGCGTCTTCAGGGCACTTCATGTCTCTGAGTGCTTGTGCCTCTAACCACAGGGTGAACCTGGGGCAGTGATGGCGAAACATTTGAGCTCTGCATGTCAGCATTTTGAAAAACCCGAACTTAACTCTGGTGCCGTGCCACATACAGAAATTTTGGGATATTTGCAACCATAGTAAAACAAAGAGTTATATTTTTTAAAATTTTTTTAATATATTTTATTGATTTTCCACAGAGAAGAAGGGAGAAGGATATAGAGTCAGAAACATTGATGAGAGAGAAACATCGATCAGCTGCCTGCTGCACATCTCCCACTGGGGATGTGCCCGCAACCCAGGCACATGCCCCCGATCAGAATCGAACCCAGGACCCCTCAGTCCACAGGCCAACGCTCCATCCACTGAGCCAAACCGGCTTTGGCAAGAGTTATATTTTTGATATTTATTTTATATTCTTAAATGCCATGTCACAAAGAAAAATCAACCAATGAGTTCGTGTGTCATCTCTGACTCACGTGTCACAGGTTCGCCATCACTGACCTAGGGTCAAGCTCACAGGTTTATTGTAGAAACTCAGTGGGGTCCTCCCTGGAAAGTGCTCTCTGGGTGCCTGGACAGTGGAGAGGTCTGCTCCAAGGGCTGTGGTTGAGCTCATTGGCCATTTTCTCTGCCTCGTGACAAAGCCTCAGCCTCATTTGATTCTCCACAAGGCCTTGGGCTAAGCTCCTTTCTCCTTAGATACAGATTGGAGATTCTATGAGGGGTCGGTGTCCTGGGTGAAGCCAGAACCAAAAATCCCAGAAGTGAGCCATGTGGCCCCATGCTCATTTTATTCTTGACTAAAAGATTACAGAAAAAGAGTGGAAAAAATCTAAAATATTAGTGTCAGCACTGTGTAGTTGATGAGGGTAGAGGAATGATACACAGGAGGGCATATTAAAGAGCATGTCTTGCTGAGGAAAATATAGATATGTGTAATAAATCACAGGGATACGTTTAAGTGCATGTACTTTAAGTTATGGGAAAGCACCTTGTCTTGCAAAATAGAATTCATTACTTTTAAACCTGCCATCTGAAATAGGACCTATGAAATGGGAAGCAATAAAGGATTTTTTAAAATAAGAAAATTTGACAAATGGAAGTTATTGTTTGCTTTGTTAGACATATTATATCAGACTAACAGATAATACCCAGTCTTTTAAACAAAATAAATCATTACCACATACTATGCCACATAGGAAGTCTCAATAAATTCCAAAGAAGATATATATGTTTTTTCTCCATTGATATGTTCATGAACCATAATGCATGATGCCTATATATTCTCTAACACTAATGCACTAAGGTAAGAAGTTAATAATAAAGAATAGCTTTAAAATCACCAAATATCTGGACAGTTTAGAAAATACAGCAGAAGCTGAAGTGAAGTATATTCTATACAAACCCTGAGTTCAAAAGAAATTATGAGTGAAATTATGGAATACTCCCAACTTAAAAACAATAAACAAAAGCTGCATATCAAAAGCAGCCATAAAAGCCAGAGTTTTTGTTTTAAATAGACTTCTAAGGAAAGCATTACAGCTGGGAAGAGAGATTGAAGTATCCAAATAGAAAATTACAGAGAGCAACAGAGTGACTTAGAAGAAACAAGGAAAGGGGAAAACATAATGGCAGAAATCAGTAAAACAAAGAATTTGAAAAGCCTTCAACAAACCAGAAAACTGTTTCTCTAAAAAAACTGGTAAAACAAACAGATATCTAGCCAGACTGACCAAGAAACAGAGAAAAACGCTGTGCGCATATAGCTAACCAGTTAGGCAAAACGGACCAATACCTGGGAGGAAACAAACTATACAACCTTCCTCAAGAGAAAGTGATGCCCTGACTAGTCTATGAAAGAAGTTGAATTTGTAGTTAAAGCATCTAAGGAAGGGAATCCAGGCCCAGGTGGTTCACTGGAGAATTAAACAGAATAAATGAACAGAAACTTCACTGAAGAGGCTATAACATGTCGCATGAGCACTGGAAAAGTTCAACATCATAAGCCATTAGGAAAAGGTTATTTAGACCACAAGGAGACTAACTGAAACAAAAGACTGTGATGACACTCGATGCTGGGGAGGATGTGGAAAAACTCACTCATACAGTGCTGGTGGGAATGTAGACTATTACAGCCACTGGGGAAAGTACTTTGGTTGTTTCTTATGAAATTCAACATGCAACTACCACACACCCCAGCCATTGCACTCTGGGGCATTTATGCCAGAGAAATAGAAACTTTCATCCACTCAGAAACCTGAGCACAAATGTTTATGGGAGCTTTATCTTAAAACCTGCAAGTGATCTCTGAAATCCCTTGTTGCGATTAATAGATACATTTTATAAGAAATGTCTGTCACATAAAAATGGGTTGAGTATATGAAAAGGGAATTTCATAAAGGGAAACCCAAAACGTTAACAAGGTATGAAGAGGTATTCAATTGCACTTGTAGTAAGATAGGCAGAGATGTTGAATTGTACTTGTAGTCAGACAAGTAATGAGGCCCTCTTTACACCGATCTGCAAGACAAATTAGAGTGTGATGATGGGAAGTGTTGGTGAGGCTATGGGACAAATGGGAACATCATGGGCTATGATGGGAGTGTAAACTAGTACAGGCACCCAGGAGGGCCATCTAGAAGTACTTAGCAAAATGAAATATGCTCTTATATATTTGAATATTCATATATATAATTTTGCTAAGTCCGAAGAGCAAAAGAATCACCATAGGAGAACCTATAACATAGGCCTCTCATTCTCATTCTTGAACTGATCATTTTTTTTCTTTATTAAATAAGATATTACAAATGTGTCATTACCCCACCAATATCACCTTATCTCCCCAATCCTGCCCTCCCCCTCTCCCTTCCCCCATGTTGTCCACATCCATCACCTATGCTGATATGCATTCATACAAGTCCTTTGGTTGATCTTTCCCCCTCAACTCACCCCCCCCCCCATTCCCCCCGCCTTCCTGCTGAGTTTTGAGCATCTGAAAGATGCTTCCCTGTCTATGGCCATACCACCCTCAAAGCGCCCAATCTCCTCTGATCACTTTTTGAATAACATTTCCTTGGCTGGGATATAGGGGGGAGAGCAGGCCTTCTGTGTCAAAATATAACCCCTCAGAGTCTAAGAGCATGAATCTGGTTCTTCTGATCAGCATCACTGGGTGGGAATGGACCACGGGAAATATTAGCTAGAATAGATAGCAAAGAGACACCTGGAATAAGTGGGTTCCCAAACCTTAATCTGTCAATTCCACCTAAAGGACATTAGCCTTTTTTATGAGTATTTCCCCACTGACATAAATATCCTTACGCGATGTTAATTGCATTGTATATGAACAGCATGGCTAACAAATTCCTGTGACATGATGAAATGTGGCAAAGTGCTGTGATGGAGTCTAAAAAGAGAAAATGGATCATCTGTGTACTTTCTTCTGCTATCATCGGAAATTAAAACGATAGTATAGGGAAAACAAAAAGAAGTATCACTCAAGGTGTACATAGGGCCACGTGAATATTTTCTGTAATTTTTAAAGTGTGACTATTCAGGATTAAATGTAAAAGAATAAAATCTATGTAGAATAAATTGTGATCACCTATGTTCCTATTAAATCTTAAATTCTGCCATTGCCTGTGTGTCTTTAAATAGAACATTAGGGTGACAGTTGGGAGACCTTTGAACTCCTGATTCCATCCCAGTTTTCCTTCCCCAGAGCTACCTACTATCATCCACTTGGTGCTTGTCCCTAAGTAGGTTTCTATAATTTTACTCAAAAGTTGTGTACACACAAGTTAATTTAGAGTTGTTTTTGCATTTTTGAAATTTGATTTCAATAGCATCATTCAGAATGTACCCTGACACTTTCTTTTCCACACAAATCATGCTTTGAGATTTGTCCACATTGCCACACATACTGCAGTCCATTAGTTTTACCGCTTTACTAGGCATTTACTATGATAACTTTATTCTCCTGTTGAAGGACATTTAGCTTATTTCTAGTTTTCCACCGTCATAAACAATGCTGAAATGGACTTTCTTGTATCCTTCATGGCCACATGAATGTAGCTTCTCTAGAGTATGTTGCTAAGAATGAATTTCTAGCAGGAAGGCCCTGCACACCTTAGGTTTTACTAGTGGATGCAACTTCACTGGCTGGTTCAGCCATCCCCCCTCCCAGCTGCTGTGGATGTTGGCTGCTCCTGGCTCCTGATGGCCCTTCCCCTGTCCTGAGCAGGTAGGTGCTCCCAGTCCACTACCCTGGGAGGCCAGTAATGACTGGCACTGGGTAGATAAGCCTGGCTCCTTACCTAAAATGGGAATCACTCAATGGGTACAATTCCTCTTCCAGATCCCCTCTCAAGACCAGGCTCTACGTAATGTGCTGAGTCCACATCTCTGCTCACCTCCCTCCATCTTCTTTTTCTGAGGTCATTCCTTCACTAAACTCTGTCCCACTTCCCAGGAGTCACTGCTGCCAGGGAACCTGGCCCAGGATGACTAATATTGCCTAAGTCTCTCCAGAAGGGCTGCACCAATGTTCACAGTTAGGAGAGGCTTGAAGGCTGAGAAAGAGAAAGCCCATCCTAGAGATGAGGTGGGGGAGGGGGAGAAGGCAAAGGTGCTGAGATGAAAGAAAGAGTTTTGTGTATTCAGGAAACTGAACGAAAGCCAGTGAGGCTGAAGTGTGGGGAGCAGAAGAAAGAGAAGGACACTGGTTGAGGTTGGAGATGTATGTAGGAGCCGACAAGGAGACCTCATAGGCTGGTTTCCAATTTTTTTTTCTAATTGTAAATGGAAGTTTTTGAAATGCTTTAAGCAGAAAGTGATAGGGTTCAATTTAGACTAAGAAAATTCATCTGTGTTGAGAGAATGGTTTGGAAAAGAAGATAAAACAAGCAGGGATTTGAGTATTTACACAGCAAGGAGAGTGGATCATAAAAATTAGTGTCAACATAGAAAGTAAGAAACACAATGGGATTTTTAACACAACACTTCTTGTGTCTATAAAACACACAGACATACAAAGACATAAATTCTTCAAGCATACATGCCAATTTTGAAGTGGCTACTATGTGGAGGGGGAGGAAGGGAATGGAGATTAGCGGTAATAAGAGTCAATAAAACCTGGAAGTTGTCTTGCAAGGAATGGTGGTGAGGAGGTGGGATGAATTGAAGCATGTTATTTACGGAGCCCTGAACCATGAAAACAAAAATCAAAACAACAGCCACCACCCACCTCCCTACCCATTATTTTCCTTCGCCGTGTGGAGACCCACATCTGCGATGGGGAACAGGTTTTCAGGGAGACCTTCCAAATAATCCAACTTTTACCTACTAAGTGGGTGGAACTGGATGGCAGAGGCCTTCCTAGTGATTAATGCAGCATCTGAGTCAAGGAACCTGGAGGGAAGAGGAAGCAGAACCTCCCTGGAGCCTCATTAGTAAGGACACAGATGGGAGCCCTGAGGCAGTCTCATGCCTGACCTGGTGTGGGCTCCTGATGCTCCCTCTCAGCCTAATTCCTCCTTTCCCTGGGGCTCCATGGTGCCAGGTCTTATCTCTGGGATCAGAGATAATCCAGGTTAATATGTCTTGTTATTTCCCCTTTGCACAAGTTTATGACCTGGTCCCAGGAGATCTGGGGACCAAACTTCCACCATGTCTGGTCGCTCTGTGCCTAGGTGCCCAGGGCAGGAGTAGACACCCATTAGGTATCAATAAACGCCTGTGGATCAAAAGTGATCGCTTGAAGCCTTCTTTGATTGGGGGCAAGGACCTTGGGATTTCCCTCCACGTTTTTCTTCAAGTGCTCAGAGAAGCACAGGGCATGCTCTGCAAATGCATTTGTCAGTTGGTGTTCAAATAGTTTGTTGAGGTGGTTCCTTTGGTTCCCTGTCTGGCCCTGAGAGACAAACTCTCAATGGATAGAATAGAGTGGATGCCGGCTTTATCCAATGGCCTGCTTCTCTGAGGTGCTCTAGAGCAGTGGTTCTCAACCTTCCTAAAGCCGCGACCCTTTAATACAGTTCCTCATATTGTGGTGACCCACAATTTCATTGTTACAAATTGAACATGATTAAAGCATGCTGATTAATCACAAAAAAAATATGTAATTATAAATATTTTTTACGATGGTCTTAGGCGACCCCTGTGAAAGGGTTGTTCGACACCCAAAGGGGTCGCGACCTACAGGTTGAGAACCGCTGCTCTGGAGCCATATTCTCAGACACTGTTCAGGGAGATCCAACACCCAATGTTACTTACTGAGCAAGCTCATTGGTGGGTAGTATTTTCTTACTGATTCGTATCTGAATGAGCAGCTTGGGTGAAGCCAATCCTTCCTGGAATCTTAGCCACATGATCTCCCCTTAGGCAGACAGTACTCATGTCTTCTGGGCCCCAAGACCTTGCCTGAGCCCTTGGGACCTTCAAAGGAAAGAGTAATTCTTGCCCAGGAGCAGTCCTGGATCTCAGTCCACTGACAAACAGACAGAAGTCAAATCACCTCAGATTCCATCACCCAGAGACAATCACATGCAACATATTAGTATATTTGTTCCTAGTATTATCCTGTGAATGTTGACATAGTTTCCATCTTGTCATTCTTATCTCACAAGAAATGCCTGTTGCCTGTAAACATGCGGCATAATATTTCATCTGTTTCAGTACCATCATGTGCTTAAGTATTGCCTAAATGGGTCTTTATGCTCTTTTTGTTTTTAAAATACATACATAATACTGTGATGGATATCTTTCTTTATAAAATTTATACCATTTTGAAGGATTTATGAGGATCTCTATCAGTGGAAATAGAATTATAGAATCAAATTATATGAACAATGATTCTTTTAATATCTTGTCATTTAAAAATAAAATCCTGATCATAATAATTTAGTAATGGACTTGCAGGTTTTTCTGGTGACATACAAGCACACATATAGGTAATTAAAAATAGGATCACACAAACTTGTTGTGGGAAACTGTTTATTGCCTTCACTATCTGATAAGCATTGACAGAGAACTCCCCGAAACCCCCAGAAGGCTGGGTGCCTTTGAAGCCCTAGCAAAGGTCTGAGCTAAGCGCCACCTCTGTTTGTCCAGACAGTGTTAGCTGGAAGAACTCCCCCATTTATTATTATGTAAATCCTTGCTGATGGGCTAGTCTGCCTGTTAATGGCAGGTCGCCTGCCTAAGGGCTACTCTGGATCAATAAAAGATTGGAGCAGCCTGAGCATGGGTGGAAGTCCTTCGGGACTTGGCCACCTGGTCCCCCAATATTGCAAAATTATCACGTGTCTTTTTCTCTCATTTGTTGTGCGGCTCCTCTTTCAGATACCGAACCCTACTCCACGCAGAACGTGGAGGGAGTCTTACTCAACATCTGGCACCGGACGGGTAATCTGGAAGTGTAGGCCTCGCTGGAGCGAGAAAAGGAAGTTTTCACCGAAAAGGTGTGGAAAGCTCACCGAAAAAAGGTGAGGGGAAGTCTACCGCACGCAATGCCCAGGATCAATTACAGAAGCCCGGGTCTGTAAGTACACTGGGAACGTTTTCTTAACCAGGCTAACAAACGGGGCAGGATTTGGCTTTAAGAAAGTAGATTCGGCTTTAAAAAGGTATATTTGGCTTTTAAAAACTAAGAAACTTTATTATAGGCTTTTGATTTGCATGTTTAAAGTGTTAAAATTTTAGAAGGTAATCTTCTACAGTTTTTGCATGTTATTATAGAACATAACCTTTGTTTTTCTTGAAAAAGGTACTCTTTTAGATCAGGCTGAAAAAAGAGTGCCATGGTCATCTTAATGTGGTTTCCTGTCCAAATTAAAATCTTAATTTGTGTTTGGAACCTAAAATCTGCAATAAGAAATGAAACCCTGCTGCTGAGTCCCCCTCTGGTGTGGAGAGATTCAAAGGTGGCAAGAAAGGGCAGAGCTATAAGCTCTCCCACAATGAGATTACTTAATGTTTTATTTAAAAATTACCGGAGAACATCTTATGACAACCAAACTTTGGCTAAGATAACCTTGGGTGCTAGCCATTGCTTTAGAAAGCGAAATAGGGGAAAACTTAAAATGTCTTTTTCTATTAAGCATGACTTTGGGGAAAATACGCCATCTGAGTCATTTGCTGAAACTTCCTCCAAAAGCAGGATGGGGTGGAAAGAGAAAGGGAGCACATGGCGATCCAATATGGACGCCTCCTCTAATTTAAAGTCTCCCTCTTGTAATTGAAAAGTTTTACAAAAATTTAAAATGCGTCTGGGATTTCTGTTCCCGTGTAAAGAGAATACTTGGCTTGGAACTAATGCGCGCTCGTTCTGATTTTGGACATTTAGATAGAGTTTTGAGCTGGAATTTCTTTACAAATGTGCAGAATAAAACCCAAGACTGATTATTTCCTAAAGAAAATGGCGAATTTGACCCAGGGTAGAAATTCTAGCAACAAGATTGGTATTTTTCCATAATAATGTTAATGAAGCCTATTCCAAAGCTAACTTTAAGAACTCTACAAGGAAAATCAGTAAAATTGTCTCTGTTACAAAAATTTGCTAAATTAATTGCCTTAAAATAATTGAATTTGAATCTCATAGTTAATTGAAAAGGCTGGCCAAAACATTTCTAATGAGAAAAGGGGCTAGTTGCTTCCTGCCTGTAGCAAATTCTTAAAGAATGTGGTCAATTTATATCTGATTGGTCCAGGGTAGGCCAAACCTGTTCTTCCAGGGAAAACAGTTCCTCCCCGAGGCCAATATTGAAACTTCCCACCAGCAAGCCAGGGGCAGGAAACAATGTAGCTACAACCTTGTTTCTTGACCTTCCTCAGAGAAAAAAATTATGGTCCTTTTAAAATCAAAGGCTGGGCCAGGCCTGCCTTGCCAGCCTCAAATGTGGTTTTCCAAAGCTGCTGGGAAATTTAAGACCTTGGGAGTTTATACCTAGGTATCTTGAAATGACATAATACTGAAATAAATGAGATCTGAGTATGCCTCATACAAAATCTAGAGGACAGTATTAAATCTGTTGGTTGATTATGTCTTGCATTTTTAAAGTTTAGTCTTAATGTTACTGATTGAGAAATGCTAAAGATTTGAGTTGCCAGCTAAAAGTTTAAATTCGGATTGAATTGGGGAAAAACTGTATAATTATGATAACTAAATGCCTTAAAAGTAAAAAATAATTTTTTTATTTTTGAGAAAATAATTTTGTTTTCTCTGAAATAATTAGAATTCAAAATATGTTGCTTATTGATCTGATTAAAAAGGAGGATTAATTTTATGATCTCAACTGAATATTTTTAATACAAAAACCAGTTTAAACTTAATTGATATTCTTTAAGATAATTATAAAGGGTATAAACAGCTAATGAGATTTCTGTTTGTCTACAATATAATGTTGGCCATCTATCTTTTAGGGATTTTGGTTTCCTCTTCCCTTGTTTATTGTGAGAATAAGGAAATCATGTTTTCTGTCAGAGAACAGTGTAGACAGCCATAATGTTGAGCTGCCTGACTTGGCATCCGCCATGATGGCCGCATGGCTTACCACGCCCTGGGGGCCACCATCTTGGAAGAACAAAGGCCCCGCCCTCTGATTTAGCCAATCACAAAAGGAATGTCTGCTCACTGAGGCAGGATGGGATTTCAGGGGTGGAGTTTTAAGGCTGAGTTTTACTGCGGAAATGCGGATGGGGCAGAAAGTGTGCTTGCCTCTCGGATTTATTTAATACTACTTATAAGAAGATATTTTTAATGCTTAATAAATTAGCAATCATGGTCTTAATATAATTTCAGTGGTATGATAGACCAATGTTTTAAGCAGTTGGCTTTATAAGGGCCGACAATAGAGGTCATATTTCTTAAAAGGCTTGTAGATACATTTTTAAAAGATATCTTAAATTTTCAGTAGAACCACAGATATGCATATATCATAAACAAATTAAGAGTAGTTGATTCCATGGTCAAGACTCGATCCTATTATGTTGAGAACTGTTTAAAAAGTGTTGAAAATGTTTTAATTAGCTATGTATTTGACAGTTTTTCCCGAGTGCAATATTTCAAAATATAATATACTTGGTTGCATAAGGAATTTCTGCCAAATAAAAGAAAAAATTGATTTATTAGTAGCAATGTCTTTATTTAAACTAACAAAAGCTCCTTGCCGCTGCATTTAAAATTAGGCTGGAAGTGAAGCAGCATTTGCATCTCGTGTATCAAAATAAAACTTTACTAAATTTACTAATCTTTGTAAGCAATTGAATTCTAATAAAGTAAAATTCTTCTAAAAAGTTACTGAAGGCTTCCCATGATCCCTCTGTATATGCAAATAAGCCAAAGAGTATATTCTTTAAAAATATAATTGCTAACATTTACAGATTGTTGTTGAAATACTAAATCTAACAATAATTAGTCACCATAAATGAAAAATCACTTAAAATATATAGCTTTGCGACAGTATTTCTTAAAATCTCAAAAGGCAACCATGTTCCTTACATTTGTTGCTGTGTGAGAAAGAAAGCTGTCGGGAAGGAAATAAAAAGAGGTTTCCTTCAGATGTCTAACTAAAATTAAAAATCAATATATTGGGCCTCATAAGCTAAATTAAATAATTTGTGTTTTGCCTCCTTAAACAAAGTTTATGTAAATTTACTTAAAGACTAATAACAGAAATTTAATTACTGTCATTTACTGTCCATAACTTAGGACAAGTCAAGTTAAAAGAATAAATGTTATTTCAAACTGACTTAAAATTGGCAAATTGGGCTAAGTGGATATTCAGGGGAACTTAGCTGTCAC
Source organism: Myotis nattereri (assembly GCF_964212035.1). NCBI lineage: Eukaryota > Metazoa > Chordata > Mammalia > Chiroptera > Vespertilionidae > Myotis > Myotis nattereri. Next base: position 8,040,827 of record NC_138091.1, on the reverse strand, counting down.
CTATTAAAATATAAACTACTACAATTTTTACATAAGACCTCCATCATTATACCAAAAAATATTAGACAGGAACCAATTCCTGGAGCTTTAACTGTGTTTACTGATGGGTCATCTAATGGGAAAGCTGCCTATCATACTATAAATTCTGACCAAGTCATAGTGACCAGTCATATTTCAGTGCAAAGAATTGAATTAAAAGCTATTAAGACTGCGTTGCAAGATTTCCAACAGCCAGTTAACATAATTTGTGATTCCTCTTATGCTTCGGGCCTAGTAAGTAGAATTGAAACTGCCCGGTTGAAATGGTTTAGTGACCAAAGTTTATTCTTACTATTTAAGCAAGTTCAACAGATTGTGCAGCAGAGAAAATACCCTTTTTATATCACCCACATCAGGGCTCACAGCATATTACCTAGCCCATTAACTAAGGGAAAGGCACATGCTGATCCATTGGTTGCTTTATTAAAAGAGGCTTCAGAGTCTCATCAGCTTTTAAAAATCCCAACTTGAAAAACAAAAAAGGGGGATGATGGAGAAATCACCTAGGAGTAGGCTGCACCTAGCTTTAATTACTCTAAATCTTTTCACTGGTGATGCTAATGGAAAGACACCTATGGAGCTACATTGGGGTCAGAATAAAAGGAACAGCCCAGAGACCACCTGGGGCATGGTAAAGTGAAGTATGGTAACAATCCTTTCAGGTAAAAACTATAGTTTCATACTGGTCTTAGAAGGCACATTTTTCCTTTACCTGGGAAGGACAGCATAGCTATCCCAAAGTCAGAGGGCTCCAGATAACTTGTCAACTCAGTGCTCTGGAGACCCAGAACTGTAATTTAGATAGCATACTGTCTCTGCTTCTGTAAATTTCTTCTTCTTTTTTTAAACTAGGTTCCTCATTCCAAATCTTGAGTTTAAAATTTAAGTTGTCATGACCTAGAACAAAGAATATTCTTACATGCTATTATTCTACAAGTTTCATTAATAATTTTTGATGCTTTACAACAGTATATTGTGCATTTATCCCAAACAAATTTACAAATGAATTTGAATGTATTACATGAAGGGATTTATTCCTTTCCACTGTGTGGAGGGCCTCCTGGGGAAGGCACTTAAGCATTCTGTGTTGACCGCTCTCAATTTTTTTTTTTTTTTGCCAAAAGAATTCCAGTTGTCTACAGCTGTTATCTAGGCTCTCTGTTCAAGCTAAGATCATGAAAAGCTGGTACCATGGATCTGTCTCTTACCCAATGGCGTAAGCTGGGCCCTCTCTGGAGAAGAAACCTGGGTTCCCTATGATCAATGCCAGGGCCCCGCCAGCAGGCAAGGGGATCCAAAGGCACTTGATGGGCATGGAGGCCAGAGGGACATAGGCTATCAAGGAGACAGAACTGAACCTCACATCACCCTACTTGGCCCAGAGATGGCTGGTAGTCAAAGACGGGTAAGACCCCCACAGGGTGGGGTGACCTAAGACACGCACAGTCGTGGGCCAGTAGGAGAAAACTTGGGCATCAACAGAGGTGGGGCACAGATCCTCACCCCCGCGCCAATGTTGCCGGGGCTTGAACACTCACCCCTTCTGAGGAAGGTCTCCTGTCCCCATGGCTGCTTCTTGCTTACCATGCCCAGCCCAGATCAGGAACCAAATAACAAAAGAGATTTGGTCCAGCTGAAATCAGAATCCAGATAAACAGAGGCTTGGCTAACAGACCCTATGTCTAAATCTAGCCTAACAACAGGAATGCTCAGAGCCTTCACAAGGATGTAAAGTGATCCTTTTCATTAATATTTACAGTGTAAATTAAGATTATTGTTAAAATATTAAATTTGACAGCAAAATAGTTTTCAAATTAAAGTCAAGTTTTCAAATTAATTAAATTTGGCTAATTTGAAATAAGTAATTGTTCAAAAAGTATTAACCAAAATTTTGATTTTGTGGTAAACATGCTATGAACCTAAAGCATGTTCAAGTTCATTTTTTTTTGTGTGCAAAATATTAATATTTAAAGCAATCCAGACTGCATTATAAAATTTCCAAGAAGCCTTCTAATTAAATTAAAAAAGGGGGATAGTGGAAAAATATAGTGGAAAAAATGCCATGTAAGAAAATAGATCTTATAACTAAATTAAAATTTTTTCGTTAGCGAAACACCCAGAAAAAACTCACATTATGCGAGGGTATGCCAGGAAAGATCATTTTAAAGAAAAGACCCCAAGTAAGGTTTTTTCCTTTAACCCTTGGTCGAGAATATGTGTGTATACTTTGAGAGAACAACTCCAAGACCATGTGGATTCCTGCAACAAGGGATCCCGGAGAGACACTGACCAGACTGCTCCAGCCACAAAGACAGGAGGGACAGTTCAGAGATGGAGATGGTGGAAGATGCTTTGCCATGCTAGCAGTCAGCAGCTGTGCGGCGCTGCAGGGTGCCCAGGACCAAACCAGAGAGGACCAGTCCTGCATTTGTCCACCATCCAGAACCAGCATTTCATTGCTGGCATTTACACATGAACTTTTGGACATTGAAACATGGACTCAGAACTTTTGGACATTGAAATTGGGACTTAATTACTTTTTAAAGAAAAATAAGGGGGAGATGCCGGAGTCCATTCATTGTCTTCAATAGCTGAGTTTAGACAGAGACCCCCCAAAAGCTAGTAGCCCTTGAAAGTCCTAGTAAAGGTAAGGGCTTGAAAGTCCTAGCAAAAGTCAGGGCTGTGCACCTCCCAGTTAATCTAGGAACCACTCAGTTAATTTAGGTAATAATAGTTGAAGCATCCCCAATTTAGTTCCCTTAATTCCTTAGATACTTATATGTAGATCCTTGTTGATTACTGTTAATTAGATACTCCTGGAAATCTATTGATGAGCTAATCAGATACTCTACCTACACTCGGAAATCTATTGATGAGTTAATCAGATACTTTGTCTATTCCTGGAAATTGTCTGCTGATCTGTGTGTCATTGAAACCTCCTTACCAAGAGGGCTACTCCGGATCAATAAAACATTGGAGCAGCCTGAGGAGAGGAGGAATCCTTCTGGATTTTTCAGCCTGGTCCTCCAATATTGCAAAATTATCTCGTGTCTTTCTCTCTCATTGGTTGTGCAGCTCCTCTTTCAGATAACGAACACCACTCCACGCAGAACGTGGAGGGAGTCTTACTCAAAATTCTAGTATCTCCAATATCAAGCAATGCTGTTCTAGACCAAGTTGTTAAAGGAAAAACTGGACCAGGTGCGGCATAAAACTTCAGATCTTGAGCTGACCATCCTTTCAATAGTTTAACAATATTCAATAGTCTACCATGTAAAAAGGAAATCAAATTCATTATTATTCACTGCCAGCACTAACACAGCACCCTGTTCCTCATGACTGCGACCACCACCATCCATCCCACCACCCCAATCCAAACCTAAATTAAACATCAGCTTCTTTTTTTCCTTGCCAGTATGAGAAAGTGTTGAGAAAAAAAAAAAAACCCATTCAGACTTCTCCTTGTCCTTATTCTAAGTGTCTGGCTCATGACGGAATGGCTTGTCTGGTGCCCCAACTAAACAAATCTACATTACTCCCTTCTCACATGCCTGCCCCCTCCTTAGATCCCTCCCCATCAGTGAAACAGAGTCAAACCTCACTTCTCTAGTATCTCCAATATCCAACAATGCTGTTCTAGACCATGATGTTAAAGGAAATACTGTACCAGTTGTGTATGGTGGTGTGTATGTACCCATAAAACTTCACATCTTGAGCTGAGCATCCTTTCAATAGTTTAACAATATTCAATCATCTGCCATGTTAAACGGAAACCAAATTCTTTATTATACACTACCAGGACTAACACAACACCCCGTTCTTCATTACTGTGACCACCAACATCCATCCCACCCACCCCAAATACAAACATAAATTCACTTTGGACTTGCAGTTTCTTCATCCATCCTTGTGTTTGGAGTCTTATTCCTTATCTCTACTAGTCTACAATATCGTCTTATTAAGTTTCGCTATCTTGAGGCAACAGACACTACTCAAAGGGTCATGGCCTCTATATATACTCTTTAGGTTAATGAGGAGCCACTCACTTCAGCTCTGGTTGCCGGAAATCAGTGGTTGCCATGGTGTGACTTGACATCACAAAGCCTCAGCTTGACCATCCAGGAGGGGCAGGGGTGGCAGACGATGCAGAAATCTCAGACACTATGCTTATAGAACAGAGACTTTCCACTTAACTCCAAAAATTTTTCCAAACTGACCTCTCTCTCTCATTTCCTCTAGTTCCATTATAGTCCAGAATATGGCAGGGACGTGGTGATTCCTCTAAGACAACTGGCATACTCCCCCGTCATTTCAGTGGTCCATTCCACTATGTTCAGATATTAACGTTTCCTGGGATTTTGAGTATTGTTTTAATGGATGTTTTATTTTAGAATAGTTCCAGATTTACAGAAAAATTGTGAGGATAATAACCATGTACACCATACCCAATTTCCCATATTGCTAATATCTTCCTTATGTATGGGGCAAATTTAACATGAAGTGAATCATCAGTGAAACAGTTAGAGTGAAACCTCACTTCTCTAGTATCTCCAATATTCAGCAATGCTGTACTAGACCAAGTTGTTAAAGGAAAAACTGGACCAGTTGTGGCAAAAAACTTTAGATCTTGAGCTGACCATCCTTTCAATAGTTTAACAATATTCAATAGCCTACCATGTAAAAAGGAAATCAAATTCATTATTATACACTGCCAGCACTAACACAACACCCTGTTCCTCATGACTGCGACCACCACCATACACCCACCACCCCAAACCAAACCTAAATTAAACATCAGCTTCTTTTTGCCTGCCAGTATGGGAAAGTGATGAGAAAAGAATCCCCATTGATCCCTCTCCTTGTCCTCATTCTAAGTGTCTGGCTCAGTATGGAATGGCTTGTCTGGTGCCACAACTAAAGAAATCTACATTACTCCCTTCTCACATGCCTGCCCCCTCCTTAGATCCCTCCCCATCAGTGAAACAGAGTCAAACCTCACTTCTCTAGTATCTCCAATATCCAACAATGCTGTTCTAGACCATGATGTTAAAGGAAAAACTGTACCAGTTGTGGCATAAAACTTCACATCTTGAGCTGACCATCCTTTCAATAGCTTAACAATATTCAATAGTCTGCCATGTAAACAGGAAACCCAATTTTTTATGATACACTGCCAGCACTAAAACCACACCCTGTTCCTCATGACTGCGACCACCACCATCCATCCCACCCCTCCTACCACAATACAAACATAAATTCACTTTTGGACTTGCAGTTTCTTGATCCATCCTTGTGTTTGGAGTCTTATTCCTTATCTCTACTAGTCTACAATTTCGTCTTATTAAGTTTCGCTATCCTTAGGCAACAGACACTACTCAAAGGGTCCTGGCATCTATATATACTGTTTAGGTTAATGAGGAGCCACTCACTTCAGCTCTGGTTGCCCATAATCAGTGGTTGCCATGGTGTGGCTTGACATCAAAAAGCCTCAGCGGAACACCCAGGAGGGGCGGGGGTGGCAGAGGATGCAGAAATCTCAGACACTATGGTTATAGAACAGACACCTTCCCCTTTACTCCTAAAATTTTTCCAAACTGACCTCTCTCTCTCTCATATTCTCTAGTTCCATTATAGTCCAACATATGGCAGGCAGGTGTTGATTCCTCTAAGACAATTGCCATACTCCCCCGTCATTTCAGTGGTCCATTCCACTATGTTCAGATATTAAGGTTTCCTAGGATTTTGAGTATTGTTTTAATGGATGTTTTATTTCTGAATTGTTCCAGATTTACAGAAAAATTGTGAGGATAATAACCATGTCCACCATACCCAATTTCCCTTATTACTAATATCTTCCTTATGTATTGGGCAAATGTAACAAGAAGTGATTCATCAGTGAAACAGTTAGAGTGAAACCTCATTCTCTAGTATCTCCAATATCCAGGAATGCTCTTCTAGACCAAGTTGTTAAAGGAAAAACTGGACCAGGTACGGCATAAAACTTCAGATCTTGAGCTGACCATCCTTTCAATAGTTTAACAATATTCAATAGTCTGCCATGTAAAAAGGAAATCAAATTCATTATTATACACTGCCAGCACTATCACAACACCCTGTTCCTCATGACTGCGACCACAACCATCCATCCCACACCCTAATCCAAATCTAAATTAAACATCAGCTTCTTATTCCTTGCCAGTATGAGAAAGTGTTGAGAAAAAAATCCCCATTCAGACTTCTCCTTGTCCTTATTCTAAGTGTCTGGCTCATTATGGAATGGCTTGTCTGGTGCCACAACTGAAGAAATCTACATTACTCCCTCCTCACATGCATGCCCCCTCCATAGATCCCTCCCCATCAGTGAAAGGGAGTCAAAACTCACTTATCTAGTATCTCCAATATCCAACAATGCTGTTCTAGACCATGATGTTAAAGGAAATACTGTACCAGTTGTGGCATAAAACTTACAATCTTCAGCTGACCATCCTTTCAATAGTTTAACAATATTAAATAGTCTGCCATGTAAAAAGGAAATCAAATTCTTTATTAGACACTGCCAGCCCTAACACAACAACCTGTTGTTCCTCATGACTGGGACCACCACCATCCATCCCATCCCCCATACAAACATTATTGACTTTATGACTTGCAGTTTCTTCATCCATCCTTGGGTTTGGAGTCTTATTCCTTATCTCTACTAGCCTACAATATCGTCTTATTAAGTTTCGCTATCTTGAGGCAACAGACACTACTCAAAGGGTCCTAGCCTCTACATATACTCTTTAGGTTAATGAGGAGCCACTTACTTCAGCTCTGGCTGCCCAAAATCAGTGGTTGCCATGGTGTGGCTTGACATCACAAAGCCTCAGCTTCACTATCCAGGAGGGTCGGGGGTGGCAGAGGATGCAGAAATCTCAGACACTCAGGTTATAGAACCGAGACCTTCCTCTTAACTCCTAAAATTTTTCCCAGACGGACCTCTCTCTCTCATTTCCTCTAGTTCCATTAGAGTCCAGCATATGGCAGGGAGGTGGTGTTTCCTCTAAGACAAATCCCATACTCCCCCGTCATTTCAGTGGTCCCTTCCACTATGATCAGTTGCTACCATTTCCTGGGATTTTGAGTGTTGTTTTAATGGATGTTTTTTTTTTAATAGTTCCAGATTTACAGAAAAATTGTGAAGATAATAACCATGTACACCATACCCAATTTCCCTTATTAGTAATATCTTACATATGTATGGGGCAAATTTAACATGAAGTGAATCATCAGTGAAACTGTTAGAGGGAAACCTCACTTCTATATTATCTCCAATATCCAGCAATGCTGTTCTAGACCAAGTTGTTAAAGGAAAAACTGGACCAGTTGTGGCATAAAACTTCAGATCTTGAGCTGACCATCCTTTCAATAGTTTAACAACATTCCATAGTCTACCATGTAAAAAGGAAATCAAATTCATTGTTATACACTGCCAGCTCTATCACAACACCCTGTTCCTCACGACTGCGACCACCACCATCCATCCCACACCCCAAACCAAACCTAAATTAAACATCAGCTTCTTTATTCCTTGCCAGTATGAGAAAGTGTTGAGAGAGAAAAATCCCCATTCAGACTTCTCCTTGTCCTTTTTCTAAGTGTCTGCCTCATTATGGAATGGCTTGTCTGGTGTCACAACTAAAGAAATCTACATTACTCTGCCTGGGCCAACCCCAGCAGGTCCAGGGGTTCCCAAAGGCGTAGACGGAGTCGGCGAAGAAGGAATGACAGGGAGACAGCTTTCAGTTGATCAGCAGCCTAGCCAGGATCTCCAGCCAAGTTCTGGTCTCAATCTCCAGAGAGGTTCTGCTGTTTATTGTCTTGTTACATCCGTATTTATCCCAGTTGATTTTAATCCTGTCAATTTCTATTACAAAGGTTAGGGCGTTTCTTATCTCCATTCCAGGGAGTAAAGATTATGTAGCTTAAGCATGATTGTTTGTAGTGATTAACTACCCGCCTGGCACTTAGTTAAGGAGTTTCATCCCCTCCCTGACTTCAGGGAAAAATTCCTACCTTGGGAAACAACCTTTCTCGGAGAGGTGACCTTGGTTAAAACACACAGCGCTAAGGGGAGCAAACATATTAAGAACAGTATGCTATATACGCCAGGTCCCTTGAAACATATGCTGTGCAGATGTTTCTTTCCTGGAGCGACTGTGTCAATCAGCAAGGATGGACCGGCTTCCAGCATTACTCCCTTCTCACATGCCTGCCCCCTCCTTAGGTCCCTCCCCATCAGTGAAAGAGAGTCAAAACTCACTTATCTAGTATCTCCCATATCCAACAATGCTGTTCTAGACCATGATGTTATAGGAAATAGTGTACCAGTTGTGGCATAAAACTTCACATCTTGAGCTGACCATCCTTTCAATAGTTTAACAATATTAAATAGTCTGCCATGTAAAAAGGAAATCAAATTCTTTATTAGACACTGCCAGCCCTAACACAACAACCAGCTCCTCATTACTGCGACCACCACCATCCATCCCAACCCCCTCCCCCACCCCCCCTCCGCAATACAAACATTATTCACATTATGACTTTCAGTTTCTTCATCCATCCTTGGGTTGGGAGTCTTATTCCTTATCTCTACTAGTCTACAATTTCGTCTTATTAAGTTTCGCTATCTTGAGGCAACAGACACTACTCAAAGGGTCCTGGCCTCTACATATACTCTTTAGGTTAATGAGGAGCCACTTACTTCAGCTCTGGCTGCCCAAAATCAGTGGTTGCCATGGTGTGGCTTGACATCACAAAGCCTCAGCTTCACTATCCAGGAGGGGCGGGGGTGGCAGAGGATGCAGAAATCTCAGACACTCAGGTTATAGAACCGAGACCTTCCTCTTAACTCCTAAAATTTTTCCCAGACGGACCTCTCTCTCTCATTTCCTCTAGTTCCATTAGAGTCCAGCATATGGCAGGGAGGTGGTGTTACCTCTAAGACAATTTCCATACTCCCCCGTCATTTCAGTGGTCCCTTCCACTATGATCAGTTGCTACCATTTCCTAGGATTTTGAGTGTTGTTTTAATGGATGTTTTATTTTATATTAGTTCGAGATTTACAGAAAAATTGTGAAGATAATAACCATGTACACCATACCCAATTTCCCTTATTAGTAATATCTTACATATGTATGGGGCAAATTTAACATGAAGTGCATCATCAGTGAAAGAGAGTGAAACCTCACTTCTCTAGTATCTCCAATATCGAGCAATGCTGTTCTAGACCAAGTTGTTAAAGGAAAAACTGGAACACTTGTGGCTTAAAACTTCAGATCTTGAGCTGACCATCTTTTCAATAGTTTAACAATAAACAATAGTCTACCATGTAAAAAGGAAATCAAATTCATTATTTTACACTGCCAGCACTAACACAACACCATGTTCCTCATGGCTGCGACCACCACCATCCATTCCTCCCCCCACAATCCAAACCCAAATTAAACATCAGCTTCTTATTCCTTGCCAGTATGAGAAAGTGTTGAGAAAAAAATCCCCATTCAGACTTCTCCTTGTCCTTATTCTAAGTGTCTGGCTCATTATGGAATGACTTGTCTGGTGCCACAACTGAAGAAATCTACAGTACTCCCTTCTCACATGCCTGAGCATTAGAATCACCTGGGAATCTTTTAAAATCCTGATTTCTGGGCCTCATCCCCTAGAAATTCTGTTTCTTTGTTATGGGGTGGGGCCACAACATTAGTAACAAAGAAACAGAATTTCTGGAGGATGAGGCCTAGAAATCAGGATTTGAAAAAGATTCCCAGGTGATTCTAATGTGCAGCCAAGGTTGAGAACCACTGGTCTAGAAGGTATTATGCTAAGTGAACTAAGTCAGGCAGCGAAAGACAATTACCATATAGTTTTATTCATATGTGGAATCAAAAAAACAAAACAAAACAAAAACAGACTCATATAAAAAGAGAGAAAAGATGTGGTTACCAGAAGGGAGGGTGTAGAGTGGGTGAAAAGGGGAAGGGAAATATAGTCAATAATATTGGGATAAGTTTGCATGATGACAGATGGTTATATGAATTGGTGAGGTGATAAAATTGTTGATTCACTATATCATACACCAGAAACAATATAACCATATAAGATTGTATATCAACTATACTTAAATTAAAAATAAATAAGTAAGTTTCTCAGATGCTGTAGGTTTGTTAAGAAATTAAACCTAGGGCCCTAACTGGTTTGGCTCAGTGGATAGAGCATCAGCCCGCGGACTGAAAGGTCGCAGGTTTGATTCCGGTCAAGGGCATGTACGTGGTTGTGGGCACATCCCCAGTAGGGGGTATGCAGGAGGCAGATGATCAATGTTTCTCTCTCATCGATGTTTCTAACTCTCTATCCCTCTTCCTTCCTCTCTGTAAAAAAATTAATAAAATATATTTTTTCAAAAAAGAAATTAAACCTAGGAATGAATATTCGAAAATAAAAACCGTGTCTTTATAAAAGTTAATAAAATGTACTAGGTACTGAAAAAGCATCTGATCAAAAATGCAGCAGCCAAATCTGATTATTAAAGTACTATTTTCAAATACAAATAGAAAGATAGTTGCTAAATGTCTTTCACTTAAAATCCTCTAAAAGTCCTCATGGCACTTGGAATAAATTTTACAGCTTGAGCAAGACTCTACAGGATCGGGGACCCCGTTGACCAGCACAACATCCTGTCTCACACTCTCCTCTTAACTCCAGCCACCCTGGCCCGTGTGTCATTCCTTCACCCCAGTGGGCTCTTTCCCACCTCAGGCCTTTGCACACACACCTCTCTGTCTGCAAGGCTCTTTGCTCAGGACTTCATAGGACTGACCTTTTTTCTCCATTACATCTCACCCAAAAGAGACATCAACATGTGGAAAGTGTTCTCTATATCATGGAATTAAATAGAGTTTATGTATATTCTCGCATTTTTTATTTTTAAAATTTTGATTCCACCTTCATTCGATTTTCAGAAGGAAAAGACAGTAAAATATATTAATCATAAATACATTAAAAACTCTTGGGTGAGATCTGAAATATTGATCTAAAGTATTCCCCTCAATAATTGAGCGGATGTCCCAGTGCTATTTGCTGCCAAAGGGCCCCCACAATAATCCCCTGAGTCTCATGTGTGCTGCGCTCTGTTCCTGATGTCTCTACCCAGCTCCCAGGACCTGCTCACTCCAGCACCAGGGCCCCACTGCTTGAGAGTCCTTCCTAATTGACAGAGCAAGTCCCCTTCCTATATTCTTGTCAACTGTTTCCTGATTTGTTTGCATATTTATTTGTAGATAAAATTTAGAACAGTGTTTGTTTCCCCAAAATCCTATTATAATTTTTACTTTAAACTAGAGGCCCAGCGCTCTATTGAAATCGCTGGAAGAGCCACCTCGAGGGCTGCCACAGGAGTTGGATCTGACCCGCGCTGCAGGCAGCAGGACCCGCACCTGACTTCTGCCCCAGGCACCCCCTGACCCCCTGCCTGTGTCCCTTCCAGGGCTGCGCTAGCCAGGCGCAGTGACTCAGCCAACCCCAGGCCTCCCTGGCCCCCCTGCCTGTGTCCGCTCTGGCTCAGGCAGGCCCCCTGTGTCTGTCTCCATCTCTGCCCCTGGCCTCACCTGCACAGGCAACCTCCTCCTGTCTGGTCGTGACCCTGTAAAGCAGTGGTTCTCAACCTTCCTAATGCTGCGACCCTTTAATACAGTTCCTCATGTTGTGGTGACCCCCAAACATAAAATTATTTTTGTTGCTACTTCATAACTGTAATTTTGCTACTGTTATGTATCATAATGTAAATATCTGATATGCAGGATGTATTTTCATTGTTACAAATTGAGCATAATTAAAGCAAGTGATTAATCACAAAAACAATATGTAATTCTATATGTGTTTTCCAATGGTCTTAGGCGACCCCTGTGAAAGGGTTGTTCAACCCTCAAAGGGGTCGCAACCCACAGGTTGAGAACCACTGCATTAAAGCTTCCTGGCCTAATCTGCATATTACATTATATATGTACATTTTAGATTAATTCAGGAGAGTATGTGCCTTGGCAATATTTTATCTTTCTATCCAGAAATGAGTAAGTCCATGCATTTATGATTAAATGGAGAAATAGAGCATTGGAAGGCCCTGGGCAATTCCTGTTAACATCTTAGTGCTTTAGATTATTTTGTCGATGTTACACATGGTATTTCCACTTGATGATTGTTTACATACATATCGTACCTAATAATAGACAAACATGCAAATTGGTCATACCTTTGCTATGCCCAGCAGCCAATCGTATGAGTATGCAAATTAACCAAACAAAGATGGCGGTTAATTTGCATACATAGGCTCCCAGCGGCAATCGGAGCCTGCAATCAGAGCTGAGGGGTCTCCTGCCCAGGCCTAATGCCTTGAGGAGTTAGGCCTGGGCAGGTGTGGAGCCGGCAATGGCGCGGTGAATGTGAGGAGTCGGTGATCGGTGATCGCTGGGAGTTGGGAGTCCCCTGCCGGACCTAATGACTCGGCCACAGGCATTAGGCCTGGGCAGGGGCAGAGCCGAAAATTGAGGAGACCTGGGGATCCCCTGCCCAGGCCTTACACCTTGGCCAGAAGCGTTAGGCCTAGGCTGGTGTGGAGTCAGCGATCGTGGGGACCGGGGCGTCCCACGCCTAAGCCTACAGACTCGGTGAGAGGCATTGTGCCTGGGCAGTGGTGGAGCCAGCGATGGCATCGAGCAGGAAGGGGGCTTGCGATGGCTGGGAGCAGGGGCAGAGCCAGTGATCGCGGGGAGCAGGGTCAGATCGCACAATTGGGGGAGCTGGCGGTACCCTGCCCAGGCCTAATGCGGAGGCATTAGGCTTGGGGATGGGCGGAGGGGGGATTGCAGGAGCTGGGGGTCTCCTGCCCAGGCCTAATGACTTGGCCAGAGGAGTTAGGCCTGGGCAGAGGCCGAGCCGGCAATTGGTGTAACTACAGAGGAAACACCTTTTCTGACTGCTCATTGGCTAAGCTCCCTGTATGCCATTGATAATATTCTTAGTAACTTGGGTAATAAGACTCCAATAAGGTGATCTAGGGTTTTTTACCACACTCCTGTTGAAAAAAAAGGAAGGTCCGCTGCTGGAGGGCTAAGAAATGTCATATCCTGCCCTAGTTGGTTTTGGTCAGTGGATAATGCCTCGGCCTGCCCACCACAGGGTCCGGGTTCAATTCTGACTAAGGGCATGTACCTAGGTTGCAGGCTCCTCCCTGGCCTGGGCCCAGGTCAGGGCTCATACAGGAGGCAAACAATCAAAGTGTTCCTCTCACTTTGATGTTTCTCTCTGTCTTTCGCTTTCTCTTCCACATTCTCTAAAAATCAATGGAAACATATCCTCAGGTGAGGATAAAAAAAGAAAGAAAGAAAGAAATGTCATATCCTATGACACACATCTTGAAAATGTTAAAGAAAGTTGGCTTTTTTTCATGGTGAAGGGACTGGAGTCCGTGTTGATGAAAACACCTTGGTGACTGCGGTGACTGGCAATGGCTGCAACAGTGGGGTGATGGGGCTGGTGCCTTCCCCTGATGAGCCCGGTCAACTCCCACATAGGAAGGCCAGACTGTGGCTGAGGCCCGCTCCCCAAGGGGAACAGGGAGCAGGCCTAAGCCGTCACTAGGACATCCCCTTAGAGCTCCCAGTATGTGATAAGGGGTAGGCTGGGCTGAGGGACCCCCCCACAACCAGTGCACAAATTTTCGTGCACCGGGCCTCTAGTGTATTTATAATAGTAATGGGCAATATATACTAAGTGCCTACCATATGCCAACTCTCTATGTTAAGCCCTTTATTATTCAATTTTATCCTTGCAACTCATTTTTCACGTGAAAAGAACAAGACGTAAAGAATTCAGCTAACGTGCCTGAGGTTTTAATGCAAGTGGCAGTGCCATTCTTATCACTACAGTTTTCTTTGTCAATCCTCACCCAAGGATAACGTTCCCTGGCCCAGACTAGGGCCAAGGATCTAGCCTGCAACTGAGGTATGTACCTGGACTGGAATCAAACCCAAGACGTTTCAGTCCACTGGTTCCCAGCTCTGTTTCTTTCTCTCACTCACAGGCTGCTCTAATTTCATTGGAAACATCCAGAATTTTCTTCTGGTCACTAGTATAAATAATCTTATTAAACTCACTGGGTTGGCAGGTCTAGGACTGGAAAGGTGAGCTCTATAGAGGCCAAAAGCATGATCAGGCTGGGAAATTCTGGCGACTAATAAAAATCTTCAGGGTACTGGTCCAGTTAGATGCCCAAGATGCAGGAGATGACCCTGGGGAGAGAGATAGACAGACAGCAGGGTTTGAGGCCTGGCCTTTTTTCCACATGACCCTCCCAGAGCACCACTCAGAGAGCCTGGGGTCCTGTGCCTGCTGCTCCTGCCCATCCAGAAGGCAGACCTATCCCTTGCCCACATTCAACCTGGCAGTCCTGGCAGAGATGTGCCTGGTCATTCAAGAGGGCATGGCAGAAAGCCCACCTAAATGACAGCTCTGCAACAATTAGGGAACCACCGTCGTCTTCTTCAGGGGAACCTGACATGCTCTCTCAGTGTCCCTGTACCCTCCTACTACCCTCATGCCAAAATGTAAACTCCATTAGGACAGGGAGAGCTGGTTTCCACTCTGTTCATGTCACTCATTGGCACACAGTAGGTGCTCCAGGAATAGCTGATCAATGAGTAAACGAAGAAAATCCATCTGCATTTCTGATGTCCAGAGACTACCTCACACCTCAAACTTTGGCTCTTGCTGCCTAATTCACTAGCTGCTCTGTGGGGTTCTTCTCCTCTAATTGACAGTTAACTCCCATGGGTAGAGAGCAACAGCCAAGCTGCCACTGAGGAGGTTCTACCAGATTAGTGAGCACGGTCCCGGGATAGGGGTGCAGACTGGGCTGGGATTAGAAGCAGAAGGGTATGAATTTTCTGAGGGGCTCACTCTGTCCATTGACTTCCCCACTCGCCCACTCCACCCATATCTACATGCACAGCTCTCTGAGTCCTGCCCTTTTTCCTAGAAGAAGCCCTCAGACCTCTGCCCTCTTGCAGAAGGAAGAGTCCTTGCAGAAGGACTCTCTACTAGAAGGAAGCTCTGGAGTGCAGGCTTGGGGTCTGCTCTGTGCACTGGATTATGGTCAGTGCTTAGAGATATGTCTGTACCTGGCAGGCCTTCTCATATATTTGCTGAATGAATGAACCCAAACCATGCCCATCTCAGACAGCTGGGTGAGTCTGAACTCCACCTATCAAACACGGGGTTTCTGATCTGGCTTCACCACGGACCGGGACTCATAATGGATCTCCAATCTCTTTATCTAATGACAAAAGTGCTTAGCCCTGAGCCCTGAGGAGAATCACAAATTTGGCAGAGACAAAGTCAACAGAATGAAAAAATAAGCAATTGGCTAAAACACAGCCCTCCAGCAGACCTCACCACTGTCCAGGCACCCAGAGGCACCCCACTGAGACCCTACAATAACCCTATTGGGCCTCACATTCTGGGGAACAATCACTTAGAGACATGCAGTGACCTGAAGATTCAGAGCAAACAAGTAGCCAAATGACCACTGTGCTGTGCAGGGGCAGGAGCTCACCTGGTACATGGTTGATCCAACTCCTGTTGTAGCAAATGCTCTATAAAAACACGGAGAGGTGGGGACAAAAGCGGGGTCCCTGCCCAGGAAGGTGGGCATCAGGTATTTGCCCAGTTTGTCCAGTCAGTGTGCCCAGGTGGTCAGTACCACATTGGTCCTTGGTGTTTCTCTTCTGTTCTGCCTCCCGAGGATGGAGTTTATTGGACAGCAGGAGCGGGTAGTGCTGGGGCCACTGGGATGGGTGGCAGTGGGGCCCAAGGCTGGCTGACCAGCCTCTGTTCTCAGTCAGGTGCCCCCATGGGAGGCCAGCACTGAGTCGGGCAGAAAGGGAAGCTGACTCCCCGGGGAGGCGGAGTCCAGGCTTCCAGGAGGGGCAGGTGTTGGCATTGAGAAGCTTTGTCAATGGCAGTTTTTGGGTCCTGAAGACCATCACCTTCAATGATTGCCCAGCTCAACACTGTTGACCTCCCACTTGCCAGAGCATTCTGGGTAATAAGCAGAGCAGTTGGGGGCTCCCTGTGGGCACCACCACGTTAGTTTCCAGGTTATGAGCTTATTCACACTGAAAGGGTTACACTTTGTGTTTCAAGAGTCTGTCTCGGTGCTAAACCGAAATGTGAACAGAAAAGCAGCTCATCCTTCCCGGGCTTGGCCAGGGCAGAGGGAAGGGTAGGGGACGGGCAGGCTCAAAGGTGGGGTTGGAGCTTCCCACTATGCAGGTGGGGAAGTGCTGGACGTGGGAGCTCCAGGCTGTTCCACTCCACACCGTCAACAAGGACCCACAGTTGTCCTGCTGGTGCTTGGCCCTGCTGAACAGGCGGCTGATGCCCTCCAGGCACTGGCTCTGGTTCTCCAGTTCCTTCTCCTTGGTTTTCTTGGGAAAACACATCACCTTCTTGTTGTTCTCCTTGTCCATGACCTGGAGGGCGTGGCTGCAGCCTCACCACTGCTGGGCAGCCTGCTCACCTAGAGAAACTGGAAGGGGAACTGGAGGGTGTTGTTGGCGGTAGCCTGGGCTTTGTTCTCAGAGTCTCCTTTTCTGTCTGTGGGCTGGGCTGCCATCCAGGAGTCCACCCACAGCCCCATCAGCTCAGCTCCAACACCCTGGCTGGGGGAGGACTCATCTCCTCTCACTGACGGGGAGTAGAGAAGGATGTGTGATGCCTCCTTGTTTGCCGCAGACCCGTATGGAGGGTGGACAACAGCACTCTTGAGCCCAAGCGGGCCGCATAATCTGAGTGTCCTGAGGCGACCCAGAATGGTCTCACAATACCAAGCTCCACAACCCCCACGAAGGGAATGAAGTTCAAGGACTCCTCATTGGGGCTCCTCTGTTTGTAGGTGAGTGTGGCCTCCATGATGGGCAGTTGGTGGACACAATTGGCTCCTGTGACGCACTGTGTGGTTCTCAACACCATGGGCAGCGTGTCCTGCACAGCCCTCTGGGCCTCCTTGTAGAACAGGTCCCACCTGGGCAGATCTTGGAAGAGGCAGTTGTAGCGGTAATGCACGGAGCCCGGGTACCTGGCCACGAGGTGGTAACCCAGCAGGATGACCACCAAGTGAATGTAGCCCAGCCAGGGGGACAGGGGCACAGGTTGTAGGAGAGCAGCTTCAGGAAGAGCCATAGCACAGCACTAAAGTACTGCTGTGCCCCTGACACCACGATCTTCACAGGCTGGGGGGCTGGGAATTGTAGTGACGGTATCTCTACATCCATGAAATGATGGTGCTGAAGGCCGTCTGGACCTCAGTCTTGGAGCAGGTGCATAGCCCAGGCAGCATGTGATCCTGTGGGACTCAGACAGGAACTGCCCCTGCCAGTCGGATGTGGGAAACTGCTTATTGCCTTCACTATCTGATAAGCATAGACAGAGAACCCCCCGAAGGCTGGGTGCCTTTGAAGCCCTCCCAAAGGTCTGAG
Source organism: Myotis nattereri (assembly GCF_964212035.1). Lineage (NCBI taxonomy): Eukaryota > Metazoa > Chordata > Mammalia > Chiroptera > Vespertilionidae > Myotis > Myotis nattereri. Next base: position 8,023,217 of record NC_138091.1, on the reverse strand, counting down.
CTAGGAGACACCTCTGTTTGTCCAGACAGTGGTAGCTGAAACTACTCCCCCATTTATTATTATGTAAATCCTTGCTGATGGGCTAGTCTGCCTGAAGCAGGGGGTCACCTGCCTAGGGCTATGCTATGGGTGCATCCCAGATCAATAAAAGCTTGGTGAGGCCTGAGCACAGGGAGGGGAAGTCCTTCTGGACTTGCCGCCTGGTCCCCCAATATTGCAAAATTATCTCGTGTCTTTTTCTCTCATTTGCTGTGCGGCTCCTCTTTCAGATACCGAACCCTACTCCACGCGAGTCGTGGAAGGAAACACACTCAACAGTCGGAGATGTTGAGCAGGAGGATGTTCTGGGGCAGCTGGCTGTCAGAGATGAGGAAGTGGTTCAGCTGGTCATATACCGTCTCCCTGGGGATCTGCAGCTGGCTCAGGGGGTCGGGGCAGTGCTTGTTGTCCAGGCTGTTGGCCCTCTTGTTCCTGGCTCTGCCACCTGCTGCTCCTTCAGGGATGTGCTCCAGCCCCAGCAGCCCGCCTGCTCCCCCTGGGATCTGGTGGAAGCGATAAGGAGAGACTCGGTCTTGGTGATGTGCCTGCTGTTTGCTTGGGGCTCATCTTCTCTGTCACATGAGTTGGACCTGGAGGCCCCTCCTGGCGCTGGCACTGTGGATGCTCTAGCTCTCCATCTGACAGCTGGGCTGGGACAGGTCTTCCAAGTATGGCGTGGGCTTCGGGGTGCTGAGGACACTCTCATGGGCCACTGTCACGGTTCTCTAGTGAGTCAAACAGCAGATCCAGGTCCTCCTCCACCTCAGGGACATGCTCCGAAGACTCCTGCTCTGAGTCCAGGACCTCCTCCCACTCTTGCATCCAAGCCCCAAATTTCTTGTTGGCATCTCCTTGCCTGGTCATGAGTGGCGATATTACTACACTTTGGCGTTGCTTTTTGGGCTCCTCCAAGTCGAAGTCCTCCTCCTCTTGGTCCTGCCCATGCCAAGGATCATAGCTGCCCTGCTGATCTGAGAATATTTCATACTCCACCTCTGAGTAATGAACCAGGGACTTGGACTTGGGGCCAGCCTTCTGGGTGCTGTCCTTGGGGTCTATGGGCTGGCTGGACAGGGAGGACATGCTGACCTCAGCCATGTGGGCAGATTCCTCCATGTTGGTGCTATGGAGTCTCAGCATCTGGCCACCCTCGAGGGGTCGCTGCATCACCTCAGCCATGTCGATGGTGCCCACGGTGAGCCTCCGGTAACCCAGGATGGTCTGTTTGTTAAGGCGCTGCTCTGCTGAAGCAAGATCTGCAGCTGCTTGCCTTCTCTCTTGATGTAGTGAGGATACAGCAGGGAGGTCCGCACCAGGTCAGTCTTCACTTGACCACTAGGGGGCAGCAGAATCTCATCAGACCTCAAGAAGATTTTGGAGCCTTGCATTTTAGTAGTGGCCACCACAGTGCTGAGCTCCTTCTCCAGCTTCTTATAGAAGAGCAGCTTGGTTAAGGTGAGGCTACACAGCCTGGGCACGCAAGTGGGGCTGGAGCATTCCACCTCCCAGGTGGAAAACAAATGCATGGGTATCTGTGTGTTGAATGCAGCGGGCATGCAGTCCAAGCCCGCGGCCGTCAAGGTGGTGGTCTGATTTCTCACCTGTGTTGGGAGAGGGGACTCATGCCATCAGAGGCAGTTCATAAACTGCCAGGTGGGCTGGGGGCTCCAGCTCAGACTGAGTCCCAAGCACTCAGTGATTGGCGGCAAGAGGTGGGACAGGAGTGATCCCAGGACCAGATGCTAAACTGGGGGTCTTGCAAACTCGGAGACCTAAAGTAACCACAAAGGATGGTCTGAAATTAAAGTGTGGTGTTTTTGTGTTGTTGTTGTTTTTAACTAAAAGCAGCTTATGGTGGGTACTGGTGTCCTAGGCCAGTGGTCGGCAAACTGCGGCTCGCGAGCCACACGCGGCTCTTTGGCACCGTGAATGTGGCTCTCCCTAAGTCTTAGGAGTACCCTAATTAAGTTAATAACAATGTACCTACCTATATAGTTTAAGTTTAAAAAAATTGGCTCTCAAAAGAAATTTAAATCATTGTATTGTTGATATTTGGCTCTGTTTACTAATGAGTTTGCTGACCACAGTCCTAGGTTGTCATCTTCCCTGAAAAAAAGTCAATCTTTATCTTAACTGAGCCTGTCTATTGTCTTTTTGCATCTATGACAACATATTTTTGGAATGTCAAAGAAATTTTCCTTTTTATTCAGACCCTCAGAGTCAAGCACTGCTCTGCTCTCTGCAGAGACCACACATCCCCTCACTGTTATTGAGTTCATTGTTGACTGTTAACTGTCCCATACACACCGAAGTGAAAGAAGTGCATGTCTATCATTTTACCTTTTTTCCAGGCCCAGAGATTTCCCTGCTGTGTTTTCTCCTGCTTCCCTCATCTACCAACAATGAATTTCATAAAACCACACAAGTCTCCACTTTTGATTGTAATGCATAGAATGAAGTGCAAAGCTGCCATTCTCTGGGGCATTACTATCTCATTCCGTTGAGATTTTGCTTCACTGCAATTGTCTACACTTTGGCTCAAATAAATTCACAAAAATTCTGCACAGGTTTCCACGTTTTCTACATGGACAAGAGAAAAGGTTCTCGGAAGGCAACATAGACTTGGAGGTGAGTTATGATGAGACACACTGGTATCTTAGTCATTCTTAGTAGAGGGTGGACAACAGCTCCCTGTGTTACCAAGGTCACCCCGGGATTTCTGACAGAGCACCCCATTCTAAGATGGGAACACATAGGCTTTTCCTGGGGTGGGAGAGTCTGGATATGAGGACAAGTGGGGTGTTCAGGGCAGCACCGCTGACAAGAAAACAGGAGGGAGTCACGTCCAAGTCCCACAGAAATGAACAGCTGCATCGCCAGCCCTGATAACAGCCCCCCCCTCTCGGTATGTTGTACATCCCAGGGCAGCCCCAGCTCCTGACCTGGAGGGGCCACAGGGATGTGGTCCTCAGGGCAGCAAAGGGCAAAGCAACAGACTTGGTACCTTAAGCCCCATGTCCTTTTGGGAAAAGCATCGCCACTAATCACAATGATGTGTAAGAGTGGGAGAAGGTGTGTAAGGCTTGTGAGGCCGACATGGACACTTGGAGATGGGCATTAAAAAGGGAAAATCTGTAGAAAAATGCAAAAAACACTCTTGACTGAACATGATGGGAAATGGTACAAAGTCTCTCTTCTAATATTCCAAAAACTTTGTGGGCAGTGACTTTCATCTCATCTGAAAGGGACTGGACAGTGAGAGTGGGTTGTGGGGAGGATATGGGCCTCAGATCCCTTTGGAAATTGGACTCTAGGAGGGACCTAGGGGAGTAGCAGGGCAGCTTCTGGAACCTCGGGCTGCCTTTGACTACATGGGATCCTGGAGTCTGGGTCACCTCAGCACCTGCACTCACCCTGCGGCCATGCTGCACGCTGGAAGGTGTATGGGCACCTGTGCCTCCTCCAGGGGCATGGAGGTGAGGACCCCATCAGTCAGCTCCTCTCTGTTCTCCTGTGCGGAGCTCAGGACTGGGAACCATAAAGACAGTTCCCAGTCACAAGGAGGAAAGCCTCAGAGCCCTGTTTTGCTGGTTCTCTACCCCTGTAATCCTCCACTGCAGACACACACACACACACACACACACATAGTGTGATCTGCTGAGACCTCCACTGCAGAGGAAAAGGTGTGACAGCCTGAGGGCTAGGATTCCCATTGGCATAGATAAGGGACCCCTCTGGAACCCCATTTCCACCTGCTGGCCCTGTCCTGGGGTCTGATCACAGCAAGACCTCTAGGGGATCCACTGCCCCAAAAGCTGTTCCTGCCCCTGGTTTCTCCCTACAGGTCCCACTTTGCAACACATGAAGGGGAGGGGATGTGGGCTGCACAGGGAGCGGGGTGGGGGGAATGGGGGGGGGTAAATAAGGTGTGAATACCAGGAGGCACAGACAATGGGAGCTGGACAAAGGGTGCCATCCTGTGGGAACTAAAAACCATCCTTCCCCAAGGTGTGCGAAAGCCACTGGCAAGTTTTAAGCAGGAAAGTGCCGTTATGTTCTTGCTTTAGGATGGTCACTGGCCGCAAAAGGTGGAGAACAGATTGGTGTAAAGCAACGCTGAGTGAGTCAGAGAAATCAGTTGGGAGGCTGACCGTAACCCTAGTGAAAGGGCGGGGGCCAAAACGAAGGGAAAGCCAGTGGCCAGAGAGCGATGGACACGTGGGAGAGTTCTTTACGAAATAAGAAACAGGACTGGGCGGTAACCGCAGTGGGAGAAGAGCTGAGGATATTCTCACTCCTGCTTGTGCAGATGGGCGTGTGAAGAGGAGGCAGCTGACACACTGAGCCGGGTGGGGAGGTGAGGAGAGACTAACCACGCTTTGAGGGAACCGCCTCTCCTGATAAAGCTGATGTCACGCTTGCTCACAAGGACATGGTGCTCAGATTTACTGGGACTGTTTGAACACTTTCCACTTCTCTCCCTCACTGGGGCATTTTCAGTGTTACCAGTCGTCTATGGAGGCACGAACATTGGTGTCCCTGTACACCCCACTGTTCCTAAAAGTACACCTTCCGTGTTATTTGAAGGCCAAGGAGTGTGTTGAGGTAAAATATACGGAAAAGGCATAGGCTGCTCGCATACATCTTACGTTACGTTAACGCAGGTGGAACTCCTCGGCGGCCCTGAGCCCCGGACCGTGGTCCCCCCAGCGCCGCGCCGCACAGACTAGGCTCCGAGTCCCTGACGTCAGCGCTCTCCCGGGCGATGCTCCTCACGTGGGTGATGCAGCCCGTACTCTCGCGAGAAGGAGCGAGTCGGCTTCTTCACGTCCGGACCCCAATTCCCACCCCCGGACCCCAATTCCCACCCCCACCCCCCCCCAACCCCACCCCCCGACAGCGCCACGTGTGCTCCCACCTGCTGAGAAACGGAGGTTGGCCGTGCCCGGGGCCTTCTGGGAATCGTAGTTCTGGGCTGGATGAGGCTCGCCAGCCTCGCCCCATCCCCTTCTTACGCATGCGCGGCTCCGGGCTGGCCCCAGAGGTTCGGAGCCTTTGTCAAGCCCGGATGGGAGGTGAGTGGGGTTCGGAGGCCGCTTTTCAGCGCTCGGCTCCGGTGGCGGCCCCCAGGCAGCAGTCTGTGCCGAGCCGGGGCCGGAGCGCGCATTTGTGGAAGGGGCCTCGAGGGCGGACCATGAGCCCATCCCCTCCCGCTCCGGCCGGACTCCCTCCGGCGGCTGCCGCCTCCCGGGGACGCGGGTGCGAGCGCGGTGCTGGCGGGCGCGACGGGCGGGGCGCGGGCCGGCGCGGGCTTCAGAGAGAGCCCGAACCCGGCGCCATCTCCTCCAAGCTGCTCGGTCCCCGCAGGTACAGTGCCGAGCGGCCGGAACAGGCATCCGAGGATCCGTCTCGGGGACCTGGCCCCCCGCGGGATCCAGGTGCCGACATCCCGGGACCGAGGAAGAAGCGGGGCCTGACCTGACCCGGCCTTTCCGCAGCGCCCCGAGGGCCGGCCGGCGGGAGGACGGGGCTTCTCGCGGTGACGTGCCGAGAGGTCCGGATTGAGGAGCGGGGAGGCGGGAGCTCCGAATCTTCGGAACCGGGAGGATTGGGGATCATGGAGGCAGATTGGGCCGAGATGCCCGCGAAGAGAGGTGAGAGTTGCGGGGATGTTGGACTGTGTGTGGAAGGGGCCGTTCCTCCCCGAAAGGAAATGGGCTGCCCCCGGGGAGGTGGCCCTTGGCGGGCGGCTCTGCCAGTCTCCTTTGTCTGGGACGTGGCTGGGCTCCTTGCCTGAGCATGCAGGGCTTGGTGTGGGGGACCCCCTCTCCCCCTGAGCTGGTGCACAGTGGGTCCTGGAAAGCCACCCCAAAATGTTAGCAGCTCAGGCCAGAGCACAGCCTCAGTCACTTTTTCTCCCACGTTCTTTTCACCCAGCTGTCAGGGAGTCTGAGAACGTAGCGTATTTGGCTGGCAGAAAACATCTCCCCACCTCTGTTACTCCCGTGGCACAACAATCCTGTTATGTCAGTGGCGCAGATACTGCTGTTTTGCATCGCAGAGAACAGGCGCAGAGGGCGGTGATTGACTAGTCCGGACTTTCTTGAAGTTTGGTCTGTGACCTCATGTCAGCCTTTTCTAATGGACTCAGTAGAAAATGTTTTCTCCTGACCCATGGCCTGCTCATTAGATTTCTGGAGTGCACCTCAGACCCAACTACTAGTAGCAATTATTAGGAAGGGGAATCTAGTGATCTACATTTACATAAGCTTGCAGGGTGATTTTTGAGAACTGAGCCTATTTTTCTTATATTAATTTAATGTACATTAAGCTTGGAAATAAACTGGCTTATTATTCTCATTTCTAGATTAGAGAGTGCCCCTGCCAGTAGGTGTTATGTCCAAGTGGCAACGTTCCTGGACTTTCTCCATGACCCCAGGGTCAAGGGTTGTCTGGGCTGCCTTCAGGTGCAGTATTTGAGGGAGCATCATTCCTAGAGGGAGGAATTTTTGTCTTGTAAATCTGAAGCACAACATAGATTTAGATCCCACAATTACCGCTTTCTTGCCCGTAGCTACGTCTTTCCAGGATTCTTTCTATTCCCAAGAGAAGAGCACAGAAAAGGGAGAAGTGGCAGCTCTCCGCCTCACAGCCAGATCCCAGGTGAGTCTGTACTGATTATTGAAATTCCACCTTATTTCTCAGAGTACAGGCACACCCTTCTTTTTGATGTCAAGTTTCTTTGTCTACTAGAGCCCATCTGGGGAGCTGAGTTCTAATCTAAGACTACTCGGGTGGCTAATGGACTCAGTAGAAAATGTTTTCTGCTAACCCATGGCATCTTCTCCATCTAGTTATACTTATTGTCAGTCACCAGGCAGGTAAGGAGCATAATTACCCTTCTTTGCCTGTTGTGCTAGTTGCTGAGCTTGGTAACGTAGGAAACTATTTTAATAGAAAATATGGGGCATATCTTAATCTTCAGTTGATTATTCAGGATTCTTTTGTATTTTGGTTGTAATTCCAATTTGGTCCTGGGGGTGTGTCTGTGTAGCATCCACTTACTCTGCCACCATTTTTAATCTTCGGGGTGTATCTTAAAATTTATGTTTCTGCAAGGGAATCAACATACACATGACTGTTATGTAAGAAATTAAGAAAGCACCTTTCTTTAGTGCTGAAGTGAGTTATGAAAATAGTAAGTGCTCAAAAGTTCAGAATAGCACTTGAAAAGGAAAGCCTACGGAAGGCTTAACTTAAAGAGTTAAAATCCAGCCCTCCAAGATGATGAATGCACAAGTTTAGAAAGTGAAACAGTTTTCCAATCTGTCTTAACAAAGGCAAATATTAAGAATTGTTTCATTTAAGTGGTGGTTGGCCTAGCTGATTTGGCTTAATGGGTAGAGTGTTGGCCTGCGGACTGAAAGGTCCCGGGTTCAATTTCGGTCAAGGGCACATGCCAGGTTGTGGGCTCGATCCCAGTAGGGGGTGTGCAAGAGGCAGCTGATTAGTGATTCTCTCTCATCATTGATGTTTCTATCTCTGTCTATGCCTCTCCCTTCCTCTCTGAAATAAAGAGAAAAAAAGAAAAAAAAAATTTAAATCGTGGTTGTACTATATGGGTGATTCGTGTATTGGTCTTTCAACGTTTGGATGTTTGAAATTTTTATTAAAAGAAGTTAGGTAAGAGAAAAGAGCTCTTCATGATGTGTGTGGCCACGATTCCTGAATTAGCCTTTTTCTTTGCTACTGTGATTCCAAGTGTAAAAAGTCCATATTGTGCATTGGTACTGTTTGTAAAAGTGACTTCTTGGGGTCCTTATATACTTCCCTGTCTTCATTGGTTTCTCAACTGCCTTACATTAGTATTGAAGACTATTAGTCAAGAAGCTTTAAGTTGCAGATGATAAAAGCTCAAACTGATGTAAGGGAAAGGTATTTATTGGCTATCATGACTGAAAAATCCAGGTCTAACTAGAAAAAGAGCTCAAGTAATAACATTAGAACCCATTTCCTCCATTTCACTGACTTCTTCTTTTCTCTCTGTGGGTTTTCCTCTCAAGCAAGTGTTCTTCCTCCTGCTGGCCCCTACCACATCTAGGCTTACAGCTTCCCAGGCTGAGGACCCCAGACAAAGGGCAGCTTCCCTCCTATTCATTCCAGCAAAAGTCCAGGGGTTAACTCTTTGACAGCCATTACGCCCATTCTTGGACCAATTTGGGCAGACCTATGGAATATACCTGCACACACACATGGAAGCACACATACCACCATGACTCAGAGATACAATGAATCCTACCTGAACTCACTGGCCAGCATAGTAGCCAAGGAAAATCCAAGTACAAGTGCCAGAGGAACACTTTGACTCAAGACAGTTAGCGCCTCAGATAGATTAAACCTTTTATGGAAATTTTTTAAAACTTTTGTCCTTTTTGCATTGCATTAGATGTGGTGTGATGCTAATATTATAACTATCTTATTAGAATTTGCCTGGACTGTGTTTTGTATTTCCTGTATTCAATTTTTTAAAAGTATTAAAGTTTTAATTCTTGTCTGGTTGTAACCAGGTGAACAGCACAAACATATGTAAATGTAAAAGTAATATTACTTCCTCCTCAAATTCAGTCCCCTTCTTCTCCCTACTGAGGGTAACAGTTTGATTTCCCAGTATATCTCTCCATATGCTCTTGGTGAACTTGCACTCCTATATTCAGACATGTAATGTTTCCTTTGATTTCTCCCACTGCCAGTCCCCAACTTTGGGGTGTTTTTAGGAGGGTTGTTGTATAAACAGGATTTGGCTTTTTTTAAGGGAAATTAATTCACCAGGCCAGTGTGGCTCAGTTAGCTGAGTGTTGTCCCATGCACCAGGAGGTCACTGGTTTGATTCCTGGTCAGGACACATGCCTGAGTTGGGGGCTCAATCCCCAGTAGAAAATGAACAGTAGGCAGCCAATCCATGTTTCTATCTCTCCCTCTCCCTTCTCTCTGAAATCAATAAAAAAAACATTTACTTTTTTTTTAAAAGGGAAATTAACTCATTCGCATTAATATGATCGTATGTTTCGAATTTTCCTTGCCATGTGATTTTTATATTCTATTTACTATGCTTTCCTTGTTTCTTTTGTGTGTGTTTCTGCTTTTTGTGCATTGGTTTGCATTTGTGTCCTGATTTTTTCTTCTAATTGTCTGGAAGTTAATTCTCATTGAGTGTCAATTTAGCTGTGGATATGCAGGCTGTAAGATCTCAGTCATTTTTCCTCAAAATGTCTTGTCTACTTAGTGATTTACATTTTATTTTATTTTCCAAGGATGATTGTTGTATGTTTTTAAGTCTCAGATTATTTCTGTTTTTGGAAACTATTTTGAAATAATTTAAGACTTAAAGAAATGTTAACGGTAGAAAGATTTCTTACCTACTAGGATTAAGGTTAGGATTTACCCTCCATTCATATTCTCCAAAAGATAACACTTTATCTCACTTCATTCTTATTTTCCAAAATCAGGACACTAGCATTGATACAGTACTACAACCTACTGACCTTATTTAGACCTCCCAGCTAACCTATTGTTCTTGTCTCCCCCCCCCCCTTTAATTTCTGCTTTTATCCTGTAATTCTTTCTGTTTCTCTTAGTATGTTGTTCTTTCTCTAACTTGACCTGTATGCTTTGCTCATTTATTTACATTATTTTTTAATGAAATGGAAGTGTTTAAAGCTATGAAATTACCTCTGAGTATAGTTTTAGTGATTTGGCATTGGTTTTGCATTTTATTATTTTGACATTCTGATTTTTTTTTCAGTTATCAGTTTTTGCTCTGTTCTATTTATGCTTGGAATCTATTTAAATTTACTTTGTTACTTTTGAAAATGCTTCATGAATGTTTAAATAGGTGTTTTCTATCCAGTTATAGCATTTGATGATATATATTTATTTCAGTAACCTTGGAATATTATTCACATTCTCTATGGTTTTATTTTAAAAGGCATGTAATGCCTTGGCTGGTATGGCTCAGTTGGTTGGTGTGTCGTCCCATGTACCGGAGGTCACGGGTTCAATTCATGGTCAGGGCACATACCTAGGTTGCAGTCAGGGCATGTATGGGAGGCAAGGAATCGATGTGTCTGTAGCACATCAATGTTTCTCTCTCTCTCTCTCTCTCTCTCTCTCTCTCTCTCTCTCACGCTCTCACTCTCTCGCTCTTGTTCTTTCTTTCCCTCACTCTCTAAAAAGTAAAAATAAACTTCATATTCTCTAAATAAATAAATAGGCATATAATAATACTTATATGTATTTACCTCCTTACAGTTTTGTTGCTGTTTTTTGTCTTATAAAACTTAATTCTATGGTATTTACACATAAACCTCAGTTCTTTCTGGTCCCTTACTCAATCTGTTGCCATCATTTTTCAGTTACTGCTTTTGCTTTAAATTAATTCCATGCTTAATTGGATTTGGTGCTCACTGCCAGTCATTTCATTCCATGACTTATCCACTCACAAGGTCTGTATTTCAACTCATCTTCTGATTGGCTAGATTGATTCTTCAAGTTTTTATTGAGGACGCACGAGGAGAGTTATGCAGACAGGCTTTTTCCTCCTCTATTTTGTTTACTTTGCCAAACTGCATCGTCAACTCATTAGTTCATGGTTTATTTTTAACTCTTTATTTCCCAGAAAAGTGATGTCTCTCAATGGAGAAACTCTCATATTGAACCTAGCAGAGCGCGCCTGGCACATAACTGATACCAGTGGCTTTACATAGAATATTCAGACTCTGAATACTAGTAGAACACTTGTCATTTATCGCTGTCACTTCAGATGGACTCAGTCGCTCTGCTCCAGGGCCACCAGAACTGCGGGGGGCGAGGGATGCTGTCAAGTGAAAGATGGTGAACAGAAGTATGTTTTGTGTCTTAGGCGTCCGTGACGTTCAAGGATGTGGCCATGGACCTTACCCCCGAGGAGTGGGGGAAGCTGGATCCTGCACAGAGGGACGTAATGCTGGAGAACTATAGGAACCTGGTCTCGCTCTGTAAGGACGGCTTCTCATTGTGACTCTGCAGTCTGCTCAGGGACATCATTCTTTATTGACAGTGAAATAGCTTCACAAAGCCTTCGCTTTTCCATTCCGGAGTCATAGAGTCTGAATCCTGTTGGACCCAGAGACAATCTATTCCTGTTCTAGGTTCTTGGTGAACTGCCTATGCTTGTTTTGTATTAGGATTTTTTGGATTCAAGTGACAGAAACCTAATTCACACTAGCTTAGGGGGCAGGGAGTCGTTCTTTTTTTCCATTGATTAAAAAAAAAACACCATATTTATTGTAAGTTAAGTAAATTAATCTATTTTTTTTAAAGAGATAACATTTTCCTGAGCATCTTCTGGAATTGAGTAACTGTTGATCCTGCCTAAATTTTTTTTTTTTTTCAGATGGTTCTGTTTTCGTTTTCCCCTTACCCCTAAGTGCAGTGCTTACCCCTAGAGAGGGCAAATTACTTTTTAAGGTATTTCTCTTCTCTGAAGTTTGTGGCCTTACGAATTTTCAACTAAAAGCCCATATTAACAGCTTGTCGATACTGATATGGGATAAGTACAACCGCACTTTCTAGAAATCTGTCATTTCTAAAGTCTGTCCTCAGCATGTTACCCCCCAGCTGTTGTGGTCTACTTAAAGTTGTGCTTTTCATATGCGCAGCTCAGGACTCGAAAAGATTGGATGGTATTTGTATATAGATTTTGGTGCTCCTCCATAGTTACTTTCTCTATTGGTAGTCCTTTGATAGAACTAAATTGCACTTTCTCAGCAGCAGTAAGACTTTTGCTTTTTACTTGTACTTGATTGCCCCACACCGTGATCTGGAAGTATCCTCAAGGTGAATATGAATACTACAACATAAGTTTGCTTCTGTACTGTAGCCCAAATGTTATTGCTCATCTCTGCCTTCAAAATGTGGCTTTTGAAGTTAAATTGGGTTATTTACCTGTCTTTCTATAAAACAGTTAAATCCATTGGCATATTGATGGGAGGTAGAAAGATGGGGTGTTTTTTATCTGATTAAGCTTGCTCTTACCTAGGCATTGTGAAACTGGATTAAGTGTGGACTTATAAATATTTGTCTTCCTTCAGTCATAATGCTGGGCCTCATACGTATCCCTACCTTTCCTCCAGGGGTAGATACTTCTCCCAGCTGCACTGGGTTTCCGCCACTTTCCTCAGGTAACAGTGCTGGAGCCCATCGCCTGGCGATGAGGCTTCTGTTAATGAGGAGAGGTGGGTTTAGCTAGAGTTTAGGTATTGGATTCCATTCCCCACGTGGGAAAAATCTTGATTCAGGGAATCAAATATATAACCAGGAATTTCTTTCTTTTTTCTTTTTTAAATCCTGTGGCTTGGCTTTGCCCTACTGGCTTTATTCCTAGGGTCTCCCCATGTGGCAAAGATGGCCTTTAGTAGCTCTAGGTTATATTATTCTTCCAATTAGAGAACTAAGGGAAAAAGGTAGTGCTTCTATCCTAGGAGTTTCAGCAAAGAGGGTCACATGTTGGTTAATGAAACAACGACTAGAGCCAGGGAAATAGGTTACTCTGGGCAGTTTGGAGCCTGTGTGTACCTGTGTGCATGTGTGTGCACACACGTGTACAAGTGCATATATGTGTTTGTATGGATGTGGTAAGAACTATGTTACCCCTCCCCAACCTCATGTAATAAAATCCCTAGGAAAGTGGGTTCTAGTAGCTAAAGAAGGAAGAAAGGAAAAGCAGAAGACAAAAATTCTAGTTACCACAGTCACAACGTGTGGTGCTGCCACTGGGGTCCTCTTTTCTCCAGTTCCTTCCCTAAGCTGAGGATTGGTCTGCAGCGTCTCTCTGGAACTTCCTCAGTGAAGAAAGATGAGTTCTCCTCTTTTGACGGGCACGAACACTTGTGTTTTCCAGTGCATAGAAACTCCTTACCAGGCCCAGATTCCTGCAGATATCTTAAGCTTCATGTGGAGGTCCATCTTCCCTCACTCCAGATCTTCCTGTAATTCCCGTCCTCTTTGTAGATCAGGGATTTGGCACTATGCTCTAGGATAGATGTTTGCCCATCACAAGTAGCTATTAGTAAGTCCCATTTCTTTCTTTCTTCCTTTCTTTCTTTTGATCAGGGCTTCCAGTTTCCAAGCCTGAGAACTACAATTTGGAGAATGGAAAGGAAACATTGAATCTTGAGAGAAAAGTTCCCAGAAGCAGCTATTCAGGTGAGTCAAATAGATGGGAGTCCTCAGAAATAATAGCCCCTAAGGACAGTGAAGAATTGGCACTTTTCGGTGCTTAAGAAAGACTATATTAGCAGTGCCTACATGCTTTATCCTATAATATAGGACCTATATAATAAAAGCATAATATGCAAATCGACCAAACGAGGGAACCACCAGTCGGCAGGGGGGCCGGGCCAGCGAGCAGGTGGCACCAGGCCGGCCAAGGCGCATGCCATCGGGCAGAGGGAGGGGATAGCGATGGGGCGGGAAGGTACTGTTGTATGGGCAGCTACATTTTTTTGCCCTAATTATAAAAAATAGTACATAGCATGATCCTTCTGAGGCAGCAGTACCATTTTCCCCATCTTATGGGAGGAAAACTGAAGCAGAGAGAAGTTAAGTAATTGGCTTTGTCACACAGTTATTATAAGTGTCAGAGTCAGGGTTGAGCACAAAATGTGCAAGCCAGAGTCCATGCATGTCATCACTGCATCATCCTGTTTTTTTCAGTGTTAGAGTAGCCTTGCCAGGTTTTAATTTTTAAATCTAAGAACCTGTTCCCAGTATATAGGGTCGGGTCCCTAGGCCTGACCGGCGATCAGGTCCATCTGCAGGGCGACCAGCAGGCAGGGCAATTGGGGGGCAGGGGGGCCCCCAGCTGGCGGTCTGGCACCATCCGCTGGCCCGCCCCACCCCCAATCACCTCCCTTTCGGGAGGCAGTGTGTGTCATAGCCACCAGCCATTCTGCCTTTCAGTCGGTTTGCATATTAGGGTTTTATTATATAGGATATGTATATATATATATATATTTTTTAAATTAATTTCAGAGAGGAAGGGAGAGAGATAGAAACAGCAATGATGAGAGAGAGGCATTGATCAGCTGCCTCCTGCATGCCCTTTACTGGGGATCGAGCCCGCAACCTGGGCATGTGCCCTGACCAGGAATCAAACCTTGACCTCCTGGTTCATAGGTTGAAGCTCAACCACTGAGACACACCAGCCGGGCTATTTTTTAAATATTTTAAATGAATATAGCAATTTAAATATATATAAAAGTCGAGAGAAAAACCAAACACGCTAATATTTTGCTTCATTTTGCCTCTTTTTCTTTTTTTCAGTATAAATAAAAATGTAACTACAGGTCTCTGAAGTTTCACAAGTTGAACACAGCTCCCAAATCAAGAAACAACCTTTCCAGCAGCCCTAGAGACACCCTGTGCCCTCTTTAAGTCACTGCCCTCCTTCCTAGAGTAACCGTATCCTAACTTCTAATACCCGGATTAGTTTTGATTTAGTTTTATACAAACAGAGTCATACTGTATATACTCTTGTGCCTGACTTCCTTCACTAAAGATTACTGTGAGATACATTCATTTTGTAACATTTAGTTATAGTTCATTCTCATTGTTGTACGGTCTTTCATTATGTCAGTATACTAGATTTTTGAGTAGTTCCAGTTTTTAGCTATATGAGTCATGCTGCTTATGTATATTCTCTCTTTTGATGAGCACATGTGTGCATTTCTGTCGGATATATACATTAAGTAGAATTGTTGGGTTGGAGGGTAGATCATGCTCACTTGTGGTAGATATTGTCAAAAGATCCCCAAAGTACACTGCCAGTGTGGCTCGGTCAGTTAGAGCGTTGTCCCGAGCACCAAATGGTCGCAGGTTCAGTCTCAGTCAGGGCACATACCCAGGTTGTGGGCTCAATCAATGCTTCTCTCTCACATCAATGTTTCTCTCTCTCTCTCTCTCTCTCTCTCTCTCTCTCTCTCTCTCTCTCTCCCCCCCTCCCTCCCTCTCCCTCTCCCTCTCCCTCTCCCTCTCCCTCTTCCCCTTCCCCTCCTTCTCGCTTCCTCTCCCTCCCTCACTTACTCCCTTCCTCTCCAAGTCAATAAAAACATATGCTCGGTGAGGATTTAAAAAATAATAAAGAATTTTTTTTAAAAAGGAAAGAAAGAAAATCCAGCCTCACCCCCAATATATAGTAGGAAAAGGGAGGAGGATTTTATGGTCTCTTCCGATACTTGTGGCTGTTCTGATACTACACTAAAACTGAGCAAGTGGTAGTTTCTTAAAGATTAGTTAACAGTGTGGCATCTGAAACTATATCCATGGTTTTTCATACTCTTACATTAAAACCTATTGATATTTTCACCCTAGCTGGGTTGGCTCAGTGGATAGAGCGTCAGCCTGCAGACTGAAGGGTCCCAAGTTCATTTCTCGTCAAGGGCACTTACCCAGGTTGCAGGCTCAATCCCCAGTAGGGGTATGCAGGATGCAGCTAATCAATGATTCTCCCTCATTATTAATGTTTCTATCTCTCCCTTCCTCTCAGAAATCAATATAAAAAAAAACACATTGATTTTTTGGAAAATACTGGTTCACTGAGTTATGGAGATCTTCCAAATATTGGCACATTTCATTATACAATATTTAAAAAATAACAGTCCTGGCCAGGTAGCTCAGTTGGTTACAGCATCATTGGATACACCAAGATTGTGGGCTTGATCCCCAGTCAGGGCACCTACAAGGACTAGCCAATAAGTAAGTGGAACAACAAACTGATGTTTCTGTCTTGCTCTCCCTCTCTCAAATTAATAAAGGTATTTTAGACAGTTTTCGATGTCACCACTGACATTGTCAGAAAAGTCTTCTAAGTATTTGGAAGACCAGCTGTCGGCCCCTGACTAGCCATCAGGCTATCTATCAATGGTAGTTGAATGTTTTTCAAAATTGTAATTTATTCCTGGAAGCTCAAATTTTATCAAACACTGTCAGTTGTTTTTCTTGACATGACAGGCTCACTTCATTCATCTTTAGAAAATATCTGCCAAATATCCAACACGGGTAACATAATTTGTCAGTTGTTCTTTCCAGAAATATGTGGTCCATGAAAAAGATGGCTAGTTCAGCTCACAACTCAAACTATCTCATGAGTGGTTATCTTCAAGACAACCATCATACTGTGACATAACCAGCATTGCTTTATGAATATGTCCTATTTCATCAATCCAGAACGTTAAAAAGGCATGTTCTCAAGGTTTGAAGTTTTTAAAAGTTAATAATGTTTACCGTTGTCCAGCTGGAGTGACTCAGTGTTTGAGAATCATTCTGTGCACCAAAAGGTTGCAGGTTTGATTCCTGCACAGGGTACCTACCTGGGAGGTTGTGGGTTTGATCTCCAGTAAGTTAACCGATTGATCTCTCTCTCTTTCTCTCTCTCTCTCTCTCTCTCTCTCTCTCTCTCTCTCTCTCTCTCTCTCTCTCTCTCTCCCTTTCTCTCTGTAAGCCTGTCCTCAGATGAGGGTTAAAAAATAATAACAATAATACTGTTTACTCAGGCATTTTTTATATATATTTTTTTATTTCAGAAAGGAAGGGGGAGAGAGAGAGAAACATCAGTGATGAGAGAGAATCATTCAATCAGCTTCCCCCTCATCAATGTTCTTTGCTGCTCTCCAAGGAACACTGGTGGGGCCGCCCATCCTCTGTGATGGGCACGCAAGCTCTTGCCACGTCACAGGCTATTTCCACTGGAACACAGCCATGCCCACATATTATACACTGTCCGTGGCTGCTTTTGTAGCACCATCTGGTACTTTACAGACAAAGCTTTGGGCCCTGGTGTACGGAATAAAGTCAGCGTTCCCTGGCACAGCCAGCAGGACTGTACGACCAGGCCTCCACCAGTCCTCCCTGCCTTGTCTCGGTGTGCGTTCTCTGCAGCCCCCTAAAGGGATGGTCCTCTGACCAGCTCATCTCATGACTCTCTGTTGCTACTCTTGCCTGGAGCTCTCTTCTGAGCTCCCCAGCTCCCAGCTAACACCAACCAGTCATCCAAAAGGTTGCACTGAAATGTTACCGGTTCTATTCCTGCTCAGGGTGTGTGTGGGAGGCAACTGATGGATATTTCTCACATCGATGGCTCTCTTCTCTCCTCTTCTCTCTCCTCTCCTCTCCTCTCCTCTCCTCTCCTCTTCTCTTCTCTTCTCTTCTCTTCTCTTCTCTTCTCTTCTCTTCTCTTCTCTTCTCTTCTCTTCTCTTCTCTCTCCCCCTTCCACACTCTCTGAAAAACAAATTAATAAAAACGTGGGTTTTTTTTAATTCAGCTCAAGACAGGACTCTTCAGTGACGCCATCTCTGCACCTCGCCAGCCCTCCTGAAGCTCCCTCCCCGTGAGCTCGAGGCATCTATTGTTGTGCCTCCTGAGCTCTTGCAAACATTTCCCACAACTTCTGCTGGTGTCTGCTTCTTCGCCTCCAGACTACAAGTCCCTGGAGAGTAAATGTGTGTTTTAATCACTTTTATATTCCCAGAGCTTGGGTTTTTACCTGGAAGACAGTAGATATTTAATACATGTTGAATGAATGACTAATTGAATGAATGAATGCAGAACCAGCTCGTAACTTCCCATATTTTCCCTGCTCCCCATATGCACTCATGGTCTGGCCTCATGGCCCAATCCCACCTCACAGAGCCTGAGCCTGTCTTGTCCTAGCCATGCCCTTCCAGAATCCAGACCTTCTCCTCCAGAGGCAGCCCTGCTGCTCCTGCCCACACTCATGTCCTTCACATGCAGGTCAGTGTGGCTGTCAGCGACCCCCTGGTTCTGTCCTGCTGCCTGACGGACTGGGTCCTGTGAGCACCTCTTGCCTGACAGGCGTTTGCAGGTGTCACAGCTGAGTCCTGTGCCAGAATCCGGGCTCCGGCATTTTCTATGTCTGTCACCCTTGGGGAACTCAGCTCCTGGACTCCACTTTCCTCATCACTGAAATGGAAGTGATTAAATGTGCTTCACTGGCTGATATGATGATGATATAATATGTAAAAACAACCAGCATCAACCTGGGACATAGATGCACATTTGTTCATTGAAACATTTATTTACTGATTGTTCATTAGATGACAGGGAGTGAACAAGAGACAAAACTGACACCAAGTTCCTGCCCTCATGGGGCTGGTTTTCTGGTCAGGCAGAGAGACAATAACAAGAGATGTATAAAGCTTAGACGGTGCAAAGAGCTTGGAGACTGAGAAAGCAGGGAAAGGGGAGGCATTGCACTGTCATTAGACAGTTATTTTTTAACGGTTTTCCATCAGAAAGTCTCATAAATCTTAGGAGTCCGCATGTAATGCTTTAGAATGTTAGCCAGTGGGGTAAGCATTTGATAAAAATACTAGTTGGGTGAATCAAGAAAAGAATGAGAGGAGGAGGAAGTGTGCCCCTCATCATTCCTCAGCAAATGCTTTTTAATATTTCTAACACCAGCCAGGAGGGCCTTCTGCGCTCAGGGACAAAGCTGTAGGTGGTAGGAGTAGTTATGTGAGAGGGATCAGCAAGGGAGAATCTGAATTTGGAGAAAACAAGTCAGAAGTTTCACCCAAACATCTGGGCTGATCCGGTGATAGGGGATCAGAGACCGGAGAAGGACTCAATGAGATGGCATTTCATGGGAAAATTTGGAGACTAAACCCAAGGTCCTTCAGAGAGGAGATGGGGCCTTTGCTCATCGTCATTCCACACCACAATCACAGGGAGAATTCTGGATAAGGAGGTGGTGATGGAGGGAGAGGTGAGGAGGGACCTACGTTGGGCTTCCAGGCATTTCTCCTTTCAGTCTTTTTTAAAAAAATACATTTTATTGATTTTTTACAGAGAGGAAGGGAGAGGAATAGAGAGTCAGAAACATCAATGGGAAACACCAATCAGCTGCCTCCTGCACACCCCCCACTGAGGATGTGCCCGCAACCAAGGTACATGCCCTTGACTGGAATCGAACCTGGGACCCTGCAGTCCTCAGGCCGACAGTCTATCCACTGAACCAAACCAGTCAGGGCCAGTCTATTCTTTCTATCTCCACACACAAGCCCTTCTTCACAGCACTCTGACTCTGCTTAGCCCATCCCTTACCTGTCAGTCCAGCATGTGAATTTCAG
Source organism: Myotis nattereri (assembly GCF_964212035.1). Classification (NCBI taxonomy): domain Eukaryota; kingdom Metazoa; phylum Chordata; class Mammalia; order Chiroptera; family Vespertilionidae; genus Myotis; species Myotis nattereri. The sequence goes on along the minus strand of NC_138091.1, from coordinate 8,003,993 downwards.
GGCCCAGAACTCTCTGACTTTTCCTTCCCCTCCATTGACTCACAAAGCAGTTACTTCTGAGGGAGGCCCAGACCTCCCAGGATTCACAAACGGCAGGAGAGAAAAGGCACAGACAAGAGTCAGTAGGACATGACATGTTGAGGCAGTTCCACCAAATGGAAAGAAACAAATAGATGCAAGGTCAAGTCCCAACTCGAAGAGCAACTCTATTGTTAGGGTCGCCAAAGGAGGAACACAGGAGGCCAAAAGGGGTAAAGAATTACAAGTTGAGCCCTGACTGGTTTGGCTCAGTGGATAGAGCGTCGGCCTGTGGACTAAAGGGTCTCAGGTTCGATTCCGGTCAAGGGCATGTACTTTGGTTGTGGGCACAACCCCAGGAGAGAGTGTGCTGGAGGCAGCTGATCGATGTTTCTCTCTCATCGGTTTCTAGCTCTCTATCTCCCTTCCTCTCTGTAAAAAATCAATAAAATATATTTTTTAAAAAAGAATTACAAGTTGATTGTGACATCTGCTAGCAGCAGGACTGAGACCTCAGTGGCATCAGTGGGGAAGAGTAGGGGGCGCAGGATATTGATGTCTCTTGTAAGGGTCAGTCAGAGTAACCGGTGGGGCAGGTGCAGGTGGTCACTGGAAACTGGGTGAGGCGGTTTCCTGGAAGCCAAAGGCTGTGAATCATGAGACCTACATTGAGAATTAACAGGACAGTGCGGGCGGGGGCAGGACCCCAAGAAAAGCATAATGGAGAGCCAGAATGTGCCGAACATCTATGACCTTGTAAGTCAGTTTTCCAATAGGTATTATTAAAGGATTTTTTTAAGTTAAGCTCATGACTCCTATAAACGTACAGTGACTCTATCTCAAAGATTTTATTTAAGTCATTAATGAATGGGGGAACCATAAGATATGGCAACCAGTTGAGAGGAGAATTCAAAGAAGACATCTGTAGGTGATCAGAATTCTGAAATAAAATTACCAACATCTGCAACACCGGTCAGTCACCACCGGAAATAACCAGCGGCACCTCCACCACAACCATCTCCGTTTCTGAGAATGAGAGTCCTTTGCATCGCTTCAGTTTCCCAGGACCCCCAGAGTGGTAGCTAGGTCCAAGGTGACATGCCCGGCCCCCACACAGTCAGATAACCTGGGGCGCTGCTCAAGAAAACACCCAACAGCTACGTTTCGGTTGTAGTTGGGTCCCCTCCCCATTTCAAAGCCGTCCACAAATTTTCTTAACAGAAATCGGGGGATACTGTCTGAAGTAATATGTTTAGAACACCCAGCAGAGTTCTTGGCACAGACGGGCGCTCAATATGTGGAAATGTCCTCCCCTGTCCTTCAGTCAGATCGGAGCACAGGGAGAGATGTTCAGAAATGCAAACACTGCGGAGAAATGCGTCCCAGGGGCCCCAGGGGCCGGAGGTGAGAATCCTCACACTGGGCTGGGAAAGTCCAAATTCTTTCCCCAGCGGCACCGGTTCGGGAGGAAGTCACGGAGCGCCATCCCCACACCGCCTTTCCCTGTCATCACGGCACCTGCCCTATGGCCACGTCTGTCTCGCACGTTACACCTCAGCGAGGTGGGCTGTCCGTGCTGCGCTCATTCCCTTTTCACAGCGGAGGACAGTGGTTCAGATTAAATCACTGGACTAAAGTCACGTGGCTGGTAAGTGGCGGAGCCAGGATTGAACAGACTCACGTTTCAGAAGACTTCGAGGAAAGGTTTACATCAAAGACCCCTCCCCGGTCCTCAAGGCTGAGTGAATTGCTCTCTGTGCGTCTGGAAGCCTGTGAATCCAACACAGCTTTCCTTGGACAGACAGGCTTAAGTCAGTCATACCTTTCGTATTGCAGATTATTAATCTATTACAGTGACTTCATCAGCCTGTGAAATAACTGTCCCTATGATGTAAATCTACTAGCTCCCTCGCCAAACCGCACCCACCAGCATTTTGTGAAGGCTGGGCCAGGGCTCCGTGGGCCCAGGTTACACAGGGGCAGTTCTAGGGGACTTTGGGGGAGCTGTTTGCTGGATGCTGGAGGAACAGGCTCCTGCCCTTCAGACAGAACCCGTCCCAGGCAAAGGGCAAGGCTGGAGGGACAGTTGCCTGCAGTGACTGAGCCCCACACCCTGCCCCATGCAAGACTCTCAGAATCCTCCTCCAGGCCCCCAGCTGTGACCTCCTGACCACCCATTGGAGCACAGCGTCTAGACCAGTGATGGCGAGCCTTTTGAGCTCGGCGTGTCAGCATTTTGAAAAACCCTAACTTAACTCTGGTGCTGTGTCACATATAGAATTTTTTTGATATTTGTAACCATAGTAAAACAAAGATTTACATTTTTGATATTTATTTTATATATTTAAGTGCCATTTAATAAAGAAAAATCAACCAAAAAAAAATGAGTTCGCGTGTCAGAGGTTCGCCATCACTGATAGACCCAGAATTCCCCCCAACAATCGCCTCCTCACCTGCATCTGCTCCACCTCTCTCCTCCCTTCAGCCACAGCCTGCTGACGCGTGAGTCAGATGATGCCACTTCTCAGCTCAGAAACAGCAGTGGCTCTCTGCTGCAGATGGCCTTTCGGGAACAGATTGCACAAGGCAATTTAGCGTTCAGGATGTGCACAAGAAAGTGCATTTTCAGGGACTGACATCTGTGGTGAAGGAAGGAAGGAAGGAAGCAAGATTGAGCAGAGAGAGAAGTTACACGGCGATTCAAGTTCCACCAATGACAGCTTCAGTCACCCCTGGAGGATTCTGGTCAACGCCATTCAGGGAGGTTCACATTTCTGTCTCCAGCCACCTCGCCTCCACAATTACAGGAAAGGAAGACACAGACACAGGGTTTCCCTCCCCTGTCCCCTGCCTTCTCATTATCCCAGGGACGAGTCACTCTGAAGACAGGGCAATGTGGCTGTTGTCTCATAAATTCTCTGATTTCATGTCTCCATGTCGATTAAATATTTCTGTATTCCTACCCCAGGGCTTGAGGAGTAATACTAGCTTAATGTATTAAGAGGAAAGTAATTCAATGTTTGTTCTAGGGTAATTGTAGATAATTGCATGACAATTGAGCTGGTGATATAATTAGTGGATCTTAATTGGAGGCCCCTTTATGATCAATGTTTAATTTACTAACAACTGTTTTGGCTTAAGGGCAAATAAAATGCTCATCATTGGCCTTGCACACCCTTTACTTGCTGAACCAGCTCCCTTCCTGGCGGGCTGCAGTGAAATGATACTGTCTGCAGGCTGTGTGACCTCTAGGAAGTGTTGTATCCTCTCTGGAACTTAGTTTTATTGTCTGTAAAATGGGAGCATTGAAAAGAATAGTACTAAGAGCTAACATGTTGAGTATCTACTATGAGCAGGATACTCACAAGCACATGTGTGTAACTCATTGTAAGTGACTAATTCATTATGTGTTCTAAGCAAACGGAGGTAACTTACATGGGGGTAACTCATTTAGCCCCAATAACAGCCCTATAGTTAGGTGTTGTTTTTATCACCTCCATTTGTGGAAGAGGAAACAGACACAGAGGAACTTGTCCAAGAAATAGAGGAAAAGGGATTTGGCTCCAGAGCCCATCCTGTCATTAGGTAAGGCCTACGCCAGGCATGTCAAACTTGCGGCCTGTGGGCTGCATGCCTCGTTTATTTGGCCCAGGTTAGCCTTCGAGTTGGACACGCTTGGCCCACGCTGTCTCATTGTAATCCTTAGTTTCTCTTCTAGCACAAAGGATCTACATGCTCCAGTCCTCTGGACACACAAATCTTTCCACCCAGTATTATTATTATTATTAATTTTTTAATGTTTTTATTGATTTTTAGAGAGAGAGGAAGAGAGAGGGAGAGAAAGATAAAAACATCAATGAGAGAGAAATATGGATTGGCTGCCTCCTGCACAGCCCCCACTGGGGATGGAGCCCGAAACCCAGGCAAGTGCCCAGACTAGGAATTGAACCAGTGACCTCTTGGTGCATGGATCGCTGCTCAACCACTGAGCCACACCAGCCAGGCCCATTGTTCTTTATCCATCCTTGATTTAGAGTTTTTCATATAGCTGAGTTCTTGGCTTTGACCTTTTCTGATTTGTTGCCAGTAATGTCCTGCTTCTGCAGCTCCCATAGCCCCCTGTATGAGTGAGGACGGGCTAGGGTATCCTGTGGTAACAGCCCCCAACTCTAAATGGCTTATAACAATGGAGTTTCCTTTCTCACTCGTGTTCCATGTCCAGTGAGGATTCTGTTTTCTGGGCTTCTCACTGTCAGCTTGTGGATCTGCCCCATGCTGTCTTCACTCCAGGACCAGGGCTGAGAGAGAAGCCCAACATTATCAGACTCATAAAGGGAAAAAGAAATGGCAGAGCCACAGCTGGCTTTTAAACCTTCTGCTTAGAATACCACATGAGACAGGTTCACAGTTCTTGGTTAAAGTGAGTCACATTGCAACCCAGAGCTCAAAGGAGTGGAGATTTTTATTCTTCTGCAAGCAGGGACACACAAAGCCACATAACCGAGTCTGTCAATAGGGTGGGGGACACATCGTTTTCCCACTGGGAGAGGCAGCAAATACACTGAACGATAACAGACTCGACCACACATCCCTCCACTCTGTATCCTTGCTTTCTGACTTGAGCTACGTCGTCATCCCCCTGCCCCTGGGCTCCTGAGCACTGCTCCTGGGCATGAGATTCCTTCCTTCCTCTTGGAATGCTCTCTGGAAGGGCTCGGGGAATAGCCCATGATAAACACCTGAAGTCTAAATACAGAGCAACATGTTTTTTACAGTGCCCAGTGCTGGGGAAGGAAAACACTTTCCCTCAAAGTTCTTTTGGCTGGACTAGTCATCACATTGACCTGTGGCAGATTCACAGGAGAAAATGAACAAACTTAATCACATATGTACATCCAGGGGATTCTTAAGACTATGGGAGTCCAGGGCAAATTGGCTGATGTGCCAACTTGAGCTAAAGAGAAAGCAGGGTAGTTTGGGACTTCAAATGGCAGGAAGGCAATTCACATGGAGATAGGAAGCAAATGTTTCCTTAACAAACATTGGTAAACATTTGCAGGGCCATCCTTTTTTTTTTGTAATCCTCACCAGAGAATATTTTTCCATTGTTTTTTTGTTTTGTTTTGTTTGAGAGAGAGAGAGAGAGAGAGAGAGAGAGAGAGAGAGAGAGAGAGAGAGAGAAACATCAATGTGAGAGAGACACCCTGATTGGTTTGATTCCTGCACACGCCCCAGTGGGGGTCATGCTCTAACAACTGAGCACATCGGCCAGGGCTGCAGGGCCATCTTTTTCAATGGGACACAGAAAGGACTTTCGTCTAGTGGGCCTTGATGGTTCCTCTCTGTCTGTAACCATTATAGTCATCTGTGCTGATAGCTCCCTTCCTGGAGCAGGTCCTCTGTCTAAATTCCTTAGGTCAGTTAGGGGGAAGGACAAAGGTTCTTCCTAAGTCTTTTGTTTCTTAAAAAATAATGAGTTTGAAATAATCAGTTCTCCTAAAAAGCATATTTAAGAGGTAGCAAAATCTGCCGCTCTCACCAGCATCTTCCTACAAGATACCTCCCTCTCCTTCGCTCCTGGACTGCTTCCTTTTATGCCTCTTCCCTGCCCCCAAATTGCTGGCCACATGTTGCCAGGGCCCTGCATAATTGAAGCTGGCTAATCCCATCAGTTCTTTCTTCCTCTTGTAAGAGTCACAGTGGTTCTCACCATCCCCTTGGGAGCAGAGATTTGAGAGGGGATCACCTGTCAGAATAATAAACCTCTCCCTTGATGATAATGATGATCTCTCACAGTATAATAAGCTTGATCAACAGCAATGTATGTCTCACCTCCACCTCACTTCCTGCTAACCAGAGTAAAGGTGGGAAGGAATCCTGTATAATAAAAGGCTAATATGCAAATAGACCGAACAGCAGAACAAACGAACAACTGGTTGCTATGATGCGTGCTGACCACCAGGGGGCATGCGCAGAACATGGCGGCCATTGGCCACAGCGGGATGGTAGAGCAGGTGAGTGGGGCGCCAGACCAAGGTGGGGCGCCGGTTGCTGTCATCGAGGCGAGCCTCTGGTGGTTACTGAAAATTCTTTGCTCCTGCGCACCGCAGTCCTGCCCGGCACTCGCACCTGCTGCTGGCGCTAGCCCCACTTGCACCCACAGCTGACACCAGAGCCGCCACTCACACCCACTGCTGGTGCTCAGCACCAGTCCCAATTGCTTGGCGCTGTCAGCAGGTGCAAGCGGCGACTACCAGCCCCGATTGCCCCTGAGGGCTTCTCCACCTCCCCCTGCTCTTGAGGGGCGATCGGGGCAGCAGCTGCCACTCACACCCGCTGCTGGCACCAGCCCCGCTTACACCTGCAGCTGGTACCAGAGCCACCGCTCACACCTGCTGCCGGTGCCTGGCTCTGGTTCCATCAGTGCGTAGGAGCGGCGGCAGCAGGAGCGGGGTTGCTGGAAGATGGAGGACCAGGGGTCACGGCAGGAGGAGCTGGGCAGGGGCACCGAGGATGGGCCAACACCCACCTCTGTACCCACTGCAGCCTCATGGTCCACGGTTCCTTTCAAGGTGCACGAATTAGTGCACTGGGCCCCTAGTAAGGCATAAAGATGACAAAGGGGTTAGAGACCCCTCAGCTATTTTCTCAGTCCTAACCCCAGTCAGAAATCGTCCTGTTCCTTCTCTCTTCTTAGTTTCTTTCTCTTCCATTCAGTGTTACCTTCCTTCATTTTGACCTCTTCATATTCAACCCTCATTCTCCCAGTTTCCTTTGTTCCATCCCCTATAATTCCCTTTAATCTCAATTTTTAATCTTTCATCTCCTGGTGCCCTGTCCCTATGGCTCTGGAAGGCAGAATAGCAGGGGGCAGGGGGCTTCATTTCTTGCCCCAGCTTAGCCACTGACTTGCAGAGTGATGCTGACAAACACCCTGGGGAAATGTTAGTCTGCCTTGCACCCAGCCTGGCATGTAGCAGGTACTTGGCCATTATTTCTAAGGTAAATGGATACCTGAGTGAATGGACAGATGCAGCTTCTCTAAAAGGCGCTCCAAGGACCCTCTCAGCTCTGAAATCTCGTGATCCTGTGTGATTCTATAAAATCCCCACTTCCCCAGCGCCCCTGGGGACTGACAAGGCAAAGATACCAACTCACATAGCAGTAAATGTCCAAGTGATTTTTTTTTTTTTTTTTTTTTTTTTACCAAACCTCTTATTTTTTTTTTTTTTATTTGTCCAAGTGATTTTTATAGCTAATTGACAAACTAAATGTAGGTAAACCACTAGGACCAGATGGCACTCACCCAAGAACAGAGAAGGAACTCAGGGGTGAAAATTGGGGAATTGTTGGCCAAAACGTGTAAGTGCTCATTACAAAGGGGTGCAGTACCAGAGAGGGTGGCTGTGCCTCCACAGAGGACCCTGGGAACTGTTGAACAGTGGGACTGGCTGTCAAACGAGGTAGGTCAGTGATGGCGAACCTTTTGAGCTTGGCGTGCCAGCATTTTGAAAAACTCTAACTTAACTCTGGTGCTGTGTCACATATAGAAATTTTTTTATATATTTGCAACCATAGTAAAACAAATATTTATATTTTTGATATTTATTTTATATATTTAAATGCCATTTAACAAAGAAAAATCAACCAAAAAAATGAGTTCGTGTGTCACCTCTGACACGCGTGTCATAGGTTCGTCATCACTGATCTAGGGCTATGTGTGTGTGTGGGGGGGGGGGGGCATTAGGAGGGTAATTTGCATGCAGAATCATAGCTGCAAGGGAACCCGGGAAAAGTAGTTTTAAGCTTTTAAGCCTTCCCAGTAAAGGAAAATACTAGAAGTTGAGGATGAATTCTGAGGACTAATTATCTGTACATACCACAGTTTGTAAAAGAGGAGGAGATATTCCAAAAGGTATTTTTAAAGGATGGGGTTACAATAGGGTATCATAGGCTGGTTGTTTGTGTTCAAAATTCATATGTTAAAATCTAACCCCCAATGTGATGGTATTTGGAGGTGAGGCCTTTGGGGGGTGGGGCCTTTGGTGGACCATTCATGGATGGGATTAGTGCCTTCATAAAAGAAACCCTAGAGACACCCCCCCTCTCCCATCCCTTCCGCCATAGGAGGCGACAGCAAGAAGACAGCTGACAAGAAAGTGGAGTCTCACCGGACACCAGTCTTGGACTTCCTAACCTCCAGAACACTAAGAAATAAATGTTTGTTGTTTATAAGCCACCCAGTCTATGATATTTTTGTTATTGCAATTCTGAGGGATTAAGACACATAGGTTTGAAGAATCATGGCTCCTTGGCAAGACTAAAATATGGGCTCAGGCACCTGCTGCTTTCTCTGCCTCTCTTCTCTCCTCCCCTCTCTCTTTGGAAACATTGAGGTTAGACCTAGTCCCGGTGGGAAGTGGAGGAAGGAGAGGGGATGGATTTCTTGTGAACAGGACACCTATTACTCGTACCTGAGAGGGAGGTGGGCAGAGAAGAGCTGATAGGACTAGGGAGCTGGAGAACATCTGCATGGTGGTAGCGACAAGGCCAGGGCCCCCTTTCTCTGCATCCCCTTTCTCACAAGCCTCAAGAAATCCTTCTCTCATCTTCCCTTCCCACTACATGCCCACCACAAAGCTTCTCTTCAGGGATGCTGGCATTGCAGGAAGGCCCTATCATCAGAATGAGTTTCTGTGGAAGGTCCCAGGACCACTGCCAGCTGCCCCCTGGGCAAAGGACTTTTCCCGGGGCCACCTTTGTTGGTGGAGAAAATAGCACCAGTTGTTACCTGAGATTGGACCTCAGTTCAGCACCACTGGCACTTGAGTTCTTGCTAGAAAGGATTCAGATCCAAGACTCAAACTATAAGAGAAAGTTTAGACAGTCACAGAGGTAGAAGACTTGAGACAAAGGATAACTGCACCCAGGAACCAATTACAGAGGCAAAGGAAGGGCCCTGGGAGCTCAGGAAGAAGAGAGAGGCAAGGAGCCTGTGCCTGGCTGGAGGAGTCAGGGAGGCACAGACTAATGTTGTGGCCCCATCTCATGACAAAGAAACAGAATTTCTGAAGGATGAGGCCCAGAAATCAGGATTTTAAAAAGATTCCCAGGTGATTCTAATGTGCAGCCAAGGTTGAGAACCACTAGGTTAAGGCTTAGGGAGTGGTTGAGCAAGGGCTTGTATGGGAGTCCTATGAGGCTATTCTCTGACCCCTTGCTCCCCCTCTAAGGGGCTCTACCACATGGTTAGTAACATGCCAGAGAGGAAAGGTCCTGGGAGGGTCTGACTGCATGACCAGAAATATGCTAGGGGAGGAAAGATTACCCTGCGTGTGAGGCCCTTGTTTTCCTAGTTTTTCCCTTTGCTAGGCGCCCGGAGCTTTTTGCCCTGGTGGCCTTCTGTACTTGGCCCATTGTCCTTGCTCGGCTCATGCCTGTCTACCTGCCTACCACAGCTGGAAGAGGGCTGGGCTCAGTATCTTCCTGGGCATGTCTCCTCGCCCTGGCATTCTGTGCTGGCTGAATGCCATTTCTGGAAACCCTCATCTGTCCTTCCAATGAGAATAGCTCCTGTATGCTCTACAGCAGTGGTCCTCACACCTGAGCAGATGCCAGCGCTCCTGGAGGGCTTGTGTAAATAGAGCTGCTGCCTCTGAGGAGGGGCCTGTGAATCTGCATTCCTAAAAGGCTCCCTGGGGATGAAGATGCTGTTGGGTACAAAAGCTGTGACCTTGTCATTCAAAGTGATGTTCCCAGGACCAGCATGAAAATCACCTGGAGACATTTGGAAATGCCCACTCCAACCTGAACCTATTGAATTAGAATCTACATTTTAACAAGGTCCCCGGGTATGTGTGTGCACAGGGACATGTGACACGCACTAGTTTAGAGACATGCTCTTGAGCGCCCAGGTGAGCACGGAGCTTGGAGCAGGTGGAGAGGAATGACTGTCCCCATCTTGCCAGGCACATTGACGAAAAACTAGTGTCTTCAAAACAGCCTCTACCCCTCCCTGCTCACACACCCACACCCCCTACAACCACCATCAAGGAGAATTATCTAATTACCCATCTCTGCCACTACTCCAGCCTGGGGCAGGGTATTTTCCAGGGGATTTTGCTAGGGGAGAAAACTCCACCCACTTACTCTTAGCAACTCTCTCCCTCAACAGATACTTACCTGCCAGGGCTGCCCCAGTCCCATAGTTGCTTGTCAGTCTCTTCTCTGGGACAGAGGCAATTGGCCATATTACGTCCCTTGGGCTCCTGGGGGCTAGCTGAGCCCCAACAACCCCAATCCACTTCCTTCACCAGCATGGGAGGGAGTCGGTTTCCCCGCACGTTCAGGGCACTCCCTTTTCCAATGTTCTTCCTTTCTGCAAAATGCACATTGATTTTTCCCAAGCCTGGGTTGGACTCCTTTTCTCCCACGAGGCTTTTCTTTGCCCTTATTGTCTCTGCGGCCCCTTGGGCCTCCCTCCTCACTCATGGCCAGGAGGACCTTGGCCATTTGGGTGTTTAAACCTGCTGTCGGGTCCTCCCGATTGTCAAAAACCTTCTGGGCCACCTCAACCAATTTAGAGATTGATTTCTCCTCAAAGCCTTCTAATTTCTGTCATTTTTTCCTAATATTTGGGGCCAACTGGGAAACAAATGCAACATTGACAGCCCTCCGACTTTCCGGGGCATCAGGGTTAGGCCCCTGGACTGTCTCTGTCACCTTAGAGAGGTTTGTGGGTCTCCAAGCAGCAGCTCAGATGCCCCCTAATAGAGTCTGGCAATACCGATTGAGAGCCCCCTTTCCCCTTTCACTATAGGGGTTCCAGTTGGGTTGCTTGGCGGGAAACACAGCCTTTAATCTGTCTTTTATTTGTTCTTTCAGAACGGACTAAAGGAGCTTTATTTCCCTACAGGGTCTTATATGTCACAGGGCCTCATAGGGTCTGTAATTCCTGTAACAGAGGGCTAGTATTTACCACTTTATTAACCCCCTCTGTTCTAGACAGGCCTTCCCCAGTTTCCTACAGTTGAGGTTTTGTGCCACCCCTGACATGGGCATGGTCGCACAGACCTGTAAGACAGTATACAGGTTGCTAACTGTCAACTCGCTCTCAATAGAGACCAAAATTTAATGGGTATTCTTCTTTGCCCACCTGGGCAACTGCCCTCTCAGCAGCTAGACACCCTTTACTTTTTGGGTTCACCCTACATAGCCTTCTTCCAGGACAGTTTACACATAGGCCAGTTCTTCTAGCCACAAATACAGTTTGTCCAATTTCCTTAAAATGTATTCTGGCACAGGAGAAAGTTGTTTTGCTGTACATAGGTAGTGTAACCCCTATGCAACTGGGCTCGGACCTCTGCCTAGCAAATTGCAGTCTATAAGTTCAATATGCAGCCTCTGGTCCTCCTAACTAACCCAACGAGGTTTCGGCTAGTCTCTGAGTCAGACTCCTCCTCTCTTGGAGAATTTCAAAGTCCTGATGGCTCCCAGGTCCAGGGAGAGTGCCCTTTTTTTTTTTTTTTTAACTCTGTTTATTAGTTATAGGGCCCCGCTTTCCTTGTCTTCCCACCAGTCCCCTTTATGGCAGAGCAGCGACCAGGCCTCTTTGAAGGGAGTGCACTGGAAGGGGATATCAGCCCCTCCTCTTCCAGCAGCAACAGGTACTAAATCCTTTCAGTACATTTGCAAGCAGGGAGCTTTTACTAGCTCTCTCTGCAGCTTTCATAGATCTCAGGCTTGCTACTCTATTTCTGGGGCTGTAGGAAGGCTAGTACCAGTCACTGGCTTCTGGCTTAACTGCTGTAGCCTGCAAGCCAAAGGCCTAAGTACTTTCTCACTGCTGCTGCTGCTGCTTCTTTTTTTAGGGCCACTGCAGGCAGCTCAGGCATCTAGCCCCCCTTCTTTGATCATTCACTCCCCAATCTGGTCTGGAGCTGGGAATAGCGCCTCGGTCTGCCTTGCTTCCCCAGAGGGCTGCCTGTCTAGCCCCAGATCTAGAGAGCCGGCCTGCCGTAGTGGCAACTGCAGGACTGGCGGATGTCGCAAGGTCCTGCAGGTTATCCCCCTCTGTCTCTCTCCCTCCATACGCTGTCCCCTGCCTAGTATGGGATGGACTGAAGGCATTGAAGAACAACAAAACCCCTCCCATCCGGAAGGAAGACAATTGGCATCAGGGGAGGTAGGGGCTCCGGGTCAAGAGCTGGTGGTGTGGCCTGGACTTGAGGCCGGGGCTCACCCAGATCCAGTGCCTGGGGACCATGGGGGGCGGCCAGCTAATGGGTTCTTCCTGCTCTCCCTGAAGGACCGGGGGAGCCTTTCCTTTTTGGGGCCCGGCCAAAAGAATTGTCTGTCTCTGTCCCAATTTCCCCTCAGGAGGCATGCCCTCATCTACCGGGGTTTCTTGGACAATATGTCAACCCAAACCTGAATATAAGGAATTTGATCAGGATGCCCTGGGCGGCCATATATGACATAATGGACCCGGTAGGCAGTGGTCAGATCAAAAGACCCTGCATCCGGCCACCCCTCCTGGAAAGTGGGCCACTTCCATTCACAGAATCGCTGTAAATCAAAAGCATTAACATTATAACTTTTAAATCTACCCCAGAACTTTAGTTTAATACAGTAAATTATAACCTAGGTAAGAGCAACTGATAGACAGAAATCCTTATTAACTAAGTGGGCAGATTCCCTTTAACAGTGAGCAAAAGACTCTGAGAAAAATAATTTTCGCAGCTGCCGAGAGACTATTTGCTGACTGTTAAGGGGCCAGCCCAAACGTTCAGTCAAGCGTATCAACAGAAAGCAGAATAAATCAAAGTAGCTTTTACTTCACACAGACCAGTAATGATTTACACCTTTTTCCTCCGTCTCTGTAGTAAATTGGCTAGTCCCACACAAACAAACTTTGTCCCGACCCCATGATGATCGGTGGTGAGAGACAGAGAAGGGAGGGGGTGACCTGTTTTCACAGGTCCTCACTCAGATGCCCGCCTGGCCGCGTCCCTTGGGAGCTTAGATTCATCGTAGCTAAGGTGCACCTGTATAAACCCCGGGCCTGGTCACCTCCACATGGGGGTGAGTCACCGTTATGCCATATGACGAATCGCGGAACCGCAGGTTGGGGCCCACTCGGACTCCGTAACCGAAGTCGTGGAGCCACACAAAGGAGCGGAGAGGGCAGGCCCCCTCCCTCCACACTCACACACTTTCACCAGACATTCACTCAGAGTTTGAACAATCCACCCAATTCCTAACAATTTCCCAATTCCTGAGGGAGCTTTATAGCTTCCCAGGAGGTGATCAAGCTCCCCTTCCACTCACCCAGAGTGGGCCTGACTGATAGGGGGTCGACGAAGATGACTGAAACTATCCCATTTGACAAAGACAAAGACAACAAAGAACAAAGACAAAATAAATCAGCCAAATGCAACCTAAGGTTGGCCGGAACCTGCAGCTTTCTCCTTGAAGTCCTGAAAATTTTTCAAAAAACATTGCAGCAGGGTGTACACAGAAGCAGACAACTCTTTGACAATAAACACCAAAACAAACAAATACCAGACAGACAAACCCAGTGCAGCCTACAGCCGCACGAACCAGGGAACCCGGCCACCATCGTGGAGGCGGGTCAGGACCAGGAGTACCGCTGCTTCCAGCCCTCCATATAGGTCCTTCCGTGGGACGTCCCAATTCCAGTTTAACGACCTGTCTCTTCCCTCTCTCGAGAGTCCAGGTGGCTCGTTTTCTGAATTGAAAGTTTTTGGGTGGACTGGAGGCCTCCTTGGTAGTCGTTCTCCACAGGTGTGGGGTATCTCACTGAGTGCCTGGCAACAAGTGGGGGAGAGCCTCCTGCCCTAAACAAGGGGTCCCTCTCACCCCTGCCGGGGGAGAGCCTCCAGCCCTAAATAAGGGGTCCCTCTCCTCCCTGCCGGGTATCTCGATGGGGCCTCCAAATGTTATGGGTTGGCTCAGCGAGATAGACCACCGACTCAGAATTTAAATTTAAGAGCCTTTATTAAGCTGGCCAGCTGACCACAGCGCCTATCTCCCCCTCTGGGAGCTTCGGAGCATGTGGCAGAGATCAAGGGTGCAGTATGATCCTTTATAGCACAACAGTGTTACCTTAGACGTTCATAGAAAGTTCATAAGCACAAAGGAGGGGGCGGGGTAAACAGAGGCACACCTGGATGGAGCGTATCATAACACATTGTTTTTCTAAGACAATCTAGCAATTTTTCTTCCGTGGTTCCTAACTCTGACACAATCCTCCATACGTCAGTCCCCACTCCCAGCACATTCAATATCTCATGTCCCATTTCCTCCCCTTAGCACATTCTGTAACATTCTGTAACCCTTCCATGCCACAGTCCCTCACCCTAGCACAGTGAAAGCACTTAATAGGGTGTAGTTAAGATCAAATAAAATAGCCTCAGTATATGCAGGGCACTTCTCCCCCTCCCACTTTTTTAAAATAGATTTTTTATTGATTTCAGAGAGGAAGGGAAGGGAGAGAGAGATAGAAACATCAATGATGAGAGAGAATCATCAATTGGCTGCCTCCTGCACGCCCCCTAATGGGGATAGAGACCACAACCTGGGCATGTGCTCTTGACCAGAATCAAACCTGGGACACTTTGGTCTGCAGGCGACACTCTATCTCTTGAGCCAAACTGGCTAGGGAAATGGCTTCCTTTTAATGATAATTTAAAATTCTCCCAAAGTATCAGTGAGAAGGAAAAACACGCTTGGAGCAGCCCTATGCTTGTTTTTGTTTGTTTCCTTTATCTAAATCCAATTTCAGTTTCCTATATCCCTAAAGTGTGAAGGCTTCTCTATAGGAGTTTTCTATAAACCTTATTTAGTAATTCTCTTGCTTTTGCTCCCAGAAACCAGGAGTATATTAATTGCAATAGGTTAAAAGAGCCAGGATTACATGTTCTATCAGTTAATTTTCTCTGTGAACCAATCAGGGCCATAGAGAAAATGGAGAATGATTGCTGGTTCCTCTCTGGCTGAGAGCAGCTTTTCTCCAAAGGGAGTTGGTAGAATTCCTCTTCTCATTTTCCCTAAGTCAGTAGGGAGGGACAGTGGAGGGGACAGAAGGGATAGGAAGAAAGGAAGGGAAGGAACACATCTGGACAAGGACGCTCAGAGAGCAAAAGATATAGTGGACGTGCTATAGAAGGGGGAGGATGGGGTGTTAGTATGTATTAGCTTCAGGAGAGTTGGAAGATAATCTCTGAAATTTCTTGTTCATTTCTTTTTTATATAGAATTTATCTGTGCTTCTCCTTAGAAGTTTCTAATATCCAAATCAAGATATGCGTCCTATTCACCCAAATCAGTTTAATTTTCAGGCCGGCATTTTACTAGTATTTGTTTGTTTGTTTTGCCTGTGAAAAATCAATTTAGGCACCCAAAGACAACTGCATATTGGCCATTTTTTTAGTTGATATTTTCTAGTTGAATCTTCCTACATTTACATTTCTGTAAAGCACTTGCAAGTCAAGGCTTCCTATCAGGAATATTAATGAGGGCTGGATTCTGGGAGTTCCCAGTCATGAGGGCACAACTTCCCATGTTAATTACAGGTATGCTTATTCTTGTTGTTTTTATTGTTGTTTGGTTCCTGCAGAGTCTCAGCACATTTTCTAGGAGTGTTATGCAATGGGTTAAAATTTGTTGCTTTACGGGTTGAGCTACAAGATGCTCACTCCCCTAGAGTCTCATTCAACCTTCTTATGTGCCTCAGTTTCTCTCCTTGCTGACTACAACAACCAGAAGGGCTACCAGCACAGGTGGACTAAACGTTATAAGTGCTCCCCCTGAAGAGCCAGTTAGTTTAATTGCAGTTGTGTGGGAATTTCCTTATGGGGCTCCTGCATGTCATGAGGAATGACCTCTGACACATCCGCAAAGATCCTCAGTTGTCTAAGAACATCTGAGATTCAAGCAGGAAGGAGGATGTGCACCTTTATCTTCTGAGCTGAACAAGATCAGCTCTCACTTAAACAGTTAAGGTGTTTGCCCAGACTCTCAAAAGGCAAATCCTATAGAAAAGCCAGGGGGAAAAACCAGTCCCATTTTCCCTCCTGTCTCTCCATAGCCTGGGATCTATCAACTGTTAACCTTTGTTCCACCAAGAGTATTACAAAATATGGCTCCAATAAAGTCAGCAACACAAGCAAGGGAAGGTCCTGAATCCAACAGACAAGTGTCACAAGTTCACCGGCAGGCAGGGAACTGGTGCGTCAATGGACCCTTTGCTGGATGCCAGCACCGGGTGTAGGTCTGCAGGGTGGTGCTGGGTGAGATTTTCTGGGATCCTGCTGTATTGTGCCAAGTAAATGTCCATGTCAGAAGCATTCAAAACTGTGAACAATTGTTGAGATTTTATCTGAGCCAAATGGTCATTTGCCTTGAATCAAAACCTCAATGGACTGAAATAATGCTCTGGAGAATGGCAGTTGTCACCTTATTTTAGATATTACGGTCAGAAATGGAGATGTATGCGGGTTGCATGAAATCCATTGGTAATAGATTGTATAAAATGACAGATAAATACTTCTTTCCCATAGGGGGATATAGGATAGAACAACCAACAACGAACTCAATAACAATGAGGGGATTTGTGGTCTCCGCAGAGCACAGTGTGTCCAAAAAAAAGGAAAATTCCTTTGACGTTCCAAAGCTATGTTCTTGTAGATTCCAAAAGACAGTAGACAATCTCAGTTAAGGTAAAGCAGGACCTTTTTAGGAGAAGATTCCAGCCTAGGACACAGCGACCCACCGTAAACAGCTTTTAGTTAAAACGTTTTAATTTCAAAGCATCTTTGTGATAACTTTAGGTCTCTGAGGTTAAAAGACCATCACCCAGGCCTTCCCTGACCTAATCACAGGTTGGAGAGTGGACACTTTTTGTGTGACAACACCCTCCTTCAACCACTCATGCCCCACTTCTTGCCACCAATCATGTCCCTCCTCTGTCCCACCACAGGAAAAAAACCACCAACCCTGAGAAGAAAATGGACCAGTAGGGGGCCAGCAGCTGCAGCTTCCTCACGAACTGTGGGCCTGGCCAGCATGTCCACGGTGCTCAAAACACTGGTCCCCCAGAACCTGTTCGCCACCTGGGAGGTGGACTGCTCCAGCCCCAGCTGCGTGCCCAGGTGGTGTAGTCTCACTGTAACGAAGCTAGTGATCTTCAAGAAGCTGGCCAAGGACCTCAACTCCGTGGTAATTTCCGTGAGGATGCGGGATTCCAAGGGCATCCTGAGGTCCCAAGGGATTGTGCTGCCCCACAGTAGACCAGTGCACACCAACCTGGCGCTCACCTTCTCCCTGCAGTACAACCACTTCCTCAAGGGAGAAGGTAACAAGCTCCTGATCCTGCTGGAGCAGAGGAAATGCTCTAAGAACAGAAACGTCCTGGGCTACGAGACACTGGCCTCTGGCGTCATCCACATGGCTGACGTCATGCAGCGAAACCCCAGGTGTGGCCAGATGGTGAGCCTTTGCCGCAGCATCAAGGAATCTTCCACTGCGGTGGCCGAGATCTGGATCTCATCCCTGTGCAGTGAGCCCATCGAACACGAGGACAGTGCCATGCAGGTCAGCCCTAAGGCCAAGGCGGCAGGGAACTACGAGGGGCAGGATGAGCTGCAGGCCAGCGGCAGGGGAAAGCACAGACAGGACCTGCACAAGGATGCCTTGGAGAAGGGGGAGCCAAAGAAGCAGCGGCCATCCATAGGAGGAAACCTGAAGCTGAAAGTCCTGGCGCTGTTTCACAGGTCCAAAGTGTCAGAGAGGGACCTTCGGTCTGACGTGATGGGGAAACGCAGGAAAAGTGACCCATACCTGGAGGATGATGAGAGCGTCCTCAGCACCCCCAGGCCCAAGCTCAGGCCATACTTGGATGGCCTGTCAGACTCCAGTTTACAGACGGAGATGTGGGGCAGCCACAGTGACAGGACCCAAACAGAGCCTCTGAGTCTGCCCCACATGCCCGAGAATTCGTGGGCCCTGGGAGGCAAGCAATCAAGTGAGAGGGACAATGAATTTGTGGTCCAAGGCACACCCACCAGCAAGGTGGACAAGATCCAGATCTCCTCCCTGTCCATGCCGCCCATCGACCAGGAGGACAGCACCAGGCAAGCCAGTCCCGAGGCTGAGTCCTTGGACAACTACTCTGAGTGTAAGTGTGAGAGCTTCTTCTCGCAGCGGGAGGCCAGTTACCACACCGCTGACCAGGAGGAGGATGACTTTGGTGAGGAGAATCTCATATTCATAAGGAGCACCCTGACCAGGCAACAGAACTACAACCAGAAAGTCCTGTTATGGCTGCGCACAGTCCAAGTGTTGAAGGAGGTCCTGGACCCTGAGCAGGACCATGGGGAGCATGTCCCGGGGGTGGAGGAGGACCTGGTCCTCCTGTATGACATGCTGCCGAACCCCAGTGACAGTGGCCCAGACAGTGCGGAGGATGGCAGCGTCCTCAGCACCCCCATACCTAAGCTTCGGCGATACTTTGAAGGCCTGTCTAGCGGCTCAGACATGAAGGACAATCACAGTGTCCTCAGCAGCCCCAATCCCAAGCTCAGGCCATACATGGAAGGCCTGTCAGACTCCAGCTTGCCGATGGAGATGTGGGGCCTCCACAGCACCAGGATCCAAAAGGAGCCTCTGAGTCTGGCCCACCCGCCTGAGAATGCGAGGGCCCCGGAGAGAAGCAGACAAGCCACAGTGACTCCCAACTTGTGGCCTACAGCACACACACCACTATGATTCGAATGGCCTCCCTGTCCCGCCAGCCTAGCGATCAGGAGGCCACTGCCATGCAGGCCAGCACCAAGGACCAAACCTCACATAACGACTTCGCCGCCACATCTGAGAGCTGCTTCTTTGAGCACGCGGCCAGCAAGAATGCCGTCCACAGGCAGTCCCAGGAGAATAACTTGGACCAAGGGAATCTCATAGTAAGAAGGAGGTGCATGAACAGGCAACACAATTACCACCAGGAAGCCGTGGCATGTATGCTCAGGGCCCAAGTGTCGGAGAAGGTCATATCCTCAGAACAGGCCCTTGTGAGGCATGTCCCCAAAGTGGAGAAGGCTCTGCACCGTCGGTATGATATTGTGCTGAGCTCTAGTGACAGTAGCCTAGACACGGAGGACGATATCAGTGTCCCCAGCACCCCAAAGCCCAAACTCAGGCGATACTTTGACAGCATGTCAAGTGATAGTAGCTCTGACTCAATGGCCCACACAATTGGCTCCCCTGGGAAGCAGCTGGCACAGCTGGAGGACAACCGGGAGGCAGGGTCCTCCGCCCAGCATTGGTTCACCAAGAAGCTGCCATCCATAGTGCGCTTCACCAAGTCTCTGGTCCTGCCCTCCAGCAGGTCCAAGAGGAAGCAGGCTGGCCACCGAGGCTGCAACACAGCCCCGAATGAGTGGGTCAACAGACTGGACAACGAGAGCCCAGACCCACAGAGCCAGTGGCAGATCCCCAGGAAGCCCGTCCGTGACCAGCTCCACAACATCCTCATTTGCCAGGACAAGATGCCCGAGAACATCATCCTGGTCAACACCTGCGCCTGGCAGGGCCAGTTACTTTCGGACATCCTGCAGGGGCACACGCTGCCCGTGGTGTGCACTTGCTCCACAGATGACGTCCAGGAGGCCTTCAGCATCATCGTCTCACACATGCAGAGATACTGCAACTGCGATTCCCAGGCCCTGACTCCTGTGAAGATGGCGGTGGCAGGGGCACAGCCCTACTTCAACGCTGTGCTGCGGGTCTTCGTGAGGCAGCTGTCCCAGCAGCCACCCCAATGGCTAGACTACATGCGCTTCCTGGTCATCCCGCTGGGTCCCCACCCCTTAGCCAGCTACCTGGGCTCCATGGACTGCTGCTACAACAACTTCTTCCAGGACCTGTACTGGCGGGACATGTTCAACAACCTGGAGTCTGAGAACACCTTGCAAGACACACAGGCTGTTGTGTTGAGAATCTCTGAGTACATTGCCGGGGCCATCTGTGTCTACCTGCTGCCCATTGCTGAGGCCATTCTCATGTCTAAGCAGCAGCGCCCCAATGAGAATTCCTCACAACTCATCCCCTTTGTGGGGGCAGTGAAGGTTGGAAGAGTGGAACCATCTGCAGCCATGTCAGCAGGCTCAGATGATGTAGTCACCTCATGCTCCGGTGAGCTTCTGTCCCCTACCGGGAAGGCCTCACCCAACACACTCTCCCCCCCTTCAATGAGTGGGGGCCTGTCCTCCACCAGCCAGAGTGTCCATGCACAGATGATGGAGCTGCAGGTGGATTACTGGACAGCAGTCCAGCCAATAGATAGGAAGAGAATCGCAGAGAAGAAACAGCTGCCTACCACCAAAAACACACTCAAGTGATTCTTCCAGTCTGTCCAGGTCAGCAGACTGCCCCGCAGTGTTGAGGGCACAGCAACACCTGCCATGTCCATGACAGTGGTCACAAAGGAGAAAAAAAAGAAGGCACCCAAGAAAATCAAGGACGAGAGTGTGGAGTCCCAAAGCCAGTGCATCCAGGGCATTGGTCGCCTGGTTTGCAGGGCCAAGCACCAGCAGAGCATGCTGCCGGTCGTCATCGATGGTGTGCAGTGGAATGACGTGGGGTTTTTCCAGCTGGCAGCCCAGTGGTCCTCCCACGTCAAGCACTTCCCCATCTGCATCTTCGGACACAACAATCCCACCTTCTAACCCTGCCCCTCCCCCTGCCCTTCAGTCTGCCTTGGCCAAGACCAGAAGGACCCAGCTGCTTTTCTGTGAACAGTTCAGTTTCCTCCAGACACAGACCCTGGGAACCCAAAGAAAATGTACTCACAGCCTGGAACCTAAGGGGGTTGACCCTCACTGGGAGCTCCTCAATGCTCTGTTCAGTAACCAGACGCTGTGGCGGGTGGGACTCAGGAGGGCAGTGTTGAGCTGGAGCATCATGGAAGATGTGTTTTGGCCTCAGGATGCCCAATATTCTCAGTGAGAAGGGTTCTGGCCTTGAAGACCTGCCCTTCCAGGAAGCCAGGACTCTGCTTCCCTGGGAGACAGCTCCAACCTGTGCCCAGACTCAGAGCTCCGCAGCCAGAGGTTAAGGACTAGCCTCTGATTGCAGCATTCTGAGCAGAACTTGGAGTCCAGTCAGCCCAGACCTGGGAAATAGCTGCCAACCAGCCAACTGGTCCAGCACCACCTACTCAGAGTTACCAGTGAACGTCAGCCTCACAGGCAGAAAGAAAAAATGACCTGTATGGGGCATATCGCCCTAGCACACTGGCTAGACACAGTGGTCGATTACCTGAGGAGGGAACCCACTTGTGTTCCTCTCTGTTTCTACAGATCATTTGCTACCTCCCAACAGCTGTGGGACCAATTATTTACCAGGTGAGCCCCTCCTCCTCCAGAGCACATGCTCACCAGGCCACCTGTTGGCTGTTTGCCTTCAGGTCACTGCAACTCTCTGAGTGTTTGTTCCTCTGAAACCTCCGAGAAGCAGGGAGCAGGCTCATAGGGTTATTGTAGGGACTCGCTGGGTTCCTCCCTGGTAAGTGTTCTCTGGGAGCCTAGGCAGTGGAGAAGTCTGCTGCAGGGGCTGTGATTGAGCCGACCTGTCATTTTCTCTTCCTTTTGAAGAAGCCACTGCCAAATTGTGATTCTCTTTGGGGCCTTGGGTTAAGCACTTTTCAAATATTACAAAGAGATTGGAGATAATATTAGGGGTCTCTGTGCCAGGTGAATCCAGATTAGAGATGCCAGGGGTGAGCAGTGGGGCCCAGGGTCACCCAGCAATCTGAGATGGGGCTGGTTTGGGCTCATTCAATCACCAAATATACTAGAAGCCCTGCCAGGTACAGAAATGTTTCTAGGCACTGACCATAACCCAGTGCTCAGAGCAGACACCAGGCCTTCACTCCAGAGCTTCCTTCTGGGAGGGAGCGATTCAGTCCCACTAGGCTACCAAGGCTCGTAATGTCCACAGGACACCTGATGTGACATCCTCCTGGCCTCCCCTACTTATGGCTGCATCTTCACGTATTGTGAAGGGGAGGGTAGACCTCTGCTCAGCAGAAAACGTGAGTCAGTTTTGGATCAGATCCTGAGGGGAGTATGGGGACTGTGAATTCAAGGTACTGGCAAAACCCTGGATCCCACTCATGTTTGGATTTCTGCAAGAGGGCAGAAGTTGGAGGGCTTCTCCTAGAAAAAAGGACATGAGTCAGAGAGAGCTGTGCAAGTGGATATGGGTGGTGTGGGCTATTGGGGAGGTCAGTGCACAGAAGCCCCTCAGACAATTCATAGCCTTCCACTCCTAATCCCAGCCCAGTCTGCACCCCTATCCCGGGACCTTGCTCCCTTATCTGGTAGAACCTCCTCAGTGGCATCTTGGTGTACCCTGCCCTGTGGGAGTTGACTTTCAGTGGGATGCAAAGAACCACACAGGACAGCTAGTGAATGAGGCAGCATGTAGGTGCAGGAGCCAAAGTTTGAGGTGATAGGAAGGCCCTGGGGTTTGTTTGTTTGCTCACTGGTCAGTATTCCTGAAGCACCTGCTCAGTGCCAATGAGTGACATGAACTGGGTGGACACCAGGCCTCTCAGTCCTAATGGGAGGGAACAGGGACACTGGGAGAGCATGTCAGGTTCCCCTGAAGGAGGGGACAGGTGGTTCCCTCATTGATCCCGAGCTGTCAGGTAGGAGGGCTTCATGCCAACCATTCCTGGGTGACCAGGCCCATCTCTGCCAGGACTGCCAGACTGAAGGTGGACGAGGAGAAGGTCTGGCTTCTGGATGGGCAGGAGCAGCAGGCACAGGACCCAAGGCTCTCTGAGTGGTGCTGTGGGAGGGCCGTGTGGAAGGGAAAGGCAGGCCTCACATTCTGCTGCTCACCTATCTCTCTCCCCAGGGCCATCTCCTGCATCCTGAGCATCTGGCTGGACCAGCACCTTCAGAATTTCCCAGCCTGATGATGCTGTTGGCTTCCTTAGAGCTCAACTTGCAGTCTCCTACCTGCCAAACCAGGCCCAGTGCCTCCATTCTCAGCAGGAGCACCTGAGCCCACTGAGGCCGAGACAGTTGGAGGAGGAGGCCTCCGGGGGTGGTGTGGGTGAGTGTGCATTTGGAAGGCACAGAAAAGGCAGTGAGGGTGGTAACATGTCCTCTTCTTGCATCGACAGAACCAGCTCCAGAGCAACATCAGGAAAATGCTCAAGAGGCAACGCCACCCTAGTGGCCTCTCCAGAGCCAGAGCCGGATCCAGGCCCAGCTTTCACTGAACTTCAAGAGGCAGAAGAACCACCTGCAGCATTTGAGCAACTCTCCCCAGCTTCTGTGTGGCCTGTGGTGCCATAACCCGGGCCAGAGCTCATGTCAGCAGCCATGGCAAGAGAGCACCTCCCAACATCCATTTAGATACAGTGTTAAAAGTTTTCTGTTCGTGTTACATATATTTATAATTTTACTATATTTTTATGATATTTAATAACATACAGTGTACCGTAGAGAAAGTATACTGAAATACTTCTAAACATATCTTAATTTAGATTCTATAAAATTTAACCCAAAAACCCTCAAAGCTTTGAGCAAGTCTGTTTTTCTGGACCCTGACCCACCCAGGGAGAACTGTCCTCACCTTCTCCACCTGCCCTTCCTGGAGCCAGGACTCTGTTTCCCAGGGAGCTGGCTCCACCCTGTGCCCAGATTCAGAGCTGACCTCCCACTGGGGGCATCCTAAACCCAACATGGAGGCCTGTCAGCTCACCCTGGGCATCCATGTTGTCCCCAACACCACTCACTCAGGCTTCCAAATAAGCTTGACCTTCACAGGGCAAAAAAAAAAAAAATAATTAAAAATAAAAATGGACATGTATGGTGCAGATCTCCCAGGAGCACTTAATGGAAAAACTGGTTAAATACTTAGTGACCAGCTTCCTGGGCAGCGTCCCCACCTTGGTCTGCACCCACCCTTCTGTGTTAATACAGAACTTTTGGGACTACCCAACATGTGTGGGAACAACCATGGACCAGGTGAGCCCTGCCCCTCCACAGCACAGTGGTCACTCAGCCGCCTGCTTGCTGTGAGTCTCCAGATCCCTGCATGTCCCTGAGTGTTTGTTTCTCTGAACATGGGGAGAGCCTAGGCCCAGCTTCATAGGGTTATTGTAGGGACTTGGGGCGGCGGGAGGGGGGTTCCTCCCACGAAAAGGCCCGCTGGGAGCCTGGATTCTGGAGAGCTGTGCTGGAGGAGCTGTGGTTGTTCCAATTGGCCATTTTCTCTTCTTTTAAAGAAACTTGTGCCTTATTTGTGATTCTCCTCAGGCCTTAGGCTAAGCTATTTTCTCTTTTGCTAAAGACGTTGGAGATTCCATTAGGGGTCTCTGTCCTGGGTGAAGCCAGATCAGAAATCCCAGGGGTGAGCAGGGGGACCTCAGGATTACCCAGCCTCACCCAGCCTTCTGAGATGGGGCTGGTTTGGGCTCATTCATTCAGCAAAGGCCCTGACCCCAAGACTGCACTCCAGTGCTTCCTTCTAGTCAGGAGTGATTCAGTCACACTGGGCTGCACAGGCAGGTAGCATCCACAGGGCAGCCAATATGATTTCTTCCTCAAAGTATCGCTGATCTACACGTGCTGTGAAGCAGAAAGTGGCTCTCTGGACCAGCAGAAAAAGTGAACGGGCTTTGGATCAGAGCCTTAAGGGGAGTATGGGGATTTTGACTTGGAGAAGCTGGCAACACCCTGGATCCCATGCCTTGTGAGATTTCTGCCAGAGGGCAGAGGTCTGAGGGCTTCTGCTAGAAAAAAGGGAGGAGTCAGAGAGCTGTGCGTGTGGATTGGGTGGTGTGGGTGAGTGGGGACCGGGCTGGCCCACACAGTAAATAGCTCCCAGAGGCTGGGCTTAGGCAGGAGCACAGAGCCACTCAGGTCATTGCCCAGGGCCTGCAGTCTGGAGGACGTCCTGGGGTGGGGGCTTGAACTGGGACTTCAATGATGGAGATGGAAGGTTCCTTCCTTGGAAGACACACAAAGGCAGTCATGGTGGTAACATGTTCTCTTCCTGGATCTACAGAAGCATCTCCAGAGCAAGATGAAGAAACACCTAAAGGGGAAACACCAACTCAGGAGCCCTAACCTGAGCCAGAGCAGGCTCCAGGGACAGCTGTCACTGAGCTTCTAGTGTGGACCCACCTGCAGCTTGTGAGCCACTCGCCTGAGCTCTTATGAAGCCTGTGGTGCCAGGTCCTGGGCCACAGAGTGTGTCAGCTGTCACAGCAAATGGGGCTCCAATACACCCTTTATGTACAGTTTTAAAAGATTTGTTTTTTTGCCGAAACCGGTTTGGCTCAGTGGATAGAGCGTCGGCCTGCGGACTCAAGGGTCCCAGGTTCGATTCCGGTCAAGGGCATGTACCTGGGTTGTGGGCACATCCCCAGTGGGAGATGTGCAGGAGGCAGCTGATTGATGTTTCTCTCTCATCGATGTTTCTAATTCTCTATCTCTCTCCCTTCCTCTCTGTAAAAAATCAATAAAATATATTTAAAAAAAAAAGATTTGTTTTTATTTTCTATATGCTTACAATGTTACTGTATTTTTCTCATACTATTCAGTAACCTACAGTCTATTTTAAAGAAAATGTAATGAAATACTGTTAAACATAAATTTAATTTATATTCTATAAAATGTAACTCTACAATCCTTCAGAGCCTTAAGAAACTCTGTTGCTTCTGGGCCTCCATCGTGTTACTATGAGTCATAGGTTGGGAAGAATTAGCCTCTCAGGAGCCATCTGCTCTACGAATGATGATGCTCTTGAGGCCCAGGACAATGAGACTTTAGGGGAAATTGACTGAGGAGCATTGGGACGAGGACCCTTTATATCAGGGCTGCCCCTGGGAACCCACATTTTGTTTGACTTCATCTCCCAGCAGCACATGGGCAAAGCATGGCCTAAAACGCCCCTGGCGTCCACATTGCAGAATGCTGTAGGGCAGTGGTTCTCAACCTTGGCTGCACATTAGAATCATCTGGGAATCTTTTTTTTTTTTTTTTTTTTTTTCTTAGCAGCAAGCGAGGATTTATTGAAAGCTGGCCAGCGTCTGCAACAGGTGCCTCCGTAGGAAGCCCCACCCTGCTGGAGCCCCAAGCCTTTCTCTAGGAGTCTATTTAAGGGTGTTAACTGAAAGGACAAAGCAGAAACATATTCTCCTCCCTCTCCTCTATCTTGCCTTGTAGGGCTGGGCCCTCAGCCCAAGCCCCCTCCTTTTCTGAGTGACCACAAGAATGCCGGTATTGACCCAACTCCCCCAACCACCACCTGAGTGGACCAACGAAGCTCCAGGAATGCACCTAAGGTCCTGATAAGGCTATAGTGGGGGACGGCCCAAGCCTCAGGATGTGCTGGTCACTTCCTGACCTTTGTGCTGTAAGACCCTGATGAAAAACCCTGACCTAAATGACCAATCTCTGTAGCCCACGTCACCCCCTAAGCCCACCCAAATAACTAGCCCTATATAACCTTTGTTCTCCTGGGACACACTCTCTCGCCTTACCGCTGCGTAGGACAG
Source organism: Myotis nattereri (assembly GCF_964212035.1). Taxonomy (NCBI): domain Eukaryota; kingdom Metazoa; phylum Chordata; class Mammalia; order Chiroptera; family Vespertilionidae; genus Myotis; species Myotis nattereri. The sequence goes on along the minus strand of NC_138091.1, from coordinate 7,977,377 downwards.
AGGCCGGGAGCCAAACCTAGGTTTGATTAATAAAGACTCCTTGCTTTTGCATCGGAAGAGGCTCCCTGGTGGTGGATTATTGGGGACCCCGAACTCTGGGCATAACATTAACCATCAATGGAAGCCGGTGTGGTGTCACACCTGGCTGGAGCATTTAACCACAACCTATTCCTTTAAATCGGTGTCATACCTGGCTGGAGCATGTCCAGGCCTCCAAGAAGTACAGATTAACATCAAGATACATAGAGTACAAAGAAGTTACCCATTTCACTATATGATGCTAAGTGTGCATGTCCATCACATTCCCTACTGGTCTTTAGGATGAATCAGACTCTGAATTCATCGCTAGTATCTACTAGCAAATAGGGTCTAAAATATTAATCCTACTATAAGCAAAAATAAGGGTCCAGCCACCGCTGACAGGAGGGTCGTCAGCCAGGGGGACCAGGAGAAGAGATTCTCATACCAGTTCCCTGCTGCCTTGCGAGCATCCGCTCTGTCAGCCAACCTCTTTCTTAGTTGGCTTAAACTTTCTTGGATCACTCCCGAGCGGTTGCTGTAAAAACAGTAAGCTTCTCCCAGGGCTAGACAGAGTCCCCCTTGCTTCAAGAATAATAACTCTAAGCCCCTCCTGTTCTGTAAAACCACTTCAGCCAGTGACCATACTGATTTCTCTAGTTTCCCTATGGACTTTTCCATGTTGCTTAGGTCCTGGTTGATCTGGCGGCCCATCTCTTGGTAGTTCTCGTCCCCCTTGATGAGGGCTGCTGTTCCCACAGCTGTGGATCCTGCTAAACCCAGCCCTACTAGGAGGGGAACAAGTATTGGGGCCCTCTTGACCCACCTTGGCTCTATCAGGAGATGCTCCCGCCCCCTTCTCCAGAGTAATAATATACCTGGGGTAAAATATGGGTCAGTATACATAGAGATGGGCTCCCCCCCTTCTTGCATAGTCAAAGAGAGAACACACGGGGTGATTCCTGTGGTACATGCCCACTAAGTTCCATTTGGGGCTACCAGGTTCCAGAGGACCCCAGCTCCCGTCTCTCTTCTTAATCTTAGGGTCTGGTTACAATTGTGCTGATAAGGGGAGTCTTTTAGTGAGTAGTTGGCTGAGGCTGCACACAGTCCCGTGCCAGAGATGTCCCCTAGAGTGAGCTCCCTCCTTCTGTGTCCCTATGGTCAAAGTCCTGGTGTCTCTCGGTCCGTGGAGACATTCCAGACATTTCGGTTAGAGTCCCCAAAGTCGGCACTCACTCCTATGCCCACATAATAGGGCGGCTCGGGGTGCTGAGGGCTACGGTGTATGGACCATCCCACCGCGGTTCAAGTCCTCCGGGCTGGTGCCACTTGACCCAGACGAGGTCTCCTGGCGAAAACTGGTGTCCCCTGGGCTCCTCCTGCTGTTCAGTCTCTCTGTGAGCCTCCTTCACAGTCCTCTGGGCTGCTGTGGCGCTTGCTGGAGTGCCTGCCAAGACTTAAGCAAATTACGGGTAGAGAGACGGGCGACCTCCTCCTCCCCCAACCTGGGCACCAATGGCAGCAGTTGCTCAAATATTATCTCAAAAGGAGTTAGCCCTTGGATGTACGGGGTGCACCTAGCTCTGAGGAGAGCAAAAGGAAGGAGACTTACCCAGTTTTCACCAGTCTCTAATGTTAACTTAGTTAATGTTTCCTTTAAGGTCCAATTCATTCTCTCTACCTGTCCAGAACTCTATGGTCTACAAACACAATGCAATTTCCTAGTAACCTTCAGGGCCTTAACTACGGATTGGGTAACTTTGGTGATAAACGCTGGGTTATTTTCAGACCCCATGTATAGTGGTAGGCCAAACCGGGGGACAATTTCAGTGAGGAGTTTTCTAACTACTACCTGTGCTGTCTCTGCCTTGGTTGGGTGTGCCTCAGGCCAGTCAGAGAAGGTATCAATGAAAACCAGCAAGTATTTATACCCTCCTTGTCCTCCTGGTATCTCAGTGAAGTCCACTTCCCAGTGTTCTCCGGGGTTCTGACCTCGGAATCGCTGCCCTGGCACGCCCACAACAGGGGGCCCTTGGTTCACCCGGGCACACACTTGGCACCTTCTAACCAACTCTTGAGATATTTTCTGGAGTCCTGGGATGTAAAATTCTCTTCCTAGTAGTTCTGATAGCTTCGTTCCCCCCTGCTGGGGTCCAACCCCAGCAGGTCCAGGGGTCCCCAAAGGTGTGGACGGAGTCGGCGAAGAAGGAATGACACGGAGACAGCGTTCAGTTGATCAGCAGCCTAGCCAGGATCTCTAGCCAGGATCTCCAGCCAAGTTCTGTTCAGGATCTCCAGCGAAGTTCCCCTGGGAATCTTTTTAAAATCCTGACTTCTGGGCCTCATCCTCCGGAAATTCTGTTTCTTTTTTATGGAGTGAGACCACAACATTAGTAACAAAGAGACAGAATTTCCAGAGGATGAGGGCCAGAAATCAGGATTTTAAAAAGATTTCCAGGTGATTCTAATGTGCAGCCAAGGTTGAGAACCACTGCTCTAGGGTTTAACCAGCAGCAAGCAGTTCCTGAACGCTGACTTCCACCTGCACCTGCACAGAAACTCCACCTGCTCCAAGGCGCTGAACAGCTTTCTGAGTCTCCTCTGTCGGCCCGCAGCACTGAAGAGGGCACAGGGCATGTCCCAGGGCCCGGGGTCCACACTCATCTCCTCCACAGGCACCGCTTCCAAGTCTCCTCTGGGGTCAGCGTCTCTCTCCGCCCTCAGCCCCTGAGCTCTGGTTCAGCTGGGCTTTTTCCTGAGGCTCTTCTGTCTCACCAGAGCCCAGCAGCAATTCTTTCTCACGCCCCAAGGCTGAACAAGGTTGTGGATGTGGCCTGGCTTCTCCATTTACATCAGTCCTCTTCACTCTTCCAAACCACCCTGTAGAAAAAGGACTGACACCCTTCTAGGCACCATGCCCTGGAAAAAGCTGCAAAGTCTCTGAACAAATGGGAATAAGCTTTGTACCAGGCATACAATCCATGCCCTCAAGATGAGCACCTCTCTGGGATGACAGGGGTACTGAAAAATTCTAGTGGAATGTGACAACTCCTATGGCTGACATGGTACCATAAGCACTGAGAACAGGAGCCCATCTGGGTACCATACACAAGGCTCTTTAGGATCGGATTCCTAAAGCAAACCGGAAGATGCATAAGGATTTGTCTGCCCACTTTATCCTGATTTTTCATGCGCCATGGCAATTGAGGGAAGCATTGTGAGATTAAACAAAGGCTGGAGAAGTAAAGGGAGGGTAGGTTTACCTTAGAGACCATGGGCCTTTGTACATTTAGGATTGCTGTTAACAATCCTAACATTCAGTAGTTGAGATGGACCAGATTTTGAACAAATATATTTAACAACAAAAAAAAAAATTGTTTTAGAGTAAGTCCTGTGTGCTGGAACTGCTAAGTACTAGGGACCAGCGATGCTAAAGTCTTTTCATCACGATTCTCGTTGGAATACAGATATATGAGAACAATGAAATCATGTGGTTCCCATAGTACTAGAGGGCTTAGGGTGACAGGAAGAGGACATTTCTTTGTGGAGAAGTATTGTGTGTCCACTTCCAAAGAGAGTCCCTATAGAGAACTTTCTATTTCTAGTCAGTGGAGATATATGATATTAACCAGGCAAGCCAGGCATTGAGAGACATTTCAGGCAGAAGGAAGAATTAGAAAAATAGAATTGGGTCAGGAAACAATAAGGGATGTGGGGGTTGCAAGTACTGGGATCATCAGGGAGTTGGTTCCCAGGACAGGAACATGGATGGCTGAGCAGAGAGCAAGTCAGACACCAGCTCTGGGAGCCCTGGCATGATGGTCCCAACAGTGACCCACAGTCCTGGTGCAGGAGGAGAGAAGGGAAGAAGATGTTCCTGAGTTTGAGAGCAGGTAGAATGAGAAGCAGAAGGGCATGGACAATAGTAAGGAGAGAGTGAGGTGTAGGTGGTTAGATGTCACACATGTCCTAAATGATGAAAAGCTGCAGCGTATGGTGAGGACAGGATGTCCCTGAAGTGGAGGGAGGTGATGGTCTCAGCACTGAGGTGCGAATAAAATGGTGGGAGTAAGAGGTGGACGAGTCAACTCAAGGACAATCCCGAGTTTCCTGCAGGTGAGACAGAAGGAGATTTTGGAGACTGTTGCCTACTTTGTCCCTAAAGAATGTGGCCTGATTGATGGGTTAGTAGGAGACTGTGGCAGAAGGTACTGGTTACCCACCTGGACGATGGAATCTCAAAGAGGGGGCGCTCCTGAAGCAACAGAAGCATGTCTGGAGGTTGCCCTGAGTACACAGGTGAGTGCTGACTGGCCTGCTGGTGCCATGGAGACACCCATAACTGTGGGAGAGCCAGCGCTCCTCAGGTAGCCCGTGTGTCCTGCTTGTTTCTGAAATCCTCAGCTGCTAGCACCCTTTATGATCTTGAAAAGCCCAAGGGTAATGACATGACCCTTCAGATGACAGATAAAGGGCCTGGTTATTTAGGATCCTCAGCATAGCTCTCCACTCCGCCCTCAGTGCCCTCTCCTCCCTGCTCCCCTTCAGTCCTGTCTGCTCACTGGGAACCCCGAGGTTGTCTGCAATCCAGGCCTAGCTTCACTCCTCATACTTGGAGCACCATCACCAAGTGGTTTCCCTAGACTCCCAGCTCCTGGCTTTTAAGAAACCATTGTGAGAATCAGCTCACCTCCATAGGGACACGCACACAGTCTTAAATACACACAGATGCACACTGAGAGAACACAGCTTAGGAGCCCATGACACAGGACTAGGGAGCCAGGCCTCTAGGCACAACTGAGTGTCTCATTCCCAGTGCCCACATGTCCCCAATGCTCTCCACAGACCCCTGTTTCACTGGTGCCCTCTTCCCTATGTCCTCCGCATCATGCTGGGGCAGAAGCTGGTAGGCGTGAGGCGCCATGGTGATACCTGGGCTCCTGCTCATTCACTGAAGTACCATTTAAAATGACAAAGTCAATTTGTCTCTAAGAACTGAGCTGATCTGTAATGGATGGATCTGCCTTTCTGTTCCCTCAGCAACTGTGTCCTGAGCACTCACACTGGTCCATGAGGAGAAACCATAGGGCCTGCCCCCTAGGAGCTCACAGGCTGCAGGCAAGGTAGACACAACCATGCAGAAACAGTCACGTGACAGGGAAGAGCCGTGGCTGTGTAGAAAGGGAGCAGGTGCTAAGAGGAGGGCTGGAGGCTTCTGGGTGAAGGGCTGAAAGCCTGCACTGAGGTGGCATTTATTTTCACATCAGTAGGACCAGAAAGAGACAGCCCTACACACCCTCAGGTGTAGTTAGCCTGGCGGAAGGCACAGCTAGCTGTGCAGACACTTAGAGGCAGAAAGTGTCTGGATAGAGAGGAGGTTAGAAAGATGGATGCATGGCTGGAGGGAACTGGGAGGAGATAAGGGAGGGAGGGAGGGTAGGATCAGGGCCTGGTGTGGGACGACTGTGCTAGTGATCTATTGCTGAGAGTTACCCCACACTACAGACTTAACCAACAGACACGTATTAGCTCACAAGTCTGTGACAAGGAATCCCGCATGGCTCAGCTGGGACTACTGTGGTCTCACCTGAGGCAGGATATGTCACTGAGGATCTGAGCTCACTTGGCGGCTGGGGGTCTTTAGGATTCAGTTTGGATGGAAGGCCTGACTCCTCTCTGTCTGTTGGTCTCATTCAGTGCCAGGCCATGTGGGTCCCTCCAGATAGCAACTCCCAGCACAGAGGCTTATTCCTCAGTGTGGCCTGAGAGACAGAGAGGTAGAGAGACAGACAGATGGACAGAGAGAAAACAGTTCAGTGTGAGAAAGTGTGAGGCACCGACTTTTTAGAAAACAAAAATTAATTGATTTTATAGAGCAAGGAAGGGAGAGAAGTAGAGAAACATCCATGCAAGAGAGCAGCATCGATTAGTTGCCTCCTGTACCCGCCCCAACCAGGGATTGAACCTATAGCCTAGGCATGTGCCCTGTCATGGAATTACACCAGCAGCCTTTTGGTGCACAGAATGACACAGAACCAACTGAACCTCTCTGTCTGGGCCAGGCACTGATGTTTAGAACCAAGTCACTGAGGTTGTGTTGGATCCCTTTGGTGTCTTCTCTGCAGGCACTACTGACACCCACACTTAAGGGGATGGCACACATTCACACCACAGGAGGAAGGTGAAGACCATGGGGAGTCCCTGAGGAGAGAACTGCTGACCTGAGAGGTCCATGCCTTGCCCAGGATCACAGAGGGTCAGAATGCAGAGCCGGAAGTAAACCCAGCTGTGTCCTCAATTTTGGGATCCTAGGTGAATCCAGGTTTGCTTAGGGGCCCTGGAAAAGGCTGTGCTGGTAGAATCATGGGCAGACATGGAGATGGCATGGGGGAGACGGTGGGCATTTGGCAGCCTAGACAGTATTTGTCTGAAAAGACGCTCAGATCTGGAATCATGAAGGTGCACCTCTGTCCACAATCCACCCACAGTGGAGAAAGCCAGGGCCCTTATGTTGAGCTCATGCTTACTCAGTCCTGAGTCACATCCTCATAGGATAACTGGGAAATGGAAGCCCATAGTCAGGCAGAGATTGGCCAGGGTACATGGCATTCAGGGTCCAGAGTTCAGGAAAGTTCAGACCTTCTAGGCCAGTGATGGTGAACCTACACGTGTCAGAGGTGACACACGAACTCATTTTTTGGTTGATTTTTCTTTGTTAAATGGCATTTAAATATATAAAATAAATATCAAAAATATAAATCTTTGTTTTACTATGGTTGCAAGTATAAAAATTTTTTTATATGTGACATGGCACCAGAGTTAAGTTAGAACTTTTCAAAATGCTGATACTCCGAGCTCAAAAGGTTAACCATCACTGTTCTAGGCCAAGGCTCCCACCTCCCCCACAGAGTTGGTTTGGAAATTAGAAATCCTGACCTATTTGGCAGCTCCTGCATGTTCCTCCCAATGTGGGGGCCGTTTTGTTCTGGGATCCAGAAAGGGAGCACTGGTATGCGCGCACTCGAAAACACACACACACACACACACACACACACACACACACACACAGTCTAGATGTGATGATCTTGGGTGGGATAAGAAGAAAAGCAGACACAGAGGAGGTGACAACAGGAAGGAAAAAGAGGTTGGAGGCACTACCTACATGTGACAGTCCTCCTCCTACTTTACAGCTCCTCCCCCACAGGAGCCTGAACAGCCCTAAGAAGCACTTGCTGTGTAACCCATTGTGCAGGCAGGAGAGAGATGGGCACTGACAGGCACAATGACTGATCCAGGATCAAGAAAAGGTAAGAATGAGAGGTTGAGTCTGAGCTCAGGTCGGTTTCCTCAACTCTGGCACCCTGGCTGCACCCAGAGCTCCTAGAGAGCTGGGGGTGTGTTGGTGTCACTGTGTACAGATAAGGGGCTTCATGGAGAAGAGGTGTCTGCAGACAGCAGCCCACGGGACTATTTGCACCGCTGTCCTGAGATAAGTGGACTCAGGGAAGACAATCCCAGGTATGAGGTCACTATCCAATAGAACTCGGAACCCCCGTAACCAGGCACCCACATTTTAGCCCAACAGGTAGCTCACTTGCCAGGAGGCATTTGCCAGTGCAACATGTTCTCTTGCTGTTTTCCCCGTGATTGGTGCTCTTGCTTCTGGAGTCCTCGCAGTGAGAGCTTTTGGAGACGGTGCCGACGTTGGTTCAACCCTTGTTCCAGACGTATCTGGCCTTGTCCAAAAACATGGCCTCAGGTAACACAAGGTGGCCTGGGTCAGACCCATTCAGACCAGGCCACCTCTGTGCGCCATCCCTCTGCAGCCCACATCCCCTCCCCTTGATGTGGTGGTAAGAAGGACCTGAAGGGAGAAGCCTGGGGCAGGAACAGCTTTTGGGGCAGTGAATCACCTAGAGGTCCTGCTGTGATCAGACCCCAGGACAGGGCAGGCAGGTGGAGATGGGCTTCCAGAGGGGTCCCTTATCTGTGCCAATGACACTCCTAGCCCTCTGGCTGTCAGACATTTTCCTCTGCAGGGGAGGTCTGAGTTCATCACACTGTGTGTGTGTCGGCAGTGGAGGGACACAGGGGTCACAGAACAAGCAAACCAGGGCCCTGAGGCTTTCCCCCTGGTGACTGGGAACCGTCTTCACAGAGCACCACGCAGGAGAACGGCGAGGAGCTGAAAGATGGGGTCCTCAACTCCATGCCCCTGCAGGAGGCACAGGTGCCCCATACATGCTCCAGCGAGCAGCATGGCCCCAGGGTGAGTGCAGGTGCTGAGGTGACCCAGACTCCAGGACCCCATGCAGTCAAAGGGGTCCCTGGGTTCCAGAAGCTGCCCTGTTCTTCCCTCAAGATCCATCCTGGATTCCAATTTCCAAAGTAATCTGGGTCTCCATCTCCTCCTCCCAACCCACTCTCACTGTCCGTCATCTTTCAGATGAGATGCAAAGTCACTGCCCACAAAGTTTTAGGAATATCAGAAGAGAGACTTTGTACCATTTCACCTCATGCTCAGTCAAGTGTATTTTTGCATTTCTCTACAAACGTTTCCTTTTTAACACCCATCTCCAAGTGTCCACGTCGGCCTGACAAGCCTTACACACCTTCTCCCACTCTTACACATCATTGTGATTAGTGGCGATGCTTTTCCCAAAAGGACATGGGGCTCAAGGTACCAAGTCTCTTGCTTTGCCCTTTGCTGCCCCGAGGACCACATCCCTGTGGTCCCTCCAGGTCAGGAGCTGGGGCCTCCCTGGGATGCACAACATACCGAGAGGGGGACCTGTTATCAGGGCTGGCGATCCAGCTGTTCACTGCTGTGGGATCTGGACATGATCCCCTCCTGTGCCATGTCGAGGGTGCTGCCCTGAACACCCCACTTGTCCTAATATCCAGACCCTCCCCCCGTGGAAAAGCCACCGTGTTTCCATCTCAGAATGGGATGTTCTGTCAGAAATCCCAGGTTGACATTGTTCACACCAGGAGGTGCTGTCCATCCTCTGCTAAGAAAATGACTGAGGTACTAATGTGTCTCATCATAACTCTCCTCCAAGTCGATTCCGCCAAGAACCTATTCTCTTGTCCATGTAGAAAACATGAAAACCTGTGAAGAATTTTTCTGAGTTTCTCTGAGCCAAAGTGTAAACAATTGCGCTGAAGCAAAATCTCAACCGAATGAGATAGCAATGCTCCAGAGAATGGCAGCTTTGCACCCTGATTTATACATTACAATCAAAAGAGAGACTTGTGTGGGTTGCATGAAATCCATTGGTGATAGATTAGGGAGGCAGGAGAAATCAAAGCAGGGAATCTCTGGGGTTGGATAAAATGTAAAATGATAAACATATACTTCTTTACATAGGTGTGAGCAGGATAGCTAACAGTCAGCAATGAACTCAATGACAATGAGCGGATTTGTGGTCTTTGCAGAATGATGCCTGTGCTTTGAGTGTTCTGAAAGAAGGAAAATTACTTTGACATTACAAACATATGTTGCTGTAGATTCAAAAGGACAATAGACAAGCTCAGTTAAGGTAAAGATTGACCTTTGTCAGGGAAGATGACAGCCTGGGACATGACTACCCACCATACACTGCTTTTACAAGTAGTTTAAAAAACACTTTAATTTCGGATCATCCTTTCTGGTTACTTTAGGTCTCTGAGGTTGCAGGCCGCCAGGTTAGCGTGTGGTCTCTGAGATCACTCTGGCCCCACCTCCAACTACCAATCCCTGAGTGCTTGGGGTTCAGTCTGAGCTGTAGCCTCCAACCCACCTGGCAGTTTATGAGCTGACCCTGATGCTATGTGCCCCTCTGTCCCAACACAGGGTGGAAATAAGGCCTCTACGGGGCCTGTGGCTGCAGGCCTGGACAGCATGCCCGCTGCACTCAACACTCAGGTGCCGATGAACATCTTCGCTACCTGGGCGGTGGACTGCTCCAGCCCCACCTGTGTACCTCGGCAGTGCAGCCTCACCTTAAACAAGCTGCTGATCTACAAGGAGCTGGAGAAGGAGGTCAGGGGTGTGGTCATCAGTGTGAAGATCCAGGGCTGCCAGACCATCTTGAGGTCGGATGAGATCCTGCTGCCCCCCAGTGGTCAAGTGCAGACCGACCTGGCGCTGACCTTCTCCCTGCAGTACCCCCACTCCCTCAAGAGGAAAGGCAGCACCTTGCAGATCCTGCTGCAGCAGAAGCAGCGCCTCAGCACCCAGGCCCTCGTGGGATATAAGACGCTCGCCATGGGCACCATCAACATGGCTGAGCTGATGCTGCGACCCCTCCAGGGCGGCCAGATGCTGAGCCTCCATAGCACCATCACGGAGACATCTGCCCATGTGGCTGAGGTCAGCATCTCCTCCTTGTCCAGCCAGCCCATGGAGGTGGAGGACAGCACCCGGCAGGCTGGCCCCAAAGCCAAGTCCAGCTTTAGTTACTCTGACCATCAGGCTAGCCATGGTCCCAGGCTCTGGCAGGACCAAGAGGAGGAGGATTTTGACTTTGGGGAGTCCAAAAAGCAGCTCCAAGGAGTAGGAAGTGTGCCACCCATGAGCAGGGAACAATATGCCATCAAGAAGGTTGGGGCGTGGCTGAGTGGGGCGAAACTGTGGGAGGAAGAACTGAGCCTGGAACAGGAGTCTTGGGAGAATGTCATCAAGGAGGACCTCAATGCGCTGTATGATTCGATTGAGAACTTTAGCGACAGTAGCTCATCAGAGTGTCCTCAGCACCCCAAATCCCTGGCTCAGGCCATTCTAGGAAGACCTATGTTACCCCGGCTCTCAGAGGGAGATCTAGACCATCCACAGTGCCGGAGCCAGAAGGAGAGGCCAAATCCAACCAACGTGACAGGATGAGATGCTAGAAAGCAGCGGGCACATCAGCAAACCGAGTATCTCCTCATTCTCTCCCCCAGATCCTCTGGGCAGCAGGTGGGCTGTTGGGGCTGGAGCACATCCCAGAAGGAGCGACAAGGGGCACAGCCACACAACAAGCAGGTCAACAGCCTGGACAAGCACTGTCCTGACCGACCGAGCCAGCTGCAGATCCCCAGGGTGACAGTGTATGATCACCTAAACTGCACCCTCATCTCTGACAGCCAGCTGCCGGGAACATCCTCTCCTCAATGCCTCTGACTGGCAGGGGCAGTTCCTGGCTGAGTCCTGCAGCAACACATGCTGGCGAGGTGTGCACCTGCTCCAAGCCTGAGGTCCAGGCAGCCTTCAGCACCATCATCTGGAGGATACAGGCCACTGGCCTCATCTCCTTTGAGGCTTGTGGTCCCAGGTCCTGGGCCACAGCATGTGTCAGCTGCTATGGCAGGAGGGCTTCCCCTCCCTGATAACAGCAATATAAAAAAAAATATTGTTTATCTTACACATACTTCGAATTTTAGTGTATTTTTCTTATATGATTGAGTAAAAGAATACTTATTTAAAATAAAATTTATTTAAAATAAATTTAAATTATATAAATTTTAACCCTATGATCCCTCAAAGTGTAAATTCCAAATTCAAGTACATTCACAATTTTTCACAACTGTCACATCACATCACAAACACACTCTAGTTCTGGAACATTTTCAGAACCCACAACCTAGGTATGTGTCCTGACCAGGAATCAAACCTGCCACCTTCTGGTGTATGAAATGACTGTCCAACCAACTGATGAGGCACCCTGTCCAGGGTGTGAGAGAGCAATATTTTCATTTGAATTTTTCATTCTGGTTTATACTGCAATTGGATACCTTTTCACATACTATTTGGCCTGTTTCTTGTTTTGGAATTTCAGTTGGAGGGCTTTTGCCCTCTTTCCCATTGGATTCTTAGGAAATCTCAATTGTTGTGGATATCAGCTTTTTGCCATGTCACTTGAAAATGGTTTCTCTAGCTTGCCATTGTCTCCACTTGCTGTGTGTTTTGCCAGGGAAATGCCTTACATTTTCATGTGGTCAAATCTGTCTTTTATGGTTTTTGATTTTGTCTCTCACTTTGAGGGCAAGAGATGTTTTCTGTCTTATCTGGAAGATAGGCCAGGTTGTGTTGTGCTAACACAGCCCTAAACCTCAATGGTTTGCAGCAGCAAAAGTTAGTTTCATAGTCATGTGACTTCAATGAACTGATGGATTTCAAAAGGGTTCCTTTTTTCAGATTGTTCACCTATTCTTAATTTTTTATTGTGAGGATGAAAGTAAGGACTTCCAACTTCCTATATGTCAGAGTGGAAACCAGAAGTTGACGTTTTATTTGACAATGGCCTGTGGTGGACATGACGTCTATTTCCCCCTTTTCTTACAGCTGCCCGTTTCCACATCCAGGTGGTTCTGGGGAGTGTGGTTCAGGGCCCTGGAGTGGAGGTATCAGCACATCTAGCTGGCCTGTTGCCTTTTGGATCAGATGCTTTTTCAGTGGTTGTATGTGGACATAAGATTCTTTATACTAGTGACCAGAAAAAAATTCTAGATGTTCTCAATTAAATTAGAGCAGTCAGAGAGTGAAAGAGACAGAGCAGTCAGCCAGTAGTAGCGGGAGCCAGCAGTCTGAAGGGTCTTGGGTTTGATTCCAGTAAGGGCACATACCTTGGTTGCAGGCTAGATCCTTGTCCCTAGTCTGGGAAGAGCAGTAGTCAACCAGTCGATTTCTCTCTCACATCGATGTATCTCTCTCTCTGTACCCCTCCCTTCCATTCTCTCTAAAAATCAATGGAAACTTATCCTTGGGTGAGGATTAACAACAACAACAACAACAATTTAGTGAGAAGAATGGCACTGCCACTTGCATTAAAACCTCAGGCATGTTAGCTGAGTTCTTTAAGGATTGCTCCTTTCAAGTGGAAAATGAGTTACAAGGATAAAATTAAGTAAAAAGTGCTTAACATAAAGAATTGGCACGTGGTGGACACTCAATATATATGGTCCATTACTTTATAAATACATATGTATGTAAACAATCATCAGGTGGAAACACAAAGTGTAATGTCAACAAAACAATCTAAAGCATTAAGATGTTAACAGGAATTGCCCAGGGCCTTCCAATGCTCTATTTCTCCATTTTATCATAAGTGGATGGACTTACTAAGTTCTAGATAGAAAGATAAAATATTGCAAGGGCACATAGTCTCATGAATTAATCTACAATTTACTTCTTTGAAGTAAAAATCATAACAGGATTTTGGGGAACCAAAAACTATTCTAAATTTTATCTAAAAATAAATATGCAAACAAATCAGGAAACAGTTGAAAAGAATATAGGAAGGGGACTTGCTCTGTCAAGTAGAAAGGACTCTCAAGCAGTGTGGCCCTGGTGCTGGAGTGAGCAGGTCCTGGGAGCTGAGCAGCGACATCAGGAACAGGGCCGAGCACATGTGGGACTGAGTGGATCATTATGGGGCCCTTTGGCAGCAAATAGCACTGGGACAGCTGTTTATTGCTGTGGTTCTCAACCTTGGCTGCACATTAGAATCATCTGGGAACCTTTTTAAAATCCTGATTTCTGGAGCTCATCCTCCGGAAATTCTGTTTCTTTGTTATGGGTTGGGGCCACAACATTAGTAACAAAGAAACAGAATTTTCGGAGGATGAGGCCCAGAAATCAGGATTTTAAAAAGACTCCCAAGTGATTCTAATGTGCAGCCAAGTTTGAGAACCACTGATTTAGGGGAACATATTAGATCAGTATTTCTGATCTTACCAAAAACATTTAAAATGAATTTAAGATGAGTACATTTTACTGCGCCTTTTTTTTCTTTTGAAAGTCTAATGCAGGTGGAATGAAAAATTTGAAAACAAAAAATGAGAGAATATGAATAGACTCTTAATTTTATGATGTAGAGATAGATCTAACACTTTCCACATGTTGATTTTTTGGGGGGGGGAGATGAGATGTAAAGGAGAAAAAAGGTCAGTCTTATGAAGTCCTGAACAAAGAGCCTTGCAGACACAGATGTGTGTGCAAAGGCCCTGAGGTGGGAAAGAGCTCCCCGGGTTTTAGGAATGAAATACAGCCCAGGGTGGCTGGAGTAAAGAGGAGAGTGAGACAGGAAGTTGTGCAGAGCAAGGGGTCCAGAGCCTGCACAGTCTTGTTCAGGTTGTAAGATTTATTCCAGGAGCAATGAGGAATTTTAGAGGATTTTAAGTGAAAGATTTTAAGTGAAAGATATTTAGCAACTATCTTTCTATTTATATTTTACGAAGATATTTTAATAATCAGATATGGCTGTTGCATTTTGGATCAGATGCTTTTTCAAGGCCTGTCACTTTTTATTAACTTTTATAAAGATACCTTTTTAAATTTTAGAATATTCATTCCTAGGTTTAATTTTCTAAAAAGATTACAACATCTGAGAAATGTAATTATTTTCATTTGAAATTTATTTTTAAGAATAGTTGATATACAATCTTATATGGTTATAGTGTTTCAGGTGTTTGATATTGTTTTTGACAATTTTATCAGCTCACCAGTTTTTTCTTTCTTTCTTTCTTTCTTTATTAATAGCTACTTCATTCATATATATATATATATATATATATATATATATATATATTTATTTATGAAGATATTACATATGTGTCCTTATTCCCACGTTACCCCCTATCCTCCCGCTCATGACCTCCCCTCCACCACCCATGGTCCGCGTCCATTGGTTAGGCCTATATGCTTGCATATAAGTCTTTTGGTTGATCTCTCCCTCTTACCCATACCCTCCCCTACCTTCCCTCCAAGGCCCGACAGTCCAATCCATGCCTCTCCGTCTCTGGATCTGACATTGTTCATCAGTTTATGTTGTTCATTATAGTCCACAAATGAGTGAGATCATGTGATATTTATCCTTCTCTGACTGGCTTATTTCACTTGGCATAATGCTCTCCAGTTCCATCCATGCTGTGGCAAATGGTAAGAATTCCTTCTTTTTTTACAAGAGAGCTACACATATAGTGGAAGTGCTATAGAAGGGGGAGAATGGGTGTCAGAATTGATTAGCTTCAGGAGAGTTCAGAGATAATCGCTGAAATTTCTTATTAATTTCGTTTTTAAAGAGAATTTATCTGTGCTCCTCCTTAGAAGTTTCTAATTTCCAAATCAAGATGTGCTTCCTATTCATTCAATTAGTTTTATTTTCAGGCGGCATTTTTCTAGTGGTGGTGTTTGTTTTTCTTACCTGAGAAAAATTAATTAAGGCACCCAAAGACAACTGAATATTGGCCATTTTTCAGTTAATATTTTCTAGTTAAATCTTCTCATTTCTGTAAAGCACTTGCAAGTCAAGGTGTCCTATCAGGAATAGTAATGAGGGCTGGAGTCTGGGAGTTCCCAGCCGTGGAGGCACAACTTCCAATGTTAATTATAGGTGTGTTTGTGGCTCTTGTTTTTCTTGTTGTTTGGTATCTGCAGTATCTCAGCAAATTTTCTAGAGGTGTGATGTAGTGGGTTGAGGTTTGTTTCTTTATGGGTTGAGCTGCATGATGCTCACTTTCCCAGAGTCTCATCCAACCCTCTTATGTGCCTCGGTTGCTCTCCCTTTTGTCTACAACAACCAGAAGGGCCACCAGGGCAGGTGGACCAAACCTGATTAGTGCTCCCCTTGAAGAGCCAGGTAGTTAAATTACAGTTGTGTGAGAATTTCTCTATGGGGCTCCTGCATGTTGTGAGGACTGACCTCTGACACAGCAGCACACATTCTTACTCGTCTAAGAACACCTGAGATTCATGCAGGAAAGAGCATGTAATTTGATATTGAATTAAAATATTAAGTGAAAGATTTTGACAATCAAAATCCCCTTCATCCTCTGAGATGAACAAGACCAGCTGTCATTTGTACAGCCCAGGTGTTTGCCCCAGACTCTCAAATGGCAATTCCAATGGAAAAGCCAGTGGTCAAGTCCAGGCCCATTTTCCCTCCTGTCTCTCCTTAGCCTGGGATCTGTCAACCGTTAACCTTAGTTCCCCCAACAGTATTAACAATACGGCTCAAATAAAGTCCGCAGCACAAGCAAGGGAAGGTCCTGGGTCCAAGAGACAACTCACACAAGTTCACAGAACGGGCAGGGAGCTGGGAGGTCAACGGGCCCTTTGCTGCATCCTGGCACCAGGTGTAGGTCTGCACAGTGGTGCTGGGTGAGCTTTCCCGGGATCCTGCTGTACTGTGCCAAGTACATGTCAATGTAAGAAGCATTCAAAACTGAACAATTGTTGAGATTTTATCTGAGCCCACCTGTCAATTGCCATGAAGCAAAATCTGAATGCATTGAAATAATGCTCTGGAGAATGGCCGTGTTCACCTTATATTAGATATTACCATCAAAAGTGGAGATGTTTGTTTGTTGTATCAAATCCGTTGGTGATAGATACACACATACTTCTTCACACAGGTGGATATAGGATAGAACAGTCAACAATGAACTTAACAATGAGGGGATTTGTGGTCTCCACACAGCACGGTGTGTCCAAAACAAGGAACATTGCTTTGACATTCCAAAGCTATGTTTTTGTGGATTCCAAAAGACAATAGACAGACTCAGTTAAGTTAAAGATTGACCATTTTTTAGAGAAGATGCCAGCCTAGATGTAGCGAAACACCAAAAACTGCTTTTGATTAGAAATGTTTTAACTTCAGGACATCCTTTGTGAAAACTTTAGGTCCCTGAGCTTAATAGACCACCACCCAGGCATTCTCTGACCTAATCACAGGTTAGTGAGTGTCCACTTTTTGTGTGACCACACTCTCCTTTGATCACTTATGCCCCACCTCTTGCCACCAATCATGTCCCTCCTCTGTTCCACCACAAGAGGACAAACCATTAACTCTGAGTAGGAAAAGGACCGGTAGGGTGCCAGCAGCTGCAGCTTCCTCACGAAGTGTGGGCCAGGCCAGCTCATCCACGGTGCTCAAAACACAGGTACCCCAGAACCTGTTAGCTACCTGGGAGGTGGACTGCTCCAGCCCCAGCTGCGTGCCCAGGTGGTGCAGTCTCAGTTTAAAGAAGCTAGTGATCTCCAAGAAGCTGACCAAGGACCTCAACTCCATGGAGTTTTCCGTGAATATACAGGACTCCAAGGGCATCCTGTGGTCCCAAAAAATTGTGCTGCCCCACAGTGGAGCTGTGCAGACTGACTTGGCGCTGACGTACACCCTGCAGTACAACCACTTCCTCAAGAAAGAAGGCAAGAAGCTCCAGATCATGGTGGAGCAGAGGAAGCGCTATAAGAACAGGACCGTTCTGGGCTACAAGACACTGGCCATGGGCGCCATCTCCATGGCTGACGTCATGCAGCAAAACCCCAAGTGTGACCAGATGATCAGCCTCTGCCGCAGAGTCATGGAGTCCTCCACTAAGGTGGCCGAGACCTGGATCTCCTCACTGTGAAGTCAGCCCATCAACAAGGAGGACATGGCCATGCAGAACCAGCCCCAAGGGCAAGTCCACAGGTAACTACACTGAGGGCAGGATTAGAGCTCCTTTTCTGAGTTGTAGGCAAGCTACAGTGGAAAGCACAGACAGGACCTGCACAAGGATGACTTCGAGAAGAGGAAGCCAAAGAAGCTGCAGTGATCAATAGAAGGAATCTTGAAGCAGAAAGTCCTGGCGCTGTTTCACAGGTCCAAAGTATCAGAGAGGGACATTCAGGCTGACATGATGGGGAACCGTAGGAAAAGTGACCCCTACATGGAGGATGATGAGATCATGTTTAGCATCCCTAGGCCCAAGCTCAGGCCGTACTTCAAAGGCCTGCCAGGCTCCAGCTAGCAGATGGAGATGTGAGGAAGCCACATTGCCAGGACCAAAACAGAGCCTCTTACTCTTGCTCACATCACGGAGAATGTGTGGGCCCTGGGACAAAAACAGGTAAGTGACAGTGACAATGAATTTGTGGGCTACAGCACACCCACCAGCAAGGTGGACAAGATCCATACCTCCTCCCTTTCCTTGCCATCCATCAACCATGAGGACAGCACCAGACAAGCCAATCTCAAGGCTGAGTGCCCAGAGAACCACTCTAAGGGCAAGTCTGTGAACTTCCTCTCGAAGCTAGAGGCCAGCTGCAGTGCCAGCCACAGGCAGGACCAGGAGGAGGATGACTTCGACGAGGGGAATCTGATAGTCAGAAAGAGGTCCATGACTCGGCAACAGAACTACCATCAGAATGTCTTGTTATGGCTGCACACAGTCAAAGTGTCAGAGCAGATTCTGGACATTGGGCAGGAAGGACTATGTGGAGCATTCCAGGAGGTGGAGGAGGACCTGGACCTCCTGTATGACATGCTGGAGAATGCCAGTGACAGTGTCCAGATATTGAGGACTATGACAGCGTCCTCAGCACCCCAACACCTCAGCTCAGGCAATACTTCGAAAGCCTGTCTAGCAGCCCAGACATGACAACAATCACAGTGTCCTCAGCAGCCCCAATCCCAAGTTCAGGATATACATCGAAGGCCTGTCAGACTCCAGTTTTCAGATGAAGATGTGTGGCCTCCACAGTGCCAGCATCTGAAAGGAGCCACTGAGTCTGGCCCATCTGCCTGAGCATGCGTGGGCCCAAGGAGGCAAGCAGCCAAGCCACAGTGACTCCAAATTTGTGGCTTACAGCACACCCACCCGTCAGATGGAGAAGATTCTGGATGGCCACCCTGTCCAGTCAGCCCATGCATCATGATGTCGGTGCCATACAGGCCAGCACCAATGCCCAGACCTTGCATAACGACTCTGCCAACATGTCTGAGAGCTTCTACTTTCAGCAGGCAGCTAGCTAAAATGCCACCCACAGTTCATCCCAGGGGAATAACTTTAACGAAGAGAATCTGATAGTAAGAAGGAGATGCATGACCAGGCACCAGAATAACCAAACGAGAGCTGTGGAATGCATGCTCATGGCCCAAGTGTCGGAGGAGATCGCATCCTCACAACAGGCCCTGGACTTTCGGTATCACACTGTGGAGAGCTCCAGCAAGAGTGGTCTAGACGATGTAAGTGTCCCCAGCACCCCAAAGCCCAAGCTCAGGAGATACTTTGACAGCATGTCAAGTAATAGTGGCTCTGACTCAATGGCCCAAGGAATTCGGTCCCCTGGGGAGCAGCTGGAGGACAGCCTCGAGGCACAGTCTTCCATCTGGGGTTGGTTCACCAAGATGCTCCCATCCATAGTGCGCTTCACCAAGTCTGTAGTCACCCCCTCCAGCAGGTCCAAGGGGAAACAGGCTGGCCACCAGGGCTGCAACACAGCCCTGAATGAGTGGGTCAACAGACTGGACAATGACGGCCCAGACCTACAGAACCAGCGGTAGATCCCCAGGAAGCCCATGAGTGACCAGCCAAACAACATCCTCATTTCCCACGACAAGCTGGCCGAGAACATCATCCCGGTCAACGCTTCGGACTGGCAGGGCCAGTTACTTTCAGAAATCCTGCAGGGGCACACACTGCCCGTGGTGTGCGCTTGTTCCACAGTTGATGTCCAGGAGGCATTTAGCATCATCATCTCCTGGATGCAGAGATATTGCAACTGCAGTTCCCAAGCTCTGATAGCAATTTTCCCACCAACAACCTCAATAGCTGGACTACATGTGTTTTCTGGTCAACCCGCTGGCTTCCCACCCCCTGGCCAGCTACCTGGGTCCCATGGAATGTCGCTACAACAACTTCTTCCAGGACCTATACTGGTGGGTTATGTTCAACAACCTGCAGTCCCAGAACACCTTTTAGGACACACAGGACGTTTTGTTGAGAATCACAGAGTAGGTGCCAACTGTGTCTACCTGCTGCCCATCGCAGAGGCCATGCTCAATGAGCAGTAGAAGCGCCCCAACTAGAAGTCCTCACAGAAGCTCATTCCCTTAGTGGGGGCAGTGAAGGTTGGAAGAGTGGATCGATCTTCAGCCATGTCAAGAGATTCAGATCATGTGGACCCCTCATGCTCCAGTGTTCTTCCTGCCAGAAAGACCTCATCCAACACACTCTCCCCTCCGTCAATGAGTGGGGGCCTGTCCTCCCCGAGCCAGTGTTTCCATGCAGAGATGATGGAGCTGCAGGTGGATTACTGAACAGCAGCCCAACCAATATACACAAAGAGAATTGTGGAGAAGAAAGACCTGCCTACCGCCAAAAGCACACTAAAGTACTTCTTCCAGTCTTTCCAGGCCAGCAGGCTGCCCAGCAGTGGTGAGGACACAGCAACACCCATCATGTCCATGACAGTGGTAACCAATGAGATGAAAAGAAGGAGCCCAAGAAAACCAAGAACAAGGATGTGGAGTCCACAAACCAGTGCATTGAGGGCATCCGTCACCTGGTTTGCAAGGCAAAGAACCAGCAGAAAATGCTGCCAGTTGTCACTGATGGCACAGAGTCGAACGACGTGACGTTCTTCCAGCTGACAGCCCAGTGGTCCTCTCACATCAAGCTCTTCCCCATCTGCATCTTTGGACATTCCAATTCCACATTCTAGCCCTGCCTCTCTCCCTGCCCTTCGCTCTGCCCTTGCCAAGCCCAGAAGAACACAGCTGCTTTTCTGTGAACAGATGGGTTTACTACAGACACAGACCCTGGAGACACCCAAGGAGAAACTATTTTGAGTATGAATGCACTCAGAGCCTGGAACCTTAGGGGGTTGTTTCTCACTGGGAGCTCCTAACTGCTCTGTTCAATAACCAGAACGCTCTGGTAAGTGGAAGGTAGTGTTGAGCTAGAGAATCATGGAAGGTGTGTTTTGGCCTCAGGATGCCCAGCATTCCCAGTGAAAAGGGTTTTGGCCTTGAGAACCTGCCCTTCATGGAAGCCAGGATTCTGCTTCCCTGGAAGCCAGCTCCAGCATGTGCCCAGACACAGAGCTGGGTGGCAAGAGGTCAAGGGCTGGCCTCTGACTGTGAGCATTCTGAGCAGAACAGGGAGGCCGGTCAGCCCAGCCCTTGGATCCAGCTGCCAATCAGCCAGCTGGTCAAGCACCACATTCTAGAGATTTCCAATGAACTTCAGCCTTACAGGGAGAAAAAAAACACACAAACAAACAAACAAAAAACCTGACCTGTATGGTACACATGGCCCTGGCATACTGGCTAGACAAAGTGGTCGAATACCTGAGAAGGGAACCCACCTACATTCCTGTCTATACTTACAGAACTTTTGCTACCACCCAACAGCTGTGGGACCAATTATTTACCGGGTGAGCTCCTCCCCTTCGAGAGCACATGATCACCAGGCCACCTGTTGGCTGTTTGCCTTCAGGTCACTGCAACTCTCTGAGTGTTTGTTCCTCTGAACCCTCGGTGAACCCAGGAGCTTGCTCATAGGGTTATTGTAGGGACTCACTGGGTTCCTCCCTGGTAAGTGTTCTCTGGGAGCCTAGACAGTGGAGAGGTCTGCTGGAGGGGCTGTGATTGAGCCAATTGGTTATTTTCTCTTCCTGTTAAGGAAGCCACTGCCAAATTTGTGATTCTCTTTGGGGTCTTGGGCTAAGCTGTTTATGCATTTCATAAAGAGATTGGAGATACGATTAGGGGTCCACTTCCCAGGTGAATCTGCATCAGGTATGCGTGGGGTGAGCAGTGGGGCCCCAGGGTCACCCAGCTATCTCAGATTGGGCTGGTTTGGGCTTACTCATTGAGCAGATATATTCGTTGCCCTGCCAGGTACAGACATGTCTCTAGGCACTGACCATAATCCAGTGCTCAGAGCAGACCCCAAGCCTGCACTGAAGAGCTTCCTTCTAGTCGGGAGTGATTCAGTCACACTAGGCAACACAGGCTCGTAGTGTCCACAGGACAGCCAATGTGACGTCCTCCTGGTCAACTTTACCTATGGCTGCACCTGCCTATATTGTGAAGAAGACAATAGAACTCTGTTTCAGCAGGAAACGTGAGTCAGTTTTGGATAAGAGCCATGAGGGGAGTATAGGAATTGTGAACTCTAGGTGCTGGCAAAACCCTGTATCCCACACATGGTGGGATTTCTGCAAGGTGGCACAGGTCTGAGGCTTCTCCTACAAAAAGGGAAGGAGTCAAGAGAGCTGTACATGTGGATTTAGGTGGTGTGGGAGAGCAGTGGGAGCTCAGTGAGAGAGTCAGACCCTCAGCAAATTCATATCCTTCCCCTCCTAATCCAATCTTGCCTGCACCCCTATCCCGGGAACTTTGATCACTAATCTGGTAGAACCTCCTCAGTGGCAGCTTGGCAGGTGCACCCCACCCTGTGGGAGCTGAGTTTCAATGGGAGGCAAAGAACCACACAGGACAGCTCCTGAATTATGTAGCATGTAGGTGCAGGAGCCAAAGTTTGAGGTGATAGAAAGGCCCTGGGGTTCGTTTTTTCGGTCATTGGTCAGTATTCCTGAAGCACCTGCTCTGTGCCAATGAAAAACATGAACACGGTGGACACCAGCCCTCTCAGTCATAATCGGAGTGTCGTGAGAGGAGCAGGGACACTGAGAGAGCATGTCAGGTTCCCCTGCAGAAGGGAACAGGTGGTTTCCTCACTGTTCCAGAGCTGTCAGTTAGAAGGGGATTCTGCTAGCCCCTCCTGGGTGACCAGGCATTTCTCTGCAAGGACTGCCAGACTGAAGGTGGACAAGGAGTAGGTCTGACTTCTGGATGGGCAGGAGCAGCAGACACAGAACCCCAGGCTCTCTGAGTGGTGCTCTGGGAGGGCCGTGTGGGAAGGAAAGGCCAGGCCTCAGACCCTGCTGCCCACCTATCTCTATCCCAAGGACCATCTCCTGCATCCTGGGCATCTGGGTGGACCAGCACCTCCAGGATTTCCCAGCCTGATGATGCTGTTGGCTGCCCTAGAGCTCAACTTTCCAGTCGCTGACCTGCCAAACCAGGCCCAGAGTCTCCATTCACAGCTGCACCACTGAGGAGGAAACAGAGGAGGAGGAGGCCTCCGTGGGTGGTGTGGGTGAGTGAGCCTTTAGAAGGCAAAAAAAAAAAGCCTTTCCTCTTCTTGGATCTACAGAACCAGCTCCAGAGCAACATCAGGAAAATGCTCAAGAGGCAACGCCACCCTAGTGGCCTCCCCAGAGACAGAGCCGGATCCAGGCCCAGCTTTCACTGAACTTCAAGAGGCAGAAGAACCACCTGCAGCATTTGAGCAACTCACCCCAGCTTCTGTGCGGCCTGTAGTGGCAGATCCCGGGCCACAGCGCGTGTCAGCAGCCATGGCAGAGAGGGCACCCTCCTACCCCCATTTAGACGCAGTGTTAAATGTTTTCGGTTCTTGTTACATATGCTTATAATTTTACTATATTTTTATGATATTTAATAACATATAGTGTACCATAGAGAAAGTATACTGAAATACTCAACAGAAACTTAATTTAGATTCTATAACATTTAACCCTTTAAATCATCAGAGATTTGAACAAGTCTATATTTCTGGACCTTGACCCACCCAGGGAGAACTGTCCTCACCTTCTCCACCTGCCTTTCTTGGAAGCCAGGACTCTGCTTCCCAGGGAGCTGGCTCAGCCCTGTGTCCAGACTCAGAGCTGGGTGACCAATGCCAAGGGCTGGCCTCCCATTGGGGGCATCCTCAGCCTAACATGGAGGCCAGTCAGCTCAGCCCTGGGCCTCCATGTTGACCACAACACCACTCACTCAGGCTTCCAAATAAACTTAACCCTCACAAGGAGAAAAAAAGACATGTAAGGTGCAGACCTCCCAGGAACAGTGACTGGACAAACTGATCAAATATTTGGTGCCCAGCTTCCTGGGCAGCGTCCACACCTTTGACCCCACCCACATTTCTGTGTTAATAGAGAACATTTGCTACTAACCAACGTGTGGGACCAACCATGTACCAGGTGAGCCCGGCCCCTCCACAGCACAGTGGTCACTCAGCCACCTGCTTGCTGTGACCTCAGGTCATTACATCTCTCTGCGTGATTGTTTCTCTGAACATGGGGAGAGCTGAGGACCAGCCTCATAGGGTTATTGTAGGGACTAGGGGTTGGGGGAGGAATCTCCCTGGGAAAAGGCTCTCTGGGTGCCTGGATACTGGAGAGGTGTGCGGAGGGTCTGTGGTTGTTCTAATTGACCATTTTCTCTTCTTAACAAGCCTTCTGCCTTATTTGGATTCTTCTTGGGGCCTTAGGCTAAACTATTATCTATTTTGAGAAAAAGATTGGAGATTCCATTAGGCTTCCTTATCCTGGGTGAAGCCAGTTTAGAAATCCCAGGGGTTCCCCAGAGTCACCCAGCTATCTGAGCTAGGGCTGGTTTGGGCTCATTCAGTCAACAAATACCCTGACTCCAGGATTTCCCTCCAGAGCTTCCTTCTAGTCAGGAGTGTTTTAGTCACAATAGGTTGCACAGGCAGGTAGCATCCACAGGTCAGACCATGTGACTTCCTCGTTGCAATATCCTTGCACCTTGGCATATTTGGAAGCAAAAAGTGGATCTCAGGACCAGCAAAAAAAGTGAATGTGCTTTGTATCAGAGCCTTAATGGAAGTATGGAGGCTGTGACTTGGAGAAGCTGGAAAAACTTGGATCCCACGCCTTGCCTTGTGAGATTTCTGCAAGAGGGAAGAGGTCTGAGGGCTTCTCCTAGAAAACACGGAGGGGTTCAAAGACCGCTGTGCATGGTGGTGTCTGTGAGTGGGGAGGGAATGGAGTGGATTCCACAGGGAAGAGCTCCCAGAGGCTGGGATAGGCAGGAGCAAATAGTCCCTCAGGTCAGTGCCCCATGGCCTGCACTGCGGAGGACTTCCTCGGGTGGGCTCTTGAGCAGAGACTTCAGTGATGCAGATGAGAGATCCATTCTTTGGAAGGTACACAAGTCAGTCAGTCATGGTGGTAATATGTTCTTTTTTTGGATCTACAGAAGCAGCTCCAGAGTAAGATCAAGGAACACCTAAAGAGGAAACACCAACTCTGGTGCCTTCTCCAGAGCCAGAGCAGGCTCCAGGCACAGGTGTCACTGAACTTCCAGATGTGCAACCACCTGCTGCATTGGAGCAACTCAACGCAGCTCCTGTGAGACCTGTGGTCCCAGATCCTGGGCCACAGCCTGTGTCAGCTGCCAAGGCAGAGGGGGCTCCCGCCCCCCCCCCTGCCCCTTATATGTGGTTATAAAATATTTGTGTTTATTTTATATATCCTTACAATTTTACTGTGTTTTTCTTATACTATTCAGTAGCATAGAGTCTATTTTAAAGAAAATTTAATGAAATACACTTAAACATAAATTTAATTTTGATCCTATAAAATTTAACTCTGTAATCCTTCAAAGCCTTGAGCAAGTCTGTTTCTTCTGGGCCTCACTCATGTTACTATGAGCCATACATTGGGAATAATTGGTCTCTTAGGAGCAATCAGATCTAAGGATATGACGTTCTTGAGATCCAGGACAATGGAACTTTGGGGGAAATTGACCAACAAGCATTTGGGTAGGGGCTCTTTATGTTAGGGCTGTCCCTGGGAACCCACATTTGACTTGACTTCATCTCCCACCAGCACATGGACAAAGCATGGCCTCAAGCGCTCCCTGGCTTCCACTTTCCAGAATGTTGTAGGGTTTAACCAGCAGCAAGCAGTTCCTGAACACTGATGGCCACCTGCACCTGAGACAGAAACTCCACCCTGCTCCACTCGAACTGAACAGCATCGCGAGCATCTCTGTATGTCCACAGCACTGAAGAGCTGACAGGGCATGTCCCAGGGCCCAGAGTCCACACTCATCTCCTCTACAGGCACCACTTCTAATCTCCTCTTGGGTCACAGCCTCTCTCCACTCTCAACCCCTGAGCTCTGGTTCAGCTGAGCTTTTTCCTGAGGCTCTTCTGTCTCACCAGAGCCCAGTGGCCATTCCTTCTCATGCCCTAATGCTGAACAAGGTTCTGGATGTTGCCTGGCTTCTCCCTTTACATCAGTCCTCTTTAGCCCTCCAAACAACCCTGGAGAGAAGTGACAAAAAACCTTCTAGGCACCATGCCCTGGAAAAAGCTACAATATCTCAGCATAAATGGGAATAAACTTTGGACCAGACACACAAACCATGCCCTCAAGGACAACACCTGTCTGAGGTGACACGGGTATTAAAAAATTCTAAAAGAATGTGATGAGTCCAACAGTTAGCTTGGTACCATAAGCATTCAGAACAGCAGCCCATCTGGGGATCATACACAAGGCTCTTTAGGATGAGATTCTCAAAGCAAACCAAAAGATGAATAAGGATTAATCTACCCACTTTATCCTGATTTTTCATGCACCATGGCAATTGAGGGACACATTTTCAAATTAAGCAAAGGCTAGAAAGGAAAGGGAGCTTAGGTCCATTTTAGAGGCCATGGGCCTTTTTACATTTATGATTGCTGTTAACAGTATATGTCATGAACCAGATAACAAAAAAAAATGGTTTTAGAGTAACTCCTATGTGCTGGAACTGCTAAGTACTAGAGATCAGTGATGCTAAAGTGTTTTCAACAACATTCTAATGTAATACAGAAACATGAGAACAGTGATCTGATGTGGTTCCCATAGTACAAGTGGACTTAAGTAGACAGCAAGGGGACATTTCTTTGTGGGGAAGTATTGTGTGTCCACTTCCAAAGAGAATTACTAATGAGCAGTTGACCTTTCTAGTCTGTGGAGATACATGATATTAACTAAGCAAGCGAGCCATTGAAAAACATTCAGACAGAGGGAAGAATTAGAAATATTGAACTGAGTCAGGAAACAATAAGGGATGTGGGGGTTGCAAGTACTGGGATCATCAGGAGGTTGGTTCCCAGGACAGGAACATGGATGGCAGAGCAGAGAGGAAATCAGACACCAGCTCTGAGAGCCCTGGCATGATGGTCCCTAGCAGTGACCCGCAGTCCTGGTGCAGGCGGAGAGAAGGGAAGCAGATCTTCCTGCGTTTGAGAGCAGGTGGAATGAGAAGGGGAAGGGAATGGACAATAGTGAGGAGAGAGTGAGATGTAGGTGGGGCAAAGCTCAAACATGTCCTAAATGATGACAGGCTGCAGAGTATGGTCAAGACAGGATGTCCCTAAAGTGGAGGGAGGTGATGGTCTCTGCACTGAGTTGCTAATGAAATGGTGAGAGTAGGAGTTGGAGGAACATTCTCATGGATGAATCCCGAGTTCCTGCAGGTGGGACCGAAGGAGATTTTGGAGACAGTTGCCTAATCTGCCCCTAAATATGTGGCCTGATTGAAGGGTTAGTAGGAGACTGTGAGCAGGAGGTAGGGAGTGACCCACCCAGATGATGGGATCTCCAGGAGGGGGTCTTCTGGAGCAAGAGAAGCATGCCTGGTGGTGGCCCTGTGTATACAGCTGAGTGCTGACTGGCCTCCTGGCACCATGGAGACACCCACATCTGTGGGAAGATCCAGTTCCTGCTCAGATAGCCCCTGTGTCCTGCTTGTTTCTGAAATCCTCAGCTCTTAGTACCCTTTTGGATCTTGAAAGGCCCAAGGGTAATGACATGACTTCAGATGACAGATAAAGGGACCGGTCATTCAAGATGCTCAGCATGAGCTCTCCACGCCTCCCTCAGTGTCCTCTCCTCCCTGCTCCTCTTCAGCCCTGTCTGCTCACTGGGAACCCAGAGGTTGTCTGGAATGCAGGACTAGCTTTACTCCTCGTACCTGGGGCACCCATCACCAAGTGGTTTCCCCTGACCCCAACCCCTGGCTTTTAACAAACCATTGTGAGGTTCAGCTCCGCCAACAGGGTGACTCTCTTCCCTCCACAGGACACCCACACAGGCTTAAACACACACACAGATGCACAGTGAGAGGACACACCTCAGGAGCCCAGGACACAGGACAAGAGATCCAGTCCTCTGGGCATAACAGTGTCTCATTCCCAGTGACAAGTGCCCACGTGTCTCCAGTGCCCTCCACGGAACCCCTGTTTCCTGACACCCGTTCCCCGATGTTCTCAGGGTCATGCTGGGGCAGAAGCTGGTAGGCCTGAGGCACTGTGTTGGTACTTGCTTTCCTGCTCACTCACTGCAGTTTCCTGATGCTGAGATGCGGATCCAGACTTGAGGAGGAAAAGCATGGCTGGGCCAGCAGAATGCTTTGTGCTGCTCACCCCTGGGACGTGGCATGTTGTCTGCACTAGGGAGCAGGGGCAGCTGTGAGAAAAGGCCCTGCTGAGAGAGGTGGTGACTTATGTTGGAGGCCAGAGGGAGGGTGCCCTCACGGCACCGTCCTGGGTCAATCCCCCCCTGCAAATTCCACAATTAGATTCACCAAGAAGTGGCAGTTTTGACAGCATATGTAGTCAAGAAAGGCAGAAATGGGCCATATCTGGGGAGAGGAGTCACTTTATCAATTCTCAGGGGTCTTGGAGGCTTCGGGTTGGGCAGAGCCCACTGCCTTCTCCCGAAAGGGTGCTTCTGTTGCTCTGATTGTGGTAGTTCATGGCTGTCCCCCCACCAAGGACAGAAACTCAGAACACTGAACATGTCTTCATTCTTTCCCCTTTCCTTGATGATACGGGACAAGTCATTTTCTCAGAACAGCTTCAAATCTAAGGCTAAGGTGACAGAGTGCACAGGCCCAGTTCCACTAGGTTATTAAATGGGCAAACAGGGAAGATGACAGTAAACAGACTGTCAGGTTCTGATAGCGAGGAAGTGGGTTACACAAATCTTTGGAAGGTACACAGTCAGTCAATCATGGTGGTAATATGTTCTCTTCTTGGATCTACAGAAGCAGCTCCAGAGTACGATAAAGGAACACCTAAAGAGGAAACACCAACTCTGGTGCCTTCTCCAGAGCCAGAGCAGGCTTCAGGCACAAGTGTCACTGAACTTCCAGATGTGCAACCACCTGCTGCATTGTAAACAGTAAACAGTAAACAGTGGCCAAGTCAGAGCAGCCTCCTTTCTCTGTAGGCACTGAGCTGAGTGTGAGTGGGCAGGGCGCTGGTGACTGTCAGAGACTTCAGATGACGGGGCAGTTGCTGAGCCTGGAGGTAAAGCCCCTTGAATAGCACAGCCTTTTCTTTCTATAAATAATAAGATACCTACTGTGCACCTGAAGGCCTTGGGGGTTGCACCAGTGAAAAAATTGGCCCTCAGGACTCCTATCTCAGGAGACACAGTTGTAGGGGGCCACACCTTCCTACATCACACTCCTCTAACCAGAGATGTGCAAGCAGTCAGCCTGGTTCTCCTGAGATGTCCTGCCAGTCAACCTCCTCCAACATCCCAGGTTCCAGAGTCTGTTCTGCAGGCTTATGTGTAGACCACTTGCTACTCAAAATCCATATGGGGCTGCATGATAGACAGATGTCTCTAATACATCACATGTAAGGTCAGAGACACTTTGCACAGATCTTTATACATGGAGGGAGGGAGAAAGGTAGGGATGGAGGTGCACACACAAGGTGTGATACATGATTTTACATGTCTGTGCCACAAGTGACAGCTGCCAGGCAAGGATCATTTTATTTTTGTAACTAGGAGGGTATTTACATTAGTTTCCAAATTAAATTGAAGAACATAATCAAGTGAATATTCCTCAGAGAAATCTTCCAAGTTCATGAAGCACCTTCTGAAGAAAGTGAACTTGTCATATTTGGAAGTAGGTCAAGGTCATTGTCATGAGCTGCAAAGACTGCCCTCTAGTGGCCGAGTGAGACATGGCACACATGTTGTGGGGCTCCTGGTTCTGTCAGCATTGGAAGCAGACACCAAACTGAGCCTTTGCATGGGCTTGCCTCCAGACTACAATAAAACAGAAAGAATCAATCTTTTGGGGTACCTTCTAGTAGAAGTCATTGTCCCGTCATTTCACACAAGGAAAACACAGGCTTTGTCCCAAATCTGGTATTTCAAGGAGTCTGTATTGAGCTCCTGATTCAGGCCCTGGGTTCCAGGACAGAAAAGCCAGGCAAGGTCCCAGCCACTGGACTTGAGGGTAGGGGCAGGGAAATGTGGGGATAATGGGTGCACATCACCCTGCCATATGTTGGTTGAAAAAATAGTACATAAAACCAAAGCATATTGATGGAAGCCTTCTGATTAAATAAGAAACATTTCAGATGATTGGATCATTCCCCCTCAAGCTATCTTTCACCTACATGTAAACACAGTTATTCCTACCATGGGGTCACCCTATATTCCCACTCACCATTCATTTAACATGAATATTATCCCTGTTCTTTAATAATTTTGAACCTATGATTGCACATCTGCTTAGCACTTCTTATGATACATTGTACATAACTGACTTCTGCCTACCTCTTGGCCAACCACATCTGTTTGTCTCTTCAAAGTGCAGTTCGACAGCTATGACCTCCAGTTAGCTTCCAAATGTATAATCATTCACTATCCCTCCAGAGCACACGCACCATATCCATTACCCTTAAAGTGCCAGAACTTCATGCTATGTCTTATCTCCTTGAGATCAGAAGCTTGTCCCAAGCCAAGATTCTGCTCAATCAGACCTCCATCCAGCTCTTACCACAGTGCTTGGCATATGGTAAACAGTCCGTAAAGACGTGAACAGCAACATAATTCTAAACGAGTTCCCCATGGTGTCAGAGAACTTTAATTGTCCATAAAAACCATTCACCCAACTTGGGGAGCACAGCTGAATGGCACAACCCAGCCTCCCTTGGCTGCCTCTGAGCTGCTGTTGTCAGTGGGAGAGGACCAGAACTGAGGTGTGCTACGGCAGACCTGGCAGATACAATCCACCGGTCTAGATGTAATGACCTTGGGGGGGAGGAGAAGCAAAGCAGACACAGAGAAGGTGACAACTGGAAGGAAAGAGAGGTTGGGGGCACTACCTAGATGTGACAGTCCTCCTCCTACTTTATAGCTCTTATCCACCAATGAGACTGAATAGCCCTAAGAAGCACTTGTTGCAATAATCCATTGTGCAGGCGGGAGAGATACAGGCCCTGACAGGTACTATGACTTATGCAGGATTACGAAGAGGTAAGAATGAGGGGTTGAGCCTGAACCCAGGTCTGTCTCCTCAACTCTGGGACCTTGGCTGAGATTAGGCCTTCTAGGGTGCTGGGAATAGGGGAGTGTTGGGGGCAACTGTGTACAAATATGGTGTTTCCCAGAGAATAGGGATCTGCAGACAGCAGCCCACAGGACTATTTGCAGAGCTGTTAGTAGATGAGGGGACTCAGGGAAGACAATCCCTGGAATTGAGGTCACTTCCCAATTGAATTGGGGACCCTTGTAAACAGGCTCCCACATTCTAGCAACAACCCAACTGCCAACTCACTTGCCAAGAGGCATGTGCCAGTTCAAGGTGTTCTCTTGCTGTGTTCCCAGTGATTGGTGCTCTTGCTTCCGGGGACCTCACAGTGAGAGCTTTTGCAGATGGTGGAGACCTTGATTCAACCCTCGTCCCTGTTCTCTCTGGCCATTTTCCAGAATTTGGCCTAAGGTAACACAGGCGGCCTTGGCCAGACCAATCCTGGCTAGGCCACCTCTGTGCACCATCCCTTTGCAGCCCACATTGTTACAGAAAAACTGGAGAAGAACCAAACAACTCTCTGAGAGTTTGGAGTTACACTTTATTCTCCGCGGTGGGCTTAGGGAAATGAATCCAAATTCTAAGCCCCGCTACAAGCAGAACTTCCCTTTTTATGGAAGAGCCAGCCCTTTGTCTGCTTGCTGGTGGCGGCCTTGAAAACTACACAGTTCTATCCAATTAAAAATGCGCCTGGCATGGCATTGGGTGTATCTAGTCTCTGGCCTACAAGGTCAGACAGCTAAGTTTATCTCCCCTATTATTCATGCAAGCTAAAGCAGGCTAGAAAGCAAAGTTATATTTTGAATAAGAGGCCATCTAAAGAATAGCAGAGAATTCCAAACAGTAGTTTTATAGAATAGGGGTGTGCCTTCACAACATAGTCCCTCATGCATGAAGAGGTGGCTGGATGGTGGATAACCTAGCAGTTCTGTCATGGTCACACCCAAGGACTGGCAGGCAGATGGAGATGGGTTTCCTAAGGAATCTCTTATCTGTGCCAATGGGAATCTTAGGCCCTCAGGCTGTCATGCCTTTTCCTCCCCTTTGAGGGTCTAAGCGGATCATGGGGGGTGTGTGTGTGTGTCTGGAGTGGAGTGTCACAGGGACTGAGAACCAGCAAAAGAGGGCTCTGAGGCTTTTCTGGTGACTGGGACCTGTATTTACAGAGCTCCGCACAGGACAGTGAAATGGAGCTGACAGATGGGGTCCTCTACTCCCTGTCCCTACAGGGGAAACAGGTGTCCCATACATCCTCAAGTGTGCAGCATGGCCTCAGGATGAGTGTGGGTGCTGAGGTGACCCAGACTCCAGGACCCCATGAAGTCAAAGGGGTCCCTGGGTTCCAGAAGCTGCCTTGTTACTCCCCTAAGATCCCTCCCAGATTCCAATTTCCAAAGGAATCTGGGTCCCCATCTCTTCCTCCCAACCCACTCTCACTGTCCATTCTCTATCAGATGGGATGCAAAGTCACTGTCCACAAAGTGCTAGGAATATCAGAGAAGAGACTTAGTTCCATTTCACTTTATGCTCAGTCAAGAGTATTTTTGCAATTTTTCTACTTACTTTGCCTTTTTAATGCCCATCCCCGAGTGTCCATGTTGGCCCGACAATCCTTACAAACCTTCTCCCACTCTTACACATCATTGTGATTAGTAAGGATGCTTTTCCCAAAAGGACATGACTCAAGGTACCAAGTCTGTTGCTTTGCCATTTGCTGCCCCGAGGACCACATCCCCTTGGCCCCTCCAGGTCAGGAGCTGGACCCTCCCTGGGCTACACAACATACCAGGAGGGGGACCTGTTATCAGGGCTAGCGATCCATCTCTTCACTGCTGTGAGACCTGGACATCATCCCCTTCTGTTGCCATATCAACCATGCTGCCCTGAACATCCCACTTGTCCTAATAGCCTGACCCTCCCACCCCAGGAAAAGCCTCTGTGCTCTCATCTTCAAATGAGATGTTTTGACAGAAATCCCAGGACTGATACCGTTAATACAAGCATGTGCTGTCCGTCCTTTGCTAAGAAAAGACCTAAGGTACTAATGTGTTTCACCAGTCCCCACCTCCAATTCTACTTTTCCTGTCAAGAATATTTTCTCCTGTCAATGTAGAAATTTTCAAACCTGCGAAGAAGTTTTGTGAATTTGAGCCAAAGTGTCACTAATTGGCGGGAAACAAAATCTGAATAGAAGCAGATAATGCTCTGGAGAATGGCAACTTTGCACCTTATTTTATACATTACAGTTCAAACAGGAGACCTATATGGATTCCACGAAATACATTAGTGATAGATTAGGGAGGCTAGAGACAGCAAAGTGGGGAAACCTCTGGGATTAGATAAACAGCAAGATGATAGACACATGCTTCTTTCACTTATGTGTGTGTAGGACAGTTAACAGTCAACAATGAACTCAGTAACAATGAGGGGATGTGTGGTCTCTGCAGAGAGCAGAGTGGGGCATGTGTTTTCAGGAGTCTGAATTAAGGAAAGTTATATTGACATTCCAAAGATATGTTATACTATAGGCAAAAAGACAATAGACAGGCTCAGATAAAGTAACAATTGACCTTTGTCAGGGAAGATGCCAGCCTAGGACATGACTACCCACCATAAACTGATTTAGTTTAAAAGTTTTCATTTCAGAACATCCTTTGTGCTTAATTTAGGTCCCTGAATTTGCAAGGTAGCCAGGTTAGCGTGTGCCCCCGTGGTCACTCCTGCCCCACCTCTTGCCACAATCACTGAGTGCCTGGGGGTTCAGTTTGAGCTGTAGCCCCCAACCCATCTGACAGTTTATGAGCTGCCTCTGATGGAACGTGCCCCTCTGTCCCAAAACAGGTTGGAAATAAGACCTCTATGGGGCCTGCAGCTACAGCTTTTCCACCACCCGCAGAGCTGGACAGCATCCCCCCTGCCCACAACAAACAGGCGCCCATGAACCTCTTTCTCCCTGGGAGGTGGATTGCTCCAGCTCCACCTCCACCTGCATGCCCAGGCTGTGCAACCTCACCTTAACCAATCTGGTGGTTCTAAAGGCCCTTGCAAAGGAGATCACCTCCTTAGTGATAGTGTGAGAATTAAGGCCTCAAAGTGCATCCTGAGGTCTGATCAGATTCTGCTGCCCCCCAGTGGATTAGTGAAGACTGACCTGGAGCTGACCTTCTCCCTGCAGGGCCCCCTCACCCTCTAGGCAACAAACTGCAGATCATGCTGCAGCAGAAGCAACACCTTAAAAAACAGACCATGCAAGGGTACAAGATGCTCCCAGTGGGTAACATAGACATGGCTGAGGTGATGCAGTGAGCCTCTGAGGATGGCCAGGTTTTGAGCGTCTACACAACCGTCAGGGAGGCATCTGCCTACATGGCGGAGGTCAGCATCTACTCCCTGTCCAGCCAGTCCATGGACCCTGAAAATAACACTCAGCAGGCGGCCCCAAAGCCAAATCCTGGGTTCAGTACACTGAGAGGGAAGATGAAATCTTCTCTGAGCAGCAGGCCATCCATGATCCTGAGCAGGGGCAGGACCTGGAAAAGGAGGACTTCAATGTGGGAGAAGCAGAGAAGCAGCACAAAAGAATAGTAAGCATGCCATTCATGACCAGGCAACAATGTTCCAATAAGAAAGTTAGGATATAGCTGTGCAGGGTGCAAGTGTGGGAGGATGACCTGGACCTGGAGCAGGAGTCCTCAGAGCATGTCCCTGAGCTGGAGGACCTGGATATGCTGTATGACTCACTAGAAAACCTCAGTGACAGTGGCCCATGACAGTGTCCTTGGTACCCCTGAAGCCCTGGCTCAGGCTATACCTGGAAGACCTGTTCCACTCCAGCGCTCAGATGGAGATGGACAATATCCACAGTGCCAAAGCCAGAAGGAGCCTCCAAGTCCAACCCATGTGCCTGAGAAGATGAGCCACAAGCAACCAAGGCACTGTGTCTCAGGCTCAGTGGCCCACAGCACGCCCACCCCAAGGAGAAACTGGCACAGCCCTAAGACTGACCAGAGGCATAGTCCTCAGACCTGGATGTGTCCACAGAGATGCTGCCAGATTGTGTCACCAAGACCAAGTCTCTTATCCTCTCCACCAGATCTCAGGAGAAGCCGGTGACCTGCTGGGGCTGGAGCACATCCCGGAAGGAGCAGCAGGTGGGAGAACCAGGAACAAGTGGTCCAACAGACAGGACAGCAAGCACTGCTGAGACCCGCCCAGCCAGCTATGCAGGGTGCAAGTGTGGGAGGAAGACCTAGACCTGAAGCAGGAGTCTTCAGAGCAAGTCCCTGAGGTGGAGGAGGACCTGGATATGCTGTATGACTCACTAGAAAACCTCAGTGACAGTGGCCCATGACAGTGTCCTCGGTACCCCAAAGCCCTGGCTCAGGCTATACCTGGAAAACCTGTTCCACTCCAGCTCTCAGATGGAGATGGAGAATATCCACAGTAGCCAAGTAGCCCCAGCACCTCTCACTTGGGGTTCCAAATAAACTTCACCCTCACAGACAAAAGAAAGGACCTGCAAGATGCACACTGCCCAGGCACCCTTCCTGGACAATCTGATCAAATCCCTCGTGCCCAACCTTCATACCCACCATTCTGTGTTAATACGGAACATTTGCTACTAACAACCTGTGTGGGACCAACCATGTACCAGGTCAGCCCTGTCCCTCCACAGCACACACAGCCCTGACCCTCCACAGTGGTCACCCAGTCACCTGCTTGCTGTGACTCTTCAGGTCACTGCATCTCTCCAATCATTTGTTCCTCTGAACACAGGTTAAACTAAGGCCCAGCCTCATAGGGTTATTGTAGGGACTCCAAGGGGTTCTCCATAGAAAGTGCACACTGGGTGCCTGGACAGTGGAGAGGACAGCTGGAGGGGCTGTGGCTGTGCTAATTCTCCATTTTCTCTCTCTCTTGACAAAGCCTCTGCCTCATTTGCGATTTTTCTCTGTGCCTTGTACTAAGCTATTTTCTCTGTTGATAAAGAGATGAGAGATTCTATTAGGTATCTCTGTCCTGAGTGAAGGCAGATTAGAAATTCCAGGGGTGAGCAGTGGGGCTCCAGGGTCACCCAGCTATGTGAGATGGAGCTGGTTTGGGCTCATTCATTCAGCAAATATATTTGAAGCCCTGCCAGGTACAGACCCATGTCTAGGTACAGACCCGTGTCTAGGCACAGACCATAATCCAGTGCACAGAGCAGACCCCAAGCCTGCACTGCAGAGCTTCCTTTTATTCAGGAGAGATTCAGTCACACTAGACTGCACAGGCAGGTATGTCCACAGGATGGTTGATGTGACATCCTCCTGGCCTCCTGGTGTATCTCTGCATCTCCCCATGGATTGAAGAGGAGGGTGGACCTCTGTACCAGCAAAAACTGTGAGTGGGTTTAGAATCAGACCCATGAGGGGAGGATGGGGACTGTGATTTTCAGAAGCTCACAAAATTCTGGATCACACAAGTAGTGGGATTTCTGCAAGAGGACAGAGTTCTGAGACCTTCTCCTAGAAAAAAATGGAGGGAGTCAAAGAGAGCTGTGCATGTGGATTTGGGTGTTGTAGGTGAGTAGGAATGGGATAGAGCTGGGGCCACACAGAGAAGAGCTCCCAGAGGCTGGGGTTAAGCAGAATCATACAGTTGCTCAGGTCAGTGCCCAGAGCCTGCAGTCTGGAGGACTTCCTGGGGTGGGGGCTTGAACTGAGACTTCAGTGATGGAGATGAGAGGTTCCTTCCTTGGGAGGTGCACAAAAGGCAGTCATGGTGGTAACATGTTCTCTTCCTGGATCTACAGAAGCAGCTCCAGAGCAAGATGAAGAAACACCTAAGTGGGAAACACCAACTCTGGAGCCCTCTCCAGAGCCAGAGCAGGCTCCAGGCACAGCTTTCCCTGAACTTCTACATGTGGACCCACCTGCACTTGGTGAGCCACTCACATAGGCCCCTGCGAGTCCTGTTGTCCCAGGTCCTGGGAGGCAGCCTCTGTCTGCCATCACCAATAATAGCAATTTTTACAATGTTTGTGTTTATCTTACATACATACTTTGAATTTTACTGATTTTCTTATACTATTGAATGAAATGAAATGTATTTTGAATAAAATTTAGTAAGATACTATTAAACATTAATTTAAATGATACAAAATTTAATTCTTTCTTTCTTCAAAGTTTCAATTTCAACATCATTAAGTACATTCACAATTTTTGGCAACCACCACATCACATTACAATCTTCTCCAGAATATTTCCTCCGGACCAATCCAGGTGGTTCCAGTCATTGCTCATCCTCCCGACTCAGCTTCTGATAGTCCCTCATCTCCAAGTGTCCCCATGGATTTACCTATTGTGGGTTTTCATGGAAATGAAATCATAGCATATGAGGCCTTTGCTGTCTGACTACATAATGAATTGGATGAGAAGACTGATTGTGATTTGGTGAGAATAAAAACAATTTTTATTAAGAGGTAAAAGTCCCCCAAAAGGTGAACATAATGAGTAAAAAAAAAAACAAAAAACACCCATATTAAATATTTGCATTACTTTGGGGGAATGGACCACTTTGAGAATTATGACATGAGAGCTGGTAACCATGGGGAAATGCCTGGATCGCTGAGACACCTTTCTTTTCCTGTTTCTATTGTGCATAGAATGAAAATATGAAAGTCAGATATTTTCCTTTATTGTCATATATTAAGTAATAAAATATAGGTTTTTTAAAGTTTTAGAAAAAATAATGTTTTAAAAATGTTTTTATTGACTTTAGAGACAGAGGGAGGGAGAGGGATAGAGAGATAAAAATATAGATGAGAGAAAACCATTGAATGGCTGCATGCCTCCTAAGGGGATCGAGCCAGCAACTGGGGTTGTGTGCCCTGACCCGGAATCATACTGGGGACCTCTTGGTTCCCGGGTCAACACAATACCACAGAGCCATATGGGCTGGGCAGAAAAAAATGATGTTTATTAGTTAAATAAGGATTTAAATGTGAACCAAAAGGAGATACACTCAGTGCTTCTACCAACAAATAATTGCCATGAACAAGAGGTTTCCATCTTTTCATCTCAGGGCTGCAGTGTGTGGGGTGTTGTTGGGAGAGCCTATCAGGACTCTGCTCTTGTGTGACCTGACATCTCCACAGGTGGGCACAGCACAGCCTCGTTCCCCTCATTCCTTCTCAGTGACCTCCACAAGAATACATCATAGGAAAGGTGTATTGTTACCTCGTCAGTGTGCAGCTGCCTGCCATATGGGACCTTACTTTGAAGGATGTAGGAAGCCACCCATTGTCTTCACTAGCAGAGAAGTGTAAACAAGGATCCCGGAATGCTGGTGAACCTTGAATACATGGCAAGGGCCAGCATTATGCACCGATTGTCTAGTCCAGACAATTGGGGTTCAAGTTATTTCCTGATCAAATAGTCTCAGAGTAAATCCTTCTAATACTTACTGACCTTTAAGATAGTCTGTCTGTTACCACAATTACCTGTCTAAGAGCTAGATGTGTATCCATAATTGAATGAAAGGCTGGCAAGGCCAGGGCACCAGTGGAAGTCATTCCCCTTAAATTGGGCTGGCCCACCTGGCCCCCAATATTTCCAAATTATTTCTTGTCTCTTCCATTTGCATGCAGCCCTTCTTCCAGATCCTGAACCCTGAACCACATGGGAAGTAGGGGAACATTCACAGAAGGACTATTTTGTCTAGTAGCTCCTTGTTAGCATTGGCTATATGGCCACTGGCTCCTACTGTTGTTTCTTAAATCAGTGAGTGAGATACAAGGCACCTTAATGAGCCAAATAATTAGGAGTCATTTATTGCAAGCAGCCCAGAGGGAGGTGTTTCTTCCAAATCTCTGGGCAAAGTCACACAGGAAGTCCTGTATTTGTACCTTTTGAGCTTCTTTGTCTGCAGATTTTACAAAGAGCTCTGTGTGAGTTATTGTTACAGACAGTTTGTAATCTTGGATACATAAAGAACACACATTTAGCATAAGACTATGGGGATTATTATCAGTATTAGTTCATTATGTCAGATGGCTAGCTTGCAAGGTCAGACAGTGCTGATGGCCACAGGCTGCTTTACCTTCTTCACCCCATAAGGGCTCATGATCACGCCCTATTCCGGATTGTCCAAGCCATCCTCCGAATACCCTCAGCCACTGGGAAGTATAAAGCCTTCTCCACCTGTGGCTGTGAAGGACAGATTGGCCAGAGAGGATAAATGGGAGTGTGCAGGCAGGAGCCAGTGCCTCTGACCAGGATCATGAGCCCATTTCCCACGCCGTGACCAGGTTTATGCATAGGAACATGCAACAGAGGACCTGCGGGTCTGCAGGACTCTCAGCGTTCCCAGGAGAACAACATTGGAGACTCTGCTTTGGTGGCCTCCATCCATTTCCCCAACTGTCTGCAACATTGGCACCAAACAATGTTTGTTTTCTAAGTGTCTTCAATTGAACAATGACATTCATAGGAGCAAAGTGAAGTATAATGTTAGCATTGATATAACTTAGAGTAAACTATGTAATATCTTTAGATTAGTAAGACAATGAAAACAGGCACACACATATTACTTGGAAAATGCTTTTGCAATTTAATCTTTCCAGCTACTTTTAATCTCACTGCTTGAATAATGTCTTCTTTCAAACCCTACATTTCACAGTACTCCTGAGATGCTTAATGATTGCTATATTATGATAGTTAATGGATTTAAAAATGATATTTAAAACAGGGTATGTATTGTAACAAATGGCTATTGTCATTTGGGCAACGGGGAGGATGAAAATATTGGAAAAGTGAATGTCATGGAAGTATGCTACACAATCAATTTAGATAATTAATTTAGAGCATCTACAAAAATTAAGATGTTCATTCTTTTTGAGATAATTCCACTCTTTGAACTTATTTTACAGGAATTCAAGCAACTGTGATGAAAATAAAATATGAGTACTAGTAAATTTATGACAACCTTGTCATCATAAAAATTTGGATTCACTACAACATCTATCAACAAATATGAGTAAAATACATTATTGTGCATCATAATGAATACTAATTCAGTTATAAAAAAGTGATGTTTTCTTAATGCAGATATGAAAAAAGTTCCCATGATGAAGTTTAAATAAGAAACACAAGTTTGTGCAATCCTATTTTAATTATATACATGTGTGTTTGTATATTATCAGAAAAATCACACCATTAAGATTGGGTATTTTATTATGTAAAAAAACAAGCTATTAAAAATATAATGTTCATGTGATTTGACTCTAGAACTCTACTCCTATGGAATTAGTTTTATAAAGGAAGATATCCATCATAACATTTTGTACATTTTTTAAAATAAAGAGAGTCTAAATACCCATACCCATCAAATAGGAAATTTCTAAGCACATGATGGTCCCTAAACAGGTGAAATATTACGCAGCATTTTTATGGGACCAGACATTTCTTGTGGGATAAGGATAACAAGATAGAAACTATTTCGACACGCACAGGAAATACTAGAAGCAAATATGCTACTGTGTTGCATATGATTGTCTCTGGGTGATGGGATTTGAGGTGATTTTACTTCTGTTTCTCAGTGGACTGAGATCCACAACTTCTCCTGGGTAAGAATCGCTCATTCCTCTCAATGTCCCAAGGGTCCAGCACAGGACTTGGGGCTCAGAAGACATGAGTACTGTCTGCCTAAGGGAGACCATGTGGCTAAGCCTCCAGCAAGGTTTGGCTTCCCCCAAGCTCCTCGCTCAATATGAATGACTAAGAATCTACCACCCCGCTAGGAGCTTCCTCAGTAAGTAACATTGGGTGTTGGAATTTCTTGAGCTGGGTCTGAGAACGCGGCTCTGGAGCACCTCAGAGCAGCATCCACTCTATTCTCCACTGGGATTTTGTCTCACAAGGCTAGACAGAGAAACAGAGGCACTAACTCAACAAACTCCTTGAACACCAACTGAAAAATGCATTTGCAGAGCATGCCATGTGCTTCTCTGACCACTTGAAGAAAATATAGAGGGAAATCTCAAGTTCTTTGCCCCCAATCAAGGACTCAAAGGGTCACTTTTGATCCACAAGCATTTGTTGATACTTAATGGAAATTAGCCGATAAGGTTTACTTGTCTGGCTCCTCCATACATCTCCAACTTCTACCGGGGCACGGTGTCTACTCTTGCCCTGGGCACCTAGGCACAGAGCTACCAGACCTGGTAGAAGTTTGGTCCCCAGATCTCCTGGGACCAGGACATAAACTTGTGCAAAGGGGAAATAACAAGACATGTTAACTCGGATTATCTCTGATCCCAGAGATGAGACCCGGCTCCATGGAGCCCGCAGGGAAAGGGGGAATTAGGCTGAGACGGTGCATCAGGAGCACCCACCAGGTCAGGCATGAGACTGCCTCAGTGCCCCCATCTGTTTCCTCACTAATGAGGCTCCAGGGAGGTTCTGCTTCCTCTACCCTCCTGGTTCCTTGACTCAGATGCTGCATTAATCACTAGGAAGATCTCTGTCATCCAGTTCAACCTTCTTAGTGGGTAAAAGTTGGATGATTTGGAAGGTCTCTCAGAAAACCTGTTCCCCATCCCAGGCTTAGGTCTCCACAAGGTTAAGGAAAACAATGGGTAGGGAAGTGGGTGGTTACTGTTGTTTTGAATTTCCTTTTCTTCGTGCAGAGCTCCCTAAATCATATGCCTCAATCATGACACCTCATCACTTCCATTCCTTGTGAGGCATCTTCCTGGTTTTATTAAAATTTTTTTACATCTGATCTCCTTTTCCTTCTTCTCCCTCCACATATGTAGCTACTTCAAAATTGGCATGTATGCTTGAAGATACAGATATATTCATGTCTTTGTATGTCTGTATGTTTTATAGACACACATAGTATTGTGCTATAGATTCCATAGTGTTTCCTACTTTCTGTGTTGACACTATAATTTTTATGATCCACTGTCATTACTGTATGAATATACTAATCCCTGATTCTCTTATCTTTTTTCCAAACCATTCTCTCTACACACAGACTAATTTTCTTAAAGTCTAAATTGAACTGTATCACTTTTCTGCTTAAAGCATTTCAAGAACTTCCTATTACAATTAGGGAAACAATGGAAACCGGCGTATAATTTCTACTTGTCTGGCTCCTACATACATCTCCAACTTCCACCAGTATTATTCTCTTTCTTCTGCTCCCACACTTCAGCCACACTGGCTTTCTTTCAGTTTGTTGAATTCACAAAGCTCTTTCATCTCAGTGCCTTTGCCCTCTCCCCCTATCCCACCTCAACTTTTGAATGGCTTTCTCTTTCTCAGCCTTCAAGCCTCTCCTAACTGTGGACATTGTTGCAGCCATTGTGGAGAGACTTGGGCAATATTAGTCACCTTGGGTCAGGCTCCCTGGAAGTGGAACAGAGTAGAGTGAAGGAGTGACCTCAAAAGTACAAGATGGAGGGAGATGAGGAGAGATGTGGACTCAGCACATTACATGCAGCCTGATCCTGATAGGGGATCTGGAACAGGAATTGTACCCACTGAATGAGTCCCATTGGAGGTAAGAAGCCAGGCTTGTCTACCCAGGGCCAGTCATTACTGGCTTGTGGCTGAGCCTACATCCCAGGGCAGTGGAAGGGGAACACCTAACCCCTCTGGCCAGGGAAAGGGCAGTTTGGAGCCATTAGCCACCAAGATCTACAGCATCTGGGAGGTGGCTGAACCAGCCAGTGAAATTGCACCCACTAGTAAATCTTAAGGTGTGTGCGGCCTTCCGCCTACAAATTCATTGTTAGCAGCATACTCTAGAGAACCTTCATTCACGTGCCCAGAATGGAGTATACAAGAAAGTCCATGTCAGCATTGTTTATAATGGTGAAACACTAGAGATAATCTAAATTTCCTTCAACAGGAGAATAAAGCAATCATAGTAAGTATCTATTAAAGCGATAAAAGTAATGGAATGGAGTATGTGTAGCCATGTGGATGAATCTCAAAATATGATTTGAGTGAAATAGCAAGTTTCAGGATACATTCTGATTGATACTATTGATATAGAATTTCAAAAATGTAAAATCAAAACTAAAATGTCTTGTGGATATACTACTTTAGAGTAAAATTATAAAAACGTACATAAGAAGGACAAGCACAAAGTGGATGATAGTACCTAGCTCTGGGGAAGGAAAAACTGAAATGGAATCAGGAGTTCAACGGTCTCCCAACTGCCACCCTAATGTTCCATTTAAAGACACAAATGCAAGGGCAGAATTTTATGATTTAGGAGTAATACCGGTGATTATATTTTTTTCTAGACCCTGGTCTATGTATTTGTAATACTCACACCTTAAAAAATTACAAAATATTCATGTGACTATATATACACCTAAAGTAATACTTCTTTATTTCTATGTCACCTCTTTACTGACAAATGACAACAGAAGAAAGTACACCAATGATTCATTTTCTCTTTTGAGGATCTATCACAGCACTTTGCCTCATTTTATCATGTCAGATAAATTTGTTAGCTATGCTGTTCATATACAATGCAGTTAACATTGCCTGAGAATGTTTTTGTCAGTGAAAAAATAATCATAAAAAGACTCACGTTTTTGAGATAGATAAGGTTTTGGAACTTATTGCAGCTGTTTCTTTGCTATCTATTCTAGCAAATATTTCCAGTAGCCCATGCCCACCCACTGATGCTGACCTGAAAGCTGGGTTCATGCTCTTAAACTCTTAGGGGCTACAATTTGACACAGAAGGCCTGCTTTTCTCATGTGTCCCAGCGCAGCAAATGTTATTCAAAAAATGACAATTCAAGCTTGAGAATGAGAGACCTATGCTATAAGTTCTCCTACAGTGATTCTTAACGCTCTTTGGCTTGTTTCCTGCGGGGCGGTGGCCAGGAGCAAGCATCTGATCATTTCCACTGAATGAGATCATATGAGGAGGCACGGCTCAGTGCCATGCACGTGAGGTAGTGCTTAGGTTTAGTTGAGCACACAGATCCTGAGTGATGAGAACGGGACCATGCGCAGTGAAAATGCTTTCCCTGACCATGTCTTACCTTGTCCCTGTGTGTCCATGTCTAGAGTACTGTGGACCCAGTCAGAGCAATGCTTCTTTTACCAAATGCATGTATCCACCAGAGTTTATTTATCCCTTTCCCCAGGTGATGAACACCTAACTGCACACCTCTACAAACAAGGCTGTGATGAACGGCCTTGCATGTCTCACTATGGACCTTAAGACGAGTCCTGTGAGGTATATGCCAGGAATGGGATTCTAGATAGATAGATAGATAGATAGATAGATAGATAGATAGATAGATATAGATAGATGGATTAGTGGTTATATATACATGCAAATATATGTATATATAGTATATATCCTAATATAGGACATCAGAACAACTATCAGGACTTAGAAAAAGTATATATATGAATATTCAAATATATATAAAGTATTTAATTTTTCTGTGTACTTATAGATGGCCCTCCTGGGTGCCTGTACTAGTTTATGGTTTCATCACAGTCCATGGCATTTAGAGTGGTGTAAAAAGCATCTCATTACTTCTCTGACCAAAAGTAATATTTAACATATCTTCATATTGTGTTAACATTTCAGGTTTCCCTTTATGAAATTCCATTTTCATATACTTTACCCATTTTTTGTTCTGATTTTCTTCCTACCTTTATGTGACAGACATTTCTTATAAACTCTATATATTAATAGCAAAAAGGAATTTCAGAGATAGCTTGCAGGTGTTAAGGTAAAGCTTCTGTATTTGTACTCAGGTGTTTGAGGGGATGTAAGTTTCTATTCCTCTGGGATAAATGCCCAGGAGTGCAAATGCTGGGTTGTGTGGCAGTTGCATGTTTAGTTTGGTAAGAAACAACCAACCTGCTTTCCCCAGTGGCTGTAACAGTCTCCATTCCCACCAGCCCTGCATGAGTGACAGTTTCTCCACATCCTCCCCAGCATTGAGTT
Source organism: Myotis nattereri (assembly GCF_964212035.1). Taxonomy (NCBI): domain Eukaryota; kingdom Metazoa; phylum Chordata; class Mammalia; order Chiroptera; family Vespertilionidae; genus Myotis; species Myotis nattereri. The sequence continues at coordinate 7,932,430 of NC_138091.1, read as the reverse complement.
ATTGCAGGGCTTTATTTCAGTTAGTCTCCTTGTGGTTTAATTAACCTTTTCCTGATGGTTTATGATGTTGAACTTTTCAAGTGCTCATGGGACATGTTATAGCCTCTTCAGTGAAGTGTCTATTTATTGCATTTAATTCTCCAGTGAAACTACCTGGGCCTGGGTGCCCTTCATTAGATGCTTTAACTACAAATTCAATCTCTTTAGTAGACTAGTCAGGGCGTCACTTTCTTTTGACTAAGGTTTCATAGTTTGTTTCTTTCAAGGAATTGGTTTGTTTCACCTAACTTGTTGGAACTATGGGCACAGTGTTTTTCTCTGTTTCTTGGTCAGTCTAGCTAGAAATCTGTTTATTTTACCAATGTTTGCAGAGAAGCAGTTTTCCAGTTTGTTGAAGGCTATTTTAAAATTCTTTGTTTTTTTTGTTTTATTTTTTTAAATTTTTACTTTATTTATTTTTTTCTTTATTGATTAAGGTATTACATATATGTCCTTATAGCCCCATTACGCCACACCGCACCACTCATGCCCTCACCTTCCTGGTGTCTGTGTCCATTGGTTAGGCTTCTATGCATGCATGCAAGTCCTTTGCTTGATCTCTCCCCCTTACCCCCACCCTCCCCTACCTTCCTTCTGAGGTTTCACAGTCTGGTCAGTGCTTCTCTGTCTCTGGATCTGTTTTTGTTCATCAGTTTATGTTGTTCATTATATTCCATAAATGAGTGAGATCATGTGGTATTTACCTTCTCTGACTGGCTTATTTCACTTAGCATAATGCTCTCCAGTTCCACTCAGCGTAGTATTCCATTGTATAGATGTACCAGAGTTTTTTAATCCACTCATCTGCTGATCAACACTTAGGCTGTTTCCAAATCTTAGCTATGGTGAATTGTGCCGCTATGAACATAGGGGTGAATATATTCTTCCTGATTGGTGTTTTTAGTTTCTTAGTATATATTCCTAGGTCAAAAGGGAGTTTCATTTTTAGTTTTTTGAGGAAGCTCCATACTGTTCTCCACAGTGGCTGCACCAGTCTGCATTCCCACCACCAGTGCACGAGGGTTTCTTTTTCTCCTCATCCTCGCCACCACTTGTTTGTTGATTTGTGGATGATAGCCATTCTGACAGGTGTGAGATGGTACCACATTTTCCTTTTGATTTCCATCTCTCAGATGACTGGTTACTTTGAACATGTTTTCATATGTCTCTTGGCCTTCTACATGTCTTCTTTACAAAAGTATCTATTTCGGAAGAAAATAATTCTTTGTTTTACTGATTTCTGCCATTATGTTTTTCCCCTTCCTTGATTCTTGGAGGTCACTCTGTTTCTTTCTCTAATTTACTATTTGGATAATTTTTTAAAAAATATATATTTTATTGATTTTTTAGAGAGAGGAAGGGAGAGAGATAGAGAGCTAGAAACATCGATGAGAGAGAAACATCGATCCGCTGCCTCCTGCACATCTCCCACTGGGGATGTGCCTGCAACCCAGGTACATGCCCTCGACCGGAATTGAACCTGGGACCTTTCAGTCGCAGGCCTATGCTCTATCCCAGGGGTGGGCAAACTTTTTGACTCGAGGGTGACAATGGGTTCTTAAACTGGACCGGAGGGCCGGAACACAAGCATGGATGGAGTGTTTGTGTGAACTAATATAAATTCAAAGTAAACATCATTATATAAAAGGGTACGGTCTTTTTTTTTTATTTCAACAGTTTTATTCATTTCAAATATTTTAACAAGAAGAATGTAAACACTAATTATTATAATTTGAAACTTCAAAAAAATGGAGGAATCATAGCACAATAACATACCTTATATTGAAGATGGCAAAGGCAAAATAAAATTGCCTAACAGAGGAAAGGTACAAAAGCCTTTCAAATTAAACTTAAATATAATAAAATAATTTAAAACTAAAACAAATAGAAAAGAACAAAATGTGTAAACAGTAAAACATTTTCTTTAGTGCAATTTCCAAATTATGTCCGGGACGTAGATGTAGATGGCAATGTAGACTGGGTTGAAAGGTTTTTGGTCTTTAAAACATCAACTTCAGTGGGAACAGTGTTGTTGGTCTCCTTTTTTAGCTAATGCATCAAAGTCTGGAGTTAGTTTTGTTGTGGCTATTCTCAGGATAGATCTGAGGTGTTCGTCAGTTAAGCTGGATCTGTGAGGGGCTTTGTTGATATTCATGACGCTAAATGTCTGCTCACAAACATAGGTTGACCCAAACAGCACCAGTATCTTCTGTGCCATCCTCCGGATGTTTGGAAAAGTGGCTTCATTAAGTGAAGCATAAAAGTCTCTTAGTTCAAGAGAGCTGAATTTCTCCTTTAGGAAAAAGTCAGACTGAAGATCGATGAGTTCCAGTTGCACCTCTTCTGGTGCTGTTTCAGGGTTTTGTGACAAAAGATAGGCCACCAGTTGAAGTGACTGGTCAATTTTTTCAACATCAGAAAACCGACGACAGAATTCTGCATGCAGGTCATCCAGTGATTTGCTGTATTTCTTCACGTTTTGGATGGTCTCCTTCTGTGTGGCTAGTGTGGCAAAATGAGTGAAGACTTTGTCTGAAATTTGTCTGGAAAAGAAAATCAGCTTTGATTTAAAGGCTTTCACATTAGTGTACATGTCATGTACATACAGATCTTTTCCCTGTAGCTTCACATTTAGCTCATTCAAATGTGAAAATATATCTACAGCAAATGCAAAGTCACACAGCCAATTCTTGTCACTCAGCTCAGTAAATTCGTCAGACTTCCCCTTTAATTTCAAAAATGCACCAATCTCTTCTTTGAGCTCCCACATTCGTTGGAAAACTTTGCCCAAACTCAACCAGCGGACACGAGAGGGTAAAGTAAGTCATGGTGATCCGCATCAGTTTCCTCCAGAAACTTAATAAACTGACGGTGCTGAAGTCCCTTTGCTTGAATGAAATTAACAAGCTTTACTACTGGATTAACAACATGATTAAGTTGTAATATAGACTTGCACAATGATTCCTGGTGAATAATACAGTGAAGAAAAATAACATCTTGGTTAGGGTTCTCTTCTTTCACTTTATTCTGAATTCTTTTTAGCAGTCCAACATTTTTTCCAGTTAAATTTGGAGACCCATCTGTCGTGACATTAGCAAGTTTACTCCATGGTAGCTTCATTTTCTTGATGACAGTAGATATCTGGTCATACAAGTCCTCTCCCTGTATTTTTCCTTCCAGTGGCTCCATGGCTAAAATCTCCTCTGTAATTTCAAAATTGTCACTAATCCCTCGGATAAAAATTAAGAGCTGAGCAGTGTCCTTTATGTCATTACTTTCATCCAATGCTAGTGAATAAAACTTAAAGAACTCTGCCTTACTATTTAACTTGCTGGCCAAGTCTTCATCAATCAGTTCCACTCGACGAGTCACTGTCCTGAGCGATAAGCTGAGTTTTTCAAACTTGCCTTTGCTCTCTGGACACAAGAGACCTGCTGTCTCTATCATACATTCTTACAAAACTCGCCTTCAGAGAGAGGTTTGCTAGCTTTTGCTAATTTGAATGATAGCATAAAACTTGCTTTGGTAGTTGTCTCTTGAATTGCAGTTTGTCTGTGAAAAGACATTTTGCTGAGCCTGTAATTTAGCCATCAACCTCTGTGCAGTAGCCTCCTGTTCTTGAGGTGGTTGCTTGCTAGCAGAGTTGCCATGCTTTGTGGCAAAGTGACGGCTGAGATTGTACTCTTTGAAGACTGCAAGTGTTTCCTGGCATATCAGACATACCGGCATTGATCTGACTTCGGTGAAAAAATATTTTGTTGTCCACTCCCTCTTAAAAACTCGGCATTCACTGTCCACTTTCCCTTTCTTTGGTCTACTCATGTTTAATATTGGGCTAAAAACAACAGTACTGTTCTCTTATTAAATTCTTTACTAAAATAAGACAGTAAAGTGTAAAAACAAGTGATTAAATTTCTCTACTATAACATTTTTGGTCTTCTAAAAATATATATATAACAAAATCATCTGAAAAAGTTCAGACATGGGACAGAGGCACACCCTGACCATAGAGAACAACCCCTTTCCTCCATAAGAAACCTGTGTATCTTTCACACAGGCCCTTTGTTTACGGTAACACACATAGCTGCACATTGCTGTGTCTTCCAGACACACTTGTATGGGAGGTGCTAGGGCAGTGCAAAACATGGGTAACCAGTAGTTACCACTAGCACTTCCGTTACTGGCAAAAAGTAGCCGCAGTGCACATAAGTGTGAAAGAGCCCATTATCAATGTCAGATTGCATCCACTGGACTCTATAAAAACAACCAAGTGCCACTTTTAAATGCCCATTGCAACAGTTTTTCTTATTAAAAGCTGGAAATGGCAGGATATTTATATATATACCCCTACTGTGACAGCCTGGCAGAGCATTACAAAGGAGAAAACCCAGCATCTGGTGATGTCCATAAGTACAAGACTTCAGGCTGTCATTACCAGGAAAGGGTTTCATCCAAGTATTAGATATGAACATTTGATTTCCCGTTTTTCATTTGTCCAATTACTTCTGAAACCCTGAAATTAAGCGATTTTGTAATAAAATCTTTAGTTCATCACATTTCTATACACTCTTTTTGTTCAACCCACTGAATTAGGGTTCGTTCACACTAGCCGTGCTGCCGTTGCAGTGTGGTGCAGTACTGCAATGCAGCGCAGCTAGGGTTAATGCAGGGTACACAGGTTTCCGTCATGTTTGCGTTGATGCTAATGTGCAGTGGTGCATGTTAACACAAATGCCCTGTAACACGCATTTTTACAGCTGAAAGTCTTTGTTGTTTTATTAACAAGTCATTGTGATGTACAGAATGTAGGAACAGGAAAAAATTGTGTTTGAGTAGAGCTCTTAATTTTACCTCAGAAAGGCTCTGATATTGTGCTCTCCAGGGGCGTCTCCCCCTACATCACCACGATAACGTGTCTACCATTCCCAGGGTGAAGTAAGGAGACGCGTCCGCGGGCATTACAAGGAGCCTCTGGAAGATTGAGAGGTTGTTCCTTCTACTGAATGGGCAGATATAAATCCGCCCATTCAGAAGAAGGAGCTGCGGCAGTGTTTCCCCACGTTGCCATGTTAACACTGCTGCTGGTGAAGCAGCAGAGGGGAGAGCAAGAGAACCCTCTGCTCTTTCGGCTCCGTGGACCGGATAGAACAGCTGAATGGGCCGGATCCGGCCCGCTGGCCGTAGTTTGCCCACGGCTGCTCTATCCACTGAGCCAAACCGGTTTTGGCCTATTTGGATAATTTGAACTCTCTTTACAATGGTAGTTCTTTCCTTAGAAGTCTACTTAAAACTAAAATTCTCTCTTTTATGACTGCTTTTGATTTTGTTTTTCTTTATTATATATTAGTTGTAAATATTCCGTAATTTCACTCTTGATTTCCTTTGAACCCAGGGTACATGTAGAATATACTCCACTTCAGGTTCACTTATGCTTTCTCATGTGCAGATATTTGGTTTTAAAGCTATTCTTAATTATTTACTCCTTAGCTTCCTGCATTATGGTTAGAGAACATACTTGCATTATGTATTATGGATCATGAACATAGCAATGGAGAAAAAACATATTTTTCCTTTAAAATTTATTGAGACTTCCTATGTGACATAGCACAAGCTAATGTTTTATTTATTTATTTTTTAAGACTGGGCGTTAAATGTCAGGTGCTAATATAATGTGTGTAACAAAGCAAACAATAGCTTCCATTGTCAAATTTTCTCCTGATTTTAAAAAAATAACTTACTGCTTCTCATTTCATAGGTCCTATTTCTTGAGAGAGGTTTAAAATGTACACACTCTATTTTATAAGCCAGCATCCTTTCCATTAACTTAAAATACATGCAGTTAAATGCATCCCTAGGGATTTCTTACACACATGTATTTGTTCCCCAGCAAGACACACTCTTTAACATGCTCTCCTGTCTTGTATTCCCCTACTCTCATCCACTACATAGTATTGACACTATCTAGTATTTGAGAATTTTATTTAACACTTTCTGTGTTTCCTTTTAGTCAAGAATAAACTTTGCTATGTTATTTCTCTGAAATCCACATCCACGCCTCTCTTTGACTCCTTCCCATTTTACTAGGAGAAGTCCTCCGACCTCTGGCCTCTTGCAGAAATCCCCCCATGTGTGGGATCCAGTTTTTGGTCAGCAACTGGAATTCACAGCCCTCATACTCCCCTCACTGCTATGAACCAAAGGCCACTCTCTTTTTCTCCAGTTCCAGAGATCCACCATTTTCTTCACAAATGGGAAGATGCAGGCACAGGTCCTGGTTGATGTCATTGACTGTCCTGTGGACACTAGGAGCCTGTGCAGCCTAGAGTGAATGACTCACTCCTAACTAGAAGGAAGCTCTGCAGTGCAGGCTTGGGGTCTGCTTTATTCCCTGGATTATGGGCAGTGCCTAGAGATGTGTGTGTACCTGGCAGGCCTTCTGATATATTTGCCAAATGAACACAAACCAGCCCCTCTCAGAGCTAGGTGAGCCTAGGGCCCCATTGCTTATTTCTGGGACTTTGGGTTCTGGCCTCACCGAGTTCACGGACCCCTCATAGAATCTCCAATCTCTTTATCTAAGGAGAAAAAAAGCTTAGCTCAAGGCTCTGAGGAGAATCACAAATGAGGTGGATCCTTGGTTAAAAGGAAGAGAAAATGGCTAATTAGCTCAACTATAGCCCCTCCAGCACACCTCTCTACTGTGCAGGCACTCAGAGAGGACTCCACTGAGTCTCTGCAATAAACATATGCGCTTACTCTTTGGTCCCCTCACCTCTCTGGGTTCAGAGGAACAAACACTCAGAGACAGGAAGTGACCTGAAGACTTCCAGTAAGCAGGTGGCTCAGTGACCACTGTGCTGTGGAGAGGCCGGTGGTCACTGGAAAGTAGTTTCTCCCACACCTGTTGGGTGGTACTAATGTTCTGAAGTAACATGGAAAGGTAGGGATGAAATCAGAGTCCCTGCTCAGGAAGGCTGGCAGCTAGTATGCCACCAGTTTGTCCAGTCAGTATGCCTGGGGTCTGCATTATTCCGTTGCTTTTTTTTCTCTGTGAGTCTGGATTTTATTGGGAACCATGAGTAGGTGGTGCAGGGGCCACTTGGCTGGTTGGAGGTTGAGTCATAGGGCTGGGCTGACCGGCCTCTGTCTTATGCTCAGGATGCCTCCAATGCAAGGCCAGCCCTTGTCATCTGACCACCCAGCTCTGAGTCCTATGGAGGCAGAGTCCTGGCTTCCAGGAAGGGCAGATGGAGAAGGTGAAAACCCTTTTCATGGGAGGGTTAGGGGTCCTCAGGCCAAAACACACCTCAAATGATTCTCCAGCTCAACAGCGCCCGATTGACCTCCCACCCGCCAGAGAGTTCTGGTTAAAAAACAGAGAAGTTGGAAGCTCCCAATGGGGCCACCACATTAGTTTCTGGGTTGTGAGCACATTTGTACTTAAGAAGGTTTCTCTTTGTGTTTCCAGGGCCAGTCTCTACTAAACTGAAATGTTAACAGAAAAGCAGTTGGGCCCTCCTGTCCTTGTCATCAGCAGAGCCACAGGCAGGGCTGAAAGCTGGACTCAGAGTGCCTGGGTGCAGGTGGGGAAGCATTTGATGTGGGAAGATCACTGGGCTTTCAGCTGGAAGAACTTCAGGTCATTCCACACCACACCTTTCATGAGGACCCACTGCATGTTCTGCTGGAGCTTGGCCTGCAGACGGGGCGGCTTATACTCTCCAGGCACTGGCTTTTGGACTCCATGACCTTGTCCTTGGTTTTGTTGGGCAAAAACAGCACCTTCTTGTTCTTCTCCTTGGTGACCACTGTCATGGATGGTGGGTATCGCTGTATCTCTTCACTGCTCAGCAGCCTGCTGACCTGGAGAGAGTGAAAGTTTGCACTTGAGTGAGTTTTTGGCAGGAGGCAGGTCTTTCTTCTTAGAGTCTCTCTTCCTGTAACGTAGGCTGGGCTGCCATCCAATAATCTAAGCAACCAAATCAGCTCAGTGCCATCACCCTGGCTGGGGGAGGCCAAGCCACACTCACTGATGGGGAACAGAGTGGGGTGACAAGGCCTCTTTGGTGACCAGAGGTATGGAGAGTAGGATGGATGAAAGAATGCTGCAGCTCAAGGGGGCCCGTCATCTGAGTCTCTTGACATGGCAGAGGACAGTTCCACTATTCCAATATTTAACACCGCCCTCCCCCCCCCCCCACAACACGAAGGAAATGAATTGCAAGGACTCCTTTTGGGGGCTCTTCTGCTTGTAGGAGGGCATGGCATACTCAATAGGCAACTGGTAGGTACAGTTGGCCCTGTGATGTCCTGTTGTTTTCACCACAATGTCCAGCATGTCCTGTTTGGTGCTCTGTGACTCCAGATTATGGAATGGGTCCTGCCAGACCAGCTCCTGGAAGAAGTTGTTGTAGCAGTAATGCATGGAGCCATGGTACCTGGCCACGTCTGGGAACCCAGGGAAATGACCAGAAAGTGTACATAGCCCAACAAGTCGAGCATCTTGTAAGACAGCGGCACTAGGAAGATCCGCGGCACAGTGTTGAAGTAGTGCTGTGCCCCTGCCACCAGGATCTTCACCATCTTCAGGGGCTGGCCATTACAGTTACAATATCTCTGCATCTGAGAGATGATAATGCTGAAGGCCATCTGGACGTCAGCCATGGAGCAGGTGCACAGCGATACAGCGTGTGCCCCTGCAGGGTGTCTGAGGGGAACTGCTCCTACCAGTCAGAGGTGTTGATGAGGATGATGTTCTCAGGCAGCTGGTCATCAGAGATGAGAATGTGGTTTAGCTGGTTGTACATGGTCTTTCTGGGGATCTGCAGCTGGCTCCCTGGGTCTGGGCAGCACTCATTGTCTAGGCTGTTGGCCCTCTTGTTTTGTGGATGAGGTGTCTGCCACTCCTTCATGTACCTGCCAAAGCCAGCATGGATGGGCTGCTTCCCCTTGGGCCTGGTGGAGGGGATGATGAGAGACTTGTCATGGTGATGCACCCACTGGGCAGCAGCTTCTTGGTGAGCATGTCCAGGGCTGAGGTCTCTGCCTCCGGACTGTCCTTGGACTGTGCTGGCTGCTCCCCTGGGTGGGCATGCTCTGGGGCACTAAGTGGGAGACACTGTCACTCACCATTGCTGCCGGGGTTGGTCTTCTCGGGCACTTCAGGCAGACTAGGAGCTCCTTCTGTTATTTATTTATTTATTTATTTATTTATTTATTTATTTATTTATTTTGTTAATTTGCTCACCCTCATTTTTCCATTGACAGAGTGGAAGGGAAGGGGAGAGACAGAGAGCGAGGCAAGCATTAATGTGAAAGAGACCATGGATAGGTTACCTCCTGCATGTGTCACAACCAGGGCTTGGGATTGAGCCCGTAAACAACATGGGTGCCATTGACCAGAACTAATCCTGGGACCCTTTAGTCTGTGGGCTGAGGTTCTAGCCCTGAATGAAAGCTGGTAGGGCTTGGAAGCTCTGTCTGCCTCTGGGCACCATGGATGTTCCCATGTCCATTTTCAAACTGAAATGTGACAGATATTAGAAGTATGGCCTGAACTTGGGCTTGGTGATGCTGAGAATGCTGTCATCATAGTCCCTGACTGTGCTACTGTTGCTGGTGTTCTCCAGTATGTTAGACAGACTGTGCAGGTCCTCCTCCACTGGGGGACAAGATCTGCAGGGTCCCGCTCCAGGTCCTGGGCCTCCTCTGACAGTTGGGCCCTGCTCAGCCAAGGCATGACTTTCTGATTTAAGTTTGGATGTCTTGTCATGGACATTGTTGTGACTTTCAATAGTCGCTGCTTCCTGGGCTCCCCCATGTCAAAGCCTTCCTCGTCCAAGTCCTACCCGTGCGTGGCAACTTCCCTGGCTTCCTGCTCAGAGGAGCTCTCATACTCCTCCTTAGAGTAGTGATCTGTGGACTTGGCCTTGGGCTGGCCTGCATGGCACTGTCCTCATGCTAATCATGGAGGAGATACAGACCCAGGTGACTTTGGGCTTGGGGGTGCTGTGGGCCACCTTGGTCCAAACACTGTCGCTGGGCTGTTTGATGCCTGAGGCTCATGTGTTCTCTCATGCTTTGGCCAGATCTGCAGGCTCCTTCTGGCTCAGGGCCCTGTGGATGCTCTCCATCTTTCTCTGTTGCTGGAGGATGGTCCATCCGCTTGACACAGTCACTGCAGGGAATGTGCACACAACCAAGGTACATGCCCTTGACAGGAATCAAATATGAGACCCTTGAATCCGCAGGCCAACGCTCTATCTGCTGAGCCAAACCGGTTATGGCTGTACAATGGAATATTACTGGACCATAAAAAAGAAGGAAATCTTACCAATTGCAACAACATGGGGGGATCTAGAAGGTATTATGCTGCATGAACTAAGTCAGGCAGAGAAAGAAAATTACCATAGAGCTTTATTTATATGTGGACTCTAAAAACAAAAGAGAACAAAACAAAAACAGAATCATAATAAAAGTGACCAAAGGATGATTACCAGAAGGGAGGATGTGGGGGATGGGTGGAAAGGGGAAGGAAAATAGAGTCAGTAATATTGTGATAAGTTTGCATGGTGACGGATGGTTATGAGAATTGGTGAGGTGATAAAATTGTCAAATCACTATATCATACACCTGAAACAACATAAGCAATGGATGATTATATAGCAACCATACTTAAATAAAAATAAATTTCCCAGATACTGCAGTTTTTTTCAGAAAATTAAACCTAGGAATGAATATTCTAAAATAAAAAAGGTATCTTTATAAAAGTTAATAAAAAGTGATAGGCACTGAAAAAGCATCTGATCAAAAATACAACAGCCATAAATGACTATTAAAGTGCTATTGTGAAATGCAACTGGAAAAACATTTGCTAAATATCTTTCCCTTAAAATCTTTCACTTAAAATCCTCTAAAACTACTAATTGCACTTGGAATAAATTTTACAACCTGAACAAGACTCTACAGGCTCTGGACCCCGTTGGCCTGCACAACTTCCTGTCTCACTCTCCTCTTTACTCCAGCCACCCTGGCCTGTATTTCATTCCTTCACCCCAGTGGGCTCTTCCCCACCTCAGGGCCTTTGCACACACATCCCTCTGTTTTCAAAGCTCTTTGCTCAGGACTTCATAGGAAAGACATTTTTACTTCTTTACATCTCATCCAAAAAAGACATCAAAATATGGAAAGTGTTATCTATATAAATCATGGAATTAAATAGAGTCTATTTATATTCTCTCATTTTTTATTTTAGAATTTTCATTCCACCTGCATTTGATTTCAAATGAAGAAAAGGCACAGTAAATTCTTTTTATCTAAAATACCTTTAAGTGTTTTGGTGAGATCTGAAATATTGACCTAATATGTTCCCCTAAATAAACAGCTGCCCCAGTGCTATTTATGCCAAAGGACCCATACTGATCCACTCAGTCCCAGGTGTGCTCACTACTTTTCCTGATGTTGCTGCCCAGCTCCCAGGACCTGCTCACTCCAGCACCAGGCCACACTGCTTGAGCGTCCTTTCTACTTGACAGAGCCAGTCCCCTTCCTATATTCTTTTCAACCAGTTCCTGGCTTATTTTCATATTTACTTTTGGATAAAAATAGGATAGTTTTTGTTTCCCAAAAATCCTGTTATGATTTTGACTTCAAATAAGTAAATTTTATATTAATTCAGGAGAATATGTGCCTCTGCAATATTCTATCTTTCTATCTAGAAATTAGTAAATCCATTCCTTTATGATAAGATGGAGTAATGTAGCTTTAGAAGGCCCTGCACAATTCCTGTTAACACCTTGATGCTTTAGATAATGTTTTGATGTTTCACATTGTATTTTCACTTGATGAATGTCTATATACATTTACATCTATAATAATAAAAGCATAATATGCTAGTTAGACCAGATGTCCTTCCAGACGTCCTTCTGGACAACCTTCTGAATGATGCCAGGCCTGCGAGGGAAGCCTGGGTCCCATGTACCAGAGGGAAGCTGGTGCTAGCAGCTGGGGGAAGGAAGGCCTTTTCTGTATGAATTTCATGCATCGGGCCTCTAGTATATTTATGATAGCAATGGGCAATATTTACTGAGGGGCCACCACAGGTCAACTCTTTGTGTTAAACATTTTATTACTTAATTTTATTCTTGCAACTCATTCTTCACATGAAAAAGGCAAGTCTTAAAGAGCTCAGCTCACTTGCCTGAGGTTTCAGTGCAAGTGGCAGAGCTCAGACATGAATCCCAGAGTCTGACAACACAATCTTAACCATTGCATTATATGGCCTCTGGGAACACCATTACCTTTGACTCTATTCAATATAAGTGGCCACTGTACTGAGGTTGCTTTTTTAAAATATGTAATTTATTGACTTCAGAGAGGAAGTAAAGATAGAAAGAGATGGAAACATCAATGATGAGTGAGAATTGTTGATGGGCTGCCTCCTGCACACCCTTTATGGGGGATTGAACCCACAACCTGGGCATGTGTCCTGAAAAGGAATCTAACCTTGACTTCCTGGTTCATAGGTTGGCGCTCAAACACTGAGCCATGCTGGCCAGGCTGAAGTTGCTTTTTATTTCTAGTGGCATTTCAGTTATTTATCTTAGGTTTAACAGATAGATCAACTTTTCAGCAAATAATAATACTTTCCCTTCACTTTTCCAATATTTTCATCCTCCCCATTGCCCAAATGACAATAGCCATTTGTTACAATACATACCCTGTTTAAATATCATTGTTGAATCCATTAACTATCATAATACAGCAATCATTAAGCATCTCAGGAATACTGTGAAATGTAGGGTTTGAAATAAGACATTATTCATGCAGTGAGATTAAAAGAAGCTGGAAAGACTAAATTGCAAAAACATTTTCCAAGTAATATGGGTGTGCCTGTTTTCATTGTCTTACTAATCTAAAGATATTACATAGTTTACTCTAAGTTATATCAATGCTAACATTATACTTCATTTTGCTCCTATGAATGTCATTGTTCAATTGAAGACACTTGGAAAACAAACATTGTTTGGTGCCAATGTTGCAGACAGTTGGGGAAATGGATGGAGGCCAGCAAAGCAGAGTCTCCAATGTTCTCCTGGGAACTCTGAGAGTCCTGCAGACCCGCAGGTCCTGTGTTGCATGTTCCTATGCATAAACCTGGTCACGGCGTGGGAAATGGGCTCATGATCCTGGTCAGAGGCACTGGCTCCTGCCTGCACACTCCCATTTATCCTCTCTGGCCAATCTGTCCTTCACAGCCACAGGTGGAGAAGGCTTTATACTTCCCAGTGGCTGAGGGTATTCGGAGGATGGCTTGGACAATCCGGAATAGGGCGTGATCATGAGCCCTTATGGGGTGAAGAAGGTAAAGCAGCCTGTGGCCATCAGCACTGTCTGACCTTGCAAGCTAGCCATCTGACATAATGAACTAATACTGATAATAATTCCCATAGTCTTATGCTAAATGTGTGTTCTTTATGTATCCAAGATTACAAACTGTCTGTAACAATAACTCACACAGAGCTCTTTGTAAAATCTGCAGACAAAGAAGCTCAAAAGGTACAAATACAGGACTTCCTGTGTGACTTTGCCCAGAGATTTGGAAGAAACACCTCCCTCTGGGCTGCTTGCAATAAATGACTCCTAATTATTTGGCTCATTAAGGTGCCTTGTATCTCACTCACTGATTTAAGAAACAACAGTAGGAGCCAGTGGCCATATAGCCAATGCTAACAAGGAGCTACTAGACAAAATAGTCCTTCTGTGAATGTTCCCCTACTTCCCATGTGGTTCAGGGTTCAGGATCTGGAAGAAGGGCTGCATGCAAATGGAAGAGACAAGAAATAATTTGGAAATATTGGGGGCCAGGTGGGCCAGCCCAATTTAAGGGGAATGACTTCCACTGGTGCCCTGGCCTTGCCAGCCTTTCATTCAATTATGGATACACATCTAGCTCTTAGACAGGTAGTTGTGGTAACAGACAGACTATCTTAAAGGTCAGTAAGTATTATAAGGATTTACTCTAAGACTATTTGATCAGGAAATAACTTGAACCCCTATTGTCTGGAGTAGACAATCGGTGCATAATGCTGGCCCTAGACCTAAAGTAACCACAAAGGATGTTCTGAAATTGAAACTTTTAAACTAAATCAGTTTATGGTGGGTAGTCATGTCCTAGGCCGGCATCTTCCCTGACAAAGGTCAATTGTTACCTTATCTGAGCCTGTCTATTTTCTTTTTGGCCATAGTAAAACATATCTTTCGAATGTCAATATAACATTCCTTTATTCAGACTCCTGAAAGCACATGTCCCACTCTGCTCTCTGCAGAGACCACACATCCCCTCATTGTTACTGAGTTCATTGTTGACTGTTAACTGTCCTACACACACGTAAGTGAAAGAAGCATGTGTCTATCATCTTGCTGTTTATCTAATCCCAGAGGTTTCCCCACTTTGCTGTCTCTAGCCTCCCTAATCTCTCACTAATGTATTTCGTGGAATCCATATAGGTCTCCTGTATTGTAATGTATGAAATAAGGTGCAAAACTGCCATTCTCCAGAGCATTATCTGCTTCTATTGAGATTTTGTTTCCAGGCAATTAGTGACACTTTGGCTCAGATTCACAAAACTTCTTCACAGGTTTGAAAATTTCTACATTGACATGAGAAAATATTCTTGACAGGAAAAGTAGAATTGGAGGTGGGGACTGGTGAAACACATTAGTACCTTAGGTCTTTTCTTAGCAAAGGACGGACAGCACATGCTTGTATTAACGGTATCAGTCCTGGGATTTCTGTCAAAACATCTCATTCGAAGATGAGAGCACAGAGGCTTTTCCTGGGGTGGGAGGGTCAGGCTACTAGGACAAGTGGGATGTTCAGGGCAGCAGGGTTGATATGGCAACAGAAGGGGATGATGTCCAGGTCCCACAGCAGTGAAGAGATGGAGCGCTAGCCCTGATAACAGGTCCCTCTCGTGGTATATTGTGTAGCCCAGGGAGGCTCCAGATCCTGACCTGGAGGGGCCAAGGGGATGTGGTCCTCGGGGCAGCAAATGGCAAAGCAACAGACTTGGTACCTTGAGTCATGTCCTTTTGGGTAAAGCATCCCTACTAATCACCACGATGTGTAAGAGTAGGAGAAGGTTTGTAAGGATTGTCAGGCCAACATGGACACTCGGGGATGGGCATTAAAAAGGCAAAGTAAGTAGAAAAATTGCAAAAATACTTTTGACTGAGCATAAAGTGAAATGGAACTAAGCCTCTCCTCTGATATTCCTAGCACTTTGTGGACAGTGACTTTGCATCTCATCTGACAGAGAATGGACAGTGAGAGTGGGTTGGGAGGAAGAGATGGGGACCCAGATTCCTTTGGAAATTGGAATCTGGGAGGGATCTTAGGGGAGTAACAGGGCAGCTTCAGGAACCCAGGGCTCCCTTTGATTGCATGGGGTCCTGGAGTCTGGGTCACCTCAGCACCCACACTCACCCTGAGGCTGTGCTGCACACTTGAGGATGTATGGGACACCTGTTTCCCCTGTAGGGACAGGGAGTAGAGGACCCCATCTTTCAAGCTCCATTTCACTGTCCTGTGCGGAGCTCTGTAAATACACGTACCAGTCATTAGAAAAGCCTCAGAGCCCTCTTTTGCTGGTTCTCGGTCCCTTTGACACTCCACTCCAGACACACACA
Organism: Myotis nattereri; assembly: GCF_964212035.1. Classification (NCBI taxonomy): domain Eukaryota; kingdom Metazoa; phylum Chordata; class Mammalia; order Chiroptera; family Vespertilionidae; genus Myotis; species Myotis nattereri. The sequence goes on along the minus strand of NC_138091.1, from coordinate 7,916,701 downwards.
CACACACCCCATGATCCGCTCAGACCCTGGAGGAAAAGGCATGACAGCCTGAGGGCCTGATTCCCATTGGCACAGATAAGAGATTCCTTAGGAAGACCATCTCCATCTGCCTGCGAGTCCTGGGATGTGAACATGACAGAACGGCTAGGATAACCTAGCGGCCCCTTCCTGCCCCAGGGGTTATGTTGTGAAGGCAAACCACTATTCTGTAAAACTACTGTTTGGAATTCTCTCCTATTCTTTAGATGGCCTCTTATTCAAAAAATAAGTTTGCTTTCTAGCCTGCTTTAGCCTGCTTGAATAATGGGGGAGATAAACTTAGCTGTCTGACCTTGTAGACCAGAGACTAGATACACCCAATGCCATGCCAGGTGCATTTTTAATTGGATAGAACTGTGTAGTTTTCAAGGCCTCCGCCAGCAAGCAGACAAAGGGCTGGCTCTTCCATAAAAAGGGAAGTTCTGCTTGTAGCGGGGTTTAGAATTTGGATTCATTTCCCTAAGCCCACCGTGGTGAATAAAGTGTAACTCCAAACTCTCAGAGCATGGTTCGGTTCTTCTCCGGTTTTTCTGTAACAATGTGGGCTGCAAAGGGATGGTGCACAGAGGTGGCCTAGCCAGGATTGGTCTGGCCAAGGCCGCCTGTGTTACCTTAGGCCATATTCTGGAAAATGGCCAGAGAGAACAGGGACGAGGGTTGAATGAAGGTCTCCTCCGTCTGGAAAAGCTCTCACTGCAGGGTCTCCGGAAGCAAGAGCACCAATAACAGGGAACACAGCAAGAGAACATCTTGAACTGGCACACGTCTCTTGGCAAGTGAGCTGGCACTTGTGTTGTTGCTAGAATGTGGGAGCCTGTTTACAAGGGTCCCCAGTTCTATTGGGAAGTGACCTCAATTCCAGGGATTGTCTTCCCTGAGTACCCTCACCCACTAACAGCTCTGCAAATAGTCCTGTGGGCTGCTGTCTGCAGATCCCTATTCTCTGGGAAACACCATATCTGTACACAGTTGCCCCCAACACTCCCCTCTCCCCAGCACCCTAGAAGGCCTAATCTCAGCCAAGGTCCCAGAGTTGGGGAGACAGACCTGGGTTCAGACTCAACCCCTCATTCTTACCTCTTTTTAATCCTGCATAAGTCATTGTACCTGTCAGGGCCTGTCTCTCTCCTGCCTGCACAGTGGGTTATTTCAACAAGTGCTTCTTAGGGCTGTTCAGGCTCATTGTTGGGTAGGAGCTACAAAGTAGGAGGAGGACTGTCACATCTAGGTAGTGCCTCCAACCTCTCTTTCCTTCCAGTTGTCACCTTCTCTGTGTCTGCCTTGCTTCTCCTCCCATCCAAGGTCATTATATCTAGACCAGTGGATTGTATCTTCCAGGTCTGCCGTAGCACACCTCAGTTCTGGTCCTCTCCCACTGTCAACAGCAGCTCAGAGGGCAGCAAGGGGGGGCTGGGTTGTGCCATGCAGCTGTGCTCCCCAAGTTGGGTGAATGGGTTTTGATGGACAATTACAGTTCTCTGACACCATGAGGAACTCGTTTAGAATTATGTTGCTATTCATGTCTTTATGGACTGTTTAACATATGCCAAGCGCTGTGGTAAGAGCTGGATGGAGGTCTGATTGAGCAGAATCTTGGCCTGGGACAAGCTTCTGATCTCAAGGAGATAAGACATAGTATGAAGTGCTGGCACTTTAAGGGTAATGGATATGGTGCGTGTGCTCTGGAGGGATAGTGAATGATTGTACATTTGGAAGCTACCTGGAGCTCATAGCTGTCGAACTGCACTTTGAAGAGACAAACAGATGTGGTTGGCCAAGTGGTAGGCAGCAGATCCGTTATGTACAATGTATCATAAGAAGTGCTATGCAGCTGTGCAATCTTAGGTTCAAACTTATTAAAGAACAGGGATAATATTCATGTTAAATGAATGGTGAGTGGGAATGTAGGGTGACCCCATATTAGGAATAACTGTGTTTACATGTAGGTGAAAGTATACAAGTAGCTTGAGGGGGAATGATCCAAACATCTGAAATGTTTCTTGTTTAATCAGAAGGCTTTCATCAATATGCTTTGATTTCATGTACTATTTTCTCAACCAATATATGGCAGGGTGATGTGCACCCATTATCCCCCCACTTCCCTGACCCTGCCCTCAAGTCCAGTGGCTGGGACCTTGCCTGCTTTTTCTGTCCTGGAACCCAGGGCCTGAATCAGGAGCTCAATACAGACTCCTTGAAATACCAGCCTCAGGACAAAGCCTGTGTTTTCCTAGCGTGAAATGACGGGACAATGACTTCTACTAGAAGGTACCCCAAAAGATTGACTCTTACATTTTTATTGTAGTCTGGAGGCAAGCCCATGCAAAGGCTCAGTTTGGTGTCTGCTTCCAATGCTGACAGAACCAGGAGCCCCACAACACATGAGCCATGTCTCACTCGGCCACTAGAGGGCAGTCTTTGCAGCTCATGACAATAAGCTTGACCCACTTCCAAATTTGACAAGTTCACTTTCTTCAGAGGGTGCTTCATGAACTTGGAGGATCTCTCTGAGGAATATTCACTTGATTATGTTCTTCAATTTAATTTGAAAACTAATGTCAATACCCTCCAAGTTACAAAAATAAGATGATCCTCACCTGGCAGCTGTCACTTGTGGCACAGACATTTAAAATCACGTATTACACCTTGTGTGTGCACCTCCATCCCTAACTTTCTCCCTCCCTCCATGTATAAAGTTCTGTGCAAAGTGTCTCTGACCTTACATGTGATATATTAGAGATATCTGTCTATCATGTAGCCCCTACTTGGTGATATGGATTTTTGGGCAGCAAGTGGTCTACACATAAGACTGCAGAACAGTCTCTGGAACCTGGGAGGCTGGAGGAGGTTGACTGGCAGGACATCTCAGGAGAACCAGGCTGGCCGCTTGCACATCTCTGGTCAGAGGAGTGTGATGTGGGAGGTGTGGCCCCCTATAACTGTGTCTCCTGAGATAGGAGCCCTGAGGGCCATATTTTCACTGGTGCAACCCCCAAGGCCTTCAGGTGCACAGTAGGTATCTTATTATTTATAGAAAGAAAAGGCTGTGCTATTCAAGGGGCTTTACCTCCAGGCTCAGCAACTGCCCCGTCATCTGAAGTCTGTGACAGTCACCATCGTCCTGCCCACTCACACTCAGCTCAGCGCCTACAGAGAAAGGAGGCTGCTCTGACTTGGCCACTGTTAACTGTTTACTGTTTACAATGCAGCAGGTGGTTGCACATCTGGAAGTTCAGAGACAGCTGTGCCTGGAGCCTGCTCTGGCTCTGGAGAAGGCACCAGAGTTGGTGTTTCCTCTTTAGGTCTTCCTTGATCTTACTCTGGAACTGCTTCTGTAGATCCAAGAAGAGAACATATTACCACCATGACTGACTGACTTGTGTACCTTCCAAAGATTTGTGTACCCCACTCCCTCGGTATCAGAACCTGAAAGTCTGTTTACTGTCATCTTCCTTGTTTTCCCCTTTCATGACCCAGTTTACCTGGGCCTGTGTACTCTGTCACCTTAGCCTTAGATTTGAAGCTGTTCTGAGAAAATGACTTGTCCCATATCTTCAAGGAAAGGGGAAAGAATGAAGACATGTACAGTGTTCTGAGTTTCTGTCCTTGGTGGGGGAACAGCCATGAACTACCACAATCAGAGCAACAGAGAAGCACCCTTTTGGGAGAAGGCAATGAGCCCTGCCCAACCCGAAGCCTCCAAGACCCCAGAGAATTGATAAAGTGACTCCTCTCCCCAGATATGGCCCATTTCTGCCTTTCTTGACTACATATGCTGTCAAAAGCACCACTTCTTGGTGAATCTAATTGTGGAATTTGCAGGGGGGGATTGACCCAGGAAGGTGCCGTGAGGGCACCCTCCCTCTGGCCTCCAACATAAGTCACCACCTCTCTCAGCAGGGCCTTTTCTCCACAGCTGCCCCTGCTCCCTAGTGCAGACAACATGCCACGTCCCAGGGGTGAGCAGCACAAAGCATTCTGCTGGCCCAGCCATGCTTTTCCTCCTCAAGTCTGGATCCGCATCTCAGCATCAGGAAACTGCAGTGAGTGAGCAGGAAGCAAGTACCAACACAGTGCCTCAGGCCTACCAGCTTCAGCCCCAGCATGACCCTGAGAACATCGGGGAACGGGTGTCAGGAAACAGGGGTTCCGTGGAGGGCACTGGAGACACGTGGGCACTTGTCACTGGGAATGAGACACTGTTATGCCCAGAGGACTGGATCTCTTGTCCTGTATCCTGGGCTCCTGAGGTGTGTCCTCTCACTGTGCATCTGTGTCTGTGTTTAAGCCTGTGTGGGTGTCCTGTGGAGGGAAGAGAGTCACCTTGTTGGCTGAGCTGAACCTCACAATGGTTTGTTAAAATCCAGGGGTTGGGGTCAGGGGAAACCACTTGGTGATGGGTGCCCCAGGTACGAGGAGTAAAGCTAGTCCTGCATTCCAGACAACCTCTGGGTTCCCAGTGAGCAGACAGGGCTGAAGAGGAGCAGGGAGGAGAGGGCACTGAGGGAGGCGTGGAGAGCTCATGCTGGGCATCTTGAATGACCGGTCCCTTTATCTGTCATCTGAAGCCATGTCATTACCCTTGGGCCTTTCAAGATCCAAAAGGGTGCTAACAGCTGAGGATTTCAGAAACAAGCAGGACACAAGGGCTATCTGAGCAGGAACTGGATCTTCCCACAGATGTGGGTGTCTCCATGGTGCCAGGAGGCCAGTCAGCACTCAACTGTATACACAGGGCCACCACCAGGCATGCTTCTCTTGCTCCAGAAGACCCCCTCCTGGAGATCCCATCATCTGGGTGGGTCACTCCCTACCTCCTGCTCACAGTCTCCTACTAACCCTTCAATCAGGTCACATATTTAGGGGCAGATTAGGCAACTGTCTCCAAAATCTCCTTCGTCCCACCTGCAGGAACTCGGGATTCATCTATGAGAATGTACCTCCAACTCCTACTCTCACCATTTCATTATCAACTCACTGCAGAGACCATCACCTCCCTCCACTTTAGGGACATCCTGTCTTGACCATACTCTGCAGCTTGTCATCATTTAGGACATGTCTGAGCTTTTCCCCACCTCCCCCACTCTCTCCTCACTATTGTCCATTCCCTTCCCCTTCTCATTCCACCTGCTCTCAAACGTAGAAGATCTGCTTCCCTTCTCTCCCCCTGCACCAGGACTGCGGGTCACTGCTAGGGACCATCATGCCAGGGCTCTCAGAGCTGGTGTCTGATTTCCTCTCTGCTCTGCCATCCATGTTCCTGTCCTGGGAACCAACCTCCTGATGATCCCAGTACTTGCAACCCCCACATCCCTTATTGTTTCCTGACTCAGTTCAATATTTCTAATTCTTCCCTCTGTCTGAAATGTTTTTCAATGGCTCGCTTGCTTAGTTAATATCATGTATCTCCACAGACTAGAAAGGTCAACTGCTCATTAGTGATTCTCTTTGGAAGTGGACACACAATACTTCCCCACAAAGAAATGTCCCATTGCTGTCTACTTAAGTCCACTTGTACTGTGGGAACCACATCAGATCATTGTTCTCATGTTTCTATATTCCATTAGAATGTTGTTGAAAACACTTTAGCATCACTGATCTCTAGTACTTAGCAGTTCCAGCACATAGGACTTACTCTGATACCATTATTTTTTGTTAAATATATTTGTTCAAATTCTGGTTCATGACATGTACTGTTAACAGCAATCATAAATGTAAAAGGGCCCATGGCCTCTAAAGTGGACCTACCCTCCCTTTACTTTTCTAGCCTTTGCTTAATTTGAAAATGTTTCCCTCAATTGCCATGGTGCATGAAAACTCAGGATAAAGTTGGTAGACAAATCCTTATTCATCTTCTAGTTTGCTTGGAGAATTACATCCTAAAGAGCCTTGTGTATGATCCCCAGATGGGCTGCTGTTCTCAGTGCTTATGGTACCAAGCTAACTGTTGGACTCATCACATTCTTTTAGAATTTTTTAATACCCGTGTCAACCCAGACAGCTATTGTCCTTGAGGGCATGGGTTGTGTGTCCAAAGTTTATTCCCATTTATCCTGAGATATTATAACTTTTTCCAGGGCATGGTGCCTAGAACGGTGTTAGTCGCTTCTCTCCAGGGTTGTTTGGAGGGCTAAAGAGGACTGATGTAAAGGGAGTATCCAGGCTACATTCACAACCTTGTTCAGCATTAGGGCATGAGAAGGAATGGCCACTGGGCTCTGGTGAGACAGAAGAGCCTCAGGAAAAAGCTCAGCTGAACCAGAGCTCAGGGGCTGAGAGCGGAGCAAGACTCTGACCCCAGAGGAGATTAGAAGCGGTGCCTGTAGAGGAGATGAGTGTGGACTCTGGGCCCTGGGACATGCCCTGTCAGCTCTTCAGTGCTATGGGCCTACAGAGGAGTTGCTTGGGATGCTGTTCAGTTCGAGTGGAGCAGGTGGAGTTTCTGTCTCAGGTGCAGGTGGCCATCAGTGTTCAGGAACTGCTTGCTGCTGGTTAAACCCTACAACATTCTGGAAAGTGGAAGCCAGGGGGCGCTGGAGGCCAGGATTTGCCCATGTGCTGGTGGGAGATGAAGTCAAGTCAAATGTGGGTTCCCAGGGACAGCCCTGACATAAAGAGTCCCTGCCCAAATGCTCCTTGGCCAATTTCCCCCAAAGTTCCATTGTCCTGGATCTCAAGAACATCATATCCTTAGATCAGATGGCTCCTAAGAGATCAATTATTCCCAATGTATGACTCATAGTAACATGACTGAGGCCCAGAAGAAACAGACTTGCTCAAGGCTCTGAAGGATTATAGAGTTAAATTTTATAGGATCAAAATTAAATTTAAGTTTAAGTGTATTTTATTAAATTTTCTTTAAAATAGACTCTATGCTACTGAATAGTATACTAAAACCACAGTAAAATTGTAAGGATATATAAAATAAACACAAATATTTTAAAACCACATATAAGGGGCGGGGGGGGGGGGCGGGCGCGGGGCGGGAGCCCCCTCTGCCTTGGCAGCTGACAAAGGCCCTAGGACCAGAGGTCTCACAGGAGCTGCGGTGAGTTGCTCCAATGCAGCAGGTGGTTGCACATCTGGAAGTTCAGTGACACCTGTGCCTGGAGCCTGCTCTGGCTCTGGAGAAGGCACCAGAGTTGGTGTTTCCTCTTTAGGTGTTCCTTGATCTTACTCTGGAGCTGCTTCTGTAGATCCAAAAAAAGAACATATTACCACCATGACTGACTGATTTGTCTACCTTCCAAAGATTGGATCTCTCATCTGCATCACTGAAGTCTCTGTTTAAGAGCCCACCCCAGGAAGTAATCCACACTGCAGGCCATGGGGCACTGACCTGAGGGACTATTTGCTCCTGCCTATCCCAGCCTCTGGGACCCAGGCTCTTCTCTGTGGAATCCACCCCATTCCCTCCCCACTCACCGACACCACCCAAATCCACATGCACAGTGGTCTTCGAACCCCTCTGTGTTTTCTAGGAGAAGCCCTCAGATCTCTGCCCTCTTACAGAAATCTCTCAAGGCAAGGCGTGGGATCCAAGGTTTTTCCAGCTTATCCAAGTCACAGCCTCCATATTTCCATTAAGGCTTTGATCCAAAGCCCATTCACTTTTTCTGCTGTTCCTGAGATCCACTTCCTGCTTCCAAATATGCCAAGGTGCAGCGATATTTCAAGGAGGAAGGCACATGGCCTGACCTGTGGATGCTACCTGCCTGTGCAACCTATTGTGACTAAAACACTCCTGACTAGAAGGAAGCTCTGGAGGGAAGTCCTGGAGTCAGGGCATTTGTTGACTGAATGAGCCCAAACCAGCCCTATCTCAGATAGCTGAGTGACCCTGGGGAACCCCAGGGATTTCTAAACTGGCTTCACCCAGGATAAGGAAGCCTAATGGAATCTCCAATCTTTTTCTCAAAATAGATAATAGCTTAGCCTAAGGCCCCAAGAAGAATCCAAATAAGGCAGAAGGCTTGTTAAGAAGCGAAAATGGTCAATTAGAACAACCACAGACCCTCCGCACACCTCTCCAGTGTACAGGCACCCAGAGAGCCTTTTCCCAGGGAGATTCCTCCCCCAACCCCTAGTCGCTACAATAACCCTATGAGGCTGGTCCTCGGCTCTCCCCATGTTCAGAGAAACAATCACGCAGAGAGATGTAATGACCTGAGGTCACAGCAAGCAGGTGGCTGAGTGACCACTGTGCTGTGGAGGGGCAGGGCTCACCTGGTACATGGTTGGTCCCACACGTTGGTTAGTAGCAAATGTTCTCTATTAACACAGAAATGTGGGTGGGGTCAAAGGTGTGGACGCTGCCCAGGAAGCTGGGCACCAAATATTTGATCAGTTTGTCCAGTCACTGTTCCTGGGAGGTCTGCACCTTACATGTATTTTTTTCTCCTTGTGAGGGTCAAGTTTATTTGGAAGCCTGAGTGAGTGGTGTTGTGGTCAACATGGAGGCCCAGGGCTGAGCTGACTGGCCTCCATGTTAGGCTGAGGATGCCCCCAATGGGAGGCCAGCCCTTGGCATTGGTCACCCAGCTCTGAGTCTGGGCACAGGGCTGAGCCAGCTCCCTGGGAAGCAGAGTCCTGGCTTCCAGGAAAGGCAGGTGGAGAAGGTGAGGACAGTTCTCCCTGGGTGGGTCAAGGTCCAGAAAAATAGAGTTGTTCAAAGCTCTGATGATTTAAAGGGTTAAATTTTATAGACTCTAAATTAAGGTTATGTTTAGGAGTATTTCAGTATACTTTCTCTACGGTACACTGTATGTTATTAAATATCATTAAGAAGTACAGTAAAAGTACAAGCATATAACGAACACAAAACATTAAATACTGCATCAAAATGGGGTTGGGGGCGCCCTCTCTGCAATGGCTGCTGACACAGGCTGTGGCCCAGGTTCTGGCAGCAAGGCCTCAAAGAACTGGGTTGAGTTGCTCAAATGCTGCAGGTGCTTCTTCTGCCTCTTGAAGTTCAGTGAAAGCTGGGCCTGGATCCAGCTCTGTCTCTGGAGAGGCCACTAGGATGGTGTTGCCTCTTGAGCATTTTCCTGATGTTGCTCTGGAGCTGGTTCTGTAGATCCAAGAAGAGGAAAGGCTTTTTTTTTTTTTTTTTGCCTTCTAAAGGCTCACTCACCCACACCACCCACGGAGGCCTCCTCCTCCTCTGTTTCCTCCTCAGTGGTGCAGCTGTGAGTGGAGACTCTGGGCCTGGTTTGGCAGGTCAGCGACTGGGAAGTTGAGCTCTAGGGCAGCCAACAGCATCATCAGGCTGGGAAATCCTGGAGGTGCTGGTCCACCCAGATGCTCAGGATGCAGGAGATGGTTCTTGGGAAAGAGATAGGTGGGCAGCAGGGTCTGAGGCCTGGCCTTTCCTTTCACATGACCCTCCCAGAGCACCACTCAGAGAGCCTGGGGTTCTGTGTCTGCTGCTCCTGCCCATCCAGAAGCCCGAACTACTCCTTGTCCACCTTCAGTCTGGCAGTCCTTGCAGAGAAATGCCTGGTCACCCAGGAGGGGCTGGCAGAATTCTCTCCTAACTGACAGCTCTGGAACAATGAGGAAACCACCTGTTCCCTTCTCCAGGGGAACCTGACATGCTCTCCCAGTGTCCCTGCTCCTCTCACGACACTCCGATTATGACTGAGAGGGCTGGTGTCCACCGTGTTCATGTTTTTCATTGGCACAGAGTAGGTGCTTCAGGAATACTGACCAATGACCGAAAAAACGAACCCCAGGGCCTTTCTATCACCTCAAACTTTGGCTCCTGCACCTACATGCTACATAATTCAGGAGCTGTCCTGTGTGGTTCTTTGCCTCCCATTGAAACTCAGCTCCCACAGGGTGGGGTGCACCTGCCAAGCTGCCACTGAGGAGGTTCTACCAGATTAGTGATCAAAGTTCCCGGGATAGGGGTGCAGGCAAGTTTGGATTAGGAGGGGAAGGATATGAATTTGCTGAGGGTCTGACTCTCTCACTGAGCTCCCACTGCTCTCCCACACCACCTAAATCCACATGTACAGCTCTCTTGACTCCTTCCCTTTTTGTAGAAGAAGCCTCAGACCTCTGCCACCTTGCAGAAATCCCACCATGTGTGGGATACAGGGTTTTGCCAGCACCTAGAGTTCACAATTCCTATACTCCCCTCATGGCTCTTATCCAAAACTGACTCACGTTTCCTGCTGAAACAGAGTTCTATTGTCTTCTTCACAATATAGGCAGGTGCAGCCATAGGTAAAGTTGACCAGGAGGATGTCACATTGGCTGTCCTGTGGACACTACGAGCCTGTGTTGCCTAGTGTGACTGAATCACTCCCGACTAGAAGGAAGCTCTTCAGTGCAGGCTTGGGGTCTGCTCTGAGCACTGGATTATGGTCAGTGCCTAGAGACATGTCTGTACCTGGCAGGGCGACGAATATATCTGCTCAATGAGTAAGCCCAAACCAGCCCAATCTGAGATAGCTGGGTGACCCTGGGGTCCCACTGCTCACCCCACGCATACCTGATGCAGATTCACCTGGGAAGTGGACCCCTAATCGTATCTCCAATCTCTTTATGAAATGCATAAACAGCTTAGCCCAAGACCCCAAAGAGAATCACAAATTTGGCAGTGGCTTCCTTAACAGGAAGAGAAAATAACCAATTGGCTCAATCACAGCCCCTCCAGCAGACCTCTCCACTGTCTAGGCTCCCAGAGAACACTTACCAGGGAGGAACCCAGTGAGTCCCTACAATAACCCTATGAGCAAGCGCCTGGGTTCACCGAGGGTTCAGAGGAAGAAACACTCAGAGAGTTGCAGTGACCTGAAGGCAAACAGCCAACAGTTGACCTGGTGATCATGTGCTCTCGATGGGGAGAGGCTCACCCGGTAAATAATTGGTCCCACAGCTGTTGGGTGGTAGCAAATGTTCTGTAAGTATAGACAGGAATGAAGGTGGGTTCCCTTCTCAGGTATTCGACCACTTTGTCTAGCCAGTATGCCAGGGCCATGTGTACCATACAGGTCAGGTTTTTTGTTTGTTTGTTTGTGTGTTTTTTTTCTCCCTGTGAGGCTGAAGTTCATTGGAAATCTCTAGAATGTGGTGCTTGACCAGCTGGCTGATTGGCAGCTGGATCCAAGGGCTGGGCTGACCGGCCTCCCTGTTCTGCTCAGAATGCTCACAGTCAGAGGCCAGCCCTTGACCTCTTGCCACCCAGCTCTGTGTCTGGGCACAGGCTGGAGCTGGCTTCCAGGGAAGCAGAATCCTGGCTTCCATGAAGGGCAGGTTCTCAAGGCCAAAACCCTTTTCACTGGGAATGCTGGGCATCCTGAGGCCAAAACACACCTTCCATGATTCTCTAGCTCAACACTACCTTCCACTTACCAGAGCGTTCTGGTTATTGAACAGAGCAGTTAGGAGCTCCCAGTGAGAAACAACCCCCTAAGGTTCCAGGCTCTGAGTGCATTCATACTCAAAATAGTTTCTCCTTGGGTGTCTCCAGGGTCTGTGTCTGTAGTAAACCCATCTGTTCACAGAAAAGCAGCTGTGTTCTTCTGGGCTTGGCAAGGGCAGAGCGAAGGGCAGGGAGAAAGGCAGGGCTAGAATGTGGAATTGGAATGTCCAAAGATGCAGATGGGGAAGAGCTTGACGTGAGAGGACCACTGGGCTGTCAGCTGGAAGAACGTCACGTCGTTCGACTCTGGGCCATCAATGACGACTGGCAGCATTTTCTTCTGGTTCTTTGCCTTGCAAACCAGGTGACGGATGCCCTCAAAGCACTGGCTTGTGGACTCCACATCCTTGTTCTTGGTTTTCTTGGGCTCCTTCTTTTCATCTCATTGGTGACCACTGTCATGGACATGATGGGTGTTGCTGTGTCCTCACCACTGCTGGGCAGCCTGCTGGCCTGGAAAGACTGTAGGTCTGGGCCGTCATTGTCCAGTCTGTTGACCCACTCATTCAGGGCTGTGTTGCAGCCCTGGTGGCCAGCCTGTTTCCCCTTGGACCTGCTGGAGGGGGTGACTACAGACTTGGTGAAGCGCACTATGGATGGGAGCATCTTGGTGAACCAACCCCAGATGGAAGACTGTGCCTCGAGGCTGTCCTCCAGCTGCTCTCCAGGGGACCGAATTCTGTGGGCCATTGAGTCAGAGCCACTATCACTTGACATGCTGTCAAAGTATCGCCTGAGCTTGGGCTTTGGGGTGCTGGGGACACTTACATCGTCTAGACTACTCTTGCTGGAGCTCTCCACAGTGTGATACCGAAAGTCCAGGGCCTGTTGTGAGGATGCAACCTCCTACGACACTTGGGCCATGAGCATGCATTCCACAGCTCTGGGTTGGTAATTCTGGTGCCTGGTCATGCATCTCCTTCTTACTATCAGATTCCCTTCGTTAAAGTTATTCCCCTGGGATGAACTGTGGGTGGCATTTTAGCTAGCTGCCTGCTGAAAGTAGAAGCTCTCAGACATGTTGGCAGAGTCGTTATGCAAGGTCTGGGCATTGGTGCTGGCCTGTATGGCACCGACATCATGATGCATGGGCTGACTGGACAGGGTGGCCATCCAGAATCTTCTCCATCTGACGGGTGGGTGTGCTGTAAGCCACAAATTTGGAGTCACTGTGGCTTGGCTGCTTGCCTCCTTGGGCCCACGCATGCTCAGGCAGATGGGCCAGACTCAGTGGCTCCTTTCAGATGCTGGCACTGTGGAGGCCCCACATCTTCATCTGCAAGCTGGAGTCTGACAGGCCTTCGATATATATCCTGAACTTGGGATTGGGTCTGCTGAGGACACTGTGATTGTCGTCATGTCTGGGCTGCTAGACAGGCTTTCGAAGCATTGCCTGAGCTGAGGTGTTGGGGTGCTGCGGACGCTGTCATAGTCCTCAATATCTGGACACTGTCACTGGCATTCTCCAGCATGTCATACAGGAGGTCCAGGTCCTCCTCCACCTCCTGGAATGCTCCACATAGTCCTTCCTGCCCAATGTCCAGGATCTCCTCTGACACTTTGACTGTGTGCAGCCATAACAAGACTTTCTGGTGGTAGTTCTGTTGCCGAGTCATGGACCTCCTTCTGACTATCAGATTCCCCTCGTCGAAGTCATCCTCCTCCTGGTCCTGCCTGTGGCTGGCACTGCAGCTGGCCTCTAGCTTCGAGAGGAAGTTCACAGACTTGCCCTTAGAGTGGTTCTCTGGGCACTCAGCCTTGAGATTGGCTTGTCTGGCGCTGTCCTCATGGTTGATGGATGGCAAGGACAGGGAGGAGGTATGGATCTTGTCCACCTTGCTGGTGGGTGTGCTGTAGCCCACAAATTCATTGTCACTGTCACTTAGCTGTTTTCATCCCAGGGCCCACACATTCTCCGTGATGTTGGCAAGAGTAAGAGGCTCTGTTTTGGTTCTGGCAATGTGGCTTCCTCACATCTCCATCTGCTAGCTGGAGCCTGACAGGCCTTTGAAGTATGGCCTGAGCTTGGGCCTGGGGATACTAAAGATGATCTCATCATCCTCCATGTAGGGGTCACTTTTCCTACGGTTCCCCATCATGTCAGCCTGAATGTCCCTCTCTGATACTTTGGACCTGTGAAACAGCGCCAGGGCTTTCTGCTTCAAGATTCCTTCTATTGATCACTGCAGCTTCTTTGGCTTCCTCTTCTCGAAGTCATCCTTGTGCAGGTCCTGTCTGTGCTTTCCACTGTAGCTTGCTTACAACTCAGAAAAGGAGCTCTTATACTGCCCTCAGTGTAGTTACCTGTGGACTTGCCCTTGGGGCTCGTTCTGCATGGCCATGTCCTTGTTGATGGGCTGACTTCACAGTGAGGAGATCCAGGTCTCGGCCACCTTGGTGGAGGACTCCATGACACTGCGGCAGAGGCTCATCATCTGGTCACACTTGGGGTTTTGCTGCATGACATCAGCCATGGAGATGGAGCCCATGGCCAGTGTCTTGTAGCCCAGAACGGTCCTGTTCTTATAGCGCTTCCTCTGCTCCACCATGATCTGGAGCTTCTTGCCTTCTTTCTTGAGGAAGTGGTTGTACTGCAGGGTGTACGTCAGCGCCAAGTCGGTCTGCACAGCTCCACTGCGGGGCAGCACAATTTCTTGGGACCACAGGATGCCCTTGGAGTCCTGTATATTCACGGAAACTCCACGGAGTTGAGGTCCTTGGTCCGCTTCTTGGAGATCACTAGCTTCTTTAAACTGAGACTGCACCACCTGGGCACGCAGCTGGGGCTGGAGCAGTCCACCTCCCAGGTAGCTAACAGGTTCTGGGGTACCTGTGTTTTGAGCACCGTGGATGAGCTGGCCTGGCCCACACTTCGTGAGGAAGCTGCAGCTGCTGGCACCCTACCGGACCTTTTCCCACTCAGAGTTGATGGTTTGTCCTCTTGTGGTGGAACAGAGGAGGGACATGATTGGTGGCAAGAGGTGGGGCATGAGTGATCAAAGGAGAGTGTGGCCACACAAAAAGTGGGCACTCACTAACCTGTGATTAGGTCAGAGAATGCCTGGGTGCTGGTCTTTTAAGCTCAGGGACCTAAAGTATTCACAAAGGATGTCCTGAAGTTAAAACATTTCTAATCAAAAGCAGTTTTTGGTGTTTCGCTACATCTAGGCTGGCATCTTCTCTAAAAAATGGTCAATCTTTAACTTAACTGAGTCTGTCTATTGTCTTTTGGAATCCACAAAAACATAGCTTTGGAATGTCAAAGCAATGTTCCTTGTTTTGGACACACCGTGCTGTGTGGAGACCACAAATCCCCTCATTGTTATTAAGTTCATTGTTGACTGTTCTATCCTATATCCACCAGTGTGAAGAAGTATGTGTGTATCTATCACCAACGGATTTGATACAACAAACAAACATCTCCACTTTTGATGGTAATATCTAATATAAGGTGAACACGGCCATTCTCCAGAGCATTATTTCAATGCATTCAGATTTTGCTTCATGGCAATTGACAGGTGGGCTCAGATAAAATCTCAACAATTGTTCACAGTTTTGAATGCTTCTTACATTGACATGTACTTGGCACAGTACAGCAGGATCCCGGGAAAGCTCACCCAGCACCACTGTGCAGACCTACACCTGGTGCCAGGATGCAGCAAAGGGCCCGTTGACCTCCCAGCTCCCTGACCGTTCTGTGAACTTGTGTGAGTTGTCTCTTGGACCCAGGACCTTCCCTTGCTTGTGCTGCGGACTTTATTTGAGCCGTATTGTTAATACTGTTGGGGGAACTAAGGTTAACGGTTGACAGATCCCAGGCTAAGGAGAGACAGGAGGGAAAATGGGCCTGGACTTGACCACTGGCTTTTCCATTGGAATTGCCATTTGAGAGTCTGGGGCAAACACCTGTGCTGTACAAATGACAGCTGGTCTTGTTCATCTCAGAGGATGAAGGGGATTTTGATTGTCAAAATCTTTCACTTAATATTTTAATTCAATATCAAATTACATGCTCTTTCCTGCATGAATCTCAGGTGTTCTTAGACGAGTAAGAATGTGTGCTGCTGTGTCAGAGGTCAGTCCTCACGACAGGCAGGAGCCCCATAAATTCTCACACAACTGTAATTTAACTACCTGGCTCTTCAAGGGGAGCACTAACCAGGTTTGGTCCACCTGCCCTTGTGGCCCTTCTGGTTGTTGTAGACAAAAGGAAGAGAAACCGAGGCACATAAGAGGGTTGATTGAGACTCTGGGAAAGTGAGCATCATGCAGCTCAACCCCTAAAGCAACAAACCTCAATCCACTACATCACACCTCTAGAAAATTTGCTGAGAGACTGCAGATACCAAACAACAATAAAAACAAGAGCCACAAACACACCTATAATTAACATTGGAAGTTGTGCCTCCATGGCTGGGAACTCCCAGACTCCAGCCCTCATTACTGTTCCTGATAGGACACCTTGACTTGCAAGTGCTTTACAGAAATGAGAAGATTTAACTAGAAAATATCAACTAAAGAATGGCCAATATACAGTTGTCTTTGGGTGCCTTAATTAATTTTTCTCAGGCAAGAAATACAAACATCACCATTAGAAAAATGCCGCCTGAAAATTAAACTGATTGAATGAATAGGAAGTTCATCTTGATTTGGAAATTAGAAACTTCTAAGGAGAAGCACAGATATATTCTCTTTAAAAACGAAATTAATAAGAAATTTCAGAGATTATCTCTGAACTCTCCTGAAGCTAATAAATTCTAACGCCCATTCTCCCCCTTCTATAGCACTTCCACTATATGTGTAGCTCTGTTGTAAAAAAGAAGGGATTCTTACCATTTGCCACAGCATGGATGGAACTGGAGAGCATTATGCCAAGTGAAATAAGCCAGTCAGAGAAGGATAAATACCACATGATCTCACTCATTTGTGGAAAATAATGAACAACATAAACTGATGAACGATGTCAGATCCAGAGACGGAGAGGCATCGATTGGACTGTCGGGCCTTGGAGGGAAGGTAGGGGAGGTTGGGGGTAAGGGGGAGAGATCAACCAAAGGACTTATATGCAAGCATATAGGCCTAATCAATTGACACGGACCACAGGGGGTCGGGGGGAGGGCATGAGCGGGGGGATGGGGGTAACGTGGGGATAAGGACACATATGTAATATCTTAATCAATAAATATATATATATACATATACATACATATATATATATATATGTATATGTGTGTATATATATATATATATATATATATATATATATATATGAATAAAGTAGCTATCCTATCTAATAAAAGAGAAACATGGTAATTAGCGTACAACTGCTACCCTTTCCATTGGCTAATCAGGGCGATATGCAAATTAACTGTGAGCCAAGATGGCGGCCAGCAGCTAGGCAGCTTGAAACTAACATGAGGCTTGCTTGCTTCAGTGACAGAGGACTCCAATGTTCCCCGCTTGCCGCTGCCGGCCTCTGAGCCGGCAGTTTGAAACATTGTAACAAATATAGAAGCTAAACAAAACCCCAGAAACCTGCTTTTAGTGAGCCGGGATCTCAGAGCTGGAGTTATGCATTGTTTCGATTATAGAACCCAAACAAACCAGATACCTGCTTTCAGCAGCAGAGGCCTCAGAGCTGAAGCCAGAGCTAAAGCTGGCCCAGAATAAAAATAAAAGAAAAAAAGGAGCAGTTGGGAGCTTCAGCCCTCAGCCCCTCACCCAGACTGGCCAGGCACCCCAGTGGGGACCCCCATCCTGATCCAGGACACCCTTCAGGGCAAACCAGCCAACCCCACCCACGCACCAGGCCTCTATCCTATATAGTAAAAGGGTACTATGCCTCCCAGCACCAGGATCAGCGGTGCCGAGAGGCCTCCCGGCACCAGGATCAGCATGACAGGGGGCAACGCCCAAACCCCCTGATCACCCTGCGGCTCTGTGTGTGACAGGGGGCGGGGCCACAACCTCCCTATCCACCCTGCTCTGTTCGTGACAGGGGAAGGTGCCCCAAACTCCTGATCAGCCCTGCTCTGTGCATGATACGGGGGAGCTCCCCAACCCCCTGATCGGCCCTGCTCTGTGTGTGACAGGGTGCAGGCCCAAACCACCCCCCCCATGGGCCCTGCTCTGTGTGTGACAGGGGAGCCATAACCTCCTCATCAGCCTTGCCCTGAGTGTGACAGTGGCAGTGCCCCAACCCCCTGATCTGCCCTGCTCAGTGTGTGACAGGGGGCGGTGCCTCAACTCCCCTATCGGCCCAACTCTGTGAGTGACAGGGGAGAGCTCCTCAACCCCCTGATCAGCCCCGCTCTGTGCATGACAGGGGGCAGCTGCCCAACCCCCTAATGGGCCCTGCTCTGTGCGTGACAGGGTATGGAGCCCCAACCCCCCTGATGGGCCCTGCTCTGTGCGTGATAGGGGGCAGCGCCCCAACCAACTGATTGGCCCTGCTCTGTGCGTGACAGGGGGTGGCGCGGCAACCTCCCTATTGACCCTGCCTTGAGTGTGAAAGGGGGCGGCGCCCCAACCCCCCAATCAGCCCTACCCTAAGCATGACTGAGGGTGGCATCGCAACCTCCCAATCTGCCCTGTTCTGTGCATGACAGGGGGCGGTGCCCCAACTCCCCAATCGGCCCTGCTCTGAGCCCGACCAGCGGCTGCACCTAGGGATTGGGCCTTCCCTCTGCCACCCGGGAGCAGGCCTCAGCCAGCAGGGCGTTATCTCCTGAGGGGTCCCAGACTGCAAGAGGGCACAGGCCAGGCTGAGGGACCCCCTTTCCCCCCAAGTGTACAAATTTTTGTGCACTGGACCTCTAGTTATTAATAACAAAGAAAGAAAGAAAGAAAGAAAGAAAGAAAGAAAGAAAGAAAGAAAGAAAGAAAGAAGGATAGAACTGGTGAGCCGATAAAATTGTCAAATTACAATATCAAACACCTGAAACACTATAACTATATAAGATTGTATATCAACTATTCTTAAAAATAAATTTAAAATAAAAATAATTAAATTTCTCAGATGTTGTAGGCTTTTTAGAAAATTAAACCTAAGAATGAATATTCTAAAATTTAAAAAGCTATCTTTATAAAAGTTAATGAAATTGACAGGCATTGAAAAAGCATCCAATCCAAAATGCAACAGCCATATCTGATTATTAAAATATTGTTGTAAAATACAAATAGATAGTTGTTAAATATCTTTCACTTAAAATCTTTCACTTAAAATCCTCTAAAACTCCTTATTGCACCTGGAATAAATCTTACAACCTGAGGTGGAAATGCAGACTGGTGCAGCCACTATGGAAGACAGTATGGAGTTTCCTCAAAAAACTGAAAATGGAACTCCCATTTGACCCTGTGATCCCACTTCCAGGAATATATCCCAAGAAACCAGAAACACCAATCAGAAAGGATATATGCGCCCCTATGTTCATAGCAGCACAATTCACCATAGCTAAGATCTGGAAACAGCCTAAGTGCCCATCAGTAGATGATTGGATTAGAAAACTGTGGTACATCTACATGATGGAATACTATGCTGCTCTAAAAAGGAAGGAACTCTTACCATTTGCAACGGCATGGATGGAACTGGAGAGCATTATGCTAAGTGAAATAAGCCAGTCAATGAAGGAAAAATACCACATGATCTCACTCATTCATGGATAGTAGAGACCATTATAAACTTTTGAACAATAATAGATACAGAGGCAGAGCTACCTCAAACAGATTGTCAAACTGCAGCGGGAAGGCCGGGGAGTGTTGGGGGGCAGGAGGTAGGGGGGTAAGAGATCAATCAAAGGACTTGTATGCATACATATAAGCATAACCAATGGACATAAGACACTGGGGGTTAGGGAGGCTAGGGGACTGTCTAGGGCGGGGGGGGGGGGGAAATGGACACATATGTAATACCCTTTGTAATACTTTAAGCAATAAAATAAAAAAATAAATAAATCTTACAACCTGAACAAGACTGCAGGCTCTGGACCCCTTGACCTGCACAACTTCTGTCTCACACTCGTCTTTACTCCAGCCACCCTGGCCTGTATTTCATTCCTAAAACCCCGGGAGCTCTTTCCCACCTCAGGGCCTTTGCACACACATCTGTGTCTGCAAGGCTCTTTGTTCAGGACTTCATAGGACTGACCTTTTTCCTCCTTTACATCTCATCTCCCCCCAAAAAACATCAACATGTGGAAAGTGTTATCTATCTCTACATCATGGAATTGAATAGAGTCTATTTATATTCTCTCATTTTTTGTTTTTAAATTTTTCATTCCACCTGCACTAGACTTTCAAGGGGAAAAAAGGTGCAGTAAAATGTATTCATCTTAAACTCATTTTAAATGTTTTTGGTGAGATCTGAAATACTGATCTAATATGTTCCCCTAAATCAGTGGTTCTCAAACTTGGCTGCACATTAGAATCACTTGGCAGTCTTTTTAAAATCCTGATTTCTGGGCCTCATCCTCTGGAAATTCTGTTTCTTTGTTACTAATGTTGTGACCCCAACCCATAACAAAGAAACAGAATTTCCGAGGACGAGGTCCAGAAATCAGGATTTTAAAAAGACTCCCAAGTGATTCTAATGTGCAGCCAAGGTTGAGAACCACAGCAATAAACAGCTGTCCCAGTGCTATTTGTTGCCAAAGGGCCCCATAATGATCCACTCAGTCCCACATGTGCTCGGCCCTGTTCCTGATGTCGCTGCCCAGCTCCCACGACCTGCTCACTCCAGCACCAGGGCCGCACTGCTTGAGAGTCCTTTCTACTTGACACCCTTCTTATATTCTTTTCAAATGTTTCCTGATTTGTTTGCATATTTATTTTTAGATAAAATTTAGAATAGTTTTTGTTTCCCCAAAATCCTGTTATGATTTTTACTTCAAAGAAGTAAATTGTAGATTAATTCATGAGACTATGTGCCCTTGCAATATATTATCTTTCTATCTAGAATTTAGGAAGTCCATCCACTTAGGATTAAATGGAGAAATAGAGCATTGGAAGGCCCTGGGCAATTCCTGTTAACATCTTAATGCTTTAGATTGTTTTGTTGACATTACACTTTACATTTCCACCTGATAATTGTTTACATACATATGTATTAATAAAGTAATGGACCATATATATTGAGTGTCCACCATGTGCCTATTCTTTATGTTAAGCACATTTTACTTAATTTTATCCTTGCAACTCATTTTCCACATGAAAGGAACAAGCCTTAAAGAACTCAGCTAACATGCCTGAGGTTTTAATGCAAGTGGCAGTGCCATTCTTCTCACTAAGTTGTTGTTGTTGTTGTTGTTAATCCTCACCCAAGGATGAGTTCCCATTGATTTTTAGAGAGAATGGAAGGGAGGGGTACAGAGAGAGAGATACATCGATGTGAGAGAGAAATCAACTGGTTGACTACTGCTCTTCCCAGACTAGGGACAAGGATCTAGCCTGCAACCAAGGTATGTGCCCTTACTGGAATCAAACCCACGACCCTTCAGACTGCTGGCTCCCCGCTACTACTGGCTGACTGCTCTGTCTCTTTCACTCTCTGACTGCTCTAATTTAATTGAGAACATCCAGAATTTTTTTCTGGTCACTAGTATAAAGAATCTTATGTCCACATACAACCACTGAAAAAGCATCTGATCCAAAAGGCAACAGGCCAGCTAGATGTGCTGATACCTCCACTCCAGGGCCCTGGACCACACTCCCCAGAACCACCTGGATGTGGAAACAGGCAGCTGTAAGAAAAGGGGGAAATAGACGTCATGTCCATCACAGGCCATTGCCAAATAAAACGTCAACTTCTGGTTTCCACTCTGACATATAGGAAGTTGGAAGTCCTTACTTTCATCCTTACTATAAAAAATTAAGAACAGGTGAACAATCTGAAAAAAGGAACCCTTTTGAAATCCATCAGTTCATTGAAGTCACATGACTATGAAACTAACTTTTGCTGCTGCAAACCACTGAGGTTTAGGGCTGTGTTAGCACAACACAAGCTGGCCTATCTTCCAGATGAGACAGAAATCATCTTTTCCCCTCAAAGTGAGAAACAAACTCAAAAGCATAAGAGAAGACAGATTTGACCACATCAAAATGTAAGGCATTTCCCTGACAAAACACACAGCAAGTGGAGACAATGGCAAGCTAGAGAAACCATTTGGAAGTTACATGGCAAAAAGCTGATATCCACAGCAATTGAGATTTCCTAACAATCCAATGGGAAAGAGGGCAAAAGCCCTCCAACTGGAATTCCAAAACAAGAAACAGGCCAAATAGTATGTGAAAAGGTATCCAATTGCAGTATAAACCAGAATGAAAAATTCAAATGAAAATATTGCTCTCTCACACCCTGGACAGGGTGCCTCATCAGTTGGTTGGACAGTCATTTCATACACCAGAAGGTGGCAGGTTTGATTCCTGGTCAGGGCACATACCTAGGTTGTGGGTTCTGAAAATGTTCCAGAACTAGAGTGTGTTTGTGATGTGATGTGACAGTTGTGAAAAATTGTGAATGTACTTGAATTTGGAATTTACACTTTGAGGGATCATAGAGTTAAAATTTATATAATTTAAATTTATTTTAAATAAATTTTATTTTAAATAAGTATTCTTTTACTCAATCATATAAGAAAAATACACTAAAATTCGAAGTATGTGTAAGATAAACAATATTTTTTTTTATATTGCTGTTATCAGGGAGGGGAAGCCCTCCTGCCATAGCAGCTGACACATGCTGTGGCCCAGGACCTGGGACCACAAGCCTCAAAGGAGATGAGGCCAGTGGCCTGTATCCTCCAGATGATGGTGCTGAAGGCTGCCTGGACCTCAGGCTTGGAGCAGGTGCACACCTCGCCAGCATGTGTTGCTGCAGGACTCAGCCAGGAACTGCCCCTGCCAGTCAGAGGCATTGAGGAGAGGATGTTCCCGGCAGCTGGCTGTCAGAGATGAGGGTGCAGTTTAGGTGATGATACACTGTCATCCTGGGGATCTGCAGCTGGCTCGGTCGGTGAGGACAGTGCTTGTCCAGGCTGTTGACCTGCTTGTTGTGTGGCTGTGCCCCTTGTCGCTCCTTCTGGGATGTGCTCCAGCCCCAACAGCCCACCTGCTGCCCAGAGGATCTGGGGGAGGGGATGAGGAGAGACTCGGTTTGCTGATGTGCCCGCTGCTTTCTAGCATCTCATCCTGTCACGTTGGTTGGATTTGGCCTCTCCTTCTGGCTCCGGCACTGTGGATGGTCTAGATCTCCCTCTGAGAGCCGGGGTAACATAGGTCTTCCTAGAATGGCCTGAGCCAGGGATTTGGGGTGCTGAGGACACTCTCATGAGCTACTGTCGCTAAAGTTCTCAATCGAATCATACAGCGCATTGAGGTCCTCCTTGATGACATTCTCCCAAGACTCCTGCTCCAGGCTCAGTTCTTCCTCCCACAGTTTCGCCCCACTCAGCCACGCCCCAACCTTCTCGATGGCATATTGTTCCCCTGACGTGGGTGGCACACTTCCTACTCCTTGGAGCTGCTTTTTGGACTCCCCAAAGTCAAAATCCTCCTCCTCTTGGTCCTCCCAGAGCCTGGGACCATGGCTAGCCTGATGGTCAGAGTAACTAAAGCTGGACTTGGCTTTGGGGCCAGCCCGCCGGGTGCTGTCCTCCACTTCCATGGGCTGGCTGGACAAGGAGGAGATGCTGACCTCAGCCACATGGGCAGATGTCTCCGTGATGGTGCTATGGAGGCTCAGCATCTGGCCGCCCTGGAGGGGTCGCAGCATCAGCTCAGCCATGTTGATGGTGCCCATGGCGAGCGTCTTATACCCCACGAGGGCCTGGGTGCTGAGGCGCTGCTTCTGCTGCAGCAGGATCTGCAAGGTGTTGCCTTTCTTCTTCAGGGAGTGAGGGTACTGCAGGGAGAAGGTCAGCGCCAGGTTGGTCTGCACTTGACCACTGGGGGGCAGCAGGATCTCATCTGACCTCAAGATGGTCTGGCAGCCCTGGATCTTCACACTGATGACCACACCCCTGACCTCCTTCTCCAGCTCCTTGTAGATCAGCAGCTTGTTTAAGGTGAGGCTGCACTGCCGAGGCACACAGGTGGGGCTGGAGCAGTCCACCGCCCAGGTAGCGAAGATGTTCATCGGCACCTGAGTGTTGAGTGCAGCGGGCATACTGTCCAGGCCTGCAGCCGCAGGCCCCATAGAGGCCTTATTTCCACCCTGTGTTGGGACAGAGGGGGCACATAGCATCAGGGTCAGCTCATAAACTGCCTGGTGGGTTGGGGGCTACAGCTCAGACTGAACCCCAAGCACTCAGGGATCGGTAGCTGGAGGTGGGGCCAGAGTGATCACAGAGACCACATGCTAACCTGGTGGCCTTGCAAACTCAGAGACCTAAAGTAACCACAAAGGATGATCCGAAATTAAAGTGTTTTTTAAACTACTTGTAAAAGCAGTGTATGGTGGGTAGTCATGTCCCAGGCTGTCATCTTCCCTGACAAAGGTCAATCTTTACCTTAACTGAGCTTGTCTATTGTCTTTTTGAATCTACAGCAACATATTTTTGTAATGTCAAAGTAATTTTCCTTCTTTCAGAACCCTCAAAGCACAGGCATCATTCTGCAAAGACCACAAATCCGCTCATTGTCATTGAGTTCATTGTTGACTGTTAACTATCCTGCTCACACCTATGTAAAAGAAGTACGTGTCTATCATTTTACCTTTTATCCAACCCCAGAGATTCCCTGCTTTGATTTCTCCTGCCTCCCTAATCTATCACCAATGGATTTCATGCAACCCACACAAGTCTCTCTTTTTTTGTAATGTATAAATCAGGGTGCAAAGCTGCCATTCTCTGGAGCATTACTATCTCATTCGGTTGAGATTTTGCTTCAGCGCAATTGTTTACACTTTGGCTCAGAGAAACTCAGAAAAATTCTTCACAGGTTTTCATGTTTTCTACATGGACAAGAGAATAGGTTCTTGGCGGAATCGACTTGGAGGAGAGTTATGATGAGACACATTAGTACCTCAGTCATTTTCTTAGCAGAGGATGGACAGCACCTCCTGGTGTGAACAAAGTCAACCTGGGATTTCTGACAGAACATCCCATTCTGAGATGGAAACACAGTGGCTTTTCCACGGGGGGAGGGTCTGGATATTAGGACAAGTGGGGTGTTCAGGGCAGCACCCTCGACATGGCACAGGAGGGGATCATGTCCAGATCCCACAGCAGTGAACAGCTGGATCGCCAGCCCTGATAACAGGTCCCCCTCTCGGTATGTTGTGCATCCCAGGGAGGCCCCAGCTCCTGACCTGGAGGGACCACAGGGATGTGGTCCTCGGGGCAGCAAAGGGCAAAGCAAGAGACTTGGTACCTTGAGCCCCATGTCCTTTTGGGAAAAGCATCGCCACTAATCACAATGATGTGTAAGAGTGGGAGAAGGTGTGTAAGGCTTGTCAGGCCGACGTGGACACTTGGAGATGGGTGTTAAAAAGGAAACGTTTGTAGAGAAATGCAAAAATACACTTGACTGAGCATGAGGTGAAATGGTACAAAGTCTCTCTTCTGATATTCCTAAAACTTTGTGGGCAGTGACTTTGCATCTCATCTGAAAGATGACGGACAGTGAGAGTGGGTTGGGAGGAGGAGATGGAGACCCAGATTACTTTGGAAATTGGAATCCGGGATGGATCTTGAGGGAATAACAGGGCAGCTTCTGGAACCCAGGGACCCCTTTGACTGCATGGGGTCCTGGAGTCTGGGTCACCTCAGCACCTGCACTCACCCTGGGGCCATGCTGCTCGCTGGAGCTTGTATGGGGCTCCTGTGCCTCCTGCAGGGGCATGGAGGTGAGGACCCCGTCTTTCAGCTCCTCGCCGTTCTCCTGCGTGGGGCTCTGTGAAGACAGTTCCCAGTCACCAGGGGGAAAGCCTCAGGGCCCTGGTTTGCTGGTTCTGTGACCCTGTGTCCCTCCACTGCCGACACACACACAGTGTGATGAACTCAGACCTCCCCTGCAGAGGAAAATGTCTGACAGCCAGAGGGCTAGGAGTGTCATTGGCACAGATAAGGGACCCCTCTGGAAGCCCATCTCCACCTGCCTGCCCTGTCCTGGGGTCTGATCACAGCAGGACCTCTAGGGGATTCACTGCCCCAAAAGCTGTTCCTGCCCCAGGCTTCTCCCTTCAGGTCCTTCTTCCCACCACATCAAGGGGAGGGGATGTGGGCTGCACAGGGATGGCGCACAGAGGTGGCCTGGTCTGAATGGGTCTGACCCAGGCCACCTTGTGTTACCTGAGGCCATGTTTTTGGACAAGGCCAGATACGTCTGGAACAAGGGTTGAACCAACGTCGGCACCGTCTCCAAAAGCTCTCACTGCGGGGTCTCCCGAAGCAAGAGCACCAATCATGGGGAAAACAGCTAGAGAACATCTTGCTGTGGCAAATGCCTCTTGGCAAGTGAGCTGCCTGTTGGGCTGAAATGTGGGTGCCTGGTTACGGGGGTTCCAAGTTCTATTGGATAGTGACCTCATACCTGGGATTGTCTTCCCTGAGTCCACTCATCTCATGACAGCGATGCAAATAGTCCTGTGGGCTGCTGTCTGCAGACCCCTCTTCTCCATGAAGCCCCTTATCTGTACACAGTGAGACCAACACACCCCCAGCTCTCTAGGAGCTCTGGGTGCAGCCAGGGTGCCAGAGTTGAGGAAACCGACCTGAGCTCAGACTCAACCTCTCATTCTTTACTCTTCTTGATCCTGGATAAGTCATTGTGCCTGTCAGTGCCCATCTCTCTCCTGCCTGCACAATGGGTTACACAGCAAGTGCTTCTTAGGGCTGTTCAGGCTCCTGTGGGGGAGGAGCTGTAAAGTAGGAGGAGGACTGTCACATGTAGGTAGTGCCTCCAACCTGTTTTTCATTCCTGTTGTCACCTCCTCTGTGTCTGCTTTTCTTCTAATCCCCCCCAAAGTCATCACATCTAGATTGTGTGTGTGTGTGTTTGTGTGTGTGTGTGTTCTGTGTGTGTTGTGTGTGTGTGTGTGTGTTGTGTGTGTGTGTGTTTTTGAGCATGTGCATACCAGTGCTCCTTTTCTGGATCCCAGAACAAAACGGCCCCCACATAGGGAGGAACAGGCAGGCGCTGCCATATAGGTCAGGATTTCTAATTTCCAAACCAACTCTGTGGGGGAGGTGGGAGCCTTGGCCTAGAACAGTGATGGTGAACCTTTTGAGCTCAGAGTGTCAGCATTTTGAAAAGCCCTAACTTAACTCTGGTGCCGTGTCACATATAAAAAAATTTTTATACTTGCAACCATAGTAAAACAAAGATTTATATTTTTGATATTTATTTTATATATTTAAATGCCATTTAACAAAGAAAAATCAACCAAAAAATGAGTTCGTGTGTCACCTCTGACACGCGTAGGCTCGCCATCACTGGCCTAGAAGGTCTGAACTTTCCTGAACTCTGGACCCTGAATGCCATGTACCCTGGCCAATCCCTGCCTGACTATGGGCTTCCATTTCCCAGTTATCCTATGAGGATGTGCTTCAGGACTGCGTAAGCATGAGCTCAACATAAGGGGGCCTGGCTTTCTCCACTGTGGGTGGGTTGTGGACAGAGGTGCACCTTCGTGATTCCAGATCTGAGCGTCCTTTCAGACAAATACTGTCTAGGCTGCCAAATGCCCACCATCTCCCCCATGCAATCTCCATGTCTGCCCATGATTCTACCAGCACAGCCTTTTCCAGAGCCCCTAAGCAAACCTGGGTGCACCTAGGATCCCAAATTTGAGGACACAGCTGGGTTTACTTCTGGCTCTGCATTCTGACCGTCTGTGATCCTGGGCAAGGCATGGACCTCTCAGGTCAGCAGTTCTCTCCTCAGGGACTCCCCATGGTCTTCACCTTCCTCCTGTGGTGTGAATATGTGCCATCCCCTTAAGTGTGGGTGTCAGTAGTGCCTGCAGAGAAGACGGCAAAGGGATCCAACACAACCTCAGTGACTTGGTTCTAAACATCAGTGCCTGGCCCAGCCAGAGAGGCTCAGTTGGTTCAGTGTCATTCTGTGCACCAAATGGCTGCTGGTGTAATTCCATGACAGGGCACATGCCTAGGCTATAGGTTCAATCCCTGGTTGGGGCGGGTACAGGAGGCAACTAATCGATGCTGCTCTCTTGCATGGATGTTTCTCTACTTCTCTCCCTTCCGTGCTCTATAAAATCAATTAATTTTTGTTTTCTAAAAAGTCGGTGCCTCACACTTGCTCACACTGAACTGTTTTCTCTCCGTCTGTCTGTCTGTCTGTCTGTCTCTCTCTCTACCTCTCTGTCTCTCAGGCCACACTGAGGAATAAGCCTCTGTGCTGGGAGTTGCTATCTGGAGGGACCCACATGGCCTGGCTCTGAATGAGACCAACAGACAGAGAGGAGTCAGGCCTTCCATCCAAACTGAATCCTAAAGACCCCCAGCCGCCGAGTGAGCTCAGACCCTCAGTGACAGATCCTGCCTCAGGTGAGACCACTGTAGTCCCAGCTGAGCCATGCGGGATTCCTTGTCACAGAATTGTGAGCTAATACGTGTCTGTTGGTTAAGTCTGTAGTGTGGGGTAACTCTCAGCAATAGATCACTAGCGCAGTCATCCCACACCAGGCCCTGAGCCTGCCCTCCCTCCCTCCCTTATCTCCTCCCAGTTCCCTCCAGCCATGCGTCCATCTTTCTAACCTCCTCTCTATCCAGACACTTTCTGCCTCTAAGTGTCTGCACAGCTAGCTGTGCCTTCCGCCGGGCTAACTATACCTGAGTGTGTGTAGGGCTGTCTCTTTCTGGTCCTACTGATGTGAAAATAAATGCCACCTCAGTGCAGGCTTTCAGCCCCTCATCCAGAAGCCTCCAGTCCTCCTCTTAGCATCTGCTCCCTTTCTACACAGCCACTGCTCTTCCCTATCACGTGACTGTTTCTGCATGGTTGTGTCTACCTTGCCTGCAGCCTGTGAGCTCCTAGAGGGCAGGCCCTATGGTTTCTCCTCATGGACCAGTGTGAGTGCTCAGGACACAGTTGCTGAGGGAACAGAAAGGCAGATCCATCCATTACAGATCAGCTCAGTTCTTAGAGCCAAATTGACTTTGTCATTTTAAATGGGACTTCAGTGAATGAGCAGGAGCCCAGGTATCAACATGGCGCCTCATGCCTACCAGCTTTTGCCCAGCATGATGCGGAGGACATAGGGAAGAGGGCACCAGTGAAACAGGGGTTCTGTGGAGAGCATTGGGGACATGTGGGCACTGGGAAGGAGACACTCAGTTGTGCCTAGAGGCCTGGCTCCCTAGTCCTGTGCCTTGAGCTCCTGAGCTGTGTTCTCTCAGTGTGCATCTGTGTATTTAAGACTGTGTGCGTGTCCCTATGGAGGTGAGAGAGTCACCCTGTTGGCTGAGCTGATTCTCACAATGGTTTCTTAAAAACCAGGAGCTGGGAGTCTAGGGAAACCACTTGGTGATGGTGCTCCGAGTATGAGGAGTGAAGCTAGGCCTGGATTGCAGACAACCTCGGGGTTCCCAGTGAGCAGACAGGGCTGAAGGGGAGCAGGGAGGAGAGGGCACTGAGGGCGGAGTGGAGAGCTATGCTGAGCATCCTAAATAACCAGGCCCTTTATCTTTCATCTGAAGGGTCATGTCATTACCCTTGGGCTGTTCAAGATCATAAAGGGTGCTAGCAGCTGAGGATTTCAGAAACAAGCAGGACACACGGGCTACCTGAGGAGCGCTGGCTCTCCCACAGTTATGGGTGTCTCCATGGCGCCAGCAGGCCAGTCAGCACTCATCTGTGTACTCAGGGCAACCTCCAGACATGCTTCTGTTGCTTCAGGAGCCCCAGTCTTTGAGATTCCATCATCCAGGTGGGTAACCACTACCTTCTGCCACAGTCTCCTACTAACCCATCAATCAGGCCACATTCTTTAGGGACAAAGTAGGCAACAGTCTCCAAAATCTGCTTCTGTCTCACCTGCAGGAAACTCGGGATTGTCCTTGAGTTGCCTCGTCCACCTCTTACTCCCACCATTTCATTAGCACCTCAGTGCTGAGACCATCACCTCCCTCCACTTCAGGGACATCCTGTCCTCACCATACGCTGCAGCTTTTCATCATTTAGGACATGTGTGACGTCTTCCCACCTACACCTCACTCTCTCCTCACTATTGTGCATGCCCTTCTGCTTCTCATTCCACCTGCTCTCAAACTCAGGAACATCTGCTTCCCTTCTCTCCTCCTGCACCAGGACTGCGGGTCACTGTTGGGACCATCATGCCAGGGCTCCCAGAGCTGGTGTCTGACTTGCTCTCTGCTCAGCCATCTCTGTCCCGGTCCTGGGAACCACCCCCCCCCCCCAATGATCCCAGTACTTGCAAGCCCACCTCCACATTCCTTATTGTTTCCTGACTCAATTCTATTTTTCTAATTCTTCCCTCTGCCTGAAATGTCTCTCAATGCCTGGCTTGCCTGGTTAATATCATATATCTCCACTGATATATTTCTATTTCTCCACCCTAGAGAAATAGAAAGTTCTCTATAGGGACTCTCTTTGGAAGTGGACACACAATACTTCTCCACAAAGAAATGTCCTCCTCCTGTCACCCTAAGCCCACTTGTACTATGGGAACCACATGATTTCATTGTTCTCATATATCTGTATTCCAATGATAATCGTGATGAAAAGACATTAGCATCGCTGGTCCCTAGTACTTAGCTGTTCCAGCACACAGGACTTACTCTAAAATCATTTTTTTTTGTTAAATATATTTGTTCAAAATCTGGTCCATCCCAGCTACTGATGTTAGAATTGTTAACAGCAATCCTAAATGTACAAAGGCCCATGGTCTCCAAGGTAAACCTACCATCCCTTTACTTCTCCAGCCTTTGTTTAATCTCACAATGCTTCCCTCAATTGCCTTGGCGCATGAAAACTCAGGATAAAGTGGGTAGACAAATCCTTATGCATCTTCTGGTTTGCTTTAGGAATCCGATCCTAAAGAGCCTTGTGTATGGTCCCCAGATGGGCTCCTGTTCTCAGTGCTTATGGTACCATGTCAGCCATAGGAGTTGTCACATTCCACTAGAATTTTTTAGTACCCCTGTCAGCCCAGAGAGGTGCTCATCTTGAGGGCATGGGTTGTATGCCTGGTACAAAGCTTATTCCCATTTGTTCAGAGACTGCAGCTTTTCCAGGGCATGGTGCCTAGAAGGGTGACAGTCCTTCCTCTACAGGGTGGTTTGGAGCGGTGAAGATGACTGATGTAAATGGAGAAGCCAGGCCACATCCACAACCTTGTTCAGCCTTGGGGCGTGAGAAAGAATTGCCGCTGGGCTCTGGTGAGACAGAAGAGCCTCAGGAAAAAGCCCAGCTGAACCAGAGCTCAGGGGCTGAGGGCGGAGAGAGGCGCTGACCCCAGAGGAGACTTGGAAGCGGTGCCTGTGGAGGAGATGAGTGAGGACCCCGGGCCCTGGGACATGCCCTGCCCCCTCTTCAGTGCTGCGGCCGACAGAGGAGACTCAGAAAGCTGTTCAGTGCCCGTGGAGCAGGTGGGGTTTCTGTGCAGGTGCAGGTGGAGGTCACTGTTCAGGAACTTCTTGCTGCTGGTTAAACCCTAGAGCAGTGGTTCTCAACCTTGGCTGCTCTTTAGAATCACCTGGAAATCTTTTTAAAATCCTGATTTCTGGGGCTCATCCTCTGGAAATTCTGTCTCTTTGTTACTAATGTTGTGGTCTCACCCCATAAAAAAGAAACAGAATTTCCGGAGGATGAGGCCCAGAAATCAGGATTTTAAAAAGATTCCCAGGAGAACTTCGCTGGAGATCCTGAACAGAACTTGGCTGGAGATCCTGGCTAGAGATCCTGGCTAGGCTGCTGATCAACTGAACGCTGTCTCCGTGTCATTCCTTCTTCGCCGACTCCGTCTACACCTTTGGGGACCCCTGGACCTGCTGGGGTTGGACCCCAGCAGAGGGGGAACGAAGCTATCAGAACTACTAGGAAGAGAATTTTACATCCAGGACTCCAGAAAATATCTCAAGAGTTGGTTAGAAGGTGCCAAGTGTGTGCCCGGGTGAACCAAGGGCCCCCTGTTGTGGGCGTGCCAGGGCAGCGATTCCGAGGTCAGAACCCCGGAGAACACTGGGAAGTGGACTTCACTGAGATACCAGGAGGACAAGGAGGGTATAAATACTTGCTGGTTTTCATTGATACCTTCTCTGGCTGGCCTGAGGCACACCCAACCAAGGCAGAGACAGCACAGGTAGTAGTTAGAAAACTCCTCACTGAAATTGTCCCCCGGTTTGGCCTACCACTATACATGGGGTCTGAAAATAACCCAGCGTTTATCACCAAAGTTACCCAATCCGTAGTTAAGGCCCTGAAGGTTACTAGGAAATTGCATTGTGTTTGTAGACCATAGAGTTCTGGACAGGTAGAGAGAATGAATCGGACCTTAAAGGAGACATTAACTAAGTTAACATTAGAGACTGGTGAAAACTGGGTAAGTCTCCTTCCTTTTGCTCTCCTCAGAGCTAGGTGCACCCCGTACATCCAAGGGCTAACTCCTTTTGAGATAATATTTGAGCAACTGCTGCCATTGGTGCCCAGGTTGGGGGAGGAGGAGGTCGCCCATCTCTGTACCCGTTTTTTGCTTAAGTCTTTGCAGGCACTCCAGCAAGCGCCACAGCAGCCCAAAGGACTGTGAAGGAGGCTCACAGAGAGACTGAACAGCAGGAGGAGCCCAGGGGACACCAGTCTTCGCCAGGAGACCTCGTCTGGGTCAAGTGGCACCAGCCTGGAGGACTTGAACCGCGGTGGGATGGTCCTTACACCGTAGCCCTCAGCACCCCGAGCCGCCCTATTATGTGGGCATAGGAGTGAGTGCCGACTTTGGGGACTCTAACCGAAATGTCTGGAATGTCTCCACGGACCGAGAGACACCAGGACTTTGGCCATAGGGACACAGAAGGAGGGAGCTCACTCTAGGGGACATCTCTGGCACGGGACTGTGTGCAGCCTCAGCCAACTACTCACTAAAAGACTCCCCTTATCAGGACAATTGTAACCAGACCCTAAGATTAAGAAGAGAGACGGGAGCTGGGGTCCTCTGGAACCTGGTAGCCCCAAATGGAACTTAGTGGGCATGTACCACAGGAATCACCCCGTGTGTTCTCTCTTTGACTATGCAAGGTTGGGGGGAGCCCATCTCTGTGTATACTGACCCATATTTTACCCCAGGTATATTATTACTCTGGAGAAGGGGGCGGGAGCATCTCCTGATAGAGCCGAGGTGGGTCAAGAGGGCCCCAATACTTGTTCCCCTCCTAGTAGGGCTGGGTTTAGCAGGATCCACAGCTGTGGGAACAGCAGCCCTCATCAAGGGGGACGAGAACTACCAAGAGCTGGGCCGCCAGATCGACCAGGACCTGAGCACCATGGAAAAGTCCATAGGGAAACTAGAGAAATCAGTATGGTCACTGGCTGAAGTGGTTTTACAGAACAGGAGGGGCTTAGATTTATTATCCCTGAAGCAAGGGGGACTCTGTCTAGCCCTGGGAGAAGCTTACTGTTTTTACAGCAACCGCTCGGGAGTGATCCAAGAAAGTTTAAGCCAACTAAGAAAGAGGTTGGCTGACAGAGCGGAGGCTCGCAAGGCAGCAGGGAACTGGTATGAGAATCTCTTCTCCTGGTCCGCCTGGCTGACGACCCTCCTGTCAGCGGTGGCTGGACCCTTATTTTTGCTTATAGTAAGATTAATATTTTAGGCCCTATTTGCTAGTAGATACTAGCGATGAATTCAGAGTCTGATTCATCCTAAAGACCAGTAGGGAATGTGATGGGCATGCACACTTAGCATCATATAGTGAAATGGGTAACTTCTTTGTACTCTATGTATCTTGATGTTAATCTGTACTTCTTGGAGGCCTGGACATGCTCCAGCCAGGTATGACACCGATTTAAAGGAATAGGTTGTGGTTAAATGCTCCAGCCAGGTGTGACACCACACCGGTTTCCATTGATGGTTAATGTTATGCCCAGAGTTCGGGGTCCCCAATAATCCACCACCAGGGAGCCTCTTCCGATGCAAAAGCAAGGAGTCTTTATTAATCAAACCTAGGTTTGGCTCCCAGCCTCTGTCCTACGCAGCGGTAAGGCGAGAGAGTGTGTCCCAGGAGAACAAAGGTTATATAGGGCTAGTTATTTGGGTGGGCTTAGGGGGTGACGTGGGCTACAGAGATTGGTCATTTAGGTCAGGGTTTTTCATCAGGGTCTTACAGCACAAAGGTCAGGAAGTGACCAGCACATCCTGAGGCTTGGGCCGTCCCCCACTGTAGCCTTATCAGGACCTTAGCTGCATTCCTGGAGCTTCGTTGGTCCACTCAGGTGGTGGTTGGGGGAGTTAGGTCAATACCGGCATTCTTGTGGTCACTCAGAAAAGGAGGGGGCTTGGGCTGAGGGCCCAGCCCTACAAGGCAAGATAGAGGAGAGGGAGGGGAGTATGTTTCTGCTTTGTCCTTTCAGTTAACACCCTTAAATAGACTCCTAGAGAAAGGCTTGGGGCTCCAGCAGGGTGGGGCTTCCTACGGAGGCACCTGTTGCAGACGCTGGCCAGCTTTCAATAAATCATCGCTTGCTGCTAAGAAAAAAAAAAAAAAAAAAGATTCCCATATGATTCTAATGTGCAGCCAAGGTTGAGAACCACTGCCTTATAGCATTCTGCAATGTGGACGCCAGGGGCATTTTAGGCCATGCTTTGCCCATGTGCTGCTGGGAGATGAAGTCAAACAAAATGTGGGTTCCCAGGGGCAGCCCTGATATAAAAGGTCCCTGCCCCAATGCTCCTCAGTCAATTTCCTCTAAAGTCCCATTGTCCTGGGCCTCAAGAGCATCATCACTCATAGAGCAGATGGCTCCTGAGAGGCTAATTCTTCCCGACCTATGACTCATAGTAACACGATGGAGGTCCAGAAGCAACAGAGTTTCTTAAGGCTCTGAAGGATTGTAGAGTTACATTTTATAGAATATAAATTAAATTTATGTTTAACAGTATTTCATTACATTTTCTTTAAAATAGACTGTAGGTTACTGAATAGTATGAGAAAAATACAGTAACATTGTAAGCATATAGAAAATAAAAACAAATCTTTTAAAACTGTACATAAAGGGTGTATTGGAGCCCCATTTGCTGTGGCAGCTGACACACACTGTGGCCCAGGACCTGGCACCACAGGCTTCATAAGAGCTCAGGCGAGTGGCTCACAAGCTGCAGGTGGGTCCACACTAGAAGTTCAGTGACGGCTGTGCCTGGAGCCTGCTCTGGCTCAGGTTAGGGTTCCAGAGTTGGTGTTTCCTCTTTAGGTGTTTCTTCATCTTGCTCTGGAGCTGCTTCTGTAGATCCAGGAAGAGAACATGTTACCACCATGACTGCCTTTGTGTGTCTTCCAAGGAAGAAACCTCCCATCTCCATCACTGAAGTCCCAGTTCAAGCCCCCACCCTAGGAAGCCCTCCAGACTGCAGGTCATGGGCACTGACCTGAGTGGCTCTGTGCTCCTGCTTAAGCTCAGCCTCTGGGAGCTCTCTTCTGTGTGGGCCAGCCTGATCCCCACTCACCCACACCACCCAATCCACACGCACAGCTCTCTGACTCCCTCCCTTTTTTCTAGCAGAAGCCCTCAGACCTCTGCCCTCTGGCAGAAATCTCACAAGGCATGGGATCCAGGGTGTTGCCAGCTTCTCCAAGTCAAAATCCCCATACTCCCCGTAAGGCTCTGATTCAAAGCCCGTTCACTTTTTCTGCTGGTCCAGAGAGCCACTTTCTGCTTCACAGTACGTGTAGATCAGCGATACTTTGAGGAAGAAGTCATATGGGCTGTACTGTGGATGCTACCTGGCTGTGCAGCCCAGTGTGACTGAAATCACTCCTGACTAGAAGGAAGCACTGGAGTGCAGTATTGGGGTCAGGGCCTTTGCTGAATGAATGAGCCCAAACCACCCCCATCTCAGAAGGCTGGGTGAGCCTGGGGTCCCCCTGCTCACCCCTGGGATTTCTGATCTGGCTTCACCCAGGACAGGGACCCCTAATGGAATCTCCAACGTCTTTAGCAAAAGAGAAAATAGCTTAGCCTAAGGCCTGAGGAGAATCACAAATAAGGCACAAGTTTCTTTAAAAGAAGAGAAAATGGCCAATTGGAACAACCACAGCTCCTCCAGCACAGCTCTCCAGAGTCCAGGCTTCCAGCGGGCCTTTTCCTGGGAGGAACCCCCCTCCCGCCGCCCCAAGTCCCTACAATAACACTATGAAGCTGGGCCTAGGTTCTCTCCATGTTCAGAGAAACAAACACTCAGGGACATGCAGGGATCTGGAGACTCACAGCAACAGGTGGCTGAGTGACCACTGTGCTGTGGAGGGGCAGGGTTCACCTGGTCCATGGTTGGTCCCACACACGTTGGTGAGTCCCAAAAGTTCTGTATTAACACAGAACGGTGGGTGCAGACCAAGGTGGGGACGCTGCCCAGGAAACTGGGCACTAAGTATTTAACCAGTTTTTCCATTAACTGTTCCTGGGAGGTCTGCACCTTACATGTCCATTTTTATTTTTAATTTTTAATTTTATTTTTTTGCCCTGTGAAGGTCAAGCTTATTTGGAAGCCTGAGTGAGTAGTGTTGCAGACAACATGGATGCCCAGGGTGAGCTGACATGCCTCCATGTTAGGCTTAGGATGCCCCCACTGAAAGGTCAGCTCTGAGTCTGGGCAAAGGGTGGAGCCAGCTCCCTGGGAAGGAGAGCCCTGGCTCCAGGAAGGGCGGGTGGAGAAGGTGAGGACAGTTCTCCCTCGGGGGGGTCAGGGTCTAGAAAAACAGACTTGCTCAAAGCTTTGAGGGGTTTTGGGTTAAATTTTATAGACTCTAAATTAAGATATGTTTAGGAGTATTTCAGTATACTTTCTCTATGGTACACTGTATGTTATTAAATATCATAAAAATATAATAAAATTATAAACATATGTAACAAGAATATTACACATTTAACACTGTGTCTAAATGGGGTTAGGAGGGTGCCCTCTCTGCTATCGCTGCTGACATGCCCTCTGGCCCGGGATCTAGCACCACAGGCCACACAGAAGCTGGGGTGAGTTGCTCAAATGCTGCAGGTGGTTCTTCTGCCTCTTGGAGTTCAGTGAAAGCTGGGCCTGGATATGGCTCTGGCTCTGGAGAGGCCACTAGGGTGGCGTTGCCTTTTGAGCATTTTCCTGATGTTGCTCTGGAGCTGGTTCTGTAGATGCAAGAAGAGGACATGTTACCACCCTCACTGCCTTTTGTGTGCCTTCCAAAGGCACACTCACCCACACCACCCCTGGAGGCCTCCTCCTCCTCCTGTCTTGGCATCAGTGGGCTCAGGTGCTGCTGTTGAGAATGGAGGCACTGGGCCTGGTTTGGCAGGTAGGAGACTGCAAGTTGAGCTCTAAGGAAGCCAACAGCATCATCAATCAGGCTGGGAAATTCTGGAGGTGCTGGTCCAGCCAGATGCTCAGGATGCAGGAGATGGCCCTGGGGAGAGAGAGAGGTGAGCAGCAGAATGTGAGGCCTGCCTTTCCCTTCCACACGGCCCTCCCACAGCACCACTTAGAGAGCCTGGGGTCCTGTGCCTGCTGCTCCTTGCCCATCCAGAAGCCAGACCTACTCCTTGTCCACCTTCAGTCTGGCAGTCCTGGCAGAGATGGGCCTGGTCACGAGGAATGATTGGCAGAAAGCCCTCCTGCCTGACAGCTCTGGATCAATGAGTGAACCACCTGTACCCTTCTTAGGGGAACCTGACAGGCTCTCGCAGTGTCCCTGTTCCCTCCCATTAGGACTGATAGGGCTGGTGTCCACCCAGTTCATGTCACTCATTGGCACAGAGTAGGTGCTTCAGGAATACTCACCAATGAGTAAAACAAATGAACCCCAGGGCCTTCCTATCACCTCAAACTTTGGCTCCTGCACCAAAATGCTGCCTAATTCACTAGCTGTCCTGTGTGGTTCTTTGCATCCCACTGAAAGTCAACTCCCACAGGGCAGGGTACACCAAGCTGCCACTGAGGAGGTTCTACCAGATTAGGGAGCAAGGTCCCGGGATAGGGGTGCAGACTGGGCTAGAATTAGGAGTGGAAGGCTATGAATTGTCTGAGGGGCTTCTGTGCACTAACCTCCCCACTCGCCCACACCACCCATATCCACTTGCACAGCTCTCTCTGACTCATGTCCTTTTTTCTAGGAGAAGCCCTCCAATTTCTGCCCTCTTTCAGAAATCCCACCATGAGTGGGATCCAGGGTTTTGCCAGTACCTTGAATTCACAGTCCCCATACTCCCCTCATGGATCTGATCCAAAACTGACTCACGTTTTCTGCTGAACAGAGGTCTACCGTCCCCTTCACAATACGCAAAGATGCAGCCATAGGGAGAGGAGGCCAGGAGGACGTCACATCAGGTGTTCTGTGGACACTATGAGCCTGTGCAGCCTAGTGGGACTGAATCGCTCCCTCCCAGAAGGAAGCTCTGGAGTGCAGGCTTGGGGTCTGCTCTGAGCACTGGGTTATGGTCAGTGCCTAGAAACATTTCTGTACCAGGCAGGGCTTCTAGTATATTTGGTGATTGAATGAGCCCATACCAGCCCCATGTCAGATTGCTGGGTGAGCCTGGGCCCCACTGCTCACCCCTGGCATCTCTAATCTGGATTCACCTGGGACAGAGACCCCTAATAGTATCTCCAATCTCTTTGTAATATTAGAAAAGAGCTTAACCCAAGGCCCCAAAGAGAATCAAAATTTGGCAGTGGCTTCTTCAAAAGGAAGAGAAAATGACAAGTCGGCTCAATCACATCCCCTGCAGCAGACCTCTCCACTGCCTAGGCTCCCAGAGAACACTTACCAGGGAGGAACCCAGCGAGTCCCTACAATAACCCTATGAGCCTGCTCCCTGCTTCTCCGAGGTTTCAGAGGAACAAACACTCTGAGAGTTGCAGTGACCTGAAGGCAAACAGCCAACAAGTGGACTGGTGACCATGTGCTCTGGAGGGGGAGGGGCTCAACTGGAAAATAATTGGTCCCACAGCTGTTGGGTGGTAGCAAATAATCTGTAGTAACAGAGAGGAACAAAAGTGGGTTCCCTCCTCAGGTAATCGACCACTGTGTCTAGCCAGTGTGCTAGGGCGATGCGCACCATACAGGTCTTTTCTCTTTCTGCCTGTGAGGCTGGAGTTCACTGGTAACCCTGAGTAGGTGGTGCTAGACCAGTTGGCTGTCGGGCAGCTGTTTCCCCAGGGCTGGGCTGACTGGACTCCAAGTTCTGCTCAGAATGCTGCCATCAGAGGCTAGCCCTTAACCTCTGGCTGCCGAGCTCTGAGTCTGGGCACAGGTTGGAGCTGTCTCCCAGGGAAGCAGAGTCCTGGCTTCCTGGAAGGGCAGGTCTTCAAGGCCAGAACCCTTCTCACTGAGAATGTTGGGCATCCGGAGGCCAAAACACATCTTCCATGATGCTCCAGCTCAACACTGCCCTCCTGAGTCCCACCCGCCACAGCGTTCTGGTTACTGAACAGAGCATTGAGGAGCTGCCAGTGAGGGGCAACCCCCTTAGGTTCCAGGCTGTGAGCACATTCTCTTTGCGTTCCCAGGGTCTGTGTCTGTAGTAAACTGAACTGTTCACAGAAAAGCAGCTGGGTCCTTCTGGTCTTGGCCAAGGCAGAGTGAAGGGCAGGGGGAGGGGAAAGGCTAGAAGGTGGGATTGTTGTGTCCGAAGATGCAGATGGGGAAGTGCTTGACGTGGGAGGACCACTGGACTGCCAGCTGGAAAAACCCCATGTAATTCCACTGCACACCATCGATGATGACCGGCAGCATGCTCTGCTGGTGCTTGGCCTTGCAAACCAGGCGACCAATGCCCTGGATGCACTGGCTTTGGGACTCCACATTCTCGTCCGTGGTTTTCTTGGGCGCCTTCTTTTTTTTCTCCTTGGTGACCACAGCCATGGACAAGGCAGGTGTTGCTTTGCCCTCACCACTGCGGGGCAGCCTGCTGACCTGGACAGACTGGAAGAAGCACTTGAGTGTGTTTTTGGTGGTAGGCAGCTGTTTCTTCTCTGCGACTCTCTGCGTATCTATTGGCTGGACTGCTGTCCAGTAATCCACCTGCAGCTCCATCATCTGTGCATGGACACTCTGGCTGGTGGAGGACAGGCCCCCACTCATTGATGCGGGGGAGAGTGTGTTGGGTGAGGCCTTCCCGGTAGGGGACAGAAGCTCACCAGAGCATGAGGGGACTACATCATCGGAGTCTCCTGACATGGCTGCAGATGGTTCCACTCTTCCAACCTTCACTGCCCCCACAAAGGGGATGAGATGTGAGGACTTCTCATTGGGGCGCTGCTGCTTAGACATGAGCATGGCCTCAGCAATGGGCAGCAGGTAGACACAGTTGGCCCCCGCAACGTACTCAGAGATTCTCCACACAACATCCTGTGTGTCTTGCAAGGTGTTCTCAGACTCCAGGTTGTTGAACATGTCCTGGAACATGTTCCTGGACAGGTCCTGGAAGAAGTTGTTGTAGCAGCATTCCATGGAGCCCAGGTAGCTGGCCAAGGGGTGGGGACCCAGCGGGATGACCAGGAAGCGCATGTAGTCTAGCCATTGGGGTGGCTGCTGGGACAGCTGCCTCACGAAGACCCCCAGCACAGCGTTGAAGTAGGGCTGTGCCCCTGCCACCGCCATCTTCACAGGCGTCAGGGCCTGGGAATTGCAGTTGCAGTATCTCTGCATGTGTGAGACGATGATGCTGAAGGCCTCCGGGACGTCATCTGTGGAGCAAGTGCACACCACGGGCAGCGTGTGCCCCTGCAGGATGTCCGAAAGTAACTGGCCCTGCCAGGCACAGGTGTTGACCAGGATGATGTTCTCGGGCATCTTGTCCTGGCAAATGAGGATGTTGTGGAGCTGGTCACGGACGGGCTTCCTGGGGATCTGCTACTGGCTCTGTGGGTCTGGGCTCTCATTGTCCAGTCTGTTGACCCACTCATCGGGGCTGTGTTGCAGCCTCGGTGGCCAGCCTGCTTCCTCTTGGACCTGCTGGAGGGCAGGACTAGAGACTTGGTGAAGCACGCTATGGATGGCAGCTTCTTGGTGAACCAATGCTGGGCGGAGGACCCTGCCTCCCGGTTGTCCTCCAGCTGTGCCAGCTGCTTCCCAGGGGAGCGAATTCTGTAGGCCATTGAGTCAGAGTCACTATCACTTGACATGCTGTCAAAGTATCGCCTGAGTTTGGGCTTTGGGGTTCTGGGGACACTGATATCGTCCTCCATGTCTAGGCTACTGTCACTAGAGCTCAGCACAATGTCATCCCGAAGGTCCAGAGCTTTCTCCACTTTGGGGACATGCCTCACAAGGGCCTGTTCTGAGGATATGACCTTCTCTGACACTTGGGCCCTGAGCATAGATGCCATGGCTTTCTGGTGGTAATTCTTTTGCCTGGTCATGCACCTCCTTCTTACTATCAGATTCGCTTTGTCCACCTGATTCTCCTGGGACTGCCTGTGGACGGCATTGTGACTGGCCGGCTGCTCAAAGAAGCAGCTCTCAGATGTGGCGGCGAAGTCGTTATGTGAGCTTTGGTCCTTGGTGCTGGCCTGCATGGCAGTGGCCTCCTGATCGATAGGCTGGCGGGACAGGGAGGCCATTCGAATCTTAGTGGTGGGTGTGCTGTAGGCCACAAGTTGGGAGTCACTGTGGCTTGTCTGCTTGCCTCCCGGGGCCCTCGCATTCTCAGGCAGGAGGGCCAGACTCAGAGGCTCCTTTTGGATCCTGGTGCTGTGGAGGCCCCACATCTTCATCGGCAAGCTGGAGTCTGACAGGCCTTCCATGTATGGCCTGAGCTTGGGATTGGGGCTGCTGAGGACACTGTGATTGTCCTTCATGTCGGGGCCGCTAGACAGGCCTTCAAAGTATGGCCGAAGCTTAGGTGTGGGGGTGCTAAGGATGCTGCCATCATCCGCAGTGTCTGGGCCACTGTCACTGGGGTTCAGCAGCATGTCATACAGGAGGTCCAGGTCCTCCTCCACCTCCGGGACATTCTCCCGATGGTCCTGCTCAGGGTCCAGGACCTCCCCCGAACCTTGGACTGTGCGCAGCCATAACAGGACTTTCTGCTGGTAGTTCTGTTCCGAGGTCAGGGTGCTCCTTGTGAATATGAGAGTCCCCTCATCACAGTCACCCTCCTCCTGGTCAGTGGTGTGGTAGCTGGCCTCCAGCTGGGAGAAGAAGCTCTCACACATGCACTCAGAGTAGTTGTCCGAGGACTCAGCCTCGGGACTGGCTTGCCTGGCGCTGACCTCCTGGTCGATGGGTGGCATGGACAGGGAGGAGATCTGGATCTTGTCCACCTTGCTGGTGGGTGTGCTGTGGACCACAAATTCATTGTCCCTCTCACTTGATTGCTTGCCTCCCAGGGCGCACGAATTCTCGTGCATGTGGGGCAGACTCAGAGGCTCTGTTTGGGTCCTGTCACTGTGGCTGCCCCACATCTCCGTCTGCAAACTGGAGTCTGACAGGCCATCCAAGTATGGCCTGAGCTTGGGCCTGGGGGTGCTGAGGACGCTCTCATCATCCTCCAGTTATGGGTCACTTTTCCTGCACTTCCCCATCATGTGAGACCGAAGGTCCCTCTCTGAAACTTTGGACCTGTGAAACAGCGCCAGGACTTTCAGCTTCAGGTTTCCTCGTATTGATGACCGCTGCTTCTTTGGTTCCCCCTTCTCCAAGGCATCCTTGTGCAGGGCCTGTCTGTGCTTTCCCCTGCCGCTGGCCTGCAGCTCATCCTGCCCCTCGTAGTTCCCTGCCGACTTGGCCTTAGGGCTGACCTGCATGGCACTGTCCTCGTGTTCGATGGGCTCACTGCACAGGGAGGAGATCCAGATCTCGGCCACCGCAGTGGAGGATTCCTTGATGCTGCGAAAGAGGCTCACCATCTGGCCACACCTGGGGTTTCGCTGCATGACCTCAGCCATGTGGATGGCACCAGAGGCCAGTGTCTTGTAGCCCAGGACGTTTCTGTTCTTAGAGCATTTCCTCTGCTCCAGCAGGATCAGGAGCTTGTTACCTTCTCCCTTGAGGAAGTGGTTGTACTGCAGGGAGAAGGTGAGCGCCAGGTTGGTGTGCACTGGTCTACTGCGGGGCAGCACAATCTCTTGGGACCTCAGGATGCCCTTGGAGTCCTGCATCCTCACGGAAATTACCACGGAGTTGAGGTCCTTGGCCAGCTTCTTGAAGATCACTAACTTCTTTAAAGTGAGACTACACCACCTGGGCACACAGCAGGCACTGGAGCAGTCCAACTCCCAGGTGGCGAACAGGTTCTGGGGGACCAGTGTTTTGAGCAGCGTGGACATGCTGGCCAGGCCCACAGTTCGTGAGGAAGCTGCAGCTGCTGGCACCCTACCGGACCTTTTCCTACTCAGGGTTGGTGGTTTTTTCTCCTGTGGTGGGACAGAGGAGGGACATGATTGGTGGCAAGAAGTAGGGCATGAGTGGTTGAACGAGGGTGTTGTCAAACAAAAAGTGTCCACTCGCCAACCTGTGATTTGGTCAAGGAAGGCCTGGGTCGTGGTCCTTTCAACTCAGAGACCGAAAGTTATCACAAAGGATGTTCTGAAGTTAAAACGTTTTAACTAAAAGCTGTTTATGGTGGGTCGCTGTGTCCTAGGCTGGAATCTTCTCCTAAAAAGGTCCTGCTTTACCTTAACTGAGATTGTCTACTGTCTTTTGGAATCTACAAGAACATAGCTTTGGAACGTCAAAGGAATTTTCCTTTTTTTTTTTGGACACACTGTGCTCTGCGGAGACCAAAAATCCCCTCATTTTTATTGAGTTCATTGTTGGCTGTTCTATCCTATATCCCCCTATGGGAAAGAAGTATTTATCTGTCATTTTATACAATCTATTACCAATGGATTTCATGCAACCCGCATACATCTCCATTTCTGACCGTAATATCTAAAATAAGGTGACAACTGCCATTCTCCAGAGCATTATTTCAATCCATTGAGGTTTTGATTCAAGGCAAATGACCATTTGGCTCAGATAAAATCTCAACAATTGTTCACAGTTTTGAATGCTTCTTACATGGACATTTACTTGGCACAATACAGCAGGATCCCAGAAAATCTCACCCAGCACCACCCTGCAGACCTACACCCGGTGCTGGCATCCAGCAAAGGGTCCATTGACGCACCAGTTCCCTGCCTGCCGGTGAACTTGTGACACTTGTCTGTTGGATTCAGGGCCTTCCCTTGCTTGTGTTGCTGACTTTATTGGAGCCATATTTTGTAATACTCTTGGCGGAACAAAGGTTAACAGTTGATATTCCCAGGCTATGGAGAGACAGGAGGGAAAATGGGACTGGTTTTCCCCCTGGCTTTTCTATAGTATTTGCCTTTTGAGAGTCTCGGCAAACACCTTAGCTGTTTAAGTGAGAGCTGATCTTGTTCAGCTCAGAAGATACAGGGGCACATCCTCCTTCCTGCATGAATCTCAGATGTTCTTAGACAACTGAGGATCTTTGCGGATGTGTCAGAGGTCATTCCTCATGACATGCAGGAGCCACATAAG
This sequence comes from Myotis nattereri, assembly GCF_964212035.1. NCBI lineage: Eukaryota > Metazoa > Chordata > Mammalia > Chiroptera > Vespertilionidae > Myotis > Myotis nattereri. The sequence goes on along the minus strand of NC_138091.1, from coordinate 7,872,577 downwards.
GAAATTCCCACACAACTGCAATTAAACTAACTGGCTCTTCAGGGGGAGCACTAATGAGGTTTAGTCCACCTCTGCTGGTAGCCCTTCTGGTTGTTGTAGTCAGCAAGGAGAGAAACTGAGGCACATAAGAAGGTTGAATGAGACTCTAGGGGAGTGAGCATCTTGTAGCTCAACCTGTAAAGCAACAAATTTTAACCCATTGCATAACACTCCTAGAAAATGTGCTGAGACTTTGCAGGAACCAAACAACAATAAAAACAACAAGAACAAGCATACCTGTAATTAACATGGGAAGTTGTGCCCTCATGACTGGGAACTCCCATAATCCAGCCCTCATTAATATTCCTGATAGGAAGCCTTGACTTGCAAGTGCTTTACAGAAGGGTAAATGTAGGAAGATTTAACTACAAAATATCAACTGAGAAATGGCCAATATACAGTTTTCTTTGGGTGCCTAAATTGATTTTTCACAGGCAAAACAAACAAACAAATACTAGTAAAATGCCGGCCTGAAAATTAAACTGATTTGGGTGAATAGGACGCATATCTTGATTTGGAAATTAGAAACTTCTAAGGAGAAGCACAGGCAAATTCTCTTTAAAAAATAAATGAACAAGAAATTTCAGAGATTATCTTCAAACTCTCCTGAAGCTAATACATGCTAACACCCCATCCTCCCCCTTCTATAGCACGTCCCCTATATCTTTTGCTCTCTGAGCTTCCTTGTCCAGATGTGTTCCTTCCCTTCCTTTCTTCCTATCCCTTCTGTCCCCTCCACTGCCCCTCCCTACTGACTTAAGGGAAAATGAGAAGAGGAATTCTACCAACTCCCTTTGGAGAAAAGCTGCTCTCAGCCAGAGAGGAACCAGCAATCATTCTCCATTTTCTCTATGGCCCTGATTGGTTCACAGAGAAATTTAACTGATGGAACATGTAATCCTGGCTATTTTAACCTATTGCAATTAATATACTTCTGGTGTCTGGGAGCAAAAGCAAGAGAATTACTAAATAAGGTTTATAGAAAACTCCTATAGAGAAGCCTTCACACTTTAGGGATATAGGAAACTGAAATAGGATTTAGATAAAGGAAACAAACAAAAACAAGCATAGGGCTGCTCCAAGCGTGTTTTTCCTTCTCACTGATACTTTGGGAGAATTTTAAATTATCATTAAAAGGAAGCCATTTCCCTAGCCAGTTTGGCTCAAGAGATAGAGTGTCGCCTGCAGACCAAAGGGTCCCAGGTTTGATTCTGGTCAAGAGCACATTCCCAGGTTGTGGTCTCTATCCCCATTAGGGGGCATGCAGGAGGCAGCCAATTGATGATTCTCTCTCATCATTGATGTTTCTATCTCTCTCTCCCTTCCCTTCCTCTCTGAAATCAATAAAAAATCTATTGTAAAAAAGGGGGAGGGGGAGAAGCCAATAAGTGCCCTGCATATACTGAGGCTATTTTATTTGATCTTAACTACACCCTATTAAGTGCTTTCACTGTGCTAGGGTGAGGGACTGTGGCATGGAAGGGTTACAGAATGTTACAGAATGTGCTAAGAGGAGGAAATGGGACATGAGAAATTGAATGTGCTGGGAGTGGGGACTGACGTATGGAGGATTGTGTCAGGGTTAGGAACCATGGAAGAAAAATTGCTAGATTGTCTTAGAAAAACAATGTGTTATGATACGCTCCATCCAGGTGTGCCTCTGTTTACCACCACCCCCCCCTCCTTTGTGCTTATGAACTTTCTATGAACTTCTAAGGTAACACTGTTGTGCTATAAAGGATCATACTGCACCCTTGATCTCTGCCACATGCTCCGAAGCTCCCAGAGGGGGAGATAGGCGCTGTGGTCAGCTGGCCAGCTTAATAAAGGCTCTTAAATTTAAATTCTGAGTCGGTGGTCTATCTCGCTGAGCCAACCCATAACATTTGGAGGCCCCATCGAGATACCCGGCAGGGAGGAGAGGGGCCCCCTATTCAAGTCAGGAGGCTCTCCCCCAGCAGGGGTGAGAAGGACCCCTTGTTTAGGGCAGGAGGCTCTCCCCCGGCAGGGGTAAGAGGGACCCCCTATTCAAGTCAGGAGGCTCTCCCTCGGCAGGGGTGAGAGGGACCCCTTGTTTAGGGCAGGAGGCTCTCCCCCACTTGTTGCCGGGCACTCAGTGAGATACCCCACACCTGTGGAGAACGACTACCAAGGAGGCCTCCAGTCCACCCAAAAACTTTCAATTCGGAAACCGAGCTACCTGGACTCTCGAGAGAGGTAAGAGACAGGTCGTTAAACTGGAATTGGGACGTCCCATGGAAGGACCTATACGGAGGGCTGGACGCAGCGGTACTCCTGGTCCTGACCCGCCTCCACGACGGTGGCCGGGGTCCCTGGTTCGTGCGGCTGTAGGCTGCACTGGGTTTGTCTGTCTGGTATTTGTTTGTCTTGGTGTTTATTGTCAAAGAGTTGTCTGCTTCTGTGTACACCCTGCTGCAATGTTTTTTGAAAAATTTTCAGGACTTCAAGGAGCAAGCTGCAGGTTCCGGCCAACCTTAGGTTGCATTTGGCTGATTTATTTTGTCTTTGTTCTTTGTTTTCTTTGTCTTTGTCAAATGGGATAGTTTCAGTCATCTTCGTCGACCCCCTATCAGTCAGGCCCACTCCGGGTGAGTGGAAGGGGAGCTTGATCACCTCCTGGGAAGCTATAGAGCTCCCTCAGGAATTGGGAAATTGTTAGGAATTGGGTGGATTGTTCAAACTCTGAGTGAATGTCTGGTGAAAGTGTGTGAGTGTGGAGGGAGGGTGCCTGCCCTCTCCGCTCCTTTGTGTGGCTCCACGACTTCGGTTACTGAGTCCGAGTGGGCCCCAACCTGCGGTTCCGCGATTCGTCATATGGCATAACGGTGACTCACCCCATGTGGAGGTGACCAGGCCCGGGGTTTATACGGGTGCACCTTAGCTACGATGAATCTAAGCTCCCAAGGGACGCGACCAGGCGGGCATCTGAGTGAGGATCTGTGAAAACAGGTCACCCCTCCCTTCTCTGTCTCTCGCCACTGATCATCATGGGGTCGGGACAAAGTTTGTTTGTGTGGGACCAGCCAATTTACTACAGAGACGGAGGAAAAAGGTGTCAATCATTACTGGTCTGTGTGAAGTAAAAGCTACTTTGATTTATTCTGCTTTCTGTTGATACGCTTGGGCTGAACGTTTGGGCTGGCCCCTGAACAGTCAGCAAATAGCCTCTCGGCAGCTGCGAGAATTATTTTTCTCAGAGTCTTTTGCTCACTGTTAAAGGGAATCTGCCCACTTAGTTAATAAGGATTTCTGTCTATCAGTTGCTCTTACCTAGGTTATAATTTACTGTGTTAAACTGAAGTTCTAGGGTAGATTTAAAAGTTATAATGTTAATGCTTTTGATTTACAGCGATTCTGTGAACGGAAGTGGCCCACTTTCCAGGAGGGGTGGCCGGATGCAGGGTCTTTTGATCTGACCACTGCCTACTGGGTCCATTATGTCATATATGGCCGCCCAGGGCATCCTAATCAAATTCCTTATATTCAGGTTTGGGTTGACATATTGTTCACGAACCCCAGTAGATGAGGGCATGCCTCCCAAGGGGAAAATTGGGACAGAGACAGACAATTCTTTTGGCTGGGCCCCAAAAAGGAAAGGCTCCCCCGGTCCTTCAGGGAGAGCAGGAAGAACCCATTAGCCGGCAGCCCCACTATGGTCCCCAGGTGCCGGATCTGGGTGAGCCCCGGCCTCAAGCCCAGGCCACGCCACCAGCTCTTGACCCGGAGCCCCTACCTCCCCTGATGCCAATTTTCTTCCTTCAGGATGGGAGGGGTTTTGTTGTCCTTCAACGCCTTCAGTCCATCCCATACTAGGCAGGGGACAGCGTATGGAGGGAGAGAGACAGAGGGGGATAACCTGCAGGATCTTGCGACATCCGCCAGTCCTGCAGTTGCCACTACGGCAGGCCGGCTCTCTAGATCTGGGGCTAGACAGGCAGCCCTCTGGGGAAGCAAGGCAGACCGAGGCGCTATTCCCAGCTCCAGACCAGATTGGGGAGTGAATGATCAAAGAAGGGGGGCTAGATGCCTGAGCTGCCTGCAGTGGCCCTAAAAAGAGAAGCAGCAGCAGCAGCGAGAAAGTACTTGGGCCTTTGGCTTGCAGGCTACAGTAGTTAAGCCATAAGCCAGTGATTGGTACTAGCCTTCCTACAGCCCCAGAAATAGAGTAGCAAGCCTGAGATCTATGAAAGCTGCAGAGAGAGCTAGTAAAACCTCCCTGCTTGCAAATGTACTGAAAGGATTTAGTACCTGTTGCTGCTGGAAGAGGAGGGGCTGATATCCCCTTCCAGTGCACTCCCTTCAAAGAGGCCTGGTCGCTGCTCTGCCATAAAGGGGACTGGTGGGAAGACAAGGAAAGCAGGGCCCTATAACTAATAAACAGTTTTAAAAAAAGGTACTCTTCCTAGACCTGGGAGCCATCAGGACTTTGAAATTCTCCAAGAGAGGAGGAGTCTGACTCAGAGACTAGCCGAAACCTCGTTGGGTTAGTTAAGAGGACCGGAGGCTGCATATTGAACTTATAGACTGCAATTTGCTAGGCAGAGGTCCGAGCCCAGTTGTATAGGGGTTACGCTACCTATGTACAGCAAAACAACTTTCTCCTGTGCCAGAATACATTTTAAGGAAATGGGACAAACTGTATTTGTGGCTAGAAGAGCTGGCCTATGTGTAAACTGTCCTGGAAGAAGGCTATGTAGGGTGAACCCAAAAAGTGAAGGGTGTCTAGCTGCCGAGAGGGCAGTTGCCCAGGTGGGCAAAGAAGAATACCCATTAAATTTTGGTCTCTATTGGGAGCCGGTTGACAGTTAGCAACCTGTATACTGTCTTACAGGCCTGTGCGACCATGCCCATGTCAGGGGTGGCACAAAACCTCAACTGTAGGAAACTGGGGAAGGCCTGTCTAGAACAGAGGGGGTTAATAAAGTGGTAAATACTAGCCCTCTGTTACAGGAATTACAGACCCTATGAGGCCCTGTGACATATAAGACCCTGTAGGGAAATAAAGCTCCTTTAGTCCGTTCTGAAAGAACAAATAAAAGACAGATTAAAGGCTGTGTTTCCCGCCAAGCAACCCAACTGGAACCCCTATAGTGAAAGGGGAAAGCGGGCTCTCGATCGGTATTGCCAGACTCTATTAGGGGGCATCTGAGCTGCTGCTTGGAGACCCACAAACCTCTCTAAGGTGACAGAGACAGTCCAGGGGCCTAACCCTGATGCCCCGGAAAGTCAGAGGGCTGTCAATGTTGCATTTGTTTCCCAGTTGGCCCCAAATATTAGGAAAAAGTGACAGAAATTAGAAGGCTTTGAGGAGAAATCAATCTCTAAATTGGTTGAGGTGGCCCAGAAGGTTTTTGACAATCGGGAGGACCCGACAGCAGGTTTAAACACCCGAATGGCCAAGGTCCTCCTGGCCATGAGCGAGGAGGGAGGCCCAAGGGGCCGCAGAGACAATAAGGGCAAAGAAAAGCCTCGCGGGAGAAAAGGAGTCCAACCCAGGCTTGGGAAAAATCAGTGTGCATTTTGCAGAAAGGAAGGACATTGGAAAAGGGAGGGCCCTGAACGTGCGGGGAAACCGACTCCCTCCCATGCTGGTGGAGGAGGTGGATTGGGGTTGTTGGGGCTCAGCTAGCCCCCAGGAGCCCAAGGGGCGTAATATGGCCAATTGCCTCTGTCCCAGAGAAGAGACTGACAAGCAACTATGGGACTGGGGCAGCCCTGGCAGGTGAGTATCTGTTGAGGGAGAGAGTTGCTAAGAGTAAGTGGGTGGAGTTTTCTCCCCTAGCAAAATCCCCTGGAAAATCCCCTGCCCCAGGCTGGAGTAGTGGCAGAGATGGGTAATTAGATAATTCTCCTTGATGGTGGCTGTAGGGGGTGTGGGTGTGTGAGCAGAGAGGGGTGGAGGCTGTTTTGAAGACACTAGTTTTTCGTCAATGTGCCTGGCAGGATGGGGACAGTCATTCCTCTCCACCTGCTCCAAGCTCCGTGCTCACCTGGGCGCTCAAGAGCATGTCTCTAAACTAGTGTGTGTCACATGTCCCTGTTCACACACATCCCCGGGGACCTTGTTAAAATGTAGATTCTAATTCAATAGGTTCAGGTTGGAGTCGGCATTTCCAAATGTCTCCAGGCGATTTTCATGCTGGTCCTGGGAACATCACTTTGAATGACAAGGTCACAGCTTTTGTACCCAACAGCATCTTCATCCTCAGGGAGCCTTTTAGGAATGCAGATTCACAGGCCCCGCCTCAGAGGCAGCAGCTCTATTTACACAAGCCCTCCAGGAGCGCTGGCATCTGCTCAGGTGTGAGGACCACTGCTGTAGAGCATACAGGAGCTATTCTCATTGGAAGGACAGATGAGGGTTTCCAGAAATGGCATTCAGCCAGCACAGAATGCCAGGGTGAGGAGACATGCCCAGGAAGATACTGAGCCCAGCCCTCTTCCAGCTGTGGTAGGCAGGTAGACAGGCATGAGCCGAGCAAGGACAATGGGCCAAGTACAGAAGGCCACCAGGGCAAAAAGCTCCGGGCGCCTAGCAAAGGGAAAAACTAGGAAAACAAGGGCCTCACACCCAGGGTAATCTTTCCTCCCCTAGCATATTTCTGGTCATGCAGTCAGACCCTCCCAGGACCTTTCCTATCTGGCATGTTACTAACCATGTGGTAGAGCCCCTTAGAGGGGGAGCAAGGGGTCAGAGAATAGCCTCATAGGACTCCCATACAAGCCCTTGCTCAACCACTCCCTAAGCCTTAACCTAGTGGTTCTCAACCTTGGCTGCACATTAGAACCACCTGGGAATCTTTTTAAAATCCTGATTTCTGGGCCTCATCCTTCAGAAATTCTGTTTCTTTGTCATGAGGTGGGGCCACAACATTAGTCTGTGCCTCCCTGACTCCTCCAGCCAGGCACAGGCTCCTTGTCTCTCTCTTCTTCCTGAGCTCCAAGAGCCCTTCCTTTGCCTCTGTAATTGGTTCCTGGGTGCAGTTATCCTTTGTCTCAAGTCTTCTACCTCTGTGACTGTCTAAATAAACTTTCTCTTATAGTTTGAGTCTTGGATCTGAATCCTTTCTAGCAAGAACTCAAGTGGCAATGGTGCTGAACTGAGGTCCAATCGCAGGTAACAACTGGTGCTATTTTCTCCACCAACAAAGGTGGCCCCGGGAAAAGTCCTTTGCCCAGGGGGCAGCTGGCAGCGGTCCTGGGACCTTCCACAGAAACTCATTCTGATGATAGGGCCTTCCTGCAATGCCAGCATCCCTGAAGAGAAGCTTTGTGGTGGGCATGTAGTGGGAAGGGAAGATGAGAGAAGGATTTCTTGAGGCTTGTGAGAAAGGGGATGCAGAGAAAGGGGGCCCTGGCCTTGTCGCCACCACCATGCAGATGTTCTCCAGCTCCCTAGTCCTATCAGCTCTTCTCTGCCCACCTCCCTCTCAGGTATGAGTAATCGGTGTCCTGTTCACAAGAAATCCATCCCCTCTCCTTCCTCCACTTCCCACCGGGACTAGGTCTAACCTCAATGTTTCCAAAGAGAGAAGGGAGGAGAGGAGAGAGGCAGAGAAAGCAGCAGGTGCCTGAGCCCATATTTTAGTCTTGCCAAGGAGCCATGATTCTTCAAACCTATGTGTCTTAATCCCTCAGAATTGCAATAACAAAAACATCATAGACTGGGTGGCTTATAAATAACAAACATTTATTTCTTAGTGTTCTGGAGGTTAGGAAGTCCAAGACTGGTGTCCGGTGAGACTCCACTTTCTTGTCAGCTGTCTTCTTGCTGTAGCCTCCTATGGTGGAAGGGATGGGAGAGGGGGGGGTGTCTCTAGGGTTTCTTTTATGAAGGCACTAATCCCATCCATGAATGGTCCACCGAAGGCCCCACCCCCCAAAGGCCTCACCTCCAAATACCATCACATTGGGGGTTAGATTTTAACATATGAATTTTGAACACAAACAACCAGCCTATGATACCCTATTGTAACCCCATCCTTTAAAAATACCTTTTGGAATGTCTCCTCCTCTTTTACAAACTGTGGTATGTACAGATAATTAGTCCTCAGAATTCATCCTCAACTTCTAGTATTTTCCTTTACTGGGAAGGCTTAAAAGCTTAAAACTACTTTTCCCGGGTTCCCTTGCAGCTATGATTCTGCATGCAAATTACCCTCCTAATGCCCCCCCCACACACACACACACATAGCCCTAGATCAGTGATGACGAACCTATGACACACGTGTCAGAGGTGACACACGAACTCATTTTTTTGGTTGATTTTTCTTTGTTAAATGGCATTTAAATATATAAAATAAATATCAAAAATATAAATCTTTGTTTTACTATGGTTGCAAATATATAAAAAAAATTTCTATATGTGACACAGCACCAGAGTTAAGTTAGGGTTTTTCAAAATGCTGGCACGCCAAGCTCAAAAGGTTCGCCATTACTGACCTACCTTGTTTGACAGCCAGTCCCACTGTTCAACAGTTCCCAGGGTCCTTTGTGGAGGCACAGCCACCCTCTCTGGTACTACACCCCTTTGTAGTGAGCACGTACACGTTTTGGCCAACAATTCCCCAATTTTCACCCCTGAGTTCCTTCCCTGTTCTTGGGTGAGTGCCATCTGGTCCTAGTGGTTTACCTACATTTAGTTTGTCAATTACCTATAAAAATCACTTGGACATTTACTGCTATGTGAGTTGGTATCTTTGCCTTGTCAGTCCCCAGGGGCACTGGGGAAGTGGGAATTTTATAGAATCACACAGGATCATGAAATTTCAGAGCTGAGAGGGTCCTTGAAGCGCTTTTAGAGAAGCTGCATCTGTTCATTCACTCAGGTATTCATTTACCTTAGAAATAATGACCGAGTACCTGCTACATGCCAGGCTGGGTGCAAGGCAGACTAACATTTCCCCAGGGTGTTTGTCAGCATCACTCTGCAAGTCAGTGGCTAAGCTGGGGCAAGAAATGAAGCCCCCTGCCCCCTGCTATTTTGCCTTGCAGAGCCATAGGGACAGGGCACCAGGAGATGAAAGATTAAAAATTGAGATTAAAGGGAATTATAGGGGATGGAACAAAGGAAACTGGGAGAATGAGGGTTGACTATAAAGAGGTCAAAATGAAGGAAGGTAACACTGAATGGAAGAGAAAGAAACTAAGAAGAGAGAAGGAATAGGACGATTTCTGACTGGGGTTAGGACTGAGAAAATAGCTGAGGGGTCTCTAACCCCTTTGTCATCTTTATGCCTTACTAGGGGCCCAGTGCACTAATTCGTGCACCTTGAAAGGAACCGTGGGCCATGAGGCTGCAGTGGGTACAGAGGTGGGTGTTGGCCCATCCTCGGTGCCCCTGCCCAGCTCCTCCTGCCGTGACCCCTGGTCCTCCGTCTTCCAGCAACCCTGCTCCTGCTGCCGCCGCTCCTACGTGCTGATGGAACCAGAGCCAGGCACCGGCAGCAGGTGTGAGCGGTGGCTCTGGTACCAGCTGCAGGTGTAAGCGGGGCTGGTGCCAGCAGCGGGTGTGAGTGGCAGCTGCTGCCCCGATCGCCCCTCAAGAGCAGGGGGAGGTGGAGAAGCCCTCAGGGGCAATCGGGGCTGGTAGTCGCCGCTTGCACCTGCTGACAGCGCCAAGCGATTGGGACTGGTGCTGAGCACCTGCAGTGGGTGTGAGTGGCGGCTCTGGTGCCAGCTGTAGGTGCAAGTGGGGCTAGCGCCAGCAGCAGGTGCGAGTGCCGGGCAGGACTGCAGTGCGCAGGAGCAAAGAATTTTCAGTAACCACCAGAGGCTCGCCTCGATGACAGCAACCGGTGCCCCACCTTGGTCTGGTGCCCCCACTCACCTGCTCTACCATCCCGCTGCGGCCAATGGCCGCCATGTTCTGCGCATGCCCCCTGGTGGTCAGCACGCATCATAGCAACCAGTTGTTCGGTTGTTCCGCTGTTCGGTCTATTTGCATATTAGCCTTTTATTTTACAGGATTCCTTCCCACCTTTACTCTGGTTGGCAGGAACTGAGGTGGAGGTGAGACATCCATTGCTGTTGATCAAGCTTATTATACTGTGAGAGATCATCATTATCATCAAGGGAGAGGTTTATTATTCTGACAGGTGATCCCCTCTCAAAACTCTGCTCCCAAGGGGACGGTGAGAACCACTGTGACTCTTACAAGAGGAAGAAAGAACTGATGGGATTAGCCAGCTTCAATTATGCAGGGCCCTGGCAACATGTGGCCAGCAATTTGGGGGCAGGGAAGAGGCATAAAAGGAAGCAGTCCAGGAGCGAAGGAGAGGGAGGTATCATGTAGGAAGATGCTGGTGAGAGCGGCAGATTTTGCTACCTCTCAAATATGCTTTTTAGGAGAACTGATTATTTCAAACTCATTATTTTTTAAGAAACAAAAGACTTAGGAAGAACCTTTGTCCTTCCCCCTAACTGCCCAAAGGAATTTAGAGGGCCTACTCCAGGAAGGGAGCTATTAGCACAGACGACTATAATGGTTACAGACAGAGAGGAACCATCAAGGCCCACTAGACGAAAGTCCTTTCTGTGTCCCATTGAAAAAGATGGCCCTGCAGCCCTGGCCGATGGGCTCAGTGGTTAGCGCATGACCCCCACTGGGGCGTGTGCAGGAATCAAACCAATCAGGGTGTCTCTCTCACATTGATGTTTCTCTCTCTCTCTCTCTCTCTCTCTCTCAAACAAAACAAAACAAAAAAACAATGGAAAAATATTCTCTGGTGAGGATTACAAAAAAAAAAAAAAAAAAAAAAAAGATGGCCCTGCAAATGTTTACCAATGTTTGTTAAAGAAACATTTGCTTCCTATCTCCATGTGAATTGCCTTCCTGCCATTTGAAGTCCCAAACTACCCTGCTTTCTCTTTAGCTCAAGTTGGCACATCAGCCAATTTGCCCTGGACTCCCATAGTCTTAAGAATCCCCTGGATGTACATATGTGATTAAGTTTGTTCATTTTCTCCTGTGAATCTGCCACAGGTCAATGTGATGACTAGTCCAGCCAAAAGAACTTTGAGGGAAAGTGTTTTCCTTCCCCAGCCCTGGGCACTGTAAATAAACATGTTGCTCTGTATTTAGACTTCAGGTGTTTATCATGGGCTATTCCCCGAGCCCTTCCAGAGAGCATTCCAACAGGAAGGAAGGGATCTCATGCCCAGGAGCAGTGCTCAGGAGCCCAGGGGCAGGGGGATGACGATGTAGCTCAAGTCGGAAAGCAAGGATACAGAGTGGAGGGATGTGTGGTCGAGTCTGTTATCGTTCAGTGTATTTGCTGCCTCTCCCAGTGGGAAAACGATGTGTCCCCCACCCTATTGACAGACTCGGTTATGTGGCTTTGTGTGTCCCTGCTTGCAGAAGAATAAAAATCTCCACTCCTTTGAGCTCTGGGTTGCAATGTGACTCACTTTAACCAAGAACTGTGAACCTGTCTCATGTGGTATTCTAAGCAGAAGGTTTAAAAGCCAGCTGTGGCTCTGCCATTTCTTTTTCCCTTTATGAGTCTGATAATGTTGGGCTTCTCTCTCAGCCCTGGTCCTGGAGTGAAGACAGCATGGGGCAGATCCACAAGCTGACAGTGAGAAGCCCAGAAAACAGAATCCTCACTGGACATGGAACACGAGTTAGAAAGGAAACTCCATTGTTATAAGCCATTTAGAGTTGGGGGCTGTTACCACAGGATACCCTAGCCCGTCCTCACTCATACAGGGGGCTATGGGAGCTGCAGAAGCAGGACATTACTGGCAACAAATCAGAAAAGGTCAAAGCCAAGAATTCAGCTATATGAAAAACTCTAAATCAAGGACGGATAAATAACTATGGGCCTGGCTGGTGTGGCTCAGTGGTTGAGCAGCGATCCATGTACCAAGAGGTCACTGGTTCAACTCCTGGTCTGGGCACTTGCCTGGGTTTCGGGCTCGATCCCCAGTGGGGGCTGTGCAGGAGGCAGCCAATCCATATTTCTCTCTCATTGATGTTTTTACCTTTCTCTCCTCTCTCTTTCTCTCTCTCTAAAAATCAATACAAACATTAAAAAATTAAAAATAATAATAATACTGGGTGGGAAGATTTGTGTGTCCAGAGGACTGGAGCATGTAGATCCTTTGTGCTAGAAGAGAAACTAAGGATTACAATGAGACAGCGTGGGCCAAGCGTGTCCAACTCGAAGGCTAACCTGGGCCAAATAAACGAGGCATGCAGCCCACAGGCCGCAAGTTTGACATGCCTGGCGTAGGCCTTACCTAATGACAGGATGGGCTCTGGAGCCAAATCCCTTTTCCTCTGTTTCTTGGACAAGTTCCTCTGTGTCTGTTTCCTCTTCCACAAATGGAGGTGATAAAAACAACACCTAACTATAGGGCTGTTATTGGGGCTAAATGAGTCACCCCCATGTAAGTTACCTCCGTTTGCTTAGAACACATAATGAATTAGTCACTTACAATGAGTTACACACGTGTGCTTGTGAGTGCTCATAGTAGACACTCAACATGTTAGCTCTTAGTACTATTCTTTTCAATGCTCCCATTTTACAGACAATAAAACTAAGTTCCAGAGAGGATACAACACTTCCTAGAGGTCACACAGCCTGCAGACAGTATCATTTCACTGCAGCCCGCCAGGAAGGGAGCTGGTTCAGCAAGTAAAGGGTGTGCAAGGCCAATGATGAGCATTTTATTTGCCCTTAAGCCAAAACAGTTGTTAGTAAATTAAACATTGATCATAAAGGGGCCTCCAATTAAGATCCACTAATTACATCACCAGCTCAATTGTCATGCAATTATCTACAATTACCCTAGAACAAACATTGAATTACTTTCCTCTTAATACATTAAGCTAGTATTACTCCTCAAGCCCTGGGGTAGGAATACAGAAATATTTAATCGACATGGAGACATGAAATCAGAGAATTTATGAGACAACAGCCACATTGCCCTGTCTTCAGTGACTCGTCCCTGGGATAATGAGAAGGCAGGGGACAGGGGAGGGAAACCCTGTGTCTGTGTCTTCCTTTCCTGTAATTGTGGAGGCGAGGTGGCTGGAGACAGAAATGTGAACCTCCCTGAATGGCGTTGACCAGAATCCTCCAGGGGTGACTGAAGCTGTCATTGGTGGAACCTGAATCGCCGTGTAACTTCTCTCTCTGCTCAATCTTGCTTCCTTCCTTCCTTCACCACAGATGTCAGTCCCCGAAAATGCACTTTCTTGTGCACATCCTGAACACTAAATTGCCTTGTGCAATCTGTTCCCGAAAGGCCATCTGCAGCAGAGAGCCACTGCTGTTTCTGAGCTGAGAAGTGGCATCATCTGACTCACGCGTCAGCAGGCTGTGGCTGAAGGGAGGAGAGAGGTGGAGCAGATGCAGGTGAGGAGGCGATTGTTGGGGGGAATTCTGGGTCTATCAGTGATGGCGAACCTCTGACACGCGAACTCATTTTTTTTGGTTGATTTTTCTTTATTAAATGGCACTTAAATATATAAAATAAATATCAAAAATATAAATCTTTGTTTTACTATGGTTACAAATATCAAAAAATTTCTATATGTGACACAGCACCAGAGTTAAGTTAGGGTTTTTCAAAATGCTGACACGCCGAGCTCAAAAGGCTCGCCATCACTGGTCTAGACGCTCTGCTCCAATGGGTGGACAGGAGGTCACAGCCGGGGGCCTGGAGAGTCTTGCATGGGGCAGGGTGTGGGGCTCAGTCACTGCAGGCAACTGTCCCTCCAGCCTTGCCCTTTGCCTGGGGCGGGTTCTGTCTGAAGGGCAGGAGCCTGTTCCTCCAGCATCCAGCAAACAGCTCCCCCAAAGTCCCCTAGAACTGCCCCTGTGTAACCTGGGCCCACGGAACCCTGGCCCAGCCTTCACAAAATGCTGGTGGGTTTGGTTTGGAGAGGGAGCTATTAGATTTACATCATAGGGACAGTTATTTCACAGGCTGATGAAGTCACTGTAATAGATTAATAATCTGCAATACGAAAGGTATGACTGACTTAAGCCTGTCTGTCCAAGGAAAGCTGTGTTGGATTCACAGGCTTCCAGATGCACAGAGAGAGCAATTCACTCAGCCTTGAGGACCGGTGAGGGGTCTTTGATGTAAACCTTTCCTCGAAGTCTTCTGAAACGTCTGTTCAATCCTGGCTCCGCCACTTACCAGCCACGTGACTTTAGTCCAGTGATTTAATCTGAACCCCTGTCCTCCGCTGTGAAAAGGGAATGAGCGCAGCACGGACAGCCCACCTCGCTGAGGTGTAACGTGCGAGACAGACGTGGCCATAGGGCAGGCGCCGTGATGACAGGGAAAGGCGGTGTGGGGGTGGCGCTCCGTGACCTCCTCCCGAACCGGTGCCGCTGGGGAAAGAATTTGGACTTTCCCAGCCCCGTGTGAGGATTCTCACCCCCGGCCCCTGGGGCCCCTGGGACGCATTTCTCCGCAGTGTTTGCATTCCTGAACATCTCTCCGTGCTCCGATCTGACTGAAGGACAGGGGAGGACATTTCCACATATTGAGTGCGCGTCTGTGCCAAGAACTCTGCTGGGTGTTCTAAACATATTACTTCAGACAGTATCCCCCGATTTCTGTTAAGAAAATTTGTGGACGGCTTTGAAATGGGGAGGGGACCCAACTACAACCGAAACGTAGCTGTTGGGTGTTTTCTTGAGCAGCGCCCCAGGTTATCTGACTGTGTGGGGGCCGGGCATGTCACCTTGGACCTAGCTACCACTCTGGGGGTCCTGGGAAACTGATAGCGATGCAAAGGACTCTCCTTCTCAGAAACGGAGATGGTTGTGGTGGAGGTGCCGCTGGTTATTTCCGGTGGTGACTGACCAGTGTTGCAGATGTTGGTAATTTTATTTCAGAATTCTGATCACCTACAGATGTCTTCTTTGAATTCTCCTCTCAACTGGTTGCCATATCTTATGGTTCCCCCATTCATTAATGACTTAAATAAAATCTTTGAGATAGAGTCACTGTACGTTCATAGGAGTCATGAGCTTAACTTAAAAAGATCCTTTAATAATACCTATCGGAAAACTGACTTACAAGGTCATAGATGTTCGGCACATTCTGGCTCTCCATTATGCTTTCCTTGGGGTCCTGCCCCCGCCCGCACTGTCCTGTTAATTCTCAATGTAGGTCTCATGATTCACAGCCTTTGGCTTCCAGGAAACCACCTCACCCAGTTTCCAGTGACCACCTGCACCTGGCCCCACCGGTTACTCTGACTGACCCTTACAAGAGACATCAATATCCTGCTCCCCCTACTCTTCCCCACTGATGCCATTGAGGTCTCAGTCCTGCTGCTAGCAGATGTCACAATCAACTTGTAATTCTTTTTAAAAAATATATTTTATTGATTTTTTACAGAGAGGAAGGGAGATAGAGATCTAGAAACCGATGAGAGAGAAACATCGATCAGCTGCCTCCAGCACACTCTCTACTGGGGTTGTGCCCACAACCAAAGTACATGCCCTTGACCGGAATCGAACCTGAGACGCTTTAGTCCACAGGCCGACGCTCTATCCACTGAGCCAAACCAGTCAGGGCTCAACTTGTAATTCTTTACCCCTTTTGGCCTCCTGTGTTCCTCCTTTGGCGACCCTAACAATAGAGTTGCTCTTCGAGTTGGGACTTGACCTTGCATCTGTTTCTTTCCATTTGGTGGAACTGCCTCAACATGTCATGTCCTACTGACTCTTGTCTGTGCCTTTTCTCTCCTGCCATTTGCGAATTCTGGGAGGTCTGGGCCTCCCTCAGAAGTAACTGCTTTGTGAGCCAATGGAGGGGAAGGAAAAGTCAGAGAGTTCTGGGCCCTGAAATTCACATGCTGGACTGACAGGTAAGGGATGGGCTAAGCAGAGTCAGAGTGCTGTGAAGAAGGGCTTGTGTGTGGAGATAGAAAGAATAGACTGGCCCTGACTGGTTTGGTTCAGTGGATAGACTGTCGGCCTGAGGACTGCAGGGTCCCAGGTTCGATTCCAGTCAAGGGCATGTACCTTGGTTGCAGGCACATCCCCAGTGGGGGGTGTGCAGGAGGCAGCTGATTGGTGTTTCCCATTGATGTTTCTGACTCTCTATTCCTCTCCCTTCCTCTCCGTAAAAAATCAATAAAATGTATTTTTTTAAAAAAGACTGAAAGGAGAAATGCCTGGAAGCCCAACGTAGGTCCCTCCTCACCTCTCCCTCCATCACCACCTCCTTATCCAGAATTCTCCCTGTGATTGTGGTGTGGAATGAGGATGAGCAAAGGCCCCATCTCCTCTCTGAAGGACCTTGGGTTTAGTCTCCAAATTTTCCCATGAAATGCCATCTCATTGAGTCCTTCTCCGGTCTCTGATCCCCTATCACCGGATCAGCCCAGATGTTTGGGTGAAACTTCTGACTTGTTTTCTCCAAATTCAGATTCTCCCTTGCTGATCCCTCTCACATAACTACTCCTACCACCTACAGCTTTGTCCCTGAGTGCAGAAGGCCCTCCTGGCTGGTGTTAGAGATATTAAAAAGCATTTGCTGAGGAATGATGAGGGGCACACTTCCTCCTCCTCTCATTCTTTTCTTGATTCACCCAACTAGTATTTTTATCAAATGCTTACCCCACTGGCTAACATTCTAAAGCATTACATGCGGACTCCTAAGATTTATGAGACTTTCTGATGGAAAACCGTTAAAAAATAACTGTCTAATGACAGTGCAATGCCTCCCCTTTCCCTGCTTTCTCAGTCTCCAAGCTCTTTGCACCGTCTAAGCTTTATACATCTCTTGTTATTGTCTCTGCCTGACCAGAAAACCAGCCCCATGAGGGCAGGAACTTGGTGTCAGTTTTGTCTCTTGTTCACTCCCTGTCATCTAATGAACAATCAGTAAATAAATGTTTCAATGAACAAATGTGCATCTATGTCCCAGGTTGATGCTGGTTGTTTTTACATATTATCTCATCATCATATCAGCCAGTGAAGCACATTTAATCACTTCCATTTCAGTGATGAGGAAAGTGGAGTCCAGGAGCTGAGTTCCCCAAGGGTGACAGACATAGAAAATGCCGGAGCCCAGATTCTGGCACAGGACTCAGCTGTGACACCTGCAAACGCCTGTCAGGCAAGAGGTGCTCACAGGACCCAGTCCGTCAGGCAGCAGGACAGAACCAGGGGGTCGCTGACAGCCACACTGACCTGCATGTGAAGGACATGAGTGTGGGCAGGAGCAGCAGGGCTGCCTCTGGAGGAGAAGGTCTGGATTCTGGAAGGGCATGGCTAGGACAAGACAGGCTCAGGCTCTGTGAGGTGGGATTGGGCCATGAGGCCAGACCATGAGTGCATATGGGGAGCAGGGAAAATATGGGAAGTTACGAGCTGGTTCTGCATTCATTCATTCAATTAGTCATTCATTCAACATGTATTAAATATCTACTGTCTTCCAGGTAAAAACCTAAGCTCTGGGAATATAAAAGTGATTAAAACACACATTTACTCTCCAGGGACTTGTAGTCTGGAGGCGAAGAAGCAGACACCAGCAGAAGTTGTGGGAAATGTTTGCAAGAGCTCAGGAGGCACAACAATAGATGCCTCGAGCTCACGGGGAGGGAGCTTCAGGAGGGCTGGCGAGGTGCAGAGATGGCGTCACTGAAGAGTCCTGTCTTGAGCTGAATTAAAAAAAAAACCCACGTTTTTATTAATTTGTTTTTCAGAGAGTGTGGAAGGGGGAGAGAGGAGAGGAGGGGAGGGGAGGGGAGGGGAGGGGAGGGGAGGGGAGGGGAGGGGAGGGGAGGGGAGGGGAGGGGAGAGGAGAGGAGAGGAGAGGAGAGGAGAGGAGAGGAGAGGAGAGGAGAGGAGAGGAGAGGAGAGAAGAGAGAGAGCCATCGATGTGAGAAATATCAATCAGTTGCCTCCCACACACACCCTGAGCAGGAATCGAACCGGTAACATTTCAGTGCAACCTTTTGGATGACTGGTTGGTGTTAGCTGGGAGCTGGGGAGCTCAGAAGAGAGCTCCAGGCAAGAGTAGCAACAGAGAGTCATGAGATGAGCTGGTCAGTGGACCATCCCTTTAGGGGGCTGCAGAGAACGCGCACCGAGACAAGGCAGGGAGGACTGGTGGAGGCCTGGTCGTACAGTCCTGCTGGCTGTGCCAGTGGACGCTGACTTTATTCCGTACACCAGGGCCCAAAGCTTTGTCTGTAAAGTACCAGATGGTGCTACAAAAGCAGCCACGGACAGTGTATAATATGTGGGCATGGCTGTGTTCCAGTGGAAATAGCCTGTGACGTGGCAAGAGCTTGCGTGCCCATCACAGAGGATGGGCGGCCCCACCAGTGTTCCTTGGAGAGCAGCAAAGAACATTGATGAGGGGGAAGCTGATTGAATGATTCTCTCTCATCACTGATGTTTCTCTCTCTCTCCCCCTTCCTTTCTGAAATAAAAAAATATATATAAAAAATGCCTGAGTAAACAGTATTATTGTTATTATTTTTTAACCCTCATCTGAGGACAGGCTTACAGAGAGAAAGGGAGAGAGAGAGAGAGAGAGAGAGAGAGAGAGAGAGAGAGAGAGAGAGAGAGAGAGAGAGAAAGAGAGAGAGATCAATCGGTTAACTTACTGGAGATCAAACCCACAACCTCCCAGGTAGGTACCCTGTGCAGGAATCAAACCTGCAACCTTTTGGTGCACAGAATGATTCTCAAACACTGAGTCACTCCAGCTGGACAACGGTAAACATTATTAACTTTTAAAAACTTCAAACCTTGAGAACATGCCTTTTTAATGTTCTGGATTGATGAAATAGGACATATTCATAAAGCAATGCTGGTCATGTCACAGTATGATGGTTGTCTTGAAGATAACCACTCATGAGATAGTTTGAGTTGTGAGCTGAACTAGCCATCTTTTTCATGGACCACATATTTCTGGAAAGAACAACTGACAGACAAGTTATGTTACCCGTGTTGGATATTTGGCAGATATTTTCTAAAGATGAATGAAGTGAGCCTGTCACGTCAAGAAAAACAACTGACAGTGTTTGATAAAATTTGAGCTTCCAGGAATAAATTACAATTTTGAAAAACATTCAACTACCATTGATAGATAGCCTGATGGCTAGTCAGGGGCCGACAGCTGGTCTTCCAAATACTTAGAAGACTTTTCTGACAATGTCAGTGGTGACATCGAAAACTGTCTAAAATACCTTTATTAATTTGAGAGAGGGAGAGCAAGACAGAAACATCAGTTTGTTGTTCCACTTACTTATTGGCTAGTCCTTGTAGGTGCCCTGACTGGGGATCAAGCCCACAATCTTGGTGTATCCAATGATGCTGTAACCAACTGAGCTACCTGGCCAGGACTGTTATTTTTTAAATATTGTATAATGAAATGTGCCAATATTTGGAAGATCTCCATAACTCAGTGAACCAGTATTTTCCAAAAAATCAATAGGTGTTTTTTTTTATATTGATTTCTGAGAGGAAGGGAGAGATAGAAACATTAATAATGAGGGAGAATCATTGATTAGCTGCATCCTGCATACCCCTACTGGGGATTGAGCCTGCAACCTGGGTAAGTGCCCTTGACGAGAAATGAACTTGGGACCCTTCAGTCTGCAGGCTGACGCTCTATCCACTGAGCCAACCCAGCTAGGGTGAAAATATCAATAGGTTTTAATGTAAGAGTATGAAAAACCATGGATATAGTTTCAGATGCCACACTGTTAACTAATCTTTAAGAAACTACCACTTGCTCAGTTTTAGTGTAGTATCAGAACAGCCACAAGTATCGGAAGAGACCATAAAATCCTCCTCCCTTTTCCTACTATATATTGGGGGTGAGGCTGGATTTTCTTTCTTTCCTTTTTAAAAAAAATTCTTTATTATTTTTTAAATCCTCACCGAGCATATGTTTTTATTGACTTGGAGAGGAAGGGAGTAAGTGAGGGAGGGAGAGGAAGCGAGAAGGAGGGGAAGGGGGAGAGGGAGAGGGAGAGGGAGAGGGAGGGAGGGGGGGAGAGAGAGAGAGAGAGAGAGAGAGAGAGAGAGAGAGAGAGAAACATTGATGTGAGAGAGAAGCATTGATTGAGCCCACAACCTGGGTATGTGCCCTGACTGAGACTGAACCTGCGACCATTTGGTGCTCGGGACAACGCTCTAACTGACCGAGCCACACTGGCAGTGTACTTTGGGGATCTTTTGACAATATCTACCACAAGTGAGCATGATCTACCCTCCAACCCAACAATTCTACTTAATGTATATATCCGACAGAAATGCACACATGTGCTCATCAAAAGAGAGAATATACATAAGCAGCATGACTCATATAGCTAAAAACTGGAACTACTCAAAAATCTAGTATACTGACATAATGAAAGACCGTACAACAATGAGAATGAACTATAACTAAATGTTACAAAATGAATGTATCTCACAGTAATCTTTAGTGAAGGAAGTCAGGCACAAGAGTATATACAGTATGATTCTGTTTGTATAAAACTAAATCAAAACTAATCCGGGTATTAGAAGTTAGGATACGGTTACTCTAGGAAGGAGGGCAGTGACTTAAAGAGGGCACAGGGTGTCTCTAGGGCTGCTGGAAAGGTTGTTTCTTGATTTGGGAGCTGTGTTCAACTTGTGAAACTTCAGAGACCTGTAGTTACATTTTTATTTATACTGAAAAAAAGAAAAAGAGGCAAAATGAAGCAAAATATTAGCGTGTTTGGTTTTTCTCTCGACTTTTATATATATTTAAATTGCTATATTCATTTAAAATATTTAAAAAATAGCCCGGCTGGTGTGTCTCAGTGGTTGAGCTTCAACCTATGAACCAGGAGGTCAAGGTTTGATTCCTGGTCAGGGCACATGCCCAGGTTGCGGGCTCGATCCCCAGTAAAGGGCATGCAGGAGGCAGCTGATCAATGCCTCTCTCTCATCATTGCTGTTTCTATCTCTCTCCCTTCCTCTCTGAAATTAATTTTAAAAAAAAATATATATATATATACATATCCTATATAATAAAACCCTAATATGCAAACCGACTGAAAGGCAGAATGGCTGGTGGCTATGACACACACTGCCTCCCGAAAGGGAGGTGATTGGGGGTGGGGCGGGCCAGCGGATGGTGCCAGACCGCCAGCTGGGGGCCCCCCTGCCCCCCAATTGCCCTGCCTGCTGGTCGCCCTGCAGATGGACCTGATCGCCGGTCAGGCCTAGGGACCCGACCCTATATACTGGGAACAGGTTCTTAGATTTAAAAATTAAAACCTGGCAAGGCTACTCTAACACTGAAAAAAACAGGATGATGCAGTGATGACATGCATGGACTCTGGCTTGCACATTTTGTGCTCAACCCTGACTCTGACACTTATAATAACTGTGTGACAAAGCCAATTACTTAACTTCTCTCTGCTTCAGTTTTCCTCCCATAAGATGGGGAAAATGGTACTGCTGCCTCAGAAGGATCATGCTATGTACTATTTTTTATAATTAGGGCAAAAAAATGTAGCTGCCCATACAACAGTACCTTCCCGCCCCATCGCTATCCCCTCCCTCTGCCCGATGGCATGCGCCTTGGCCGGCCTGGTGCCACCTGCTCGCTGGCCCGGCCCCCCTGCCGACTGGTGGTTCCCTCGTTTGGTCGATTTGCATATTATACTTTTATTATATAGGTCCTATATTATAGGATAAAGCATGTAGGCACTGCTAATATAGTCTTTCTTAAGCACCGAAAAGTGCCAATTCTTCACTGTCCTTAGGGGCTATTATTTCTGAGGACTCCCATCTATTTGACTCACCTGAATAGCTGCTTCTGGGAACTTTTCTCTCAAGATTCAATGTTTCCTTTCCATTCTCCAAATTGTAGTTCTCAGGCTTGGAAACTGGAAGCCCTGATCAAAAGAAAGAAAGGAAGAAAGAAAGAAATGGGACTTACTAATAGCTATTTGTGATGGGCAAACATCTATCCTAGAGCATAGTGCCAAATCCCTGATCTACAAAGAGGACGGGAATTACAGGAAGATCTGGAGTGAGGGAAGATGGACCTCCACATGAAGCTTAAGATATCTGTAGGAATCTGGGCCTGGTAAGGAGTTTCTATGCACTGGAAAACACAAGTGTTCGTGCCCGTCAAAAGAGGAGAACTCATCTTTCTTCACTGAGGAAGTTCCAGAGAGACGCTGCAGACCAATCCTCAGCTTAGGGAAGGAACTGGAGAAAAGAGGACCCCAGTGGCAGCACCACACGTTGTGACTGTGGTAACTAGAATTTTTGTCTTCTGCTTTTCCTTTCTTCCTTCTTTAGCTACTAGAACCCACTTTCCTAGGGAATTTATTACATGAGGTTGGGGAGGGGTAACATAGTTCTTACCACATCCATACAAACACATATATGCACTTGTACACATGTGTGCGCACACATGCACACAGGTACACACAGGCTCCAAACTGCCCAGAGTAACCTATTTCCCTGGCTCTAGTCGTTGTTTCATTAACCAACATGTGACCCTCTTTGCTGAAACTCCTAGGATAGAAGCACTACCTTTTTCCCTTAGTTCTCTAATTGGAAGAATAATATAACCTAGAGCTACTAAAGGCCATCTTTGCCACATGGGGAGACCCTAGGAATAAAGCCAGTAGGGCAAAGCCAAGCCACAGGATTTAAAAAAGAAAAAAGAAAGAAATTCCTGGTTATATATTTGATTCCCTGAATCAAGATTTTTCCCACGTGGGGAATGGAATCCAATACCTAAACTCTAGCTAAACCCACCTCTCCTCATTAACAGAAGCCTCATCGCCAGGCGATGGGCTCCAGCACTGTTACCTGAGGAAAGTGGCGGAAACCCAGTGCAGCTGGGAGAAGTATCTACCCCTGGAGGAAAGGTAGGGATACGTATGAGGCCCAGCATTATGACTGAAGGAAGACAAATATTTATAAGTCCACACTTAATCCAGTTTCACAATGCCTAGGTAAGAGCAAGCTTAATCAGATAAAAAACACCCCATCTTTCTACCTCCCATCAATATGCCAATGGATTTAACTGTTTTATAGAAAGACAGGTAAATAACCCAATTTAACTTCAAAAGCCACATTTTGAAGGCAGAGATGAGCAATAATATTTGGGCTACAGTACAGAAGCAAACTTATGTTGTAGTATTCATATTCACCTTGAGGATACTTCCAGATCACGGTGTGGGGCAATCAAGTACAAGTAAAAAGCAAAAGTCTTACTGCTGCTGAGAAAGTGCAATTTAGTTCTATCAAAGGACTACCAATAGAGAAAGTAACTATGGAGGAGCACCAAAATCTATATACAAATACCATCCAATCTTTTCGAGTCCTGAGCTGCGCATATGAAAAGCACAACTTTAAGTAGACCACAACAGCTGGGGGGTAACATGCTGAGGACAGACTTTAGAAATGACAGATTTCTAGAAAGTGCGGTTGTACTTATCCCATATCAGTATCGACAAGCTGTTAATATGGGCTTTTAGTTGAAAATTCGTAAGGCCACAAACTTCAGAGAAGAGAAATACCTTAAAAAGTAATTTGCCCTCTCTAGGGGTAAGCACTGCACTTAGGGGTAAGGGGAAAACGAAAACAGAACCATCTGAAAAAAAAAAAATTTAGGCAGGATCAACAGTTACTCAATTCCAGAGGATGCTCAGGAAAATGTTATCTCTTTAAAAAAAATAGATTAATTTACTTAACTTACAATAAATATGGTGTTTTTTTTTTAATCAATGGAAAAAAAGAACGACTCCCTGCCCCCTAAGCTAGTGTGAATTAGGTTTCTGTCACTTGAATCCAAAAAATCCTAATACAAAACAAGCATAGGCAGTTCACCAAGAACCTAGAACAGGAATAGATTGTCTCTGGGTCCAACAGGATTCAGACTCTATGACTCCGGAATGGAAAAGCGAAGGCTTTGTGAAGCTATTTCACTGTCAATAAAGAATGATGTCCCTGAGCAGACTGCAGAGTCACAATGAGAAGCCGTCCTTACAGAGCGAGACCAGGTTCCTATAGTTCTCCAGCATTACGTCCCTCTGTGCAGGATCCAGCTTCCCCCACTCCTCGGGGGTAAGGTCCATGGCCACATCCTTGAACGTCACGGACGCCTAAGACACAAAACATACTTCTGTTCACCATCTTTCACTTGACAGCATCCCTCGCCCCCCGCAGTTCTGGTGGCCCTGGAGCAAAGCGACTGAGTCCATCTGAAGTGACAGCGATAAATGACAAGTGTTCTACTAGTATTCAGAGTCTGAATATTCTATGTAAAGCCACTGGTATCAGTTATGTGCCAGGCGCGCTCTGCTAGGTTCAATATGAGAGTTTCTCCATTGAGAGACATCACTTTTCTGGGAAATAAAGAGTTAAAAATAAACCATGAACTAATGAGTTGACGATGCAGTTTGGCAAAGTAAACAAAATAGAGGAGGAAAAAGCCTGTCTGCATAACTCTCCTCGTGCGTCCTCAATAAAAACTTGAAGAATCAATCTAGCCAATCAGAAGATGAGTTGAAATACAGACCTTGTGAGTGGATAAGTCATGGAATGAAATGACTGGCAGTGAGCACCAAATCCAATTAAGCATGGAATTAATTTAAAGCAAAAGCAGTAACTGAAAAATGATGGCAACAGATTGAGTAAGGGACCAGAAAGAACTGAGGTTTATGTGTAAATACCATAGAATTAAGTTTTATAAGACAAAAAACAGCAACAAAACTGTAAGGAGGTAAATACATATAAGTATTATTATATGCCTATTTATTTATTTAGAGAATATGAAGTTTATTTTTACTTTTTAGAGAGTGAGGGAAAGAAAGAACAAGAGCGAGAGAGTGAGAGCGTGAGAGAGAGAGAGAGAGAGAGAGAGAGAGAGAGAGAGAGAGAGAGAGAAACATTGATGTGCTACAGACACATCGATTCCTTGCCTCCCATACATGCCCTGACTGCAACCTAGGTATGTGCCCTGACCATGAATTGAACCCGTGACCTCCGGTACATGGGACGACACACCAACCAACTGAGCCATACCAGCCAAGGCATTACATGCCTTTTAAAATAAAACCATAGAGAATGTGAATAATATTCCAAGGTTACTGAAATAAATATATATCATCAAATGCTATAACTGGATAGAAAACACCTATTTAAACATTCATGAAGCATTTTCAAAAGTAACAAAGTAAATTTAAATAGATTCCAAGCATAAATAGAACAGAGCAAAAACTGATAACTGAAAAAAAAATCAGAATGTCAAAATAATAAAATGCAAAACCAATGCCAAATCACTAAAACTATACTCAGAGGTAATTTCATAGCTTTAAACACTTCCATTTCATTAAAAAATAATGTAAATAAATGAGCAAAGCATACAGGTCAAGTTAGAGAAAGAACAACATACTAAGAGAAACAGAAAGAATTACAGGATAAAAGCAGAAATTAAAGGGGTGGGGGGGAGACAAGAACATAGGTTAGCTGGGAGGTCTAAATAAGGTCAGTAGGTTGTAGTACTGTATCAATGCTGGTGTCCTGATTTTGGAAAATAAGAATGAAGTGAGATAAAGTGTTATCTTTTGGAGAATATGAATGGAGGGTAAATCCTAACCCTAACCCTAGTAGGTAAGAAATCTTTCTACCGTTAACATTTCTTTAAGTCTTAAATTATTTCAAAATAGTTTCCAAAAACAGAAATAATCTGAGACTTAAAAACATACAACAATCATCCTTGGAAAATAAAATAAAATGTAAATCACTAAGTAGACAAGACATTTTGAGGAAAAATGACTGAGATCTTACAGCCTGCATATCCACAGCTAAATTGACACTCAATGAGAATTAACTTCCAGACAATTAGAAGAAAAAATCAGGACACAAATGCAAACCAATGCACAAAAAGCAGAAACACACACAAAAGAAACAAGGAAAGCATAGTAAATAGAATATAAAAATCACATGGCAAGGAAAATTCGAAACATACGATCATATTAATGCGAATGAGTTAATTTCCCTTTTAAAAAAAAAGTAAATGTTTTTTTTATTGATTTCAGAGAGAAGGGAGAGGGAGAGATAGAAACATGGATTGGCTGCCTACTGTTCATTTTCTACTGGGGATTGAGCCCCCAACTCAGGCATGTGTCCTGACCAGGAATCAAACCAGTGACCTCCTGGTGCATGGGACAACATTCAGCTAACTGAGCCACACTGGCCTGGTGAATTAATTTCCCTTAAAAAAAGCCAAATCCTGTTTATACAACAACCCTCCTAAAAACACCCCAAAGTTGGGGACTGGCAGTGGGAGAAATCAAAGGAAACATTACATGTCTGAATATAGGAGTGCAAGTTCACCAAGAGCATATGGAGAGATATACTGGGAAATCAAACTGTTACCCTCAGTAGGGAGAAGAAGGGGACTGAATTTGAGGAGGAAGTAATATTACTTTTACATTTACATATGTTTGTGCTGTTCACCTGGTTACAACCAGACAAGAATTAAAACTTTAATACTTTTAAAAAATTGAATACAGGAAATACAAAACACAGTCCAGGCAAATTCTAATAAGATAGTTATAATATTAGCATCACACCACATCTAATGCAATGCAAAAAGGACAAAAGTTTTAAAAAATTTCCATAAAAGGTTTAATCTATCTGAGGCGCTAACTGTCTTGAATCAAAGTGTTCCTCTGGCACTTGTAGTTGGATTTTCCTTGGCTACTATGCTGGCCAGTGAGTTCAGGTAGAATTCATTGTATCTCTGACTCATGGTGGTATGTGTGCTTCCATGTGTGTGTGCAGGTATATTCCATAGGTCTGCCCAAATTGGTCCAAGAATGGGCGTAATGGCTGTCAAAGAGTTAACCCCTGGACTTTTGCTGGAATGAATAGGAGGGAAGCTGCCCTTTGTCTGGGGTCCTCAGCCTGGGAAGCTGTAAGCCTAGATGTGGTAGGGGCCAGCAGGAGGAAGAACACTTGCTTGAGAGGAAAACCCACAGAGAGAAAAGAAGAAGTCAGTGAAATGGAGGAAATGGGTTCTAATGTTATTACTTGAGCTCTTTTTCTAGTTAGACCTGGATTTTTCAGTCATGATAGCCAATAAATACCTTTCCCTTACATCAGTTTGAGCTTTTATCATCTGCAACTTAAAGCTTCTTGACTAATAGTCTTCAATACTAATGTAAGGCAGTTGAGAAACCAATGAAGACAGGGAAGTATATAAGGACCCCAAGAAGTCACTTTTACAAACAGTACCAATGCACAATATGGACTTTTTACACTTGGAATCACAGTAGCAAAGAAAAAGGCTAATTCAGGAATCGTGGCCACACACATCATGAAGAGCTCTTTTCTCTTACCTAACTTCTTTTAATAAAAATTTCAAACATCCAAACGTTGAAAGACCAATACACGAATCACCCATATAGTACAACCACGATTTAAATTTTTTTTTTCTTTTTTTCTCTTTATTTCAGAGAGGAAGGGAGAGGCATAGACAGAGATAGAAACATCAATGATGAGAGAGAATCACTAATCAGCTGCCTCTTGCACACCCCCTACTGGGATCGAGCCCACAACCTGGCATGTGCCCTTGACCGAAATTGAACCCGGGACCTTTCAGTCCGCAGGCCAACACTCTACCCATTAAGCCAAATCAGCTAGGCCAACCACCACTTAAATGAAACAATTCTTAATATTTGCCTTTGTTAAGACAGATTGGAAAACTGTTTCACTTTCTAAACTTGTGCATTCATCATCTTGGAGGGCTGGATTTTAACTCTTTAAGTTAAGCCTTCCGTAGGCTTTCCTTTTCAAGTGCTATTCTGAACTTTTGAGCACTTACTATTTTCATAACTCACTTCAGCACTAAAGAAAGGTGCTTTCTTAATTTCTTACATAACAGTCATGTGTATGTTGATTCCCTTGCAGAAACATAAATTTTAAGATACACCCCGAAGATTAAAAATGGTGGCAGAGTAAGTGGATGCTACACAGACACACCCCCAGGACCAAATTGGAATTACAACTAAAATACAAAAGAATCCTGAATAATCAACTGAAGATTAAGATATGCCCCATATTTTCTATTAAAATAGTTTCCTACGTTACCAAGCTCAGCAACTAGCACAATAGGCAAAGAAGGGTAATTATGCTCCTTACCTGTCTGTTGACTGACAATAAGTATAACTAGATGGAGAAGATGCCATGGGTTAGCAGAAAACATTTTCTACTGAGTCCATTAGCCACCCGAGTAGTCTTAGATTAGAACTCAGCTCCCCAGATGGGCTCTAGTAGACAAAGAAACTTGACATCAAAAAGAAGGGTGCGCCTGTACTCTGAGAAATAAGGTGGAATTTCAATAATCAGTACAGACTCACCTGGGATCTGGCTGTGAGGCAGAGAGCTGCCACTTCTCCCTTTTCTGTGCTCTTCTCTTGGGAATAGAAAGAATCCTGGAAAGACGTAGCTACGGGCAAGAAAGCGGTAATTGTGGGATCTAAATCTATGTTGTGCTTCAGATTTACAAGACAAAAATTCCTCCCTCTAGGAATGATGCTCCCTCAAATACTGCACCTGAAGGCAGCCCAGACAACCCTTGACCCTGGGGTCATGGAGAAAGTCCAGGAACGTTGCCACTTGGACATAACACCTACTGGCAGGGGCACTCTCTAATCTAGAAATGAGAATAATAAGCCAGTTTATTTCCAAGCTTAATGTACATTAAATTAATATAAGAAAAATAGGCTCAGTTCTCAAAAATCACCCTGCAAGCTTATGTAAATGTAGATCACTAGATTCCCCTTCCTAATAATTGCTACTAGTAGTTGGGTCTGAGGTGCACTCCAGAAATCTAATGAGCAGGCCATGGGTCAGGAGAAAACGTTTTCTACTGAGTCCATTAGAAAAGGCTGACATGAGGTCCCAGACCAAACTTCAAGAAAGACCGGGCTAGTCAATCACCGCCCTCTGCGCCTGTTCTCTGCGATGCAAAACAGCAGTATCTGCGCCACTGACATAACAGGATTGTTGTGCCACGGGAGTAACAGAGGTGGGGAGATGTTTTCTGCCAGCCAAATACGCTACGTTCTCAGACTCCCTGACAGCTGGGTGAAAAGAACGTGGGAGAAAAAGTGACTGAGGCTGTGCTCTGGCCTGAGCTGCTAACATTTTGGGGTGGCTTTCCAGGACCCACTGTGCACCAGCTCAGGGGGAGAGGGGGTCCCCCACACCAAGCCCTGCATGCTCAGGCAAGGAGCCCAGCCACGTCCCAGACAAAGGAGACTGGCAGAGCCGCCCGCCAAGGGCCACCTCCCCGGGGGCAGCCCATTTCCTTTCGGGGAGGAACGGCCCCTTCCACACACAGTCCAACATCCCCGCAACTCTCACCTCTCTTCGCGGGCAACTCGGCCCAATCTGCCTCCATGATCCCCAATCCTCCCGGTTCCGAAGATTCGGAGCTCCCGTCTCCGCGCTCCTCAATCCGGACCTCTCGGCACGTCACCGCGAGAAGCCCCGTCCTCCCGCCGGCCGGCCCTCGGGGCGCTGCGGAAAGGCCGGGTCAGGTCAGGCCCCGCTTCTTCCTCGGTCCCGGGATGTCGGCACCTGGATCGCGCGGGGGGCCAGGTCCCCGAGACCGATCCTCGGATGCCTGCTCCGGCCGCTCGGCACTGTACCTGCGGGGACCGAGCAGCTTGGAGGAGATGGCGCCGGGTTCGGGCTCTCTCTGAAGCCCGCGCCGGCCCGCGCCCCGCCCGTCGCGCCCGCCAGCACCGCGCTCGCACCCGCGTCCCCGGGAGGCGGCAGCCGCCGGAGGGAGTCCGGCCGGAGCGGGAGGGGATGGGCTCATGGTCCGCCCTCGAGGCCCCTTCCACAAATGCGCACTCCGGCCCCGGCTCGGCACAGACTGCTGCCTCGGGGGCCGCCACCGGAGCCGAGCGCCGAAAAGCGGCCTCCGAACCCCACTCACCTCCCATCCGGGCTTGACAAAGGCTCCGAACCTCTCGGGCCAGCCCGGAGCCGCGCATGCGTAAGAAGGGGATGGGGCGAGGCTGGCGAGCCTCATCCAGCCCAGAACTACGATTCCCAGAAGGCCCCGGGCACGGCCAACCTCCGTTTCTCAGCAGGTGGGAGCACCCGTGGCGCTGTCGGGGGCGGGTGGGGGGTGGGGGTGGGAATTGGGGTCGGGATGTGAAGAAGCCGACTCGCTCCTTCTCGCGAGAGGACGGGCTGCATCACCCACGTGAGGAGCATCGCCCGGGAGAGCGCTGACGTCAGGGACTCGGAGCCTAGTCTGTGCGGCGCGGCGCAGGGGGACCACGGTCCGGTGCTCAGGGCCGCCGAGGACTTCCACCTGCGTTAACTTAACGTAAGATGTATGCGAGCAGCCTATGCCTTTTCCGTATATTTTACCTCAACACACTCCTTGGCCTTCAAATAACACGGAAGGTGTACTTTTAGGAACAGTGGGGTGTACAGGGACACCGATGTTCGTGCCTCCATAGACGACTTGTAACACTGAAAATGCCCCAGTGAGGGAGAGAAGTGGAAAGTGTTCAAACAGTCCCAGTAAATCTGAGCACCATGTCCTTGTGAGCAAGCGTGACATCAGCTTTATCAGGAGAGGCGGTTCCCTCAAAGCGTGGTTAGTCTCTCCTCACCTCCCCACCCGGCTCAGTGTGTCAGCTGCCTCCTCTTCACACGCCCATCTGCACAAGCAGGAGTGAGAATATCCTCAGCTCTTCCCCCACTGCGGTTACCGCCCAGTCCTGTTTCTTATTTCGTAAAGAACTCTCCCACGTGTCCATCTCTCTCTGGCCACTGGCTTTCCCTTCGTTTTGGCCCCCGCCCTTTCACTAGGGTTACGGTCAGCCTCCCAACTGATTTCTCTGACTCACTCAGCGTTGCTTTACACCAATCTGTTCTCCACCTTTTGCGGCCAGTGACCATCCTAAAGCAAGAACATAACGGCACTTTCCTGCTTAAAACTTGCCAGTGGCTTTCGCACACCTTGGGGAAGGATGGTTTTTAGTTCCCACAGGATGGCACCCTTTGTCCAGCTCCCATTGTCTGTGCCTCCCGGTATTCACACCTTATTTACCCCCCCCCCATTCCCCCCACCCCGCTCCCTGTGCAGCCCACATCCCCTCCCCTTCATGTGTTGCAAAGTGGGACCTGTAGGGAGAAACCAGGGGCAGGAACAGCTTTCGGGCAGTGGATCCCCTAGAGGTCTTGCTGTGATCAGACCCCAGGACAGGGCCAGCAGGTGGAAATGGGGTTCCAGAGGGGTCCCTTATCTATGCCAATGGGAATCCTAGCCCTCAGGCTGTCACACCTTTTCCTCTGCAGTGGAGGTCTCAGCAGATCACACTGTGTGTGTGTGTGTGTGTGTGTGTCTGCAGTGGAGGATTACAGGGGTAGAGAACCAGCAAAACAGGGCTCTGAGGCCTTCCTCCTGGTGACTGGGAACTGTCTTTATGGTTCCCAGTCCTGAGCTCCGCACAGGAGAACAGAGAGGAGCTGACTGATGGGGTCCTCTACTCCATGCCCCTGGAGGAGGCACAGGTGCCCATACACCTTCCAGCGTGCAGCATGGCCGCAGGGTGAGTGCAGGTGCTGAGGTGACCCAGACTCCAGGGTCCCATGTAGTCAAAGGCAGCCCGAGGTTCCAGAAGCTGCCCTGCTACTCCCCTAGGTCCCTCCTAGAGTCCAATTTCCAAAGGGATCTGAGGCCCATATCCTCCCCACAACCCACTCTCACTGTCCAGTCCCTTTCAGATGAGATGAAAGTCACTGCCCACAAAGTTTTTGGAATATTAGAAGAGAGACTTTGTACCATTTCCCATCATGTTCAGTCAAGAGTGTTTTTTGCATTTTTCTACAGATTTTCCCTTTTTAATGCCCATCTCCAAGTGTCCATGTCGGCCTCACAAGCCTTACACACCTTCTCCCACTCTTACACATCATTGTGATTAGTGGCGATGCTTTTCCCAAAAGGACATGGGGCTTAAGGTACCAAGTCTGTTGCTTTGCCCTTTGCTGCCCTGAGGACCACATCCCTGTGGCCCCTGCAGGTCAGGAGCTGGGGCTGCCCTGGGATGTACAACATACCGAGAGGGGGGGTCTGTTATCAGGGCTGGCGAGGCAGCTGTTCATTTCTGTGGGACTTGGACGTGACTCCCTCCTGTTTTCTTGTCAACGGTGCTGCCCTGAACATCCCACTTGTCCTCATATCCAGACTCTCTCACCCCAGGAAAAGCCTATGTGTTCCCATCTTAGAATGGGATGCTCTGTCAGAAATCCCGGGGTGACTTTCTTAACACAGGGAGCTGTTGTCCACCCTCTACTAAGAAATGACTAAGATACCAGTGTGTCTCATCAAAACTCACCTCCAAGTCTATGTTGCCTTCCGAGAACCTTTTCTCTTGTCCATGTAGAAAACGTGGAAACCTGTGCAGAATTTTTGTGAATTTATTTGAGCCAAAGTGTAGACAATTGCAGTGAAGCAAAATCTCAACGGAATGAGATAGTAATGCCCCAGAGAATGGCAGCTTTGCACTTCATTCTATACATTACAATCAAAAGTGGAGACTTGTGTGGTTTTATGAAATTCATTGTTGGTAGATGAGGGAAGCAGGAGAAAACACAGCAGGGAAATCTCTGGGCCTGGAAAAAAGGTAAAATGATAGACATGCACTTCTTTCACTTCGGTGTGTATGGGACAGTTAACAGTCAACAATGAACTCAATAACAGTGAGGGGATGTGTGGTCTCTGCAGAGAGCAGAGCAGTGCTTGACTCTGAGGGTCTGAATAAAAAGGAAAATTTCTTTGACATTCCAAAAATATGTTGTCATAGATGCAAAAAGACAATAGACAGGCTCAGTTAAGATAAAGATTGACTTTTTTCAGGGAAGATGACAGCCTAGGACTGTGGTCGGCAAACTCATTAGTAAACAGAGCCAAATATCAACAATACAATGATTTAAATTTCTTTTGAGAGCCAATTTTTTTAAACTTAAACTATATAGGTAGGTACATTGTTATTAACTTAATTAGGGTACTCCTAAGACTTAGGGAGAGCCACATTCACGGTGCCAAAGAGCC
This sequence comes from Myotis nattereri, assembly GCF_964212035.1. NCBI lineage: Eukaryota > Metazoa > Chordata > Mammalia > Chiroptera > Vespertilionidae > Myotis > Myotis nattereri. The sequence continues at coordinate 7,839,433 of NC_138091.1, read as the reverse complement.
GCGTGTGGCTCGCGAGCCGCAGTTTGCTGACCACTGGCCTAGGACACCAGTACCCACCATAAGCTGCTTTTAGTTAAAAACAACAACAACACAAAAACACCACACTTTAATTTCAGACCATCCTTTGTGGTTACTTTAGGTCTCCGAGTTTGCAAGACCCCCAGTTTAGCATCTGGTCCTGGGATCACTCCTGTCCCACCTCTTGCCGCCAATCACTGAGTGCTTGGGACTCAGTCTGAGCTGGAGCCCCCAGCCCACCTGGCAGTTTATGAACTGCCTCTGATGGCATGAGTCCCCTCTCCCAACACAGGTTAGAAATCAGACCACCACCTTGACGGCCGCGGGCTTGGACTGCATGCCCGCTGCATTCAACACACAGATACCCATGCATTTGTTTTCCACCTGGGAGGTGGAATGCTCCAGCCCCACTTGCGTTCCCAGGCTGTGTAGCCTCACCTTAACCAAGCTGCTCTTCTATAAGAAGCTGGAGAAGGAGCTCAGCACTGTGGTGGCCACTACTAAAATGCAAGGCTCCAAAAACATCTTGAGGTCTGATGAGATTCTGCTGCCCCCTAGTGGTCAAGTGAAGACTGACCTGGTGAGGACCTCCCTGCTGTATCCTCACTACATCAAGAGAGAAGGCAAGCAGCTGTAGATCTTGCTTCAGCAGAAGCAGCGCCTTAACAAACAGACCATCCTGGGTTACCGGAGGCTCACCGTGGGCACCATCGACATGGCTGAGGTGATGCAGCGACCCCTCGAGGGTGGCCAGATGCTGAGACTCCATAGCACCAACATGGAGGAATCTGCCCACATGGCTGAGGTCAGCATGTCCTCCCTGTCCAGCCAGCCCATAGACCCCAAGGACAGCACCCAGTAGGCTGGCCCCAAGTCCAAGTCCCGGGTTCATTACTCAGAGGTGGAGTATGAAATATTCTCAGATCAGCAGGGCAGCTATGATCCTTGGCATGGGCAGGACCAAGAGGAGGAGGACTTCGACTTGGAGGAGCCCAAAAAGCAACGCCAAAGTGTAGTAAGATCGCCACTCATGACCAGGCAACGAGATGCCAACAAGAAATTTGGGGCTTGGATGCAAGAGTGGGAGGAGGTCCTGGACTCAGAGCAGGAGTCTTCGGAGCATGTCCCTGAGGTGGAGGAGGACCTGGATCTGCTGTATGACTCACTAGAGAACCGTGACAGTGGCCCATGAGAGTGTCCTCAGCACCCCGAAGCCCACGCCATACTTGGAAGACCTGTCCCAGCCCAGCTGTCAGATGGAGAGCTAGAGCATCCACAGTGCCAGCGCCAGGAGGGGCCTCCAGGTCCAACTCATGTGACAGAGAAGATGAGCCCCAAGCAAACAGCAGGCACATCACCAAGACCGAGTCTCTCCTCATCGCTTCCACCAGATCCCAGGGGGAGCAGGCGGGCTGCTGGGGCTGGAGCACATCCCTGACGGAGCAGCAGGTGGTAAAGCCAGGAACAAGAGGGCCAACAGCCTGGACAACAAGCACTGCCCCGACCCTTTGAGCCAGCTGCAGATCCCCAGGGAGACGGTATATGACCAGCTGAACCACTTCCTCATCTCTGACAGCCAGCTGCCCCAGAACATCCTCCTGCTCAACATCTCCGACTGTTGAGTGTGTTTCCTTCCACGACTCGCGTGGAGTAGGGTTCGGTATCTGAAAGAGGAGCCGCACAGCAAATGAGAGCAAAAGACACAAGATAATTTTGCAATATTGGGGGACCAGGGGGCAAGTCCAGAAGGACTTCTCTCTGTGCTCAGGCCTCACCAAGCTTTTATTGATCTGGGATGCACCCATAGCATAGCCCTAGGCAGGTGACCCCCTGCTTCAGGCAGACTAGCCCATCAGCAAGGATTTACATAATAATAAATGGGGGAGTAGTTTCAGCTACCACTGTCTGGACAAACAGAGGTGGCGCCTAGCTCAGACCTTTGGGAGGGCTTCAAAGGCACCCAGCCTTCGGGGGGTTCTCGGTCTATGCTTATCAGATAGTGAAGGCAATAAGCAGTTTCCCACATCTCCCCCTTATTTTTTCCTTATAAAACCAGAAATAAACATAAAAGAACAAGTCCCAATTTCAATGTCCAACAGTTCTGAGTCCAAGTTTCAATGTTTGACAGTTCATGTGTACATGCCAGCAATGAAATGTTGGTTCTGGATGGTGGAAAATGCAGGTCCGGTCCTTTCTGGTCTGGTCCTGGGCAACCTGCAGCGACGCACAGCTGCTGACTGCTAGCATGGCAAGGCGTCTTCACCATCTCCATCTCTGAACTGTCTCTCCTGTCTTTGTGGCTGGAGCAATCTGTTCCATATCTCTCCTGGATCCCTTGTTGCAGGAATCCACATGGTCTTGGAGTTGTTCTCTGAAAGTATACAAACATATTCTCGACCAAAGGTTAATAATTGAAATTTTACTTGGGGAATCCTTTTTATATTTGCCCAAATGATTTTCCTTTGGCTTATTTTGACACCACATATGTTTTTCATGGGTGTCTTGCTGTTAGCATTACAAAATGAAAAAAAAAAATTCTAGATGTAATTTAGTTACAGGATATTTTTCCTTACATGGTATTCTTCCACTATCCCCTTTTTTTTGATTTAATTAGGAGGCTTCTTGGAAACTTTATAATACAGTCTAGATAGCTTCAAATATTAATTTTTTTGCACAAAAAAATTGAACCTGAACATGCTTTAGGTTCATAGCATGTTTAGCATGAAATGAAAGTTTTTGTTAATACTTTTTGAATAATTACTTATTTCAAATTAATTTTAAAACTTGACTTTAATTAATTTGAAAACTACTTTGCTGTCAAATTTAATATTTTAACAATAATCTTAATTTACACTGTAAATATTAATTGAAAGGATCACTTTACATCCTTGTGAAGGCTCTAAGCATTCCTGTTGTTAGGCTAGATTTAGACATAGGGTCTGTTAGCCAAGCCTCCGTTTTTCTGGGTACTGATTTCAGCTGGACCAAATCTCTTCTATTTTTTGGTTCCTGACCTGGGCTGGGCATGGGAAGCAAGAAGCAGCCATGGGGACAGGAGACCTTCCTCAGAAGGGGCGAGTGTTCAAGCCCGTGCACCATTGGGGGGGGGGTGAGGATCTGTGCCCCACCTTTGTTGCACCCCAAGTTTTCTCCTACTGGCCCCCAGCTGTGCCTGTCTTAGGTCATCCCACCCTGTGGGATCTTACCCGTCGTTGACTACCAGCTATCTCTGGGCCAAGTAGGGTGATGTGAGGTTCAGTTCTGTCTCCTTGATAGCCTATGTCCCTCTGGCCTCCATGCCCAGCAACTGCCTTTGGGTCTCCTCGCCTGCTGGCGGGGCCCCGGCATTGATCATAGGGAACCCAGGTTTCTCCTCTAGAGAGGGCCCAGCTTACGCCATTGGGTAAGAGACAGATCCATGGTACCAGCTTTTCATGATCCCAGCTTGAACAGAGAGCTCAGATAACAGCTGTAGGCAATTGGATTCCTCTTGGCAAAAAAAGTCAAGATAGGTCAATACAGAATGCTTAAGTGCCTTCCCCAGGAGGCCCTCCACACAGTGGAAAGGAATAAATCCAAATCCCTTCATGTAAAACATTCAAATTCATTTGTAAATTTGTTTGGGATAAATGCACAATATACTGTTGTAAAGCATCAACAATTATTAATGAAACTTGTAGAATAATACCATGTAAGAATATTCTTTGTTCTAGGTCATGACAATTCAATTTTAAATTGGCTGTCTCGAGGTTTGGAATGAGGAACCTAGTTTGCAAAAAAAAGCAATTTACAGAAACAGAGACAGCATGCCATCCAAACTACAGTTTTGGGTAAACACATTATCTAGAGTCCTTGGGTAACCCAGGTTAAACTTAGGCATGTTATTTAAATTACAGTTTTGGGTCTTCAGAACACTGAATTGACACACTAACTACAGCCCTCTGACCTTGGGATAGTTGTGCTGTCCTTCCCAGGTAAAGGAAAAAATGTGCCTTCTAAGACATATGAAACTTACAGTTCTTACCTGAATTAATTGTTACCATACTTCACTTTACCATGCCCCAGGTGGTCTCTGGGCTGTTGGTTGTCTGGTTTGTCTTCTTCCTGCTGGATTATACTTGGAGAACTTCAACTTAAAAAAGAAAAATCTTTCTTTTTTACACCAAGTAACCTATAGGATTACTTCTTGGATCTTGACTGATAGTGCCACAAGGCCATGTATTTCAAGTCAAAGTCATTAAACATTTATGGTGACTGTACTTGTTTTCATATTTGGTATTTTAACAGCAAATCACTAGATTATCCTATAAATATGAGTGGAAGATATTTCAAAATATTAAAATTTCTTTTTTTTATTAAATTTAGAATAATATTTTTAAACAGCATTCCCTTTCGGCTTATTTGCATATACAGAGGGATCATGGGAAGCCTTCAGTAACTTTTTAGAAGAATTTTACTTTACTAGGATTCAATTGCTTACAAGGATTAGTAAATTCAGTAAAGTTTTATGTCTGATACACGAGGTGCAAACGCTGCTTCACTTCCAGCCTAATTTAAAATGCAGCGGTGAGGAGCTTTTAAATAAAAGACATTGCTAGTTTAAGTAAAGACTTTGCTACTAATAAATCAATTCTTTCTTTTATTTGACAGAAATTCCTTATGCAACCAAGTATATTATATTTTGAAATATTGTACTCTGGAAAAACTGTCAAATACATATCTAATTAAAACATTTTCAACACTAAAAAACAGTTTTCAACATAATAGGATCTAGCCTTGACCATGGAATCAATTACTATTAATTTGTTTATGATATATGCATAACTGTGGTTCTACTGAGAATTTAAGGTATCTTCTATTAAAAATGTATCTACAAGCCTTTTAAGAAATATGACCTCTATTGTCGGCCCTTATAAAGCCAACTGCTTAAAACATTGGTCTATCATACCACTGAAATTATATTAAGACCATGATTGCTAATTTATTAAGCATTAAAAATATCTTCTTAAAAATAGTATTAAATAAATCCGCGAGGCAAGCACACTTTTTGCCCCATCTGCATTTCCGCAGTAAAATTCCGCCTTAAAACTCCACCCCTGAAATTCCATCCTGCCTCAGTGAGAAGACACTCCTTTTGTGATTGGCTAAGTCAGAGGGCTGTTCCAAGATGGCAGCCCCCAGGGGCGCGGTAAGCCATGCGGCCAACATGGTGGCTGCCAAGTCAGGCAGCTCAAAGTGGCGCTGTCTACACTGTTCTTTGACAGAGCAAACCAAAACTCCTAAAAGGTAGATGGCCAACATTATATTGTAGACAAACCGAAATCTCATTAGCTTTTTATACCTTTTTTAATTATCTTAAAGAATATCAATCAAATTTAAACTGGTTTTTGTATTAAAAAATTTTCAGTTGAGATCATAAAATTAATCTTTTTTTTAAATAGAACCAATGAGTAACATATTTTGAATTCCTAATCATTTAAGAGAAAACACATTTTATTTTTTCAAAAACAAATTATACATTGGATATTTAATTTCTCCCGATTCAATTTGCACTTTAAACTTTCAGAGCTTTAAATCTTAGACATTTCAAATAAAATATAAGGCATTTTCAATTAATAGATTAACTTCTATCTTCTAGACTTCATAATAGGCATACTCAGATCAACATTTCAGTATTATAAATTTCAATACTTTTAGATGATTTGAACTTAAAAGCTTTACGTTTCCAGCCAATAAGCCTGGCATAGCTGCTAAAATGGTCACAATTTTCCTGTTGGGGAAGTCAAGAAACAAAACCATAGCTATTCACATGTAAACTTGACTATCAACTTCCTGGTGGTACTTGCCTCAGGGTGGGAAATTTCAAAAGCTACTTTAAATCGCCTTGGGAAACCTGCCTGTATTTCTTTCTTAGGTTCAACTTTGCCATTTTTAAGGCCAAAACAGTCTCAGGTTTTTATTCTGTACACAGCAAAAGGTCAAGTTCAGCTCAAAACTATGCGCACTCGTTTTTAAACTGGCCTTTTCCCTTTACATGTGCACAGAAATCCCAGATGCATTTATAAATTTGTAAAAGCTTTTCAATTAAGAGAAGGAGACTTTAAATTAGAATACTTGGGGAGGGGGCGTCCACACTGGATCGCCACGTGCTCCTTCTTCCCTTTCCCCACATCCTGCTTTTGGGGGAAGTTTCAGCAAATGACTCAGATGGCGTATTTTTCCCAAAGTCATGCTTAATAGAAAACATTTTAAATTTTTTCCTATTTCGCTTTCTAAAGTCATGGCTAGCACCCAAGGTTATCTTAGCCAAAGTTTGGTTGTCATAAGATGTTCTCCGGTAATTTTTAAACAAAACATTAAGTAATCTCATTGTGGGAGAGGTTATAACTCTGCCTTTTCCTGCCACCTTTGAATCTCTCCGCACCAGAGGCGGACTCGGCAGCAGGGTTTCATTTCTTATTACAGATTTTAGATTCCAAATACAAATTAAGATTTTAATTTGGACAAGAAACCACATTGATGTGACCATGGCACTCTTTTTTCAGCCTGATTTTAAGGAGTACCTTTTAATATTCCAATTTCTTTATAATTTGGCCTTTTTGCACAGGTGATTCTATTAACAGCAAATTAAACATAATCAGGATTAGGACATGGAGGTGGAGGGAGCCATGAATGCCATTCCTCCCATTTTTTCTTTTCTTTCTGTTCCTCTTAAGGAGCGGAGGGTGCAAGGGGAGGAGATTTATCCTCCTTGACCTCTCCTAAAGGCTCTAGGAAATGAAATGCCGTGTTCCACAAGGGGAAACAATTTTTGGCAAGTTCTGATGAACTTTTTGGCAAACTTTTAAGATCTAATGTACCTTTTTCAAGAAACCAAGGGTTATGTTCTATAATAACATGCAAAAACTATAAGATATTACCTTCTAAAATTTTAATACTTTAAACATGCAAATCAAAAGTCTATAATAAAGTTTCTTACTTTTTTTAAAGCCAAATATACCTTTTTAAAGCTGAATCTACTTTTTGAAAGGCAAATCCTTCCCCGTTTGTTAGCCTGGTTAAGAAAACGTTCCCAGTGTACTTACAGACCCGGGCTTCTGTAGTTGATCCAGGGCATTGCGTGCGGTAGACTTCCCCTCACCTTTTTTCTGTGAGTTTTCCACACCTTTTCGGTGAAAACTTCCTTTTCTCGCTCCAGTGAGACCTGCACTTCCAGATTACCCGTCGGGCGCCAGATGTTGAGTGTGTTTCCTTCCACGACTCGCGTGGAGTAGGGTTCGGTATCTGAAAGAGGAGCCGCACAGCAAATGAGAGCAAAAGACACGAGATAATTTTGCAATATTGGGGGACCAGGCGGCAAGTCCAGAAGGACTTCCCCTCCCTGTGCTCAGGCCTCACCAAGCTTTTATTGATCTGGGATGCACCCATAGCATAGCCCTAGGCAGGTGACCCCCTGCTTCAGGCAGACTAGCCCATCAGCAAGGACTTACATAATAATAAATGGGGGAGTAGATTCAGCTACCACTGTCTGGACAAACAGAGGTGGCTCCTAGCTCAGACCTTTGGGAGGGCTTCAAAGGCACCCAGCCTTCGGGGGGTTCTCTGTCTATGCTTATCAGATAGTGAAAGCAATAAGCAGTTTCCCACATCCGACTGGCAGGGGCAGTTCCCGTCTGAGTCCCACAGGATCACATGCTGCCTGGGCTGTGCACCTGCTCCAAGACTGAGGTCCAGATGGCCTTCATCACCATCATTTCATGGATGTAGAGATACCGTCACTACAATTCCCAGCCCCCCAGCCTGTGAAGATCGTGGTGTCAGGGGCACAGCAGTACTTTAGTGCTGTGCTATGGCTCTTCCTGAAGCTGCTCTCCTACAACCTGTGCCCCTGTCCCCCTGGCTGGGCTACATTCACTTGGTGGTCATCCTGCTGGGTTACCACCTCGTGGCCAGGTACCCGGGCTCCGTGCATTACCGCTACAACTGCCTCTTCCAAGATCTGCCCAGGTGGGACCTGTTCTACAAGGAGGCCCAGAGGGCTGTGCAGGACACGCTGCCCATGGTGTTGAGAACCACACAGTGCGTCACAGGAGCCAATTGTGTCCACCAACTGCCCATCGTGGAGGCCACACTCAGCTACAAACAGAGGAGCCCCAGTGAGGAGTCCTTGAACATCATTCCCTTCGTGGGGGTTGTGGAGCTTGGTATTGTGAGACCACTCTGGGTCGCCTCAGGACACTCAGATTATGCGGCCCGCTTGGGCTCTGGAGTGCTGTTGTCCACCCTCCATACGGGTCTGCGGCAAACAAGGAGACATCACACATCCTTCTCTAATCCCCGTCAGTGAGAGGAGATGAGTCCTCCCCCAGCCAGGGTGTTGGAGCTGAGCTGATGGGGCTGCAGGTGGACTCCTGGATGGCAGCCAAGCCCACAGACAGAAAAGGAGACTCTGAGAACAAAGCCCAGGCTACCGCCAACAACACCCTCCAGTTCCCCTTCCAGTTTCTCTAGGTGAGCAGGCTGCCCAGCAGTGGTGAGGCTGCAGCCACGCCCTCCAGGTCATGGACAAGGAGAACAACAAGAAGGTGATGTGTTTTCCCAAGAAAACCAAGGACAAGGAACTGGAGAACCAGAGCCAGTGCCTGGAGGGCATCAGCCGCCTGTTCAGCAGGGCCAAGCACCAGCAGGACAACTGTGGGTCCTTGTTGACGGTGTGGAGTGGAACAGCCTGGAGCTCCCACGTCCAGCACTTCCCCACCTGCATAGTGGGAAGCTCCAACCCCACCTTTGAGCCTGCCCGTCCCCTACCCTTCCCTCTGCCCTGGCCAAGCCCTTGAAGGATGAGCTGCTTTTCTGTTCACATTTCGGTTTAGCACCGAGACAGACTCTTGAAACACAAAGTGTAACCCTTTCAGTGTGAATAAGCTCATAACCTGGAAACTAACGTGGTGGTGCCCACAGGGAGCCCCCAACTGCTCTGCTTATTACCCAGAATGCTCTGGCAAGTGGGAGGCCAACAGTGTTGAGCTGGGCAATCATTGAAGGTGATGGTCTTCAGGACCCAAAAACTGCCATTGAGAAAGCTTCTCAGTGCCAACACCTGCCCATCCTGGAAGCCTGGACTCCGCCTCCCGGGGAGTCAGCTTCACTTTCTGCCCGACTCAGTGCTGGCCTCCCACGGGGGCACCTGACTGAGAACAGAGGCTGGTCAGCCAGCCTTGGGCCCCACTGCCAACCATCCCAGTGGCCCCAGCACTACCCGCTCATGCTGTCCCATAAACTCCATCCTCGTGAGGCAGAACAGAAGAGAAACACCAAGGACCAATGTGGTACTGACCACCTGGGCACACTGACTGGACAAACTGGGCAAATACCTGATGCCCACCTTCCTGGGCAGGGACCCCACTTTTGTCCCCACCTCTCCGTGTTTTTATGGAACATTTGCTACAACAGGAGTTGAATCAACCATGTACCAGGTGAGCTCCTGCCCCTGCACAGCACAGTGGTCATTTGGCCACTTGTTTGCTGTGAATCTTCAGGTCACTGCATGTCTCTAAGTGATTGTTCCCCAGAATGTGAGGCCCAATAGGGTTACTGTAGGGTCTCAGTGGGGTGCCTCTGGGTGCCTGGACAGTGGTGAGGTCTGCTGGAGGGCTGTGTTTTAGCCAATTGCTTATTTTTTCATTCTGTTGACAAAGTCTCTGCCAAATTTGTGTTTCTACTCAGGGCTCAGGGCTAAGCACTTTTCTCATGAGATAAAGAGATTGGAGATCCATTATGAGTCCCGGTCCTTGGTGAAGCCAGATCAGAAACCCCATGTTTGAGAGGTGGAGTTCAGACTCACCCAGCTGTCTGAGCTGGGCATGGTTTGGGTTTGTGGACGAAAGGGGCCACACGCTGACCTGACAAGCTCAGGGAAGGCCTGCGTGGCAGCCTAGCAGACTCAGAGACCTAAAATAACCACAAAGGATGGTCTGAAATTAAACTTTGACTAAAAGCAGTTATGGTGGGCAGTTATGTCCTAGGCCAGTATCTTCACTGACAAGATCAACTTTGATCCTTACTGAGCCCATTTGCCTTTTTGCCTCTAAGATAACATTCCTTTGAAGTGTCTGGGTAACTTGTAACTTCCCTTTTTCTGGAACCCCTGGGGCATAACCAAATGTTCTGGGCGCCAGGGCAGATACTACAGATTCCTTCATTATCATGTTGATTGATCCTGCACCCACCTAAGTATGTGTCCATCATTTTACTTTTTATCCTATCACAGAGGTTTCCCTGCTTCGCTTAATCCCACCTCCTTAAATCTGTCACCAATGAATTTCTTTTTTTTTTTTTTTTTTACCTTTCTATCAGTGTTCTTTTTTTTTTTTTTTTAAATTTATTGCTTAAAGTATTACAAAGGGTATTACATATGTGTCCATTTTATCCCCCCGCCCTAGACAGTCCACCAATGAATTTCATGTATAAATACGGATGTAACCCTGCCATTCTCCGGAGCACTATCTCAATTCATTGAGGTTCTGCTTCCCGGCATATGTCGACAGTTTGGCTCAAATAAACTCACAAAAATTCTTTACAGGTTTCAATGGTTTTTTTACGTTAACAGGTTCATTCATTCAGCAAATATATGAGAAGCCCTGCCAGGTACAGACGTGTCTCTAGGCACTGACCATAATCCAGTGCACAGAGCAGACCCCAAGCCTGCACTCCAGAGGTTCCTTCTAGTCGAGAGTCCTTCTGCAAGGACTCTTCCTTCTGCAAGAGGGCAGAGGTCTGAGGGCTTCTTCTAGGAAAAAGGGCAGGACTCAGAGAGCTGTGCATGTAGATATGGGTGGAGTGGGCGAGTGGGGAAGTCAATGGACAGAGTGAGCCCCTCAGAAAATTCATACCCTTCTGCTTCTAATCCCAGCCCAGTCTGCACCCCTATCCAGGGACCTTGCTCACTAATCTGGTAGAACCTCCTCAGTGGCAGCTTGGCTGTTGCTCTCTACCCATGGGAGTTAACTGTCAATTAGAGGAGAAGAACCCCACAGAGCAGCTAGTGAATTAGGCAGCATGTAGGAGCAGGAGCCAAAGTTTGAGGTGTGAGGTAGTCTCTGGACATCAGAAATGCAGATGGATTTTCTTCGTTTACTCATTGATCAGCTATTCTTGGAGCACCTACTGTGTGCCAATGAGTGACATGAACAGAGTGGAAACCAGCTCTCCCTGTCCTCATGGAGTTGACATTTTGGCAGGAGGGTAGTAGGAGGGTATAGGGACACTGAGAGAGCATGTCAGGTTCCCCTGAAGAAGACGACGGCGGTTCCCTAATTGTTGCAGAGCTGTCATTTAGGTGGGCTTTCTGCCATGCCCTCTTGAATGACCAGGCACATCTCTGCCAGGACTTCCAGGTTGAATGTGGGCAAGGGATAGGTCTGCCTTCTGGATGGGCAGGAGTAGCAGGCACAGGACCCCAGGCTCTCTGAGTGGTGCTCTGGGAGGGTCATGTGGAAAAAAGGCCAGGCCTCAAACCCTGCTGTCTGTCTATCTCTCTCCCCAGGGTCATCTCCTGCATCTTGGGCATCTAACTGGACCAGTACCCTGAAGATTTTTATTAGCCGCCAGAATTTCCCAGCCTGATCATGCTTTTGGCCTCCATAGAGCTCACCTTTCCAGTCCTAGACCTGCCAACCCAGTGAGTTTAATAAGATTATTTATACTAGTGACCAGAAGACAATTCTGGATGTTTCCAATGAAATTAGAGCAGCCTGTGAGTGAGAGAAAGAGACAGAGCTGGGAACCAGTGGACTGAAACATCTTGGGTTTGATTCCAGTCCAGGTACATACCTCAGTTGCAGGCTAGATTCTTGGCCCTGGTCTGGGCCAGGGAACATTATCCTTGGGTGAGGATTGACAAAGAAAACTGTAGTGATAAGAATGGCACTGCCACTTGCATTAAAACCTCAGGCACGTTAGCTGAATTCTTTACGTCTTGTTCTTTTCACGTGAAAAATGAGTTGCAAGGATAAAATTGAATAATAAAATGCTTAACATAGAGAGTTGGCATATGGTAGGCACTTAGTATATATTGCCCATTACTATTATAAATACACTAGAGGCCCGGTGCACGAAAATTTGTGCACTGGTCGTGGGGGGGGTCCCTCAGCCCAGCCTACCCCTTATGACATACTGGGAGCTCTAAGGGGATGTCCTAGTGATGGCTTAGGCCTGCTCCCTGTTCCCCTTGGGGAGCGGGCCTAAACCACAGTCTGGCCTCCCTTTGTGGGAGGCGACCAGGCTCATCAGCCCCATCACCCCGCTGTTGCAGCCATTGCCATTTACCGCAGTCACCAAGGTGTTTTCATCAACACGGACTCCAGTCCCTTCACCATGAAAAAAAGACAACTTTCTTTAGGCATTTTCAAGATGTGTGTTATAGGATATGACATTTCTTTCTTTCTTTCTTTTTTTATCCTCACCTGAGGATATGTTTCCATTGAATTTTAGAGAATGTGGAAGAGAAAGCGAAAGACAGAGAGAAACATCAAAGTGAGAGGAACACTTTGATTGTTTGCCTCCTGTATGAGCCCTGACCTGGGCCCAGGCCAGGGAGGAGCCTGCAACCTAGGTACATGCCCTTAGTCAGAATTGAACCCGGACCCTGTGGTGGGTAGCCCGAGGCATTATCCACTGACCAAAACCAGCTAGGGCAGGATATGACATTTCTTAGCCCTCCAGCAGCGGACCTTCCTTTTTTTTCAACAGGAGTGTGGTAAAAAACCCTAGATCACCTTATTGGAGTCTTATTACCCAAGTTACTAATAATATTATGAATGGCATACAGGGAGCTTAGCCAATGAGCAGTCAGAAAAGGTGTTTCCTCTGTAGTTACATCAATTGCCGGCTCGGCCTCTGCCCAGGCCTAACTCCTCTGGCCGAGTCATTAGGCCTGGGCAGGAGACCCCCAGCTCCTGCAATCCCCCCTCCGCCCATCCCCAAGCCTAATGCCTCGGCATTAGGCCTGGGCAGGGGACCGCCAGCTCCCCCAATTGTGCGATCTGACCCTGCTCCCCGCGATCACTGGCTCTGCCCCTGCTCCCAGCCATCGCAAGCCCACTTCCTGCTCTCTGCCATCGCTGGCTCCACCACTGCCCAGGCCTAATGCCTCTCACCGAGGCTGTAGGCCTAGGCGTGGGACGCCCCAGGCCCTACGATCGCTGACTCTGCCGCTGCACCCCGCGATCACTGACTCCACACCAGCCCAGGCCTAACGCTTCTGGCCAAGGTGTAAGGCCTGGGCAGGGGATCCCCAGCTCTCCTCAATTTTCGGCTCTGCCCCTGCCCAGGCCTAATGCCTGTGGCCGAGGCATTAGGTCTGGCAGGGGACTCCCAGCTCCCAGTGATCACCGATCACCGACTCCTCACATTCACCGCGCCATTGCCGGCTCCACACCTGCCCAGGCCTAACTCCTCAAGGCATTGGGCCTGGGCAGGAGACCCCTCAGCTCTGATTGCAGGCTCCGATTGCCGCTGGGCGCCTATGTATGCAAATTAACCGCCATGTTTGTTTGGTTAATTTGCATACTCATACGATTGGCTGCTTGGCATAGCAAAGGTATGACCAATTTGCATGTTTGTCTATTATTAGGTAAGATATGTATGTAAACAATCATCAAGTGGAAAGACCATGTGTAACATCGACAAAATAATCTAAAGCACTAAGATGTTAACAGGAATTGCCCAGGGCCTTCCAATGCTCTATTTCTCCATTTAATCATAAATGCATGGACTTACTCATTTCTGGATAGAAAGATAAAATATTGCAAAGGCACATACTCTCCTGAATTAATCTAAAATGCACATATATATGTAATATGCAGATTAGGCCAGGAAGCTTTAATGCAGTGGTTCTCAACCTGTGGGTTGCGACCCCTTTGAGGGTTGAACAACCCTTTCAGAGGGGTCGCCTAAGACCATTGGAAAACACATATATAATTACATATTGTTTTTGTGATTAATCACTTGCTTTAATTATGTTCAATTTGTAACAATGAAAATACATCCTGCATATCAGATATTTACATTATGATTCATAACAGTAGCAAAATTACAGTTATGAAGTAGCAACAAAAATAATTTTATGGTTGGGGGTCACCACAACATGAGGAACTGTATTAAAGGGTCGCAGCATTAGGAAGGTTGAGAACCACTGCTTTAAAGGGTCACGACAAGACAGGAGGAGGTTGCCTGTGCAAGTGAGGCCAGGGGCAGAGATGGAGACAGACACAGGGGGCTTGCCTGAGCCAGAGCGGACACAGGCAGGGGGGCCAGGGAGGACTGGGGTTGGCTGAGTCACTGCGCCTGGCTAGGGCAGCCCTGGAAGGGACACAGGCAGGGGGTCAGGGGGTGCCTGGGGCAGAAGTCAGGTGCGGGTCCTGCTGCCTGCAGCGCGGGTCAGATCCAACTCCTGTGGCAGCCCTCGAGGTGCCTTGTCCAGCGATTTCAATAGAGTGCTGGGCCTCTAGTTTAAAGTAAAAATTATAATAGGATTTTGGGGAAACAAACATTGTTCTAAATTTTATCTACAAATAAATATGCAAACAAATCAGGAAACAGTTGACAAGACTATAGGAAGGGGACTTGCTTTGTCAATTAGGAAGGATTCTCAAGAAGTGCTGCCCTGGTGCTGGAGTGAGCAGGTCCTGGGAGCTGGGTAGCGACATCAGGAACAGGGCACAGCACACATGAGACTCAGGGGATTATTGTGGGGGCCCTTTGGCAGCAAATAGCACTGGGGCAGCTGCTCCATTATTGAGGGGAAAACTTTAGATCAATATTTCAGATCTTACCCAAGACATTTTAATGTATTTACGATTAATATATTTTACTGTCTTTTCCTTCTGAAAATCGAATGAAGGTGGAATCAAAATTTTAAAAATAAAAAATGAGAGAATATACATAAACTCTATTTAATTCCATGATATAGAGAACACTTCCCACATGTTGATGTCTTTTTTGGGTGAGATGTAAAGGAGAGAAAAGGTCAGTCCTATGAAGTCCTGAGCAAAGAGCCTTGCAGACAGAGAGGTATGTGTGCAAAGGCCTGAGGTGGGAAAGAGCCCACTGGGGTGAAGGAATGACACACGGGCCAGGGTGGCTGGAGTTAAGAGGAGAGTGTGAGACAGGACGTTGTGCTGGTCAATGGGGTCCCCGATCCTGCAGAGTCTTGCTCAAGCTGTAAAATTTATTCCAAGTGCCATGAGGACTTTTAGAGGATTTTAAGTGAAAGACATTTAGCAACTATCTTTCTATTTGTATTTGAAAATAGTACTTTAATAATCAGACTTGGCTGTTGCATTTTTGATCAGATGCTTTTTCAGTGCCTAGTACATTTTATTAACTTTTATAAAGACACGGTTTTTATTTTTGAATATTCATTCCTAGGTTTAATTTCTTTTTTTAAAAAAATATATTTTATTAATTGCTTTGCAGAGAGGAAGGAAGAGGGATAGAGAGTTAGAAACATCGATGAGAGAGAAACATCGATCATCTGCCTCCTGCATACCCCCTACTGGGGATGTGCCCACAACCACGTACATGCCCTTGACCGGAATCAAACCTGCGACCTTTCAGTCCGCGGGCTGATTCTCTATCCACTGAGCCAAACCAGTTAGGGCCCTAGGTTTAATTTCTTAACAAACCTACAGCATCTGAGAAACTTATTTATTTATTTTTAATTTAAGTATAGTTGATATACAATCTTATATGGTTATATTGTTTCTGGTGTATGATATAGTGAATCAACAATTTTATCACCTCACCAATTCATATAACCATCTGTCATCATGCAAACTTATCCCAATATTATTGACTATATTTCCCTTCCCCTTTTCACCCACTCCACACCATCCCTTCTGGTAACCACATCTTTTCTCTCTTTTTATATGAGTCTGTTTTTGTTTTGTTTTGTTTTTTTGATTCCACATATGAATAAAACTCTATGGTAATTGTCTTTCGCTGCCTGACTTAGTTCACTTAGCATAATACCTTCTAGACCAGTGGTTCTCAACCTTGGCTGTACATTAGAATCACCTGGGAATCTTTTTCAAATCCTGATTTCTAGGCCTAATCCTCCAGAAATTATGTTTCTTTGTTACTAATGTTGTGGCCCCACCCCATAACAAAGAAACAGAATTTCTAGGGGATGAGGCCCAGAAATCAGGATTTTAAAAGATTGCCAGGTGATTCTAATGCTCAGGCATGTGAGAAGGGAGTAATGCAGATTTCTTTAGTTGTGGCACCAGACAAGCCATTCCATAATGAGCCAGACACTTAGAATAAGGACAAGGAGAAGGCTGAATGGGGATTTTTTTTCTCAAGACTTTCTCATACTGCCAAGGAATAAGAAGCTGATGTTTAATTTGGGTTTGGATTTGGGGGGAGGAATGGATGGTGGTGGTCGCAGCCATGAGGAACATGGTGTTGTGTTAGTGCTGGCAGTGTATAATAATGAATTTGATTTCCTTTTTACATGGTAGACTATTAAATACTGTTAAACTATTGAAAAGATGGTCAGCTCAAGATCTGAAGTTTTATGCCACAAGTGTTCCAGTTTTTCCTTCAACAACTTGGTCTAGAACAGCATTGCTGGATATTGGAGATACTAGAGAAGTGAGGTTTCACTCTGTTTCACTGATGATGCACTTCATGTAACATTTGCCCCATACATAAGTAAGATATTAGTAATAAGGGTTATTGGGTATGGTGTACATGGTTATTATCTTCACAATTTTTCGGTAATTCTGGAACTAATATGAAATAAAACATCCATTAAAACAACACTCAAAATCCTAGGAAATGGTAGCAACTGATCATAGTGGAAGGGACCACTGAAATGACGGGGGAGTATGGGAATTGTCTTAGAGGAAACACGACCTCCCTGCCATATG
Source organism: Myotis nattereri (assembly GCF_964212035.1). Classification (NCBI taxonomy): domain Eukaryota; kingdom Metazoa; phylum Chordata; class Mammalia; order Chiroptera; family Vespertilionidae; genus Myotis; species Myotis nattereri. The sequence goes on along the minus strand of NC_138091.1, from coordinate 7,822,481 downwards.
CTGGACTTTAATGGAACTAGAGGAAATGAGAGAGAGAGAGAGAGAGGTCAGTTTGGTTAAATTTTTAGGAGTTAAGAGGAAGGTCTCTGTTCTATAACCAGAGTGTCTGAATTTTCTGCATCCTCTGCCACCACCCCCACTCCTGGGTAGTGAAGCTGAGGTTTTGTGATGTCAAGCCACACCATGGCAACCACTGATTTTGGGCAGCCAGAGCTGAAGTAAGTGGCTCCTCATTAACCTAAAGAGTAAATGTAGAGGCCAGGACCCTTTGAGTAGTGTCTGTTGCCTTAAGATAGCGAAACTTAATAAGATGATATTGTAGGCTGGTAGAGATAAGGAATAAGACTCCAAACCCAAGGATGGATGAAGAAACTGCAAGTCATAAAGTGAATAATGTTTGTATTGTGGGGGGGGAAGTGGCGGGGGGGGGGGCGTGGGATGGATGATGGTGGTCGCAGTAATGAGGAACAGGTTGTTGTGTTAGGGCTGGCAGTGTATAATAAAGAATTTGATTTCCTTTTTACGTGGCAGACTATTGAATATTGTTAAACTATTGAAAGGATGGTCAGCTCAAGGTGTGAAGATTTATGCCACAGCTGGTACAGTATTTCCTTTCACATCATGGTCTAGAAGAGCATTGTTGGATATTGGAGATACTAGAGAAGTGAGTTTTGACTCTCTTTCACTGATGGGGAGAGATCAAAGGAGAGGGCAGGCATGTGAGAAGGGAGTAATGTAGATTTCTTTAGTTGTGGCACCAGACAAGCCATTGCATACTGAGCCAGACAGTTAGAATAAGGACAAGGAGAAGTCTGAATGGGGATTTTTTTTCTCTCAACACTTTCTCATACTGGTAAGCAAAAAAGAAGCTGATGTTTAATTTAGGTTTGGATTTGGGGGTGGGATGCATGGTGGTGGTCACAGTCATGAGGAACAGGGTGTTGTGTTAATGCTGGCAGTGTATAATAATGAATTTGATTTCCTTTTTACATGGTAGACTATTAAATACTGTTAAACTATTGAAAGGATGGTCAGCTCAAGATCTGAAGTTTTATGCCACAAGTGTTCCAGTTTTTCCTTTAACAACTTGGTCTAGAACAGCATTGCTGTATATTGGAGATACTAGAGAAGTGAGGTTTCACTCTGTTTCACTGATGATTCACTTCATGTTACATTTGCCCCATACATAAGTAAGATATTAGTAATAAGGGAAATTGGGTATGGTGTACATGGTTATTCACAATTTTTCTGTAAATCTAGAACTATTCTAAAATAAAACATCCATTAAAACAACAATCAAAATCTTAGGAAATGGTAGCAACTGAATATAGTGGAATGGACCACTTAAATGACGGGGGAGTATGGGAATAGTCTTAGAGGAAACACCACCTCCCTGCCAAATGCCGGACTTTAATGGTACTAGAGGAAATGAGAGAGAGAGAGGTCAGTTTGGTTAAATTTTTAGGAGTTAAGAGGAAGGTCTCTGTTCTATAACCAGAGTGTCTGAATTTTCTGCATCCTCTGCCACCCCCGCCCCTCCTGGATGGTGAAGTTGAGGCTTTGTGATGTCAAGCCACACCATGGCAACCACTGATTTTGGGCAACCAGAGCTGAAGTAAGTGGCTCCTCATTAACCAAAGAGTATATGCAGAGTCCAGGACCCTTTGAGTAGTGTCTGTTGCCTCAAGATAGCGAATCTTAATAGACGAAATTGTAGACTAGTAGATATAAGGACTAAGACTCCAAACCCAAGGATGGATGAAGAAACTGCAAGTCATAAAGTGAATAATGTTTGTATTGCGGGGGGGGGGGGGGAGGTGGCGGGGGTGGGTGGGATGGATGATGGTGGTCGCAGTAATGAGGAACAGGTTGTTGTGTTAGGGCTGGCAGTGTATAATAAAAAATTTGATTTCCTTTTTACATGGAAGACTATTGAATCTTGTTAAACTATTGAAAGGATGGTCAGCTCAAGGTGTGAAGATTCATGCCACAACTGGTACAGTATTTCCTTTCACATCATGGTCTAGAAGAGCATTGTTGGATATTGGAGATACTAGAGAAGTGAGTTTTGACACTCTTTCACTGATGGGGAGGGATTAAAGGAGGGGGATGGATGTGAGAAGGGAGTAATGTAGATTTCTTTAGTTGTGGCACCAGACAAGCCATTCCATAATGAGCCAAACACTTAGAATAAGGACAAGGAGAAGTCTGAATGGGGATTTTTTTTCTTCAACACTTTCTCATACTGGCAAGGAAAAAAGAAGCTGATGTTTAATTTTGGTTTGGATTGGGGGGGTGGGATGCATGGTGGTGGTCACAGTCATGAGGAACAGGGTGTTGTGTTAGTGCAGGCAGTGTATAATAATGAATTTGATTTCCTTTTTACATGGTAGACTATTAAATACTGTTAAACTATTGAAAGGATGGTCAGCTCAAGATCTGAAGTTTTATGCCACAAGTGTTCCAGTTTTTCCTTTAACAACTTGGTGTAGAACAGCATTGCTGTATATTGGAGATACTAGAGAAGTGAGGTTTCACTCTGTTTCACTGATGATTCACTTCATGTTACATTTGCCCCATACATAAGATATTAGTAATAAGGGAAATTGTGTATGGTGTACATGGTTATTATCTTCACAATTTTTCTGTAAATCTGGAAGTATTCTAAAATAAAACATCCATTAAAACCACAATCAAGAAGATGGCGGCGGTATAGGCAGACGCGTCCCAGGTTATGTCCCGGAGCAAATGGAGTGAGCAGCTGAAACTAGTAACATCCACCCCGAATTGGCGAAATTGCTCAGCTGGTGAGACAGTTTGCAGCCGGGAAGAGCAGAACTCCTCTGGAAAGGTAAAAAAAACCAGGGATTTGGGCAGGAAAGTTTGCCAGACCTCTGATCCCAGAGAGTCGGAGGGAGACCGCGTGGCAGACAGCCGCGTCCCTTGGGACAGGCACAGCCCCTGACGGGGGGAAAGGAGAACCGCGGGATTCCTGGCACTGCCAGGAGAGTTGAGAGCTGGGTTCTGTCATCACAGAGGACTGAGCCTAAAGGGGGCAGCCTGAAGAGCTTACCAGACCATGCAGTCCCGGTTAGAGAAGAAGCTTACAGAAACCAAGCCTTTCCCGTTTCCGAGGTCGGCGTTTGTTTGTTTGTTTTCACTGAATCCTGTTCATGGGACATTTCGGATACAGACACTCACCTGTGCTGAAGAGAGGGAGAGTGTGCGGAGGAGTGGAATCTGGGGAGAGACTGAGGAGAGAAGGGGGGCCGGGAGAGGTGGCAGCGAATTGAGTGCTGAGACACCCCTGAGCCCAGGACTGGGGCAGCCATTCTCTCCGGAGAGTGAGACTTCTCCCCCCAGCCCCCAGGCAAGGAGCACAGCCACACCCAGATTCCAACCTGTAGGAGATCAAGGATTAAAATAACCTGATCAGTCCCTGGGAGTTAACAGGGTCAGGCCTATAGAGGGATTTTCAATCCCAGCAACAACACAGCGCCAGTAACTAACTATTACGCAGCCAGCTCTGGGCAGTGAACTTCCACTGAACAGAGAGGCCCTATAGCCTCAGAGGCCAACCCCAGAACTCTGCCACCCAGAGGCTGACCCACAAACTGACTCTTTGCTAAACACAAAATAAGGCAGTCTGGGAAACAAACGCGGCTTGCTTTAAAATAAGGACTGTGGTTTACAACACAGAGGAACAGTGTATCGCAGGGAAACTCAACACTCTCCTGAATACCTGGCAGGTCTAAGGCGAGCCACACTGAAGAATAGAAGAACCGAAGGACCTTCACTACTGCAATTTTTTTTTTCTTTTTTCATCTTTTAACTAAGAAACCATTTTTTTTCTTTTTTTTTCTTTTCTTCTTTTTTTTTCTTTCTTTTTTTCTTTCTTCTTTTTTCCATCACCTGATTTTACCCTTTTAATTACTACCTTCTTATTTTTAACCAGTATTATTACTGCTACCATTTTACCATTTTTTTTTAAAGTGCCATTTTATTTTCTCTTTATTTTATTTTGGGATTAGTGTTCTCCATTCTATTTTCATCGTTATATTATTGGTTGTTTCTAGTTTGCATTCATCTCCAGGGAGCTGTTGCTGGAATTTGTTGAGATTAATGACTGTTCTATAGGAGTATTCTCCTCATATAAAAAAGTCTCTTCCCCTCTTCCACTTCATTCTCTCTTTTCGCTCTTTTTTTTTCCTTTTCTTTTCTTTTCTCGCTTTTATTTTCCCCCCTCCTTTTTCCCAATTTCATTTTTGCACTCCTTTTTTTGGTCCCTACTTTTCTTTTCTTTTTTCTCTTTTATCTTTTTCTCTTCCTTCTTCCTTATCCCCTAATTCTCTTAATTCAGGTGGTCACCTTTATTTGGGGTTATTAATATCGTGAAAATATTTGTGTATAGTGCCTAGTACGTGGTGCCTTGTTGTGTTGTATTTTGTGCCTTTAAATCAACGCAGCAGATCTAAGCAACAGCAACCTCCTGAGCACCAACACCCTCTGCTGAGGAACAGCAGCTGTACGTGAAACCTCGCCCCACCAGCCAGAAGAGCCACCACAGCTGTGAACAGCACCCACCAGAGGAGCTGCTGCCAACTGAAGAGCAGCTGCTACCGCAACCGCCCGAAGAGCAACCACAGACCAAGGAGTCACTGCCACCAAGGGAGCAACCACTGAACGACTCAACGTATAGATATGTCAGTGAGATCAAACATGGGTAGACAAAGAAACCCCCAAAGGAAAGAGAAGGAGGACTCTCCAGAAAAGCAGCTAAGTAATACAGAAGCATGCAACATGACAGACAAAGAATTCAGAATAAGGGTCCTAGAGTGCATAAACCGGATGGAGGAAAAAATCGACAACCTCTGCAAGAAGCAAGAAGAAACAGATGAAAAAATCGATAACATATGGAAGAAGCTAGAAGAAACATATGAAAAAATCAACAACTTAAGTAAGACCCAAGAAGAAATGAAGAGTGATATAGCTGCAATGAAAAACTCCATTGAAAGTATCAACAGTAGACTAGGAGAAGCGGAGGACCGAATTAGTGAATTAGAAGACAAGGAAGCAAAACACACCCAAATGTACTGCAATTGGAGAAAAAAATTAAAAGACAGGAGGAGAGCCTAAGGGAGCTTTGGGACATCATGAAACGAAACAACATACGAATAATAGGGGTACCAGAACAACAGAAGGATGAACAAGGATTAGAAAACCCATTAGAAGAAATAATATCAGAAAACTTCCCTGAGGTGGGGAAGAAAAAAGTCACACAAGCCCAGAGAGTCCCAAACCAGGTGAACCCGAAAAGACCCACACCAAGACACATCATAATTACCATGGCAAATGTTCAGGACAAAGAGAGAATCTTACAGGCTGCAAGAGAGAGACGGAAAGTTACATATAAGGGATCTCCCATTAGATTGTCAAATGATTTCTCAACAGAAACACATCAGGCCAGAAAAGAATGGACAGAAATTTACAAAGTGATGCAAAGCAAAGGTCTGAATCCAAGAATACTCTATCCAGCAAGGCTATCATTCAAACTTGAAGGGGAAATAAGAAGCTTCACAGACAAAAAAAGGCTAAGGGAGTTTGTCACCACCAAGCCAGCAATGCAAGGAATGCTAAAGGGACTGGTATAAAAATAAGAAATAAAAAGCAAAGAAAGAAAACAGCCACACAAAAAGAGAAATGGCTACAAACAAGTACCTTTCAATAATAACTTTAAACGTAAACGGACTAAATGCTCCAAACAAAAGACATCGAGTGGCTGAATGGATAAAAAAACATGACCCATACATCTGCTGTCTAAAAGAAACCCACCTCATTAGAAGGGACTCACACAGACGGAAAGTGAAAGGATGGAGAAATATCTTTCAGGCAAATGGAAAGGAAAAGAAAGCTGGGGTAGCAATACTTATATCGGACAAAATAGACCTCAAAGTGAAGGCCATAACAAGAGATAAGGAAGGCCACTTCATAATACTAAAGGGATCAATACAACAAGAAGATATAACTCTGGTAAACATATATGCACCCAATGCAGGAGCACCCAAATTCATAAAAAAAACCCCTGGAAGATATCAAAGGAGAGATCGACAACAATACAATCATAGTAGGGGACTTTAATACACCACTGACAACACTGGATAAATCCTCTAGACAAACAATCAGCAAAGAAACAGCAATCATAAATGACTCACTAGATCAGATGGACTTAACAGACATCTTCAGAACACTTCACCCCAAAGCCAGGGAATATACATTCTACTCAAATGCTCATAAGACATATTCAAAAATAGACCATATATTGGGTCACAAGCAAAGTATCCCCAAATTCAAGAAGATTGAAATCATAAAAAGCGTCTTCGCAGACCACGATGGCATAATATTAGAAATAAACTACAATAAAAACAACCCCAAATACTCAAACACCTGGAAGCTGAATAGCATGCTATTAAATATTGATTGGGTTACCAATGAAAACAAAGAAGAAATTCGAAACATCCTGGAAACTAATGACAATGAAAACACAACAATCCAAAACCTATGGGACACAATGAAAGCAGTCCTGAGAGGGAAGTTTATAGCTCTACAGGCCTATCTCAAAAAACAAGAAAACATGGTAGTAAATCAGCTAACTCTACAACTCAAAGAATTAGAAAGAGAGCAACAAGAAAACCCCAGAGTGAGCAGAACGAAGGAGATAATAAAGACTAGAGCAGAAATAAATGACATAGAGACCAAAAAAACAATACAGAAAATCAATGAAACCAAGAGCTGGTTCTTTGAAAGGATAAACAAGATTGACAAACCTCTAGCCAGACTCACCAAGAAGCAAAGAGAGAGGACCCAAATAAACAAAATCAGAAACGACAGAGGCGAAATAACAACAGACCCCACAGAAATACAAATGATTGTTAAAAAATACTATGGATAGCTCTACTCCAACAAACTAGACAACCTGGAGGAAATGGACAAATTCCTAGAAAAATACAACATTCCAAAACTCAATCAGGAAGAATCTAAAAATCTCAACAGGCCAATAACTATGGAAGAAATTGAAGCAGTCATCAAAAAGCTTCCAGCAAACAAAAGCCCAGGACCAGATGGCTTCACAGGAGAGTTTTACCAAACATTCAAGGAAGAACTAAAACCTATCCTCCTCAGACTACTACAAAAAATTCAAGAGGAAGGAACACTTCCAAGCTCATTCTATGAAGCCAGCATCACCCTAATACCAAAACCAGGTAAAGACAACACAATGAAAGAGAATTACAGGCCAATATCCCTCATGAACATAGATGCCAAAATCCTCAACAAAATCTTAGCAAATCGGATACAGCAGTACATCAGAAAGATCATACACCATGACCAAGTAGGATTTATCCCAGGGATGCAAGGATGGTACAATATCCGCAAATCAATAAACGTGATACATCACATAAACAAATTGAAAGAAAAAAACCACATGGTCATATCAACTGATGCAGAAAAAGCATTTGACAAAATTCAACACCCATTTTTGATAAAAGCTCTCAGCAAGGTGGGAGTAGAAGGATCATACCTCAACATAATAAAAGCCATATATGACAGGCCCACAGACAACATCATACTCAATGGACAAAAACTAACACCGTTTCCCCTAAGAACAGGAACAAGACAGGGATGCCCCCTCTCACCACTCCTGTTCAACATAGTACTGGAAGTGTTAGCCATTGCAATTCGGCAAGAAGAAGAAATAAAAGGCATCCAAATTGGAAAAGAGCAAGTAAAACTGTCCTTATTTGCAGACGACATGATATTATACATACAGAACCCTAGAGACTCCATCATAAAGCTACTAGACTTAATACATGAATTTGGCAATGTAGCAGGATACAAAATTAACCCCAAGAAATCTGAGGTGTTTCTATACACCAATAGTGAACTTTCAGAAAGAGAGATTATAAAAACAATCCCGTTTACCATCGCACCAAAAAAATTAAGCTACCTAGGAATAAACTAAAGAGGTAAAAGACCTCTACTCAGAAAACTACAGGACGTTGAAAAAAGATATAGAGGAAGACATAAACAGATGGAAGAACATACTGTGTTCATGGATTGGTAGAATCAACATCATTAAAATGTCCATACTACCCAAAGCAATCTATAAATTCAACGCACTTCCCGTTAAAATACCAACGGCATACTTCAGAGATCTAGAACGAACTCTCCAAAAATTCATCTGGAATAAAAAAAGACCTCGAATAGCTACAGCAATCCTGAAAAAGACCAAAGTAGGTGGGATCTCAATACCAGATATCAAGTTGTATTACAAAGCCACTGTTCTCAAAACTGCCTGGTACTGGCACAAGAATAGGCATATAGATCAATGGAATAGAATAGAGAGCCCAGAAATCGGCCCGAACCAATATGCTCAATTAATATTTGACAAAGGAGGCAAGAACATACAATGGAGCCAAGATAGTCTCTTCAATAAATGGTGTTGGGAAAATTGGACAGATATATGCAAGAAAATGAAACTAGACCACCAACTTACACCATACACAAAAATAAACTCAAAATGGATAAAGGACTTCAATCTACGACAGGAAACCATAAAAATTCTAGAAGAATCCAAAGGCAACAAAATCTCAGACATATGCCGAAGCAATTTCTTCACTGATACAGCTCCTAGGGCACTTGAAACTAAAGAGAAAATGAACAAATGGGACTACATCAAAATAAAAAGCTTCTGCACAGCAAAGGAAACCATCAACAAAACAGCGAGAAAACCCACTGTGTGGGAAAACATATTTGCCAATGTCATATCTGATAAGGGCCTAATCTCCAAAATTTATAGGGCACTCATACAACTCAACAAAAGGAAGATAAACAATCCAATGAAAAAATGGGCAAAGGACCTAAATAGACACCTTTCAAAAGAGGACATTCAGAAAGCCAAGAGACATATGAAAACATGCTCAAAGTCACTAATCATCTGAGAGATGCAAATCAAAACAACAATGAGGTACCATCTCACACCTGTCAGACTGGCTATCATCAACAAATCAACAAACGACAAGTGCTGGAGAGGATGTGGAGAAAAAGGAACACTTGTGCACTGCTGGTGGGAATGCAGACTGGTGCAGCCACTATGGAAGACAGTATGGAGCTTCCTTAAAAAACTGAAAATGGAACTCCCATTTATCCCTGTGATCCCACTCCTAGGAATATATCCCAAGAAACCAGAAACACCAATCAGAAAGGATATATGCACCCCTATGTTCATAGCAGCACAATTCACCATAGCTAAGATCTGGAAACAGCCTAAGTGCCCATCAGTAGATGAATGGATTAGAAAACTGTGGTACATCTACACGATGGAATACTATGCTGCTGTAAAAAGGAAGGAACTCTTACCATTTGCAACGTCATGGATGGAACTGGAGAGCATTATGCTAAGTGAAATAAGCCAGTCAATGAAGGAGAAATACCACATGATCTCACTCATTCATGGATAATAGAGACATATTATAAACTTTTGAACAATAATAGATACAGAGGCAGAGCTGCCTCAAACAGATTGTCAAACTGCAGCGGGAAGGCCGGGGAGGGTTGGGGGGCAGGAGGTAGGGGGGTAAGAGATCAACTAAAGGACTTGTATGCATGCATATAAGCATAACCACTGGACATAAGACATTGGGGGATAGGGGAGGCTAGGGGACTGTCTAGGGCGGGGGGATAAAATGGACACATATGTAATACCCTTTGTAATACTTTAAGCAATAAATTAAAAAAAAAAAAAACAAAAAAAAAACCACAATCAAAATCTTAGGAAATGGTAGCAACTGAATATAGTGGAATGGACCACTGAAATGACGGGGGAGTATGGGAATAGTCTTAGAGGAAACACCACCTCCCTGCCAAATGCCGGACTTTAATGGTACTAGAGGAAATGAGAGAGAGAGAGGTCAGTTTGGTTAAATTTTTAGGAGTTAAGAGGAAGGTCTCTGTTCTATAACCAGAGTGTCTGAATTTTCTGCATCCTCTGCCACCCCGGCCACACCATGGCAACCACTGATTTTGGGAAACCAGAGCTGAAGTAAGTGGCTCCTCATTAACCGAAAGAGTATATGCAGAGTCCAGGACCATTTGAGTAGTGTCTGTTGCCTCAAGATAGCGAATCTTAATAGACGAAATTGTAGACTAGTAGATACAAGGACTAAGACTCAAAACCCAAGGATGGATGAAGAAACTGCAAGTCATAAAGTGAATAATGTTTGTATTGCGTGGGGGGGAGGTAGCCGGGGGGGGGGGGGTTGGATGATGGTGCTGGTAGTAATGAGGAACAGGTTGTTGTGTTAGGGCTGGCAGTGTATAATAAAGAATTTGATTTCCTTTTTACATGGCAGACTATTGAATCTTGTTAAACTATTGAAAGGATGGTCAGCTCAAGGTGTGAAGATTTATGCCATAGGTGGTACAGTATTTCCTTTCACATCATGGTCTAGAACAGCATTGTTGGATATTGGAGATACTAGAGAAGTGAGTTTTGACTCTCTTTCACTGATGGGCAGGGATCTATGGAGGGGGCAGGCATGTGAGAAGCGAGTAATGTAGATTTCTTTAGTTGTGGCACCAGACAAGCCATTCCATAATGAGCCAGACACTTAGAATAAGGACAAGGAGAAGTCTGAATGGGGATTTTTTTTCTCTCAACACTTTCTCATACTGGCAAGGAAACAAGAAGCTGATGTTTAATTTAGGTTTGGATTGGGGGGGTGGGATGCATGGTGGTGGTCACAGTCATGAGGAACAGGGTGTTGTGTTAGTGCTGGCAGTGTATAATAATGAATTTGATTTCCTTTTTACATGGTAGACTATTAAATACTGTTAAACTATTGAAAGGATGGTCAGCTCAAGATCTGAAGTTTTATGCCACAAGTGTTCCAGTTTTTCCTTCAACAACTTGGTCTAGAACAGCATTGCTCTATATTGGAGATACTAGAGACGTGAGGTTTCACTCTAACTGTTTCACTGATGATTCACTTCATGTTACATTTGCCCCATACATAAGTAAGATATTAGTAATAAGGGTTATTGGGTATGGTGTACATGGTTATTATCTTCACAATTTTTCTTAAATCTGGAACTAATATGAAATAAAACATCCATTAAAACAACACTCAAAATCCTAGGAAATGGTAGCAACTGATCATAGTGGAAGGGACCACTGAAATGACGGGGGAGTATGGGAATTGTCTTAGAGGAAACACCACCTCCCTGCCATATGCTGGACTCTAATGGAACTAGAGAAAATGAGAGAGAGAGGTCTGTCTTGGATAAATTTTAGGAGTTAAGAGGAAGGTTTCTGTTCTATAACCTGAGTGTCTGAGATTTCTGCATCCTCTGCAACCCCCGCCCCTCCTGGGTAGTGAAGCTGAGGTTTTGTGATGTCAAGCCACACCATGGCAACCACTGATTTTGGGCAGCCAGAGCTGAAGTAAGTGGCTCCTCATTAACCTAAAGAGTAAATGTAGAGGCCACGACCCTTTGAGTAGTGTCTGTTGCCTCAAGATAGCGAAACTTAATAAGACGATATTGTAGGCTAGTAGAGATAAGGAATAAGACTCCAAACCCAAGTATGGATGAAGAAACTGCAAGTCATAAAGTGAATAATGTTTGTATTGGGCGGGGGTGGGATGGATGGTGGTGGTCACAGTAATGAGGAACAGGTTGTTGTGTTAGGGCTGGCAGTGTATAATAAAGAATTTGATTTCCTTTTTACATGGCAGACTATTGAATACTGTTAAACTATTGAAAGGATGGTCAGCTCAAGATCTGAAGTTTTATACCACAAGTGTTCCAGTTTTTCCTTTAACAACTTGGTCTAGAACAGCATTGCTGTATATTGGAGATACTAGAGAAGTGAGGTTTCACTCTGTTTCACTGATGATTCACTTCATGTTACATTTGCCCCATACATAAGTAAGATATTAGTAATAAGGGAAATTGGGTATGGTGTACATGGTTATTATCGTCACAATTTTCTGTAAACCTGGATCTATTCTAAAATAAAACATCCATTAAAACAACAATGAAAATCTTAGGAAATGGTAGCAACTGAATATAGTGGAATGGACCACTGAAATGACTGGGGAGTATGGAAATAGTCTTAGAGGAAACACCACCTCCCTGCCAAATGCTGGACTTTAATGGTACTAGAGGAAATGAGAGAGAGAGGGAGAGGTCAGTTTGGTTAAATTTTTAGGAGTGAAGAGGAAGGTCTCTGTTGTATAACCAGAGTGTCTGAAATTTCTGCATCCTCTGCCACCCCCGCCCCTCCTGGATGGTGAAGCTGAGGCTTTGTGATGTCAAGCCACACCATGGCAACCCCTGATTTTGGGCAACCAGAGCTGAAGTAAGTGGCTCCGCATTAACCAAAAGAGTATATGTAGAGTCCAGGACCCTTTGAGTAGTGTCTGTTGCCTCAAGGTAGCGAATCTTAATAGACGAAATTGTAGACTAGTAGATATAAGGAATAAGACTCCAAACCCAAGGATGGATGAAGAAACTGCAAGTGATAAAGTGAATAATGTTGGTCTTGCGGGGTGGGCGGGGGGGGGTGGCGGTGGAGGGGGTGGATGTTGGTGGTCTCAGTAATGAGGAACAGGTTGTTGTGTTAGGGCTGGCAGTGTATAATAAAGAATTTTATTTCCTTTTTACATGGCAGACTATGAATATTGTTAAACTATTGAAAGGATGGTCAGCTCAAGGTGTGAAGATTTATGCCACAACTGGTACAGTATTTCCTTTCACATAATGGTGTAGAACAGCATTGTTGGATATTGGAGATACTAGAGAAGTGAGTTTTGACTCTCTTTCGCTGAGGGGGAGGTACCTAAGGAGGGGGCAGGCATGTGAGAAGGGAGTAATGTAGATTTCTTTAGTTTGGCACCAGACAGGCCATTCCATACTGAGCCAGACACTTAGAATAAGGACAAGGAGAAGTCTGAATGGGGATTTTTTTTCTCTCAACACTTTCTAATACTGGCAAGGAAAAAAGAAGCTGATGTTTAATTTTTGTTTGGATTGGGGGTGTGGGATGGATGGTGGTGGTCACAGTCATGAGGAACAGGGTGTTGTGTTATTGCTGGCAATGTATAATAATGAATTTGGTTTCCATTTTACATGGTAGACTATTAAATACTGTTAAACTATTGAAAGGATGGTCAGCTCAAGATCTGAAGTTTTATGCCACAAGTGTTCCAGTTTTTCCTTTAACAACTTGGTCTAGAACAGCATTGCTGTATATTGGAGATACTGGAGAAGTGAGGTTTCACTCTAACTGTTTCAGTGATGATTCACTTCATGTTACATTTGCCCTATACATAAGTAAGATATTAGTAATAAGGGAAATTGGGTATGGTGTACATGGTTATTATCTTCACAATTTTCTGTAAACCCCGAACTATTCTAAAATAAAACATCCATTAAAACAACAATGAAAATCTTAGGAAATGGTAGCAACTGAATATAGTGGAATGGACCACTGAAATGACGGGGGAGTATGGGAATAGTCTTAGAGGAAACACCACCTCCCTGCCAAATGCTGGACTTTAATGGTACTAGAGGAAATGAGAGAGAGAAGGGGAGTATATGTAGAGTATATGTAGAGTCCAGGACCCTTTGAGTAGTGTCCGTTGCCTCAAGAGAGCGAATCTTAATAGACGAAATTGTAGACTAGTAGATATAAGGACTAAGACTCCAGGTCAGTTTGGTTAAATTTCTAGGAGTTAAGAGGAAGGTCTCTGTTCTATAACCAGAGTGTCTGAAATTTCTGCATCCTCTGCCACCTCCACCCCTCCTGGATGGTGAAGATGAGGCTTTGTGATGTCAAGCCACACCATGGCAACCACTGATTTTGGGCAACCAGAGCTGAAGTAAGTGGCTCCTCATTAACCAAAAGAGTATATGCAGAGTCCAGAACCCTTTGAGTAGTGTCCGTTGCCTCAAGATAGCGAATCTTAATAGACGAAATTGTAGACTAGTAGATATAAGGACTAAGACTCCAAACCCAAGGATGGATGAAGAAACTGGAAGTCATAAATTGAATAATGTTTGTATTGCGGGGGGTGGGTGCGGGGGGGGGGGCGGGTGTGGCGGGGTAGGGGGTGGATGGTGGTGGTGGCAGTAATGCGGAACAGGTTGTTGTGTTAGGGCTGGCATTGTATAATAAAGAATTTGATTTCCTTTTTACATGGCAGACTATTGAATCTTGTTAAACTATTGAAAGAATGGTCAGCTCAAGGTGTGAAGATTTATGCCACAGCTGGTACAGTATTTCCTTTCACATCATGGTCTAGAACAGCATTGTTGGATATTGGAGATACTAGAGAAGTGAGTTTTGATTCTCTTTCACTGATGGGGAGGGATCAAAGGAGGGTGCAGGCATGTGAGAAGGGAGTAATGTAGATTTCTTTAGTTGTGGTACCAGACAAGCCATTCCATAATGAGCCAGGCACTTAGAAAAAGGACAAGGAGAAGTCTGAATGGGGATTTTTTTCTCTCAACAATTTCTCAACTGGCAAGGAAAAAAGAAGCTGATGTTTAATTTTGGTTTGAATTGGGGGTGTGGGATGGATGGTGGTGGTCGCAGTCATGAGGAACAGGGTGTTGTAATAGTGCTGGCAGTGTATAATAATGAATTTGATTTCCTTTTTACATGGTAGACTATTGAATATTGTTAAACTATTGAAAGGATGGTCAGCTCAAGATCTGAAGTTTTATGCCACAAGTGTTCCAGTTTTTCCTTTAACAACTTGGTCTAGAACAGCATTGCTGTATATTGGAGATACTAGAGAAGTGAGGTTTCACTCTGTTTCTCTGATGATTCACTTCATGTTACATTTGCCCCATACATAAGTAAGATATTAGTAATAAGGGAAATTGGGTATGGTGTACATGGTTATTATCTTCACAATTTTCTGTAAATCTGGAACTAATCTAAAATAAAAAAAATCCATTAAAACAACACTCCGAAACCTAGGAAATGGTAGCAACTGATAATAGTGGAATGGACCACTGAAATGACGGGGGAGTATGGGAATTGTCTTAGAGGAAACACCACCTCCTTGCCATATGCTGGACTTTAATGGTACTAGAGGAAATGAGAGAGAGAGGGAGAGGTCAGTTTAGTTAAATTTTTAGGAGTTAAGAGGAAGGTCTCTGTTCTATAACCAGAGTGTCTGAAATTTCTGCATCCTCTGCCACCCCCGCCCCTCCTGGATGGTGAAGCTGAGGCTTTGTGATGTCAAGCCACACCATGGCAACCACTGATTTTGGGCAACCAGAGCTGAAGTAAGTGGCTCCTCATTAACCAGAAGAGTATATGTAGAGTCCAGTCTCTTTGAGTAGTGTCTGTTGCCTCAAGGTAGCGAATCTTTTTTTTTTTTTTTTAAATATATTTTATTGATTTTTTACAGAGACGAAGGGAGAGAGATAGAGAGTTAGAAACATCGATGAGAGAGAACCACCGATCAGCTGCCTCCTGCACATCTCCCACTAGGGACATGCCCGCAACCCAGGTACATGCCCCTGACCGGAATCGAACCTGGGACCTCTCAGTCCGCAGGCCGACGCTCTATCCACTGAGCCAAACCGGCCCTGGCAAGGTAGCCAATCTTAATAGACGAAATTGTAGAGTAGTAGATATAAGGAATAAGACTCCAAACCCAAGGATGGATGAAGAAACTGCAAGTCATAAAGTGAATAATGTTTGTATTGGGGGGGTCCGGGGGGGGGGGCGGGCGGGGGTGGGGATGGAGGGGGTGGATGTTGGTGGTCTCAGTAATGAGGAATAGGTTGTTGTGTTAGGCCTGGCAGTGTATAATAAAGAATTTGAGTTCCTTTTTACATGGCAGACTATTGAATCTTGTTAAACTATTGAAAGGATGGTCAGCTCAAGGTGTGAAGATTTATGCCACAACTGGTACAGTATTTCCTTTCACATCATGGTCTAGAACAGCATTGTTGGATATTGGGGATACTAGAGAAGTGAGTTTTGACTCTCTTTCACTGATGGGGAGGGATCAAAGGAGGGTGCAGGCATGTGAGAAGGGAGTAATGTAGATTTCTTTAGTTGGGGCACCAGACCAGCCATTCCATACTGAGCCAGACACTTAGAATAAGACAAGGAGAAGTCTGAATGGGGATGTTTTTCACAACACTTTCTCATACTGGCAAAAAAAAAAGAAGCTGATATTTAATTTAGGTTTGGATGCGGGGGTAAGATGGATGGTGGTGGTCGCAGTCATGAGGTACAGGGTGTTGTGTTAGTGCTGGTAGTGTATAATAATGAATTTGATTTCCTTCTTACATGGTAGACTATTGAATATTGTTAAACTTGAAAGGATGGTCAGCGCAAGATCTGAAGTTTTATGCCGCAACTGGTCCAGTTTTTCCTTTAACAACTTGGTCTAGAACAGCATTGCTTGATATTGGAGATACTAGAATTTCGAGTAAGACTCCCTCCACGTTTTGCGTGGAGTAGTGTTCGTTATCTGAAAGAGAAGCCGCACATCCAATGAGATAAACAGGCATGAGATAATTTTCCAATATTTGGGGACCTGGCCGGAAAGTCCTGAAGGATTCCTCCTCTGCTCAGGCTGATCCAATGTTTTATTGATCTGGAGTAGCCCTCATGGTAAGGAGGTTTCAATGACACACAGATCAACGGACAATTTCCAGGAATAGACAAAGTATCTAATTAAATCATCAATAGATTTCCGAGTGTAGGTACAGTATCTGATTAGCTCATCAATAGATTTCCAGGAGTATCTGATTAACAATAATTAACAAGGATCTACATATAAGTATCTAAGGAATTAAGGGAAATAAAGTGGGGATCCTTCAGCTATTCTTTCCTAAATTAACTGAGTGGTTCCTAGATTAACTGGGTAGTGCACAGCCCTGACCTTTGCTAGGACTTTCAAGCCCTTACCTTTACTAGGACTGTCAAGGGCTACTAGCTTTTGCGGCGTCTCTGTCTAAACTCAGCTAGTGAAGACAATGAATGCACTCTGGCATCTTCCCCTTATTTTTTCTTTAAAAAATAATCAAGTCCCAATTTCAATGTCCAAAAGTTCTGAGTCCATGTTTCAATGTCCAAAAGTTCATGTGTAAATGCCAGCAATGAAATGCTGGTTCTGGATGGTGGACAAATACAGGACTGGTCCTCTCTGGTTTTGTCCTGGGCACCCTACAATGCTGCACAGCTGCTCACTGCTAGCATGGCAAGGCGTCTTCCACCATCTCCATCTCTGAACTGTCCCTCCTGTCTTTGTAGCTGGAGTAGTCTGGTCAGTTTCTCTCCGGGATCCCTTGTTGCAGGAATCCACATGGTCTTGGAGTTGTTCTCTGAAAGTATACACACATATTCTCAACCAAGGGTTAAAGGAAAAAAACCTTACTTGGGGTCTTTTCTTTAAAATGATCTTCCCTGCCTTACCCTGGCATAATGTGTGTTTTTTTCTGGGTGTCTCGCTAACGAAAAAATTTTTAATTTAGTTATAAGATCTGTTTTCTTACATGGCATTTTTCCACTATATTTTTCCACTATCCCCCCCCTTTTTTTTTATTTAATTAGAAGGCTTCTTGGAAATTTTATAATGCAGTCTGGATAGCTTTAAATATTAATATTTTGCACACACAAAAAAATGAACTTGAACATGCTTTAGGTTCATAGCATGTTTACCACAAAATGAAAATTTTGGTTAATACTTTTTGAACAATTACTTATTTCAAATTAGCCAAATTTAATTAATTTGAAAACTTGACTTTAATTTGAAAACTATTTTGCTGTCACATTTAATATTTTAACAATAATCTTAATTTACACTGTAAATATTAATGAAAAGGATCACTTTACATCCTTGTGAAGGCTCTGAGCATTCCTGTTGTTAGACTAGATTTAGACATAGGGTCTGTTAGCCAAGCCTCCGTTTACCTGGATTCTGATTTCAGCTGGACCAAATCTCTTTTGTTATTTGGTTCCTGATCTGGGCTGGGCATGGGAAGCAAGAAGCAGCCATGGGGACAGGAGACCTTCCTCAGCAGGGGTGAGTGTTCAAACCCCTGCACCATTTGGGGGTGGGGTGAGGATCTGTGCCCCACCTCTGTTGATCCCCAAGTTTTCTCCTACTGGCCCCCAGCTGTGCCTGTCTTAGGTCGCCCCACCCTGTGGGGTCTTACCCATCTTTGACTACCAGCCATCTCTGGGCCAAGTAGGGTGATGTGAGGTTCAGTTCTGTCTCCTTGATAGCCTATGTCCCTCTGGCCTCCATGCCCAGCAACTGCCTTTGGATCCCCTCGCCTGCTGGCGGGGCCCCGGCATTGATCATAGGGAACCCAGGTTTCTTCTCCAGAGAGGGCCCAGCTTACGCCATTGGGTAAGAGACAGATCCATGGTACCAGCTTTTCATGATCTTAGCTTGAACGGAGAGCCTAGATAACAGCTGTAGACAACTGGAAACCTTTTGGCAAGAAAAAATTGAGAGCGGTCAATACAGAATGCTTAAGTGCCTTCCCCAGGACGCCCTCCAGACAGTGGAAAGGAATAAATCCCTTCATGTAATACATTCAAATTCATTTGTAAATTTGTTTGGGATAAATGCACAATATACTGTTGTAAAGCATCAAAAATTATTAATGAAACTTGTAGAATAATACCATGTAAGAATATTCTTTGCTCTAGGTCATGACAACTTAAATTTTAAACTCAAGTTTTGAAATGAGGAACCTAGTTTAAAAAAAGAAGAAGAAATTTACAGAAGCAGAGACAGTATGCTATCTAAATTACAGTTCTGGGTCTCCAGAGCACTGAGTTGACAAGTTATCTGGAGCCCTCTGACTTTGGGATAGCTATGCTGTCCTTCCCAGGTAAAGGAAAAATGTGCCTTCTAAGACCAGTATGAAACTATAGTTTTTACCTGAAAGGATTGTTACCATACTTCACTTTACCGTGCCCCAGGTGGTCTCTGGGCTGTTCCTTTTATTCTGACACCAATGTAGCTCCATAGGTGTCTTTCCATTAGCATCACCAGTGAAAAGATTTAGAGTAATTAAAGCTAGGTGCAGCCTACCTGTAGGTGATTTCTCCATCATCCCCCTTTTTTTGTTTTTCAAGTTGGGATTTTTAAAAGCTGATGAGACTCTGAAGCCTCTTTTAATAAAGCAACCAATTGATCAGCATGTGCCTTTCCCTTAGTTAATGGGCTAGGTAATATGCTGTGAGCCCTGATGTGGGTGATATAAAAAGGGTATTTTCTCTGCTGCACAATCGGTTGAACTTGCTTAAATAGTAAGAATAAACTTTGGTCACTAAACCATTTCAACCGGGCAGTTTCAATTCTACTTACTAGGCCCAAAGCATAAGAGGAATAAGAAATTATGTTAACAGGCTGTTGGAAATCTTGCAACGCAGTCTTAATAGCTTTTAATTCAATTCTTTGCACAGAAGTTATGACTGGTCAGTATGACTCGGTCAGAATTTATAGTATGATAGGCAGCTTTCCCATTAGATGACCCATCAGTAAAAACAGTTAAAGCTCCAGGAATTGGTTCCTGTCTAATATTTTTTGGTATAATGATGGAGGTCTTATATAAAAATTGTAGTAGTTTATATTTTAATAGGTGACAGCTAAGTTTCCCTGAATATCCACTTAGCCCAATTTGCCAATTTTAAGTCAGTTTGAAATAACATTTATTCTTTTAAATTGACTTGTCCTAAGTTATGGACAGTAAATGACAGTAATTAAATTTCTGTTATTAGTCTTTAAGTAAATTTACATAAACTTTGTTTAAGGAGGCAAAACACAAATTATTTAATTTAGCTTATGAGGCCCAATTTATTGATTTTTAATTTTAGTTAGACATCTGAAGGAAACCTCTTTTTATTTCCTTCCCAACAGCTTTCTTTCTCACACAGCAACAAATGTAAGGAACATGGTTGCCTTTTGAGATTTTAAGAAATACTGTCACAAAGCTATATATTTCAAGTGATTTTTCACTTATGGTCACTAATTATTGTCAGATTTAGTATTTCAACAACAATCTGTAAATGCTAGCAATTATATTTTTAAAGAATATACTCTTTGGCTTATTTGCATATACAGAGGGATCATGGGAAGCCTTCAGTAACTTTTTAGAAGAATTTTACTTTACTAGAATTCAATTGCTTACAAAGATTAGTAAATTTAGTAAAGTTTTATTTTGATACACGAGATGCAAACGCTGCTTCACTTCCAGCCTAATTTTAAATGCAGCTGCGAGGAGCTTTTGTTAGTTTAAATAAAGACATTGCTACTAATAAATCAATTTTTTCTTTTATTTGGCAGAAATTCCTTATGCAACCAAGTATATTATATTTTGAAATATTGCACTCGGGAAAAACTGTCAAATACATATCTAATTAAAACATTTTCAACACTTTTTAAACAGTTCTCAACATAATAGGATCGAGTCTTGACCATGGAATCAACTACTCTTAATTTGTTTATGATATATGCATAACTGTGGTTCTACTGAGAATTTAAGATATCTTTTAAAAATATATCTACAAGCCTTTTAAGAAATATGACCTCTATTGTCGGCCCTTATAAAGCCAACTGCTTAAAACATTGGTCTATCAAACCACTGAAATTATATTAAGACCATGATTGCTAATTTATTAAGCATTAAAAATATCTTCTTATGCCAAAACCGGTTTGGCTCAGTGGATAGAGCGTTGGCCTGCGGACTGAAAGTTCTCAGGTTCGATTCCGGTCAAGGGCATGTACCTGGGTTGCGGTCACATCCCCAGTAGGAGATGTGCAGGAGGCAGCTGATCGATGTATCTCTCTCATTGATGTTTCAAACTCTCTATCTCTCTCCCTTCCTCTCTGTAAAAAATCAATAAAATATATTAAAAAAAATATCTTCTTATAAGTAGTATTAAATAAATCCGAGAGGCAAGCACACTTTCTGCCCCATCCGCATTTCCGCAGTAAAACGCTGCCTTAAAACTCCACCCCTGAAATCCCATCCTGCCTTAGTGAGCAGACATTCCTTTTGTGATTGGCTAAGTCAGAGGGCGGGGCCTTTGTTGTTCCAAGATGGCGGCCCCCAGGGCGCGGTAAGCCATGTGGCCATCATGGCGGATGCCAAGTCAGGCAGCTCAACATTATGGCTGTCTACACTGTTCTCTGACAGAAAACATGATTTCCTTATTCTCACAATAAACAAGGGAAGAGGAAACCAAAATCCCTAAAAGATAGATGGCCAACATTATATTGTAGACAAACAGAAATCTCATTAGCTGTTTATACCCTTTATAATTATCTTAAAGAATATCAATTAATTTTAATCTGGCTTTTGTATTAAAAATATTCAGTTGAGATCATAAAATTAATCCTCTTTATTAATCAGATCAATAAGCAACATATTTTGAATTCTACTTCAGAGAAAACAAAAATTATTTTCTCAAAAATAAAAAAAATATTGTTTACTTTTAAGGCATTTAGCTATCATAATTATACAGTTTTTCCAAATTCAATCCGAATTTAAACTTTTAGCTGGAAACTCAAATATTCAGCATTTCTCAATCAGTAACATTAAGACTAAACTTTAAAAATGCAAGACATAATCAACCAACAGATTTAATACTGTCCTCTAGATTTTGTACGAGGCATACTCAGATCTCATTTAATTCAGTATTATGTCATTTCAAGATAGCTAGGTATAAACTCCCAGTGTCTTAAATTTCCCAGCAGCTTTGGAAAACCACATTTGAGGCTGGCAAGGCAGGCCTGGCCCAGCCTTTGATTTTAAAAGGACCATAATTTTTTTCTCTGAGGAAGGTCAAGAAACAAGGTGGTAGCTACATTGTTTCCTGCCCCTGGCTTGCTGGTGGGAAGTTTCAAAATTGGCCTGGGGGAGGAACTGTTTTCCCTGGAAGAACAGGTTTGGCCTACCCTGGACCAATCAGATGTAAATTGACCACATTCTTTAAGAATTTGCTACAGGCAGGAAGCAACTAGCCCCTTTTCTCATTAGAAATGTTTTGGCCAGCTTTTCAATTAACTATGAGATTCAAATTCAATTATTTTAAGGCAATTAATTAAGCAAATTTTTGTAACAGAGACAATTTCACTGATTTTCCTTGTAGAGTTCTTAAAGTTAGCTTTGGAATAGGCTTCATTAACATTATTATGGAAAAATACCAATCTTGTTGCTAGAATTTCTACCCTGGGTCAAATTCGCCATTTTCTTTAGGAAATAATCAGTCTTGGGTTTTATTCTGCACATTTGTAAAGAAATTCCAGCTCAAAACTCTATCTAAATGTCCAAAATCAGAACGAGCGCGCATTAGTTCCAAGCCAAGTTTTCTCTTTTCATGTGAACAGAAATCCCAGACGCATTTTAAATTTTTGTAAAACTTTTCAATTACAAGAAGGAGACTTTAAATTAGAGGAGGCATCCATATTGGATCGCCATGTGCTCCCTTTTCCTTTCCACCCCATCCTGCTTTTGGAGGAAGTTTCAGCAAATGACTCAGATGGCGTATTTTCCGCAAAGTCATGCTTAATAGAAAAAGACATTTTAAGTTTTCCCCTATTTCGCTTTCTAAAGCAATGGCTAGCACCCAAGGTTATCTTAGCCAAAGTTTGGTTGTCATAAGATGTTCTCCGGTAATTTTTAAATAAAACATTAAGTAATCTCATTGTGGGAGAGCTTATAGCTCTGCCCTTTCTTGCCACCTTTGAATCTCTCCACACCAGAGGGGGACTCAGCAGCAGGGTTTCATTTCTTATTGCAGATTTTAGATTCCAAATACAAATTAAGATTTTAATTTGGACAAGAAACCACATTAAGATGACCATGGCACTCTTTTTTCAGCCTGATCTAAAAGAGTACCTTTTTCAAGAAAAACAAAGTTTATGTTCTATAATAACATGCAAAAACTGTAGAAGATTACTTTCTAAAATTTTAACACTTTAAACATGCAAATCAAAAGCCTATAATAAAGTTTCTTAGTTTTTAAAAGCCAAATATACCTTTTTAAAGCCGAATCTACTTTCTTAAAGCCAAATCCTGCCCCGTTTGTTAGCCTGGTTAAGAAAACGTTCCCAGTGTACTTACAGACCTGGGCTTCTGTAGTTGATCCTGGGCATTGGGTGCGGTAGATTCCCCTCACATTTTTTCGGTGAGTTTTCCACACCTTTTCAGTGAAAACTTCCTTTTCTCACTCCAGCGAGGTCTGCACTTCCAGATTACCCGTTGGGCGCCAGATGTTGAGTAAGACTCCCTCCACGTTCTGCGTGGAGTAGGGTTCGGTATCTGAAAGAGGAGCCGCACAACAAATGAGAGAAAAAGGCACGAGATAATTTTGCAATATTGGGGGACCAGGCGGCCAAGTCCCGAAGGACTTCCACCCATGCTCAGCCTGCTCCAGTCTTTTATTGATCCGGAGTAGCCCTTAGGCAGGTGACCTGCCATTAACAGTCAGACTAGCCCATCAGCAAGGATTTACATAATAATAAATGGGGGAGTTCTTTCAGTTACCATTGTCTGGACAAACAGAGGTGGCGCCTAGCTCAGACCTTTGCTAGGGCTTCAAAGGCACCCAGCCTTCTGGGGGTTTCGGGGAGTTCTCTGTCTATGCTTATCAGATAGTGAAGGCAATAAACAGTTTCCCACAACAAGTTTGTGTGATCCTATTTTTAATTACCTATATGTGTGCTTGTAGGTCACCAGAAAAAACTTCAAGTCCATTACTAAACTATTATGATCACGATTTTATTTTTAAATAACAAGATATTTAAAGAATCATTGTTCATATAATCTGATTCTATAATTCTATTTCCAGTGATAGAGATCCTCATAAATCATTCAAAATGGTATACATTTTATAAAGAAAGATATCCATCACAGCATTATGTATGTATTTTAAAAACAAAAAGAGCCTAAAGACCCATTTAGGCAATACATTAGCACATGATGGTACTGAAACAGATGAAATATTATGCAGCATGTTTACGCGCAACAGACATTTCTTGTGAGATAAGAATGACAAGATGGAAACTATGTCAACATTCACAGGATAATACTAGGAACAAATATACTAATATGTTGCATGTGATTGTCTCTGGGTGGTGGAATCTGAGGTGATTTGACTTCTGTCTGTTTGTCAGTGGACTGAGATCCAGGACTTCTCCTGGGTAAGAATTAGTCTTTCCTCTCAATGTCCTAAGGGATGAGGCAAGATCTTGATGCCCAGAAGTCATGAGTACTGTCTGCCTAAGGGGAGATCATGTGGCTAAGCCTCCAGCAAGGTTTGGCTTGCCCCAAGCTGCTTGTTCAGATAGGAATCACTAAGAAAATACTAACCACCCAATGGGCTTGCTCAGTAAGTAACATTGGGTGTTGGATCTCCCTGAACAGTGTCTGAGAATATGGCTCCAGAGCAGCGGTTCTCAACCTGTAGGTCGCGACCACCTTGGGGATGGAACAACCCTTTCACAGGGGTCGCCTAAGACCATCGTAAAAAATATATATATATATATAATTACATATTGTTTTTGTGATTAATCAGTATGCTTTAATTATGTTCAATTTGTAACCATGAAATTGGGGGTCACCACAATATGAGGAACTGTATTAAATGTTTGCGGCTTTAGGAAGGTTGAGAACCAATGCTCTAGAGCACCTCAGAGAAGCAGGCCATTGGATAAAGCCAGCATCCACTCTATTCTATCCATTGAGAGTTTGTCTCTCAGGGCCAGACAGGGAAACAAAGAAACCACCTCAGCAAACTCTTTGAACACCAACTGACAAATGCATTTGCAGAGCATGCCCTGTGCTTCTCTGGGCACTTCAAGAAAAACGTGTAGGGAAATTCCAAGGTCCATGCCCCCAATTAAAGAAGGATTCAAGAGATCACTTTTGATCCGCAGGCGTTTCTTGATACCTAATGGGTGTCTATTCCTGCCCTGGGCACCTAGGCACAGAGTGACCAGACATGGTGGAAGTTTGGTCCCCAGATCTCCTGGGACCAGGTCATAAACTTGTGCAAAGGGGAAATAACAAGACATGTTAATCTGGATTATCTCTGATCCCTGAGATAAGACCTGGCACCATGGAGCTCCAGGGAAATGCGGAACTAGGCTGAGAGGGAGCATCAGGAGCCCCCCACCAGGTCAGGCATGAGACTGCCTCAGGGCTCCCATCTGTGTACTTACTAATGAGGCTCCAGGGAGGTTCTGCTTCCTCTTCCCTCCAGGTTCCTTGACTCAGATGCTGCATTAATCACTAGGAAGACCTCTGCCATCCAGTTCCACCCACTTAGTAGGTAAAAGTTGGATTATTTGGAAGGTCTCTCTGAAAACCTGTTCCCCATCGCAGATGTGGGTCTCCACAGGGCGAAGGGAAATAATGGGTAGGGAGGTGGGTGGTAGCTGTTGTTTTGATTTTTGTTTTCTTGGTTCAGGGCTCCGTAAATCACATGCTTCAATTCATCCCACCTCCTCACCACGATTCCTTGCAAGACAACTTCCAGGTTTTATTGTCTCTTATTACCGCTAATCTCCATTCCCTTCCTTTCCCTCCACATAGTAGCCACTTCAAAATTGGCATGTATGCTTAAAGAATTTATGTCTTTGTATGTCTGTGTGTTTGATAGACACAGGAAGTGTTGTGTTAAAAATCCCATTGTGTTTCTTACTTTCTATGTTGACACTAATTTTTATGGTCCACTCTCCTTGCTGTGTAAATACTCAAATCCCTGCTTGTTTTATCTTTACCAAACCATTCTCTCTACACACAAATTTTGTTAGTCTAAACTGAACCCTATCACTTTCTGCTTAAAACATTTCAAAAACTTCCATTTACAATTAGAAACAAAAAAAATTGGAAACCAGCCTATGAGGTCTCCTTGTCGGCTCCTACATACATCTCCGACCTCAACCAGTGTCCTTCTCTGTCTTCTGCTCCCCACACTTCAGCCACGCTGGCTTTCATTCAGTTTGCTGAATTCAGAAAGACCTTTCTTTCATCTCAGCACCTTTGCCTTCTCCCCCTCCCCCACCTCATCTCTAGGAAGGGCTTTCTCTTTCTCAGCCTTCAAGCCTCTCCTAACTGTGAACATTGGTGCAGCCCTTCTGGAGAGACTTAGGCAATATTAGTCATCCTGGGCCAGGTTCCCTGGCAGCAGTGACTCCTGGGAAGTGGGACAGAGTTTAGTGAAGGAATGACCTCAGAAAAAGAAGATGGAGGGAAGTGAGCAGAGATGTGGACTCAGCACATTACGTTCACCCTGGTCTTGAGAGGGGATCTGGAAGAGGAATTGTACCCATTGAGTGAGTCCCATTGGAGGTAAGGAGCCAGGGTTGTCTACCCAGTGCTAGTCATTACTGGCCTCTGGCTAAGCCTACATCCCAGGGCAGTGGAGGGGGAGCACCTCCCCGCTCTGGACAGGGAAAGGGCCATCAGGAGCCATGAGCAGCCAACATCCACAGCAGCTGGGAGGGGGGATGGCTGAACCAGCCAGTGAAGTTGCATCCACTAGTAAAACCTAAGGTGTGCAGGGCCTTCCTGCTCGAAATTCATTCTTAGCAACATACTCTAGAGAAGCTTCATTCACGTGCCCATGAAGGATACAAGGAAGCCCATTTCAGCATTGTTTATGACGGTGGAAAACTAGAAATAACCTAACTGTCCTTCAAGAGGATAATAAAGTAATCATAGTAAATGCCTAGTAAAGCCATAAGAGTAATGGACTGCTGTATGTGTGGCAACGTGGACAAATCTCAAAGCATGATTTGAGTGAAAAAGAAAGTGTCAGGGTACATTCTGAATGATGCTATTGAAATCAAATTTCAAAACTGCAAAATCAATTCTAAATTAACTTGTGTTTAAACAACTTTTGAGTAAAATTATAGAAACCTACTTAGGGACAAGCAGAAAGTGGATGATAGTAAGTAGCTCTGGGGAAGGAAGAACTGGGATGAAATCAGGAGTTCAAAGGTCTCCCAACTGTCACCCTAATGTTCTATTTAAAGACACACAGGCAATGGCAGCATTTTAAGATTTAATAGGAACACAGATGATCACAATTTATTCTACATATATTTTATTCTTTTACATTTCATCCTTAATAGTCACACTTCAAAAATTACAGAAAATATTCATGTGGCCCTATGTACACCTAGAGTGATACTTTTGTCTTTTTGTTTTCCCTATGCTATTGTTTTACTTTCAAATGATAGCAGAAGAAAGTACACAGATGATCCATTTTCTCTGTTTAGACTCCATCACAGCACTTTGCCACATTTCATCATGTCACAGGAACTTGTTAGCCATGCTGTTCATATACAATGCAATTAACATCGGATGAGGATATTTATGTCAGTGGGAAAATACTCATAAAAAGGCTAATGTACTTTAGGTGGAATTGACAGGATAAGGTTTGGGAACCCACTTATTACAGGTGTCTCCTTGCTGTCTATTCTAGCCAATATTTCCCGTGGTCCATTCCCACCCCGTGATGCTGATAAGAAGAACCAGATTCATGCTCTTAGACTCTGAGGGATTAAATTTTGACACAGAAGGCCTGCTCTTCCTTCTGTGTCCCAGCTAAGGAAATGTCATTCAAAAAATGATCAGATGAGATTGGACACATTGAGGGTGGTATGGCCATAGACAGAGAAGCATCTTTCAGATGCTCAAAACTCAGCGGGAAGGCAGGGGAGGGTGGGGTGAGGGCGAAAGATCAACCAAAGGACTTGTATGCATGCATATCAGCATAAGTGATGGATGTGAACAACATGGGGGAGGGGGAGGGCAGGATTGGGGGGATGAGGGGACATTGGTGGGGTAATGACACATTGGTAATATCTTATTCAATAAAGAAAAAAAAATGATCAGTTCAAGATTGAGAATGAGAGGCCTATGTTATAGGTTCTCCTATGGTGATTCTTTTGCTCTTCGGACTTAGCAAAATTATATATATGAATATTCAAATATACAAGAGCACATTTCATTTTGCTAAGTACTTCTAGATGGCCCTCCTGGGTGCCTGTACTAGTTTACACTCCCATCATAGCCCATGATGTTCCCATTTGTCCCATAGCCTCACCAACACTTCCCATCATCACAGTCTAATTTGTCTTGCAGATCGGTGTAAAGAGGGCCTCATTACTTCTCTGACTACAAGTACAATTCAACATCTCTGCATATCTTACTACAAGTGCAATTGAATACCTCTTCATACCTTGTTAACGTTTTGGGTTTCCCTTTATGAAATTCCCTTTTCATATACTCAACCCATTTTTATGTGACAGACATTTCTTATAAAATGTATCTATTAATCGCAACAAGGGATTTCAGAGATCGCTTGCAGGTTTTAAGATAAAGCTCCCATAAACATTTGTGCTCAGGTTTTTGAGTGGATGAAAATTTCTATTTCTCTGGCATTAAATGCCCCAGAGTGCATTTGCTGGGGTGTGTGGTAGTTGCATGTTGAATTTCATAAGAAACAACCAAAGTACTTTCCCCAGTGGCTGTAATAGTCTACATTCCCACCAGCACTGTATGAGTGAGTTTTTCCACATCCTCCCCAGCATCGAGTGTCATCACAGTCTTTTGTTTCAGTTAGTCTCCTTGTGGTCTAAATAACCTTTTCCTAATGGCTTATGATGTTGAACTTTTCCAGTGCTCATGCGACATGTTATAGCCTCTTCAGTGAAGTGTCTGTTCATTTATTCTGTTTAATTCTCCAGTGAACCACCTGGGCCTGGATTCCCTTCCTTAGATGCTTTAACTACAAATTCAACTTCTTTCATAGACTAGTCAGGGCATCACTTTCTCTTGAGGAAGGTTGTATAGTTTGTTTCCTCCCAGGTATTGGTCCGTTTTGCCTAACTGGTTAGCGATATGTGCACAGCGTTTTTCTCTGTTTCTTGGTCAGTCTGGCTAGAAATCTGTTTGTTTTACCAGTATTTTTAGAAGCAGTTTTCTGGTTTGTTGAAGGCTTTTCAAATTCTTTGTTTTACTGATTTCTGCCATTATGTTTCCCTCTTTCCTTGTTTCTTCTAAGTCACTCTGTTGCTCTCTGTAATTTTCTATTTGGATACTTCAATCTCTCTTCCCAGCTGTAATGCTTTCCTTAGAAGTCTATTTAAAACAAAAACTCTGGCTTTGATGGCTGCTTTTGATATGCAGCTTTTCTTTATTGTTTTTTAGTTGGGAGTATTCCATAATTTCACTCATAATTTCCTTTGAACTCAGGGTTTGTATAGAATATACTTCACTTCAGCTTCTGCTGTATTTTCTAAACTGTCCAGATATTTGGTGATTTTAAAGCTATTCTTTATTATTAACTTCTTACCTTAGTGCATTAGGGTTAGAGAATATATAGGCATCATGCATTATGGTTCATGAACATATCAATGGAGAAAAAACATATATATCTTCTTTGGAATTTATTGAGACTTCCTATGTGGCATAGTATGTGGTAATGATTTATTTTGTTTAAAAGACTGGGTATTATCTGTTAGTCTGATATAATATGTCTAACAAAGCAAACAATAACTTCCATTTGTCAAATTTTCTTATTTTAAAAAATCCTTTATTGCTTCCCATTTAATAGGTCCTATTTCAGATGGCAGGTTTAAAATTAATGAATTCTATTTTGCAAGACAAGGTGCTTTCCCATAACTTAAAGTACGTGCACTTAAACGTATCCATGTGATTTACTACACATATCTATATTTTCCTCAGCAAGACATGCTCTTTAATATGCCCTCCTGTGTATCATTCTTCTACCCTCATCAACTACACGGTGCTGACACTAATATTTTAGATTTTTTCCACTCTTTTTCTGTAATCTTTTAGTCAAGAATAAAATGAGCATGGGGCCACATGGCTCACTTCTGGAATTTTTGGTTCTGGCTTCACCCAGGACACCGACCCCTCACAGAATCTCCAATCTGTATCTAAGGAGAAAGGAGCTTAGCCCAAGGCCTTGTGGAGAATCAAATGAGGCTGAGGCTTTGTCACGAGGCAGAGAAAATGGCCAATGAGCTCAACCACTGCCCATGCAGCAGACCTCTCCACTGTCCAGGCACCCAGAGAGCACTTTCCAGGGAGGACCCCACTGATTTTCTACAATAAACCTGTGAGCTTGACCCTAGGTCAGTGATGGCGAACCTATGACACGTGTGTCAGGAGTGACACGCGAACTCATTGGTTGATTTTCCTTTGTGACATGGCATTTAAGTATATAAAATAAATATCAAAAATATAACTCTTGCCAAAGCCGGTTTGGCTCAGTGGATGGAGCGTTGGCCTGTGGACTGAGGCGTCCCAGGTTCGATTCTGATCGGGGGCATGTGCCTGGGTTGCGGGCACATCCCCAGTGGGAGATGTGCAGCAGGCAGCTGATTGATGATTCTCTTTCATCAATGTTTCTGACTCTATATCCTTCTCCCTTCTTCTCTGTGGAAAATCAATAAAATATATTAAAAAAAATTTAAAAAATATAACTCTTTGTTTTACTATGGTTGCAAATATCCCAAAATTTCTGTATGTGGCACGGCACCAGAGTTAAGTTAGGGTTTTTCAAAATGCTGACATGCAGAGCTCAAAAGTTTCGCCATGACTGCCCTAGGTTCACCCTGTGGTTAGAGGCACAAGCACTCAGAGACATGAAGTGCCCTGAAGACTCCCAGCAAGCAGGGGGCCGCGTGACCACTGTGCTGTGCAGGGACAGGTGCTCACCTGGTACATAGTTGGACCCACACCTGTTGGGTGGAACAAATGTTCTGTCATAACACAGAGAGATGAGGGCGAAAGCATAGGCCCTGCTCAGGAAGGCGGGCAGCTGGTACTGCACCAGTGTGTCTAGCCGGTGTGCCTGGGGGGCTGCACCACACACCTATTTTTTTAGGAAAGCACGAGTGGATGGTGTGGGGCCGCTTGGCGGGTTGGCAGCTGGGGCCCAGGGCTGGGCTCACTGGCCTCCATGTTCTGCTCAGGATGCCCGCAATGGGAGGCCAGTCCTTGGCATCTGACCACCAGCTCTGAGTCCTGTGGAGGCAGAGTCCTGGCTTCCAGGAAGGGCAGGTGGAGAAGGGAGAACCCTTCTCGCTGGGAGTGTTAGGGGTCCTGAGGCCAAAACTCACCTTCCATGATTCTCCAGCTCAGCACTGCCCGCCTGACCCCCAGAGAGTTCTGGTTAATCAGCAGAGCAGTTGGGGCTCCCAGTGGGGGCTGCACATTAGCTTCCGGGTAGTGAGCACTTTTGTACTTAAGAAGGTTTCTCTTTGTGTTTCCAGGGTCGGTTTCTGTACTAAACTGAAAGGTGAACAGAAAAGCAGGTGGGCCCTCCTGTGCTTGGCATCTTCAGGGTCGCAGGCAGGGCTGGAAGGTGGAGTCAGAATGTCTGGAGATGCAGATGGGGAAGTGCTGGATGCGGAAGGACCCTGGGCTGCCAGCTAGAAGAACTTCCTTCCACACCACACCTTTGATGAGGACCCACAGAATGTTCTCCTGCTGCTTCGCCCTGCAGACCAGGTGGCTTATGCCCCCAAGCACTGGCTTTTGGATTTTGGACTCCACGCCCTTGTTCTGGTTTTCTTGGGCAAAAACAACACCTTCTTTTTCTTCTTTTTGGTGAGTACTGTCATGCACATGGTGGGTGTTGCTTTGGCCTGGCCACTGCTGGGCAGCCTGCTGACCTGGAGAGACTGGAAGGTGCACTTGAGGGTGTTGTTGGCGGCAGGCAGGTCTTTCTTCTTCGAGTCTTTCTCCCTGTCTGTGGGCTGGGCTGCCGTCCAGTAATCCACCTGCCGCTCCATCAGCTTGGCGCCATCGCCCTGGCTGGGGGAGGACAAACCCCACTCACTGACAAGATGAATGGGATGACAAGGCATCATTGGTGAACAGAGGTAGGGACAAAGGGAAGGACAAAAGCACGCTGCAGCCCAAGGGGGTCCATCATCTGAGTCTCCCGACGTGTCTGAGGACTGTTGCACTGTCCCAACTTTCACCTGCCACCCTGAAAAGAATGAACTATAAGGAATCCTCATTGGGTGTCTTCTGCTTGTAGGAGAGCAGGGCTTCCTCGATGGGAAGCTGAGAGGAACAGTTGTTCCCGTGATGTACTGCGTGATTCTCGTCACGATGTCCAGTGTTTCTTGTATGGCGCTCTGGGCCTCCAGATTATGGAACAGGTCCCATCAGGTCAGGTCCTGGGAGAAGCTGTTGTAGCAGTAATGCATGGAGCCCAGGTACCTGGCCACAACGCTGGAACCCAGCGGGATGACCAGGAAGTGCACATCGCCCAGCCAACAGTAGGACAGCAGCTCCAGGAAGACCCGCAGCACAGCGCTCAAGTACCTTCCACCAGCATCTTCAGCGGCTTAAGGGGCTGGGAATTATCGTTACAGTATCTCTGTATCCACCAGATGATGGAACTGAAGCCCACAGGACGTCAGCCATGAAGCAGATGCACAGCACAGGCAGCATGTGCCCCTGTGGGGTGTCCGAGGGGAACTGCTCCTGCCAATCAGAGGTTTGACCAGGATGATGTTCTCTGGCAGCTGGTCATCAGAGATGAGTATGCGGTTCAGCTGGTTGTACGTGGTCTTCCTGGGGATCTGCAGCTGGCTCCCTGGGTCTGGACATGCTCATTGTCTGGGCTCTTGGCTCACTTGTTCTATGGCTGTGCCCTCTGCCGCCCCTTCAGGAACCTGCCCAGCCATGGTGGCGGGGATGCTTCCCCTTGGCCTTGGTGGAGGGCATGAGAGACTCAGTCTTGGTGATGCGCCTAGTGAGCAGCATCTTCTTGGTGAGCATGTCCAGGGCTGAGGTCTCTGCCTTCGCGCTGTCCGTGGGCGGTGCTGGGTGCTCCCCTGGGTGGGCATGCTCTGGGGCTCTAAGTGGGAGACACTGTCACTTGGCTATTGCTGACTGAGCTTGGTCTTTTTGGGCACTTCAATGGACTAGGGGGCTCCTTTGTTTTGCTTTGTTTGTTTTGTTAACCCTCACCAGAGGTTATTTTTCCACTGAATTTTTAGAGAAACTTGAAGGGACGGGGAGAGACAGAAAGGGAGAGAGGCATGGATGTGAGAGAGACACATGGATTGCTTGCCTCCTGCATGTGCCATGGCCAGGGCTGGGGATCAAGCCTGTAATCAACACAGTTGTGCCCGTGGCCAGATTTGAACCCGGGACCATTTACTCCGTGCGCCAACACACTAGCCCTCAGCGGAACCAGCTAAAACTCGGAAGCTCCGCCTGGCTCTGGGCACCATGGATGCTCCCCATGTCCATTTCTGAACTGAAATGTGACAGGCCTTCACAGTATGGCCTGAGCTTGGGTTTGGTGGTGCTGAGAAGGCTGTCATCTTCTTCCCTGTCGGGGCTACTGTCACTGGTTCTCCAGCATGTTAGACAGAAGGTGCGGGTCCTCCTCTACTTGGGGACATGATCTGCAGGGTCCTGCTCACGGTCCAGGGCCTCCTCCGACACTTAGGCCCTGCTCAGCCAAGCCACTACATTCTGCTTGTCATAGACCTTGTTGTGACTTTCAATAGTCACTGCTTCCTGATCCAGTTCCTGTCCATGGGCGGCATCTTCACCGGCTTCCTGCTCAGTGAAGCTCTCATACTCCTTTTTAGAGTAGTGATTTGTAGACTTGGTTTTGGGCCGGCCTGCAGGGCGCTGTCCACACGGTGAGTGGACTGGCTAGACATGGAGGAGGTCCAGATTCAGGCGACTTTGGGGGAGGGGGTGCTGTGGGCCGCCGAGTCTGAAACACTGTCTCTGGGCTGTTTGATGCCTGAGGGCTCACGTGTTTTCTTGCAATTTGGCCATAATTGGAGGCTCCTCTTGGCTCCGGGCCCTGTGGATGCTTCCGTCTGTGTCTGTGAGCTGGAGTGTGCCAACCCTTCAAAGAACAGTCTGAGCTTGGGCTTGTGGGTGCTGAGGGTGCTGTTCTCATCCTCCATGTCTGGGCCACTGTCCCTGGGGTTTCGCAGTGTGTTAAATAGAAGGTCCATGTCCCACTCCAACTCTGGGACATGGTCTGCTGTGTCCTGCTCTAGTCCACAGCCTCCTCCAACACTTTGAACTTTCCCAGCCACGCCACCACTTTTTCCTTGATATTTTGTGGCCTGGTAATGCACATCTTTCCTAATATCCATGGCCTCTACTTCTTGAGCATCCCCATGTCAATGCCCTTCTCAGCCAGGTTCAGTCCATAGGTGGCATAGCTGCTGGCCTGTTGCTCAGAGGAGAAGCTCTGATGTACCCCCTCAGAGTAATTAACCCTTGACTTAGCCTTGCATCTGTCCTGTATGGCACTGTCCTCCCAGTGGATGGGCTGGTTGGACAGGGAGCAATGCAGATCTCGGCCACTTTAGCAGAAGCCTCCTCGGCCACTTTGTCCACCCTTGAGGGTTCGCTGCCTGACCTTGGCCATGCCGATGGCGCCCACAGGGAGTGTCTTCTAGCTCCAGATGGTCTGGTTCTTAAAGCACTTCCTCCAGTGCAACAGGGCCTGTAGCTTGTTGCCTTCTCACAGAGGAAGTGGGGGTCCTGCAGTGAGGTCAACCCCAGGACTGTCTCCAGTTGTTCACTGGGGAACAGCATACTCCCGTAGGATGTACTTGGAGCCCTGCATCTTCACAGTGATCACCATCGATATGAGGTTGGAGTACTGCATCTTCATGGCGATCACCATGGAGATGATGTCCTTCTCCAACTTTTTGAACACCACCATCTTCATTAAGGTCAGGTTTCACAACCTGGGCACGAATCTGAGGCTGGGGCTGTCCAACTCCTGGGTAGCAAACAGGTTCTTGGGCATTGGTGTTGAACCTGGGCACAGGGATGGGGGAGCGGGAGGTGTGGAGACCAGGACTGTGGGCAGCAAGGTAGCTGCAACTGCTTACAGCATACAGGTCCTGCAGCATTCTGGGGTGATGGTTTCTCTTCCTGTGTTGGGACAGAGGAGGGACATTCCCTCAGGGGCAGTTTATGAACTGCCAGGTGGGTTGGGGCTTTAGTTCGGACCAATCCCCTAAGTCCATGATTGGAAAACTGCGGCTCGAGAGCCACATGCGGCACTTTGTCCCCTTGACTGTGGCTCTTCCTAATCCTTAGGAGTACCCTAATAAAGTTAATAACAATGTAGTTACCTATATAATTTACGTTTAAAAAATTTGGCTCTCAAAAGAAATTTCAGTCATTGCGCTGTTATATTTGGCTCTGTTGACTAATGAGTTTGTCGACCACTGCCCTAAGCACTCAGTGACTGTTGTCAGGAGGTGGGGCACAAGTGATCCAAGAACTGTGTGTGTGAAAAGGAACCACATGCTCACTGACTAGCTCAGGGATGCCCTGTGTGGTGTTCTTGCAAACTCAGAGACCTAAAGTTATCAAAAAGAATGTTCTGAAATGAAAACTTTTAAACGAAAAGCAGTTTATGGTGGGTAGTCATGTCCTAGGCTGGCATCTTCCCTGACAAAGGTCAATCTTAACCTTCACTGAGCCTGTCTATTGCCTTTTGGCATCTACAATAACATATAATTTGGAATGTCAAAGGAATTTTCCTATTTCCAGGCCCCTCATCACATAGGCAATGCTCTGCGGAGACCAAAAATCCCCTCATTCTTACTGAGTTCATTGTGACTTGTAACTGTCCTATATCCACCATGTAAAAGAAGTATGTCCGTGTCATTTTACTGTTTATCCAGTCACAGAGAATTCGCCGCTTTGATTTCTCTGAAACCCTAATGCATCACCTCTGGGTTTCCTGTTACCACCATATATCTCCTGTTCTGATTGTAATGTATAAAATAAGGTGCAAAACTGCCAGAGAGAATTTCTCAATCCGCTGAGATTTTCATCCTGCCAGTTATTGACAGTGGGACTTAAATAAACGACCAAAATTCTTGACAAGTTTGAATGTTTCATACTTTGACATTTCCTTGACGTAGTGGGTTAGGATTCCAAAAGAGCTCACCCAGGACCAACCCGTGGACATGGTGTGAGGATTCAACAAAGGACCCATTGAACTGCTGGTTCCCCACCCATTGGGTGAACCTGGGTGAGTTGTATCTTAAATCCATGACTTTTCCCATGCTGGTGGTAGAGGATTAGATTTATTTGAGCTATATTTTTAAATACTCCAGATAGAACTAAGATTAAGGGTTGGTGGAACTTAGGTTAAGACAAGACAGTAGGAAAAAAAAATTGGTGGCTGTTGTTAAATTGTGGCTTTCCAATCAGAATTGCTTTCTGAGAATCAGAGCAAAAAAAACCCAACAAAACAAAAAACCCAAACATTATCATTTAAATTAGAGTTGAACTAAATCAGCTCCAAAAATACAGTGTCATATTCTCCCTCAGGTCCGAGTATTAGGTATTCTTAGGGGACTAAGAATCTCTGTGGATATGTGATGTCATTCCTCATGATGTGCAAGAGCCCCAAAGCAAAATTTCAACACAATTGCAATTAAAGTGACTGGTTCTGGTGGGGGAGCACCCATAAGGTTTGGTCAACCGTTCCCTGACCCTCTGGTTGTTTGAGACAGCAGGGAGATCAACCGAGGCACATCAGAGGTTTGAATGTGATTTGAGGGGTGAGAGCCTCATGGAGCTCAACCGATAAGCAACACAGGTTGACCAACTACATTATATAACAATCCTAGAAAATTTGCTCCGATTCTGCAGATAT
Organism: Myotis nattereri; assembly: GCF_964212035.1. NCBI lineage: Eukaryota > Metazoa > Chordata > Mammalia > Chiroptera > Vespertilionidae > Myotis > Myotis nattereri. The sequence goes on along the minus strand of NC_138091.1, from coordinate 7,785,709 downwards.
CAGAAAGAAAAGAAAAACCACATACACATACACACAACTACAAAAAACAACAACAAAACACACCTAAAATTAACATGGGAAGTGGTGCCTCCAAGTCCAGGAGATGCCCGATCCCAGCCCTCACTAATATTCCTGATAGGAGGCTTTTACTTACACGTGCTTTAGAGAAATGGGAAGATTTAATTAGAAAATATCCTCCAAAAAATGGCCAAAGTGCAGTTTTATTTGTGTGCCTAAATTAATTTTTGGCATGCAGTAAAAATTAGGAAAATGGCAGGTCTAACATTAAACTGAATGAATGAATGGAAGCATATCTTGATTTGGAAATCAGGAGATTTTAAGAAGCACATATAAATTCCTTTAAAAACAATTCAGGAATTAGAAATTGTATAGACTGTCTCTGAACTCTTCTGAAGGTAATAATTGCCAATACCCCATTCTTCCACCTTCTCTAGTTCCCCCACTCTATTCTGCACCCTTTTCCATCCTTCTTCCTTTCCCTTCAGTCCCCTTCACTATCACTTCCTATTGACTTAAGAGAAAATGAGAATAGGAATTCTAACAACTCCCTTTGGAGAAAAGCTTGTCTCAGCAAGAGAGGAACCAGCAAATGTTCCTGAATTTCTCAATGACACTGATGGGTTCACAAAGGCATTTAACCCTTAGAATATGTAATCCTGGATATTCTAACTGATTCCAATTAATATAGCTAATGGTTTTTGTCAGCAAATGCAACACAAATTCTAAATAAGGCTTTCAAGAAAATTCCTGTAGAGAAATCTGTTCACTGAAATGGGATGTAGAAAACCAATAACAAACAAACCACACACACACACACACAAATATAGGGTTGATCCATGGGTGTTTCCCTTCTCACTGATAGTTTGGGAGCAGGTGAAATTATCATAGAAAGAGAAGCCACTAAGACCCCTGTAGACACTGGGGCTACTCTATTTATTCCTAACCACAGCCAACTAATTATCTTCTCCTTCAGAGTAAAGCATCTGTGCAAATGGCAGGAATATTTAACCGATGTCTGTTTTTAATCAAAACCTGTTTCCAACTAGGGAATGTTATAGCAATATTAGCAAATATCTATCTTTGCTAATAAAATATGCCCCAAATCAGCTGATAGGGAGAGGTGTTTAGTTTGCTTATTTGTTTGTTTTATGAAATCAGTGATACCCACACATGCTTTTTCCAGAAGGGTAATATGTATTTAGAAATAAATGAACAAGATACTGAGCCCAACAGAGCCTGAGATGAACCCAGCGGTGTGTCCTCAAAGTAGGGGTTCTAGCTGCACCCAGGTTTCCTCGGGGGCTCTGGAAAAAGATCTGCTGGTGACATCATGCACAGACATGGAGAGGCATAGGGGAGATGGTGAGCATTCAGCAGGTAAATGAGCCTTTGGCCAGTATTTGACTGAAAAGGAGCCCAGAGTTGGAACCACAGGCATGCACCTCTGTCCAGTGCCCACCCAGGGTGGAGGGAGCTGGGCCCCTTTGTTGTGAGGTCAGGCTTATGCAGTTCTGAACCCAACCCTCAATGGAAAATTGGGAAAGTGATGTCCATAGAGTGGCAGATATCACCCAATGTCCATGACATTCAGATCCCGGAGTTCAGGAATGTTCAGACCTTCCAGGCCAAGGCTCCAACCTCTCCAACAGAGTTGGTCTGGACATTAGAAATCCTGACATACTGGGAAGCTCCTGCATGTTCCTCCGTATCTAGGGCTCAGGGGGCGCTTTGTTCTGGGACCCAGAAAGAGTACTAGCTCTCGTTTTTTTTTTTTGGTTTTTTTTTTTACTAAGAGAAATATTTGTATTATTTTATTTTATTATGGTTTAAAGTATAACATATGTTTCCATTTTTCCCCTAGACCCCTCCCCAGCCACCCCCACCTGCAGCACATGCCCCTACCCCCTTAATGACTGTGTCCATTGATTTTGCTTATATGCATGCATTCAAGACCTTTGCTTGGTCTCTTACTCTCTCCCCCACTCTCCCCTGCCTTCCTGCTGAGGTTTGAGCGTCTGTTTGATGCTTCTCTGTCTCTGGATTGATTTTTGTTCATCAGTTTATGTTATTCATTATATTCCACAAATGAATGAGACCATGTGATATTTATTTTTATCTGACTGGCTTATTTCACTTAGCATAATTCTCTCCATGTCCATGCAAGCTGTTGTGAATGGTAAGACTTCTTTCTTTTTTACAGCAGCATAGTATTCCATTATGTAGATGTACCACAGGTTTTTTCCACTCAGCTGCTGTTGGGCACTTACGCTGATGGGAATGTAGGCTGTTTCCAAATCTTAGCTATTGTGCTGCTATGAACACAGGGATGCATATATCCTATTTTGTTTGTGTTTCTGCTTTCTTGGGATATATTCCAGAAGTGGAATTATTGGGTCAAATGGGAGTTTCATTTTTAATTTTTCAAAGAAGCTCCAGACTGTTTTCCACAATGCCTGCTCCAGTCTACGTTCCCACCAGCAGTGCACAAGGGTTCCTTTTTCTCCACATAATCACCAGCATTTGTCCTTTCTTGATTTGTGGATGATAGCCATTCTGACAAGTGTGAGACGGTATCCGATTTTGTTTTGAAAAAATATATTTTTATTGATTTCAGAGAGAGAGAGAAAAACATCAATGATGAGAGAATCATTGATTAGCTGCCTCCTTCATGCCTCTATTGGGGATCAATGCCCAAAACTGGGCATGTGCCCTTGACCGGAATCAAAGCCGGGACTTTTCATTCCTCAGGCCAACACTCTATCCACTGACTAAACCGGCCAGGGCCCTCCTTTTTGTTTTCATTTGCACCTCTCACATGATTATTGACTAAAACCATGTTTTCACAAGGCCATGAGACCTTTGAAAACAGAACTTTTTTTCTTGTGACTAATAAAAAGAATTTTATTCAACTCACTGAAGTCACATGTCCACATACAACCGTCATCACTCTGGCCAGGTCAGTGAGCTGTGCTGATAACTCCACTCTGGGGCCTTGACCCAAACTCCCCAGACCACCTGGATATGGAAATTGGCAGCTGTTAGAAAGGGGGAAATGGAAGTCATGTCCCCCACAAGCCATTGTCAAATAAAATGTCAACTTGTGGTTTCCACTCTGACATATGACCTTGTAAGTTCTTACTCTCATCCTTACAATAAGAAAAAAGATGAATAATCCAATTAACCAGGAAGTCTTTTCAGTTCCACCAGATCATTGAAGTCATATGGCTATGAAATTAATCGTTGCCTCTGCAAACTACTGTATTCAGGCTTTGTTAACACAATACAACGTAGCACTAGCATATGTGTGTGTGCGCGCACACAATCTCTCTTTCTCTCTCTGTCTCTCTGTCTCTCTGTCTCTCTCTCTCTCTCTCTCTCTCTCTCTCTCTCCCTCTCTCTCTTACACACCCACACACCCACACAAATACACACCCACACACACACACACACACAATCAAATGACTCTGGGTGGAATTAAAAGAAAATCAGACACCGAGGAGGTGACAATAGGAAGAAAAAGAGGTTGTAGGCACGTTTGCCTTGTGGCATTCCTCCTCCTACTTTATAGCTACTACCTTCATGAGCGTAAATATCACTAAGAAGCACATGCTGCAATAATCTATTGTGCAGGCAGAGAAGAGACAGGATCTAACAGGCACAATGACTTATGCAGGATCAAGAAGAGGTAAGAATGAGGGGTTGAGTCTGAGCCCTGGTCTGTCTCCTCAAACCTAGTACCCTGGCTGCAGCTAAACCTTGTGGAGAGGGTGTGTTCGTGTCACTGTGTACAATGTTGGTATTCCATGGAGAAGGTAGGTGAGCAGTCAGCAGCCCACAGGACTATCTATAGCTGTTATTAGGTGAGGGGAGTCAGGGAGGCAATTCCAGGAAGTGAGGTCACTTCCTAATAGAACTTGGAACCCCCGTAACCAGGCACCCACTTTCTAGCAACTGCCCAACTGCCATTCACTTGGCAAGAGACAGTTGACAGTTCAACATGTTCTCCTGTTGTGTTCCCAGTTGTGGGGGCTCTGGTTCCCGGAGACCCTGCAGGGAGCGTTGTTCCAGACTCTGTAGACGGTTCACCACTCGTGCCCGACATCTCTGGCCGTTTTCAAGAAGATCCCCTCAGGTAAGTGAAGGTGGCCTGGATCAGACCCATTCACGCCAGGCCAGCCTCCTCTGTGGGCCATCCCTGTGCAGCCCACATCCCCCCTCTTCATGTGGTGGATAGGGGGTCCTGCAGGGAGAACCGCGGGAGTGTTTGGAGTAGTGGATAACCTCGAGGTCCTGCTGTGATCACACCCCAGGGTAGGGCAGGCAGGTGGAGATGGGGCTCTAGAGGGGTCCCTTATCTATGCCAATGGGAGTCCTAGGCCCTCAGGCTGTCATGCCTTTTCCTTGCCAGTAGAGGTCTCAGCAGATCACATTCTGTGTGTCTGGAGTGGAGAGTCACAAGTTTTAGAGAACCAGCAAAACAGGGCTCTGAGGTTTTCCCCTGGTCACTGGAAACTGTCTTGATAGAGCTCTGCACAGGAGAGCGGACCGGAGCCGACAGATGGGGTCTTCAATTCCACGCCCTTGCAGGCGGCACAGACACCTGAGATATCCTCAAGCCTGAAGCACCGCCGCAGGGTGAGTGTAGGTGCCCAATTGACCCAAACTCCAGGACCCCAGGGAGTCAACAGGACTCAGGTTCCAGAAGGCACCCTGCTACTCCCCTGAGATCCCTCCTAGTGTCCAGTTCCCAAAGAAATCTGGGTCCTCATCTCCTCCATGTCAGGAGCTACTTTTCCTGCCAAGAACCTTTTCTCTTATTAATGTGAAAAACTTTCAGACCTCTGAAAAATTTGTGTGTGTTTATTTGATCCCAAGTGTCAACAATTGTGAGCGAGAAAAATCTCAATGGGATGAGAGAATGCTCCTGAGAATGACAATTTTGCACCTTATTTTATACAATACAAGCAAAAGTGCAGACTTATGTGGGTTGCATGAAATCCATGGGTGATAGATTAGGGAGACAGGAGAAAGCAAATTGGAGACACTTCTGTGATTGGATAAAGGGTAAAATGATAGGCACATATTTCTTTTACAATGGTGGATGTAGGATAGTTTCAAGTCAACAATGAACTCAATAGCAACGAAGGGATCTCTGATCTCCGCAGAGCACAGAACAGTGCCTGAGCATGAGGTGTCCAAAATAAGGAAAATCCAATGATATGTTATCATAGAGGCAAAAAGGCAGTACACACACTCAGTTAAGGTAAAGATTGACCTTTGTCAGGGAAGATACCAGACAAGGATCTGACGACCCATCATGAGCTTCTGTTAGTGTTTTAATTTCAGACCATCCTTTGTAGTTACTTAAGGTCTCTGAGTTTGCAAGGCTGCCTTGCAGGACTTCCCTGAGCTAGTCAGGTCAGCATGGGGCTCCTTTTTCATTCACACATCCTCCTTTTATTCAGAAATCAATACAAATTATGCATTGATGATGAGTGTTAGTGTTATGTCTTCCTGAACAATGGACCATTCGGGATAAGGTAAGACTATAACCTTAAATGGCATTCAAAGTGGAATTTTTATTATTAATCAAAATAAAAAGGCAGGTGCACGGGAGGCCATGAGATCCTATGTGTTCTTGTTAAAAAATATTCTGTATCAATTTTATATTTTGAGCTAACATGAGCAGAGTCCGTTTGCTGCTTGTCTTAAGTTTTGGTATTTTGCATCTAGTATAACATTTACATACCAGGGACAAAAGCAACAACATTAAAGCAGGAACACTGCTTAGGAAAGGAAAATGTCTACTACTAGACAAGAAAGTGACTAAGGAAAATAAGCATCCCAGCCAACCAAAAGCCCTTTGCATGTATTTTCATAATTGTTTATTAAGCTAATTATATGTTTCCTTCTTCATCCACTGTTCCTTGTACTTATGCTATGTTTGACCTGAAGAATTAAGACTCTCTACTGTTTCCTTACCATACTGATCATTAGAATGTACCTGTCTAGTAGGTGGGAAAACTTAGCAGATATCGAAATTCAACTACTCATAAGTAATAAGGTGTGTAATAAAAATATAAAAATCAGTTGGTGTACATATAATCAATAACAGTTAGGAGATAGAAGAAGAAGGTTTGAGCAGCAGTAATCTGTCAGCACCCAGGCCTTGTTGACTTCTTGGGAAAGCTGTCAGCCCCCACGGCCAATGGTTTCTCATCCTTGAAAAGTCTTCAGTCTCCTTGGTGGATGGAGGGCAGTGTCAGTGACAGATATCCATTTATGGTTAGGCCTCTAATAAGGTAACATCCTTTTTAACACATTGGAGAGAGTCTTTAATTAATGTGTTTCAATAAACAAAATCTCCAGGTTGTAAGTTTTGGTCCTTGAAGTCTTTGTCTCTTGGGATTACTGTGAAATGAATGTCACTAATGTATCATTGCCTCTAACCTTCCTAGTGAGTCATGGATAGTAATGTAGAATTTCTGCTTTTAGTTTTCCTTATATTTGAAAAACAAAATGATTTAAAAATCAGCAGTATTTTAAACAGAGTCATAACAATAATAAGCATCTTCTCTTCATTTAGTTCCCTACCTATTTTGTTGTTTATCCTGGTTATTTGCTAGTATTTTCGTGAATTCAATCATTCCTTAGAGTTCTATACTTCTTCATTCAGTTCAGAGATGTGACCTGCGTAGAAACCTGTTACTTAGAGTAAGTCAAGCCCTGACCGGTTTGGTTCAGTGGGTGGAGCTTAGACCTGAGGATTCAAGGGTCCCAGGTTAAATTCAGGTCAAGGGCATGTACCTTGGTTGCAGGCACATTTCCAGTAGGGATTGTGCCAGAGGCAGCTGATCGATATTTCTCTCTCATCAATGTTTCCAATTCTCTAGACCTCTCTTTTTCTGTAAAAAATCAATAAAATATATGAAAAGAATAAAAAAATAGAGTAAGTCAAGAGACCTTTTCATGAATTTTTCTAAAGATGTAACATTTGAAAATGCAGTAAAGTAAAACAATATCTATGAACGACAAAACAAAGTGGTATGGTTATAGTTTTGATTGCAATGCAATTGATGAAAAACTGCCTTTTTGGTAAAATATAACATTTCAAGGCAATAATTTTTGGATAACAACAATTACTGTAAAATTACAGAGAACGATATGAAAATATGTAAGTATATGTATATATTTGGATTCAATACATAATTTCAATATAAAAGGAACAGATAGCATGTAAGATTTTAAAACATTGTCCATGGCTTCTTGTATTGAGAATTGGATATAATTCATCAACTTCCAATGTTTGTGCCACAAATACCCGGAGTCGAACTGCCAGACACCCTCACAGGGAACCATCCTCTTGGCTGGCCTGGTGTCGCTGACACCAAGACCAGTGTTACACCAGAGTGTTTCCTATTTGAAATTTTCTTGAGTCTTTGTACGTTCCTTCCTAGGGCAGGTTGAAATCTTTAGAACATCCATTTTAATAAAAATATAGGTACACAAATAGCACAGTTATTTATATTTTTTTAATTTTTTAAAGCTTCTCAGGTAATTTCAAGCATATTAAGTAGTCCTAAATTAGTTAAAAACGTTTCTCTAATAAGGAGAGAGAATAAATCCTTGAGGTACTCCAGGGCCCATTGGAATTGACTCAAAGTCATCTCCTGTTTTAAAAGTGTCTTACAATAGAAACTTTGGGAAGGTTGCAAATACACTTGTGCAAAAGATTATACCATGGACTTTTTGTAAATCTACGTAAAGCAAACACAGACTTAGGGTACCTAACTCTAAAAGATATTCATCATACTTGCAAACAATTGTAATATTAAGTATTTTGTCCAGACTACAGAATTCTCCTTAATTTACATAAACATTTAATCTTTGTAGGCCAATAAAAGATTATATCTTTTTTTTTTTCCCTTAGGATGGCTTATTATTATTTTTTTTATTTTTATTTTTTTTATTGCTTAAAGTATTACAAAGGGTATTACATATGTGTCCATTTTATCCCCCCGCCCTAGACAGTCCCCCAGCCTTCCCTATCCCCCAGTGTCTTATGTCCATTGGTTATGCTTATATGCATGCATACAAGTCCTTTGGTTGATCTCTTACCCCCCTCCCTCCTGCCCCCCAACCCTCCCCGGCCTTCCCGCTGCAGTTTGACAATCTGTTTGAGGCAGCTCTGCCTCTGTATCTATTATTGTTCAAAAGTTTATAATGGTCTCTATTATCCATGAATGAGTGAGATCATGTGGTATTTTTCCTTCATTGACTGGCTTATTTCACTTAGCATAATGCTCTCCAGTTCCATCCATGCCATTGCAAATGGTAAGAGTTCAAAGGATTATATCTTAGTAATGTCATATGGAGGCTGACAATTCACCACACATAACACACAGATGAACACATATCACACAAAGACTATACACACAATTTGAATTATATTTTTGGTAGAGAAATAAAAGAATATTTTTATATAAAACTTTCACAAAATTGTATAGCCTATACCCCCTTTTACAAACCTTTCCTCACCTTTTACAAACCTTCTTACCCATTCAGAAATAACTATCCTTAGAGAAACTTACATTTGCCCTTTTCCTTCAAATATGACTCTCTATACCTCAAGCCTTCTATTGTCATAACTGTATAATTTCTTCCAACTTAACTGGAACTTTTAACTGTTAGGAGCATTAATTTCCAATCATAAGCACACAAGTGAACAAACAGCATTCCTTAGATTGACATTGATGAACATATTTTAATCAAACTCTTACTTTGAAAAAACACACCTTCAGCAAAGCAAAAAACATTACATCAACAGCTCCAAATCCATTTTACAGTCCTTCTGCAATTAAAAAAACCCCAAAAGCAGTGAACTTCAGACTTGTCTAGCAATCAATGTGTCAGTATTCACGTTATTTCAAAATGTGTAGATATTTAATAACTTTCATTAAAACTTACTAAGTTAGAAAGATATAGTGGAAAAAGCTAAAGATATTTGTGTAGGTGGGTAAGGTATTGTTTTTTTCTATTGGGATAAGTCATATCTTCCAGAGATTTGTTTTTTTATAAATGGCCTAGACAAGACGTCTTGGTGAACTCAGGTATTTTCACTTCAAGGGTTCTGGGACTTTGGTTGCATGAAGCCAATTACCTGTAAGACTCCAAAATGAATAGGGTAGGTTTGGGGAAGGGAGAAGGACTTTGTGGGCTTTGAATTGTTTCTGGAGCAAAACCTATGGCACCTTGAAAACTTCATTTGTAAAACAAGGATAGTCATTTTCAATACCTCAGGAACGGGGTTGCCCCCCCCCACCCCCCACAAATGTTAGCAAGGGATTGACAAATTCATTCACCCATTTTTGGATGGTTTCTTTCTATTTGGGAATATTTTTCTAGTTTCCAGAAAGCTCACAACTCTGAGAGGTATAAGGACTTTCAGGTATATGAAACCGCCATCTGTCTCCCCTGGGAATGGCAACACAGGTCCCAGGTACAAGATAGTCTTAAAGTTAATGGTGCCAAAGCCTCTCTATTACCCACTTTATATTGCAACCAGGTAATTGGTGTAACAAAAGAAGATTGGCTTCTTGTTTGAGGCACTCAGGGTCAAGTTACTCCCATTTGGTGAACATGTACCCCAAAAGAGAATTCTCACTTCACTGTGGGCTGGTCCCCCATCTTTAGGCAGACATATGAGCAAGCCTAGTGTTAGAGGCATGTCTGCATGTCTCTGGGCTGTTTGGGGCCATTCCGAGTAGGGTGGGTACCCTGTTCAGCCATCTCTCAGGGTCTTGTGGAAGATAATACTGAAGAAGAGATGATTAGCAAACATTCGGTCAGTCTCAAGCTTAGTTTCCTCCTGGAAGGTTCCTTTAAAATCATTACTTTGCCTTTTGGTTCAGTATCTGGTTCATTTATTCTAAGTATATATGTTACTATTCTGGAGAAAGCATATGTCAGCATCACTGATTTCATTTAACAGTAAAAAAAACCCACTCACTAAACAGGGGAATTGGGGGAGATTTGATAAGCAAACCATATATATTCTCATAACATTCCCTAGTTGGAAGGAAACAGGTTTTGATTAAAAAACAGACATTTGTAGGAAAGCTTTATTCCGATGGTGAAAGCAATTAATTGGTTGTGGTTAAAAACAAATAAAATAGCCTCAATATATACAGGGTACTTAGTGGCTTCTCCCCCTCCCCCTTTTTAAAAATAGATTTTTTACTGATTTCAGAGAGGAAGGGAAAGGGAGAGAGAGATAGAAACATCAATGATGAGAGAGAATCTCCAATTGGCTGCCTTCTGCACGCCCCCTAATGGGGATCAAGCCTGCAACCTGGGCATGTGCTCTTGACCAGAATCAAACCTGGGACCCTTCAGTCTGCAGTCAACACTCTGTCTCCTTAGCCAAACTGGCTAGGGCAATGGCTTCCCTTTTAATGATCATTTAAAATTCTCCCAAAGTATCAGTGGGAAGGAAAAACAAGCTTGGAGCAGCCCTAGGCATGTTTCTGTTTGTATCCTTTTTCTAAATCCTGTTTCAGTTTCCTATATCCCTAAAGTGTGGAGGCTTCTCTATAGGAGTTTTCTATAAACCTTATTTAGTACTTCTCTTGCTTTTGCTCCCAGAAACCAGGAGTATATTAATTGCAATCGGTTAAAATAGCCAGGATTACATGTTCCATCAGTTAAATTTCTCTGTGAAGCAATCAGGTCCATAGAGAAAATGGAGGATGATTGCTGATTCCTCTCTGGCTGAGAGCAGCTTTTCTGCAAAGGGAGTTGGCAGAATTCCTCATCTCATTTTCCCTTAAGTCAGTAGGGAGGGGCAGTGGAGGGGACAGAAGGGGAAGAAAGAAGGGAAGGGAAGGAACACATCTGGACAAGGAAGCTCAGAGAGCAAAAGATATAGGGGACGTGCTATAGAAGGGGGAGGATGGGGTGTTAGCATGTATTAGCTTCAGGAGAGTTGGAAGATAATCTCTGAAATTTCTTGTTCATTTATTTTTTAAAGAGAATTTGCCTGTGCTTCTCCTGAGAAGTTTCTAATTTCCAAATCAAGATGTGCATCCTATGCACTCAATCAGTTCAATTTTCAGGCCGCCATTGTTATAGTTACTTGTTTCTTTTGTTTTATTTTGCCTGTGAAAAATTAATTTAGGCACCCAAAGAAAACTGTATATTGGCCATTTCTCAGTTGATATTTTGTAGTTAAATCTTCCTACATTTACCCTTCTGTAAAGCACTTGCAAGTCCAGGCTTCCTATCAGGAATATTAATGAGGGCTGGGGCCTGGGAGTTCCCAGCCATGGAGGCACAACTTCCCATGTTAATTATAGGTATGCTTGTTGCTGTTGTTTTTATTGTTTGCTATCTTCAGAGTCTCAGCACAGTTTCTAGGAGTATTATGTAGTGGGTTAAAGTTTGTTGCTTTATGGGTTGAGCTGCAAGTTGCTCACTCACCTAGAGTCTCATTCAACCTTCTTTGTACCTCAGTTTCTCTCCTTGCTGACTACAACAACCAGAAGGGCTACCAGCAGAGGTGGACTAAACCTCATTAGTGCTCCCCCTGAAGAGCCAGTTAGTTTAATTGCAGTTGTGTGGGAATTTCCTTATGGGGCTCCTGCATGTCATGAGGAATGACCTCAGACAAATCCGCAAAGATCCTCAGTTGTCTAAGAACATCTGAGATTCATGCAGGAAGGAGGATGTGCCCCTGTATCTTCTGAGCTGAACAAGATCAGCTCTCACTTAAACAGCTAAGGTGTTTGCCCAGACTCTCAAAAGGCAAATCCTATAGAAAAGCCAGGGGGAAAAACCAGTCCCATTTTCCCTCCTGTCTCTCCATAGCCTGGGATCTATCAACTGTTAACTTTTGTTCCGCCAAGAGTATTACAAAATATGGCTCCAATAAAGTCAGCAACACAAGCAAGGGAAGGTCCTGAATCCAACAGACAAGTGTCACAGGTTCACCGGCAGGCAGGGAACTGGTGCGTCAATGGACCCTTTGCTGGATGCCAGCACCGGGTGTAGGTCTGCAGGGTGGTGCTGGGTGAGATTCTCTGGGATCCTGCTGTATTGTGCCAAGTAAATGTCCATGTCAGAAGCATTCAAAACTGTGAACAATTGTTGAGATTTTATCTGAGCCAAATGGTCATTTGCCTTGAATCAAAACCTCAATGGATTGAAATAATGCTCTGGAGAATGGCAGTTGTCACCTTATTTTAGATATTACGGTCAGAAGTGGCGATGTATGTGAGTTGCATGAAATCCATTGGTGATAGATTGTATGAAAAGTGAAATGACAGACATATACTTCTTTCCCATAGGGGGATATAGTACAGAACAGCCAACAATGAACTCAATAACAGTGAGGGGATTTGTGGTCTCCACAGAGCACAGAGTACCCAAAAAAAGGGAAAATTCCTTTGACATTCCAAAGCTATGTTCTTGTAGATTCCAAAAGACAGTAGACAGTCTCAGTTAAGGTAAATAATGACCTTTTTGCAGAAGATTCCAACCTAGGACCCAGCGACCTACCGTAAACAGCTTTTAGTTAAAACGTTTTAATTTCAAAGCATCTTTGTGATAACTTTAGGTCTCTGAGGTTAAAAGACCATCACCCAGGCCTTCCCTGACCTAATCACAGATAAGCGAGTGGCTGCTTTTTGTGTGGCCACACTCTCCTTTGATTCACTCATGCCCCACTTCATGCACCAATCATGTCCCTCCTCTGTCCCACCACAGGAGAAAAAACCACCAACCCTGAGTAGGAAAAGGTCCAGTAGGGTGCCAGCAGCTGCAGCTTCTTCACGAACTGTGGGCCTGGCCAGCACGTCCACGGTGCTCAAAACACTGGTCCCCCAGAACCTGTTCGCCACCTGGGAGGTGGACTGCTCCAGCCCCAGCTGCGTGCCCAGGTGGTGTAGTCTCACTGTAACGAAGCTAGTGATCTTCAAGAAGCTGGCCAAGGACCTCAACTCCGTGGTAATTTCCGTGAGGATGCAGGACTCCAAGGGCATCCTGAGGTCCCAAGTGATTGTGCTGCCCCGCAGTAGACCAGTGCACACCAACCTGGCGCTCACCTTCTCCCTGCAGTACAACCACTTCCTCAAGGGAGAAGGTAACAAGCTCCTGATCCTGCTGGAGCAGAGGAAGTGCTCTAAGAACAGAAACGTCCTGGGCTACAAGACACTGGCCTCTGGCGCCATCCACATGGCTGATGTCATGCAGCGAAACCCCAGGTGTGGCCAGATGGTGAGCCTCTTTCGCAGCGTCAAGGAATCCTCCACTGCGGTGGCCGAGATCTGGATCTCCTCCCTGTGCAGTGAGCCCATCGAACACGAGGACAGTGCCATGCAGGTCAGCCCTAAGGCCAAGTCGGCAGGGAACTACGAGGGGCAGGATGAGCTGCAGGCCAGCGGCAGGGGAAAGCACAGACAGGCCCTGCACAAGGATGCCTTGGAGAAGGGGGAACCAAAGAAGCAGCGGCCATCCATAGGAGGAAACCTGAAGCTGAAAGTCCTGGCGCTGTTTCACAGGTCCAAAGTGTCAGAGAGGGACCTTCGGTCTGACATGATGGGGAAGTGCAGGAAAAGTGACCCATACCTGGAGGATGATGAGAGTGTCCTCAGCACCCCCAGGCCCAAGCTCAGGCCATACTTGGATGGCCTGTCAGACTCCAGTTTGCAGACGGAGATGTGGGGCAGCCACAGTGACAGGACCCAAGCAGAGCCTCTGAGTCTGCCCCACATGCCCGAGAATTCGTGGGCCCTGGGAGGCAAGCAGCCAAGTGAGACGGACAATGGATTTGTGGCCCACAGCACACCCACCAGCAAGGTGGACAACATCCAGATCTCTCTGTCCATGCCGCCCATCGACCAGGAGGACAGCGCCAGGCAAGCCAGTCCCGAGGCTGAGTCCTCGGACAACTACTCTGAGTGCATGAGTGAGAGCTTCTTCTCACAGCGGGAGGCCAGCTACCACACCGCTGACCAGGAGGAGGGTGACTGTGATGAGGGGACTCTCATATTCACAAGGAGCACCCTGACCACGCAACAGAACTACCAGCAGAAAGTCCTGTTGTGGCTGCGCACAGTCCAAGGTTCGGAGGAGGTCCTGGACCCTGAGCAGGACCATGGGGAGCATGTCCCGGAGGTGGAGGAGGACCTGGACCTCCTGTATGACATGCTGCCGAACCCCAGTGACAGTGGCACAGACACTGAGGACGATGGCAGCGTCCTCAGCACCACCATACCTAAGCTTCGGCCATACTTTGAAGGCCTGTCTAGCGGCCCAGGCATGAAGGACAATCACAGTGTGCTCAGCAGCCCCAATCCCAAGCTCAGGCCATGCATGGAAGGCCTGTCAGACTCCAGCTTGCCGATGGAGATGCGGGGCCTCCACAGCACCAGGTTCCAAAAGGAGCCTCTGAGTCTGGCCCACCCGCCTGAGAACGCGAGGGCCCCGGGAGGCAAGCAGACAAGCCACAGTGACTCCCAACTTGTGGCCTACAGCACACCCACCACTAAGATTCGAATGGCCTCCCTGTCCCGCCAGCCTATCGATTAGGAGGCCACTGCCATGCCGGCCAGCACTAAGGCCCAAACCTCGCATAACCACCTCGCCAGCACATCTGAGAGCTGCTTCTTTGAGCATCCGGCCAGTCACAATGCCGTCCACAGGCAGTCCCAGGAGAATAACTTGGACCAAGGGAATCTCATAGTAAGAAGGAGGTGCATGAACAGGCAACACAATTACCACCAGGAAGCCGTGGCATCTATGCTCAGGGCCCAAGTGTCGGAGAAGGTCATATCCTCAGAACAGGCCCTTGTGAGGCATGTCCCCAAAGTGGAGAAGGCTCTGCACCGTCGGTATGATATTGTGCTGAGCTCTAGTGACAGTAGCCTAGACACGGAGGACGATATCAGTGTCCCCAGCACCGCAAAGCCCAAACTCAGGCGATACTTTGACAGCATGTCAAGCGATAGTAGCTCTGACTCAGTGGCCCACACAATTCGCTCCCCTGGGAAGCAGCTGGCACAGCTGGAGGACAACCGGGAGGCAGGGTCCTCCGCCCAGCATTGGTTCACCAAGAAGCTGCCATCCATAGTGCGCTTCACCAAGTCTCTGGTCCTGCCCTCCAGCAGGTCCAAGAGGAAGCAGGCTGGCCACCGGGGCTGCGGCACAGCCCTGAATGAGTGGGTCAACAGAATGGGCAACGAGAGCCCATACCCACAGAGCCAGTGGCAGATCCCCAGGAAGCCCATCCGTGACCAGCTCCACAACATCCTCATTTGCCAGGACAAGATGCCCGAGAACATCATCCTGGTCAACACCTGCACCTGGCAGGGCCAGTTACTTTCGGACATCCTTCAGGGGCACACGCTGCCCGTGGTGTGCACTTGCTCCACAGATGACGTCCAGGAGGCCTTCAGCATCATCGTCTCACACATGCAGAGATACTGCAACAGCAATTCCCAGACCCTGACGCCTGTGAAGATGGCGGTGGCAGGGGCACAGCCCTACTTCAACGCTGTGCTGCGGGTCTTCGTGAGGCAGCTGTCCCAGCAGCCACCCCAATGGCTAGACTACATGCGCTTCCTGGTCATCCCGCTGGGTCCCCACCCCTTGGCCAGCTACCTGGGCTCCATGGACTGCCGCTACAACAACTTCTTCCAGGACCTGTACTGGCGGGACATGTTCAACAACCTGGAGTCTGAGAACACCTTGCAGGACACACAGGACGTTGTGTCGAGAATCTCTGAGTACGTTGCAGGGGCCAACTGTGTCTACCTGCTGCCCATTGCTGAGGCCATTCTCATGTCTAAGCAGCAGCGCCCCAATGAAAAGTCCACACAGCTCATCCCCTTTGTGGGGGCAGTGAAGGTTGGAAGAGTGGAACCATCTGCAGCCATGTCAGGAGGCTCAGATGATGTAGTCACCTCATGCTCCGGTGAGCTTCTGTCCCCTACCGGGAAGGCCTCACCCAACACACTCTCCCCCGCATCAATGAGTGGGAGCCTGTCCTCCACCAGTCAGAGTGTCCATGCACAGATGATGGAGCTGCAGGTGGATTACTGGACAGCAGCCCAGCCAATAGATACGAAGAGAGTCACAGAGAAGAAACAGCTGCCTACCACCAAAAACACACTCAAGTGCTTCTTCCAGTCTGTCCAGGTCAGCAGGCTGCCCCGCAGTGGTGAGGGCACAGCAACACCTGCCTTGTCCATGGCTGTGGTCACCAAGGAGAGAAAAAAGAAGGCACCCAAGAAAACCACGGACGAGAATGTGGAGTCCCAAAGCCAGTGCATCCAGGGCATTGGTCGCCTGGTTTGCAGGGCCAAGCACCAGCAGAGCATGCTGCCGGTCGTCATCGATGGCGTGGAGTGGAATGACGTGGCGTTTTTCCAGTTATCAGCCCAGTGGTCCTCCCACGTCAAGCACTTCCCCATCTGCATCTTCGGACACAACAATCCCACCTTCTAGCCCTGCCCCTTCCCCTGCCCTTCACTCTGCCTTGGCCAAGACCAGAAGGACCCAGCTGCTTTTCTGTGAACAGTTCAGTTTCCTACAGACAAAGACCCTGGGAACGCAAAGAGAATGTGCTCACAGCCTGGAACCTAAGGGGGTTGCCCCTCCCTGGGAGCTCCTCAATGCTCTGTTCAGTAACCAGAAGGCTGTGGCGGGTGGGACTCAGGAGGGCAGTGTTGAGCTGGAGCATCATGGAAGATGTGTTTTGGCCTCCGGATGCCCAACATTCTCAGTGAGAAGGGTTCTGGCCTTGAAGACCTGCCCTTCCAGGAAGCCAGGACTCTGCTTCCCTGGGAGACAGCTCCAACCTGTGCCCAGACTCAGAGGTTGGCAGCCAGAGGTCAAGGGCTAGCCTCTGATGGCAGTATTCTGAGCAGAACTTGGAGTCCAGTCAGCCCAGCCCTGGGGAAACAGCTGCCCGACAGCCAACTGGTCTAGCACCACCTACTCAGGGTTACCAGTGAACTCCAGCCTCACAGGCAGAAAGAGAAAAGACCTGTATGGTGCGCATCGCCCTAGCACACTGGCTAGACAAAGTGGTCGATTACCTGAGGAGGGAACCCACCTTCGTTCCTGTTACTACAGAACATTTGTTACCACCCAGCAGCTGTGGAACCAATTATTTACCAGGTGAGCCCCTCCCCTTCGAGAGCACATGCTCACCAGGCCACCTGTTGGCTGTTTGCCTTCAGGTCACTGCAACTCTCTGAGTGTTTGTTCCTCTGAAACCTCGGAGAAGCAGGGAGCAGGCTCATAGGGTTATTGTAGGGACTCGCTGGGTTCCTCCCTGGTAAGTGTTCTCTGGGAGCCTAGGCAGTGGAGAAGTCTGCTGCAGGGGCTGTGATTGAACCAACTGGTCATTTTCTCTTTCTGTTGAAGAAGCCACTGCCAAATTGTGATTCTCTTTGGGGCCTTGGGTTTAGCTCTTTTCTAATATTCCAAAGAGATTGGAGATACTATTAGGGGTCTCTGTCCCAGGTGAATCCAGATTAGAGATGCCAGGGGTGAGCAGTGGGGCCCAGGCTCACCCAGCAATCTGAGATGGGGCTGGTTTGGGCTCATTCAATCAGCACGTATATTAGAAGCCCTGCCTGGTACAGAAATGTTTCTAGGCACTGACCATAACCCAGTGCTCAGAGCAGACCCCAAGCCTGCACTCCAGAGCTTCCTTCTGGGAGGGAGCGATTCAGTCCCACTAGGCTGCACAGGCTCATAGTGTGCACAGAACACCTGATGTGATGTCCTCCTGGCCTCCTCTCCCTGTGGCTGCATCTTCGCGTATTGTGAAGAGGATGGTAAACCTCTGTTCAGCAGAAAACGTGAGTCAGTTTTGGATCCGATCCATGAGGGGAGTATGGAGACTGTGAATTCAAGGTGTTGGCAAAACCATGGATCCCACTCATGGTGGGATTTCTGCAAGAGGCAGAGGTCGGAGGGCTTCCCTAGAAAAAAGGACATGAGTCAGACAGCTGTGCAAGTGGATATGGGTGATGTGGGCGAGTGGGAAGGTCAGTGGACAGACAGCCCCTCAGACAATTCATAGCCTTCCTCTCCTAATTGTAGCCCAGTCTGCACCCTTATCCCGGGACCTTGCTCCCTAATCTGGTAGAACCTCCGCAGTGGCAGCTTGGGGTACCCCACCCTGTGGGAGTTGAGTTTCAGTGGGAGGCAAAGAACCACACAGGACAGCTAGTGAATGAGGCAGCATGTAGGTGCAGGAGCCAAAGTTTGAGGTGATAGGAAGGCCCTGGGGTTTGTTTGTTTGCTCACTGGTCAGTATTCCTGAAGCACCTGCTCAGTGCCAATGAGTGACATGAACTGGGTGGACACCAGGCCTCTCAGTCCTAATGGGAGGGAAAAGGGACACTGCGAGAGAATGTCAGGTTCCCCTGAAGAAGGGGACAGGTGGTTCCCTCATTGATCCCGAGCTGTCAGGTAGGAGGGCTTCATGCCAACCATTCCTGGGTGACCAGGCCCATCTCTGCCAGGACTGCCAGACTGAAGGTGGACAAGGAGAAGGTCTGGCTTCTGGATGGGCAGGAGCAGCAGGCACAGGACCCAAGGCTCTCTGAGTGGTGCTGTGGGAGGGCCGTGTGGAAGGGAAAGGCAGGCCTCACATTCTGCTGCTCACCTCTCTCTCTCCCCAGGGCCATCTCCTGCATCCTGAGCATCTGGCTGGACCAGCACATTCAGAATTTCCCAGCCTGATGATGCTGTTGGCTTCCATAGATCTCAACTTGCAGTCTCTTACCTGCCAAACAAGGCCCAGTGCCTCAGCGGGAGCACCGGAGCCCACTGAGGCCGAGACAGGAGGAGGAGGAGGCCTCCGGGGGTGGTGTGGGTGAGTGTGCCTTTGGAAGGCACACAAAAGGCAGTGAGGGTGGTAACATGTCCTCTTCTTGCATCGACAGAACCAGCTCCAGAAGAACACCAGGAAAACCCTCAAGGGCAACGCCACCCTAGTGGCCTCTCCAGAGCCAGAGCCGGATCCAGGCCCAGCTTTCACTGAACTTCAAGAGGCAGAAGAACCACCTGCAGCATTTGAGCAACTCACCCCAGCATCTGTGCGGCCTGTGGTGCTAGATCCCAGGCCAGAGCGCGTGTCAGCAGCGATAGCAGAGAGGGCACCCTCCTAACCCCATTTAGACACAGTGTTAAATGTGTAATATTCTTGTTACATATGTTTATAATTTTATTATATTTTTACAATATTTAATGACATACAGTGTACTGTAGAGAAAATATACTGAAGTACTAAACAGAAAGTTAATTTAGAGTCTATAAAATTTAACCCTAAAAACCCTCAAAGCTTTGAGCAAGTCTGTTTTTCTGGACCCTGACCCACCCAGAGAGAACTGCCCTCACCTTCTCCACCTGCCCTTCGTGGAGCCAGGACTCTGCTTCCCAGGGAGCTGGATCCACCCTGTGCCCAGACACAGTGCTGAGCTCCCAGTGGGGGCATCCTAAGGCCAACATGGAAGCCTCTCAGCTCACCCCTGGGCCTCCATGTTGTCCCCAACACCACTCACTCAAGCTTCCAAATAAGCTTGACCTTCACAGGGCAAAATAAATAAATAAATAAATAAATAAAAATAAAAATGGACATGTAAGGTTCAGACCTCCCAGGAACAGTTAATGGAAAAACTGGTCAAATACTTGGTGCCCAGCTTACTGGGCAGCGTCCCCACCTTGGTCTGCACCCACCGTTCTGTGTTAATACAGAACTTTTGGGACTCACCAACGTGTGTGGGACCAACCATGGACCAGGTGAGCCCTGCCCCTCCACAGCACAGTGGTCACTCAGCCACCTGCTTGCTGTGAGTCTCCAGATCCCTGCATGTCCCTGAGTGTTTGTTTCTCTGATCATGGGGAGAGCCTAGGCCCAGCTTCATAGGGTTATTGTAGGGACTTGGGCGGCAGGAGGGGGGTTCCTCCCAGGAAAAGGCCCGCTGGAAGCCTGGATTCTGGAGAGCTGTGCTGGTGGAGCTGTGGTTGTTCCAATTGGCCATTTTCTCTTCTTTTAAAGAAACTTGTGCCTTATTTGTGATTCTCCTCAGGACTTAGGCTAAGCTATTTTCCCTTTTGATAAAGACGTTGGAGATTCCATTAGGGGTCTCTGTCCTGGGTGAAGCCAGATCAGAAATCCCAGGGGTGAGCAGGGGGACCCCAGGCTCAGCCAGCCTTCTGAGATGGGGGTGGTTTGGGCTCATTAATTCAGCAAAGGCCCTGACCACAGGACTGCACTCCAGTGCTTCCTTCTAGTCAGGAGTGATTTCAGTCACACTGGGCTGCACAGCCAGGTAGCATCCACAGTACAGCCCATATGACTTCTTCCTCAAAGTATCGCTGATCTACACGTACTGTGAAGCAGAAAGTGGATCTCTAGACCAGCAGAAAAAGTGAATGGGCTTTGGATCAGAGCCTTAAGGGGAGTATGGGGACTGTGAGTTGGAGAAGCTGGCAACACCCTGGATCTCATGCCTTGTGAGATTTCTGCCAGAGGGCAGAGGTCTGAGGGCTTCTGCTAGAAAAAAGGGAGGGAGTCAGAGAGCTGTGCGTGTGGATTGGGTGGTGTGGGTGAGTGGGGATCAGGCTGGCCCACACAGAAAAGAGCTCCCAGAGGCTGAGCTTAGGCAGAAGCACAGAGCCACTAAGGTCATTGCCCAGGACCTGCAGTCTAGAGGGCTTCCTGGGGAGGGGCCTTGATCTGGGACTTCCGTGATGGAGATGGGAGGTTTCTTCCTTGTAAGGCACACAAAAGGCAGTCATGGTGGTAACATGTTCTCTTCCTGGATCTACAGAAGCAGCTCCAGAGCAAAATGAAGAAACACCTAAAGCGGCAACGCCTACTCTGCTGCCCTCTCCAGAGCCAGAGCCGGCTCCAGGCACAGCCGTCACTGAACTTCCAGATGTGGACCCACCTGCAGCTTGTGAGCAACGCACCTCAGCTCCTTTGGAACCTGTGGTCTTAGATCCTGGGCCACAACGTGTGTCAGCTGCCACAACAGAGAGGGCTCCCTCCCTCATTTATATGAAGTTTTAAAATATTTGTGTTCATCATATATATGTTTAACTTTATGTATTTTTTCATACTATTCAGTAACATTCAGTCTAATTAAAGAAAATGTAATGAAATACTCAAATATAAATTTAATTTAGGTTCCATAAAATTTAACTCTACAATCCTTCAGAGACTTGAGCAAGTCTGTTTCTTCTGGGCCTGCGTCGTGTTACTATGAGTCATAGTTTGGGAAGAATGAGTCTCTCAGGAGCCATCTGCTCGAAGGATGTGATGTACTTGAGGCCCAAGACAATGGGACTTTGGGGGAAATTGACCCACCAGCATTGGGGCAGGGACCCTTGATGTCAGGGCTGCAAACCCACATTTTGTTTGACTTCATCTCCCACCAGCACATGGACAAAGCCTGGCCTTAAGCGCCCCCTGGAGTCCACGTTGCAGAATGCTGTAGGGTTTAACCAGCAGAGAGCAGTTCCCGAACCCTTACTGACACCTGCACCTGGACAGAAAGTCCACCCTGCCCCACGGGCACTGAACAGCTTTCTGAGCATCTCCTCTGTCGGCCCACAGCACTGAAGAGGGGACAGGGAATGTCCCAGGGCCCGGGGTCCACACTCATCTCCTCCACAGGCACCGCTTCGAAATTTCCTCTGGGGTCAGAGCCTCTGTCTGTCTGCCCTCAGACCCTAGGCTCTGGTTCAGCTGGGCTTTTTCCTGAGGCTCTTCTGTCTCTCCAGAGCCCAGCAGCCATTCTTTCTCACGCCCCAAGGCTGAACAAGGTTGTGGAGACAGCCTGGCTTCTCCTTTTCCATCAATCCTCCTCAGTGCTCTGAACCACCCTGGTGAGGATGGACTAGCAGCCTTGTTCAGCGCCCCGCCATGGCACAAGCTACACTGACTCAGGACAAATGGGCGCTCACTGGGGACCACACCCAGGGTTCCTGCTCTCAAGGAGATCAGCCCTGTTGGTTGACACAGAGAGAAAGGAAATCTGAATGGAGTCTGATGAGACCTCCCACTGACCCCTGAGGACCATAAGCCCTGAGAACGTGAGCCCATCGCGGGGGCAATGCACAGGCTCTCTTTAGGATGTGATTTCTAAACCAGAAAGATGAATAAGTACCTGTCTACCCTCTTCATCCTGATTTTACAATGGCAGCCGATGAAGGCTTGTGAAATTAAAGGAGGTCTGGAAATCAGGGGCAGGTCTCCCTAAGAGGTCCATGGTGATGACAGTGCACTTGCATGCACTTGGAGTGGGCCTGGAGGGGCAGCCGCCTGCCTTGCCTGTAGTGTCTCTGCAGTAGACCAATTCCAGCATGCCATAATTTTAAGAGGTTCATCAAAAGGTTGATGAAACTTGGGGTCTCAACAGGGTTGAGTCACACATGTTGGGAATGGCTAAAGGCATTTCCCCAAACCTGAATAGGAAACTGATTGTGGCTGCCAGACAGCTAAAAGGCATCTTAATCTACATGTTATTGCCTCCTACTGGCCAAACACCTGAACAGCCTTAGGCTATTCCCCAAACTGACAATGCCTCTGTACCCTTTGAAACCTTACCTTTTGAAGTGTATTATCTCCACCTTGCCTTAGGACAAATTGTGTTAATAAAAGCAAGGGGCCTAGACAAGGAGGTACTCTTCAGTCCCTTTAGCTGAAGGTCCTGTGACCCCCAATGCCTTTCTAAATTATAACTCGTCTCCGGACTCTCTATCAGTCTCTGGATTTGTATGTCATTTGCGCACAGCCTTTTCCAGATTCTTGAACCCTTCTTGATGCTGGGACATGAACCCTGGCATGTCTCCTTACCTTGGAAGCTTAGAACTGGTCTCAACAGGTGCTGTTTCTTCTTTCGAATTACACTTTTCAGTTTGGCTCTACTTTGCAGGTCCTTTCCTAAGTTTCACAGCCATCATCCAAACTGGAGGCAGAGGGTGTGAGAAATGAGGGGCTGGGGGCTGGAGGCAATTGGGAGGAAAAAGGAGGGAGATAGAAGGGCAGGGCCAGGGCCTGATGTGGGACCACTGTGCTAGTGATCTACTGCTGACAGTTACCCCACATTAGAGACTTAACCAACACACACTTATTAGCTCACACATCTGTGACAAGGAATCCTGCATGGCTCAGCTGGGTCTACTGTGGTCTCACCTGTGGCAGGATCTCTGTCACTGAGGGTCTGAGCTCACTTTGGGGAGGGGGGGGGGTCTTTGGGATACAGTTTGGATGGAAGGGCTGACTTCCTCTCTCTGTGTTGGTCTCATTCAGTGCTGGGTCACATGGGTTTCTCCAGATAGCAACTCATAGCACAGAGGCTTATTCCTCAATGGAGAGAGAGAGAGAGAGAGAGAGAGAGAGAGAGAGAGAGAGAGAGCAGATCAGAGTAAGCATGTGGATAAGCATCAATTTTTATTTTATTTATTTTATTTTTTATTGCTTAAAGTATTACAAAGGGTATTACATCTGTGTCCATTTTTTCCCCCACCCTAGACAGTCCCCTAGCCTCCCCTATCCCCCAGTGTCTTATGTCCATTGGTTATGCTTATATGCATGCATACAAGTCCTTTGGTTGATCTCTTACCCCCCCACCTACTGCCCCCCAACCCTCCCCGGCCTTCCCAATGCAGTTTGACAATCTGTTTGAGGCAGCTCTGCCTCTGTGTCTATTATTTTTAAAAAGTTTATAATGGTCTCTATTATCCATGAATGAGTGAGATCATGTGGCATTTTTCCCTCATTGACTGGCTTATTTCACTTAGCATAATGCTCTCCAGTTCCATCCATGCCGTTGCAAATGGTAAGAGTTCCTTCCTTTTTAGAGCAGCATAGTATTCCATCGTGTAGATGTACCACCGTTTTCTAATCCATTCATCTACTGATGGGCACTTAGGCTGTTTCCAGATCTTAGCTATGGTGAATTGTGCTGCTATGAACATAGGGGTGCATATATCCTTTCTGATTGGTGTTTCTGGTTTCTTGGGATGTATTCCTAGAAGTGGGATCACAGCGTCAAATGGGAGTTCCATTTTCAGTTTTTTGAGGAAACTCCATACTGTCTTCCATAGTGGCTGAACCAGTCTGCATTCCCACCAGCAATGCACAAGTGTTCCTTTTTCTCCACATCCTCTCCAGCACTTGTCGTTTTTTGATTTGTTGATGATAGCCAGTCTGACAGGTAAAAAAAAAACTTTTCAGGTTGGGAATAAATCAACTAAAGAACTTGTATGCATATCTGCATAACTCAGGGACACAGATAATAGGGTGGTGAAGGCCTGGGGTAGGGGGGTAGGGATCAGCTAGAAGTCGTCAATGGGGTCAAAAGGGGACATATGTAAGCCTTTCAACAATCAAGATTAAAAAAATAAAATGGATTTGCTTTAAAATTCTTAAATTATTATTTTTTTTTAAATTGACGAGACAGTGAGAGAGAACCAAAAGTGTGTGGGAGAAGCATCAATAGGTTGCCTCCTATATGCACCCAGACTGGGAATCAAACCCACAACCTAGATATGGGCCCTGACCAGGAACCGAACAGGAACGACAATCCTTCAGTGCACAGGACGATGCTCAACCACTCTCTCTGTCCCAGGCACCGGCTTTGAGAACCAAATCATGGAGGTCGTGTTGGATCCCTTTGCCGTCTTCTATGGAGTCACTAAGAACAGCCACATTGAAAGGGAGGGCACACATTCACACCACACGAGGAAGGTGGAGTCCATGGGGAGTCACGGAGGAGGAAGCCAGTGACCCGAGAGGTCCATGCCTTGCCCCGGATCACAGACGGTCAGAATGCAGAGACTGAGATAAACCCAGTTGTGTCCTCCCAGAGGGGGTCCTAGGTGCCCCCAGGTATGCTCAGGGGCTCTGGAAAAGGCTGTGCCGCTGGAATCGTGTTCTGACATGGAGATGGCACAGGGGAGACTGTGAACACTTGGCAGCCTAGACAGTATTTTTCTGAAAAGGCGCCCAGATCTGGAATCACAAAGGTGCACCTCTGTCCACAACCCACCCGCAGGGGAGAAAGCCAGGCCCCCTTATGCTCAGCTCATGCTTACGTAGTTGTGGATCACACCCTCATTGGGTATTTGAGAAACTGAAGCCCTTGGTTAGGCAGGGATTGGCCAGGGTACATGATATTCAGAGTGCAAACTTCAGGAATGTTCACACCTTCCAGGCCAAGGCTCCCACCTCCCCACAGAGTTGGTCTGGACATTAGAAATCCTGACATACTGGGCAGCTTCTGCCTGTTCCTCCCTTTTTTGGGGCTGATTTGTTCTGGAGTCCAGAAAGGGAGCACTGTCGTGTGCACACACACACACACACTCTCACACACACACACATTCACTCTAGATGTGATGACTTTGGGGGGGATTAGAAGAAAAAGCAGACACAGAGGAGGTGACAACAGGAAGGAAAAAGAGGTTGGAGGCACTACCTACATGTGACAGTCCTCCTCCTACTTTATAGCTCCTCCCACACAGTAGCCTGAACAGCCATAAGAAGCACTTGCTCCATAACCCATTGTGCAGGCAGGACAGCGACAGGCCCTGACAGGCACAATGACTGATCCAGGATCAAGAAAAGGCAAGAATGAGGGATTGAGTCTGCACCCAGGGAGGTTTCCTCAAGTCTGGGACCCTGGCTGCACCCAGAGCTTCTAGGGGGCTGGGTAGAGGCGTGTGCTGGTGCCACTGTGTACAGAAAAGGTGTTTTATGCAGAAGAGGTGTCTGCAGACAACAGCCCACCGGACTACTTGCATAGCTGTCATGAGATGACGGGACTCAGAGAAGACAATACCAGGTATAAGTTTGTAGGTTAGGTGGCTCAGGAGGCGGCGCAAGAAATAGAGTCCAGTGAATCAGAAAAGAAAGGAAAGGAAAAGGTTTATTCTGCGTCCCCGGGAGACCCACGTACCCCAAGGACAGAGCACGTGGATTCACGCCAACAGGGAGGGAGGCACTTTTTTTATACTGCGGTTGGGTGAGGGGCGGGGACATGAGCTGAGGAATTCTCTACTGCAGGGAATGGGCGGAATATTCAGGACGATGTTCTTATCTGTGTGGGGGTATGTGAATTCAGGGAGAAGAAGCTGGTATCTGTGTCTGGCACCTTGATCTGTGAGAAATTCCAGGGGAAGTCCATTATCTTGTCATGTCTGCATGTATCCGATCCTGGGCTCTCTCCGACCTAACAATAAGGTCACTGTACAATATAACTTAAAACCCCCATAACCTGGCACCCACATGTAGCCCAACAGGCAGCTCACTTGGCAGGAGGCTTTTTCCAGTGCAACATGTTCTCTTACTGTGTTCCCGGTGATTGGTGCTCTTGCTTCCGGAGTCCCTGCAGTGAGAGCTTTTTCAGACGGTGCAGACATTGGTTCAACCCTCATCCCTGTCGTATGTGTCCACTTCCTAGAATTTGGCCACAGGTAACACAAGGTGGCCGGGGTCAGACCCATTCAGGCCAGGCCACCTCTGTGTGCCATCCCTGCGCAGCCCACATCCCCTCCCCTTCATGTGTTGGGGAAGAGGGACCTGAAGGGAGAACTCTGGGGCAGGGACAGCTTTCGGGGCAGTGGATCACCTAGAGGTCCTGCTGTGATTACCCACTAAGACAGGGCAGGCAGGTGGAGATGGGCTTCCAGAGGGGTCCCTTATTGGTGCCAATGGGAATCCTAGCCCTCAGGCTGTCACACCTTTTCCTCTGCAGTGGAGATCTCAGCAGACCACACTATGTGTGTGTGTGTGTCTGCAGTGGAGGATTACAGGGGTAGAGAACCAGCAAAACAGGGCTCTGAGGCTTTCCTCCTTGTGACTGGGAACTGTCTTTACAGAGCTCCTCACAGGAGAACTGAGAGGACCTGAATGATGGGGTCCGCACCTCCATGACTCTGCAGGAGGCATAGGTGCCCCATACATCTTCCAGCGTGCTGTACTCCTGCAGGGTGAGTGCAGGTGCTGAGGTGACCCAGACTCCAGGATCCCATGTAGTCAAAGGTAGCCCTGGGTTCCAGTCACTGCCCTGCCACTCTCCTAGGTCCCTTCTAGAGTCCAATTTCCAAAGGAATCTGGGGCCTGTATCCTCCCCACAACCCACTCTCACTGTCCAGCCCCCTTCAGATGAGATGCAAAGTCACTGCCCACAAAGTTTTAGGAATATCAGAAGCGAGACCTTGCTCCATTTCACGTCATGCTCAGTCAAGGGTATTTTTGTATTTTTTTTACAGACTTTCCTGTTTTAATGCCCATGTCCCAGTGTCCATGTTGGCCTGACAATCATTATAAACCTTCTCCCACTCTCACACATCATCATGATTAATAGGGATGCTTTTCCCAAAAGGACATGGGGCTGAAGATACCAAGTCTGTTGCTTTGCCATTTGCTTCCCAGAGGACCACATCCCCATGGTCCCTCCAGGTCAGGAGCCGGGGCCAACCTGGGCTGCACTACTTACCAAGGGGGGACCTGTTATCAGGGCTGGCGATGCAGCTGTTCACTGCTGTGGGACCTGGACGTGACCCCCTCCTATTGTCATGTCAATGGTCCTGCCCTGAACAACCCACTTGTCCTCATATCCAGACTCTCCCACCCCAGGAAAAGCCTATGTGTTCCCATCTTAGAATGGGATGTTCTGTCAGAAATCCCAGGGTGACCTTGGAAACACAGGGAGCTGTTGTCCATTCTCTACTAAGAAAAGACTAAGATACCAATGTGTCACATCATAACTCACCCCCAAGTCTACCCTGCCTACCGAAATGGTGGTCTGATTTAAACCTTTTCAGTTACATTAGGTCTCTGAGTTTGCCACACCGCCAGGTTAGCACGTGGTCCCTGGAATCACACCTGTCCCATCTCTTGCCACCAATCACTGAGTGCTTGGGGTTCATTCTGAGCTGGAGTGCCCAACCCACCTGGCAGTTTATGAGCTGCCTCTGATGGCATGTAACCCTCTCCCAACACAGGATAGAAATCAGACCACCATTTCGGTGCCCGCGGGCCAGGAAAGCATGCCCGCCGCACTCAACACACAGGTGCCCATGAACTTGTTTTCCACCTGGGAAGTGGAATGCTCCAGCCCCACCTGCGTACCCAGGCTGTGTAGCCTCACCTTAACCAAGCTGCTCATCTACAAGAAGCTGGAGAAGGAGCTCAGGGCTGTGGTGATCACTATAAAAATGCAGGGCCCTAAACAACTTGAGGTCTGATGAGATTCCGCTGTCCCCTCTTGGTCACGTGAAGACCGACCTGGCGCTGACCATCTCCCTACAGTACCCTCACTCTCTCAAGAAAAAAGGCAACAACTTACAGATCCTGCTGCAGCAGAAGCAGCGCCTTAACAACCAGACCATTCTGGGTTACCGGGCACTCACCATGGGCACCATCGACATGGCAGAGGTGATGTAGCGACCCCTCGAGGATGGCCAGATGCTGAGACTCCATAGCACCAACATGGAGGAATCTGCCCACATGGCTGAGGTCAGCATGTCCTCCCTGTCCAGCCAGCCCATAGACCCCAAGGACAGCACCCAGAAGGCTGGCCCCAAGTCCAAGTCCCTGGTTCATTACTCAGAGATAGATTATGAAATATTCTCAGATCAGCAGGGCAGCTATCATCCCGGGCATGGGCAGGACCAAGAGGAGGAGGACTTCCACTTTGAGGATCCCAAAAAGCAGCACCAAAGTGTAGTAAGATCGCCACTCATGACCAGGCAAGAAGATGCCAACAAGAAAGTTGGGGCGTAGCTGCTCAGGGTGCAAGAGTGGGAGGAGGTCCTGGATTCAGAGCAGGAGTCTTCGGAGCATGTGCCTGAGGTGGAGGAGGACCTAGATCTGCTGTATGACTCACTCGAGAACTGTGACAGTGGCCCATGAGAGTGTCTTCAGGACCCCGAAGCCCTGACTCAGGCCATATTGGAAGGCCTGTCCCAGCCCAGCTAGAGCATCCACAGTGCCCAGCTCTCAGATGGAGTGCTAGAGAATCCACAGTGCCAGCACCAGGAGGAGCCTCCAGGTCCAACCCATGTGACAGAGAAGATGAGCCCAAAGCCACCAGTGGGCGCATCACCAAGACCGAGTCTCTCCTTATCGCTTCCACCAGATCCCAGGGGGAGCACGTTGGCCACTGGGCCTGGAGCACATCCCTGAAGGAGCAGCAGGTGGCAGAGCCAGAAACAAGCGGGCCAACAGCCTGGACAACAAGCACTGCCCCGACCCCCTGAGCCAGCTGCAGATCCCCAGGGAGACGGTATATGACCAGCTGAACCTCTTCCTCATCTCTGACAGCCAGTTGCCCTAGAACATCTTCCTCCTCAATGCCCCTGCCTGGCAGGGGCAGTTTCCGTCTGAGTCCAGCAGCAACACATGCTGCCCGGGGTGTGCATCTTCTCCAAGGCTGAGGTCCAGGCAGCCTTCAGCACCATCATCTCGTGGAAACAGAGATACCGTCTCTATAATTCCCAGCCCCCCAGCTTGTGAAGATCGTGGTGTCAGGGGCACAGCATTACTTAAGCACCGTGTTATGGGTCTTCCTGAAGCTGCTGTCCTACAACCTATGCCTCTCTCCCCCTGGCTGGGCTACATGCACTTCCTGGTCATCCAGTTGGGTTCCTACCTTGTGGCCAGGTACCTGGGCTCCGTGCATTACCGCTACAAGAGCTTCATCCAGAACCTGCCCAGGCGGGACCTGTTCTACAAGGAGGCCCAGAGGGCTGTGCAGGACACGCTGCCCATGGTGATGAGAACCACACAGTGCGTCACAGGAGCCAATTGTGTCCACCAACTGCCCATCATGGAGGCCACACTCACCTATAAACAGAGGAGCCCCAATGAGGAGTCCTCGAACTTCATTCCCTTCGTGGGGGTTGTGGAGCTTGGTATTGTGAGACCATTCTGGGTCGCCTCAGGACACTCAGATTATGCGGCCCGCTTGGGCTCTGGAGTGCTGTTGTCCACCCTCCATACGGGTCTGCGGCAAACAAGGAGGCATCACACATGCTTCTCTACTCCCCGTCAGTGAGAGGAGATGAGTCCTCCCCCAGCCAGGGTGTTGGAGCTGAGCTGATGGGGCTGTGGGTGGACTCCTGGATGGCAGCCCAGCCCACAGACAGAAAAGGAGACTCTGAGAACAAAGCCCAGGCTACCGCCAACAACACCCTCCAATTCCCCTTCCAGTTTCTCTAGGTGAGCAGGCTGCCCAGCAGTGGTGAGGCTGCAGCCACGCCCTCCAGGTCATGGACAAGGAGAACAACAAGAAGGTGATGTGTTTTCCCAAGAAAACCAAGGACAAGGAACTGGAGAACCAGAGCCAGTGCCTGGAGGGCATCAGCCGCCTGTTCAGCAGGGCCAAGCACCAGCAGGACAACTGTGGGTCCTTGTTGACCGTGTGGAGTGGAACAGCGTGGAGCTCCCACGTCCAGCACTTCCCCACCTGCATAGTCGGAAGCTCCAACCCCACCTTTGAGCCTGCCCGTCCCCTACCCTTCCCTCTGCCCTGGCCAAGCCCGGGAAGGATGAGCTGCTTTTCTGTTCACATTTCGGTTTAGCACCGAGACAGACTCTTGAAACACAAAGTGTAACCCTTTCAGTGTGAATAAGCTCATAACCTGGAAACTAACGTGGTGGTGCCCACAGGGAGCCCCCAACTGCTCTGCTTATTACCCAGAATGCTCTGGCAAGTGGGAGGTCAACAGTGTTGAGCTGGGCAATCATTGAAGGTGATGGTCTTCAGGACCCAAAAACTGCCATTGACAAAGCTTCTCAGTGCCAACACCTGCCCCTCCCGGAAGCCTGGACTCCGCCTCCCCGGGGAGTCAGCTTCACTTTCTGCCTGACTCAGTGCTGGCCTCCCATGGGGGCACCTGACTGAGAACAGAGGCTGGTCAGCCAGCCTTGGGCCCCACTGCCAACCATCCCAGTGGCCCCAGCACTACCCGCTCATGCTGTCCCATAAACTCCATCCTCGTGAGGCAGAACAGAAGAGAAACACCAAGGACCAATGTGGTACTGACCACCTGGGCACACTGACTGGACAAACTGGGCAAATACCTGATGCTCACCTTCCTGGGCAGGGACCCCACTTTTGTCCCCACCTCTCCATGTTGTCATAGAGCATTTGCTACAACAGGAGTTGGATCAACCATGTACCAGGTGAGCTCCTGCCCCTGCACAGCACAGTGGTCATTTGGCCACTTGTTTGCTGTGAATCTTCAGGTCACTGCATGTCTCTAAGTGATTGTTCTCCAGAATGTGAGGCCCAATAGGGTTATTGTAGGGTCTCAGTGGGGTGCCTCTGGGTGCCTGGACAGTGGTGAGGTCTGCTGGAGGGGCTGTGTTTTAGCCAATTGGTCATTTTTTTCATTCTGTTGACAAAGTCTCTGCCAAATTTGTGATTCTCCTCAGGGCTCAGGGCTAAGCACTTTTCTCATTAGATAAAGAGATTGGAGATCCATTATGAGTCCCAGTCCTGGGTGAAGCCAGATAAGAAACCCCAGAGTTGAGTAGTGGAGTTCAGACTCACCCAGCTGTCTGAGATGGGCATGGTTTGGGTTCATTCATTCAGCAAATATATGAGAAGGCCTGCCAGGTACAGACACGTCTCTAGGCACTGACGATGATCCAGTGCACAGAGCAGACCCCAAGCCTGCACTCCAGAGCTTCCTTCTAGTTGAGAGTGATTCAGTCACACTAGGCTGCACAGGCTCCTGGTGTCCATAGGACAGCGGATGTGACGTCCTCCTGGCCTCCTCTACCTATGTCTGCATCTTCCCATGTTGTGAAGAGGACAGTGGACCTCTGTTCCAGCAGAAAACGTGATTTGGCTTTGGATCAGAGCCATGAAGGGAGTATGGGACTTGAATTCTAGGTGCCGGCAGAACCCTGGATCCCACGCATGGTGGGATTTCTGCAAGAGGGCAGAGATCTGAGGGCTTCTCCTAGGAAAAAGAGCAGGACTCAGAGAGCTGTGCATGCAGATATGGGTGGAGTGGGCGAGTGGGGAGGTCAGTGGACAGAGTGAGCCCCTCAGAAAATTCACACCCTTCTGCTTCTAATCCCAGCCCAGTCTGCACCCCTACTCAGGGACCGTGCTCACTAATCTGGCAGAACCTCCTCAGTGGCAGCTTGGCTGTTGCTCTCTACCCATGGGAGTTAACTGTCAATTAGAGGAGAAGAACCCCACAGGGCAGCTAGTGAATTAGGCAGCATGTGGAGCAGGAGCCAAAGTTTGAGGTCTTAGGAGGTCTCTGGACACCAGAGGTGCAGACGGATTTTCTTCGTTCACTCATTGGTCAGCTATACCCGGAGCACCTACTGTGTGCCAATGAGTGACAGGAACTTAATAGACACCAGCCCTCCCTGTCCTCATGGAGTTGACATTCGGATGGGAGGGCATTGGGAGGGTACAGAGACACTGAGAGAGCATGTCTGGTTCCCCAGAAGAAGAGGACAGGCAGTTCCCACATTGATCCAGAGCTGTAAGTTTGGAGGGTTTTCTGCCAGCCCCTCCTGGGTGACCAGGCATATCTCTGCCAGGACTGCCAGGTTGAATGTGGGCAAAGGGATAGGTCTGGCTCCTGGATGGGCAGGAGCAGCAGGCACAGGACCCCAGGCTCCCTGAGTGGTGCTCTGGGAGGGGCATGTGGAAAATAGGCCAGGCGTCAGACCCTACTGTCTGTCTATCTCTCTCCCCAAGGTCATCTCCTCCATCTTGGTCATCTGGCTGGACCAGTACCCTGAAGATTTTTATTAGCCGCCAGAATGTCCCAGCCTGATCATGCTTTTAGCCTCCATAGAGCTCACCTTTCCAGTCCCAGACGTGCCAACCCAGGCCCAGTATCTCCACTCACAGCTGGAGCACCTGAGCCCACTGAGGCAGAGTCACAGGAGGAGGAGGAGTGGGTGGTGTGTGTGAGGGGGAGGACACGTGGCTGCCCCACTCAGAGAAGAACTCCCAGAGGCTGGGCTTAGGCAGGAGCATGGAGCCACTCAGGTCAGTGCCCATGGCCTGCAGTCTGGAGGACGTCCTGGGGTGGGGGCTTGAACTGAGACTTCAGTGATGGAGATGGGAGGTTTCTTCCTTGGAAGGCACACAAAATGCGGTCATGGTGGTAACATGTTCTCTTCATGGATCTACAGAAGCAGCTCCAGAGCAAGATGAAGAAACACCGAAGGAGGAAATGCCAACTCTGGTGCCCTCTCCTGAGCCAGAGCAGGCTCCAGGCACAGCTGTCACTGAACTGCCAGATGTGGACCCACCTGCAACTTGTGAGCCAGTTGCCTCAGCTCCTGGGAGGCCTGTGGTCCCAGGTCCTGGGAGGCAGCCTGTGTCAGCTGCCTCAGCAGAGAGGACTAGCCCTCCCCAATAATAGCAATTAAAAAACTTTTTGTGTTTATCTTGCACATACTTAGAAGGTTAGGGTATTTTTCTGACACTATCGAGTAAAATAAAATGTCTTTTAAATAAAACTTAGTCATATTATATTAAAAATAAATTTAAATTTTGTAAATTTTAACTTTATGATCCTTCAAAATGTAAATTCCAACATGGAGTATATTCACAATTTTTCACAACTGTTCCATAACATCACAAACACTCTCCAGTTCCACAACATTTTCAGAACCCACATCCGAGGTATGTGTCCTGACCGGGAATCAAACCTGCATCCTTTTGGTGTATGGGATGACTCTCCAACCAACTGATGAGGCACCTTGTCCAGGGTGAGAAAGAGCAATATTTTCATTTGAATTTTTCATTCTGGTTTAAACTGCAGTTGAGTATCTTTCGCATGCTTTTGGCCTACCTCTTCTTATGGAATTTCAGTTTGAGACCTTTAGCCCTCTTTTCCATTGGATTGTTAGCAAATCTGAATTGTCGTGGATATTAGCTTTTTGCCATGTAACTTCCAAATGGTTTCTCTAGCTTGCCATTTGTCTCCATTTGACATGTGTTTTGCCAAATAGACGCATTGCATTTTGATGTGGTCGAATCTGTCTTCTCTTCTCATGCTCTTTGATCTTGTCTCTCACTTTGAGTAAAAAACATGTTTTCTGTCTTATCGGGAAGACAGGCTAGGTTGTATTGTTCTAACAGAGCCCTAAATCTCCGTGGTTTGCAGCAGCAAAGGTTAATTTCATAGTCATAGTTAATTTCAGATGGATTTTACAAGAGCTCCTGTTTTTCAGATCGTTCATCTTTTTTTTTTTCTGGTAAGGATGGAAGTAAAGACTTCCAAGGTCTTGTATGTCACAGTGGAAACCAGAAGTCAAATACTAATTTGACAATGGCCTGTGGTGGACATGACTTCCATTTTCCCCTTTCTAACAGCTGCCAATTTCCACATCCAGCTGTTTCTGGGGGGTGTTATTCAGGGCCCCAGAGTGGAGGTATCAGCACATCTAACTGGCTAGACCACAGTGATGATGGTTGTATGTGGACATGTGACTTCAGTGAGTTTCCTAAGATTATTTATACTAGTGACCAGAAGAAAATTCTGGATGTTTTCAATGAAATTAGAGCAGCCTGTGAGTGAGAGAAATAGACAGAAGTGGGAACCAGTGGACTGAAAGTTCTTGGGTTTGATTCCAGTCAAGGTACATACCTCAGTTGCAGGCTAGATCTTGGCCCTGGTCTGGACAAGGGAACCTTGTCCTTGGGTGAGGATTGACAAAAAAAAAGTTTTAGTGCTAAGAATGACACTGCCACTTGTATTAAAACCTCAGGTATGTTAGCTGAGTTCTTTAAGTCTTTTTCTTTACACGTGAAAAATGAGTTGCAAGGATAAAATTGAACAATAAAGTGCTTAACGTAAAGAGTTGGCATATGGTAGGCACGTAATATATATTGCCCATTACTTTTATAAATACACCTGAGGCCCGGTGCACGAAAGTTTGTGCACTGGAGGTGGGGGGTGGGTCCCTCAGCCCAACCTCCCCCCTATCACATACTGCGAGCTCTCAGGCATATCCTACTGATGGCATAGGCCTGCTCTCTGTTCCCCTAGGGCAGCCACAGTCTGGCCTCCCTTTGTGGGAGGCGACCAGGCTCATCAGGGGAAGGCACCAGCCCCATCACCCCACTGTTGCAGCCATTGCCAGTCACCACAGCCACCAAGGTGTTTTCATCAACACGGACTCCAGTCCCTTCACCATGAAAAAAAGACAACTTTCTTTAGGCATTTTCAAGATGTGTCTTTCATAGGTAATGACATTTATTTCTTTCTTCCTTTTTTTATCCTCACCTGAGGATATGTTTCCATTGAATTTTAGAGAATGTGGAAGAGAAAGCGAAAGACAGAGAGAAACATCAAAGTGAGAGGAACACTTTGATTGTTTGCCTCCTGTATGAGCCCTGACCTGGGCCCAGGCCAAGGAGGAGTCTGCAACCTAGGTACATGCCCTTAGTCAGAATTGAACCCAGACCCTGTGGTGGGCAGGCCGAGGCATTATCCACTGAGCAAAACCAGCTAGGGCAGGATATGACATTGCTTAGCCCTCCAGTAGCAGACCTTTCTTTTTTTCTCCAGGAGTGTGGTAAAAATACCTTAGATCACCTTATTCGATTCTCATTACACAAGTTAGTAAGACTATTACAAGTAGCATACAGGGAGCTTAGCCAATGAGCAGTCAGAAAAGGTGTATCCTCTGTAGTTACACCAATTGCTGGCTCCGCCCCTGCCCAGGGCTAATGCCTGTGGCGAAGTCATTAGGCCTGGGCAGGGGACCTCCAGCTCCTCGCCATGGCCGGCTCCACCCATATTCCCCACCATCGCCGGCTCCACCCCAGCCCAGGCCTAACACCTGTGGCAGAGGCATTAGGCCTGGGCAGGGGACTCCCAGCCCTGCGCCTGTGTATGCAAATTAACCGCCATCTTTGTTTGGTTAATTTGCATACTCTTCCAATTGGCTGGTGGGCATCACAAAGGTATGGCCAATTTGCATGTTTGTCTATTATTAGGTAAGATATGTATGAAAACAATCATCAGGTGGAAATACCATGTGTAACATCAACAAAATAATCTAAAGCAGTAAGATGTTAACAGGAATTGCCCAGGGCCTTCCAACACTCTATTTCTCCATTTAATCACAAATGCATGGACTTACTCATTTCTGGATAGAAAGATAAAATATTATAAAGGCACATACTCTCCTGGATTAATCTAAAATGTACATATATATGTAATATGCAAATTAGGCCAGGAACCTTTAACGCAGTTGTTCTCAACCTATGGGTTGCGACCCCTTTGAGGGTTGAACAGCCCTTTCACAGGGGTCGCCTAAGACGATTTGAAAACACATATATAATTACATATTGTTTTTGTGATTAATCACTATGCTTTAATTATACTCAATTTGTAACAATGAAAATACATCCTGCATATCAGATATTTACATTATGATTCATGACAGTAACAAAATTACAGTTATGAAGTAGCAACAAAAATAATTTTATGGTTGGGGGTCCCCACAACATGAGGAACTGTATTAAAGGGTTGCGGCATTAGGAAGTTTTAGAACCACTGCTTTTAAGGGTCAAGACCAGACAGGAGGAGGTTGCCTGTGCAGGTGAGGCCAGGAGCAGAGCTAGAGACAGACACATTGGGGCCTGCCTGAGCCAGAGCGGACACAGGCAGGGGGGCCAGGGATGCCTGGGATGGGCTGAGTCACTGCCCCTGGCTAGGGCAGCCCTGGAAGGGACACAGGCAGGGGAGCAGGGGGGCCTGGGGAGGAAGTCAGGTGCGGGTCCCACTGCCTGCAGCGCGGGTCAGGTCTAACTCCTGTGGCAGCCTTCAGGGTGCCTCCTCCCTCGATTTCAATAGAGTGCTGGGCCTCTAGTTTAAAGTAAAAATTATAATAGGATTTTGGGGAAACAAACACTCTTCTAAATTTTATCTACAAATAAATATGCAAACAAATCAGGAAACAGTTGACAAGAATATAGGAAGGGGACTTGCTCTGTCAATTAGGAAGGACTCTCAAGCAGTGCGGCTCTGGTGCTGGAGTGAGCAGGTCCTGGGAGCTGGGCAGCGACATCAGGAACAGGGCGCAGCACACATGAGACTCAGGGGATTATTGTGGGGGCCCTTTGGCAGCAAATAGCACTGGGGCAGCTGCTCCATTATTGAGGGGAAAACTTTAGATCAATATTTCAGATCTCACCCAAGACAATTTAATGTATTTATGATTAATATATTTTACTGTCTTTTCCTTCTGAAAATCGAATGAAGGTGGAATCACAATTTTAAAAATAAAAAATGAGAGAATATACATAAACTCTATTTAATTCCATGATATAGAGAACACTTTCCACATGTTGATGTCTCTTTTGGGTGAGATGTAAAGGAGAAAAAAGGTCAGTCCTATGAACTCCTGAGCAAAGAGCCTTGCAGACAGAGAGGTGTGTGTGCAAAGGCCTGAGGTGGGAAAGAGCCCACTGGGGTGAAGGAATGACATAGGGGCCAGGGTGGCTGGAGTTAAGAGGAGAGTGTGAGACAGGAAGTTGTGCTGGCCAACGGGGTCCCTACGCCTGCAGAATCCTGTTCAGGCTGTAAAATTTATTCCAAGTGCAATGAGGACATTTAGAGGATTTTAAGTGAAAGACATTTAGCAACTATCTTTCTGTTTGTATTTGAAAATAGTACTTTAATAATCAGTTTCGGCAGTTGCATTTTTGATCAGATACTTTTTCAGTGCCTAGCACTTTTTATTAACTTTTATAAAGATACGGTTTTTATTTTAGACTATTCATTCCTAGGTTTAATTTCTTAACAAACCTACAGCATCTGAGAAACTTATTTATTTATTTTTAATTTATTTTAATTTGAGTATCGTTGATATACAGTCTTATAACGTTATATTTTTTTCTGGTGTACGACATAGTGAATTGACTATTTTATCACCTCACCAATTCATATAACCATCTGTCATCATGCAAACTTATCACAATATTATTGACTATATTTCCCTTCCCCTTTTCACCCACCCCCACACCCTCCCTTCTGGTAACCATTCCTTTTCTTTCTTTTTTTATGAGTCTGTTTTTGTTTTGTTTTGTTTTTTTTTGATTCCACATATACATAAAGCTCTATGGTAATTGTCTCTGACTGCCTGACTTAGTTCACTTAGCATAATACCTTCTAGACTAGATCAGTGGTTCTCAACCTTTGCTGCACATTAGAATCACCTAGGAACCTGTTTAAAATCCTGATTTCTAGGCCTCATCCTCCGGAAATTCTGTTTCTTTGTTACTAATGTTGTGGCCCCACCCCATAACAAAGAAACAGAATTTCTGGGGGATGAGGCCCAAAAATCAGGAATATAAAAAGATTTCCAGGTGATTCTAATGAACAGCCATGGTTGAGAACCACTGTTCTAGACCCACCCATGTTGTTACAAATGGTAAGATTTCCTTCTTATTTATGGCCCAGTAAGATTCCATGGTACATATGCACCACATCATCTTTATCCAGTCATCTGTTGATGGGCACTTAGGTTACTTCCGTATCTTGGCTATTGTCAATAATGCTGCAGTGAACATAGGGGTAGAGCATAGGCGTAGAGCTTTTAAAGCTCTCCTAATATTAAACCATACTTGTGTTCCAGTATAAGCTAAGGAAGTAGATATGCTCATGTTTGGTCCTCTTAGTCACATTTATTATTAAGTTGGTCCACAGCTTTTTTTTTGTATGTGCCAAACTTCCTTTTTATTATGATATCTGTTGCATTAACTTCCATATTAAATTTGTATCCACATATGTTTATTTTCTACTATTTGGATTTTGTTGAGTTTTTGTAATATCATCTAATCTAATAAAAGAGAAACATGGTAATTGGCATACAACCGCTACCCTTCCCATTGGCTAATGAGGGAGATATGCAAATTAACTGTCAGCCAAGATGGCGGCCGGCAGCCAGGCAGCTTGAAACTAACATTAGGCTTGCTTGCTTCAGTGACGGAGGATTCCAACATTGCCCGCCTGCCTTGCCAGGCTCTGAGCCTGCAGTTTGAAACATTTTAACAAATATAGAAGCTAAAAAAACCCCATTAACCAGCTTTCAGCGAGCTGGGATCTCAGAGCTGGAGTCAGAGCTGGACTTATACATTGTTTCGATTACTTACTTTCAGCAGCGGAGGCCTAAGAGCTGGATCCTCAGAGCTAAAGCTGGCCCAGAATTTAAAAAAAAAAAGGAAAAAAGGAGCAGTTGGGAGCTTCCGTCACCCGCCAGCCTGAAAACAGCCCTCAGCCCATCACCCAGACTGGCCAGGCACACCAGTGGGGACCCCCACCCTGAAGGGTGTGTAACCAGCTGCAAACAGCCATCATCCCCTCACCCAGGCTGGCCAGGCACCCCAGTGGGGACCCCAACCCTGAAGGGTGTGTGACCAGCTAAAAACAGCCATCATCCCTTCACCCAGGCTGGCCAAGCACCCCAGTGGGGACCCCCACCCTGAATGGTGTGTGACCAGCTGCAAACAGCCAACATCCCCTCACCCAGGCTGGCCAGGCACCCCAGTGGGGAACCCCACCCTGATCCAGAACACCCTTCAGGGCAAACCAGCCAGCCCCACTCATGCACCAGGCCTCTATCCTATATAGTAAAAGGGTAATATGCCTCCCAGCACCGGGATCAGCTTGACAGGGGGCAGTGCCCAAACCCCCTTATCGCCCTGTGGCTCTGTGTGTGACAGGGGTGGGGCCACAACCTCCCATCCGCCCTGCTCTGTTCGTGACAGGGGAAGGCGCCCCAACCTCCTGATCAGCCCTGCTCTGTACCTGATACGGGGGAGCTCCCCAACCTCTGATAGCCCTGCGGCTCTGTGTGTGACAGGGTGCGGCGCCCCACCCCCTGCCCCCCCTATAGGCCCTGCTCTGTGTGTGACGGGGTAGAGCCATAACCTCCCCATCGGCCCTGCCCTGAGTGTGAGAGTGGCGGCGCCCAAACCCCCTAATCCGCCCTGCTCTGTGGGTGATAGAGGGTGGTGCCACAACCCCCTGATCTGCCCTGCTCTGTGCGTGACAAGGGGTGGTGCTGCAACCTCCCCATCGACCCTGCCTTGAGTGTGAGAGTGGGTAGCGCCCCAATCCCCCAATCGGCCCTACTCTGAGCGTGACTGGGGGTGGCATTGCATCCTCCCGATCCGCCCTGCTCTGTGCATGACAGGGGGCGGTGCCCCAACTCCCCAATCGGCCCTGCTCTGAGCCCGACCAGGGGCTGCACCTAGGGCTTGGGCCTGCCCTCTGCCACCCGGGAGCAGGCCTAAGCCAGCAGGGCATTTTCTCCCGAGAGACCCCTGACTGCGAGAGGGCACAGGCCCGGCTGAGGGGACCCTCTTCGACCCGAGTGCACAAATTTTTGTGCACCGGGCCTCTAGTTAAATATAAAATGTAAAGGAAGTAAAAATCACCCAGGTCTTGTTAACAAAATTCTTCCAATTTTTATTCTCTTACTAAATTATTTTTATTCACTCAATGTGCTGGTGAGCATACTCTGTAAATATTTTCATCATTTTTAATGGCTGCATGCTACTACATTTTGTGATTGCATCATATATATTTTTAATCAATATTGTGATGATGATATTTAGCTTTCTTTCTGTCTTTCCTATTCAGACAATGGATCAGTAAATGTCTTTGAACATCACTTTTGGACAGGTTTCTCGGTACATTCAAAGGGAAGCACACTTCATTGTTATACATATTGCCAGAGTGTCCTCCAGGGAGATAGTTTCAACTTGCATTCCCCAAGTTCATGGAAACTGTCAGGTTCATGCAGCCCTGCCAATCTGATCTGTGAAACAGGTTTAATTCTCACAGCTCTCCATACTGGTAAATCAAGATGAAGATAAACAAGTTGTTGTTTTTAAAAAATTAATATCTTAAGGAAATAGCAAAGGGAACTTTTTGGAGCTAAATCACAAATATTGAGAAAGGTATCTCTCCAAGACGCAAGGATAAGAATCATAAATGATACAGAAAATTATTGCAGATACATGAGACCCAGAAACTGTTTGCTTTTATGCTAGAAATCGTTGTGATAAGATTAGTCACTGAAGCAAATACCAAACTGCTTATATTTGTTCTTCCAGTTTATTGTAAATTTAATTTTACATTTCTTGAAAGTCATGGAAGTATGCTACACAGTCACTTCTCTCTCTCTCTCTACCTCTCTCTCTCTCTCTCTCTCTCTCCCCCTCTCCTCTCTCACTCTCTGTTATTCTTTAAAAATACTGTCTCCATATTACTGAGTATTTTTCCACACACACCAAAAAGGAGAAAAATGTACATTCAACATTGTCGTTTTGTGACTTTAAAAAATAAAGTAACAAAAAGGACATGCTTTAGATTAAATTCTAGTTCTAGAAATTTATCTTAAGAATATAATTATCTATGATGGTGGGATTGGGCCAGGTGCTGGGTTGCTTCCCCTCATGGACTTTGTAAACCAGCACAGGAGAGAGCTCCTCAAAGCAAGCAGACAGGACAAAATAACCACAAACCGATAAATGCTGCAAGGAATCAGTAATCTGGAATAGAGAGTCATGGTGGGGCGGGCTGGGGGGAGAGAAAAAGGCAACGTCTTGGATTAGATGGTCAGGGAGGTTTTCTCTGAGAGACTTTAAGCTGAGTCAGACAGCTGAGAGTGTCTGATACTCAGAGAGTTGGGAAAAGAGCTTTGCAAAGAGAAGGAAGAACATCTGCAAAGACACAAAAGTGTGTCTCAAGGACTGAAAGGAAGTCAGTGCTGGTGTTTTGTGAGTGAGGCTGTGAGAGACACTAGTTGAGGTTGGGAGGTCCATGGGACACAACAAGCCAGTGAGTCATTCTGTTTTCT
This sequence comes from Myotis nattereri, assembly GCF_964212035.1. NCBI lineage: Eukaryota > Metazoa > Chordata > Mammalia > Chiroptera > Vespertilionidae > Myotis > Myotis nattereri. The sequence goes on along the minus strand of NC_138091.1, from coordinate 7,743,792 downwards.
GTTTTAAGGACAATGAGAAGTGATTAAAGTGTCTTAAGCAGGTAGGGTGGGATGGCTGGTTTTAAGTTGAATGGATCACTCTGGTTGCAGGGAGGAGAACAGGTGGAAGACAGGACAAGATCAGAAGCAGAGAGAGCAGAGGCCCAGCAGAGGGGGAGGGTGGCCTGAACTAGGACAAGAGCAGGAAAGGTAGGAAAAGAACTGACTCCACTTGGAGATGAAATCATGACATGTCAATGGTGGACTGGGTCCTGGAGATAAAAGGTAGGGTAAAATCAAGGATGACCCTTCATTTTAAACTAGGGGACCTCCAGGAGGGCCCATAAAGGGTTAATATGGGGAAGTGTTTGTACTCCTGTGAGGTGAGCAGGGGAGATGGCAGGAAGGAATTTAAATGCATAAGTCTTGGATGCTGGTATGAATTTGGAAGAGGAGGCGCTACTGATAATAGAATGTAATTGAGTAAGACAGGGAAACAGGGCAAAGGAAAGTCACAATAAAGGTAAAATTGGGGAATGAAAACCAAGACAGGAGGTCAGAAAATGTTACCACACTTTGAACACTGCATCAAAGCAACAAAGTGGGGAGCTTTTAAATTATGAAGCCAGGGAAACAACTTTAACCACACTTTCCTTTGACAAGTTCAGAAAAAATAATTTCACTTGCAGATGAGCAATAGGAAAAGTTGAGTACTGGAAAGAGTGTGAAAAAATGGCCACTCATACATTTTAGGGAAACATTTTATTGGGACAAGCTTATTAGAGAATAATTGAGAGCAAGGGTCCTCAAACTACGGCCCGCGGGCCACATGTGTCCCGCCGAAAACATTTATCCGGCCTGCCGGGTGTTTTTGCCACCGCTGTGTGCATAGGAATTTGTTCATAGTTTTTTTTTAAACTGTAGTCCGGCCCTCCAACAGTCTGAGGGACAGTGAACCGGCCCCCTGTTTAAACAGTTGGAGGACCCCTGATTTGGAGCATCCATACAAATTAAAATATTCAATCGTTTTGACACAATTCCACTTTGAACTTATTTTATAGGAATTCAAGACACAGTGTAAATGTTGAAATATATGAGTACTAGTAAATTTATGACAACATTGCCATCATAAAATTTTGGCATTACGGCAACATCTATCAATAGACAACAGAGAAAAAGACATTATTGTGCATACATAATGAAATACTTGTGCAGTTGTAAAATGGAGTCATGTTATCTTAAGGTAGACATGAATTTTTCATGATGAAGTTTAAATTAAAAGCACAAGTGTTGAGTAAGACTCCCTCCACGTTCTGCGTGGATAGGGTTCGGTATCTGAAAGAGGAGCTGCACAACAAATGAGAGAAAAAGGCAAGAGATAATTTTGCAACATTGTGGGACCAGGCAGCCAAGTCCCGAAGGACTTCCACCCATGCTCAGGCTGCTCCAATGTTTTATTGATCCAGAGTAGCCCTTAGGCATGCGACCTGCCATTAACAGGCAGACTAGCCCATCAGCAAGGATTTACATAATAATAAATGGGGGAGTTCTTCCAGCTACCACTGTCTGGACAAACGGAGGTGGTGCCTAGCTCAGACCTTTGCTAGGGCTTCAAAGGCACCCAGCCTTCTGGGGGTGTCAGGGAGTTCTCTGTCTATGCTTATCAGATAGTGAAGGCAATAAACAGTTTCCCACATCTCCCCCTTATTTTTTCATTAAAAAACCAGAAATAAACATATAAGAACAAAAAATGTTTAAGTCCCAAAATCAATGTCCAACAGTTCTGAGTCCATGTTTCAATGTCCGACAGTTCATGTGTACACGCCAGGAATGAAATGGTGGTTCTGGATGGTGGACAAATGAAGGTCTGGTCCTCTCCGGTTTGGTCCTGGGCACCCTGCAGCGACGCACAGCTGCTGACTGCTAGCATGGCAAGGCGTCTTTACCATCTCCATCTCTGAACTGTCTCTTCTGTCTTTGTGGCTGGCTTTCTGTGATCCGTTGTCACAGGAATTCACATGGTCTCATAGCTGTTCTCTGAAAGTCTACAAACATATTCTCGACCAAAGGTTAAAGGAAAAAAAAGACCTTACTTGGGGTGTTTTCTTTCACATGATCTTTCCCTGGCTTACCCTGGCATAATGTGTGTTTTTTCTGGGTGTCTCACTATTAGCATTATCAAAGAAAAATTTTTTTCTCTAAATGTAATTTAGTTACAGGATCTTTTTCCTTACATGGTATTCTTCCACTATATTTTCCACTACCCCCCTTTTTTTTTCATTTAATTAGGAGACTTCTTGGAAATTTTATGATGCAGTCTAGATAGCTTTAAATATCAATTTTTGGCAAGGAAAAAAAATGAACCTGACCATGCTAAACTATTGAAAGGATGGTCAGCTCAAGATGTCAAGTTTTATGCCACAACTGGTACAGTATTTCCTTTAACATCATGGTCAGAATTGTTGGATATTGGTAATACTAGAGAAGTGAGTTTTATCTCTGTATCACTGATGGGGAGGGATCTAAGAAGGGGGCAGGCATGTGAGAAGGGAGTAATGTAGATTTCTTTCGTTGTGGAACCAGACAGGCCATTCCATAATGAGCCAGACACTTAGAATAAGGACAAGGAGAAGTCTGAATGGGGATTTTTTTCTCAACACTTTCTCATACTGGCAAGGAAAAAAGAAGCTGATGTTTAATATAGGTTTGGATTGGGGCGGGGGGAATGGATGGTGGTGGTCGCAGTCATGAGGAACATGGTGTTGTGTTAGTGCTGGCAGTGTAAAATAATGAATTTGACTTTTTTTTTAAATGGTACACTATTGTTTATTGTTAAACTATTGAAAAGACGGTCAGCTCAAGATCTGAAGTTTTATGCCACAACTGTTCCAGTTTTTCCTTTAACAACTTGGTCTCGAACAGCATTGCTGGATATAGGAGATACTAGAGAAGTGAGGTTTCACTCTGACTTTTTCACTGATGATGAAGGGACAGAACGGAACTTGAAAGAACTAAGCAGAACTAAGCAGAAATGCACCCTCCTCCCTCTTCAAGGACGAAGCAGGGACATACTCTTCTCCCTCTCCTCTATCTTGTCTTGCAAGGCTGGGCCCTCAGCCAGCCCAAGCCGCCCCCCCCCCCCCCCGAGAGTGACCACAAGAATGCTGGTATTGTCCTAACTCTCCGAACCACCCACCTGAGTGGACCAATGAAGCTCCAGAAATGTAGCTAAGGTCCTAATAAGGCTATAGTGGAGGACGGCTCCAACCTTCAGAATGTGATGGTCACTTCCTGACCCTTATGCTGTAAAACCCTGACCAATCTCTGTAATTCATGCCACCCCTAAAGCCCACCCCAAATAGCTAGCCCTATATAACCTTTGTTCTCCTGGGACACGCTCTCTCGCCTCACCGCTGTGCCGGATAGAGGCTGGGAGCCAATTCTAGAATTGATCAATAAAGACTCATTGCTTTTGCATCGGAGGAGGCTCCCCGGTGGATTATTATTGGGGACCCCGAGCTCTGGGCATAACATTTTGGGGGCGCGTCCGGGTTCCCCAAGAAAAACCCACGAGGGACCCCACTCCGAGAATCTGCTGTCCGCGGTAAGTGTCTATGTGTTATCTGTTCTGTCTTATGCGAGCTCGCTTCTGTAATCTGGCCTGATAAAGATCTAAGTGGACGCACAGGCGGGTCTCGGGCAGGAGGAGGCAAGGGACGCCTTGCACCTCCATCTGGTGGGGTGTAAAAGCCCCCATCTGGCTTTTTTTTCAGTTTTTCTTCCGCGGGGTCGGAAGGCTGTTCTTAGGTGTCTTTGTTTGTTTGGTGTCTTTGTTCTTTTGTTTGGTGTCTGTGTTCTTTTGTTTGATTTTGTGGACTCACTGGACGGACGCTATGGGACAGACTCAAACTACTCCTTTAAGCATTATGGTTGATCATTTTAAAGAGGTTAAGGGAAGGGCTAACAACCTCAGTGCAGAAGTGAAGAAGGGTCAGTGGCAGACTTTCTGTTCCAGCGAGTGGCCGGCTCTCAATGCCGGGTGGCCGCCGGAAGGGACGTTCGACCTCCCCACCATTTGCCGGGTCAGGGAAGTCGTATCTCGGCCGATGGGGGGGTCATCCCAATCAACTCCCTTACATTATTACTTGGCAGGACCTCGTGGAGGACCCTCCCTCCTGGCTCAGGCCCTTCCTGGCTCCACGCCCTCCGGAGCTGGCACCCATACTTGCCTTGCAGGACGCAGAAAAGAAGAAGGTGGTTCCCGGCGTAGATGGGAATCCAACTACCAACCAGTCCCAGATAGATGTCTCTTTCCCCTTAACTAGGCTTGAATGGGACTTCAACACGGCAGAAGGTAAGGAGAGGCTCAAAATCTACCGTCAAGCTCTGATGGGGGGTCTTCGTATGGCTGCTAGGAAGCCTACCAATTTGACCAAGGTAGGGAAATTACAACAGGAAAGGGATGAATCTCCAGCTGCCTTTCTAGAACGGATCATGGAGGCGTATCGCACCTATACCCCCATGGATCCAGAAGCTCCTGAAAATAAGGCGGCTGTGGTAATGAGCTTTATAAACCAGTCAGCCACAGACATTAGAAAGAAACTGCAGAGGATAGATAAATTAGGGGAAAAGAGTTTTCGGGACTTGTTGGAGGTGGCTGAAAAGGTGTATAACAACCGAGAATCTCCTGAGGATAGGCAAGCCCATGCCATGGTGGCTGCCAGTGACAAGCAGACCTGAAACCTGGCCAAGATTCTGCTGGCCACCACCACGGAGAACCCTGAGGAGCGGACCCGCCATCTTCGCCAGCTTGCCGATGACCAAGAGGGAGGTAAGGAGACCGCCCGGGGCGGGAAGAAGAAGCTGCAACGGAACCAGTGTGCTTACTGCAAAGAGATAGGACACTGGGCCCGGGAATGCCCAAAGAACGCCGGTAAAAAAGGAAACAAGACAGATCGGGTGGAGGTCTTGGAGCTGGGAGGACTGAGTAATTAGGGGAGTCGGGGTTCGGACCCCCTCCCCGAGCCCAGGGTAACTCTTAGAGTGGAGGGGACGCCTATTAACTTCCTTGTCGACACTGGGGCACAACATTCTGTCCTACGCACACCTCAAGGGAAGCTAGCCAGCAAAAAGTCCTGGGTACAAGGGGCAACTGGCATAAGCCAGTATTCATGGACTACCCGAAGAACAGTAGATCTAGGAACGGGCCGGGTATCCCATTCCTTCATGGTAATACCGGAGTGCCCCTACCCCCTATTAGGACGGGACTTGCTGACCAAGATCGGAGCCCAAATGACTTTCAGACAAGGGGGGCCCCAGGTCACTGATGGCAAAGGCCATCCCATCCAGGTTCTGACTCTGAGACTGGAGGATGAATATCGCCTCCACCAGGGGGCGCCCCCAGGAGAGAACAATATGGACAGATGGCTACAAGAATTCCCCACCGCCTGGGCAGAGACGGGGGGAGTAGGACTGGCCGCTCACAGGGCCCCAACCCTGGTAGAGTTAAAACCAGGGGAAAGTCCGATAAGAGTCAAACAGTATCCAATGCCCCAGGAGGCCCGGAAGGGGATTCAGCCTCATATCCGAAGACTGCGAAGCCTAGGGATACTGGTTCCATGCCAATCTGCCTGGAGCACCCCCCTCCTGCCAGTCAGAAAGCCCCACACGAATGACTACTGACCAGTCCAGGACCTCCGAGAAGTAAATAAGAGTTATGGATATACACCCAACCGTTCCTAACCCGTACACTCTCCTAAGCTCTTTAACACCCACTAGAGTCTGGTACACTGTATTGGATTTAAAGGATGCTTTTTTCAGCCTGCCGCTCGCGCCTCAAAGCCAACCCCTGTTTGCCTTCGAATGGCACGATCCAGAGGGCGGCTACAGTGGACAATTAACCTGGACGCGGTTACCCCAAGGGTTCAAGAATTCGCCCACCATCTTTGACGAGGCACTGCACGAGGATCTCGAGTGCGGTTCCATCCCAGCGCAGCTCTCAACCCCGCTACCCTGCTGCCTGACCCCGACCTAGATGCCCCGCTGCACGACTGTGCGGGGACCCTGGAGCAGGTACGTGGACTTCGGAAGGACTTGACCGACCGGCCCCTCCCTGATGCAGAGGCCACCTGGTTCACGGATGGAAGCAGCTTCGTGCGGGACGGATGCAGGTACGCGGGTGCAGCGGTGGTCACCGACACAGACACTGTGTGGGCAGAAGCACTGCCCCCTGGGACATCAGCCCAGCGAGCAGAACTCATTGCTCTCACCGAGGCACTGACACTGGGGGCGGGGAAGTGGCTCAACATTTACACAGACAGCCGTTATGCATTTGCTACGGCTCATGTTCACGGGGCGATTTACCAGGAAAGAGGGCTGTTGACAGCAGAAGGACGAACAGTGAAAAACAAACAGGAGATTCTCGACCTGCTTGCGGCCCTATGGCTTCCCACGAAGCTAGCCATTATCCACTGTCAAGGGCACCAGAAGGCAGATGACCCAGTAGCAAGAGGTAACCAAAAGGCTGATCAGGCAGCCAAGGCAGCGGCCTTCACCTCGGTCCCTGCAATGGCCATACAACTACCAGACCCCGGGGACCCAGTTCTACCAGATCAGCCTAAATACTCTCAGGAAGAGCTGCAGCAGATCAGAAAGCTCCCCCTCGCGAAGGAAGTGAAAGGGTGGTAGTACACCTCAGATGGGAAACTCATACTACCGGACTGGCTTGGGGTCACAGTATTAGAACGCATGCATCGGTCTACCCACTTGGGAGCCCGGAAGTTAAAGGACTTAATTCAGCATGCCAAAATCAAGATCCACCAACAAGACTCCAAAATCAATCAAATTGTAACCTCCTATAAAAACTGCCAACTCACAAATGCAAGAGCTGGGTCAGGTGGACAAGGAACCAGGCTCAGAGGCACCAAACCAGGAGCACACTGGGAGGTTGATTTCACTGAAGTCAAACCAGGGAAGTATAGTTATAAATATCTTTTAGTGTTCATAGATACCTTCTCTGGCTGGGTAGAGGCATACCCAACCAAGCATGAGACGGCCCAGACGGTGGCCAAGAAGCTGCTGGAAGACATCTTACCCAGGTATGGTTTTCCTGCTATGATAGGCTCCGACAACGGGCCAGCCTTTATTTCGCAGGTAACACAGGCAGTAGCCAAAGTCATAGGGGCGGATTGGAAATTGCATTGTGCTTACAGGCCCCAGAGTTCAGGGCAGGTAGAAAGAATGAATAGAACTCTAAAAGAGACCCTTACCAAATTAACCATGGAGACTGGCGGGGATTGGGTGGCTCTCCTTCCATATGCCCTTTACCGGGTGAGGAACTCTCCTTACACCCTGGGACTCACCCCTTACGAGATCATGTTTGGTAGGCCCCCTCCTATGATCCCTAATCTAAAAGCTGAACTCCTTATTGAGTTTAAAAATCAGGAGATATCTTCTTTCCTAAGAGAATTGCAGAGGGCACATGAGGACATTTGGCCACGCCTCTGCGCCATCTACGAGGCTGGCCCCACCCCGACGCCTCATCAGTACAAGCCAGGTGACTGGGTGTTCATCAGAAGACACCGCCGGGAGACCCTCGAACCACGCTGGAAAGGCCCCTACATCGTCGTGCTGACTACACCCACCGCTCTCAAGGTAGACGGCATCGCGACTTGGGTCCATCACTCCCACGTTCGCCCAGCTGACCCCTCTGCAATCCAGGAAGACTTCATCACACAATGGAGCATCGACCAGGACCAGCGCAACCTGCTCAAGCTCAAGCTGCGGCGCACTTGACCTACCTGATATTGGTGACTTTACTCATGAACACTCCTACCACCGGGAGCCCGCACACTCCTTATAATATCACCTGGCAGATCATAGACACTAACTCAGGGGTGATCCTTAATCAGACTTCTCAAATCCATCCCAAAGACACCTGGTTCCCTGAACTGCGAGTAGACCTCCTAACTCTCCTTCCCAACCCACTCGACACCAGCGATTACTGCCTGGGTACAGCAATACGCCAGGCTTTTGAGGACTCAAAACCAAGGAGAACCCTCTATTTTTATGTCTGCCCCGGACACTCACAAGCTCGGTCCCGGGGAAATGACCCTTGTGGAAGTGCTGGAGACTACTTCTGTGCTTCCTGGTCATGTGTGTCAACCGGACACATCTGGTGGAAGGCCCCCAAGAAGGGTGACCTAATCACCGTTGGGCGACCGGCTGCTCCACCGTGTCCCCAGAGTGGCCGTGTCTACTGCAACCCCGTGAGCATTTCCTTCACAAAAGAGGGGAGAAAGGCTACAGGATGGGACACCGGAAAGACTTGGGGATTCCAAATCTATTCTTGCAGGGGGGCTTTGCGTAGGGCGTACCCTAGGATGTTATTCACCCTCCGGGTTCAAAATACCCCCCTTCACTATCATTCCCCTGTGGGAATGGGGCCCAACAAAGTACTAGCTCCCCAACCTCAGCTGACCACTCCCCGGGTATCTACAACCAAAGGAGCATGGGCCCCGGCATCACTGCCTAACACCCTACTCGCACCTACCACAAAGAACCTGACTCTGAGTCATACCCCCCCCCCCCCCCCCCCGCCTGAAGTAGACCCACTTATAAGCATGGTTATAGGAGCTTATTATATTTTAAACGCCTCCAGGCCTGACCTGACCAAATCTTGCTGGCTCTGTCTAGACGTTGAGCCACCCTATTATGAGGGTATCGCGGTTAAGGGTAACTATACAACCGCCACGATTGTCAGCTCCTGCAGGTGGCAGCAAACTGTTGCAAGGCTAACCCTCCAGGCAGTAATAGGGCAGGGGTCCTGCGTAGGCAATGTACCCCCTGAGCAGTTGCATCTCTGCAACGAAACTCTGACTATCCCTGAAGAGGCAGTATACCTTTTGCCTCCCAAGAATGCATGGTGGGCCTGCTCCAGTAGCCTCGCTCCTTGTGTCCACTCCCTGGTCCTTAATTCCCAGAAGGAGGGCTTTTGCGTGTTCGTGCAGTTAATTCCCAAGTTAATATACCAATCAGAGAAAGAGGTCCTTAACAAATTCGGCGCTGCCAATCCCTGAAATAAAAGAGAGCCCATCACAGCCTTAACTATGGCCGCCCTCTTGGGATTGGGACTAGCGGGAGCAGGGACTGGAATATCCTCACTTGTCATACAAGACAAGAATTATGGAGTCCTAAGAGCAGCCATTGACCTAGACATAGAAAGAATTGAAAAATCTATTACTTAGATACAGAGGCAGAGCTGCCTCAAACAGATTGTCAAACTGCAGCGGGAAGGCCGGGGAGGGTTGGGGGGCAGGAGGTAGGGGGGTAAGAGATCAACTAAAGGACTTGTATGCATGCATATAAGCATAACCAGTGGACATAAGACATTGGGGGATAGGGAAGGCTAGGGGACTGACTAGGGCGGGGGGATAAAATGGACACATATGTAATACCCTTTGTAATACTTTAAGCAATAAATTAAAAAAAAAATTTTACCATTTGAAAAAAAAAAATCTATTACCCGTTTACAGGATTCTCTCACCTCCTTATCTGAGGTAGTGCTCCAAAACAGACGAGGACTAGACTTGCTATTCCTGCAGCAGGGGGGCTTATGTGCAGCTCTAGGAGAGGAATATTGTTTTTATGTTAACCACTCAGGTATTGTTAAAGAGTCTATGGCCCTCATAAGGGAAGGATTGCAGAAGCGGAAGTTAGAAAAAGAGCGGTCTCAGTCTTGGTATAAATCCCTGTTTAATTGGTCCCCATGGTTAACCACTCTCATTTCTGCCCTCGTCGGGCCCCTTGTAATCCTCCTAATATTGCTAACTTTTGGCCCCTGCATTATTAACAAGCTAGTTCAATTTGTCAAAGAACGCATAGGGGTAGTTCAATTAATGGTCTTACAAGCTCAATACCGGCCTCTAGCGACGGAGGGAGAGGTAAAAATGCAGTCCGTCTCATGATTGAGCCGTGAGTTCCAAGACAAGGGGGGAATGAAGGGGCAGAACGGAACTTGAAAGAACTAAGCAGAACTAAGCAGAAATGCACCCTCCTCCCTCTTCAAGGACGAAGCAGGGACATACTCTTCTCCCTCTCCTCTATCTTGTCTTGCAAGGCTGGGCCCTCAGCCAGCCCAAGCCACCCCCTCCACCGAGAGTGACCACAAGAATGCTGGTATTGTCCTAACTCTCCGAACCACCCACTTGAGTGGACCAATGAAGCTCCAGAAATGTAGCTAAGGTCCTAATAAGGCTATAGTGGAGGATGGCACCAACCTTCAGAATGTGATGGTCACTTCCTAACCCTTATGCTGTAAAACCCTGATCAATCTCTGTAACTCACGCCACCCCTAAAGCCCACCCCAAATAGCCAACCCTATATAACCTTTGTTCTCCTGGGACACGCTCTCTCGCCTCACCGCTGTGCCGGATAGAGGCTGGGAGCCAATTCTAGAATTGATCAATAAAGACTCATTGCTTTTGCATCGGAGGAGGCTCCCTGGTGGATTATTATTGGGGACCCCGAGCTCTGGGCATAACAATGATTCACTGCATGTTACATTTGCCCCATACATAAGTAAGATATTAGTAATAAGGGAAATTGGGTATGGTGGACATGGTTATTATCTTCACAATTTTTCTGTAAATCTGGAACTATTCTAAAATAAAACATCCATTAAAACAACACTCAAAATCCTAGGAAATTGGAGCAACTGAACATAGTGCAATGGACCACTGAATGACGGAGGAGTATGGGAATTGTCTTAGAGGAAACACCACCTCCCTGCCATATGCTGGATTATAATGGAACTAGAGGAAATGAGAGAGAGAGGTTAGTTTAGGAAAAATTTTAGGAGTTAAGAGGAAGGTCTCTGTTCTATAACCAGAGTATCTGAGATTTCTGCATCCTCTGACACCCCCGATCCTCATGGATGGTCAAGCTGAGGCTTTGTGATGTCAAGCCACACCATGGCAACCACTGATTTTGGGCAACCAGAGGTGAAGTAAGTGGCTCCTCATTAACCTAAAGAGTATATGTAGAGGCCATGAGCCTTTGAGTAGTGTCTGTTGCCTCAAGATAGCGAAACTTAATAAGACGATATTGTAGACTAGTAGAGATAAGGAATAAGAATCCAAACACAAGGATGGATGAAGAAACTGCAAGTCCATAAGTGAATTTATGTTTGTATTTTGGAGGGGGGGTGTGATGGATGGTGGTGGTTGCAGTCATGAGGAACAGAGTGTTGGGATAGGGCTGGAAGTGTATAATAATGAATTTGATTTCCTTTCTACATGGCAGACTATTGAATATTGTTAAACTATTGAAAGGAGGGTCAGCTCAAGATGTGAAGTTAAATGCCACAACTGGTAGTTTTTCCTTTAACATCATGGTCTAGAACAGCATTGTTGGATATTGGAGATACTAGAGAAGTGAGGTTTGACTCTCTTTCACTGATTGGGAGGGATCTAAGGAGGGGGCAGGCATATGAGAAGGGAGTAATGTAGATTTCTTCAATTGGGGCACCAGAAAAGACATTTCATACTGATCCAGACAGGTAGAATAAGGACAAATAGAAGTCTGAATGGGGATTTTTTTCACAACACTTTCTCAAACTGGCAAGGAAAAAACTAGCTGATGTTCAATATAGGTTTGGATTGGGGGGGTGGGATGGATGGTGGTGGTCGCAGTAATGAAGAACAGGGTGTTGGGTTAGTGCTGGCAGTGTATAATAATGAAATTGATTTCCTTTTTGCATGGTAGACTATTGAATATTGTTAAACTATTGAAAGGATGGTCAACTCAAGATCTGAAGTTTTATGCCAAACTGGTCCAGTATTTTCTTTAACAACATGGTCTAGAACAGCATTGCTGGATATTGGAGATACTAGAGAAGTGAGGTTTCACTCTGTTTCACTGATGATTCACTTCATGTTACATTTGCCCCATACATAAGTAAGATATTAGTAATAAGGGAAATTGGGTATGGTGGACATGGTTATTATCTTCACAATTTTTCTGTAAATCTGGAACTATTCTGAAATAAAACATCCATTAAAACAACACTCAAAATCCTAGGAAATTGGAGCAACTGAACATAGTGCAATGGACCACTGAAATGACAGGGGAGTATGGGAATTGTCTTAGAGGAAACACCACCTCCCTGCCATATGGTGGACTGTAAGGGAACAACAGGAAATGAGGGAGAGACAGGACAGTTTGGGAAAAATATTAGGAGTTAAGAGGAAGGTCTCCGTTTTATAACCAGAGTGTGTGAGATTTCTGCATCTTCTGCCACCCCCGCCCCTCCTGGTAGGTCTAGCTGAAGCATTGTGATGTAAAGCCACACCATGGCAACCACAGAATTTGGGCAACCAGAGCTGAAGGGAGTGGCTCCTCATTACCCTAAAGAGTGTAAATAGAGGCCAGGCCCCCTTCAGTAGAGTCTGTTGTCTCAAGATAGCGAAACTTAATAAGACGATATTGTAGACTACTAGAGATAAGGAGTAAGACTCCAAACAAAAGGGTGGATGAAGAAACTGTAAGTCCAAAAGTGAATTTATGTTCGTATTGGGGGTAGGTGGGATGGATGGTGGAGGTCGCAGACATAAGTAACAGGGTGTTGTGTTAGTGATGGCACTGTATAATAAAGAATTTGATTTCATTTTTATATGGCAGACTATTGAATATTGTTAAAGTATGAAAAGGATGGTCAGCTCAAGATGTGAATTTTATGCCATAACTTGTACAGTTTTTCCTTTAACATCAGGTCTAAACAGGATTGTTGGATAATGGAGATACTAGAGAAGTGAGGTTTGACTCTGTTTCACTGATGGGGAGGGATTTAAGGAGGGGGCAGGCATGTGAGAAGGGAGTAATGTAGATTTCTTTAGTTGGGGCACCAGACAAGCCATTCCATACTGAGCCAGAAACTTAGAATAAGGTCAAGGAGAAGTCTGAATGGGGATTTTTTTCACAACACTTTCTCATATTGGAAAAGAAAAAAAGAAGGTGATGTTTAATTTAGGTTTGGATTCGGGGGGTGGGATGGATGGTAGTTGTCGCAGTCATGAGGAACAGGGTGTTGTGTTAGTGCTGGCAGTGTATAATAATGAAATTGATTTCCTTTTTACATGGTAGACTATTGAATATTGTTAAACTATTGAAAGGATGGTCAACTCAAGATCTGAAGATTTATGCCACAACTGGTCCAGTTTTTCCTTTAACAACATGGTCTAGAACTGCATTGCTGGATATTGGAGATACTAGAGAAGTGAGGTTTCACTCTGTTTCACTGATGATTCACTTCATGTTACATTTGCCCCATACATAAGTAAGATATTAGTAATAAGGGAAACTGGGTATGGTGTACATGGTTATTATCTTGACAATTTTTCTGTAAATCTGGAACTATTCTAAAGTAAATAATGCATTAAAACAACAATCAGAAACCTAGGAAATGGTAGCAACTGATCATAGTGGAAGGGACCTCTGAAATGACGGGGGAGTATGGGAATTGTCTTAGAGGAAACACCACCACCCTGCCATATGCTGGACTCTAATGCAACTAGAGGAAATTAAAAGAGAGAGTTCAGTCTGGGAAAAAATTTAGGAGTTAAGAGGAAGGTTTCTGTTCTATAACCAGAGTGTCTGAGATTTCTGCATCCTCTTACACCCTCGCCCCTCCTGGATGGTCAACCTGAGGCTTTGTGATGTCAAGCCACACCATGGGAACCACTGATTTTGGGCAACCAGAGCTGAAGTAAGTGGCTCCTCATTAACCTAAAGAGTATATGTAGAGGCCATGAGCCTTTGAGTAGTGTCTGTTGCCTCAAGATAGCGAAACTTAATAAGATGATATTGTAGACTAGTAGAGATAAGGAATAAGACTCCAAACACTAGAATGGATGAAGAAAATGCAAGTCATAAAGTGAATTTATGTTAGTATTGGGCGGGGGTGTGATAGATGGTGGTGGTCTCAGTCATGAAGAACAGGTTGTTGTGTTAGGGCTGGCAGTGTCTAATAAAGAATTTGTTTTCCTTTTTACATGGCACACTATTGAATATTGTTAAACTATTGAAAGGATGGTCAGCTCAAGATGTGAAGTTTTAAGCCACAACTGGTACAGTATTTCCTATAACAGCATGGTCTAGAACAGAATTGTTGGATATTGGCGATACTAGAGAAGTGAGTTTTGCCTCTGTTTCACTGATGGGGAGGGATCTAAGAAGGGGGCAGGCATGTGAAAAGGGAGTAATGTAGACTTCTTTAGTTGTGGCACCACACATGACATTCCATAATGAGCCAGACACTTAGAATAAGGACAAGGAGAAGTCTGAATGGGGATTTTTTTTCTCAACACTTTCTCATACTGACAAGGAAAAAAGAAGCTGATGTTTAATATAGGTTTGGATTTGGGGGTGGGAGGAATGGATAGTGGTGGTCGCAGTCATGAGGAACAGGGTGTCTTGTTAGTGCTGGCAGTGAATAATAATGAATTTGATTTCCTTTTTGTATGGGAGGCTATTGAATATTTTTAAACTATTGAAAGGATGGTCAGCTCAAGATCTGAAGTTTTATGCCACAAGTGATCCAGTTTTTCCTTTAACAAATTGGTCCACAACAGCATTGCTGTATATTGGAGATACTAGAGAAGTGAGGTTTCACTCTAACTGTTTCACTGATGATTCACTTCATGTTACATTTGCCCAATACATAAGTAAGATATTAGCAATAAGGAAAATTGGGTATGGTGTACATGGTTATTATCCTCACAATTTTTCTGTAAATCTGGATCTCTTCTAAAATAAAACATCCATTAAATCAATACTCAAAATCCCAGGAAACGTTAATATCTGAACATAGTGGAATGGACCACTGAAATGATGGGGGAGTATGCCAATTGTCTTAGAGGAATCACCGCCTGCCAGCCATATTCTGGACTATAATGGAACTAGAGGAAATGACAGAGAGGTCAGTTTGTGAAAAATTTTAGGAGTTAAGAGGAAGGACTCTGTTCTATAACCATAGTGTCTGAGATTTCTGAATCATCTGCCACCCCCGCCCTTCCTGCTTGGTCAAGCTGAGGCTTTGTGATGTCAAGTCTCACCATGGCAACCACTGATTTCTGGCAACCTGAGCAGAAGTGAGTGGCTCCTCATTAACCTAAAGAGTATATATAGAGGCCACGACCCTTTGAGTAGTGTCTGTTGCCTAAAGATAGCGAAACTGAATAAGACGATATTGTAGACTAGTAGAGATAAGGAATAAGACTCCAAACACAAGGATGGATAAAGAAACTGCAAGTCCAAAAGTGAATTTATGTTTGTATTGGGGGTGGGTGGGATGGATGTTGGTGGTCACAGTCATGAGGAACAGGGTGTTGTGTTAGTGCTGGCAGAGTATAATAAAGAATTTGGTTTTCTTTTTACATGGCAGACTATTGAATATTGTTAAACTATTGAAAGGATGCTCAGCTCAAGATGTGAAGTTTTATGGGTACATACACACCACCATACACAACTGGTACAGTATTTCCTTTAACATCATTGTCTAGAACAGCATTGTTGGATATTGGAGATACTAGAGAAGTGAGGTTTGACTCTGTTTCACTGATGGGGAGGGATTTAAGGATGGGGGAGGCATGTGAGAAGGGAGTAATGTAGATTTCTTTAGTTGAGGCACTAGACAAGCCATTTCTTACTGAGCCAGATACTTAGAATAACGACAAGGAGAAGTCTGAATGGGTTTTCTTTTCTCAACACTTTCTCATACTGGCAAGGAAAAAAGAAGCTGATGTTTAATTTAGGTTTGGATTGGGGTGGAGGGATGGATGGTGGTGGTCGCAGTCATGAGGAATAGCGTGTCGTGTTAGTGCTGGCAGTGAATAATTATGAATTTGATTTCCTTTTTGTATGGTAGGCTTTTGAATATTTTTAAACTATTGAAAGGATGGTCAGCTCAAGATCTGAAGATTTTGCCACAACTGGTCCAGTTTTTCCTTTAACAACATGGTCTAGAACTGCATTGCTGGATATTGGAGATACTTGAGAAGTGAGGTTTCACTCTGTTTCACTGATGATTCACTTCATGTTACATTTGCCCAATACATAAGTAAGATATTAGCAATAAGGAAAATTGGGTATGGTGTACATGGTTATTATCCTCACAATTTTTCTGTAAATCTGTAACTCTTCTAAAATAAAACATCCATTAAATCAATACTCAAAATCCCAGGAAACGTTAATATCTGAACATAGTGGAATAGACCACTGAAATGACGGGGGACTATGCCAATTGTCTTAGAGGAATCACCACCTGCCTGCCAGATTCTGGACTATAATGGAACTAGAGGAAATGACAGAGAGGGCAGTTTGTGAAAAATTTTAGGAGTTAAGAGGAAGGACTCTGTTCTATAACCATAGTGTCTGAGATTTCTGCATTGTCTGCCACCCCCGCCCTTCCTGCTTGGTCAAGCTGAGGCTTTGTGATGTGAAGTCACACCATGGCAACCACTGATTTCCGGAAACCAGAGCTGAAGTGAGTGGCTCCTCATTATCTAAAGAGTATATATAGAGGCCACGACCCTTTGAGTAGTGTCTGTTGCCTAAAGATAGCGAAACTTAATAAGACAATATTGTAGACTAGTAGAGATAAGGAATAAGACTCCAAACACAAGGATAGATGAAGAAACTGCAAGTCCAAAAGTGCATTTATGTTTGTAATGTGGGAGGAGTGGTGGGATGGATGTTGGTGGTCACAGTCATGAGGAACAGGGTGTTGTGTTAGTGCTGGCAGAGTATAATAAAGAATTTGGTTTCCTTTTTACATGGCAGAGTATTGAATATTGTTAAACCATTGAAAGGATGGTCAGCTCAAGATGTGAAGTTTTATGCCACAACTGGTACAGGTTTTCCTTTAACATCATGGTCTAGAGCAGCATTGTTGTATTTTGGAGATACTTGAGAAGTGAGGTTTGACTCTGTTTCACTGATGGGGAGGGATTTAAGGAGGGGGCAGGCATGTGAGAAGGGAGTAATGTAGATTTCTTTAGTTGGGGCACCAGACAAGCCATTCCATACTGAGCCAGACACTTAGAAAAAGGACAAGGAGAAGTCTGAATGGGGATGTTTTTCACAACACTTTCTCATACTGGCAAGGAAAAAAGAAGCTGATGTTTAATTTAGGTTTGGATGCGGGGGTAAGATGGATGGTGGTGGTCGCAGTCATGAGGTACAGGGTGTTGTGTTAGTGCTGGCAGTGAATAATAATGAATTTGATTTCCTTCTTACATGGTAGACTATTGAATATTGTTAAACTATTGAAAGGATGGTCAGCGCAAGATCTGAAGTTTTATGCCGCAACTGGTCCAGTTTTTTCTTTAACAACTTGGTCTAGAACAGCATTGCTTGATATTGGAGATACTAGAGTTTTGAGTAAGACTCCCTCCACGTTTTGCTTGGAGTCGTGTTCGTTATCTGAAAGAGGAGCCGCACATCCAATGAGATAAACAGGCATGAGATAATTTTCCAATATTTGGGGACCTGGCCGAAAAGTCCTGAAGGATTCCTCCTCTGCTCAGGCTGATCCAATGTTTTATTGATCTGGAGTAGCCCTCATGGTAAGGAGGTTTCAATGACACACAGATCAACGGACAATTTCCAGGAATAGACAAAGTATCTGATTAAATCATCAATAGATTTCCGAGTGTAGGTACAGTAACTGATTAGCTCATCAATAGATTTCCAGGAGTATCTGATTAACAATAATTAACAAGGATCTACATATAAGTATCTAAGGAATTAAGGGAAATAAAGTGGGGATCCTTCAACTATTCTTTCCTAAATTAACTGAGTGGTTCCTAGATTAACTGGGAGGTGCACAGCCCTGACCTTTGCTAGGACTTTCAAGCCCTTACCTTTACTAGGACTGTCAAGGGCTACTAGCTTTTGCGGCGTCTCTGTCTAAACTCAGCTAGTGAAGACAATGAATGCACTCTGGCATCTTCCCCTTATTTTTTCTTTAAAAAATAATCAAGTCCCAATTTCAATGTCCAAAAGTTCTGAGTCCATGTTTCAATGTCCAAAAGTTCATGTGTAAATGCCAGCAATGAAATGCTGGTTCTGGATGGTGGACAAATACAGGACTGGTCCTCTCTGGTTTGGTCCTGGGCACCCTACAATGCTGCACAGCTGCTCACTGCTAGCATGGCAAGGCGTCTTCCACCATCTCCATCTCTGAACTGTCCCTCCTGTCTTTGTAGCTGGAGTAGTCTGGTCAGTTTCTCTCCGGGATCCCTTGTTGCAGGAATCCACATGGTCTTGGAGTTGTTCTCTGAAAGTATACACACATATTCTCGACCAAGGGTTAAAGGAAAAAACCTTACTTGGGGTCTTTTCTTTAAAATGATCTTCCCTGGCTTACCCTGGCATAATGTGTGTTTTTTTCTGGGTGTCTCGCTAGCGAAAAAAATTTTAGTTTAGTTATAAGATCTATTTTCTTACATGGCATTTTTCCACTATCCCCCCCCCCCCTTTTTTTTATTTAATTAGAAGGCTTCTTGGAAATTTTATAATGCAGTCTGGATAGCTTTAAATATTAATATTTTGCACACACAAAAAAATGAACTTGAACATGCTTTAGGTTCATAGCATGTTTACCACAAAATGAAAATTTTGGTTAATACTTTTTGAACAATTACTTATTTCAAATTAGCCAAATTTAATTAATTTGAAAACTTGACTTTAATTTGAAAACTATTTTGCTGTCACATTTAATATTTTAACAATAATCTTAATTTACACTGTAAATATTAATGAAAAGGATCACTTTACATCCTTGTGAAGGCTCTGAGCATTCCTGTTGTTAGACTAGATTTAGACATACGGTCTGTTAGCCAAGCCTCCGTTTACCTGGATTCTGATTTCAGCTGGACCAAATCTCTTTTGTTATTTGGTTCCTGATCTGGGCTGGGCATGGGAAGCAAGAAGCAGCCATGGGGACAGGAGACCTTCCTCAGCAGGGGCGAGTGTTCAAACCCCTGCACCATTTGGGGGTGGGGTGAGGATCTGTGCCCCACCTCTGTTGATCCCCAAGTTTTCTCCTACTGGCCCCCAGCTGTGCCTGTCTTAGGTCGCCCCACCCTGTGGGGTCTTACCCATCTTTGACTACCAGCCATCTCTGGGCCAAGTAGGGTGATGTGAGGTTCAGTTCTGTCTCCTTGATAGCCTATGTCCCTCTGGCCTCCATGCCCAGCAACTGCCTTTGGATCCCCTCGCCTGCTGGCGGGGCCCCGGCATTGATCATAGGGAACCCAGGTTTCTTCTCCAGAGAGGGCCCAGCTTACGCCATTGGGTAAGAGACAGATCCATGGTACCAGCTTTTCATGATCTTAGCTTGAACGGAGAGCCTAGATAACAGCTGTAGACAACTGGAATCCTTTTGGCAAGAAAAAATTGAGAGCGGTCAATACAGAATGCTTAAGTGCCTTCCCCAGGACGCCCTCCAGACAGTGGAAAGGAATAAATCCCTTCATGTAATACATTCAAATTCATTTGTAAATTTGTTTGGGATAAATGCACAATATACTGTTGTAAAGCATCAAAAATTATTAATGAAACTTGTAGAATAATACCATGTAAGAATATTCTTTGCTCTAGGTCATGACGACTTAAATTTTAAACTCAAGTTTTGAAATGAGGAACCTAGTTTAAAAAAAGAAGAAGAAATTTACAGAAGCAGAGACAGTATGCTATCTAAATTACAGTTCTGGGTCTCCAGAGCACTGAGTTGTCAAGTTATCTGGAGCCCTCTGACTTTGGGATAGCTATGCTGTCCTTCCCAGGTAAAGGAAAAATGTGCCTTCTAAGACCAGTATGAAACTATAGTTTTTACCTGAAAGGATTGTTACCATACTTCACTTTACCGTGCCCCAGGTGGTCTCTGGGCTGTTCCTTTTATTCTGACACCAATGTAGCTCCATAGGTGTCTTTCCATTAGCATCACCAGTGAAAAGATTTAGAGTAATTAAAGCTAGGTGCAGCCTACCTGTAGGTGATTTCTCCATCATCCCCCTTTTTTGTTTTTCAAGTTGGGATTTTTAAAAGCTGATGAGACTCTGAAGCCTCTTTTAAGAAAGCAACCAATGGATCAGCATGTGCCTTTCCCTTAGTTAATGGGCTAGGTAATATGCTGTGAGCCCTGATGTGGGTGATATAAAAAGGGTATTTTCTCTGCTGCACAATCGGTTGAACTTGCTTAAATAGTAAGAATAAACTTTGGTCACTAAACCATTTCAACCGGGCAGTTTCAATTCTACTTACTAGGCCCAAAGCATAAGAGGAATAAGAAATTATGTTAACAGGCTGTTGGAAATCTTGCAACGCAGTCTTAATAGCTTTTAATTCAATTCTTTGCACAGAAGTTATGACTGGTCAGTATGACTCGGTCAGAATTTATAGTATGATAGGCAGCTTTCCCATTAGATGACCCATCAGTAAAAACAGTTAAAGCTCCAGGAATTGGTTCCTGTCTAATATTTTTTGGTATAATGATGGAGGTCTTATATAAAAATTGTAGTAGTTTATATTTTAATAGGTGACAGCTAAGTTTCCCTGAATATCCACTTAGCCCAATTTGCCAATTTTAAGTCAGTTTGAAATAACATTTATTCTTTTAAATTGACTTGTCCTAAGTTATGGACAGTAAATGACAGTAATTAAATTTCTGTTATTAGTCTTTAAGTAAATTTACATAAACTTTGTTTAAGGAGGCAAAACACAAATTATTTAATTTAGCTTATGAGGCCCAATTTATTGATTTTTAATTTTAGTTAGACATCTGAAGGAAACCTCTTTTTATTTCCTTCCCAACAGCTTTCTTTCTCACACAGCAACAAATGTAAGGAACATGGTTGCCTTTTGAGATTTTAAGAAATACTGTCACAAAGCTATATATTTCAAGTGATTTTTCACTTATGGTCACTAATTATTGTCAGATTTAGTATTTCAACAACAATCTGTAAATGCTAGCAATTATATTTTTAAAGAATATACTCTTTGGCTTATTTGCATATACAGAGGGATCATGGGAAGCCTTCAGTAACTTTTTAGAAGAATTTTACTTTACTAGAATTCAATTGCTTACAAAGATTAGTAAATTTAGTAAAGTTTTATTTTGATACACGAGATGCAAACGCTGCTTCACTTCCAGCCTAATTTTAAATGCAGCTGCGAGGAGCTTTTGTTAGTTTAAATAAAGACATTGCTACTAATAAATCAATTTTTTCTTTTATTTGGCAGAAATTCCTTATGCAACCAAGTATATTATATTTTGAAATATTGCACTCGGGAAAAACTGTCAAATACATATCTAATTAAAACATTTTCAACACTTTTTAAACAGTTCTCAACATAATAGGATCTAGTCTTGACCATGGAATCAACTACTCTTAATTTGTTTATGATATATGCATAACTGTGGTTCTACTGAGAATTTAAGATATCTTTTAAAAATGTATCTACAAGCCTTTTAAGAAATATGACCTCTATTGTCGGCCCTTATAAAGCCAACTGCTTAAAACATTGGTCTATCAAACCACTGAAATTATATTAAGACCATGATTGCTAATTTATTAAGCATTAAAAATATCTTCTTATGCCAAAACCGGTTTGGCTCAGTGGATAGAGCGTTGGCCTGCGGACTGAAAGTTCTCAGGTTCGATTCCGGTCAAGGGCATGTACCTGGGTTGCGGTCACATCCCCAGTAGGAGATGTGCAGGAGGCAGCTGATCGATGTATCTCTCTCATTGATGTTTCGAACTCTCTATCTCTCTCCCTTCCTCTCTGTAAAAAATCAATAAAATATATTAAAAAAAAATCTTCTTATAAGTAGTATTAAATAAATCCAAGAGGCAAGCACAGTTTCTGCCACATCCACATTTCCGCAGTAAAACTCCGCCTTAAAACTCCACCCCTGAAATCCCATCCTGCATCAGTGAGCAGACATTCCTTTTGTGATTGGCTAAGTCAGAGGGCGGGGCCTTTGTTGTTCCAAGATGGCGGCCCCCAGGGCGCGGTAAGCCATGTGGCCATCATGGCGGATGCCAAGTCAGGCAGCTCAACATTATGGCTGTCTACACTGTTCTCTGACAGAAAACATGATTTCCTTATTCTCACAATAAACAAGGGAAGAGGAAACCAAAATCCCTAAAAGATAGATGGCCAACATTATATTGTAGACAAACAGAAATCTCATTAGCTCTTTATACCCTTTATAATTATCTTAAAGAATATCAATTAAGTTTAAACTGGCTTTTGTATTAAAAATATTCATTTGAGATCATAAAATTAATCCTCTTTTTTAATCAGATCAATAAGCAACATATTTTGAATTCTAATTATTTCAGAGAAAACAAAAATTATTTTCTCAAAAATAAAAAAAATATTGTTTACTTTTAAGGCTATCATAATTATACAGTTTTTCCAAATTCAATCCGAATTTAAACTTTTAGCTGGCAACTCAAATCTTTAGCATTTCTCAATCAGTAACATTAAGACTAAACTTTAAAAATGCAAGACATAATCAACCAACAGATTTAATACTGTCCTCTAGATTTTGTACGAGGCATACTCAGATCTCATTTAATTCAGTATTATGTCATTTCAAGATAGCTAGGTGTAACTCCCAAGGTCTTAAATTTCCCAGCAGCTTTGGAAAACCACATTTGAGGCTGGCAAGGCAGGCCTGGCCCAGCCTTTGATTTTAAGAGGACCATAATTTTTTTCTCTGAGGAAGGTCAAGAAACAAGGTTGTAGCTACATTGTTTCCTGCCCCTGGCTTGCTGGTGGGAAGTTTCAAAATTGGCCTGGGGGAGGAACTGTTTTCCCTGGAAGAACAGGTTTGGCCTACCCTGGACCAATCAGATGTAAATTGACCACATTCTTTAAGAATTTGCTACAGGCAGGAAGCAACTAGCCCCTTTTCTCATTAGAAATGTTTTGGCCAGCCTTTTGAATTAACTATGAGGTTCAAATTCAATTATTTTAAGGCAATTAATTAAGCAAATTTTTGTAACAGAGACAATTTCACTGATTTTCCTTGTAGAGTTCTTAAAGTTAGCTTTGGAATAGGCTTCATTAACATTATTATGGAAAAATACCAATCTTGTTGCTAGAATTTCTACCCTGGGTCAAATTCGCCATTTTCTTTAGGAAATAATCAGTCTTGGGTTTTATTCTGCACATTTGTAAAGAAATTCCAGCTCAAAACTCTATCTAAATGTCCAAAATCAGAACGAGCGCGCATTAGTTCCAAGCTAAGTTTTCTCTTTTCATGTGAACAGAAATCCCAGACGCATTTTAAATTTTTGTAAAACTTTTCAATTACAAGAAGGAGACTTTAAATTAGAGGAGGCGTCCATATTGGATCGCCATGTGCTCCCTTTCTCTTTCCACCCCATCCTGCTTTTGGAGGAAGTTTCAGCAAATGACTCAGATGGCGTATTTTCCCCAAAGTCATGCTTAATAGAAAAAGACATTTTAAGTTTTTCCCTATTTCGCTTTCTAAAGCAATGGCTAGCACCCAAGGTTATCTTAGCCAAAGTTTGGTTGTCATAAGATGTTCTCCGGTAATTTTTAAATAAAACATTAAGTAATCTCATTGTGGGAGAGCTTATAGCTCTGCCCTTTCTTGCCACCTTTGAATCTCTCCACACCAGAGGGGGACTCAGCAGCAGGGTTTCATTTCTTATTGCAGATTTTAGGTTCCAAATACAAATTAAGATTTTAATTTGGACAGGAAACCACATTAAGATGACCATGGCACTCTTTTTTCAGCCTGATCTAAAAGAGTACCTTTTTCAAGAAAAACAGAGGTTATGTTCTATAATAACATGCAAAAACTGTAGAAGATTACCTTCTAAAATTTTAACACTTTAAACATGCAAATCAAAAGCCTATAATAAAGTTTCTTAGTTTTTAAAAGCCAAATATACCTTTTTAAAGCCGAATCTACTTACTTAAAGCCAAATTCTGCCCCGTTTGTTAGCCTGGTTAAGAAAACGTTCCCAGTGTACTTACAGACCTGGGCTTCTGTAGTTGATCCTGGGCATTGGGTGCGGTAGATTCCCCTCACATTTTTTCGGTGAGTTTTCCACACCTTTTCGGTGAAAACTTCCTTTTCTCACTCCAGCGAGGCCTGCACTTCCAGATTACCCGTCCGGTGCCAGATGTTGAGTAAGACTCCCTCCACGTTCTGCGTGGAGTAGGGTTCGGTATCTGAAAGAGGAGCCGCACAACAAATGAGAGAAAAAGACACGTGATAATTTTGCAATATTGGGGGACCAGGTGGCCAAGTCCCGAAGGACTTCCACCCATGCTCAGGCTGCTCCAATCTTTTATTGATCCAGAGTAGCCCTTAGGCAGGCGACCTGCCATTAACAGGCAGACTAGCCCATCAGCAAGGATTTACATAATAATAAATGGGGGAGTTCTTCCAGCTACCACTGTCTGGACAAACAGAGGTGGCGCTTAGCTCAGACCTTTGCTAGGGCTTCAAAGGCACCCAGCCTTCTGAGGGTTTCGGGGAGTTCTCTGTCTATGCTTATCAGATAGTGAAGGCAATAAACAGTTTCCCACAACAAGTTTGTGTGATCCTATTTTTAATTACCTATATGTGTGCTTGTATGTCACCAGAAAACCCTGCAAGTCCATTACTAAATTATTATGATCAGGATTTTAGTTTTAAATGACAAGATATTAAAAGAATCATTGTTCATATAATTTGATTCTATAATTCTATTTCCACTGATAGAGATCCTCATAAATCCTTCAAAATGGTATAAATTTTATAAAGAAAGATATCCATCACAGTATTATGTATGTATTTTAAAAACAAAAAGAGCATAAAGACCCATTTAGGCAATACTTAAGCACATGATGGTACTGAAACAGATGAAATATTATGCAGCATGTTTACAGGCAACAGGCATTTCTTGTGAGATAAGAATGACAAGATGGAAACTATGTCAACATTCACAGGATAATACTAGGAACAAATATACTAATATGTTGCATGTGATTGTCTCTGGGTGATGGAATCTGAGATGATTTGACTTCTGTCTGTTTGTCAGTGGACTGAGATCCAGGACTGGTCCTGGGCAAGAATTACTCTTTCCTTTGAAGGTCCGAAGGGCTCAGGAAAGGTCTTGGGGCCCAGAAGACATGAGTACTGTCTGCCTAAGGGGAGATCATGTGGCTAAGATTCCAGGAAGGATTGGCTTCACCCAAGCTGCTCATTCAGATAGGAATCAGTAAGAAAATACTACCCACCAATGAGCTTGCTCAGTAAGTAACATTGGGTGTTGGATCTCCCTGAACAGTGTCTGAGAATATGGCTCCAGAGCAGCGGTTCTCAACCTGTAGGTCGCGACCCCTTTGGTGGTCGAACAACCCTTTCACAGGGGTCGCCTAAGACCATCGTAAAAAATATTTATAATTACATATTTTTTTTGTGATTAATCAGCATGCTTTAATCATGTTCAATTTGTAACAATGAAATTGTGGGTCACCACAATATGAGGAACTGTATTAAAGGGTCGCGGCTTTAGGAAGGTTGAGAACCACTGCTCTAGAGCACCTCAGAGAAGCAGGCCATTGGATAAAGCCAGCATCCACTCTATTCTATCCATTGAGAGTTTGTCTCTCAGGGCCATACAGGGAACCAAAGGAACCACCTCAACAAACTCTTTGAACACCAACTGACAAATGCATTTGCAGAGCATGCCCTGTGCTTCTCTGAGCACTTGAAGAAAAACGTGGAGGGAAATCCCAAGGTCCTTGCCCCCAATCAAGGAAGGCTTCAAGCGATCACTTTTGATCCAAAGGCGTTTATTGATACCTAATGGGTGTCTACTCCTGCCCTGGGCACCTAGGCACAGAGCGACCAGACATGGTGGAAGTTTGGTCCCCAGATCTCCTGGGACCAGGTCATAAACTTGTGCAAAGGGGAAATAACAAGACATGTTAACCTGGATTATCTCTGATGCCAGAGATAAGACCTGGCACCATGGAGCCCCAGGGAAATGTGGAACTAGGCTGAGAGGGAGCATCAGGAGCCCCCCACCTGGTCAGGCATGAGACTGCCTCAGGACTCCCATCTGTGTCCTTAGTAATGAGGCTCCAGGGAGGTTCTGCTTCCTCTTCCCTCCAGGTTCCTTGACTCAGATGCTGCATTAATCACTAGGAAGGCCTCTGCCATCCAGTTCCACCCACTTAGTAGGTAAAAGTTGGATTATTTGGAAGGTCTCCCTGAAAACCTGTTCCCCATCGCAGATGTGGGTCTCCACAGGGCGAAGGGAAATAATGGGTAGGGAGGTGGGTGGTGGCTGTTGTTTTGATTTTTGTATTCTTGGTTCAGGGCTCCGTAAATAACATTCTTCAGTTCATCCCACCTCCTCACCACGATTCCTTGCAAGACAACTTCCAGGTTTTATTGACTCTTATTACCGCTAATCTCCATTCCTTTCCTCCCCCTCCACATAGTAGCCACTTCAAAATTGGCATGTATGCTTGAAGAATTTATGTCTTTGTATGTCTGTGTGTTTTATAGACACAAGAAGTGTTGTGTTAAAAATCCCATTGTGTTTCTTTTTTTTTTTTTAAAATATATTTTATTGATTTTTTACAGAGAGGAAGGGAGAGAGACAGAGAGTTAGAAACATCGATGGGAGAGAAACATCGATCAGCCTCCTCCTGCACATCTCCCACTGGGGATGTGCCCGCAGCCCAGGTACATGCCCTTGACAGGAATCGAACCTGGGACCCCCCAGTCCGCAGGCCGACGCTCTATCCACTGAGCCAAACCGGTTTCGGCCCATTGTGTTTCTTACTGTCTATTTTTACACTAATTTTTATGATCCACTCTCCTTGCTGTGTAAATACTCAAATCCCTGCTTGTTTTATCTTTTTTACCAAACCATTCTCTCTACACACAAATTTTCTTAGTCTAAATTGAACCCTATCACTTTCTGCTTAAAGCATTTCAAAAACTTCCATTTACAATTAGAAAAAAAAAATTGGAAACCAGCCTATGAGGTCTCCTTGTTGGCTCCTACATACATCTCCAACCTCAACCAGTGTCCTTCTCTGTCTTCTGCTCCCCACACTTCAGCCACACTGGCTTTCATTCAGTTTGCTGAATTCACAAAACTCTTTCTTTCATCTCAGCACCTTTGCCTTCTCCCCCTCCCCCACCTCATCTCTAGGATGGGCTTTCTCTTTCTCAGCCTTCAAGCCTCTCCTAACTGTGAACATTGGTGCAGCCCTTCTGGAGAGACTTAGGCAATATTAGTCATCCTGGGCCAGGTTCCCTGGCAGCAGTGACTCCTGGGAAGTGGGACAGAGTTTAGTGAAGGAATGATCTCAGAAAAAGAAGATGGAGGGAGGTGAGCAGAGATGTGGACTCAGCACATTACCTTGAGCCTGGTCTTGAGAGGGGATCTGGAAGAGGAATTGTACCCATTGAGTGATTCCCATTTTAGGTAAGGAGCCAGGCTTATCTACCCAGTACCAGTCATTACTGGCCTCCCAGGGTAGTGGACTGGGAGCACCTACCCGCTCAGGACAGGGGAAGGGCCATCAGGAGCCATGAGCAGCCAACATCCACAGCAGCTGGGAGGGGGGATGGCTGAACCAGCCAGTGAAGTTGCATCCACTAGTAAAACCTAAGGTGTGCAGTGCCTTTCTGCTAGAAATTCATTCTTAGCAACATACTCTAGAGAAGCTACATTCATGTGCCCATGAAGGATACAAGAAAGTCCATTTCAGCATTGTTTATGACGGTGGAAAACTAGAAATAAGCTAAATGTCCTTCAACAGGAGAATAAAGTTATCATAGTAAATGCCTAGTAAAGCGGTAAAACTAATGGACTGCAGTATGTGTGGCAACGTGGACAAATCTCAAAGCATGATTTGTGTGGAAAAGAAAGTGTCAGGGTACATTCTGAATGATGCTATTGAATGAAATTTCAAAAATGAAAAAACAACTCTAAATTAACTTGTGTGTACACAACTTTTGAGTAAAATTATAGAAACCTACTTAGGGACAAGCACCAAGTGGATGATAGTAGGTAGCTCTGGGGAAGGAAAACTGGGATGGAGTCAGGAGTTCAAAGGTCTCCCAACTGTCACCCTAATGTTCTATTTAAAGACACACAGGCAATGGCAGAATTTAAGATTTAATAGGAACACAGGTGATCACAATTTATTCTACATAGATTTTATTCTTTTACATTTAATCCTGAATAGTCACACTTTAAAAATTACAGAAAATATTCACGTGGCCCTATGTACACCTTGAGTGATACTTCTTTTTGTTTTCCCTATACTATCGCTTTACTTTCAGATGATAGCAGAAGAAAGTACACAGATGTTCCATTTTCTCTGTTTAGACTCCATCACAGCACTTTGCCACATTTCATCATGTCACAGGAATTTGTTAGCCATGCTGTTCATATACAATGCAATTAACATCGCGTAAGGATATTTATGTCAGTGGGGAAATACTCATAAAAAAGGCTAATGTCCTTTAGGTGGAATTGACAGGATAAGGTATGGGAACCCTTATTCCAGGTGTCTCTTTGCTATCTATTCTAGCCAATATTTCCCGTGGTCCATTCCCACCCAGTGATGCTGATCAGAAGAACCAGATTCATGCTCTTAGACTCTGAGGGGTTATATTTTGACACAGTAGGCCTGCTCTCCCCCCTGTATCCCAGCCAAGGAAATGTTATTCAAAAAGTGATCAGAGGAGATTGGGCGCATTGAGGGTGGTATGGCCTGAGACAGGAAGCATCTTTCAGATGCTCAAAACTCAGCCAGAAGGGAAGGGGGGGGTGGTGCGGTGAGGGGAAAGATCAAACAAAGGACTTGTATGAATGCATATCAGCATAGGTGATGGATGTGGACAACATGGGGGAAGGGAGAGGGGGAGGGCAGGATTGGGGAGATAAGGTGATATTGGTGGGGTAATGACACATTTGTAACATCTTATTCAATAAAGAAAAAAAATGATCAGTTCAAGATTGAGAATGAGAGGCCTATGTTATAGGTTCTCCTATGGTGATTCTTTTGCTCTTCGGACTTAGCAAAATTATATATAAGAATATTCAAATATATAAGTGCATATTTAATTTTGCTAAGTACTTCTAGATGGCCCTCCTGGGTGCCTGTACTAGTTTACACTCCCATCATAGCCCATGATGTTCCCATTTGTCCCATAGCCTCACCAACACTTCCCATCATCACACTCTAATTTGTCTTGCAGATGGGTGTAAAGAGGGCCTCATTACTTCTCTGACTACAAGTACAATTCAACATCTCTGCATATCTTACTACAAGTGCAATTGAATACCTCTTCATACCTTGTTAACGTTTTGGGTTTCCCTTTATGAAATTCCCTTTTCATATACTCAACCCATTTTTATGTGACAGACATTTCTTATAAAATGTAGATATTAATCCCAACAAGGGATTTCAGAGATCACTTGCAGGTTTTAAGATAATGCTCCCATAAACATTTGTGCTCAGGTTTCTGAGTGGATGAAAGTTTCTATTTCTCTGGCATAAATGCCCCAGAGTGCAATTGCTGGGGTGTGTGTTCGTTGCATGTTGAATTTCATAAGAAACAACCAAAGTACTTTCCCCAGTGGCTGTAATAGTCTACATTCCCACCAGCACTGTATGAGTGAGTTTTTCCACATCTTCCCTGCATCAAGTGTCATCACAGTCTTTTATTTCAGTTAGTCTCCTTGTGGTCTAAATAACCTTTTCCTAATGGCTTATGATGTTGAACTTTTCCAGTGCTCATGCGACATGTTATAGCCTCTTCAGTGAAGTGTCTGTTCATTTATTCTGTTTAATTCTCCAGTGAACCACCTGGGCCTGGATTCCCTTCCTTAGATGCTTTAACTACAAATTCAACTTCTTTCATAGACTAGTCAGGGCATCACTTTCTCTTGAGGAAGGTTGTATAGTTTATTTCCTCCCAGGTATTGGTCCGTTTTGCCTAACTGGTTAGCGATATGCGCACAGCGTTTTTCTCTGTTTCTTGGTCAGTCTGGCTAGAAATCTGTTTGTTTTACCAGTATGTTTAGAGAAGCAATTTTCTGGTTTGTTGAAGGCTTTTCAAATTCTTTGTTTTACTGATTTCTGCCATTATGTTTCCCCCTTTCCTTGTTTCTTCTAAGTCACTCTGTTGCTCTCTGTAATTTTCTATTTGGATACTTCAATCTCTCTTCCCAGCTGTAATGCTTTCCTTAGAAGTCTATTTAAAACAAAAACTCTGGCTTTGATGGCTGCTTTTGATATGCAGCTTTTCTTTATTGTTTTTTAGTTGGGAGTATTCCATAATTTCACTAATAATTTCCATTGAACTCAGGGTTTGTATAGAATATACTTCACTTCAGCTTCTGCTGTATTTTCTAAACTGTCCAGATATTTGGTGATTTTAAAGCTATTCTTTATTATTAACTTCTTACCTTAGTGCATTAGGGTTAGAGAATATATAGGCATCATGCATTATGGTTCATGAACATATCAATGGAGAAAAAACATATATATCTTCTTTGGAATTTATTGAGACTTCCTATGTGGCATAGTATGTGGTAATGATTTATTTTGTTTAAAAGACTGGGTATTATCTGCTAGTCTGATATAATATGTCTAACAAAGCAAACAATAACTTCCATTTGTCAAATTTTCTTATTTTAAAAAATCTTTTATTGCTTCCCATTTAATAGGTCCTATTTCAGATGGCAGGTTTAAAATTAATGAATTCTATTTTGCATGACAAGATGCTTTCCCATAACTTAAAGTACATGCACTTAAACGAATCCCTGTGATTTATTACACATATCTGTATTTTCCTCAGCAAGACATGCTCTTTAATATGCCCTCCTTTGTATCATTCCTCTACCCTCATCAACTACACAGTGCTGACACTAATATTTTAGATTTTTTCCACTCTTTTTCTGTAATCTTTTAGTCAAGAATAAAATGAGCATGGGGCCACATGGCTCACTTCTGGGATTTTTGGTTCTGGCTTCACCCAGGACACCGACCCCTCATAGAATCTCCAATCTGTATCTAAGGAGAAAAGAGCTTAGCCCAAGGCCTTGTGGAGAATCAAATGAGGCTGAGGCTTTGTCACGAGGCAGAGAAAATGGCCAATGAGCTCAACCACAGCCCGTGCAGCAGAACTCTCCACTGTCCAGGGACCCAGAGAGCACTTTACAGGGAGGACCCCACTGAGTTTCTACAATAAACCTGTGAGCTTGACCCTAGGTCAGTGATGGCGAACCTATGACACGTGTGTCAGAGGTGACACGCGAACTCATTGGTTGATTTTTCTTTGTGACATGGCATTTAAGTATATAAAATAAATATCAAAAATATAACTCTTGCCAAAGCCGGTTTGGCTCAGTGGATGGAGCATCGGCCTGTGGACTGAGGGGTCCCGGGTTCGATTCTGATCGGGGGCATGTGCCTAGGTTTGGCACATCCCCAGTGGGAGATGTGCAGCAGGCAGCTGATCGATGTTTCTCTCTCATCAATGTTTCTGACTCTATATCCTTCTCCCTTCTCCTCTGTGGGAAATCAATAAAATATATTAAAAAAAGTTTAAAAAATATAACTCTTTGTTTTACTATGGTTGCAAATATCCGAAAATTTCTATATGTGGCACGGCACCAGAGTTAAGTTAGGGTTTTTCAAAATGCTGACATGTAGAGCTCAAAAGTTTCGCCATCACTGCCCTAGGTTCACCCTGTGGTTAGAGGCACAAGCACTCAGAGACATGAAGTGCCCTGAAGACGCCCAGCAAGCAGGGGGCCGCGTGACCACTGTGCTGCGCAGGGACAGGTGCTCACCTGGTACATAGTTGGACCCACACCTGTTGGGTGGAACACATGTTCTGTCATAACACAGAGAGATGAGGGCGAAAGCATAGGCCCTGCTCAGGAAGGCGGGCAGCTGGTACTGCACCAGTGTGTCTAGCCGGTGTGCCTGGGGGGCTGCACCACACACCTATTTTTTTAGGAAAGCACGAGTGGATGGTGTGGGGCCACTTGGTGGGTTGGCAGCTGGGGCCCAGGGCTGGGCTGACTGCACTCCATGTTCTGCTCAGGATGCCCGCAATGGGAGGCCAGTCCTTGGCATCTGACCACCAGCTCTGAGTCCTGTGGAGGCAGAGTCCTGGCTTCCAGGAAGGGCAGGTGGAGAAGGGAGAACCCTTCTCGCTGGGAGTGTTAGGGGTCCTGAGGCCAAAACTCACCTTCCATGATTCTCCAGCTCAGCACTGCCCGCCTGACCCCCAGAGAGTTCTGGTTAATCAGCAGAGCAGTTGGGGCTCCCAGTGGGGGCTGCACATTAGCTTCCGGGTAGTGAGCACTTTTGTACTTAAGAAGGTTTCTCTTTGTGTTTCCAGGGTGGGTTTCTGTACTAAACTGAAAGGTGAACAGAAAAGCAGATGGGCCCTCCTGTGCTTGGCATCTGCAGGGTCGCAGGCAGGGCTGGAAGGTGGAGTCAGAATGTCTGGAGATGCAGATGGGGCAGTGCTGGATGCGGAAGGACCCTGGGCTGCCAGCTGGAAGAACTTCATTCCACACCACACCTTTGATGAGGACTCGCAGAATGTTCTCCTGCTGCTTCGCCCTGCAGACCAGGTGGCTTATGCCCCCAAGCACTGGCTTTTGGATTTTTGACTCCACGCCCTTGTTCTGGTTTTCCTGGGCAAAAACAACACCTTCTTTTTCTTCTTTTTGGTGAGTCCTGTCATGCACATGGTGGGTGTTCCTTTGGCCTGGCCACTGCTGGGCAGCCTGCTGACCTGGAGAGACTGGAAGGTGCACTTGAGGGTGTTGTTGGCGGTAGGCAGGTCTTTCTTCTTCGAGTCTTTCTCCCTGTCTGTGGGCTGGGCTGCAGTCCAGTAATCCACCTGCCGCTCCATCAGCTTGGCGCCATCGCCCTGGCTAGGGGAGGACAAACCCCACTCACTGACAAGATGAATGGGATAACAAGGCATCATTGGTGAACCGAGGTAGGGACAAAGGGAAGGATAAAAGCACGCTGCAGCCCAAGGGGGTCCATCATCTGAGTCTCCCGACCTGTCTGAGGACTGTTGCACTGTCCCAACTTTCACCTGCCACCCTGAAATGAATGAACTATAAGGAATCCTCATTGGGTGTCTTCTGCTTGTAGGAGAGCAGGGTTTCCTCGATGGGAAGCTGAGAGGAACAGTTGTTCCCGTGATGTACTGCGTGATTCTCGTCACGATATCCAGTGTGTCTTGTATGGCGCTCTGAACCTCCAGATTATGGAACAGGTCCCATCAGGCCAGGTCCTGGGAGAAGCTGTTGTAGCAGTAATGCATGGAGCCCAGGTACCTGGCCACAACGTTGGAACCCAGCGGGACGACCAGGAAGTGCACATCGCCCAGCCAGCCGAGCATCTTGTAGGACAGCAGCTCCAGGAAGACCCGCAGCACAGCGCTCAAGTAGTGCTGTGCCCCTTCCACCAGAATCTTCAGCGGCTTAAGGGGCTGGAAATTTTCGTTACAGTATCTCTGTATCCACCAGATGATGGAGCTGAAGGCCACAGGACGTCAGCCATGAAGCAGATGCACAGCACAGGCAGCATGTGCCCCTGCGGGGTGTCCGAGGGGAACTGCTCCTGCCAATCAGAGGTTTGACCAGGATGATGTTCTCTGGCAGCTGGTCATCAGAGATGAGTATGCGGTTCAGCTGGTAGTACGTGGTCTTCCTGGGGATCTGCAGCTGGCTCCCTGGGTCTGGACAGGCTCATTGTCTGGGCTCTTGGCTCACTTGTTCTATGGCTGTGCCGTCTGCCGCCCCTTCAGGAACCTGCCCAGCCATGGTGGCGGGGATGCTTCCCCTTGGCCTTGGTGGAGGGCATGAGAGACTCAGTCTTGGTGATGCGCCTAGTGAGCAGCATCTTCTTGGTGAGCATGTCCAGGGCTGAGGTCTCTGCCTCCGGGCTGTCCGTGGGCGGTGCTGGGTGCTCCCCTGGGTGGGCATGCTCTGGGGCTCTAAGTGGGAGACACTGTCACTTGGCTATTGCTGACTGAGCTTGGTCTTTTTGGGCACTTCAGCTGGACTAGAAGGCTCCTTTGTTTTGCTTTGTTTGTTTTGTTAACCCTCACCAGAGGTTATTTTTCCACTGAATTTTTAGAGAAACTTGAAGGGACGGGGAGAGACAGACAGGGAGAGAGGCATGGATGTGAGAGAGACACATGGATTGCTTGCCTCCTGCATAGCCATGGCCAGGGCTGGGGATCAAGCCTGTAATCAACACAGTTGTGCCCGTGACCAGATTTGAACCCGGCACCGTTTACTCCGTGCGCCAACACACTAGCCCTCAACGGAACCAGCTAAAACTCGGAAGCTCCGCCTGGCTCTGGGCACCATGGATGCTCCCCATGTCCATTTCTGAACTGAAAGGTGACAGGCCTTCGCAGTGTGGCCTGAGCTTGGGTTTGGTGGTGCTGAGAAGGCTGTCATCTTCTTCCCTGTCGGGGCTACTGTCACTGGTTCTCCAGCATGTTAGACAGAAGGTGCGGGTCCTCCTCTACTTGGGGACATGATCTGCAGGGTCCTGCTCACGGTCCAGGGCCTCCTCCGACACTTAGGCCCTGCTCAGCCAAGCCACTACTTTCTGCTTGTCATAGACCTTGTTGTGACTTTCAATAGTCACTGCTTCCTGATCCAGTTCCTATCCATGGGCGGCATCTTCCCCGGCCTCCTGCTCAGAGAAGCTCTCATACTCCTTTTTAGAGTAGTGATTTGTAGACTTGGTCTTGGGCAAGTGGTGAGTGGACTGGCTAGAAATGGAGGAGGCCCAGATTCAGGCGACATTGGGGGAGGGGGTGATGTGGGCCGCCGAGTCTGAAATACTGTCTCTGGGCTGTTTGATGCCTGAGGGCTCATGTGTTTTCTGGCACTTTGGCCATAATTGCAGGCTCCTCTTGGCTGCGGGCCCTGTGGATGCTTCCGTCTGTGTCTGTGAGCTGGAGTGTGCCAACCCTTCAAAGAACAGTCTGAGCTTGGGCTTGTGGGTGCTGAGGGTGCTGTTCTCATCCTCCATGTCTGGGCCACTGTGCCTGGGGTTTCGCAGTGTGTTAAATAGAAGGTCCATGTCCCACGCCAACTCTGGAACACGCTCTGCTGTGTCCTGCTCGAGTCCACAGCCTCCTCCAGCACTTTGAACTTTCCCAGCCACGCCACCACTTTTTCCTTGATATTTTGTGGCCTGGTAATGCACATCTTTCCTAATATCCATGGCCTCTACTTCTTGAGCATCCCCATGTCAATGCCCTTCTCAGCCAGGTTCGGTCCATAGGCGGCATAGTTGCTGGCCTATTGCTCAGAGGAGAAGCTCTGATGTATCCCCTCGGAGTAATTAACCCTTGACTTAGCCTTGCATCTGTCCTGTATGGCACTGTCCTCCCAGTGGATGGGCTGGTTGGACAGGGAGCAATGCAGATCTCGGCCACTTTAGCAGAAGCCTCCTCGGCCACTTTGTCCACCCTTCAGGGTTCGCTGCCTGACATTGGCCATGCGGATGGCGCCCTCAGGGAGTGTCTTCTAGCTCCAGATGGTCTGGTTCTTAAAGCACTTCCTCCAGTGCAACCGGGCCTGTAGCTTGTTGCCTTCTCACAGAGGAAGTGGGGGTCCTGCAGTGAGGTCAACCCCAGGACTGTCTCCAGTTGTTCACTGGGGAACAGCATACTCCCGTAGGTTGTACTTGGAGCCCTGCATCTTCACAGTGATCACCATCGATATGAGGTTGGAGTACTGCATCTTCATGGCGATCACCATGGAGATGAGGTCCTTCTCCAACTCTTTGAACACCACCATCTTCATTAAGGTCAGGTTGCACAACCTGGGCACGAATCTGAGGCTGGGGTTGTCCAACTCCTGGGTAGCAAACAGGTTCTTGGGCATTGGTGTTGAACCTGGGCACAGGGATGGGGGAGCGGGAGGTGTAGAGACCAGGACTGTGGGCAGCAAGGTAGCTGCATCTGCTTACAACATACAGGTCCTGCTGCATTCTGGCGTTATGGTTTCTCTTCCTTTGTTGGGACAGAGGAGGGACATTCACTCAGGGGCAGTTTATGAACTGCCAGGTGGGTTGGGGCTTTAGTTCGGACCAATCCCCTAAGTCCATGATTGGCAAACTGTGGCTCGCGAGCCACATGCGGCTCTTTGGCCCCTTGACTGTGGCTCTTCCTAAGCCTTAGGAGTACCCTAATAAAGTTAATAACAATGTAGTTACCTATATAATTTAAGTTTAAAAAATTTGGCTCTCAAAAGAAATTTCAATCGTTGTGCTGTTATATTTGGCTCTGTTGACTAATGAGTTTGTCGACCACTGCCCTAAGCACTCAGTGACTGTTGAAAGGAGGTGGGGCACAAGTGACCCAAGAACTGTGTGTGTGAAAAGGAACCACATGCTCACTGACTAGCTCAGGGAAGCCCTGTGTGGTGTTCTTGCAAACTCAGAGACCTAAAGTTATCAAAAAGAATGTTCTGAAATGAAAACTTTTAAACTAAAAGCAGTTTATGGTGGGTAGTCATGTCCTAGGCTGGCATCTGCCCTGACAAAGGTCAATCTTAACCTTCACTGAGCCTGTCTATTGCCTTTTGGCATCTACAATAACATATAATTTGGAATGTCAAAGGAATTTCCCTAGTTCCAGGCCCCTCAACACATAGGCAATGCTCTGCGGAGACCAAAAATCCCCTCATTCTTACTGAGTTCATTGTTGACTTGTAACTATCCTATATCCACCATGTAAAAGAAGTATCTCTGTGTCATTTTACTGTTTATCCAGTCACAGAGGATTCGCTGCTTTGATTTCTCTGAAACCCTAATGCATCACCACTGGGTTTCCTGTTACCACCATACATCTCCTGTTCTGATTGTAATGTATAAAATAAGGTGCAAAACTGCCAGAGAGAATATCTCAATCTGCTGAGATTTTCATCCTGCCAGTTATTGACAGTGGGACTTAAATAAACGACCAAAATTCTTGACAAGTTTGAATGTTTCATACTTTGACATTTACTTGACATAGTGGGTCAGGATTCCAAAAGAGCTCACCCAGGACCAACCCGTGGACATGGTGTCAGGATTCAACAAAGGACCCATTGAACTGCTGGTTCCCCACCCATTGGGTGAACCTGGGTGAGTTGTATCTTAAATCCATGACTTTTCCCTTGCTGGTGGTAGAGGGTGAGATTTATTTGCGCTGTATTTTTAAATATTCCAGATAGAACTAAGATTAAGGGTTGATGGAACTTAGGTTAAGACAAGACAGTAGGAAAATAAAATTGGTGGCTGTTGTTAAACTGTGGCTTTCCAATCGGAATTGCTTTCTGAGAATCATT
Organism: Myotis nattereri; assembly: GCF_964212035.1. Taxonomy (NCBI): domain Eukaryota; kingdom Metazoa; phylum Chordata; class Mammalia; order Chiroptera; family Vespertilionidae; genus Myotis; species Myotis nattereri. The sequence continues at coordinate 7,706,350 of NC_138091.1, read as the reverse complement.
GCAAAAAAAATCAAAACAAAAACCCAAACATTATCATTTAAATTAGAGTTGAACTAAATCAGCTCCAAAAATACAGTGTCATATTCTCCCTCAGGTCTGAGTATTAGGTATTCTTAGGCGAGTAAGAATCTCTGTGGATATGTGATGTCATTGCTCATGATGTGCAGGAGCCCCAAAGAAAAATGTCAACACAATTGCAATTAAAGTGACTGGTTCTGGTGGGGGAGCACCCATAAGGTTTGGTCAACCGTTCCCTGACCCTCTGGTTGTTTGAGACAGCAGGGAGATCAACCGAGGCACATCAGAGGTTTGAATGTGATTTGAGGGGTGAGAGCCTCATGGAGCTCAACCGATAAGCAACACAGGTTGACCAACTACATTATATAACAATCCTAGAAAATTTGCTCCGATTCTGCAGATATCAGAAAGAAAAGAAAAACCACATACACATACACACAACTACAAAACAACAACAACAAAACACACCTAAAATTAACATGGGAAGTGGTGCCTCCAAGTCCAGGAGATGCCCGATCCCAGCCCTCACTAATATTCCTGATAGGAAGCTTTTACTTACACGTGCTTTACAGAAATGGGAAGATTTAATTAGAAAATATCCTCCAAAAAATGCCCAAAGTGCAGTTTTATTTGTGTGCCTAAATTAATTTTTGGCATGCAATAAAAATTAGGAAAATGCCAGGTCTAACATTAAACTGAATGAATGAATGGAAGCATATCTTGATTTGGAAATCAGGAGATTTTCAGAAGCACATATAAATTCCTTTAAAAACAATTCAGGAATTAGAAATTGTATAGACTGTCTCTGAACTCTTCTGAAGGTAATAATTGCCAACACCCCATTCTTCCACCTTCTCTAGTTCCCCCACTCTATTCTGCACCCTTTTCCATCCTTCTTCCTTTCCCTTCAGTCCCCTCCACTATCACTTCCTACTGACTTAAGAGAAAATGAGAATAGGAATTCTAACAACTCCCTTTGGAGAAAAGCTTGTCCCAGCAAGAGAGGAACCAACAAATGTTCCTGATTTTCTCAATGACCCTGATGGGTTCACAAAGGCATTTAACTCTTAGAATATGTAATCCTGGATATTCTAACTGATTCCAATTAATATAGCTAATGGTTTTTGTCAGCAAATGCAACACAAATTCTAAATAAGGCTTTCAAGAAAATTCCTGTAGAGAAATCTGTTCACTGAAATGGGATGTAGAAAACCAATAACAAACAAACCACACACACACACACACACACACACACACACACACACACACACAAATATAGGGTTGATCCATGGGTGTTTCCCTTCTCACTGATAGTTTGGGAGCAGGTGAAATTATCATAGAAAGAGAAGCCACTAAGACCCCTGTAGACACTGGGGCTACTCTATTTATTCCTAACCACAGCCAACTAATAATCTTCTCCTTCAGAGTAAAGCATCTGTGCAAATGGCAGGAATATTTAACCAATGTCTGTTTTTAATCAAAACCTGTTTCCAACTAGGGAATGTTATAGCAATATTAGCAAATATCTCTCTTTGCTAATAAAATATGCCCCAAATCAGCTGATAGGGAGAGGTGTTTAGTTTGCTTATTTGTTTGTTTTATGAAATCAGTGATACCCACACATGCTTTTTCCAGAAGGGTAATAAGTATTTAGAAATAAATGAACAAGATACTGAGCCCAACAGAGCCTGAGATGAACCCAGCGGTGTGTCCTCAAAGTAGGGGTTCTAGCTTCACCCAGGTTTCCTCGGGGGCTCTGGAAAAAGATCTGCTGGTGACATCATGCACAGACATGGAGAGGCATGGGGGAGATGGTAAGCATTCAGCAGGTAAATGAGCCTTTGGCCAGTATTTGACTGAAAAGGAGCCCAGAGTTGGAACCACAGGCATGCACCTCTGTCCAGTGCCCACCCAGGGTGGAGGGAGCTGGGCCCCTTTGTTGTGAGGTCAGGCTTATGAAGTTCTGAACCCAACTCTCAATGGAAAATTGGGAAACGGATGTCCATAGAGTGGCAGATATGACCCAATGTCCATGACATTCAGAGCCCAGAGTTCAGGAATGTTCAGACCTTCCAGGCCAAGGCTCCAACCTCTCCAACAGAGTTGGTCTGGACATTAGAAATCCTGACATACTGGGAAGCTCCTGCATGTTCCTCCGTATCTAGGGCTCAGGGGCGCTTTGTTCTGGGACCCAGAAAGAGCACTAGCTCTCGTTTTTGTTTTTTTTTTTACTAAAAGAAATATTTGTATTATTTTATTTTATTATGGTTTAAAGTATAACATATGTTTCCATTTTTCCCCTCGACCCCTCCCCAGCCACCCCCACCTGCAGCACAGGCCCCTACCCCCTTAATGACTGTGTCCATTGATTATGCTTATATGCATGCATTCAAGACCTTTGCTTGGTCTCTTACTCTCTCCCCCACTCTCCCCTGCCTTCCTGCTGAGGTTTGAGGGCCTGTTTGATGCTTCTCTGTCTCTGGATCGATTTTTGTTCATCAGTTTATGTTATTCATTATATTCCACAAATGAATGAGACCATGTGATATGTATTTTTTTCTGACTGGCTTATTTCACTTAGCATAATGCTCTCCATGTCCATGCAAGCTGTTGTGAATGGTAAGACTTCTTTCTTTTTTACAGCAGCATAGTATTCCATTATGTAGATGTACCACAGGTTTTTTCCACTCAGCTGCTGTTGGGTATTTACGCTGATGGGAATGTAGGCTGTTTCCAAATCTTAGCTATTGTGCTGCTATGAACACAGGGATGCATATATCCTTTTTGATTGGTGTGTCTGCTTTCTTGGGATATATTCCAGAAGTGGAATTACTGGGTCAAATGGGAGTTTCATTTTTAATTTTTCAAAGAAGCTCCAGACTGTTTTCCATAATGCCTGCTCCAGTCTACGTTCCCACCAGCAGTGCACAAGGGTTCCTTTTTTTCCACATAATCACCAGCATTTGTCCTTTCTTGATTTGTGGATGATAGCCATTCTGACAAGTGTGAGACGGTATCCGATTTTGTTTTGAAAAAATATATTTTTATTGATTTCAGAGAGAGAGAAAAAAACATCAGTGATGAGAGAATCATTGATTAGCTGCCTCCTACTTGCCTCTATCGGGGATCAATGCCCAAAACTGGGCATGTGCTCTTGACCGGAATCGAAGCCGGGACTTTTCATTCCTCAGGCCAACACTCTATCCACTGACTAAACCGGCCAGGGCCCTCGTTTTTGTTTTCATTTGCACCTCTCACATGATTATTGACTAAAACCATGTTTTCACAAGGCCATGAGACCTATGGAAACAGAACTTTTTTTCTTGTGACTAATAAAAAGAATTTTATTCAACTCACTGAAGTCACATGTCCACATACAACCGTCATCACTCTGGCCAGGTCAGTGAGCTGTGCTGATAACTCCACTCTGGGGCCTTGAGCCAAACTCCCCAGACCACCTGGATATGGAAATTGGCAGCTGTTAGAAAGGGGGAAATGGAAGTCATGTCCCCCACAAGCCATTGTCAAATAAAATGTCAACTTGTGGTTTCCACTCTGACATATGACCTTGTAAGTTCTTACTCTCATCCTTACAATAAGAAAAAAGATGAATAATCCAAAAAATCAGGAAGTCTTTTTAGTTCCACCAGATGATTGAATTCACATGGCTATGAAATTAACCGTTGCCTCTGCAAACTACTGTATTCAGGCTTTGTTAACACAATTCAACCTAGCACTAGCATATGTGCGTGTGCGCGCACTCAATCTCTCTCTCTCTCTCTCTCTCTCTCTCTCTCTCTCTCTCTCACACACACACACACACACACACACAATCAAATGACTCTTTGTGGAATTAAATGAAAATCAGACACCGAGGAGGTGACAATAGGAAGAAAAAGGGGTTGTAGGCACTTTTGCCTTGTGGCATTCCTCCTCCTACTTTATAGCTACTTCCTTCATGAGCGTAAATAACGCTAAGAAGCACATGCTGCAATAATCCATTGTGCAGGCAGAGAAGAGACAGGATCTAACAGGCACAATGACTTATCCAGGATCAAGAAGAGGTAAGAATGAGGGGTTGAGTCTGAGCCCTGGTCTGTCTCCTCAAACCTAGTACCCTGGCTGCAGCTAAACCTTGTGGAGAGGGTGTGTTCGTGTCACTGTGTACAATGTTGGTATTCCATGGAGAAGGTAGGTGAGCAGTCAGCAGCCCACAGGACTATCTATAGCTGTTATTAGGTGAGGGGAGTCATCAGGGAGGCAATTCCAGGAAGTGAGGTCACTTCCTAATAGAACTTGGAACCCCGGTAACCAGGCACCCACTCTCTAGCAACTGCCCAACTGCCACTCACTTGGCAAGAGACAGTTGACAGTTCAACATGTTCTCCTGTTGTGTTCCCAGTTGTGGGGGCTCTGGTTCCCGGAGACCCTGCAGGGAGCGTTGTTCCAGACTCTGTAGACGGTTCACCACTCGTGCCCGACATCTCTGGCCGTTTTCAAGAAGATCCCCTCAGGTAAGTGAAGGTGGCCTGGGTCAGACCCATTCACGCCAGGCCAGCCTCCTCTGTGGGCCATCCCTGTGCAGCCCACATCCCCCCTCTTCATGTGGTGGATAGGGGGTCCTGCAGGGAGAACCGCGGGAGTGTTTGGAGCAGTGGATAACCTCGAGGTCCTGCTGTGATCACACCCCAGGGTAGGGCAGGCAGGTGGAGATGGGGCTCTAGAGGGGTCCCTTATCTATGCCAATGGGAGTCCTAGGCCCTCAGGCTGTCATGCCTTTTCCTTGCCAGTAGAGGTCTCAGCAGATCACATTCTGTGTGTCTGGAGTGGAGAGTCACAAGTTTTAGAGAACCAGCAAAACAGGGCTCTGAGGTTTTCCCCTGGTGACTGGAAACTGTCTGTATAGAGCTCTGCACAGGAGAGCGGACCGGAGCCGACAGATGGGGTCTTCAATTCCACGCCCTTGCAGGCGGCACAGACACCTGAGATATCCTCAAGCCTGAAGCACCGCCGCAGGGTGAGTGTAGGTGCCCAATTGACCCAAACTCCAGGACCCCAGGGAGTCAACAGGACTCAGGTTCCAGAAGGCACCCTGCTGCTCCCCTGAGATCCCTCCTAGTGTCCAGTTCCCTAAGGAATCTGGGTCCTCGTCTCCTCCATGTCAGGAGCTGGGGCCTCCCAGGGCTGCACATTGTATGGGGACCGGGACTGCTTATCACAGAGATCCATGTCTTTTTTCTGTGGGACCTGGACTTAAAACCTTCCATTGCCATGGCGACGGTGCCACACTAAACATACCACATGTCCTGACATCCAAATCCTCCCCCCCAGGAAAAGCCTCTGTGTGCTCATCATACATTGGGGTGTTCTGTCAGAAATCGCACGGGTGACACTGTTAATACCAGCATGTGCTGTTTGTCCTCTGCGAAGAGAATGACCTAAGATACTAATGTGCTTCATATTCCTCACCTGCAATTCTACTTTTCCTGCCAAGAACCTTTTCTCTTATTAATGTGAAAAACTTTCAGACCTCTGAAAAATGTGTGTGTGTGTTTATTTGATCCAAAATGTCAACAATTGTGAGCGAGAAAAATCTCAATGGGATGAGAGAATGCTCCTGAGAATGACAATTTTGCACATTATTTTATACAATACAAGCAAAAGTGCAGACTTATGTGGGTTGCATGAAATCCATGGGTGATAGATTAGGGAGACAGGAGAAAGCAAATTGGAGACACTTCTGTGATTGGAAAAAGGGTAAAATGATAGGCACATATTTCTTTTACAATGGTGGACGTAGGATAGTTTCAAGTCAACAATGAACTCAATAGCAACGAAGGGATCTCTGATCTCCGCAGAGCACAGAACAGTGCCTGAGCATGAGGTGTCCAAAATAAGGAAAATCCAATGATATGTTATCATAGAGGCAAAAAGGCAGTACACACACTTAGTTAAGGTAAAGATTGACCTTTGTCAGGGAAGATGCCAGACAAGGATCTGATGACCCATCATGAGCTCCTGTTAGTGTTTTAATTTCAGACCATCCTTTGTAGTTACTTAAGGTCTCTGAGTTTGCAAGGCTGCCTTGCAGGACTTCCCTGAGCTAGTCAGGTTAGCATGGGGCTCCTTTTTCATTCACACATCCTCCTTTTATTCAGAAATCAATACAAATTATGCATTGATGATGAGTGTTAGTGTTATGTCTTGCTGAACAATGGACCATTCCGGATAAGGTAAGACTCTAACCTTGAATGACATTCAAAGTGGAATTTTTATTATAAATCAAAATAAAAAGGCAGGTGCATGGGAGGCCATGAGATCCTATATGTTTTTGTTAAAAAATATTCTGTATCAATTTTATATTTTGAGCTAACATGAGCAGAGTCCGTTTGCTGCTTGTCTTAAGTTTTGGTATTTTGCATCTAGTATAACATTTACATACCAGGAACAAAAGCAAAAACATTAAAGCAGGAACACTGCTTAGGAATAGAAAATGTCTACTACTAGACAAGAAAGTGACTAAGGGAAATAAGCATCCCAGCCAACCAAAAACCCTTTGCATATATTTTCATAATTGCTTATTAAGCTAATTATATGTTTCCTTCTTCATCCACTGTTCCTTGTACTTATGCTATGTTTGACCTGAAGAATTAAGACTCTCTACTGTTTCCTTACCGTACTGATCATTAGAATGTACTTGTCTAGTAGGTGGGAAAACTTAGCAGATATCGAAATTCAACAATTCATATGTAATAAGGTATGTAATAAAAATATAAAAATCAGTTGGTGTACATATAATCAATAACAGTTAGGAGATAGAAGAAGAAGGTTTGAGCAGCAGTAATCTGTCAGCATCCAGGCCTTGTTGACTTCTTGGGAAAGCTGTCAGCCCCCACGGCCAGTGGTTTCTCATCCTTGACAAGTCTTCAGTCTCCTTGGTGGATGGAGGGCAGTGTCAGTGACAGATATCCATTTATGGTTAGGCCTTTAATAAGGTAACATCCTTTTTAACACATTGGAGAGAGTCTTTAATTAATGTGTTTCAATAAACAAAATCTCCTGGTTGTAAGTTTTGGTCCTTGAAGTCTTTGTCTCTTGGGATTACTGTGAAATGAATGTCACTAATGTATCATTGCCTCTAACCTTCCTAGTGAGTCATGGATAGTAATGTAGAATTTCTACTTTTAGTTTTCCTTATATTTGGAAAACAAAAAGACTAAAAATCAGCAGTATTTTAAACAGAGTCATAACAATAATAACCATCTTCCCTTCATTTCGTTCCCTACCCGTTTTGTTGTTTATCCTGGTTATTTGCTAGTATGTTCGTGAATTCAGTCATTCCTTAGAGTTCTCTATTTCTTCATTCAGTTCAGAGATGTGACCTGCGTAGAAACCTGTTACTTAGAGTAAGTCAAGCCCTGACTGGTTTGGCTCAGTGGGTGGAGCTTAGACCTGAGGACTCAAGGGTCCCAGATTCAATTCAGGTCAAGGGCATGTACCTTGGTTGCAGGCACATTTCCAGTAGGGATTGTGCCAGAGGCAGCTGATCGATATTTCTCTCTCATCAATGTTTCCAACTCTCTAGACCTTTCTTTCTCTGTAAAAAATCAATAAAATATATGAAAAGAATAAAAAAATAGAGTAAGTCAAGAGTCCTTTTCATGAATTTTTCTAAAGATGTAACATATTTGAAAATGCAGTAAAGTAAAACAATATCTATGAACGACAAAACAAAGTGGTATGGCCGAAACCGGTTTGGCTCAGTGGATAGAGCGTCGGCCTGCGGACTGAAAGGTCCCAGGTTCGATTCCGGTCAAGGGCATGTACCTGGGTTGCGGGCATATCCCCAGTAGGAGATGTGCAGGAGGCAGCTGATCGATGTTTCTCTCTCATCGATGTTTCTAACTCTCTATCTCTCTCCCTTCCTCTCTGTAAAAAATCAATAAAATATATTAAAAAAAATAAACAAACAAAATGGTATGGTTATAGTTTTGATTGCAATGCAATTGAGGAAAAACTGCCTTTTTGGTAAAATATAACATTTCAAGGCAATAATTTTTGGATAACAACAATTACTGTAAAATTAGAGAGAATGATATGAAAATATATAAGTATATATATATATATATATATATATATATATATATATTTGGATTCAATACATAATTTGAATATAAAAGGAACAGATAGCATGTAAGATTTTAAAACATTGTCAATGGCTTCTTGTATTGAGAATTGGATATAATTCATAAACTTCCAATGTTTGTGCCACAAATACCCGGAGTCGAACTGCCAGACACCCTCACAGGGAACCATCCTCTTGGCTGGCCTGGTGTCGCTGACACCAAGACCACTGTTACAACAGAGTGTTTCCTATTTGAAATTTTCTTGAATCTTTGTACATTTCTTCCTAGGGCAGGTTGAAATCTTTAGAACATCCATTTTAATAAAAATATAGGTACACAAATAGCACAGTTATTTATATTTTTTTAATTTTTTAAAGCTTCTCAGGTAATTTCAAGCATATTAAGTAGTCCTAAATTAGTCAAAAACGTTTCTCTAATAAGGAGAGAGAATAAATCCTTGAGGTACTCTAGAGCCCATTGGAATTGACTCAAAGTCATCTCCTGTTTTAAAAGTCTCTTACAATAGAAACTTTGGGAAGGTTGCAAATATACTTGTGCAAAAGATTATACCATGGACTTTTTGTAAATCTACGTAAAGCAAACCCAGACTTAGGGCAACTAACTCTAAAAGATATTAATCATACTTGCAAGCAGTTGTAATATTAAGTATTTTGTCCAGACTACAGAATTCTCCTTAATTTACAGAAGCATTTAATCTTTGTAGGCCAATAAAAGATTATATCTTAGTAATGTCATATGGAGGCTGACAATTCACCACACATAACACATAGATGAACACATATCTCACAAAGACTATACACACAATTTGAATTATGTTTTTGGTAGAGAAATAAAAGAATATTTTTATATAAAACTTTCACAAAATTGTATAGCCTATACCCCCTTTTACAAACCTTTCCTCACCTTTTACAATCCTTCTTACCCATTCAGAAATAACTATCCTTAGAGAAACTTACATGTGACCTTTTCCCTCAAATATGACTCTCCATACCTCAAGCCTTCTATTGTCATAACTGTATAATTTCTTCCAACTTAACCGGAACTTTTAACTGTTAGGAGCATTAATTTCCAATCGTAAGCACACAAGTGAACAAACAGCATTCCTTAGATTGACGTTGATGAACATATTTTAATCAAACTCTTACTTTGAAAAAACACACCTTCAGCAAAGCAAAAAACATTACATCAACAGCTCCAAATCCATTTTACAGACCTTCTGCAATTAAAAAACCCCCAAAAGCAGTGAACTTCAGACTTGTCTAGCAATCAATATGTCAGTATTCATGTTATTTCAAAATGTGTAGATATTTAATAACTTTCATTAAAACTGACTAAGTTAGAAAGATATAGTTGAAAAAGCTAAAGAGATTTGTGTAGGTGGGTAAGGTATTGTTTTTTCTATTGGGATAAGTCATATCTTCCAGAGATCTGTATTTTTAAGAATGGCCTAGACAAGACGTCTTGGTGAACTCAGGTATTTTCACTTCAAAGGTTCTGGGACTTTGGTTGCATGAAGCCAATTACCTGTAAGACTCCAAAATGAATAGGGGAGGTTTGGAGAAGGTAGAAGGACTTTGTGGGCTTTGAATTGTTTCTGGAGCAAAACCTATGGCACCTTGAAAACTTCACTTGTAAAACAAGGATAGTCATTTTCAATACCTCAGGACCAATGTTGCCCGCCCCCACAAATGTTAGCAAGGGATTGACAAATTCATTCACCCATTTTTGGATGGTTTCTTTCTATTTGGGAATATTTTTCTAGTTTCCAGAAAGCTCACAACTCTGAGAGGTATAAAGACTTTCAGGTATATGAAACCTCCGTTTGTCTCCCCTGGAAATGGCAACACAGGGCCCAGGTACGAGATAGTCTTAAAGTTAATGGTGCCAAAGCCTCTTTATTACCCACTTTATATTGCAACCAGGTAATTGGTGTAACAAAAGAAGATTGGCTTCTTGTTTGAGGCACTCAGGGTCAAGTTACTCCCATTTGGTGAATATGTACCCCAAAAGAGAATTCTCACTTCACTGTGGGCTGGCCCCCCATCTTTAGGCAGACATATGAGAAAGCCTAGTGTTAGAGCCATGTCTGCATGTCTCTGGGCTGTTTGGGGCCATTCTGAGTAGGGTGGGTACCCTGTTCAGCCATCTCTCAGGGTCTTGTGGAAGATAATACTGAAGAAGAGATGATTAGCAAACATTCGGTCAGTCTCAAGCTTAGTTTCCTCCTGGAAGGTTCCTTTAAAATCATTACTTTGCCTTTTGGTTCAGTATCTGGTTCATTTATTCTAAGTATATATGTTACTATTCTGGAGAAAGCATCTGTCAGCATCACTGATTTCATTAAAGAGTAAAAAAACCCCACTCACTAAACAGGGGAATTGGGGGAGATTTGATAAGCAAACCATATATATTCTCATAACATTCCCTAGTTGGAAGGAAACAGGTTTTGATTAAAAAACAGACATTTGTAGGAAAGCTTTATTCCGATGGTGAAAGCAATTAATTGGTTGTGGTTAAAAACAAATAAAATAGCCTCAATATATACAGGGTACTTAGTGGCTTCTCCCCCTCCCCCTTTTTAAAAATAGATTTTTTACTGATTTCAGAGAGGAAGGGAAAGGGAGAGAGAGATAGAAACATCAATGATGAGAGAGAATCTCCAATTGGCTGCCTTCTGCACGCCCCCTAATGGGGATCAAGCCTGCAACCTGGGCATGTGCTCTTGACCAGAATCAAACCTGGGACCCTTCAGTCTGCAGGCGACACTCTATCTCCTTAGCCAAACTGGCTAGGGCAATGGCTTCCCTTTTAATGATCATTTAAAATTCTCCCAAAGTATCAGTGGGAAGGAAAAACAAGCTTGGAGCAGCCCTAGGCATGTTTCTGTTTGTATCCTTTTTCTAAATCCTGTTTCAATTTCCTATATCCCTAAAGTGTGGAGGCTTCTCTATAGGAGTTTTCTATAAACCTTATTTAGTACTTCTCTTGCTTTTGCTCCCAGAAACCAGGAGTATATTAATTGCAATAGGTTAAAATATCCAGGATTGTATGTTCCATCATTTAAATTTCTCTGTGAACCAATCAGGGCCATAGAGAAAATGGAGGATGATTGCTGATTCCTCTCTGGCTGAGAGCAGCTTTTCTCCAAAGGGAGTGGGCAGAATTCCTAATCTCATTTTCCCTTAAGTCAGTAGGGAGGGGCAGTGGAGGGGACAGAAGGGGAAGAAAGAAGGGAAGGGAAGGAAGACATCTGGACAAGGAAGCTCAGAGAGCAAAAGATGTAGGGGACGTGCTATAGAAGGGGGAGGATGGGGTGTTAGCATGTATTAGCTTCAGGAGAGTTGGAAGATAATCTCTGAAATTTCTTGTTCATTTATTTTTTAAAGAGAATTTGCCTGTGCTTCTACTGAGAAGTTTCTAATTTCCAAATCAAGATGTGCATCCTATGCACTCAATCAGTTCAATTTTCAGGCCACCATTGTTATAGTTATTTGTTTCTTTTGTTTTATTTTGCCTGTGAAAAATTAATTTAGGCACCCAAAGAAAACTGTATATTGGCCATTTCTCAGTTGATATTTTGTAGTTAAATCTTCCTACATTTACCCTTCTGTAAAGCACTTGCAAGTCAAGGCTTCCTATCAGGAATATTAATGAGGGCTGGGGCCTGGGAGTTCCCAGTCATGGAGGCACAACTTCCCATGTTAATTATAGGTATGCTTGTTGCTGTTGTTTTTATTGTTTGGTATCTGCAGAGTCTCAGCACAGTTTCTAGGAGTATTATGTAGTGGGTTAAAGTTTGTTGCTTTATGGGTTGAGCTGCAAGTTGCTCACTCCCCTAGAGTCTCATTCAACCTTCTTTGTGCCTCAGTTTCTCTCCTTGCTGACTACAACCACCAGAAGGGCTACCAGCAGAGGTGGACTAAACCTCATTAGTGCTCCCCCTGAAGAGCCAGTTAGTTTAATTGCAGTTGTGTGCGAATTTCCTTATGGGGCTCCTGCATGTCATGAGGAATGACCTCAGACAAATCCGCAAAGATCCTCAGTTGTCTAAGAACATCTGAGATTCATGCAGGAAGGAGGATGTGCCCCTTTATCTTCTGAGCTGAACAAGATCAGCTCTCACTTAAACAGCTAAGGTGTTTGCCCAGAAAGTATTACAAAATATGGCTCCAATAAAGTCAGCAACACAAGCAAGGGAAGGTCCTGAATCCAACAGACAAGTGTCACAAGTTCACCGGCAGGCAGGGAACTGGTGCGTCAATGGACCCTTTGCTGGATGCCAGCACCGGGTGTAGGTCTGCAGGGTGGTGCTGGGTGAGATTTTCTGGGATCCTGCTGTATTGTGCCAAGTAAATGTCCATGTCAGAAGCATTCAAAACTGTGAACAATTGTTGAGATTTTATCTGAGCCAAATGGTCATTGGCCTTGAATCAAAACCTCAATGGATTGAAATAATGCTCTGGAGAATGGCAGTTGTCACCTTATTTTAGATATTACGGTCAGAAGTGGCGATGTATGTGAGTTGCATGAAATCCATTGGTGATAGATTGTATGAAAAGTGAAATGACAGACATATACTTCTTTCCTATAGGGGGATATAGGACAGAACAGCCAACAATGAACTCAATAACAGTGAGGGGATTTGTGGTCCCCACAGAGCACAGAGTATCCAAAAAATAGGAAAATTCCTTTGACGTTCCAAAGCTATGTTCTTGTAGATTCCAAAAGACAGTAGACAGTCTCAGTTAAGGTAAATAATGACCTTTTTGCAGAAGATTCCAACCTAGGACCCAGCGACCCACCGTAAACAGCTTTTAGTTAAAACGTTTTAATTTCAAAGCATCTTTGTGATAACTTTAGGTCTCTGAGGTTAAAAGACCATCACCCAGGCCTTCCCTGACCTAATCACAGATTAGCGAGTGGCTGCTTTTTGTGTGGCCACACTCTCCTTTGATTCACTCATGCCCCACTTCATGCACCAATCATGTCCCTCCTCTGTCCCACCACAGGAGAAAAAACCAGCAACCCTGAGTAGGAAAAGGTCCGGTAGGGTGCCAGCAGCTGCAGCTTCCTCACGAACTGTGGGCCTGGCCAGCACGTCCACGGTGCTCAAAACACTGGTCCCCCAGAACCTGTTCGCCACCTGGGAGGTGGACTGCTCCAGCCCCAGCTGCGTGCCCAGGTGGTGTAGTCTCACTGTAACGAAGCTAGTGATCTTCAAGAAGCTGGCCAAGGACCTCAACTCCGTGGTAATTTCCGTGAGGATGCAGGACTCCAAGGGCATCCTGAGGTCCCAAGAGATTGTGCTGCCCCGCAGTAGACCAGTGCACACCAACCTGGCGCTCACCTTCTCCCTGCAGTACAACCACTTCCTCAAGGGAGAAGGTAACAAGCTCCTGATCCTGCTGGAGCAGAGGAAGTGCTCTAAGAACAGAAACGTCCTGGGCTACGAGACACTGGCCTCTGGTGCCATCCACATGGCTGACGTCATGCAGCGAAACCCCAGGTTTGGCCAGATGGTGAGCCTCTTTCGCAGCATCAAGGAATCCTCCACTGCGGTGGCCGAGATCTGGATCTCCTCCCTGTGCAGTGAGCCCATCGAACACGAGGACAGTGCCATGCAGGTCAGCCCTAAGGCCAAGTCGGCAGGGAACTACGAGGGGCAGGATGAGCTGCAGGCCAGCGGCAGGGGAAAGCACAGACAGGACCTGCACAAGGATGCCTTGGAGAAGGGGGAACCAAAGAAGCAGCGGCCATCCATAGGAGGAAACCTGAAGCTGAAAGTCCTGGCGCTGTTTCACAGGTCCAAAGTGTCAGAGAGGGACCTTCGGTCTGACATGATGGGGAAACGCAGGAAAAGTGACCCATACCTGGAGGATGATGAGAGCGTCCTCAGCACCCCCAGGCCCAAGCTCAGGCCATACTTGGATGGCCTGTCAGACTCCAGTTTGCAGATGGAGATGTGGGGCAGCCACAGTGACAGGACCCAAACAGAGCCTCTGAGTCTGCCCCACATGCCAGAGAATTCGTGGGCCCTGGGAGGCAAGCAGCCAAGTGAGACGGACAATGGATTTGTGGCCCACAGCACACCCACCAGCAAGGTGGACAACATCCAGATCTCCTCTCTGTCCATGCCGCCCATCGACCAGGAGGACAGCGCCAGGCAAGCCAGTCCCGAGGCTGAGTCCTCGGACAACTACTCTGAGTGCATGTGTGAGAGCTTCTTCTCGCAGCGGGAGGCCAGCTACCACACCGCTGACCAGGAGGAGGGTGACTGTGATGAGGGGCCTCTCATATTCACAAGGAGCACCCTGACCACGCAACAGAACTACCACCAGAAAGTCCTGTTATGGCTGCGCACAGTCCAAGGTTCGGAGGAGGTCCTGGACCCTGAGCAGGACCATGGGGAGCATGTCCCGGAGGTGGAGGAGGACCTGGACCTCCTGTATGACATGCTGCCGAACCCCAGTGACAGTGGCACAGACACTGAGGACGATGGCAGCGTCCTCAGCACCACCATACCTAAGCTTCGGCCATACTTTGAAGGGCTGTCTAACGGCCCAGGCATGAAGGACAATCACAGTGTCCTCAGCAGCCCCAGTCCCGAGCTCAGGCCATACATGGAAGGCTTGTCAGACTCCAGCTTGCCGATGGAGATGCGGGGCCTCCACAGCACCAGGATCCAAAAGGAGCCTCTGAATCTGGCCCACCCGCCTGAGAACGCGAGGGCCCCGGGAGGCAAGCAGACAAGCCACAGTGACTCCCAACTTGTGGCCTACAGCACACCCACCACTAAGATTCGAATGGCCTCCCTGTCCCGCCAGCCTATCGATCAGGAGGCCACTGCCATGCCGGCCAGCACTAAGGCCCAAACCTCGCATAACCACCTCGCCAGCACATCTGAGAGCTGCTTCTTTGAGCATCCGGCCAGTCACAATGCCGTCCACAGGCAGTCCCAGGAGAATAACTTGGACCAAGGGAATCTCATAGTAAGAAGGAGGTGCATGAACAGGCAACACAATTACCACCAGGAAGCCGTGGCATCTATGCTCAGGGCCCAAGTGTCGGAGAAGGTCATATCCTCAGAACAGGCCCTTGTGAGGCATGTCCCCAAAGTGGAGAAGGCTCTGCACCGTCGGTATGATATTGTGCTGAGCTCTAGTGACAGTAGCCTAGACACGGAGGACGATATCAGTGTCCCCAGCACCGCAAAGCCCAAACTCAGGCGATACTTTGACAGCATGTCAAGCGATAGTAGCTCTGACTCAGTGGCCCACACAATTCGCTCCCCTGGGAAGCAGCTGGCACAGCTGGAGGACAACCGGGAGGCAGGGTCCTCCGCCCAGCATTGGTTCACCAAGAAGCTGCCATCCATAGTGCGCTTCACCAAGTCTCTGGTCCTGCCCTCCAGCAGGTCCAAGAGGAAGCAGGCTGGCCACCGGGGCTGCGGCACAGCCCTGAATGAGTGGGTCAACAGAATGGGCAACGAGAGCCCATACCCACAGAGCCAGTGGCAGATCCCCAGGAAGCCCATCCGTGACCAGCTCCACAACATCCTCATTTGCCAGGACAAGATGCCCGAGAACATCATCCTGGTCAACACCTGCGCCTGGCAGGGCCAGTTACTTTCGGACATCCTGCAGGGGCACTCGCTGCCCGTGGTGTGCACTTGCTCCACAGATGACGTCCAGGAGGCCTTCAGCATCATCGTCTCACACATGCAGAGATACTGCAACTGCGATTCCCAGGCCCTGACGCCTGTGAAGATGGCGGTGGCAGGGGCACAGCCCTACTTCAACGCTGTGCTGCGGGTCTTCGTGAGGCAGCTGTCCCAGCAGCCACCCCAATGGCTAGACTACATGCGCTTCCTGGTCATCCCGCTGGGTCCCCACCCCTTGGCCAGCTACCTGGGCTCCATGGACTGCCGCTACAACAACTTCTTCCAGGACCTGTACTGGCGGGACATGTTCAACAACCTGGAGTCTGAGAACACCTTGCAGGACACACAGGACGTTGTGTCGAGAATCTCTGAGTACGTTGCAGGGGCCAACTGTGTCTACCTGCTGCCCATTGCTGAGGCCATTCTCATGTCTAAGCAGCAGCGCCCCAATGAAAAGTCCACACAGCTCATCCCCTTTGTGGGGGCAGTGAAGGTTGGAAGAGTGGAACCATCTGCAGCCATGTCAGGAGGCTCAGATGATGTAGTCACCTCATGCTCCGGTGAGCTTCTGTCCCCTACGGGGAAGGCCTCACCCAACACACTCTCCCCCGCATCAATGAGTGGGAGCCTGTCCTCCACCAGTCAGAGTGTCCATGCACAGATGATGGAGCTGCAGGTGGATTACTGGACAGCAGCCCAGCCAATAGATACGAAGAGAGTCACAGAGAAGAAACAGCTGCCTACCACCAAAAACACACTCAAGTGCTTCTTCCAGTCTGTCCAGGTCAGCAGGCTGCCCCGCAGTGGTGAGGGCACAGCAACACCTGCCTTGTCCATGGCTGTGGTCACCAAGGAGAGAAAAAAGAAGGCGCCCAAGAAAACCACGGACGAGAATGTGGAGTCCCAAAGCCAGTGCATCCAGGGCATTGGTCGCCTGGTTTGCAGGGCCAAGCACCAGCAGAGCATGCTGCCGGTCGTCATCGATGGCGTGGAGTGGAATGACGTGGCGTTTTTCCAGTTGTCAGCCCAGTGGTCCTCCCACGTCAAGCACGTCCCCATCTGCATCTTCGGACACAACAATCCCACCTTCTAGCCCTGCCCCTTCCCCTGCCCTTCACTCTGCCTTGGCCAAGACCAGAAGGACCCAGCTGCTTTTCTGTGAAGAGTACAGTTTCCTACAGACACAGACCCTGGGAACGCAAAGAGAATGTGCTCACAGCCTGGAACCTAAGGGGGTTGCCCCTCCCTGGGAGCTCCTCAATGCTCTGTTCAGTAACCAGAAGGCTGTGGCGGGTGGGACTCAGGAGGGCAGTGTTGAGCTGGAGCATCATGGAAGATGTGTTTTGGCCTCCGGATGCCCAACATTCTCAGTGAGAAGGGTTCTGGCCTTGAAGACCTGCCCTTCCAGGAAGCCAGGACTCTGCTTCCCTGGGAGACAGCTCCAACCTGTGCCCAGACTCAGAGGTTGGCAGCCAGAGGTCAAGGGCTAGCCTCTGATGGCAGTATTCTGAGCAGAACTTGGAGTCCAGTCAGCCCAGCCCTGGGGAAACAGCTGCCCGACAGCCAACTGGTCTAGCACCACCTACTCAGGGTTACCAGTGAACTCCAGCCTCACAGGCAGAAAGAGAAAAGACCTGTATGGTGCGCATCGCCCTAGCACACTGGCTAGACAAAGTGGTCGATTACCTGAAGAGGGAACCCACCTTCGTTCCTGTTACTACAGAACATTTGTTACCACCCAGCAGCTGTGGAACCAATTATTTACCAGGTGAGCCCCTCCCCCTCCAGAGCACATGCTCACCAGGCCACCTGTTGGCTGTTTGCCTTCAGGTCACTGCAACTCTCTGAGTGTTTGTTCCTCTGAAACCTCCCAGAAGCAGGGAGCAGGCTCATAGGGTTATTGTAGGGACTCGCTGGGTTCCTCCCTGGTAAGTGTTCTCTGGGAGCCTAGGCAGTGGAGAAGTCTGCTGCAGGGGCTGTGATTGAACCAACTGGTCATTTTCTCTTTCTGTTGAAGAAGCCACTGCCAAATTATGATTCTCTTTGGGGCCTTGGGTTTAGCTCTTTTCTAATATTCCAAAGAGATTGGAGATACTATTAGGGGTCTCTGTCCCAGGTGAATCCAGATTAGAGATGCCAGGGGTGAGCAGTGGGGCCCAGGCTCACCCAGCAATCTGAGGTGGGGCTGGTTTGGGCTCATTCAATCAGCACGTATATTAGAAGCCCTGCCTGGTACAGAAATGTTTCTAGGCACTGACCATAACCCAGTGCTCAGAGCAGACCCCAAGCCTGCACTCCAGAGCTTCCTTCTGGGAGGGAGCGATTCAGTCCCACTAGGCTGCACAGGCTCATAGTGTCCACAGAACACCTGATGTGACGTCCTCCTGGCCTCCTCTCCCTATGGCTGCATCTTCGCGTATTGTGAAGAGGATGGTAAACCTCTGTTCAGCAGAAAACGTGAGTCAGTTTTGGATCCGATCCATGAGGGGAGTATGGAGACTGTGAATTCAAGGTGTTGGGAAAACCATGGATCCCAATCATGGTGGGATTTCTGCAAGAGACAGAGGTCGGAGGGCTTCCCTAGAAAAAAGGACATGAGTCAGACAGCTGTGCAAGTGGATATGGGTGGTGTGGGCGAGTGGGAAGGTCAGTGGACAGACAGCCCCTCAGACAATTCATAGCCTTCCACTCCTAATTCTAGCCCAGTCTGCACCCCTATCCCGGGACCTTGCTCCCTAATCTGGTAGAACCTCCGCAGTGGCAGCTTGGGGTACCCCACCCTGTGGGAGTTGAGTTTCAGTGGGAGGCAAAGAACCACACAGGACAGCTAGTGAATGAGGCAGCATGTAGGTGCAGGAGCCAAAGTTTGAGGTGATAGGAAGGCCCTGGGGTTTGTTTGTTTGCTCACTGGTCAGTATTCCTGAAGCACCTGCTCAGTGCCAATGAGTGACATGAACTGGGTGGACACCAGGCCTCTCAGTCCTAATGGGAGGGAACAGGGACACTGCGAGAGCATGTCAGGTTCCCCTGAAGAAGGGGACAGGTGGTTCCCTCATTGATCCCGAGCTGTCAGGTAGGAGGGCTTCATGCCAACCATTCCTGGGTGACCAGGCCCATCTCTGCCAGGACTGCCAGACTGAAGGTGGACGAGGAGAAGGTCTGGCTTCTGGATGGGCAGGAGCAGCAGGCATAGGACCCCAGGCTCTCTGAGTGGTGCTGTGGGAGGGCCGTGTGGAAGGGAAAGGCAGGCCTCACATTCTGCTGCTCACCTATCTCTCTCCCCAGGGCCATCTCCTGCATCCTGAGCATCTGGCTGGACCAGCACCTTCAGAATTTCCCAGACTGATGATGCTGTTGGCTTCCATAGAGCTCAACTTGCAGTCTCCTACCTGCCAAACAAGGCCCAGTGCCTCAGCGGGAGCACCTGAGCCCACTGAGGCCGAGACCGGAGGAGGAGGAGGCCTCCGGGGGTGGTGTGGGTGAGTGTGCCTTTGGAAGGCACACAAAAGGGAGTGAGGGTGGTAACATGTCCTCTTCTTGCATCGACAGAACCAGCTCCAGAAGAACACCAGGAAAACCCTCAAGGGCAACGCCACCCTAGTGGCCTCTCCAGAGCCAGAGCCGGATCCAGGCCCAGCTTTCACTGAACTTCAAGAGGCAGAAGAACCACCTGCAGCATTTGAGCAACTCACCCCAGCATCTGTGCGGCCTGTGGTGCTAGATCCCAGGCCAGAGCGCGTGTCAGCAGCGATAGCAGAGAGGGCACCCTCCTAACCCCATTTAGACACAGTGTTAAATGTGTAATATTCTTCTTACATATGTTTATAATTTTATTATATTTTTATGATATTTAGTACTCCTAAACAGAAACTTAATTTAGAGTCTATAAAATTTAACCCTAAAAACCCTCAAAGCTTTGAGCAAGTCTGTTTTTCTGGACCCTGACCCTCCCAGGGAGAACTGCCCTCACCTTCTCCACCTGCCCTCACCTTCTCCACCTGCCCTTCCTGCAGCCAGGACTCTGCTTCCCAGGGAGCTGGATCCACCCTGTGCCCAGACACAGTGCTGAGCTCCCAGTGGGTGCATCCTAAGCCCAACATGGACGCCTGTCAGCTCACCCCTGGGCCTCCATGTTGTCCCCAACACCACTCACTCAGGCTTCCAAATAAGCTTGACCTTCACAAGGCAAATAATAATAATAATAATAATAATAATAATAATAATAATAATTAAAAATAAAAATGGACATGTAAGGTGCAGACCTCCCAGGAACAGTTAATGGAAAAACTGGTCAAATACTTGGTGCCCAGCTTCCTGGGCAGCGTCCCCACCTTGGTCTGCACCCGCCCTTCTGTGTTAATACAGAACTTTTGGGACTCACCAACGTGTGTGGGACCAACCATGGACCAGGTGAACCCTGCCCCTCCACAGCACAGTGGTCACTCAGCCACCTGCTTGCTGTGAGTCTCCAGATCCCTGCATGTCCCTGAGTGTTTGTTTCTCTGAACATGGGGAGAGCCTAGGCCCAGCTTCATAGGGTTATTGTAGGGACTTGGGGCGGCGGGAGGGGGGTTCCTCCCAGGAAAAGGCCCGCTGGAAGCCTGGACTCTGGAGAGGTGTGCTGGTGGAGCTGTGGTTGTTCCAATTGGCCATTTTCTCTTCTTTTAAAGAAACTTGTGCCTTATTTGTGATTCTCCTCAGGACTTAGGCTAAGCTATTTTCCCTTTTGATAAAGACGTTGGAGATTCCATTAGGGGTCTCTGTCCAGGGTGAAGCCAGATCAGAATTCCCAGGGGTGAGCAGGGGGACCCCAGGCTCAGCCAGCCTTCTGAGATGGGGCTGGTTTGGGCTCATTCATTCAGCAAAGGCCCTGACCACAGGACTGCACTCCAGTGCTTCCTTCTAGTCAGGAGTGATTTCAGTCACACTGGGCTGCACAGCCAGGTAGCATCCACAGTACAGCCCATATGACTTCTTCCTCAAAGTATCGCTGATCTACACGTACTGTGAAGCAGAAAGTGGATCTCTAGACCAGCAGAAAAAGTGAATGGGCTTTGGATCAGAGCCTTAAGGGGAGTATGGGGACTGTGAGTTGGAGAAGCTGGCAACACCCTGGATCTCATGCCTTGTGAGATTTCTGCCAGAGGGCAGAGGTCTGAGGGCTTCTGCTAGAAAAAAGGGAGGGAGTCAGAGAGCTGTGCATGTGGATTGGGTGGTGTGGGTGAGTGGGGATCAGGCTAGCCCACACAGAAAAGAGCCGCCAGAGGCTGAGCTTAGGCAGCAGCACAGAGCCACTCAGGTCATTGCCCAGGGCCTGCAGTCTGGAGGGCTTCCTGGGGTGGGGCCTTGAACTGGGACTTCAGTGATGGAGATGGGACATTTCTTTCTTGTAAGGCACACAAAAGGCAGTCATGGTGGTAACATGTTCTCTTCCTGGATCTACAGAAGCAGCTCCAGAGCAAGATGAAGAAACACCTAAAGCGGCAACGCCTACTCTGCTGCCCTCTCCAGAGCCAGAGCAGGCTCCAGGCACAGCCGTCACTGAACTTCCAGATGTGGACCCACCTGCAGCTTGTGAGCAACGCACCTCAGCTCCTTTGGAACCTGTGGTCTTAGATCCTGGGCCACAGCGTGTGTCAGCTGCCACAACAGAGAGGGCTCTCTCCCCTCATTAATATGAAGTTTTAAAATATTTGTGTTCATCATATATATGTTTAACTTTATGTATTTTTTCATACTATTCAGTAACATTCAGTCTAATTAAAGAAAATGTAATGAAATACTCAAATATAAATTTAATTTAGATTCCATAAAATTTAACTCGACAACCCTTCAGAGACTTGAACAAGTCTGTTTCTTCTGAGCCTGCGTCGTGTTACTATTAGTCATAGGTTGGGAAGAATGAGTCTCTCAGGAGCCATCTGCTCGAAGGATGTGATGTACTTGAGGCCCAAGACAATGGGACTATTGGGTTATTGACCCACCAGCACTGGGGCAGGGACCCTTGATGTCAGGGCTGCAAACCCACATTTTGTTTGACTTCATCTCCCACCAGCACATGGACAAAGCCTGGCCTTAAGCGCCCCCTGGAGTCCACGTTGCAGAATGCTGTAGGGTTTAACAAGCAGAGAGCTGTTCTTGAACCCTTACTGACACCTGCACCTGGACAGACAGTCCACCCTGCCCCACGGGCACTGAACAGCTTTCTGAGCATCTCCTCTGTGGGCCCACAGCACTGAAGAGGGGACAGGGAATGTCCCAGGGCCCGGGGTCCACACTCATCTCCTCCACAGGCACCGCTTCAAAATTTCCTCTGGGGTCAGAGCCTCTGTCTGTCTGCCCTCAGACCCTAGGCTCTGGTTCAGCTGGGCTTTTTCCTGAGGCTCTTCTGTCTCTCCAGAGCCCAGCAGCCATTCTTTCTCACGCCCCAAGGCTGAACAAGGTTGTGGAGACAGCCTGGCTTCTCCTTTTACATCAATCCTCCTCAGTGCTCTGAACCATCCTGGTGAGGATGGCCTAGCAGCCTTGTACAGCACCCCGCCATGGCACAAGCTACACTGACTCAGGACAAATGGGCGCTCACTGGGGACCACACCCAGGGTTCCTGCTCTCAAGGAGATCAACCCTGTGTGTTGACACAGAGAGAAAGGAAATCTGAATGGAGTCTGATGAGACCTCCCACTGGCCCCTGAGGACCATAAGCACTGAGAATGTGAGCCCATCGCGGGGGCATTGCACAGGCTCTCTTTAGGATGTGATTTCTAAACCAGAAAGATGAATCAGTGTTTGTATACCCTCTTCATCCTGATTTTACAATGGCAGCCGATGAAGGCTTGTGAAAGTAAAGGAGGTCTGGAAATCAGGGGCAGGTCTCCCTAAGAGATCCATGGTGATGACAGTGCACTTGCATGCACTTGGAGTCGGCCTGGAGGGGCAGCCGCCTGCCTTGCCTGTAGTGTCTCTGCAGTAGACCAATTCCAGCATGCCATAATTTTAAGAGGTTCATCAAAAGGTTGATGAAACTTGGGGTCTCAACAGGGTTGAGTCACACATGTTGGGAATGGCTAAAGGCATTTCCCCAAACCTGAATAGGAAACTGATTGTGGCTGCCAGACAGCTAAAAGGCATCTTAATCTACATGTTATTGCCTCCTACTGGCCAAACACCTGAACAGCCTTAGGCTATTCCCCAAACTGACAATGCCTCTGTACCCTTTGAAACCTTACCTTTTGAAGTGTATTATCTCCACCTTGCCTTAGGACAAATTGTGTTAATAAAAGCAAGGGGCCTAGACAAGGAGGTACTCTTCAGTCCCTTTAGCTGAAGGTCCTCTGACCCCCAATGCCTTTCAAAATTATAACTCGTCTCCGGACTCTTTATCAGTCTCCGGATTTCTATGTCATCTGCGCACAGCCTTTTCCAGATTCTTGAACCCTTCTTGATGCTGGGACATGAACCCTGGCACGTCTCCTTACCTTGGAAGCTCAGAACTGTGGTCTCAACAGGTGCTGTTTCTTCTTTCGAATTACACTTTTCAGTTTGGCTCTACTTTGCAGGTCCTTTCCTAAGTTTCACAGCCATCATCCAAAGTGGAGGCAGAGGGTGTGAGAAATGAGGGGCTGGGGGCTGGAGGCAATTGGGAGGAAAAAGGAGGGAGATAGAACGGCAGGGCCAGGGCCTGGTATGGGACCACTGTGCTAGTGATCTATTGCTGACAGTTACCGCACATTAGAGACTTAACGAACACACACTTATTAGCTCACACATCTGTGACAAGGAATCCTGCATGGCTCAGCTGGGACTACTGTGGTCTCACCTGTGGCAGGATCTCTGTCACTGAGGGTCTGAGCTCACTTGGGGGAGGGGGTGGTCTTTGGGATACAGTTTGGATGGAAGGCCTGACTTCCTCTCTCTCTGTTGGTCTCATTCAGTGCTGGGCCACATGGGTTTCTCCAGATAGCAACTCATAGCACAGAGGCTTATTCCTCAATGGAGAGAGAGAGAGAGAGAGAGAGAGAGAGAGAGAGAGAGAGAGAGCAGATCAGAGTAAGCAAGTGGATAAGCATCAATTTTTATTTATTTTATTTTTTTTTATTGCTTAAAGTATTATAAAGGGTATTATATATGTGTCCATTTTTTCCCCCTGTCCTAGAAAGTCCCCTAGCCTCCCCTATCCCCCAGTGTCTTATGTCCATTGGTTATGCTTATATGCATGCATACAAGTCCTTTGGTTAATCTCTTACCCCCCTACCTTCTGCCCCCTAACCCTCCCCGGCCTTCCCGCTGCAGTTTGATAATCTGTTTGAGGCAGCTCTTCCTCTGTGTCTATTATTGTTCAAAAGTTTATAATGGTCTTTATTATCCATGAATGAGTGAGATCATGTGGCATTTTTCCCTCATTGACTGGCTTATTTCACTTAGCATAATGCTCTCCAGTTCCGTCCATGCTGTTGCAAATGGTAAGAGTTCCTTCCTTTTTAGAGCAGCATAGTATTCCATCGTGTAGATGTACCAGTTTTCTAATCCATTCATCTACTGATGGGCACTTAGGCTGTTTCCAGATCTTAGCTATGGTGAATTGTGCTGCTATGAACATAGGGGTGCATATATCCTTTGTGATTCGTGTTTCTGGTTTCTTGGGATATATTCCTAGAAGTGGGATCACAGGGTCAAATGGGAGTTCCATTTTCAGTTTTTTGAGGAAACTCCATACTGTCTTCCATAGTGGCTGCACCAGTCTGCATTTCTACCAGCAGTGCACAAGTGTTCCTTTTTCTCCGCATCCTCTCCAGCACTTGTCGTTTTTTGATTTGTTGATGATAGCCAGTCTGACAGGTAAAGAAAAACTTTTCAGGTTGGGAATAAATCAACTATAGAACTTGTATGCATATCTGCATAACTCAGGGACACAGATAATGGGTGGTGAAGGCCTGGGGTGGGGGGTAGGGATCAGCTAGAAGTCGTCAATGGGGTAAAAAGGGGACATATGTAACCCTTTCAACAATCAAGATTAAAAAAATAAAATGGATTTGCTTTAAAATTCTTAAGTTATTTTTTTTTTAAATTGACGAGACAGTGAGAGAGAACCAAAAGTGTGTGGGAGAAGCATCAATAGGTTGCCTCCTGTATGAACCCAGACTGGGAATCAAACCCACAACCTAGATGTGGGCCCTGACCAGGAACCGAACACGAACGGCAATCCTTCAGTGCACAGGACAATGCTCAACCACTCTGTCTGTCCCAGGCACCGGCTTTGAGAACCAAATCATGGATTTCGTGTTGGATCCCTTTGCCGTCTTCTATGGAGTCACTAAGAACAGCCACATTGAAAGGGAGGGCACACATTCACACCACACGAGAAAGGTGGAGTCCATGGGGAGTTACTGAGGAGGGAGCCAGTGACTCGAGAGGTCCATGCCTTGCCCCGGATCACAGACGGTCAGAATGCAAAGACTGAGATAAACCCAGTTGTGTCCTCCAAGAGGGGGTCCTAGGTGCCCCCAGGTTTGCTCAGGGGCTCTGGAAAAGGCTGTGCCTCTGGAATCGTGTGCTGACATGGAGATGGCACAGGGGAGACTGTGAGCACTTGGCAGCCTAGACAGTATTTTTCTGAAAAGGAGCCCAGATCTGGAATCACAAAGGTGCACCTCTGTCCACAACCCACCTGCAGTGGAGAAAGCCAGGCCCCCTTATGCTCAGCTCATGCTTACGTAGTTGTGGATCACACCCTCATTGGATAATTGAGAAATTGAAGCCCTTGTTCAGGCAGGGATTGGCCAGGGTACATGACATTCAGAGTGCAAACTTCAGGAATGTTCACACCTTCCAGGCCAAGGCTCCCACCTCCCCACAGAGTTGGTCTGGACATTAGAAATCCTGACATACTGGGCAGCTTCAGCCTGATCCTCCCTTTGTGGGGGCTGATTTGTTCTGGAGTCCAGAAAGGGAGCACTGTCATGTGCACATACACACACACACACACACACACACTCACACACACACACACACACACATTCACTCTAGATGTGATGACTTTGGGGGGATTAGAAAAAAAGCAGACACAGAGGAGGTGACAACAGGAAGGAAAAAGAGGTTGGAGGCACTACCTACATGTGACAGTCCTCCTCCTACTTTATAGCTCCTCCCACACAGTAGCCTGAACAGCCATAAGAAGCACTTGCTCCATAACCCATTGTGCAGGCAGGACAGAGACGGGCCCTGACAGGCACAATGACTGATCCAGGATCAAGAAAAGGTAAGAATGAGGGATTGAGTCTGCACCCAGGGAGGTTTCCTCAAGTCTGGGACCCTGGCTGCACCCAGAGCTTCTAGGGGGCTGGGTAGAGGCGTGTGCTGGTGCCACTGTGTACAGAAAAGGTGTTTCATGCAGAAGAGGTGTCTGCAGACAGCAGCCCACAGGACTACTTGCATAGCTGTCATGAGATGAAGGGACTCAGGGAAGACAATACCAGGTATGAGGTCACTATCCAATATAACTGAAAACCCCCGTAACCAGGCACCCACATGTAGCCCAACAGGCAGCTCACTTGCCAGGAGGCTTTTGCCAGTGCAACATGTTCTCTTGCTGTGTTCCCGGTGTTTGGTGCTCTTGCTTCCGGAGTCCCCGCAGTGAGAGCTTTTTCAGACGGTGCAGACATTGGTTCAACCCTCATCCCTGACGTATGTGTCCACTTCCTAGAATTTGGCCACAGGTAACACAAGGTGGCCGGGGTCAGACCCATTCAGGCCAGGCCACCTCTGTGTGCCATCCCTGCGCAACCCACATCCCCTCCCCTTCATGTGTTGGGGAAGAGGGACCTGAAGGGAGAACTCTGGGGCAGGGACAGCTTTCGCAGGCAGTGGATCACCTAGAGGTCCTGCTGTGATTACCCACTAAGGCAGGGCAGGCAGGTGGAGATGGGCTTCCAGAGGGGTCCCTTATTGATGCCAATGGGAATCCTAGCCCTCAGGCTGTCACACCTTTTCCTTCTGCAGTGGAGATCTCAGCAGACCACACTATGTGTGTGTGTGTCTGCAGTGGAGGATTACAGGGGTAGAGAACCAGCAAAACAGGGCTCTGAGGCTTTCCTCCTTGTGACTGGGAACTGTCTTTCCAGAGCTCCTCACAGGAGAACTGAGAGGACCTGAAAGATGGGGTCCTCACCTCCATGCCTCTGCAGGAGGCATAGGTGCCCCATACATCTTCCAGCGTGCTGTACTCCTGCAAGGTGAGTGCAGGTGCTGAGGTGACCCAGACTCCAGGATCCCATGTACTCGAAGGTAGCCCTGGGTTCCAGTAACTGCCCTGCCACTCTTCTAGGTCCCTTCTAGAGTCCAATTTCCAAAGGAATCTGGGGCCTGTATCCTCCCCACAACCCACTCTCACTGTCCAGCCCCCTTCAGATGAGATGCAAAGTCACTGCCCACAAAGTTTTAGGAATATCAGAAGAGAGAACTTGCTCCATTTCACGTCATGCTCAGTTAAGGGTATTTTTGTATTTTTTTTACAGACTTTCCTGTTTTAATGCCCATGTCCCAGTGTCCATGTTGGCCTGACAATCATTATAAACCTTCTCCCACTCTTACACATCATCATGATTAATAGGGATGCTTGTCCCAAAAGGACGTGGGGCTGAAGATACCAAGTCTGTTGCTTTCCATTTGCTTCCCAGAGGACCACATCCCCATGGTCCCTCCAGGTCAGGAGCTGGGGCCAACTTGGGCTGCACTACTTACCAAGGGGGGACCTGTTATCAGGGCTGGCGATCCAGCTCTTCACTGCTGTGGGACCTGGACGTGACCCCCTCCTATTGTCATGTCAGTGGTGCTGCCCTGAACAACCCACTTGTCCTCATATCCAGACTCTCCCACCCCAGGAAAAGCCTATGTGTTCCCATCTTAGAATGGGATGTTCTGTCAGAAATCCCAGGGTGACCTTGGTAACACAGGGAGCTGTTGTCCATTCTCTACTAAGAAAAGACTAAGATACCACTGTGTCTCATCATAACTCACCCCCAAGTCTACCCTGCCTGCCGAGAACCTTTTCTCTTGTCCATCTAGAAAACATGGAAACCTGCGCAGAATTTTTCTGAGTTTATTGAGCCAAAATGTAGGCAATTGCAGTGAAGCAAAATCTCAATGGAATGAGATAATTATGCTCCGGAGAATGGAGCTTTGCACCTCATTTTAAACATTACAATCAAAAGTGGAGACTTGTGTGGTTTCATGAAATTCATTGTTGATAGATGAGGGAAGCAGGAGAAAGCACAGCAGGGAAATCTCTGGGCCTGGAAAAAAGGTAAAATGATAGACATGCACTTCTTTCACTTAGGTGTGTATAGGTCAGTAAACAGTCAACAATCAACTCAATAACAGCGAGGGGATGTGTGGTCTCTGCAGAGACCAGAGCAGTGCCTGTGCTCCGAGTGTCTACATAAAAAGGAAAATTACTTTGACATTACAAAAATATGTTGTTATATGTTAGGTTAGGTGGCTCAGGAGGCGGCGCAAGAAATAGAGTCCAGTGAATCAGAAAAGAAAGGAAAGGAAAAGGTTTATTCTGCGTCCCCGGGAGACCCACGTACCCCAAGGACAGGGCACCTGGATTCACGACAACAGGGAGGGGGGCGCTTTTTTTATACTGTGGTTGGGTGAGGGGCGGGGACATGAGCTGAGGAATTCTCTGCTGCAGGGAATGAGCGGAATATTCAGGACAAAGTTCTTATCTGTGTGGGGGTATGTGAATTCAGGGAGAAGAAGCTGGTATCTGTGTCTGCCACCTTGATCTGTGAGAAATTCCAGGGGAAGTCTATTATCTTGTCATGTCTGCATGTATCCGATCCTGGGCTCTCTCAGACCTAACACCCCGGCCTTTTGGTGATAAGGGCCTTTTGGTGATAAGGGATGGCAACTCCTTCTGGCTGCTTCCAGCTGACCACAGATGGCGAAGGGGGGGGAGGGGCAGTTAAAGGCCAGGGTTTGGCAGAGGTTGGTCGGAGGGGAGCCGAGTGTAGGGGTGGAACAGGAGCTGATTCACAGTCACTCGTGACATCTCCGCGATCCGGGAGTGGATGAACTTGAGGAGGCAGGGGGCTAGGAGAAAAATAGACACAGATGAGAATCAGGGGCCCTATCATGGGTAGGACTCAGGTGGCTAAGGGGCTTTGGAACCAGCCGGAAGGAGAGTTGTCCTGGAAGTGTCCTGCATGTAGTTCTTCAGTCAGCTTAGTCAGGGTCTGTATGTTTACGTTTTGCTCCACTACTCGACTCATTGATGTAATAACAGCATTCTTCCCGAAGGAATATACAGGTTCCTCCTTTTTCTGCAGTCAGAAGGTCTGAGGCGAGCTGCTTCTGCAGGGCTACTTGGGCTATTGATGTCACTTGTCACTGTAGGGAGGCTAAAAAGAGGCGGTAGTAGACTCCAGGGCTAACTGGAGCTTGTCATTAAAGTACTGAGCAGTGACCAGACTGTTCCCGAGGGCCCCCCAGTGAGGCCTACTGAGGCAGCAATACTCACCGCTAACATGACAAGGGGGAAGGCAGCCCGGCAGGTCCAGGGATGGGATGGAGGGAGCAACCAGTGAGCTCCGACTCTCCATACAAGTTTAGTTGGGGAACTACTGTGACCACGAAGCAAGGCCCGGGGTCAGAGGAGTTCATGCAGTTCCTTAAGGTGCCGTTGCACCAAAAGAAGGTACCTGGGCTGGCCTTGGTGAGACTGGCTGTGGTGTGGTATGATAGTCTCTTCCGTGGCAACCCCATAGGTGTTGACATCTTGATTACATCTATCTGGGTTCCGCTGGTTGTAAGCAAAACAGACATAGGGTCAGCCAGTTTTGGACACTGACTGGATGTCGACAGCCATCTGGATCTTTGTCTGACATCCGAACAGAGGGCAGTCCTGAGATCCTACCTGCCAGGTGACTTGTTTGCTGTTCTGGTAGTGGGTTTCACGGACCTTGAACCTCCACACATAAGCGGGTGGGGGTGGGTGTAGGTTGCACACGGCAGGGAGGAGAAGGAAGGAGGAGGGGAGGGCGGTTAAGGCAGACCTTAGTGGGGCCCAACACCTCACATTTATAGATGTCATGCTGCTCCGGGTTCCTCTTGAGTCTGGAGAGGCGGTGCTAGGACAGGTCGTCAAGCTGGGGTCGCCAAGCAGCTTGGCCGCGGTGGGGACTCTGAGGATTACAGTGTGAAGTCCTGTCCACCTAGGCTCCAAGGCTTGTGTTTGTAGGTTCTTAAGGAGGACCGAGTCACCAGGGTGAAGGGTTGGTCTTGGGAGTCCTGGTTGGTCAGCTCTGGCTTGGGCAGAAACCTGTTCTCGTGTTCTCGGAGCAATTGCCTGGTTAAAGACAGATATAGGAGATACGTACCCAGGGGAGAGGGATCAGTAAGGAGACGGTGGTTGAGCATGAAGAGCCAAAAGGGCTCAAGAAAGTGGGGCTCCTTGGTGTAGCTGGAGTTTGGTCAGGGCCCTGGGCAGGACGTCTGGCCAGGAGCTGTGAATTTCTAGAGAGAGTTTAGTTAGATGGTCCAATAGGTTGGAATTGAGTGGCTATGACAGGGCTGGGCAAACTTTTTGACTCGAGGGCCACAATGGGTTCTTAAACTGGACCAGAGGGCCAGAACAAAAGCATAGATGGAGTGTTTGTGTGAACTAATATAAATTCAAAGTAAACATCATTACATAAAAGGGTACGGTCTTTTTTTTTTTAGTTTTATTCATTTCAAACGGGCCGGATCCAGCCCGCGGGCCGTAGTTTGCCCACGCCTAGGCTATGATGAGGGATCGAGCCAGTGACAGAAATCCAGCAGGATGTAGAGGAGGAGGGATTGATGTTGGAGAGTAGATGGAAAGTTGTGTTGATGAGGGTGGGCATAGGAGTAGGTCCAGGGTTCGTAAATAGAGAGTGACACTAGAGGATTTCCCATCCAGACAGTAGAATTGATGATTCCCTCATCATTCCGTGTCTGTTTCACCTGAAAATATGAAAAACCTGAGCAAAATTGGAGGGTCCCTTGCCAGGTAAGAGCCTGTGAGGAATGATCGGTCATCCGGTCCTGGATGGTGTCGCCGAACCTTCAACGGGGATGGTGGGAGGCACTCGGTGAGCCTGAGAGAGATAGGTATTGCAGGGAAAGTGGGAAGAAATGTTAGAATGCGCTGATATCCAAGGGAAAATGGAAGGAGCAGTGGAAGCCAGGGACCTGGAGGCTGGAGAAAAGGCAGAGAGGGAGGGAGCAGGTCGCACAGCCTGTTCCCAGGCCTCTAGCCACTTGGATTTTAAAGTTGCTGCATTTTTTCCTTTGGGGAGGGTGGAAGGGGATGGGGCGAGGTCAGAGCAGTTTTCAGTTCAGAGGAGGGGACAGTTGTGGCGGAGAGAAGGAGAAAAGGCATTCATGGTGAAGACTGAGCGAGGCGAAGACTGAGCTAGGCTACGACTGAGCTAGGCTACTGTGGTCTGGGACAACTGGGCCCCATAACGGGACACATGGCAGTGGAGGATCTTTGTCCCAGTAAAGGGAGGGGGCCAGGAGTGGGAGGAGCAGGGAAGCTGAAGGGCTCAGAGTGAGCTGCAGAATGGCCACTAGGATGGTGAGGATATCTCGTCCTAACAGGGGCATGGGGCCTGCTATCATCAAGGAGGCAGGGAAGGGGTCCAGTGGCCAGAGGGCAGGTGGATTTGCCGTCAATACCCATGTCCGAGATCTTGGAAGGATAAAGGGGCCCTAAAAAGCAGGGAAGGACAGAGAAGGCAGCCCCCGTGTCAACCGGGAAGGTGACCTACTACCTTCATTGTGACCCGAGGCTCAGCAAGGGGATTGGAGTCATCGAGGCTGGGCTTCTTCAGTCTTCAGCCAGTTCCAACATGGCCAGCGGGTGTGTCCTGGACTGGAAGGGTGGTCCCCCCACGCTGAGGCGTAAGGGGCCCGCCACTTTTCCAGGGACAGTCACTCTTCCAGTGACCATTTTGACCTCACGCCGGGCAGGGCTTGGTCGGGGCTCGGGGCCAGGGGCACTGCATTGCCCAGTGGCCTTCTTTTCCGCATTTGAAGCATTCTCTGGTGGCGTTCCTTTCATTGCACCCCCACCGCTCACAGTCCCCTTAGGGCCGTGGCAGCTGCCATCAACCTCAGGGCCACAAACAACTAATGCGTGTCTGCAGGTCTACCTCCTGTGGAAGGCAGGCCTCCCATTCTGAGTGTGCCTGCTCCTCCAGGGCATTAAGAACCTTCAAGGCCATTTTTCACTCGATCTTGGACCTGGGTTTGAGGACCAATAAAGACCTTAAAGGTCGGGTTAGAGAGTGGGGGGCGTAGATTCAGACTATGCCCTCAGTTCCTGGACGGGACTATGGCAGGGGTAGAATGGGCGCAGAAATGGAAGAGGCTGTTTTGGAGCTGACGTTCTTAGGATTTGGGCTCTAGGGGAGGAGGAAGCTTATCTTTAAGAGAGTCTGAAGAGAGCACAGCTGGAACCTCTTGCAAAGGGAACTGGCCGGCCACCTGTGAACTAAAGTGCTGGCAGTCATGGTGGTGGAGTTTCAGCGGAAGGCGGGCGGTTAGACCTTACAGAGGGCACTGCGTGGAGTACAGGTTACTAAGGCAGGCCTGTAAGGGAAGGGGAGAGCGCGGGAGAGGTGGCCTGGGTGGGCTTGGGAGAGGTATTGGCAGTTGAGTTTAAAAGCCGCAACCTCCCAGGGGCAGAACGGAGGAGGAAGGACAGAAGGAAGGTAGAGCCTACGGAAGCGTGTGTGCACCGACTGGGAAAGAAGGCAGAGGCGGCAGGGGACTTTGTTGCCGGCTCCCACAGTGGCTAAGGCTTTAGCGGCTGTGGGGGTGCGCGGAAGGACCAACTGGGCAGAGGAGGGCATGGGGTTGTAAAAGGCGGTTTGAGTTCCTGGCCGCTGTGGGGCGGCAGAAGTGGGGAGGCGGGGCCAGTGGGTCCACGGAAGGTGTGGCTGGAGGAGAGTCCAGCAGGGTGGAGGAGGGGAGAGTGTGGACGGACTGGGGCACGAGGCCCGTGGGAGAGCGGCGGCTTACGCCTGGGGGGAATTTGTGGTGGCCTCTGGTGAAGGGGGGGTGGGAGAGCACGGAGACAATGATGATGATTATGGCACTCCGCCACCCACACACAGTACATGAACCCACCCCCACATGCACCACACACACTGCGGGCTCAGCGGTGCGGGGAGCGGCACAGCGCAGGGACAGCCCGGAGGGAGTAGGAAGGACAGGACTAGGAGAAATGGCGGAAGGAACTTTGGGGGAGGGACGGGGAATGCAGAGATATGGAGAGAGGCTGAGAGAGAGACTGAGAGAGAGAGACTGAGAGAGAGAAACTTGGGCAAATTTCCCAGTTCTTTGGCAGAACTTACTGAGATCGGTGTGACCTTAAAGTCAGGTACCGTTTTAGCCAGATCGGTGAGCTGGCACCCTAGAGGATTTGGAATCCCCCTGTGCTTTATCCCTGTGGCCTGTAGCCGGGCTAAAGGCTGGCATCCCAGCAGTTTAACCCACGCTACGGAGGGACGGAGGGACCGTGGGCGGGGTAGAGGCGTCCCTGCTACCCCCCCAGGTCCGGAGGAGCCTTCCTGGAAGGGTCCCGAGAGGCAATCTCTGACGTGGCCACGTTTTATGGACAGAGATGCCAGCAGGCAGGTGGCCACCTGGGACCAGCGCGGGGCGGGGCGGGGCGGGGCGGGACTCACCGCTGATGCTGCCAAACTGGGAAAAGTTGCTGAGCTGAAGAGAAGCGGTCCTGATGGGTCCAGAGCCACGAGGAGGGAGAGGCAGGCACCCAGCCTTGGAGGGACGGCCAAAGCGAGTGCTCCCGCCACCCAGGTTTCAAGGCACCAAATGTTAGGTTAGGTGGCTCAGGAGGCGGCGCAAGAAATAGAGTCCAGTGAATCAGAAAAGAAAGGAAAGGAAAAGGTTTATTCTGCATCCCCGGAAGACCCACGTACCCCAAGGACAGGGCAGGTGGATTCACGCCAACAGGGAGGGGGCGCTTTTTTTATACTGCGGTTGGGTGAGGGGCGGGGACATGAGCTGAGGAATTCTCTGCTGCAGGGAATGTGCAGAATATTCAGGACAAAGTTCTTATCTGTGTGGGGGTATGTGAATTCAGGGAGAAGAAGCTGGTATCTGTGTCTGGCACCTTGATCTGTGAGAAATTCCAGGGGAAGTCCATTATCTTGTCATGTCTGCATGTATCCGATCCTGGGCTCTCTCCGACCTAACATTATAGATGTAAAAAGACAGTAGAAAGGGAAAAATCAAGATGGCGGCATAGGTAAACACTGGAAATTGCTGCCTCGCACAACCACTTCAAAAATACAACTAAAAGACAAAAAGGAACATCATCCAGAACCACAGGAGGGCTGCTGAGTGGAAATTCTACAACTAGAAGGAAAGAGAAAAGCACACTGAGACTCAGAGGAGGTGCGGAGGTAAAGTGCAGAGGTACGGAGGTGCACATGGAAAGGGCTGCCAACTGAGGACATGGTTGTCTTTTTCAATCGGGAGGGAGGCACAATCTCCCTACAGCCCTGACTCCAGTTCCAGGTGAGTCTCTGGGGACCCAGACTCACACAGGAGAAACTGTACTGTCTGGCATTAGTCGGAACTCGAGGGCGGCTTTCAATCAGAGGTGCTTGCAGTGATTACTGGGACACTGAGAAGCGGGGCCTCTTATGGCAGGACTGAGGAGAAGCCAAAGCTGCTTGCTCTGCCTGTGGATCCTGAAACCCGCCCCACCCAAGCTGTGCAAAGAGGCTTTTGCATATGAAAGGCCTGGCCCTTTGCAATCTAAAATTACCTAAAAAACTCCAGCTGGGTCAGAGAAAGCCAGAATACCCAAAAGAAGGCCCAAGGCCCCCAGTGACTTGCATTGCTTCACAGCTGGGCTCCTGCTGGACAGCCTCAGGCAGAGGCTAAATTAGCAGCTCCTTAGAGATCCAAGAGCCATTGTACCCAGTGGTCAGAGTGGGACCATCCAGATTACAACTCCTCAGATCCATAAGGGACACACTCAGGGAACAGACTCAGTGAGCACCAAAGCCCCACTGAAGCAAGTCTTGCCCTATAAGGGTGTCTTCAACACAGAAGTTCTCCCACTGCAGACACAGCTCATTCTCACAGCCAATTGGCCTGGAGGTCAATTCCTCCCAGTGATACCTACAACAACCAAGGCTTAACTCCAACAACACTGTGTACAAAGCCCACAAAGGGGTGCACCAAGAGTGTCCACCTCCGGTAATTGGGGAGGCTGAGCCACTGTGCCCTATAGGATAGCTAGCACAGAAAGAACACTCTATCAACACAGGAAAGCATAAAAATGAAGAGACAAAGAAACAGGTCACAAATGACAGAAATGGAGGAAAGCAAATTACTGGATATAGAGGTCAAAACCCAACTTATACGGTTTTTCAAGAATTTTCTAGAAACTTCCAATAAATTTAGTAAGACCCTCAATAAGTCTAGTGAGACCACCGATAAACTTAGTGAGACCCTCAAGAAATCTAGTGAGACCCTCGAGGTTATGAAAAAGGACCACCTAGAAATTAAACATACACTGACTGAAATAAAGAACATTATACAGAGTTCTAACAGCAGACTAGAGGATAGCAAGAATCAAGTCACAGATTTGAAATACGAAGAATCAAAAAACACCCAACCGGAAAAGCAAAAAGAAAAAAGAATCCAAAAATATGAAGATAGTGTAAGGAGCCTCTAGGACAACTTCAAGCGTACCAACATACGAATTATAGGGGTGCCAGAAGAAGAGAGAGAGCAAGATATTGAAAACCTATTTGAAGAAATAATGACAGAAAACGTCCCCTCCCTGGTGAAAGAAATAGACTTACAAGTCCAGGAAGCACAGAGAACCCCAAACAAAAGGAATCCAAAGAGGACCACACCAAGACACATCATCATTAAAATGACAAGAGCAAAAGACAAAGAGAGAATCATAAAGCAGCAAGAGAAAACAAGTCAGTTACCTACAAGGGAGTACCCATACAACTCTCAGCTGATTCCTCAACAGAAACTTTGAAGGCCAGAAGGGAGTGACAAGAAATATTCAAAGTGATGAATAGCAAGAACCTACAACCAACATTATTTTACCCATCAAAGCTATCATTCAAAATTGAAGGTCAGTTAAAGAGCTACAAAGATAAGAAAAAGTTAAAGAAGTTCATCACCATCCAAACCAGTATTATATGAAGTGCTGACAGGTATCCTTTAAGAAGAGGAAGAAGAAGAAAGAAGGAGAAGAAGAAGAAGAAGAAGAAGAAGAAGAAGAAGAAGAAGAAGGTAAAGATACAAATTATGAACAACAAATACACATCAACAAGTGAATCTAAATATCAAGTGAACAAATATTCTGATGAACAGAATAAACTGGTGAATATAATAGAATCAGGGGCATAGAGAGGGAGTGGACTGACTATTCTGAGGGGGTAAGGGATGTGGGGGATGCGGGAAGAGAATGGACAAAAATTGTTCATGTATGGATGAGGACAGTGGAGGGGGCGTGGGGTAAGGGCAGAGGGTGGAGTGAGAACCGGGTGGAGGGGAGGTATGGGGGGAAAAAGAGGAACAACTATGATAATCTGAACAATAAAGATTTATTAAAAAAAATAGGCAGGCTCAGTTAAGATAAAGATTGACGTTTTCAGGGAAGATGACAGCCTAGGACACCAGTACCCACCATAAGCTGCTTTTATTTAAAAATAACCAAAAAACAAACAAACAACACTTTAAGTTCAGACAAACCTTTTCAGTTACATTAGGTCTCTGAGTTTGCCACGCCGCCAGGTTAGCACGTGGTCCCTGGAATCACACCTGTCCCATCTCTTGCCACCAATCACTGAGTGCTTGGGGTTCATTCTGAGCTGGAGTGCCCAACCCACCTGGCAGTTTATGAGCTGCCTCTGATGGCATGTAACCCTCTCCCAACACAGGATAGAAATCAGACCACCATTTCGGTGCCCGCGGGCCAGGAAAGCATGCCCGCCGCACTCAACACACAGGTGCCCATGAACTTGTTTTCCACCTGGGAAGTGGAATGCTCCAGCCCCACCTGCGTACCCAGGCTGTGTAGCCTCACCTTAACCAAGCTGCTCATCTACAAGAAGCTGGAGAAGGAGCTCAGGGCTGTGGTGATCACTATAAAAATGCAGGGCCCTAAACAACTTGAGGTCTGATGAGATTCCGCTGTCCCCTCTTGGTCACGTGAAGACCGACCTGGCGCTGACCATCTCCCTACAGTACCCTCACTCTCTCAAGAAAAAAGGCAACAACTTACAGATCCTGCTGCAGCAGAAGCAGCGCCTTAACAACCAGACCATTCTGGGTTACCGGGCACTCACCATGGGCACCATCGACATGGCAGAGGTGATGTAGCGACCCCTCGAGGGTGGCCAGATGCTGAGACTCCATAGCACCAACATGGAGGAATCTGCCCACATGGCTGAAGTCAGCATGTCCTCCCTGTCCAGCCAGCCCATAGACCCCAAGGACAGCACCCAGAAGGCTGGCCCCAAGTCCAAGTCCCTGGTTCATTACTCAGAGATAGATTATGAAATATTCTCAGATCAGCAGGGCTGCTATCATCCCGGGCATGGGCAGGACCATGAGGAGGAGGACTTCCACTTTGAGGATCCCAAAAAGCAACACCAAAGTGTAGTAAGATCGCCACTCATGAGCAGGCAACAAGATGCCAACAAGAAAGTTGGGGCGTAGCTGCTCAGGGTGCAAGAGTGGGAGGAGGTCCTGGATTCAGAGCAGGAGTCTTCGGAGCATGTGCCTGAGGTGGAGGAGGACCTAGATCTGCTGTATGACTCACTCGAGAACTGTGACAGTGGCCCATGAGAGTGTCTTCAGGACCCCGAAGCCCTGACTCAGGCCATATTGGAAGGCCTGTCCCAGCCCAGCTAGAGCATCCACAGTGCCCAGCTCTCAGATGGAGTGCTAGAGAATCCACAGTGCCAGCACCAGGAGGAGCCTCCAGGTCCAACCCATGTGACAGAGAAGATGAGCCCAAAGCCACCAGTGGGCGCATCACCAAGACCGAGTCTCTCCTTATCGCTTCCACCAGATCCCAGGGGGAGCACGTTGGCCACTGGGCCAGGAGCACATCCCTGAAGGAGCAGCAGGTGGCAGAGCCAGAAACAAGCGGGCCAACAGCCTGGACAATAAGCACTGCCCCGACCCCCTGAGTCAGCTGCAGATTGCCAGGGAGACGGTATATGACCAGCTGAACCTCTTCCTCATCTCTGACAGCCAGTTGCCCTAGAACATCCTCCTCCTCAATGCCCCTGCCTGGCAGGGGCAGTTTCCGTCTGAGTCCAGCAGCAACACATGCTGCCCGGGGTGTGCATCTTCTCCAAGGCTGAGGTCCAGGCAGCCTTCAGCACCATCATCTCGTGGAAACAGAGATACCGTCTCTATAATTCCCAGACCCCCAGCCTGTGAAAATCGTGGTGTCAGGGGCACAGCATTACTTAAGCACCGTGTTATGGGTCTTCCTGAAGCTGCTGTCCTACAACCTATGCCTCTCTCCCCCTGGCTGGGCTACATGCACTTCCTGGTCATCCAGTTGGGTTCCTACCTTGTAGCCAGGTACCTGGGCTCTGTGCATTACCGCTACAACAGCTTCATCCAGAACCTGCCCAGGCGGGACCTGTTCTACAAGGAGGCCCAGAGGGCTGTGCAGGACACGCTGCCCATGGTGATGAGAACCACACAGTGCGTCACAGGAGCCAATTGTGTCCACCAACTGCCCATCATGGAGGCCACACTCACCTATAAACAGAGGAGACCCAATGAGGAGTCCTCGAACTTTATTCCCTTCATGGGGGTTGTGGAGCTTGGTATTGTTAGACCATTCTGGGTCGCCTCAGGACACTCAGATTATGCGGCCCGCTTGGGCTCGAGTGCTGTTGTCCACCCTCCATACGGGTCTGCGGCAAACAAGGAGGCATCACACATCCTTCTCTACTCCCCGCCAGTGAGAGGAGATGAGTCCTCCCCCAGCCAGGGTGTTGGAGCTGAGCTGATGGGGCTGTGGGTGGACTCCTGGATGGCAGCCCAGCCCACAGACAGAAAAGGAGACTCTGAGAACAAAGCCCAGGCTACCGCCAACAACACCCGCCAGTTCCCCTTCCAGTTTCTCCAGGTGAGCAGGCTGCCCAGCAGTGGTGAGGCTGCAGCCACGCCCTCCGGGTCATGGACAAGGAGAACAACAAGAAGGTGATGTGTTTTCCCAAGAAAACCAAGGACAAGGAACTGGAGAACCAGAGCCAGTGCCTGGAGGGCATCAGCCGCCTGTTCAGCAGGGCCAAGCACCAGCAGGACAACTGTGGGTCCTTGTTGACCGTGTGGAGTGGAACAGCGTGGAGCTCCCACGTCCAGCACTTCCCCACCTGCATAGTCGGAAGCTCCAACCCCACCTTTGAGCCTGCCCGTCCCCTACCCTTCCCTCTGCCCTGGCCAAGCCCGGGAAGGATGAGCTGCTTTTCTGTTCACATTTCGGTTTAGCACCGAGACAGACTCTTGAAACACAAAGTGTAACCCTTTCAGTGTGAATAAGCTCATAACCTGGAAACTAACGTGGTGGTGCCCACAGGGAGCCCCCAACTGCTCTGCTTATTACCCAGAATGCTCTGGCAAGTGGGAGGTCAACAGTGTTGAGCTGGGCAATCATTGAAGGTGATGGTCTTCAGGACCCAAAAACTGCCATTGACAAAGCTTCTCAATGCCAACACCTGCCCCTCCTGGAAGCCTGGACTCCGCCTCCCCGGGGAGTCAGCTTCCCTTTATGCCCGACTCAGTGCTGGCCTCCCACGGGGGCACCTGACTGAAAACAGGCTGGTCAGCCAGCCTTGGGCCCCACTGCCACCCATCCCAGTGGCCCCAGCACTACCCGCTCATGCTGTCCCATAAACTCCATCCTCGTGAGGCAGAACAGAAGAGAAACACCAAGGACCAATGTGGTACTGACCACCTGGGCACACTGACTGGACAAACTGAGCAAATACCTGATGCCCACCTTCCTGGGCTGGGACCCCGCTTTTGTCCCCACATCTCCGTGTTATTATAGAGCATTTGCTACAACAGGAGTTGGATCAACCATGTACCAGGTGAGCTCCTGCCCCTGCACAGCACAGTGGTCATTTGGCCACTTGTTTGCTGTGAATCTTCAGGTCACTGCATGTCTCTAAGTGATTGTTCCCCAGAATGTGAGGCCCAATAGGGTTACTGTAGGGTCTCAGTGGGGTGCCTCTGGGTGCCTGGACAGTGGTGAGGTCTGCTGGAGGGCTGTGTTTTAGCCAATTGGTTAATTTTTTCATTCTGTTGACAAAGTCTCTGCCAAATTTGTGATTCTCCTCAGGGCTCAGGGCTAAGCACTTTTGTCATGAGATAAAGAGATTGGAGATCCATTATGAGTCCCGGTCCTTGGTGAAGCCAGATCAGAAACTCCATGTTTGAGAGGTGGAGTTCAGACTCAGCCAGCTGTCTGAGATGGGCATGGTTTGGGTTCATTCATTCAGCAAATATATGAGAAGCCCTGCCAGGTACAGACACGTCTCTAGGAACTGACCATAATCCAGTGCACAGAGAAGACCCCAAGCCTGCACTCCAGAGCTTCCTTCTAGTAGAGAGTCCTTCTGCAAGGACTCTTCCTTCTGCAAGAGGGCAGAGGTCTGAGGGCTACTTCTAGGAAAAAGGGCAGGACTCAGAGAACTGTGCATGTAGATATGGGTGGAGTGGGTGAGTGGGGAAGTCAATGGACAGAGTGAGCCCCTCAGAAAATTCATACCCTTCTGCTTCTAATCCCAGCCCAGTCTGCACCCCTATCCCGGGACCGTGCTCACTAATCTGGTAGAACCTCCTCAGTGGCAGCTTGGCTGTTGCTCTCTACCCATGGTAGTTAACTGTCAATTAGAGGAGAAGAACCCCACAGGGCAGCTAGTGAATTAGGCAGCATGTAGGAGCAGGAGCCAAAGTTTGAGGTGTGAGGTAGTCTCTGGACATCAGAAATGCAGATGGATTTTCTTCGTTTACTCCTTGATCACCTATTCCTGGAGCACCTACTGTGTGCCAATGAGTGACATGAACAGAGTGGAAACCAGCTCTCCCTGTCCTCATGGAGTTGACATTTTGGCACGAGGGTAGTAGGAGGGTACAGGGACACTGAGAGAGCATGTCAGGTTCCCCGGAAGAAGACGACGGTGGTTCCCTAATTGTTGCAGAGCTGTCATTTAGGTGGGCTTTCTGCCATGTCCTCTTGAATGACCAGGCACATCTCTGCCAGGACTGCCAGGTTGAATGTGGGCAAGGGATAGGTCTGCCTTCTGGATGGGCAGGAGCAGCAGGCACAGGACCCCAGGCTCTCTGAGTGGTGCTCTGGGAGGGTCATGTGGAAAAAAGGCCAGGCCTCAAACCCTGCTGTCTGTCTATCTCTCTCCCCAGGGTCATCTCCTGCATCTTGGGCATCTAACTGGACCAGTACCCTGAAGATTTTTATTAGCCGCCAGAATTTCCCAGCCTGATCATGCTTTTGGCCTCTATAGAGCTCACCTTTCCAGTACTAGACCTGCCAACCCAGTGAGTTTAATAAGATTATTTATACTAGTGACCAGAAGACAATTCTGGATGTTTCCAATGAAATTAGAGCAGCCTGTGAGTGAGAGAAAGAGACAGAGCTGGGAACCAGTGGACTGAAACGTCTTGGGTTTGATTCCAGTCCAGGTACATACCTCAGTTGCAGGCTAGATCCTTGTCCCTGGTCTGGGCCAGGGAACATTATCCTTGGGTGAGGATTGACAAAGAAAACTGTAGTGATAAGAATGGCACTGCCACTTGCATTAAAACCTCAGGCACGTTAGCTGAATTCTTTACGTCTTGTTCTTTTCACGTGAAAAATGAGTTGCAAGGATAAAATTGAATAATAAAGTGCTTAACATAGAGAGTTGGCATATGGTAGGCACTTAGTATATATTGCCCATTACTATTATACATACACTAGAGGCCCGGTGCACGAAAATTTGTGCACTGGCTGTGGGGGGGTCCCTCAGCCCAGCCTACCCCTTATCACATACTGGGAGCTCTAAGGGGATGTCCTAGTGATGGCTTAGGCCTGCTCCCTGTTCCCTTTGGGGAGCGGGCCTCAGCCACAGTCTGGCCTTCCTTTGTGGGAGGTGACCGGGCTCATCAGGGGAAGGCACCAGCCCCATCACCCCACTATTGCAGCCATTGCCAGTCACCGCAGTCACCAAGGTGTTTTCATCAACACGGACTCCAGTCCCTTCACCATGAAAAAAAGGCAACTTTCTTTAGGCATTTTCAAGATGTGTGTCATAGGATATGACATTTCTTTCTTTCTTTCTTTTTTTATCCTCACCTGAGGATATGTTTCCATTGAATTTTAGAGAATGTGGAAGAGAAAGCGAAAGACAGAGAGAAACATCAAAGTGAGAGGAACACTTTGATTGTTTGCCTCCTGTATGAGCCCTGACCTGGGCCCAGGCCAGGGAGGAGCCTGCAACCTAGGTACATGCCCTTAGTCAGAATTGAACCCGGACCCTGTGGTGGGCAGGCCGAGGCATTATCCACTGACCAAAACCAACTAGGGCAGGATATGACATTTCTTAGCCCTCCAGCAGCGGACCTTCCTTTTTTTTCAACAGGAGTGTGGTAAAAAACCCTAGATCACCTTATTAGAGTCTTATTACCCAAGTTACTAAGAATATTATCAATGGCATACATGGAGCTTAGCCAATGAGCAGTCGAGAAAAGGTGTTTCCTCTGTAGTTACACCAATTGCCGGCTCGGCCTCTGCCCAGGCCTAACTCCTCTGGCCGAGTCATTAGGCCTGGGCAGGAGACCCCCAGCTCCTGCAATCCCCCCTCCGCCCATCCCCAAGCCTAATGCCTCCGCATTAGGCCTGGGCAGGGTACCGCCAGCTCCCCCAATTGTGCGATCTGACCCTGCTCCCCGCGATCACTGGCTCTGCCCCTGCTCCCAGCCATCGCAAGCCCCCATCCTGCTCTCTGCCATCGCTGGCTCCACCACTGCCCAGGCCTAATGCCTCTCACCAAGGCTGTAGGCTTAGGCGTGGGACGCCCCGGTCCCCACGATCGCTGACTCTGCCGCTGCACCCTGCGATCACTGACTCCACACCAGCCTAGGCCTAACGCTTCTGGCCAAGGTGTAAGGCCTGGGCAGGGGATCCCCAGGTATCCTCAATTTTCGGCTCTGCCCCTGCCCAGGCCTAATGCCTGTGGCCGAGGCATTAGGCCCGGCAGGGGACTCCCAGCTCCCAGCGATCACCGATCACCGACTCCTCACATCCTCCGCGCCATTGCCGGCTCCACACCTGCCCAGGCCTAACTCCTCAAGGCATTAGGCCTGGGCAGGAGACCCCTCAGCTCTGATTGCAGGCTCCGATTGCCGCTGGGAGCCTATGTATGCAAATTAACCGCCATCATTGTTTGGTTAATTTGCATATTCATACGATTGGCTGCTGGGCATAGCAAAGGTATGACATATTTGCATGTTTGTCTATTATTAGGTACGATATGTATGTAAACAATCATCAAGTGGAAATACCATGTGTAACATCGACAAAATAATCTAAAGCACTAAGATGTTAACAGGAATTGCCCAGGGCCTCCCAATGCTCTATTTCTCCATTTAATCATAAATGCATGGACTTACTCATTTCTGGATAGAAAGATAAAATATTGCCAAGGCA
The DNA here is from genome assembly GCF_964212035.1 of Myotis nattereri. Taxonomy (NCBI): domain Eukaryota; kingdom Metazoa; phylum Chordata; class Mammalia; order Chiroptera; family Vespertilionidae; genus Myotis; species Myotis nattereri. The sequence continues at coordinate 7,662,756 of NC_138091.1, read as the reverse complement.
CATACTCTCCTGAATTAATCTAAAATGTACATATATATGTAATATGCAGATTAGGCCAGGAAGCTTTAATGCAGTGGTTCTCAACCTGTGGGTTGCGACCCCTTTGAGGGTTGAACAACCCTTTCACAGGGGTCGCCTAAGACCATTGGAAAACACATATAGAATTACATATTGTTTTTGTGATTAATCACTTGCTTTAATTATGCTCAATTTGTAACAATGAAAATACATCCTGCATATCAGATATTTACATTATGATACATAACAGTAGCAAAATTACAGTTATGAAGTAGCAACAAAAATAATTTTATGTTTGGGGGTCACCACAACATGAGGAACTGTATTAAAGGGTCGCAGCATTAGGAAGGTTGAGAACCACTGCTTTACAGGGTCACGACCAGACAGGAGGAGGTTGCCTGTGCAGGTGAGGCCAGGGGCAGAGATGGAGACAGACACAGGGGGCCTGCCTGAGCCAGAGCGGACACAGGCAGGGGGGCCAGGGAGGCATGGGGTTGGCTGAGTCACTGCGCCTGGCTAGGGCAGCCCTGGAAGGGACACAGGCAGGGGGTCAGGGGGTGCCTGGGGCAGAAGTCAGGTGCGGGTCCTGCTGCCTGCAGAGCGGGTCAGATGCAACTCCTGTGGCAGCCCTCGAGGTGGCTCGTCCAGCGATTTCAATAGAGCGCCGGACCTCTAGTTTAAAGTAAAAATTATAATAGGATTTTGGGGAAACAAACACTCTTCTAAATTTTATCTACAAATAAATATGCAAAAAAATCAGGAAACAGTTGACAAGAATATAGGAAGGGGACTTGCTCTGTCAATTAGGAAGAACTCTCAAGCAGTGGGGCCCTGGTGCTGGAGTGAGCAGGTCCTGGGAGCTGGGCAGCGACATCAGGAACAGGGCGCAGCACACATGAGACTCAGGGGATTATTGTGGGGGCCCTTTAGCAGCAAATAGCACTGGGACAGCCGCTCAATTATTGAGGGGAATACTTTAGATCAATATTTCAGATCTCACCAAAGAGTTTTTAATGTATTTATGATTAATATATTTTACTGTCTTTTCCTTCTGAAAATCGAATGAAGGTGGAATCAAAATTTTAAAAATAAAAAATGCGAGAATATACATAAACTCTATTTAATTCCATGATATAGAGAACACTTTCCACATGTTGATGTCTCTTTTGGGTGAGATGTAATGGAGAAAAAAGGTCAGTCCTATGAAGTCCTGAGCAAAGAGCCTTGCAGACAGAGAGGTGTGTGTGCAAAGGCCTGAGGTGGGAAAGAGCCCACTGGGGTGAAGGAATGACACACGGGCCAGGGTGGCTGGAGTTAAGAGGAGAGTGTGAGACAGGACGTTGTGCTGGTCAACGGGGTCCCCGATCCTGCAGAGTCTTGCTCAAGCTGTAAAATTTATTCCAAGTGCCATGAGGACTTTTAGAGGATTTTAAGTGAAAGACATTTAGCAACTATCTTTCTATTTGTATTTGAAAATAGTACTTTAATAATCAGATTTGGCTGTTGCATTTTTGATCAGATGCTTTTTCAGTACCTAGTACATTTTATTAACTTTTATAAAGACACGGTTTTTATTTTCGAATATTCATTCCTAGGTTTAATTTCTTTTTTAAAAAAATATATTTTATTAATTTTTTTGCAGAGAGGAAGGAAGAGGGATAGAGAGTTAGAAACATCGATGAGAGAGAAACATCGATCATCTGCCTCCTGCATACCCCCTACTGGGGATGTGCCCACAACCACGTACATGCCCTTGACCGGAATCAAACCTGCGACCTTTCAGTCTGCAGGCTGATGCTCTATCCACTGAGCCAAACCAGTTAGGGCCCTAGGTTTAATTTCTTAACAAACCTACAGCATCTGAGAAACTTATTTATTTATTTTTAATTTAAGTATAGTTGATATACAATCTTATATGGTTATATTGTTTCTGGTGTATGATATAGTGAATCAACAATTTTATCACCTCACCAATTCATATAACCATCTGTCATCATGCAAACTTATCCCAATATTATTGACTATATTTCCCTTCCCCTTTTCACCCACTCTACACCCTCCCTTCTGGTAACCACATCTTTTCTCTCTTTTTATATGAGTCTGTTTTTGTTTTGTTTTGTTTTTTTGATTCCACATATGAATAAAACTATACGGTAATTGTCTTTCGCTGCCTGAATTAGTTCACTTAGCATAATACCTTCTAGACCAGTGGTTCTCAACCTTGGCTGCACATTAGAATCACCTGGGAATCTTTTTCAAATCCTGATTTCTAGGCCTCATCCTCCAGAAATTCTGTTTCTTTGTTACTAATGTTGTGGCCCCACCCCATAACAAAGAAACAGAATTTCTAGGGGATGAGGCCCAGAAAACAGGATTTTAAAAGATTCCCAGGTGATTCTAATGCTCAGGCATGTGAGAAGGGAGTAATGTAGATTTCTTCAGTTGTGGCACCAGACAAGTCATTCCATAATGAGCCAGACACTTAGAATAAGGACAAGGAGAAGTCTGAATGGGGATTGTTTTCTCAACACTTTCTCATACTGGCAAGGAATAAGAAGCTGATGTTTAATTTGGGTTTGGATTGGGGGGGAGGAATGGATGGTGGTGGTCGCAGCCATGAGGAACATGGTGTTGTGTTAGTGCTGGCAGTGTAAAATAATGAATTTGATTTCCTTTTTACATGGTAGACTATTGTTTATTGTTAAACTATTGAAAAGATGGTCAGCTCAAGATCTGAAGTTTTAAGCCACAAGTGTTCCAGTTTTTCCTTTAACAACTTGGTCTAGAACAGCATTGCTCGATATTGGAGATACTAGAGAAGTGAGGTTTCACTCTGTTTCACTGATGATGCACTTCATGTTACATTTGCCCCATAAGTAAGATATTAGTAATAAGGGTTATTGGGTATGGTGTACATTGTTATTATCTTCACAATTTTTCTGTAAATCTAGAACTAATATAAAATAAAACATCCATTAAAACAACACTCAAAATCCTAGGAAATGGTAGCAACTGATCATAGTGGAAGGGACCACTGAAATGACGGGGGAGTATGGGATTTGTCTTAGAGGAAACACCACCTCCCTGCCATATGCTGGACTCTAATGGAACTAGAGGAAATGAGAGAGAGAGGTCCGTCTGGGAAAAATTTTCGGAGTTAAGAGGAAGGTCTCTGTTCTATAACCTGAGTGTCTGAGATTTCTGCATCCTCTGCCACCCCCGCCCCTCCTGGATAGTGAAGCTGAGGCTTTGTGATGTCAAGCCACACCATGGCAACCACTGATTTTGGGCAGCCAGAGCTGAAGTAAGTGGCTCCTCATTAACCTAAAGAGTATATGTAGAGGCCAGGACCCTTTGAGTAGTGTCTGTTGCCTCAAGATAGCGAAACTTAATAAGACGAAATTGTAGACTAGTAGAGATAAGGAATAAGACTCCCAACCCAAGGATGGATGAAGAAACTGAAAGTCTTAAAGTGAATAATGTTTGTATTGCGGAGGGGGGGTGGGGGTAGGGGTTGGGAGGATGGTGGTGGTCGCAGTAATGAGGAGCTGGTTGTTGTGTTAGGGCTGGCAGTGTCTAATAAAGAATTTGATTTCCTTTTTACATGGCAGACTATTGAATATTGTTAAACTATTGAAAGGATGGTCAGCTCAAGGTGTGAAGATTTATGCCACAACTGGTACAGTATTTCCTTTCACATCATGGTCTAGAACAGCATTGTTGGATATTGGAGATACTAGATAAGTGAGTTTTGACTCTCTTTCACTGATGGGGAGGGATCTAAGGAGGGGGCAGGCATGTGAGAAGGGAGTAATGCTGGAAGCCGGTCCATCCTTGCTGCTTGACACAGTCGCTGCAGCAAAGAAACATCTGCACAGCATATGTTTCAAGGGACCTGGCGTATATAGCATACTGTTCTTAATATGTTTGCTCCCCTTAGCGCTGTGTGTTTTAACCAAGGTCACCTCTCTGAGAAAGGTTGTTTCCCAAGGTAGGACTTTTTCCCTGAAGTCAGGGAGGGGATGAAACTCCTTAACTAAGTGCCAGGCGGGTAGTTAATCACTACAAACAATCATGCTTAAGCTACATAATCTTTACTCCCTGGAATGGAGATAAGAAACGCCCTAAACTTTGTAATAGAAATTGACAGGATTAAAATCAACTAGGATAAATACGGATGTAACAAGACAATAAACAGCAGAACCTCTCTGGAGATTGAGAACAGAACTTGGTTGGAGATCCTGGCTAGGCTGCTGATCAACTGAACGCTGTCTCCGTGTCATTCCTTCTTCGCCGACTTCGTCTACGCCTTAGGGGAACCCCTGGACCTGCTGGGGTTGGACCCCGGCAGAGTAATGTAGATTTCTTTAGTTGTGACACTAGACAAGCCATTTTATAATGAGGCAGACACTTAGAAAAAGGACAAGGAGAAGTCTGAATGGGGATTTTTTTTCTCTCAACACTTTCTCATACTGGCAAGGAATAAGAAGCTGATGTTTAATTTAGGTTTGGATTGGGGTGTGGGATGGATGGTGGTGGTCGCAGTCGTGAGGAACAGGGTGTTGTGATAGAGCTGGCAGTGTATAACAATGAATTTGATTTCCTTTTTACATGGTAGACTATGGAATGTTGTTAAACAATTGAAAGGATGGTCAGCTCAAGATCTGAAGTTTTATGCCACAACTGGTCCAGTTTTTCCTTTAACAACTTGGTCTAGAACAGCATTGCTCGATATTGGAGATACTAGAGAAGTGCGGTTTCCCTCTAACAGTTTCACTGATGATTCACTTCATGTTACATTTGCCCCATACATAAGTAAGATATTAGTAATAAGGGAAATTGGGTATGGTGGACATGGTTATTATCTTCACAATTTTTCTGTAAATCTGGAACTATTCAAAAATAAAACATCCATTAAAACAACACTCAAAATCCTAGGAAATGGTAGCATCTGATCATAGTGGAAGGTACCCCTGAAATGATGGGGAGTATGGGAATTGTCTTAGAAGAAACACCACCTCCCTGCCATATGCTGGACTCTAATGGAACTAGAGGAAATGAGAGAGGTCAGTTTGGTTAAAATTTTAGGAGTTAAGAGGAAGGTCTCTGTTCTATGACCAGAGTGTCTGAGATTTCTGCATCCTCTTACACCCCCGCCCCTCCTGGATGGTGAAGCTGAGGCTTTGTGATGTCAAGCCACACCATGGCAACCACTGATTTTGGGCAACCAGAGCTGAAGTGAGTGGCACCTCATTCACCTAGAGAGTTTATATAGAGGCCTGGACCCTTTGAGCAGTGTCCGTTGCATCAAGATAGCCAAACTTTCTAAGAAGATATTTTAGACTAGTGGAGATCAGGAATAAGACTCCAAACTCAAGGATGGATGTAGAAACTGCAAGTCCTAAAGTGAATTAGAAGTCAGTTTCTCAACTGCATGACGAAGAAGTGGATAAGGTCAGAATACCATATTCAAAACTACCCCTTCCCTAATAATTCCTCTCCCAAGATTCTGGCCTTGTGCTTTTTGGCCACAGACACTTCCTCATTCAATCCACTGTCATCCAATTACAAGCACATTTCCTAAACATTTTCCAAATTTTTCCCCAAAACCAATGTCTTTCTGTGATTAACTTGTTTCCAAACTACATAACCAAGATAGTGCCAACGGTAACTTTGGACTTTAAGCTGAATGTAGACAAAAGGGAGAAAGACAGAAAGAATCAGATAATTGTATTTTACTACAGGAAGGGGGAAACCTCCAGTAAGCAAGACAACAACCTCCAGTAAGCAAGGAAGAAAAGAAGCTGATGTTTAATTTAGGTCTGGATTCGGTGGGTGGGATGGATGGTGGTGGTCGCAGTCATGAGGAACAGCATGTGGTGTTAGTGCTGGCAGTGTATAATAGTGAATTTGATTTCCTTTTTACATGGTAGAGTATTGAATATTGTTAAACTATTGACAGGATTGTCCGCTCAAGATGGGAAATTTTATGCCACCATGGTACAGTTTTTCCTTTATCTACTTGGTCTAGAACAGCATTGCTGGGTATTGGAGATACTAGAGAAGTGAGGTTTCACTCTGTTTCACTGATGATTCACTTCATGTTGCATTTTCCCCAAGCATAAGTAAGATATTAGTAATAAGGGAAATTGCGTATGGTGTACATGGTTATTATCTTCACAATTTTTCTGTAAATCTGGAACTATTCTAAAATAAAACATCCAGATTTTCAATCCCAGCAACAACACAGAGTGGGTAACTATTAAGGAACCAGCTCTGGCCAGTAGACGTCCCCACACCAGTTTTAAGTGTAATAGAGACGATAAACCCAAGCTACGGGACAGAGAGACCCTTTTCCTCAGTTCTCAACCCAAAAACACTGCCACCCAGAGGCTGAGCCACAAACTGACTCCTAGCTAAATACAAATTAAGGCAGTCTGGGAGTCACATATGGCCTGCTTTAAAATCCGGACTGTGGTTTACAACAGGGAGGAACAGTGTATCACAGGGAAATTCAACACTCTCCTGAATTCCTGACAGGACTAAGGCAAGCCAGACTGATGAGTAGAAGAACTGAAGGACCTTCACTACTGCAATTTTTTTTTCTTCTTTTTTATTTTTTATTTTTTCACCTTTTAACTAAGAAACCATTTTTTTTTCTTTTTTTTCCCATCACCTGATTTTACCCTTTAAATTACTACATATTTATTTTTTAACCAGTATTATTACTGCTACCATTTTACCATTTTTCAAAGTGCCATTTTATTTTCTCTTTATTTTATTTTGGGATTAGTGTTCTGTATTCTGTTTCATCATTTCTTTAGCATCAATTTTCCCTACCTCAATTTTACCTGTATGCTAAAACCCTTTCCCTCACTTTTCTCCTTTTGTTGTCCTGTTTCTCTTACCCTACTCCTGCTCTAGATTTTCCCTATTCCGTTTACTTCCTGTCAAAATTTCACCCTACTTATATATACTCTTTCCAATTCACTGCTCTAAAACCTTATACACATATCCCTTATCTTTCTTCACTATCCAATTTTTTTTCTTCTTTTATCTTTCTATTGTTTTGCTGCTGTTTGCTTGATTGTTGAGTATATTGGTTTTTTGTTGTTGTTGTTGTGTGTGTGTGTGTGTGTGTGTGTGTGTGTGTGTGTGTGTGTGTGTTTAGGACTGGTTGTGAGGCTGTTTTGCTTTTTCTTTTTCTTTTTTTCTGCTGGTTTTTACCCTCGCTCCACCCCATCCCCCCTGGTTATTTTTATGCTTCTGTTTTCCCTTGCCTTTCTAGATACTATTGGTTGTTTCAAGGTTGCATTCAATTCCAGGGAGCAGTTGCTGGAGATTGTTGGGATTAGTGGTTGTTATATAGGAGTTTTCTCCTCATATACATAGCCTCTTCCCCTCATGTACTTCATTCTCTCTTTTCACTCATTTTTTCCCTCCCTTTTTTTTTCTCTTTTCTTTCCCCCAAGTTTTTATCAATTTCATTTTTCACTACTTTTTTTTCTTTCTTCCCTACTTTTCTTTTCTTTTCTTTTTTCTCTTTTATCTTTTTCTCTCCTTTCTTCCTTGTCCCCTAATTCTCTTAATTCGGGTGGTCACCTTTATTTGGGGTTATTAGTATGGTGAATATATTTGTGTTTAGTGCCTAGTACGTGGTGCCTTGTTGTGTTGTATTTTGTGCCTTTAAATCAATGCAGCAGACCCAAGCAACAGCAGCCTCATGAGCACCACACCCTCTGCTGAGGAACAGCAGCTGTACGTGAAGCCTCCCCCCACCAGCCAGAAGAGCCACCACAGCTGTGAACAGCACCCACCAGAGGAGCTGCTGCCAAGAGAGGAGCAGCTGCTACCACGACTGCCCGAGGAGCAACCACAGCCCAAGGAACCACTGCCACCCAAGGAGTAGCCACTGAATGACTCAACGTCTAGATCTGTCAGTGAGATCAATCTTGGGTAGACAAAGAAACCGCCAAAGGAAAGAGAAGGAGGACTCTCCAGAAAAGCAGCTAAGTAATACAGAGGCATGCAACATGACAGAAAAAGAATTCAGAATAAGGGTCCTAGAGTGCATATACCGGATGGAGGAAAACATCAACAACCTCTGCAAGAAGCTAGAAGAAAAAGATGAAAAAGTCAACTACCTATGCAAGAAGCAAGAAGAAACAATTGAAAAAATCAATAACATATGGAGGAAGCTAGAAAAAACAGATGAAAAAATCAACAACTTAAGTAAGACCCAAGAAGAAATGAAGAGTGATATAGCTGAAATAAAAAACACCATTGAAAGTATCAAAAGTAGACTAGGAGAAGCGGAGGACCAAATTAGTGAATTCGAAGACAAGGAAGCAAAACACACTCAAAATGTACTGCAATTGGGGAAAAAAATTAAAAGACAATAGGAGAGCCTAAGGGAGCTTAGGGACAACATGAAACGAAACGACATATGAATAATAGGGGTGCCAGAACAACAGAAAGAGGAACAAGGATTAGAAAACCTATTCGAAGAAATAATATCAGAAAACATCCCTGAGGAGGGGAAAAAAAAATCACACAAGCACAGAGAGTCCCAAATAAGGTGAACCCGAAAAGACCCACACCAAGACACATCATAATTACCATGGCAAATGTTCAGGACAAATAGAGAATCTTACAGGCTGCAAGAGAGAGACGAAAAGTTACATACAAGGGATTTCCCATTAGATTGTCAAATGATTTCTCAACAGAAGCACATCAGGCCAGAGAAGAATGGACGGAAATTTACAAAGTGATGCAAAGCAAAGGACTGAATCCAAGAATACTCTATCCAGCAAGGCTATCATTCAAACTTGAAGGGGAAATAAGAAGCTTCACAGACAAAAAAAGGCTAAGGGAGTTTATCACCACCAAGCCAGCAATGCAAGGAATGCTAAAGGGACTGGTCTAAAAAGAAGAAATACAAAGCTGAGAAAGAAAACAGCCACACAAAAAAAGAAATGGCTGCAAACAAGTACCTTTCAATAACAACTTTAAACGTAAATGGACTAAATGCTCCAACCAAAAGACGTCAAGTGGCTGAATGGATAAAAAAAACATGACCCATACATCTGCTGTCTACAAGAGACCCACCTCATTAGAAGGGACTCACACAGACTGAAAGTGAAGGGATGGAAAAATATTTTTCAGGCAAATGGAAAGGAAAAGAAAGCTGGGGTAGCAATACTTATATCGGACAAAATAGACCTCAAAGTGAAGGCCATAACAAGAGATAAGGAAGGCCACTTCATAATACTAAAGGGATCAATACAACAACAAGATATAACCCTGGTAAACATATATGCACCCAATGCAGGAGCACCCAAATTCATAAAAAAAACTCCTGGAAGATATCAAAGGAGAGATCGACAACAATACAATCATAGTAGGGGACTTTAATACACCACTGACAGCACTGGATAAGTCCTCTAGACAAACAATCAGCAAAGATACAGCAATCCGAAATGACTCACTAGATCACATGGACTTAATAGACATCTTCAGAACACTTCAACCCAAAGCCACGGAATTTACATTCTACTCAAGTGCTCATATGACATATTCAAAATGAGACCATATATTGGGTCACAAGCAAAGTATCCCCAAATTCAAGAAGATTGAAATCATAACAAGCATCTTCTCAGACCATGATGGCATAATATTAGAATTAAACTACAATAAAAATAACCCAAAATACTCAAACAACTGGAAGCTGAATAGCATGTTATTAAATATTGATTGATTTACCAATGAGATCAAAGAAGAAATTGAAAACATCCTGGAAATTAATGACAATGAAAACACAACAATCCAAAACCTATGGGACACAATGAAAGCAGTCCTGAGAGGGAAGTTTATAGCTCTACAGACCTATCTCAAAAAACAAGAAAAAATGGTAGTAAATCATCTAACTCTACAACTCAAAGAATTAGAAAGAGAGCAACAAGAAAACCCCAGAGTGAGCAGAACGAAGGAGATAATAAAGACTAGAGCAGAAATAAATGACAATGACATAGAGACCAAAAAAGCAATACAGAAAATCAATGAAGCCAAGAGCTGGTTCTTTGAAAGGATAAACAAGATTGACAAACCTCTAGCCAGACTCACCAAGAAGCAAAGAGAGAGGACCCAAATAAACAAAATCAGAAATGATAGAGGCGAAATAACAACAGACCCCACAGAAATACAAATGATTGTTAAAAAATACTATGGACAGCTCTACTCCAACAAACCAGAGGGCCTGGAGGAAATGGACAAATACCTAGAAAAATACAACATTCCAAAACTCAATCAGGAAGAAGGTAATAATCTCAACAGGCCAATAAGTATGGAAGAAATTGAAGCAGTCATCACAAAGCTTCCATCAAACAAAAGCCCAGGACAAGACAGCTTCACAGGGGAGTTTTACCAAACATTCAAGGAAGATCTAAAACCTGTCCTCCACAGACTACTACAAAAAATTCAAGAGGAAAGAACACTTCCAAGCTCATTCTATGAAGCCAGCATCACCCTAATACCAAATCCAGGTAAAGAAAACACAATGAAAGAGAATTACAGGCCAATATCCCTTATGAACATAGACACCAAAATCCTCAACAAAATCTTAGCAAATCAGATCCAGCAGTACATCAGAAAGATCATACATCATGGCCAAGTAGGATTTATCCCAGGGATGCAAGGATGGTACAATATCTGCAAATCAATAAACGTGATACATCACATAAACAAATTGAAAGAAAAAAACCACATGGTCATATCAATTGATGCAGAAAAAGCATTTGACAAAATTCAACACCCATTTTTGATAACAACTCTCAGTAAGGTGGGAGTAGAAGGATCATACCTCAACATAATAAAAGCCATATATGACAGGCCAATAGCCAACATCATACTCAATGGACAAAAACTAACACCATTTCCCCTAAGAACAGGAACAAGACAGGGATGCCCCCTCTCACCACTCCTGTTCAACATAGTACTGGAAGTGTTAGCCATTGCAATTAGGCAAGAAGAAGAAATAAAAGGCATCCAAATTGGAAAAGAGGAAGTAAAACTGTCCTTATTTGCAGACGACATGATATGATACATACAAAACCCTAGAGACTCCATCAAAGAGCTACTAGACTTAATACATGAATTTGGCAATGTAGCAGGATACAAAATTAACCCCAAGAAATCTGAGGCATTTCTATACACCAATAGTGAACTTTCAGAACGAGAGATTATAAAAACAATCCCATTTACCATCGCACCAAAAAAATTAAGCTACCTAGGAATAAAATTAACTGAAGAGGTAAAAGACCTCTACTCAGAAAACTACAGGACATTGAAAAAAGATATAGAGGAAGACATAAACAGATGGAAGAACATTCCATGTTCATGCATTCGTAGAATCAACATCATTAAAATGTCCATACTACCCAAAGCAATCTATAAATTCAACACACTTCCCATTAAAATATCAACGGCATACTTCACAGATCTAGAATTAACTCTCCAAAAATTCATCTGAAATCAAAAAAAGACCCTGAATAGCTGCAGCGATTCTTAAAATGAACAAAGTAGGTGGGATCTCAATACCAGATATCAAGCTGTATTACAAAGCCACTGTTCTCAAAACTGCCTGGTACTGGCACTAGAACAGGCATATAGATCAATGGAATAGAATAGAATAGAGAGCCAGAATAGAAATCAGCCCGAACCAATATGCTCAATTAATATTTGACAAAGAAGGCAAGAACATACAATGGGGCCAAGATAGCCTCTTCAATAAATGGTGTTGGGAAAATTGGACAGATACATGCAAGAAAATGAAACTAGACCACGAACTTACACCATACACAAAAAATAAACTCAAAATGGATAAAGGACTTAAATATACGACGGGAAACCATACAAATACCAGCAAAATCCAAAGACAACAAAATCGCAGACATGTACCGAAGCAATTTCTTCACTGATACAACTCCTAGGGCACTTGAAACTATAGTGAAAATGAACATATGGGACTACATCAAAATAAAAAGCTTCTGCACAGCAAAAGAAACCATCAACAAATCAAGGAGAAAACCCACTGTGTGGGAAAACATATTTGCCAATGTCATATCTGATAAGTGCCTAATCTTCAAAATTTATAGGGAACTCATGCAACTTAACAAAAGGAAGTTAAACAGTACAATCAAAAAATGGACAAAGAACTTAGATAGACATCTTTCAAAAGAGGACATTCAGAAAGCCAAGATATATATGAAAACATGCTCAAAGTCACTAATCATCCGAGAGATGCAAATCAAAACAACAATGAGGTACCATCTCACACCTTTCAGACTGGCTATCATCAACAAATCAACAAACGTCAAGTGCTGGAGAGGATGTGGAGAAAAAGGAACACTTGTGCACTGCTGGTGGGAATGCAGACTGGTGCAGCCACTATGGAAGGCAGTATGGAATTTCCTCAAAAAACTGAAAATGGAACTGCCATTTATCCCTGTGGTCCCACTTCTAGGAATATATCCTAAGAAACTAGAAACACCAATCAGAAAGGATATATGCACCCCTATGTTCATAGCAGCACAATTCACCATAGCTAAGATCTGGAAACAGCCTAAGTGCCCATCAGTAGATGAATGGATTGGAAAACTGTGGTACATCTACATGATGGAATACTCTGCTGCTCTAAAAAGGAAGGAACTCTTACCATTTGCAAAGGCATGGATGGAACTAGAGAGAATAATGCTAAGTGAAATAAGCCAGTCAATGAAGGAAAAATACCACATGATCTCACTCATTCATGGATAATAGAGACCATTATAAACCTTTGAACAATAATAGATACAGAGGCAGAGCTGCCTCAAACAGATTGTCAAACTTCAGCGGGAAGGCCTAGGAGGTTGGAAGTCAGGAGGTAGGGGGTAATAGATCAACCTCAGGACTAGTATGAATGCATATAAGCATAACCAATGGACATAAGACACTGGAGGATAGGGGAGGCTAGGGGACGGTCAAAGGCAGGGGGGGAAAAGGACACATATGTATTGCCCTTTGTAATACTTTAAGCAATAAAAACAATAAATAAAATAAAATAAAACATCCATTAAAACAACACTCAAAATCCTAGGAAATGGGAGCAACTGAACATAGTGGAATGGACCACTGAAATGACGGGGGAGTATGGGATTTGTCTTAGAGGAAACACCACCTCCCTGCCATATGCTGGACTGTCATGGAACTAGAGGAAATGAGAGAGAGAGAGGACAGGTTGGGAAAAATTTTAGGAGTTACGGGAAGGTCTCTGTTCTATAACCAGGGTGAGATTTCTGCATCCTCTGCCACCACGGCCCCTCCTGGTTGGTCACGCTGAGGCTTTGTGATGTCAAGCCACACCATGGCAACCACTGATTTTGGGCAACCAGAGCTGAAATGAGTGGCTCCTCATTAACTTAAAGAGTATATGTAGAGGCCAGAACCCTTTGAGTAGTGTCTGCTGCCTCAAGATAGCGAAAATTAATAAGACGATATTGTAGACTTGTAGAGATAAGGAATAAGACACCAAACACAAGGATGGATGAAGAAACTGCATGTCCAAAATTGAATTTATCTTTGTATTGTGGGAGGAGGGGTAGGATGGATGGTGGTGGTCGCAGTAATGAGGAAAAGGGTGCTGTGTTAGTGCTGGCAGTGTATAATAATGAATTTGATTTCCTTTTTACATGGCAGACTATTGAATATTGTTAAACTATTGAAAGGATGGTCAGCTCAAGATCTGAAGTTTTATGCCGTACCTGGTCCAGTTTTTCCTTTAACAACTTGGTCTAGAACAGCATTCCTGGATATTGGAGATACTAGAGAATGAGGTTTCACTCTAACTGTTTCACTGATGAATCACTTCTTGTTACATTTTCCCCATACATAAGGAAGATATTAGTAATAAGGGAAATTGGGTATGGTGGACATGGTTATTATCCTCACAATTTTTCTGTAAATCTGGAACAATTCAGAAATAAAACATCCATTAAAACAATACTCAAAATCCTAGGAAACCTTAATATCTGAACATAGTGGAATGGACCACTGAAATGACGGGGGAGTATGGCAATTGTCTTAGAGGAATCAACACCTGCCTGCCATATGTTGGACTATAATGGAACTAGAGAATATGAGAGAGAGGTCTGGTTGGAAAAATTTTAGGAGTAAAGAGGAAGGTGTCTGTTCTATAACCATAGTGTCTGAGATTTCTGCATCCTCTGCCACCCCCGCCCCTCCTGGGTGTTCCGCTGAGGCTTTGTGATGTCAAGCCACACCATGGCAACCACTGATTATGGGCAACCAGAGCTGAAGTGAGTGGCTCCTCATTAACCTAAACAGTATATATAGATGCCAGGACCCTTTGAGTAGTGTCTGTTGCCTAAGGATAGCGAAACTTAATAAGACGATATTGTAGACTAGTAGAGATAAGGAATAAGACTCCAAACACAAGGATGGATCAAGAAACTGCAAGTCCAAAAGTGAATTTATGTTTGTATTGTGGTAGGAGGGGTGGGATGGATGGTGGTGGTCGCAGTCATGAGGAACAGGGTGTGGTTTTAGTGCTGGCAGTGTATCATAAAAAATTGGGTTTCCTGTTTACATGGCAGACTATTGAATATTGTTAAGCTATTGAAAGGATGGTCAGCTCAAGATGTGAAGTTTGAAGCCACAACTGGTACAGTTTTTCCTTTAACATCATGGTCTAGAACAGCATTGTTGGATATTGGAGATACTAGAGAAGTGAGGTTTGACTCTGTTTCACTGATGGGGAGGGATCTAAGGAGGGGGCAGGCATGTGAGAAGGGAGTAATGTAGATTTCTTTAGTTGGGGCACCAGACAAGCCATTCCATACTGAGCCAGACACTTAGAATGAGGACAAGGAGAGGGATCAATGGGGATTCTTTTCTCATCACTTTCCCATACTGGCAGGCAAAAAGAAGCTGATGTTTAATTTAGGTTTGGTTTGGGGTGGTGGGTGTATGGTGGTGGTCGCAGTCATGAGGAACAGGGTGTTGTGTTAGTGCTGGCAGTGTATAATAATGAATTTGATTTCCTTTTTACATGGTAGGCTATTGAATATTGTTAAACTATTGAAAGGATGGTCAGCTCAAGATCTAAAGTTTTTTGCCACAACTGGTCCAGTTTTTCCTTTAACAACTTGGTCTAGTACAGCATTGCTGGATATTGGAGATACTAGAGAAGTGAGGTTTCACTCTAACTGTTTCACTGATGATTCACTTCATGTTAAATTTGCCCCATACATAAGGAAGATATTAGCAATATGGGAAATTGGGTATGGTGGACATGGTTATTATCCTCACAATTTTTCTGTAAATCTGGAACTATTCTAAAATAAAACATCCATTAAAACAATACTCAAAATCCCAGGAAACGTTAATATCTGAACATAGTGGAATGGACCACTGAAATGACGGGGGAGTATGCCAGTTGTCTTAGAGGAATCACCACGTCCCTGCCATATTCTGGACTATAATGGAACTAGAGGAAATGAGAGAGAGAGGTCAGTTTGGAAAAATTTTAGGAGTTAAGTGGAAAGTCTCTGTTCTATAACCATAGTGTCTGAGATTTCTGCATCGTCTGCCACCCCTGCCCCTCCTGGATGGTCAAGCTGAGGCTTTGTGATGTCAAGTCACACCATGGCAACCACTGATTTCCGTCAACCAGAGCTGAAGTGAGTGGCTCCTCATTAACCTAAAGAGTATATATAGAGGCCATGACCCTTTGAGTAGTGTCTGTTGCCTCAAGATAGCGAAACTTAATAAGACGATATTGTAGACTAGTAGAGATAAGGAATAAGACTCCAAACACAAGGATGGATGAAGAAACTGCAAGTCCAAAGTGAATTTATGTTTGTATTTGGGGTGGGTGGGATGGATGTTGGTGGTCACAGTAATGAAGAACGGGGTGTTGTGTTAGTGCTGGTAGTGTATAATAAAGAATTTGGTTTCCGTTTAACATGGCAGATGATTGAATATTGTTAAACTATTGAAAGGATGCTCAGCTCAAGATCTGAAGTTTTATGGGTACATACACACCACCATACACAACTGGTACAGTATTTCCTTTAACATCATGGTCTAGAACAGCATTGTTGGATATTGGAGATACTAGAGAAGTGAGGTTTGACTCTGTTTCACTGATGGGGAGGGATCTAAGGAGGGGGCAGGCATGTGAGAAGGGAGTAATGTAGATTTGTTTAGTTGGGGCACCAGACAAGCCATTCCGTCAGACACTTAGAATAAGGACAAGGAGAAGTCTGAATGGTTTTTTTTTTTTTTTTTTTCTCAACACTTTCTCATACTGGCAAGGAAAAAAAGAAGCTGATGTTTAATTTAGGTTTGGATTGGGGTGGTGGGATGGATGGTGGTGGTCGCAGTCATGAGGAACAGAGTGCTGTGTTAGTGCTGGCAGTGAATAATAATGAATTTGATTTCCTTTTTACATGGTAGACTATTGAATATTGTTAAACTATTGAAAGGATGGTCAGCTCAAGATCTGAAGTTTTATGCCGCACCTGGTCCAGTTTTTCCTTTAACAACTTGGTCTAGAACAGCATTGCTTGATATTGGAGATACTAGAATTTTGAGTAAGACTCCCTCCACGTTCTGCGTGGAGTGGTGTTCGTTATCTGAAAGAGGAGCTGCACAACCAATGAGAGAAAAAGACACGAGATAATTTTGCAATATTGGAGGACCAGGCCGAAAAATCCAGAAGGATTCCTCCTCTCCTCAGGCTGCTCCAATGTTTTATTGATCCGGAGTAGCCCTCTTGGTAAGGAGGTTTCAATGACACACAGATCAGCAGACAATTTCCAGGAATAGACAAAGTATCTGATTAACTCATCAATAGATTTCCGAGTGTAGGTAGAGTATCTGATTAGCTCATCAATAGATTTCCAGGAGTATCTAATTAACAGTAATCAACAAGGATCTACGTATAAGTATAAGGAATTAAGGGAACTAAATTGGGGATGCTTCAACTATTATTACCTAAATTAACTGAGTGGTTCCTAGATTAACTGGGAGGTGCACAGCCCTGACTTTTGCTAGGACTTTCAAGCCCTTATCTTTACTAGGACTTTCCAGGGCTACTAGCTTTTGGGGGGTCTCTGTCTAAACTCAGCTATTGAAGACAATGAATGGACTCCGGCATCTCCCCCTTATTTTTCTTTAAAAAGTAATTAAGTCCCAATTTCAATGTCCAAAAGTTCTGAGTCCATGTTTCAATGTCCAAAAGTTCATGTGTAAATGCCAGCAATGAAATGCTGGTTCTGGATAGTGGACAAATGCAGGACTGGTCCTCTCTGGTTTGGTCCTGGGCACCCTGCAGCGCCGCACAGCTGCTGACTGCTAGCATGGCAAAGCATCTTCCACCATCTCCATCTCTGAACTGTCCCTCCTGTCTTTGTGGCTGGAGCAGTCTGGTCAGTGTCTCTCCGGGATCCCTTGTTGCAGGAATCCACATGGTCTTGGAGTTGTTCTCTCAAAGTATACACACATATTCTCGACCAAGGGTTAAAGGAAAAAACCTTACTTGGGGTCTTTTCTTTAAAATGATCTTTCCTGGCATACCCTCGCATAATGTGAGTTTTTCTGGGTGTTTCGCTAACGAAAAAATTTTAATTTAGTTACAAGATCTATTTTCTTACATGGCATTTTTTCCACTATATTTTTCCACTATCCCCCTTTTTTAATTTAATTAGAAGGCTTCTTGGAAATTTTATAATGCAGTCTGGATAGCTTTAAATATTAATATTTTGCACACACAAAAAAATGAACCTGAACCTGAACATTAGGTTCATAGCATGTTTACCACAAAATGAAAATTTTGGTTAATACTTTTTGAACAATTACTTATTTCAAATTAGCCAAATTTAATTAATTTGAAAACTTGACTTTAATTTGAAAACTATTTTGCTGTCAAATTTAATATTTTAACAATAATCTTAATTTACACTGTAAATATTAATGAAAAGGATCACTTTACATCCTTGTGAAGGCTCTGAGCATTCCTGTTGTTAGGCTAGATTTAGACATAGGGTCTGTTAGCCAAGCCTCTGTTTATCTGGATTCTGATTTCAGCTGGACCAAATCTCTTTTGTTATTTGGTTCCTGATCTGGGCTGGGCATGGTAAGCAAGAAGCAGCCATGGGGACAGGAGACCTTCCTCAGAAGGGGCGAGTGTTCAAGCCCCTGCACCATTGGCGCGGGGGTGAGGATCTGTGCCCCACCTCTGTTGATGCCCAAGTTTTCTCCTACTGGCCCACGACTGTGCGTGTCTTAGGTCACCCCACCCTGTGGGGGTCTTACCCGTCTTTGACTACCAGCCATCTCTGGGCCAAGTAGGGTGATGTGAGGTTCAGTTCTGTCTCCTTGATAGCCTATGTCCCTCTGGCCTCCATGCCCATCAAGTGCCTTTGGATCCCCTTGCCTGCTGGCGGGGCCCCGGCATTGATCATAGGGAACCCAGGTTTCTTCTCCAGAGAGGGCCCAGCTTACGCCATTGGGTAAGAGACAGATCCATGGTACCAGCTTTTCATGATCTTAGCTTGAACGGAGAGCCTAGATAACAGCTGTAGACAACTGGAATCCTTTTGGCAAAAAAAAAAAAAAAAAAATTGAGAGCGGTCAACACAGAATGCTTAAGTGCCTTCCCCAGGAGGCCCTCCACACAGTGGAAAGGAATAAATCCCTTCATGTAATACATTCAAATTCATTTGTAAATTTGTTTGGGATAAATGCACAATATACTGTTGTAAAGCATCAAAAATTATTAATGAAACTTGTAGAATAATAGCATGTAAGAATATTCTTTGTTCTAGGTCATGACAACTTAAATTTTAAACTCAAGATTTGGAATGAGGAACCTAGTTTAAAAAAAGAAGAAGAAATTTACAGAAGCAGAGACAGTATGCTATCTAAATTACAGTTCTGGGTCTCCAGAGCACTGAGTTGTCAAGTTATCTGGAGCCCTCTGACTTTGGGATAGCTATGCTGTCCTTCCCAGGTAAAGGAAAAATGTGCCTTCTAAGACCAGTATGAAACTATAGTTTTTACCTGAAAGGATTGTTACCATACTTCACTTTACCGTGCCCCAGGTGGTCTCTGGGCTGTTCCTTTTATTCTGACCCCAATGTAGCTCCATAGGTGTCTTTCCATTAGCATCACCAGTGAAAAGATTTAGAGTAATTAAAGCTAAGTGCAGCCTACTCCTAGGTGATTTCTCCATCATCCCCCTTTTTTGTTTTTCAAGTTGGGATTTTTAAAAGCTGATGAGACTCTGAAGCCTCTTTTAATAAAGCAACCAATGGATCAGCATGTGCCTTTCCCTTAGTTAATGGGCTAGGTAATATGCTGTGAGCCCTGATGTGGGTGATATAAAAAGGGTATTTTCTCTGCTGCACAATCTGTTGAACTTGCTTAAATAGTAAGAATAAACTTTGGTCACTAAACCATTTCAACCGGGCAGTTTCAATTCTACTTACTAGGCCCGAAGCATAAGAGGAATCACAAATTATGTTAACTGGCTGTTGGAAATCTTGCAACGCAGTCTTAATAGCTTTTAATTCAATTCTTTGCACAGAAGTATGACTGGTCACTATGACTCGGTCAGAATTTATAGTATGATAGGCAGCTTTCCCATTAGATGACCCATCAGTAAACACAGTTAAAGCTCCAGGAATTGGTTCCTGTCTAATATTTTTTGGTATAATAATGGAGGTCTTATGTAAAAATTGTAGTAGTTTATATTTTAATAGGTGACAGCTAAGTTCCCCTGAATATCCACTTAGCCCAATTTGCCAATTTTAAGTCAGTTTGAAATAACATTTATTCTTTTAACTTGACTTGTCCTAAGTTATGGACAGTAAATGACAGTAATTAAATTTCTGTTATTAGTCTTTAAGTAAATTTACATAAACTTTGTTTAAGGAGGCAAAACACAAATTATTTAATTTAGCTTATGAGGCCCAATATATTGATTTTTAATTTTAGTTAGACATCTGAAGGAAACCTCTTTTTATTTCCTTCCCGACAGCTTTCTTTCTCACACAGCAACAAATGTAAGGAACATGGTTGCCTTTAGAGATTTTAAGAAATACTGTCGCAAAGCTATATATTTCAAGTGATTTTTCATTTATGGTGACTAATTATTGTCAGATTTAGTATTTCAACAACAATCTGTACATGTTAGCAATTATATTTTTAAAGAATATACTCTTTGGCTTATTTGCATATACAGAGGGATCATGGGAAGCCTTCAGTAACTTTTTAGAAGAATTTTACTTTATTAGAATTCAATTGCTTACAAAGATTAGTAAATTTAGTAAAGTTTTATTTTGATACACGAGATGCAAACGCTGCTTCACTTCCAGCCTAATTTTAAATGCAGCGGCAAGGAGCTTTTGTTAGTTTAAATAAAGACATTGCTACTAATAAATCAATTTTTTCTTTTATTTGGCAGAAATTCCTTATGCAACCAAGTATATTATATTTTGAAATATTGCACTCGGGAAAAACTGTCAAATACATAGCTAATTAAAACATTTTCAACACTTTTTAAACAGTTCTCAACATAATAGGATCGAGTCTTGACCATGGAATCAACTACTCTTAATTTGTTTATGATATATGCATATCTGTGGTTCTACTGAAAATTTAAGATATCTTTTAAAAATGTATCTACAAGCCTTTTAAGAAATATGACCTCTATTGTCAGCCCTTATAAAGCCAACTGCTTAAAACATTGGTCTATCATACCACTGAAATTATATTAAGACCATGATTGCTAATTTATTAAGCATTAAAAATATCTTCTTATAAGTAGTATTAAATAAATCCGAGAGGCAAGCACACTTTCTGCCCCATCCACATTTCCGCAGTAAAATGCTGCCTTAAAACTCCACCCCTGAAATCCCATCCTGCCTCAGTGAGCAGACATTCCTTTTGTGATTGGCTAAATCAGAGGGCGGGGCCTTTGCTCTTCCAAGATGGTGGCCCCCAGGGCGTGGTAAGCCATGTGGCCATCATGGCGGATGCCAAGTCAGGCAGCTCAACATTATGGCTGTCTACACTGTTCTCTGACAGAAAACATGATTTCCTTATTCTCACAATAAACAAGGGAAGAGGAAACCAAAATCCCTAAAAGATAGATGGCCAACATTATATTGTAGACAAACAGAAATCTCATTAGCTGTTTATACCCTTTATAATTATCTTAAAGAATATCAATTAAGTTTAAACTGGTTTTTGTATTAAAAATATTCAGTTGAGATCATAAAATTAATCCTCCTTTTTAATCAGATCAATAAGCAACATATTTTGAATTCTAATTATTTCAGAGAAAACAAAAATTATTTTCTCAAAAATAAAAAATTATTTTTTACTTTTAAGGCATTTAGCTATCATAATTATACAGTTTTTCCCCAATTCAATCTGAATTTAAACTTTTAGCTGGCAACTCAAATCTTTAGCATTTCTCAATCAGTAACATTAAGACTAAACTTTAAAAATGCAAGACATAATCAACCAACAGATTTAATACTGTCCTCTAGATTTTGTATGAGGGATACTCAGATCTCATTTATTTCAGTATTATGTCATTTCAAGATACCTAGGTATAAACTCCCAAGGTCTTAAATTTCCCAGCAGCTTTGGAAAACCACATTTGAGGCTGGCAAGGCAGGCCTGGCCCAGCCTTTGATTTTAAAAGGACCATAATTTTTTCCTCTGGGGAAGGTCAAGAAACAAGGTGGTAGCTACATTGTTTCCTGCCCCTGGCTTGCTGGTGGGAAGTTTCAATATTGGCCTTGGGGAGGAACTGTTTTCCCTGGAAGAACAGGTTTGGCCTACCCTGGACCAATCAGATATAAATTGACCACATTCTTTAAGAATTTGCTACAGGCAGGAAGCAACTAGCCCCTTTTCTCATTAGAAATGTTTTGGCCAGCCTTTTCAATTAACTATGAGATTCAAATTCAATTATTTTAAGGCAATTAATTTAGCAAATTTTTGTAACAGAGACAATTTTACTGGTTTTCCTTGTAGAGTTCTTAAAGTTAGCTTTGGAATAGGCTTCATTAACATTATTATGGAAAAATACCAATCTTGTTGCTAGAATTTCTACCCTGGGTCAAATTCGCCATTTTCTTTAGGAAATAATCAGTCTTGGGTTTTATTCTGCACATTTGTAAAGAAATTCCAGCTCAAAACTCTATCTAAATGTCCGAAATCAGAATGAGCGCGCATTAGTTCCAAGCCAAGTATTCTCTTTACATGGGAACAGAAATCCCAGACGCATTTTAAATTTTTGTAAAACTTTTCAATTACAAGAAGGAGACTTTAAATTAGAGGAGGCGTCCATATTGGATCGCCATGTGCTCCCTTTCTCTTTCCACCCCATCCTGCTTTTGGAGGAAGTTTCAGCAAATGACTCAGATGGCGTATTTTCCCCAAAGTCATGCTTAATAGAAAAAGACATTTTAAGTTTTCCCCTATTTCGCTTTCTAAAGCAATGGCTGTGAGCACCCAAGGTTATCTTAGCCAAAGTTTGGTTGTCATAAGATGTTCTCCGGTAATTTTTAAATAAAACATTAAGTAATCTCATTGTGGGAGAGCTTATAGCTCTGCCCTTTCTTGCCACCTTTGAATCTCTCCACACCAGAGGGGGACTCAGCAGCAGGGTTTCATTTCTTATTGCAGATTTTAGGTTCCAAATACAAATTAAGATTTTAATTTGGACAGGAAACCACATTAAGATGACCATGGCACTCTTTTTTCAGCCTGATCTAAAAGAGTACCTTTTTCAAGAAAAACAAAGGTTATGTTCTATAATAACATGCAAAAACTGTAGAAGATTACCTTCTAAAATTTTAACACTTTAAACATGCAAATCAAAAGCCTATAATAAAGTTTCTTAGTTTTTAAAAGCCAAATATACCTTTTTAAAGCCGAATCTACTTTCTTAAAGCCAAATCCTGCCCCGTTTGTTAGCCTGGTTAAGAAAACGTTCCCAGTGTACTTACAGACCTGGGCTTCTGTAGTTGATCCTGGGCATTGGGTGCGGTAGATTCCCCTCACCTTTTTTCGGTGAGTTTTCCACACCTTTTCGGTGAAAACTTCCTTTTCTCACTCCAGCGAGGCCTGCACTTCCAGATTACCCGTTGGGCGCCAGATGTTGAGTAAGACTCCCTCCACGTTCTGCGTGGAGTAGGGTTCGGTATCTGAAAGAGGAGCCGCACAACAAATGAGAGAAAAAGACACGAGATAATTTTGCAATATTGGGGGACCAGGCGGCCAAGTCCCGAAGGACTTCCACCCATGCTCAGGCTGCTCCAGTCTTTTATTGATCCGGAGTAGCCCTTAGGCAGGTGACCTGCCATTAACAGGCAGACTAGCCCATCAGCAAGGATTTACATAATAATAAATGGGGGAGTTCTTTCAGTTACCATTGTCTGGACAAACAGAGGTGGCGCCTAGCTCAGACCTTTGCTAGGGCTTCAAAGGCACCCAGCCTTCTGGGGGTTTCGGGGAGTTCTCTGTCTATGCTTATCAGATAGTGAAGGCAATAAACAGTTTCCCACAACAAGTTTGTGTGATCCTATTTTTAATTACCTGTATGTGTGCTTGTAGGTCACCAGAAAAAACTGCAAGTCCATTACTAAACTATTATGATCACGATTTTATTTTTAAATAACAAGATATTAAAAGAATCATTGTTCATATAATCTGATTCTATAATTCTACTTCCAGTGATAGAGATCCTCATAAAACCTTCAAAATGGTATAAATTTTATAAAGAAAGATATCCATCACAGCATTATGTATGTATTTTAAAAACAAAAAGAGCTTAAAGACCCATTTAGGCAATACATTAGCACATGATGGTACTGAAACAGATGAAATATTATGCAGCATGTTTACGCGCAACAGACATTTCTTGTGAGATAAGAATGACAAGATGGAAACTATGTCAACATTCACAGGATAATACTAGCAACAAATATACTAATATGTTGCATGTGATTGTCTCTGGGTGGTGGAATCTGAGGTGATTTGACTTCTGTCTGTTTGTCAGTGGACTGAGATCCAGGACTTCTCCTGGGTAAGAATTAGTCTTTCCTCTCAATGTCCTAAGGGATGAGGCAAGATCTTGATGCCCAGAAGTCATGAGTACTGTCTGCCTAAGGGGAGATCATGTGGCTAAGCCTCCAGCAAGGTTTGGCTTGCCCCAAGCTGCTTGTTCAGATAGGAATCACTAAGAAAATACTAACCACCCAATGGGCTTGCTCAGTAAGTAACATTGGGTGTTGGATCTCCCTGAACAGTGTCTGAGAATATGGCTCCAGAGCAGGGGTTCTCAACCTGTAGGTCGCGACCACCTTGGGGGTGGAACAACCCTTTCACAGGGGTCGCCTAAGACCATCGTAAAAAATATATATATATATATATATATATATATATATATATATATATATATATATTTACATATTGTTTTTGTGATTAATCAGTATGCTTTAATTATGTTCAATTTGTAACCATGAAATTGGGGGTCACCACAATATGAGGAACTGTATTAAAGGTTTGCGGCTTTAGGAAGGTTGAGAACCAATGCTCTAGAGCACCTCAGAGAAGCAGGCCATTGGATAAAGCCAGCATCCACTCTTTTCTATCCATTGAGAGTTTGTCTCTCAGGGCCAGACAGGGAAACAAAGAAACCACCTCAGCAAACTCTTTGAACACCAACTGACAAATGCATTTGCAGAGCATGCCCTGTGCTTCTCTGGGCACTTCAAGAAAAACGTGTAGGGAAATTACAAGGTCCATGCCCCCAATTAAAGAAGGATTCAAGAGATCACTTTTGATCCACAGGCGTTTCTTGATACCTAATGGGTGTCTATTCCTGCCCTGGGCACCTAGGCACAGAGTGACCAGACATGGTGGAAGTTTGGTCCCCAGATCTCCTGGGACCAGGTCATAAACTTGTGCAAAGGGGAAATAACAAGACATGTTAACTTGGATTATCTCTGATCCCTGAGATAAGACCTGGCACCATGGAGACCCAGGGAAATGTGGAACTAGGCTGAGAGGGAGCATCAGGAGCCCCCCACCAGGTCAGGCATGAGACTGCCTCAGGGCTCCCATCTATGTCCTTACTAATGAGGCTCCAGGGAGGTTCTGCTTCCTCTTCCCTCCAGGTTCCTTGACTCAGATGCTGCATTAATCACTAGGAAGGCCTCTGCCATCCAGTTCCACCCACTTAGTAGGTAAAAGTTGGATTATTTGGAAGGTCTCTCTGAAAACCTCTTCCCCATCGCAGATGTGGGTCTCCACAGGGCGAAGGGAAATAATGGGTAGGGAGGTGGGTGGTAGCTGTTGTTTTGATTTTTGTTTTCTTGGTTCAGGGCTCCGTAAATCACATGCTTCAATTCATCCCACCTCCTCACCACCATTCCTTGCAAGACAACTTCCAGGTTTTATTGTCTTTTATTACTGCTAATCTCCATTCCCTTCCTTTCCCTCCACATAGTAGCCACTTCAAAATTGGCATGTATGCTTGAAGAATTTATGTCTTTGTATGTCTGTGTGTTTGATAGACACAGGAAGTGTTGTGTTAAAAATCCCATTGTGTTTCTTACTTTCTATGTTGACACTAATTTTTATGGTCCACTCTCCTTGCTGTGTAAATACTCAAATCCCTGCTTGTTTTATCTTTACCAAACCATTCTCTCTACACACAAATTTTGTTAGTCTAAACTGAACCCTATCACTTTCTGCTTAAAACATTTCAAAAACTTCCATTTACAATTAGAAACAAAAAAAATTGGAAACCAGCCTAAGAGGTCTCCTTGTCGGCTCCTACATACATCTCCAACCTCAACCAGTGTCCTTCTCTGTCTTCTGCTCCCCACACTTCAGCCACGCTGGCTTTCATTCAGTTTGCTGAATTCAGAAAGACCTTTCTTTCATATCAGCACCTTTGCCTTCTCCCCCTCCCCCACCTCATCTCTAGGAAGGGCTTTCTCTTTCTCAGCCTTCAAGCCTCTCCTAACTGTGAACATTGGTGCAGCCCTTCTGGAGAGACTTAGGCAATATTAGTCATCCTGGGCCAGGTTCCCTGGCAGCAGTGACTCCTGGGAAGTGGGACAGAGTTTAGTGAAGGAATGACCTCAGAAAAAGAAGATGGAGGGAGGTGAGCAGAGATGTGGACTCAGCACATTACGTTCAGCCTGGTCTTGAGAGGGGATCTGGAAGAGGAATTGTACCCATTGAGTGAGTCCCATTGGAGGTAAGGAGCCAGGCTTGTCTACCCAGTGCTAGTCATTACTGGCCTCTGGCTAAGCCTACATCCCAGGGCAGTGGAGGGGGAGCACCTCCCCGCTCTGGACAGGGAAAGGGCCATCAGGAGCCATGAGCAGCCAACATCCACAGCAGCTGGGAGGGGGGATGGCTGAACCAGCCAGTGAAGTTGCATCCACTAGTAAAACCAAAGGTGTGCAGGGCCTTCCTGCTCGAAATTCATTCTTAGCAACATACTCTAGAGAAGCTTCATTCACGTGCCCATGAAGGATACAAGGAAGCCCATTTCAGCATTGTTTATGATGGTGCAAAACTAGAAATAACCTAACTGTCCTTCAAGAGGAGAATAAAGTAATCATAGTAAATGCCTAGTAAAGCCATAAGAGTAATGGACTGCTGTAAGTGTGGCAACGTGGACAAATCTCAAAGCATGATTTGTGTGGAAAAGAAAGTGTCAGGGTACATTCTGAATGATGCTATTGAAATCAAATTTCAAAAGTGCAAAATCAATTCTAAATTAACTTGTGTTTAAACAACTTTTGAGTAAAATTATAGAAACCTACTTAGGGACAAGCAGAAAGTGGATGATAGTAAGTATCTCTGGGGAAGGAAGAACTGGGATGGAATCAGGAGTTCAAAGGTCTCCCAACTGTCACCCTAATGTTCTATTTAAAGACACACAGGCAATGGCAGCATTTTAAGATTTAATAGGAACACAGATGATCACAATTTATTCTACATATATTTTATTCTTTTACATTTCATCCTTAATAGTCACACTTTAAAAATTACAGAAAATATTCATGTGGCCCTATGTACACCTAGAGTGATACTTTTGTCTTTTTGTTTTCCCTATGCTATTGTTTTACTTTCAAATGATAGCAGAAGAAAGTACACAGATGATCCATTTTCTCTGTTTAGACTCCATCACAGCACTTTGACACATTTCATCATGTCACAGGAATTTGTTAGCCATGCTGTTCACATACAATGCAATTAACATCGGGTGAGGATATTTATGTCAGTGGGAAAATACTCATACAAAGGCTAATGTCCTTTAGGTGGAATTGACAGGATAAGGTTTGGGAACCCACTTATTCCAGGTGTCTCCTTGCTGTCTATTCTAGCCAATATTTCCCGTGGTCCATTCCCACCCAGTGATGCTGATCAGAAGAACCAGATTCATGCTCTTAGACTCTGAGGGATTAAATTTTGACACAGAAGTCCTGCTCTTCCTTCTGTGTCCCAGCTAAGGAAATGTCATTCAAAAAATGATCAGATGAGATTGGACGCATTGAGGGTGGTATGGCCATAGACAGAGAAGCATCTTTCAGATGCTCAAAACTCAGCGGGAAGGCAGGGGAGGGTGGGGTGAGGGCGAAAGATCAACCAAAGGACTTGTATGCATGCATATCAGCATAAGTGATGGATGTGAACAACATGGGGGAGGGGGAGGGCAGGATTGGGGGGATGAGGGGACATTGGTGGGGTAATGACACATTTGTAATATCTTATTCAATAAAGAAAAAAAAATGATCAGTTCAAGATTGAGAATGAGAGGCCTATGTTATAGGTTCTCCTATGGTGATTCTTTTGCTCTTC
Organism: Myotis nattereri; assembly: GCF_964212035.1. Classification (NCBI taxonomy): domain Eukaryota; kingdom Metazoa; phylum Chordata; class Mammalia; order Chiroptera; family Vespertilionidae; genus Myotis; species Myotis nattereri. The sequence continues at coordinate 7,634,778 of NC_138091.1, read as the reverse complement.
GGACTTAGCAAAATTATATATATGAATATTCAAATATACAAGAGCACATTTCATTTTGCTAAGTACTTCTAGACGGCCCTCCTGGGTGCCTGTACTAGTTTACACTCCCATCATAGCCCATGATGTTCCCATTTGTCCCATAGCCTCACCAACACTTCCCATCATCACACTCTAATTTGTCTTGCAGATCGGTGTAAAGAGGGCCTCATTACTTCTATGACTACAAGTACAATTCAACATCTCTGCCTATCTTACTACAAGTGCAATTGAATACCTCTTCATACCTTGTTAACGTTTTGGGTTTCCCTTTATGAAATTCCCTTTTCATATACACAACCCATTTTTATGTGACAGACATTTCTTATAAAATGTAGATATTAATCGCAACAAGGGATTTCAGAGATCGCTTGCAGGTTTTAAGATAAAGCTCCCATAAACATTTGTGCTCAGGTTTTTGAGTGGATGAAAATTTCTATTTCTCTGGCATTAAATGCCCCAGAGTGCATTTGCTGGGGTGTGTGGTAGTTGCATGTTGAATTTCATAAGAAACAACCAAAGTACTTTCCCCAGTGGCTGTAATAGTCTACATTCCCACCAGCACTGTATGAGTGAGTTTTTCCACATCCTCCCCAGCAGCGAGTGTCATCACAGTCTTTTGTTTCAGTTAGTCTCCTTGTGGTCTAAATAACCTTTTCCTAATGGCTTATGATGTTGAACTTTTCCAGTGCTCATGCGACATGTTATAGCCTCTTCAGTGAAGTGTCTGTTCATTTATTCTGTTTAATTCTCCAGTGAACAACCTGGGCCTGGATTCCCTTCCTTAGATGCTTTAACTACAAACTCAACTTCTTTCATAGACTAGTCAGGGCATCACTTTCTCTTGAGGAAGGTTGTATAGTTTGTTTCCTCCCAGGTATTGGTCCGTTTTGCCTAACTGGTTAGCGATATGCGCACAGCGTTTTTCTCTGTTTCTTGGTCAGTCTGGCTAGAAATCTGTTTGTTTTACCAGTATTTTTAGAAGCAGTTTTCTGGTTTGTTGAAGGCTTTTCAAATTCTTTGTTTTACTGATTTCTGCCATTATGTTTCCCCCTTTCCTTGTTTCTTCTAAGTCACTCTGTTGCTCTCTGTAATTTTCTATTTGGATACTTCAATCTCTCTTCCCAGCTGTAATGCTTTCCTTAGAAGTCTATTTAAAACAAAAACTCTGGCTTTGATGGCTGCTTTTGATATGCAGCTTTTCTTTATTGTTTTTTAGTTGGGAGTATTCCATAATTTCACTCATAATTTCCTTTGAACTCAGGGTTTGTATAGAATATACTTCACTTCAGCTTCTGCTGTATTTTCTAAACTGTCCAGATATTTGGTGATTTTAAAGCTATTCTTTATTATTAACTTCTTACCTTAGTGCATTAGGGTTAGAGAATATATAGGCATCATGCATTATGGTTCATGAACATATCAATGGAGAAAAAACATATATATCTTCTTTGGAATTTATTGAGACTTCCTATGTGGCATAGTATGTGGTAATGATTTATTTTGTTTAAAAGACTGGGTATTATCTGTTAGTCTGATATAATATGTCTAACAAAGCAAACAATAACTTCCATTTGTCAAATTTTCTTATTTTAAAAAATCCTTTATTGCTTCCCATTTAATAGGTCCTATTTCAGATGGCAGGTTTAAAATTAATGAATTCTATTTTGCAAGACAAGGTGCTTTCCCATAACTTAAATACGTGCACTTAAACGTATCCCTGTGATTTACTACACATATCTATATTTTCCTCAGCAAGACATGCTCTTTAATATGCCCTCCTGTGTATCATTCCTCTACCCTCATCAACTACACGGTGCTGACACTAATATTTTAGATTTTTTCCACTCTTTTTCTGTAATCTTTTAGTCAAGAATATAATGAGCATGGGGCCACATGGCTCACTTACGGGAATTTTTGGTTCTGGCTTCACCCAGGACACCGACCCCTCATTGAATCTCCAATCTGTATCTAAGGAGAAATGAGCTTAGCCCAAGGCCTTGTGGAGAATCAAATGAGGCTGAGGCTTTGTCACGAGGCAGAGAAAATGGCCAATGAGCTCAACCACAGCCCATGAGCAGACCTCTCCACTGTCCAGGCACCCAGAGAGCACTTTCCAGGGAGGACCCCACTGAGTTTCTACAATAAACCTGTGAGCTTGACCCTAGGTCAGTGATGGCGAACCTATGACACGTGTGTCAGAGGTGACACGCGAACTCATTGGTTGATTTTTCTTTGTGACATGGCATTTAAGTATATAAAATAAATATCAAAAATATAACTCTTGCCAAAGCCGGTTTGGCTCAGTGGATGGAGCGTTGGCCTGTGGACTGAGGCGTCCCAGGTTCGATTCTGATCGGGGGCATGTGCCTGGGTTGCGGGCACATCCCCAGTGGGAGATGTGCAGCAGGCAGCTGATCGATGTTTCTCTCTCATCAATGTTTCTGACTCTATATCCTTCTCCCTTCTTCTCTGTGGAAAATCAATAAAATATATTAAAAAAAGTTTAAAAAATATAACTCTTTGTTTTACTATGGTTGCAAATATCCCAAAATTTCTGTATGTGGCACGGCACCAGAGTTAAGTTCGGGTTTTTCAAAATGCTGACATGCAGAGCTCAAATGTTTCGCCATCACTGCCCCAGGTTCACCCTGTGGTTAGAGGCACAAGCACTCAGAGACATGAAGTGCCCTGAAGACGCCCAGCAAGCAGGGGGCCGCGTGACCACTGTGCTGTGCAGGGACAGGTCCTCACCTGGTACATAGTTGGACCCACACCTGTTGGGTGGAACACATATTCTGTCATAACACAGAGAGATGAGGGCGAAAGCATAGGCCCTGCTCAGGAAGGCGGGCAGCTGGTACTGCACCAGTGTGTCCAGCCGGTGTGCCTGGGGGGCTGCACCACACACCTATTTTTTTAGGAAAGCACGAGTGGATGGTGTGGGGCCACTTGGCGGGTTGGCAGCTGGGGCCCAGGGCTGGGCTGACTGGTCTTCATGTTCTGCTCAGGATGCCCGCAATGGGAGGCCAGTCCTTGGCATCTGACCACCAGCTCTGAGTCCTGTGGGGGCAGAGTCCTGGCTTCCAGGAAGGGCAGGTGGAGAAGGGAGAACCCTTCTCGCTGGGAGTGTTAGGGGTCCTGAGGCCAAAACTCACCTTCCATGATTCTCCAGCTCAGCACTGCCCGCCTGACCCCCAGAGAGTTCTGGTTAATCAGCAGAGCAGTTGGGGCTCCCAGTGGGGGTTGCACATTAGCTTCCGGGTAGTGAGCACTTTTGTACTTAAGAAGGTTTCTCTTTGTGTTTCCAGGGTGGGTTTCTGTACTAAACTGAAAGGTGAACAGAAAAGCAGATGGGCCCTCCTGTGCTTGGCATCTGCAGGGTCGCAGGCAGGGCTGGAAGGTGGAGTCAGAATGTCTGGAGATGCAGATGGGGAAGTGCTGGATGCGGAAGGACCCTGGGCTGCCAGCTGGAAGAACTTCATTCCACACCACACCTTTGATCAGGACCCGCAGAATGTTCTCCTGCTGCTTCACCCTGCAGACCAATTTGCTTATGCCCCCAAGCACTGGCTTTTGGAGTTTGGACTCCACGCCCTTGTCCTGGTTTTCTTGGGTGAAAACAACACCTTCTTTTTCTTCTCCTTGGTGAATACTGTCATGCACATGGTGGGTGTTGCTTTGGCCTGGCCACTGCTGGGCAGCCTGCTGACCTGGAGCGACTGGAAGGTGCACTTGGGGGTGTTGTTGGCGGCAGGCAGGTCTTTCTTCTTCGAGTCTTTCTCCCTGTCTGTGGGCTGGGCTGCCGTCCAGTAATCCACCTGCCGCTCCATCAGCTTGGCGCCATCGCCCTGGCTGGGGGAGGACAAACCCCACTCACTGACAAGATGAATGGGATGACAAGGCATCATTGGTGAACAGAGGTAGGGACAAAGGGAAGGACAAAAGCACGCTGCAGCCCAAGGGGTCCATCATCTGAGTCTCCCGACGTGTCTGAGGACTGTTGCACTGTTCCAACTTTCACCTGCCACCCTGAAAAGAATGAACTATAAGCAATCCTCATTGGGTGTCTTCTGCTTGTAGGAGACCAAGGCTTCCTCGATGGGAAGCTGAGAGGAACAGTTGTTCCCGTGATGTACTGCGTGATTCTCGTCATGATGTCCAGTGTGTCTTGTATGGCGCTCTGGGCCTCCAGATTATGGAACAGGTCCCATCAGGCCAGATCCTGGGAGAAGCTGTTGTAGCAGTAATGCATGGAGCCCAGGTACCTGGCCACAACGTTGGAACCCAGCGGGACGACCAGGAAGTGCACATCGCCCAGCCAGCCGAGCATCTTATAGGACAGCAGCTCCAGGAAAACCCGCAGCACAGCGCTCAAGTAGTGCTGTGCCCCTTCCATCAGCATCTTCAGCGGCTTACGGGCCTGGGAATTATCGTTACAGTATCTCTGTATCCACCAGATGATGGAGCTGAAGGCCACAGGACGTCAGCCATGAAGCAGATGCACAGCACAGACAGCATGTGCCCCTGCAGGGTGTCTGAGGGGAACTGCTCCTGCCAATCAGAGGTTTGACCAGGATGATGTTCTCTGGCAGCTGGTCATCAAAGATGAGTATGCGGTTCAGCTGGTTGTACGTGGTCTTCCTGGGGATCTGCAGCTGGCTCCCTGGGTCTGGCCATGCTCATTGTCTGGGCTCTTGGCTCACTTGTTCTATGGCTGTGCCGTCTGCCGCCCCTTCAGGAACCTGCCCAGCCATGGTGGCGGGGATGCTTCCCCTTGGCCTTGGTGGAGGGCATGAGAGACTCAGTCTTGGTGATGCGCCTAGTGAGCAGCATCTTCTTGGTGAGCATGTCCAGGGCTGAGGTCTCTGCCTCCGGGCTGTCCGTGGGCGGTGCTGGGTGCTCCCCTGGGTGGGCATGCTCTGGGGCTCTAAGTTGGAGACACTGTCCCTTGGCTATTGCTGACTGAGCTTGGTCTTTTTGGGCACTTCAACGGACTAGGAGGCTCCTTTCTTTTGCTTTGTTTGTTTTGTTAACCCTCAGCAGAGGTTATTTTTCCACTGAATTTTTAGAGAAACTTGAAGGGACGGGGAGAGACAGAAAGGGAGAGAGGCATCGATGTGAGAGAGACACATGGATTGCTTGCCTCCTGCATGTGCCATGGCCAGGGCTGGGGAGCAAGCCTGTAATCAACACAGTTGTGCCCGTGACCAGATTTGAACCCGGGACCGTTTACTCCGTGCGCCAACACACTAGCCCTCAGCGGAACCAGCTAAAACTCTGAAGCTGCGCCTGGCTCTGGGCACCATGGATGTTCCCCATGTCCATTTCTGAACTGAAAGGTGACAGGCCTTCGCAGTATGGCCTGAGCTTGGGTTTGGTGGTGCTGAGAAGGCTGTCATCTTCTTCCCTGTCGGGGCTACTGTCACTGGTTCTCCAGCATGTTAGACAGAAGGTGCGGGTCCTCCTCTACTTGGGGACATGATCTGCAGGGTCCTGCTCACGGTCCAGGGCCTCCTCCAACACTTAGGCCCTGCTCAGCCAAGCCACGACATTCTGCTTGTCATAGACCTTGTTGTGACTTTCAATAGTCACTGCTTCCTGATCCAGTTCCTATCCATGGGTGGCATCTTCACCGGCCACCTGCTCAGTGAAGCTCTCATACTCCTTTTTAGAGTAGTGATTTGTAGACTTGGTCTTGGGCCGGCCTACATGGCGCTGTCCACACGGTGAGTGGACTGGCTAGACATGGAGGAGGCCCAGATTCAGGCTACTTTGGGGGAGGGGGTGCTGTGGGCCGCCGAGTCTGAAATACTGTCTCTGGGCTGTTTGATGCCTGAGGGCTCACGTGTTTTCTTGCACTTTGGCCATAATTGCAGGCTCCTCTTGGCTCCAGGCCCTGTGGATGCTTCCGTCTGTGTCTGTGAGCTGGAGTGTGCCAACCCTTCAAAGAAGAGTCTGAACTTGGGCTTGTGGGTGCTGAGGGTGCTGTTCTCATCCTCCATGTCTGGGCCACTGTGCCTGGGGTTTCGCAGTGTGTTAAATAAAAGGTCCATGTCCCACTCCAACTCTGGGACATGCTTTGCTGTGTCCTGCTCGAGTCCACAGCCTCCTCCAACACTTTGATCTTTCCCAGCCACACCACCACTTTTTCCTTGATATTTTGTGGCCTGGTAATGCACATCTTTCTTAATATCCATGGCCCCTACTTCTTGAGTATCCCCATGTCAATGCCCTTCTCAGCCAGGTTCGGTCCATAGGTGGCATAGTTGCTGGCCTGTTGCTCAGAGGAGAAGCTCTGATGTACCCCCTCGGAGTAATTAACCCTTGACTTAGCCTTGCATCTGTCCTGTATGGCACTGTCCTCCCAGTGGATGGGCTGGTTGGACAGGGAGCAATGGAGATCTCGGCCACTTTAGCAGAAGCCTCCTCGGCCACTTTGTCCACCCTTCAGGGTTCGCTGCCTGACCTTGGCCATGCGGATGGCGCCCACAGGGAGTGTCTTCTAGCTCCAGATGGTCTGGTTCTTAAAGCACTTCCTCCAGTGCAACAGGGCCTGTAGCTTGTTGCCTTCTCACAGAGGAAGTGGGGGTCCTGCAGTGAGGTCAACCCCAGAACTGTCTCCAGTTGTTCACTGGGGAACAGCATACTCCCGTAGGATGTATTGGAGCCCTGCATCTTCACAGTGATCACCATCAATATGAGGTTGGAGTACTGCATCTTCATGGCGATCACCATGGAGATGAGGTACTTCTCCAACTCTTTGAACACCACCATCTTCATTAAGGTCAGGTTGCACAACCTGGGCACGAATCTGAGGCTGGGGTTGTCCAACTCCTGGGTAGCAAACCGGTTCTTGGGCATTGGTGTTGAACCTGGGCACAGGGATGGGGGAGTGGGAGGTGTAGAGACCAGGACTGTGGGCAGCAAGGTAGCTGCATCTGCTTACAACATACAGGTCCTGCTGCATTCTGGCGTTATGGTTTCTCTTCCCGTGTTGGGACAGAGGAGGGACATTCCCTCAGGGGCAGTTTATGAACTGCCAGGTGGGTTGGGGCTTTAGTTCGGACCAATACCCTAAGTCCATAATTGGCAAACTGTGGCTCGCGAGCCACATGCGGCTCTTTGGCCCCTTGACTGTGGCTCTTCCTAAGCCTTAGGAGTACCCTAATAAAGTTAATAACAATGTAGTTACCTATATAATTTAAGTTTAAAAAATTTGGCTCTCAAAAGAAATTTCAATCGTTGTGCTGTTATATTTGGCTCTGTTGACTAATGAGTTTGTCGACCACTGCCCTAAGCACTCAGTGACTGTTGAAAGGAGGTGGGGCACAAGTGATCCAAGAACTGTGTGTGTGAAAAGGAACCACATGCTCACTGACTAGCTCAGGGAAGCCCTGTGTGGTGTTCTTGCAAACTCAGAGACCTAAAGTTATCAAAAAGAGTGTTCTGAAATGAAAACTTTCAAACTAAAAGCAGTTTATGGCAGGTAGTCATGTCCTAGGCTGGCATCTTCCCTGACAAAGGTCAATCTTTACCTTCACTGAGCCTGTCTATTGCCTTTTGGCATCTACAATAACATATAATTTGGAATGTCAAAGGAATTTCCCTAGTTCCAGGCCCCTCAACACATAGGCAATGCTCTGCGGAGACCAAAAATCCCCTCATTCTTACTGAGTTCATTGTTGACTTGTAACTATCCTATATCCACCATGTAAAAGAAGTATCTCTGTGTCTTTTTACTGTTTATCCAGTCACAGAGAATTCGCCGCTTTGGTTTCTCTGAAACCCTAATGCATCACCACTGGGTTTCCTGTTACCACCATACATCTCCTGTTCTGATTGTAATGTATAAAATAAGGTGCAAAACTGCCAGAGAGAATATCTCAATCCGCTGAGATTTTCATCCTGCCAGTTATTGACAGTGGGACTTAAATAAACGACCAAAATTCTTGACAAGTTTGAATGTTTCATACTTTGACATTTACTTGACATAGTGGGTCAGGATTCCAAAAGAGCTCACCCAGGACCAACCCGTGGTCATGGTGTCAGGATTCAACAAAAGACCCATTGAACTGCTGGTTCCCCACCCATTGGGTGAACCTGGGTGAGTTGTATCTTAAATCCATGACTTTTCCCTTGCTGGTGGTAGAGGGTGAGATTTATTTCAGCTGTATTTTTAAATATTCCAGATAGAACTAAGATTAAGGGTTGGTGGAACTTAGGTTAAGACAAGACAGTAGGAAAAAAAATTGGTGGCTGTTGTTAAACTGTGGCTTTCCAATCGGAATTGCTTTCTGAGAATCATTGCAAAAAAAAAACAAAACAAAAACCCAAACATTATCATTTAAATTAGAGTTGAACTAAATCAGCTCCAAAAATACAGTGTCATATTCACCCTCAGGTCCGAGTATTAGGTATTCTTAGGGGACTAAGTATCTCTGTGGATGTGTGATGTCATTCCTCATGATGTGCAGGAGCCCCAAAGCAAAATTTCAACACAATTGCAATTAAAGTGACTGGTTCTGGTGGGGGAGCACCCATAAGGTTTGGTCAACCGTTCCCTGACCCTTTGGTTGTTTGAGACAGCAGGGAGATCAACCGAGGCACATCAGAGGTTTGAATGTGATTTGAGGGGTGAGAGCCTCATGGAGCTCAACCGATAAGCAACACAGGTTGACCAACTACATTATATAACAATCCTAGAAAATTTGCTCCGATTCTGCAGATATCAGAAAGAAAAGAAAAACCACATACACATACACACAACTACAAAACAACAACAACAAAACACACCTAAAATTAACATGGGAAGTGGTGCCTCCAAGTCCAGGAGATGCCTGATCCCAGCCCTCACTAATATTCCTGATAGGAAGCTTTTACTTACACGTGCTTTACAGAAATGGGAAGATTTAATTAGAAAATATCCTCCTAAAAATGGCCAAAGTGCAGTTTTATTTGTGTGCCTAAATTAATTTTTGGCATGCAATAAAAATTAGGATAATGGCAGGTCTAACATTAAACTGAATGAATGAATGGAAGCATATCTTGAATTGGAAATCAGGAGATTTTCAGAAGCACATATAAATTCCTTTAAAAACAATTCAGGAATTAGAAATTGTATAGACTGTCTCTGAACTCTTCTGAAGGTAATAATTGCCAACACCCCATTCTTCCACCTTCTCTAGTTCCCCCACTCTATTCTGCACCCTTTTCCATCCTTCTTCCTTTCCCTTCAGTCCCCTCCACTATCACTTCCTACTGACTTAAGAGAAAATGAGAATAGGAATTCTAACAACTCCCTTTGGAGAAAAGCTTGTCTCAGCAAGAGAGGAACCAGCAAATGTTCCTGATTTTCTCAATGACCCTGATGGGTTCACAAAGGCATTTAACTCTTAGAATATGTAATCCTGGATATTCTAACTGATTCCAATTAATATAGCTAATGGTTTTTGTCAGCAAATGCAACACAAATTCTAAATAAGGCTTTCAAGAAAATTCCTGTAGAGAAATCTGTTCACTGAAATGGGATGTAGAAAACCAATTAGAAACAAACCACACACACACACACACACACACACACACACACACACACACACACACAAACACACACACACACAAATATAGTGTTGATCCATGGGTGTTTCCCTTCTCACTGATAGTTTGGGAGCAGGTGAAATTATCATAGAAAGAGAAGCCACTAAGACCCCTGTAGACACTGGGGCTATTCTATTTATTCCTAACCACAGCCAACTAATTATCTTCTCCTTCAGAGCAAAGCATCTGTGCAAATGGCAGGAATATTTAACCAATGTGTGTTTTTAATCAAAACCTGTTTCCAACTAGGGAATGTTATAGCAATATTAGCAAATATCTCTCTTTGCTAATAAAATATGCCCCAAATCAGCTGATAGGGAGAGGTGTTTAGTTTGCTTATTTGTTTGTTTTATGAAATCAGTGATACACACACATGCTTTTTCCAGAAGGGTAATAAGTATTTAGAAATAAATGAACAAGATACTGAGCCCAACAGAGCCTGAGATGAACCCAGCGGTGTCTCCTCAAAGTAGGGGTTCTAGCTTCACCCAGGTTTCCTCGGGAGCTCTGGAAAAAGATCTGCTGGTGACATCATGCACAGACATGGAGAGGCATGGGGGAGATGGTGAGCATTCAGCAGGTAAATGAGCCTTTGGCCAGTATTTGACTGAAAAGGAGCCCAGAGTTGGAACCACAGGCATGCACCTCTGTCCAGTGCCCACCCAGGGTGGAGGGAGCTGGGCCCCTTTGTTGTGAGGTCAGGCTTATGCAGTTCTGAACCCAACTCTCAATGGAAAATTGGGAAATTGATGTCCATAGAGTGGCAGACATCACCCAATGTCCATGACATTCAGAGCCCAGAGTTCAGGAATGTTCAGACTTTCCAGGCCAAGGCTCCAACCTCTCCAACAGAGTTGGTCTGGACATTAGAAATCCTGACATACTGGGAAGCTCCTGCATGTTCCTCCGTATCTAGGGCTCAGGGGGCGCTTTGTTCTGGGACCCAGAAAGAGCACTAGCTCTCGTTTTTTTTTTTTTTTTTTTACTAAGAGAAATATTTGTATTATTTTATTTTATTATGGTTTAAAGTATAACATATGTTTCCATTTTTCCCCTAGACCCCTCCCCAGCCACCCCCACCTGCAGCACATGCCCCTACCCCCTTAATGACTGTGTGCATTGATTATGCTTATATGCATGCATTCAAGACCTTTGCTTGGTCTCTTACTCTCTCCCCCACTCTCCCCTGCCTTCCTGCTGAGGTTTGAGGGCCTGTTTGATGCTTCTCTGTCTCTGGATCGATTTTTGTTCATCAGTTTATGTTATTCATTATATTCCACAAATGAATGAGACCATGTGATATTTATTTTTTTCTGACTGGCTTATTTCACTTAGCATAATTCTCTCTATGTCCATGCAAGCTGTTGTGACTGGTAAGACTTCTTTCTTTTTTACAGCAGCATAGTATTCCATTATGTAGATGTACCACGGGTTTTTTCCACTCAGCTGCTGTTGGGCACTTACGCTGATGGGAATTTAGGCTGTTTCCAAATCTTAGCTATTGTGCTGCTATGAACACAGGGATGCATATATCCTTTTTGATTGGTGTTTCTGCTTTCTTGGGATATATTCCAGAAGTGGAATTACTGGGTCAAATGGGAGTTTCATTTTTAATTTTTCAAAGAAGCTCCAGACTGTTTTCCACAATGCCTGCTCCAGTCTATGTTCCCACCAGCAGTGCACAAGGGTTCCTTTTTTTCCACATAATCACCAGCATTTGTCCTTTCTTGATTTGTGGATGATAGCCATTCTGACAAGTGTGAGACGGTATCCCATTGTGTTTTGAAAAAATATATTTTTATTGATTTCAGAGAGAGAGAGAAAAACATCAATGATGAGAGAATCATTGATTAGCTGCCTCCTACATGCCTCTATCGGGGATCAATGCCCAAAACTGGGCATGTGCCCTTGACCGGAATCGAAGCCGGGACTTTTCATTCCTCAGGCCAACACTCTTTCCACTGACTAAACCGGTCAGGGCCCTCGTTTTGGTTTTCATTTGCACCTCTCACATGATTATTGACCAAAACCATGTTTTCACAAGGCCATGAGACATATGCAAACGGAACTTTTTTTCTTGTGACTAATAAAAAGAATTTTATTCAACTCACTGAAGTCACATGTCCACATACAACCGTCATCACTCTGGCCAGGCCAGTGAGCTGTGCTAATAACTCCACTCTGGGGCCTTGACCCAAACTCCCCAGACCACCTGGATATGGAATTGGCAGCTGTTAGAAAGGGGGAAATGGAAGTCATGTCCCCCACAAGCCATTGTCAAATAAAATGTCAACTTGTGGTTTCCACTCTGACATATGACCTTGTAAGTTCTTACTCTCATCCTTACAATAAGAAAAAAGATGAATAATCCAAAAAATCAGGAAGTCTTTTCAGTTCCACCAGATCATTGAATTCACATGGCTATGAAATTAACCATTGCCTCTGCAAACTACTGTATTCAGGCTTTGTTAACACAATTCAACCTAGCACTAGCATATGTGCGTGTGCGCGCACACAATCTCTCTCTCTCTCTCTCTCTCTCTCTCTCTCTCTCTCTCTCTCTCACACACACACACACACACACACAATCAAATGAGTCTTTGTGGAATTAAAAGAAAATCAGACACCGAGGAGGTGACAATAGGAAGAAAAAGGGGTTGTAGGCACTTTTGCCTTGTGGCATTCCTCCTCCTACTTTATAGCTACTTCCTTCATGAGCGTAAATAACGCTAAGAAGCACATGCTGCAATAATCCATTGTGCAGGCAGAGAAGAGACAGGATCTAACAGGCACAATGACTTATCCAGGATCAAGAAGAGGTAAGAATGAGGGGTTGAGTCTGAGCCCTGGTCTGTCTCCTCAAACCTAGTACCCTGGCTGCAGCTAAACCTTGTGGAGAGGGTGTGTTCGTGTCACTGTGTACAATGTTGGTATTCCATGGAGAAGGTAGGTGAGCAGTCAGCAGCCCACAGGACTATCTATAGCTGTTATTAGGTGAGGGGAGTCATCAGGGAGGCAATTCCAGGAAGTGAGGTCACTTCCTAATAGAACTTGGAACCCCGGTAACCAGGCACCCACTCTCTAGCAACTGCCCAACTGCCACTCATTTGGCAAGAGACAGTTGACAGTTCAACATGTTCTCCTGTTGTGTTCCCAGTTGTGGGGGCTCTGGTTCCCGGAGACCCTGCAGGGAGCGTTGTTCCAGACTCTGTAGACGGTTCACCACTCGTGCCCGACATCTCTGGCCGTTTTCAAGAAGATCCCCTCAGGTAAGTGAAGGTGGCCTGGGTCAGACCCATTCACGCCAGGCCAGCCTCCTCTGTGGGCCATCCCTGTGCAGCCCACATCCCCCCTCTTCATGTGGTGGATAGGGGGTCCTGCAGGGAGAACCGCGGGAGTGTTTGGAGCAGTGGATAACCTCGAGGTCCTGCTGTGATCACACCCCAGGGTAGGGCAGGCAGGTGGAGATGGGGCTCTAGAGGGGTCCCTTATCTATGCCAATGGGAGTCCTAGGCCCTCAGGCTGTCATGCCTTTTCCTTGCCAGTAGAGGTCTCAGCAGATCACATTCTGTGTGTCTGGAGTGGAGAGTCACAAGTTTTAGAGAACCAGCAAAACAGGGCTCTGAGGTTTTCCCCTGGTGACTGGAAACTGTCTGTATAGAGCTCTGCACAGGAGAGCGGACCGGAGCCGACAGATGGGGTCTTCAATTCCACGCCCTTGCAGGCGGCACAGACACCTGAGATATCCTCAAGCCTGAAGCACCGCCGCAGGGTGAGTGTAGGTGCCCAATTGACCCAAACTCCAGGACCCCAGGGAGTCAACAGGACTCAGGTTCCAGAAGGCACCCTGCTGCTCCCCTGAGATCCCTCCTAGTGTCCAGTTTCCAAAGGAATCTGGGTCCTCGTCTCCTCCATGTCAGGAGCTGGGGCCTCCCAGGGCTGCACATTGTATGGGGACCGGGACTGCTTATCACAGAGATCCATGTCTTTTTTCTGTGGGACCTGGACTTAAAACCTTCCATTGCCATGGCGACAGTGCCACACTAAACATACCACATGTCCTGACATCCAAATCCTCCCCCCCAGGAAAAGCCTCTGTGTGCTCATCATACATTGGGATGTTCTGTCAGAAATCGCACGGGTGACACTGTTAATACCAGCATGTGCTGTTTGTCCTCTGCGAAGAGAATGACCTAAGATACTAATGTGCTTCATATTCCTCACCTGCAATTCTACTTTTCCTGCCAAGAACCTTTTCTCTTATTAATGTGAAAAACTTTCAGACCTCTGAAAAATGTGTGTGTGTGTTTATTTGATCCAAAATGTCAACAATTGTGAGCGAGAAAAATCTCAATGGGATGAGAGAATGCTCCTGAGAATGACAATTTTGCACCTTATTTTATACAATACAAGCAAAAGTGCAGACTTATGTGGGTTGCATGAAATCCATGGGTGATAGATTAGGGAGACAGGAGAAAGCAAATTGGAGACACTTCTGTGATTGGAAAAAGGGTAAAATGATAGGCACATATTTCTTTTACAATGGTGGACGTAGGATAGTTTCAAGTCAACAATGAACTCAATAGCAACGAAGGGATCTCTGATCTCCGCAGAGCACAGAACAGTGCCTGAGCATGAGGTGTCCAAAATAAGGAAAATCCAATGATATGTTATCATAGAGGCAAAAAGGCAGTACACACACTTAGTTAAGGTAAAGATTGACCTTTGTCAGGGAAGATGCCAGACAAGGATCTGATGACCCATCATGAGCTCCTGTTAGTGTTTTAATTTCAGACCATCCTTTGTAGTTACTTAAGGTCTCTGAGTTTGCAAGGCTGCCTTGCAGGACTTCCCTGAGCTAGTCAGGTTAGCATGGGGCTCCTTTTTCATTCACACATCCTCCTTTTATTCAGAAATCAATACAAATTATGCATTGATGATGAGTGTTAGTGTTATGTCTTGCTGAACAATGGACCATTCCGGATAAGGTAAGACTCTAACCTTGAATGACATTCAAAGTGGAATTTTTATTATAAATCAAAATAAAAAGGCAGGTGCATGGGAGGCCATGAGATCCTATATGTTTTTGTTAAAAAATATTCTGTATCAATTTTATATTTTGAGCTAACATGAGCAGAGTCCGTTTGCTGCTTGTCTTAAGTTTTGGTATTTTGCATCTAGTATAACATTTACATACCAGGAACAAAAGCAAAAACATTAAAGCAGGAACACTGCTTAGGAATAGAAAATGTCGACTACTAGACAAGAAAGTGACTAAGGGAAATAAGCATCCCAGCCAACCAAAAACCCTTTGCATATATTTTCATAATTGCTTATTAAGCTAATTATATGTTTCCTTCTTCATCCACTGTTCCTTGTACTTATGCTATGTTTGACCTGAAGAATTAAGACTCTCTACTGTTTCCTTACCGTACTGATCATTAGAATGTACTTGTCTAGTAGGTGGGAAAACTTAGCAGATATCGAAATTCAACAATTCATATGTAATAAGGTATGTAATAAAAATATAAAAATCAGTTGGTGTACATATAATCAATAACAGTTAGGAGATAGAAGAAGAAGGTTTGAGCAGCAGTAATCTGTCAGCATCCAGGCCTTGTTGACTTCTTGGGAAAGCTGTCAGCCCCCACGGCCAGTGGTTTCTCATCCTTGACAAGTCTTCAGTCTCCTTGGTGGATGGAGGGCAGTGTCAGTGACAGATATCCATTTATGGTTAGGCCTTTAATAAGGTAACATCCTTTTTAACACATTGGAGAGAGTCTTTAATTAATGTGTTTCAATAAACAAAATCTCCTGGTTGTAAGTTTTGGTCCTTGAAGTCTTTGTCTCTTGGGATTACTGTGAAATGAATGTCACTAATGTATCATTGCCTCTAACCTTCCTAGTGAGACATGGATAGTAATGTAGAATTTCTACTTTTAGTTTTCCTTATATTTGGAAAACAAAAAGACTAAAAATCAGCAGTATTTTAAACAGAGTCATAACAATAATAACCATCTTCCCTTCATTTCGTTCCCTACCCGTTTTGTTGTTTATCCTGGTTATTTGCTAGTATGTTCGTGAATTCAGTCATTCCTTAGAGTTCTCTATTTCTTCATTCAGTTCAGAGATGTGACCTGCGTAGAAACCTGTTACTTAGAGTAAGTCAAGCCCTGACTGGTTTGGCTCAGTGGGTGGAGCTTAGACCTGAGGACTCAAGGGTCCCAGATTCAATTCAGGTCAAGGGCATGTACCTTGGTTGCAGGCACATTTCCAGTAGGGATTGTGCCAGAGGCAGCTGATCGATATTTCTCTCTCATCAATGTTTCCAACTCTCTAGACCTTTCTTTCTCTGTAAAAAATCAATAAAATATATGAAAAGAATAAAAAAATAGAGTAAGTCAAGAGTCCTTTTCATGAATTTTTCTAAAGATGTAACATATTTGAAAATGCAGTAAAGTAAAACAATATATATGAACGACAAAACAAAGTGGTATGGCCGAAACCGGTTTGGCTCAGTGGATAGAGCGTCGGCCTGCGGACTGAAAGGTCCCAGGTTCGATTCCGGTCAAGGGCATGTACCTGGGTTGCGGGCATATCCCCAGTAGGAGATGTGCAGGAGGCAGCTGATCGATGTTTCTCTCTCATCGATGTTTCTAACTCTCTATCTCTCTCCCTTCCTCTCTGTAAAAAATCAATAAAATATATTAAAAAAAATAAACAAACAAAATGGTATGGTTATAGTTTTGATTGCAATGCAATTGAGGAAAAACTGCCTTTTTGGTAAAATATAACATTTCAAGGCAATAATTTTTGGATAACAACAATTACTGTAAAATTAGAGAGAATGATATGAAAATATATAAGTATATATATATATATATATATATATATATATTTGGATTCAATACATAATTTGAATATAAAAGGAACAGATAGCATGTAAGATTTTAAAACATTGTCAATGGCTTCTTGTATTGAGAATTGGATATAATTCATAAACTTCCAATGTTTGTGCCACAAATACCCGGAGTCGAACTGCCAGACACCCTCACAGGGAACCATCCTCTTGGCTGGCCTGGTGTCGCTGACACCAAGACCACTGTTACAACAGAGTGTTTCCTATTTGAAATTTTCTTGAATCTTTGTACATTTCTTCCTAGGGCAGGTTGAAATCTTTAGAACATCCATTTTAATAAAAATATAGGTACACAAATAGCACAGTTATTTATATTTTTTTAATTTTTTAAAGCTTCTCAGGTAATTTCAAGCATATTAAGTAGTCCTAAATTAGTCAAAAACGTTTCTCTAATAAGGAGAGAGAATAAATCCTTGAGGTACTCTAGAGCCCATTGGAATTGACTCAAAGTCATCTCCTGTTTTAAAAGTCTCTTACAATAGAAACTTTGGGAAGGTTGCAAATATACTTGTGCAAAAGATTATACCATGGACTTTTTGTAAATCTACGTAAAGCAAACCCAGACTTAGGGCAACTAACTCTAAAAGATATTAATCATACTTGCAAGCAGTTGTAATATTAAGTATTTTGTCCAGACTACAGAATTCTCCTTAATTTACAGAAGCATTTAATCTTTGTAGGCCAATAAAAGATTATATCTTAGTAATGTCATATGGAGGCTGACAATTCACCACACATAACACATAGATGAACACATATCTCACAAAGACTATACACACAATTTGAATTATGTTTTTGGTAGAGAAATAAAAGAATATTTTTATATAAAACTTTCACAAAATTGTATAGCCTATACCCCCTTTTACAAACCTTTCCTCACCTTTTACAATCCTTCTTACCCATTCAGAAATAACTATCCTTAGAGAAACTTACATGTGACCTTTTCCCTCAAATATGACTCTCCATACCTCAAGCCTTCTATTGTCATAACTGTATAATTTCTTCCAACTTAACCGGAACTTTTAACTGTTAGGAGCATTAATTTCCAATCGTAAGCACACAAGTGAACAAACAGCATTCCTTAGATTGACGTTGATGAACATATTTTAATCAAACTCTTACTTTGAAAAAACACACCTTCAGCAAAGCAAAAAACATTACATCAACAGCTCCAAATCCATTTTACAGACCTTCTGCAATTAAAAAACCCCCAAAAGCAGTGAACTTCAGACTTGTCTAGCAATCAATATGTCAGTATTCATGTTATTTCAAAATGTGTAGATATTTAATAACTTTCATTAAAACTGACTAAGTTAGAAAGATATAGTTGAAAAAGCTAAAGAGATTTGTGTAGGTGGGTAAGGTATTGTTTTTTCTATTGGGATAAGTCATATCTTCCAGAGATCTGTATTTTTAAGAATGGCCTAGACAAGACGTCTTGGTGAACTCAGGTATTTTCACTTCAAAGGTTCTGGGACTTTGGTTGCATGAAGCCAATTACCTGTAAGACTCCAAAATGAATAGGGGAGGTTTGGAGAAGGTAGAAGGACTTTGTGGGCTTTGAATTGTTTCTGGAGCAAAACCTATGGCACCTTGAAAACTTCACTTGTAAAACAAGGATAGTCATTTTCAATACCTCAGGACCAATGTTGCCCGCCCCCACAAATGTTAGCAAGGGATTGACAAATTCATTCACCCATTTTTGGATGGTTTCTTTCTATTTGGGAATATTTTTCTAGTTTCCAGAAAGCTCACAACTCTGAGAGGTATAAAGACTTTCAGGTATATGAAACCTCCGTTTGTCTCCCCTGGAAATGGCAACACAGGGCCCAGGTACGAGATAGTCTTAAAGTTAATGGTGCCAAAGCCTCTTTATTACCCACTTTATATTGCAACCAGGTAATTGGTGTAACAAAAGAAGATTGGCTTCTTGTTTGAGGCACTCAGGGTCAAGTTACTCCCATTTGGTGAATATGTACCCCAAAAGAGAATTCTCACTTCACTGTGGGCTGGCCCCCCATCTTTAGGCAGACATATGAGAAAGCCTAGTGTTAGAGCCATGTCTGCATGTCTCTGGGCTGTTTGGGGCCATTCTGAGTAGGGTGGGTACCCTGTTCAGCCATCTCTCAGGGTCTTGTGGAAGATAATACTGAAGAAGAGATGATTAGCAAACATTCGGTCAGTCTCAAGCTTAGTTTCCTCCTGGAAGGTTCCTTTAAAATCATTACTTTCCCTTTTGGTTCAGTATCGGGTTCATTTATTCTAAGTATATATGTTACTATTCTGGAGAAAGCATCTGTCAGCATCACTGATTTCATTAAAGAGTAAAAAAACCCCACTCACTAAACAGGGGAATTGGGGGAGATTTGATAAGCAAACCATATATATTCTCATAACATTCCCTAGTTGGAAGGAAACAGGTTTTGATTAAAAAACAGACATTTGTAGGAAAGCTTTATTCCGATGGTGAAAGCAATTAATTGGTTGTGGTTAAAAACAAATAAAATAGCCTCAATATATACAGGGTACTTAGTGGCTTCTCCCCCTCCCCCTTTTTAAAAATAGATTTTTTACTGATTTCAGAGAGGAAGGGAAAGGGAGAGAGAGATAGAAACATCAATGATGAGAGAGAATCTCCAATTGGCTGCCTTCTGCACGCCCCCTAATGGGGATCAAGCCTGCAACCTGGGCATGTGCTCTTGACCAGAATCAAACCTGGGACCCTTCAGTCTGCAGGCGACACTCTATCTCCTTAGCCAAACTGGCTAGGGCAATGGCTTCCCTTTTAATGATCATTTAAAATTCTCCCAAAGTATCAGTGGGAAGGAAAAACAAGCTTGGAGCAGCCCTAGGCATGTTTCTGTTTGTATCCTTTTTCTAAATCCTGTTTCAATTTCCTATATCCCTAAAGTGTGGAGGCTTCTCTATAGGAGTTTTCTATAAACCTTATTTAGTACTTCTCTTGCTTTTGCTCCCAGAAACCAGGAGTATATTAATTGCAATAGGTTAAAATATCCAGGATTGCATGTTCCATCAGTTAAATTTCTCTGTGAACCAATCAGGGCCATAGAGAAAATGGAGGATGATTGCTGATTCCTCTCTGGCTGAGAGCAGCTTTTCTCCAAAGGGAGTGGGCAGAATTCCTAATCTCATTTTCCCTTAAGTCAGTAGGGAGGGGCAGTGGAGGGGACAGAAGGGGAAGAAAGAAGGGAAGGGAAGGAAGACATCTGGACAAGGAAGCTCAGAGAGCAAAAGATGTAGGGGACGTGCTATAGAAGGGGGAGGATGGGGTGTTAGCATGTATTAGCTTCAGGAGAGTTGGAAGATAATCTCTGAAATTTCTTGTTCATTTATTTTTTAAAGAGAATTTGTCTCTGCTTCTCCTTAGAAGTTTCTAATTTCCAAATAAAGATGTGCATCCTATGCACTCAATCAGTTCAATTTTCAGGCCACCATTGTTATAGTTATTTGTTTCTTTTGTTTTATTTTGCCTGTGAAAAATTAATTTAGGCACCCAAAGAAAACTGTATATTGGCCATTTCTCAGTTGATATTTTGTAGTTAAATCTTCCTACATTTACCCTTCTGTAAAGCACTTGCAAGTCAAGGCTTCCTATCAGGAATATTAATGAGGGCTGGGGCCTGGGAGTTCCCAGTCATGGAGGCACAACTTCCCATGTTACTTATAGGTATGCTTGTTGCTGTTGTTTTTATTGTTTGGTATCTGCAGAGTCTCAGCACAGTTTCTAGGAGTATTATGTAGTGGGTTAAAGTTTGTTGCTTTATGGGTTGAGCTGCAAGTTGCTCACTCCCCTAGAGTCTCATTCAACCTTCTTTGTGCCTCAGTTTCTCTCCTTGCTGACTACAACCACCAGAAGGGCTACCAGCAGAGGTGGACTAAACCTCATTAGTGCTCCCCCTGAAGAGCCAGTTAGTTTAATTGCAGTTGTGTGCGAATTTCCTTATGGGGCTCCTGCATGTCATGAGGAATGACCTCAGACAAATCCGCAAAGATCCTCAGTTGTCTAAGAACATCTGAGATTCATGCAGGAAGGAGGATGTGCCCCTTTATCTTCTGAGCTGAACAAGATCAGCTCTCACTTAAACAGCTAAGGTGTTTGCCCAGAAAGTATTACAAAATATGGCTCCAATAAAGTCAGCAACACAAGCAAGGGAAGGTCCTGAATCCAACAGACAAGTGTCACAAGTTCACCGGCAGGCAGGGAACTGGTGCGTCAATGGACCCTTTGCTGGATGCCAGCACCGGGTGTAGGTCTGCAGGGTGGTGCTGGGTGAGATTTTCTGGGATCCTGCTGTATTGTGCCAAGTAAATGTCCATGTCAGAAGCATTCAAAACTGTGAACAATTGTTGAGATTTTATCTGAGCCAAATGGTCATTGGCCTTGAATCAAAACCTCAATGGATTGAAATAATGCTCTGGAGAATGGCAGTTGTCACCTTATTTTAGATATTACGGTCAGAAGTGGCGATGTATGTGAGTTGCATGAAATCCATTGGTGATAGATTGTATGAAAAGTGAAATGACAGACATATACTTCTTTCCTATAGGGGGATATAGGACAGAACAGCCAACAATGAACTCAATAACAGTGAGGGGATTTGTGGTCTCCACAGAGCACAGAGTATCCAAAAAATAGGAAAATTCCTTTGACATTCCAAAGCTATGTTCTTGTAGATTCCAAAAGACAGTAGACAGTCTCAGTTAAGGTAAATAATGACCTTTTTGCAGAAGATTCCAACCTAGGACCCAGCGACCCACCGTAAACAGCTTTTAGTTAAAACGTTTTAATTTCAAAGCATCTTTGTGATAACTTTAGGTCTCTGAGGTTAAAAGACCATCACCCAGGCCTTCCCTGACCTAATCACAGATTAGCGAGTGGCTGCTTTTTGTGTGGCCACACTCTCCTTTGATTCACTCATGCCCCACTTCATGCACCAATCATGTCCCTCCTCTGTCCCACCACAGGAGAAAAAACCAGCAACCCTGAGTAGGAAAAGGTCCGGTAGGGTACCAGCAGCTGCAGCTTCCTCACGAACTGTGGGCCTGGCCAGCACGTCCACGGTGCTCAAAACACTGGTCCCCCAGAACCTGTTCGCCACCTGGGAGGTGGACTGCTCCAGCCCCAGCTGCGTGCCCAGGTGGTGTAGTCTCACTGTAACGAAGCTAGTGATCTTCAAGAAGCTGGCCAAGGACCTCAACTCCGTGGTAATTTCCGTGAGGATGCAGGACTCCAAGGGCATCCTGAGGTCCCAAGAGATTGTGCTGCCCCGCAGTAGACCAGTGCACACCAACCTGGCACTCACCTTCTCCCTGCAGTACAACCACTTCCTCAAGGGAGAAGGTAACAAGCTCCTGATCATGCTGGAGCAGAGGAAATGCTCTAAGAACAGAAACGTCCTGGGCTACAAGACACTGGCCTCTGGCGCCATCCACATGGCTGACGTCATGCAGCGAAACCCCAGGTGTGGCCAGATGGTGAGCCTCTTTCGCAGCATCAAGGAATCCTCCACTGCGGTGGCCGAGATCTGGATCTCCTCCCTGTGCAGTGAGCCCATCGAACACGAGGACAGTGCCATGCAGGTCAGCCCTAAGGCCAAGTCGGCAGGGAACTACGAGGGGCAGGATGAGCTGCAGGCCAGTGGCAGGGGAAAGCACAGACAGGACCTGCACAAGGATGCCTTGGAGAAGGGGGAACCAAAGAAGCAGCGGCCGTCCATAGGAGGAAACCTGAAGCTGAAAGTCCTGGCGCTGTTTCACAGGTCCAAAGTGTCAGAGAGGGACCTTCGGTCTGACATGATGGGGAAGTGCAAGAAAAGTGACCCATACCTGGAGGATGATGAGAGCGTCCTCAGCACCCCCAGGCCCAAGCTCAGGCCATACTTGGATGGCCTGTCAGACTCCAGTTTGCAGACGGAGATGTGGGGCAGCCACAGTGACAGGACCCAAACAGAGCCTCTGAGTCTGCCCCACATGCCCGAGAATTCGTGGGCCCTGGGAGGCAAGCAGCCAAGTGAGATGGACAATGGATTAGTGGCCCACAGCACACCCACCAGCAAGGTGGACAACATCCAGATCTCTCTGTCCATGTCGCCCATCGACCAGGAGGACAGCGCCAGGCAAGCCAGTCCCGAGGCTGAGTCCTCGGACAACTACTCTGAGTGCATGTGTGAGAGCTTCTTCTCGCAGCGGGAGGCCAGCTACCACACCGCTGACCAGGAGGAGGGTGACTGTGATGAGGGGCCTCTCATATTCACAAGGAGCACCCTGACCACGCAACAGAACTACCACCAGAAAGTCCTGTTATGGCTGCGCACAGTCCAAGGTTCGGAGGAGGTCCTGGACCCTGAGCAGGACCATGGGGAACATGTCCCGGAGGTGGAGGAGGACCTGGACCTCCTGTATGACATGCTGCCGAACCCCAGTGACAGTGGCACAGACACTGAGGACGATGGCAGCGTCCTCAGCACCACCATACCTAAGCTTCGGCCATACTTTGAAGGGCTGTCTAACGGCCCAGGCATGAAGGACAATCACAGTGTCCTCAGCAGCCCCAGTCCCGAGCTCAGGCCATACATGGAAGGCTTGTCAGACTCCAGCTTGCCGATGGAGATGCGGGGCCTCCACAGCACCAGGATCCAAAAGGAGCCTCTGAATCTGGCCCACCCGCCTGAGAACGCGAGGGCCCCGGGAGGCAAGCAGACAAGCCACAGTGACTCCCAACTTGTGGCCTACAGCACACCCACCACTAAGATTCGAATGGCCTCCCTGTCCCGCCAGCCTATCGATCAGGAGGCCACTGCCATGCCGGCCAGCACTAAGGCCCAAACCTCGCATAACCACCTCGCCAGCACATCTGAGAGCTGCTTCTTTGAGCAGCCGGCCAGTCACAATGCCGTCCACAGGCAGTCCCAGGAGAATAACTTGGACCAAGGGAATCTCATAGTAAGAAGGAGGTGCATGAACAGGCAACACCATTACCACCAGGAAGCCGTGGCATCTATGCTCAGGGCCCAAGTGTCGGAGAAGGTCATATCCTCAGAACAGGCCCTTGTGAGGCATGTCCCCAAAGTGGAGAAGGCTCTGCACCGTCGGTATGATATTGTGCTGAGCTCTAGTGACAGTAGCCTAGACACGGAGGACGATATCAGTGTCCCCAGCACCGCAAAGCCCAAACTCAGGCGATACTTTGACAGCATGTCAAGCGATAGTAGCTCTGACTCAGTGGCCCACACAATTCGCTCCCCTGGGAAGCAGCTGGCACAGCTGGAGGACAACCGGGAGGCAGGGTCCTCCGCCCAGCATTGGTTCACCAAGAAGCTGCCATCCATAGTGCGCTTCACCAAGTCTCTGGTCCTGCCCTCCAGCAGGTCCAAGAGGAAGCAGGCTGGCCACCGGGGCTGCGGCACAGCCCTGAATGAGTGGGTCAACAGAATGGGCAACGAGAGCCCATACCCACAGAGCCAGTGGCAGATCCCCAGGAAGCCCATCCGTGACCAGCTCCACAACATCCTCATTTGCCAGGACAAGATGCCCGAGAACATCATCCTGGTCAACACCTGCGCCTGGCAGGGCCAGTTACTTTCGGACATCCTGCAGGGGCACTCGCTGCCCGTGGTGTGCACTTGCTCCACAGATGACGTCCAGGAGGCCTTCAGCATCATCGTCTCACACATGCAGAGATACTGCAACTGCGATTCCCAGGCCCTGACGCCTGTGAAGATGGCGGTGGCAGGGGCACAGCCCTACTTCAACGCTGTGCTGCGGGTCTTCGTGAGGCAGCTGTCCCAGCAGCCACCCCAATGGCTAGACTACATGCGCTTCCTGGTCATCCCGCTGGGTCCCCACCCCTTGGCCAGCTACCTGGGCTCCATGGACTGCCGCTACAACAACTTCTTCCAGGACCTGTACTGGCGGGACATGTTCAACAACCTGGAGTCTGAGAACACCTTGCAGGACACACAGGACGTTGTGTCGAGAATCTCTGAGTACGTTGCAGGGGCCAACTGTGTCTACCTGCTGCCCATTGCTGAGGCCATTCTCATGTCTAAGCAGCAGCGCCCCAATGAAAAGTCCACACAGCTCATCCCCTTTGTGGGGGCAGTGAAGGTTGGAAGAGTGGAACCATCTGCAGCCATGTCAGGAGGCTCAGATGATGTAGTCACCTCATGCTCCGGTGAGCTTCTGTCCCCTACCGGGAAGGCCTCACCCAACACACTCTCCCCCGCATCAATGAGTGGGAGCCTGTCCTCCACCAGTCAGAGTGTCCATGCACAGATGATGGAGCTGCAGGTGGATTACTGGACAGCAGCCCAGCCAATAGATACGAAGAGAGTCACAGAGAAGAAACAGCTGCCTACCACCAAAAACACACTCAAGTGCTTCTTCCAGTCTGTCCAGGTCAGCAGGCTGCCCCGCAGTGGTGAGGGCACAGCAACACCTGCCTTGTCCATGGCTGTGGTCACCAAGGAGAGAAAAAAGAAGGCGCCCAAGAAAACCACGGACGAGAATGTGGAGTCCCAAAGCCAGTGCATCCAGGGCATTGGTCGCCTGGTTTGCAGGGCCAAGCACCAGCAGAGCATGCTGCCGGTCGTCATCGATGGCGTGGAGTGGAATGACGTGGCGTTTTTCCAGTTGTCAGC
The DNA here is from genome assembly GCF_964212035.1 of Myotis nattereri. Taxonomy (NCBI): domain Eukaryota; kingdom Metazoa; phylum Chordata; class Mammalia; order Chiroptera; family Vespertilionidae; genus Myotis; species Myotis nattereri. The sequence goes on along the minus strand of NC_138091.1, from coordinate 7,609,566 downwards.
CCAGTGGTCCTCCCACGTCAAGCACGTCCCCATCTGCATCTTCGGACACAACAATCCCACCTTCTAGCCCTGCCCCTTCCCCTGCCCTTCACTCTGCCTTGGCCAAGACCAGAAGGACCCAGCTGCTTTTCTGTGAAGAGTACAGTTTCCTACAGACACAGACCCTGGGAACGCAAAGAGAATGTGCTCACAGCCTGGAACCTAAGGGGGTTGCCCCTCCCTGGGAGCTCCTCAATGCTCTGTTCAGTAACCAGAAGGCTGTGGCGGGTGGGACTCAGGAGGGCAGTGTTGAGCTGGAGCATCATGGAAGATGTGTTTTGGCCTCCGGATGCCCAACATTCTCAGTGAGAAGGGTTCTGGCCTTGAAGACCTGCCCTTCCAGGAAGCCAGGACTCTGCTTCCCTGGGAGACAGCTCCAACCTGTGCCCAGACTCAGAGGTTGGCAGCCAGAGGTCAAGGGCTAGCCTCTGATGGCAGTATTCTGAGCAGAACTTGGAGTCCAGTCAGCCCAGCCCTGGGGAAACAGCTGCCCGACAGCCAACTGGTCTAGCACCACCTACTCAGGGTTACCAGTGAACTCCAGCCTCACAGGCAGAAAGAGAAAAGACCTGTATGGTGCGCATCGCCCTAGCACACTGGCTAGACAAAGTGGTCGATTACCTGAAGAGGGAACCCACCTTCGTTCCTGTTACTACAGAACATTTGTTACCACCCAGCAGCTGTGGAACCAATTATTTACCAGGTGAGCCCCTCCCCCTCCAGAGCACATGCTCACCAGGCCACCTGTTGGCTGTTTGCCTTCAGGTCACTGCAACTCTCTGAGTGTTTGTTCCTCTGAAACCTCCCAGAAGCAGGGAGCAGGCTCATAGGGTTATTGTAGGGACTCGCTGGGTTCCTCCCTGGTAAGTGTTCTCTGGGAGCCTAGGCAGTGGAGAAGTCTGCTGCAGGGGCTGTGATTGAACCAACTGGTCATTTTCTCTTTCTGTTGAAGAAGCCACTGCCAAATTATGATTCTCTTTGGGGCCTTGGGTTTAGCTCTTTTCTAATATTCCAAAGAGATTGGAGATACTATTAGGGGTCTCTGTCCCAGGTGAATCCAGATTAGAGATGCCAGGGGTGAGCAGTGGGGCCCAGGCTCACCCAGCAATCTGAGGTGGGGCTGGTTTGGGCTCATTCAATCAGCACGTATATTAGAAGCCCTGCCTGGTACAGAAATGTTTCTAGGCACTGACCATAACCCAGTGCTCAGAGCAGACCCCAAGCCTGCACTCCAGAGCTTCCTTCTGGGAGGGAGCGATTCAGTTCCACTAGGCTGCACAGGCTCATAGTGTCCACAGAACACCTGATGTGACGTCCTCCTGGCCTCCTCTCCCTATGGCTGCATCTTCGCGTATTGTGAAGAGGATGGTAAACCTCTGTTCAGCAGAAAACGTGAGTCAGTTTTGGATCCGATCCATGAGGGGAGTATGGAGACTGTGAATTCAAGGTGTTGGGAAAACCATGGATCCCAATCATGGTGGGATTTCTGCAAGAGACAGAGGTCGGAGGGCTTCCCTAGAAAAAAGGACATGAGTCAGACAGCTGTGCAAGTGGATATGGGTGGTGTGGGCGAGTGGGAAGGTCAGTGGACAGACAGCCCCTCAGACAATTCATAGCCTTCCACTCCTAATTCTAGCCCAGTCTGCACCCCTATCCCGGGACCTTGCTCCCTAATCTGGTAGAACCTCCGCAGTGGCAGCTTGGGGTACCCCACCCTGTGGGAGTTGAGTTTCAGTGGGAGGCAAAGAACCACACAGGACAGCTAGTGAATGAGGCAGCATGTAGGTGCAGGAGCCAAAGTTTGAGGTGATAGGAAGGCCCTGGGGTTTGTTTGTTTGCTCACTGGTCAGTATTCCTGAAGCACCTGCTCAGTGCCAATGAGTGACATGAACTGGGTGGACACCAGGCCTCTCAGTCCTAATGGGAGGGAACAGGGACACTGCGAGAGCATGTCAGGTTCCCCTGAAGAAGGGGACAGGTGGTTCCCTCATTGATCCCGAGCTGTCAGGTAGGAGGGCTTCATGCCAACCATTCCTGGGTGACCAGGCCCATCTCTGCCAGGACTGCCAGACTGAAGGTGGACGAGGAGAAGGTCTGGCTTCTGGATGGGCAGGAGCAGCAGGCATAGGATCCCAGGCTCTCTGAGTGGTGCTGTGGGAGGGCCGTGTGGAAGGGAAAGGCAGGCCTCACATTCTGCTGCTCACCTATCTCTCTCCCCAGGGCCATCTCCTGCATCCTGAGCATCTGGCTGGACCGGCACCTTCAGAATTTCCCAGACTGATGATGCTGTTGGCTTCCATAGAGCTCAACTTGCAGTCTCCTACCTGCCAAACAAGGCCCAGTGCCTCAGCGGGAGCACCTGAGCCCACTGAGGCCGAGACCGGAGGAGGAGGAGGCCTCCGGGGGTGGTGTGGGTGAGTGTGCCTTTGGAAGGCACACAAAAGGCAGTGAGGGTGGTAACATGTCCTCTTCTTGCATCGACAGAACCAGCTCCAGAAGAACACCAGGAAAACCCTCAAGGGCAACGCCACCCTAGTGGCCTCTCCAGAGCCAGAGCCGGATCCAGGCCCAGCTTTCACTGAACTTCAAGAGGCAGAAGAACCACCTGCAGCATTTGAGCAACTCACCCCAGCATCTGTGCGGCCTGTGGTGCTAGATCCCAGGCCAGAGCGCGTGTCAGCAGCGATAGCAGAGAGGGCACCCTCCTAACCCCATTTAGACACAGTGTTAAATGTGTAATATTCTTCTTACATATGTTTATAATTTTATTATATTTTTATGATATTTAGTACTCCTAAACAGAAACTTAATTTAGAGTCTATAAAATTTAACCCTAAAAACCCTCAAAGCTTTGAGCAAGTCTGTTTTTCTGGACCCTGACCCTCCCAGGGAGAACTGCCCTCACCTTCTCCACCTGCCCTCACCTTCTCCACCTGCCCTTCCTGCAGCCAGGACTCTGCTTCCCAGGGAGCTGGATCCACCCTGTGCCCAGACACAGTGCTGAGCTCCCAGTGGGGGCATCCTAAGCCCAACATGGACGCCTGTCAGCTCACCCCTGGGCCTCCATGTTGTCCCCAACACCACTCACTCAGGCTTCCAAATAAGCTTGACCTTCACAAGGCAAATAATAATAATAATAATAATAATAATAATAATAATAATAAATAAAAATAAAAATGGACATGTAAGGTTCAGACCTCCCAGGAACAGTTAATGGAAAAACTGGTCAAATACTTGGTGCCCAGCTTCCTGGGCAGCGTCCCCACCTTGGTCTGCACCCGCCCTTCTGTGTTAATACAGAACTTTTGGGACTCACCAACGTGTGTGGGACCAACCATGGACCAGGTGAACCCTGCCCCTCCACAGCACAGTGGTCACTCAGCCACCTGCTTGCTGTGAGTCTCCAGATCCCTGCATGTCCCTGAGTGTTTGTTTCTCTGAACATGGGGAGAGCCTAGGCCCAGCTTCATAGGGTTATTGTAGGGACTTGGGGCGGCGGGAGGGGGGTTCCTCCCAGGAAAAGGCCCGCTGGAAGCCTGGACTCTGGAGAGGTGTGCTGGTGGAGCTGTGGTTGTTCCAATTGGCCATTTTCTCTTCTTTTAAAGAAACTTGTGCCTTATTTGTGATTCTCCTCAGGACTTAGGCTAAGCTATTTTCCCTTTTGATAAAGACGTTGGAGATTCCATTAGGGGTCTCTGTCCAGGGTGAAGCCAGATCAGAATTCCCAGGGGTGAGCAGGGGGACCCCAGGCTCAGCCAGCCTTCTGAGATGGGGCTGGTTTGGGCTCATTCATTCAGCAAAGGCCCTGACCACAGGACTGCACTCCAGTGCTTCCTTCTAGTCAGGAGTGATTTCAGTCACACTGGGCTGCACAGCCAGGTAGCATCCACAGTACAGCCCATATGACTTCTTCCTCAAAGTATCGCTGATCTACACGTACTGTGAAGCAGAAAGTGGATCTCTAGACCAGCAGAAAAAGTGAATGGGCTTTGGATCAGAGCCTTAAGGGGAGTATGGGGACTGTGAGTTGGAGAAGCTGGCAACACCCTGGATCTCATGCCTTGTGAGATTTCTGCCAGAGGGCAGAGGTCTGAGGGCTTCTGCTAGAAAAAAGGGAGGGAGTCAGAGAGCTGTGCATGTGGATTGGGTGGTGTGGGTGAGTGGGGATCAGGCTAGCCCACACAGAAAAGAGCCGCCAGAGGCTGAGCTTAGGCAGCAGCACAGAGCCACTCAGGTCATTGCCCAGGGCCTGCAGTCTGGAGGGCTTCCTGGGGTGGGGCCTTGAACTGGGACTTCAGTGATGGAGATGGGACATTTCTTTCTTGTAAGGCACACAAAAGGCAGTCATGGTGGTAACATGTTCTCTTCCTGGATCTACAGAAGCAGCTCCAGAGCAAGATGAAGAAACACCTAAAGCGGCAACGCCTACTCTGCTGCCCTCTCCAGAGCCAGAGCAGGCTCCAGGCACAGCCGTCACTGAACTTCCAGATGTGGACCCACCTGCAGCTTGTGAGCAACGCACCTCAGCTCCTTTGGAACCTGTGGTCTTAGATCCTGGGCCACAGCGTGTGTCAGCTGCCACAACAGAGAGGGCTCTCTCCCCTCATTAATATGAAGTTTTAAAATATTTGTGTTCATCATATATATGTTTAACTTTATGTATTTTTTCATACTATTCAGTAACATTCAGTCTAATTAAAGAAAATGTAATGAAATACTCAAATATAAATTTAATTTAGATTCCATAAAATTTAACTCGACAACCCTTCAGAGACTTGAACAAGTCTGTTTCTTCTGAGCCTGCGTCGTGTTACTATTAGTCATAGGTTGGGAAGAATGAGTCTCTCAGGAGCCATCTGCTCGAAGGATGTGATGTACTTGAGGCCCAAGACAATGGGACTATTGGGGAAATTGACCCACCAGCACTGGGGCAGGGACCCTTGATGTCAGGGCTGCAAACCCACATTTTGTTTGACTTCATCTCCCACCAGCACATGGACAAAGCCTGGCCTTAAGCGCCCCCTGGAGTCCACGTTGCAGAATGCTGTAGGGTTTAACAAGCAGAGAGCTGTTCTTGAACCCTTACTGACACCTGCACCTGGACAGACAGTCCACCCTGCCCCACGGGCACTGAACAGCTTTCTGAGCATCTCCTCTGTGGGCCCACAGCACTGAAGAGGGGACAGGGAATGTCCCAGGGCCCGGGGTCCACACTCATCTCCTCCACAGGCACCGCTTCAAAATTTCCTCTGGGGTCAGAGCCTCTGTCTGTCTGCCCTCAGACCCTAGGCTCTGGTTCAGCTGGGCTTTTTCCTGAGGCTCTTCTGTCTCTCCAGAGCCCAGCAGCCATTCTTTCTCACGCCCCAAGGCTGAACAAGGTTGTGGAGACAGCCTGGCTTCTCCTTTTACATCAATCCTCCTCAGTGCTCTGAACCATCCTGGTGAGGATGGCCTAGCAGCCTTGTACAGCACCCCGCCATGGCACAAGCTACACTGACTCAGGACAAATGGGCGCTCACTGGGGACCACACCCAGGGTTCCTGCTCTCAAGGAGATCAACCCTGTGTGTTGACACAGAGAGAAAGGAAATCTGAATGGAGTCTGATGAGACCTCCCACTGGCCCCTGAGGACCATAAGCACTGAGAATGTGAGCCCATCGCGGGGGCATTGCACAGGCTCTCTTTAGGATGTGATTTCTAAACCAGAAAGATGAATCAGTGTTTGTATACCCTCTTCATCCTGATTTTACAATGGCAGCCGATGAAGGCTTGTGAAAGTAAAGGAGGTCTGGAAATCAGGGGCAGGTCTCCCTAAGAGATCCATGGTGATGACAGTGCACTTGCATGCACTTGGAGTCGGCCTGGAGGGGCAGCCGCCTGCCTTGCCTGTAGTGTCTCTGCAGTAGACCAATTCCAGCATGCCATAATTTTAAGAGGTTCATCAAAAGGTTGATGAAACTTGGGGTCTCAACAGGGTTGAGTCACACATGTTGGGAATGGCTAAAGGCATTTCCCCAAACCTGAATAGGAAACTGATTGTGGCTGCCAGACAGCTAAAAGGCATCTTAATCTACATGTTATTGCCTCCTACTGGCCAAACACCTGAACAGCCTTAGGCTATTCCCCAAACTGACAATGCCTCTGTACCCTTTGAAACCTTACCTTTTGAAGTGTATTATCTCCACCTTGCCTTAGGACAAATTGTGTTAATAAAAGCAAGGGGCCTAGACAAGGAGGTACTCTTCAGTCCCTTTAGCTGAAGGTCCTCTGACCCCCAATGCCTTTCAAAATTATAACTCGTCTCCGGACTCTTTATCAGTCTCCGGATTTCTATGTCATCTGCGCACAGCCTTTTCCAGATTCTTGAACCCTTCTTGATGCTGGGACATGAACCCTGGCACGTCTCCTTACCTTGGAAGCTCAGAACTGTGGTCTCAACAGGTGCTGTTTCTTCTTTCGAATTACACTTTTCAGTTTGGCTCTACTTTGCAGGTCCTTTCCTAAGTTTCACAGCCATCATCCAAAGTGGAGGCAGAGGGTGTGAGAAATGAGGGGCAGGGGGCTGGAGGCAATTGGGAGGAAAAAGGAGGGAGATAGAACGGCAGGGCCAGGGCCTGGTATGGGACCACTGTGCTAGTGATCTATTGCTGACAGTTACCGCACATTAGAGACTTAACGAACACACACTTATTAGCTCACACATCTGTGACAAGGAATCCTGCATGGCTCAGCTGGGACTACTGTGGTCTCACCTGTGGCAGGATCTCTGTCACTGAGGGTCTGAGCTCACTTGGGGGAGGGGGTGGTCTTTGGGATACAGTTTGGATGGAAGGCCTGACTTCCTCTCTCTCTGTTGGTCTCATTCAGTGCTGGGCCACATGGGTTTCTCCAGATAGCAACTCATAGCACAGAGGCTTATTCCTCAATGGAGAGAGAGAGAGAGAGAGAGAGAGAGAGAGAGAGAGAGAGCAGATCAGAGTAAGCAAGTGGATAAGTATCAATTTTTATTTATTTTATTTTTTTTTATTGCTTAAAGTATTATAAAGGGTATTATATATGTGTCCATTTTTTCCCCCTGTCCTAGAAAGTCCCCTAGCCTCCCCTATCCCCCAGTGTCTTATGTCCATTGGTTATGCTTATATGCATGCATACAAGTCCTTTGGTTAATCTCTTACCCCCCTACCTTCTGCCCCCTAACCCTCCCCGGCCTTCCCGCTGCAGTTTGATAATCTGTTTGAGGCAGCTCTTCCTCTGTGTCTATTATTGTTCAAAAGTTTATAATGGTCTTTATTATCCATGAATGAGTGAGATCATGTGGCATTTTTCCCTCATTGACTGGCTTATTTCACTTAGCATAATGCTCTCCAGTTCCGTCCATGCTGTTGCAAATGGTAAGAGTTCCTTCCTTTTTAGAGCAGCATAGTATTCCATCGTGTAGATGTACCAGTTTTCTAATCCATTCATCTACTGATGGGCACTTAGGCTGTTTCCAGATCTTAGCTATGGTGAATTGTGCTGCTATGAACATAGGAGTGCATATATCCTTTTTGATTCGTGTTTCTGGTTTCTTGGGATATATTCCTAGAAGTGGGATCACAGGGTCAAATGGGAGTTCCATTTTCAGTTTTTTGAGGAAACTCCATACTGTCTTCCATAGTGGCTGCACCAGTCTGCATTTCTACCAGCAGTGCACAAGTGTTCCTTTTTCTCCGCATCCTCTCCAGCACTTGTCGTTTTTTGATTTGTTGATGATAGCCAGTCTGACAGGTAAAGAAAAACTTTTCAGGTTGGGAATAAATCAACTATAGAACTTGTATGCATATCTGCATAACTCAGGGACACAGATAATGGGTGGTGAAGGCCTGGGGTGGGGGGTAGGGATCAGCTAGAAGTCGTCAATGGGGTAAAAAGGGGACATATGTAACCCTTTCAACAATCAAGATTAAAAAAATAAAATGGATTTGCTTTAAAATTCTTAAGTTATTTTTTTTTTAAATTGACGAGACAGTGAGAGAGAACCAAAAGTGTGTGGGAGAAGCATCAATAGGTTGCCTCCTGTATGAACCCAGACTGGGAATCAAACCCACAACCTAGATGTGGGCCCTGACCAGGAACCGAACACGAACGGCAATCCTTCAGTGCACAGGACAATGCTCAACCACTCTGTCTGTCCCAGGCACCGGCTTTGAGAACCAAATCATGGATTTCGTGTTGGATCCCTTTGCCGTCTTCTATGGAGTCACTAAGAACAGCCACATTGAAAGGGAGGGCACACATTCACACCACACGAGAAAGGTGGAGTCCATGGGGAGTTACTGAGGAGGGAGCCAGTGACTCGAGAGGTCCATGCCTTGCCCCGGATCACAGACGGTCAGAATGCAAAGACTGAGATAAACCCAGTTGTGTCCTCCAAGAGGGGGTCCTAGGTGCCCCCAGGTTTGCTCAGGGGCTCTGGAAAAGGCTGTGCCTCTGGAATCGTGTGCTGACATGGAGATGGCACAGGGGAGACTGTGAGCACTTGGCAGCCTAGACAGTATTTTTCTGAAAAGGAGCCCAGATCTGGAATCACAAAGGTGCACCTCTGTCCACAACCCACCTGCAGTGGAGAAAGCCAGGCCCCCTTATGCTCAGCTCATGCTTACGTAGTTGTGGATCACACCCTCATTGGATAATTGAGAAATTGAAGCCCTTGTTCAGGCAGGGATTGGCCAGGGTACATGACATTCAGAGTGCAAACTTCAGGAATGTTCACACCTTCCAGGCCAAGGCTCCCACCTCCCCACAGAGTTGGTCTGGACATTAGAAATCCTGACATACTGGGCAGCTTCAGCCTGATCCTCCCTTTGTGGGGGCTGATTTGTTCTGGAGTCCAGAAAGGGAGCACTGTCATGTGCACATACACACACACACACACACACACACTCACACACACACACACACACACACATTCACTCTAGATGTGATGACTTTGGGGGGATTAGAAAAAAAGCAGACACAGAGGAGGTGACAACAGGAAGGAAAAAGAGGTTGGAGGCACTACCTACATGTGACAGTCCTCCTCCTACTTTATAGCTCCTCCCACACAGTAGCCTGAACAGCCATAAGAAGCACTTGCTCCATAACCCATTGTGCAGGCAGGACAGAGACGGGCCCTGACAGGCACAATGACTGATCCAGGATCAAGAAAAGGTAAGAATGAGGGATTGAGTCTGCACCCAGGGAGGTTTCCTCAAGTCTGGGACCCTGGCTGCACCCAGAGCTTCTAGGGGGCTGGGTAGAGGCGTGTGCTGGTGCCACTGTGTACAGAAAAGGTGTTTCATGCAGAAGAGGTGTCTTCAGACAGCAGCCCACAGGACTACTTGCATAGCTGTCATGAGATGAAGGGACTCAGGGAAGACAATACCAGGTATGAGGTCACTATCCAATATAACTGAAAACCCCCGTAACCAGGCACCCACATGTAGCCCAACAGGCAGCTCACTTGCCAGGAGGCTTTTGCCAGTGCAACATGTTCTCTTGCTGTGTTCCCGGTGTTTGGTGCTCTTGCTTCCGGAGTCCCCGCAGTGAGAGCTTTTTCAGACGGTGCAGACATTGGTTCAACCCTCATCCCTGACGTATGTGTCCACTTCCTAGAATTTGGCCACAGGTAACACAAGGTGGCCGGGGTCAGACCCATTCAGGACAGGCCACCTCTGTGTGCCATCCCTGCGCAACCCACATCCCCTCCCCTTCATGTGTTGGGGAAGAGGGACCTGAAGGGAGAACTCTGGGGCAGGGACAGCTTTCGCAGGCAGTGGATCACCTAGAGGTCCTGCTGTGATTACCCACTAAGGCAGGGCAGGCAGGTGGAGATGGGCTTCCAGAGGGGTCCCTTATTGATGCCAATGGGAATCCTAGCCCTCAGGCTGTCACACCTTTTCCTTCTGCAGTGGAGATCTCAGCAGACCACACTATGTGTGTGTGTGTCTGCAGTGGAGGATTACAGGGGTAGAGAACCAGCAAAACAGGGCTCTGAGGCTTTCCTCCTTGTGACTGGGAACTGTCTTTCCAGAGCTCCTCACAGGAGAACTGAGAGGACCTGAAAGATGGGGTCCTCACCTCCATGCCTCTGCAGGAGGCATAGGTGCCCCATACATCTTCCAGCGTGCTGTACTCCTGCAAGGTGAGTGCAGGTGCTGAGGTGACCCAGACTCCAGGATCCCATGTACTCGAAGGTAGCCCTGGGTTCCAGTAACTGCCCTGCCACTCTTCTAGGTCCCTTCTAGAGTCCAATTTCCAAAGGAATCTGGGGTCTGTATCCTCCCCACAACCCACTCTCACTGTCCAGCCCCCTTCAGATGAGATGCAAAGTCACTGCCCACAAAGTTTTAGGAATATCAGAAGAGAGAACTTGCTCCATTTCACGTCATGCTCAGTTAAGGGTATTTTTGTATTTTTTTTACAGACTTTCCTGTTTTAATGCCCATGTCCCAGTGTCCATGTTGGCCTGACAATCATTATAAACCTTCTCCCACTCTTACACATCATCATGATTAATAGGGATGCTTGTCCCAAAAGGACGTGGGGCTGAAGATACCAAGTCTGTTGCTTTCCATTTGCTTCCCAGAGGACCACATCCCCATGGTCCCTCCAGGTCAGGAGCTGGGGCCAACTTGGGCTGCACTACTTACCAAGGGGGGACCTGTTATCAGGGCTGGCGATCCAGCTCTTCACTGCTGTGGGACCTGGACGTGACCCCCTCCTATTGTCATGTCAGTGGTGCTGCCCTGAACAACCCACTTGTCCTCATATCCAGACTCTCCCACCCCAGGAAAAGCCTATGTGTTCCCATCTTAGAATGGGATGTTCTGTCAGAAATCCCAGGGTGACCTTGGTAACACAGGGAGCTGTTGTCCATTCTCTACTAAGAAAAGACTAAGATACCACTGTGTCTCATCATAACTCACCCCCAAGTCTACCCTGCCTGCCGAGAACCTTTTCTCTTGTCCATCTAGAAAACATGGAAACCTGCGCAGAATTTTTCTGAGTTTATTGAGCCAAAATGTAGGCAATTGCAGTGAAGCAAAATCTCAATGGAATGAGATAATTATGCTCCGGAGAATGGAGCTTTGCACCTCATTTTAAACATTACAATCAAAAGTGGAGACTTGTGTGGTTTCATGAAATTCATTGTTGATAGATGAGGGAAGCAGGAGAAAGCACAGCAGGGAAATCTCTGGGCCTGGAAAAAAGGTAAAATGATAGACATGCACTTCTTTCACTTAGGTGTGTATAGGTCAGTAAACAGTCAACAATCAACTCAATAACAGCGAGGGGATGTGTGGTCTCTGCAGAGACCAGAGCAGTGCCTGTGCTCCGAGTGTCTACATAAAAAGGAAAATTACTTTGACATTACAAAAATATGTTGTTATATGTTAGGTTAGGTGGCTCAGGAGGCGGCGCAAGAAATAGAGTCCAGTGAATCAGAAAAGAAAGGAAAGGAAAAGGTTTATTCTGCGTCCCCGGGAGACCCACGTACCCCAAGGACAGGGCACCTGGATTCACGACAACAGGGAGGGGGGCGCTTTTTTTATACTGTGGTTGGGTGAGGGGCGGGGACATGAGCTGAGGAATTCTCTGCTGCAGGGAATGAGCGGAATATTCAGGACAAAGTTCTTATCTGTGTGGGGGTATGTGAATTCAGGGAGAAGAAGCTGGTATCTGTGTCTGCCACCTTGATCTGTGAGAAATTCCAGGGGAAGTCTATTATCTTGTCATGTCTGCATGTATCCGATCCTGGGCTCTCTCAGACCTAACACCCCGGCCTTTTGGTGATAAGGGCCTTTTGGTGATAAGGGATGGCAACTCCTTCTGGCTGCTTCCAGCTGACCACAGATGGCGAAGGGGGGGGGAGGGGCAGTTAAAGGCCAGGGTTTGGCAGAGGTTGGTCGGAGGGGAGCCGAGTGTAGGGGTGGAACAGGAGCTGATTCACAGTCACTCGTGACATCTCCGCGATCCGGGAGTGGATGAACTTGAGGAGGCAGGGGGCTAGGAGAAAAATAGACACAGATGAGAATCAGGGGCCCTATCATGGGTAGGACTCAGGTGGCTAAGGGGCTTTGGAACCAGCCGGAAGGAGAGTTGTCCTGGAAGTGTCCTGCATGTAGTTCTTCAGTCAGCTTAGTCAGGGTCTGTATGTTTACGTTTTGCTCCACTACTCGACTCATTGATGTAATAACAGCATTCTTCCCGAAGGAATATACAGGTTCCTCATTTTTCTGCAGTCAGAAGGTCTGAGGCGAGCTGCTTCTGCAGGGCTACTTGGGCTATTGATGTCACTTGTCACTGTAGGGAGGCTAAAAAGAGGCGGTAGTAGACTCCAGGGCTAACTGGAGCTTGTCATTAAAGTACTGAGCAGTGACCAGACTGTTCCCGAGGGCCCCCCAGTGAGGCCTACTGAGGCAGCAATACTCACCGCTAACATGACAAGGGGGAAGGCAGCCCGGCAGGTCCAGGGATGGGATGGAGGGAGCAACCAGTGAGCTCCGACTCTCCATACAAGTTTAGTTGGGGAACTACTGTGACCACGAAGCAAGGCCCGGGGTCAGAGGAGTTCATGCAGTTCCTTAAGGTGCCGTTGCACCAAAAGAAGGTACCTGGGCTGGCCTTGGTGAGACTGGCTGTGGTGTGGTATGATAGTCTCTTCCGTGGCAACCCCATAGGTGTTGACATCTTGATTACATCTATCTGGGTTCCGCTGGTTGTAAGCAAAACAGACATAGGGTCAGCCAGTTTTGGACACTGACTGGATGTCGACAGCCATCTGGATCTTTGTCTGACATCCGAACAGAGGGCAGTCCTGAGATCCTACCTGCCAGGTGACTTGTTTGCTGTTCTGGTAGTGGGTTTCACGGACCTTGAACCTCCACACATAAGCGGGTGGGGGTGGGTGTAGGTTGCACACGGCAGGGAGGAGAAGGAAGGAGGAGGGGAGGGCGGTTAAGGCAGACCTTAGTGGGGCCCAACACCTCACATTTATAGATGTCATGCTGCTCCGGGTTCCTCTTGAGTCTGGAGAGGCGGTGCTAGGACAGGTCGTCAAGCTGGGGTCGCCAAGCAGCTTGGCCGCGGTGGGGACTCTGAGGATTACAGTGTGAAGTCCTGTCCACCTAGGCTCCAAGGCTTGTGTTTGTAGGTTCTTAAGGAGGACCGAGTCACCAGGGTGAAGGGTTGGTCTTGGGAGTCCTGGTTGGTCAGCTCTGGCTTGGGCAGAAACCTGTTCTCGTGTTCTCGGAGCAATTGCCTGGTTAAAGACAGATATAGGAGATACGTACCCAGGGGAGAGGGATCAGTAAGGAGACGGTGGTTGAGCATGAAGAGCCAAAAGGGCTCAAGAAAGTGGGGCTCCTTGGTGTAGCTGGAGTTTGGTCAGGGCCCTGGGCAGGACGTCTGGCCAGGAGCTGTGAATTTCTAGAGAGAGTTTAGTTAGATGGTCCAATAGGTTGGAATTGAGTGGCTATGACAGGGCTGGGCAAACTTTTTGACTCGAGGGCCACAATGGGTTCTTAAACTGGACCAGAGGGCCAGAACAAAAGCATAGATGGAGTGTTTGTGTGAACTAATATAAATTCAAAGTAAACATCATTACATAAAAGGGTACGGTCTTTTTTTTTTTAGTTTTATTCATTTCAAACGGGCCGGATCCAGCCCGCGGGCCGTAGTTTGCCCACGCCTAGGCTATGATGAGGGATCGAGCCAGTGACAGAAATCCAGCAGGATGTAGAGGAGGAGGGATTGATGTTGGAGAGTAGATGGAAAGTTGTGTTGATGAGGGTGGGCATAGGAGTAGGTCCAGGGTTCGTAAATAGAGAGTGACACTAGAGGATTTCCCATCCAGACAGTAGAATTGATGATTCCCTCATCATTCCGTGTCTGTTTCACCTGAAAATATGAAAAACCTGAGCAAAATTGGAGGGTCCCTTGCCAGGTAAGAGCCTGTGAGGAATGATCGGTCATCCGGTCCTGGATGGTGTCGCCAAACCTTCAACGGGGATGGTGGGAGGCACTCGGTGAGCCTGAGAGAGATAGGTATTGCAGGGAAAGTGGGAAGAAATGTTAGAATGCGCTGATATCCAAGGGAAAATGGAAGGAGCAGTGGAAGCCAGGGACCTGGAGGCTGGAGAAAAGGCAGAGAGGGAGGGAGCAGGTCGCACAGCCTGTTCCCAGGCCTCTAGCCACTTGGATTTTAAAGTTGCTGCATTTTTTCCTTTGGGGAGGGTGGAAGGGGATGGGGCGAGGTCAGAGCAGTTTTCAGTTCAGAGGAGGGGACAGTTGTGGCGGAGAGAAGGAGAAAAGGCATTCATGGTGAAGACTGAGCGAGGCGAAGACTGAGCTAGGCTACGACTGAGCTAGGCTACTGTGGTCTGGGACAACTGGGCCCCATAACAGGATGCATGGCAGTGGAGGATCTTTGTCCCAGTAAAGGGAGGGGGCCAGGAGTGGGAGGAGCAGGGAAGCTGAAGGGCTCAGAGTGAGCTGCAGAATGGCCACTAGGATGGTGAGGATATCTCGTCCTAACAGGGGCATGGGGCCTGCTATCATCAAGGAGGCAGGGAAGGGGTCCAGTGGCCAGAGGGCAGGTGGATTTGCCGTCAATACCCATGTCCGAGATCTTGGAAGGATAAAGGGGCCCTAAAAAGCAGGGAAGGACAGAGAAGGCAGCCCCCGTGTCAACCGGGAAGGTGACCTACTACCTTCATTGTGACCCGAGGCTCAGCAAGGGGATTGGAGTCATCGAGGCTGGGCTTCTTCAGTCTTCAGCCAGTTCCAACATGGCCAGCGGGTGTGTCCTGGACTGGAAGGGTGGTCCCCCCACGCTGAGGCGTAAGGGGCCCGCCACTTTTCCAGGGACAGTCACTCTTCCAGTGACCATTTTGACCTCACGCCGGGCAGGGCTTGGTCGGGGCTCGGGGCCAGGGGCACTGCATTGCCCAGTGGCCTTCTTTTCCGCATTTGAAGCATTCTCTGGTGGCGTTCCTTTCATTGCACCCCCACCGCTCACAGTCCCCTTAGGGCCGTGGCAGCTGCCATCAACCTCAGGGCCACAAACAACTAATGCGTGTCTGCAGGTCTACCTCCTGTGGAAGGCAGGCCTCCCATTCTGAGTGTGCCTGCTCCTCCAGGGCATTAAGAACCTTCAAGGCCATTTTTCACTCGATCTTGGACCTGGGTTTGAGGACCAATAAAGACCTTAAAGGTCGGGTTAGAGAGTGGGGGGCGTAGATTCAGACTATGCCCTCAGTTCCTGGACGGGACTATGGCAGGGGTAGAATGGGCGCAGAAATGGAAGAGGCTGTTTTGGAGCTGACGTTCTTAGGATTTGGGCTCTAGGGGAGGAGGAAGCTTATCTTTAAGAGAGTCTGAAGAGAGCACAGCTGGAACCTCTTGCAAAGGGAACTGGCCGGCCACCTGTGAACTAAAGTGCTGGCAGTCATGGTGGTGGAGTTTCAGCGGAAGGCGGGCGGTTAGACCTTACAGAGGGCACTGCGTGGAGTACAGGTTACTAAGGCAGGCCTGTAAGGGAAGGGGAGAGCGCGGGAGAGGTGGCCTGGGTGGGCTTGGGAGAGGTATTGGCAGTTGAGTTTAAAAGCCGCAACCTCCCAGGGGCAGAACGGAGGAGGAAGGACAGAAGGAAGGTAGAGCCTACGGAAGCGTGTGTGCACCGACTGGGAAAGAAGGCAGAGGCGGCAGGGGACTTTGTTGCCGGCTCCCACAGTGGCTAAGGCTTTAGCGGCTGTGGGGGTGCGCGGAAGGACCAACTGGGCAGAGGAGGGCATGGGGTTGTAAAAGGCGGTTTGAGTTCCTGGCCGCTGTGGGGCGGCAGAAGTGGGGAGGCGGGGCCAGTGGGTCCACGGAAGGTGTGGCTGGAGGAGAGTCCAGCAGGGTGGAGGAGGGGAGAGTGTGGACGGACTGGGGCACGAGGCCCGTGGGAGAGCGGCGGCTTACGCCTGGGGGGAATTTGTGGTGGCCTCTGGTGAAGGGGGGGTGGGAGAGCACGGAGACAATGATGATGATTATGGCACTCCGCCACCCACACACAGTACATGAACCCACCCCCACATGCACCACACACACTGCGGGCTCAGCGGTGCGGGGAGCGGCACAGCGCAGGGACAGCCCGGAGGGAGTAGGAAGGACAGGACTAGGAGAAATGGCGGAAGGAACTTTGGGGGAGGGACGGGGAATGCAGAGATATGGAGAGAGGCTGAGAGAGAGACTGAGAGAGAGAGACTGAGAGAGAGAAACTTGGGCAAATTTCCCAGTTCTTTGGCAGAACTTACTGAGATCGGTGTGACCTTAAAGTCAGGTACCGTTTTAGCCAGATCGGTGAGCTGGCACCCTAGAGGATTTGGAATCCCCCTGTGCTTGATCCCTGTGGCCTGTAGCCGGGCTAAGGCTGGCATCCCAGCAGTTTAACCCACGCTACGGAGGGACGGAGGGACCGTGGGCGGGGTAGAGGCGTCCCTGCTACCCCCCCAGGTCCGGAGGAGCCTTCCTGGAAGGGTCCCGAGAGGCAATCTCTGACGTGGCCACGTTTTATGGACAGAGATGCCAGCAGGCAGGTGGCCACGTGGGACCAGCGCGGGGCGGGGCGGGGCGGGGCGGGACTCACCGCTGATGCTGCCAAACTGGGAAAAGTTGCTGAGCTGAAGAGAAGCGGTCCTGATGGGTCCAGAGCCACGAGGAGGGAGAGGCAGGCACCCAGCCTTGGAGGGACGGCCAAAGCGAGTGCTCCCGCCACCCAGGTTTCAAGGCACCAAATGTTAGGTTAGGTGGCTCAGGAGGCGGCGCAAGAAATAGAGTCCAGTGAATCAGAAAAGAAAGGAAAGGAAAAGGTTTATTCTGCATCCCCGGAAGACCCACGTACCCCAAGGACAGGGCAGGTGGATTCACGCCAACAGGGAGGGGGCGCTTTTTTTATACTGCGGTTGGGTGAGGGGCGGGGACATGAGCTGAGGAATTCTCTGCTGCAGGGAATGTGCAGAATATTCAGGACAAAGTTCTTATCTGTGTGGGGGTATGTGAATTCAGGGAGAAGAAGCTGGTATCTGTGTCTGGCACCTTGATCTGTGAGAAATTCCAGGGGAAGTCCATTATCTTGTCATGTCTGCATGTATCCGATCCTGGGCTCTCTCCGACCTAACATTATAGATGTAAAAAGACAGTAGAAAGGGAAAAATCAAGATGGCGGCATAGGTAAACACTGGAAATTGCTGCCTCGCACAACCACTTCAAAAATACAACTAAAAGACAAAAAGGAACATCATCCAGAACCACAGGAGGGCTGCTGAGTGGAAATTCTACAACTAGAAGGAAAGAGAAAAGCACACTGAGACTCAGAGGAGGTGCGGAGGTAAAGTGCAGAGGTACGGAGGTGCACATGGAAAGGGCTGCCAACTGAGGACATGGTTGTCTTTTTCAATCGGGAGGGAGGCACAATCTCCCTACAGCCCTGACTCCAGTTCCAGGTGAGTCTCTGGGGACCCAGACTCACACAGGAGAAACTGTACTGTCTGGCATTAGTCGGAACTCGAGGGCGGCTTTCAATCAGAGGTGCTTGCAGTGATTACTGGGACACTGAGAAGCGGGGCCTCTTATGGCAGGACTGAGGAGAAGCCAAAGCTGCTTGCTCTGCCTGTGGATCCTGAAACCCGCCCCACCCAAGCTGTGCAAAGAGGCTTTTGCATATGAAAGGCCTGGCCCTTTGCAATCTAAAATTACCTAAAAAACTCCAGCTGGGTCAGAGAAAGCCAGAATACCCAAAAGAAGGCCCAAGGCCCCCAGTGACTTGCATTGCTTCACAGCTGGGCTCCTGCTGGACAGCCTCAGGCAGAGGCTAAATTAGCAGCTCCTTAGAGATCCAAGAGCCATTGTACCCAGTGGTCAGAGTGGGACCATCCAGATTACAACTCCTCAGATCCATAAGGGACACACTCAGGGAACAGACTCAGTGAGCACCAAAGCCCCACTGAAGCAAGTCTTGCCCTATAAGGGTGTCTTCAACACAGAAGTTCTCCCACTGCAGACACAGCTCATTCTCACAGCCAATTGGCCTGGAGGTCAATTCCTCCCAGTGATACCTACAACAACCAAGGCTTAACTCCAACAACACTGTGTACAAAGCCCACAAAGGGGTGCACCAAGAGTGTCCACCTCCGGTAATTGGGGAGGCTGAGCCACTGTGCCCTATAGGATAGCTAGCACAGAAAGAACACTCTATCAACACAGGAAAGCATAAAAATGAAGAGACAAAGAAACAGGTCACAAATGACAGAAATGGAGGAAAGCAAATTACTGGATATAGAGGTCAAAACCCAACTTATACGGTTTTTCAAGAATTTTCTAGAAACTTCCAATAAATTTAGTAAGACCCTCAATAAGTCTAGTGAGACCACCGATAAACTTAGTGAGACCCTCAAGAAATCTAGTGAGACCCTCGAGGTTATGAAAAAGGACCACCTAGAAATTAAACATACACTGACTGAAATAAAGAACATTATACAGAGTTCTAACAGCAGACTAGAGGATAGCAAGAATCAAGTCACAGATTTGAAATACGAAGAAGCAAAAAACACCCAACCGGAAAAGCAAAAAGAAAAAAGAATCCAAAAATATGAAGATAGTGTAAGGAGCCTCTAGGACAACTTCAAGCGTACCAACATACGAATTATAGGGGTGCCAGAAGAAGAGAGAGAGCAAGATATTGAAAACCTATTTGAAGAAATAATGACAGAAAACGTCCCCTCCCTGGTGAAAGAAATAGACTTACAAGTCCAGGAAGCACAGAGAACCCCAAACAAAAGGAATCCAAAGAGGACCACACCAAGACACATCATCATTAAAATGACAAGAGCAAAAGACAAAGAGAGAATCATAAAGCAGCAAGAGAAAACAAGTCAGTTACCTACAAGGGAGTACCCATACAACTCTCAGCTGATTCCTCAACAGAAACTTTGAAGGCCAGAAGGGAGTGACAAGAAATATTCAAAGTGATGAATAGCAAGAACCTACAACCAACATTATTTTACCCATCAAAGCTATCATTCAAAATTGAAGGTCAGTTAAAGAGCTACAAAGATAAGAAAAAGTTAAAGAAGTTCATCACCATCCAAACCAGTATTATATGAAGTGCTGACAGGTATCCTTTAAGAAGAGGAAGAAGAAGAAAGAAGGAGAAGAAGAAGAAGAAGAAGAAGAAGAAGAAGAAGAAGAAGAAGAAGGTAAAGATACAAATTATGAACAACAAATACACATCAACAAGTGAATCTAAATATCAAGTGAACAAATATTCTGATGAACAGAATAAACTGGTGAATATAATAGAATCAGGGGCATAGAGAGGGAGTGGACTGACTATTCTGAGGGGGTAAGGGATGTGGGGGATGCGGGAAGAGAATGGACAAAAATTGTTCATGTATGGATGAGGGCAGTGGAGGGGGCGTGGGGTAAGGGCAGAGGGTGGAGTGAGAACCGGGTGGAGGGGAGGTATGGGGGGAAAAAGAGGAACAACTATGATAATCTGAACAATAAAGATTTATTAAAAAAAATAGGCAGGCTCAGTTAAGATAAAGATTGACGTTTTCAGGGAAGATGACAGCCTAGGACACCAGTACCCACCATAAGCTGCTTTTATTTAAAAATAACCAAAAAACAAACAAACAACACTTTAAGTTCAGACAAACCTTTTCAGTTACATTAGGTCTCTGAGTTTGCCACGCCGCCAGGTTAGCACGTGGTCCCTGGAATCACACCTGTCCCATCTCTTGCCACCAATCACTGAGTGCTTGGGGTTCATTCTGAGCTGGAGTGCCCAACCCACCTGGCAGTTTATGAGCTGCCTCTGATGGCATGTAACCCTCTCCCAACACAGGATAGAAATCAGACCACCATTTCGGTGCCCGCGGGCCAGGAAAGCATGCCCGCCGCACTCAACACACAGGTGCCCATGAACTTGTTTTCCACCTGGGAAGTGGAATGCTCCAGCCCCACCTGCATACCCAGGCTGTGTAGCCTCACCTTAACCAAGCTGCTCATCTACAAGAAGCTGGAGAAGGAGCTCAGGGCTGTGGTGATCACTATAAAAATGCAGGGCCCTAAACAACTTGAGGTCTGATGAGATTCCGCTGTCCCCTCTTGGTCAAGTGAAGACCGACCTGGCGCTGACCATCTCCCTACAGTACCCTCACTCTCTCAAGAATAAAGGCAACAATTTACAGATCCTGCTGCAGCAGAAGCAGCGCCTTAACAACCAGACCATTCTGGGTTACCGGGCACTCCCCATGGGCACCATCGACATGGCAGAGGTGATGTAGCGACCCCTCGAGGGTGGCCAGATGCTGAGACTCCATAGCACCAACATGGAGGAATCTGCCCACATGGCTGAAGTCAGCATGTCCTCCCTGTCCAGCCAGCCCATAGACCCCAAGGACAGCACCCAGAAGGCTGGCCCCAAGTCCAAGTCCCTGGTTCATTACTCAGAGATAGATTATGAAATATTCTCAGATCAGCAGGGCTGCTATCATCCCGGGCATGGGCAGGACCATGAGGAGGAGGACTTCCACTTTGAGGATCCCAAAAAGCAACACCAAAGTGTAGTAAGATCGCCACTCATGAGCAGGCAACAAGATGCCAACAAGAAAGTTGGGGCGTAGCTGCTCAGGGTGCAAGAGTGGGAGGAGGTCCTGGATTCAGAGCAGGAGTCTTCGGAGCATGTGCCTGAGGTGGAGGAGGACCTAGATCTGCTGTATGACTCACTCGAGAACTGTGACAGTGGCCCATGAGAGTGTCTTCAGGACCCCGAAGCCCTGACTCAGGCCATATTGGAAGGCCTGTCCCAGCCCAGCTAGAGCATCCACAGTGCCCAGCTCTCAGATGGAGTGCTAGAGAATCCACAGTGCCAGCACCAGGAGGAGCCTCCAGGTCCAACCCATGTGACAGAGAAGATGAGCCCAAAGCCACCAGTGGGCGGATCACCAAGACCGAGTCTCTCCTTATCGCTTCCACCAGATCCCAGGGGGAGCACGTTGGCCACTGGGCCAGGAGCACATCCCTGAAGGAGCAGCAGGTGGCAGAGCCAGAAACAAGCGGGCCAACAGCCTGGACAATAAGCACTGCCCCGACCCCCTGAGTCAGCTGCAGATTGCCAGGGAGACGGTATATGACCAGCTGAACCTCTTCCTCATCTCTGACAGCCAGTTGCCCTAGAACATCCTCCTCCTCAATGCCCCTGCCTGGCAGGGGCAGTTTCCGTCTGAGTCCAGCAGCAACACATGCTGCCCGGGGTGTGCATCTTCTCCAAGGCTGAGGTCCAGGCAGCCTTCAGCACCATCATCTCGTGGAAACAGAGATACCGTCTCTATAATTCCCAGACCCCCAGCCTGTGAAAATCGTGGTGTCAGGGGCACAGCATTACTTAAGCACCGTGTTATGGGTCTTCCTGAAGCTGCTGTCCTACAACCTATGCCTCTCTCCCCCTGGCTGGGCTACATGCACTTCCTGGTCATCCAGTTGGGTTCCTACCTTGTAGCCAGGTACCTGGGCTCTGTGCATTACCGCTACAACAGCTTCATCCAGAACCTGCCCAGGCGGGACCTGTTCTACAAGCAGGCCCAGAGGGCTGTGCAGGACACGCTGCCCATGGTGATGAGAACCACACAGTGCGTCACAGGAGCCAATTGTGTCCACCAACTGCCCATCATGGAGGCCACACTCACCTATAAACAGAGGAGACCCAATGAGGAGTCCTCGAACTTTATTCCCTTCATGGGGGTTGTGGAGCTTGGTATTGTTAGACCATTCTGGGTCGCCTCAGGACACTCAGATTATGCGGCCCGCTTGGGCTCGAGTGCTGTTGTCCACCCTCCATACGGGTCTGCGGCAAACAAGGAGGCATCACACATCCTTCTCTACTCCCCGCCAGTGAGAGGAGATGAGTCCTCCCCCAGCCAGGGTGTTGGAGCTGAGCTGATGGGGCTGTGGGTGGACTCCTGGATGGCAGCCCAGCCCACAGACAGAAAAGGAGACTCTGAGAACAAAGCCCAGGCTACCGCCAACAACACCCGCCAGTTCCCCTTCCAGTTTCTCCAGGTGAGCAGGCTGCCCAGCAGTGGTGAGGCTGCAGCCACGCCCTCCGGGTCATGGACAAGGAGAACAACAAGAAGGTGATGTGTTTTCCCAAGAAAACCAAGGACAAGGAACTGGAGAACCAGAGCCAGTGCCTGGAGGGCATCAGCCGCCTGTTCAGCAGGGCCAAGCACCAGCAGGACAACTGTGGGTCCTTGTTGACCGTGTGGAGTGGAACAGCGTGGAGCTCCCACGTCCAGCACTTCCCCACCTGCATAGTCGGAAGCTCCAACCCCACCTTTGAGCCTGCCCGTCCCCTACCCTTCCCTCTGCCCTGGCCAAGCCCGGGAAGGATGAGCTGCTTTTCTGTTCACATTTCGGGTTTAGCACCGAGACAGACTCTTGAAACACAAAGTGTAACCCTTTCAGTGTGAATAAGCTCATAACCTGGAAACTAACGTGGTGGTGCCCACAGGGAGCCCCCAACTGCTCTGCTTATTACCCAGAATGCTCTGGCAAGTGGGAGGTCAACAGTGTTGAGCTGGGCAATCATTGAAGGTGATGGTCTTCAGGACCCAAAAACTGCCATTGACAAAGCTTCTCAATGCCAACACCTGCCCCTCCTGGAAGCCTGGACTCCGCCTCCCCGGGGAGTCAGCTTCCCTTTATGCCCGACTCAGTGCTGGCCTCCCACGGGGGCACCTGACTGAAAACAGGCTGGTCAGCCAGCCTTGGGCCCCACTGCCACCCATCCCAGTGGCCCCAGCACTACCCGCTCATGCTATCTCATAAACTCCATCCTCGTGAGGCAGAACAGAAGAGAAACACCAAGGACCAATGTGGTACTGACCACCTGGGCACACTGACTGGACAAACTGAGCAAATACCTGATGCCCACCTTCCTGGGCTGGGACCCCGCTTTTGTCCCCACATCTCCGTGTTTTTATAGAGCATTTGCTACAACAGGAGTTGGATCAACCATGTACCAGGTGAGCTCCTGCCCCTGCACAGCACAGTGGTCATTTGGCCACTTGTTTGCTGTGAATCTTCAGGTCACTGCATGTCTCTAAGTGATTGTTCCCCAGAATGTGAGGCCCAATAGGGTTACTGTAGGGTCTCAGTGGGGTGCCTCTGGGTGCCTGGACAGTGGTGAGGTCTGCTGGAGGGCTGTGTTTTAGCCAATTGGTTAATTTTTTCATTCTGTTGACAAAGTCTCTGCCAAATTTGTGATTCTCCTCAGGGCTCAGGGCTAAGCACTTTTGTCATGAGATAAAGAGATTGGAGATCCATTATGAGTCCCGGTCCTTGGTGAAGCCAGATCAGAAACTCCATGTTTGAGAGGTGGAGTTCAGACTCAGCCAGCTGTCTGAGATGGGCATGGTTTGGGTTCATTCATTCAGCAAATATATGAGAAGCCCTGCCAGGTACAGACACGTCTCTAGGAACTGACCATAATCCAGTGCACAGAGAAGACCCCAAGCCTGCACTCCAGAGCTTCCTTCTAGTAGAGAGTCCTTCTGCAAGGACTCTTCCTTCTGCAAGAGGGCAGAGGTCTGAGGGCTACTTCTAGGAAAAAGGGCAGGACTCAGAGAACTGTGCATGTAGATATGGGTGGAGTGGGTGAGTGGGGAAGTCAATGGACAGAGTGAGCCCCTCAGAAAATTCATACCCTTCTGCTTCTAATCCCAGCCCAGTCTGCACCCCTATCCCGGGACCGTGCTCACTAATCTGGTAGAACCTCCTCAGTGGCAGCTTGGCTGTTGCTCTCTACCCATGGTAGTTAACTGTCAATTAGAGGAGAAGAACCCCACAGGGCAGCTAGTGAATTAGGCAGCATGTAGGAGCAGGAGCCAAAGTTTGAGGTGTGAGGTAGTCTCTGGACATCAGAAATGCAGATGGATTTTCTTCGTTTACTCCTTGATCACCTATTCCTGGAGCACCTACTGTGTGCCAATGAGTGACATGAACAGAGTGGAAACCAGCTCTCCCTGTCCTCATGGAGTTGACATTTTGGCACGAGGGTAGTAGGAGGGTACAGGGACACTGAGAGAGCATGTCAGGTTCCCCGGAAGAAGACGACGGTGGTTCCCTAATTGTTGCAGAGCTGTCATTTAGGTGGGCTTTCTGCCATGTCCTCTTGAATGACCAGGCACATCTCTGCCAGGACTGCCAGGTTGAATGTGGGCAAGGGATAGGTCTGCCTTCTGGATGGGCAGGAGCAGCAGGCACAGGACCCCAGGCTCTCTGAGTGGTGCTCTGGGAGGGTCATGTGGAAAAAAGGCCAGGCCTCAAACCCTGCTGTCTGTCTATCTCTCTCCCCAGGGTCATCTCCTGCATCTTGGGCATCTAACTGGACCAGTACCCTGAAGATTTTTATTAGCCGCCAGAATTTCCCAGCCTGATCATGCTTTTGGCCTCTATAGAGCTCACCTTTCCAGTACTAGACCTGCCAACCCAGTGAGTTTAATAAGATTATTTATACTAGTGACCAGAAGACAATTCTGGATGTTTCCAATGAAATTAGAGCAGCCTGTGAGTGAGAGAAAGAGACAGAGCTGGGAACCAGTGGACTAAAACGTCTTGGGTTTGATTCCAGTCCAGGTACATACCTCAGTTGCAGGCTAGATCCTTGTCCCTGGTCTGGGCCAGGGAACATTATCCTTGGGTGAGGATTGACAAAGAAAACTGTAGTGATAAGAATGGCACTGCCACTTGCATTAAAACCTCAGGCACGTTAGCTGAATTCTTTACGTCTTGTTCTTTTCACGTGAAAAATGAGTTGCAAGGATAAAATTGAATAATAAAGTGCTTAACATAGAGAGTTGGCATATGGTAGGCACTTAGTATATATTGCCCATTACTATTATACATACACTAGAGGCCCGGTGCACGAAAATTTGTGCACTGGCTGTGGGGGGGTCCCTCAGCCCAGCCTACCCCTTATCACATACTGGGAGCTCTAAGGGGATGTCCTAGTGATGGCTTAGGCCTGCTCCCTGTTCCCTTTGGGGAGCGGGCCTCAGCCACAGTCTGGCCTTCCTTTGTGGGAGGTGACCGGGCTCATCAGGGGAAGGCACCAGCCCCATCACCCCACTATTGCAGCCATTGCCAGTCACCGCAGTCACCAAGGTGTTTTCATCAACACGGACTCCAGTCCCTTCACCATGAAAAAAAGCCAACTTTCTTTAGGCATTTTCAAGATGTGTGTCATAGGATATGACATTTCTTTCTTTCTTTCTTTTTTTATCCTCACCTGAGGATATGTTTCCATTGAATTTTAGAGAATGTGGAAGAGAAAGCGAAAGACAGAGAGAAACATCAAAGTGAGAGGAACACTTTGATTGTTTGCCTCCTGTATGAGCCCTGACCTGGGCCCAGGCCAGGGAGGAGCCTGCAACCTAGGTACATGCCCTTAGTCAGAATTGAACCCGGACCCTGTGGTGGGCAGGCCGAGGCATTATCCACTGACCAAAACCAACTAGGGCAGGATATGACATTTCTTAGCCCTCCAGCAGCGGACCTTCCTTTTTTTTCAACAGGAGTGTGGTAAAAAACCCTAGATCACCTTATTAGAGTCTTATTACCCAAGTTACTAAGAATATTATCAATGGCATACATGGAGCTTAGCCAATGAGCAGTCGAGAAAAGGTGTTTCCTCTGTAGTTACACCAATTGCCGGCTCGGCCTCTGCCCAGGCCTAACTCCTCTGGCCGAGTCATTAGGCCTGGGCAGGAGACCCCCAGCTCCTGCAATCCCCCCTCCGCCCATCCCCAAGCCTAATGCCTCCGCATTAGGCCTGGGCAGGGTACCGCCAGCTCCCCCAATTGTGCGATCTGACCCTGCTCCCCGCGATCACTGGCTCTGCCCCTGCTCCCAGCCATCGCAAGCCCCCATCCTGCTCTCTGCCATCGCTGGCTCCACCACTGCCCAGGCCTAATGCCTCTCACCAAGGCTGTAGGCTTAGGCGTGGGACGCCCCGGTCCCCACGATCGCTGACTCTGCCGCTGCACCCTGCGATCACTGACTCCACACCAGCCTAGGCCTAACGCTTCTGGCCAAGGTGTAAGGCCTGGGCAGGGGATCCCCAGGTATCCTCAATTTTCGGCTCTGCCCCTGCCCAGGCCTAATGCCTGTGGCCGAGGCATTAGGCCCGGCAGGGGACTCCCAGCTCCCAGCGATCACCGATCACCGACTCCTCACATCCTCCGCGCCATTGCCGGCTCCACACCTGCCCAGGCCTAACTCCTCAAGGCATTAGGCCTGGGCAGGAGACCCCTCAGCTCTGATTGCAGGCTCCGATTGCCGCTGGGAGCCTATGTATGCAAATTAACCGCCATCATTGTTTGGTTAATTTGCATATTCATACGATTGGCTGCTGGGCATAGCAAAGGTATGACATATTTGCATGTTTGTCTATTATTAGGTACGATATGTATGTAAACAATCATCAAGTGGAAATACCATGTGTAACATCGACAAAATAATCTAAAGCACTAAGATGTTAACAGGAATTGCCCAGGGCCTCCCAATGCTCTATTTCTCCATTTAATCATAAATGCATGGACTTACTCATTTCTGGATAGAAAGATAAAATATTGCCAAGGCACATACTCTCCTGAATTAATCTAAAATGTACATATATATGTAATATGCAGATTAGGCCAGGAAGCTTTAATGTAGTGGTTCTCAACCTGTGGGTTGCGACCCCTTTGAGGGTTGAACAACCCTTTCACAGGGGTCGCCTAAGACCATTGGAAAACACATATAGAATTACATATTGTTTTTGTGATTAATCACTTGCTTTAATTATGCTCAATTTGTAACAATGAAAATACATCCTGCATATCAGATATTTACATTATGATACATAACAGTAGCAAAATTACAGTTATGAAGTAGCAACAAAAATAATTTTATGTTTGGGGGTCACCACAACATGAGGAACTGTATTAAAGGGTCGCAGCATTAGGAAGGTTGAGAACCACTGCTTTACAGGGTCACGACCAGACAGGAGGAGGTTGCCTGTGCAGGTGAGGCCAGGGGCAGAGATGGAGACAGACACAGGGGGCCTGCCTGAGCCAGAGCGGACACAGGCAGGGGGGCCAGGGAGGCATGGGGTTGGCTGAGTCACTGCGCCTGGCTAGGGCAGCCCTGGAAGGGACACAGGCAGGGGGTCAGGGGGTGCCTGGGGCAGAAGTCAGGTGCGGGTCCTGCTGCCTGCAGAGCGGGTCAGATGCAACTCCTGTGGCAGCCCTCGAGGTGGCTCGTCCAGCGATTTCAATAGAGCGCCGGACCTCTAGTTTAAAGTAAAAATTATAATAGGATTTTGGGGAAACAAACACTCTTCTAAATTTTATCTACAAATAAATATGCAAAAAAATCAGGAAACAGTTGACAAGAATATAGGAAGGGGACTTGCTCTGTCAATTAGGAAGAACTCTCAAGCAGTGGGGCCCTGGTGCTGGAGTGAGCAGGTCCTGGGAGCTGGGCAGCGACATCAGGAACAGGGCGCAGCACACATGAGACTCAGGGGATTATTGTGGGGGCCCTTTAGCAGCAAATAGCACTGGGACAGCTGCTCAATTATTGAGGGGAATACTTTAGATCAATATTTCAGATCTCACCAAAGAGTTTTTAATGTATTTATGATTAATATATTTTACTGTCTTTTCCTTCTGAAAATCGAATGAAGGTGGAATCAAAATTTTAAAAATAAAAAATGCGAGAATATACATAAACTCTATTTAATTCCATGATATAGAGAACACTTTCCACATGTTGATGTCTCTTTTGGGTGAGATGTAATGGAGAAAAAAGGTCAGTCCTATGAAGTCCTGAGCAAAGAGCCTTGCAGACAGAGAGGTGTGTGTGCAAAGGCCTGAGGTGGGAAAGAGCCCACTGGGGTGAAGGAATGACACACGGGCCAGGGTGGCTGGAGTTAAGAGGAGAGTGTGAGACAGGACGTTGTGCTGGTCAACGGGGTCCCCGATCCTGCAGAGTCTTGCTCAAGCTGTAAAATTTATTCCAAGTGCCATGAGGACTTTTAGAGGATTTTAAGTGAAAGACATTTAGCAACTATCTTTCTATTTGTATTTGAAAATAGTACTTTAATAATCAGATTTGGCTGTTGCATTTTTGATCAGATGCTTTTTCAGTACCTAGTACATTTTATTAACTTTTATAAAGACACGGTTTTTATTTTCGAATATTCATTCCTAGGTTTAATTTCTTTTTTAAAAAAATATATTTTATTAATTTTTTTGCAGAGAGGAAGGAAGAGGGATAGAGAGTTAGAAACATCGATGAGAGAGAAACATCGATCATCTGCCTCCTGCATACCCCCTACTGGGGATGTGCCCACAACCACGTACATGCCCTTGACCGGAATCAAACCTGCGACCTTTCAGTCTGCAGGCTGATGCTCTATCCACTGAGCCAAACCAGTTAGGGCCCTAGGTTTAATTTCTTAACAAACCTACAGCATCTGAGAAACTTATTTATTTATTTTTAATTTAAGTATAGTTGATATACAATCTTATATGGTTATATTGTTTCTGGTGTATGATATAGTGAATCAACAATTTTATCACCTCACCAATTCATATAACCATCTGTCATCATGCAAACTTATCCCAATATTATTGACTATATTTCCCTTCCCCTTTTCACCCACTCTACACCCTCCCTTCTGGTAACCACATCTTTTCTCTCTTTTTATATGAGTCTGTTTTTGTTTTGTTTTGTTTTTTTGATTCCACATATGAATAAAACTATACGGTAATTGTCTTTCGCTGCCTGAATTAGTTCACTTAGCATAATACCTTCTAGACCAGTGGTTCTCAACCTTGGCTGCACATTAGAATCACCTGGGAATCTTTTTCAAATCCTGATTTCTAGGCCTCATCCTCCAGAAATTCTGTTTCTTTGTTACTAATGTTGTGGCCCCACCCCATAACAAAGAAACAGAATTTCTAGGGGATGAGGCCCAGAAAACAGGATTTTAAAAGATTCCCAGGTGATTCTAATGCTCAGGCATGTGAGAAGGGAGTAATGTAGATTTCTTCAGTTGTGGCACCAGACAAGTCATTCCATAATGAGCCAGACACTTAGAATAAGGACAAGGAGAAGTCTGAATGGGGATTGTTTTCTCAACACTTTCTCATACTGGCAAGGAATAAGAAGCTGATGTTTAATTTGGGTTTGGATTGGGGGGGAGGAATGGATGGTGGTGGTCGCAGCCATGAGGAACATGGTGTTGTGTTAGTGCTGGCAGTGTAAAATAATGAATTTGATTTCCTTTTTACATGGTAGACTATTGTTTATTGTTAAACTATTGAAAAGATGGTCAGCTCAAGATCTGAAGTTTTAAGCCACAAGTGTTCCAGTTTTTCCTTTAACAACTTGGTCTAGAACAGCATTGCTCGATATTGGAGATACTAGAGAAGTGAGGTTTCACTCTGTTTCACTGATGATGCACTTCATGTTACATTTGCCCCATAAGTAAGATATTAGTAATAAGGGTTATTGGGTATGGTGTACATTGTTATTATCTTCACAATTTTTCTGTAAATCTAGAACTAATATAAAATAAAACATCCATTAAAACAACACTCAAAATCCTAGGAAATGGTAGCAACTGATCATAGTGGAAGGGACCACTGAAATGACGGGGGAGTATGGGATTTGTCTTAGAGGAAACACCACCTCCCTGCCATATGCTGGACTCTAATGGAACTAGAGGAAATGAGAGAGAGAGGTCCGTCTGGGAAAAATTTTCGGAGTTAAGAGGAAGGTCTCTGTTCTATAACCTGAGTGTCTGAGATTTCTGCATCCTCTGCCACCCCCGCCCCTCCTGGATAGTGAAGCTGAGGCTTTGTGATGTCAAGCCACACCATGGCAACCACTGATTTTGGGCAGCCAGAGCTGAAGTAAGTGGCTCCTCATTAACCTAAAGAGTATATGTAGAGGCCAGGACCCTTTGAGTAGTGTCTGTTGCCTCAAGATAGCGAAACTTAATAAGACGAAATTGTAGACTAGTAGAGATAAGGAATAAGACTCCCAACCCAAGGATGGATGAAGAAACTGAAAGTCTTAAAGTGAATAATGTTTGTATTGCGGAGGGGGGGTGGGGGTAGGGGTTGGGAGGATGGTGGTGGTCGCAGTAATGAGGAGCTGGTTGTTGTGTTAGGGCTGGCAGTGTCTAATAAAGAATTTGATTTCCTTTTTACATGGCAGACTATTGAATATTGTTAAACTATTGAAAGGATGGTCAGCTCAAGGTGTGAAGATTTATGCCACAACTGGTACAGTATTTCCTTTCACATCATGGTCTAGAACAGCATTGTTGGATATTGGAGATACTAGATAAGTGAGTTTTGACTCTCTTTCACTGATGGGGAGGGATCTAAGGAGGGGGCAGGCATGTGAGAAGGGAGTAATGCTGGAAGCCGGTCCATCCTTGCTGCTTGACACAGTCGCTGCAGCAAAGAAACATCTGCACAGCATATGTTTCAAGGGACCTGGCGTATATAGCATACTGTTCTTAATATGTTTGCTCCCCTTAGCGCTGTGTGTTTTAACCAAGGTCACCTCTCTGAGAAAGGTTGTTTCCCAAGGTAGGACTTTTTCCCTGAAGTCAGGGAGGGGATGAAACTCCTTAACTAAGTGCCAGGCGGGTAGTTAATCACTACAAACAATCATGCTTAAGCTACATAATCTTTACTCCCTGGAATGGAGATAAGAAACGCCCTAAACTTTGTAATAGAAATTGACAGGATTAAAATCAACTAGGATAAATACGGATGTAACAAGACAATAAACAGCAGAACCTCTCTGGAGATTGAGAACAGAACTTGGCTGGAGATCCTGGCTAGGCTGCTGATCAACTGAACGCTGTCTCCGTGTCATTCCTTCTTCGCCGACTTCGTCTACGCCTTAGGGGAACCCCTGGACCTGCTGGGGTTGGACCCCGGCAGAGTAATGTAGATTTCTTTAGTTGTGACACCAGACAAGCCATTTTATAATGAGGCAGACACTTAGAAAAAGGACAAGGAGAAGTCTGAATGGGGATTTTTTTTCTCTCAACACTTTCTCATACTGGCAAGGAATAAGAAGCTGATGTTTAATTTAGGTTTGGATTGGGGTGTGGGATGGATGGTGGTGGTCGCAGTCGTGAGGAACAGGGTGTTGTGATAGAGCTGGCAGTGTATAACAATGAATTTGATTTCCTTTTTACATGGTAGACTATGGAATGTTGTTAAACAATTGAAAGGATGGTCAGCTCAAGATCTGAAGTTTTATGCCACAACTGGTCCAGTTTTTCCTTTAACAACTTGGTCTAGAACAGCATTGCTCGATATTGGAGATACTAGAGAAGTGCGGTTTCCCTCTAACAGTTTCACTGATGATTCACTTCATGTTACATTTGCCCCATACATAAGTAAGATATTAGTAATAAGGGAAATTGGGTATGGTGGACATGGTTATTATCTTCACAATTTTTCTGTAAATCTGGAACTATTCAAAAATAAAACATCCATTAAAACAACACTCAAAATCCTAGGAAATGGTAGCATCTGATCATAGTGGAAGGTACCCCTGAAATGATGGGGAGTATGGGAATTGTCTTAGAAGAAACACCACCTCCCTGCCATATGCTGGACTCTAATGGAACTAGAGGAAATGAGAGAGGTCAGTTTGGTTAAAATTTTCGGAGTTAAGAGGAAGGTCTCTGTTCTATGACCAGAGTGTCTGAGATTTCTGCATCCTCTTACACCCCCGCCCCTCCTGGATGGTGAAGCTGAGGCTTTGTGATGTCAAGCCACACCATGGCAACCACTGATTTTGGGCAACCAGAGCTGAAGTGAGTGGCACCTCATTCACCTAGAGAGTTTATATAGAGGCCTGGACCCTTTGAGCAGTGTCCGTTGCATCAAGATAGCCAAACTTTCTAAGAAGATATTTTAGACTAGTGGAGATCAGGAATAAGACTCCAAACTCAAGGATGGATGTAGAAACTGCAAGTCCTAAAGTGAATTAGAAGTCAGTTTCTCAACTGCATGACGAAGAAGTGGATAAGGTCAGAATACCATATTCAAAACTACCCCTTCCCTAATAATTCCTCTCCCAAGATTCTGGCCTTGTGCTTTTTGGCCACAGACACTTCCTCATTCAATCCACTGTCATCCAATTACAAGCACATTTCCTAAACATTTTCCAAATTTTTCCCCAAAACCAATGTCTTTCTGTGATTAACTTG
This sequence comes from Myotis nattereri, assembly GCF_964212035.1. Classification (NCBI taxonomy): domain Eukaryota; kingdom Metazoa; phylum Chordata; class Mammalia; order Chiroptera; family Vespertilionidae; genus Myotis; species Myotis nattereri. The sequence continues at coordinate 7,577,168 of NC_138091.1, read as the reverse complement.
TTTCCAAACTACATAACCAAGATAGTGCCAACGGTAACTTTGGACTTTAAGCTGAATGTAGACAAAAGGGAGAAAGACAGAAAGAATCAGATAATTGTATTTTACTACAGGAAGGGGGAAACCTCCAGTAAGCAAGACAACAACCTCCAGTAAGCAAGGAAGAAAAGAAGCTGATGTTTAATTTAGGTCTGGATTCGGTGGGTGGGATGGATGGTGGTGGTCGCAGTCATGAGGAACAGCATGTGGTGTTAGTGCTGGCAGTGTATAATAGTGAATTTGATTTCCTTTTTACATGGTAGAGTATTGAATATTGTTAAACTATTGACAGGATTGTCCGCTCAAGATGGGAAATTTTATGCCACCATGGTACAGTTTTTCCTTTATCTACTTGGTCTAGAACAGCATTGCTGGGTATTGGAGATACTAGAGAAGTGAGGTTTCACTCTGTTTCACTGATGATTCACTTCATGTTGCATTTTCCCCAAGCATAAGTAAGATATTAGTAATAAGGGAAATTGCGTATGGTGTACATGGTTATTATCTTCACAATTTTTCTGTAAATCTGGAACTATTCTAAAATAAAACATCCAGATTTTCAATCCCAGCAACAACACAGAGTGGGTAACTATTAAGGAACCAGCTCTGGCCAGTAGACGTCCCCACACCAGTTTTAAGTGTAATAGAGACGATAAACCCAAGCTACGGGACAGAGAGACCCTTTTCCTCAGTTCTCAACCCAAAAACACTGCCACCCAGAGGCTGAGCCACAAACTGACTCCTAGCTAAATACAAATTAAGGCAGTCTGGGAGTCACATATGGCCTGCTTTAAAATCCGGACTGTGGTTTACAACAGGGAGGAACAGTGTATCACAGGGAAATTCAACACTCTCCTGAATTCCTGACAGGACTAAGGCAAGCCAGACTGATGAGTAGAAGAACTGAAGGACCTTCACTACTGCAATTTTTTTTTCTTCTTTTTTATTTTTTATTTTTTCACCTTTTAACTAAGAAACCATTTTTTTTTCTTTTTTTTCCCATCACCTGATTTTACCCTTTAAATTACTACATATTTATTTTTTAACCAGTATTATTACTGCTACCATTTTACCATTTTTCAAAGTGCCATTTTATTTTCTCTTTATTTTATTTTGGGATTAGTGTTCTGTATTCTGTTTCATCATTTCTTTAGCATCAATTTTCCCTACCTCAATTTTACCTGTATGCTAAAACCCTTTCCCTCACTTTTCTCCTTTTGTTGTCCTGTTTCTCTTACCCTACTCCTGCTCTAGATTTTCCCTATTCCGTTTACTTCCTGTCAAAATTTCACCCTACTTATATATACTCTTTCCAATTCACTGCTCTAAAACCTTATACACATATCCCTTATCTTTCTTCACTATCCAATTTTTTTTCTTCTTTTATCTTTCTATTGTTTTGCTGCTGTTTGCTTGATTGTTGAGTATATTGGTTTTTTGTTGTTGTTGTTGTGTGTGTGTGTGTGTGTGTGTGTGTGTGTGTGTGTGTGTGTGTGTGTTTAGGACTGGTTGTGAGGCTGTTTTGCTTTTTCTTTTTCTTTTTTTCTTCTGGTTTTTACCCTCGCTCCACCCCATCCCCCCTGGTTATTTTTATGCTTCTGTTTTCCCTTGCCTTTCTAGATACTATTGGTTGTTTCAAGGTTGCATTCAATTCCAGGGAGCAGTTGCTGGAGATTGTTGGGATTAGTGGTTGTTATATAGGAGTTTTCTCCTCATATACATAGCCTCTTCCCCTCATGTACTTCATTCTCTCTTTTCACTCATTTTTTCCCTCCCTTTTTTTTTCTCTTTTCTTTCCCCCAAGTTTTTATCAATTTCATTTTTCACTACTTTTTTTTCTTTCTTCCCTACTTTTCTTTTCTTTTCTTTTTTCTCTTTTATCTTTTTCTCTCCTTTCTTCCTTGTCCCCTAATTCTCTTAATTCGGGTGGTCACCTTTATTTGGGGTTATTAGTATGGTGAATATATTTGTGTTTAGTGCCTAGTACGTGGTGCCTTCTTGTGTTGTATTTTGTGCCTTTAAATCAATGCAGCAGACCCAAGCAACAGCAGCCTCATGAGCACCACACCCTCTGCTGAGGAACAGCAGCTGTACGTGAAGCCTCCCCCCACCAGCCAGAAGAGCCACCACAGCTGTGAACAGCACCCACCAGAGGAGCTGCTGCCAAGAGAGGAGCAGCTGCTACCACGACTGCCCGAGGAGCAACCACAGCCCAAGGAACCACTGCCACCCAAGGAGTAGCCACTGAATGACTCAACGTCTAGATCTGTCAGTGAGATCAATCTTGGGTAGACAAAGAAACCGCCAAAGGAAAGAGAAGGAGGACTCTCCAGAAAAGCAGCTAAGTAATACAGAGGCATGCAACATGACAGAAAAAGAATTCAGAATAAGGGTCCTAGAGTGCATATACCGGATGGAGGAAAACATCAACAACCTCTGCAAGAAGCTAGAAGAAAAAGATGAAAAAGTCAACTACCTATGCAAGAAGCAAGAAGAAACAATTGAAAAAATCAATAACATATGGAGGAAGCTAGAAAAAACAGATGAAAAAATCAACAACTTAAGTAAGACCCAAGAAGAAATGAAGAGTGATATAGCTGAAATAAAAAACACCATTGAAAGTATCAAAAGTAGACTAGGAGAAGCGGAGGACCAAATTAGTGAATTCGAAGACAAGGAAGCAAAACACACTCAAAATGTACTGCAATTGGGGAAAAAAATTAAAAGACAATAGGAGAGCCTAAGGGAGCTTAGGGACAACATGAAACGAAACGACATATGAATAATAGGGGTGCCAGAACAACAGAAAGAGGAACAAGGATTAGAAAACCTATTCGAAGAAATAATATCAGAAAACATCCCTGAGGAGGGGAAAAAAAAATCACACAAGCACAGAGAGTCCCAAATAAGGTGAACCCGAAAAGACCCACACCAAGACACATCATAATTACCATGGCAAATGTTCAGGACAAATAGAGAATCTTACAGGCTGCAAGAGAGAGACGAAAAGTTACATACAAGGGATTTCCCATTAGATTGTCAAATGATTTCTCAACAGAAGCACATCAGGCCAGAGAAGAATGGACGGAAATTTACAAAGTGATGCAAAGCAAAGGACTGAATCCAAGAATACTCTATCCAGCAAGGCTATCATTCAAACTTGAAGGGGAAATAAGAAGCTTCACAGACAAAAAAAGGCTAAGGGAGTTTATCACCACCAAGCCAGCAATGCAAGGAATGCTAAAGGGACTGGTCTAAAAAGAAGAAATACAAAGCTGAGAAAGAAAACAGCCACACAAAAAAAGAAATGGCTGCAAACAAGTACCTTTCAATAACAACTTTAAACGTAAATGGACTAAATGCTCCAACCAAAAGACGTCAAGTGGCTGAATGGATAAAAAAAACATGACCCATACATCTGCTGTCTACAAGAGACCCACCTCATTAGAAGGGACTCACACAGACTGAAAGTGAAGGGATGGAAAAATATTTTTCAGGCAAATGGAAAGGAAAAGAAAGCTGGGGTAGCAATACTTATATCGGACAAAATAGACCTCAAAGTGAAGGCCATAACAAGAGATAAGGAAGGCCACTTCATAATACTAAAGGGATCAATACAACAACAAGATATAACCCTGGTAAACATATATGCACCCAATGCAGGAGCACCCAAATTCATAAAAAAAACTCCTGGAAGATATCAAAGGAGAGATCGACAACAATACAATCATAGTAGGGGACTTTAATACACCACTGACAGCACTGGATAAGTCCTCTAGACAAACAATCAGCAAAGATACAGCAATCCGAAATGACTCACTAGATCACATGGACTTAATAGACATCTTCAGAACACTTCAACCCAAAGCCACGGAATTTACATTCTACTCAAGTGCTCATATGACATATTTAAAAAGAGACCATATATTGGGTCACAAGCAAAGTATCCCCAAATTCAAGAAGATTGAAATCATAACAAGCATCTTCTCAGACCATGATGGCATAATATTAGAATTAAACTACAATAAAAATAACCCAAAATACTCAAACAACTGGAAGCTGAATAGCATGTTATTAAATATTGATTGATTTACCAATGAGATCAAAGAAGAAATTGAAAACATCCTGGAAATTAATGACAATGAAAACACAACAATCCAAAACCTATGGGACACAATGAAAGCAGTCCTGAGAGGGAAGTTTATAGCTCTACAGACCTATCTCAAAAAACAAGAAAAAATGGTAGTAAATCATCTAACTCTACAACTCAAAGAATTAGAAAGAGAGCAACAAGAAAACCCCAGAGTGAGCAGAACGAAGGAGATAATAAAGACTAGAGCAGAAATAAATGACAATGACATAGAGACCAAAAAAGCAATACAGAAAATCAATGAAGCCAAGAGCTGGTTCTTTGAAAGGATAAACAAGATTGACAAACCTCTAGCCAGACTCACCAAGAAGCAAAGAGAGAGGACCCAAATAAACAAAATCAGAAATGATAGAGGCGAAATAACAACAGACCCCACAGAAATACAAATGATTGTTAAAAAATACTATGGACAGCTCTACTCCAACAAACCAGAGGGCCTGGAGGAAATGGACAAATACCTAGAAAAATACAACATTCCAAAACTCAATCAGGAAGAAGGTAATAATCTCAACAGGCCAATAAGTATGGAAGAAATTGAAGCAGTCATCACAAAGCTTCCATCAAACAAAAGCCCAGGACAAGACAGCTTCACAGGGGAGTTTTACCAAACTTTCAAGGAAGATCTAAAACCTGTCCTCCACAGACTACTACAAAAAATTCAAGAGGAAAGAACACTTCCAAGCTCATTCTATGAAGCCAGCATCACCCTAATACCAAATCCAGGTAAAGAAAACACAATGAAAGAGAATTACAGGCCAATATCCCTTATGAACATAGACACCAAAATCCTCAACAAAATCTTAGCAAATCAGATCCAGCAGTACATCAGAAAGATCATACATCATGGCCAAGTAGGATTTATCCCAGGGATGCAAGGATGGTACAATATCTGCAAATCAATAAACGTGATACATCACATAAACAAATTGAAAGAAAAAAACCACATGGTCATATCAATTGATGCAGAAAAAGCATTTGACAAAATTCAACACCCATTTTTGATAACAACTCTCAGTAAGGTGGGAGTAGAAGGATCATACCTCAACATAATAAAAGCCATATATGACAGGCCAATAGCCAACATCATACTCAATGGACAAAAACTAACACCATTTCCCCTAAGAACAGGAACAAGACAGGGATGCCCCCTCTCACCACTCCTGTTCAACATAGTACTGGAAGTGTTAGCCATTGCAATTAGGCAAGAAGAAGAAATAAAAGGCATCCAAATTGGAAAAGAGGAAGTAAAACTGTCCTTATTTGCAGACGACATGATATGATACATACAAAACCCTAGAGACTCCATCAAAGAGCTACTAGACTTAATACATGAATTTGGCAATGTAGCAGGATACAAAATTAACCCCAAGAAATCTGAGGCATTTCTATACACCAATAGTGAACTTTCAGAACGAGAGATTATAAAAACAATCCCATTTACCATCGCACCAAAAAAATTAAGCTACCTAGGAATAAAATTAACTGAAGAGGTAAAAGACCTCTACTCAGAAAACTACAGGACATTGAAAAAAGATATAGAGGAAGACATAAACAGATGGAAGAACATTCCATGTTCATGCATTCGTAGAATCAACATCATTAAAATGTCCATACTACCCAAAGCAATCTATAAATTCAACACACTTCCCATTAAAATATCAACGGCATACTTCACAGATCTAGAATTAACTCTCCAAAAATTCATCTGAAATCAAAAAAAGACCCTGAATAGCTGCAGCGATTCTTAAAATGAACAAAGTAGGTGGGATCTCAATACCAGATATCAAGCTGTATTACAAAGCCACTGTTCTCAAAACTGCCTGGTACTGGCACTAGAACAGGCATATAGATCAATGGAATAGAATAGAATAGAGAGCCAGAATAGAAATCAGCCCGAACCAATATGCTCAATTAATATTTGACAAAGAAGGCAAGAACATACAATGGGGCCAAGATAGCCTCTTCAATAAATGGTGTTGGGAAAATTGGACAGATACATGCAAGAAAATGAAACTAGACCACGAACTTACACCATACACAAAAAATAAACTCAAAATGGATAAAGGACTTAAATATACGACGGGAAACCATACAAATACCAGCAAAATCCAAAGACAACAAAATCGCAGACATGTACCGAAGCAATTTCTTCACTGATACAACTCCTAGGGCACTTGAAACTATAGTGAAAATGAACATATGGGACTACATCAAAATAAAAAGCTTCTGCACAGCAAAAGAAACCATCAACAAATCAAGGAGAAAACCCACTGTGTGGGAAAACATATTTGCCAATGTCATATCTGATAAGTGCCTAATCTTCAAAATTTATAGGGAACTCATGCAACTTAACAAAAGGAAGTTAAACAGTACAATCAAAAAATGGACAAAGAACTTAGATAGACATCTTTCAAAAGAGGACATTCAGAAAGCCAAGATATATATGAAAACATGCTCAAAGTCACTAATCATCCGAGAGATGCAAATCAAAACAACAATGAGGTACCATCTCACACCTTTCAGACTGGCTATCATCAACAAATCAACAAACGTCAAGTGCTGGAGAGGATGTGGAGAAAAAGGAACACTTGTGCACTGCTGGTGGGAATGCAGACTGGTGCAGCCACTATGGAAGGCAGTATGGAATTTCCTCAAAAAACTGAAAATGGAACTGCCATTTATCCCTGTGGTCCCACTTCTAGGAATATATCCTAAGAAACTAGAAACACCAATCAGAAAGGATATATGCACCCCTATGTTCATAGCAGCACAATTCACCATAGCTAAGATCTGGAAACAGCCTAAGTGCCCATCAGTAGATGAATGGATTGGAAAACTGTGGTACATCTACATGATGGAATACTCTGCTGCTCTAAAAAGGAAGGAACTCTTACCATTTGCAAAGGCATGGATGGAACTAGAGAGAATAATGCTAAGTGAAATAAGCCAGTCAATGAAGGAAAAATACCACATGATCTCACTCATTCATGGATAATAGAGACCATTATAAACCTTTGAACAATAATAGATACAGAGGCAGAGCTGCCTCAAACAGATTGTCAAACTTCAGCGGGAAGGCCTAGGAGGTTGGAAGTCAGGAGGTAGGGGGTAATAGATCAACCTCAGGACTAGTATGAATGCATATAAGCATAACCAATGGACATAAGACACTGGAGGATAGGGGAGGCTAGGGGACGGTCAAAGGCAGGGGGGGAAAAGGACACATATGTATTGCCCTTTGTAATACTTTAAGCAATAAAAACAATAAATAAAATAAAATAAAACATCCATTAAAACAACACTCAAAATCCTAGGAAATGGGAGCAACTGAACATAGTGGAATGGACCACTGAAATGACGGGGGAGTATGGGATTTGTCTTAGAGGAAACACCACCTCCCTGCCATATGCTGGACTGTCATGGAACTAGAGGAAATGAGAGAGAGAGAGGACAGGTTGGGAAAAATTTTAGGAGTTACGGGAAGGTCTCTGTTCTATAACCAGGGTGAGATTTCTGCATCCTCTGCCACCACGGCCCCTCCTGGTTGGTCACGCTGAGGCTTTGTGATGTCAAGCCACACCATGGCAACCACTGATTTTGGGCAACCAGAGCTGAAATGAGTGGCTCCTCATTAACTTAAAGAGTATATGTAGAGGCCAGAACCCTTTGAGTAGTGTCTGCTGCCTCAAGATAGCGAAAATTAATAAGACGATATTGTAGACTTGTAGAGATAAGGAATAAGACACCAAACACAAGGATGGATGAAGAAACTGCATGTCCAAAATTGAATTTATCTTTGTATTGTGGGAGGAGGGGTAGGATGGATGGTGGTGGTCGCAGTAATGAGGAAAAGGGTGCTGTGTTAGTGCTGGCAGTGTATAATAATGAATTTGATTTCCTTTTTACATGGCAGACTATTGAATATTGTTAAACTATTGAAAGGATGGTCAGCTCAAGATCTGAAGTTTTATGCCGTACCTGGTCCAGTTTTTCCTTTAACAACTTGGTCTAGAACAGCATTCCTGGATATTGGAGATACTAGAGAATGAGGTTTCACTCTAACTGTTTCACTGATGAATCACTTCTTGTTACATTTTCCCCATACATAAGGAAGATATTAGTAATAAGGGAAATTGGGTATGGTGGACATGGTTATTATCCTCACAATTTTTCTGTAAATCTGGAACAATTCAGAAATAAAACATCCATTAAAACAATACTCAAAATCCTAGGAAACCTTAATATCTGAACATAGTGGAATGGACCACTGAAATGACGGGGGAGTATGGCAATTGTCTTAGAGGAATCAACACCTGCCTGCCATATGTTGGACTATAATGGAACTAGAGAATATGAGAGAGAGGTCTGGTTGGAAAAATTTTAGGAGTAAAGAGGAAGGTGTCTGTTCTATAACCATAGTGTCTGAGATTTCTGCATCCTCTGCCACCCCCGCCCCTCCTGGGTGTTCCGCTGAGGCTTTGTGATGTCAAGCCACACCATGGCAACCACTGATTATGGGCAACCAGAGCTGAAGTGAGTGGCTCCTCATTAACCTAAACAGTATATATAGATGCCAGGACCCTTTGAGTAGTGTCTGTTGCCTAAGGATAGCGAAACTTAATAAGACGATATTGTAGACTAGTAGAGATAAGGAATAAGACTCCAAACACAAGGATGGATCAAGAAACTGCAAGTCCAAAAGTGAATTTATGTTTGTATTGTGGTAGGAGGGGTGGGATGGATGGTGGTGGTCGCAGTCATGAGGAACAGGGTGTGGTTTTAGTGCTGGCAGTGTATCATAAAAAATTGGGTTTCCTGTTTACATGGCAGACTATTGAATATTGTTAAGCTATTGAAAGGATGGTCAGCTCAAGATGTGAAGTTTGAAGCCACAACTGGTACAGTTTTTCCTTTAACATCATGGTCTAGAACAGCATTGTTGGATATTGGAGATACTAGAGAAGTGAGGTTTGACTCTGTTTCACTGATGGGGAGGGATCTAAGGAGGGGGCAGGCATGTGAGAAGGGAGTAATGTAGATTTCTTTAGTTGGGGCACCAGACAAGCCATTCCATACTGAGCCAGACACTTAGAATGAGGACAAGGAGAGGGATCAATGGGGATTCTTTTCTCATCACTTTCCCATACTGGCAGGCAAAAAGAAGCTGATGTTTAATTTAGGTTTGGTTTGGGGTGGTGGGTGTATGGTGGTGGTCGCAGTCATGAGGAACAGGGTGTTGTGTTAGTGCTGGCAGTGTATAATAATGAATTTGATTTCCTTTTTACATGGTAGGCTATTGAATATTGTTAAACTATTGAAAGGATGGTCAGCTCAAGATCTAAAGTTTTTTGCCACAACTGGTCCAGTTTTTCCTTTAACAACTTGGTCTAGTACAGCATTGCTGGATATTGGAGATACTAGAGAAGTGAGGTTTCACTCTAACTGTTTCACTGATGATTCACTTCATGTTAAATTTGCCCCATACATAAGGAAGATATTAGCAATATGGGAAATTGGGTATGGTGGACATGGTTATTATCCTCACAATTTTTCTGTAAATCTGGAACTATTCTAAAATAAAACATCCATTAAAACAATACTCAAAATCCCAGGAAACGTTAATATCTGAACATAGTGGAATGGACCACTGAAATGACGGGGGAGTATGCCAGTTGTCTTAGAGGAATCACCACGTCCCTGCCATATTCTGGACTATAATGGAACTAGAGGAAATGAGAGAGAGAGGTCAGTTTGGAAAAATTTTAGGAGTTAAGTGGAAAGTCTCTGTTCTATAACCATAGTGTCTGAGATTTCTGCATCGTCTGCCACCCCTGCCCCTCCTGGATGGTCAAGCTGAGGCTTTGTGATGTCAAGTCACACCATGGCAACCACTGATTTCCGTCAACCAGAGCTGAAGTGAGTGGCTCCTCATTAACCTAAAGAGTATATATAGAGGCCATGACCCTTTGAGTAGTGTCTGTTGCCTCAAGATAGCGAAACTTAATAAGACGATATTGTAGACTAGTAGAGATAAGGAATAAGACTCCAAACACAAGGATGGATGAAGAAACTGCAAGTCCAAAGTGAATTTATGTTTGTATTTGGGGTGGGTGGGATGGATGTTGGTGGTCACAGTAATGAAGAACGGGGTGTTGTGTTAGTGCTGGTAGTGTATAATAAAGAATTTGGTTTCCGTTTAACATGGCAGATGATTGAATATTGTTAAACTATTGAAAGGATGCTCAGCTCAAGATCTGAAGTTTTATGGGTACATACACACCACCATACACAACTGGTACAGTATTTCCTTTAACATCATGGTCTAGAACAGCATTGTTGGATATTGGAGATACTAGAGAAGTGAGGTTTGACTCTGTTTCACTGATGGGGAGGGATCTAAGGAGGGGGCAGGCATGTGAGAAGGGAGTAATGTAGATTTGTTTAGTTGGGGCACCAGACAAGCCATTCCGTCAGACACTTAGAATAAGGACAAGGAGAAGTCTGAATGGTTTTTTTTTTTTTTTTTTTCTCAACACTTTCTCATACTGGCAAGGAAAAAAAGAAGCTGATGTTTAATTTAGGTTTGGATTGGGGTGGTGGGATGGATGGTGGTGGTCGCAGTCATGAGGAACAGAGTGCTGTGTTAGTGCTGGCAGTGAATAATAATGAATTTGATTTCCTTTTTACATGGTAGACTATTGAATATTGTTAAACTATTGAAAGGATGGTCAGCTCAAGATCTGAAGTTTTATGCCGCACCTGGTCCAGTTTTTCCTTTAACAACTTGGTCTAGAACAGCATTGCTTGATATTGGAGATACTAGAATTTTGAGTAAGACTCCCTCCACGTTCTGCGTGGAGTGGTGTTCGTTATCTGAAAGAGGAGCTGCACAACCAATGAGAGAAAAAGACACGAGATAATTTTGCAATATTGGAGGACCAGGCCGAAAAATCCAGAAGGATTCCTCCTCTCCTCAGGCTGCTCCAATGTTTTATTGATCCGGAGTAGCCCTCTTGGTAAGGAGGTTTCAATGACACACAGATCAGCAGACAATTTCCAGGAATAGACAAAGTATCTGATTAACTCATCAATAGATTTCCGAGTGTAGGTAGAGTATCTGATTAGCTCATCAATAGATTTCCAGGAGTATCTAATTAACAGTAATCAACAAGGATCTACGTATAAGTATAAGGAATTAAGGGAACTAAATTGGGGATGCTTCAACTATTATTACCTAAATTAACTGAGTGGTTCCTAGATTAACTGGGAGGTGCACAGCCCTGACTTTTGCTAGGACTTTCAAGCCCTTATCTTTACTAGGACTTTCCAGGGCTACTAGCTTTTGGGGGGTCTCTGTCTAAACTCAGCTATTGAAGACAATGAATGGACTCCGGCATCTCCCCCTTATTTTTCTTTAAAAAGTAATTAAGTCCCAATTTCAATGTCCAAAAGTTCTGAGTCCATGTTTCAATGTCCAAAAGTTCATGTGTAAATGCCAGCAATGAAATGCTGGTTCTGGATAGTGGACAAATGCAGGACTGGTCCTCTCTGGTTTGGTCCTGGGCACCCTGCAGCGCCGCACAGCTGCTGACTGCTAGCATGGCAAAGCATCTTCCACCATCTCCATCTCTGAACTGTCCCTCCTGTCTTTGTGGCTGGAGCAGTCTGGTCAGTGTCTCTCCGGGATCCCTTGTTGCAGGAATCCACATGGTCTTGGAGTTGTTCTCTCAAAGTATACACACATATTCTCGACCAAGGGTTAAAGGAAAAAACCTTACTTGGGGTCTTTTCTTTAAAATGATCTTTCCTGGCATACCCTCGCATAATGTGAGTTTTTCTGGGTGTTTCGCTAACGAAAAAATTTTAATTTAGTTACAAGATCTATTTTCTTACATGGCATTTTTTCCACTATATTTTTCCACTATCCCCCTTTTTTAATTTAATTAGAAGGCTTCTTGGAAATTTTATAATGCAGTCTGGATAGCTTTAAATATTAATATTTTGCACACACAAAAAAATGAACCTGAACCTGAACATTAGGTTCATAGCATGTTTACCACAAAATGAAAATTTTGGTTAATACTTTTTGAACAATTACTTATTTCAAATTAGCCAAATTTAATTAATTTGAAAACTTGACTTTAATTTGAAAACTATTTTGCTGTCAAATTTAATATTTTAACAATAATCTTAATTTACACTGTAAATATTAATGAAAAGGATCACTTTACATCCTTGTGAAGGCTCTGAGCATTCCTGTTGTTAGGCTAGATTTAGACATAGGGTCTGTTAGCCAAGCCTCTGTTTATCTGGATTCTGATTTCAGCTGGACCAAATCTCTTTTGTTATTTGGTTCCTGATCTGGGCTGGGCATGGTAAGCAAGAAGCAGCCATGGGGACAGGAGACCTTCCTCAGAAGGGGCGAGTGTTCAAGCCCCTGCACCATTGGCGCGGGGGTGAGGATCTGTGCCCCACCTCTGTTGATGCCCAAGTTTTCTCCTACTGGCCCACGACTGTGCGTGTCTTAGGTCACCCCACCCTGTGGGGGTCTTACCCGTCTTTGACCACCAGCCATCTCTGGGCCAAGTAGGGTGATGTGAGGTTCAGTTCTGTCTCCTTGATAGCCTATGTCCCTCTGGCCTCCATGCCCATCAAGTGCCTTTGGATCCCCTTGCCTGCTGGCGGGGCCCCGGCATTGATCATAGGGAACCCAGGTTTCTTCTCCAGAGAGGGCCCAGCTTACGCCATTGGGTAAGAGACAGATCCATGGTACCAGCTTTTCATGATCTTAGCTTGAACGGAGAGCCTAGATAACAGCTGTAGACAACTGGAATCCTTTTGGCAAAAAAAAAAAAAAAAAAAATTGAGAGCGGTCAACACAGAATGCTTAAGTGCCTTCCCCAGGAGGCCCTCCACACAGTGGAAAGGAATAAATCCCTTCATGTAATACATTCAAATTCATTTGTAAATTTGTTTGGGATAAATGCACAATATACTGTTGTAAAGCATCAAAAATTATTAATGAAACTTGTAGAATAATAGCATGTAAGAATATTCTTTGTTCTAGGTCATGACAACTTAAATTTTAAACTCAAGATTTGGAATGAGGAACCTAGTTTAAAAAAAGAAGAAGAAATTTACAGAAGCAGAGACAGTATGCTATCTAAATTACAGTTCTGGGTCTCCAGAGCACTGAGTTGTCAAGTTACCTGGAGCCCTCTGACTTTGGGATAGCTATGCTGTCCTTCCCAGGTAAAGGAAAAATGTGCCTTCTAAGACCAGTATGAAACTATAGTTTTTACCTGAAAGGATTGTTACCATACTTCACTTTACCGTGCCCCAGGTGGTCTCTGGGCTGTTCCTTTTATTCTGACCCCAATGTAGCTCCATAGGTGTCTTTCCATTAGCATCACCAGTGAAAAGATTTAGAGTAATTAAAGCTAGGTGCAGCCTACTCCTAGGTGATTTCTCCATCATCCCCCTTTTTTGTTTTTCAAGTTGGGATTTTTAAAAGCTGATGAGACTCTGAAGCCTCTTTTAATAAAGCAACCAATGGATCAGCATGTGCCTTTCCCTTAGTTAATGGGCTAGGTAATATGCTGTGAGCCCTGATGTGGGTGATATAAAAAGGGTATTTTCTCTGCTGCACAATCTGTTGAACTTGCTTAAATAGTAAGAATAAACTTTGGTCACTAAACCATTTCAACCGGGCAGTTTCAATTCTACTTACTAGGCCCGAAGCATAAGAGGAATCACAAATTATGTTAACTGGCTGTTGGAAATCTTGCAACGCAGTCTTAATAGCTTTTAATTCAATTCTTTGCACAGAAGTATGACTGGTCACTATGACTCGGTCAGAATTTATAGTATGATAGGCAGCTTTCCCATTAGATGACCCATCAGTAAACACAGTTAAAGCTCCAGGAATTGGTTCCTGTCTAATATTTTTTGGTATAATAATGGAGGTCTTATGTAAAAATTGTAGTAGTTTATATTTTAATAGGTGACAGCTAAGTTCCCCTGAATATCCACTTAGCCCAATTTGCCAATTTTAAGTCAGTTTGAAATAACATTTATTCTTTTAACTTGACTTGTCCTAAGTTATGGACAGTAAATGACAGTAATTAAATTTCTGTTATTAGTCTTTAAGTAAATTTACATAACCTTTGTTTAAGGAGGCAAAACACAAATTATTTAATTTAGCTTATGAGGCCCAATATATTGATTTTTAATTTTAGTTAGACATCTGAAGGAAACCTCTTTTTATTTCCTTCCCGACAGCTTTCTTTCTCACACAGCAACAAATGTAAGGAACATGGTTGCCTTTAGAGATTTTAAGAAATACTGTCGCAAAGCTATATATTTCAAGTGATTTTTCATTTATGGTGACTAATTATTGTCAGATTTAGTATTTCAACAACAATCTGTACATGTTAGCAATTATATTTTTAAAGAATATACTCTTTGGCTTATTTGCATATACAGAGGGATCATGGGAAGCCTTCAGTAACTTTTTAGAAGAATTTTACTTTATTAGAATTCAATTGCTTACAAAGATTAGTAAATTTAGTAAAGTTTTATTTTGATACACGAGATGCAAACGCTGCTTCACTTCCAGCCTAATTTTAAATGCAGCGGCAAGGAGCTTTTGTTAGTTTAAATAAAGACATTGCTACTAATAAATCAATTTTTTCTTTTATTTGGCAGAAATTCCTTATGCAACCAAGTATATTATATTTTGAAATATTGCACTCGGGAAAAACTGTCAAATACATAGCTAATTAAAACATTTTCAACACTTTTTAAACAGTTCTCAACATAATAGGATCGAGTCTTGACCATGGAATCAACTACTCTTAATTTGTTTATGATATATGCATATCTGTGGTTCTACTGAAAATTTAAGATATCTTTTAAAAATGTATCTACAAGCCTTTTAAGAAATATGACCTCTATTGTCAGCCCTTATAAAGCCAACTGCTTAAAACATTGGTCTATCATACCACTGAAATTATATTAAGACCATGATTGCTAATTTATTAAGCATTAAAAATATCTTCTTATAAGTAGTATTAAATAAATCCGAGAGGCAAGCACACTTTCTGCCCCATCCACATTTCCGCAGTAAAATGCTGCCTTAAAACTCCACCCCTGAAATCCCATCCTGCCTCAGTGAGCAGACATTCCTTTTGTGATTGGCTAAATCAGAGGGCGGGGCCTTTGCTCTTCCAAGATGGTGGCCCCCAGGGCGTGGTAAGCCATGTGGCCATCATGGCGGATGCCAAGTCAGGCAGCTCAACATTATGGCTGTCTACACTGTTCTCTGACAGAAAACATGATTTCCTTATTCTCACAATAAACAAGGGAAGAGGAAACCAAAATCCCTAAAAGATAGATGGCCAACATTATATTGTAGACAAACAGAAATCTCATTAGCTGTTTATACCCTTTATAATTATCTTAAAGAATATCAATTAAGTTTAAACTGGTTTTTGTATTAAAAATATTCAGTTGAGATCATAAAATTAATCCTCCTTTTTAATCAGATCAATAAGCAACATATTTTGAATTCTAATTATTTCAGAGAAAACAAAAATTATTTTCTCAAAAATAAAAAATTATTTTTTACTTTTAAGGCATTTAGCTATCATAATTATACAGTTTTTCCCCAATTCAATCTGAATTTAAACTTTTAGCTGGCAACTCAAATCTTTAGCATTTCTCAATCAGTAACATTAAGACTAAACTTTAAAAATGCAAGACATAATCAACCAACAGATTTAATACTGTCCTCTAGATTTTGTATGAGGGATACTCAGATCTCATTTATTTCAGTATTATGTCATTTCAAGATACCTAGGTATAAACTCCCAAGGTCTTAAATTTCCCAGCAGCTTTGGAAAACCACATTTGAGGCTGGCAAGGCAGGCCTGGCCCAGCCTTTGATTTTAAAAGGACCATAATTTTTTCCTCTGGGGAAGGTCAAGAAACAAGGTGGTAGCTACATTGTTTCCTGCCCCTGGCTTGCTGGTGGGAAGTTTCAATATTGGCCTTGGGGAGGAACTGTTTTCCCTGGAAGAACAGGTTTGGCCTACCCTGGACCAATCAGATATAAATTGACCACATTCTTTAAGAATTTGCTACAGGCAGGAAGCAACTAGCCCCTTTTCTCATTAGAAATGTTTTGGCCAGCCTTTTCAATTAACTATGAGATTCAAATTCAATTATTTTAAGGCAATTAATTTAGCAAATTTTTGTAACAGAGACAATTTTACTGGTTTTCCTTGTAGAGTTCTTAAAGTTAGCTTTGGAATAGGCTTCATTAACATTATTATGGAAAAATACCAATCTTGTTGCTAGAATTTCTACCCTGGGTCAAATTCGCCATTTTCTTTAGGAAATAATCAGTCTTGGGTTTTATTCTGCACATTTGTAAAGAAATTCCAGCTCAAAACTCTATCTAAATGTCCGAAATCAGAATGAGCGCGCATTAGTTCCAAGCCAAGTATTCTCTTTACATGGGAACAGAAATCCCAGACGCATTTTAAATTTTTGTAAAACTTTTCAATTACAAGAAGGAGACTTTAAATTAGAGGAGGCGTCCATATTGGATCGCCATGTGCTCCCTTTCTCTTTCCACCCCATCCTGCTTTTGGAGGAAGTTTCAGCAAATGACTCAGATGGCGTATTTTCCCCAAAGTCATGCTTAATAGAAAAAGACATTTTAAGTTTTCCCCTATTTCGCTTTCTAAAGCAATGGCTGTGAGCACCCAAGGTTATCTTAGCCAAAGTTTGGTTGTCATAAGATGTTCTCCGGTAATTTTTAAATAAAACATTAAGTAATCTCATTGTGGGAGAGCTTATAGCTCTGCCCTTTCTTGCCACCTTTGAATCTCTCCACACCAGAGGGGGACTCAGCAGCAGGGTTTCATTTCTTATTGCAGATTTTAGGTTCCAAATACAAATTAAGATTTTAATTTGGACAGGAAACCACATTAAGATGACCATGGCACTCTTTTTTCAGCCTGATCTAAAAGAGTACCTTTTTCAAGAAAAACAAAGGTTATGTTCTATAATAACATGCAAAAACTGTAGAAGATTACCTTCTAAAATTTTAACACTTTAAACATGCAAATCAAAAGCCTATAATAAAGTTTCTTAGTTTTTAAAAGCCAAATATACCTTTTTAAAGCCGAATCTACTTTCTTAAAGCCAAATCCTGCCCCGTTTGTTAGCCTGGTTAAGAAAACGTTCCCAGTGTACTTACAGACCTGGGCTTCTGTAGTTGATCCTGGGCATTGGGTGCGGTAGATTCCCCTCACCTTTTTTCGGTGAGTTTTCCACACCTTTTCGGTGAAAACTTCCTTTTCTCACTCCAGCGAGGCC
This sequence comes from Myotis nattereri, assembly GCF_964212035.1. Lineage (NCBI taxonomy): Eukaryota > Metazoa > Chordata > Mammalia > Chiroptera > Vespertilionidae > Myotis > Myotis nattereri. Next base: position 7,559,596 of record NC_138091.1, on the reverse strand, counting down.
TGCACTTCCAGATTACCCGTTGGGCGCCAGATGTTGAGTAAGACTCCCTCCACGTTCTGCGTGGAGTAGGGTTCGGTATCTGAAAGAGGAGCCGCACAACAAATGAGAGAAAAAGACACGAGATAATTTTGCAATATTGGGGGACCAGGCGGCCAAGTCCCGAAGGACTTCCACCCATGCTCAGGCTGCTCCAGTCTTTTATTGATCCGGAGTAGCCCTTAGGCAGGTGACCTGCCATTAACAGGCAGACTAGCCCATCAGCAAGGATTTACATAATAATAAATGGGGGAGTTCTTTCAGTTACCATTGTCTGGACAAACAGAGGTGGCGCCTAGCTCAGACCTTTGCTAGGGCTTCAAAGGCACCCAGCCTTCTGGGGGTTTCGGGGAGTTCTCTGTCTATGCTTATCAGATAGTGAAGGCAATAAACAGTTTCCCACAACAAGTTTGTGTGATCCTATTTTTAATTACCTGTATGTGTGCTTGTAGGTCACCAGAAAAAACTGCAAGTCCATTACTAAACTATTATGATCACGATTTTATTTTTAAATAACAAGATATTAAAAGAATCATTGTTCATATAATCTGATTCTATAATTCTACTTCCAGTGATAGAGATCCTCATAAAACCTTCAAAATGGTATAAATTTTATAAAGAAAGATATCCATCACAGCATTATGTATGTATTTTAAAAACAAAAAGAGCTTAAAGACCCATTTAGGCAATACATTAGCACATGATGGTACTGAAACAGATGAAATATTATGCAGCATGTTTACGCGCAACAGACATTTCTTGTGAGATAAGAATGACAAGATGGAAACTATGTCAACATTCACAGGATAATACTAGCAACAAATATACTAATATGTTGCATGTGATTGTCTCTGGGTGGTGGAATCTGAGGTGATTTGACTTCTGTCTGTTTGTCAGTGGACTGAGATCCAGGACTTCTCCTGGGTAAGAATTAGTCTTTCCTCTCAATGTCCTAAGGGATGAGGCAAGATCTTGATGCCCAGAAGTCATGAGTACTGTCTGCCTAAGGGGAGATCATGTGGCTAAGCCTCCAGCAAGGTTTGGCTTGCCCCAAGCTGCTTGTTCAGATAGGAATCACTAAGAAAATACTAACCACCCAATGGGCTTGCTCAGTAAGTAACATTGGGTGTTGGATCTCCCTGAACAGTGTCTGAGAATATGGCTCCAGAGCAGGGGTTCTCAACCTGTAGGTCGCGACCACCTTGGGGGTGGAACAACCCTTTCACAGGGGTCGCCTAAGACCATCGTAAAAAATATATATATATATATATATATATATATATATATATATATATATTTACATATTGTTTTTGTGATTAATCAGTATGCTTTAATTATGTTCAATTTGTAACCATGAAATTGGGGGTCACCACAATATGAGGAACTGTATTAAAGGTTTGCGGCTTTAGGAAGGTTGAGAACCAATGCTCTAGAGCACCTCAGAGAAGCAGGCCATTGGATAAAGCCAGCATCCACTCTTTTCTATCCATTGAGAGTTTGTCTCTCAGGGCCAGACAGGGAAACAAAGAAACCACCTCAGCAAACTCTTTGAACACCAACTGACAAATGCATTTGCAGAGCATGCCCTGTGCTTCTCTGGGCACTTCAAGAAAAACGTGTAGGGAAATTACAAGGTCCATGCCCCCAATTAAAGAAGGATTCAAGAGATCACTTTTGATCCACAGGCGTTTCTTGATACCTAATGGGTGTCTATTCCTGCCCTGGGCACCTAGGCACAGAGTGACCAGACATGGTGGAAGTTTGGTCCCCAGATCTCCTGGGACCAGGTCATAAACTTGTGCAAAGGGGAAATAACAAGACATGTTAACTTGGATTATCTCTGATCCCTGAGATAAGACCTGGCACCATGGAGACCCAGGGAAATGTGGAACTAGGCTGAGAGGGAGCATCAGGAGCCCCCCACCAGGTCAGGCATGAGACTGCCTCAGGGCTCCCATCTATGTCCTTACTAATGAGGCTCCAGGGAGGTTCTGCTTCCTCTTCCCTCCAGGTTCCTTGACTCAGATGCTGCATTAATCACTAGGAAGGCCTCTGCCATCCAGTTCCACCCACTTAGTAGGTAAAAGTTGGATTATTTGGAAGGTCTCTCTGAAAACCTCTTCCCCATCGCAGATGTGGGTCTCCACAGGGCGAAGGGAAATAATGGGTAGGGAGGTGGGTGGTAGCTGTTGTTTTGATTTTTGTTTTCTTGGTTCAGGGCTCCGTAAATCACATGCTTCAATTCATCCCACCTCCTCACCACCATTCCTTGCAAGACAACTTCCAGGTTTTATTGTCTTTTATTACTGCTAATCTCCATTCCCTTCCTTTCCCTCCACATAGTAGCCACTTCAAAATTGGCATGTATGCTTGAAGAATTTATGTCTTTGTATGTCTGTGTGTTTGATAGACACAGGAAGTGTTGTGTTAAAAATCCCATTGTGTTTCTTACTTTCTATGTTGACACTAATTTTTATGGTCCACTCTCCTTGCTGTGTAAATACTCAAATCCCTGCTTGTTTTATCTTTACCAAACCATTCTCTCTACACACAAATTTTGTTAGTCTAAACTGAACCCTATCACTTTCTGCTTAAAACATTTCAAAAACTTCCATTTACAATTAGAAACAAAAAAAATTGGAAACCAGCCTAAGAGGTCTCCTTGTCGGCTCCTACATACATCTCCAACCTCAACCAGTGTCCTTCTCTGTCTTCTGCTCCCCACACTTCAGCCACGCTGGCTTTCATTCAGTTTGCTGAATTCAGAAAGACCTTTCTTTCATATCAGCACCTTTGCCTTCTCCCCCTCCCCCACCTCATCTCTAGGAAGGGCTTTCTCTTTCTCAGCCTTCAAGCCTCTCCTAACTGTGGACATTGGTGCAGCCCTTCTGGAGAGACTTAGGCAATATTAGTCATCCTGGGCCAGGTTCCCTGGCAGCAGTGACTCCTGGGAAGTGGGACAGAGTTTAGTGAAGGAATGACCTCAGAAAAAGAAGATGGAGGGAGGTGAGCAGAGATGTGGACTCAGCACATTACGTTCCGCCTGGTCTTGAGAGGGGATCTGGAAGAGGAATTGTACCCATTGAGTGAGTCCCATTGGAGGTAAGGAGCCAGGGTTGTCTACCCAGTGCTAGTCATTACTGGCCTCTGGCTAAGCCTACATCCCAGGGCAGTGGAGGGGGAGCACCTCCCCGCTCTGGACAGGGAAAGGGCCATCAGGAGCCATGAGCAGCCAACATCCACAGCAGCTGGGAGGGGGGATGGCTGAACCAGCCAGTGAAGTTGCATCCACTAGTAAAACCAAAGGTGTGCAGGGCCTTCCTGCTCGAAATTCATTCTTAGCAACATACTCTAGAGAAGCTTCATTCACGTGCCCATGAAGGATACAAGGAAGCCCATTTCAGCATTGTTTATGATGGTGCAAAACTAGAAATAACCTAACTGTCCTTCAAGAGGAGAATAAAGTAATCATAGTAAATGCCTAGTAAAGCCATAAGAGTAATGGACTGCTGTAAGTGTGGCAACGTGGACAAATCTCAAAGCATGATTTGAGTGAAAAAGAAAGTGTCAGGGTACATTCTGAATGATGCTATTGAAATCAAATTTCAAAAGTGCAAAATCAATTCTAAATTAACTTGTGTTTAAACAACTTTTGAGTAAAATTATAGAAACCTACTTAGGGACAAGCAGAAAGTGGATGATAGTAAGTATCTCTGGGGAAGGAAGAACTGGGATGGAATCAGGAGTTCAAAGGTCTCCCAACTGTCACCCTAATGTTCTATTTAAAGACACACAGGCAATGGCAGCATTTTAAGATTTAATAGGAACACAGATGATCACAATTTATTCTACATATATTTTATTCTTTTACATTTCATCCTTAATAGTCACACTTTAAAAATTACAGAAAATATTCATGTGGCCCTATGTACACCTAGAGTGATACTTTTGTCTTTTTGTTTTCCCTATGCTATTGTTTTACTTTCAAATGATAGCAGAAGAAAGTACACAGATGATCCATTTTCTCTGTTTAGACTCCATCACAGCACTTTGACACATTTCATCATGTCACAGGAATTTGTTAGCCATGCTGTTCACATACAATGCAATTAACATCGGGTGAGGATATTTATGTCAGTGGGAAAATACTCATACAAAGGCTAATGTCCTTTAGGTGGAATTGACAGGATAAGGTTTGGGAACCCACTTATTCCAGGTGTCTCCTTGCTGTCTATTCTAGCCAATATTTCCCGTGGTCCATTCCCACCCAGTGATGCTGATCAGAAGAACCAGATTCATGCTCTTAGACTCTGAGGGATTAAATTTTGACACAGAAGTCCTGCTCTTCCTTCTGTGTCCCAGCTAAGGAAATGTCATTCAAAAAATGATCAGATGAGATTGGACGCATTGAGGGTGGTATGGCCATAGACAGAGAAGCATCTTTCAGATGCTCAAAACTCAGCGGGAAGGCAGGGGAGGGTGGGGTGAGGGCGAAAGATCAACCAAAGGACTTGTATGCATGCATATCAGCATAAGTGATGGATGTGAACAACATGGGGGAGGGGGAGGGCAGGATTGGGGGGATGAGGGGACATTGGTGGGGAAATGACACATTGGTAATATCTTATTCAATAAAGAAAAAAAAATGATCAGTTCAAGATTGAGAATGAGAGGCCTATGTTATAGGTTCTCCTATGGTGATTCTTTTGCTCTTCGGACTTAGCAAAATTATATATATGAATATTCAAATATACAAGAGCACATTTCATTTTGCTAAGTACTTCTAGACGGCCCTCCTGGGTGCCTGTACTAGTTTACACTCCCATCATAGCCCATGATGTTCCCATTTGTCCCATAGCCTCACCAACACTTCCCATCATCACACTCTAATTTGTCTTGCAGATCGGTGTAAAGAGGGCCTCATTACTTCTATGACTACAAGTACAATTCAACATCTCTGCATATCTTACTACAAGTGCAATTGAATACCTCTTCATACCTTGTTAACGTTTTGGGTTTCCCTTTATGAAATTCCCTTTTCATATACACAACCCATTTTTATGTGACAGACATTTCTTATAAAATGTAGATATTAATCGCAACAAGGGATTTCAGAGATCGCTTGCAGGTTTTAAGATAAAGCTCCCATAAACATTTGTGCTCAGGTTTTTGAGTGGATGAAAATTTCTATTTCTCTGGCATTAAATGCCCCAGAGTGCATTTGCTGGGGTGTGTGGTAGTTGCATGTTGAATTTCATAAGAAACAACCAAAGTACTTTCCCCAGTGGCTGTAATAGTCTACATTCCCACCAGCACTGTATGAGTGAGTTTTTCCACATCCTCCCCAGCAGCGAGTGTCATCACAGTCTTTTGTTTCAGTTAGTCTCCTTGTGGTCTAAATAACCTTTTCCTAATGGCTTATGATGTTGAACTTTTCCAGTGCTCATGCGACATGTTATAGCCTCTTCAGTGAAGTGTCTGTTCATTTATTCTGTTTAATTCTCCAGTGAACAACCTGGGCCTGGATTCCCTTCCTTAGATGCTTTAACTACAAACTCAACTTCTTTCATAGACTAGTCAGGGCATCACTTTCTCTTGAGGAAGGTTGTATAGTTTGTTTCCTCCCAGGTATTGGTCCGTTTTGCCTAACTGGTTAGCGATATGCGCACAGCGTTTTTCTCTGTTTCTTGGTCAGTCTGGCTAGAAATCTGTTTGTTTTACCAGTATTTTTAGAAGCAGTTTTCTGGTTTGTTGAAGGCTTTTCAAATTCTTTGTTTTACTGATTTCTGCCATTATGTTTCCCCCTTTCCTTGTTTCTTCTAAGTCACTCTGTTGCTCTCTGTAATTTTCTATTTGGATACTTCAATCTCTCTTCCCAGCTGTAATGCTTTCCTTAGAAGTCTATTTAAAACAAAAACTCTGGCTTTGATGGCTGCTTTTGATATGCAGCTTTTCTTTATTGTTTTTTAGTTGGGAGTATTCCATAATTTCACTCATAATTTCCTTTGAACTCAGGGTTTGTATAGAATATACTTCACTTCAGCTTCTGCTGTATTTTCTAAACTGTCCAGATATTTGGTGATTTTAAAGCTATTCTTTATTATTAACTTCTTACCTTAGTGCATTAGGGTTAGAGAATATATAGGCATCATGCATTATGGTTCATGAACATATCAATGGAGAAAAAACATATATATCTTCTTTGGAATTTATTGAGACTTCCTATGTGGCATAGTATGTGGTAATGATTTATTTTGTTTAAAAGACTGGGTATTATCTGTTAGTCTGATATAATATGTCTAACAAAGCAAACAATAACTTCCATTTGTCAAATTTTCTTATTTTAAAAAATCCTTTATTGCTTCCCATTTAATAGGTCCTATTTCAGATGGCAGGTTTAAAATTAATGAATTCTATTTTGCAAGACAAGGTGCTTTCCCATAACTTAAATACGTGCACTTAAACGTATCCCTGTGATTTACTACACATATCTATATTTTCCTCAGCAAGACATGCTCTTTAATATGCCCTCCTGTGTATCATTCCTCTACCCTCATCAACTACACGGTGCTGACACTAATATTTTAGATTTTTTCCACTCTTTTTCTGTAATCTTTTAGTCAAGAATATAATGAGCATGGGGCCACATGGCTCACTTACGGGAATTTTTGGTTCTGGCTTCACCCAGGACACCGACCCCTCATTGAATCTCCAATCTGTATCTAAGGAGAAATGAGCTTAGCCCAAGGCCTTGTGGAGAATCAAATGAGGCTGAGGCTTTGTCACGAGGCAGAGAAAATGGCCAATGAGCTCAACCACAGCCCATGAGCAGACCTCTCCACTGTCCAGGCACCCAGAGAGCACTTTCCAGGGAGGACCCCACTGAGTTTCTACAATAAACCTGTGAGCTTGACCCTAGGTCAGTGATGGCGAACCTATGACACGTGTGTCAGAGGTGACACGCGAACTCATTGGTTGATTTTTCTTTGTGACATGGCATTTAAGTATATAAAATAAATATCAAAAATATAACTCTTGCCAAAGCCGGTTTGGCTCAGTGGATGGAGCGTTGGCCTGTGGACTGAGGCGTCCCAGGTTCGATTCTGATCGGGGGCATGTGCCTGGGTTGCGGGCACATCCCCAGTGGGAGATGTGCAGCAGGCAGCTGATCGATGTTTCTCTCTCATCAATGTTTCTGACTCTATATCCTTCTCCCTTCTTCTCTGTGGAAAATCAATAAAATATATTAAAAAAAGTTTAAAAAATATAACTCTTTGTTTTACTATGGTTGCAAATATCCCAAAATTTCTGTATGTGGCACGGCACCAGAGTTAAGTTCGGGTTTTTCAAAATGCTGACATGCAGAGCTCAAATGTTTCGCCATCACTGCCCCAGGTTCACCCTGTGGTTAGAGGCACAAGCACTCAGAGACATGAAGTGCCCTGAAGACGCCCAGCAAGCAGGGGGCCGCGTGACCACTGTGCTGTGCAGGGACAGGTCCTCACCTGGTACATAGTTGGACCCACACCTGTTGGGTGGAACACATATTCTGTCATAACACAGAGAGATGAGGGCGAAAGCATAGGCCCTGCTCAGGAAGGCGGGCAGCTGGTACTGCACCAGTGTGTCCAGCCGGTGTGCCTGGGGGGCTGCACCACACACCTATTTTTTTAGGAAAGCACGAGTGGATGGTGTGGGGCCACTTGGCGGGTTGGCAGCTGGGGCCCAGGGCTGGGCTGACTGGTCTTCATGTTCTGCTCAGGATGCCCGCAATGGGAGGCCAGTCCTTGGCATCTGACCACCAGCTCTGAGTCCTGTGGGGGCAGAGTCCTGGCTTCCAGGAAGGGCAGGTGGAGAAGGGAGAACCCTTCTCGCTGGGAGTGTTAGGGGTCCTGAGGCCAAAACTCACCTTCCATGATTCTCCAACTCAGCACTGCCCGCCTGACCCCCAGAGAGTTCTGGTTAATCAGCAGAGCAGTTGGGGCTCCCAGTGGGGGTTGCACATTAGCTTCCGGGTAGTGAGCACTTTTGTACTTAAGAAGGTTTCTCTTTGTGTTTCCAGGGTGGGTTTCTGTACTAAACTGAAAGGTGAACAGAAAAGCAGATGGGCCCTCCTGTGCTTGGCATCTGCAGGGTCGCAGGCAGGGCTGGAAGGTGGAGTCAGAATGTCTGGAGATGCAGATGGGGAAGTGCTGGATGCGGAAGGACCCTGGGCTGCCAGCTGGAAGAACTTCATTCCACACCACACCTTTGATCAGGACCCGCAGAATGTTCTCCTGCTGCTTCACCCTGCAGACCAATTTGCTTATGCCCCCAAGCACTGGCTTTTGGAGTTTGGACTCCACGCCCTTGTCCTGGTTTTCTTGGGTGAAAACAACACCTTCTTTTTCTTCTCCTTGGTGAATACTGTCATGCACATGGTGGGTGTTGCTTTGGCCTGGCCACTGCTGGGCAGCCTGCTGACCTGGAGCGACTGGAAGGTGCACTTGGGGGTGTTGTTGGCGGCAGGCAGGTCTTTCTTCTTCGAGTCTTTCTCCCTGTCTGTGGGCTGGGCTGCCGTCCAGTAATCCACCTGCCGCTCCATCAGCTTGGCGCCATCGCCCTGGCTGGGGGAGGACAAACCCCACTCACTGACAAGATGAATGGGATGACAAGGCATCATTGGTGAACAGAGGTAGGGACAAAGGGAAGGACAAAAGCACGCTGCAGCCCAAGGGGTCCATCATCTGAGTCTCCCGACGTGTCTGAGGACTGTTGCACTGTTCCAACTTTCACCTGCCACCCTGAAAAGAATGAACTATAAGCAATCCTCATTGGGTGTCTTCTGCTTGTAGGAGACCAAGGCTTCCTCGATGGGAAGCTGAGAGGAACAGTTGTTCCCGTGATGTACTGCGTGATTCTCGTCATGATGTCCAGTGTGTCTTGTATGGCGCTCTGGGCCTCCAGATTATGGAACAGGTCCCATCAGGCCAGATCCTGGGAGAAGCTGTTGTAGCAGTAATGCATGGAGCCCAGGTACCTGGCCACAACGTTGGAACCCAGCGGGACGACCAGGAAGTGCACATCGCCCAGCCAGCCGAGCATCTTATAGGACAGCAGCTCCAGGAAAACCCGCAGCACAGCGCTCAAGTAGTGCTGTGCCCCTTCCATCAGCATCTTCAGCGGCTTACGGGCCTGGGAATTATCGTTACAGTATCTCTGTATCCACCAGATGATGGAGCTGAAGGCCACAGGACGTCAGCCATGAAGCAGATGCACAGCACAGACAGCATGTGCCCCTGCAGGGTGTCTGAGGGGAACTGCTCCTGCCAATCAGAGGTTTGACCAGGATGATGTTCTCTGGCAGCTGGTCATCAAAGATGAGTATGCGGTTCAGCTGGTTGTACGTGGTCTTCCTGGGGATCTGCAGCTGGCTCCCTGGGTCTGGCCATGCTCATTGTCTGGGCTCTTGGCTCACTTGTTCTATGGCTGTGCCGTCTGCCGCCCCTTCAGGAACCTGCCCAGCCATGGTGGCGGGGATGCTTCCCCTTGGCCTTGGTGGAGGGCATGAGAGACTCAGTCTTGGTGATGCGCCTAGTGAGCAGCATCTTCTTGGTGAGCATGTCCAGGGCTGAGGTCTCTGCCTCCGGGCTGTCCGTGGGCGGTGCTGGGTGCTCCCCTGGGTGGGCATGCTCTGGGGCTCTAAGTTGGAGACACTGTCCCTTGGCTATTGCTGACTGAGCTTGGTCTTTTTGGGCACTTCAACGGACTAGGAGGCTCCTTTCTTTTGCTTTGTTTGTTTTGTTAACCCTCAGCAGAGGTTATTTTTCCACTGAATTTTTAGAGAAACTTGAAGGGACGGGGAGAGACAGAAAGGGAGAGAGGCATCGATGTGAGAGAGACACATGGATTGCTTGCCTCCTGCATGTGCCATGGCCAGGGCTGGGGAGCAAGCCTGTAATCAACACAGTTGTGCCCGTGACCAGATTTGAACCCGGGACCGTTTACTCCGTGCGCCAACACACTAGCCCTCAGCGGAACCAGCTAAAACTCTGAAGCTGCGCCTGGCTCTGGGCACCATGGATGTTCCCCATGTCCATTTCTGAACTGAAAGGTGACAGGCCTTCGCAGTATGGCCTGAGCTTGGGTTTGGTGGTGCTGAGAAGGCTGTCATCTTCTTCCCTGTCGGGGCTACTGTCACTGGTTCTCCAGCATGTTAGACAGAAGGTGCGGGTCCTCCTCTACTTGGGGACATGATCTGCAGGGTCCTGCTCACGGTCCAGGGCCTCCTCCGACACTTAGGCCCTGCTCAGCCAAGCCACGACATTCTGCTTGTCATAGACCTTGTTGTGACTTTCAATAGTCACTGCTTCCTGATCCAGTTCCTATCCATGGGTGGCATCTTCACCGGCCACCTGCTCAGTGAAGCTCTCATACTCCTTTTTAGAGTAGTGATTTGTAGACTTGGTCTTGGGCCGGCCTACATGGCGCTGTCCACACGGTGAGTGGACTGGCTAGACATGGAGGAGGCCCAGATTCAGGCTACTTTGGGGGAGGGGGTGCTGTGGGCCGCCGAGTCTGAAATACTGTCTCTGGGCTGTTTGATGCCTGAGGGCTCACGTGTTTTCTTGCACTTTGGCCATAATTGCAGGCTCCTCTTGGCTCCAGGCCCTGTGGATGCTTCCGTCTGTGTCTGTGAGCTGGAGTGTGCCAACCCTTCAAAGAAGAGTCTGAACTTGGGCTTGTGGGTGCTGAGGGTGCTGTTCTCATCCTCCATGTCTGGGCCACTGTGCCTGGGGTTTCGCAGTGTGTTAAATAAAAGGTCCATGTCCCACTCCAACTCTGGGACATGCTTTGCTGTGTCCTGCTCGAGTCCACAGCCTCCTCCAACACTTTGATCTTTCCCAGCCACACCACCACTTTTTCCTTGATATTTTGTGGCCTGGTAATGCACATCTTTCTTAATATCCATGGCCCCTACTTCTTGAGTATCCCCATGTCAATGCCCTTCTCAGCCAGGTTCGGTCCATAGGTGGCATAGTTGCTGGCCTGTTGCTCAGAGGAGAAGCTCTGATGTACCCCCTCGGAGTAATTAACCCTTGACTTAGCCTTGCATCTGTCCTGTATGGCACTGTCCTCCCAGTGGATGGGCTGGTTGGACAGGGAGCAATGGAGATCTCGGCCACTTTAGCAGAAGCCTCCTCGGCCACTTTGTCCACCCTTCAGGGTTCGCTGCCTGACCTTGGCCATGCGGATGGCGCCCACAGGGAGTGTCTTCTAGCTCCAGATGGTCTGGTTCTTAAAGCACTTCCTCCAGTGCAACAGGGCCTGTAGCTTGTTGCCTTCTCACAGAGGAAGTGGGGGTCCTGCAGTGAGGTCAACCCCAGAACTGTCTCCAGTTGTTCACTGGGGAACAGCATACTCCCGTAGGATGTATTGGAGCCCTGCATCTTCACAGTGATCACCATCAATATGAGGTTGGAGTACTGCATCTTCATGGCGATCACCATGGAGATGAGGTACTTCTCCAACTCTTTGAACACCACCATCTTCATTAAGGTCAGGTTGCACAACCTGGGCACGAATCTGAGGCTGGGGTTGTCCAACTCCTGGGTAGCAAACCGGTTCTTGGGCATTGGTGTTGAACCTGGGCACAGGGATGGGGGAGTGGGAGGTGTAGAGACCAGGACTGTGGGCAGCAAGGTAGCTGCATCTGCTTACAACATACAGGTCCTGCTGCATTCTGGCGTTATGGTTTCTCTTCCCGTGTTGGGACAGAGGAGGGACATTCCCTCAGGGGCAGTTTATGAACTGCCAGGTGGGTTGGGGCTTTAGTTCGGACCAATACCCTAAGTCCATAATTGGCAAACTGTGGCTCGCGAGCCACATGCGGCTCTTTGGCCCCTTGACTGTGGCTCTTCCTAAGCCTTAGGAGTACCCTAATAAAGTTAATAACAATGTAGTTACCTATATAATTTAAGTTTAAAAAATTTGGCTCTCAAAAGAAATTTCAATCGTTGTGCTGTTATATTTGGCTCTGTTGACTAATGAGTTTGTCGACCACTGCCCTAAGCACTCAGTGACTGTTGAAAGGAGGTGGGGCACAAGTGATCCAAGAACTGTGTGTGTGAAAAGGAACCACATGCTCACTGACTAGCTCAGGGAAGCCCTGTGTGGTGTTCTTGCAAACTCAGAGACCTAAAGTTATCAAAAAGAGTGTTCTGAAATGAAAACTTTCAAACTAAAAGCAGTTTATGGCAGGTAGTCATGTCCTAGGCTGGCATCTTCCCTGACAAAGGTCAATCTTTACCTTCACTGAGCCTGTCTATTGCCTTTTGGCATCTACAATAACATATAATTTGGAATGTCAAAGGAATTTCCCTAGTTCCAGGCCCCTCAACACATAGGCAATGCTCTGCGGAGACCAAAAATCCCCTCATTCTTACTGAGTTCATTGTTGACTTGTAACTATCCTATATCCACCATGTAAAAGAAGTATCTCTGTGTCTTTTTACTGTTTATCCAGTCACAGAGAATTCGCCGCTTTGGTTTCTCTGAAACCCTAATGCATCACCACTGGGTTTCCTGTTACCACCATACATCTCCTGTTCTGATTGTAATGTATAAAATAAGGTGCAAAACTGCCAGAGAGAATATCTCAATCCGCTGAGATTTTCATCCTGCCAGTTATTGACAGTGGGACTTAAATAAACGACCAAAATTCTTGACAAGTTTGAATGTTTCATACTTTGACATTTACTTGACATAGTGGGTCAGGATTCCAAAAGAGCTCACCCAGGACCAACCCGTGGTCATGGTGTCAGGATTCAACAAAAGACCCATTGAACTGCTGGTTCCCCACCCATTGGGTGAACCTGGGTGAGTTGTATCTTAAATCCATGACTTTTCCCTTGCTGGTGGTAGAGGGTGAGATTTATTTCAGCTGTATTTTTAAATATTCCAGATAGAACTAAGATTAAGGGTTGGTGGAACTTAGGTTAAGACAAGACAGTAGGAAAAAAAATTGGTGGCTGTTGTTAAACTGTGGCTTTCCAATCGGAATTGCTTTCTGAGAATCATTGCAAAAAAAAAACAAAACAAAAACCCAAACATTATCATTTAAATTAGAGTTGAACTAAATCAGCTCCAAAAATACAGTGTCATATTCACCCTCAGGTCCGAGTATTAGGTATTCTTAGGGGACTAAGTATCTCTGTGGATGTGTGATGTCATTCCTCATGATGTGCAGGAGCCCCAAAGCAAAATTTCAACACAATTGCAATTAAAGTGACTGGTTCTGGTGGGGGAGCACCCATAAGGTTTGGTCAACCGTTCCCTGACCCTTTGGTTGTTTGAGACAGCAGGGAGATCAACCGAGGCACATCAGAGGTTTGAATGTGATTTGAGGGGTGAGAGCCTCATGGAGCTCAACCGATAAGCAACACAGGTTGACCAACTACATTATATAACAATCCTAGAAAATTTGCTCCGATTCTGCAGATATCAGAAAGAAAAGAAAAACCACATACACATACACACAACTACAAAACAACAACAACAAAACACACCTAAAATTAACATGGGAAGTGGTGCCTCCAAGTCCAGGAGATGCCTGATCCCAGCCCTCACTAATATTCCTGATAGGAAGCTTTTACTTACACGTGCTTTACAGAAATGGGAAGATTTAATTAGAAAATATCCTCCTAAAAATGGCCAAAGTGCAGTTTTATTTGTGTGCCTAAATTAATTTTTGGCATGCAATAAAAATTAGGATAATGGCAGGTCTAACATTAAACTGAATGAATGAATGGAAGCATATCTTGAATTGGAAATCAGGAGATTTTCAGAAGCACATATAAATTCCTTTAAAAACAATTCAGGAATTAGAAATTGTATAGACTGTCTCTGAACTCTTCTGAAGGTAATAATTGCCAACACCCCATTCTTCCACCTTCTCTAGTTCCCCCACTCTATTCTGCACCCTTTTCCATCCTTCTTCCTTTCCCTTCAGTCCCCTCCACTATCACTTCCTACTGACTTAAGAGAAAATGAGAATAGGAATTCTAACAACTCCCTTTGGAGAAAAGCTTGTCTCAGCAAGAGAGGAACCAGCAAATGTTCCTGATTTTCTCAATGACCCTGATGGGTTCACAAAGGCATTTAACTCTTAGAATATGTAATCCTGGATATTCTAACTGATTCCAATTAATATAGCTAATGGTTTTTGTCAGCAAATGCAACACAAATTCTAAATAAGGCTTTCAAGAAAATTCCTGTAGAGAAATCTGTTCACTGAAATGGGATGTAGAAAACCAATTAGAAACAAACCACACACACACACACACACACACACACACACACACACACACACAAACACACACACACACAAATATAGTGTTGATCCATGGGTGTTTCCCTTCTCACTGATAGTTTGGGAGCAGGTGAAATTATCATAGAAAGAGAAGCCACTAAGACCCCTGTAGACACTGGGGCTATTCTATTTATTCCTAACCACAGCCAACTAATTATCTTCTCCTTCAGAGCAAAGCATCTGTGCAAATGGCAGGAATATTTAACCAATGTGTGTTTTTAATCAAAACCTGTTTCCAACTAGGGAATGTTATAGCAATATTAGCAAATATCTCTCTTTGCTAATAAAATATGCCCCAAATCAGCTGATAGGGAGAGGTGTTTAGTTTGCTTATTTGTTTGTTTTATGAAATCAGTGATACACACACATGCTTTTTCCAGAAGGGTAATATGTATTTAGAAATAAATGAACAAGATACTGAGCCCAACAGAGCCTGAGATGAACCCAGCGGTGTCTCCTCAAAGTAGGGGTTCTAGCTTCACCCAGGTTTCCTCGGGAGCTCTGGAAAAAGATCTGCTGGTGACATCATGCACAGACATGGAGAGGCATGGGGGAGATGGTGAGCATTCAGCAGGTAAATGAGCCTTTGGCCAGTATTTGACTGAAAAGGAGCCCAGAGTTGGAACCACAGGCATGCACCTCTGTCCAGTGCCCACCCAGGGTGGAGGGAGCTGGGCCCCTTTGTTGTGAGGTCAGGCTTATGCAGTTCTGAACCCAACT
This sequence comes from Myotis nattereri, assembly GCF_964212035.1. NCBI lineage: Eukaryota > Metazoa > Chordata > Mammalia > Chiroptera > Vespertilionidae > Myotis > Myotis nattereri. The sequence goes on along the minus strand of NC_138091.1, from coordinate 7,544,490 downwards.
CTCAATGGAAAATTGGGAAATTGATGTCCATAGAGTGGCAGACATCACCCAATGTCCATGACATTCAGAGCCCAGAGTTCAGGAATGTTCAGACTTTCCAGGCCAAGGCTCCAACCTCTCCAACAGAGTTGGTCTGGACATTAGAAATCCTGACATACTGGGAAGCTCCTGCATGTTCCTCCGTATCTAGGGCTCAGGGGGCGCTTTGTTCTGGGACCCAGAAAGAGCACTAGCTCTCGTTTTTTTTTTTTTTTTTTACTAAGAGAAATATTTGTATTATTTTATTTTATTATGGTTTAAAGTATAACATATGTTTCCATTTTTCCCCTAGACCCCTCCCCAGCCACCCCCACCTGCAGCACATGCCCCTACCCCCTTAATGACTGTGTGCATTGATTATGCTTATATGCATGCATTCAAGACCTTTGCTTGGTCTCTTACTCTCTCCCCCACTCTCCCCTGCCTTCCTGCTGAGGTTTGAGGGCCTGTTTGATGCTTCTCTGTCTCTGGATCGATTTTTGTTCATCAGTTTATGTTATTCATTATATTCCACAAATGAATGAGACCATGTGATATTTATTTTTTTCTGACTGGCTTATTTCACTTAGCATAATTCTCTCTATGTCCATGCAAGCTGTTGTGACTGGTAAGACTTCTTTCTTTTTTTCAGCAGCATAGTATTCCATTATGTAGATGTACCACAGGTTTTTTCCACTCAGCTGCTGTTGGGCACTTACGCTGATGGGAATTTAGGCTGTTTCCAAATCTTAGCTATTGTGCTGCTATGAACACAGGGATGCATATATCCTTTTTGATTGGTGTTTCTGCTTTCTTGGGATATATTCCAGAAGTGGAATTACTGGGTCAAATGGGAGTTTCATTTTTAATTTTTCAAAGAAGCTCCAGACTGTTTTCCACAATGCCTGCTCCAGTCTATGTTCCCACCAGCAGTGCACAAGGGTTCCTTTTTTTCCACATAATCACCAGCATTTGTCCTTTCTTGATTTGTGGATGATAGCCATTCTGACAAGTGTGAGACGGTATCCCATTGTGTTTTGAAAAAATATATTTTTATTGATTTCAGAGAGAGAGAGAAAAACATCAATGATGAGAGAATCATTGATTAGCTGCCTCCTACATGCCTCTATCGGGGATCAATGCCCAAAACTGGGCATGTGCCCTTGACCGGAATCGAAGCCGGGACTTTTCATTCCTCAGGCCAACACTCTTTCCACTGACTAAACCGGCCAGGGCCCTCGTTTTTGTTTTCATTTGCATCTCTCACATGATTATTGACCAAAACCATGTTTTCACAAGGCCATGAGACATATGCAAACGGAACTTTTTTTCTTGTGACTAATAAAAAGAATTTTATTCAACTCACTGAAGTCACATGTCCACATACAACCGTCATCACTCTGGCCAGGCCAGTGAGCTGTGCTAATAACTCCACTCTGGGGCCTTGACCCAAACTCCCCAGACCACCTGGATATGGAATTGGCAGCTGTTAGAAAGGGGGAAATGGAAGTCATGTCCCCCACAAGCCATTGTCAAATAAAATGTCAACTTGTGGTTTCCACTCTGACATATGACCTTGTAAGTTCTTACTCTCATCCTTACAATAAGAAAAAAGATGAATAATCCAAAAAATCAGGAAGTCTTTTCAGTTCCACCAGATCATTGAATTCACATGGCTATGAAATTAACCATTGCCTCTGCAAACTACTGTATTCAGGCTTTGTTAACACAATTCAACCTAGCACTAGCATATGTGCGTGTGCGCGCACACAATCTCTCTCTCTCTCTCTCTCTCTCTCTCTCTCTCTCTCTCTCTCTCACACACACACACACACACACACAATCAAATGAGTCTTTGTGGAATTAAAAGAAAATCAGACACCGAGGAGGTGACAATAGGAAGAAAAAGGGGTTGTAGGCACTTTTGCCTTGTGGCATTCCTCCTCCTACTTTATAGCTACTTCCTTCATGAGCGTAAATAACGCTAAGAAGCACATGCTGCAATAATCCATTGTGCAGGCAGAGAAGAGACAGGATCTAACAGGCACAATGACTTATCCAGGATCAAGAAGAGGTAAGAATGAGGGGTTGAGTCTGAGCCCTGGTCTGTCTCCTCAAACCTAGTACCCTGGCTGCAGCTAAACCTTGTGGAGAGGGTGTGTTCGTGTCACTGTGTACAATGTTGGTATTCCATGGAGAAGGTAGGTGAGCAGTCAGCAGCCCACAGGACTATCTATAGCTGTTATTAGGTGAGGGGAGTCATCAGGGAGGCAATTCCAGGAAGTGAGGTCACTTCCTAATAGAACTTGGAACCCCGGTAACCAGGCACCCACTCTCTAGCAACTGCCCAACTGCCACTCATTTGGCAAGAGACAGTTGACAGTTCAACATGTTCTCCTGTTGTGTTCCCAGTTGTGGGGGCTCTGGTTCCCGGAGACCCTGCAGGGAGCGTTGTTCCAGACTCTGTAGACGGTTCACCACTCGTGCCCGACATCTCTGGCCGTTTTCAAGAAGATCCCCTCAGGTAAGTGAAGGTGGCCTGGGTCAGACCCATTCACGCCAGGCCAGGCTCCTCTGTGGGCCATCCCTGTGCAGCCCACATCCCCCCTCTTCATGTGGTGGATAGGGGGTCCTGCAGGGAGAACCGCGGGAGTGTTTGGAGCAGTGGATAACCTCGAGGTCCTGCTGTGATCACACCCCAGGGTAGGGCAGGCAGGTGGAGATGGGGCTCTAGAGGGGTCCCTTATCTATGCCAATGGGAGTCCTAGGCCCTCAGGCTGTCATGCCTTTTCCTTGCCAGTAGAGGTCTCAGCAGATCACATTCTGTGTGTCTGGAGTGGAGAGTCACAAGTTTTAGAGAACCAGCAAAACAGGGCTCTGAGGTTTTCCCCTGGTGACTGGAAACTGTCTGTATAGAGCTCTGCACAGGAGAGCGGACCGGAGCCGACAGATGGGGTCTTCAATTCCACGCCCTTGCAGGCGGCACAGACACCTGAGATATCCTCAAGCCTGAAGCACCGCCGCAGGGTGAGTGTAGGTGCCCAATTGACCCAAACTCCAGGACCCCAGGGAGTCAACAGGACTCAGGTTCCAGAAGGCACCCTGCTGCTCCCCTGAGATCCCTCCTAGTGTCCAGTTTCCAAAGGAATCTGGGTCCTCGTCTCCTCCATGTCAGGAGCTGGGGCCTCCCAGGGCTGCACATTGTATGGGGACCGGGACTGCTTATCACAGAGATCCATGTCTTTTTTCTGTGGGACCTGGACTTAAAACCTTCCATTGCCATGGCGACAGTGCCACACTAAACATACCACATGTCCTGACATCAAAATCCTCCACCCCAGGAAAAGCCTCTGTGTGCTCATCATACATTGGGATGTTCTGTCAGAAATCGCACGGGTGACACTGTTAATACCAGCATGTGCTGTTTGTCCTCTGCGAAGAGAATGACCTAAGATACTAATGTGCTTCATATTCCTCACCTGCAATTCTACTTTTCCTGCCAAGAACCTTTTCTCTTATTAATGTGAAAAACTTTCAGACCTCTGAAAAATGTGTGTGTGTGTTTATTTGATCCAAAATGTCAACAATTGTGAGCGAGAAAAATCTCAATGGGATGAGAGAATGCTCCTGAGAATGACAATTTTGCACCTTATTTTATACAATACAAGCAAAAGTGCAGACTTATGTGGGTTGCATGAAATCCATGGGTGATAGATTAGGGAGACAGGAGAAAGCAAATTGGAGACACTTCTGTGATTGGAAAAAGGGTAAAATGATAGGCACATATTTCTTTTACAATGGTGGACGTAGGATAGTTTCAAGTCAACAATGAACTCAATAGCAACGAAGGGATCTCTGATCTCCGCAGAGCACAGAACAGTGCCTGAGCATGAGGTGTCCAAAATAAGGAAAATCCAATGATATGTTATCATAGAGGCAAAAAGGCAGTACACACACTTAGTTAAGGTAAAGATTGACCTTTGTCAGGGAAGATGCCAGACAAGGATCTGATGACCCATCATGAGCTCCTGTTAGTGTTTTAATTTCAGACCATCCTTTGTAGTTACTTAAGGTCTCTGAGTTTGCAAGGCTGCCTTGCAGGACTTCCCTGAGCTAGTCAGGTTAGCATGGGGCTCCTTTTTCATTCACACATCCTCCTTTTATTCAGAAATCAATACAAATTATGCATTGATGATGAGTGTTAGTGTTATGTCTTGCTGAACAATGGACCATTCCGGATAAGGTAAGACTCTAACCTTGAATGACATTCAAAGTGGAATTTTTATTATAAATCAAAATAAAAAGGCAGGTGCATGGGAGGCCATGAGATCCTATATGTTTTTGTTAAAAAATATTCTGTATCAATTTTATATTTTGAGCTAACATGAGCAGAGTCCGTTTGCTGCTTGTCTTAAGTTTTGGTATTTTGCATCTAGTATAACATTTACATACCAGGAACAAAAGCAAAAACATTAAAGCAGGAACACTGCTTAGGAATAGAAAATGTCGACTACTAGACAAGAAAGTGACTAAGGGAAATAAGCATCCCAGCCAACCAAAAACCCTTTGCATATATTTTCATAATTGCTTATTAAGCTAATTATATGTTTCCTTCTTCATCCACTGTTCCTTGTACTTATGCTATGTTTGACCTGAAGAATTAAGACTCTCTACTGTTTCCTTACCGTACTGATCATTAGAATGTACTTGTCTAGTAGGTGGGAAAACTTAGCAGATATCGAAATTCAACAATTCATATGTAATAAGGTATGTAATAAAAATATAAAAATCAGTTGGTGTACATATAATCAATAACAGTTAGGAGATAGAAGAAGAAGGTTTGAGCAGCAGTAATCTGTCAGCATCCAGGCCTTGTTGACTTCTTGGGAAAGCTGTCAGCCCCCACGGCCAGTGGTTTCTCATCCTTGACAAGTCTTCAGTCTCCTTGGTGGATGGAGGGCAGTGTCAGTGACAGATATCCATTTATGGTTAGGCCTTTAATAAGGTAACATCCTTTTTAACACATTGGAGAGAGTCTTTAATTAATGTGTTTCAATAAACAAAATCTCCTGGTTGTAAGTTTTGGTCCTTGAAGTCTTTGTCTCTTGGGATTACTGTGAAATGAATGTCACTAATGTATCATTGCCTCTAACCTTCCTAGTGAGACATGGATAGTAATGTAGAATTTCTACTTTTAGTTTTCCTTATATTTGGAAAACAAAAAGACTAAAAATCAGCAGTATTTTAAACAGAGTCATAACAATAATAACCATCTTCCCTTCATTTCGTTCCCTACCCGTTTTGTTGTTTATCCTGGTTATTTGCTAGTATGTTCGTGAATTCAGTCATTCCTTAGAGTTCTCTATTTCTTCATTCAGTTCAGAGATGTGACCTGCGTAGAAACCTGTTACTTAGAGTAAGTCAAGCCCTGACTGGTTTGGCTCAGTGGGTGGAGCTTAGACCTGAGGACTCAAGGGTCCCAGATTCAATTCAGGTCAAGGGCATGTACCTTGGTTGCAGGCACATTTCCAGTAGGGATTGTGCCAGAGGCAGCTGATCGATATTTCTCTCTCATCAATGTTTCCAACTCTCTAGACCTTTCTTTCTCTGTAAAAAATCAATAAAATATATGAAAAGAATAAAAAAATAGAGTAAGTCAAGAGTCCTTTTCATGAATTTTTCTAAAGATGTAACATATTTGAAAATGCAGTAAAGTAAAACAATATATATGAACGACAAAACAAAGTGGTATGGCCGAAACCGGTTTGGCTCAGTGGATAGAGCGTCGGCCTGCGGACTGAAAGGTCCCAGGTTCGATTCCGGTCAAGGGCATGTACCTGGGTTGCGGGCATATCCCCAGTAGGAGATGTGCAGGAGGCAGCTGATCGATGTTTCTCTCTCATCGATGTTTCTAACTCTCTATCTCTCTCCCTTCCTCTCTGTAAAAAATCAATAAAATATATTAAAAAAAATAAACAAACAAAATGGTATGGTTATAGTTTTGATTGCAATGCAATTGAGGAAAAACTGCCTTTTTGGTAAAATATAACATTTCAAGGCAATAATTTTTGGATAACAACAATTACTGTAAAATTAGAGAGAATGATATGAAAATATATAAGTATATATATATATATATATATATATATATTTGGATTCAATACATAATTTGAATATAAAAGGAACAGATAGCATGTAAGATTTTAAAACATTGTCAATGGCTTCTTGTATTGAGAATTGGATATAATTCATAAACTTCCAATGTTTGTGCCACAAATACCCGGAGTCGAACTGCCAGACACCCTCACAGGGAACCATCCTCTTGGCTGGCCTGGTGTCGCTGACACCAAGACCACTGTTACAACAGAGTGTTTCCTATTTGAAATTTTCTTGAATCTTTGTACATTTCTTCCTAGGGCAGGTTGAAATCTTTAGAACATCCATTTTAATAAAAATATAGGTACACAAATAGCACAGTTATTTATATTTTTTTAATTTTTTAAAGCTTCTCAGGTAATTTCAAGCATATTAAGTAGTCCTAAATTAGTCAAAAACGTTTCTCTAATAAGGAGAGAGAATAAATCCTTGAGGTACTCTAGAGCCCATTGGAATTGACTCAAAGTCATCTCCTGTTTTAAAAGTCTCTTACAATAGAAACTTTGGGAAGGTTGCAAATATACTTGTGCAAAAGATTATACCATGGACTTTTTGTAAATCTACGTAAAGCAAACCCAGACTTAGGGCAACTAACTCTAAAAGATATTAATCATACTTGCAAGCAGTTGTAATATTAAGTATTTTGTCCAGACTACAGAATTCTCCTTAATTTACAGAAGCATTTAATCTTTGTAGGCCAATAAAAGATTATATCTTAGTAATGTCATATGGAGGCTGACAATTCACCACACATAACACATAGATGAACACATATCTCACAAAGACTATACACACAATTTGAATTATGTTTTTGGTAGAGAAATAAAAGAATATTTTTATATAAAACTTTCACAAAATTGTATAGCCTATACCCCCTTTTACAAACCTTTCCTCACCTTTTACAATCCTTCTTACCCATTCAGAAATAACTATCCTTAGAGAAACTTACATGTGACCTTTTCCCTCAAATATGACTCTCCATACCTCAAGCCTTCTATTGTCATAACTGTATAATTTCTTCCAACTTAACCGGAACTTTTAACTGTTAGGAGCATTAATTTCCAATCGTAAGCACACAAGTGAACAAACAGCATTCCTTAGATTGACGTTGATGAACATATTTTAATCAAACTCTTACTTTGAAAAAACACACCTTCAGCAAAGCAAAAAACATTACATCAACAGCTCCAAATCCATTTTACAGACCTTCTGCAATTAAAAAACCCCCAAAAGCAGTGAACTTCAGACTTGTCTAGCAATCAATATGTCAGTATTCATGTTATTTCAAAATGTGTAGATATTTAATAACTTTCATTAAAACTGACTAAGTTAGAAAGATATAGTTGAAAAAGCTAAAGAGATTTGTGTAGGTGGGTAAGGTATTGTTTTTTCTATTGGGATAAGTCATATCTTCCAGAGATCTGTATTTTTAAGAATGGCCTAGACAAGACGTCTTGGTGAACTCAGGTATTTTCACTTCAAAGGTTCTGGGACTTTGGTTGCATGAAGCCAATTACCTGTAAGACTCCAAAATGAATAGGGGAGGTTTGGAGAAGGTAGAAGGACTTTGTGGGCTTTGAATTGTTTCTGGAGCAAAACCTATGGCACCTTGAAAACTTCACTTGTAAAACAAGGATAGTCATTTTCAATACCTCAGGACCAATGTTGCCCGCCCCCACAAATGTTAGCAAGGGATTGACAAATTCATTCACCCATTTTTGGATGGTTTCTTTCTATTTGGGAATATTTTTCTAGTTTCCAGAAAGCTCACAACTCTGAGAGGTATAAAGACTTTCAGGTATATGAAACCTCCGTTTGTCTCCCCTGGAAATGGCAACACAGGGCCCAGGTACGAGATAGTCTTAAAGTTAATGGTGCCAAAGCCTCTTTATTACCCACTTTATATTGCAACCAGGTAATTGGTGTAACAAAAGAAGATTGGCTTCTTGTTTGAGGCACTCAGGGTCAAGTTACTCCCATTTGGTGAATATGTACCCCAAAAGAGAATTCTCACTTCACTGTGGGCTGGCCCCCCATCTTTAGGCAGACATATGAGAAAGCCTAGTGTTAGAGCCATGTCTGCATGTCTCTGGGCTGTTTGGGGCCATTCTGAGTAGGGTGGGTACCCTGTTCAGCCATCTCTCAGGGTCTTGTGGAAGATAATACTGAAGAAGAGATGATTAGCAAACATTCGGTCAGTCTCAAGCTTAGTTTCCTCCTGGAAGGTTCCTTTAAAATCATTACTTTCCCTTTTGGTTCAGTATCGGGTTCATTTATTCTAAGTATATATGTTACTATTCTGGAGAAAGCATCTGTCAGCATCACTGATTTCATTAAAGAGTAAAAAAACCCCACTCACTAAACAGGGGAATTGGGGGAGATTTGATAAGCAAACCATATATATTCTCATAACATTCCCTAGTTGGAAGGAAACAGGTTTTGATTAAAAAACAGACATTTGTAGGAAAGCTTTATTCCGATGGTGAAAGCAATTAATTGGTTGTGGTTAAAAACAAATAAAATAGCCTCAATATATACAGGGTACTTAGTGGCTTCTCCCCCTCCCCCTTTTTAAAAATAGATTTTTTACTGATTTCAGAGAGGAAGGGAAAGGGAGAGAGAGATAGAAACATCAATGATGAGAGAGAATCTCCAATTGGCTGCCTTCTGCACGCCCCCTAATGGGGATCAAGCCTGCAACCTGGGCATGTGCTCTTGACCAGAATCAAACCTGGGACCCTTCAGTCTGCAGGCGACACTCTATCTCCTTAGCCAAACTGGCTAGGGCAATGGCTTCCCTTTTAATGATCATTTAAAATTCTCCCAAAGTATCAGTGGGAAGGAAAAACAAGCTTGGAGCAGCCCTAGGCATGTTTCTGTTTGTATCCTTTTTCTAAATCCTGTTTCAATTTCCTATATCCCTAAAGTGTGGAGGCTTCTCTATAGGAGTTTTCTATAAACCTTATTTAGTACTTCTCTTGCTTTTGCTCCCAGAAACCAGGAGTATATTAATTGCAATAGGTTAAAATATCCAGGATTGCATGTTCCATCAGTTAAATTTCTCTGTGAACCAATCAGGGCCATAGAGAAAATGGAGGATGATTGCTGATTCCTCTCTGGCTGAGAGCAGCTTTTCTCCAAAGGGAGTGGGCAGAATTCCTAATCTCATTTTCCCTTAAGTCAGTAGGGAGGGGCAGTGGAGGGGACAGAAGGGGAAGAAAGAAGGGAAGGGAAGGAAGACATCTGGACAAGGAAGCTCAGAGAGCAAAAGATGTAGGGGACGTGCTATAGAAGGGGGAGGATGGGGTGTTAGCATGTATTAGCTTCAGGAGAGTTGGAAGATAATCTCTGAAATTTCTTGTTCATTTATTTTTTAAAGAGAATTTGTCTCTGCTTCTCCTTAGAAGTTTCTAATTTCCAAATAAAGATGTGCATCCTATGCACTCAATCAGTTCAATTTTCAGGCCACCATTGTTATAGTTATTTGTTTCTTTTGTTTTATTTTGCTTGTGAAAAATTAATTTAGGCACCCAAAGAAAACTGTATATTGGCCATTTCTCAGTTGATATTTTGTAGTTAAATCTTCCTACATTTACCCTTCTGTAAAGCACTTGCAAGTCAAGGCTTCCTATCAGGAATATTAATGAGGGCTGGGGCCTGGGAGTTCCCAGTCATGGAGGCACAACTTCCCATGTTAATTATAGGTATGCTTGTTGCTGTTGTTTTTATTGTTTGGTATCTGCAGAGTCTCAGCACAGTTTCTAGGAGTATTATGTAGTGGGTTAAAGTTTGTTGCTTTATGGGTTGAGCTGCAAGTTGCTCACTCCCCTAGAGTCTCATTCAACCTTCTTTGTGCCTCAGTTTCTCTCCTTGCTGACTACAACCACCAGAAGGGCTACCAGCAGAGGTGGACTAAACCTCATTAGTGCTCCCCCTGAAGAGCCAGTTAGTTTAATTGCAGTTGTGTGCGAATTTCCTTATGGGGCTCCTGCATGTCATGAGGAATGACCTCAGACAAATCCGCAAAGATCCTCAGTTGTCTAAGAACATCTGAGATTCATGCAGGAAGGAGGATGTGCCCCTTTATCTTCTGAGCTGAACAAGATCAGCTCTCACTTAAACAGCTAAGGTGTTTGCCCAGAAAGTATTACAAAATATGGCTCCAATAAAGTCAGCAACACAAGCAAGGGAAGGTCCTGAATCCAACAGACAAGTGTCACAAGTTCACCGGCAGGCAGGGAACTGGTGCGTCAATGGACCCTTTGCTGGATGCCAGCACCGGGTGTAGGTCTGCAGGGTGGTGCTGGGTGAGATTTTCTGGGATCCTGCTGTATTGTGCCAAGTAAATGTCCATGTCAGAAGCATTCAAAACTGTGAACAATTGTTGAGATTTTATCTGAGCCAAATGGTCATTGGCCTTGAATCAAAACCTCAATGGATTGAAATAATGCTCTGGAGAATGGCAGTTGTCACCTTATTTTAGATATTACGGTCAGAAGTGGCGATGTATGTGAGTTGCATGAAATCCATTGGTGATAGATTGTATGAAAAGTGAAATGACAGACATATACTTCTTTCCTATAGGGGGATATAGGACAGAACAGCCAACAATGAACTCAATAACAGTGAGGGGATTTGTGGTCTCCACAGAGCACAGAGTATCCAAAAAATAGGAAAATTCCTTTGACATTCCAAAGCTATGTTCTTGTAGATTCCAAAAGACAGTAGACAGTCTCAGTTAAGGTAAATAATGACCTTTTTGCAGAAGATTCCAACCTAGGACCCAGCGACCCACCGTAAACAGCTTTTAGTTAAAACGTTTTAATTTCAAAGCATCTTTGTGATAACTTTAGGTCTCTGAGGTTAAAAGACCATCACCCAGGCCTTCCCTGACCTAATCACAGATTAGCGAGTGGCTGCTTTTTGTGTGGCCACACTCTCCTTTGATTCACTCATGCCCCACTTCATGCACCAATCATGTCCCTCCTCTGTCCCACCACAGGAGAAAAAACCAGCAACCCTGAGTAGGAAAAGGTCCGGTAGGGTACCAGCAGCTGCAGCTTCCTCACGAACTGTGGGCCTGGCCAGCACGTCCACGGTGCTCAAAACACTGGTCCCCCAGAACCTGTTCGCCACCTGGGAGGTGGACTGCTCCAGCCCCAGCTGCGTGCCCAGGTGGTGTAGTCTCACTGTAACGAAGCTAGTGATCTTCAAGAAGCTGGCCAAGGACCTCAACTCCGTGGTAATTTCCGTGAGGATGCAGGACTCCAAGGGCATCCTGAGGTCCCAAGAGATTGTGCTGCCCCGCAGTAGACCAGTGCACACCAACCTGGCACTCACCTTCTCCCTGCAGTACAACCACTTCCTCAAGGGAGAAGGTAACAAGCTCCTGATCATGCTGGAGCAGAGGAAATGCTCTAAGAACAGAAACGTCCTGGGCTACAAGACACTGGCCTCTGGCGCCATCCACATGGCTGACGTCATGCAGCGAAACCCCAGGTGTGGCCAGATGGTGAGCCTCTTTCGCAGCATCAAGGAATCCTCCACTGCGGTGGCCGAGATCTGGATCTCCTCCCTGTGCAGTGAGCCCATCGAACACGAGGACAGTGCCATGCAGGTCAGCCCTAAGGCCAAGTCGGCAGGGAACTACGAGGGGCAGGATGAGCTGCAGGCCAGTGGCAGGGGAAAGCACAGACAGGACCTGCACAAGGATGCCTTGGAGAAGGGGGAACCAAAGAAGCAGCGGCCGTCCATAGGAGGAAACCTGAAGCTGAAAGTCCTGGCGCTGTTTCACAGGTCCAAAGTGTCAGAGAGGGACCTTCGGTCTGACATGATGGGGAAGTGCAAGAAAAGTGACCCATACCTGGAGGATGATGAGAGCGTCCTCAGCACCCCCAGGCCCAAGCTCAGGCCATACTTGGATGGCCTGTCAGACTCCAGTTTGCAGACGGAGATGTGGGGCAGCCACAGTGACAGGACCCAAACAGAGCCTCTGAGTCTGCCCCACATGCCCGAGAATTCGTGGGCCCTGGGAGGCAAGCAGCCAAGTGAGATGGACAATGGATTAGTGGCCCACAGCACACCCACCAGCAAGGTGGACAACATCCAGATCTCTCTGTCCATGTCGCCCATCGACCAGGAGGACAGCGCCAGGCAAGCCAGTCCCGAGGCTGAGTCCTCGGACAACTACTCTGAGTGCATGTGTGAGAGCTTCTTCTCGCAGCGGGAGGCCAGCTACCACACCGCTGACCAGGAGGAGGGTGACTGTGATGAGGGGCCTCTCATATTCACAAGGAGCACCCTGACCACGCAACAGAACTACCACCAGAAAGTCCTGTTATGGCTGCGCACAGTCCAAGGTTCGGAGGAGGTCCTGGACCCTGAGCAGGACCATGGGGAACATGTCCCGGAGGTGGAGGAGGACCTGGACCTCCTGTATGACATGCTGCCGAACCCCAGTGACAGTGGCACAGACACTGAGGACGATGGCAGCGTCCTCAGCACCACCATACCTAAGCTTCGGCCATACTTTGAAGGGCTGTCTAACGGCCCAGGCATGAAGGACAATCACAGTGTCCTCAGCAGCCCCAGTCCCGAGCTCAGGCCATACATGGAAGGCCTGTCAGACTCCAGCTTGCCGATGGAGATGCGGGGCCTCCACAGCACCAGGATCCAAAAGGAGCCTCTGAGTCTGGCCCACCCGCCTGAGAACGCGAGGGCCCCGGGAGGCAAGCAGACAAGCCACAGTGACTCCCAACTTGTGGCCTACAGCACACCCACCACTAAGATTCGAATGGCCTCCCTGTCCCGCCAGCCTATCGATCAGGAGGCCACTGCCATGCCGGCCAGCACTAAGGCCCAAACCTCGCATAACCACCTCGCCAGCACATCTGAGAGCTGCTTCTTTGAGCAGCCGGCCAGTCACAATGCCGTCCACAGGCAGTCCCAGGAGAATAACTTGGACCAAGGGAATCTCATAGTAAGAAGGAGGTGCATGAACAGGCAACACAATTACCACCAGGAAGCCGTGGCATCTATGCTCAGGGCCCAAGTGTCGGAGAAGGTCATATCCTCAGAACAGGCCCTTGTGAGGCATGTCCCCAAAGTGGAGAAGGCTCTGCACCGTCGGTATGATATTGTGCTGAGCTCTAGTGACAGTAGCCTAGACACGGAGGACGATATCAGTGTCCCCAGCACCGCAAAGCCCAAACTCAGGCGATACTTTGACAGCATGTCAAGCGATAGTAGCTCTGACTCAGTGGCCCACACAATTCGCTCCCCTGGGAAGCAGCTGGCACAGCTGGAGGACAACCGGGAGGCAGGGTCCTCCGCCCAGCATTGGTTCACCAAGAAGCTGCCATCCATAGTGCGCTTCACCAAGTCTCTGGTCCTGCCCTCCAGCAGGTCCAAGAGGAAGCAGGCTGGCCACCGGGGCTGCGGCACAGCCCTGAATGAGTGGGTCAACAGAATGGGCAACGAGAGCCCATACCCACAGAGCCAGTGGCAGATCCCCAGGAAGCCCATCCGTGACCAGCTCCACAACATCCTCATTTGCCAGGACAAGATGCCCGAGAACATCATCCTGGTCAACACCTGCGCCTGGCAGGGCCAGTTACTTTCGGACATCCTGCAGGGGCACTCGCTGCCCGTGGTGTGCACTTGCTCCACAGATGACGTCCAGGAGGCCTTCAGCATCATCGTCTCACACATGCAGAGATACTGCAACTGCGATTCCCAGGCCCTGACGCCTGTGAAGATGGCGGTGGCAGGGGCACAGCCCTACTTCAACGCTGTGCTGCGGGTCTTCGTGAGGCAGCTGTCCCAGCAGCCACCCCAATGGCTAGACTACATGCGCTTCCTGGTCATCCCGCTGGGTCCCCACCCCTTGGCCAGCTACCTGGGCTCCATGGACTGCCGCTACAACAACTTCTTCCAGGACCTGTACTGGCGGGACATGTTCAACAACCTGGAGTCTGAGAACACCTTGCAGGACACACAGGACGTTGTGTCGAGAATCTCTGAGTACGTTGCAGGGGCCAACTGTGTCTACCTGCTGCCCATTGCTGAGGCCATTCTCATGTCTAAGCAGCAGCGCCCCAATGAAAAGTCCACACAGCTCATCCCCTTTGTGGGGGCAGTGAAGGTTGGAAGAGTGGAACCATCTGCAGCCATGTCAGGAGGCTCAGATGATGTAGTCACCTCATGCTCCGGTGAGCTTCTGTCCCCTACCGGGAAGGCCTCACCCAACACACTCTCCCCCGCATCAATGAGTGGGAGCCTGTCCTCCACCAGTCAGAGTGTCCATGCACAGATGATGGAGCTGCAGGTGGATTACTGGACAGCAGCCCAGCCAATAGATACGAAGAGAGTCACAGAGAAGAAACAGCTGCCTACCACCAAAAACACACTCAAGTGCTTCTTCCAGTCTGTCCAGGTCAGCAGGCTGCCCCGCAGTGGTGAGGGCACAGCAACACCTGCCTTGTCCATGGCTGTGGTCACCAAGGAGAGAAAAAAGAAGGCGCCCAAGAAAACCACGGACGAGAATGTGGAGTCCCAAAGCCAGTGCATCCAGGGCATTGGTCGCCTGGTTTGCAGGGCCAAGCACCAGCAGAGCATGCTGCCGGTCGTCATCGATGGCGTGGAGTGGAATGACGTGGCGTTTTTCCAGTTGTCAGCCCAGTGGTCCTCCCACGTCAAGCACGTCCCCATCTGCATCTTCGGACACAACAATCCCACCTTCTAGCCCTGCCCCTTCCCCTGCCCTTCACTCTGCCTTGGCCAAGACCAGAAGGACCCAGCTGCTTTTCTGTGAAGAGTACAGTTTCCTACAGACACAGACCCTGGGAACGCAAAGAGAATGTGCTCACAGCCTGGAACCTAAGGGGGTTGCCCCTCCCTGGGAGCTCCTCAATGCTCTGTTCAGTAACCAGAAGGCTGTGGCGGGTGGGACTCAGGAGGGCAGTGTTGAGCTGGAGCATCATGGAAGATGTGTTTTGGCCTCCGGATGCCCAACATTCTCAGTGAGAAGGGTTCTTGCCTTGAAGACCTGCCCTTCCAGGAAGCCAGGACTCTGCTTCCCTGGGAGACAGCTCCAACCTGTGCCCAGACTCAGAGGTTGGCAGCCAGAGGTCAAGGGCTAGCCTCTGATGGCAGTATTCTGAGCAGAACTTGGAGTCCAGTCAGCCCAGCCCTGGGGAAACAGCTGCCCGACAGCCAACTGGTCTAGCACCACCTACTCAGGGTTACCAGTGAACTCCAGCCTCACAGGCAGAAAGAGAAAAGACCTGTATGGTGCGCATCGCCCTAGCACACTGGCTAGACAAAGTGGTCGATTACCTGAAGAGGGAACCCACCTTCGTTCCTGTTACTACAGAACATTTGTTACCACCCAGCAGCTGTGGAACCAATTATTTACCAGGTGAGCCCCTCCCCCTCCAGAGCACATGCTCACCAGGCCACCTGTTGGCTGTTTGCCTTCAGGTCACTGCAACTCTCTGAGTGTTTGTTCCTCTGAAACCTCCCAGAAGCAGGGAGCAGGCTCATAGGGTTATTGTAGGGACTCGCTGGGTTCCTCCCTGGTAAGTGTTCTCTGGGAGCCTAGGCAGTGGAGAAGTCTGCTGCAGGGGCTGTGATTGAACCAACTGGTCATTTTCTCTTTCTGTTGAAGAAGCCACTGCCAAATTGTGATTCTCTTTGGGGCCTTGGGTTTAGCTCTTTTCTAATATTCCAAAGAGATTGGAGATACTATTAGGGGTCTCTGTCCCAGGTGAATCCAGATTAGAGATGCCAGGGGTGAGCAGTGGGGCCCAGGCTCACCCAGCAATCTGAGGTGGGGCTGGTTTGGGCTCATTCAATCAGCACGTATATTAGAAGCCCTGCCTGGTACAGAAATGTTTCTAGGCACTGACCATAACCCAGTGCTCAGAGCAGACCCCAAGCCTGCACTCCAGAGCTTCCTTCTGGGAGGGAGCGATTCAGTCCCACTAGGCTGCACAGGCTCATAGTGTCCACAGAACACCTGATGTGACGTCCTCCTGGCCTCCTCTCCCTATGGCTGCATCTTCGCGTATTGTGAAGAGGATGGTAAACCTCTGTTCAGCAGAAAACGTGAGTCAGTTTTGGATCCGATCCATGAGGGGAGTATGGAGACTGTGAATTCAAGGTGTTGGGAAAACCATGGATCCCAATCATGGTGGGATTTCTGCAAGAGACAGAGGTCGGAGGGCTTCCCTAGAAAAAAGGACATGAGTCAGACAGCTGTGCAAGTGGATATGGGTGGTGTGGGCGAGTGGGAAGGTCAGTGGACAGACAGCCCCTCAGACAATTCATAGCCTTCCACTCCTAATTCTAGCCCAGTCTGCACCCCTATCCCGGGACCTTGCTCCCTAATCTGGTAGAACCTCCGCAGTGGCAGCTTGGGGTACCCCACCCTGTGGGAGTTGAGTTTCAGTGGGAGGCAAAGAACCACACAGGACAGCTAGTGAATGAGGCAGCATGTAGGTGCAGGAGCCAAAGTTTGAGGTGATAGGAAGGCCCTGGGGTTTGTTTGTTTGCTCACTGGTCAGTATTCCTGAAGCACCTGCTCAGTGCCAATGAGTGACATGAACTGGGTGGACACCAGGCCTCTCAGTCCTAATGGGAGGGAACAGGGACACTGCGAGAGCATGTCAGGTTCCCCTGAAGAAGGGGACAGGTGGTTCCCTCATTGATCCCGAGCTGTCAGGTAGGAGGGCTTCATGCCAACCATTCCTGGGTGACCAGGCCCATCTCTGCCAGGACTGCCAGACTGAAGGTGGACGAGGAGAAGGTCTGGCTTCTGGATGGGCAGGAGCAGCAGGCATAGGATCCCAGGCTCTCTGAGTGGTGCTGTGGGAGGGCCGTGTGGAAGGGAAAGGCAGGCCTCACATTCTGCTGCTCACCTATCTCTCTCCCCAGGGCCATCTCCTGCATCCTGAGCATCTGGCTGGACCGGCACCTTCAGAATTTCACAGCCTGATGATGCTGTTGGCTTCCATAGAGCTCAACTTGCAGTCTCCTACCTGCCAAACAAGGCCCAGTGCCTCAGCGGGAGCACCTGAGCCCACTGAGACCGAGACAGGAGGAGGAGGAGGCCTCCGGGGGTGGTGTGGGTGAGTGTGCCTTTGGAAGGCACACAAAAGGGAGTGAGGGTGGTAACATGTCCTCTTCTTGCATCGACAGAACCAGCTCCAGAAGAACACCAGGAAAACCCTCAAGGGCAACGCCACCCTAGTGGCCTCTCCAGAGCCAGAGCCGGATCCAGGCCCAGCTTTCACTCAACTTCAAGAGGCAGAAGAACCACCTGCAGCATTTGAGCAACTCACCCCAGCATCTGTGCGGCCTGTGGTGCTAGATCCCAGGCCAGAGCGCGTGTCAGCAGCGATAGCAGAGAGGGCACCCTCCTAACCCCATTTAGACACAGTGTTAAATGTGTAATATTCTTCTTACATATGTTTATAATTTTATTATATTTTTATGATATTTAGTACTCCTAAACAGAAACTTAATTTAGAGTCTATAAAATTTAACCCTAAAAACCCTCAAAGCTTTGAGCAAGTCTGTTTTTCTGGACCCTGACCCTCCCAGGGAGAACTGCCCTCACCTTCTCCACCTGCCCTTCCTGGAGCCAGGACTCTGCTTCCCAGGGAGCTGGATCCACCCTGTGCCCAGACACAGTGCTGAGCTCCCAGTGGGGGCATCCTAAGCCCAACATGGAGGCCTCTCAGCTCACCCCTGGGCCTTCATGTTGTCCCCAACACCACTCACTCAGGCTTCCAAATAAGCTTGACCTTCACAGGGCAAAAAAAATAAATAAATAAAAATAAAAATGGACATGTAAGGTGCAGACCTCCCAGGAACAGTTAATGGAAAAACTGGTCAAATACTTGGTGCCCAGCTTACTGGGCAGCGTCCCCACCTTGGTCTGCACCCGCCCTTCTGTGTTAATACAGAACTTTTGGGTCGCACCAACGTGTGTGGGACCAACCATGGACCAGGTGAACCCTGCCCCTCCACAGCACAGTGGTCACTCAGCCACCTGCTTGCTGTGAGTCTCCAGATCCTGCATGTCCCTGAGTGTTTGTTTCTCTGAACATGGGGAGAGCCTAGGCCCAGCTTCATAGGGTTATTGTAGGGACTTGGGGCGGCGGGAGGGGGGTTCCTCCCAGGAAAAGGCCCGCTGGAAGCCTGGACTCTGGAGAGGTGTGCTGGTGGAGCTGTGGTTGTTCCAATTGGCCATTTTCTCTTCTTTTAAAGAAACTTGTGCCTTATTTGTGATTCTCCTCAGGACTTAGGCTAAGCTATTTTCCCTTTTGATAAAGACGTTGGAGATTCCATTAGGGGTCTCTGTCCTGGGTGAAGCCAGATCAGAAATCCCAGGGGTGAGCAGGGGGACCCCAGGCTCAGCCAGCCTTCTGAGATGGGGGTGGTTTGGGCTCATTAATTCAGCAAAGGCCCTGACCACAGGACTGCACTCCAGTGCTTCCTTCTAGTCAGGAGTGATTTCAGTCACACTGGGCTGCACAGCCAGGTAGCATCCACAGTACAGCCCATATGACTTCTTCCTCAAAGTATCGCTGATCTACACGTACTGTGAAGCAGAAAGTGGATCTCTAGACCAGCAGAAAAAGTGAATGGGCTTTGGATCAGAGCCTTAAGGGGAGTATGGGGACTGTGAGTTGGAGAAGCTGGCAACACCCTGGATCTCATGCCTTGTGAGATTTCTGCCAGAGGGCAGAGGTCTGAGGGCTTCTGCTAGAAAAAAGGGAGGGAGTCAGAGAGCTGTGCATGTGGATTGGGTGGTGTGGGTGAGTGGGGATCAGGCTAGCCCACACAGAAAAGAGCTGCCAGAGGATGAGCTTAGGCAGGAGCACAGAGCCACTCAGGTCATTGCCCAGGGCCTGCAGTCTGGAGGGCTTCCTGGGGTGGGGCCTTGAACTGGGACTTCAGTGATGGAGATGGGACATTTCTTTCTTGTAAGGCACACAAAAGGCAGTCATGGTGGTAACATGTTCTCTTCCTGGATCTACAGAAGCAGCTCCAGAGCAAGATGAAGAAACACCTAAAGCAGCAACGCCTACTCTGCTGCCATCTCCAGAGCCAGAGCAGGCTCCAGGCACAGCCGTCACTGAACTTCCAGATGTGGACCCACCTGCAGCTTGTGAGCAACGCACCTCAGCTCCTTTGGAACCTGTGGTCTTAGATCCTGGGCCACAGCGTGTGTCAGCTGCCACAACAGAGAGGGCTCTCTCCCCTCATTAATATGAAGTTTTAAAATATTTGTGTTCATCATATATATGTTTAACTTTATGTATTTTTTCATACTATTCAGTAACATTCAGTCTAATTAAAGAAAATGTAATGAAATACTCAAATATAAATTTAATTTAGATTCCATAAAATTTAACTCGACAACCCTTCAGAGACTTGAACAAGTCTGTTTCTTCTGAGCCTGCGTCGTGTTACTATTAGTCATAGGTTGGGAAGAATGAGTCTCTCAGGAGCCATCTGCTCGAAGGATGTGATGTACTTGAGGCCCAAGACAATGGGACTTTGGGGGAAATTGACCCACCAGCATTGGGGCAGGGACCCTTGATGTCAGGGCTGCAAACCCACATTTTGTTTGACTTCATCTCCCACCAGCACATGGACAAAGCCTGGCCTTAAGCGCCCCCTGGAGTCCACGTCGCAGAATGCTGTAGGGTTTAACCAGCAGAGAGCTGTTCTTGAACCCTTACTGACACCTGCACCTGGACAGACAGTCCACCCTGCCCCACGGACACTGAACAGCTTTCTGAGCATCTCCTCTGTGGGCCCACAGCACTGAAGAGGGGACAGGGAATGTCCCAGGGCCCGGGGTCCACACTCATCTCCTCCACAGGCACCGCTTCAAAATTTCCTCTGGGGTCAGAGCCTCTGTCTGTCTGCCCTCAGACCCTAGGCTCTGGTTCAGCTGGGCTTTTTCCTGAGGCTCTTCTGTCTCTCCAGAGCCCAGCAGCCATTCTTTCTCACGCCCCAAGGCTGAACAAGGTTGTGGAGACAGCCTGGCTTCTCCTTTTACATCAATCCTCCTCAGTGCTCTGAACCATCCTGGTGAGGATGGCCTAGCAGCCTTGTACAGCACCCCGCCATGGCACAAGCTACACTGACTCAGGACAAATGGGCGCTCACTGGGGACCACACCCAGGGTCCCTGCTCTCAAGGAGATCAACCCTGTGTGTTGACACAGAGAGAAAGGAAATCTGAATGGAGTCTGATGAGACCTCCCACTGACCCCTGAGGACCATAAGCACTGAGAATGTGAGCCCATCGCGGGGGCATTGCACAGGCTCTCTTTAGGATGTGATTTCTAAACCAGAAAGATGAATCAGTGTTTGTATACCCTCTTCATCCTGATTTTACAATGGCAGCCGATGAAGGCTTGTGAAAGTAAAGGAGGTCTGGGAATCATGGGCAGGTCTCCCTAAGAGATCCATGGTGATGAAAGTGCACTTGCATGCACTTGGAGTGGGCCTGGAGGGGCAGCAGCCTGCCTTGCCTGTAGTGTCTCTGCAGTAGACCAATTCCAGGATGCCATAATTTTAAGAGGTTCATCAAAATGTTGATGAAACTTGGGGTCTCAACAGGGTTGAGTCACACATGTTGGGAATGGCTAAAGGCATTTCCCCAAACCTGAATAGGAAACTGATTGTGGCTGCCAGACAGCTAAAAGGCATCTTAATCTACATGTTATTGCCCCCTACTGGCCAAACACCTGAACAGCCTTAGGCTATTCCCCAAACTGACAATGCCTCTGTACCCTTTGAAACCTTACCTTTTGAAGTGTATTATCTCCACCTTGCCTTAGGACAAATTGTGTTAATAAAAGCAAGGGGCCTAGACAAGGAGGTACTCTTCAGTCCCTTTAGCTGAAGGTCCTCTGACCCCCAATGCCTTTCAAAATTATAACTCGTCTCCGGACTCTTTATCAGTCTCCGGATTTCTATGTCATCTGCGCACAGCCTTTTCCAGATTCTTGAACCCTTCTTGATGCTGGGACATGAACCCTGGCACGTCTCCTTACCTTGGAAGCTCAGAACTGTGGTCTCAACAGGTGCTGTTTCTTCTTTCGAATTACACTTTTCAGTTTGGCTCTACTTTGCAGGTCCTTTCCTAAGTTTCACAGCCATCATCCAAACTGGAGGCAGAGGGTGTGAGAAATGAGGGGCAGGGGGCTGGAGGCAATTGGGAGGAAAAAGGAGGGAGATAGAAGGGCAGGGCCAGGGCCTGGTATGGGACCACTGTGCTAGTGATCTACTGCTGACAGTTACCGCACATTAGAGACTTAACCAACACACACTTATTAGCTCACACATCTGTGACAAGGAATCCTGCATGGCTCAGCTGGGACTACTGTGGTCTCACCTGTGGCAGGATCTCTGTCACTGAGGGTCTGAGCTCACTTGGGGGAGGGGGTGGTCTTTGGGATACAGTTTGGATGGAAGGCCTGACTTCCTCTCTCTCTGTTGGTCTCATTCAGTGCTGGGCCACATGGGTTTCTCCAGATAGCAACTCATAGCACAGAGGCTTATTCCTCAATGGAGAGAGAGAGAGAGAGAGAGAGAGAGAGAGAGAGAGAGAGAGAGAGAGAGCAGATCAGAGTAAGCAAGTGGATAAGCATCAATTTTTATTTATTTTATTTTTTTTTATTGCTTAAAGTATTATAAAGGGTATTATATATGTGTCCATTTTTTCCCCCTGCCCTAGAAAGTCCCCTAGCCTCCCCTATCCCCCAGTGTCTTATGTCCATTGGTTATGCTTATATGCATGCATACAAGTCCTTTGGTTGATCTCTTACCCCCCTACCTTCTGCCCCCTAACCCTCCCCGGCCTTCCCGCTGCAGTTTGATAATCTGTTTGAGGCAGCTCTTCCTCTGTGTCTATTATTGTTCAAAATTTATAGTGGTCTTTATTATCCATGAATGAGTGAGATCATGTGGCATTTTTCCCTCATTGACTGGCATATTTCACTTAGCATAATGCTCTCCAGTTCCGTCCATGCTGTTGCAAATGGTAAGAGTTCCTTCCTTTTTAGACCAGCAGAGTATCCCATCCTGTAGATGTACCAGTTTTCTAATCCATTCATCTACTGATGGGCACTTAGGCTGTTTCCAGATCTTAGCTATGGTGAATTGTGCTGCTATGAACATAGGGGTGCATATATCCTTTGTGATTGGTGTTTCTGGTTTCTTGGGATATATTCCTAGAAGTGGGATCACAGGGTCAAATGGGAGTTCCATTTTCAGTTTTTTGAGGAAACTCCATACTGTCTTCCATAGTGGCTGCACCAGTCTGCATTTCTACCAGCAGTGCACAAGTGTTCCTTTTTCTCCGCATCCTCTCCAGCACTTGTCGTTTTTTGATTTGTTGATGATAGCCAGTCTGACAGGTAAAGAAAAACTTTTCAGGTTGGGAATAAATCAACTATAGAACTTGTATGCATATCTGCATAACTCAGGGACACAGATAATGGGTGGTGAAGGCCTGGGGTGGGGGGTAGGGATCAGCTAGAAGTCGTCAATGGGGTAAAAAGGGGACATATGTAACCCTTTCAACAATCAAGATTAAAAAAATAAAATGGATTTGCTTTAAAATTCTTAAGTTATTTTTTTTTTTAAGTTGACGAGACAGTGAGAGAACCAAAAGTGTGTGGGAGAAGCATCAATAGGTTGCCTCCTGTATGCACCCAGACTGGGAATCAAACCCACAACCTAGATGTGGGCCCTGACCAGGAACCGAACACGAACGGCAATCCTTCAGTGCACAGGACGATGCTCAACCACTCTGTCTGTCCCAGGCACCGGCTTTGAGAACCAAATCATGGAGGTCGTGTTGGATCCCTTTGCCGTCTTCTATGGAGTCACTAAGAACAGCCACATTGAAAGGGAGGGCACACATTCACACCACACGAGAAAGGTGGAGTCCATGGGGAGTTACTGAGGAGGGAGCCAGTGACTCGAGAGGTCCATGCCTTGCCCCGGATCACAGACGGTCAGAATGCAAAGACTGAGATAAACCCAGTTGTGTCCTCCAAGAGGGGGTCCTAGGTGCCCCCAGGTTTGCTCAGGGGCTCTGGAAAAGGCTGTGCCTCTGGAATCGTGTTCTGACATGGAGATGGCACAGGGGAGACTGTGAGCACTTGGCAGCCTAGACAGTATTTTTCTGAAAAGGAGCCCAGATCTGGAATCACAAAGTTGCACCTCTGTTCACAACCCACCCGCAGTGGAGAAAGCCAGGCCCCCTTATGCTCAGCTCATGCTTACGTAGTTGTGGATCACACCCTCATTGGATAATTGAGAAATTGAAGCCCTTGTTCAGGCAGGGATTGGCCAGGGTACATGACATTCAGAGTGCAAACTTCAGGAATGTTCATACCTTCCAGGCCAAGGCTCCCACCTCCCCACAGAGTTGGTCTGGACATTAGAAATCCTGACATACTAGGCAGCTTCAGCCTGATCCTCCCTTTGTGGGGGCTGATTTGTTCTGGAGTCCAGAAAGGGAGCACTGTCATGTGCACATACACACACACACACACACTCACACACACACACACATTCACTCTAGATGTGATGACTTTGGGGGGGATTAGAAAAAAAGCAGACACAGAGGAGGTGACAACAGGAAGGAAAAAGAGGTTGGAGGCACTACCTACATGTGACAGTCCTCCTCCTACTTTATAGCTCCTCCCACACAGTAGCCTGAACAGCCATAAGAAGCACTTGCTCCATAACCCATTGTGCAGGCAGGACAGAGACGGGCCCTGACAGGCACAATGACTGATCCAGGATCAAGAAAAGGTAAGAATGAGGGATTGAGTCTGCACCCAGGGAGGTTTCCTCAAGTCTGGGACCCTGGCTGCACCCAGAGCTTCTAGGGGGCTGGGTAGAGGCGTGTGCTGGTGCCACTGTGTACAGAAAAGGTGTTTCATGCAGAAGAGGTGTCTGCAGACAGCAGCCCACAGGACTACTTGCATAGCTGTCATGAGATGAAGGGACTCAGGGAAGACAATACCAGGTATGAGGTCACTATCCAATATAACTGAAAACCCCCGTAACCAGGCACCCACATGTAGCCCAACAGGCAGCTCACTTGCCAGGAGGCATTTGCCAGTGCAACATGTTCTCTTGCTGTGTTCCCGGTGTTTGGTGCTCTTGCTTCCGGAGTCCCCGCAGTGAGAGCTTTTTCAGACGGTGCAGACATTGGTTCAACCCTCATCCCTGACGTATGTGTCCACTTCCTAGAATTTGGCCACAGGTAACACAAGGTGGCCGGGGTCAGACCCATTCAGGACAGGCCACCTCTGTGTGCCATCCCTGCGCAACCCACATCCCCTCCCCTTCATGTGTTGGGGAAGAGGGACCTGAAGGGAGAACTCTGGGGCAGGGACAGCTTTCGCGGGCAGTGGATCACCTAGAGGTCCTGCTGTGATTACCCACTAAGGCAGGGCAGGCAGGTGGAGATGGGCTTCCAGAGGGGTCCCTTATTGATGCCAATGGGAATCCTAGCCCTCAGGCTGTCACACCTTTTCCTTCTGCAGTGGAGATCTCAGCAGACCACACTATGTGTGTGTGTGTCTGCAGTGGAGGATTACAGGGGTAGAGAACCAGCAAAACAGGGCTCTGAGGCTTTCCTCCTTGTGACTGGGAACTGTCTTTCCAGAGCTCCTCACAGGAGAACTGAGAGGACCTGAAAGATGGGATCCTCACCTCCATGCCTCTGCAGGAGGCATAGGTGCCCCATACATCTTCCAGCGTGCTGTACTCCTGCAGGGTGAGTGCAGGTGCTGAGGTGACCCAGACTCCAGGATCCCATGTAGTCAAAGGTAGCCCTGGGTTCCAGTAACTGCCCTGCCACTCTTCTAGGTCCCTTCTAGAGTCCAATTTCCAAAGGAATCTGGGGCCTGTATCCTCCCCACAACCCACTCTCACTCAGCCCCCTTCAGATGAGATGCAAAGTCACTGCCCACAAAGTTTTAGGAATATCAGAAGAGAGACCTTGCTCCATTTCACGTCATGCTCAGTCAAGGGTATTTTTGTATTTTTTTTACAGACTTTCCTGTTTTAATGCCCATGTCCCAGTGTCCATGTTGGCCTGACAATCATTATAAACCTTCTCCCACTCTCACACATCATCATGATTAATAGGGATGCTTTTCCCAAAAGGACGTGGGGCTGAAGATACCAAGTCTGTTGCTTTGCCATTTGCTTCCCAGAGAACCACATCCCCATGGTCCCTCCAGGTCAGGAGCCGGGGCCAACCTGGGCTGCACTACTTACCAAGGGGGGACCTGTTATCAGGGCTGGCGATGCAGCTGTTCACTGCTGTGGGACCTGGACGTGACCCCCTCCTATTGTCATGTCAGTGGTGCTGCCCTGAACACCCCACTTGTCCTCATATCCAGACTCTCCCACCCCAGGACAAGCCTATGTGTTCCCATCTTAGAATGGGATGTTCTGTCAGAAATCCCAGGGCGACCTTGGTAACACAGGGAGCTGTTGTCCATTCTCTACTAAGAAAAGACTAAGATACCACTGTGTCTCATCATAACTCACCCCCAAGTCTACCCTGCCTGCCGAGAACCTTTTCTCTTGTCCATCTAGAAAACATGGAAACCTGTGCAGAATTTTTCTGAGTTTATTGAGCCAAAATGTAGACAATTGCAGTGAAGAAAATCTCAATGGAATGAGATAATTATGCTCCGGAGAATGGAGCTTTGCACCTCATTTTAAACATTACAATCAAAAGTGGAGACTTGTGTGGTTTCATGAAATTCATTGTTGATAGATCAGGGAAGCAGGAGAAAGCACAGCAGGGAAATCTCTGGGCCTGGAAAAAAGGTAAAATGATAGACATGCACTTCTTTCACTTAGGTGTGTATAGGTCAGTAAACAGTCAACAATCAACTCAATAACAGCGATGGGATGTGTGGTCTCTGCAGAGACCAGAGCAGTGCCTGTGCTTCGAGTGTCTAAATAAAAAGGAAAATTACTTTGACATTACAAAAATATGTTGTTATATGTTAGGTTAGGTGGCTCAGGAGGCGGCGCAAGAAATAGAGTCCAGTGAATCAGAAAAGAAAGGAAAGGAAAAGGTTTATTCTGCGTCCCCGGGAGACCCATGTACCCCAAGGACAGGGCACCTGGATTCACGACAACAGGGAGGGGGGCGCTTTTTTTATACTGTGGTTGGGTGAGGGGCGGGGACATGAGCTGAGGAATTCTCTGCTGCAGGGAATGGGCGGAATATTCAGGATGAAGTTCTTATCTGTGTGGGGGTATGTGAATTCAGGGAGAAGAAGCTGGTATCTGTGTCTGCCACCTTGATCTGTGAGAAATTCCAGGGGAAGTCTATTATCTTGTCATGTCTGCATGTATCGGATCCTGGGCTCTCTCTGACCTAACATCCCGGCCTTTTGGTGATAAGGGGCCTTTTGGTGATAAGGGATGGCTACTCGTTCTGGCTGCTTCCAGCTGACCACGGGTGGCGAAGGGGGGGGAGGGGCAGTTAAAGGCCAGGGTTTGGCAGAGGTAGGTCGGAGGGGAGCCGAGTGTAGGGATGGAGCAGGAGCTGATTCACAGTCACTCATGACATCTCCGCAATCCCGGAGTGGATGAACTTGAGGAGGCAGGGGGCTAGGAGAAAAATAGACACAGATGAGAATCAGGGGCCCTATCATGGGTAGGACTCAGGTGGCTAAGGGGCTTTGGAACCAGCCGGAAGGAGAGTTGTCCTGGAAGTGTCCTGCATGTAGTTCTTCAGTCAGCTTAGTCAGGGTCTGTATGTTTACGTTTTGCTCCACTACTCGACTCATTGATGTAATAACAGCATTCTTCCCGAAGGAATATACAGGTTCCTCCTTTTTCTGCAGTCAGAAGGTCTGAGGCGAGCTGCTTCTGCAGGGCTACTTGGGCTATTGATGTCACTTGTCACTGTAGGGAGGCTAAAAAGAGGCGGTAGTAGACTCCAGGGCTAACTGGAGCTTGTCATTAAAGTACTGAGCAGTGACCAGACTGTTCCCGAGGGCCCCCCAGTGAGGCCTACTGAGGCAGCAATACTCACCGCTAACATGACAAGGGGGAAGGCAGCCCGGCAGGTCCAGGGATGGGATGGAGGGAGCAACCAGTGAGCTCCGACTCTCCATACAAGTTTAGTTGGGGAACTACTGTGACCACGAAGCAAGGCCCGGGGTCAGAGGAGTTCATGCAGTTCCTTAAGGTGCCGTTGCACCAAAAGAAGGTACCTGGGCTGGCCTTGGTGAGACTGGCTGTGGTGTGGTATGATAGTCTCTTCCGTGGCAACCCCATAGGTGTTGACATCTTGATTACATCTATCTGGGTTCCGCT
Organism: Myotis nattereri; assembly: GCF_964212035.1. Classification (NCBI taxonomy): domain Eukaryota; kingdom Metazoa; phylum Chordata; class Mammalia; order Chiroptera; family Vespertilionidae; genus Myotis; species Myotis nattereri. The sequence goes on along the minus strand of NC_138091.1, from coordinate 7,516,918 downwards.
GGTTGTAAGCAAAACAGACATAGGGTCAGCCAGTTTTGGACACTGACTGGATGTCGACAGCCATCTGGATCTTTGTCTGACATCCGAACAGAGGGCAGTCCTGAGATCCTACCTGCCAGGTGACTTGTTTGCTGTTCTGGTAGTGGGTTTCACGGACCTTGAACCTCCACACATAAGCGGGTGGGGGTGGGTGTAGGTTGCACACGGCAGGGAGGAGAAGGAAGGAGGAGGGGAGGGCGGTTAAGGCAGACCTTAGTGGGGCCCAACACCTCACATTTATAGATGTCATGCTGCTCCGGGTTCCTCTTGAGTCTGGAGAGGCGGTGCTAGGACAGGTCGTCAAGCTGGGGTCGCCAAGCAGCTTGGCCGCGGTGGGGACTCTGAGGATTACAGTGTGAAGTCCTGTCCACCTAGGCTCCAAGGCTTGTGTTTGTAGGTTCTTAAGGAGGACCGAGTCACCAGGGTGAAGGGTTGGTCTTGGGAGTCCTGGTTGGTCAGCTCTGGCTTGGGCAGAAACCTGTTCTCGTGTTCTCGGAGCAATTGCCTGGTTAAAGACAGATATAGGAGATACGTACCCAGGGGAGAGGGATCAGTAAGGAGACGGTGGTTGAGCATGAAGAGCCAAAAGGGCTCAAGAAAGTGGGGCTCCTTGGTGTAGCTGGAGTTTGGTCAGGGCCCTGGGCAGGACGTCTGGCCAGGAGCTGTGAATTTCTAGAGAGAGTTTAGTTAGATGGTCCAATAGGTTGGAATTGAGTGGCTATGACAGGGCTGGGCAAACTTTTTGACTCGAGGGCCACAATGGGTTCTTAAACTGGACCAGAGGGCCAGAACAAAAGCATAGATGGAGTGTTTGTGTGAACTAATATAAATTCAAAGTAAACATCATTACATAAAAGGGTACGGTCTTTTTTTTTTTAGTTTTATTCATTTCAAACGGGCCGGATCCAGCCCGCGGGCCGTAGTTTGCCCACGCCTAGGCTATGATGAGGGATCGAGCCAGTGACAGAAATCCAGCAGGATGTAGAGGAGGAGGGATTGATGTTGGAGAGTAGATGGAAAGTTGTGTTGATGAGGGTGGGCATAGGAGTAGGTCCAGGGTTCGTAAATAGAGAGTGACACTAGAGGATTTCCCATCCAGACAGTAGAATTGATGATTCCCTCATCATTCCGTGTCTGTTTCACCTGAAAATATGAAAAACCTGAGCAAAATTGGAGGGTCCCTTGCCAGGTAAGAGCCTGTGAGGAATGATCGGTCATCCGGTCCTGGATGGTGTCGCCGAACCTTCAACGGGGATGGTGGGAGGCACTCGGTGAGCCTGAGAGAGATAGGTATTGCAGGGAAAGTGGGAAGAAATGTTAGAATGCGCTGATATCCAAGGGAAAATGGAAGGAGCAGTGGAAGCCAGGGACCTGGAGGCTGGAGAAAAGGCAGAGAGGGAGGGAGCAGGTCGCACAGCCTGTTCCCAGGCCTCTAGCCACTTGGATTTTAAAGTTGCTGCATTTTTTCCTTTGGGGAGGGTGGAAGGGGATGGGGCGAGGTCAGAGCAGTTTTCAGTTCAGAGGAGGGGACAGTTGTGGCGGAGAGAAGGAGAAAAGGCATTCATGGTGAAGACTGAGCGAGGCGAAGACTGAGCTAGGCTACGACTGAGCTAGGCTACTGTGGTCTGGGACAACTGGGCCCCATAACGGGACACATGGCAGTGGAGGATCTTTGTCCCAGTAAAGGGAGGGGGCCAGGAGTGGGAGGAGCAGGGAAGCTGAAGGGCTCAGAGTGAGCTGCAGAATGGCCACTAGGATGGTGAGGATATCTCGTCCTAACAGGGGCATGGGGCCTGCTATCATCAAGGAGGCAGGGAAGGGGTCCAGTGGCCAGAGGGCAGGTGGATTTGCCGTCAATACCCATGTCCGAGATCTTGGAAGGATAAAGGGGCCCTAAAAAGCAGGGAAGGACAGAGAAGGCAGCCCCCGTGTCAACCGGGAAGGTGACCTACTACCTTCATTGTGACCCGAGGCTCAGCAAGGGGATTGGAGTCATCGAGGCTGGGCTTCTTCAGTCTTCAGCCAGTTCCAACATGGCCAGCGGGTGTGTCCTGGACTGGAAGGGTGGTCCCCCCACGCTGAGGCGTAAGGGGCCCGCCACTTTTCCAGGGACAGTCACTCTTCCAGTGACCATTTTGACCTCACGCCGGGCAGGGCTTGGTCGGGGCTCGGGGCCAGGGGCACTGCATTGCCCAGTGGCCTTCTTTTCCGCATTTGAAGCATTCTCTGGTGGCGTTCCTTTCATTGCACCCCCACCGCTCACAGTCCCCTTAGGGCCGTGGCAGCTGCCATCAACCTCAGGGCCACAAACAACTAATGCGTGTCTGCAGGTCTACCTCCTGTGGAAGGCAGGCCTCCCATTCTGAGTGTGCCTGCTCCTCCAGGGCATTAAGAACCTTCAAGGCCATTTTTCACTCGATCTTGGACCTGGGTTTGAGGACCAATAAAGACCTTAAAGGTCGGGTTAGAGAGTGGGGGGCGTAGATTCAGACTATGCCCTCAGTTCCTGGACGGGACTATGGCAGGGGTAGAATGGGCGCAGAAATGGAAGAGGCTGTTTTGGAGCTGACGTTCTTAGGATTTGGGCTCTAGGGGAGGAGGAAGCTTATCTTTAAGAGAGTCTGAAGAGAGCACAGCTGGAACCTCTTGCAAAGGGAACTGGCCGGCCACCTGTGAACTAAAGTGCTGGCAGTCATGGTGGTGGAGTTTCAGCGGAAGGCGGGCGGTTAGACCTTACAGAGGGCACTGCGTGGAGTACAGGTTACTAAGGCAGGCCTGTAAGGGAAGGGGAGAGCGCGGGAGAGGTGGCCTGGGTGGGCTTGGGAGAGGTATTGGCAGTTGAGTTTAAAAGCCGCAACCTCCCAGGGGCAGAACGGAGGAGGAAGGACAGAAGGAAGGTAGAGCCTACGGAAGCGTGTGTGCACCGACTGGGAAAGAAGGCAGAGGCGGCAGGGGACTTTGTTGCCGGCTCCCACAGTGGCTAAGGCTTTAGCGGCTGTGGGGGTGCGCGGAAGGACCAACTGGGCAGAGGAGGGCATGGGGTTGTAAAAGGCGGTTTGAGTTCCTGGCCGCTGTGGGGCGGCAGAAGTGGGGAGGCGGGGCCAGTGGGTCCACGGAAGGTGTGGCTGGAGGAGAGTCCAGCAGGGTGGAGGAGGGGAGAGTGTGGACGGACTGGGGCACGAGGCCCGTGGGAGAGCGGCGGCTTACGCCTGGGGGGAATTTGTGGTGGCCTCTGGTGAAGGGGGGGTGGGAGAGCACGGAGACAATGATGATGATTATGGCACTCCGCCACCCACACACAGTACATGAACCCACCCCCACATGCACCACACACACTGCGGGCTCAGCGGTGCGGGGAGCGGCACAGCGCAGGGACAGCCCGGAGGGAGTAGGAAGGACAGGACTAGGAGAAATGGCGGAAGGAACTTTGGGGGAGGGACGGGGAATGCAGAGATATGGAGAGAGGCTGAGAGAGAGACTGAGAGAGAGAGACTGAGAGAGAGAAACTTGGGCAAATTTCCCAGTTCTTTGGCAGAACTTACTGAGATCGGTGTGACCTTAAAGTCAGGTACCGTTTTAGCCAGATCGGTGAGCTGGCACCCTAGAGGTGTGCTCAGGTCAGGTTTGGAATTTGGAATCCCCCTGTGCTTGATCCCCGTGGCCTGTAGCGGGGCTAAAGGCTGGCGTCCCAGCAGTTTAACCCACGCTACGGAGGGACGGAGGGACCGTGGGCGGGGTAGAGGCGTCCCTGCTACCCCCCCAGGTCAGGAGGAGCCTTCCTGGAAGGGTCCCAAGAGGCAATCTCTGACGTGGCCACGTTTTATGGACAGAGATGCCAGCAGGCAGGTGGCCACCTGGGACCAGCGCGGGGCGGGGCGGGGCGGGGCGGGACTCACCGCTGATGCTGCCAAACTGGGAAAAGTTGCTGAGCTGAAGAGAAGCGGTCCTGATGGGTCCAGAGCCACGAGGAGGGAGAGGCAGGCACCCAGCCTTGGAGGGACGGCCAAAGCGAGTGCTCCCGCCACCCAGGTTTCAAGGCACCAAATGTTAGGTTAGGTGGCTCAGGAGGCGGCTCAAGAAATAGAGTCCAGTGAATCAGAAAAGAAAGGAAAGGAAAAGGTTTATTCTGCGTCCCCGGGAGACCCACGTACCCCAAGGACAGGGCACGTGGATTCACGCCAACAGGGAGGGGGCGCTTTTTTTATACTGCGGTTGGGTGAGGGGCGGGGACATGAGCTGAGGAATTCTCTGCTGCAGGGAATGTGCAGAATATTCAGGACGAAGTTCTTATCTGTGTGGGGGTATGTGAATTCAGGGAGAAGAAGCTGGTATCCGTGTCTGGCACCTTGATCTGTAAGAAATTCCAGGGGAAGTCCATTATCTTGTCATGTCTGCATGTATCCGATCCTGGGCTCTCTCCGACCTAACATTATAGATGTAAAAAGACTTTAGAAAGAGAAAAATCAAGATGGCGGCATAGGTAAACACTGGAAATTGCTGCCTCGCACAACCACTTCACAAATACAACTAAAAGACAAAACGAACATCATCCAGAACCACAGGAGGGCTGCTGAGTGGAAATTCTACAACTAGAAGGAAAGAGAAAAGCACACTGAGACTCAGAGGAGGTGCGGAGGTAAAGTGCAGAGGTACGGAGGTGCACATGGAAAGGGCTGCCAACTGAGGACATGGTTGTCTTTTTCAATCGGGAGGGAGGCACAATCTCCCTACAGCCCTAACTCCAGTTCCAGGTGAGTCTCTGGGGACCCAGACTCACACAGGAGAAACTGTACTGTCTGGCATCAGTCGGAACTCGAGGGCGGCTTTCTATCAGAGGTGCTTGCAGTGATTACTGGGACACTGAGAAGCGGGGCATCTTAGGGCAGGACTGAGGAGAAGCCAAAGCTGCTTGCTCTGCCTGTGGATCCTGAAACCCGCCCCACCCAAGCTGTGCAAAGAGGCTTTTGCATATGAAAGGCCTGGCCCTTTGCAATCTAAAATTACCTAAAAACCTGCAGCTGGGTCAGAGAAAGCCAGAATACCCAAAAGAAGGCCCAAGGCCCCCAGTGACTTGCATTGCTTCACAGCTGGGCTCCTGCTGGACAGCCTCAGGCAGAGGCTAAATTAGCAGCTCCTTAGAGATCCAAGAGCCATTGTACCCAGTGGTCAGAGTGGGACCATCCAGATTACAACTCCTCAGATCCATAAGGGACACACTCAGGGAACAGACTCAGTGAGCACCAAAGCCCCACTGAAGCAAGTCTTGCCCTATAAGGGTGTCTTCAACACAGAAGTTCTCCCACTGCAGACACAGCTCATTCTCACAGCCAATTGGCCTGGAGGTCAATTCCTCCCAGTGATACCTACAACAACCAAGGCTTAACTCCAACAACACTGTGTACAAAGCCCACAAAGGGGTGCACCAAGAGTGTCCACCTCCGGTAATTGGGGAGCCTGAGCCACTGGGCCCTATAGGATAGCTAGCACAGAAAGAACACTCTATCAACACAGGAAAGCATAAAAATGCAGAGACAAAGAAACAGGTCACAAATGACAGAAATGGAGGAAAGCAAATTACTGGATATAGAGGTCAAAACCCAACTTATACGGTTTTTCAAGAATTTTCTAGAAACTTCCAATAAATTTAGTAAGACCCTCAATAAGTCTAGTGAGACCACCGATAAACTTAGTGAGACCCTCAAATCTAGTGAGACCCTCGAGGTTATGAAAAAGGACCACCTAGAAATTAAACATACACTGACGGAAATAAAGAACATTATGCAGAGTTCTAACAGCAGACTAGAGGATAGCAAGAATCAAGTCACAGATTTGAAATACGAAGAAGCAAAAAAAACCCAACCGGAAAAGCAAAAAGAAAAAAGAATCCAAAAATATGAAGATAGTGTAAGGAGCCTCTAGGACAACTTCAAGCGTACCAACATACGAATTATAGGGGTGCCAGAAGAAGAGAGAGAGCAAGATATTGAAAACCTATTTGAAGAAATAATGACAGAAAACGTCCCCTACCTGGTGAAAGAAATAGACTTACAAGTCCAGGAAGCACAGAGAACCCCAAACAAAAGGAATCCAAAGAGGACCACACCAAGACACATCATCATTAAAATGCCAAGAGCAAAAGACAAAGAGAGAATCATAAAGCAGCAAGAGAAAACAAGTCAGTTACCTACAAGGGAGTACCCATACAACTCTCAGCTGATTCCTCAACAGAAACTTTGAAGGCCAGAAGGGAGTGACAAGAAATATTCAAAGTGATGAATAGCAAGAACCTACAACCAACATTATTTTACCCATCAAAGCTATCATTCAAAATTGAAGGTCAGTTAAAGAGCTTCACAGATAAGAAAAAGTTAAAGAAGTTCATCACCATCCAAACCAGTATTATATGAAGTGCTGACAGGTATCCTTTAAGAAGAGGAAGAAGAAGAAAGAAGAAGAAGAAGAAGAAGAAGAAGAAGAAGAAGAAGAAGAAGAAGAAGGTAAAGATACAAATTATGAACAACAAATACACATCAACAAGTGAATCTAAATATCAAGTGAACAAATATTCTGATGAACAGAATAAACTGGTGAATATAATAGAATCAGGGGCATAGAGAGGGAGTGGACTGACTATTCTGAGGGGGTAAGGGATATGGGGGATGCGGGAAGAGAATGGACAAAAATTGTTCATCTATGGATGAGGACAGTGGAGGGGGGCGTCGGGTAAGGGCAGAGGGTGGAGTGGGAACCGGGTGGAGGGAAGTTATGGGGGGGAAAAGAGGAACAACTGTAATAATCTGAACAATAAAGATTTATTAAAAAAAAATAGGCAGGCTCAGTTAAGATAAAGATTGACGTTTTCAGGGAAGATGACAGCCTAGGACACCAGTACCCACCATAAGCTGCTTTTATTTAAAAAAAAACCCAAAAAACAAACAAACAACACTTTAAGTTCAGACAAACCTTTTCAGTTACTTTAGGTCTCTGAGTTTGCCACACCGCCAGGTTAGCATGTGGTCCCTGGAATCACACCTGCCCCATCTCTTGCCACCAATCACTGAGTGCTTGGGGTTCATTCTGAGCTGGAGTGCCCAACCCACCTGGCAGTTTATGAGCTGCCTCTGATGGCATGTAACCCTCTCCCAACACAGGATAGAAATCAGACCACCATTTCGGTGCCCGCAGGCCAGGAAAGCATGCCCGCTACACTCAACACACAGGTGCCCATGAACTTGTTTTCCACCTGGGAAGTGGAATGCTCCAGCCCCACCTGCGTACCCAGGCTGTGTAGCCTCACCTTAACCAAGCTGCTCATCTACAAGAAGCTGGAGAAGGAGCTCAGGGCTGTGGTGATCACTATAAAAATGCAGGGCCCTAAACAACTTGAGGTCTGATGAGATTCCGCTGTCCCCTCTTGGTCACGTGAAGACCGACCTGGCGCTGACCATCTCCCTACAGTACCCTCACTCTCTCAAGAATAAAGGCAACAATTTACAGATCCTGCTGCAGCAGAAGCAGCGCCTTAACAACCAGACCATTCTGGGTTACCGGGCACTCCCCATGGGCACCATCGACATGGCAGAGGTGATGTAGCGACCCCTCGAGGGTGGCCAGATGCTGAGACTCCATAGCACCAACATGGAGGAATCTGCCCACATGGCTGAGGTCAGCATGTCCTCCCTGTCCAGCCAGCCCATAGACCCCAAGGACAGCACCCAGAAGGCTGGCCCCAAGTCCAAGTCCCTGGTTCTTTACTCAGATAAAGAGCATGAAATATTCTCAGATCAGCAGGGCAGCTATAATCCCGGGCATGGGCAGGACCAAGAGGAGGAGGACTTCCACTTTGAGGAGCCCAAAAAGCAACACCAAAGTGTAGTAAGATCGCCACTCATGAGCAGGCAACAAGATGCCAACAAGAAAGTTGGGGCGTAGCTGCTCAGGGTGCAAGAGTGGGAGGAGGTCCTGGATTCAGAGCAGGAGTCTTCGGAGCATGTGCCTGAGGTGGAGGAGGACCTAGATCTGCTGTATGACTCAGTCGAGAACCGTGACAGTGGCCCATGAGAGTGTCTTCAGGACCCCGAAGCCCTGACTCAGGCCATATTGGAAGGCCTGTCCCAGCCCAGCTAGAGCATCCACAGTGCCCAGCTCTCAGATGGAGTGCTAGAGAATCCACAGTGCCAGCACCAGGAGGAGCCTCCAGATCCAACCCATGTGACAGAGAAGATGAGCCCAAAGCCACCAGTGGGCGCATCACCAAGACCGAGTCTCTCCTTATCGCTTCCACGAGATCCCAGGGGGAGCACGTTGGCCGCTGGGCCTGGAGCACATCCCTGAAGGAGCAGCAGGTGGCAGAGGCAGAAACAAGCGGGCCAACAGCCTGGACAACAAGCACTGCCCCAACCCCCTGAGCCAGCTGCAGATCCCCAGGGAGACAGTATATGACCAGCTGAACCACTTCCTCATCTCTGACAGCCAGCTGCCCTAGAACATCCTCCTCCTCAATGCCCCTGCCTGGCAGGGGCAGTTCCCGTCTGAGTCTAGCAGCAACACGTGCTGCCCGGGGTGTGCACCTTCTCTAAGGCTGAGGTCCAGGCAGCCTTCAGCACCATCATCTCGTGGAAACAGAGATACCGTCTCTATAATTCCCAGCCCCCCAGCCTGTGAAGATCGTGGTGTCAGGGGCACAGCATTACTTAAGCACCGTGTTATGGGTCTTCCTGAAGCTGCTGTCCTACCAACCTATGCCTCTCTCCCCCTGGCTGGGCTACATGCACTTCCTGGTCATCCAGTTGGGTTCCTACCTTGTAGCCAGGTACCTGGGCTCTGTGCATTACCGCTACAACAGCTTCATCCAGAACCTGCCCAGGCGGGACCTGTTCTACAAGGAGGCCCAGAGGGCTGTGCAGGACACGCTGCCCATGGTGTTGAGAACCACACAGTGCGTCACAGGAGCCAATTGTGTTCACCAACTGCCCATCATGGAGGCCACACTCAGCTACAAACAGAGGAGCCCCAGTGAGGAGTCCTCGAACATCATTCCCTTCGTGGGGGTTGTGGAGCTTGGTATTGTGAGACCATTCTGGGTCGCCTCAGGACACTCAGATTATGCGGCCCGCTTGGGCTCTGGAGTGCTGTTGTCCACCCTCCATACGGGTCTGCGGCAAACAAGGAGGCATCACACATCCTTCTCTACTCCCCGTCAGTGAGAGGAGATGAGTCCTCCCCCAGCCAGGGTGTTGGAGCTGAGCTGATGGGGCTGCAGGTGGACTCCTGGATGGCAGCCCAGCCCACAGACAGAAAAGGAGACTCTGAGAACAAAGCCCAGGCTACCGCCAACAACACCCTCCAGTTCCCCTTCCAGTTTCTCTAGGTGAGCAGGCTGCCCAGCAGTGGTGAGTCTGCAGCCACGCCCTCCGGGTCATGGACAAGGAGAACAACAAGAAGGTGATGTGTTTTCCCAAGAAAACCAAGGACAAGGAACTGGAGAACCAGAGCCAGTGCCTGGAGGGCATCAGCCACCTGTTCAGCAGGGCCAAGCACCAGCAGGACAACTGTGGGTCCTTGTTGACCGTGTGGAGTGGAACAGCGTGGAGCTCCCACGTCCAGCACTTCCCCACCTGCATAGTCGGAAGCTCCAACCCCACCTATGAGCCTGCCCGTCCCCTACCCTTCCCTCTGCCCTGGCCAAGCCCGGGAAGGATGAGCTGCTTTTCTGTTCACATTTCGGGTTTAGCACCGAGACAGACTCTTGAAACACAAAGTGTAACCCTTTCAGTGTGAATAAGCTCATAACCTGGAAACTAACGTGGTGGTGCCCACAGGGAGCCCCCAACTGCTCTGCTTATTACCCAAAATGCTCTGGCAAGTGGGAGGCCAACAGTGTTGAGCTGGGCAATCATTGAAGGTGATGGTCTTCAGGACCCAAAAACTGCCATTGACAAAGCTTCTCAATGCCAACACCTGCCCCTCCTGGAAGCCTGGACTCCGCCTCCCCGGGGAGTCAGCTTCCCTTTCTGCCCGACTCAGTGCTGGCCTCCCATGGGGGCACCTGACTGAGAACAGAGGCTGGTCAGCCAGCCTTGGGCCCCACTGCCACCCATCCCAGTGGCCCCAGCACTACCCGCTCATGCTGTCCCATAAACTCCATCCTCGTGAGGCAGAACAGAAGAGAAACACCAAGGACCAATGTGGTACTGACTGCCTGGGCACACTGACTGGACAAACTGGGCAAATACCTGATGCCCACCTTCCTGGGCAGGGACCCCACTTTTGTCCCCACCTCTCCGTGTTCTTATAGAACATTTGCTACAACAGGAGTTGGATCAACCATGTACCAGGTGAGCTCCTGCCCCTGCACAGCACAGTGGTCATTTGGCCACTTGTTTGCTGTGAATCTTCAGGTCACTGCATGTCTCTAAGTGATTGTTCCCCAGAATGTGAGGCCCAATAGGGTTACTGTAGGGTCTCAGTGGGGTGCCTCTGGGTGCCTGGACAGTGGTGAGGTCTGCTGGAGGGCTGTGTTTTAGCCAATTGGTTATTTTTTCATTCTGTTGACAAAGTCTCTGCCAAATTTGTGATTCTACTCAGGGCTCAGGGCTAAGCACTTTTCTCATGAGATAAAGAGATTGGAGATCCATTATGAGTCCCGGTCCGTGGTGAAGCCAGATCAGAAACCCCATGTTTGAGAGGTGGAGTTCAGACTCAGCCAGCTGTCTGAGATGGGCATGGTTTGGGTTCATTCATTCAGCAAATATATGAGAAGCCCTGCCAGGTACAGACGTGTCTCTAGGCACTGACCATAATCCAGTGCACAGAGCAGACCCCAAGCCTGCACTCCAGAGGTTCCTTCTAGTCGAGAGTCCTTCTGCAAGGACTCTTCCTTCTGCAAGAGGGCAGAGGTCTGAGGGCTTCTTCTAGGAAAAAGGGCAGGACTCAGAGAGCTGTGCATGTAGATATGGGTGGAGTGGGCGAGTGGGGAAGTCAATGGACAGAGTGAGCCCCTCAGAAAATTCATACCCTTCTGCTTCTAATCCCAGCCCAGTCTGCACCCCTATCCCGGGACCGTGCTCACTAATCTGGTAGAACCTCCTCAGTGGCAGCTTGGCTGTTGATCTCTACCCATGGTAGTTAACTGTCAATTAGAGGAGAAGAACCCCACAGGGCAGCTAGTGAATTAGGCAGCATGTAGGAGCAGGAGCCAAAGTTTGAGGTGTGAGGTGGTCTCTGGACATCAGAAATGCAGATGGATTTTCTTCGTTTACTCCTTGATCACCTATTCCTGGAGCACCTACTGTGTGCCAATGAGTGACATGAACAGAGTGGAAACCAGCTCTCCCTGTCCTCATGGAGTTGACATTTTGGCAGGAGGGTAGTAGGAGGGTATAGGGACACTGAGAGAGCATGTCAGGTACCCCTGAAGAAGACGACGGTGGTTCCCTAATTGTTGCAGAGCTGTCATTTAGGTGGGCTTTCTGCCATGCCCTCTTGAATGACCAGGCACATCTCTGCCAGGACTGCCAGGTTGAATTTGGGCAAGGGATAGGTCTGCCTTCTGGATGGGCAGGAGCAGCAGGCACAGTACCCCAGGCTCTCTGAATGGTGCTCTGGGAGGGTCATGTGTAAAAAAGGCCAGGCCTCAAACCCTGCTGTCTGTCTATCTCTCTCCCCAGGGTCATCTCCTGCATCTTGGGCATCTAACTGGACCAGTACCCTGAAGATTTTTATTAGTCGCCAGAATTTCCCAGCCTGATCATGCTTTTGGCCTCCATAGAGCTCACCTTTCCAGTCCTAGACCTGCCGACCCAGTGAGTTTAATAAGATTATTTATACTAGTGACCAGAAGACAATTCTGGATGTTTCCAATGAAATTAGAGCAGCCTGTGAGTGAGAGAAAGAGACAGAGCTGGGAACCAGTGGACTGAAACATCTTGGGTTTGATTCCAGTCCAGGTACATACCTCAGTTGCAGGCTAGATCCTTGGCCCTGGTCTGGGCCAGGGAACGTTATCCTTGGGTGAGGATCGACAAAGAAAACTGTAGTGATAAGAATGGCACTGCCACTTGCATTAAAACCCCAGGCACGTTAGCTGAATTCTTTACGTCTTGTTCTTTTCACGTGAAAAATGAGTTGCAAGGATAAAATTGAATAATAAAGTGCTTGACATAGAGAGTTGGCATATGGTAGGCACTTAGTATATATTGCCCATTACTATTATAAATACACTAGAGGCCCAGTGCACGAAAATTTGTGCACTGGTTGTGGGGGGGTCCCTCAGCCCAGCCTACCCCTTATCACATACTGGGAGCTCTAAGGGGATGTCCTAGTGACGGCTTAGGCCTGCTCCCTGTTCCCCTTGGGGAGGGGGCCTAAACCACAGTTTGGCCTCCCTTTGTGGGAGGCGACCCGGCTCATCAGGGGAAGGCACCAGCCCCATCACCCCGCTGTTGCAGCCATTGCCAGTCACCGCAGTCACCAGGGTGTTTTCATCAACACGGACTCCAGTCCCTTCACCATGAAAAAAAGACAACTTTCTTTAGGCATTTTCAAGATGTGTGTTATAGGATATGACATTTCTTTCTTTCTTTCTTTCTTTTTTTATCCTCACCTGAGGATATGTTTCCATTGAATTTTAGAGAATGTGGAAGAGAAAGCGAAAGTCAGAGAGAAACATCAAAGTGAGAGGAACACTTTGATTGTTTGCCTCCTGTATGAGCCCTGACCTGGGCCCAGGCCAGGGAGGAGCCTGCAACCTAGGTACATGCCCTTAGTCAGAATTGAACCCGGACCCTGTGGTGGGCAGGCCGAGGCATTATCCACTGAGCAAAACCAGCTAGGGCAGGAAATGACATTGCTTAGCCCTCCAGCAGCGGACCTTCCTTTTTTTCAAAAGGAGTGTGGTAAAAAACCCTAGATCACCTTATTGGAGTCTTATTACCCAAGTTACTAAGAATGTTATCAATGGTATACAGGGAGCTTGGCCAGTGAGCAGTCAGAAAAGGTGTTTCCTCTGTAGTTACACCAATTGCCGGCTCAGCCTCTGCCCAGGCCTAACTCCTCTGGCCGAGTCATTAGGCCTGGGCAGGAGACCCCCACTCCTGCAATCCCCCCTCCGCCCAACCCCAAGCTTAATGCCTCGGCATTAGGCCTGGGCAGAGGACCGCCAGCTCCCCCAATTGTGCGATCTGACCCTGCTCCCCGTGATCACTGGCTCTGCCCCTTCTCCCAGCCATCGCAAGCCCCCTTCCTGCTCTCAGCCATTGCTGACTCCACCACTGGCCTGGCCTAATGCCTCTCACCAAGCCTGTAGGCCTAAGCGTGGAATGCCCCGGTCCCCACGATCGCTGACTCTGCCCCTGCACCCCGCGATCACTGACTCCACACCAGCCCAGGCCTAACGCTTCTGGCCAAGGTGTAAGGCCTGGGCAGGGGATCCCCAGCTCTCCTCAATTTTCGGCTCTGCCCCTGCCCAGGCCTAATGCCTGTGGCCGAGGCATTAGGCCTGGCAGGGGACTCCCAGCTCCAAGCGATCACCGATCACCGACTCCTCACATCCTCCACACCATTGCCGGCTCCACACCTGCCCAGGCCTAACTCCTCAAGGCATTGGGCCTGGGCAGGAGACCCCTCAGCTCTGATTGCAGGCTCCGATTGCCGCTGGGTGTCTATGTATGCAAATTAACCGCCATCTTTGTTTGGTTAATTTGCATACTCATACGATTGGCTGCTGGGCATAGCAAAGGTATGACCAATTTGCATGTTTGTCTATTATTAGGTAAGATATGAATGTAAACAATCATCAAGTGGAAATACCATGTGTAACATCAACAAAATAATCTAAAGCACTAAGATGTTAACAGGAATTGCCCAGGGCCTTCCAATGCTCTATTTCTCCATTTAATCATAAATGCATGGACCTACTCATTTCTGGATAGAAAGATAAAATATTGCAAAGGCATATACTCTCCTGAATTAATCTAAAATGTACATATATATGTAATATGCAGATTAGGCCAGGAAGCTTTAATGCAGTGGTTCTCAACCTGTGGGTTGCGACCCCTTTGAGGGTTGAACAACCCTTTCACAGGGGTTGCCTAAGACCATTGGAAAACACATATATAATTACATATTGTTTTTGTGATAAATCACTTGCTTTAATTATGTTCAATTTGTAACAATGAAAATACATCTTGCATATCAGATATTTACATTATGATTCATAACAGTAGCAAAATTACAGTTATGAAGTAGCAACAAAAATAATTTTATGGTTGGGGGTCACCACAACATGAGGAACTGTAGTAGAGGGTCGCAGCATTAGGAAGGTTGAGAACCACTGCTTTAAAGGGTCACGACCAGACAGGAGGAGGTTGCCTGTGCAGGTGAGGCCAGGGGCAGAGATGGAGACAGACACAGGGGGCCTGCCTGAGCCAGAGCGGACACAGGCAGGGGGGCCAGTAAGGCCTGGGGTTGGCTGAGTCACTGCGCCTGGCTAGGGAAGCCCTGGAAGGGACACAGGCAGGGGGTCAGGGGGTACCTGGGGCAGAAGTCAGGTGCGGGTCCTGCTGCCTGCAGCACGGGTCAGATCCAACTCCTGTGGTAGCCCTCGAGGTGCCTCGTCCAGCGATTTCAATAGAGCGCTGGGCCTCTAGTTTAAAGTAAAAATTATAATAGGATTTTGGGGAAACAAACATTGTTCTAAATTTGATCTACAAATAAATATGCAAACAAATCAGGAAACAGTTGAAAAGAATATAGGAAGGGGACTTGCTCTGTCAATTAGGAAGGACTCTCAAGCAGTGCGGCCCTGGTGCTGGAGTGAGCAGGTCCTGGGAGCTGGGCAGCGACATCTGGAACAGGGCACAGCACACATGAGACTCAGGGGATTATTGTGGGGGCCCTTTGGCAGCAAATAGCACTGGGGCAGCTGCTCAATTATTGAGGGGAAAACTTTAGGTCAATATTTCAGATCTTACCCAAGACATTTTAATGTATTTACGAATAATATATTTTACTGTCTTTTCCTTCTGAAAATCGAATGAAGGTGGAATCAAAATTTTAAAAATAAAAAATGAGAGAATATACATAAACTCTATTTAATTCCATGATATAGAGAACACTACCCACATGTTGATGTCTTTTTTGGGTGAGATGTAATGGAGAAAAAAGGTCAGGCCTATGAAGTCCTAAGCAAAGAGCCTTGCAGACAGAGAGGTGTGTGTGTGCAAAGGCCTGAGGTGGGAAAGAGCCCACTGGGGTGAAGGAATGACACACGGGCCAGGGTGGCTGGAGTTAAGAGGAGAGTGTGAGACAGGACGTTGTGCTGGTCAACGGGGTCCCCGATCCTGCAGAGTCTTGCTCAAGCTGTAAAATTTATTCCAAGTGCCATGAGGACTTTTAGAGGATTTTAAGTGAAAGACATTTAGCAACTATCTTTCTATTTGTATTTGAAAATAGTACTTTAATAATCAGATTTGGCTGTTGCATTTTTGATCAGATGCTTTTTCAGTACCTAGTACATTTTATTAACTTTTATAAAGACACGGTTTTTATTTTTGAATATTCATTCCTAGGTTTAATTTCTTTTTTAAAAAAATATATTTTATTAATTTTTTTGCAGAGAGGAAGGAAGAGGGATAGAGAGTTAGAAACATCGATGAGAGAGAAATATCGATCATCTGCCTCCTGCATACCCCCTACTGGAGATGTGCCCACAACCACGTACATGCCCTTGACCGGAATCAAACCTGTGACCTTTCAGTCCACAGGCTGATGCTCTATCCACTGAGCCAAACCAGTTAGGGCCCTAGGTTTAATTTCTTAACAAACCTACAGCATCTGAGAAACTTATTTATTTATTTTTAATTTAAGTGTAGTTGATATACAATCTTATATGGTTATATTGTTTCTGGTGTATGATATGGTGAATCAACAATTATATCACCTCACCAATTCATATAACCATCTGTCATCATGCAAACTTATCCCAATATTATTGACTGTATTTCCCTTCCCCTTTTCACCCACTCCACACCCTCCCTTCTGGTAACCACATCTTTTCTCTCTTTTTATATGAGTCTGTTTTTGTTTTGTTTTGTTTTTTTGATTCCACATATGAATAAAACTATATGGTAATTGTCTTTCGCTGCCTGACTTAGTTCACTTAGCATAATACCTTCTAGACCAGTGGTTCTCAACCTTGGCTGCACATTAGAATCACCTGGGAATCTTTTTCAAATCCTGATTTCTAGGCCTCATCCTCCAGAAATTCTGTTTCTTTGTTACTAATGTTGTGGCCCCACCCCATAACAAAGAAACAGAATTTCTAGGGGATGAGGCCCAGAAATCAGGATTTTAAAAGATTCCCAGGTGATTCTAATGCTCAGGCATGTGAGAAGGGAGTAATGTAGATTTCTTTAGTTGTGGCGCCAGACAAGCCATTCCATAATGAGCCAGACACTTAGAATAAGGACAAGGAGAAGTCTGAATGGGGATTTTTTTCTCAACACTTTCTCATACTGCCAAGGAATAAGAAGCTGATGTTTAATTTGGGTTTGGATTGGGGGGGAGGAATGGATGGTGGTGGTCGCAGCCATGAGGAACATGGTGTTGTGTTAGTGCTGGCAGTGTATAATAATGATATTGATTTCCTTTTTACATGGTAGACTATTGTTTATTGTTAAACTATTGAAAAGATGGTCAGCTCAAGATCTGAAGTTTTATGCCACAAGTGTTCCAGTTTTTCCTTTAACAACTTGGTCTAGAACAGCATTGCTGGATATTGGAGATACTAGAGAAGTGAGGTTTCACACTGTTTTACTGATGATACACTTCATGTTAC
The DNA here is from genome assembly GCF_964212035.1 of Myotis nattereri. Taxonomy (NCBI): domain Eukaryota; kingdom Metazoa; phylum Chordata; class Mammalia; order Chiroptera; family Vespertilionidae; genus Myotis; species Myotis nattereri. Next base: position 7,500,042 of record NC_138091.1, on the reverse strand, counting down.
ATTTGCCCCATAAGTAAGATACTAATAATATGGGTTATTGGGTATGGTGTACGTCGTTATTATCTTCACAATTTTTCTGTAAATCTAGAACTAATATAAAATAAAACATCCATTGAAACAACACTCAAAATCCTAGGAAATGGTAGCAACTGATCATAGTGGAAGGGACCACTGAAATGACGGGGGAGTATGGGAATTGTCTTAGAGGAAACACCACCTCCCTGCCATATGCTGGACTCTAATGGAACTAGAGGAAATGAGAGAGAGAGGTCTCTCTGGGAAAAATTTTAGGAGTTAAGAGCAAGGTCTCGGTTCTATAACCAGAGTGTCTGAGATTTCTGCATCCTCTGCATCCCCCGCCCCTCCTTGATAGTGACACTGAGGCTTTGTGATGTCAAGCCACACCATGGCAACCACTGATTTTGGGCTGCCAGAGCTGAAGTAAGTGGCTCCTCATTAACCTAAAGAGTATATGTAGAGGCTACTTCATAATACTAAAGGGATCAATACAACAAGAAGATATAACTCTGGTAAACATATATGCACCCAATGCAGGAGCACCCAAATTCATAAAAAAACTCCTGGAAGATATCAAAGGAGAGATCGACAACAATACAATCATAGTAGGGGACTTTAATACACCACTGACAGCACTGGATAAGTCCTCTAGACAAACAATCAGCAAAGATACAGCAATCCTAAATGACTCACTAGATCAGATGGACTTAATAGACATCTTCAGAACACTCCACCCCAAAGCCAGGGAATATACATTCTACTCAAATGCTCATAAGACATATTCAAAAAGAGGCCATATATTGGGTCACAAGCAAAGTATCCCTAAATTTAAGAAGATTGAAATCATAAAAAGCATCTTCACAGACCACGATGGCATAATATTAGAAATAAACTACAATAAAAACAACCAAAAATACTCAAACACCTGGAAGCTGAATAGCATGCTATTAAATATTGATTGGGTTACCAATGAGATCAAAGAAGAAATTAAAAACATCCTGGAAACTAATGACAATGAAAACACAACAATCCAAAACCTATGGGACACAATGAAAGCAGTCTTGAGAGGGAAGTTTATAGCTCTACAGGCCTATCTCAAAAAACAAGAAAACATGGTAGTAAATCATCTAACTCTACAACTCAAAGAATTAGAAAGAGAGCAACAAGAAAACCCCAGAGTGAGCAGAAGGAAGGAAATAATAAAGATTAGAGCAGAAATAAATGACATAGAGACCAAAAAAACAATACAGAAAATCAATGAAACCAAGAGCTGGTTCTTCGAAAGGATAAACAAGATTGACAAACCTCTAGCCAGCCTCACCAAGAAGCAAAGAGAGAGGACCCAAATAAACAAAATCAGAAACGATAGAGGCGAAATAACAACAGACCCCACAGAAATACAAATGATCATTAAAAAATACTATGGACAGCTCTACTCCAACAAACTAGACAACCTGGAGGAAATGGACAAATTCCTAGAAAAATACAACATTCCAAAACTCAATCAGGAAGAATCTAAAAATCTCAACAGGCCAATAACTATGGAAGAAATTGAAGCAGTCATCAAAAAGCTTCCAGCAAACAAAAGCCCAGGACCAGACGGCTTCACAGGGGAGTTTTACCAAACATTCAAGGAAGAACTAAAACCTATCCTCCTCAGACTACTACAAAAAATTCAAGAGGAAGGAACACTTCCAAGCTCATTCTATGAAGCCAGCATCACCCTAATACCAAAACCAGGTAAAGACAACACAATGAAAGAGAACTACAGGCCAATATCCCTCATGAACATAGATGCCAAAATCCTCAACAAAATCTTAGCAAATCGGATCCAGCAGTACATCAGAAAGATCATACACCATGGCCAAGTAGGATTTATCCCAGGGATGCAAGGATGGTACAATATCCGCAAATCAATAAACGTGATACATCACATAAACAAACTGAAAGAAAAAAACCACATGGTCATATCAATTGATGCAGAAAAAGCATTTGACAAAATTCAACACCCATTTTTGATAAAAACTCTCAGCAAGGTGGGAGTAGAAGGATCATACCTCAACATAATAAAAGCCATATATGACAGGCCCACAGCCAACATCATACTCAATGGGCAAAAACTAACACCATTTCCCCTAAGAACAGGAACAAGACAGGGATGCCCCCTCTCACCACTCCTGTTCAACATAGTACTGGAAGTGTTAGCCATTGCAATTCGGCAAAAAGAAGAAATAAAAGGCATCCAAATTGGAAAAGAGGAAGTAAAACTGTCCTTATTTGCAGACGACATGATATTATACATACAAAACCCCAGAGACTCCATCCAAAAGCTACTAGACTTAATACATGAATTTGGCAATGTAGCAGGATACAAAATTAACCCCAAGAAATCTGAGGCATTTCTATACACCAGTAGTGAACTTTCAGAAAGAGAGATTATAAAAGCAATCCCGTTTACCATTGCACCAAAAAAATTAAGCTACCTAGGAATCAACTTAACTAAAGAGGTAAAAGACCTCTACTCAGAAAACTACAGGACGTTGAAAAAAGATATAGAGGAAGACATAAACAGATGGAAGAACATACCTTGTTCATGGATTGGTAGAATCAACATCATTAAAATGTCCATACTACCCAAAGCAATCTATAAATTCAACGCACTTCCCATTAAAATACCAACGGCATACTTCAGAGATCTAGAACGAACTCTCCAAAAATTCATCTGGAATAAAAAAAGACCCCGAATAGCTGCAGCAATCCTGAAAAAGAACAAAGTAGGTGGGATCTCAATACCAGATATCAAGTTGTATTACAAAGCCACTGTTCTCAAAACTGCCTGGTACTGGCACAAGAATAGGCATATAGATCAATGGAATAGAATAGAGAGCCCAGAAATCTGCCCGAACCAATATGCTCAATTAATATTTGACAAAGGAGGCAAGAACATACAATGGAGCCAAGATAGTCTCTTCAATAAATGGTGTTGGGAAAATTGGATAGATATATGCAAGAAAATGAAACTAGACCACCAACTTACACCATACACAAAAATGAACTCAAAATGGATAAAGGACTTAAATGTACGACAGGAAACCATAAAAATTCTAGAAGAATCCAAAGGCAACAAAATCTCAGACATATGCCGAAGCAATTTCTTCACTGACACAGCTCCTAGGGCACTTGAAACTAAAGAGAAAATAAACAAATGGGACTTCATCAAAATAAAAAGCTTCTGCACAGCAAAAGAAACCATCAACAAAACAACAAGAAAACCCACTGTGTGGGAAAACATATTTGCCAATGTCATATCTGATAAGGGCCTAATCTCCAAAATTCATAGGGAACTCATACAACTTAACAAAAGGAAGTTAAACAGTCCAATCAAAAAATGGGCAAAGGACTTAGATAGACATCTTTCAAAAGAGGACATTCAGAAAGCCAAGAGACATATGAAAACATGCTCAAAGTCACTAATCATCCGAGAGATGCAAATCAAAACAACAATGAGGTATCATCTCACACCTGTCAGACTGGCTATCATCAACAAATCAACAAACGACAAGTGCTGGAGAGGATGTGGAGAAAAAGGATCACTTGTGCACTGCTGGTGGGAATGCAGACTGGTGCAGCCACTATGGAAGACAGTATGGAGTTTCCTTAAAAAACTGAAAATGGAACTCCCATTTGACCCTGTGATCCCACTTCTAGGAATATATCCCAAGAAACCAGAAACACCAATCAGAAAGGATATATGCACCCCTATGTTCATAGCAGCACAATTCACCATAGCTAAGATCTGGAAACAGCCTAAGTGCCCATCAGTAGATGAATGGATTAGAAAACTGTGGTACATCTACACGATGGAATACTATGCTGCTGTAAAAAGGAAGGAACTCTTACCATTTGCAACGTCATGGATGGAACTGGAGAGCATTATGCTAAGTGAAATAAGCCAGTCAATGAAGGAAAAATACCACATGATCTCACTCATTCATGGACAATAGAGACCATCATAAACTTTTGAACAATAATAGATACAGAGGCAGAGCAGCCTCAAACTGATTGTCAAACTGCAGCAGGAAGGCCGGGGAGGGTTGGGGGGCAGGAGGTAGGGGGGTAAGAGATCAACTAAAGGACTTGTATGCATGCATATAAGCATAACCAATGGACATAAGACACTGGGGGATAGGGGAGGCTAGGGGACTGTCTAGGGCGGGGTGATAAAATGGACACATATGTAATACCCTTTGTAATACTTTAAGCAATAAAAAAAAAAAAAAAAAAAAGAGTATATGTAGAGGCCAGGACCCTTTGAGTAGTGTCTGTTGCCTCAAGCTAGCGAAACTTAATAAGACGATATTGTAGGCTAGTAGAGATACGGAATAAGACTCCAAACCCAAGGATGGATGAAGAAACTGCAAGTCATAGAATCAATAATGTTTGTATGGGGCGGGGGGGGGGGCGTGGATGGTGGTGGTCACAGTCATGAGGAACAACAGGTTGTTGTGTTAGGGCTGGCAGTGTCTAATAAAGAGTTTGATTTCCTTTTTACATGGAAGACTATTGAATATTGTTAAACTGTTGAAAGGATGGTCAGCTGAAGATGTGAAGTTTTATGCCAAAACTGGTACAGTATTTCCTTTAACATCATGGTCTAGGACAGCATTGTTGGATATTGGAGATACTAGATAAGTGAGTTTTGACTCTCTTTCACTGATGGGGAGGGATCTAAGGAAGGGGCAGGCATGTGAGAAGGGATTAGTGTAGATTTCTTTAGTTGTGGCACCAGACAAGCCATTCCATAATGAGGCAGACCCTTAGAAAAAGGACAAGGAGAAGTCTGAATGGGGATTTTTTTCTCTCAATGATTTCTCATACTGGCAACGAATAAAGAAGCTGATGTTTAATTTAGGTTTGGATTGGGCTGTGGGTTGCATGGTTGTGGTCGCAGTCATGAGGAACAGGGTGTTGTGATAGTGCTGGCAGTGTATAATAATGAATTTGATTTCCTTTTTACATGGTAGACTATTGAATATTGTTAAACTAATGAAAGGATGGTCAGCTCAAGATCTGAAGTTTTTTGCCACAACTGGTCCAGTTTGTCCTTTAACAACTTGGTCTAGAACAGCATTGCTGGATATTGGAGATACTATAGAAGTGAGGTTTCCCTCTAACAGTTTCACTGATGATTCACAGCATGTTACATTTGCCCCATACATAAGTAAGATATTAGGAATAAGGGAAATTGGTTATGGTGTACATGGTTATTATCTTCACAATTTTTCTATAAATCTGGAAGTATTCAAAAATGAAACATCCATTAAAACAACACTCAAAATCCTAGGAAATGGTAGCAACTAATCATAATGGAAGGGACCACTGAAATGACGGGGGAATATGGGAATTGTCTTAGAGGAAACACCACCTCCCTACAATATGATGGACTATGATGGAACTGGAGGAAATGAGAGAGAGAGGTCAGTTTGGTTAAAATTTTAGGAGTGAAGAGGAAGGTCTCTGTTCTATGACCAGAGTGTCTGAGATTTCTTCATCCTCTTACACCCCCGCCCCTCCTGGATGGTGAAGCTGAGGCTTTGTGATGTCAAACCACACCATGGAAACCACTGATTTTGGGCAACCAAAGCTGAAGTGAGTGGCTCCTCATTCACCTAGAGAGTTTATATAGAGGCCTGGACCCTTTGAGCAGTGTCCGTTGCATCAAGATAGCCAAACTTACTAAGAAGATATTTTAGACTAGTGGAGATAAGGAATAAGACTCCAAACTCAAGGATGGATGAAGAAAGTGCAAGTCCTAAAGTGAATTAGAAGTCAGTTTCTCAACTGCACGACGAAGAAGTGGATAACGTCAGAATACCTTATTCAAAACTACCCCTTCCCCAATAATTCCTCTCCCAAGATTCTGGCCTTGTGCTTTTTGGCCACAGACACTTCCTCATTCAATCCACTGTCATCCATTTACAAGCACATTTCCTAAACATTTTCCAAAATTTTCCCCAAAACCAATGTCTTTCTGTGATTAACTTGTTTCCAAACTACATAACCAAGATAGTGCCAACGGTAACTTTGGACTTTAAGCTGAATGTACACAAGAGGGAGAAAGACAGAAAGAATCAGATAATTGTATTTTACTACAGGAAGGGCAAAACCTCCAGTAAGCAAGACAACAACCTCCAGTAAGCAAGGAAGAAAAGAAGCTGATGTTTAATTTAGGTCTGGATTCGGGGAGTGGGATGGATGGTGGTGGTCGCAGTCATGAGGAACAGCGTGTGGTGTTAGTGCTGGCAGTGTATAATAGTGAATTTGATTTCCTTTTTACATGGTAGAGTATTGAATATTGTTAAACTCTTGACAGGATTGTCTGCTCAAGATGGGAAATTTTATGCCACCATGGTACAGTTTTTCCTTTATCTACTTGGTCTAGAACAGCATTGCTGCATATTGGAGATACTAGAGAAGTGAGGTTTCACTCTGTTTCACTGATGATTCACTTCATGTTGCATTTGCCCTAAACATAAGTAAGATATTAGTAATAAGGGAAATTGGGTATGGTGTACATGGTTATTATCTTCACAATTTTTATGTAAATCTGAAACTATTCTAAAATAAAACATCCAGATTTTCAATCCCAGCAACAACACAGAGTGGGTAACTATTAAGGAACCAGCTCTGGCCAGTAGACTTCCCCACACCAGTTTTAAGTGTAATAGAGACGATAAACCCAAGCTATGGGACAGAGAGACCCTTTAGCCTCAGTGGCCAACCCAAAAACACTGCCACCCAGAGGCTGAGCCACAAACTGACTCTTAGCTAAATAAAAATTAAGGCAGTCTGGGAGTCAAATATGGCCTGCTTTAAAATGCGGACTGTGGTTTACAACAGGGAGGAACAGTGTATCACAGAGAAATTCAACACTCTCCTGAATTCCTGACAGGACTAAGGCAAGCCAGACTGACGAGTAGAAGAACCGAAGGACCTTCACTACTGCAATTTGTTTTTCTTCTTTTTTATTTTTTATTTTTTCACATTTTAACTATGAAACCATTTTTTTCCTTTGTTTTCCCATCACCTGATTTTACCCTTTAAATTACTACATTTTTATTTTTTAACCAGTATTATTACTGCTACCATTTTACCATTTTTCAAAGTGCCATTTTATTTTCTCTTTATTTTATTTTGGGATTAGTGTTCTGTATTCTGTTTCATGATTTCTCTAGCATCAATTTTCCCTACCTCAATTTTACCTCTATGCTAAAGCCCTTTCCCTCACTTTTCTCCTTTTGTTGTCCTGTTTCTCTTACCCTACTCCTGCTCTAGATTTTCCCTATTCCTTCTGTTTACCTCCTGTCAAAATTTCACCCTACTTATATATCCTATTTCCAATTCATTGCTCTAAAACCTTATACACATATCCCTTATCTTTCTTCACTATCCAATTTTTTTCTTCTTTTATCTTTCTATTGTTTTGCTGCTGTTTGCTTGATTGTTGAGTATATTGGTTTTTTTGTTGTTGTTGTTGTTGTTTGTTTGTGTGTGTGTGTGTGTGTGTGTGTGTGTTTAGGACTGGTTGTGAGGCTGTTTTTCTTTTTCTTTTTCTTTTTTTCTGCTGGTTTTTACCCTCGCTCCAACCCCTCCCCCCTGGTTATTTTTATGCTTCTGTTTTCCCTTGCCTTTCTAGATACTATTGGTTGATTCAAGGTTGCATTCATCTCCAGGGAGCTGTTGCTGGAGTTTGTTGGGATTAGTGGTTGTTATATAGGAGTTTTCTCCTCATATACATAGCCTCTTCCCCTCATGTACTTCATTCTCTCTTTTCGCTCTTTTTTTTTTACTCTCTTTTTTTTTCTCTTTTATTTCCCCCTTGTTTTTATCAATTTCATTTTTCACTACTTTTTTTTTCTTTCTTCCCTACTTTTCTTTTCTTTTCTTTTTTCTCTTTTATCTTTTTCTCTCCTTTCTTCCTTGTCCCATAATTCTCTTTATGCAGGTGGTCACCATTTTGGGGGGTTATTAATATCGTGAATATATTTGTGTTTAGTGCCTAGTACATGGTGCCTTGTTGTGTTGTATTTTGTGCCTTTAAATCAACGCAGCAGATCCAAGAAACAGCAGCCTCATGAGCACCACACCCTCTGCTGAGGAACAGCAGCTGTACGTGAAGCCTCCCCACACCAGCCAGAAGAGCCACCACAGCTGTGAACAGCACCCACCAGAGGAGCTGCTGCCAACAGAGGAGCAGCTGCTACCACAACTGCCCGAGGAGCAACCACAGCCCAAGGAACCACTGCCACCCAGGGAGCAGCCACTGAATGACTCAACGTCTAGATCTGTCAGTGAGATCAATCATGGGTAGACAAAGAAACCGCCAAAGGAAAGAGAAGGAGGACTCTCCAGAAAAGCAGCTAAGTAATACAGAGGCATGCAACATGACAGAAAAAGAATTCAGAATAAGGGTCCTAGAGTGCATATACCGGATGGAGGAAAACATCAACAACCTCTGCAAGAAGCTAGAAGAAAAAGATGAAAAAGTCAACTACCTATGCAAGAAGCAAGAAGAAACAGATGAAAAAGTCAATAACATATGGAGGAAGCTAGAAGAAACAGATGAAAAAATCAACAACTTAAGTAAGACCCAAGAAGAAATGAAGAGTGATATAGCTGCAATAAAAAACACCATTGAAAGTTTCAACAGTAGACTAGGAGAAGCGGAGGACCGAATTAGTGAATTAGAAGACAAGGAAGCAAAACACACTCAAAATGTACTGCAATTGGAGAAAAAAATTAAAAGACAATAGGAGAGCCTAAGGGAGCTTAGGGACAACATGAAATGAAACAACACATGAATAACAGGGGTGCCAGAACAACAGAAAGAGGAACAAGGATTAGAAAACCTATTCAAAGAAATAATATCAGAAAACTTCCCTGAGGTGGGGAAGAAAAAAGTCACACAAGCCCAGAGAGTCCCAAATAAGGTGAACCCTAAAGGACCCCCACCAAGATACATCATAATTACCATGGCAAATGTTCAGGACAAAGAGAGAATCTTACAGGCTGCAAGAGAGAGATGAAAAGTTACATACAAGGGATCTCCCATTAGATTATCAAATGATTTCTCAACAGAAGCACATCAGGCCAGAGAAGAATGGACGAAAATTTACAAAGTGATGCAAAGCAAAGGACTGAATCCAAGAATACTCTATCCAGCAAGGCTATCATTCAAACTTGAAAGGGAAATAAGAAGCTTCACAGACAAAAAAAGGCTAAGGGAGTTTATCACCACCAAGCCAGCAATGCAAGGAATGCTAAAGGGACTGGTCTAAAAAGAAGAAATGCAAAGCTGAGAAAGAAAACACCCACACAAAAAAAGAAATGGCTGCAAACAAGTACCTTTCAATAACAACTTTAAACGTAAATGGACTAAATGCTCCAACCAAAAGACGTCAAGTGGCTGAATGGATAAAAAAACATGACCCATACATCTGCTGTCTACAAGAGACCCACCTCATTAGAAGGGACTCACACAGACTGAAAGTGAAGGGATGGAAAAATATTTTTCAGGCAAATGGAAAGGAAAAGAAAGCTGGGGTAGCAATACTTATATCGGACAAAATAGACCTCAAAGTGAAGGCCATAACAAGAGATAAGGAAGGCCACTTCATAATACTAAAGGGATCAATACAACAACAAGATATAACCCTGGTAAACATATATGCACCCAATGCAGGAGCACCCAAATTCATAAAAAAACTCCTGGAAGATATCAAAGGAGAGATCGACAACAATACAATCATAGTAGGGGACTTTAATACACCACTGACAGCACTGGATAAGTCCTCTAGACAAACAATCAGCAAAGATACAGCAATTCTAAATGACTCACTAGATCACATGGACTTAATAGACATCTTCAGAACACTTCAACCCAAAGCCACCGAATTTACATTCTACTCAAGTGCTCATATGACATATTCAAAAAGAGGCCATATATTGGGTCACAAGCAAAGTATCCCCAAATTCAAGAAGATTGAAATCATAACAAGCATCTTCTCAGACCATGATGGCATAGTATTAGAATTAAACTACAATAAAAATTACCCAAAATACACAAACACCTGGAAGCTGAATAGCATGTTATTAAATATTGATTGGGTTACCAAGGAGATCAAAGAAGAAATTAAAAACATCCTGGAAACTAATGACAATGAAAACACAACAATCCCAAACCTATGGGACACAATGAAAGCAGTCCTGAGAGGGAAGATTATAGCTCTACAGAACTATCTCAAAAAACAAGAAAAAATGGTAGTAAATCATCTAACTCTACAACTCAAAGAATTAGAAAGAGAGCAACAAGAAAACCCCAGAGTGAGCAGAAGGAAGGAGATAATAAAGACTAGAGCAGGAATAAATGACAATGACATAGAGACCAAAAAAGCAATACAGAAAATCAATGAAGCCAAGAGCTGGTTCTTTGAAAGGATAAACAAGATTGACAAACCTCTAGCCAGACTCACCAAGAAGCAAAGAGAGAGGACCCAAATAAACAAAATCAGAAATGATAGAGGCGAAATAACAACAGACCCCACAGAAATACAAATGATTGTTAAAAAATACTAGGGACAGCTCTACTCCAACAAACCAGAGGGCCTGGAGGAAATGGACAAATACCTAGAAAAATACAACATTCCAAAACTCAATCAGGAAGAAGGTAATAATCTCAACAGGCCAATAAGTATGGAAGAAATTGAAGCAGTCATCACAAAGCTTCCATCAAACAAAAGCCCAGGACCAGACAGCTTCACAGGGGAGTTTTACCAAACATTCAAGGAAGATCTAAAACCTGTCCTCCACAGACTACTACAAAAAATTCAAGAGGAAAGAACACTTCCAAGCTCATTCTATGAAGCCAGCATCACCCTAATACCAAATCCAGGTAAAGACAACACAATGAAAGAGAATTACAGGCCAATATCCCTTATGAACATAGATGCCAAAATCCTCACCAAAATCTTAGCAAATCGGATCCAGCAGTACATCAGAAAGATCATACACCATGGCCAAGTAGGATTTATCCCAGGGATGCAAGGATGGTACAATATCTGCAAATCAATAAACGTGATACATCACATAAACAAATTGATAGAAAAAAACCACATGGTCATATCAATTGATGCAGAAAAAGCATTTGACAAAATTCAACACCCATTTTTGATAACAACTCTCAGTAAGGTGGGAGTAGAAGGATCATACCTCAACATAATAAAAGCCATATATGACAGGCCCATAGCCAACATCATACTCAATGGACAAAAACTAACACCATTTGCCCTAAGAACAGGAACAAGACAGGGATGCCCCCCTCACCACTCCTGTTCAACATAGTACTGGAAGTGTTAGCCATTGCAATTCGGCAAGAAGAAGAAATAAAAGGCATCCAAATTGGAAAAGAGGAAGTAAAACTGTCCTTATTTGCAGACGACATGATATGATACATACAAAACCCTAGAGACTCCATCAAAGAGCTACTAGACTTAATACATGAATTTGGCAATGTAGCAGGATACAAAATTAACCCCAAGAAATCTGAGGCATTTCTATACATCAATAGTGAACTTTCAGAACGAGAGATTATAAAAACAATCCCATTTACCATCGCACCAAAAAAATTAAGCTACCTAGGAATAAACTTAACTGAAGAGGTAAAAGACCTCGACTCAGAAAACTACAGGACATTGACAAAAGATATAGAGGAAGACATAAACAGATGGGAGAACATACCATGTTCATGCATTGGTAGAATCAACATCATTAAAATGTCCATACTACCCAAAGCAATCTATAAATTCAACGCACTTCCCATTAAAATATCAACGGCATACTTCACATATCTAGAACGAACTCTCCAAAAATTCATCTGGAATAAAAAAAAAGACCCTGAATAGCTGCAGCGATTCTGAAAAAGAAAGAAGTAGGTGGGATCTCAATACCAGATATCAAGCTATATTACAAAGCCCCTGTTCTCAAAACTGCCTGGTACTGGCACAAGAACAGGCATATAGATCAATGGAATAGAATAGAGAGCCCAGAAATCAGCCCGAACCAATATGCTCAATTAATATTTGACAAAGAAGGCAAGAACATACAATGGGGCCAAGATAGCCTATTCAATAAATGGTGTTGGGAAAATTGGACAGATACATGCAAGAAAATGAAACCAGACCATGAACTTACACCATACACAAAAAATAAACTCAAAATGGATAAAGGACTTAAATATACAATGGGAAACCATACAAATACCAGCAAAATCCAAAGGCAACAAAATCTCAGACATGTACCGAAGCAATTTCTTCACTGATACAACTCCTAGGGCACTTGAAACTATAGAAAAAAATGAACAAATGGGACTATATCAAAATAAAAAGCTTCTGCACAGCAAAAGAAACCATCAACAAAACAAGGAGAAAACCCACTGTGTGGGAAAACATATTTGCCAATGTCATATCTGATAAGGGCCTAATCTCCAAAATTCATAGGGAACTCATACAACTTAAAAAAAGGAAGTTAAACAGTACAATCAAAAAATGGACAAAGAACTTAGATAGACATCTTTCAAAAGAGGACATTCAGAAAGCCAAGAGACATATGAAAACATGCTCAAAGTCACTAATCATCCGAGAGATGCAAATCAAAACAACAATGAGGTACCATCTCACACCTGTCAGACTGGCTATCATCAACAAATCAACAAATGACAAGTGCTGGAGAGGATGTGGAGAACAAGGAACACTTGTGCACTGTTAGTGGGAATGCAGACTCGTGCAGCCACTATGGAAGGGGATATGGAGTTTCCTCAAAAAACTGAAAATGGAACTGCCATTTATCCCTGTGATCCCACTTCTAGGAATATATCCTAAGAAACCAGAAACACCAATCAGAAAGGATATATGCACCCCTATGTTCATAGCAGCACAATTCACCATAGCTAAGATCTGGAAACAGCCTAAGTGCCCATCAATAGATGAATGGATTGGAAAACTGTGGTACATCTACATGATGGAATACTATGCTGCTCTAAAAAGGAAGGAACTCTTACCATTTGCAACGGCATGGATGGAACTAGAGAGAGTAATGCTAAGTGAAATAAGCTAGTCAATGAAGGAAAAATACCACATGATCTCACTCATTCATGGATAATAGAGACCATTATAAACCTTTGAACAATAATAGATACAGAGGCAGAGCTGCCTCGAACAGATTGTCAAACTGCAGCGGGAAGGCCAGGGAGGGTTGGAGGTCAGGAGGGAGGGGGGTAATAGATCAACCTCAGGACTAGTATGAATGCATATAAGCATAACCAATGGACATAAGACACTGGCAGATAGGGGAGGCTAGGGGACAGTCAAAGGCAGGGGGGAAACAGGACACATATGTATTGCCCTTTGTAATACTTTAAGCAATAAAAACAATAAATAAAATAAAATAAAACATCCATTAAAACAACACTCAAAATCCTAGGAAATGGTAGCAACTGAACATAGTGGAATGGACCACTGAAATGACGGGGGAGTATGGGAATTGTCTTAGAGGAAACACCACCTCCTTGCCATATGCTGGACTGTAATGGAACTAGAGGAAATGAGAGAGAGAGAGGACAGTTTGGGAAAAAATTTAGGAGATAAGTAAAGGTCTCTGTTCTATAACCAGAGTGAGATTTCTGCATCCTCTGCCACCACCGCCCCTCCTGGATGGTCAAGCTGAGGCTTTGTCATGTCAAGCCACAACATGGCAACCACTGATTTTGGGCAACCAGAGCTGAAATGAGTGGCTCCTAATTAACCTAAAGAGTATATGTAGAGGCCAGGACCCTTTGAGTAGTGTCTGTTGCCTCAAGATAGCGAAACTTAATAAGACGATATTGTAGACTAGTAGAGATATGGAATAAGACTCCAAACACAAGGATGAATGAAGAAACTGCAAGTCTGAAACTGAATTTATGTTTGTATTTTTTTTGGGGGGGGGGTGAGATGGATGATGGTGGTCGCAGTCATGAGGAACAGGGTGTTTTGTTCGTGCTGGCAGTGTATAATAAAGAATTTGATTTCCTTTTTACATGGCAGACTATTGAATATTGTTAAAGTATTGAAAGGATGGTCAGCTCAAGATGTGAAGTTTTATGCCACAACTGGTACACTTTTTCCTTCAACATCATGGTCTAGAACAGCATTGTTGTATATTGGAGATACTAGAGAAGTGAGGTTTGACTCTGTTTCACTGATAGGGAGGGATCTAAGGAGGGGGCAGGCATGTGAGAAGGGAGTAATGTAGATTTCTTTAGTTGTGGCACCAGACAAGCCATTCCATACTGAGCCAGACACTTAGAATAAGGCCAAGGAGAAGGATGAATGGCCCCACCCCATAACAAAGAAACAGAATTTCTGGGGATGAGGCCCAGAAATCAGGATTTTAAAAAGATTCCCAGGTGATTCTAATGCACAGCCATGGTTGAGAACCACTGTTCTAGACCCACCCATGTTGTTGCAAATGGTAATATTTCCTTGTTATTTATGGACCAGTAAGATTCCATTGTACATATGCACCACATCATCTTTATCCAGTCATCTGTTGATGGGCACTTAGGTTACTTCCGTATCTTGGCTATTGTAAATAATGCTGCAGTGAACATAGGGGTAGAGCATAGGCGTAGAGCTTTTAAAGCTCTCCTAATATTAAACCATACTTGTGTTCCAGTATAAGCTAAGGAAGTAGATATACTCATGTTTAGTCCTCTTAGTCACATTTATTATTAAGTTGGTCCACAGCTGTTTTTATGTATGTGCCAAACTTCCTTTATATTTTGATATCTGTTGCATTAACTTCCATATTAAATTTGTATCCACATATGTTTATTTTCTACTATTTGGATTTTGTTGAATTTTTGTAATATCATTAAATATAAAATGTAAAGGAAGTAAAAATCACCCAGGTTTTTTAACAAAATTCTTCCAATTTTTGTTTTCTTACTAAATTATTTTTATTCACTCAATGTGCTGGTGAACATACTCTAAACATTTTCATCATTTTTAATGGCTGCATGCTATTACATTTTGGGATTGCATCATATATATTTTTAATCAATATTGTGATGATGATATTTAGCTTTCTTTCTGTCTTTCCTATTCAGACAATGGATCAGTAAATGTGTTTGCACATCACTTTTGGACAGATTTCTAGGTACATTCAAAGGGAAGCACACTTCATTGTTATACATATTGCCAGAGTGTCCTCCAGGGAGGTAGTTTCAACTTGCATTCCCCAAGTTCATGGAAACTGTCAGGTTCATGCAGCCCTGCCAATCTGATCTGGGAAACAGCTTTAATTCTCACAGCACTCCTTACTGGTAATTCAAGGTGAAGATAAACAAGTTGTTGTTTTTAAAAAATTAATATCATTTTTTAAAAAATATATTTTACCGATATTTTACAGAGGAAGGGAGAGGGATAGAGAGTTAGAAACATCGATGAGAGAGAAACATCGACCAGCTGCCTCCTGCACACCTCCTACTGGGGATGTGCCAGCAACCAAGGTACATGCCCTTGACCGGAATCGAACCTGGGACCTTTCAGTCCGCAGACCGACGCTCTATCCACTGAGCCAAACCGGTCTGGGAGAAGATTAATATCTTAAGGAAATAGCAAAAGGAACTTCTTGGAGCTAAATCACAAATATTGAGAAGGGTATCTCTCCAAGATGCAAGGATAAGAATCATAAATGATACAGACAATTATTGCAGATACATGAGACCAAGAAACTCTTTGCTTTTATGCGAGAAATCATTATGATAAGATTAGTCACAGAAGCAAATACCAAACTGCTTATATTTGTTCTTCCAGTTTATTGTAAATTTAATTTTACATTTCTTGAAAGTCTTGGAAGTGTGCTACACAGTCACTTCTCTCTCTCCCCCTCTCCTCTCTCACTCTCTGTTATTCTTTAAAAATACTGTCTCCATATTACTGGGTATTTTTCCACACACACCAAAAAGGAGAAAAATGTACATTCAACATTGTCGTTTTGTGACTTTAAAAAATAAAGTAACAAAAAGGACATGCTTTAGATTAAATTCTAGTTCTAGAAATTTATCTTAAGAATATAATTATCTATGATGGTGGGATTGGGCCAGGTGCTGGGTTGCTTCCCCTCATGGAGTTTGTAAACCAGCATAGGAGAGAGCTCCTCAAAGCAAGCAGACAGGACAAAATAACCACAAACCCATAAATGCTGCAAGGAATCAGTAATCTGGAATAGAGAGTCATGGCAGGGCGGGCTGGGGGGAGAGAAAAAGGCAACGTCTTGGATTAGATGGTCAGGGAGGTTTTCTCTGAGAGACTTTAAGCTGAGTCAGACAGCTGAGAGTGTCTGATACTCAGAGAGTTGGGAAAAGAGCTTTGCAAAGAGAAGGAAGAACATCTGCAAAGACACAAAAGTGTGTCTCAAGGACTGAAAGGAAGTCAGTGCTGGTGTTTTGTGAGTGAGGCTGTGAGAGACACTAGTTGAGGTTGGGAGGTCCATGGGACACAACAAGCCAGTGAGTCATTCTGTTTTATGTTTTAAGGACAATGAGAAGTCATTAAAGTGTCTTAAGCAGGTAGGGTGGGATGGCTGGTTTTAAGTTGAATGGATCACTCTGGTTGCAGGGAGGAGAACAGGTGGAAGACAGGACAAGATCAGAAGCAGAGAGAGCAGAGGGCCAGCAGAGGGGGAGGGTGGCCTGAACTAGGACAAGAGCAGGAAAAGTAGAAAAAGAACTGACTCCACTTGGAGATGAAATCATGACATGTCAATGGTGGACTGGGTCCTGGAGATACAAGGTAGGGTAAAATCAAAGATGACACTTCATTTTAGACTAGGGGACCTCCAGGAGGGCCCATAAAGGGTTAATATGGGGAAGTGTTTGTACTCCTGAGTGGTGAGCAGGAGAGAGGGCAGGAAGGTATTTAGATGCATAAGTCTTGGATGCTGGTATGAATTTGGAAGAGGAGGCGCTACTGATAATAGAATGTAATTGAGTAAGACAGGGAAACAGGGCAAAGGAAAGTCACAGTAAAGGTAAAATTGGGGAGTGAAAACCAGGACAGGAGGTCAGAAAATGTTACCACACTTTGAATGCTGCGTCAAAGCAACAAAGTGGGGAGCTTTTAAATTATGAAGCCAGGGAAACAACTTTAACCACACTTTCCTTTGACAAGTTCAGGAAAAAATAATTTCATTTACAGATGAGCAATAGGAAAAGTTGAGTACTGGAAAGAGTGTGAAAAAATGGCCACTCATACATTTTAGGGAAACATTTTATTGGGACAAGCTTATTAGAGAATAATTGAGAGCAGGGGTCTTCAAACTACGGCCCGTGGGCCACATGCGGCCCGCCGAAAACGTTTATTCGGCAAGCGGGTGTTTTTTGCCGCTGCTGTGTGCATAGGAATTTGTCCATAGTTTTTTTTTAAACTATAGTCCGGCCCCCCAACGGTCTGAGGGACCTTCAACTGGCCCCCTGTTTAAAAAGTTTGAGGACCCCTGATTTAGAGCAACCATACATATAAAAATATTCAATCTTTTTGACACAACTCCAATTTGAACTTATTTTATAGGAATTCAAGAAACAGTGTAAACGTTGAAATATATGAATACTAGTAAATTTATGACAACACTGTCATCATAAAATTTTGGCATTACTGCAACATCTATCAATAGACAACAGAGTAAAAGACAATATTTTGCATACATAATGAAATACTTGTGCAGTTGTAAAAAGGAGTCATGTTATCTTAATTTAGACATGAATTTTCTATGATGAAGTTTAAATTAAAAGCACAAGTTTGTGTGATCCTATTTTTAATTACCTATATGTGTGCCTGTATGTTACCAGAAAAACATGCAAGTCCATTACTAAATTATTGTGATCAGGATTTTATTTTTAATTGACAAGATATTAAAAGAATCATTGTTCATATAATTTGATTCTATAATTCTATTTCCACTGATAGAGATCCTCATAAATCATTCAAAATGCTATACATTTTATAAAGAAAGATATCCATCACAGCATTATGTATGTATTTTAAAAACAAAAAGAGCATAAAGACCCATTTAGGCAATACTTAAGCACATGATGGTACTGAAACAGATGAAATATTATGCCGCATGTTTACAGGCAACAGGCATTTCTTGTGAGATAAGAATGACAAGATGGAAACTATGTCAACATTCACAGGATAATACTAGGAACAAATATACTAATATGTTGCATGTGATTGTCTCTGGGTGATGGAATCTGAGGTGATTTGACTTCTGTCTGTTTGTCAGTGGACTGAGATCCAGGACTGCTCCTGGGTAAGAATTACTCTTTCCTTTGAAGGTCCCAAGGGCTCAGGCAAGGTCTTGGGGCCCAGAAGACATGAGTACTGTCTGCCTAAGGGGAGATCATGTGGCTAAGCCTCCAGGAAGGATTGGCTTCCCCCAAGCTGATCATTCAGATACGAATCAGTAAGAAAATAATACCCAGCAATGAGCTTGCTCAGTAAGTAACATTGGGTGTTGGATCTCCCTGAACAGTGTCTGAGAATATGGCTCTAGAGCAGCGGTTCTCAACCTGTAGGTCGCGACCCCTTTGGGGGTCGAACAGCCCTTTCACAGGGGTCGCCTAAGACCATCGTAAAAAATATATATAATTACATATTGTTTTTGTGATTAATCAGTATGCTTTAATTATGTTCAATTTGTAGCAATGAAATTGTGGGTCACCACAATATGAGGAACTGTATTAAAGGGTTGCGGCTTTAGGAAGGTTGAGAACCACTGCTCTAGAGCACCTCAGAGAAGCAGGCCATTGGATAAAGCCAGCATCCACTCTATTCTATCCATTGAGAATTTGTCTCTCAGGGCCAGACAGGCAACCAAAGGAACCACCTCAACAACTCTTTGAACACCAACTGACAAATGCATTTGCAGAGCATGCCCTGTGCTTCTCTGGGCACTTGAAGAAAAATGTGGAGGGAAATCCCAAGGTCCTTGCCCCCAATCAAGGAAGGCTTCAAGCGATCACTTTTGATCCACAGGCGTTTATTGATACCTAATGGGTGTCTACTCCTGCCCTGGGCACCTAGGTACAGAGCGACCAGACATGGTGGAAGTTTGGTCCCCAGATCTCCTGGCACCAGGTCATAAACTTGTGCAAAGGGGAAATAACAAGACATGTTAACCTGGATTATCTCTGATGCCAGAGATAAGACCTGGCACCATGGAGCCCCAGGGAAATGTGGAACTAGGCTGAGAGGGAGCATCAGGAGCCCCCCACCAGGTCAGGCATGAGACTGCCTCAGGGCTCCCATCTGTGTCCTTACTAATGAGGCTCCAGGGAGGTTCGGCTTCCTCTTCCCTCCAGGTTCCTTGACTCAGATGCTGCATTAATCACTAGGAAGGCCTCTGCCATTCAGTTCCACCCGCTGAGTAGGTAAAAGTTGGATTATTTGGAAGGTCTCCCTGAAAACCTGTTCCCCATCGCAGATGTGGGTCTCCACAGGGCGAAGGGAAATAATGGGTAGGGAGGTGGGTGGTAGCTGTTGTTTTGATTTTTGTTTTCTTGGTCCAGGGCTCCGTAAATAACATGCTTCAATTCATCCCACCTCCTCACCACCATTCCTTGCAAGACAACTTCCAGGTTTTATTGACTCTTATTACCGCTAATCTCCATTCCCTTCCTTTCCCTCCACATAGTAGCCACTTCAAAATTGGCATGTATGCTTAAAGAATTTATGTCTTTGTATGTCTGTGTGTTTGATAGACACAGGAAGTGTTGTGTTAAAAGTCCCATTGTGTTTCTCACTGTCTATTTTTACACTAATTTTTATGGTCCACTCTCCTTGCTGTGTAAATACTCAAATCCCTGCTTGTTTTATCTTTTTTACCAAAACATTCTCTCTACACACAAATTTTCTTAGTCTAAATTGAACCCTATCACTTTCTGCTTAAAGCATTTCAAAAACATCCATTTACAATTAGAAAAAAAAAAAATTGGAAACCAGCCTATGAGGTCTCCTTGTCGGCGCTCCTACATACATCTCCAACCTCAACCAGTGTCCTTCTCTTTCTTCTGCTCCCCACACTTCAGCCACACTGGCTTTCATTCTGTTTGCTGAATTCACAAAACTCTTTCTTTCATCTCAGCACCTTTGCCTTCTCCCCCTCCCCCACCTCATCTCTAGGATGGGCTTTCTCTTTCTCAGCCTTCAAGCCTCTCCTAACTGTGAACATTGGTGCAGCCCTTCTGGAGAGACTTAGGCAATATTAGTCATCCTGGGCCAGGTTCCCTGGCAGCAGTGACTCCTGGGAAGTGGGACAGAGTTTAGTGAAGGAATGACCTCAGAAAAAGAAGATGGAGGGAGGTGAGCAGACATGTGGACTCAGCACATTACGTTCAGCCTGGTCTTGAGAGGGGATCTGGAAGAGGAATTGTACCCATTGAGTGATTCCCATTTTAGGTAAGGAGCCAGGCTTATCTACCCAGTACCAGTCATTACTGACCTCCCAGGGTAGTGGACTGGGAGCACCTACCCGCTGAGGACAGGGGAAGGGCCATCAGGAGCCATGAGCAGCCAACATCCACAGCAGCTGGGAGGGGGGATGGCTGAACCAGCCAGTGAAGTTGCATCCACTAGTAAAACCTAAGGTGTGCAGGGCCTTTCTGCTAGAAATTCATTCTTAGCAACATACTCCAGAGAAGCTACATTCATGTGCCCATGAAGGATACAAGAAAGTCCATGTCAGCATTGTTTATGACGGTGGAAAACTAGAAATAAGCTAAATGTCCTTCAACAGGAGAAGAAAGTTATCATAGTAAATGCCTAGTAAAGCGGTAAAACTAATGGACTGCAGTATGTGTGGCAATGTGGACAAATCTCAAAGCATGATTTGTGTGGAAAAGAAAGTGTCAGGGTACATTCTGAATGATGCTATTGAAATCAAATTTCAAAAATGCAAAAACAACTCTAAATTAACTTGTGTGTACACAACTTTTGAGTAAAATTATAGAAACCTACTTAGGGACAAGCACCAAGTGGATGATAGTAGGTACCTCTGGGGAGGAAAACTGGGATGGAATCAGGAGTTCAAAGGTCTCCCAACTGTCACCCTAATGTTCTATTTAAAGACACACAGGCAATGGCAGAATTTAAGATTTAATAGGAACACAGGTGATCACAATTTATTCTACATAGATTTTATCCTTTTACATTTAATCCTGAATAGTCACACTTTAAAAATTACAGAAAATATTCACGTGGCCCTATGTACACCTTGAGTGATACTTCTGTCTTTTTGTTTTCCCTATACTATCGTTTTACTTTCAGATGATAGCAGAAGAAAGTACACAGATGATCCATTTTCTCTGTTTAGGCTCCATCACAGCACTTTGCCACATTTCATCATGTCACAGGAATTTGTTAGCCATGCTGTTCATATACAATGCAATTAACATCGCGTAAGGATATTTATGTCAGTGGGAAAATACTCATAAAAAAGGCTAATGTCCTTTAGGTGGAATTGACAGGACAAGTTTTGGGAACCCACTTATTCCAGGTGTCTCTTTGCTATCTATTCTAGCCAATATTTCCTGTGGTCCATTCCCACCCAGTGATGCTGATCAGAAGAACCAGATTCATGCTCTTAGACTCTGAGGGGTTATATTTTGACACAGAAGGCCTGCTCTCCCCACTGTATCCCAGCCAAAGAAATGTTATTCAAAAAGTGATCAGAGGAGATTGGGCGCTTTGAGGGTGTTATGGCCATGGACAGGGAAGCATCTTTCAGATGCTCAAAACTCAGCAGGAAGGCGGGGGGAATGGGGGGGGGGTGAGGTGAGGGGGAAAGATCAACCAAAGGACTTGTATGAATGCATATCAGCATAGGTGATGGATGTGGACAACATGGGGGAAGGGAGAGGGGGAGGGCAGGATTGGGGGGATAAGGTGATATTGGTGGGGTAATGACACATTTGTAATATCTTATTCAATAAAGAAAAAAAAATGATCAGTTCAAGATTGAGAATGAGAGGCCTATGGTGATTCTTTTGCTCTTCGGACTTAGCAAAATTATATATATGAATATTCAAATATATAAGAGCATATTTCATTTTGCTAAGTACTTCTAGATGGCCCTCCTGGGTGCCTGTACTAGTTTACACTCCCATCATAGCCCATGATGTTCCCATTTGTCCCATAGCCTCACCAACATTACCCATCATCACACTCTAATTTGTCTTGCAGATCGGTGTAAAGAGGGCCTCATTACTTCTATGACTACAAGTACAATTCAACATCTCTGCATATCTTACTACAAGTGCAATTGAATACCTCTTCATACCTTGTTAACGTTTTGGGTTTCCCTTTATGAAATTCCCTTTTCATATACACAACCCATTTTTATGTGACAGACATTTCTTATAAAATGTATCTATTACTCGCAACAAGGGATTTCAGAGATCACTTGCAGGTTTTAAGATAAAGCTCCCATAAACATTTGTGCTCAGGTTTCTGAGTGGATGAAAGATTCTATTTCTCTGGCATAAATGCCCCAGAGAGCAATTGCTGGGGTGTGTGGTGGTTGCATGTTGAATTTCATAAGAAACAACCAAAGTACTTTCCCCAGTGGCTGTAATAGTCTACATTCCCACCAGCACTGTATGAGTGAGTTTTTCCACATCCTCCCCAGCATCGAGTGTCATCACAGTCTTTTGTTTCAGTTAGTCTCCTTGTGGTCTAAATAACCTTTTCCTAATGGCTTATGATGTTGAACTTTTCCAGTGCTCATGCGACATGTTATAGCCTCTTCAGTGAAGTGTCTGTTCATTTATTCTGTTCAATTCTCCAGTGAACCACCTGGGCCTGGATGCCCTTCCTTAGATGCTTTAACTACAAATTCAACTTCTTTCATAGACTAGTCAGGGCATCACTTTCTCTTGAGGAAGGTTGTATAGTTTGTTTCCTCCCAGGTATTGGTCCGTTTTGCCTAACTGGTTAGCTATATGCGCACAGCGTTTTTCTCTGTTTCTTGGTCAGTCTGGCTAGAAATCTGTTTGTTTTACCAGTATTTTTAGAAGCAGTTTTCTGGTTTGTTGAAGGCTTTTCAAATTCTTTGTTTTACTGATTTCTGCCATTATGTTTCCCCCTTTCCTTGTTTCTTCTAAGTCACTCTGTTGCTCTCTGTAATTTTCTATTTGGATACTTCAATCTCTCTTCCCAGCTGTAATGCTTTCCTTAAAAGTCTATTTAAAACAAAAACTCTGGCTTTGATGGCTGCTTTTGATATGCAGCTTTTCTTTATTGTTTTTTAGTTGGGAGTATTCCATAATTTCACTCATTATTTCCTTTGAACTCAGGGTTTGTATAGAATAGACTTCACTTCAGCTTCTGCTGTATTTTCTAAACTGTCCAGATATTTGGTGATTTTAAAGCTATTCTTTATTATTAACTTCTTACCTTAGTGCATTAGGGTTAGAGAATATATAGGCATGAAGCATGATGGTTCATGAACATATCAATGGAGAAAAAAACATATATATCTTCTTTGGAATTTATTGAGACTTCCTATGTGGCATAGTATGTGGTAATGATTTATTTTGTTTAAAAGACTGGGTATTATCTGTTAGTCTGATATAATATGTCTAACAAAGCAAACAATAACTTCCATTTGTCAAATTTTCTTATTTTAAAAAATCCTTTATTGCTTCCCATTTCATAGGTCCTATTTCAGATGGCAGGTTTAAAAGTAATGAATTCTATTTTGCAAGACAAGGTGCTTTCCCATAACTTAAAGTACATGCACTTAAACGTATCCCTGTGATTTATTACACATATCTATATTTTCCTCAGCAAGACATGCTCTTTAATATGCCCTCCTTTGTATCATTCCTCTACCCTCATCCACTACACAGTGCTGACACTAATATTTTAGATTTTTTCCACTCTTTTCCTGTAATCTTTTAGTCAAGAATAAAATGAGCATGGGGCCACATGGCTCACTTCTGGGATTTTTGGTTCTGGCTTCACCCAGGACACCGACCCCTCATAGAATCTCCAATCTGCATCTAAGGAGAAAAGAGCTTAGCCCAAGGCCTTGTGGAGAATCAAATGAGGCTGAGGCTTTGTCACGAGGCAGAGAAAATGGCCAATGAGCTCAACCACAGCCCGTGCAGCAGACCTCTCCACTGTCCAGGCACCCAGAGAGCACTTTCCAGGGAGGACCCCGCTGAGTTTCTACAATAAACCTGTGAGCTTGACCCTAGGTCAGTGATGGTGAACCTGTGACACGTGTGTCAGAGGTGGCATGCAAACTCATTGGTTGATTTTTCTTTGTAACATGGCATTTAAGTATATAAAATAAATATCAAAAATATAACTCTTGCCAAAGCCGGTTTGGCTCAGTGGATGGAGCATCGGCCTGTGGACTGAGGGGTCCCGGGTTCGATTCTGATCGGGGGCATGTGCCTGGGTTGCGGGCACATCCCCACATGTGCAGCAGGCAGCTGATCGATGTTTCTCTCTCATCAATGTTTCTGACTCTATATCCTTCTCCCTTCTTCTCTGTGGAAAATCAATAAAATATATTAAAAAAAGTTTAAAAAATATAACTCTTTGTTTTACTATGGTTGCAAATATCCGAAAATTTCTATATGTGGCACGGCACCAGAGTTAAGTTAGGGTTTTTCAAAATGCTGACATGTAGAGCTCAAAAGTTTCGCCATCACTGCCCTAGGTTCACCCTGTGGTAGAGGCACAAGCACTCAGAGACATGAAGTGCCCTGAAGACACCCAGCAAGCAGGGGGCCGCGTGACCACTGTGCTGTGCAGGGACAGGTGCTCACCTGGTACATAGTTGGACCCACACCTGTTGGGTGGAACACATGTTCTGTCATAACACAGAGAGATGAGGGCGAAAGCATAGGCCCTGCTCAGGAAGGCCGGCAGCTGGTACTGCACCAGTGTGTCTAGCCGGTGTGCCTGGGGGGCTGCACCACACACCTATTTTTTTAGGAAAGCACGAGTGGATGGTGTGGGGCCACTTGGCGGGTTGGCAGCTGGGGCCCAGGGCTGGGCTGACTGCACTCCATGTTCTGCTCAGGATGCCCGCAATGGGAGGCCAGTCCTTGGCATCTGACCACCAGCTCTGAGTCCTGTGGAGGCAGAGTCCTGGCTTCCAGGAAGGGCAGGTGGAGAAGGGAGAACCCTTCTCGCTGGGAGTGTTAGGGGTCCTGAGGCCAAAACTCACCTTCCATGATTCTCCAGCTCAGCACTGCCCGCCTGACCCCCAGAGAGTTCTGGTTAATCAGCAGAGCAGTTGGGGCTCCCAGTGGGGGCTGCACATTAGCTTCCGGGTAGTGAGCACTTTTGTACTTAAGAAGGTTTCTCTTTGTGTTTCCAGGGTGGGTTTCTGTACTAAACTGAAAGGTGAACAGAAAAGCAGGTGGGCCCTCCTGTGCTTGGCATCTGCAGGGTCGCAGGCAGGGCTGGAAGGTGCAGTGAGAATGTCTGGAGATGCAGATGGGGAAGTGCTGGATGCGGAAGGACCCTGGGCTGCCAGCTGGAAGAACTTCATTCCACACCACACCTTTGATGAGGACCCGCAGAATGTTCTCCTGCTGCTTCGCCCTGCAGACCAATTTGCTTATGCCCCCAAGCACTGGCTTTTGGATTTTGGACTCCATGCCCTTGTCCTGGTTTTCTTGGGCAAAAACAACACCTTCTTTTTCTTCTCCTTGGTGAGTCCTGTCATGCACATGGTGGGTGTTCCTTTGGCCTGGCCACGGCTGGGCAGCCTGCTGACCTGGAGAGACTCAAGGTGCACGTGGGGGTGTTGTTGGCGGTAGGCAGGTCTTTCTTCTTCAAGTCTTTCTTCCTGTCTGTGGGCTGGGCTGCCGTCCAGTAATCCACCTGCCGCTCCATCAGCTTGGCGCCATCACACTGGCTGGGGGAGGACAAACCCCACTCACTGACAAGATGAATGGGATGACAAGGCATCATTGGTGAACAGAAGTAGGGACAAAGGGAAGGATAAAAGCAAGCTGCAGCCCAAGGGGGTCCATCATCTGAGTCTCCCGACGTGTCTGAGGACTGTTGCACTGTCCCAACTTTCACCTGCCACCCTGAAATGAATGAACTATAAGGAATCCTCATTGGGTGTCTTCTGCTTGTAGGAGAGCAGGGCTTCCTCGATGGGAAGCTGAGAGGAACAGTTGTTCCCGTGATGTACTGCGTGATTCTCGTCACGATATCCAGTGTGTCTTGTATGGCGCTCTGAACCTCCAGATTATGGAACAGGTCCCATCAGGCCAGGTCCTGGGAGAAGCTGTTGTAGCAGTAATGCATGGAGCCCAGGTACCTGGCCACAACGTTGGAACCCAGCGGGACGACCAGGAAGTGCACATCGCCCAGCCAGCCGAGCATCTTGTAGGACAGCAGCTCCAGGAAGACCCGCAGCACAGCGCTCAAGTAGTGCTGTGCCCCTTCCACCAGCATCTTCAGCGGCTTAAGGGGCTGGGAATTATCGTTACAGTATCTCTGTATCCACCAGATGATGGAGCTGAAGGCCACAGGACGTCAGCCATGAAGCAGATGCACAGCACAGGCAGCATGTGCCCCTGCGGGGTGTCCGAGGGGAACTGCTCCTGCCAATCAGAGGTTTGACCAGGATGATGTTCTCTGGCAGCTGGTCATCAGAGATGAGTATGCGGTTCAGCTGGTAGTACGTGGTCTTCCTGGGGATCTGCAGCTGGCTCCCTGGGTCTGGCCATGCTCATTGTCTGGGCTCTTGGCTCACTTGTTCTATGGCTGTGCCGTCTGCCGCCCCTTCAGGAACCTGCCCAGCCATGGTGGCGGGGATGCTTCCCCTTGGCCTTGGTGGAGGGCATGAGAGACTCAGTCTTGGTGATGCGCCTAGTGAGCAGCATCTTCTTGGTGAGCATGTCCAGGGCTGAGGTCTCTGCCTCCGGGCTGTCCGTGGGCGGTGCTGGGTGCTCCCCTGGGTGGGCATGCTCTGGGGCTCTAAGTGGGAGACACTGTCACTTGGCTATTGCTGACTGAGCTTGGTCTTTTTGGGCACTTCAGCTGGACTAGGAGGCTCCTTTGTTTTGCTTTGTTTGTTTTGTTAACCCTCAGCAGAGGTTATTTTTCCACTGAATTTTTAGAGAAACTTGAAGGGACGGGGAGAGACAGACAGGGAGAGAGGCATCGATGTGAGAGAGACACATGGATTGCTTGCCACCTGCATAGCCATGGCCAGGGCTGGGGATCAAGCCTGTAATCAACACAGTTGTGCCCGTGACCAGATTTGAACCCGGCACCGTTTACTCCGTGCGCCAACACACTAGCCCTCAACGGAACCAGCTAAAACTCGGAAGCTCCGCCTGGCTCTGGGCACCATGGATGCTCCCCATGTCCATTTCTGAACTGAAAGGTGACAGGCCTTCGCAGTGTGGCCTGAGCTTGGGTTTGGTGGTGCTGAGAAGGCTGTCATCTTCTTCCCTGTCGGGGCTACTGTCACTGGTTCTCCAGCATGTTAGACAGAAGGTGCGGGGCCTCCTCTACTTGGGGACATGATCTGCAGGGTCCTGCTCACGGTCCAGGGCCTCCTCTGACACTTAGGCCCTGCTCAGCCAAGCCACTACTTTCTGCTTGTCATAGACCTTGTTGTGACTTTCAATAGTCACTGCTTCCTGATCCAGTTCCTATCCATGGGCGGCATCTTCCCCGGCCTCCTGCTCAGAGAAGCTCTCATACTCCTTTTTAGAGTAGTGATTTGTAGACTTGGTCTTGGGCCGGCCTACATGGCGCTGTCCACACGGTGAGTGGACTGGCTAGAAATGGAGGAGGCCCACATTCAGGCGACATTGGGGGAGGGGGTGATGTGGGCCGCCGAGTCTGAAATACTGTCTCTGGGCTGTTTGATGCCTGAGGGCTCATGTGTTTTCTGGCACTTTGGCCATAATTGCAGGCTCCTCTTGGCTGCGGGCCCTGTGGATGCTTCCGTCTGTGTCTGTGAGCTGGAGTGTGCCAACCCTTCAAAGAACAGTCTGAGCTTGGGCTTGTGGGAGCTGAGGGTGCTGTTCTCATCCTCCATGTCTGGGCCACTGTGCCTGGGGTTTCGCAGTGTGTTAAATAGAAGGTCCATGTCCCACTCCAACTCTGGGACACGCTCTGCTGTGTCCTGCTCGAGTCCACAGCCTCCTCCAGCACTTTGAACTTTCCCAGCCACGCCACCACTTTTTCCTTGATATTTTGTGGCCTGGTAATGCACATCTTTCCTAATATCCATGGCCTCTACTTCTTGAGCATCCCCATGTCAATGCCCTTCTCAGCCAGGTTCGGTCCATAGGCGGCATAGTTGCTGGCCTATTGCTCAGAGGAGAAGCTCTGATGTACCCCCTCGGAGTAATTAACCCTTGACTTAGCCTTGCATCTGTCCTGTATGGCACTGTCCTCCCAGTGGATGGGCTGGTTGGACAGGGAGCAATCCAGATCTCGGCCACTTTAGCAGAAGCCTCCTCGGCCACTTTGTCCACCCTTCAGGGTTCGCTGCCTGACCTTGGCCATGCGGATAGCGCCCTCAGGGAGTGTCTTCTAGCTCCAGATGGTCTGGTTCTTAAAGCACTTCCTCCAGTGCAACAGGGCCTGTAGCTTGTTGCCTTCTCACAGAGGAAGTGGGGGTCCTGCAGTGAGGTCAACCCCAGGACTGTCTCCAGTTGTTCACTGGGGAACAGCATACTCCCGTAGGATGTACTTGGAGCCCTGCATCTTCACAGTGATCACCATCGATATGAGGTTGGAGTACTGCATCTTCATGGCGATCACCATGGAGATGAGGTCCTTCTCCAACTCTTTGAACACCACCATCTTCATTAAGGTCAGGTTGCACAACCTGGGCACGAATCTGAGGCTGGGGCTGTCCAACTCCTGGGTAGCAAACAGGTTCTTGGGCATTGGTGTTGAACCTGGGCACAGGGATGGGGGAGCGGGAGGTGTAGAGACCAGGACTGTGGGCAGCAAGGTAGTTGCATCTGCTTACAACATACAGGTCCTGCTGCATTCTGGCGTTATGGTTTCTCTTCCTTTGTAGGGACAGAGGAGGGACATTCCCTCAGGGGCAGTTTATGAACTGCCAGGTGGGTTGGGGCTTTAGTTCGGACCAATCCCCTAAGTCCATGATTGGCAAACTGTGGCTCGCGAGCCACATGCGGCTCTTTGGCCCCTTGACTGTGGCTCTTCCTAAGCCTTAGGAGTACCCTAATAAAGTTAATAACAATGTAGTTACCTATATAATTTAAGTTTAAAAAATTTGGCTCTCAAAAGAAATTTCAATCGTTGTGCTGTTATATTTGGCTCTGTTGACTAATGAGTTTGTCGACCACTGCCCTAAGCACTCAGTGACTGTTGAAAGGAGGTGGGGCACAAGTGATCCAAGAACTGTGTGTGTGAAAAGGAACCACATGCTCACTGACTAGCTCAGGGAAGCCCTGTGTGGTGTTCTTGCAAACTCAGAGACCTAAAGTTATCAAAAAGAATGTTCTGAAATGAAAACTTTTAAACTAAAAGCAGTTTATGGTGGGTAGTCATGTCCTAGGCTGGCATCTGCCCTGACAAAGGTCAATCTTAACCTTCACTGAGCCTGTCTATTGCCTTTTGGCATCTACAATAACATATAATTTGGAATGTCAAAGGAATTTCCCTAGTTCCAGGCCCCTCAACACATAGGCAATGCTCTGCGGAGACCAAAAATCCCCTCATTCTTACTGAGTTCATTGTTGACTTGTAACTATCCTATATCCACCATGTAAAAGAAGTATCTCTGTGTCTTTTTACTGTTTATCCAGTCACAGAGAATTCGCCGCTTTGATTTCTCTGAAACCCTAATGCATCACCACTGGGTTTCCTGTTACCACCATACATCTCCTGTTCTGATTGTAATGTATAAAATAAGGTGCAAAACTGCCAGAGAGAATATCTCAATCCGCTGAGATTTTCATCCTGCCAGTTATTGACAGTGGGACTTAAAAAAACGACCAAAATTCTTGACAAGTTTGAATGTTTCATACTTTGACATTTCCTTGACATAGTGGGTCAGGATTCCAAAAGAGCTCACCCAGGACCAACCCGTGGACATGGTGTCAGGATTCAACAAAGGACCCATTGAACTGCTGGTTCCCCACCCATTGGGTGAACCTGGGTGAGTTGTATCTTAAATCCATGACTTTTCCCTTGCTGGTGGTAGAGGGTGAGATTTATTTGCGCTGTATTTTTAAATATTCCAGATAGAACTAAGATTAAGGGTTGATGGAACTTAGGTTAAGACAAGACAGTAGGAAAATAAAATTGGTGGCTGTTGTTAAACTGTGGCTTTCCAATCGGAATTGCTTTCTGAGAATCATTGCAAAAAAAATCAAAACAAAAACCCAAACATTATCATTTAAATTAGAGTTGAACTAAATCAGCTCCAAAAATACAGTGTCATATTCTCCCTCAGGTCTGAGTATTAGGTATTCTTAGGCGAGTAAGAATCTCTGTGGATATGTGATGTCATTGCTCATGATGTGCAGGAGCCCCAAAGAAAAATGTCAACACAATTGCAATTAAAGTGACTGGTTCTGGTGGGGGAGCACCCATAAGGTTTGGTCAACCGTTCCCTGACCCTCTGGTTGTTTGAGACAGCAGGGAGATCAACTGAGGCACATCAGAGGTTTGAATGTGATTTGAGGGGTGAGAGCCTCATGGAGCTCAACCGATAAGCAACACAGGTTGACCAACTACATTATATAACAATCCTAGAAAATTTGCTCCGATTCTGCAGATATCAGAAAGAAAAGAAAAACCACATACACATACACACAACTACAAAACAACAACAACAAAACACACCTAAAATTAACATGGGAAGTGGTGCCTCCAAGTCCAGGAGATGCCCGATCCCAGCCCTCACTAATATTCCTGATAGGAAGCTTTTACTTACACATGCTTTACAGAAATGGGAAGATTTAATTAGAAAATATCCTCCAAAAAATGGCCAAAGTGCAGTTTTATTTGTGTGCCTAAATTAATTTTTGGCATGCAATAAAAATTAGGAAAATGCCAGGTCTAACATTAAACTGAATGAATGAATGGAAGCATATCTTGATTTGGAAATCAGGAGATTTTCAGAAGCACATATAAATTCCATTAAAAACAATTCAGGAATTAGAAATTGTATAGACTGTCTCTGAACTCTTCTGAAGGTAATAATTGCCAACACCCCATTCTTCCACCTTCTCTAGTTCCCCCACTCTATTCTGCACCCTTTTCCATCCTTCTTCCTTTCCCTTCAGTCCCCTCCACTATCACTTCCTACTGACTTAAGAGAAAATGAGAATAGGAATTCTAACAACTCCCTTTGGAGAAAAGCTTGTCCCAGCAAGAGAGGAACCAGCAAATGTTCCTGATTTTCTCAATGACCCTGATGGGTTCACAAAGGCATTTAACTCTTAGAATATGTAATCCTGGATATTCTAACTGATTCCAATTAATATAGCTAATGGTTTTTGTCAGCAAATGCAACACAAATTCTAAATAAGGCTTTCAAGAAAATTCCTGTAGAGAAATCTGTTCACTGAAATGGGATGTAGAAAACCAATAACAAACAAACCACACACACACACACACACACACACACACACACACACACACAAATATAGGGTTGATCCATGGGTGTTTCCCTTCTCACTGATAGTTTGGGAGCAGGTGAAATTATCATAGAAAGAGAAGCCACTAAGACCCCTGTAGACACTGGGGCTACTCTATTTATTCCTAACCACAGCCAACTAATAATCTTCTCCTTCAGAGTAAAGCATCTGTGCAAATGGCAGGAATATTTAACCAATGTCTGTTTTTAATCAAAACCTGTTTCCAACTAGGGAATGTTATAGCAATATTAGCAAATATCTCTCTTTGCTAATAAAATATGCCCCAAATCAGCTGATAGGGAGAGGTGTTTAGTTTGCTTATTTGTTTGTTTTATGAAATCAGTGATACCCACACATGCTTTTTCCAGAAGGGTAATAAGTATTTAGAAATAAATGAACAAGATACTGAGCCCAACAGAGCCTGAGATGAACCCAGCGGTGTCTCCTCAAAGTAGGGGTTCTAGCTTCACCCAGGTTTCCTCGGGAGCTCTGGAAAAAGATCTGCTGGTGACATCATGCACAGACATGGAGAGGCATGGGGGAGATGGTAAGCATTCAGCAGGTAAATGAGCCTTTGGCCAGTATTTGACTGAAAAGGAGCCCAGAGTTGGAACCACAGGCATGCACCTCTGTCCAGTGCCCACCCAGGGTGGAGGGAGCTGGGCCCCTTTGTTGTGAGGTCAGGCTTATGAAGTTCTGAACCCAACTCTCAATGGAAAATTGGGAAACGGATGTCCATAGAGTGGCAGATATGACCCAATGTCCATGACATTCAGAGCCCAGAGTTCAGGAATGTTCAGACCTTCCAGGCCAAGGCTCCAACCTCTCCAACAGAGTTGGTCTGGACATTAGAAATCCTGACATACTGGGAAGCTCCTGCATGTTCCTCCGTATCTAGGGCTCAGGGGCGCTTTGTTCTGGGACCCAGAAAGAGCACTAGCTCTCGTTTTTTTTTTTTTTTTTTTACTAAAAGAAATATTTGTATTATTTTATTTTATTATGGTTTAAAGTATAACATATGTTTCCATTTTTCCCCTAGACCCCTCCTCAGCCACCCCCACCTGCAGCACAGGCCCCTACCCGCTTAATGACTGTGTCCATTGATTATGCTTATATGCATGCATTCAAGACCTTTGCTTGGTCTCTTACTCTCTCCCCCACTCTCCCCTGCCTTCCTGCTGAGGTTTGAGGGCCTGTTTGATGCTTCTCTGTCTCTGGATCGATTTTTGTTCATCAGTTTATGTTATTCATTATATTCCACAAATGAATGAGACCATGTGATATGTATTTTTTTCTGACTGGCTTATTTCACTTAGCATAATGCTCTCCATGTCCATGCAAGCTGTTGTGAATGGTAAGACTTCTTTCTTTTTTACAGCAGCATAGTATTCCATTATGTAGATGTACCACAGGTTTTTTCCACTCAGCTGCTGTTGGGTATTTACGCTGATGGGAATGTAGGCTGTTTCCAAATCTTAGCTATTGTGCTGCTATGAACACAGGGATGCATATATCCTTTTTGATTGGTGTGTCTGCTTTCTTGGGATATATTCCAGAAGTAGAATTACTGGGTCAAATGGGAGTTTCATTTTTAATTTTTCAAAGAAGCTCCAGACTGTTTTCCATAATGCCTGCTCCAGTCTACGTTCCCACCAGCAGTGCACAAGGGTTCCTTTTTTTCCACATAATCACCAGCATTTGTCCTTTCTTGATTTGTGGATGATAGCCATTCTGACAAGTGTGAGACGGTATCCGATTTTGTTTTGAAAAAATATATTTTTATTGATTTCAGAGAGAGAGAGAAAAACATCAGTGATGAGAGAATCATTGATTAGCTGCCTCCTACTTGCCTCTATCGGGGATCAATGCCCAAAACTGGGCATGTGCCCTTGACCGGAATCGAAGCCGGGACTTTTCATTCCTCAGGCCAACACTCTATCCACTGACTAAACCGGTCAGGGCCCTCGTTTTTGTTTTCATTTGCACCTCTCACATGATTATTGACTAAAACCATGTTTTCACAAGGCCATGAGACCTATGGAAACAGAACTTTTTTTCTTGTGACTAATAAAAAGAATTTTATTCAACTCACTGAAGTCACATGTCCACATACAACCGTCATCACTCTGGCCAGGTCAGTGAGCTGTGCTGATAACTCCACTCTGGGGCCTTGAGCCAAACTCCCCAGACCACCTGGATATGGAAATTGGCAGCTGTTAGAAAGGGGGAAATGGAAGTCATGTCCCCCACAAGCCATTGTCAAAGAAAATGTCAACTTGTGGTTTCCACTCTGACATATGACCTTGTAAGTTCTTACTCTCATCCTTACAATAAGAAAAAAGATGAATAATCCAAAAAATCAGGAAGTCTTTTTAGTTCCACCAGATGATTGAATTCACATGGCTATGAAATTAACCGTTGCCTCTGCAAACTACTGTATTCAGGCTTTGTTAACACAATTCAACCTAGCACTAGCATATGTGCGTGTGCGCGCACTCAATCTCTCTCTCTCTCTCTCTCTCTCTCTCTCTCTCTCTCTCTCTCTCTCACACACACACACACACACACACACACACACACACAATCAAATGACTCTTTGTGGAATTAAAAGAAAATCAGACACCGAGGAGGTGACAATAGGAAGAAAAAGGGGTTGTAGGCACTTTTGCCTTGTGGCATTCCTCCTCCTACTTTATAGCTACTTCCTTCATGAGCGTAAATAACGCTAAGAAGCACATGCTGCAATAATCCATTGTGCAGGCAGAGAAGAGACAGGATCTAACAGGCACAATGACTTATCCAGGATCAAGAAGAGGTAAGAATGAGGGGTTGAGTCTGAGCCCTGGTCTGTCTCCTCAAACCTAGTACCCTGGCTGCAGCTAAACCTTGTGGAGAGGGTGTGTTCGTGTCACTGTGTACAATGTTGGTATTCCATGGAGAAGGTAGGTGAGCAGTCAGCAGCCCACAGGACTATCTATAGCTGTTATTAGGTGAGGGGAGTCATCAGGGAGGCAATTCCAGGAAGTGAGGTCACTTCCTAATAGAACTTGGAACCCCGGTAACCAGGCACCCACTCTCTAGCAACTGCCCAACTGCCACTCACTTGGCAAGAGACAGTTGACAGTTCAACATGTTCTCCTGTTGTGTTCCCAGTTGTGGGGGCTCTGGTTCCCGGAGACCCTGCAGGGAGCGTTGTTCCAGACTCTGTAGACGGTTCACCACTCGTGCCCGACATCTCTGGCCGTTTTCAAGAAGATCCCCTCAGGTAAGTGAAGGTGGCCTGGGTCAGACCCATTCACGCCAGGCCAGCCTCCTCTGTGGGCCATCCCTGTGCAGCCCACATCCCCCCTCTTCATGTGGTGGATAGGGGGTCCTGCAGGGAGAACCGCGGGAGTGTTTGGAGCAGTGGATAACCTCGAGGTCCTGCTGTGATCACACCCCAGGGTAGGGCAGGCAGGTGGAGATGGGGCTCTAGAGGGGTCCCTTATCTATGCCAATGGGAGTCCTAGGCCCTCAGGCTGTCATGCCTTTTCCTTGCCAGTAGAGGTCTCAGCAGATCACATTCTGTGTGTCTGGAGTGGAGAGTCACAAGTTTTAGAGAACCAGCAAAACAGGGCTCTGAGGTTTTCCCCTGGTGACTGGAAACTGTCTGTATAGAGCTCTGCACAGGAGAGCGGACCGGAGCCGACAGATGGGGTCTTTAATTCCACGCCCTTGCAGGTGGCACAGACACCTGAGATATCCTCAAGCCTGACGCACCGCCGCAGGGTGAGTGTAGGTGCCCAATTGACCCAAACTCCAGGACCCCAGGGAGTCAACAGGACTCAGGTTCCAGAAGGCACCCTGCTGCTCCCCTGAGATCCCTCCTAGTGTCCAGTTCCCTAAGGAATCTGGGTCCTCGTCTCCTCCATGTCAGGAGCTGGGGCCTCCCAGGGCTGCACATTGTATGGGGACCGCGACTGCTTATCACAGAGATCCATGTCTTTTTTCTGTGGGACCTGGACTTAAAACCTTCCATTGCCATGGCGACGGTGCCACACTAAACATACCACATGTCCTGACATCCAAATCCTCCCCCCCAGGAAAAGCCTCTGTGTGCTCATCATACATTGGGGTGTTCTGTCAGAAATCGCACGGGTGACACTGTTAATACCAGCATGTGCTGTTTGTCCTCTGCGAAGAGAATGACCTAAGATACTAATGTGCTTCATATTCCTCACCTGCAATTCTACTTTTCCTGCCAAGAACCTTATCTCTTATTAATGTGAAAAACTTTCAGACCTCTGAAAAATGTGTGTGTGTGTTTATTTGATCCAAAATGTCAACAATTGTGAGCGAGAAAAATCTCAATGGGATGAGAGAATGCTCCTGAGAATGACAATTTTGCACCTTATTTTATACAATACAAGCAAAAGTGCAGACTTATGTGGGTTGCATGAAATCCATGGGTGATAGTTTAGGGAGACAGGAGAAAGCAAATTGGAGACACTTCTGTGATTGGAAAAAGGGTAAAATGATAGGCACATATTTCTTTTACAATGGTGGACGTAGGATAGTTTCAAGTCAACAATGAACTCAATAGCAACGAAGGGATCTCTGATCTCCGCAGAGCACAGAACAGTGCCTGAGCATGAGGTGTCCAAAATAAGGAAAATCCAATGATATGTTATCATAGAGGCAAAAAGGCAGTACACACACTTAGTTAAGGTAAAGATTGACCTTTGTCAGGGAAGATGCCAGACAAGGATCTGATGACCCATCATGAGCTCCTGTTAGTGTTTTAATTTCAGACCATCCTTTGTAGTTACTTAAGGTCTCTGAGTTTGCAAGGCTGCCTTGCAGGACTTCCCTGAGCTAGTCAGGTTAGCATGGGGCTCCTTTTTCATTCACACATCCTCCTTTTATTCAGAAATCAATACAAATTATGCATTGATGATGAGTGTTAGTGTTATGTCTTGCTGAACAATGGACCATTCCGGATAAGGTAAGACTCTAACCTTGAATGACATTCAAAGTGGAATTTTTATTATAAATCAAAATAAAAAGGCAGGTGCATGGGAGGCCATGAGATCCTATATGTTTTTGTTAAAAAATATTCTGTATCAATTTTATATTTTGAGCTAACATGAGCAGAGTCCGTTTGCTGCTTGTCTTAAGTTTTGGTATTTTGCATCTAGTATAACATTTACATACCAGGAACAAAAGCAAAAACATTAAAGCAGGAACACTGCTTAGGAATAGAAAATGTCGACTACTAGACAAGAAAGTGACTAAGGAAAATAAGCATCCCAGCCAACCAAAAACCCTTTGCATATATTTTCATAATTGCTTATTAAGCTAATTATATGTTTCCTTCTTCATCCACTGTTCCTTGTACTTATGCTATGTTTGACCTGAAGAATTAAGACTCTCTACTGTTTCCTTACCGTACTGATCATTAGAATGTACTTGTCTAGTAGGTGGGAAAACTTAGCAGATATCGAAATTCAACAATTCATATGTAATAAGGTATGTAATAAAAATATAAAAATCAGTTGGTGTACATATAATCAATAACAGTTAGGAGATAGAAGAAGAAGGTTTGAGCAGCAGTAATCTGTCAGCATCCAGGCCTTGTTGACTTCTTGGGAAAGCTGTCAGCCCCCACGGCCAGTGGTTTCTCATCCTTGACAAGTCTTCAGTCTCCTTGGTGGATGGAGGGCAGTGTCAGTGACAGATATCCATTTATGGTTAGGCCTTTAATAAGGTAACATCCTTTTTAACACATTGGAGAGAGTCTTTAATTAATGTGTTTCAATAAACAAAATCTCCTGGTTGTAAGTTTTGGTCCTTGAAGTCTTTGTCTCTTGGGATTACTGTGAAATGAATGTCACTAATGTATCATTGCCTCTAACCTTCCTAGTGAGTCATGGATAGTAATGTAGAATTTCTACTTTTAGTTTTCCTTATATTTGGAAAACAAAAAGACTAAAAATCAGCAGTATTTTAAACAGAGTCATAACAATAATAACCATCTTCCCTTCATTTCGTTCCCTACCCGTTTTGTTGTTTATCCTGGTTATTTGCTAGTATGTTCATGAATTCAGTCATTCCTTAGAGTTCTATATTTCTTCATTCAGTTCAAAGATGTGACCTGCGTAGAAACCTGTTACTTAGAGTAAGTCAAGCCCTGACTGGTTTGGCTCAGTGGGTGGAGCTTAGACCTGAGGACTCAAGGGTCCCAGATTCAATTCAGGTCAAGGGCATGTACCTTGGTTGCAGGCACATTTCCAGTAGGGATTGTGCCAGAGGCAGCTGATCGATATTTCTCTCTCATCAATGTTTCCAACTCTCTAGACCTCTCTTTCTCTGTAAAAAATCAATAAAATATATGAAAAGAATAAAAAAATAGAGTAAGTCAAGAGTCCTTTTCATGAATTTTTCTAAAGATGTAACATATTTGAAAATGCAGTAAAGTAAAACAATATCTATGAACGACAAAACAAAGTGGTATGGCCGAAACCGGTTTGGCTCAGTGGATAGAGCGTCGGCCTGCGGACTGAAAGGTCCCAGGTTCGATTCCGGTCAAGGGCATGTACCTGGGTTGCAGGCATACCCCCAGTAGGAGATGTGCAGGAGGCAGCTGATCGATGTTTCTCTCTCATCGATGTTTCTAACTCTCTATCTCTCTCCCTTCCTCTCTGTAAAAAATCAATAAAATATATTAAAAAAATAAACAAACAAAATGGTATGGTTATAGTTTTGATTGCAATGCAATTGAGGAAAAACTGCCTTTTTGGTAAAATATAACATTTCAAGGCAATAATTTTTGGATAACAACAATTACTGTAAAATTAGAGAGAATGATATGAAAATATATAAGTATATATATATATATATATATATTTGGATTCAATACATAATTTGAATATAAAAGGAACAGATAGCATGTAAGATTTTAAAACATTGTCAATGGCTTCTTGTATTGAGAATTGGATATAATTCATAAACTTCCAATGTTTGTGCCACAAATACCCGGAGTCGAACTGCCAGACACCCTCACAGGGAACCATCCTCTTGGCTGGCCTGGTGTCGCTGACACCAAGACCACTGTTACAACAGAGTGTTTCCTATTTGAAATTTTCTTGAATCTTTGTACATTCCTTCCTAGGGCAGGTTGAAATCTTTAGAACATCCATTTTAATAAAAATATAGGTACACAAATAGCAGTTATTTATATTTTTTTAATTTTTTAAAGCTTCTCAGGTAATTTCAAGCATATTAAGTAGTCCTAAATTAGTCAAAAACGTTTCTCTAATAAGGAGAGAGAATAATTCCTTGAGGTACTCTAGGGCCCATTGGAATTGACTCAAAGTCATCTCCTGTTTTAAAAGTCTCTTACAATAGAAACTTTGGGAAGGTTGCAAATATACTTGTGCAAAACATTATACCATGGACTTTTTGTAAATCTACGTAAAGCAAACCCAGACTTAGGGTAACTAACTCTAAAAGATATTAATCATACTTGCAAGCAGTTGTAATATTAAGTATTTTGTCCAGACTACAGAATTCTCCTTAATTTACATAAGAATTTAATCTTTGTAGGCCAATAAAAGATTATATCTTAGTAATGTCATATGGAGGCTGACAATTCACCACACATAACACATAGATGAACACATATCTCACAAAGACTATACACACAATTTGAATTATATTTTTGGTAGAGAAATAAAAGAATATTTTTATATAAAACTTTCACAAAATTGTATAGCCTATACCCCCTTTTACAAACCTTTCCTCACCTTTTACAAACCTTCTTACCCATTCAGAAATAACTATCCTTAGAGAAACTTACATGTGACCTTTTCCCTCAAATATGACTCTTCATACCTCAAGCCTTCTATTGTCATAACTGTATAATTTCTTCCAACTTAACTGGAACTTTTAACTGTTAGGAGCATTAATTTCCAATCGTAAGCACAGAAGTGAACAAACAGCATTCCTTAGATTGACGTTGATGAACATATTTTAATCAAACTCTTACTTTGAAAAAACACACTTTCAGCAAAGCAAAAAACATTACATCAACAGCTCCAAATCCATTTTAAAGACCTTCTGCAATTAAAAAACCCCCAAGAGCAGTGAACTTCAGACTTGTCTAGCAATCAATATGTCAGTATTCATGTTATTTCAAAATGTGTAGATATTTAATAACTTTCATTAAAACTGACTAAGTTAGAAAGATATAGTTGAAAAAGCTAAAGAGATTTGTGTAGGTGGGTAAGGTATTGTTTTTTCTATTGGGATAAGTCATATCTTCCAGAGATCTGTATTTTTAAGAATGGCCTAGACAAGACGTCTTGGTGAACTCAGGTATTTTCACTTCAAAGGTTCTGGGACTTTGGTTGCATGAAGCCAATTACCTGTAAGACTCCAAAATGAATAGGGGAGGTTTGGAGAAGGTAGAAGGACTTTGTGGGCTTTGAATTGTTTCTGGAGCAAAACCTATGGCACCTTGAAAACTTCACTTGTAAAACAAGGATAGTCATTTTCAATACCTCAGGACCAATGTTGCCCGCCCCCACAAATGTTAGCAAGGGATTGACAAATTCATTCACCCATTTTTGGATGGTTTCTTTCTATTTGGGAATATTTTTCTAGTTTCCAGAAAGCTCACAACTCTGAGAGGTATAAAGACTTTCAGGTATATGAAACCTCCGTTTGTCTCCCCTGGAAATGGCAACACAGGGCCCAGGTACGAGATAGTCTTAAAGTTAATGGTGCCAAAGCCTCTTTATTACCCACTTTATATTGCAACCAGGTAATTGGTGTAACAAAAGAAGATTGGCTTCTTGTTTGAGGCACTCAGGGTCAAGTTACTCCCATTTGGTGAATATGTACCCCAAAAGAGAATTCTCACTTCACTGTGGGCTGGCCCCCCATCTTTAGGCAGACATATGAGAAAGCCTAGTGTTAGAGCCATGTCTGCATGTCTCTGGGCTGTTTGGGGCCATTCTGAGTAGGGTGGGTACCCTGTTCAGCCATCTCTCAGGGTCTTGTGGAAGATAATACTGAAGAAGAGATGATTAGCAAACATTCGGTCAGTCTCAAGCTTAGTTTCCTCCTGGAAGGTTCCTTTAAAATCATTACTTTCCCTTTTGGTTCAGTATCGGGTTCATTTATTCTAAGTATATATGTTACTATTCTGGAGAAAGCATCTGTCAGCATCACTGATTTCATTAAAGAGTAAAAAAACCCCACTCACTAAACAGGGGAATTGGGGGAGATTTGATAAGCAAACCATATATATTCTCATAACATTCCCTAGTTGGAAGGAAACAGGTTTTGATTAAAAAACAGACATTTGTAGGAAAGCTTTATTCCGATGGTGAAAGCAATTAATTGGTTGTGGTTAAAAACAAATAAAATAGCCTCAATATATACAGGGTACTTAGTGGCTTCTCCCCCTCCCCCTTTTTAAAAATAGATTTTTTACTGATTTCAGAGAGGAAGGGAAAGGGAGAGAGAGATAGAAACATCAATGATGAGAGAGAATCTCCAATTGGCTGCCTTCTGCACGCCCCCTAATGGGGATCAAGCCTGCAACCTGGGCATGTGCTCTTGACCAGAATCAAACCTGGGACCCTTCAGTCTGCAGGTGACACTCTATTTCCTTAGCCAAACTGGCTAGGGCAATGGCTTCCCTTTTAATGATCATTTAAAATTCTCCCAAAGTATCAGTGGGAAGGAAAAACAAGCTTGGAGCAGCCCTAGGCATGTTTCTGTTTGTATCCTTTTTCTAAATCCTGTTTCAATTTCCTATATCCCTAAAGTGTGGAGGCTTCTCTATAGGAGTTTTCTATAAACCTTATTTAGTACTTCTCTTGCTTTTGCTCCCAGAAACCAGGAGTATATTAATTGCAATAGGTTAAAATATCCAGGATTGCATGTTCCATCAGTTAAATTTCTCTGTGAACCAATAAGGGCCATAGAGAAAATGGAGGATGATTGCTGATTGCTCTCTGGCTGAGAGCAGCTTTTCTCCAAAGGGAGTGGGCAGAATTCCTAATCTCATTTTCCCTTAAGTCAGTAGGGAGGGGCAGTGGAGGGGACAGAAGGGGAAGAAAGAAGGGAAGGGAAGGAAGACATCTGGACAAGGAAGCTCAGAGAGCAAAAGATGTAGGGGACGTGCTATAGAAGGGGGAGGATGGGGTGTTAGCATGTATTAGCTTCAGGAGAGTTGGAAGATAATCTCTGAAATTTCTTGTTCATTTATTTTTTAAAGAGAAGTTGTCTCTGCTTCTCCTTAGAAGTTTCTAATTTCCAAATAAAGATGTGCATCCTATGCACTCAATCAGTTCAATTTTCAGGCCGCCATTGTTATAGTTATTTGTTTCTTTTGTTTTATTTTGCCTGTGAAAAATTAATTTAGGCACCCAAAGAAAACTGTATATTGGCCATTTCTCAGTTGATATTTTGTAGTTAAATCTTCCTACATTTACCCTTCTGTAAAGCACTTGCAAGTCAAGGCTTCCTATCAGGAATATTAATGAGGGCTGGGGCCTGGGAGTTCCCAGTCATGGAGGCACAACTTCCCATGTTACTTATAGGTATGCTTGTTGCTGTTGTTTTTATTGTTTGGTATCTGCAGAGTCTCAGCACAGTTTCTAGGAGTATTATGTAGTGGGTTAAAGTTTGTTGCTTTATGGGTTGAGCTGCAAGTTGCTCACTCCCCTAGAGTCTCATTCAACCTTCTTTGTGCCTCAGTTTCTCTCCTTGCTGACTACAACCACCAGAAGGGCTACCAGCAGAGGTGGACTAAACCTCATTAGTGCTCCCCCTGAAGAGCCAGTTAGTTTAATTGCAGTTGTGTGCGAATTTCCTTATGGGGCTCCTGCATGTCATGAGGAATGACCTCAGACAAATCCGCAAAGATCCTCAGTT
The DNA here is from genome assembly GCF_964212035.1 of Myotis nattereri. Lineage (NCBI taxonomy): Eukaryota > Metazoa > Chordata > Mammalia > Chiroptera > Vespertilionidae > Myotis > Myotis nattereri. The sequence goes on along the minus strand of NC_138091.1, from coordinate 7,457,324 downwards.
GTCTAAGAACATCTGAGATTCATGCAGGAAGGAGGATGTGCCCCTTTATCTTCTGAGCTGAACAAGATCAGCTCTCACTTAAACAGCTAAGGTGTTTGCCCAGAAAGTATTACAAAATATGGCTCCAATAAAGTCAGCAACACAAGCAAGGGAAGGTCCTGAATCCAACAGACAAGTGTCACAAGTTCACCGGCAGGCAGGGAACTGGTGCGTCAATGGACCCTTTGCTGGATGCCAGCACCGGGTGTAGGTCTGCAGGGTGGTGCTGGGTGAGATTTTCTGGGATCCTGCTGTATTGTGCCAAGGAAATGTCCATGTCAGAAGCATTCAAAACTGTGAACAATTGTTGAGATTTTATCTGAGCCAAATGGTCATTGGCCTTGAATCAAAACCTCAATGGATTGAAATAATGCTCTGGAGAATGGCAGTTGTCACCTTATTTTAGATATTACGGTCAGAAGTGGCGATGTATGTGAGTTGCATGAAATCCATTGGTGATAGATTGTATGAAAAGTGAAATGACAGACATATACTTCTTTCCTATAGGGGGATATAGGACAGAACAGCCAACAATGAACTCAATAACAGTGAGGGGATTTGTGGTCTCCACAGAGCACAGAGTATCCAAAAAATAGGAAAATTCCTTTGACATTCCAAAGCTATGTTCTTGTAGATTCCAAAAGACAGTAGACAGTCTCAGTTAAGGTAAATAATGACCTTTTTGCAGAAGATTCCAACCTAGGACCCAGCGACCCACCGTAAACAGCTTTTAGTTAAAACGTTTTAATTTCAAAGCATCTTTGTGATAACTTTAGGTCTCTGAGGTTAAAAGACCATCACCCAGGCCTTCCCTGACCTAATCACAGATTAGCGAGTGGCTGCTTTTTGTGTGGCCACACTCTCCTTTGATTCACTCATGCCCCACTTCATGCACCAATCATGTCCCTCCTCTGTCCCACCACAGGAGAAAAAACCACCAACCCTGAGTAGGAAAAGGTCCGGTAGGGTGCCAGCAGCTGCAGCTTCCTCACGAACTGTGGGCCTGGCCAGCACGTCCACGGTGCTCAAAACACTGGTCCCCCAGAACCTGTTCGCCACCTGGGAGGTGGACTGCTCCAGCCCCAGCTGCGTGCCCAGGTGGTGTAGTCTCACTGTAACGAAGCTAGTGATCTTCAAGAAGCTGGCCAAGGACCTCAACTCCGTGGTAATTTCCGTGAGGATGCAGGACTCCAAGGGCATCCTGAGGTCCCAAGAGATTGTGCTGCCCCGCAGTAGACCAGTGCACACCAACCTGGCGCTCACCTTCTCCCTGCAGTACAACCACTTCCTCAAGGGAGAAGGTAACAAGCTCCTGATCCTGCTGGAGCAGAGGAAGTGCTCTAAGAACAGAAATGTCCTGGGCTACGAGACACTGGCCTCTGGTGCCATCCACATGGCTGACGTCATGCAGCGAAACCCCAGGTTTGGCCAGATGGTGAGCCTCTTTCGCAGTATCAAGGAATCCTCCACTGCGGTGGCCGAGATCTGGATCTCCTCCCTGTGCAGTGAGCCCATCGAACACGAGGACAGTGCCATGCAGGTCAGCCCTAAGGCCAAGGCGGCAGGGAACTATGAGGGGCAGGATGAGCTGCAGGCCAGCGGCAGGGGAAAGCACAGACAGGACCTGCACAAGGATGCCTTGGAGAAGGGGGAACCAAACAAGCAGCGGCCGTCCATAGGAGGAAACCTGAAGCTGAAAGTCCTGGCGCTGTTTCACAGGTCCAAAGTGTCAGAGAGGGACCTTCGGTCTGACATGATGGGGAAGTGCAGGAAAAGTGACCCATACCTGGAGGATGATGAGAGCATCCTCAGGACCCACAGGCCCAAGCTCAGGCCATACTTGGATGGCCTGTCAGACTCCAGTTTGCAGACGGAGATGTGGGGCAGCCACAGTGACAGGACCCAAGCAGAGCCTCTGAGTCTGCCCCACATGCCCGAGAATTCGTGGGCCCTGGGAGGCAAGCAGCCAAGTGAGACGGACAATGGATTTGTGGCCCACAGCACAACCACCAGCAAGGTGGACAACATCCAGATCTCCTCTCTGTCCATGCCGCCCATCGACCAGGAGGACAGCGCCAGGCAAGCCAGTCCCGAGGCTGAGTCCTCGGACAACTACTCTGAGTGCATGTGTGAGAGCTTCTTCTCGCAGCGGGAGGCCAGCTACCACACCGCTGACCAGGAGGAGGGTGACTGTGATGAGGGGCCTCTCATATTCACAAGGAGCACCCTGACCACGCAACAGAACTACCACCAGAAAGTCCTGTTATGGCTGCGCACAGTCCAAGGTTCGGAGGAGGTCCTGGACCCTGAGCAGGACCATGGGGAGCATGTCCCGGAGGTGGAGGAGGACCTGGACCTCCTGTATGACATGCTGCCGAACCCCAGTGACAGTGGCACAGACACTGAGGACGATGGCAGCGTCCTCAGCACCACCATACCTAAGCTTCGGCCATACTTTGAAGGGCTGTCTAGCGGCCCAGGCATGAAGGACAATCACAGTGTGCTCAGCAGCCCCAGGCCCGAGCTCAGGCCATACATGGAAGGCCTGTCAGACTCCAGCTTGCCGATGGAGATGCGGGGCCTCCACAGCACCAGGATCCAAAAGGAGCCTCTGAATCTGGCCCACCCGCCTGAGAACGCGAGGGCCCCGGGAGGCAAGCAGACAAGCCACAGTGACTCCCAACTTGTGGCCTACAGCACACCCACCACTAAGATTCGAATGGCCTCCCTGTCCCGCCAGCCTATCGATCAGGAGGCCACTGCCATGCCGGCCAGCACTAAGGCCCAAACCTCGCATAACCACCTCGCCAGCACATCTGAGAGCTGCTTCTTTGAGCAGCCGGCCAGTCACAATGCCGTCCACAGGCAGTCCCAGGAGAATAACTTGGACCAAGGGAATCTCATAGTAAGAAGGAGGTGCATGAACAGGCAACACAATTACCACCAGGAAGCCGTGGCATCTATGCTCAGGGCCCAAGTGTCGGAGAAGGTCATATCCTCAGAACAGGCCCTTGTGAGGCATGTCCCCAAAGTGGAGAAGGCTCTGCACCGTCGGTATGATATTGTGCTGAGCTCTAGTGACAGTAGCCTAGACACGGAGGACGATATCAGTGTCCCCAGCACCCCAAAGCCCAAACTCAGGCGATACTTTGACAGCATGTCAAGCGATAGTAGCTCTGACTCAGTGGCCCACACAATTCGCTCCCCTGGGAAGCAGCTGGCACAGCTGGAGGACAACCGGGAGGCAGGGTCCTCCGCCCAGCATTGGTTCACCAAGAAGCTGCCATCCATAGTGCGCTTCACCAAGTCTCTGGTCCTGCCCTCCAGCAGGTCCAAGAGGAAGCAGGCTGGCCACCGGGGCTGCGGCACAGCCCTGAATGAGTGGGTCAACAGAATGGGCAACGAGAGCCCATACCCACAGAGCCAGTGGCAGATCCCCAGGAAGCCCATCCGTGACCAGCTCCACAACATCCTCATTTGCCAGGACAAGATGCCCGAGAACATCATCCTGGTCAACACCTGCGCCTGGCAGGGCCAGTTACTTTCGGACATCCTGCAGGGGCACTCGCTGCCCGTGGTGTGCACTTGCTCCACAGATGACGTCCAGGAGGCCTTCAGCATCATCGTCTCACACATGCAGAGATACTGCAACTGCGATTCCCAGGCCCTGACGCCTGTGAAGATGGCGGTGGCAGGGGCACAGCCCTACTTCAACGCTGTGCTGCGGGTCTTCGTGAGGCAGCTGTCCCAGCAGCCACCCCAATGGCTAGACTACATGCGCTTCCTGGTCATCCCGCTGGGTCCCCACCCCTTGGCCAGCTACCTGGGCTCCATGGACTGCCGCTACAACAACTTCTTCCAGGACCTGTACTGGCGGGACATGTTCAACAACCTGGAGTCTGAGAACACCTTGCAGGACACACAGGACGTTGTGTCGAGAATCTCTGAGTACGTTGCAGGGGCCAACTGTGTCTACCTGCTGCCCATTGCTGAGGCCATTCTCATGTCTAAGCAGCAGCGCCCCAATGAAAAGTCCACACAGCTCATCCCCTTTGTGGGGGCAGTGAAGGTTGGAAGAGTGGAACCATCTGCAGCCATGTCAGGAGGCTCAGATGATGTAGTCACCTCATGCTCCGGTGAGCTTCTGTCCCCTACCGGGAAGGCCTCACCCAACACACTCTCCCCCGCATCAATGAGTGGGAGCCTGTCCTCCACCAGTCAGAGTGTCCATGCACACATGATGGAGCTGCAGGTGGATTACTGGACAGCAGCCCAGCCAATAGATACGAAGAGAGTCACAGAGAAGAAACAGCTGCCTACCACCAAAAACACACTCAAGTGCTTCTTCCAGTCTGTCCAGGTCAGCAGGCTGCCCCGCAGTGGTGAGGGCACAGCAACACCTGCCTTGTCCATGGCTGTGGTCACCAAGGAGAGAAAAAAGAAGGCGCCCAAGAAAACCACGGACGAGAATGTGGAGTCCCAAAGCCAGTGCATCCAGGGCATTGGTCGCCTGGTTTGCAGGGCCAAGCACCAGCAGAGCATGCTGCCGGTCGTCATCGATGGCGTCGAGTGGAATGACGTGGCGTTTTTCCAGTTGTCAGCCCAGTGGTCCTCCCACGTCAAGCACGTCCCCATCTGCATCTTCGGACACAACAATCCCACCTTCTAGCCCTGCCCCTTCCCCTGCCCTTCACTCTGCCTTGGCCAAGACCAGAAGGACCCAGCTGCTTTTCTGTGAAGAGTACAGTTTCCTACAGACACAGACCCTGGGAACGCAAAGAGAATGTGCTCACAGCCTGGAACCTAAGGGGGTTGCCCCTCCCTGGGAGCTCCTCAATGCTCTGTTCAGTAACCAGAAGGCTGTGGCGGGTGGGACTCAGGAGGGCAGTGTTGAGCTGGAGCATCATGGAAGATGTGTTTTGGCCTCCGGATGTCCAACATTCTCAGTGAGAAGGGTTCTTGCCTTGAAGACCTGCCCTTCCAGGAAGCCAGGACTCTGCTTCCCTGGGAGACAGCTCCAACCTGTGCCCAGACTCAGAGGTTGGCAGCCAGAGGTCAAGGGCTAGCCTCTGATGGCAGTATTCTGAGCAGAACTTGGAGTCCAGTCAGCCCAGCCCTGGGGAAACAGCTGCCTGACAGCCAACTGGTCTAGCACCACCTACTCAGGGTTACCAGTGAACTCCAGCCTCACAGGCAGAAAGAGAAAAGACCTGTATGGTGCGCATCGCCCTAGCACACTGGCTAGACAAAGTGGTCGATTACCTGAAGAGGGAACCCACCTTCGTTCCTGTTACTACAGAACATTTGTTACCACCCAGCAGCTGTGGAACCAATTATTTACCAGGTGAGCCCCTCCCCCTCCAGAGCACATGCTCACCAGGCCACCTGTTGGCTGTTTGCCTTCAGGTCACTGCAACTCTCTGAGTGTTTGTTCCTCTGAAACCTCCCAGAAGCAGGGAGCAGGCTCATAGGGTTATTGTAGGGACTCGCTGGGTTCCTCCCTGGTAAGTGTTCTCTGGGAGCCTAGGCAGTGGAGAAGTCTGCTGCAGGGGCTGTGATTGAACCAACTGGTCATTTTCTCTTTCTGTTGAAGAAGCCACTGCCAAATTGTGATTCTCTTTGGGGCCTTGGGTTTAGCTCTTTTCTAATATTCCAAAGAGATTGGAGATACTATTAGGGGTCTCTGTCCCAGGTGAATCCAGATTAGAGATGCCAGGGGTGAGCAGTGGGGCCCAGGCTCACCCAGCAATCTGAGGTGGGGCTGGTTTGGGCTCATTCAATCAGCACGTATATTAGAAGCCCTGCCTGGTACAGAAATGTTTCTAGGCACTGACCATAACCCAGTGCTCAGAGCAGACCCCAAGCCTGCACTCCAGAGCTTCCTTCTGGGAGGGAGCGATTCAGTTCCACTAGGCTGCACAGGCTCATAGTGTCCACAGAACACCTGATGTGACGTCCTCCTGGCCTCCTCTCCCTATGGCTGCATCTTCGCGTATTGTGAAGAGGATGGTAAACCTCTGTTCAGCAGAAAACGTGAGTCAGTTTTGGATCCGATCCATGAGGGGAGTATGGAGACTGTGAATTCAAGGTGTTGGGAAAACCATGGATCCCAATCATGGTGGGATTTCTGCAAGAGACAGAGGTCGGAGGGCTTCCCTAGAAAAAAGGACATGAGTCAGACAGCTGTGCAAGTGGATATGGGTGGTGTGGGCGAGTGGGAAGGTCAGTGGACAGACAGCCCCTCAGACAATTCATAGCCTTCCACTCCTAATTCTAGCCCAGTCTGCACCCCTATCCCGGGACCTTGCTCCCTAATCTGGTAGAACCTCCGCAGTGGCAGCTTGGGGTACCCCACCCTGTGGGAGTTGAGTTTCAGTGGGAGGCAAAGAACCACACAGGACAGCTAGTGAATGAGGCAGCATGTAGGTGCAGGAGCCAAAGTTTGAGGTGATAGGAAGGCCCTGGGGTTTGTTTGTTTGCTCACTGGTCAGTATTCCTGAAGCACCTGCTCAGTGCCAATGAGTGACATGAACTGGGTGGACACCAGGCCTCTCAGTCCTAATGGGAGGGAACAGGGACACTGCGAGAGCATGTCAGGTTCCCCTGAAGAAGGGGACAGGTGGTTCCCTCATTGATCCCGAGCTGTCAGGTAGGAGGGCTTCATGCCAACCATTCCTGGGTGACCAGGCCCATCTCTGCCAGGACTGCCAGACTGAAGGTGGACAAGGAGAAGGTCTGGCTTCTGGATGGGCAGGAGCAGCAGGCATAGGACCCCAGGCTCTCTGAGTGGTGCTGTGGGAGGGCCGTGTGGAAGGGAAAGGCAGGCCTCACATTCTGCTGCTCACCTATCTCTCTCCCCAGGGCCATCTCCTGCATCCTGAGCATCTGGCTGGACCGGCACCTTCAGAATTTCCCAGCCTGATGATGCTGTTGGCTTCCATAGAGCTCAACTTGCAGTCTCCTACCTGCCAAACAAGGCCCAGTGCCTCAGCGGGAGCACCTGAGCCCACTGAGGCCGAGACCGGAGGAGGAGGAGGCCTCCGGGGGTGGTGTGGGTGAGTGTGCCTTTGGAAGGCACACAAAAGGGAGTGAGGGTGGTAACATGTCCTCTTCTTGCATCGACAGAACCAGCTCCAGAAGAACACCAGGAAAACCCTCAAGGGCAACGCCACCCTAGTGGCCTCTCCAGAGCCAGAGCCGGATCCAGGCCCAGCTTTCACTCAACTTCAAGAGGCAGAAGAACCACCTGCAGCATTTGAGCAACTCACCCCAGCATCTGTGCGGCCTGTGGTGCTAGATCCCAGGCCAGAGCGCGTGTCAGCAGCGATAGCAGAGAGGGCACCCTCCTAACCCCATTTAGACACAGTGTTAAATGTGTAATATTCTTGTTACATATGTTTATAATTTTATTATATTTTTATGATATTTAGTACTCCTAAACAGAAACTTAATTTAGAGTCTATAAAATTTAACCCTAAAAACCCTCAAAGCTTTGAGCAAGTCTGTTTTTCTGGACCCTGACCCTCCCAGGGAGAACTGCCCTCACCTTCTCCACCTGCCCTTCCTGGAGCCAGGACTCTGCTTCCCAGGGAGCTGGATCCACCCTGTGCCCAGACACAGTGCTGAGCTCCCAGTAGGGGCATCCTAAGCCCAACATGGACGCCTGTCAGCTCACCCCTGGGCCTCCATGTTGTCCCCAACACCACTCACTCAGGCTTCCAAATAAGCTTGACCTTCACAAGGCAAATAATAATAATAATAATAATAATAATAATAATAATAATAATTAAAAATAAAAATGGACATGTAAGGTGCAGACCTCCCAGGAACAGTTAATGGAAAAACTGGTCAAATACTTGGTGCCCAGCTTCCTGGGCAGCGTCCCCACCTTGGTCTGCACCCGCCCTTCTGTGTTAATACAGAACTTTTGGGACTCACCAACGTGTGTGGGACCAACCATGGACCAGGTGAACCCTGCCCCTCCACAGCACAGTGGTCACTCAGCCACCTGCTTGCTGTGAGTCTCCAGATCCCTGCATGTCCCTGAGTGTTTGTTTCTCTGAACATGGGGAGAGCCTAGGCCCAGCTTCATAGGGTTATTGTAGGGACTTGGGGCGGCGGGAGGGGGGTTCCTCCCAGGAAAAGGCCCGCTGGAAGCCTGGACTCTGGAGAGCTGTGCTGGTGGAGCTGTGGTTGTTCCAATTGGCCATTTTCTCTTCTTTTAAAGAAACTTGTGCCTTATTTGTGATTCTCCTCAGGACTTAGGCTAAGCTATTTTCCCTTTTGATAAAGACGTTGGAGATTCCATTAGGGGTCTCTGTCCAGGGTGAAGCCAGATCAGAATTCCCAGGGGTGAGCAGGGGGACCCCAGGCTCAGCCAGCCTTCTGAGATGGGGCTGGTTTGGGCTCATTCATTCAGCAAAGGCCCTGACCACAGGACTGCACTCCAGTGCTTCCTTCTAGTCAGGAGTGATTTCAGTCACACTGGGCTGCACAGCCAGGTAGCATCCACAGTACAGCCCATATGACTTCTTCCTCAAAGTATCGCTGATCTACACGTACTGTGAAGCAGAAAGTGGATCTCTAGACCAGCAGAAAAAGTGAATGGGCTTTGGATCAGAGCCTTAAGGGGAGTATGGGGACTGTGAGTTGGAGAAGCTGGCAACACCCTGGATCTCATGCCTTGTGAGATTTCTGCCAGAGGGCAGAGGTCTGAGGGCTTCTGCTAGAAAAAAGGGAGGGAGTCAGAGAGCTGTGCATGTGGATTGGGTGGTGTGGGTGAGTGGGGATCAGGCTAGCCCACACAGAAAAGAGCCGCCAGAGGATGAGCTTAGGCAGAAGCACAGAGCCACTCAGGTCATTGCCCAGGGCCTGCAGTCTAGAGGGCTTCCTGGGGTGGGGCCTTGAACTGGGACTTCAGGGATGGAGATGGGACATTTCTTTCTTGTAAGGCACACAAAAGGCAGTCATGGTGGTAACATGTTCTCTTCCTGGATCTACAGAAGCAGCTCCAGTGCAAGATGAAGAAACACCTAAAGCGGCAACGCCTACTCTGCTGCCCTCTCCAGAGCCAGAGCAGGCTCCAGGCACAGCCGTCACTGAACTTCCAGATGTGGACCCACCTGCAGCTTGTGAGCAACGCACCTCAGCTCCTTTGGAACCTGTGGTCTTAGATCCTGGGCCACAGCGTGTGTCAGCTGCCACAACAGAGAGGGCTCTCTCCCCTCATTAATATGAAGTTTTAAAATATTTGTGTTCATCATATATATGTTTAACTTTATGTATTTTTTCATACTATTCAGTAACATTCAGTCTAATTAAAGAAAATGTAATGAAATACTCAAATATAAATTTAATTTAGATTCCATAAAATTTAACTCGACAACCCTTCAGAGACTTGAACAAGTCTGTTTCTTCTGAGCCTGCGTCGTGTTACTATTAGTCATAGGTTGGGAAGAATGAGTCTCTCAGGAGCCATCTGCTCGAAGGATGTGATGTACTTGAGGCCCAAGACAATGGGACTATTGGGGAAATTGACCCACCAGCACTGGGGCAGGGACCCTTGATGTCAGGGCTGCAAACCCACATTTTGTTTGACTTCATCTCCCACCAGCACATGGACAAAGCCTGGCCTTAAGCGCCCCCTGGAGTCCACGTTGCAGAATGCTGTAGGGTTTAACAAGCAGAGAGCTGTTCTTGAACCCTTACTGACACCTGCACCTGGACAGACAGTCCACCCTGCCCCACGGGCACTGAACAGCTTTCTGAGCATCTCCTCTGTGGGCCCACAGCACTGAAGAGGGGACAGGGAATGTCCCAGGGCCCGGGGTCCACACTCATCTCCTCCACAGGCACCGCTTCGAAATTTCCTCTGGGGTCAGAGCCTCTGTCTGTCTGCCCTCAGACCCTAGGCTCTGGTTCAGCTGGGCTTTTTCCTGAGGCTCTTCTGTCTCTCCAGAGCCCAGCAGCCATTCTTTCTCACGCCCCAAGGCTGAACAAGGTTGTGGAGACAGCCTGGCTTCTCCTTTTCCATCAATCCTCCTCAGTGCTCTGAACCATCCTGGTGAGGATGGCCTAGCAGCCTTGTACAGCACCCCGCCATGGCACAAGCTACACTGACTCAGGACAAATGGGCGCTCACTGGGGACCACACCCAGGGTTCCTGCTCTCAAGGAGATCAACCCTGTGTGTTGACACAGAGAGAAAGGAAATCTGAATGGAGTCTGATGAGACCTCCCACTGACCCCTGAGGACCATAAGCACTGAGAATGTGAGCCCATCGCGGGGGCATTGCACAGGCTCTCTTTAGGATGTGATTTCTAAACCAGAAAGATGAATCAGTGTTTGTATACCCTCTTCATCCTGATTTTACAATGGCAGCCGATGAAGGCTTGTGAAAGTAAAGGAGGTCTGGAAATCAGGGGCAGGTCTCCCTAAGAGATCCATGGTGATGACAGTGCACTTGCATGCACTTGGAGTGGGCCTGGAGGGGCAGCCGCCTGCCTTGCCTGTAGTGTCTCTGCAGTAGACCAATTCCAGCATGCCATAATTTTAAGAGGTTCATCAAAAGGTTGATGAAACTTGGGGTCTCAACAGGGTTGAGTCACACATGTTGGGAATGGCTAAAGGCATTTCCCCAAACCTGAATAGGAAACTGATTGTGGCTGCCAGACAGCTAAAAGGCATCTTAATCTACATGTTATTGCCTCCTACTGGCCAAACACCTGAACAGCCTTAGGCTATTCCCCAAACTGACAATGCCTCTGTACCCTTTGAAACCTTACCTTTTGAAGTGTATTATCTCCACCTTGCCTTAGGACAAATTGTGTTAATACAAGCAAGGGGCCTAGACAAGGAGGTACTCTTCAGTCCCTTTAGCTGAAGGTCCTCTGACCCCCAATGCCTTTCAAAATTATAACTCGTCTCCGGACTCTTTATCAGTCTCCGGATTTCTATGTCATCTGCGCACAGCCTTTTCCAGATTCTTGAACCCTTCTTGATGCTGGGACATGAACCCTGGCACGTCTCCTTACCTTGGAAGCTCAGAACTGTGGTCTCAACAGGTGCTGTTTCTTCTTTCGAATTACACTTTTCAGTTTGGCTCTACTTTGCAGGTCCTTTCCTAAGTTTCACAGCCATCATCCAAAGTGGAGGCAGAGGGTGTGAGAAATGAGGGGCTGGGGGCTGGAGGCAATTGGGAGGAAAAAGGAGGGAGATAGAACGGCAGGGCCAGGGCCTGGTATGGGACCACTGTGCTAGTGATCTATTGCTGACAGTTACCGCACATTAGAGACTTAACGAACACACACTTATTAGCTCACACATCTGTGACAAGGAATCCTGCATGGCTCAGCTGGGACTACTGTGGTCTCACCTGTGGCAGGATCTCTGTCACTGAGGGTCTGAGCTCACTTGGGGGAGGGGGTGGTCTTTGGGATACAGTTTGGATGGAAGGCCTGACTTCCTCTCTCTCTGTTGGTCTCATTCAGTGCTGGGCCACATGGGTTTCTCCAGATAGCAACTCATAGCACAGAGGCTTATTCCTCAATGGAGAGAGAGAGAGAGAGAGAGAGAGAGAGAGAGAGAGAGAGAGCAGATCAGAGTAAGCAAGTGGATAAGTATCAATTTTTATTTATTTTATTTTTTTTTATTGCTTAAAGTATTATAAAGGGTATTATATATGTGTCCATTTTTTCCCCCTGTCCTAGAAAGTCCCCTAGCCTCCCCTATCCCCCAGTGTCTTATGTCCATTGGTTATGCTTATATGCATGCATACAAGTCCTTTGGTTAATCTCTTACCCCCCTACCTTCTGCCCCCTAACCCTCCCCGGCCTTCCCGCTGCAGTTTGATAATCTGTTTGAGGCAGCTCTTCCTCTGTGTCTATTATTGTTCAAAAGTTTATAATGGTCTTTATTATCCATGAATGAGTGAGATCATGTGGCATTTTTCCCTCATTGACTGGCTTATTTCACTTAGCATAATGCTCTCCAGTTCCGTCCATGCTGTTGCAAATGGTAAGAGTTCCTTCCTTTTTAGAGCAGCATAGTATTCCATCGTGTAGATGTACCAGTTTTCTAATCCATTCATCTACTGATGGGCACTTAGGCTGTTTCCAGATCTTAGCTATGGTGAATTGTGCTGCTATGAACATAGGAGTGCATATATCCTTTTTGATTCGTGTTTCTGGTTTCTTGGGATATATTCCTAGAAGTGGGATCACAGGGTCAAATGGGAGTTCCATTTTCAGTTTTTTGAGGAAACTCCATACTGTCTTCCATAGTGGCTGCACCAGTCTGCATTTCTACCAGCAGTGCACAAGTGTTCCTTTTTCTCCGCATCCTCTCCAGCACTTGTCGTTTTTTGATTTGTTGATGATAGCCAGTCTGACAGGTAAAGAAAAACTTTTCAGGTTGGGAATAAATCAACTATAGAACTTGTATGCATATCTGCATAACTCAGGGACACAGATAATGGGTGGTGAAGGCCTGGGGTGGGGGGTAGGGATCAGCTAGAAGTCGTCAATGGGGTAAAAAGGGGACATATGTAACCCTTTCAACAATCAAGATTAAAAAAATAAAATGGATTTGCTTTAAAATTCTTAAGTTATTTTTTTTTTAAATTGACGAGACAGTGAGAGAGAACCAAAAGTGTGTGGGAGAAGCATCAATAGGTTGCCTCCTGTATGAACCCAGACTGGGAATCAAACCCACAACCTAGATGTGGGCCCTGACCAGGAACCGAACACGAACGGCAATCCTTCAGTGCACAGGACAATGCTCAACCACTCTGTCTGTCCCAGGCACCGGCTTTGAGAACCAAATCATGGATTTCGTGTTGGATCCCTTTGCCGTCTTCTATGGAGTCACTAAGAACAGCCACATTGAAAGGGAGGGCACACATTCACACCACACGAGAAAGGTGGAGTCCATGGGGAGTTACTGAGGAGGGAGCCAGTGACTCGAGAGGTCCATGCCTTGCCCCGGATCACAGACGGTCAGAATGCAAAGACTGAGATAAACCCAGTTGTGTCCTCCAAGAGGGGGTCCTAGGTGCCCCCAGGTTTGCTCAGGGGCTCTGGAAAAGGCTGTGCCTCTGGAATCGTGTGCTGACATGGAGATGGCACAGGGGAGACTGTGAGCACTTGGCAGCCTAGACAGTATTTTTCTGAAAAGGAGCCCAGATCTGGAATCACAAAGGTGCACCTCTGTCCACAACCCACCTGCAGTGGAGAAAGCCAGGCCCCCTTATGCTCAGCTCATGCTTACGTAGTTGTGGATCACACCCTCATTGGATAATTGAGAAATTGAAGCCCTTGTTCAGGCAGGGATTGGCCAGGGTACATGACATTCAGAGTGCAAACTTCAGGAATGTTCACACCTTCCAGGCCAAGGCTCCCACCTCCCCACAGAGTTGGTCTGGACATTAGAAATCCTGACATACTGGGCAGCTTCAGCCTGATCCTCCCTTTGTGGGGGCTGATTTGTTCTGGAGTCCAGAAAGGGAGCACTGTCATGTGCACATACACACACACACACACACACTCACACACACACACACACACACACACATTCACTCTAGATGTGATGACTTTGGGGGGATTAGAAAAAAAGCAGACACAGAGGAGGTGACAACAGGAAGGAAAAAGAGGTTGGAGGCACTACCTACATGTGACAGTCCTCCTCCTACTTTATAGCTCCTCCCACACAGTAGCCTGAACAGCCATAAGAAGCACTTGCTCCATAACCCATTGTGCAGGCAGGACAGAGACGGGCCCTGACAGGCACAATGACTGATCCAGGATCAAGAAAAGGTAAGAATGAGGGATTGAGTCTGCACCCAGGGAGGTTTCCTCAAGTCTGGGACCCTGGCTGCACCCAGAGCTTCTAGGGGGCTGGGTAGAGGCGTGTGCTGGTGCCACTGTGTACAGAAAAGGTGTTTCATGCAGAAGAGGTGTCTGCAGACAGCAGCCCACAGGACTACTTGCATAGCTGTCATGAGATGAAGGGACTCAGGGAAGACAATACCAGGTATGAGGTCACTATCCAATATAACTGAAAACCCCCGTAACCAGGCACCCACATGTAGCCCAACAGGCAGCTCACTTGCCAGGAGGCTTTTGCCAGTGCAACATGTTCTCTTGCTGTGTTCCCGGTGTTTGGTGCTCTTGCTTCCGGAGTCCCCGCAGTGAGAGCTTTTTCAGACGGTGCAGACATTGGTTCAACCCTCATCCCTGACGTATGTGTCCACTTCCTAGAATTTGGCCACAGGTAACACAAGGTGGCCGGGGTCAGACCCATTCAGGACAGGCCACCTCTGTGTGCCATCCCTGCGCAACCCACATCCCCTCCCCTTCATGTGTTGGGGAAGAGGGACCTGAAGGGAGAACTCTGGGGCAGGGACAGCTTTCGCAGGCAGTGGATCACCTAGAGGTCCTGCTGTGATTACCCACTAAGGCAGGGCAGGCAGGTGGAGATGGGCTTCCAGAGGGGTCCCTTATTGATGCCAATGGGAATCCTAGCCCTCAGGCTGTCACACCTTTTCCTTCTGCAGTGGAGATCTCAGCAGACCACACTATGTGTGTGTGTGTCTGCAGTGGAGGATTACAGGGGTAGAGAACCAGCAAAACAGGGCTCTGAGGCTTTCCTCCTTGTGACTGGGAACTGTCTTTCCAGAGCTCCTCACAGGAGAACTGAGAGGACCTGAAAGATGGGGTCCTCACCTCCATGCCTCTGCAGGAGGCATAGGTGCCCCATACATCTTCCAGCGTGCTGTACTCCTGCAAGGTGAGTGCAGGTGCTGAGGTGACCCAGACTCCAGGATCCCATGTACTCGAAGGTAGCCCTGGGTTCCAGTAACTGCCCTGCCACTCTTCTAGGTCCCTTCTAGAGTCCAATTTCCAAAGGAATCTGGGGCCTGTATCCTCCCCACAACCCACTCTCACTGTCCAGCCCCCTTCAGATGAGATGCAAAGTCACTGCCCACAAAGTTTTAGGAATATCAGAAGAGAGAACTTGCTCCATTTCACGTCATGCTCAGTTAAGGGTATTTTTGTATTTTTTTTACAGACTTTCCTGTTTTAATGCCCATGTCCCAGTGTCCATGTTGGCCTGACAATCATTATAAACCTTCTCCCACTCTTACACATCATCATGATTAATAGGGATGCTTGTCCCAAAAGGACGTGGGGCTGAAGATACCAAGTCTGTTGCTTTCCATTTGCTTCCCAGAGGACCACATGCCCATGGTCCCTCCAGGTCAGGAGCTGGGGCCAACTTGGGCTGCACTACTTACCAAGGGGGGACCTGTTATCAGGGCGGGCGATCCAGCTCTTCACTGCTGTGGGACCTGGACGTGACCCCCTCCTATTGTCATGTCAGTGGTGCTGCCCTGAACAACCCACTTGTCCTCATATCCAGACTCTCCCACCCCAGGAAAAGCCTATGTGTTCCCATCTTAGAATGGGATGTTCTGTCAGAAATCCCAGGGTGACCTTGGTAACACAGGGAGCTGTTGTCCATTCTCTACTAAGAAAAGACTAAGATACCACTGTGTCTCATCATAACTCACCCCCAAGTCTACCCTGCCTGCCGAGAACCTTTTCTCTTGTCCATCTAGAAAACATGGAAACCTGCGCAGAATTTTTCTGAGTTTATTGAGCCAAAATGTAGGCAATTGCAGTGAAGCAAAATCTCAATGGAATGAGATAATTATGCTCCGGAGAATGGAGCTTTGCACCTCATTTTAAACATTACAATCAAAAGTGGAGACTTGTATGGTTTCATGAAATTCATTGTTGATAGATGAGGGAAGCAGGAGAAAGCACAGCAGGGAAATCTCTGGGCCTGGAAAAAAGGTAAAATGATAGACATGCACTTCTTTCACTTAGGTGTGTATAGGTCAGTAAACAGTCAACAATCAACTCAATAACAGCGAGGGGATGTGTGGTCTCTGCAGAGACCAGAGCAGTGCCTGTGCTCCGAGTGTCTAAATAAAAAGGAAAATTACTTTGACATTACAAAAATATGTTGTTATATGTTAGGTTAGGTGGCTCAGGAGGCGGCGCAAGAAATAGAGTCCAGTGAATCAGAAAAGAAAGGAAAGGAAAAGGTTTATTCTGCGTCCCCGGGAGACCCACGTACCCCAAGGACAGGGCACCTGGATTCACGACAACAGGGAGGGGGGCGCTTTTTTTATACTGTGGTTGGGTGAGGGGCGGGGACATGAGCTGAGGAATTCTCTGCTGCAGGGAATGAGCGGAATATTCAGGACAAAGTTCTTATCTGTGTGGGGGTATGTGAATTCAGGGAGAAGAAGCTGGTATCTGTGTCTGCCACCTTGATCTGTGAGAAATTCCAGGGGAAGTCTATTATCTTGTCATGTCTGCATGTATCCAATCCTGGGCTCTCTCAGACCTAACATCCCGGCCTTTTGGTGATAAGGGCCTTTTGGTGATAAGGGATGGCAACTCCTTCTGGCTGCTTCCAGCTGACCACGGGTGGCGAAGGGGGGGGGAGGGGCAGTTAAAGGCCAGGGTTTGGCAGAGGTAGGTCGGAGGGGAGCCGAGTGTAGGGGTGGAACAGGAGCTGATTCACAGTCACTCGTGACATCTCCGCGATCCGGGAGTGGATGAACTTGAGGAGGCAGGGGGCTAGGAGAAAAATAGACACAGATGAGAATCAGGGGCCCTATCATGGGTAGGACTCAGGTGGCTAAGGGGCTTTGGAACCAGCCGGAAGGAGAGTTGTCCTGGAAGTGTCCTGCATGTAGTTCTTCAGTCAGCTTAGTCAGGGTCTGTATGTTTACGTTTTGCTCCACTACTCGACTCATTGATGTAATAACAGCATTCTTCCCGAAGGAATATACAGGTTCCTCATTTTTCTGCAGTCAGAAGGTCTGAGGCGAGCTGCTTCTGCAGGGCTACTTGGGCTATTGATGTCACTTGTCACTGTAGGGAGGCTAAAAAGAGGCGGTAGTAGACTCCAGGGCTAACTGGAGCTTGTCATTAAAGTACTGAGCAGTGACCAGACTGTTCCCGAGGGCCCCCCAGTGAGGCCTACTGAGGCAGCAATACTCACCGCTAACATGACAAGGGGGAAGGCAGCCCGGCAGGTCCAGGGATGGGATGGAGGGAGCAACCAGTGAGCTCCGACTCTCCATACAAGTTTAGTTGGGGAACTACTGTGACCACGAAGCAAGGCCCGGGGTCAGAGGAGTTCATGCAGTTCCTTAAGGTGCCGTTGCACCAAAAGAAGGTACCTGGGCTGGCCTTGGTGAGACTGGCTGTGGTGTGGTATGATAGTCTCTTCCGTGGCAACCCCATAGGTGTTGACATCTTGATTACATCTATCTGGGTTCCGCTGGTTGTAAGCAAAACAGACATAGGGTCAGCCAGTTTTGGACACTGACTGGATGTCGACAGCCATCTGGATCTTTGTCTGACATCCGAACAGAGGGCAGTCCTGAGATCCTACCTGCCAGGTGACTTGTTTGCTGTTCTGGTAGTGGGTTTCACGGACCTTGAACCTCCACACATAAGCAGGTGGGGGTGGGTGTAGGTTGCACACGGCAGGGAGGAGAAGGAAGGAGGAGGGGAGGGCGGTTAAGGCAGACCTTAGTGGGGCCCAACACCTCACATTTATAGATGTCATGCTGCTCCGGGTTCCTCTTGAGTCTGGAGAGGCGGTGCTAGGACAGGTCGTCAAGCTGGGGTCGCCAAGCAGCTTGGCCGCGGTGGGGACTCTGAGGATTACAGTGTGAAGTCCTGTCCACCTAGTCTCCAAGGCTTGTGTTTGTAGGTTCTTAAGGAGGACCGAGTCACCAGGGTGAAGGGTTGGTCTTGGGAGTCCTGGTTGGTCAGCTCTGGCTTGGGCAGAAACCTGTTCTCGTGTTCTCGGAGCAATTGCCTGGTTAAAGACAGATATAGGAGATATGTACCCAGGTGAGAGGGATCAGTAAGGAGACGGTGGTTGAGCAAGAAGAGCCAAAAGGGCTCAAGAAAGTGGGGCTCCTTGGTGTAGCTGGAGTTTGGTCAGGGCCATGGGCAGGACGTCTGGCCAGGAGCTGTGAATTTCTAGAGAGAGTTTAGTTAGATGGTCCAATAGGCTGGAATTGAGTGGCTATGACAGGGCTGGGCAAACTTTTTGACTCGAGGGCCACAATGGGTTCTTAAACTGGACCAGAGGGCCAGAACAAAAGCATAGATGGAGTGTTTGTGTGAACTAATATAAATTCAAAGTAAACATCATTACATAAAAGGGTACGGTCTTTTTTTTTTTTAGTTTTATTCATTTCAAACGGGCCGGATCCAGCCCGCGGGCCGTAGTTTGCCCACGCCTAGGCTATGATGAGGGATCGAGCCAGTGACAGAAATCCAGCAGGATGTAGAGGATGAGGGATTGATGTTGGAGAGTAGATGGAAAGTTGTGTTGATGAGGGTGGGCATAGGAGTAGGTCCAGGGTTCGTAAATAGAGAGTGACACTAGAGGATTTCCCATCCAGACAGTAGAATTGATGATTCCCTCATCATTCCGTGTCTGTTTCACCTGAAAATATGAAAAACCTGAGCAAAATTGGAGGGTCCCTTGTCAGGTAAGAGCCTGTGAGGAATGATCGGTCATCCGGTCCTGGATGGTGTCGCCGAATCTTCAACGGGGATGGTGGGAGGCACTCGGTGAGCCTGAGAGAGATAGGTATTGCAGGGAGAGTGGGAAGAAATGTTAGAATGCGCTGATATCCAAGGGAAAATGGAAGGAGCAGTGGAAGCCAGGGACCTGGAGGCTGGAGAAAAGGCAGAGAGGGAGGGAGCAGGTCACACAGCCTGTTCCCAGGCCTCTAGCCACTTGGATTTTAAAGTTGCTGCATTTTTTCCTTTGGGGAGGGTGGAAGGGGATGGGGCGAGGTCAGAGCAGTTTTCAGTTCAGAGGAGGGGACAGTTGTGGCGGAGAGAAGGAGAAAAGGCATTCATGGTGAAGACTGAGCGAGGCGAAGACTGAGCTAGGCTACGACTGAGCTAGGCTACTGTGGTCTGGGACAACTGGGCCCCATAACGGGACACATGGCAGTGGAGGATCTTTGTCCCAGTAAAGGGAGGGGGCCAGGAGTGGGAGGAGCAGGGAAGCTGAAGGGCTCAGAGTGAGCTGCAGAATGGCCACTAGGATGGTGAGGATATCTCGTCCTAACAGGGGCATGGGGCCTGCTATCATCAAGGAGGCAGGGAAGGGGTCCAGTGGCCAGAGGGCAGGTGGATTTGCCGTCAATACCCATGTCCGAGATCTTGGAAGATTAAAGGGGCCCTAAAAGGAGGGAAGGACAGAGAAGGCAGCCCCCATGTCAACCGGGAAGGTGACCTACTACCTTCATTGTGACCCGAGGCTCAGCAAGGGGATTGGAGTCATCGAGGCTGGGCTTCTTCAGTCTTCAGCCAGTTCCAACATGGCCAGCGGGTGTGTCCTGGACTGGAAGGGTGGTCCCCCCACGCTGAGGCGTAAGGGGCCCGCCACTTTTCCAGGGACAGTCACTCTTCCAGTGACCATTTTGACCTCACGCCGGGCAGGGCTTGGTCGGGGCTCGGGGCCAGGGGCACTGCATTGCCCAGTGGCCTTCTTTTCCGCATTTGAAGCATTCTCCGGTGGCGTTCCTTTCATTGCACCCCCACCGCTCACAGTCCCCTTAGGGCCGTGGCAGCTGCCATCAACCTCAGGGC
Source organism: Myotis nattereri (assembly GCF_964212035.1). Classification (NCBI taxonomy): domain Eukaryota; kingdom Metazoa; phylum Chordata; class Mammalia; order Chiroptera; family Vespertilionidae; genus Myotis; species Myotis nattereri. Next base: position 7,437,582 of record NC_138091.1, on the reverse strand, counting down.
CACAAACAACTAAGGCGTGTCTGCAGGTCTACCTCCTGTGGAAGGCAGGCCTCCCATTCTGACTGTGCCTGCTCCTCCAGGGCATTAAGAACCTTCAAGGCCATTTTTCACTCGATCTCGGACCTGGGTTTGAGGACCAATAAAGACCTTAAAGGTCGGGTTAGAGAGTGGGGGGCGTAGATTCAGACTATGCCCTCAGTTCCTGGACGGGACTATGGCAGGGGTAGAATGGGCGCAGAAATGGAAGAGGCTGTTTTGGAGCTGACGTTCTTAGGATTTGGGCTCTAGGGGAGAAGGAAGCTTATCGTTAAGAGAGTCTGAAGAGAGCACAGCTGCAACCTCTTGCAAAGGGAACTGGACGGCCACCTGTGAACTAAAGTGCTGGCAGTCATGGTGGCGGAGTTTCAGCGGAAGGCGGGCGGTTAGACCTTACAGAGGGCACTGTGTGGGGTACAGGTTACTAAGGCAGGCCTGTAAGGGAAGGGGAGAGCGCGGGAGAGGTGGCCTGGGTGGGCTTGGGAGAGGTATTGGCAGTTGAGTTTAAAAGCCGCAACCTCCCAGGGGCAGAACGGAGGAGGAAGGACAGAAGGAAGGTAGAGCCTATGGACGCGTGTGTGCACCGACTGGGAAAGAAGGCAGAGGCGGCAGGGGACTTTGTTGCCGGCTCCCACAGTGGCTAAGGCTTTAGCGGCTGTGGGGGTGCGCGGAAGGACCAACTGGGCAGAGGAGGGCATGGGGTTGTAAAAGGCGGTTTGAGTTCCCGGCTGCTGTGGGGCGGACAGAAGAGGGGAGGCGGGGCCAGTGGGTCCACGGAAGGTGTGGCTGGAGGAGAGTCCAGCAGGGTGGAGGAGGGGAGAGTGTGGACGGACTGGGGCAGGAGGCCCGTGGGAGAGCGGCGGCTTACGCCTGGGGGGAATTTGTGGTGGCCTCTGGTGAAGGGGGGGTGGGAGAGCACGGAGACAATGATGATGATTACGGCACTCCGCCACCCACACACAGTACATGAACGCACCCCCACATGCACCACACACACTGCGGGCTCAGCGGTGCGGGGAGCGGCACAGCGCAGGGACAGCCTGGAGGGAGTACGAAGGACAGGACTAGGAGAAATGGCGGAAGGAACTTTGGGGGAGGGACGGGGAACGCAGAGATATGGAGAGAGGCTGAGAGAGAGACTGAGAGAGAGAGACTGAGAGAGAGAAACTTGGGCAAATTTCCCAGTTCTTTGGCAGAACTTACTGAGATCGGTGTGACCTTAAAGTCAGGTACCGTTTTAGCCAGATCGGTGATCTGGCACCCTAGAGGATTTGGAATCCCCCTGTGCTTGATCCCTGTGGCCTGTAGCCAGGCTAAAGGCTGGCGTCCCAGCAGTTTAACCCATGCTACGGAGGGACGGAGGGACCGTGGGCGGGGTAGAGGCGTCCCTGCTACCCCCCCAGGTCCGGAGGAGCCTTCCTGGAAGGGTCCCGAGAGGCAATCTCTGACGTGGCCACGTTTTATGGACAGAGATGCCAGCAGGCAGGTGGCCACCTGGGACCAGCGCGGGGCGGGGCGGGGCGGGGCGGGACTCACCGCTGATGCTGCCAAACTGGGAAAAGTTGCTGAGCTGAAGAGAAGTGGTCCTGATGGGTCCAGAGCCACGAGGAGGGAGAGGCAGGCACCCAGCCTTGGAGGGACGGCCAAAGCGAGTGCTCCCGCCACCCAGGTTTCAAGGCACCAAATGTTAGGTTAGGTGGCTCAGGAGGCGGCGCAAGAAATAGAGTCCAGTGAATCAGAAAAGAAAGGAAAGGAAAAGGTTTATTCTGCGTCCCCGGAAGACCCACGTACCCCAAGGACAGGGCAGGTGGATTCACGCCAACAGGGAGGGGGCGCTTTTTTTATACTGCGGTTGGGTGAGGGGCGGGGACATGAGCTGAGGAATTCTCTGCTGCAGGGAATGTGCAGAATATTCAGGACAAAGTTCTTATCTGTGTGGGGGTATGTGAATTCAGGGAGAAGAAGCTGGTATCTGTGTCTGGCACCTTGATCTGTGAGAAATTCCAGGGGAAGTCCATTATCTTGTCATGTCTGCATGTATCCGATCCTGGGCTCTCTCCGACCTAACATTATAGATGTAAAAAGACAGTAGAAAGGGAAAAATCAAGATGGCGGCATAGGTAAACACTGGAAATTGCTGCCTCGCACAACCACTTCAAAAATACAACTAAAAGACAAAACGAACATCATCCAGAACCACAGGAGGGCTGCTGAGTGGAAATTCTACAACTAGAAGGAAAGAGAAAAGCACACTGAGACTCAGAGGAGGTGCGGAGGTAAAGTGCAGAGGTACGGAGGTGGACATGGAAAGGGCTGCCAACTGAGGACATGGTTGTCTTTTTCAATCGGGAGGGAGGCACAATCTCCCTACAGCCCTGACTCCAGTTCCAGGTGAGTCTCTGGGGACCCAGACTCACACAGGAGAAACTGTACTGTCTGGCATTAGTCGGAACTCGAGGGCGGCTTTCAATCAGAGGTGCTTGCAGTGATTACTGGGACACTGAGAAGCGGGGCCTCTTATGGCAGGACTGAGGAGAAGCCAAAGCTGCTTGCTCTGCCTGTGGATCCTGAAACCCGCCCCACCCAAGCTGTGCAAAGAGGCTTTTGCATATGAAAGGCCTGGCCCTTTGCAATCTAAAATTACCTAAAAACCTGCAGCTGGGTCAGAGAAAGCCAGAATACCCAAAAGAAGGCCCAAGGCCCCCAGTGACTTGCATTGCTTCACAGCTGGGCTCCTGCTGGACAGCCTCAGGCAGAGGCTAAATTAGCAGCTCCTTAGAGATCCAAGAGCCATTGTACCCAGTGGTCAGAGTGGGACCATCCAGATTACAACTCCTCAGATCCATAAGGGACACACTCAGGGAACAGACTCAGTGAGCACCAAAGCCCCACTGAAGCAAGTCTTGCCCTATAAGGGTGTCTTCAACACAGAAGTTCTCCCACTGCAGACACAGCTCATTCTCACAGCCAATTGGCCTGGAGGTCAATTCCTCCCAGTGATACCTACAACAACCAAGGCTTAACTCCAACAACACTGTGTACAAAGCCCACAAAGGGGTGCACCAAGAGTGTCCACCTCCGGTAATTGGGGAGGCTGAGCCACTGGGCCCTATAGGATAGCTAGCACAGAAAGAACACTCTATCAACACAGGAAAGCATAAAAATGAAGAGACAAAGAAACAGGTCACAAATGACAGAAATGGAGGAAAGCAAATTACTGGATATAGAGGTCAAAACCCAACTTATACGGTTTTTCAAGAATTTTCTAGAAACTTCCAATAAATTTAGTAAGACCCTCAATAAGTCTAGTGAGACCACCGATAAACTTAGTGAGACCCTCAAGAAATCTAGTGAGACCCTCGAGGTTATGAAAAAGGACCACCTAGAAATTAAACATACACTGACTGAAATAAAGAACATTATACAGAGTTCTAACAGCAGACTAGAGGATAGCAAGAATCAAGTCACAGATTTGAAATACGAAGAAGCAAAAAACACCCAACCGGAAAAGCAAAAAGAAAAAAGAATCCAAAAATATGAAGATAGTGTAAGGAGCCTCTAGGACAACTTCAAGCGTACCAACATACGAATTATAGGGGTGCCAGAAGAAGAGAGAGAGCAAGATATTGAAAACCTATTTGAAGAAATAATGACAGAAAACGTCCCCTCCCTGGTGAAAGAAATAGACTTACAAGTCCAGGAAGCACAGAGAACCCCAAACAAAAGGAATCCAAAGAGGACCACACCAAGACACATCATCATTAAAATGACAAGAGCAAAAGACAAAGAGAGAATCATAAAGCAGCAAGAGAAAACAAGTCAGTTACCTACAAGGGAGTACCCATACAACTCTCAGCTGATTCCTCAACAGAAACTTTGCAGGCCAGAAGGGAGTGACAAGAAATATTCAAAGTGATGAATAGCAAGAACCTACAACCAACATTATTTTACCCATCAAAGCTATCATTCAAAATTGAAGGTCAGTTAAAGAGCTACAAAGATAAGAAAAAAGTTAAAGAAGTTCATCACCATCCAAACCAGTATTATATGAAGTGCTGACAGGTATCCTTTAAGAAGAGGAAGAAGAAGAAAGAAGGAGAAGGAGAAGAAGAAGAAGAAGAAGAAGAAGAAGAAGAAGAAGAAGAAGAAGAAGGTAAAGATACAAATTATGAACAACAAATACACATCAACAAGTGAATCTAAATATCAAGTGAACAAATATTCTGATGAACAGAATAAACTGGTGAATATAATAAAATCAGGGGCATAGAGAGGGAGTGGACTGACTATTCTGAGGGGGTAAGGGATGTGGGGGATGCGGGAAGAGAATGGACAAAAATTGTTCATGTATGGATGAGGACAGTGGAGGGGGCGTGGGGTAAGGGCAGAGGGTGGAGTGAGAACCGGGTGGAGGGGAGGTATGGGGGGAAAAAGAGGAACAACTATGATAATCTGAACAATAAAGATTTATTAAAAAAAATAGGCAGGCTCAGTTAAGATAAAGATTGACGTTTTCAGGGAAGATGACAGCCTAGGACACCAGTACCCACCATAAGCTGCTTTTATTTAAAAATAACCAAAAAACAAACAAACAACACTTTAAGTTCAGACAAACCTTTTCAGTTACATTAGGTCTCTGAGTTTGCCACGCCGCCAGGTTAGCACGTGGTCCCTGGAATCACACCTGCCCCATCTCTTGCCACCAATCACTGAGTGCTTGGGGTTCATTCTGAGCTGGAGTGCCCAACCCACCTGGCAGTTTATGAGCTGCCTCTGATGGCATGTAACCCTCTCCCAACACAGGATAGAAATCAGACCACCATTTCGGTGCCCGCGGGCCAGGAAAGCATGCCCGCCGCACTCAACACACAGGTGCCCATGAACTTGTTTTCCACCTGGGAAGTGGAATGCTCCAGCCCCACCTGCGTACCCAGGCTGTGTAGCCTCACCTTAACCAAGCTGCTCATCTACAAGAAGCTGGAGAAGGAGCTCAGGGCTGTGGTGATCACTATAAAAATGCAGGGCCCTAAACAACTTGAGGTCTGATGAGATTCCGCTGTCCCCTCTTGGTCACGTGAAGACCGACCTGGCGCTGACCATCTCCCTACAGTACCCTCACTCTCTCAAGAAAAAAGGCAACAACTTACAGATCCTGCTGCAGCAGAAGCAGCGCCTTAACAACCAGACCATTCTGGGTTACCGGGCACTCCCCATGGGCACCATCGACATGGCAGAGGTGATGTAGCGACCCCTCGAGGGTGGCCAGATGCTGAGACTCCATAGCACCAACATGGAGGAATCTGCCCACATGGCTGAAGTCAGCATGTCCTCCCTGTCCAGCCAGCCCATAGACCCCAAGGACAGCACCCAGAAGGCTGGCCCCAAGTCCAAGTCCCTGGTTCATTACTCAGAGATAGATTATGAAATATTCTCAGATCAGCAGGGCTGCTATCATCCCGGGCATGGACAGGACCATGAGGAGGAGGACTTCCACTTTGAGGATCCCAAAAAGCAACACCAAAGTGTAGTAAGATCGCCACTCATGAGCAGGCAACAAGATGCCAACAAGAAAGTTGGGGCGTAGCTGCTCAGGGTGCAAGAGTGGGAGGAGGTCCTGGATTCAGAGCAGGAGTCTTCGGAGCATGTGCCTGAGGTGGAGGAGGACCTAGATCTGCTGTATGACTCACTCGAGAACTGTGACAGTGGCCCATGAGAGTGTCTTCAGGACCCCGAAGCCCTGACTCAGGCCATATTGGAAGGCCTGTCCCAGCCCAGCTAGAGCATCCACAGTGCCCAGCTCTCAGATGGAGTGCTAGAGAATCCACAGTGCCAGCACCAGGAGGAGCCTCCAGGTCCAACCCATGTGACAGAGAAGATGAGCCCAAAGCCACCAGTGGGCGCATCACCAAGACCGAGTCTCTCCTTATCGCTTCCACCAGATCCCAGGGGGAGCACGTTGGCCACTGGGCCAGGAGCACATCCCTGAAGGAGCAGCAGGTGGCAGAGCCAGAAACAAGCAGGCCAACAGCCTGGACAACAAGCACTGCACCGACCCCCTGAGTCAGCTGCAGATTGCCAGGGAGACGGTATATGACCAGCTGAACCTCTTCCTCATCTCTGACAGCCAGTTGCCCTAGAACATCCTCCTCCTCAATGCCCCTGCCTGGCAGGGGCAGTTTCCGTCTGAGTCCAGCAGCAACACATGCTGCCCGGGGTGTGCATCTTCTCCAAGGCTGAGGTCCAGGCAGCCTTCAGCACCATCATCTCGTGGAAACAGAGATACCGTCTCTATAATTCCCAGACCCCCAGCCTGTGAAGATCGTGGTGTCAGGGGCACAGCATTACTTAAGCACCGTGTTATGGGTCTTCCTGAAGCTGCTGTCCTACAACCTATGCCTCTCTCCCCCTGGCTGGGCTACATGCACTTCCTGGTCATCCAGTTGGGTTCCTACCTTGTAGCCAGGTACCTGGGCTCTGTGCATTACCGCTACAACAGCTTCATCCAGAACCTGCCCAGGCGGGACCTGTTCTACAAGGAGGCCCAGAGGGCTGTGCAGGACACGCTGCCCATGGTGTTGAGAACCACACAGTGCGTCACAGGAGCCAATTGTGTCCACCAACTGCCCATCATGGAGGCCACACTCACCTATAAACAGAGGAGACCCAATGAGGAGTCCTCGAACTTTATTCCCTTCATGGGGGTTGTGGAGCTTGGTATTGTTAGACCATTCTGGGTCGCCTCAGGACACTCAGATTATGCGGCCCGCTTGGGCTCGAGTGCTGTTGTCCACCCTCCATACGGGTCTGCGGCAAACAAGGAGGCATCACACATCCTTCTCTACTCCCCGCCAGTGAGAGGAGATGAGTCCTCCCCCAGCCAGGGTGTTGGAGCTGAGCTGATGGGGCTGTGGGTGGACTCCTGGATGGCAGCCCAGCCCACAGACAGAAAAGGAGACTCTGAGAACAAAGCCCAGGCTACCGCCAACAACACCCTCCAGTTCCCCTTCCAGTTTCTCCAGGTGAGCAGGCTGCCCAGCAGTGGTGAGGCTGCAGCCACGCCCTCCGGGTCATGGACAAGGAGAACAACAAGAAGGTGATGTGTTTTCCCAAGAAAACCAAGGACAAGGAACTGGAGAACCAGAGCCAGTGCCTGGAGGGCATCAGCCGCCTGTTCAGCAGGGCCAAGCACCAGCAGGACAACTGTGGGTCCTTGTTGACCGTGTGGAGTGGAACAGCGTGGAGCTCCCACGTCCAGCACTTCCCCACCTGCATAGTCGGAAGCTCCAACCCCACCTTTGAGCCTGCCCGTCCCCTACCCTTCCCTCTGCCCTGGCCAAGCCCGGGAAGGATGAGCTGCTTTTCTGTTCACATTTCGGTTTAGCACCGAGACAGACTCTTGAAACACAAAGTGTAACCCTTTCAGTGTGAATAAGCTCATAACCTGGAAACTAACGTGGTGGTGCCCACAGGGAGCCCCCAACTGCTCTGCTTATTACCCAGAATGCTCTGGCAAGTGGGAGGTCAACAGTGTTGAGCTGGGCAATCATTGAAGGTGATGGTCTTCAGGACCCAAAAACTGCCATTGACAAAGCTTCTCAATGCCAACACCTGCCCCTCCTGGAAGCCTGGACTCCGCCTCCCCGGGGAGTCAGCTTCCCTTTCTGCCCGACTCAGTGCTGGCCTCCCACGGGGGCACCTGACTGAAAACAGGCTGGTCAGCCAGCCTTGGGCCCCACTGCCACCCATCCCAGTGGCCCCAGCACTACCCGCTCCTGCTGTCCCATAAACTCCATCCTCGTGAGGCAGAACAGAAGAGAAACACCAAGGACCAATGTGGTACTGACCACCTGGGCACACTGACTGGACAAACTGAGCAAATACCTGATGCCCACCTTCCTGGGCTGGGACCCCGCTTTTGTCCCCACATCTCCGTGTTTTTATAGAGCATTTGCTACAACAGGAGTTGGATCAACCATGTACCAGGTGAGCTCCTGCCCCTGCACAGCACAGTGGTCATTTGGCCACTTGTTTGCTGTGAATCTTCAGGTCACTGCATGTCTCTAAGTGATTGTTCCCCAGAATGTGAGGCCCAATAGGGTTACTGTAGGGTCTCAGTGGGGTGCCTCTGGGTGCCTGGACAGTGGTGAGGTCTGCTGGAGGGCTGTGTTTTAGCCAATTGGTTAATTTTTTCATTCTGTTGACAAAGTCTCTGCCAAATTTGTGATTCTCCTCAGGGCTCAGGGCTAAGCACTTTTGTCATGAGATAAAGAGATTGGAGATCCATTATGAGTCCCGGTCCTTGGTGAAGCCAGATCAGAAACCCCATGTTTGAGAGGTGGAGTTCAGACTCAGCCAGCTGTCTGAGATGGGCATGGTTTGGGTTCATTCATTCAGCAAATATATGAGAAGCCCTGCCAGGTACAGACACGTCTCTAGGCACTGACCATAATCCAGTGCACAGAGAAGACCCCAAGCCTGCACTCCAGAGCTTCCTTCTAGTAGAGAGTCCTTCTGCAAGGACTCTTCCTTCTGCAAGAGGGCAGAGGTCTGAGGGCTACTTCTAGGAAAAAGGGCAGGACTCAGAGAACTGTGCATGTAGATATGGGTGGAGTGGGCGAGTGGGGAAGTCAATGGACAGAGTGAGCCCCTCAGAAAATTCATACCCTTCTGCTTCTAATCCCAGCCCAGTCTGCACCCCTATCCCGGGACCGTGCTCACTAATCTGGTAGAACCTCCTCAGTGGCAGCTTGGCTGTTGCTCTCTACCCATGGGAGTTAACTGTCAATTAGAGGAGAAGAACCCCACAGGGCAGCTAGTGAATTAGGCAGCATGTAGGAGCAGGAGCCAAAGTTTGAGGTGTGAGGTAGTCTCTGGACATCAGAAATGCAGATGGATTTTCTTCGTTTACTCCTTGATCACCTATTCCTGGAGCACCTACTGTGTGCCAATGAGTGACATGAACAGAGTGGAAACCAGCTCTCCCTGTCCTCATGGAGTTGACATTTTGGCACGAGGGTAGTAGGAGGGTACAGGGACACTGAGAGAGCATGTCAGGTTCCCCGGAAGAAGACGACGGTGGTTCCCTAATTGTTGCAGAGCTGTCATTTAGGTGGGCTTTCTGCCATGTCCTCTTGAATGACCAGGCACATCTCTGCCAGGACTGCCAGGTTGAATGTGGGCAAGGGATAGGTCTGCCTTCTGGATGGGCAGGAGCAGCAGGCACAGGACCCCAGGCTCTCTGAGTGGTGCTCTGGGAGGGTCATGTGGAAAAAAGGCCAGGCCTCAAACCCTGCTGTCTGTCTATCTCTCTCCCCAGGGTCATCTCCTGCATCTTGGGCATCTAACTGGACCAGTACCCTGAAGATTTTTATTAGCCGCCAGAATTTCCCAGCCTGATCATGCTTTTGGCCTCTATAGAGCTCACCTTTCCAGTCCTAGACCTGCCAACCCAGTGAGTTTAATAAGATTATTTATACTAGTGACCAGAAGACAATTCTGGATGTTTCCAATGAAATTAGAGCAGCCTGTGAGTGAGAGAAAGAGACAGAGCTGGGAACCAGTGGACTGAAACGTCTTGGGTTTGATTCCAGTCCAGGTACATACCTCAGTTGCAGGCTAGATCCTTGTCCCTGGTCTGGGCCAGGGAACATTATCCTTGGGTGAGGATTGACAAAGAAAACTGTAGTGATAAGAATGGCACTGCCACTTGCATTAAAACCTCAGGCACGTTAGCTGAATTCTTTACGTCTTGTTCTTTTCACGTGAAAAATGAGTTGCAAGGATAAAATTGAATAATAAAGTGCTTAACATAGAGAGTTGGCATATGGTAGGCACTTAGTATATATTGCCCATTACTATTATACATACACTAGAGGCCCGGTGCACGAAAATTTGTGCACTGGCTGTGGGGGGGTCCCTCAGCCCAGCCTACCCCTTATCACATACTGGGAGCTCTAAGGGGATGTCCTAGTGATGGCTTAGGCCTGCTCCCTGTTCCCTTTGGGGAGCGGGCCTCAGCCACAGACTGGCCTTCCTTTGTGGGAGGTGACCGGGCTCATCAGGGGAAGGCACCAGCCCCATCACCCCACTATTGCAGCCATTGCCAGTCACCGCAGTCACCAAGGTGTTTTCATCAACACGGACTCCAGTCCCTTCACCATGAAAAAAAGGCAACTTTCTTTAGGCATTTTCAAGATGTGTGTCATAGGATATGACATTTCTTTCTTTCTTTCTTTTTTTATCCTCACCTGAGGATATGTTTCCATTGATTTTTAGAGAATGTGGAAGAGAAAGCGAAAGACAGAGAGAAACATCAAAGTGAGAGGTACACTTTTATTGGCTGCCTCCTGTATGAGCCCTGACCTGGGCCCAGGCCAGGGAGGAGCCTGCAACCTAGGTACATGCCCTTAGTCAGAATTGAACCCGGACCCTGTGGTGGGCAGGCCGAGGCATTATCCACTGACCAAAACCAACTAGGGCAGGATATGACATTTCTTAGCCCTCCAGCAGCGGACCTTCCTTTTTTTTCAACAGGAGTGTGGTAAAAAACCCTAGATCACCTTATTAGAGTCTTATTACCCAAGTTACTAAGAATATTATCAATGGCATACATGGAGCTTAGCCAATGAGCAGTCGAGAAAAGGTGTTTCCTCTGTAGTTACACCAATTGCCGGCTCGGCCTCTGCCCAGGCCTAACTCCTCTGGCCGAGTCATTAGGCCTGGGCAGGAGACCCCCAGCTCCTGCAATCCCCCCTCCGCCCATCCCCAAGCCTAATGCCTCCGCATTAGGCCTGGGCAGGGTACCGCCAGCTCCCCCAATTGTGCGATCTGACCCTGCTCCCCGCGATCACTGGCTCTGCCCCTGCTCCCAGCCATCGCAAGCCCCCATCCTGCTCTCTGCCATCGCTGGCTCCACCACTGCCCAGGCCTAATGCCTCTCACCAAGGCTGTAGGCTTAGGCGTGGGACGCCCCGGTCCCCACGATCGCTGACTCTGCCGCTGCACCCTGCGATCACTGACTCCACACCAGCCTAGGCCTAACGCTTCTGGCCAAGGTGTAAGGCCTGGGCAGGGGATCCCCAGGTATCCTCAATTTTCGGCTCTGCCCCTGCCCAGGCCTAATGCCTGTGGCCGAGGCATTAGGCCCGGCAGGGGACTCCCAGCTCCCAGCGATCACCGATCACCGACTCCTCACATCCTCCGCGCCATTGCCGGCTCCACACCTGCCCAGGCCTAACTCCTCAAGGCATTAGGCCTGGGCAGGAGACCCCTCAGCTCTGATTGCAGGCTCCGATTGCCGCTGGGAGCCTATGTATGCAAATTAACCGCCATCATTGTTTGGTTAATTTGCATATTCATACGATTGGCTGCTGGGCATAGCAAAGGTATGACATATTTGCATGTTTGTCTATTATTAGGTACGATATGTATGTAAACAATCATCAAGTGGAAATACCATGTGTAACATCGACAAAATAATCTAAAGCACTAAGATGTTAACAGGAATTGCCCAGGGCCTCCCAATGCTCTATTTCTCCATTTAATCATAAATGCATGGACTTACTCATTTCTGGATAGAAAGATAAAATATTGCCAAGGCACATACTCTCCTGAATTAATCTAAAATGTACATATATATGTAATATGCAGATTAGGCCAGGAAGCTTTAATGTAGTGGTTCTCAACCTGTGGGTTGCGACCCCTTTGAGGGTTGAACAACCCTTTCACAGGGGTCGCCTAAGACCATTGGAAAACACATATAGAATTACATATTGTTTTTGTGATTAATCACTTGCTTTAATTATGCTCAATTTGTAACAATGAAAATACATCCTGCATATCAGATATTTACATTATGATACATAACAGTAGCAAAATTACAGTTATGAAGTAGCAACAAAAATAATTTTATGTTTGGGGGTCACCACAACATGAGGAACTGTATTAAAGGGTCGCAGCATTAGGAAGGTTGAGAACCACTGCTTTACAGGGTCACGACCAGACAGGAGGAGGTTGCCTGTGCAGGTGAGGCCAGGGGCAGAGATGGAGACAGACACAGGGGGCCTGCCTGAGCCAGAGCGGACACAGGCAGGGGGGCCAAGGAGGCATGGGGTTGGCTGAGTCACTGCGCCTGGCTAGGGCAGCCCTGGAAGGGACACAGGCAGGGGGTCAGGGGGTGCCTGGGGCAGAAGTCAGGTGCGGGTCCTGCTGCCTGCAGAGCGGGTCAGATGCAACTCCTGTGGCAGCCCTCGAGGTGGCTCGTCCAGCGATTTCAATAGAGCGCCGGACCTCTAGTTTAAAGTAAAAATTATAATAGGATTTTGGGGAAACAAACACTCTTCTAAATTTTATCTACAAATAAATATGCAAAAAAATCAGGAAACAGTTGACAAGAATATAGGAAGGGGACTTGCTCTGTCAATTAGGAAGAACTCTCAAGCAGTGGGGCCCTGGTGCTGGAGTGAGCAGGTCCTGGGAGCTGGGCAGCGACATCAGGAACAGGGCGCAGCACACATGAGACTCAGGGGATTATTGTGGGGGCCCTTTAGCAGCAAATAGCACTGGGACAGCCGCTCAATTATTGAGGGGAATACTTTAGATCAATATTTCAGATCTCACCAAAGAGTTTTTAATGTATTTATGATTAATATATTTTACTGTCTTTTCCTTCTGAAAATCGAATGAAGGTGGAATCAAAATTTTAAAAATAAAAAATGCGAGAATATACATAAACTCTATTTAATTCCATGATATAGAGAACACTTTCCACATGTTGATGTCTCTTTTGGGTGAGATGTAATGGAGAAAAAAGGTCAGTCCTATGAAGTCCTGAGCAAAGAGCCTTGCAGACAGAGAGGTGTGTGTGCAAAGGCCTGAGGTGGGAAAGAGCCCACTGGGGTGAAGGAATGACACACGGGCCAGGGTGGCTGGAGTTAAGAGGAGAGTGTGAGACAGGACGTTGTGCTGGTCAACGGGGTCCCCGATCCTGCAGAGTCTTGCTCAAGCTGTAAAATTTATTCCAAGTGCCATGAGGACTTTTAGAGGATTTTAAGTGAAAGACATTTAGCAACTATCTTTCTATTTGTATTTGAAAATAGTACTTTAATAATCAGATTTGGCTGTTGCATTTTTGATCAGATGCTTTTTCAGTACCTAGTACATTTTATTAACTTTTATAAAGACACGGTTTTTATTTTCGAATATTCATTCCTAGGTTTAATTTCTTTTTTAAAAAAATATATTTTATTAATTTTTTTGCAGAGAGGAAGGAAGAGGGATAGAGAGTTAGAAACATCGATGAGAGAGAAACATCGATCATCTGCCTCCTGCATACCCCCTACTGGGGATGTGCCCACAACCACGTACATGCCCTTGACCGGAATCAAACCTGCGACCTTTCAGTCTGCAGGCTGATGCTCTATCCACTGAGCCAAACCAGTTAGGGCCCTAGGTTTAATTTCTTAACAAACCTACAGCATCTGAGAAACTTATTTATTTATTTTTAATTTAAGTATAGTTGATATACAATCTTATATGGTTATATTGTTTCTGGTGTATGATATAGTGAATCAACAATTTTATCACCTCACCAATTCATATAACCATCTGTCATCATGCAAACTTATCCCAATATTATTGACTATATTTCCCTTCCCCTTTTCACCCACTCTACACCCTCCCTTCTGGTAACCACATCTTTTCTCTCTTTTTATATGAGTCTGTTTTTGTTTTGTTTTGTTTTTTTGATTCCACATATGAATAAAACTATACGGTAATTGTCTTTCGCTGCCTGAATTAGTTCACTTAGCATAATACCTTCTAGACCAGTGGTTCTCAACCTTGGCTGCACATTAGAATCACCTGGGAATCTTTTTCAAATCCTGATTTCTAGGCCTCATCCTCCAGAAATTCTGTTTCTTTGTTACTAATGTTGTGGCCCCACCCCATAACAAAGAAACAGAATTTCTAGGGGATGAGGCCCAGAAAACAGGATTTTAAAAGATTCCCAGGTGATTCTAATGCTCAGGCATGTGAGAAGGGAGTAATGTAGATTTCTTCAGTTGTGGCACCAGACAAGTCATTCCATAATGAGCCAGACACTTAGAATAAGGACAAGGAGAAGTCTGAATGGGGATTGTTTTCTCAACACTTTCTCATACTGGCAAGGAATAAGAAGCTGATGTTTAATTTGGGTTTGGATTGGGGGGGAGGAATGGATGGTGGTGGTCGCAGCCATGAGGAACATGGTGTTGTGTTAGTGCTGGCAGTGTAAAATAATGAATTTGATTTCCTTTTTACATGGTAGACTATTGTTTATTGTTAAACTATTGAAAAGATGGTCAGCTCAAGATCTGAAGTTTTAAGCCACAAGTGTTCCAGTTTTTCCTTTAACAACTTGGTCTAGAACAGCATTGCTCGATATTGGAGATACTAGAGAAGTGAGGTTTCACTCTGTTTCACTGATGATGCACTTCATGTTACATTTGCCCCATAAGTAAGATATTAGTAATAAGGGTTATTGGGTATGGTGTACATTGTTATTATCTTCACAATTTTTCTGTAAATCTAGAACTAATATAAAATAAAACATCCATTAAAACAACACTCAAAATCCTAGGAAATGGTAGCAACTGATCATAGTGGAAGGGACCACTGAAATGACGGGGGAGTATGGAAATTGTCTTAGAGGAAACACTACCTCCCTGCCATATGCTGGACTCTAATGGAACTAGAGGAAATGAGAGAGAGAGGTCCGTCTGGGAAAAATTTTCGGAGTTAAGAGGAAGGTCTCTGTTCTATAACCTGAGTGTCTGAGATTTCTGCATCCTCTGCCACCCCCGCCCCTCCTGGATAGTGAAGCTGAGGCTTTGTGATGTCAAGCCACACCATGGCAACCACTGATTTTGGGCAGCCAGAGCTGAAGTAAGTGGCTCCTCATTAACCTAAAGAGTATATGTAGAGGCCAGGACCCTTTGAGTAGTGTCTGTTGCCTCAAGATAGCGAAACTTAATAAGACGAAATTGTAGACTAGTAGAGATAAGGAATAAGACTCCCAACCCAAGGATGGATGAAGAAACTGAAAGTCTTAAAGTGAATAATGTTTGTATTGCGGAGGGGGGGTGGGGGTAGGGGTTGGGAGGATGGTGGTGGTCGCAGTAATGAGGAGCTGGTTGTTGTGTTAGGGCTGGCAGTGTCTAATAAAGAATTTGATTTCCTTTTTACATGGCAGACTATTGAATATTGTTAAACTATTGAAAGGATGGTCAGCTCAAGGTGTGAAGATTTATGCCACAACTGGTACAGTATTTCCTTTCACATCATGGTCTAGAACAGCATTGTTGGATATTGGAGATACTAGATAAGTGAGTTTTGACTCTCTTTCACTGATGGGGAGGGATCTAAGGAGGGGGCAGGCATGTGAGAAGGGAGTAATGCTGGAAGCCGGTCCATCCTTGCTGCTTGACACAGTCGCTGCAGGAAAGAAACATCTGCACAGCATATGTTTCAAGGGACCTGGCGTATATAGCATACTGTTCTTAATATGTTTGCTCCCCTTAGCGCTGTGTGTTTTAACCAAGGTCACCTCTCTGAGAAAGGTTGTTTCCCAAGGTAGGACTTTTTCCCTGAAGTCAGGGAGGGGATGAAACTCCTTAACTAAGTGCCAGGCGGGTAGTTAATCACTACAAACAATCATGCTTAAGCTACATAATCTTTACTCCCTGGAATGGAGATAAGAAACGCCCTAAACTTTGTAATAGAAATTGACAGGATTAAAATCAACTAGGATAAATACGGATGTAACAAGACAATAAACAGCAGAACCTCTCTGGAGATTGAGAACAGAACTTGGCTGGAGATCCTGGCTAGGCTGCTGATCAACTGAACGCTGTCTCCGTGTCATTCCTTCTTCGCCGACTTCGTCTACGCCTTAGGGGAACCCCTGGACCTGCTGGGGTTGGACCCCGGCAGAGTAATGTAGATTTCTTTACTTGTGACACCAGACAAGCCATTCCATAATGAGGCAGACACTTAGAAAAAGGACAAGGAGAAGTCTGAATGGGGATTTTTTTTCTCTCAACACTTTCTCATACTGGCAAGGAATAAAGAAGCTGATGTTTAATTTCGGTTTGGATTGGGGTGTGGGATGGATGGTGGTGGTCGCAGTCGTGAGGAACAGGGTGTTGTGATAGAGCTGGCAGTGTATAACAATGAATTTGATTTCCTTTTTACATGGTAGACTATGGAATGTTGTTAAACAATTGAAAGGATGGTCAGCTCAAGATCTGAAGTTTTATGCCACAACTGGTCCAGTTTTTCCTTTAACAACTTGGTCTAGAACAGCATTGCTCGATATTGGAGATACTAGAGAAGTGCGGTTTCCCTCTAACAGTTTCACTGATGATTCACTTCATGTTACATTTGCCCCATACATAAGTAAGATATTAGTAATAAGGGAAATTGGGTATGGTGGACATGGTTATTATCTTCACAATTTTTCTGTAAATCTGGAACTATTCAAAAATAAAACATCCATTAAAACAACACTCAAAATCCTAGGAAATGGTAGCATCTGATCATAGTGGAAGGTACCCCTGAAATGATGGGGAGTATGGGAATTGTCTTAGAAGAAACACCACCTCCCTGCCATATGCTGGACTCTAATGGAACTAGAGGAAATGAGAGAGGTCAGTTTGGTTAAAATTTTAGGAGTTAAGAGGAAGGTCTCTGTTCTATGACCAGAGTGTCTGAGATTTCTGCATCCTCTTACACCCCCGCCCCTCCTGGATGGTGAAGCTGAGGCTTTGTGATGTCAAGCCACACCATGGCAACCACTGATTTGGGGCAACCAGAGCTGAAGTGAGTGGCACCTCATTCACCTAGAGAGTTTATATAGAGGCCTGGACCCTTTGAGCAGTGTCCGTTGCATCAAGATAGCCAAACTTACTAAGAAGATATTTTAGACTAGTGGAGATCAGGAATAAGACTCCAAACTCAAGGATGGATGTAGAAACTGCAAGTCCTAAAGTGAATTAGAAGTCAGTTTCTCAACTGCATGACGAAGAAGTGGATAAGGTCAGAATACCATATTCAAAACTACCCCTTCCCTAATAATTCCTCTCCCAAGATTCTGGCCTTGTGCTTTTTGGCCACAGACACTTCCTCATTCAATCCACTGTCATCCAATTACAAGCACATTTCCTAAACATTTTCCAAATTTTTCCCCAAAACCAATGTCTTTCTGTGATTAACTTGTTTCCAAACTACATAACCAAGATAGTGCCAACGGTAACTTTGGACTTTAAGCTGAATGTAGACAAGAGGGAGAAAGACAGAAAGAATCAGATAATTGTATTTTACTACAGGAAGGGGGAAACCTCCAGTAAGCAAGACAACAACCTCCAGTAAGCAAGGAAGAAAAGAAGCTGATGTTTAATTTAGGTCTGGATTCGGTGGGTGGGATGGATGGTGGTGGTCGCAGTCATGAGGAACAGCATGTGGTGTTAGTGCTGGCAGTGTATAATAGTGAATTTGATTTCCTTTTTACATGGTAGAGTATTGAATATTGTTAAACTATTGACAGGATTGTCCGCTCAAGATGGGAAATTTTATGCCACCATGGTACAGTTTTTCCTTTATCTACTTGGTCTAGAACAGCATTGCTGGGTATTGGAGATACTAGAGAAGTGAGGTTTCACTCTGTTTCACTGATGATTCACTTCATGTTGCATTTTCCCCAAGCATAAGTAAGATATTAGTAATAAGGGAAATTGCGTATGGTGTACATGGTTATTATCTTCACAATTTTTCTGTAAATCTGGAACTATTCTAAAATAAAACATCCAGATTTTCAATCCCAGCAACAACACAGAGTGGGTAACTATTAAGGAACCAGCTCTGGCCAGTAGACGTCCCCACACCAGTTTTAAGTGTAATAGAGACGATAAACCCAAGCTACGGGACAGAGAGACCCTTTTCCTCAGTTCTCAACCCAAAAACACTGCCACCCAGAGGCTGAGCCACAAACTGACTCCTAGCTAAATACAAATTAAGGCAGTCTGGGAGTCAAATATGGCCTGCTTTAAAATCCGGACTGTGGTTTACAACAGGGAGGAACAGTGTATCACAGGGAAATTCAACACTCTCCTGAATTCCTGATAGGTCTAAGGCAAGCCAGACTGATGAGTAGAAGAACTGAAGGACCTTCACTACTGCAATTTTTTTTTCTTCTTTTTTATTTTTTATTTTTTCACCTTTTAACTAAGAAACCATTTTTTTTTCTTTTTTTTCCCATCACCTGATTTTACCCTTTAAATTACTACATATTTATTTTTTAACCAGTATTATTACTGCTACCATTTTACCATTTTTCAAAGTGCCATTTTATTTTCTCTTTATTTTATTTTGGGATTAGTGTTCTGTATTCTGTTTCATCATTTCTTTAGCATCAATTTTCCCGACCTCAATTTTACCTGTATGCTAAAACCCTTTCCCTCACTTTTCTCCTTTTGTTGTCCTGTTTCTCTTACCCTACTCCTGCTCTAGATTTTCCCTATTCCGTTTACCTCCTGTCAAAATTTCACCCTACTTATATATACTCTTTCCAATTCACTGCTCTAAAACCTTATACACATATCCCTTATCTTTCTTCACTATCCAATTTTTTTTCTTCTTTTATCTTTCTATTGTTTTGCTGCTGTTTGCTTGATTGTTGAGTATATTGTTTTTTTGTTGTTGTTTGTGTGTGTGTGTGTGTGTGTGTGTGTGTGTGTGTGTGTGTTTAGGACTGGTTGTGAGGCTGTTTTTCTTTTTCTTTTTCTTTTTTTCTTCTGGTTTTTACCCTCGCTCCACCCCATCCCCCCTGGTTATTTCTATGCTTCTGTTTTCCCTTGCCTTTCTAGATACTATTGGTTGTTTCAAGGTTGCATTCAATTCCAGGGAGCAGTTGCTGGAGATTGTTGGGATTAGTGGTTGTTATATAGGAGTTTTCTCCTCATATACATAGCCTCTTCCCCTCATGTACTTCATTCTCTCTTTTCACTCATTTTTTTTCCCTCCCTTTTTTTTTCTCTTTTCTTTCCCCCAAGTTTTTATCAATTTCATTTTTCACTACTTTTTTTTCCTTTCTTCCCGACTTTTCTTTTCTTTTCTTTTTTTCTCTTTTATCTTTTTCTCTCCTCTCTTCCTTGTCCCCTAATTCTCTTAATTCAGGTGGTCACCTTTATTTGGGGTTATTAGTATGGTGAATATATTTGTGTTTAGTGCCTAGTACGTGGTGCCTTGTTGTGTTGTATTTTGTGCCTTTAAATCAACCCAGCAGACCCAAGCAACAGCAGCCTCATGAGCACCACACCCTCTGCTGAGGAACAGCAGCTGTACGTGAAGCCTCCCCACACCAGCCAGAAGAGCCAAAACAGCTGTGAATAGCACCCACCAGAGGAGCTCCTGCCAAGAGAGGAGCAGCTGCTACCACGACTGCCCGAGGAGCAACCACAGCCCAAGGAACCACTGCCACCCAAGGAGTAGCCACTGAATGACTCAACGTCTAGATCTGTCAGTGAGATCAATCTTGGGTAGACAAAGAAACCGCCAAAGGAAAGAGAAGGAGGACTCTCCAGAAAAGCAGCTAAGTAATACAGAGGCATGCAACATGACAGAAAAAGAATTCAGAATAAGGGTCCTAGAGTGCATATACCGGATGGAGGAAAACATCAACAACCTCTGCAAGAAGCTAGAAGAAAAAGATGAAAAAGTCAACTACCTATGCAAGAAGCAAGAAGAAACAGATGAAAAAATCAATAACATATGGAGGAAGCTAGAAGAAACAGATGAAAAAATCAACAACTTAAGTAAGACCCAAGAAGAAATGAAGAGTGATATAGCTGAAATAAAAAACACCATTGAAAGTATCAAAAGTAGACTAGGAGAAGCGGAGGACCAAATTAGTGAATTCGAAGACAAGGAAGCAAAACACACTCAAAATGTACTGCAATTGGGGAAAAAAATTAAAAGACAATAGGAGAGCCTAAGGGAGCTTAGGGACAACATGAAATGAAACGACATATGAATAATAGGGGTGCCAGAACAACAGAAAGAGGAACAAGGATTAGAAAACCTATTCGAAGAAATAATATCAGAAAACATCCCTGAGGAGGGGAAAAAAAAATCACACAAGCACAGAGAGTCCCAAATAAGGTGAACCCGAAAAGACCCACACCACGACACATCATGATTACCATGGCAAATGTTCAGGACAAATAGAGAATCTTACAGGCTGCAAGAGAGAGACGAAAAGTTACATACAAGGGATTTCCCATTAGATTGTCAAATGATTTCTCAACAGAAGCACATCAGGCCAGAGAAGAATGGACGGAAATTTACAAAGTGATGCAAAGCAAAGGACTGAATCCAAGAATACTCTATCCAGCAAGGCTATCATTCAAACTTGAAGGGGAAATAAGAAGCTTCACAGACAAAAAAAGGCTAAGGGAGTTTATCACCACCAAGCCAGCAATGCAAGGAATGCTAAAGGGACTGGTCTAAAAAGAAGAACTGCAAAGCTGAGAAAGAAAACAGCCACACAAAAAAAGAAATGGCTGCAAACAAGTACCTTTCAATAACAACTTTAAACGTAAATGGACTAAATGCTCCAACCAAAAGACGTCAAGTGGCTGAATGGATAAAAAAACATGACCCATACATCTGCTGTCTACAAGAGACCCACCTCATTAGAAGGGACTCACACAGACTGAAAGTGAAGGGATGGAAAAATATTTTTCAGGCAAATGGAAAGGAAAAGAAAGCTGGGGTAGCAATACTTATATCGGACAAAATAGACCTCAAAGTGAAGGCCATAACAAGAGATAAGGAAGGCGACTTCATAATACTAAAGGGATCAATACAACAACAAGATATAACCCTGGTAAACATATATGCACCCAATGCAGGAGCACCCAAATTCATAAAAAAAACTCCTGGAAGATATCAAAGGAGAGATCGACAACAATACAATCATAGTAGGGGACTTTAATACACCACTGACAGCACTGGATAAGTCCTCTAGACAAACAATCAGCAAAGATACAGCAATCCGAAATGACTCACTATATCACATGGACTTAATAGACATCTTCAGAACACTTCAACCCAAAGCCACGGAATTTACATTCTACTCAAGTGCTCATATGACATATTCAAAAAGAGACCATATATTGGGTCACAAGCAAAGTATCCCCAAATTCAAGAAGATTGAAATCATAACAAGCATCTTCTCAGACCATGATGGCATAATATTAGAATTAAACTACAATAAAAATAACCCAAAATACTCAAACAACTGGAAGCTGAATAGCATGTTATTAAATATTGATTGGTTTACCAATGAGATCAAAGAAGAAATTGAAAACATCCTGGAAACTAATGACAATGAAAACACAACAATCCAAAACCTATGGGACACAATGAAAGCAGTCCTGAGAGGGAAGTTTATAGCTCTACAGACCTATCTCAAAAAACAAGAAAAAATGGTAGTAAATCATCTAACTCTACAACTCAAAGAATTAGAAAGAGAGCAACAAGAAAACCCCAGAGTGAGCAGAACGAAGGAGATAATAAAGACTAGAGCAGAAATAAATGACAATGACATAGAGACCAAAAAAGCAATACAGAAAATCAATGAAGCCAAGAGCTGGTTCTTTGAAAGGATAAACAAGATTGACAAACCTCTAGCCAGACTCACCAAGAAGCAAAGAGAGAGGACCCAAATAAACAAAATCAGAAATGATAGAGGCGAAATAACAACAGACCCCACAGAAATACAAATGATTGTTAAAAAATACTATGGGCAGCTCTACTCCAACAAACCAGAGGGCCTGGAGGAAATGGACAAATACCTAGAAAAATACAACATTCCAAAACTCAATCAGGAAGAAGGTAATAATCTCAACAGGCCAATAAGTATGGAAGAAATTGAAGCAGTCATCACAAAGCTTCCATCAAACAAAAGCCCAGGACCAGACAGCTTCACAGGGGAGTTTTACCAAACATTCAAGGAAGATCTAAAACCTGTCCTCCACAGACTACTACAAAAAATTCAAGAGGAAAGAACACTTCCAAGCTCATTCTATGAAGCCAGCATCACCCTAATACCAAATCCAGGTAAAGAAAACACAATGAAAGAGAATTACAGGCCAATATCCCTTATGAACATAGATGCCAAAATCCTCAACAAAATCTTAGCAAATCAGATCCAGCAGTACATCAGAAAGATCATACATCATGGCCAAGTAGGATTTATCCCAGGGATGCAAGGATGGTACAATATCTGCAAATCAATAAACGTGATACATCACATAAACAAATTGAAAGAAAAAAACCACATGGTCATATCAATTGATGCAGAAAAAGCATTTGACAAAATTCAACACCCATTTTTGATAACAACTCTCAGTAAGGTGGGAGTAGAAGGATCATACCTCAACATAATAAAAGCCATATATGACAGGCCAATAGCCAACATCATACTCAATGGACAAAAACTAACACCATTTCCCCTAAGAACAGGAACAAGACAGGGATGCCCCCTCTCACCACTCCTGTTCAACATAGTACTGGAAGTGTTAGCCATTGCAATTCGGCAAGAAGAAGAAATAAAAGGCATCCAAATTGGAAAAGAGGAAGTAAAACTGTCCTTATTTGCAGACGACATGATATGATACATACAAAACCCTAGAGACTCCATCAAAGAGCTACTAGACTTAATACATGAATTTGGCAATGTAGCAGGATACAAAATTAACCCCAAGAAATCTGAGGCATTTCTATACACCAATAGTGAACTTTCAGAACGAGAGATTATAAAAACAATCCCATTTACCATCGCACCAAAAAAATTAAGCTACCTAGGAATAAACTTAACGGAAGAGGTAAAAGACCTCTACTCAGAAAACTACAGGACATTGAAAAAAGATATAGAGGAAGACATAAACAGATGGAAGAACATTCCATGTTCATGCATTGGTAGAATCAACATCATTAAAATGTCCATACTACCCAAAGCAATCTATAAATTCAACACACTTCCCATTAAAATATCAACGGCATACTTCATAGATCTAGAATTAACTCTCCAAAAATTCATCTGGAATCAAAAAAAGACCCTGAATAACTGCAGCGATTCTGAAAATGAACAAAGTAGGTGGGATCTCAATACCAGATATCAAGCTGTATTACAAAGCCACTGTTCTCAAAACTGCCTGGTACTGGCACAAGAACAGGCATATAGATCAATGGAATAGAATAGAATAGAGAGCCTGAATAGAAATCAGCCCGAACCAATATGCTCAATTAATATTTGACAAAGAAGGCAAGAACATACAATGGGGCCAAGATAGCCTCTTCAATAAATGGTGTTGGGAAAATTGGACAGATACATGCAAGAAAATGAAACTAGACCACGAACTTACACCATACACAAAAAATAAACTCAAAAGGAATAAAGGACTTAAATATACGACGGGAAACCATACAAATACCAGCAAAATCCAAAGACAACAAAATCGCAGACATGTACCGAAGCAATTTCTTCACTGGTACAACTCCTAGGGCACTTGAAACTATAGAGAAAATGAACAAATGGGACTACATCAAAATAAAAAGCTTCTGCACAGCAAAAGAAACCATCAACAAAACAGCGAGAAAACCCACTGTGTGGGAAAACATATTTGCCAATGTCATATCTGATAAGGGCCTAATCTCCAAAATTTATAGGGAACTCATGCAACTTAACAAAAGGAAGTTAACAGTACAATCAAAAAATGGGCAAAGAACTTAGATAGACATCTTTCAAAAGAGGACATTCAGAAAGCCAAGAGATATATGAAAACATGCTCAAAGTCACTAATCATCCGAGAGATGCAAATCAAAACAACAATGAGGTACCATCTCACACCTGTCAGACTGGCTATCATCAACAAATCAACAAACGACAAGTGCTGGAGAGGATGTGGAGAAAAAGGAACACTTGTGCACTGCTGGTGGGAATGCAGACTGGTGCAGCCACTATGGAAGGCAGTATGGAATTTCCTCAAAAAACTGAAAATGGAACTGCCATTTATCCCTGTGGTCCCACTTCTAGGAATATATCCTAAGAAACCAGAAACACCAATCAGAAAGGATATATGCACCCCTATGTTCATAGCAGCACAATTCACCATAGCTAAGATCTGGAAACAGCCTAAGTGCCCATCAGTAGATGAATGGATTGGAAAACTGTGGTACATCTACATGATGGAATACTCTGCTGCTCTAAAAAGGAAGGAACTCTTCCCATTTGCAACGGCATGGATGGAACTAGAGAGAATAATGCTAAGTGAAATAAGCCAGTCAATGAAGGAAAAATACCACATGATCTCACTCATTCATGGATAATAGAGACCATTATAAACCTTTGAACAATAATAGATACAGAGGCAGAGCTGCCTCAAACAGATTGTCAAACTGCAGCGGGAAGGCCTGGGAGGTTGGAAGTCAGGAGGTAGGGGGTAATAGATCAACCTCAGGACTAGTATGAATGCATATAAGCATAACCAATGGACATAAGACACTGGAGGATAGGGGATGCTAGGGGACGGTCAAAGGCAGGGGGGAAAAAGGACACATATGTATTGCCCTTTGTAATACTTTAAGCAATAAAAACAATAAATAAAATAAAATAAAACATCCATTAAAACAACACTCAAAATCCTAGGAAATGGGAGCAACTGAACATAGTGGAATGGACCACTGAAATGACGGGGGAGTATGGGATTTGTCTTAGAGGAAACACCACCTCCCTGCCATATGCTGGACTGTCATGTAACTAGTGGAAATGAGAGAGAGAGAGAGGACAGTTGGGGAAAAATTTTAGGAGTTACGGGAAGGTCTCTGTTCTATAACCAGGGTGAGATTTCTGCATCCTCTGCCACCACGGCCCCTCCTGGGTGGTCACGCTGAGGCTTTGTGATGTCAAGCCACACCATGGCAACCACTGATTTTGGGCAACCAGAGCTGAAATGAGTGGCTCCTCATTAACCTAAAGAGTATATGTAGAGGCCAGAACCCTTTGAGTAGTGTCTGCTGCCTCAAGATAGCGAAACTTAATAAGACGATATTGTAGACTTGTAGAGATAAGGAATAAGACACCAAACACAAGGATGGATGAAGAAACTGCAAGTCCAAAGTGAATTTATGTTTGTATTTGGGGTGGGTTGGATGGATGTTGGTGGTCACAGTAATGAAGAAAGGGGTGGTGTGTTAGTGCTGGTAGTGTATAATAAAGAATTTGGTTTCCGTTTAACATGGCAGATGATTGAATATTGTTAAACTATTGAAAGGATGCTCAGCTCAAGATGTGAAGTTTTATGGGTACATACACACCACCATACACAACTGGTACAGTATTTCCTTTAACATCATGGTCTAGAACAGCATTGTTGGATATTGGAGATACTAGAGAAGTGAGGTTTGACTCTGTTTCACTGATGGGGAGGGATCAAAGGAGGGGGCAGGCATGTGAGAAGGGAGTAATGTAGATTTCTTTAGTTGGGGCACCAGACAAGCCATTCCGTCATGAGCCAGACACTTAGAATAAGGACAAGGAGAAGTCTGAATGGGTTTTTTTTTTTTTTTTTTCTCAACACTTTCTCATACTGGCAAGGAAAAAAAAGAAGCTGATGTTTAATTTAGGTTTGGATTGGGGTGGTGGGATGGATGGTGGTGGTCGCAGTCATGAGGAACAGGGTGTTGTGTTAGTGCTGGCAGTGAATAATAATGAATTTGATTTCCTTTTTACATGGTAGACTATTGAATATTGTTAAACTATTGAAAGGATGGTCAGCTCAAAATCTGAAGTTTTATGCCGCACCTGGTCCAGTTTTTCCTTTAACAACTTGGTCTAGAACAGCATTGCTTGATATTGGAGATACTAGAGTTTCGAGTAAGACTCCCTCCACGTTCTGCGTGGAGTGGTGTTCGTTATCTGAAAGAGGAGCTGCACAACCAATGAGAGAAAAAGACACGAGATAATTTTGCAATATTGGAGGACCAGGCCGAAAAATCCAGAAGGATTCCTCCTCTCCTCAGGCTGCTCCAATGTTTTATTGATCTGGAGTAGCCCTCTTGGTAAGGAGGTTTCAATGACACACAGATCAGCAGACAATTTCCAGGAATAGACAAAGTATCTGATTAACTCATCAATAGATTTCCGAGTGTAGGTAGAGTATCTGATTAGCTCATCAATAGATTTCCAGGAGTATCTGATTAACAATAATCAACAAGGATCTACATATAAGTATCTAAGGAATTAAGGGAACTAAATTGGGGATGCTTCAACTATTATTACCTAAATTAACTGAGTGGTTCCTAGATTAACTGGGAGGTGCACAGCCCTGACTTTTGCTAGGACACTCAAGCCCTTAACTTTACTAGGACTTTCAAGGGCTACTAGCTTTTGGGGGGTCTCTGTCTAAACTCAGCTATTGAATACAATGAATGGACTCCGGCATCTCCCCCTTATTTTTCTTTAAAAAGTAATTAAGTCCCAATTTCAATGTCCAAAAGTTCTGATTCCATGTTTCAATGTCCAAAAGTTCATGTGTAAATGCCAGCAATGAAATGCTGGTTCTGGATGGTGGACAAATGCAGGACTGGTCCTCTCTGGTTTGGTCCTGGCACCCTGCAGCGCCGCACAGCTGCTGACTGCTAGCATGGCAAAGCATCTTCCACCATCTCCATCTCTGAACTGTCCCTCCTGTCTTTGTGGCTGGAGCAGTCTGGTCAGTGTCTCTCCGGGATCCCTTGTTGCAGGAATATACATGGTCTTGGAGTTGTTCTCTCAAAGTATACACACATATTCTCGACCAAGGGTTAAAGGAAAAAACCTTACTTGGGGTCTTTTCTTTAAAATGATCTTCCCTGGCTTACCCTGGCATAATGTGAGTTTTTTCTGGGTGTTTCGCTAACGAAAAAATTTTAATTTAGTTATAAGATCTATTTTCTTACATGGCATTTTTTCCACTATATTTTTCCACTATCCCCCTTTTTTAATTTAATTAGAAGGCTTCTTGGAAATTTTATAATGCAGTCTGGATAGCTTTAAATATTAATATTTTGCACACAAAAAAAATGAACCTGAACATGCTTTAGGTTCATAGCATGTTTACCACAAAATGAAAATTTTGGTTAATACTTTTTGAACAATTACTTATTTCAAATTAGCCAAATTTAATTAATTTGAAAACTTGACTTTAATTTCAAAACTATTTTGCTGTCAAATTTAATATTTTAACAATAATCTTAATTTACACTGTAAATATTAATGAAAAGGATCACTTTACATCCTTGTGAATGCTCTGAGCATTCCTGTTGTTAGGCTAGATTTAGACATAGGGTCTGTTAGCCAAGCCTCTGTTTATCTGGATTCTGATTTCAGCTGGACCAAATCTCTTTTGTTATTTGGTTCCTGATCTGGGCTGGGCATGGTAAGCAAGAAGCAGCCATGGGGACAGGAGACCTTCCTCAGAAGGGGCGAGTGTTCAAGCCCCTGCACCATTGGCGGGGGGGGTGAGGATCTGTGCCCCACCTCTGTTGATGCCCAAGTTTTCTCCTACTGGCCCACGACTGTGCGTGTCTTAGGTCACCCCACCCTGTGGGGGTCTTACCCGTCTTTGACTACCAGCCATCTCTGGGCCAAGTAGGGTGATGTGAGGTTCAGTTCTGTCTCCTTGATAGCCTATGTCCCTCTGGCCTCCATGCCCATCAAGTGCCTTTGGATCCCCTTGCCTGCTGGCGGGGCCCCGGCATTGATCATAGGGAACCCAGGTTTCTTCTCCAGAGAGGGCCCAGCTTACGCCATTGGGTAAGAGACAGATCCATGGTACCAGCTTTTCATGATCTTAGCTTGAACGGAGAGCCTAGATAACAGCTGTAGACAACTGGAATCCTTTTGGCAAAAAAAAAAAAATTGAGAGCGGTCAACACAGAATGCTTAAGTGCCTTCCCCAGGAGGCCCTCCACACAGTGGAAAGGAATAAATCCCTTCATGTAATACATTCAAATTCATTTGTAAATTTGTTTGGGATAAATGCACAATATACTGTTGTAAAGCATCAAAAATTATTAATGAAACTTGTAGAATAATAGCATGTAAGAATATTCTTTGTTCTAGGACATGACAACTTAAATTTTAAACTCAAGATTTGGAATGAGGAACCTAGTTTAAAAAAAGAAGAAGAAATTTACAGAAGCAGAGACAGTATGCTATCTAAATTACAGTTCTGGGTCTCCAGAGCACTGAGTTGACAAGTTACCTGGAGCCCTCTGACTTTGGGATAGCTATGCTGTCCTTCCCAGGTAAAGGAAAAATGTGCCTTCTAAGACCAGTATGAAACTATAGTTTTTACCTGAAAGGATTGTTACCATACTTCACTTTACCGTGCCCCAGGTGGTCTCTGGGCTGTTCCTTTTATTCTGACCCCAATGTAGCTCCATAGGTGTCTTTCCATTAGCATCACCAGTGAAAAGATTTAGAGTAATTAAAGCTAGGTGCAGCCTACTCCTAGGTGATTTCTCCATCATCCCCCTTTTTTGTTTTTCAAGTTGGGATTTTTAAAAGCTGATGAGACTCTGAAGCCTCTTTTAATAAAGCAACCAATGGATCAGCATGTGCCTTTCCCTTAGTTAATGGGCTAGGTAATATGCTGTGAGCCCTGATGTGGGTGATATAAAAAGGGTATTTTCTCTGCTGCACAATCTGTTGAACTTGCTTAAATAGTAAGAATAAACTTTGGTCACTAAACCATTTCAACCGGGCAGTTTCAATTCTACTTACTAGGCCCGAAGCATAAGAGGAATCACAAATTATGTTAACTGGCTGTTGGAAATCTTGCAACGCAGTCTTAATAGCTTTTAATTCAATTCTTTGCACAGAAGTATGACTGGTCACTATGACTCGGTCAGAATTTATAGTATGATAGGCAGCTTTCCCATTAGATGACCCATCAGTAAACACAGTTAAAGCTCCAGGAATTGGTTCCTGTCTAATATTTTTTGGTATAATAATGGAGGTCTTATGTAAAAATTGTAGTAGTTTATATTTTAATAGGTGACAGCTAAGTTCCCCTGAATATCCACTTAGCCCAATTTGCCAATTTTAAGTCAGTTTGAAATAACATTTATTCTTTTAACTTGACTTGTCCTAAGTTATGGACAGTAAATGACAGTAATTAAATTTCTGTTATTAGTCTTTAAGTAAATTTACATAACCTTTGTTTAAGGAGGCAAAACACAAATTATTTAATTTAGCTTATGAGGCCCAATATATTGATTTTTAATTTTAGTTAGACATCTGAAGGAAACCTCTTTTTATTTCCTTCCCGACAGCTTTCTTTCTCACACAGCAACAAATGTAAGGAACATGGTTGCCTTTAGAGATTTTAAGAAATACTGTCGCAAAGCTATATATTTCAAGTGATTTTTCATTTATGGTGACTAATTATTGTCAGATTTAGTATTTCAACAACAATCTGTACATGTTAGCAATTATATTTTTAAAGAATATACTCTTTGGCTTATTTGCATATACAGAGGGATCATGGGAAGCCTTCAGTAACTTTTTAGAAGAATTTTACTTTATTAGAATTCAATTGCTTACAAAGATTAGTAAATTTAGTAAAGTTTTATTTTGATACACGAGATGCAAACGCTGCTTCACTTCCAGCCTAATTTTAAATGCAGCGGCAAGGAGCTTTTGTTAGTTTAAATAAAGACATTGCTACTAATAAATCAATTTTT
This sequence comes from Myotis nattereri, assembly GCF_964212035.1. NCBI lineage: Eukaryota > Metazoa > Chordata > Mammalia > Chiroptera > Vespertilionidae > Myotis > Myotis nattereri. The sequence continues at coordinate 7,407,720 of NC_138091.1, read as the reverse complement.
TCTTTTATTTGGCAGAAATTCCTTATGCAACCAAGTATATTATATTTTGAAATATTGCACTCGGGAAAAACTGTCAAATACATAGCTAATTAAAACATTTTCAACACTTTTTAAACAGTTCTCAACATAATAGGATCGAGTCTTGACCATGGAATCAACTACTCTTAATTTGTTTATGATATATGCATATCTGTGGTTCTACTGAAAATTTAAGATATCTTTTAAAAATGTATCTACAAGCCTTTTAAGAAATATGACCTCTATTGTCAGCCCTTACAAAGCCAACTGCTTAAAACATTGTTCTATCATACCACTGAAATTATATTAAGACCATGATTGCTAATTTATTAAGCATTAAAAATATCTTCTTATAAGTAGTATTAAATAAATCCGAGAGGCAAGCACACTTTCTGCCCCATCCACATTTCCGCAGTAAAATGCTGCCTTAAAACTCCACCCCTGAAATCCCATCCTGCCTCAGTGAGCAGACATTCCTTTTGTGATTGGCTAAATCAGAGGGCGGGGCCTTTGCTCTTCCAAGATGGTGGCCCCCAGGGCGTGGTAAGCCATGTGGCCATCATGGCGGATGCCAAGTCAGGCAGCTCAACATTATGGCTGTCTACACTGTTCTCTGACAGAAAACATGATTTCCTTATTCTCACAATAAACAAGGGAAGAGGAAACCAAAATCCCTAAAAGATAGATGGCCAACATTATATTGTAGACAAACAGAAATCTCATTAGCTGTTTATACCCTTTATAATTATCTTAAAGAATATCAATTAAGTTTAAACTGGTTTTTGTATTAAAAATATTCAGTTGAGATCATAAAATTAATCCTCCTTTTTAATCAGATCAATAAGCAACATATTTTGAATTCTAATTATTTCAGAGAAAACAAAAATTATTTTCTCAAAAATAAAAAATTATTTTTTACTTTTAAGGCATTTAGCTATCATAATTATACAGTTTTTCCCCAATTCAATCTGAATTTAAACTTTTAGCTGGCAACTCAAATCTTTAGCATTTCTCAATCAGTAACATTAAGACTAAACTTTAAAAATGCAAGACATAATCAACCAACAGATTTAATACTGTCCTCTAGATTTTGTATGAGGGATACTCAGATCTCATTTATTTCAGTATTATGTCATTTCAAGATACCTAGGTATAAACTCCCAAGGTCTTAAATTTCCCAGCAACTTTGGAAAACCACATTTGAGGCTGGCAAGGCAGGCCTGGCCCAGCCTTTGATTTTAAAAGGACCATAATTTTTTCCTCTGAGGAAGGTCAAGAAACAAGGTTGTAGCTACATTGTTTCCTGCCCCTGGCTTGCTGGTGGGAAGTTTCAATATTGGCCTCGGGGAGGAACTGTTTTCCCTGGAAGAACAGGTTTGGCCTACCCTGGACCAATCAGATATAAATTGACCACATTCTTTAAGAATTTGCTACAGGCAGGAAGCAACTAGCCCCTTTTCTCATTAGAAATGGTTTGGCCAGCCTTTTCAATTAACTATGAGATTCAAATTCAATTATTTTAAGGCAATTAATTTAGCAAATTTTTGTAACAGAGACAATTTTACTGGTTTTCCTTGTAGAGTTCTTAAAGTTAGCTTTGGAATAGGCTTCATTAACATTATTATGGAAAAATACCAATCTTGTTGCTAGAATTTCTACCCTGGGTCAAATTCGCCATTTTCTTTAGGAAATAATCAGTCTTGGGTTTTATTCTGCACATTTGTAAAGAAATTCCAGCTCAAAACTCTATCTAAATGTCCAAAATCAGAACGAGCGCGCATTAGTTCCAAGCCAAGTATTCTCTTTACACGGGAACAGAAATCCCAGACGCATTTTAAATTTTTGTAAAACTTTTCAATTACAAGAAGGAGACTTTAAATTAGAGGAGGCGTCCATATTGGATCGCCATGTGCTCCCTTTCTCTTTCCACCCCATCCTGCTTTTGGAGAAGTTTCAGCAAATGACTCAGATGGCGTATTTTCCCCAAAGTCATGCTTAATAGAAAAAGACATTTTAAGTTTTCCCCTATTTCGCTTTCTAAAGCAATGGCTGTGAGCACCCAAGGTTATCTTAGCCAAAGTTTGGTTGTCATAAGATGTTCTCCGGTAATTTTTAAATAAAACATTAAGTAATCTCATTGTGGGAGAGCTTATAGCTCTGCCCTTTCTTGCCACCTTTGAATCTCTCCACACCAGAGGGGGACTCAGCAGCAGGGTTTCATTTCTTATTGCAGATTTTAGGTTCCAAATACAAATTAAGATTTTAATTTGGACAGGAAACCACATTAAGATGACCATGGCACTCTTTTTTCAGCCTGATCTAAAAGAGTACCTTTTTCAAGAAAAACAAAGGTTATGTTCTATAATAACATGCAAAAACTGTAGAAGATTACCTTCTAAAATTTTAACACTTTAAACATGCAAATCAAAAGCCTATAATAAAGTTTCTTAGTTTTTAAAAGCCAAATATACCTTTTTAAAGCCGAATCTACTTTCTTAAAGCCAAATCCTGCCCCGTTTGTTAGCCTGGTTAAGAAAACGTTCCCAGTGTACTTACAGACCCGGGCTTCTGTAGTTGATCCTGGGCATTGCGTGCGGTAGATTTCCCCTCACCTTTTTTCGGTGAGCTTTCCACACCTTTTCGGTGAAAACTTCCTTTTCTCGCTCCAGCGAGGCCTGCACTTCCAGATTACCCGTTGGGCGCCAGATGTTGAGTAAGACTCCCTCCACGTTCTGCGTGGAGTAGGGTTCGGTATCTGAAAGAGGAGCCGCACAACAAATGAGAGAAAAAGACACGTGATAATTTTGCAATATTGGGGGACCAGGTGGCCAAGTCCAGAAGGACTTCCACCCATGCTCAGGCTGCTCCAATCTTTTATTGATTCAGAGTAGCCCTTAGGCAGGCGACCTGCCATTAACAGGCAGACTAGCCCATCAGCAAGGATTTACATAATAATAAATGGGGGAGTAGTTTCAGCTACCACTGTCTGGACAAACAGAGGTGGCTCTTAGCTCAGACCTTTGCTAGGGCTTCAAAGGCACCCAGCCTTCTGGGGGTTTTGGGGAGTTCTCTGTCAATGCTTATCAGATAGTGAAGGCAATAAACAGTTTCCCACAACAAGTTTGTGTGATCCTATTTTTAATTACCTATATGTGTGCTTGTATGTCACCAGAAAAACCTGCAAGTCCATTACTAAATTATTATGATCAGGATTTTATTTTTAAATGACAAGATATTAAAAGAATCATTGTTCATATAATTTGATTCTATAATTCTATTTCCACTGATAGAGATCCTCATAAATCCTTCAAAATGGTATAAATTTTATAAAGAAAGATATCCATCACAGTATTATGTATGTATTTTAAAAACAAAAAGAGCATAAAGACCCATTTAGGCAATACTTAAGCACATGATGGTACTGAAACAGATGAAATATTATGCAGCATGTTTACAGGCAACAGGCATTTCTTGTGAGATAAGAATGACAAGATGGAAACTATGTCAACATTCACAGGATAATACTAGGAACAAATATACTAATATGTTGCATGTGATTGTCTCTGGGTGATGGAATCTGAGGTGAATTGACTTCTGTCTGTTTGTCAGTGGACTGAGATCCAGGACTGCTCCTGGGCAAGAATTACTCTTTCCTTTGAAGGTCCCAAGGGCTCAGGCAAGGTCTTGGGGCCCAGAAGACATGAGTACTGTCTGCCTAAGGGGAGATCATGTGGCTAAGTTTCCAGGAAGGATTGGCTTCACCCAAGCTGCTCATTCAGATACGAATCAGTAAGAAAATACTACCCACCAATGAGCTTGCTCAGTAAGTAACATTGGGTGTTGGATCTCCCTGAACAGTGTCTGAGAATATGGCTCTAGAGCAGCGGTTCTCAACCTGTAGGTCGCGACCCCTTTGGGGGTCGAACAACCCTTTCACAGGGGTCGCCTAAGACCATCGTAAAAAATATTTATAATTACATATTTTTTTGTGATTAATAAGCATGCTTTAATCATGTTCAATTTGTAACAATGAAATTGTGGGTCACCACAATATGAGGAACTGTATTAAAGGGTCACGGCTTTAGGAAGTTGAGAACCACTGCTCTAGAGCACCTCAGAGAAGCAGGCCATTGGATAAAGCCGGCATCCACTCTATTCTATCCATTGAGAGTTTGTCTCTCAGGGCCAGACAGGGAACCAAAGGAACCACCTCAACAAACTCTTTGAACACCAACTGACAAATGCATTTGCAGAGCATGCCCTGTGCTTCTCTGAGCACTTGAAGAAAAACGTGGAGGGAAATCCCAAGGTCCTTGCCCCCAATCAAGGAAGGCTTCAAGAGATCATTTTTGATCCACAGGCGTTTATTGATACCTAATGGGTGTCTACTCCTGCCCTGGGCACCTAGGCACAGAGCGACCAGACATGGTGGAAGTTTGGTCCCCAGATCTCCTGGGACCAGGTCATAAACTTGTGCAAAGGGGAAATAATAAGACATATTAACCTGGATTATCTCTGATCCCAGAGATAAGACCTGGCACCATGGAGCCACAGGGAAAGGAGGAATTAGGCTGAGAGGGAGCATCAGGAGCCCACACCAGGTCAGGCATGAGACTGCCTCAGGGCTCCCATATGTGTCCTTAGTAATGAGGCTCCAGGGAGGTTCTGCTTCCTCTTCCCTCCAGGTTCCTTGACTCAGATGCTGCATTAATCACTAGGAAGGCCTCTGCCATCCAGTTCCACCCACTTAGTAGGTAAAAGTTGGATTATTTGGAAGGTCTCCCTGAAAACCTGTTCCCCATCGCAGATCTGGGTCTCCACACAGCGAAGGAAAATAATGGGTAGGGAGGTGGGTGGTGGCTGTTGTTTTGATTTTTGTATTCTTGGTTCAGGGCTCCGTAAATAACATGCTTCAATTCATCCCACCTCCTCACCACCATTCCTTGCAAGACAACTTCCAGGTTTTATTGACTCTTATTACCGCTAATCTCCATTCCCTTCCTCCCCCTCCACATAGTAGCCACTTCAAAATTGGCATGTATGCTTGAAGAATTTATGTCTTTGTATGTCTGTGTGTTTTATAGACAAAAGAAGTGTTGTGTTAAAAACCCCATTGTGTTTCTTACTTTCTATGTTGACACTAATTTTTATGATCCACTCTCCTTGCTGTGTAAATACTCAAATCTCTGCTTGTTTTATCTTCTTTTCCAAACCATTCTCTCAACACAGATGAATTTTCTTAGTCTAAATTGAACCCTATCACTTTCTGCTTAAAGCATTTCAAAAACTTCCATTTACAATTAGAAAAAAAAATTGGAAACCAGCCTATGAGGTCTCCTTGTCGGCTCCTACATACATCTCCAACCTCAACCAGTGTCCTTCTCTTTCTTCTGCTCCCCACACTTCAGCCACACTGGCTTTCCTTCAGTTTCCTGAATACACAAAACTCTTTCTTTCATCTCAGCACCTTTGCCTTCTCCCCCTCCCCCACCTCATCTCTAGGATGGGCTTTCTCTTTCTCAGCCTTCAAGCCTCTCCTAACTGTGAACATTGGTGCAGCCCTTCTGGAGAGACTTAGGCAATATTAGTCATCCTGGGCCAGGTTCCCTGGCAGCAGTGACTCCTGGGAAGTGGGACAGAGTTTAGTGAAGGAATGACCTCAGAAAAAGAAGATGGAGGGAGGTGAGCAGAGATGTGGACTCAGCACATTACGTTCAGCCTGGTCTTGAGAGGGGATCTGGAAGAGGAATTGTACCCATTGAGTGATTCCCATTTTAGGTAAGGAGCCAGGCTTATCTACCCAGTGCCAGTCATTACTGGCCTCCCAGGGTAGTGGACTGGGAGCACCTACCTGCTCAGGACAGGGGAAGGGCCATCAGGAGCCATGAGCAGCCAACATCCACAGCAGCTGGGAGGGGGGATGGCTGAACCAGCCAGTGAAGTTGCATCCACTAGTAAAACCTAAGGTGTGCAGGGCCTTCCTGCTAGAAATTCATTCTTAGCAACATACTCTAGAGAAGCTACATTCATGTGGCCATGAAGGATACAAGAAAGTCCATTTCAGCATTGTTTATGACACTGGAAAACTAGAAATAAGCTAAATGTCCTTCAACAGGAGAATAAAGTTATCATAGTAAATGCCTAGTAAAGCGGTAAAACTAATGGACTGCAGTATGTGTGGCAATGTGGACAAATCTCAAAGCATGATTTGTGTGGAAAAGAAAGTGTCAGGGTACATTCTGAATGATGCTATTGAAATCAAATTTCAAAAATGCAAAAACAACTCTAAATTAACTTGTGTGTACACAACTTTTGAGTAAAATTATAGAAAGCTACTTAGGGACAAGCACCAAGTGGATGATAGTAGGTAGCTCTGGGGAAGGAAAACTGGGATGGAATCAGGAGTTCAAAGGTCTCCCAACTGTCACCCTAATGTTCTCTTTAAAGACACAGAGGCAATGGCAGAATTTAAGATTTAATAGGAACACAGGTGATCACAATTTATTCTACATAGATTTTATTCTTTTACATTTAATCCTGAATAGTCACACTTTAAAAATTACAGAAAATATTCATGTGGCCCTATGTAAACCTTGAGTGATACTTTTGTCTTTTTGTTTTCCCTATACTATCGTTTTACTTTCAGATGATAGCAGAAGAAAGTACACAGATGATCCATTTTCTCTTTTTAGACTCCATCACAGCACTTTGCCACATTTCATCATGTCACAGGAATTTGTTAGCCATGCTGTTCATATACAATGCAATTAACATCGCGTAAGGATATTTATGTCAGAGGGAAATACTCATAAAAAAGGCTAATGTCCTTTAGGTGGAATTGACAGATTAAGGTTTGGGAACCCACTTATTCCAGGTGTCTCTTTGCTATCTATTCTAGCTAATATTTCCCGTGGTCCATTCCCACCCAGTGATGCTGATCAGAAGAACCAGATTCATGCTCTTAGACTCTGAGGGGTTATATTTTGACACAGAAGGCCTGCTCTCCCCCCTATATCCCAGCCAAGGAAATGTTATTCAAAAAGTGATCAGAGGAGATTGGGCGCTTTGAGGGTGGTATGGCCATAGACAGGGAAGCATCTTTCAGATGCTCAAAACTCAGCAGGAAGGCGGGGGGAATGGGGGGGGGGTGAGGTGAGGGGGAAAGATCAACCAAAGGACTTGTATGAATGCATATCAGCAAAGGTGATGGATGTGGACAACATGGGGGAAGGGAGAGGGGGAGGGCAGGATTGGGGAGATAAGGTGATATTGGTGGGGTAATGACACATTTGTAATATCTTATTTAATAAAGAAAAAAAAATGATCAGTTCAAGAATGAGAATGAGAGGCCTATGTTATAGGTTCTCCTATGGTGATTCTTTTGCTCTTCGGACTTAGCAAAATTATATATATGAATATTCAAATATATAAGAGCATATTTCATTTTGCTAAGTACTTCTAGATGGCCCTCCTGGGTGCCTGTACTAGTTTACACTCCCATCATAGCCCATGATGTTCCCATTTGTCCCATAGCCTCACCAACACTTCCCATCATCACACTCTAATTTGTCTTGCAGATCGGTGTAAAGAGGGCCTCATTACTTCTATGACTACAAGTACAATTCAACATCTCTGCCTATCTTACTACAAGTGCAATTGAATACCTCTTCATACCTTGTTAACGTTTTGGGTTTCCCTTTATGAAATTCCCTTTTCATATACTCAACCCATTTTTATGTGACAGACATTTCTTATAAAATGTATCTATTAATCGCAACAAGGTATTTCAGAGATCACTTGCAGGTTTTAAGATAAAGCTCCCATAAACATTTGTGCTCAGGTTTCTGAGTGGATGAAAGTTTCTATTTCTCTGGCATAAATGCCCCAGAGTGCAATGGCTGGGGTGTGTGGTAGTTGCATGTTGAATTTCATAAGAAACAACCAAAGTACTTTCCCCAGTGGCTGTAATAGTCTACATTCCCACCAGCACTGTATGAGTGAGTTTTTCCACATCCTCCCCAGCATCGAGTGTCATCACAGTCTTTTGTTTCAGTTAGTCTCCTTGTGGTCTAAATAACCTTTTCCTAATGGCTTATGATGTTGAACTTTTCCAGTGCTCATGCGACATGTTATAGCCTCTTCAGTGAAGTTTCTGTTCATTTATTCTGTTTAATTCTCCAGTGAACCACCTGGGCCTGGATTCCCTTCCTTAGATGCTTTAACTACAAATTCAACTTCTTTCATAGACTAGTCAGGGCATCACTTTCTCTTGAGGAAGGTTGTATAGTTTGTTTCCTCCCAGGTATTGGTCCGTTTTGCCTAACTGGTTAGCTATATGCGCACAGCGTTTTTCTCTGTTTCTTGGTCAGTCTGGCTAGATATCTGTTTGTTTTACCAGTTTTTTTAGAGAAACAGTTTTCTGGTTTGTTGAAGGCTTTTCAAATTCTTTGTTTTACTGATTTCTGCCATTATGTTTCCCCCTTTCCTTGTTTCTTCTAAGTCACTCTGTTGCTCTCTGTAATTTTCTATTTGGATACTTCAATCTCTCTTCCCAGCTGTAATGCTTTCCTTAGAAGTCTATTTAAAACAAAAACTCTGGCTTTTATGGCTGCTTTTGATATGCAGCTTTTGTTTATTGTTTTTAAGTTGGGAGTATTCCATAATTTCACTCATAATTTCTTTTGAACTCAGGGTTTGTATAGAATAGACTTCACTTCAGCTTCTGCTGTATTTTCTAAACTGTCCAGATATTTGGTGATTTTAAAGCTATTCTTTATTATTAACTTCTTACCTTAGTGCATTAGTGTTAGAGAATATATAGGCATCATGCATTATGGTTCATGAACATATCAATGGAGAAAAAACATATATATCTTCTTTGGAATTTATTGAGACTTCCTATGTGGCATAGTATGTGGTAATGATTTATTTTGTTTAAAAGACTGGGTATTATCTGTTAGTCTGATATAATATGTCTAACAAAGCAAACAATAACTTCCATTTGTCAAATTTTCTTATTTTAAAAAATCCTTTTTTGCTTCCCATTTCATAGGTCCTATTTCAGATGGCAGGTTTAAAATTAATGAATTCTATTTTGCAAGACAAGGTGCTTTCCCATAACTTAAAGTACATGCACTTAAACGTATCCCTGTGATTTATTACACATATCTATATTTTCCTCAGCAAGACATGCTCTTTAATATGCCCTCCTGTGTATCATTCCTCTACCCTCATCAACTACACAGTGCTGACACTAATATTTTAGATTTTTTCCACTCTTTTTCTGTAATCTTTTAGTCAAGAATAAAATGAGCATGGGGCCACATGGCTCACTTCTGGGATTTTTGGTTCTGGCTTCACCCAGGACACCGACCCCTCATAGAATCTCCAATCTGTATATAAGGAGAAAGGAGCTTAGCCCAAGGCCTTGTGGAGAATCAAATGAGGCTGAGGCTTTGTCACGAGGCAGAGAAAATGGCCAATGAGCTCAACCACAGCCCTTGGAGCAGACCTCTCCACTGTCCAGGCACCCAGAGAGCACTTTCCAGGGAGGACCCCACTGAGTTTCTACAATAAACCTGTGAGCTTGACCCTAGGTCAGTGATGGAGAACCTGTGACACGTGTGTCAGAGATGACACACGAACTCATTGGTTGATTTTTCTTTGTGACATGGCATTTAAGAATATAAAATAAATATCAAAAATATAACTCTAGCCAAAGCCGGTTTGGCTCAGTGGATGGAGCGTCGGCCTGTCGACTGAGGGGTCCTGGGTTCGATTCTGATCGGGGGCATGTGCCTGTGTTGCGGGCACATCCCCAGTGGGAGATGTGCAGCAGGCAGCTGATCGATGTTTCTCTCTCATCAATGTTTCTGACTCTATATCCTTCTCCCTTCTTCTCTGTGGAAAATCAATAAAATATATTAAAAAAAGTTTAAAAAATATAACTCTTTGTTTTACTATGGTTGCAAATATCCGAAACTTTCTATGTGTGGCACGGCACCAGACTTAAGTTAGGGTTTTTCAAAATGCTGACATGCAGAGCTCAAAAGTTTCGCCATCACTGCCCTAGGTTCACCCTGTGGTTAGAGGCACAAGCACTCAGAGACATGAAGTGCCCTGAAGACTCCCAGCAAGCAGGGGGCCGCGTGGCCACTGTGCTGTGCAGGGACAGGTGCTCACCTGGTACATAGTTGGACCCACACCTGTTGGGTGGAACACATGTTCTGTCATAACACAGAGAGATGAGGGCGAAAGCATAGGCCCTGCTCAGGAAGGCGGGCAGCTGGTACTGCACCAGTGTGTCTAGCCGGTGTGCCTGGGGGGCTGCACCACACACCTATTTTTTTAGGAAAGCACGAGTGGATGGTGTGGGGCCACTTGGCGGGTTGGCAGCTGGGGCCCAGGGCTGGGCTGACTGCACTCCATGTTCTGCTCAGGATGCCCGCAATGGGAGGCCAGTCCTTGGCATCTGACCACCAGCTCTGAGTCCTGTGGAGGCAGAGTCCTGGCTTCCAGGAAGGGCAGGTGGAGAAGGGAGAACCCTTCTCGCTGGGAGTGTTAGGGGTCCTGAGGCCAAAACTCACCTTCCATGATTCTCCAGCTCAGCACTGCCCGCCTGACTTCCAGAGAGTTCTGGTTAATCAGCAGAGCAGTTGGGGCTCCCAGTGGGGGCTGCACATTAGCTTCCGGGTAGTGAGCACTTTTGTACTTAAGAAGGTTTCTCTTTGTGTTTCCAGGGTCGGTTTCTGCACTAAACTGAAAGGTGAACAGAAAAGCAGGTGGGCCCTACTGTGCTTGGCATCTGCAGGGTCGCAGGCAGGGCTGGAAGGTGGAGTCAGAATGTCTGGAGATGCAGATGGGGCAGTGCTGGATGCGGAAGGACCCTGGGCTGCCAGCTGGAAGAACTTCATTCCACACCACACCTTTGATGAGGACCCGCAGAATGTTCTCCTGCTGCTTCGCCCTGCAGACCAATTTGCTTATGCCCCCAAGCACTGGTTTTTGGATTTTGGACTCCATGCCCTTGTCCTGGTTTTCTTGGGCGAAAACAACATCTTCTTTTTCTTCTTTTTGGTGAGTCCTGTCATGCACATGGTGGGTGTTCCTTTGGCCTGGCCACGGCTGGGCAGCCTGCTGACCTGGAGAGACTGGAAGGTGCACTTGAGGGTGTTGTTGACGGTAGGCAGGTCTTTCTTCTTCGAGTCTTTCTTCCTGTCTGTGGGCTGGGCTGCCGTCCAGTAATCCACCTGCCGCTCCATCAGCTTGGCGCCATCACACTGGCTGGGGGAGGACAAACCCCACTCACTGACAAGATGAATGGGATGACAAGGCATCATTGGTGAACAGAGGTAGGGACAAAGGGAAGGTTAAAAGCAAGCTGCAGCCCAAGCGGGTCCATCATCTGAGTATCCCGACGTGTCTGAGGACTGTTGCACTGTCCCAAATTTCACCTGCCACCCTGAAAAGAATGAACTATAAGGAATCCTCATTGGGTGTCTTCAGCTTGTAGGAGAGCAGGGCTTCCTCGATGGGAAGCTGAGAGGAACAGTTGTTCCCGTGATGTACTGCGTGATTCTCGTCACGATGTCCAGTGTGCCTTGTATGGCGCTCTGGGCCTCCAGATTATGGAACAGGTCCCATCAGGTCAGGTCCTGGGAGAAGCTGTTGTAGCAGTAATGCATGGAGCCCAGGTACCTGGCCACAACGCTGGATCCAGCGGGATGACCAGGAAGTGCATATCGCCCAACCAGCAGTAGGACAGCAGCTCCAGGAAGACCCGCAGCACAGCGCTCAAGTAGTGCTGTGCCCCTTCCACCATCATCTTCAGCGGCTTAAGGGGCTGGGAATTTTCGTTACAGTATCTCTGTATCCACCAGATGATGGAGCTGAAGGCCACAGGACGTCAGCCATGAAGCAGATGCACAGCACAGGCAGCATGTGCCCCTGCAGGGTGTCTGAGGGGAACTGCTCCTGCCAATCAGAGGTTTGACCAGGATGATGTTCTCTGGCAGCTGGTCATCAGAGATGAGTATGCGGTTCAGCTGGTTGTACGTGGTCTTCCTGGGGATCTGCAGCTGGCTCCCTGGGTCTGGACAGGCTCATTGTCTGGGCTCTTGGCTCACTTGTTCTATGGCTGTGCCGTCTGCCGCCCCTTCAGGAACCTGCCCAGCCATGGTGGCGGGGATGCTTCCCCTTGGCCTTGGTGGAGGGCATGAGAGACTCAGTCTTGGTGATGCGCCTAGTGAGCAGCATCTTCTTGGTGAGCATGTCCAGGGCTGAGGTCTCTACCTCCGGGCTGTCCTTGGGCGGTGCTGGGTGCTCCCCTGGGTGGGCATGCTCTGGGGCTCTAAGTGGGTGACACTGTCACTTTGCTATTGCTGACTGAGCTTGGTCTTTTTGGGCACTTCAGCTGGACTAGGAGGCTCCTTTGTTTTGCTTTGTTTGTTTTGTTAACCCTCAGCAGAGGTTATTTTTCCACTGAATTTTTAGAGAAACTTGAAGGGACGGGGAGAGACAGACAGGGAGAGAGGCATGGATGTGAGAGAGACACATGGATTGCTTGCCTCCTGCATGTGCCATGGCCAGGGCTGGGGATCAAGCCTGTAATCAACACAGTTGTGCCCGTGACCAGATTTGAACCCGGGACCGTTTACTCCGTGCGCCAACACACTTGCCCTCAGCAGAACCAGCTAAAACTCGGAAGATCCGCGTGGCTCTGGGCACCATGGATGCTCCCCATGTCCATTTCTGAACTGAAAGGTGACAGGCCTTCGCAGTATGGCCTAAGCTTGGGTTTGGTGGTGCTGAGAAGGCTGTCATCTTCTTCCCTGTCGGGGCTACTGTCACTGGTTCTCCAGCATGTTAGACAGAAGGTGCGGGGCCTCCTCTACTTGGGGACATGATCTGCAGGGTCCTGCTCACGGTCCAGGGCCTCCTCCGACACTTAGGCCCTGCTCAGCCAAGCCACTACTTTCTGCTTGTCATAGACCTTGTTGTGACTTTCAATAGTCACTGCTTCCTGATCCAGTTCCTATCCATGGGCGGCATCTTCCCCGGCCTCCTGCTCAGAGAAGCTCTCATACTCCTTTTTAGAGTAGTGATTTGTAGACTTGGTCTTGGGCAAGTGGTGAGTGGACTGGCTAGAAATGGAGGAGGCCCAGATTCAGGCGACATTGGGGGAGGGGGTGATGTGGGCCGCCGAGTCTGAAATACTGTCTCTGGGCTGTTTGATGCCTGAGGGCTCATGTGTTTTCTGGCACTTTGGCCATAATTGCAGGCTCCTCTTGGCTGCGGGCCCTGTGGATGCTTCCGTCTGTGTCTGTGAGCTGGAGTGTGCCAACCCTTCAAAGAACAGTCTGAGCTTGGGTTTGAGGGTGCTGAGGGTGCTGTTCTCATCCTCCATGTCTGGGCCACTGTCCCTGGGGTTTCGCAGTGTGTTAAGTAGAAGGTCCAGGTCCCACTCCAACTCTGGGACATGGTCTGCTGTGTCCTGCTCGAGTCCACAGCCTCCTCCAACACTTTGAAATTTCCCAGCCAAGACACCACTATTTCCTTGATATTTTGTGGCCTGGTAATGCACATCTTTCCTAATATCCATGGCCTCTACTTCTTGAGCATCCCCATGTCAATGCCCTTCTCAGCTAGGTTCGGTCCATAGGTGGCATAGTTGCTGTCCTGTTGCTCAGAGGAGAAGCTCTGATGTACCCCCTCGGAGTAATTAACCCTTGACTTAGCCGTGCATCTGTCCTGTATGGCACTGTCCTCCCAGTGGATGGGCTGGTTGGACAGGGAGCAATCCAGATCTCGGCCACATTAGCAGAAGCCTCCTCGGCCACTTTGTCCACCCTTCAGGGTTCGCTGCCTGACCTTGGCCATGCGGATGGCGCCCTCAGGGAGTGTCTTCTAGCTCCAGATGGTCTGGTTCTTAAAGCACTTCCTCCAGTGCAGCAGGGCCTGTAGCTTGTTGCCTTCTCACAGAGAAAGTGGGGGTCCTGCAGTGAGGTCAACCCCAGGACTGTCTCCAGTTGTTCACTGGGGAACAGCATACTCCCGTAGGATGTATTGGAGCCCTGCATCTTCACAGTGATCACCATCGATATGAGGTTGGAGTACTGCATCTTCATGGCGATCACCATGCAGATGAGGTCCTTCTCCAACTCTTTGCACACCACCATCTTCATTAAGGTCAGGTTGCACAACCTGGGCACGAATCTGAGGCTAGGGCTGTCCAACTCCTGGGTAGCAAACAGGTTCTTGGGCATTGGTGTTGAACCTGGGCACAGGGATGGGGGAGCGGGAGATGTGGAGACCAGGACTGTGGGCAGCAAGGTAGCTGCATCTGGTTACAACGTACAGGTCCTTCTGCATTCTGTGGTGATGGTTTCTCTTCCTGTGTTGGTACAGAGGAGGGACATTCCCTCAGGGGCAGTTTATGAACTGCCAGGTTGGTTGGGGCTTTAGTTCAGACCAATCCCCTAAGTCCATGATTGGCAACCTGCGGCTCGCGAGCCACATGCGGCTCTTTGGCCCCTTGACTGTGGCTCTTCCTAAGCCTTAGGAGTACCCTAATAAAGTTAATAACAATGTAGTTACCTATATAATTTACGTTTAAAAAATTTGGCTCTCAAAAGAAATTTCAATCGTTGTGCTGTTATATTTGGCTCTGTTGACTAATGAGTTTGTCGACCACTGCCCTAAGCACTCAGTGACTGTTGAAAGGAGGTGGGGCACAAGTGATCCAAGAACTGTGTGTGTGAAAAGGAACCACATGCTCACTGACTAGCTCAGGGAAGCCCTGTGTGGTGTTCTTGCAAACTCAGAGACCTAAAGTTATCAAAAAGAGTGTTCTGAAATGAAAACTTTCAAACTAAAAGCAGTTTATGGCAGGTAGTCATGTCCTAGGCTGGCATCTTCCCTGACAAAGGTCAATCTTTACCTTCACTGAGCCTGTCTATTGCCTTTTGGCATCTACAATAACATATAATTTGGAATGTCAAAGGAATTTCCCTAGTTCCAGGCCCCTCAACACATAGGCAATGCTCTCCGGAGACCAAAAATCCCCTCATTCTTACTGAGTTCATTGTTGACTTGTAACTATCCTATATCCACCATGTAAAAGAAGTATCTCTGTGTCTTTTTACTGTTTATCCAGTCACAGAGGATTCGCCGCTTTGATTTCTCTGAAACCCTAATGCATCACCACTGGGTTTCCTGTTACCACCATACATCTCCTGTTCTGATTGTAATGTATAAAATAAGGTGCAAAACTGCCAGAGAGAATATCTCAATCCGCTGACATTTTCATCCTGCCAGTTATTGACAGTGGGACTTAAATAAACGACCAAAATTCTTGACAAGTTTGAATGTTTCATACTTTGACATTTCCTTGACATAGTGGGTCAGGATTCCAAAAGAGCTCACCCAGGACCAACCCGTGGACATGGTGTCAGGATTCAACAAAGGACCCATTGAACTGCTGGTTCCCCACCCATTGGGTGAACCTGGGTGAGTTGGATCTTAAATCCATGACTTTTCCCTTGCTGTTGGTAGAGGGTTAGATTTATTTGAGCTGTATTTTTAAATAGTCCAGATAGAACTAAGATTAAGGGTTGGTGGAACTTAGGTTAAGACAAGACAGTAGGAAAAAAATTGGTGGCTGTTGTTAAACTGTGGCTTTCCAATCGGAATTGCGTTCTGAGAATCAGAGCAAAAAAAAACCAAAAAAAACCCCAAAACCCATTATCATTTAAATTAGAGTTGAACTGAATCAACTCCAAAAATACAGTGTCATATTCTCCTTCAGGTCCGAGTATTAGGTATTCTTAGGGGACTAAGAATCTCTGTGGATGTGTGATGTCATTCCTCATGATGTGCAGGAGCCCCAAAGCAAAATTTCAACACAATTGCAACTAAAGTGACTGGTTCTGGTGGGGGAGCACCCATAAGGTTTGGTCAACCGTTCCCTGACCCTGTGGTTGTTTGAGACAGCAGGGAGATCAACCGAGGCACATCAGAGGTTTGAATGTGATTTGAGGGGTGAGAGCCTCATGGAGCTCAACCGATAAGCAACACAGGTTGACCAACTACATTATATAACAATCCTAGAAAATTTGCTCCGATTCTGCAGATATCAGAAAGAAAAGAAAAACCACATACACATACACACAACTACAAAACAACAACAACAAAACACACCTAAAATTAACATGGGAAGTGGTGCCTCCAAGTCCAGGAGATGCCTGATCCCAGCCCTCACTAATATTCCTGATAGGAAGCTTTTACTTACACGTGCTTTACAGAAATGGGAAGATTTAATTAGAAAATATCCTCCAAAAAATGGCCAAAGTGCAGTTTTATTTGTGTGCCTAAATTAATTTTTGGCATGCAATAAAAATTAGGAAAATGCCAGGTCTAACATTAAACTGAATGAGTGAATGGAAGCATATCTTGATTTGGAAATCAGGAGATTTTCAGAAGCACATATAAATTCCATTAAAAACAATTCAGGAATTAGAAATTGTATAGACTGTCTCTGAACTCTTCTGAAGGTAATAATTGCCAACACCCCATTCTTCCACCTTCTCTAGTTCTCCCACTATATTCTGCACCCTTTTCCATCCTTCTTCCTTTCCCTTCAGTCCCCTCCACTATCGCTTCCTACTGACTTAAGAGAAAATGAGAATAGGAATTCTAACAACTCCCTTTGGAGAAAAGCTTGTCCCAGCAAGAGAGGAACCAGCAAATGTTCCTGATTTTCTCAATGACCCTGATGGGTTCACAAAGGCATTTAACTCTTAGAATATGTAATCCTGGATATTCTAACTGATTCCAATTAATATAGCTAATGGTTTCTGTCAGCAAATGCAACACAAATTCTAAATAAGGCTTTCAAGAAAATTCCTGTAGAGAAATCTGTTCACTGAAATGGGATGTAGAAAACCAATAACAAACAAACCACACACACACACACACACACACACACACACACACACACACAAATATAGGGTTGATCCATGGGTGTTTCCCTTCTCACTGATAGTTTGGGAGCAGGTGAAATTATCATAGAAAGAGAAGCCACTAAGACCCCTGTAGACACTGGGGCTACTCTATTTATTCCTAACCACAGCCAACTAATTATCTTCTCCTTCAGAGTAAAGCATCTGTGCAAATGGCAGGAATATTTAACCAATGTCTGTTTTTAATCAAAACCTATTTCCAACTAGGGAATGTTACAGCAATATTACCAAATATCTCTCTTTGCTAATAAAATATGCCCCAAATCAGCTGATAGGGAGAGGTGTTTAGTTTGCTTATTTGTTTGTTTTATGAAATCAGTGATACCAACACATGCTTTTTCCAGAAGGGTAATATGTATTTAGAAATAAATGAACAATATACTGAGCCCAACAGAGCCTGAGATGAATCCAGCGGTGTGTCCTCAAAGTTGGGGTCATGGCTGCACCCAGGTTTCCTCGGGGGCTCTGGAAAAAGATCTGCTGGTGACATCATGCACAGACATGGAGAGGCATGGGGGAGATGGTAAGCATTCAGCAGGTAAATGAGCCTTTGGCCAGTATTTGACTGAAAAGGAGCCCAGAGTTGGAACCACAGGCATGCACCTCTGTCCAGTGCCCACCCAGGGTGGAGGGAGCTGGGCCCCTTTGTTGTGAGGTCAGGCTTATGAAGTTCTGAACCCAACCCTCAATGGAAAATTGGGAAACTGATGTCCATAGAGTGGCAGATATCACCCAATGTCCATGACATTCAGAGCCCAGAGTTAAGGAATGTTCAGACCTTCCAGCCCAAGGCTCCGACCTCTCCAACAGAGTTGGTCTGGACATTAGAAATCCTGACATACTGGGAAGCTCCTGCATGTTCCTCCATATCTAGGGCTCAGGGGGCGCTTTGTTCTGGGACCCAGAAAGAGCACTAGCTTTTTTTTTTTTTTACTAAGAGAAATATTTGTATTATTTTATTTTATTATGGTTTAAAGTATAACATATGTTTCCATTTTTCCCCTCGACCCCTCCCCAGCCACCCCCACCTGCAGCACATGCCCCTACCCCCTTAATGACTGTGTCCATTGATTATGCTTATATGCATGCATTCAAGACCTCTGCTTGGTCTCTTACTCTCTCCCCCACTCTCCCCTGCCTTCCTGCTGAGGTTTGATGGTCTGTTTGATGCTTCTCTGTCTCTGGATCGATTTTTGTTCATCAGTTTATGTTATTCATTATATTCCACAAATGAATGAGACCGTATGATATTTATTTATATCTGACTGGCTTATTTCACTTAGCATAATGCTCTCCATGTCCATGCAAGCTGTTGTGAATGGTAATACTTCTTTCTTTTTTACAGCAGCATAGTATTCCATTATGTAGATGTACCACGGGTTTTTTCCACTCAGCTGCTGTTGGGCACTTATGCTGATGGGAATTTAGGCTGTTTCCAAATCTTAGCTATTGTGCTGCTATGAACACAGGGATGCATATATCCTTTTCGATTGGTGTTTTCTGCTTTCTTGGGATATATTCCAGAAGTGGAATTACTGGGTCAAATGGGAGTTTCATTTTTAATTTTTCAAAGAAGCTCCAGACTGTTTTCCACAATGCCTGCTCCAGTCTATGTTCCCACCAGCAGTGCACAAGGGTTCCTTTTTTTCCACATAATCATCAGCATTTGTCCTTTCTTGATTTGTGGATGATAGCCATTCTGACAAGTGTGAGACGGCATCCCATTGTGTTTTGAACAAATATATTTTTATTGATTTCAGAGAGAGAGAGAAAAAAATCAGTGATGAGAGAATCATTGATTAGCTGCCTCCTACATGCCCCTATTGGGGATCAATGCCCATAACTGGGCATGTGCCCTTGACCGGAATCGAAGCCGGGACTATTCATTCCTCAGGCCAACACTCTTTCCACTGACTAAACCGGCCAGGGCCCTCGTTTTTGTTTTCATTTGCACCTCTCACATGATTATTGACTAAAACCATGTTTTCACAAGGCCATGAGACATATGCAAACGGAACATTTTTTCTTGTGACTAATAAGAAGAATTTTATTCAACTCACTGAAGTCACATGTCCACATACAACCGTCATCACTCTGGCCAGGCCAGTGAGCTGTGCTAATAACTCCACTCTGGGGCCTTGACCCAAACTCCCCAGACCACCTGGATATGGAATTGGCAGCTGTTAGAAAGGGGGAAATGGAAGTCATGTCCCCCACAAGCCATTGTCAAATAAAATGTCAACTTGTGGTTTCCACTCTGACATATGACCTTGTAAGTTCTTACTCTCATCCTTACAATAAGAAAAAAGATGAATAATCCAAAAAATCAGGACGTCTTTTTAGTTCCACCAGATCATTGAAGTCATATGGCTATGAAATTAATCGTTGCCTCTGCAAACTACTGTATTCAGGCTTTGTTAACACAGTACAACCTAGCACTAGCATATGTGTGTGTGCGTGCACACAATCTCTCTCTCTCTCTCTCTCTCTCTCTCTCTCTCTCTCTCTCTCACACACACACACACACACACACACACACACACACACACACATTAAATGACTCTGGGTGGTATTAAAAGAAAATCAGACACCAAGGAGGTGACAATAGGAAGAAAAAGAGGTTGTAGGCACTTTTGCCTTGTGGCATTCCTCCTCCTACTTTATAGCTACTACCTTCATGAGCGTGAATATCGCTAAGAAGCACATGCTGCAATAATCCATTGTGCAGGCAGAGAAGAGACAGGATCTAACAGGCACAATGACTTATCCATGATCAAGAAGAGGTAAGAATGAGGGGTTGATTCTGAGCCCTGGTCTGTCTCTTCAAACCTAGTACCCTGGCTGCAGCTAAACCTTGTGGAGAGGGTGTGTTCGTGTCACTGTGTACAATGTTGGTATTCCATGGAGAAGGTAGGTGAGCAGTCAGCAGCCCACAGGACTATCTATAGCTGTTATTAGGTGAGGGGAGTCAGGGAGGCAATTCCAGGAAGTGAGGTCACTTCCTAATAGAACTTGGAACCCCCGTAACCAGGCACCCACTTTCTAGCAACTGCCCAACTGCCACTCACTTGGCAAGAGACAGTTGACAGTTCAACATGTTCTCTTGTTGTGTTCCCAGTTGTGGGGGCTCTGGTTCCCGGAGACCCTGCAGGGAGCGTTGTTCCAGACTCTGTAGACGGTTCACCACTCGTGCCCGACATCTCTGGCCGTTTTCAAGAAGATCCCCTCAGGTAAGTGAAGGTGGCCTGGGTCAGACCCATTCACGCCAGGCCAGCCTCCTCTGTGGGCCATCCCTGTGCAGTCCACATCCCCCCTCTTCATGTGGTGGATAGGGGGTCCTGCAGGGAGAACCGCGGGAGTGTTTGGAGCAGTGGATAACCTCGAGGTCCTGCTGTGATCACACCCCAGGGTAGGGCAGGCAGGTGGAGATGGGGCTCTAGAGGGGTCCCTTATCTATGCCAATGGGAGTCCTAGGCCCTCAGGCTGTCATGCCTTTTCCTTGCCAGTAGAGGTCTCAGCAGATCACATTCTGTGTGTCTGGAGTGGAGAGTCACAAGTTTTAGAGAACCAGCAAAACAGGGCTCTGAGGTTTTCCCCTGGTGACTGGAAACTGTCTGTATAGAGCTCTGCACAGGAGAGCGGACCGGAGCCGACAGATGGGGTCTTCAATTCCACGCCGTTGCAGGCGGCACAGACACCTGAGATATCCTCAAGCCTGAAGCACCGCCGCAGGGTGAGTGTAGGTGCCCAACTGACCCAAACTCCAGGACCCCAGGGAGTCAGCAGGACTCAGGTTCCAGAAGGCACCCTGCTACTCCCCTGAGATCCCTCCTAGTGTCCAGTTTCCAAAGGAATCTGGGTCCTCGTCTCCTCCATGTCAGGAGCTGGGGCCTCCCAGGGCTGCACATTGTATGGGGACCGCGACTGCTTATCACAGAGATCCACGTCTTTTTTCTGTGGGACCTGGACTTAAAACCTTCCATTGCCATGACGACGGTGCCACACTAAACATGCCACATGTCCTGACATCCAAATCTTGCCCCCCCAGGAAAAGCCTCTGTGTGCTCATCACACATTGGGGTGTTCTGTCAGAAATCGCACGGGTGACACTGTTAATACAAGCATGTGCTGTTTGTCCTCTGCGAAGAGAATGACCTAAGATACTAATGTGCTTCATATTCCTCACCTGCAATTCTACTTTTCCTGCCAAGAACCTTTTCTCTTATTAATGTGAAAAACTTTCAGAGCTCTGAAAAATGTGTGTGTGTTTATTTGATCCAAAATGTCAACAATTGTGAGCGAGAAAAATCTCAATGGGATGAGAAAATGCTCCTGAGAATGACAATTTTGCACCTCATTTTATACAATACAAGCAAAAGTGCAGACTTATGTGGGTTGCTTGAAATCCATGGGTGATAGATTAGGGAGACAGGAGAAAGCAAATTGGAGACACTTCTGTGATTGGAAAAAGGGTAAAATGATAGGCACATATTTCTTTTACAATGGTGGATGGAGGATAGTTTCAAGTCAACAATGAACTCAATAGCAACGAAGGGATCTCTGATCTCCGCAGAGCACAGAACAGTGCCTGAGAATGAGGTGTCCAAAATAAGGAAAATCAAATGATATGTTATCATAGAGGCAAAAAGGCAGTACACACACTCAGTTAAGGTAAAGATTGGTCTTTGTCAGGGAAGATGCCACACAAGGATCTGACGACCCATCATGAGCTCCTGTTAGTGTTTTAATTTCAGACCATCCTTTGTAGTTACTTAAGGTCTCTGAGTTTGCAAGGCTGCCTTGCAGGACTTCCCTGAGCTAGTCAGGTCAGCATGGGGCCCCTTTTTCATTCACACATCCTCCTTTTATTCAGAAATCAATACAAATTATGCATTGATGATGAGTGTTAGTGTTATGTCTTCCTGAACAATGGACCATTCGGGATAAGGTAAGACTATAACCTTAAATGGCATTCAAAGTGGAATTTTTATTATTAATCAAAATAAAAAGGCAGGTGCATGGGAGGCATGAGATCCTATGTGTTCTTGTTAAAAAATATTCTGTATCAATTTTATATTTTGAGCTAACATGAGCAGAGTCCGTTTGCTGCTTGTCTTAAGTTTTGGTATTTTGTATCTAGTATAACATTTACATACCAGGAACAAAAGCAAAAACATTAAAGCAGGAACACTGCTTAGGAATAGAAAATGTCTACTACTAGACAAGAAAGTGACTAAGGAAAATAAGCATCCCAGCCAACCAAAAACCCTTTGCATGTATTTTCATAATTGCTTATTAAGCTAATTATATGTTTTCTTCTTCATCCACTGTTCCTTGTACTTATGCTATGTTTTACCTGAAGAATTAAGACTCTCTACTGTTTCCTTTCCATACTGATCATTAGAATGTACTTGTCTAGTAGGTGGGAAAACTTAGCAGATATCAAAATTCAACTACTCATAAGTAATAAGGTGTGTAATAAAAATATAAAAATCAGTTGGTGTACATATAATCAATAACAGTTAGGAGATAGAAGAAGAAGGTTTGAGCAGCAGTAATCTGTCAGCATCCAGGCCTTGTTGACTTCTTGGGAAAGCTGTCAGCCCCCATGGCCAGTGGTTTCTCATCCTTGACAAGTCTTCAGTCTCCTTGGTGGATGGAGGGCAGTGTCAGTGACAGATATCCATTTATGGTTAGGCCTCTCATAAGGTAACATCCTTTTTAACACATTGGAGAGAGTCTTTAATTAATGTGTTTCAATAAACAAAATCTCCAGGTTGTAGGTTTTGGTCCTTGAAGTCTTTGTCTCTTGGGATTACTGTGAAATGAATGTCACTAATGTATCATTGCCTCTAACCTTCCTAGTGAGTCATGGATAGTAATGTAGAATTTCTGCTTTTCAGTTTTCCTTATATTTGAAAAACAAAATGATTTAAAAATCAGCAGTATTTTAAACAGAGTCATAACAATAATAACCATCTTCTCTTCATTTAGTTCCCTACCCATTTTGTTGTTTATCCTGGTTATTTGCTAGTATTTTCGTGAATTCACTCATTCCTTAGAGATCTATACTTCTGCATTCAGTTCAGAGATGTGACCTGTGTAGAAACCTGTTACTTAGAGTAAGTCAAGCCCTGACCAGTTTGGCTCAGTGGGTGGAGCTTAGACCTGAGGATTCAAGGGTCCCAGGTTCAATTCAGTTCAAGGGCATATACATTGGTTGCAGGCACATTTCCAGTAGGGATTGTGCCAGAGGCAGCTGATCGATGTTTCTCTCTCATCAATAAAATATATGAAAAGAATAAAAAAATAGAGTAAGTCAAGAGTCCTTTTCATGAATTTTTCTAAAGATGTAACATATTTGAAAATGCAGTAAAGTAAAACAATATCTATGAACGACAAAACAAAGTGGTATGGTTATAGTTTTGATTGCAATGCAATTGATGAAAAACTGCCTTTTTGGTAAAATATAACATTTCAAGGCAATAATTTTTGGATAACAACAATTACTGTAAATTTACAGAGAACGATATGAAAATATATAAGTATATGTATATATTTGGATTCAATACATAATTTCAATATAAAAGGAACAGAAAGCATGTAAGATTTTAAAACATTGTCCATGGCTTCTTGTATTGAGAATTGGATATAATTCATCAACTTCCAATGTTTGTGCCACAAATACCCGGAGTCGAACTGCCAGACACCCTCACAGGGAACCATCCTCTTGGCTGGCCTGGTGTCGCTGACACCAAGACCACTGTTACAACAGAGTGTTTCCTATTTGAAATTTTCTTGAATCTTTGTACATTCCTTCCTAGGGCAGGTTGAAATCTTTAGAACATCCATTTTAATAAAAATATAGGTACACAAATAGCACAGTTATTTATATTTTTAATTTTTTAAAGCTTCTCAGGTAATTTCAAGCATATTAAGTAGTCCTAAATTAGTCAAAAACGTTTCTCTAATAAGGAGAGAGAATAAATCCTTGAGGTACTCCAGTGCCCATTGGAATTGACTCAACGTCATCTCCTGTTTTAAAAGTCTCTTACAATAGAAACTTTGGGAAGGTTGCAAATATACTTGTGCAAAAGATTATACCATGGACTTTTTGTAAATCTACGTAAAGCAAACACAGACTTAGGGCAACTAACTCTAAAAGATATTAATCATACTTGCAAGCAGTTGTAATATTAAGTATTTTGTCCAGACTACAGAATTCTCCTTAATTTACATAAGCATTTAATCTTTGTAGGCCAATAAAAGATTATATCCTAGTAATGTCATATGGAGGCTGACAATTCACCACACATAACACACAGATGAACACATATCACACAAAAACTATACACACAATTTGAATTATTTTTTTGGTAGAGAAATAAAAGAATATTTTTATATAAAACTTTCACAAAATTGTATAGCCTATACCCCCTTTTACAAACCTTTCCTCACCTTTTACAAACCTTCTTACCCATTCAGAAATAACTATCCTTAGAGAAACTTACATGTGACCTTTTCCCTCAAATATGACTCTCCATACCTCAAGCCTTCTATTGTCATAACTGTATAATTTCTTCCAACGTAACTGGAACTTTTAACTGTTAGGAGCATTAATTTCCAGTCATAAGCACACAAGTGAACAAACAGCATTCCTTAGATTGACGTTGATGAACATATTTTAATCAAACTCTTACTTTGAAAAAACACACCTTCAGCAAAGCAAAAAACATTACATCAACAGCTCCAAATCCATTTTACAGACCTTCTGCAATTAAAAGACCCCCAAAAGCAGTGAACTTCAGAC
Organism: Myotis nattereri; assembly: GCF_964212035.1. Classification (NCBI taxonomy): domain Eukaryota; kingdom Metazoa; phylum Chordata; class Mammalia; order Chiroptera; family Vespertilionidae; genus Myotis; species Myotis nattereri. The sequence goes on along the minus strand of NC_138091.1, from coordinate 7,382,874 downwards.
TTGTCTAGCAATCAGTGTGTCAGTATTCACGTTATTTCAAAATGTGTAGACATTTAATAGCTTTCATTAAAACTTACTAAGTTAGAAATATATAGTGGAAAAAGCTAAAGAGATTTGTGTAGGTGGGTAAGGTATTGTTTTTTCTATTGGGATAAGTCATATCTTCCAGAGATCTGTATTTTTAAAAATGGCCTAGACAAGACGTCTTGGTGAACTCAGGTATTTTCACTTCAAGGGTTCTGGGACTTTGGTTGCATGAAGCCAATTATCTGTAAGACTCCAAAATGAATAGGGGAGGTTTGGGGAAGGGAGAAGGACTTTGTGGGCTTTGAATTGTTTCTGGAGCAAAACCTATGGCACCTTGAAAACTTCACTTGTAAAACAAGGATAGTCATTTTCAATACCTCAGGAACTGGGTTGCCCCCCCCCCCCCGACAAATGTTAGCAAGGGATTGACAAATTCATTCACCCATTTTTGGATGGTTTCTTTCTATTTGGGAATATTTTTCTAGTTTCCAGAAAGCTCACAACTCTGAGAGGTATAAAGACTTTTAGGTATATGAAACCGCCGTCTGTCTCCCCTGGGAATGGCAACACAGGTCCCAGGTACGAGATAGTCTTAAAGTTAATGGTGCCAAAGCCTCTCTATTACCCACTTTATATTGCAACCAGGTAATTGGTGTAACAAAAGCAGATTGGCTTCTTGTTTGAGGCACTCAGGGTCAAGTTACTCCCATTTGGTGAACATGTACCCCAAAAGAGAATTCTCACTTCACTATGGGCTGGTCCCCCATCTTTAGGCAGACATATGAGCAAACCTAGTGTTAGAGGCATGTCTGCAGGTCTCTGGGCTGTTTGGGGCCATTCTGAGTAGGGTGGGTACCCTGTTCAGCCATCTCTCAGGGTCTTGTGGAAGATAATACTGAAGAAGAGATGATTAGCAAACATTCGGTCAGTCTCAAGCTTAGTTTCCCCCTCGAAGGTTCCTTTAAAATCATTACTTTCCCTTTTGGTTCAGTATCTGGTTCATTTATTCTAAGTATATATGTTACTATTCTGGAGAAAGCATATGTCAGCATCACTGATTTCATTAAACAGTAAAAAAAAAAAAAAACACTCACTAAACAGGGGAATTGGGGAAGATTTGATAAGCAAACCATATATATTCTCATAACATTCCCTAGTTGGAAGGAAACAGGTTTTGATTAAAAAACAGACATTTGTAGGAAAGCTTTATTCCGATGGTGAAAGCAATTAATTGGTTGTGGTTAAAAAGAAATAAAATAGCCTCAATATATACAGGGTACTTAGTGGCTTCTCCCCCTCCCCCTTTTTTAAAATAGATTTTTTATTGATTTCAGAGAGGAAGGGAAAGGGAGAGAGAGATAGAAACATCAATGATGAGAGAGAATCTCCAATTGGCTGCCTTCTGCCCGCCCCCTAATGGGGATCAAGCCTGCAACCTGGGCATGTGCTCTTGACCAGAATCAAACCTGGGACCCTTCAGTCTGCAGGCAACACTCTATCTCCTTAGCCAAACTGTATAGGGCAATGGATTCCCTTTTAATGATCATTTAAAATTCTCCCAAAGTATCAGTGGGAAGGAAAAACAAGCTTGGAGCAGCCCTAGGCATGTTTCTGTTTGTATCCTTTTTCTAAATCCTGTTTCAGTTTCCTATATCCCTAAAGTGTGGAGGCTTCTCTATACGAGATTTCTACAAACCTTATTTAGTAATTCTCTTGCTTTTGCTCCCAGAAACCAGGAGTATATTAATTGCAATAGGATAAAATAGCCAGGATTACATGTTCCATCAGTTAAATTTCTCTGTGAACCAATCAGGTCCATAGAGAAAATGGAGGATGATTGCTGATTCCTCTCTGGCTGAGAGCAGCTTTTCTCCAAAGGGAGTTGGCAGAATTCCTAATCTCATTTTCCCTTAAGTCAGTAGGGAGGGGCAGTGGAGGGGACAGAAGGGGAAGAAAGAAGGGAAGGGAAGGAACACATCTAGACAAGGAAGCTCAGAGAGCAAAAGATATAGGGGACGTGCTATAGAAGGGGGAGGATGGGGTGTTAGCATGTATTAGCTTCAGGAGAGTTGGAAGATAATCTCTGAAATTTCTTGTTCATTTATTTTTTAAAGAGAATTTGCCTGTGCTTCTCCTGAGAAGTTTCTAATTTCCAAATCAAGATGTGCATCCTATGCACTCAATCAGTTCAATTTTCAGGCCACCATTGTTATAGTTATTTGTTTCTTTTGTTTTATTTTGCCTGTGAAAAATTAATTTAGGCACCCAAAGAAAACTGTATATTGGCCATTTCTCAGTTGATATTTTGTAGTTAAATCTTCCTACATTTACCCTTCTGTAAAGCACTTGCAAGTCAAGGCTTCCTATCAGGAATATTAATGAGGGCTGGGGCCTGGGAGTTCCCAGCCATGGAGGCACAACTTCCCATGTTAATTATAGGTGTGCTTGTTGCTGTTGTTTTTATTGTTTGGTATCTTCAGAGTCTCAGCACAGTTTCTAGGAGTGTTATGTAGTGGGTTAAAGTTTGTTGCTTTATGGGTTGAGCTGCAAGTTGCTCACTCCCCTAGAGTCTCATTCAACCTTCTTATGTGCCTCAGTTTCTCTCCTTGCTGACTAAACAACCAGAAGGGCTACCAGCAGAGGTGGACTAAACCTCATTAGTGCTCCCCCTGAAGAGCCAGTTAGTTTAATTGCAGTTGTGTGGGAATTTCCTTATGGGGCTCCTGCATGTCATGAGGAATGACCTCTGACACATCCGCAAAGATCCTCAGTTGTCTAAGAACATCTGAGATTCATGCAGGAAGGAGGATGTGCCCCTGTATCTTCTGAGCTGAACAAGATCAGCTCTCACTTAAACAGCTAAGGTGTTTGCCCAGACTCTCAAAAGGCAAATCCTATAGAAAAGCCAGGGGGGAAAACCAGTCCCATTTTCCCTCCTGTCTCTCCATAGCCTGGGATCTATGAACTGTTAACTTTTGTTCCGCCAAGAGTATTACAAAATAAGGCTCCAATAAAGTCAGCAACACAAGCAAGGGAAGGTCCTGAATCCAACAGACAAGAGTCACAGGTTCACCGGCAGGCATGGAACTGGTGCGTCAATGGACCCTTTGCTGGATGCCAGCACCGGGTGTAGGTCTGCAGGGTGGTGCTGGGTGAGATTTTCTGGGATCCTGCTGTATTGTGCCAAGGAAATGTCCATGTCAGAAGCATTCAAAACTGTGAACAATTGTTGAGATTTTATCTGAGCCAAATGGTCATTGGCCTTGAATCAAAACCTCAATGGATTGAAATAATGCTCTGGAGAATGGCAGTTGTCACCTTATTTTAGATATTACGGTCAGAAGTGGCGATGTATGTGAGTTGCATGAAATCCATTGGTGATAGATTGTATGAAAAGTGAAATGACAGACATATACTTCTTTCCTATAGGGGGATATAGGACAGAACAGCCAACAATGAACTCAATAACAGTGAGGGGATTTGTGGTCTCCACAGAGAACAGAGTATCCAAAAAATAGGAAAATTCCTTTGACATTCCAAAGCTATGTTCTTGTAGATTCCAAAAGACAGTAGACAGTCTCAGTTAAGGTAAATAATGACCTTTTTGCAGAAGATTCCAACCTAGGACCCAGCGACCCACCGTAAACAGCTTTTAGTTAAAACGTTTTAATTTCAAAGCATCTTTGTGATAACTTTAGGTCTCTGAGGTTAAAAGACCATCACCCAGGCCTTCCCTGACCTAATCACAGATTAGCGAGTGGCTGCTTTTTGTGTGGCCACACTCTCCTTTGATTCACTCATGCCCCACTTCATGCACCAATCATGTCCCTCCTCTGTCCCACCACAGGAGAAAAAACCACCAACCCTGAGTAGGAAAAGGTCCGGTAGGGTGCCAGCAGCTGCAGCTTCCTCACGAACTGTGGGCCTGGCCAGCACGTCCACGGTGCTCAAAACACTGGTCCCCCAGAACCTGTTCGCCACCTGGGAGGTGGACTGCTCCAGCCCCAGCTGCGTGCCCAGGTGGTGTAGTCTCACTGTAACGAAGCTAGTGATCTTCAAGAAGCTGGCCAAGGACCTCAACTCCGTGGTAATTTCCGTGAGGATGCAGGACTCCAAGGGCATCCTGAGGTCCCAAGAGATTGTGCTGCCCCGCAGTAGACCAGTGCACACCAACCTGGCGCTCACCTTCTCCCTGCAGTACAACCACTTCCTCAAGGGAGAAGGTAACAAGCTCCTGATCCTGCTGGAGCAGAGGAAGTGCTCTAAGAACAGAAACGTCCTGGGCTACGAGACACTGGCCTCTGGTGCCATCCACATGGCTGACGTCATGCAGCGAAACCCCAGGTTTGGCCAGATGGTGAGCCTCTTTCGCAGCATCAAGGAATCCTCCACTGCGGTGGCCGAGATCTGGATCTCCTCCCTGTGCAGTGAGCCCATCGAACACGAGGACAGTGCCATGCAGGTCAGCCCTAAGGCCAAGTCGGCAGGGAACTACGAGGGGCAGGATGAGCTGCAGGCCAGCGGCAGGGGAAAGCACAGACAGGACCTGCACAAGGATGCCTTGGAGAAGGGGGAACCAAACAAGCAGCGGCCATCCATAGGAGGAAACCTGAAGCTGAAAGTCCTGGCGCTGTTTCACAGGTCCAAAGTGTCAGAGAGGGACCTTCGGTCTGACATGATGGGGAAACGCAGGAAAAGTGACCCATACCTGGAGGATGATGAGAGCATCCTCAGCACCCCCAGGCCCAAGCTCAGGCCATACTTGGATGGCCTGTCAGACTCCAGTTCGCAGACGGAGATGTGGGGCAGCCACAGTGACAGGACCCAAGCAGAGCCTCTGAGTCTGCCCCACATGCCCGAGAATTCGTGGGCCCTGGGAGGCAAGCAGCCAAGTGAGACGGACAATGGATTTGTGGCCCACAGCACAACCACCAGCAAGGTGGACAACATCCAGATCTCCTCTCTGTCCATGTCGCCCATCGAGCAGGAGGACAGCGCCAGGCAAGCCAGTCCCGAGGCTGAGTCCTCGGACAACTACTCTGAGTGCATGTGTGAGAGCTTCTTCTCGCAGCGGGAGGCCAGCTACCACACCGCTGACCAGGAGGAGGGTGACTGTGATGTGGGGCCTCTCATATTCACAAGGAGCACCCTGACCACGCAACAGAACTACCACCAGAAAGTCCTGTTATGGCTGCGCACAGTCCAAGGTTCGGAGGAGGTCCTGGACCCTGAGCAGGACCATGGGGAACATGTCCCAGAGGTGGAGGAGGACCTGGACCTCCTGTATGACATGCTGCCGAACCCCAGTGACAGTGGCACAGACACTGAGGACGATGGCAGCGTCCTCAGCACCACCATACCTAAGCTTCGGCCATACTTTGAAGGGCTGTCTAGCGGCCCAGGCATGAAGGACAATCACAGTGTCCTCAGCAGCCCAAGTCCCGAGCTCAGGCCATACATGGAAGGCCTGTCAGACTCCAGCTTGCCGATGGAGATGCGGGGCCTCCACAGCACCAGGATCCAAAAGGAGCCTCTGAGTCTGGCCCACCCGCCTGAGAACGCGAGGGCCCCGGGAGGCAAGCAGACAAGCCACAGCGACTCCCAACTTGTGGCCTACAGCACACCCACCACTAAGATTCGAATGGCCTCCCTGTCCCGCCAGCCTATCGATCAGGAGGCCACTGCCATGCCGGCCAGCACTAAGGCCCAAACCTCGCATAACCACCTCGACAGCACATCTGAGAGCTGCTTCTTTGAGCAGCCGGCCAGTCACAATGCCGTCCACAGGCAGTCCCAGGAGAATAACTTGGACCAAGGGAATCTCATAGTAAGAAGGAGGTGCATGAACAGGCAACACAATTACCACCAGGAAGCCGTGGCATCTATGCTCAGGGCCCAAGTGTCGGAGAAGGTCATATCCTCAGAACAGGCCCTTGTGAGGCATGTCCCCAAAGTGGAGAAGGCTCTGCACCGTCGGTATGATATTGTGCTGAGCTCTAGTGACAGTAGCCTAGACACGGAGGACGATATCAGTGTCCCCAGCACCCCAAAGCCCAAACTCAGGCGATACTTTGACAGCATGTCAAGCGATAGTAGCTCTGACTCAGTGGCCCACACAATTCGCTCCCCTGGGAAGCAGCTGGCACAGCTGGAGGACAACCGGGAGGCAGGGTCCTCCGCCCAGCATTGGTTCACCAAGAAGCTGCCATCCATAGTGCGCTTCACCAAGTCTCTGGTCCTGCCCTCCAGCAGGTCCAAGAGGAAGCAGGCTGGCCACCGGGGCTGCGGCACAGCCCTGAATGAGTGGGTCAACAGAATGGGCAACGAGAGCCCATACCCACAGAGCCAGTGGCAGATCCCCAGGAAGCCCATCCGTGACCAGCTCCACAACATCCTCATTTGCCAGGACAAGATGCCCGAGAACATCATCCTGGTCAACACCTGCGCCTGGCAGGGCCAGTTACTTTCGGACATCCTGCAGGGGCACTCGCTGCCCGTGGTGTGCACTTGCTCCACAGATGACGTCCAGGAGGCCTTCAGCATCATCGTCTCACACATGCAGAGATACTGCAACTGCGATTCCCAGGCCCTGACGCCTGTGAAGATGGCGGTGGCAGGGGCACAGCCCTACTTCAACGCTGTGCTGCGGGTCTTCGTGAGGCAGCTGTCCCAGCAGCCACCCCAATGGCTAGACTACATGCGCTTCCTGGTCATCCCGCTGGGTCCCCACCCCTTGGCCAGCTACCTGGGCTCCATGGACTGCCGCTACAACAACTTCTTCCAGGACCTGTACTGGCGGGACATGTTCAACAACCTGGAGTCTGAGAACACCTTGCAGGACACACAGGACGTTGTGTCGAGAATCTCTGAGTACATTGCAGGGGCCAACTGTGTCTACCTGCTGCCCATTGCTGAGGCCATTCTCATGTCTAAGCAGCAGCGCCCCAATGAAAAGTCCACACAGCTCATCCCCTTTGTGGGGGCAGTGAAGGTTGGAAGAGTGGAACCATCTGCAGCCATGTCAGGAGGCTCAGATGATGTAGTCACCTCATGCTCCGGTGAGCTTCTGTCCCCTACCGGGAAGGCCTCACCCAACACACTCTCCCCCGCATCAATGAGTGGGAGCCTGTCCTCCACCAGTCAGAGTGTCCATGCACACATGATGGAGCTGCAGGTGGATTACTGGACAGCAGCCCAGCCAATAGATACGAAGAGAGTCACAGAGAAGAAACAGCTGCCTACCACCAAAAACACACTCAAGTGCTTCTTCCAGTCTGTCCAGGTCAGCAGGCTGCCCCGCAGTGGTGAGGGCACAGCAACACCTGCCTTGTCCATGGCTGTGGTCACCAAGGAGAGAAAAAAGAAGGCGCCCAAGAAAACCACGGACGAGAATGTGGAGTCCCAAAGCCAGTGCATCCAGGGCATTGGTCGCCTGGTTTGCAGGGCCAAGCACCAGCAGAGCATGCTGCCGGTCGTCATCGATGGCGTCGAGTGGAATGACGTGGCGTTTTTCCAGTTGTCAGCCCAGTGGTCCTCCCACGTCAAGCACGTCCCCATCTGCATCTTCGGACACGACAATCCCACCTTCTAGCCCTGCCCCTTCCCCTGCCCTTCACTCTGCCTTGGCCAAGACCAGAAGGACCCAGCTGCTTTTCTGTGAAGAGTACAGTTTCCTACAGACACAGACCCTGGGAACGCAAAGAGAATGTGCTCACAGCCTGGAACCTAAGGGGGTTGCCCCTCCCTGGGAGCTCCTCAATGCTCTGTTCAGTAACCAGAAGGCTGTGGCGGGTGGGACTCAGGAGGGCAGTGTTGAGCTGGAGCATCATGGAAGATGTGTTTTGGCCTCCGGATGTCCAACATTCTCAGTGAGAAGGGTTCTTGCCTTGAAGACCTGCCCTTCCAGGAAGCCAGGACTCTGCTTCCCTGGGAGACAGCTCCAACCTGTGCCCAGACTCAGAGGTTGGCAGCCAGAGGTCAAGGGCTAGCCTCTGATGGCAGTATTCTGAGCAGAACTTGGAGTCCAGTCAGCCCAGCCCTGGGGAAACAGCTGCCCAACAGCCAACTGGTCTAGCACCACCTACTCAGGGTTACCAGTGAACTCCAGCCTCACAGGCAGAAAGAGAAAAGACCTGTATGGTGCGCATCGCCCTAGCACACTGGCTAGACAAAGTGGTCGATTACCTGAGGAGGGAACCCACCTTCGTTCCTGTTACTACAGAACATTTGTTACCACCCAGCAGCTGTGGAACCAATTATTTACCAGGTGAGCCCCTCCCCCTCCAGAGCACATGCTCACCAGGCCACCTGTTGGCTGTTTGCCTTCAGGTCACTGCAACTCTCTGAGTGTTTGTTCCTCTGAAACCTCCCAGAAGCAGGGAGCAGGCTCATAGGGTTATTGTAGGGACTCGCTGGGTTCCTCCCTGGTAAGTGTTCTCTGGGAGCCTAGGCAGTGGAGAAGTCTGCTGCAGGGGCTGTGATTGAACCAACTGGTCATTTTCTCTTTCTGTTGAAGAAGCCACTGCCAAATTGTGATTCTCTTTGGGGCCTTGGGTTTAGCTCTTTTCTAATATTCCAAAGAGATTGGAGATACTATTAGGGGTCTCTGTCCCAGGTGAATCCAGATTAGAGATGCCAGGGGTGAGCAGTGGGGCCCAGGCTCACCCAGCAATCTGAGGTGGGGCTGGTTTGGGCTCATTCAATCAGCACGTATATTAGAAGCCCTGCCTGGTACAGAAATGTTTCTAGGCACTGACCATAACCCAGTGCTCAGAGCAGACCCCAAGCCTGCACTCCAGAGCTTCCTTCTGGGAGGGAGCGATTCAGTCCCACTAGGCTGCACAGGCTCATAGTGTCCACAGAACACCTGATGTGACGTCCTCCTGGCCTCCTCTCCCTATGGCTGCATCTTCGCGTATTGTGAAGAGGATGGTAAACCTCTGTTCAGCAGAAAACGTGAGTCAGTTTTGGATCCGATCCATGAGGGGAGTATGGAGACTGTGAATTCAAGGTGTTGGCAAAACCATGGATCCCACTCATGGTGGGATTTCTGCAAGAGACAGAGGTCGGAGGGCTTCCCTAGAAAAAAGGACATGAGTCAGACAGCTGTGCAAGTGGATATGGGTGGTGTGGGCGAGTGGGAAGGTCAGTGGACAGACAGCCCCTCAGACAATTCATAGCCTTCCACTCCTAATTCTAGCCCAGTCTGCACCCCTATCCCGGGACCTTGCTCCCTAATCTGGTAGAACCTCCGCAGTGGCAGCTTGGGGTACCCCACCCTGTGGGAGTTGAGTTTCAGTGGGAGGCAAAGAACCACACAGGACAGCTAGTGAATGAGGCAGCATGTAGGTGCAGGAGCCAAAGTTTGAGGTGATAGGAAGGCCCTGGGGTTTGTTTGTTTGCTCACTGGTCAGTATTCCTGAAGCACCTGCTCAGTGCCAGTGAGTGACATGAACTGGGTGGACACCAGGCCTCTCAGTCCTAATGGGAGGGAACAGGGACACTGCGAGAGCATGTCAGGTTCCCCTGAAGAAGGGGACAGGTGGTTCCCTCATTGATCCCGAGCTGTCAGGTAGGAGGGCTTCATGCCAACCATTCCTGGGTGACCAGGCCCATCTCTGCCAGGACTGCCAGACTGAAGGTGGACAAGGAGAAGGTCTGGCTTCTGGATGGGCAGGAGCAGCAGGCATAGGACCCCAGGCTCTCTGAGTGGTGCTGTGGGAGGGCCGTGTGGAAGGGAAAGGCAGGCCTCACATTCTGCTGCTCACCTATCTCTCTCCCCAGGGCCATCTCCTGCATCCTGAGCATCTGGCTGGACCAGCACCTTCAGAATTTCCCAGACTGATGATGCTGTTGGCTTCCATAGAGCTCAACTTGCAGTCTCCTACCTGCCAAACAAGGCCCAGTGCCTCAGCGGGAGCACCTGAGCCCACTGAGGCCGAGACCGGAGGAGGAGGAGGCCTCCGGGGGTGGTGTGGGTGAGTGTGCCTTTGGAAGGCACACAAAAGGGAGTGAGGGTGGTAACATGTCCTCTTCTTGCATCGACAGAACCAGCTCCAGAAGAACACCAGGAAAACCCTCAAGGGCAACGCCACCCTAGTGGCCTCTCCAGAGCCAGAGCCGGATCCAGGCCCAGCTTTCACTCAACTTCAAGAGGCAGAAGAACCACCTGCAGCATTTGAGCAACTCACCCCAGCATCTGTGCGGCCTGTGGTGCTAGATCCCAGGCCAGAGCGCGTGTCAGCAGCGATAGCAGAGAGGGCACCCTCCTAACCCCATTTAGACACAGTGTTAAATGTGTAATATTCTTGTTACATATGTTTATAATTTTATTATATTTTTATGATATTTAGTACTCCTAAACAGAAACTTAATTTAGAGTCTATAAAATTTAACCCTAAAAACCCTCAAAGCTTTGAGCAAGTCTGTTTTTCTGGACCCTGACCCTCCCAGGGAGAACTGCCCTCACCTTCTCCACCTGCCCTTCCTGGAGCCAGGACTCTGCTTCCCAGGGAGCTGGATCCACCCTGTGCCCAGACACAGTGCTGAGCTCCCAGTGGGGGCATCCTAAGCCCAACATGGACGCCTGTCAGCTCACCCCTGGGCCTCCATGTTGTCCCCAACACCACTCACTCAGGCTTCCAAATAAGCTTGACCTTCACAAGGCAAATAATAATAATAATAATAATAATAATAATAATAATAATAATTAAAAATAAAAATGGACATGTAAGGTGCAGACCTCCCAGGAACAGTTAATGGAAAAACTGGTCAAATACTTGGTGCCCAGCTTCCTGGGCAGCGTCCCCACCTTGGTCTGCACCCGCCCTTCTGTGTTAATACAGAACTTTTGGGACTCACCAACGTGTGTGGGACCAACCATGGACCAGGTGAACCCTGCCCCTCCACAGCACAGTGGTCACTCAGCCACCTGCTTGCTGTGAGTCTCCAGATCCCTGCATGTCCCTGAGTGTTTGTTTCTCTGAACATGGGGAGAGCCTAGGCCCAGCTTCATAGGGTTATTGTAGGGACTTGGGGCGGCGGGAGGGGGGTTCCTCCCAGGAAAAGGCCCGCTGGAAGCCTGGACTCTGGAGAGGTGTGCTGGTGGAGCTGTGGTTGTTCCAATTGGCCATTTTCTCTTCTTTTAAAGAAACTTGTGCCTTATTTGTGATTCTCCTCAGGACTTAGGCTAAGCTATTTTCCCTTTTGATAAAGACGTTGGAGATTCCATTAGGGGTCTCTGTCCAGGGTGAAGCCAGATCAGAATTCCCAGGGGTGAGCAGGGGGACCCCAGGCTCAGCCAGCCTTCTGAGATGGGGCTGGTTTGGGCTCATTCATTCAGCAAAGGCCCTGACCACAGGACTGCACTTCAGTGCTTCCTTCTAGTCAGGAGTGATTTCAGTCACACTGGGCTGCACAGCCAGGTAGCATCCACAGTACAGCCCATATGACTTCTTCCTCAAAGTATCGCTGATCTACACGTACTGTGAAGCAGAAAGTGGATCTCTAGACCAGCAGAAAAAGTGAATGGGCTTTGGATCAGAGCCTTAAGGGGAGTATGGGGACTGTGAGTTGGAGAAGCTGGCAACACCCTGGATCTCATGCCTTGTGAGATTTCTGCCAGAGGGCAGAGGTCTGAGGGCTTCTGCTAGAAAAAAGGGAGGGAGTCAGAGAGCTGTGCATGTGGATTGGGTGGTGTGGGTGAGTGGGGATCAGGCTAGCCCACACAGAAAAGAGCCGCCAGAGGCTGAGCTTAGGCAGAAGCACAGAGCCACTCAGGTCATTGCCCAGGGCCTGCAGTCTGGAGGGCTTCCTGGGGTGGGGCCTTGAACTGGGACTTCAGTGATGGAGATGGGACATTTCTTTCTTGTAAGGCACACAAAAGGCAGTCATGGTGGTAACATGTTCTCTTCCTGGATCTACAGAAGCAGCTCCAGAGCAAGATGAAGAAACACCTAAAGCGGCAACGCCTACTCTGCTGCCCTCTCCAGAGCCAGAGCAGGCTCCAGGCACAGCCGTCACTGAACTTCCAGATGTGGACCCACCTGCAGCTTGTGAGCAACGCACCTCAGCTCCTTTGGAACCTGTGGTCTTAGATCCTGGGCCACAGCGTGTGTCAGCTGCCACAACAGAGAGGGCTCTCTCCCCTCATTAATATGAAGTTTTAAAATATTTGTGTTCATCATATATATGTTTAACTTTATGTATTTTTTCATACTATTCAGTAACATTCAGTCTAATTAAAGAAAATGTAATGAAATACTCAAATATAAATTTAATTTAGATTCCATAAAATTTAACTCGACAACCCTTCAGAGACTTGAACAAGTCTGTTTCTTCTGAGCCTGCGTCGTGTTACTATTAGTCATAGGTTGGGAAGAATGAGTCTCTCAGGAGCCATCTGCTCGAAGGATGTGATGTACTTGAGGCCCAAGACAATGGGACTATTGGGGAAATTGACCCACCAGCACTGGGGCAGGGACCCTTGATGTCAGGGCTGCAAACCCACATTTTGTTTGACTTCATCTCCCACCAGCACATGGACAAAGCCTGGCCTTAAGCGCCCCCTGGAGTCCACGTTGCAGAATGCTGTAGGGTTTAACAAGCAGAGAGCTGTTCTTGAACCCTTACTGACACCTGCACCTGGACAGACAGTCCACCCTGCCCCACGGGCACTGAACAGCTTTCTGAGCATCTCCTCTGTCCGCCCACAGCACTGAAGAGGGGACAGGGAATGTCCCAGGGCCCGGGGTCCACACTCATCTCCTCCACAGGCACCGCTTCAAAATTTCCTCTGGGGTCAGAGCCTCTGTCTGTCTGCCCTCAGACCCTAGGCTCTGGTTCAGCTGGGCTTTTTCCTGAGGCTCTTCTGTCTCTCCAGAGCCCAGCAGCCATTCTTTCTCACGCCCCAAGGCTGAACAAGGTTGTGGAGACAGCCTGGCTTCTCCTTTTCCATCAATCCTCCTCAGTGCTCTGAACCATCCTGGTGAGGATGGCCTAGCAGCCTTGTACAGCACCCCGCCATGGCACAAGCTACACTGACTCAGGACAAATGGGCGCTCACTGGGGACCACACCCAGGGTTCCTGCTCTCAAGGAGATCAACCCTGTGTGTTGACACAGAGAGAAAGGAAATCTGAATGGAGTCTGATGAGACCTCCCACTGACCCCTGAGGACCATAAGCACTGAGAATGTGAGCCCATCGCGGGGGGGGGGGCATTGCACAGGCTCTCTTTAGGATGTGATTTCTAAACCAGAAAGATGAATCAGTGTTTGTATACCCTCTTCATCCTGATTTTACAATGGCAGCCGATGAAGGCTTGTGAAAGTAAAGGAGGTCTGGAAATCAGGGGCAGGTCTCCCTAAGAGATCCATGGTGATGACAGTGCACTTGCATGCACTTGGAGTGGGCCTGGAGGGGCAGCCGCCTGCCTTGCCTGTAGTGTCTCTGCAGTAGACCAATTCCAGCATGCCATAATTTTAAGAGGTTCATCAAAAGGTTGATGAAACTTGGGGTCTCAACAGGGTTGAGTCACACATGTTGGGAATGGCTAAAGGCATTTCCCCAAACCTGAATAGGAAACTGATTGTGGCTGCCAGACAGCTAAAAGGCATCTTAATCTACATGTTATTGCCTCCTACTGGCCAAACACCTGAACAGCCTTAGGCTATTCCCCAAACTGACAATGCCTCTGTACCCTTTGAAACCTTACCTTTTGAAGTGTATTATCTCCACCTTGCCTTAGGACAAATTGTGTTAATACAAGCAAGGGGCCTAGACAAGGAGGTACTCTTCAGTCCCTTTAGCTGAAGGTCCTCTGACCCCCAATGCCTTTCAAAATTATAACTCGTCTCCGGACTCTTTATCAGTCTCCGGATTTCTATGTCATCTGCGCACAGCCTTTTCCAGATTCTTGAACCCTTCTTGATGCTGGGACATGAACCCTGGCACGTCTCCTTACCTTGGAAGCTCAGAACTGTGGTCTCAACAGGTGCTGTTTCTTCTTTCGAATTACACTTTTCAGTTTGGCTCTACTTTGCAGGTCCTTTCCTAAGTTTCACAGCCATCATCCAAAGTGGAGGCAGAGGGTGTGAGAAATGAGGGGCTGGGGGCTGGAGGCAATTGGGAGGAAAAAGGAGGGAGATAGAACGGCAGGGCCAGGGCCTGGTATGGGACCACTGTGCTAGTGATCTATTGCTGACAGTTACCGCACATTAGAGACTTAACGAACACACACTTATTAGCTCACACATCTGTGACAAGGAATCCTGCATGGCTCAGCTGGGACTACTGTGGTCTCACCTGTGGCAGGATCTCTGTCACTGAGGGTCTGAGCTCACTTGGGGGAGGGGGTGGTCTTTGGGATACAGTTTGGATGGAAGGCCTGACTTCCTCTCTCTCTGTTGGTCTCATTCAGTGCTGGGCCACATGGGTTTCTCCAGATAGCAACTCATAGCACAGAGGCTTATTCCTCAATGGAGAGAGAGAGAGAGAGAGAGAGAGAGAGAGAGAGAGAGAGAGCAGATCAGAGTAAGCAAGTGGATAAGTATCAATTTTTATTTATTTTATTTTTTTTTATTGCTTAAAGTATTATAAAGGGTATTATATATGTGTCCATTTTTTCCCCCTGTCCTAGAAAGTCCCCTAGCCTCCCCTATCCCCCAGTGTCTTATGTCCATTGGTTATGCTTATATGCATGCATACAAGTCCTTTGGTTAATCTCTTACCCCCCTACCTTCTGCCCCCTAACCCTCCCCGGCCTTCCCGCTGCAGTTTGATAATCTGTTTGAGGCAGCTCTTCCTCTGTGTCTATTATTGTTCAAAAGTTTATAATGGTCTTTATTATCCATGAATGAGTGAGATCATGTGGCATTTTTCCCTCATTGACTGGCTTATTTCACTTAGCATAATGCTCTCCAGTTCCGTCCATGCTGTTGCAAATGGTAAGAGTCCCTTCCTTTTTAGAGCAGCATAGTATTCCATCGTGTAGATGTACCAGTTTTCTAATCCATTCATCTACTGATGGGCACTTAGGCTGTTTCCAGATCTTAGCTATGGTGAATTGTGCTGCTATGAACATAGGAGTGCATATATCCTTTTTGATTCGTGTTTCTGGTTTCTTGGGATATATTCCTAGAAGTGGGATCACAGGGTCAAATGGGAGTTCCATTTTCAGTTTTTTGAGGAAACTCCATACTGTCTTCCATAGTGGCTGCACCAGTCTGCATTTCTACCAGCAGTGCACAAGTGTTCCTTTTTCTCCGCATCCTCTCCAGCACTTGTCGTTTTTTGATTTGTTGATGATAGCCAGTCTGACAGGTAAAGAAAAACTTTTCAGGTTGGGAATAAATCAACTATAGAACTTGTATGCATATCTGCATAACTCAGGGACACAGATAATGGGTGGTGAAGGCCTGGGGTGGGGGGTAGGGATCAGCTAGAAGTCGTCAATGGGGTAAAAAGGGGACATATGTAACCCTTTCAACAATCAAGATTAAAAAAATAAAATGGATTTGCTTTAAAATTCTTAAGTTATTTTTTTTTTAAATTGACGAGACAGTGAGAGAGAACCAAAAGTGTGTGGGAGAAGCATCAATAGGTTGCCTCCTGTATGAACCCAGACTGGGAATCAAACCCACAACCTAGATGTGGGCCCTGACCAGGAACCGAACACGAACGGCAATCCTTCAGTGCACAGGACAATGCTCAACCACTCTGTCTGTCCCAGGCACCGGCTTTGAGAACCAAATCATGGATTTCGTGTTGGATCCCTTTGCCGTCTTCTATGGAGTCACTAAGAACAGCCACATTGAAAGGGAGGGCACACATTCACACCACACGAGAAAGGTGGAGTCCATGGGGAGTTACTGAGGAGGGAGCCAGTGACTCGAGAGGTCCATGCCTTGCCCCGGATCACAGACGGTCAGAATGCAAAGACTGAGATAAACCCAGTTGTGTCCTCCAAGAGGGGGTCCTAGGTGCCCCCAGGTTTGCTCAGGGGCTCTGGAAAAGGCTGTGCCTCTGGAATCGTGTGCTGACATGGAGATGGCACAGGGGAGACTGTGAGCACTTGGCAGCCTAGACAGTATTTTTCTGAAAAGGAGCCCAGATCTGGAATCACAAAGGTGCACCTCTGTCCACAACCCACCCGCAGCGGAGAAAGCCAGGCCCCCTTATGCTCAGCTCATGCTTACGTAGTTGTGGATCACACCCTCATTGGATAATTGAGAAATTGAAGCCCTTGTTCAGGCAGGGATTGGCCAGGGTACATGACATTCAGAGTGCAAACTTCAGGAATGTTCACACCTTCCAGGCCAAGGCTCCCACCTCCCCACAGAGTTGGTCTGGACATTAGAAATCCTGACATACTGGGCAGCTTCAGCCTGATCCTCCCTTTGTGGGGGCTGATTTGTTCTGGAGTCCAGAAAGGGAGCACTGTCATGTGCACATACACACACACACACACACACACTCACACACACACACACACACATTCACTCTAGATGTGATGACTTTGGGGGGATTAGAAAAAAAGCAGACACAGAGGAGGTGACAACAGGAAGGAAAAAGAGGTTGGAGGCACTACCTACATGTGACAGTCCTCCTCCTACTTTATAGCTCCTCCCACACAGTAGCCTGAACAGCCATAAGAAGCACTTGCTCCATAACCCATTGTGCAGGCAGGACAGAGACGGGCCCTGACAGGCACAATGACTGATCCAGGATCAAGAAAAGGTAAGAATGAGGGATTGAGTCTGCACCCAGGGAGGTTTCCTCAAGTCTGGGACCCTGGCTGCACCCAGAGCTTCTAGGGGGCTGGGTAGAGGCGTGTGCTGGTGCCACTGTGTACAGAAAAGGTGTTTCATGCAGAAGAGGTGTCTGCAGACAGCAGCCCACAGGACTACTTGCATAGCTGTCATGAGATGAAGGGACTCAGGGAAGACAATACCAGGTATGAGGTCACTATCCAATATAACTGAAAACCCCCGTAACCAGGCACCCACATGTAGCCCAACAGGCAGCTCACTTGCCAGGAGGCTTTTGCCAGTGCAACATGTTCTCTTGCTGTGTTCCCGGTGTTTGGTGCTCTTGCTTCCGGAGTCCCCGCAGTGAGAGCTTTTTCAGACGGTGCAGACATTGGTTCAACCCTCATCCCTGACGTATGTGTCCACTTCCTAGAATTTGGCCACAGGTAACACAAGGTGGCCGGGGTCAGACCCATTCAGGACAGGCCACCTCTGTGTGCCATCCCTGCGCAACCCACATCCCCTCCCCTTCATGTGTTGGGGAAGAGGGACCTGAAGGGAGAACTCTGGGGCAGGGACAGCTTTCGCAGGCAGTGGATCACCTAGAGGTCCTGCTGTGATTACCCACTAAGGCAGGGCAGGCAGGTGGAGATGGGCTTCCAGAGGGGTCCCTTATTGATGCCAATGGGAATCCTAGCCCTCAGGCTGTCACACCTTTTCCTTCTGCAGTGGAGATCTCAGCAGACCACACTATGTGTGTGTGTGTCTGCAGTGGAGGATTACAGGGGTAGAGAACCAGCAAAACAGGGCTCTGAGGCTTTCCTCCTTGTGACTGGGAACTGTCTTTCCAGAGCTCCTCACAGGAGAACTGAGAGGACCTGAAAGATGGGGTCCTCACCTCCATGCCTCTGCAGGAGGCATAGGTGCCCCATACATCTTCCAGCGTGCTGTACTCCTGCAAGGTGAGTGCAGGTGCTGAGGTGACCCAGACTCCAGGATCCCATGTACTCGAAGGTAGCCCTGGGTTCCAGTAACTGCCCTGCCACTCTTCTAGGTCCCTTCTAGAGTCCAATTTCCAAAGGAATCTGGGGCCTGTATCCTCCCCACAACCCACTCTCACTGTCCAGCCCCCTTCAGATGAGATGCAAAGTCACTGCCCACAAAGTTTTAGGAATATCAGAAGAGAGAACTTGCTCCATTTCACGTCATGCTCAGTTAAGGGTATTTTTATATTTTTTTTACAGACTTTCCTGTTTTAATGCCCATCTCCCAGTGTCCATGTTGGCCTGACAATCATTATAAACCTTCTCCCACTCTTACACATCATCATGATTAATAGGGATGCTTGTCCCAAAAGGACGTGGGGCTGAAGATACCAAGTCTGTTGCTTTCCATTTGCTTCCCAGAGGACCACATCCCCATGGTCCCTCCAGGTCAGGAGCTGGGGCCAACTTGGGCTGCACTACTTACCAAGGGGGGACCTGTTATCAGGGCTGGCGATCCAGCTCTTCACTGCTGTGGGACCTGGACGTGACCCCCTCCTATTGTCATGTCAGTGGTGCTGCCCTGAACAACCCACTTGTCCTCATATCCAGACTCTCCCACCCCAGGAAAAGCCTATGTGTTCCCATCTTAGAATGGGATGTTCTGTCAGAAATCCCAGGGTGACCTTGGTAACACAGGGAGCTGTTGTCCATTCTCTACTAAGAAAAGACTAAGATACCACTGTGTCTCATCATAACTCACCCCCAAGTCTACCCTGCCTGCCGAGAACCTTTTCTCTTGTCCATCTAGAAAACATGGAAACCTGCGCAGAATTTTTCTGAGTTTATTGAGCCAAAATGTAGGCAATTGCAGTGAAGCAAAATCTCAATGGAATGAGATAATTATGCTCCGGAGAATGGAGCTTTGCACCTCATTTTAAACATTACAATCAAAAGTGGAGACTTGTGTGGTTTCATGAAATTCATTGTTGATAGATGAGGGAAGCAGGAGAAAGCACAGCAGGGAAATCTCTGGGCCTGGAAAAAAGGTAAAATGATAGACATGCACTTCTTTCACTTAGGTGTGTATAGGTCAGTAAACAGTCAACAATCAACTCAATAACAGCGAGGGGATGTGTGGTCTCTGCAGAGACCAGAGCAGTGCCTGTGCTCCGAGTGTCTAAATAAAAAGGAAAATTACTTTGACATTACAAAAATATGTTGTTATATGTTAGGTTAGGTGGCTCAGGAGGCGGCGCAAGAAATAGAGTCCAGTGAATCAGAAAAGAAAGGAAAGGAAAAGGTTTATTCTGCGTCCCCGGGAGACCCACGTACCCCAAGGACAGGGCACCTGGATTCACGACAACAGGGAGGGGGGCGCTTTTTTTATACTGTGGTTGGGTGAGGGGCGGGGACATGAGCTGAGGAATTCTCTGCTGCAGGGAATGAGCGGAATATTCAGGACAAAGTTCTTATCTGTGTGGGGGTATGTGAATTCAGGGAGAAGAAGCTGGTATCTGTGTCTGCCACCTTGATCTGTGAGAAATTCCAGGGGAAGTCTATTATCTTGTCATGTCTGCATGTATCCGATCCTGGGCTCTCTCAGACCTAACATCCCGGCCTTTTGGTGATAAGGGCCTTTTGGTGATAAGGGATGGCAACTCCTTCTGGCTGCTTCCAGCTGACCACAGATGGCGAAGGGGGGGGGAGGGGCAGTTAAAGGCCAGGGTTTGGCAGAGGTAGGTCGGAGGGGAGCCGAGTGTAGGGGTGGAACAGGAGCTGATTCACAGTCACTCGTGACATCTCCGCGATCCGGGAGTGGATGAACTTGAGGAGGCAGGGGGCTAGGAGAAAAATAGACACAGATGAGAATCAGGGGCCCTATCATGGGTAGGACTCAGGTGGCTAAGGGGCTTTGGAACCAGCCGGAAGGAGAGTTGTCCTGGAAGTGTCCTGCATGTAGTTCTTCAGTCAGCTTAGTCAGGGTCTGTATGTTTACGTTTTGCTCCACTACTCGACTCATTGATGTAATAACAGCATTCTTCCCGAAGGAATATACAGGTTCCTCATTTTTCTGCAGTCAGAAGGTCTGAGGCGAGCTGCTTCTGCAGGGCTACTTGGGCTATTGATGTCACTTGTCACTGTAGGGAGGCTAAAAAGAGGCGGTAGTAGACTCCAGGGCTAACTGGAGCTTGTCATTAAAGTACTGAGCAGTGACCAGACTGTTCCCGAGGGCCCCCCAGTGAGGCCTACTGAGGCAGCAATACTCACCGCTAACATGACAAGGGGGAAGGCAGCCCAGCAGGTCCAGGGATGGGATGGAGGGAGCAACCAGTGAGCTCCGACTCTCCATACAAGGTTAGTTGGGGAACTACTGTGACCACGAAGCAAGGCCCGGGGTCAGAGGAGTTCATGCAGTTCCTTAAGGTGCCGTTGCACCAAAAGAAGGTACCTGGGCTGGCCTTGGTGAGACTGGCTGTGGTGTGGTATGATAGTCTCTTCCGTGGCAACCCCATAGGTGTTGACATCTTGATTACATCTATCTGGGTTCCTCTGGTTGTAAGCAAAACAGACATAGGGTCAGCCAGTTTTGGACACTGACTGGATGTCGACAGCCATCTGGATCTTTGTCTGACATCCGAACAGAGGGCAGTCCTGAGATCCTACCTGCCAGGTGACTTGTTTGCTGTTCTGGTAGTGGGTTTCACGGACCTTGAACCTCCACACATAAGCGGGTGGGGGTGGGTGTAGGTTGCACACGGCAGGGAGGAGAAGGAAGGAGGAGGGGAGGGCGGTTAAGGCAGACCTTAGTGGGGCCCAACACCTCACATTTATAGATGTCATGCTGCTCCGGGTTCCTCTTGAGTCTGGAGAAGCGGTGCTAAGACAGGTCGTCAAGCTGGGGTCGCCAAGCAGCTTGGCCGCGGTGGGGACTCTGAGGATTACAGTGTGAAGTCCTGTCCACCTAGGCTCCAAGGCTTGTGGTTGTAGGTTCTTAAGGAGGACCGAGTCACCAGGGTGAAGGGTTGGTCTTGGGAGTCCTGGTTGGTCAGCTCTGGCTTGGGCAGAAACCTGTTCTCGTGTTCTCGGAGCAATTGCCTGGTTAAAGACAGATATAGGAGATACGTACCCAGGGGAGAGGGATCAGTAAGGAGACGGTGGTTGAGCATGAAGAGCCAAAAGGGCTCAAGAAAGTGGGGCTCCTTGGTGTAGCTGGAGTTTGGTCAGGGCCCTGGGCAGGACGTCTGGCCAGGAGCTGTGAATTTCTAGAGAGAGTTTAGTTAGATGGTCCAATAGGTTGGAATTGAGTGGCTATGACAGGGCTGGGCAAACTTTTTGACTCGAGGGCCACAATGGGTTCTTAAACTGGACCAGAGGGCCAGAACAAAAGCATAGATGGAGTGTTTGTGTGAACTAATATAAATTCAAAGTAAACATCATTACATAAAAGGGTACGGTCTTTTTTTTTTTAGTTTTATTCATTTCAAACGGGCCGGATCCAGCCCGCGGGCCGTAGTTTGCCCACGCGTAGGCTATGATGAGGGATCGAGCCAGTGACAGAAATCCAGCAGGATGTAGAGGAGGAGGGATTGATGTTGGAGAGTAGATGGAAAGTTGTGTTGATGAGGGTGGGCATAGGAGTAGGTCCAGGGTTCGTAAATAGAGAGTGACACTAGAGGATTTCCCATCCAGACAGTAGAATTGATGATTCCCTCATCATTCCGTGTCTGTTTCACCTGAAAATATGAAAAACCTGAGCAAAATTGGAGGGTCCCTTGCCAGGTAAGAGCCTGTGAGGAATGATCGGTCATCCGGTCCTGGATGGTGTCGCCGAACCTTCAACGGGGATGGTGGGAGGCACTCGGTGAGCCTGAGAGAGATAGGTATTGCAGGGAAAGTGGGAAGAAATGTTAGAATGCGCTGATATCCAAGGGAAAATGGAAGGAGCAGTGGAAGCCAGGGACCTGGAGGCTGGAGAAAAGGCAGAGAGGGAGGGAGCAGGTCGCACAGCCTGTTCCCAGGCCTCTAGCCACTTGGATTTTAAAGTTGCTGCATTTTTTCCTTTGGGGAGGGTGGAAGGGGATGGGGCGAGGTCAGAGCAGTTTTCAGTTCAGAGGAGGGGACAGTTGTGGCGGAGAGAAGGAGAAAAGGCATTCATGGTGAAGACTGAGCGAGGCGAAGACTGAGCTAGGCTACGACTGAGCTAGGCTACTGTGGTCTGGGACAACTGGGCCCCATAACGGGATGCATGGCAGTGGAGGATCTTTGTCCCAGTAAAGGGAGGGGGCCAGGAGTGGGAGGAGCAGGGAAGCTGAAGGGCTCAGAGTGAGCTGCAGAATGGCCACTAGGATGGTGAGGATATCTCGTCCTAACAGGGGCATGGGGCCTGCTATCATCAAGGAGGCAGGGAAGGGGTCCAGTGGCCAGAGGGCAGGTGGATTTGCCGTCAATACCCATGTCCGAGATCTTGGAAGGATAAAGGGGCCCTAAAAGGAGGGAAGGACAGAGAAGGCAGCCCCCGTGTCAACCGGGAAGGTGACCTACTACCTTCATTGTGACCCGAGGCTCAGCAAGGGGATTGGAGTCATCGAGGCTGGGCTTCTTCAGTCTTCAGCCAGTTCCAACATGGCCAGCGGGTGGGTCCTGGACTGGAAGGGTGGTCCCCCCACGCTGAGGCGTAAGGGGCCCGCCACTTTTCCAGGGACAGTCACTCTTCCAGTGACCATTTTGACCTCACGCCGGGCAGGGCTTGGTCGGGGCTCGGGGCCAGGGGCACTGCATTGCCCAGTGGCCTTCTTTTCCGCATTTGAAGCATTCTCCGGTGGCGTTCCTTTCATTGCACCCCCACCGCTCACAGTCCCCTTAGGGCCGTGGCAGCTGCCATCAACCTCAGGGCCACAAACAACTAATGCGTGTCTGCAGGTCTACCTCCTGTGGAAGGCAGGCCTCCCATTCTGAGTGTGCCTGCTCCTCCAGGGCATTAAGAACCTTCAAGGCCATTTTTCACTCGATCTTGGACCTGGGTTTGAGGACCAATAAAGACCTTAAAGGTCGGGTTAGAGAGTGGGGGGCGTAGATTCAGACTATGCCCTCAGTTCCTGGACGGGACTATGGCAGGGGTAGAATGGGCGCAGAAATGGAAGAGGCTGTTTTGGAGCTGACGTTCTTAGGATTTGGGCTCTAGGGGAGGAGGAAGCTTATCTTTAAGAGAGTCTGAAGAGAGCACAGCTGGAACCTCTTGCAAAGGGAACTGGCCGGCCACCTGTGAACTAAAGTGCTGGCAGTCATGGTGGTGGAGTTTCAGCGGAAGGCGGGCGGTTAGACCTTACAGAGGGCACTGCGTGGAGTACAGGTTACTAAGGCAGGCCTGTAAGGGAAGGGGAGAGCGCGGGAGAGGTGGCCTGGGTGGGCTTGGGAGAGGTATTGGCAGTTGAGTTTAAAAGCCGCAACCTCCCAGGGGCAGAACAGAGGAGGAAGGACAGAAGGAAGGTAGAGCCTACGGACGCGTGTGTGCACCGACTGGGAAAGAAGGCAGAGGCGGCAGGGGACTTTGTTGCCGGCTCCCACAGTGGCTAAGGCTTTAGCGGCTGTGGGGGTGCGCGGAAGGACCAACTGGGCAGAGGAGGGCATGGGGTTGTAAAAGGCGGTTTGAGTTCCCGGCTGCTGTGGGGCGGCAGAAGTGGGGAGGCGGGGCCAGTGGGTCCACGGAAGGTGTGGCTGGAGGAGAGTCCAGCAGGGTGGAGGAGGGGAGAGTGTGGACGGACTGGGGCACGAGGCCCGTGGGAGAGCGGCGGCTTACGCCTGGGGGGAATTTGTGGTGGCCTCTGGTGAAGGGGGGGTGGGAGAGCACGGAGACAATGATGATGATTACGGCACTCCGCCACCCACACACAGTACATGAACCCACCCCCACATGCACCACACACACTGCGGGCTCAGCGGTGCGGGGAGCGGCACAGCGCAGGGACAGCCCGGAGGGAGTAGGAAGGACAGGACTAGGAGAAATGGCGGAAGGAACTTTGGGGGAGGGACGGGGAACGCAGAGATATGGAGAGAGGCTGAGAGAGAGACTGAGAGAGAGAGACTGAGAGAGAGAAACTTGGGCAAATTTCCCAGTTCTTTGGCAGAACTTACTGAGATCGGTGTGACCTTAAAGTCAGGTACCGTTTTAGCCAGATCGGTGAGCTGGCACCCTAGAGGATTTGGAATCCCCCTGTGCTTGATCCCTGTGGCCTGTAGCCGGGCTAAAGGCTGGCGTCCCAGCAGTTTAACCCACGCTACGGAGGGACGGAGGGACCGTGGGCGGGGTAGAGGCGTCCCTGCTACCCCCCCAGGTCCGGAGGAGCCTTCCTGGAAGGGTCCCGAGAGGCAATCTCTGACGTGGCCACGTTTTATGGACAGAGATGCCAGCAGGCAGGTGGCCACCTGGGACCAGCGCGGGGCGGGGCGGGGCGGGGCGGGACTCACCACTGATGCTGCCAAACTGGGAAAAGTTGCTGAGCTGAAGAGAAGCGGTCCTGATGGGTCCAGAGCCACGAGGAGGGAGAGGCAGGCACCCAGCCTTGGAGGGACGGCCAAAGCGAGTGCTCCCGCCACCCAGGTTTCAAGGCACCAAATGTTAGGTTAGGTGGCTCAGGAGGCGGCGCAAGAAATAGAGTCCAGTGAATCAGAAAAGAAAGGAAAGGAAAAGGTTTATTCTGCGTCCCCGGGAGACCCACGTACCCCAAGGACAGGGCACGTGGATTCACGCCAACAGGGAGGGGGCGCTTTTTTTATACTGCGGTTGGGTGAGGGGCGGGGACATGAGCTGAGGAATTCTCTGCTGCAGGGAATGTGCAGAATATTCAGGACAAAGTTCTTATCTGTGTGGGGGTATGTGAATTCAGGGAGAAGAAGCTGGTATCTGTGTCTGGCACCTTGATCTGTGAGAAATTCCAGGGGAAGTCCATTATCTTGTCATGTCTGCATGTATCCGATCCTGGGCTCTCTCCGACCTAACATTATAGATGTAAAAAGACAGTAGAAAGGGAAAAATCAAGATGGCGGCATAGGTAAACACTGGAAATTGCTGCCTCGCACAACCACTTCAAAAATACAACTAAAAGACAAAACGAACATCATCCAGAACCACAGGAGGGCTGCTGAGTGGAAATTCTACAACTAGAAGGAAAGAGAAAAGCACACTGAGACTCAGAGGAGGTGCGGAGGTAAAGTGCAGAGGTACGGAGGTGCACATGGAAAGGGCTGCCAACTGAGGACATGGTTGTCTTTTTCAATCGGGAGGGAGGCACAATCTCCCTACAGCCCTGACTCCAGTTCCAGGTGAGTCTCTGGGGACCCAGACTCACACAGGAGAAACTGTACTGTCTGGCATTAGTCGGAACTCGAGGGCGGCTTTCAATCAGAGGTGCTTGCAGTGATTACTGGGACACTGAGAAGCGGGGCCTCTTATGGCAGGACTGAGGAGAAGCCAAAGCTGCTTGCTCTGCCTGTGGATCCTGAAACCCGCCCCACCCAAGCTGTGCAAAGAGGCTTTTGCATATGAAAGGCCTGGCCCTTTGCAATCTAAAATTACCTAAAAAACTGCAGCTGGGTCAGAGAAAGCCAGAATACCCAAAAGAAGGCCCAAGGCCCCCAGTGACTTGCATTGCTTCACAGCTGGGCTCCTGCTGGACAGCCTCAGGCAGAGGCTAAATTAGCAGCTCCTTAGAGATCCAAGAGCCATTGTACCCAGTGGTCAGAGTGGGACCATCCAGATTACAACTCCTCAGATCCATAAGGGACACACTCAGGGAACAGACTCAGTGAGCACCAAAGCCCCACTGAAGCAAGTCTTGCTCTATAAGGGTGTCTTCAACACAGAAGTTCTCCCACTGCAGACACAGCTCATTCTCACAGCCAATTGGCCTGGAGGTCAATTCCTCCCAGTGATACCTACAACAACCAAGGCTTAACTCCAACAACACTGTGTACAAAGCCCACAAAGGGGTGCACCAAGAGTGTCCACCTCCGGTAATTGGGGAGGCTGAGCCACTGTGCCCTATAGGATAGCTAGCACAGAAAGAACACTCTATCAACACAGGAAAGCATAAAAATGAAGAGACAAAGAAACAGGTCACAAATGACAGAAATGGAGGAAAGCAAATTACTGGATATAGAGGTCAAAACCCAACTTATACGGTTTTTCAAGAATTTTCTAGAAACTTCCAATAAATTTAGTAAGACCCTCAATAAGTCTAGTGAGACCACCGATAAACTTAGTGAGACCCTCAAGAAATCTAGTGAGACCCTCGAGGTTATGAAAAAGGACCACCTAGAAATTAAACATACACTGACTGAAATAAAGAACATTATACAGAGTTCTAACAGCAGACTAGAGGATAGCAAGAATCAAGTCACAGATTTGAAATACGAAGAAGCAAAAAACACCCAACCGGAAAAGCAAAAAGAAAAAAGAATCCAAAAATATGAAGACAGTGTAAGGAGCCTCTAGGACAACTTCAAGCGTACCAACATACGAATTATAGGGGTGCCAGAAGAAGAGAGAGAGCAAGATATTGAAAACCTATTTGAAGAAATAATGACAGAAAACGTCCCCTCCCTGGTGAAAGAAATAGACTTACAAGTCCAGGAAGCACAGAGAACCCCAAACAAAAGGAATCCAAAGAGGACCACACCAAGACACATCATCATTAAAATGACAAGAGCAAAAGACAAAGAGAGAATCATAAAGCAGCAAGAGAAAACAAGTCAGTTACCTACAAGGGAGTACCCATACAACTCTCAGCTGATTCCTCAACAGAAACTTTGAAGGCCAGAAGGGAGTGACAAGAAATATTCAAAGTGATGAATAGCAAGAACCTACAACCAACATTATTTTACCCATCAAAGCTATCATTCAAAATTGAAGGTCAGTTAAAGAGCTACAAAGATAAGAAAAAGTTAAAGAAGTTCATCACCATCCAAACCAGTATTATATGAAGTGCTGACAGGTATCCTTTAAGAAGAGGAAGAAGAAGAAAGAAGGAGAAGGAGAAGAAGAAGAAGAAGAAGAAGAAGAAGAAGAAGAAGAAGAAGAAGGTAAAGATACAAATTATGAACAACAAATACACATCAACAAGTGAATCTAAATATCAAGTGAACAAATATTCTGATGAACAGAATAAACTGGTGAATATAATAGAATCAGGGGCATAGAGAGGGAGTGGACTGACTATTCTGAGGGGGTAAGGGATGTGGGGGATGCGGGAAGAGAATGGACAAAAATTGTTCATGTATGGATGAGGGCAGTGGAGGGGGCGTGGGGTAAGGGCAGAGGGTGGAGTGAGAACCGGGTGGAGGGGAGGTATGGGGGGAAAAAGAGGAACAACTATGATAATCTGAACAATAAAGATTTATTAAAAAAAATAGGCAGGCTCAGTTAAGATAAAGATTGACGTTTTCAGGGAAGATGACAGCCTAGGACACCAGTACCCACCATAAGCTGCTTTTATTTAAAAATAACCAAAAAACAAACAAACAACACTTTAAGTTCAGACAAACCTTTTCAGTTACATTAGGTCTCTGAGTTTGCCACGCCGCCAGGTTAGCACGTGGTCCCTGGAATCACACCTGTCCCATCTCTTGCCACCAATCACTGAGTGCTTGGGGTTCATTCTGAGCTGGAGTGCCCAACCCACCTGGCAGTTTATGAGCTGCCTCTGATGGCCTGTAACCCTCTCCCAACACAGGATAGAAATCAGACCACCATTTCGGTGCCCGCGGGCCAGGAAAGCATGCCCGCCGCACTCAACACACAGGTGCCCATGAACTTGTTTTCCACCTGGGAAGTGGAATGCTCCAGCCCCACCTGCGTACCCAGGCTGTGTAGCCTCACCTTAACCAAGCTGCTCATCTACAAGAAGCTGGAGAAGGAGCTCAGGGCTGTGGTGATCACTATAAAAATGCAGGGCCCTAAACAACTTGAGGTCTGATGAGATTCCGCTGTCCCCTCTTGGTCACGTGAAGACCGACCTGGCGCTGACCATCTCCCTACAGTACCCTCACTCTCTCAAGAAAAAAGGCAACAACTTACAGATCCTGCTGCAGCAGAAGCAGCGCCTTAACAACCAGACCATTCTGGGTTACCGGGCACTCCCCATGGGCACCATCGACATGGCAGAGGTGATGTAGCGACCCCTCGAGGGTGGCCAGATGCTGAGACTCCATAGCACCAACATGGAGGAATCTGCCCACATGGCTGAAGTCAGCATGTCCTCCCTGTCCAGCCAGCCCATAGACCCCAAGGACAGCACCCAGAAGGCTGGCCCCAAGTCCAAGTCCCTGGTTCATTACTCAGAGATAGATTATGAAATATTCTCAGATCAGCAGGGCTGCTATCATCCCGGGCATGGGCAGGACCATGAGGAGGAGGACTTCCACTTTGAGGATCCCAAAAAGCAACACCAAAGTGTAGTAAGATCGCCACTCATGAGCAGGCAACAAGATGCCAACAAGAAAGTTGGGGCGTAGCTGCTCAGGGTGCAAGAGTGGGAGGAGGTCCTGGATTCAGAGCAGGAGTCTTCGGAGCATGTGCCTGAGGTGGAGGAGGACCTAGATCTGCTGTATGACTCACTCGAGAACTGTGACAGTGGCCCATGAGAGTGTCTTCAGGACCCCGAAGCCCTGACTCAGGCCATATTGGAAGGCCTGTCCCAGCCCAGCTAGAGCATCCACAGTGCCCAGCTCTCAGATGGAGTGCTAGAGAATCCACAGTGCCAGCACCAGGAGGAGCCTCCAGGTCCAACCCATGTGACAGAGAAGATGAGCCCAAAGCCACCAGTGGGCGCATCACCAAGACCGAGTCTCTCCTTATCGCTTCCACCAGATCCCAGGGGGAGCACGTTGGCCACTGGGCCAGGAGCACATCCCTGAAGGAGCAGCAGGTGGCAGAGCCAGAAACAAGCGGGCCAACAGCCTGGACAATAAGCACTGCCCCGACCCCCTGAGTCAGCTGCAGATTGCCAGGGAGACGGTATATGACCAGCTGAACCTCTTCCTCATCTCTGACAGCCAGTTGCCCTAGAACATCCTCCTCCTCAATGCCCCTGCCTGGCAGGGGCAGTTTCCGTCTGAGTCCAGCAGCAACACATGCTGCCCGGGGTGTGCATCTTCTCCAAGGCTGAGGTCCAGGCAGCCTTCAGCACCATCATCTCGTGGAAACAGAGATACCGTCTCTATAATTCCCAGACCCCCAGCCTGTGAAGATCGTGGTGTCAGGGGCACAGCATTACTTAAGCACCGTGTTATGGGTCTTCCTGAAGCTGCTGTCCTACAACCTATGCCTCTCTCCCCCTGGCTGGGCTACATGCACTTCCTGGTCATCCAGTTGGGTTCCTACCTTGTAGCCAGGTACCTGGGCTCTGTGCATTACCGCTACAACAGCTTCATCCAGAACCTGCCCAGGCGGGACCTGTTCTACAAGGAGGCCCAGAGGGCTGTGCAGGACACGCTGCCCATGTTGATGAGAACCACACAGTGCATCACAGGAGCCAATTGTGTCCACCAACTGCCCATCATGGAGGCCACACTCACCTATAAACAGAGGAGACCCAATGAGGAGTCCTCGAACTTTATTCCCTTCATGGGGGTTGTGGAGCTTGGTATTGTTAGACCATTCTGGGTCGCCTCAGGACACTCAGATTATGCGGCCCGCTTGGGCTCGAGTGCTGTTGTCCACCCTCCATACGGGTCTGCGGCAAACAAGGAGGCATCACACATCCTTCTCTACTCCCCGCCAGTGAGAGGAGATGAGTCCTCCCCCAGCCAGGGTGTTGGAGCTGAGCTGATGGGGCTGTGGGTGGACTCCTGGATGGCAGCCCAGCCCACAGACAGAAAAGGAGACTCTGAGAACAAAGCCCAGGCTACCGCCAACAACACCCTCCAGTTCCCCTTCCAGTTTCTCCAGGTGAGCAGGCTGCCCAGCAGTGGTGAGGCTGCAGCCACGCCCTCCGGGTCATGGACAAGGAGAACAACAAGAAGGTGATGTGTTTTCCCAAGAAAACCAAGGACAAGGAACTGGAGAACCAGAGCCAGTGCCTGGAGGGCATCAGCCGCCTGTTCAGCAGGGCCAAGCACCAGCAGGACAACTGTGGGTTCTTGTTGACCGTGTGGAGTGGAACAGCGTGGAGCTCCCACGTCCAGCACTTCCCCACCTGCATAGTCGGAAGCTCCAACCCCACCTTTGAGCCTGCCCGTCCCCTACCCTTCCCTCTGCCCTGGCCAAGCCCGGGAAGGATGAGCTGCTTTTCTGTTCACATTTCGGGTTTAGCACCGAGACAGACTCTTGAAACACAAAGTGTAACCCTTTCAGTGTGAATAAGCTCATAACCTGGAAACTAACGTGGTGGTGCCCACAGGGAGCCCCCAACTGCTCTGCTTATTACCCAGAATGCTCTGGCAAGTGGGAGGTCAACAGTGTTGAGCTGGGCAATCATTGAAGGTGATGGTCTTCAGGACCCAAAAACTGCCATTGACAAAGCTTCTCAATGCCAACACCTGCCCCTCCTGGAAGCCTGGACTCCGCCTCCCCGGGGAGTCAGCTTCCCTTTCTGCCCGACTCAGTGCTGGCCTCCCACGGGGGCACCTGACTGAAAACAGGCTGGTCAGCCAGCCTTGGGCCCCACTGCCACCCATCCCAGTGGCCCCAGCACTACCCGCTCATGCTGTCCCATAAACTCCATCCTCGTGAGGCAGAACAGAAGAGAAACACCAAGGACCAATGTGGTACTGACCACCTGGGCACACTGACTGGACAAACTGAGCAAATACCTGATGCCCACCTTCCTGGGCTGGGACCCCGCTTTTGTCCCCACCTCTCCGTGTTTTTATAGAGCATTTGCTACAACAGGAGTTGGATCAACCATGTACCAGGTGAGCTCCTGCCCCTGCACAGCACAGTGGTCATTTGGCCACTTGTTTGCTGTGAATCTTCAGGTCACTGCATGTCTCTAAGTGATTGTTCCCCAGAATGTGAGGCCCAATAGGGTTACTGTAGGGTCTCAGTGGGGTGCCTCTGGGTGCCTGGACAGTGGTGAGGTCTGCTGGAGGGCTGTGTTTTAGCCAATTGGTTAATTTTTTCATTCTGTTGACAAAGTCTCTGCCAAATTTGTGATTCTCCTCAGGGCTCAGGGCTAAGCACTTTTGTCATGAGATAAAGAGATTGGAGATCCATTATGAGTCCCGGTCCTTGGTGAAGCCAGATCAGAAACCCCATGTTTGAGAGGTGGAGTTCAGACTCAGCCAGCTGTCTGAGATGGGCATGGTTTGGGTTCATTCATTCAGCAAATATATGAGAAGCCCTGCCAGGTACAGACATGTCTCTAGGCACTGACCATAATCCAGTGCACAGAGCAGACCCCAAGCCTGCACTCCAGAGGTTCCTTCTAGTAGAGAGTCCTTCTGCAAGGACTCTTCCTTCTGCAAGAGGGCAGAGGTCTGAGGGCTACTTCTAGGAAAAAGGGCAGGACTCAGAGAACTGTGCATGTAGATATGGGTGGAGTGGGCGAGTGGGGAAGTCAATGGACAGAGTGAGCCCCTCAGAAAATTCATACCCTTCTGCTTCTAATCCCAGCCCAGTCTGCACCCCTATCCCGGGACCGTGCTCACTAATCTGGTAGAACCTCCTCAGTGGCAGCTTGGCTGTTGCTCTCTACCCATGGGAGTTAACTGTCAATTAGAGGAGAAGAACCCCACAGGGCAGCTAGTGAATTAGGCAGCATGTAGGAGCAGGAGCCAAAGTTTGAGGTGTGAGGTAGTCTCTGGACATCAGAAATGCAGATGGATTTTCTTCGTTTACTCCTTGATCACCTATTCCTGGAGCACCTACTGTGTGCCAATGAGTGACATGAACAGAGTGGAAACCAGCTCTCCCTGTCCTCATGGAGTTGACATTTTGGCACGAGGGTAGTAGGAGGGTACAGGGACACTGAGAGAGCATGTCAGGTTCCCCGGAAGAAGACGACGGTGGTTCCCTAATTGTTGCAGAGCTGTCATTTAGGTGGGCTTTCTGCCATGTCCTCTTGAATGACCAGGCACATCTCTGCCAGGACTGCCAGGTTGAATGTGGGCAAGGGATAGGTCTGCCTTCTGGATGGGCAGGAGCAGCAGGCACAGGACCCCAGGCTCTCTGAGTGGTGCTCTGGGAGGGTCATGTGGAAAAAAGGCCAGGCCTCAAACCCTGCTGTCTGTCTATCTCTCTCCCCAGGGTCATCTCCTGCATCTTGGGCATCTAACTGGACCAGTACCCTGAAGATTTTTATTAGCCGCCAGAATTTCCCAGCCTGATCATGCTTTTGGCCTCTATAGAGCTCACCTTTCCAGTCCTAGACCTGCCAACCCAGTGAGTTTAATAAGATTATTTATACTAGTGACCAGAAGACAATTCTGGATGTTTCCAATGAAATTAGAGCAGCCTGTGAGTGAGAGAAAGAGACAGAGCTGGGAACCAGTGGACTGAAACGTCTTGGGTTTGATTCCAGTCCAGGTACATACCTCAGTTGCAGGCTAGATCCTTGGCCCTGGTCTGGGCCAGGGAACATTATCCTTGGGTGAGGATTGACAAAGAAAACTGTAGTGATAAGAATGGCACTGCCACTTGCATTAAAACCTCAGGCACGTTAGCTGAATTCTTTACGTCTTGTTCTTTTCACGTGAAAAATGAGTTGCAAGGATAAAATTGAATAATAAAGTGCTTAACATAGAGAGTTGGCATATGGTAGGCACTTAGTATATATTGCCCATTACTATTATACATACACTAGAGGCCCGGTGCACGAAAATTTGTGCACTGGCTGTGGGGGGGTCCCTCAGCCCAGCCTACCCCTTATCACATACTGGGAGCTCTAAGGGGATGTCCTAGTGATGGCTTAGGCCTGCTCCCTGTTCCCTTTGGGGAGCGGGCCTCAGCCACAGTCTGGCCTTCCTTTGTGGGAGGTGACCGGGCTCATCAGGGGAAGGCACCAGCCCCATCACCCCACTATTGCAGCCATTGCCAGTCACCGCAGTCACCAAGGTGTTTTCATCAACACGGACTCCAGTCCCTTCACCATGAAAAAAAGGCAACTTTCTTTAGGCATTTTCAAGATGTGTGTCATAGGATATGACATTTCTTTCTTTCTTTCTTTTTTTATCCTCACCTGAGGATATGTTTCCATTGATTTTTAGAGAATGTGGAAGAGAAAGCGAAAGACAGAGAGAAACATCAAAGTGAGAGGAACACTTTTATTGGCTGCCTCCTGTATGAGCCCTGACCTGGGCCCAGGCCAGGGAGGAGCCTGCAACCTAGGTACATGCCCTTAGTCAGAATTGAACCCGGACCCTGTGGTGGGCAGGCCGAGGCATTATCCACTGACCAAAACCAACTAGGGCAGGATATGACATTTCTTAGCCCTCCAGCAGCGGACCTTCCTTTTTTTTCAACAGGAGTGTGGTAAAAAACCCTAGATCACCTTATTGGAGTCTTATTACCCAAGTTACTAAGAATATTATCAATGGCATACATGGAGCTTAGCCAATGAGCAGTCGAGAAAAGGTGTTTCCTCTGTAGTTACACCAATTGCCGGCTCGGCCTCTGCCCAGGCCTAACTCCTCTGGCCGAGTCATTAGGCCTGGGCAGGAGACCCCCAGCTCCTGCAATCCCCCCTCCGCCCATCCCCAAGCCTAATGCCTCCGCATTAGGCCTGGGCAGGGTACCGCCAGCTCCCCCAATTGTGCGATCTGACCCTGCTTCCCGCGATCACTGGCTCTGCCCCTGCTCCCAGCCATCGCAAGCCCCCTTCCTGCTCTCTGCCATCGCTGGCTCCACCACTGCCCAGGCCTAATGCCTCTCACCAAGGCTGTAGGCTTAGGCGTGGGACGCCCCGGTCCCCACGATCGCTGACTCTGCCGCTGCACCCTGCGATCACTGACTCCACACCAGCCTAGGCCTAACGCTTCTGGCCAAGGTGTAAGGCCTGGGCAGGGGATCCCCAGGTATCCTCAATTTTCGGCTCTGCCCCTGCCCAGGCCTAATGCCTGTGGCCGAGGCATTAGGCCCGGCAGGGGACTCCCAGCTCCCAGCGATCACCGATCTCCGACTCCTCACATCCTCCGCGCCATTGCCGGCTCCACACCTGCCCAGGCCTAACTCCTCAAGGCATTAGGCCTGGGCAGGAGACCCCTCAGCTCTGATTGCAGGCTCCGATTGCCACTGGGAGCCTATGTATGCAAATTAACCGCCATCTTTGTTTGGTTAATTTGCATATTCATACGATTGGCTGCTGGACATAGCAAAGGTATGACCAATTTGCATGTTTGTCTATTATTAGGTACGATATGTATGTAAACAATCATCAAGTGGAAATACCATGTGTAACATCGACAAAATAATCTAAAGCACTAAGATGTTAACAGGAATTGCCCAGGGCCTCCCAATGCTCTATTTCTCCATTTAATCATAAATGCATGGACTTACTCATTTCTGGATAGAAAGATAAAATATTGCCAAGGCACATACTCTCCTGAATTAATCTAAAATGTACATATATATGTAATATGCAGATTAGGCCAGGAAGCTTTAATGTAGTGGTTCTCAACCTGTGGGTTGCGACCCCTTTGAGGGTTGAACAACCCTTTCACAGGGGTCGCCTAAGACCATTGGAAAACACATATAGAATTACATATTGTTTTTGTGATTAATCACTTGCTTTAATTATGCTCAATTTGTAACAATGAAAATACATCCTGCATATCAGATATTTACATTATGATACATAACAGTAGCAAAATTACAGTTATGAAGTAGCAACAAAAATAATTTTATGTTTGGGGGTCACCACAACATGAGGAACTGTATTAAAGGGTCGCAGCATTAGGAAGGTTGAGAACCACTGCTTTACAGGGTCACGACCAGACAGGAGGAGGTTGCCTGTGCAGGTGAGGCCAGGGGCAGAGATGGAGACAGACACAGGGGGCCTGCCTGAGCCAGAGCGGACACAGGCAGGGGGGCCAGGGAGGCATGGGGTTGGCTGAGTCACTGCGCCTGGCTAGGGCAGCCCTGGAAGGGACACAGGCAGGGGGTCAGGGGGTGCCTGGGGCAGAAGTCAGGTGCGGGTCCTGCTGCCTGCAGAGCGGGTCAGATGCAACTCCTGTGGCAGCCCTCGAGGTGGCTCGTCCAGCGATTTCAATAGAGCGCCGGACCTCTAGTTTAAAGTAAAAATTATAATAGGATTTTGGGGAAACAAACACTCTTCTAAATTTTATCTACAAATAAATATGCAAAAAAATCAGGAAACAGTTGACAAGAATATAGGAAGGGGACTTGCTCTGTCAATTAGGAAGAACTCTCAAGCAGTGGGGCCCTGGTGCTGGAGTGAGCAGGTCCTGGGAGCTGGGCAGCGACATCAGGAACAGGGCGCAGCACACATGAGACTCAGGGGATTATTGTGGGGGCCCTTTAGCAGCAAATAGCACTGGGACAGCCGCTCAATTATTGAGGGGAATACTTTAGATCAATATTTCAGATCTCACCAAAGAGTTTTTAATGTATTTATGATTAATATATTTTACTGTCTTTTCCTTCTGAAAATCGAATGAAGGTGGAATCAAAATTTTAAAAATAAAAAATGCGAGAATATACATAAACTCTATTTAATTCCATGATATAGAGAACACTTTCCACATGTTGATGTCTCTTTTGGGTGAGATGTAATGGAGAAAAAAGGTCAGTCCTATGAAGTCCTGAGCAAAGAGCCTTGCAGACAGAGAGGTGTGTGTGCAAAGGCCTGAGGTGGGAAAGAGCCCACTGGGGTGAAGGAATGACACACGGGCCAGGGTGGCTGGAGTTAAGAGGAGAGTGTGAGACAGGACGTTGTGCTGGTCAACGGGGTCCCCGATCCTGCAGAGTCTTGCTCAAGCTGTAAAATTTATTCCAAGTGCCATGAGGACTTTTAGAGGATTTTAAGTGAAAGACATTTAGCAACTATCTTTCTATTTGTATTTGAAAATAGTACTTTAATAATCAGATTTGGCTGTTGCATTTTTGATCAGATGCTTTTTCAGTACCTAGTACATTTTATTAACTTTTATAAAGACACGGTTTTTATTTTCGAATATTCATTCCTAGGTTTAATTTCTTTTTTAAAAAAATATATTTTATTAATTTTTTTGCAGAGAGGAAGGAAGAGGGATAGAGAGTTAGAAACATCGATGAGAGAGAAACATTGATCATCTGCCTCCTGCATACCCCCTACTGGGGATGTGCCCACAACCACGTACATGCCCTTGACCGGAATCAAACCTGCGACCTTTCAGTCCGCAGGCTGATGCTTTATCCACTGAGCCAAACCAGTTAGGGCCCTAGGTTTAATTTCTTAACAAACCTACAGCATCTGAGAAACTTATTTATTTATTTTTAATTTAAGTATAGTTGATATACAATCTTATATGGTTATATTGTTTCTGGTGTATGATATAGTGAATCAACAATTTTATCACCTCACCAATTCATATAACCATCTGTCATCATGCAAACTTATCCCAATATTATTGACTATATTTCCCTTCCCCTTTTCACCCACTCTACACCCTCCCTTCTGGTAACCACATCTTTTCTCTCTTTTTATATGAGTCTGTTTTTGTTTTGTTTTGTTTTTTTGATTCCACATATGAATAAAACTATACGGTAATTGTCTTTCGCTGCCTGAATTAGTTCACTTAGCATAATACCTTCTAGACCAGTGGTTCTCAACCTTGGCTGCACATTAGAATCACCTGGGAATCTTTTTCAAATCCTGATTTCTAGGCCTCATCCTCCAGAAATTCTGTTTCTTTGTTACTAATGTTGTGGCCCCACCCCATAACAAAGAAACAGAATTTCTAGGGGATGAGGCCCAGAAAACAGGATTTTAAAAGATTCCCAGGTGATTCTAATGCTCAGGCATGTGAGAAGGGAGTAATGTAGATTTCTTCAGTTGTGGCACCAGACAAGTCATTCCATAATGAGCCAGACACTTAGAATAAGGACATGGAGAAGTCTGAATGGGGATTGTTTTCTCAACACTTTTTCATACTGGCAAGGAATAAGAAGCTGATGTTTAATTTGGGTTTGGATTGGGGGGGAGGAATGGATGGTGGTGGTCGCAGCCATGAGGAACATGGTGTTGTGTTAGTGCTGACAGTGTAAAATAATGAATTTGATTTCCTTTTTACATGGTAGACTATTGTTTATTGTTAAACTATTGAAAAGATGGTCAGCTCAAGATCTGAAGTTTTAAGCCACAAGTGTTCCAGTTTTTCCTTTAACAACTTGGTCTAGAACAGCATTGCTCGATATTGGAGATACTAGTGAAGTGAGGTTTCACTCTGTTTCACTGATGATGCACTTCATGTTACATTTGCCCCATAAGTAAGATATTAGTAATAAGGGTTATTGGGTATGGTGTACATTGTTATTATCTTCACAATTTTTCTGTAAATCTAGAACTAATATAAAATAAAACATCCATTAAAACAACACTCAAAATCCTAGGAAATG
The DNA here is from genome assembly GCF_964212035.1 of Myotis nattereri. NCBI lineage: Eukaryota > Metazoa > Chordata > Mammalia > Chiroptera > Vespertilionidae > Myotis > Myotis nattereri. The sequence continues at coordinate 7,345,566 of NC_138091.1, read as the reverse complement.
GTAGCAACTGATCATAGTGGAAGGGACCACTGAAATGACGGGGGAGTATGGAAATTGTCTTAGAGGTAACACTACCTCCCTGCCATATGCTGGACTCTAATGGAACTAGAGGAAATGAGAGAGAGAGGTCCGTCTGGGAAAAATTTTCGGAGTTAAGAGGAAGGTCTCTGTTCTATAACCTGAGTGTCTGAGATTTCTGCATCCTCTGCCCCCCCCCCCCCGCCCCTCCTGGATAGTGAAGCTGAGGCTTTGTGATGTCAAGCCACACCATGGCAACCACTGATTTTGGGCAGCCAGAGCTGAAGTAAGTGGCTCCTCATTAACCTAAAGAGTATATGTAGAGGCCAGGACCCTTTGAGTAGTGTCTGTTGCCTCAAGATAGCGAAACTTAATAAGACGAAATTGTAGACTAGTGGAGATAAGGAATAAGACTCCCAACCCAAGGATGGATGAAGAAACTGAAAGTCTTAAAGTGAATAATGTTTGTATTGCGGAGGGGGGGTGGGGGTAGGGGTTGGGAGGATGGTGGTGGTCGCAGTAATGAGGAGCTGGTTGTTGTGTTAGGGCTGGCAGTGTCTAATAAAGAATTTGATTTCCTTTTTACATGGCAGACTATTGAATATTGTTAAACTATTGAAAGGATGGTCAGCTCAAGGTGTGAAGATTTATGCCACAACTGGTACAGTATTTCCTTTCACATCATGGTCTAGAACAGCATTGTTGGATATGGGAGATACTAGATAAGTGAGTTTTGACTCTCTTTCACTGATGGGGAGGGATCTAAGGAGGGGGCAGGCATGTGAGAAGGGAGTAATGCTGGAAGCCGGTCCATCCTTGCTGCTTGACACAGTCGCTGCAGGAAAGAAACATCTGCACAGCATATGTTTCAAGGGACCTGGCGTATATAGCATACTGTTCTTAATATGTTTGCTCCCCTTAGCGCTGTGTGTTTTAACCAAGGTCACCTCTCTGAGAAAGGTTGTTTCCCAAGGTAGGACTTTTTCCCTGAAGTCAGGGAGGGGATGAAACTCCTTAACTAAGTGCCAGGCGGGTAGTTAATCACTACAAACAATCATGCTTAAGCTACATAATCTTTACTCCCTGGAATGGAGATAAGAAACGCCCTAAACTTTGTAATAGAAATTGACAGGATTAAAATCAACTAGGATAAATACGGATGTAACAAGACAATAAACAGCAGAACCTCTCTGGAGATTGAGAACAGAACTTGGCTGGAGATCCTGGCTAGGCTGCTGATCAACTGAACGCTGTCTCCGTGTCATTCCTTCTTCGCCGACTTCGTCTACGCCTTAGGGGAACCCCTGGACCTGCTGGGGTTGGACCCCGGCAGAGTAATGTAGATTTCTTTACTTGTGACACCAGACAAGCCATTCCATAATGAGGCAGACACTTAGAAAAAGGACAAGGAGAAGTCTGAATGGGGATTTTTTTTCTCTCAACACTTTCTCATACTGGCAAGGAATAAAGAAGCTGATGTTTAATTTAGGTTTGGATTGGGGTGTGGGATGGATGGTGGTGGTCGCAGTCGTGAGGAACAGGGTGTTGTGATAGAGCTGGCAGTGTATAACAATGAATTTGATTTCCTTTTTACATGGTAGACTATGGAATGTTGTTAAACAATTGAAAGGATGGTCAGCTCAAGATCTGAAGTTTTATGCCACAACTGGTCCAGTTTTTCCTTTAACAACTTGGTCTAGAACAGCATTGCTCGATATTGGAGATACTAGAGAAGTGCGGTTTCCCTCTAACAGTTTCACTGATGATTCACTTCATGTTACATTTGCCCCATACATAAGTAAGATATTAGTAATAAGGGAAATTGGGTATGGTGTACATGGTTATTATCTTCACAATTTTTCTGTAAATCTGGAACTATTCAAAAATAAAACATCCATTAAAACAACACTCAAAATCCTAGGAAATGGTAGCATCTGATCATAGTGGAAGGTACCCCTGAAATGATGGGGAGTATGGGAATTGTCTTAGAGGAAACACCACCTCCCTGCCATATGCTGGACTCTAATGGAACTAGAGGAAATGAGAGAGGTCAGTTTGGTTAAAATTTTAGGAGTTAAGAGGAAGGTCTCTGTTCTATGACTAGAGTGTCTGAGATTTCTGCATCCTCTTACACCCCCGCCCCTCCTGGATGGTGAAGCTGAGGCTTTGTGATGTCAAGCCACACCATGGCAACCACTGATTTTGGGCAACCAGAGCTGAAGTGAGTGGCACCTCATTCACCTAGAGAGTTTATATAGAGGCCTGGACCCTTTGAGCAGTGTCCGTTGCATCAAGATAGCCAAACTTACTAAGAAGATATTTTAGACTAGTGGAGATCAGGAATAAGACTCCAAACTCAAGGATGGATGTAGAAACTGCAAGTCCTAAAGTGAATTAGAAGTCAGTTTCTCAACTGCATGACGAAGAAGTGGATAAGGTCAGAATACCATATTCAAAACTACCCCTTCCCTAATAATTCCTCTCCCAAGATTCTGGCCTTGTGCTTTTTGGCCACAGACACTTCCTCATTCAATCCACTGTCATCCAATTACAAGCACATTTCCTAAACATTTTCCAAATTTTTCCCCAAAACCAATGTCTTTCTGTGATTAACTTGTTTCCAAACTACATAACCAAGATAGTGCCAACGGTAACTTTGGACTTTAAGCTGAATGTAGACAAAAGGGAGAAAGACAGAAAGAATCAGATAATTGTATTTTACTACAGGAAGGGGGAAACCTCCAGTAAGCAAGACAACAACCTCCAGTAAGCAAGGAAGAAAAGAATCTGATGTTTAATTTAGGTCTGGATTCGGTGGGTGGGATGGATGGTGGTGGTCGCAGTCATGAGGAACAGCATGCGGTGTTAGTGCTGGCAGTGTATAATAGTGAATTTGATTTCCTTTTTACATGGTAGAGTATTGAATATTGTTAAACTATTGACAGGATTGTCCGCTCAAGATAGGAAATTTTATGCCACCATGGTACAGTTTTTCCTTTATCTACTTGGTCTAGAACAGCATTGCTGGGTATTGGAGATACTAGAGAAGTGAGGTTTCACTCTGTTTCACTGATGATTCACTTCATGTTGCATTTTCCCCAAGCATAAGTAAGATATTAGTAATAAGGGAAATTGCGTATGGTGTACATGGTTATTATCTTCACAATTTTTCTGTAAATCTGGAACTATTCTAAAATAAAACATCCAGATTTTCAATCCCAGCAACAACACAGAGTGGGTAACTATTAAGGAACCAGCTCTGGCCAGTAGACGTCCCCACACCAGTTTTAAGTGTAATAGAGACGATAAACCCAAGCTACGGGACAGAGAGACCCTTTTCCTCAGTTGTCAACTCAAAAACACTGCCACCCAGAGGCTGAGCCACAAACTGACTCCTAGCTAAATACAAATTAAGGCAGTCTGGGAGTCAAATATGGCCTGCTTTAAAATCCGGACTGTGGTTTACAACAGGGAGGAACAGTGTATCACAGAGAAATTCAACACTCTCCTGAATTCCTGACAGGACTAAGGCAAGCCAGACTGATGAGTAGAAGAACTGAAGGACCTTCACTACTGCAATTTTTTTTTCTTCTTTTTTATTTTTTATTTTTTCACCTTTTAACTAAGAAACCATTTTTTTTTCTTTTTTTTCCCATCACCTGATTTTACCCTTTAAATTACTACATATTTATTTTTTAACCAGTATTATTACTGCTACCATTTTACGATTTTTCAAAGTGCCATTTTATTTTCTCTTTATTTTATTTTGGGATTAGTGTTCTGTATTCTGTTTCATCATTTCTTTAGCATCAATTTTCCCTACCTCAATTTTACCTGTATGCTAAAACCCTTTCCCTCACTTTTCTCCTTTTGTTGTCCTGTTTCTCTTACCCTACTCCTGCTCTAGATTTTCCCTATTCCGTTTACCTCCTGTCAAAATTTCACCCTACTTATATATACTCTTTCCAATTCACTGCTCTAAAACCTTATACACATATCCCTTATCTTTCTTCACTATCCAATTTTTTTTCTTCTTTTATCTTTCTATTGTTTTGCTGCTGTTTGCTTGATTGTTGAGTATATTGGTTTTTTGTTGTTGTTGTTTGTGTGTGTGTGTGTGTGTGTGTGTGTGTGTGTGTGTGTGTTTAGGACTGGTTGTGAGGCTGTTTTTCTTTTTCTTTTTCTTTTTTTCTTCTGGTTTTTACCCTCGCTCCACCCCATCCCCCCTGGTTATTTCTATGCTTCTGTTTTCCCTTGCCTTTCTAGATACTATTGGTTGTTTCAAGGTTGCATTCAATTCCAGGGAGCAGTTGCTGGAGATTGTTGGGATTAGTGGTTGTTATATAGGAGTTTTCTCCTCATATACATAGCCTCTTCCCCTCATGTACTTCATTCTCTCTTTTCACTCATTTTTTTCCCTCCCTTTTTTTTTCTCTTTTCTTTCCCCCAAGTTTTTATCAATTTCATTTTTCACTACTTTTTTTTTCTTTCTTCCCTACTTTTCTTTTCTCTTCTTTTTTCTCTTTTATCTTTTTCTCTCCTTTCTTCCTTGTCCCCTAATTCTCTTAATTCAGGTGGTCACCTTTATTTGGGGTTATTAGTATGGTGAATATATTTGTGTTTAGTGCCTAGTACGTGGTGCCTTGTTGTGTTGTATTTTGTGCCTTTAAATCAACCCAGCAGACCCAAGCAACAGCAGCCTCATGAGCACCACACCCTCTGCTGAGGAACAGCAGCTGTACGTGAAGCCTCCCCACACCAGCCAGAAGAGCCACCACAGCTGTGAATAGCACCCACCAGAGGAGCTCCTGCCAAGAGAGGAGCAGCTGCTACCACGACTGCCCGAGGAGCAACCACAGCCCAAGGAACCACTGCCACCCAAGGAGTAGCCACTGAATGACTCAACGTCTAGATCTGTCAGTGAGATCAATCTTGGGTAGACAAAGAAACCGCCAAAGGAAAGAGAAGGAGGACTCTCCAGAAAAGCAGCTAAGTAATACAGAGGCATGCAACATGACAGAAAAAGAATTCAGAATAAGGGTCCTAGAGTGCATATACCGGATGGAGGAAAACATCAACAACCTCTGCAAGAAGCTAGAAGAAAAAGATGAAAAAGTCAACTACCTATGCAAGAAGCAAGAAGAAACAGATGAAAAAATCAATAACATATGGAGGAAGCTAGAAGAAACAGATGAAAAAATCAACAACTTAAGTAAGACCCAAGAAGAAATGAAGAGTGATATAGCTGAAATAAAAAACACCATTGAAAGTATCAAAAGTAGACTAGGAGAAGCGGAGGACCAAATTAGTGAATTCGAAGACAAGGAAGCAAAACACACTCAAAATGTACTGCAATTGGGGAAAAAAATTAAAAGACAATAGGAGAGCCTAAGGGAGCTTAGGGACAACATGAAACGAAACGACATATGAATAATAGGGGTGCCAGAACAACAGAAAGAGGAACAAGGATTAGAAAACTTATTCGAAGAAATAATATCAGAAAACATCCCTGAGGAGGGGAAAAAAAAATCACACAAGCACAGAGAGTCCCAAATAAGGTGAACCCGAAAAGACCCACACCAAGACACATCATAATTACCATGGCAAATGTTCAGGACAAATAGAGAATCTTACAGGCTGCAAGAGAGAGACGAAAAGTTACATACAAGGGATTTCCCATTAGATTGTCAAATGATTTCTCAACAGAAGCACATCAGGCCAGAGAAGAATGGACGGAAATTTACAAAGTGATGCACAGCAAAGGACTGAATTCAAGAATACTCTATCCAGCAAGGCTATCATTCAAACTTGAAGGGGAAATAAGAAGCTTCACAGACAAAAAAAGGCTAAGGGAGTTTATCACCACCAAGCCAGCAATGCAAGGAATGCTAAAGGGACTGGTCTAAAAAGAAGAAATACAAAGCTGAGAAAGAAAACAGCCACACAAAAAAAGAAATGGCTGCAAACAAGTACCTTTCAATAACAACTTTAAACGTAAATGGACTAAATGCTCCAACCAAAGACGTCAAGTGGCTGAATGGATAAAAAAACATGACCCATACATCTGCTGTCTACAAGAGACCCACCTCATTAGAAGGGACTCACACAGACTGAAAGTGAAGGGATGGAAAAATATTTTTCAGGCAAATGGAAAGGAAAAGAAAGCTGGGGTAGCAATACTTATATCGGACAAAATAGACCTCAAAGTGAAGGCCATAACAAGAGATAAGGAAGGCGACTTCATAATACTAAAGGGATCAATACAACAACAAGATATAACCCTGGTAAACATATATGCACCCAATGCAGGAGCACCCAAATTCATAAAAAAAACTCCTGGAAGATATCAAAGGAGAGATCGACAACAATACAATCATAGTAGGGGACTTTAATACACCACTGACAGCACTGGATAAGTCCTCTAGACAAACAATCAGCAAAGATACAGCAATCCGAAATGACTCACTATATCACATGGACTTAATAGACATCTTCAGAACACTTCAACCCAAAGCCACGGAATTTACATTCTACTCAAGTGCTCATATGACATATTCAAAAAGAGACCATATATTGGGTCACAAGCAAAGTATCCCCAAATTCAAGAAGATTGAAATCATAACAAGCATCTTCTCAGACCATGATGGCATAATATTAGAATTAAACTACAATAAAAATAACCCAAAATACTCAAACAACTGGAAGCTGAATAGCATGTTATTAAATATTGATTGGTTTACCAATGAGATCAAAGAAGAAATTGAAAACATCCTGGAAACTAATGACAATGAAAACACAACAATCCAAAACCTATGGGACACAATGAAAGCAGTCCTGAGAGGGAAGTTTATAGCTCTACAGACCTATCTCAAAAAACAAGAAAAAATGGTAGTAAATCATCTAACTCTACAACTCAAAGAATTAGAAAGAGAGCAACAAGAAAACCCCAGAGTGAGCAGAACGAAGGAGATAATAAAGACTAGAGCAGAAATAAATGACAATGACATAGAGACCAAAAAAGCAATACAGAAAATCAATGAAGCCAAGAGCTGGTTCTTTGAAAGGATAAACAAGATTGACAAACCTCTAGCCAGACTCACCAAGAAGCAAAGAGAGAGGACCCAAATAAACAAAATCAGAAATGATAGAGGCGAAATAACAACAGACCCCACAGAAATACAAATGATTGTTAAAAAATACTATGGGCAGCTCTACTCCAACAAACCAGAGGGCCTGGAGGAAATGGACAAATACCTAGAAAAATACAACATTCCAAAACTCAATCAGGAAGAAGGTAATAATCTCAACAGGCCAATAAGTATGGAAGAAATTGAAGCAGTCATCACAAAGCTTCCATCAAACAAAAGCCCAGGACCAGACAGCTTCACAGGGGAGTTTTACCAAACATTCAAGGAAGATCTAAAACCTGTCCTCCACAGACTACTACAAAAAATTCAAGAGGAAAGAACACTTCCAAGCTCATTCTATGAAGCCAGCATCACCCTAATACCAAATCCAGGTAAAGAAAACACAATGAAAGAGAATTACAGGCCAATATCCCTTATGAACATAGACACCAAAATCCTCAACAAAATCTTAGCAAATCAGATCCAGCAGTACATCAGAAAGATCATACATCATGGCCAAGTAGGATTTATCCCAGGGATGCAAGGATGGTACAATATCTGCAAATCAATAAACGTGATACATCACATAAACAAATTGATAGAAAAAAACCACATGGTCATATCAATTGATGCAGAAAAAGCATTTGACAAAATTCAACACCCATTTTTGATAACAACTCTCAGTAAGGTGGGAGTAGAAGGATCATACCTCAACATAATAAAAGCCATATATGACAGGCCAATAGCCAACATCATACTCAATGGACAAAAACTAACACCATTTGCCCTAAGAACAGGAACAAGACAGGGATGCCCCCTCTCACCACTCCTGTTCAACATAGTACTGGAAGTGTTAGCCATTGCAATTAGGCAAGAAGAAGAAATAAAAGGCATCCAAATTGGAAAAGAGGAAGTAAAACTGTCCTTATTTGCAGACGACATGATATTATACATACAAAACCCTAGAGACTCCATCAAAGAGCTACTAGACTTAATACATGAATTTGGCAATGTAGCAGGATACAAAATTAACCCCAAGAAATCTGAGGCATTTCTATACACCAATAGTGAACTTTCAGAACGAGAGATTATAAAAACAATCCCATTTACCATCGCACCAAAAAAATTAAGCTACCTAGGAATAAAATTAACGGAAGAGGTAAAAGACCTCTACTCTGAAAACTACAGGACATTGAAAAAAGATATAGAGGAAGACATAAACAGATGGAAGAACATTCCATGTTCATGCATTGGTAGAATCAACATCATTAAAATGTCCATACTACCCAAAGCAATCTATAAATTCAACACACTTCCCATTAAAATATCAACGGCATACTTCATAGATCTAGAATTAACTCTCCAAAAATTCATCTGGAATTAAAAAAAAGACCCTGAATAACTGCAGCGATTCTGAAAATGAACAAAGTAGGTGGGATCTCAATACCAGATATCAAGCTGTATTACAAAGCCACTGTTCTCAAAACTGCCTGGTACTGGCACAAGAACAGGCATATAGATCAATGGAATAGAATAGAATAGAGAGCCTGAATAGAAATCAGCCCGAACCAATATGCTCAATTAATATTTGACAAAGAAGGCAAGAACATACAATGGGGCCAAGATAGCCTCTTCAATAAATGGTGTTGGGAAAATTGGACAGATACATGCAAGAAAATGAAACTAGACCACGAACTTACACCATACACAAAAAATAAACTCAAAAGGAATAAAGGACTTAAATATACGACGGGAAACCATACAAATACCAGCAAAATCCAAAGGCAACAAAATCGCAGACATGTACCGAAGCAATTTCTTCACTGATACAACTCCTAGGGCACTTGAAACTATAGAGAAAATGAACAAATGGGACTACATCAAAATAAAAAGCTTCTGCACAGCAAAAGAAACCATCAACAAAACAGCGAGAAAACCCACTGTGTGGGAAAACATATTTGCCAATGTCATATCTGATAAGGGCCTAATCTCCAAAATTTATAGGGAACTCATGCAACTTAACAAAAGGAAGTTAACAGTACAATCAAAAAATGGGCAAAGAACTTAGATAGACATCTTTCAAAAGAGGACATTCAGAAAGCCAAGAGATATATGAAAACATGCTCAAAGTCACTAATCATCCGAGAGATGCAAATCAAAACAACAATGAGGTACCATCTCACACCTGTCAGACTGGCTATCATCAACAAATCAACAAACGACAAGTGCTGGAGAGGATGTGGAGAAAAAGGAACACTTGTGCACTGCTGGTGGGAATGCAGACTGGTGCAGCCACTATGGAAGGCAGTATGGAATTTCCTCAAAAAACTGAAAATGGAACTGCCATTTATCCCTGTGGTCCCACTTCTAGGAATATATCCTAAGAAACCAGAAACACCAATCAGAAAGGATATATGCACCCCTATGTTCATAGCAGCACAATTCACCATAGCTAAGATCTGGAAACAGCCTAAGTGCCCATCAGTAGATGAATGGATTGGAAAACTGTGGTACATCTACATGATGGAATACTCTGCTGCTCTAAAAAGGAAGGAACTCTTACCATTTGCAACGGCATGGATGGAACTAGAGAGAATAATGCTAAGTGAAATAAGCCAGTCAATGAAGGAAAAATACCACATGATCTCACTCATTCATGGATAATAGAGACCATTATAAACCTTTGAACAATAATAGATACAGAGGCAGAGCTGCCTCAAACAGATTGTCAAACTGCAGCGGGAAGGCCTGGGAGGTTGGAAGTCAGGAGGTAGGGGGTAATAGATCAACCTCAGGACTAGTATGAATGCATATAAGCATAACCAATGGACATAAGACACTGGAGGATAGGGGATGCTAGGGGACGGTCAAAGGCAGGGGGGAAAAAGGACACATATGTATTGCCCTTTGTAATACTTTAAGCAATAAAAACAATAAATAAAATAAAATAAAACATCCATTAAAACAACACTCAAAATCCTAGGAAATGGGAGCAACTGAACATAGTGGAATGGACCACTCAAATGACGGGGGAGTATGGGATTTGTCTTAGAGGAAATAGCACCTCCCTGCCATATGCTGGACTGTCATGTAACTAGTGGAAATGAGAGAGAGAGAGAGGACAGTTGGGGAAAAATTTTAGGAGTTACGGGAAGGTCTCTGTTCTATAACCAGGGTGAGATTTCTGCATCTTCTGCCACCACGGCCCCTCCTGGTTGGTCACGCTGAGGCTTTGTGATGTCAAGCCACACCATGGCAACCACTGATTTTGGGCAACCAGAGCTGAAATGAGTGGCTCCTCATTAACTTAAAGAGTATATGTAGAGGCCAGAACCCTTTGAGTAGTGTCTGCTGCCTCAAGATAGCGAAAATTAATAAGACGATATTGTAGACTTGTAGAGATAAGGAATAAGACACCAAACACAAGGATGGATGAAAAAACTGCATGTCCAAAATTGAATTTATCTTTGTATTGTGGGAGGAGGGGTAGGATGGATGGTGGTGGTCGCAGTCATGAGGAACAGGGTGCTGTGTTAGTGCTGGCAGTGTATAATAATGAATTTGATTTCCTTTTTACATGGCAGACTATTGAATATTGTTAAACTATTGAAAGGATGGTCAGCTCAAGATCTGAAGTTTTATGCCGTACCTGGTCCAGTTTTTCCTTTAACAACTTGGTCTAGAACAGCATTCCTGGATATTGGAGATACTAGAGAATGAGGTTTCACTCTAACTGTTTCACTGATGAATCACTTCTTGTTACATTTTCCCCATACATAAGGAAGATATTAGTAATAAGGGAAATTGGGTATGGTGGACATGGTTATTATCCTCACAATTTTTCTGTAAATCTGGAACAATTCAGAAATAAAACATCCATTAAAACAATACTCAAAATCCTAGGAAACCTTAATATCTGAACATAGTGGAATGGACCACTGAAATGACGGGGGAGTATGGCAATTGTCTTAGAGGAATCAACACCTGCCTGCCATAAGCTGGACTATAATGGAACTAGAGAATATGAGAGAGAGAGAGGTCTGTTTGGAAAAATTTTAGGAGTAAAGAGGAAGGTGTCTGTTCTATAACCATAGTGTCTGAGATTTCTGCATCCTCTGCCACCCCTGCCCCTCCTGGGTGTTCCGCTGAGGCTTTGTGATGTCAAGCCACACCATGGCAACCACTGATTTTTGGGCAACCAGAGCTGAAGTGAGTGGCTCCTCATTAACCTAAACAGTATATATAGATGCCAGGACCCTTTGAGTAGTGTCTGTTGCCTAAGGATAGCGAAACTTAATAAGACGATATTGTAGACTAGTAGAGATAAGGAATAAGACTCCAAACACAAGGATGGATCAAGAAACTGCAAGTCCAAAAGTGAATTTATGTTTGTATTGTGGGAGGAGAGGTGGGATGGATGGTGGTGGTCGCAGTCATGAGGAACAGGATGTTGTTTTAGTGCTGGCAGTGTATCATGAAAAATTGGGTTTCCTGTTTACATGGCAGACTATTGAATATTGTTAAGCTATTGAAAAGATGGTCAGCTCAAGATGTGAAGTTTTATGCCACAACTGGTACAGTTTTTCCTTTAACATCATGGTCTAGAACAGCATTGTTGGATATTAGAGATACTAGAGAAGTGAGGTTTGACTCTGTTTCACTGATGGGGAGGGATCTAAGGAGGGGGCAGGCATGTGAGAAGGGAGTAATGTAGATTTCTTTAGTTGTGGCACCAGACAAGCCATTCCATACTGAGCCAGACACTTAGAATAAGGACAAGGAGAGGGATCAATGGGGATTCTTTTCTCATCACTTTCCCATACTGGCAGGCAAAAAGAAGCTGATGTTTAATTTAGGTTTGGTTTGGGTTGGTGGGTGTATGGTGGTGGTCGCAGTCATGAGGAACAGGGTGTTGTGTTAGTGCTGGCAGTGTATAATAATGAATTTGATTTCCTTTTTACATGGTAGGCTATTGAATATTGTTAAACTATTGAAAGGATGGTCAGCTCAAGATCTGAAGTTTTTTGCCACAACTGGTCCAGTTTTTCCTTTAACAACTTGGTCTAGTACAGCATTGCTGGATATTGGAGATACTAGAGAAGTGAGGTTTCACTCTAACCGTTTCACTGATGATTCACTTCATGTTAAATTTGCCCCATGCAAAAGTAAGATATTAGCAATATGGGAAATTGGGTATGGTGGACATGGTTATTATCTTCACAATTTTTCTGTAAATCTGGAACTATTCTAAAATAAAACATCCATTAAAACAATACTCAAAATCCCAGGAAACGTTAATATCTGAACATAGTGGAATGGACCACTGAAATGACGGGGGAGTATGCCAGTTGTCTTAGAGGAATCACCACGTCCCTGCCATATTCTGGACTATAATGGAACTAGAGGATATGAGAGAGAGAGGTCAGTTTGGAAAAATTTTAGGAGTTAAGTGGAAAGTCTCTGTTCTATAACCATAGTGTTTGAGATTTCTGCATCGTCTGCCACCCCCGCCCCTCCTGGATGGTCAAGCTGAGGCTTTGTGATGTCAAGTCACACCATGGCAACCACCGATTTCCGGCAACCAGAGCTGAATTGAGTGGCTCCTCATTAACCTAAAGAGTATATATAGAGGCCATGACCCTTTGAGTAGTGTCTGTTGCCTCAAGATAGCGAAACTTAAGACGATATTGTAGACTAGTAGAGATAAGGAATAAGACTCCAAACACAAGGATGGATGAAGAAACTGCAAGTCCAAAGTGAATTTATGTTTGTATTTGGGGTGGGTTGGATGGATGTTGGTGGTCACAGTAATGAAGAACGGGGTGGTGTGTTAGTGCTGGTAGTGTATAATAAAGAATTTGGTTTCCGTTTAACATGGCAGATGATTGAATATTGTTAAACTATTGAAAGGATGCTCAGCTCAAGATGTGAAGTTTTATGGGTACATACACACCACCATACACAACTGGTACAGTATTTCCTTTAACATCATGGTCTAGAACAGCATTGTTGGATATTGGAGATACTAGAGAAGTGAGGTTTGACTCTGTTTCACTGATGGGGAGGGATCAAAGGAGGGGGCAGGCATGTGAGAAGGGAGTAATGTAGATTTCTTTAGTTGGGGCACCAGACAAGCCATTCCGTCATGAGCCAGACACTTAGAATAAGGACAAGGAGAAGTCTGAATGGGTTTTTTTTTTTTTTTTTCTCAACACTTTCTCATACTGGCAAGGAAAAAAAAGAAGCTGATGTTTAATTTAGGTTTGGATTGGGGTGGTGGGATGGATGGTGGTGGTCGCAGTCATGAGGAACAGGGTGTTGTGTTAGTCCTGGCAGTGAATAATAATGAATTTGATTTCCTTTTTACATGGTAGACTATTGAATATTGTTAAACTATTGAAAGGATGGTCAGCTCAAAATCTGAAGTTTTATGCCGCACCTGGTCCAGTTTTTCCTTTAACAACTTGGTCTAGAACAGCATTGCTTGATATTGGAGATACTAGAGTTTCGAGTAAGACTCCCTCCACGTTCTGCGTGGAGTGGTGTTCGTTATCTGAAAGAGGAGCTGCACAACCAATGAGAGAAAAAGACACGAGATAATTTTGCAATATTGGAGGACCAGGCCGAAAAATCCAGAAGGATTCCTCCTCTCCTCAGGCTGCTCCAATGTTTTATTGATCTGGAGTAGCCCTCTTGGTAAGGAGGTTTCAATGACACACAGATCAGCAGACAATTTCCAGGAATAGACAAAGTATCTGATTAACTCATCAATAGATTTCCGAGTGTAGGTAGAGTATCTGATTAGCTCATCAATAGATTTCCAGGAGTATCTGATTAACAATAATCAACAAGGATCTACATATAAGTATCTAAGGAATTAAGGGAACTAAATTGGGGATGCTTCAACTATTATTACCTAAATTAACTGAGTGGTTCCTAGATTAACTGGGAGGTGCACAGCCCTGACTTTTGCTAGGACACTCAAGCCCTTACCTTTACTAGGACTTTCAAGGGCTACTAGCTTTTGGGGGGTCTCTGTCTAAACTCAACTATTGAATACAATGAATGGACTCCGGCATCTCCCCCTTATTTTTCTTTAAAAAGTAATTAAGTCCCAATTTCAATGTCCAAAAGTTCATGTGTAAATGCCAGCAATGAAATGCTGGTTCTGGATGGTGGAAAAATGCAGGACTGGTCCTCTCTGGTTTGGTCCTGGGCACCCTGCAGCGCCGCACAGCTGCTGACTGCTAGCATGGCAAAGCATCTTCCACCATCTCCATCTCTGAACTGTCCCTCCTGTCTTTGTGGCTGGAGCAGTCTGGTCAGTGTCTCTCCGGGATCCCTTGTTGCAGGAATACACATGGTCTTGGAGTTGTTCTCTCAAAGTATACACACATATTCTCGACCAAGGGTTAAAGGAAAAAACCTTACTTGGGGTCTTTTCTTTAAAATGATCTTCCCTGGCTTACCCTGGCATAATGTGAGTTTTTTCTGGGTGTTTCGCTAACGAAAAAATTTTAATTTAGTTATAAGATCTATTTTCTTACATGGCATTTTTTCCACTATATTTTTCCACTATCCCCCTTTTTTAATTTAATTAGAAGGCTTCTTGGAAATTTTATAATGCAGTCTGGATAGCTTTAAATATTAATATTTTGCACACACAAAAAATGAACCTGAACATGCTTTAGGTTCATAGCATGTTTACCACAAAATGAAAATTTTGGTTAATACTTTTTGAACAATTACTTATTTCAAATTAGCCAAATTTAATTAATTTGAAAACTTGACTTTAATTTGAAAACTATTTTGCTGTCAAATTTAATATTTTAACAATAATCTTAATTTACACTGTAAATATTAATGAAAAGGATCACTTTACATCCTTGTGAATGCTCTGAGCATTCCTGTTGTTAGGCTAGATTTAGACATAGGGTCTGTTAGCCAAGCCTCTGTTTATCTGGATTCTGATTTCAGCTGGACCAAATCTCTTTTGTTATTTGGTTCCTGATCTGGGCTGGGCATGGTAAGCAAGAAGCAGCCATGGGGACAGGAGACCTTCCTCAGAAGGGGCGAGTGTTCAAGCCCCTGCACCATTGGCGGGGGGGTGAGGATCTGTGCCCCACCTCTGTTGATGCCCAAGTTTTCTCCTACTGGCCCACGACTGTGCGTGTCTTAGGTCACCCCACCCTGTGGGGGTCTTACCCGTCTTTGACTACCAGCCATCTCTGGGCCAAGTAGGGTGATGTGAGGTTCAGTTCTGTCTCCTTGATAGCCTATGTCCCTCTGGCCTCCATGCCCATCAAGTGCCTTTGGATCCCCTTGCCTGCTGGCGGGGCCCCGGCATTGATCATAGGGAACCCAGGTTTCTTCTCCAGAGAGGGCCCAGCTTACGCCATTGGGTAAGAGACAGATCCATGGTACCAGCTTTTCATGATCTTAGCTTGAACGGAGAGCCTAGATAACAGCTGTAGACAACTGGAATCCTTTTGGCAAAAAAAAAAAAATTGAGAGCGGTCAACACAGAATGCTTAAGTGCCTTCCCCAGGAGGCCCTCCACACAGTGGAAAGGAATAAATCCCTTCATGTAATACATTCAAATTCATTTGTAAATTTGTTTGGGATAAATGCACAATATACTGTTGTAAAGCATCAAAAATTATTAATGAAACTTGTGAATAATACCATGTAAGAATATTCTTTGTTCTAGGTCATGACAACTTAAATTTTAAACTCAAGATTTGGAATGAGGAACCTAGTTTAAAAAAAGAAGAAGAAATTTACAGAAGCAGAGACAGTATGCTATCTAAATTACAGTTCTGGGTCCCCAGAGCACTGAGTTGACAAGTTATCTGGAGCCCTCTGACTTTGGGATAGCTATGCTGTCCTTCCCAGGTAAAGGAAAAATGTGTCTTCTAAGACCAGTATGAAACTATAGTTTTTACCTGAAAGGATTGTTACCATACTTCACTTTACCGTGCCCCAGGTGGTCTCTGGGCTGTTCCTTTTATTCTGACCCCAATGTAGCTCCATAGGTGTCTTTCCATTAGCATCACCAGTGAAAAGATTTAGAGTAATTAAAGCTAGGTGCAGCCTACTCCTAGGTGATTTCTCCATCATCCCCCTTTTTTGTTTTTCAAGTTGGGATTTTTAAAAGCTGATGAGACTCTGAAGCCTCTTTTAATAAAGCAACCAATGGATCAGCATGTGCCTTTCCCTTAGTTAATGGGCTAGGTAATATGCTGTGAGCCCTGATGTGGGTGATATAAAAAGGGTATTTTCTCTGCTGCACAATCTGTTGAACTTGCTTAAATAGTAAGAATAAACTTTGGTCACTAAACCATTTCAACCGGGCAGTTTCAATTCTACTTACTAGGCCCGAAGCATAAGAGGAATCACAAATTATGTTAACTGGCTGTTGGAAATCTTGCAACGCAGTCTTAATAGCTTTTAATTCAATTCTTTGCACAGAAGTATGACTGGTCACTATGACTCGGTCAGAATTTATAGTATGATAGGCAGCTTTCCCATTAGATGACCCATCAGTAAACACAGTTAAAGCTCCAGGAATTGGTTCCTGTCTAATATTTTTTGGTATAATAATGGAGGTCTTATGTAAAAATTATAGTAGTTTATATTTTAATAGGTGACAGCTAAGTTCCCCTGAATATCCACTTAGCCCAATTTGCCAATTTTAAGTCAGTTTGAAATAACATTTATTCTTTTAACTTGACTTGTCCTAAGTTATGGACAGTAAATGACAGTAATTAAATTTCTGTTATTAGTCTTTAAGTAAATTTACATAAACTTTGTTTAAGGAGGCAAAACACAAATTATTTAATTTAGCTTATGAGGCCCAATATATTGATTTTTAATTTTAGTTAGACATCTGAAGGAAACCTCTTTTTATTTCCTTCCCGACAGCTTTCTTTCTCACACAGCAACAAATGTAAGGAACATGGTTGCCTTTAGAGATTTTAAGAAATACTGTCGCAAAGCTATATATTTCAAGTGATTTTTCATTTATGGTGACTAATTATTGTCAGATTTAGTATTTCAACAACAATCTGTACATGTTAGCAATTATATTTTTAAAGAATATACTCTTTGGCTTATTTGCATATACAGAGGGATCATGGGAAGCCTTCAGTAACTTTTTAGAAGAATTTTACTTTATTAGAATTCAATTGCTTACAAAGATTAGTAAATTTAGTAAAGTTTTATTTTGATACACGAGATGCAAACGCTGCTTCACTTCCAGCCTAATTTTAAATGCAGCGGCAAGGAGCTTTTGTTAGTTTAAATAAAGACATTGCTACTAATAAATCAATTTTTTCTTTTATTTGGCAGAAATTCCTTATGCAACCAAGTATATTATATTTTGAAATATTGCACTCGGGAAAAACTGTCAAATACATAGCTAATTAAAACATTTTCAACACTTTTTAAACAGTTCTCAACATAATAGGATCGAGTCTTGACCATGGAATCAACTACTCTTAATTTGTTTATGATATATGCATATCTGTGGTTCTACTGAAAATTTAAGATATCTTTTAAAAATGTATCTACAAGCCTTTTAAGAAATATGACCTCTATTGTCAGCCCTTACAAAGCCAACTGCTTAAAACATTGGTCTATCATACCACTGAAATTATATTAAGACCATGATTGCTAATTTATTAAGCATTAAAAATATCTTCTTATAAGTAGTATTAAATAAATCCGAGAGGCAAGCACACTTTCTGCCCCATCCACATTTCCGCAGTAAAATGCTGCCTTAAAACTCCACCCCTGAAATCCCATCCTGCCTCAGTGAGCAGACATTCCTTTTGTGATTGGCTAAATCAGAGGGCGGGGCCTTTGCTCTTCCAAGATGGTGGCCCCCAGGGCGTGGTAAGCCATGTGGCCATCATGGCGGATGCCAAGTCAGGCAGCTCAACATTATGGCTGTCTACACTGTTCTCTGACAGAAAACATGATTTCCTTATTCTCACAATAAACAAGGGAAGAGGAAACCAAAATCCCTAAAAGATAGATGGCCAACATTATATTGTAGACAAACAGAAATCTCATTAGCTGTTTATACCCTTTATAATTATCTTAAAGAATATCAATTAAGTTTAAACTGGTTTTTGTATTAAAAATATTCAGTTGAGATCATAAAATTAATCCTCCTTTTTAATCAGATCAATAAGCAACATATTTTGAATTCTAATTATTTCAGAGAAAACAAAAATTATTTTCTCAAAAATAAAAAATTATTTTTTACTTTTAAGGCATTTAGCTATCACAATTATACAGTTTTTCCCCAATTCAATCCGAATTTAAACTTTTAGCTGGCAACTCAAATCTTTAGCATTTCTCAATCAGTAACATTAAGACTAAACTTTAAAAATGCAAGACATAATCAACCAACAGATTTAATACTGTCCTCTAGATTTTGTATGAGGGATACTCAGATCTCATTTATTTCAGTATTATGTCATTTCAAGATACCTAGGTATAAACTCCCAAGGTCTTAAATTTCCCAGCAGCTTTGGAAAACCACATTTGAGGCTGGCAAGGCAGGCCTGGCCCAGCCTTTGATTTTAAAAGGACCATAATTTTTTCCTCTGAGGAAGTTCAAGAAACAAGGTTGTAGCTACATTGTTTCCTGCCCCTGGCTTGCTGGTGGGAAGTTTCAATATTGGCCTCGGGGAGGAACTGTTTTCCCTGGAAGAACAGGTTTGGCCTACCCTGGACCAATCAGATATAAATTGACCACATTCTTTAAGAATTTGCTACAGGCAGGAAGCAACTAGCCCCTTTTCTCATTAGAAATGGTTTGGCCAGCCTTTTCAATTAACTATGAGATTCAAATTCAATTATTTTAAGGCAATTAATTTAGCAAATTTTTGTAACAGAGACAATTTTACTGGTTTTCCTTGTAGAGTTCTTAAAGTTAGCTTTGGAATAGGCTTCATTAACATTATTATGGAAAAATACCAATCTTGTTGCTAGAATTTCTACCCTGGGTCAAATTCGCCATTTTCTTTAGGAAATAATCAGTCTTGGGTTTTATTCTGCACATTTGTAAAGAAATTCCAGCTCAAAACTCTATCTAAATGTCCAAAATCAGAACGAGCGCGCATTAGTTCCAAGCCAAGTATTCTCTTTACACGGGAACAGAAATCCCAGACGCATTTTAAATTTTTGTAAAACTTTTCAATTACAAGAAGGAGACTTTAAATTAGAGGAGGCGTCCATATTGGATCGCCATGTGCTCCCTTTCTCTTTCCACCCCATCCTGCTTTTGGAGGAAGTTTCAGCAAATGACTCAGATGGCGTATTTTCCCCAAAGTCATGCTTAATAGAAAAAGACATTTTAAGTTTTTCCCTATTTCGCTTTCTAAAGCAATGGCTGTGAGCACCCAAGGTTATCTTAGCCAAAGTTTGGTTGTCATAAGATGTTCTCCGGTAATTTTTAAATAAAACATTAAGTAATCTCATTGTGGGAGAGCTTATAGCTCTGCCCTTTCTTGCCACCTTTGAATCTCTCCACACCAGAGGGGGACTCAGCAGCAGGGTTTCATTTCTTATTGCAGATTTTAGGTTCCAAATACAAATTAAGATTTTAATTTGGACAGGAAACCACATTAAGATGACCATGGCACTCTTTTTTCAGCCTGATCTAAAAGAGTACCTTTTTCAAGAAAAACAAAGGTTATGTTCTATAATAACATGCAAAAACTGTAGAAGATTACCTTCTAAAATTTTAACACTTTAAACATGCAAATCAAAAGCCTATAATAAAGTTTCTTAGTTTTTAAAAGCCAAATATACCTTTTTAAAGCCGAATCTACTTTCTTAAAGCCAAATCCTGCCCCGTTTGTTAGCCTGGTTAAGAAAACGTTCCCAGTGTACTTACAGACCCGGGCTTCTGTAGTTGATCCTGGGCATTGCGTGCGGTAGATTTCCCCT
Organism: Myotis nattereri; assembly: GCF_964212035.1. NCBI lineage: Eukaryota > Metazoa > Chordata > Mammalia > Chiroptera > Vespertilionidae > Myotis > Myotis nattereri. Next base: position 7,325,458 of record NC_138091.1, on the reverse strand, counting down.
CACCTTTTTTCGGTGAGCTTTCCACACCTTTTCGGTGAAAACTTCCTTTTCTCGCTCCAGCGAGGCCTGCACTTCCAGATTACCCGTCCGGTGCCAGATGTTGAGTAAGACTCCCTCCACGTTCTGCGTGGAGTAGGGTTCGGTATCTGAAAGAGGAGCCGCACAACAAATGAGAGAAAAAGACACGTGATAATTTTGCAATATTGGGGGACCAGGTGGCCAAGTCCAGAAGGACTTCCACCCATGCTCAGGCTGCTCCAATCTTTTATTGATTCAGAGTAGCCCTTAGGCAGGCGACCTGCCATTAACAGGCAGACTAGCCCATCAGCAAGGATTTACATAATAATAAATGGGGGAGTAGTTTCAGCTACCACTGTCTGGACAAACAGAGGTGGCTCTTAGCTCAGACCTTTGCTAGGGCTTCAAAGGCACCCAGCCTTCTGGGGGTTTTGGGGAGTTCTCTGTCAATGCTTATCAGATAGTGAAGGCAATAAACAGTTTCCCACAACAAGTTTGTGTGATCCTATTTTTAATTACCTATATGTGTGCTTGTATGTCACCAGAAAAACCTGCAAGTCCATTACTAAATTATTATGATCAGGATTTTATTTTTAAATGACAAGATATTAAAAGAATCATTGTTCATATAATTTGATTCTATAATTCTATTTCCACTGATAGAGATCCTCATAAATCCTTCAAAATGGTATAAATTTTATAAAGAAAGATATCCATCACAGTATTATGTATGTATTTTAAAAACAAAAAGAGCATAAAGACCCATTTAGGCAATACTTAAGCACATGATGGTACTGAAACAGATGAAATATTATGCAGCATGTTTACAGGCAACAGGCATTTCTTGTGAGATAAGAATGACAAGATGGAAACTATGTCAACATTCACAGGATAATACTAGGAACAAATATACTAATATGTTGCATGTGATTGTCTCTGGGTGATGGAATCTGAGGTGATTTGACTTCTGTCTGTTTGTCAGTGGACTGAGATCCAGGACTGCTCCTGGGCAAGAATTACTCTTTCCTTTGAAGGTCCCAAGGGCTCAGGCAAGGTCTTGGGGCCCAGAAGACATGAGTACTGTCTGCCTAAGGGGAGATCATGTGGCTAAGCCTCCAGGAAGGATTGGCTTCACCCAAGCTGCTCATTCAGATACGAATCAGTAAGAAAATACTACCCAGCAATGAGCTTGCTCAGTAAGTAACATTGGGTGTTGGATCTCCCTGAACAGTGTCTGAGAATATGGCTCTAGAGCAGCGGTTCTCAACCTGTAGGTCGCGACCCCTTTGGGGGTCGAACAACCCTTTCACAGGGGTCGCCTAAGACCATCGTAAAAAATATTTATAATTACATATTTTTTTTGTGATTAATAAGCATGCTTTAATCATGTTCAATTTGTAACAATGAAATTGTGGGTCACCACAATATGAGGAACTGTATTAAAGGGTCACGGCTTTAGGAAGTTGAGAACCACTGCTCTAGAGCACCTCAGAGAAGCAGGCCATTGGATAAAGCCGGCATCCACTCTATTCTATCCATTGAGAGTTTGTCTCTCAGGGCCAGACAGGGAACCAAAGGAACCACCTCAACAAACTCTTTGAACACCAACTGACAAATGCATTTGCAGAGCATGCCCTGTGCTTCTCTGAGCACTTGAAGAAAAACGTGGAGGGAAATCCCAAGGTCCTAGCCCCCAATCAAGGAAGGCTTCAAGAGATCATTTTTGATCCACAGGCGTTTATTGATACCTAATGGGTGTCTACTCCTGCCCTGGGCACCTAGGCACGGAGCGACCAGACATGGTGGAAGTTTAGTCCCCAGATCTCCTGGGACCAGGTCATAAACTTGTGCAAAGGGGAAATAATAAGACATATTAACCTGGATTATCTCTGATCCCAGAGATAAGACCTGGCACCATGGAGCCACAGGGAAAGGAGGAATTAGGCTGAGAGGGAGCATCAGGAGCCCACACCAGGTCAGGCATGAGACTGCCTCAGGGCTCCCATATGTGTCCTTAGTAATGAGGCTCCAGGGAGGTTCTGCTTCCTCTTCCCTCCAGGTTCCTTGACTCAGATGCTGCATTAATCACTAGGAAGGCCTCTGCCATCCAGTTCCACCCACTTAGTAGGTAAAAGTTGGATTATTTGGAAGGTCTCCCTGAAAACCTGTTCCCCATCGCAGATGTGGGTCTCCACACAGCGAAGGAAAATAATGGGTAGGGAGGTGGGTGGTGGCTGTTGTTTTGATTTTTGTATTCTTGGTTCAGGGCTCCGTAAATAACATGCTTCAATTCATCCCACCTCCTCACCACCATTCCTTGCAAGACAACTTCCAGGTTTTATTGACTCTTATTACCGCTAATCTCCATTCCCTTCCTCCCCCTCCACATAGTAGCCACTTCAAAATTGGCATGTATGCTTGAAGAATTTATGTCTTTGTATGTCTGTGTGTTTTATAGACACAAGAAGTGTTGTGTTAAAAATCCCATTGTGTTTCTTACTTTCTATGTTGACACTAATTTTTATGATCCACTCTCCTTGCTGTGTAAATACTCAAATCCCTGCTTGTTTTATCTTCTTTTCCAAACCATTCTCTCAACACAGATGAATTTTCTTAGTCTAAATTGAACCCTATCACTTTCTGCTTAAAGCATTTCAAAAACTTCCATTTACAATTAGAAAAAAAAATTGGAAACCAGCCTATGAGGTCTCCTTGTCGGCTCCTACATACATCTCCAACCTCAACCAGTGTCCTTCTCTTTCTTCTGCTCCCCACACTTCAGCCACACTGGCTTTCCTTCAGTTTCCTGAATACACAAAACTCTTTCTTTCATCTCAGCACCTTTGCCTTCTCCCCCTCCCCCACCTCATCTCTAGGATGGGCTTTCTCTTTCTCAGCCTTCAAGCCTCTCCTAACTGTGAACATTGGTGCAGCCCTTCTGGAGAGACTTAGGCAATATTAGTCATCCTGGGCCAGGTTCCCTGGCAGCAGTGACTCCTGGGAAGTGGGACAGAGTTTAGTGAAGGAATGACCTCAGAAAAAGAAGATGGAGGGAGGTGAGCAGAGATGTGGACTCAGCACATTACGTTCAGCCTGGTCTTGAGAGGGGATCTGGAAGAGGAATTGTACCCATTGAGTGATTCCCATTTTAGGTAAGGAGCCAGGCTTATCTACCCAGTGCCAGTCATTACTGGCCTCCCAGGGTAGTGGACTGGGAGCACCTACCTGCTCAGGACAGGGGAAGGGCCATCAGGAGCCATGAGCAGCCAACATCCACAGCAGCTGGGAGGGGGGATGGCTGAACCAGCCAGTGAAGTTGCATCCACTAGTAAAACCTAAGGTGTGCAGGGCCTTCCTGCTAGAAATTCATTCTTAGCAACATACTCTAGAGAAGCTACATTCATGTGGCCATGAAGGATACAAGAAAGTCCATTTCAGCATTGTTTATGACGCTGGAAAACTAGAAATAAGCTAAATGTCCTTCAACAGGAGAATAAAGTTATCATAGTAAATGCCTAGTAAAGCGGTAAAACTAATGGACTGCAGTATGTGTGGCAATGTGGACAAAACTCAAAGCATGATTTGTGTGGAAAAGAAAGTGTCAGGGTACATTCTGAATGATGCTATTGAAATCAAATTTCAAAAATGCAAAAACAACTCTAAATTAACTTGTGTGTACACAACTTTTGAGTAAAATTATAGAAACCTACTTAGGGACAAGCACCAAGTGGATGATAGTAGGTAGCTCTGGGGAAGGAAAACTGGGATGGAATCAGGAGTTCAAAGGTCTCCCAACTGTCACCCTAATGTTCTATTTAAAGACACACAGGCAATGGCAGAATTTAAGATTTAATAGGAACATAGGTGATCACAATTTATTCTACATAGATTTTATTCTTTTACATTTAATCCTGAATAGTCACACTTTAAAAATTACAGAAAATATTCACGTGGCCCTATGTACACCTTGAGGGATACTTCTTTTTGTTTTCCCTATACTATCGTTTTAATTTCCGATGATAGCGAAGAAAGTACACAGATGATCCATTTTCTCTTTTTAGACTCCATCACAGCACTTTGCCACATTTCATCATGTCACAGGAATTTGTTAGCCATGCTGTTCATATACAATGCAATTAACATCGCGTAAGGATATTTATGTCAGTGGGGAAATACTCATAAAAAAGGCTAATGTCCTTTAGGTGGAATTGACAGATTAAGGTTTGGGAACCCACTTATTCCAGGTGTCTCTTTGCTATCTATTCTAGCTAATATTTCCCGTGGTCCATTCCCACCCAGTGATGCTGATCAGAAGAACCAGATTCATGCTCTTAGACTCTGAGGGGTTATATTTTGACACAGAAGGCCTGCTCTCCCCCCTATATCCCAGCCAAGGAAATGTTATTCAAAAAGTGATCAGAGGAGATTGGGCGCTTTGAGGGTGGTATGGCCATAGACAGGGAAGCATCTTTCAGATGCTCAAAACTCAGCAGGAAGGCGGGGGGAATGGGGGGGGGGGTGAGGTGAGGGGGAAAGATCAACCAAAGGACTTGTATGAATGCATATCAGCATAGGTGATGGATGTGGACAACATGGGGGAAGGGAGAGGGGGAGGGCAGGATTGGGGAGATAAGGTGATATTGGTGGGGTAATGACACATTTGTAATATCTTATTTAATAAAGAAAAAAAAATGATCAGTTCAAGAATGAGAATGAGAGGCCTATGTTATAGGTTCTCCTATGGTGATTCTTTTGCTCTTCGGACTTAGCAAAATTATATATATGAATATTCAAATATATAAGAGCATATTTCATTTTGCTAAGTACTTCTAGATGGCCCTCCTGGGTGCCTGTACTAGTTTACACTCCCATCATAGCCCATGATGTTCCCATTTGTCCCATAGCCTCACCAACACTTCCCATCATCACACTCTAATTTGTCTTGCAGATCGGTGTAAAGAGGGCCTCATTACTTCTATGACTACAAGTACAATTCAACATCTCTGCCTATCTTACTACAAGTGCAATTGAATACCTCTTCATACCTTGTTAACGTTTTGGGTTTCCCTTTATGAAATTCCCTTTTCATATACTCAACCCATTTTTATGTGACAGACATTTCTTATAAAATGTATCTATTAATCGCAACAAGGTATTTCAGAGATCACTTGCAGGTTTTAAGATAAAGCTCCCATAAACATTTGTGCTCAGGTTTCTGAGTGGATGAAAGTTTCTATTTCTCTGGCATAAATGCCCCAGAGTGCAATGGCTGGGGTGTGTGGTAGTTGCATGTTGAATTTCATAAGAAACAACCAAAGTACTTTCCCCAGTGGCTGTAATAGTCTACATTCCCACCAGCACTGTATGAGTGAGTTTTTCCACATCCTCCCCAGCATCGAGTGTCATCACAGTCTTTTGTTTCAGTTAGTCTCCTTGTGGTCTAAATAACCTTTTCCTAATGGCTTATGATGTTGAACTTTTCCAGTGCTCATGCGACATGTTATAGCCTCTTCAGTGAAGTGTCTGTTCATTTATTCTGTTTAATTCTCCAGTGAACCACCTGGGCCTGGATTCCCTTCCTTAGATGCTTTAACTACAAATTCAACTTCTTTCATAGACTAGTCAGGGCATCACTTTCTCTTGAGGAAGGTTGTATAGTTTGTTTCCTCCCAGGTATTGGTCCGTTTTGCCTAACTGGTTAGCTATATGCGCACAGCGTTTTTCTCTGTTTCTTGGTCAGTCTGGCTAGATATCTGTTTGTTTTACCAGTTTTTTTAGAGAAACAGTTTTCTGGTTTGTTGAAGGCTTTTCAAATTCTTTGTTTTACTGATTTCTGCCATTATGTTTTCCCCTTTCCTTGTTTCTTCTAAGTCACTCTGTTGCTCTCTGTAATTTTCTATTTGGATACTTCAATCTCTCTTCCCAGCTGTAATGCTTTCCTTCGAAGTCTATTTAAAACAAAAACTCTGGCTTTTATGGCTGCTTTTGATATGCAGCTTTTGTTTATTGTTTTTAAGTTGGGAGTATTCCATAATTTCACTCATAATTTCTTTTGAACTCAGGGTTTGTATAGAATAGACTTCACTTCAGCTTCTGCTGTATTTTCTAAACTGTCCAGATATTTGGTGATTTTAAAGCTATTCTTTATTATTAACTTCTTACCTTAGTGCATTAGTGTTAGAGAATATATAGGCATCATGCATTATGGTTCATGAACATATCAATGGAGAAAAAACATATATATCTTCTTTGGAATTTATTGAGACTTCCTATGTGGCATAGTATGTGGTAATGATTTATTTTGTTTAAAAGACTGGGTATTATCTGTTAGTCTGATATAATATGTCTAACAAAGCAAACAATAACTTCCATTTGTCAAATTTTCTTATTTTAAAAAATCCTTTTTTGCTTCCCATTTCATAGGTCCTATTTCAGATGGCAGGTTTAAAATTAATGAATTCTATTTTGCAAGACAAGGTGCTTTCCCATAACTTAAAGTACATGCACTTAAACGTATCCCTGTGATTTATTACACATATCTATATTTTCCTCAGCAAGACATGCTCTTTAATATGCCCTCCTGGGTATCATTCCTCTACCCTCATCAACTACACAGTGCTGACACTAATATTTTAGATTTTTTCCACTCTTTTTCTGTAATCTTTTAGTCAAGAATAAAATGAGCATGGGGCCACATGGCTCACTTCTGGGATTTTTGGTTCTGGCTTCACCCAGGACACCGACCCCTCATAGAATCTCCAATCTGTATCTAAGGAGAAAGGAGCTTAGCCCAAGGCCTTGTGGAGAATCAAATGAGGCTGAGGCTTTGTCACGAGGCAGAGAAAATGGCCAATGAGCTCAACCACAGCCCTTGGAGCAGACCTCTCCACTGTCCAGGCACCCAGAGAGCACTTTCCAGGGAGGACCCCACTGAGTTTCTACAATAAACCTGTGAGCTTGACCCTAGGTCAGTGATGGAGAACCTGTGACACGTGTGTCAGAGATGACACACGAACTCATTGGTTGATTTTTCTTTGTGACATGGCATTTAAGAATATAAAATAAATATCAAAAATATAACTCTAGCCAAAGCCGGTTTGGCTCAGTGGATGGAGCGTCGGCCTGTGGACTGAGGGGTCCTGGGTTCGATTCTGATCGGGGGCATGTGCCTGTGTTGCGGGCACATCCCCAGTGGGAGATGTGCAGCAGGCAGCTGATCGATGTTTCTCTCTCATCAATGTTTCTGACTCTATATCCTTCTCCCTTCTTCTCTGTGGAAAATCAATAAAATATATTAAAAAAAGTTTAAAAAATATAACTCTTTGTTTTACTATGGTTGCAAATATCCGAAACTTTCTATGTGTGGCACGGCACCAGACTTAAGTTAGGGTTTTTCAAAATGCTGACATGCAGAGCTCAAAAGTTTCGCCATCACTGCCCTAGGTTCACCCTGTGGTTAGAGGCACAAGCACTCAGAGACATGAAGTGCCCTGAAGACTCCCAGCAAGCAGGGGGCCGCGTGGCCACTGTGCTGTGCAGGGACAGGTGCTCACCTGGTACATAGTTGGACCCACACCTGTTGGGTGGAACACATGTTCTGTCATAACACAGAGAGATGAGGGCGAAAGCATAGGCCCTGCTCAGGAAGGCGGGCAGCTGGTACTGCACCAGTGTGTCTAGCCGGTGTGCCTGGGGGGCTGCACCACACACCTATTTTTTTAGGAAAGCACGAGTGGATGGTGTGGGGCCACTTGGCGGGTTGGCAGCTGGGGCCCAGGGCTGGGCTGACTGCACTCCATGTTCTGCTCAGGATGCCCGCAATGGGAGGCCAGTCCTTGGCATCTGACCACCAGCTCTGAGTCCTGTGGAGGCAGAGTCCTGGCTTCCAGGAAGGGCAGGTGGAGAAGGGAGAACCCTTCTCGCTGGGAGTGTTAGGGGTCCTGAGGCCAAAACTCACCTTCCATGATTCTCCAGCTCAGCACTGCCCGCCTGACTTCCAGAGAGTTCTGGTTAATCAGCAGAGCAGTTGGGGCTCCCAGTGGGGGCTGCACATTAGCTTCCGGGTAGTGAGCACTTTTGTACTTAAGAAGGTTTCTCTTTGTGTTTCCAGGGTCGGTTTCTGCACTAAACTGAAAGGTGAACAGAAAAGCAGGTGGGCCCTACTGTGCTTGGCATCTGCAGGGTCGCAGGCAGGGCTGGAAGGTGGAGTCAGAATGTCTGGAGATGCAGATGGGGCAGTGCTGGATGCGGAAGGACCCTGGGCTGCCAGCTGGAAGAACTTCATTCCACACCACACCTTTGATGAGGACCCGCAGAATGTTCTCCTGCTGCTTCGCCCTGCAGACCAATTTGCTTATGCCCCCAAGCACTGGTTTTTGGATTTTGGACTCCATGCCCTTGTCCTGGTTTTCTTGGGCGAAAACAACATCTTCTTTTTCTTCTTTTTGGTGAGTCCTGTCATGCACATGGTGGGTGTTCCTTTGGCCTGGCCACGGCTGGGCAGCCTGCTGACCTGGAGAGACTGGAAGGTGCACTTGAGGGTGTTGTTGACGGTAGGCAGGTCTTTCTTCTTCGAGTCTTTCTTCCTGTCTGTGGGCTGGGCTGCCGTCCAGTAATCCACCTGCCGCTCCATCAGCTTGGCGCCATCACACTGGCTGGGGGAGGACAAACCCCACTCACTGACAAGATGAATGGGATGACAAGGCATCATTGGTGAACAGAGGTAGGGACAAAGGGAAGGTTAAAAGCAAGCTGCAGCCCAAGCGGGTCCATCACCTGAGTATCCCGACGTGTCTGAGGACTGTTGCACTGTCCCAACTTTCACCTGCCACCCTGAAAAGAATGAACTATAAGGAATCCTCATTGGGTGTCTTCAGCTTGTAGGAGAGCAGGGCTTCCTCGATGGGAAGCTGAGAGGAACAGTTGTTCCCGTGATGTACTGCGTGATTCTCGTCACGATGTCCAGTGTGCCTTGTATGGCGCTCTGGGCCTCCAGATTATGGAACAGGTCCCATCAGGTCAGGTCCTGGGAGAAGCTGTTGTAGCAGTAATGCATGGAGCCCAGGTACCTGGCCACAACGCTGGATCCAGCGGGATGACCAGGAAGTGCATATCGCCCAACCAGCAGTAGGACAGCAGCTCCAGGAAGACCCGCAGCACAGCGCTCAAGTAGTGCTGTGCCCCTTCCACCATCATCTTCAGCGGCTTAAGGGGCTGGGAATTTTCGTTACAGTATCTCTGTATCCACCAGATGATGGAGCTGAAGGCCACAGGACGTCAGCCATGAAGCAGATGCACAGCACAGGCAGCATGTGCCCCTGCAGGGTGTCTGAGGGGAACTGCTCCTGCCAATCAGAGGTTTGACCAGGATGATGTTCTCTGGCAGCTGGTCATCAGAGATGAGTATGCGGTTCAGCTGGTTGTACGTGGTCTTCCTGGGGATCCGCAGCTGGCTCCCTGGGTCTGGACAGGCTCATTGTCTGGGCTCTTGGCTCACTTGTTCTATGGCTGTGCCGTCTGCCGCCCCTTCAGGAACCTGCCCAGCCATGGTGGCGGGGATGCTTCCCCTTGGCCTTGGTGGAGGGCATGAGAGACTCAGTCTTGGTGATGCGCCTAGTGAGCAGCATCTTCTTGGTGAGCATGTCCAGGGCTGAGGTCTCTACCTCCGGGCTGTCCTTGGGCGGTGCTGGGTGCTCCCCTGGGTGGGCATGCTCTGGGGCTCTAAGTGGGTGACACTGTCACTTGGCTATTGCTGACTGAGCTTGGTCTTTTTGGGCACTTCAGCTGGACTAGGAGGCTCCTTTGTTTTGCTTTGTTTGTTTTGTTAACCCTCACCAGAGGTTATTTTTCCACTGAATTTTTAGAGAAACTTGAAGGGACGGGGAGAGACAGACAGGGAGAGAGGCATGGATGTGAGAGAGACACATGGATTGCTTGCCTCCTGCATGTGCCATGGCCAGGGCTGGGGATCAAGCCTGTAATCAACACAGTTGTGCCCGTGACCAGATTTGAACCCGGGACCGTTTACTCCGTGCGCCAACACACTTGCCCTCAGCAGAACCAGCTAAAACTCGGAAGATCCGCGTGGCTCTGGGCACCATGGATGCTCCCCATGTCCATTTCTGAACTGAAAGGTGACAGGCCTTCGCAGTATGGCCTGAGCTTGGGTTTGGTGGTGCTGAGAAGGCTGTCATCTTCTTCCCTGTCGGGGCTACTGTCATTGGTTCTCCAGCATGTTAGACAGAAGGTGTGGGCCCTCCTCTACTTGGGGACATGATCTGCAGGGTCCTGCTCACGGTCCAGGGCCTCCTCCGACACTTAGGCCCTGCTCAGCCAAGCCACTACATTCTGCTTGTCATGGACCGTGTTGTGACTTCCAATAGTCACTGCTTCCTGATCCAGTTCCTATCCATGGGCGGCATCTTCACCGGCCTCCTGCTCAGAGAAGCTCTCATACTCCTTTTTAGAGTAGTGATTTGTAGACTTGGTCTTGGGCCGGCCTACATGGCGCTGCCCACATGGTGAGTGGACTGGCTAGACATGGAGGAGGTCCAGATTCAGGCGACTTTGGGGGAGGGGGTGATGTGGGCCGCCGAGTCTGAAACACTGTCTCTGGGCTGTTTGATGCCTGAGGGCTCACGTGTTTTCTTGCACTTTGGCCATGATTGCAGGCTCCTCTTCGCTGCGGGCCCTGTGGATGCTTCCGTCTGTGTCTGTGAGCTGGAGTGTGCCAACCCTTCAAAGAACAGTCTGAGCTTGGGTTTGAGGGTGCTGAGGGTGCTGTTCTCATCCTCCATGTCTGGGCCACTGTCCCTGGGGTTTTGCAGTGTGTTAAGTAGAAGGTCCAGGTCCCACTCCAACTCTGGGACATGGTCTGCTGTGTCCTGCTCGAGTCCACAGCCTCCTCCAACACTTTGAAATTTCCCAGCTAAGACACCACTATTTCCTTGATCTTTTGTGGCCTGGTAATGCACATCTTTCCTAATATCCATGGCCTCTACTTCTTGAGCATCCCCATGTCAATGCCCTTCTCAGCTAAGTTCGGTCCATAGGTGGCATAGTTGCTGGCCTGTTGCTCAGAGGAGAAGCTCTGATGTACCCCCTCGGAGTAATTAACCCTTGACTTAGCCTTGCATCTGTCCTGTATGGCACTGTCCTCCCAGTGGATGGGCTGGTTGGACAGGGAGCAATCCAGATCTCGGCCACATTAGCAGAAGCCTCCTCGGCCACTTTGTCCACCCTTCAGGGTTCGCTGCCTGACCTTGGCCATGCGGATGGCGCCCTCAGGGAGTGTCTTCTAGCTCCAGATGGTCTGGTTCTTAAAGCACTTCCTCCAGTGCAGCAGGGCCTGTAGCTTGTTGCCTTCTCACAGAGAAAGTGGGGGTCCTGCAGTGAGGTCAACCCCAGGACTGTCTCCAGTTGTTCACTGGGGAACAGCATACTCCCGTAGGATGTATTGGAGCCCTGCATCTTCACAGTGATCACCATCGATATGAGGTTGGAGTACTGCATCTTCATGGCGATCACCATGCAGATGAGATCCTTCTCCAACTCTTTGCACACCACCATCTTCATTAAGGTCAGGTTGCACAACCTGGGCACGAATCTGAGGCTAGGGCTGTCCAACTCCTGGGTAGCAAACAGGTTCTTGGGCATTGGTGTTGAACCTGGGCACAGGGATGGGGGAGCGGGAGATGTGGAGACCAGGACTGTGGGCAGCAAGGTAGCTGCATCTGGTTACAACGTACAGGTCCTTCTGCATTCTGTGGTGATGGTTTCTCTTCCTGTGTTGGTACAGAGGAGGGACATTCCCTCAGGGGCAGTTTATGAACTGCCAGGTTGGTTGGGGCTTTAGTTCAGACCAATCCCCTAAGTCCATGATTGGCAACCTGCGGCTCGCGAGCCACATGCGGCTCTTTGGCCCCTTGACTGTGGCTCTTCCTAAGCCTTAGGAGTACCCTAATAAAGTTAATAACAATGTAGTTACCTATATAATTTAAGTTTAAAAAATTTGGCTCTCAAAAGAAATTTCAATCGTTGTGCTGTTATATTTGGCTCTGTTGACTAATGAGTTTGTCGACCACTGCCCTAAGCACTCAGTGACTGTTGAAAGGAGGTGGGGCACAAGTGATCCAAGAACTGTGTGTGTGAAAAGGAACCACATGCTCACTGACTAGCTCAGGGAAGCCCTGTGTGGTGTTCTTGCAAACTCAGAGACCTAAAGTTATCAAAAAGAGTGTTCTGAAATGAAAACTTTCAAACTAAAAGCAGTTTATGGCAGGTAGTCATGTCCTAGGCTGGCATCTTCCCTGACAAAGGTCAATCTTTACCTTCACTGAGCCTGTCTATTGCCTTTTGGCATCTACAATAACATATAATTTGGAATGTCAAAGGAATTTCCCTAGTTCCAGGCCCCTCAACACATAGGCAATGCTCTCCGGAGACCAAAAATCCCCTCATTCTTACTGAGTTCATTGTTGACTTGTAACTATCCTATATCCACCATGTAAAAGAAGTATCTCTGTGTCTTTTTACTGTTTATCCAGTCACAGAGGATTCGCCGCTTTGATTTCTCTGAAACCCTAATGCATCACCACTGGGTTTCCTGTTACCACCATACATCTCCTGTTCTGATTGTAATGTATAAAATAAGGTGCAAAACTGCCAGAGAGAATATCTCAATCCGCTGACATTTTCATCCTGCCAGTTATTGACAGTGGGACTTAAATAAACGACCAAAATTCTTGACAAGTTTGAATGTTTCATACTTTGACATTTCCTTGACATAGTGGGTCAGGATTCCAAAAGAGCTCACCCAGGACCAACCCGTGGACATGGTGTCAGGATTCAACAAAGGACCCATTGAACTGCTGGTTCCCCACCCATTGGGTGAACCTGGGTGAGTTGTATCTTAAATCCATGACTTTTCCCTTGCTGGTGGTAGAGGGTTAGATTTATTTGAGCTGTATTTTTAAATACTCCAGATAGAACTAAGATTAAGGGTTGGTGGAACTTAGGTTAAGACAAGACAGTAGGAAAAAAATTGGTGGCTGTTGTTAAACTGTGGCTTTCCAATCGGAATTGCGTTCTGAGAATCAGAGCAAAAAAAAACCAAAAAAAACCCCAAAACCCATTATCATTTAAATTAGAGTTGAACTGAATCAACTCCAAAAATACAGTGTCATATTCTCCTTCAGGTCCGAGTATTAGGTATTCTTAGGGGACTAAGAATCTCTGTGGATGTGTGATGTCATTCCTCATGATGTGCAGGAGCCCCAAAGCAAAATTTCAACACAATTGCAACTAAAGTGACTGGTTCTGGTGGGGGAGCACCCATAAGGTTTGGTCAACCGTTCCCTGACCCTGTGGTTGTTTGAGACAGCAGGGAGATCAACCGAGGCACATCAGAGGTTTGAATGTGATTTGAGGGGTGAGAGCCTCATGGAGCTCAACCGATAAGCAACACAGGTTGACCAACTACATTATATAACAATCCTAGAAAATTTGCTCCGATTCTGCAGATATCAGAAAGAAAAGAAAAACCACATACACATACACACAACTACAAAACAACAACAACAAAACACACCTAAAATTAACATGGGAAGTGGTGCCTCCAAGTCCAGGAGATGCCTGATCCCAGCCCTCACTAATATTCCTGATAGGAAGCTTTTACTTACACGTGCTTTACAGAAATGGGAAGATTTAATTAGAAAATATCCTCCAAAAAATGGCCAAAGTGCAGTTTTATTTGTGTGCCTAAATTAATTTTTGGCATGCAATAAAAATTAGGAAAATGCCAGGTCTAACATTAAACTGAATGAGTGAATGGAAGCATATCTTGATTTGGAAATCAGGAGATTTTCAGAAGCACATATAAATTCCATTAAAAACAATTCAGGAATTAGAAATTGTATAGACTGTCTCTGAACTCTTCTGAAGGTAATAATTGCCAACACCCCATTCTTCCACCTTCTCTAGTTCTCCCACTATATTCTGCACCCTTTTCCATCCTTCTTCCTTTCCCTTCAGTCCCCTCCACTATCGCTTCCTACTGACTTAAGAGAAAATGAGAATAGGAATTCTAACAACTCCCTTTGGAGAAAAGCTTGTCCCAGCAAGAGAGGAACCAGCAAATGTTCCTGATTTTCTCAATGACCCTGATGGGTTCACAAAGGCATTTAACTCTTAGAATATGTAATCCTGGATATTCTAACTGATTCCAATTAATATAGCTAATGGTTTCTGTCAGCAAATGCAACACAAATTCTAAATAAGGCTTTCAAGAAAATTCCTGTAGAGAAATCTGTTCACTGAAATGGGATGTAGAAAACCAATAACAAACAAACCACACACACACACACACACACACACACACACACACACAAATATAGGGTTGATCCATGGGTGTTTCCCTTCTCACTGATAGTTTGGGAGCAGGTGAAATTATCATAGAAAGAGAAGCCACTAAGACCCCTGTAGACACTGGGGCTACTCTATTTATTCCTAACCACAGCCAACTAATTATCTTCTCCTTCAGAGTAAAGCATCTGTGCAAATGGCAGGAATATTTAACCAATGTCTGTTTTTAATCAAAACCTATTTCCAACTAGGGAATGTTACAGCAATATTACCAAATATCTCTCTTTGCTAATAAAATATGCCCCAAATCAGCTGATAGGGAGAGGTGTTTAGTTTGCTTATTTGTTTGTTTTATGAAATCAGTGATACCAACACATGCTTTTTCCAGAAGGGTAATATGTATTTAGAAATAAATGAACAATATACTGAGCCCAACAGAGCCTGAGATGAATCCAGCGGTGTGTCCTCAAAGTTGGGGTCATGGCTGCACCCAGGTTTCCTCGGGGGCTCTGGAAAAAGATCTGCTGGTGACATCATGCACAGACATGGAGAGGCATGGGGGAGATGGTAAGCATTCAGCAGGTAAATGAGCCTTTGGCCAGTATTTGACTGAAAAGGAGCCCAGAGTTGGAACCACAGGCATGCACCTCTGTCCAGTGCCCACCCAGGGTGGAGGGAGCTGGGCCCCTTTGTTGTGAGGTCAGGCTTATGAAGTTCTGAACCCAACCCTCAATGGAA
This sequence comes from Myotis nattereri, assembly GCF_964212035.1. Classification (NCBI taxonomy): domain Eukaryota; kingdom Metazoa; phylum Chordata; class Mammalia; order Chiroptera; family Vespertilionidae; genus Myotis; species Myotis nattereri. The sequence continues at coordinate 7,310,341 of NC_138091.1, read as the reverse complement.
AATTGGGAAACTGATGTCCATAGAGTGGCAGATATCACCCAATGTCCATGACATTCAGAGCCCAGAGTTAAGGAATGTTCAGACCTTCCAGCCCAAGGCTCCGACCTCTCCAACAGAGTTGGTCTGGACATTAGAAATCCTGACATACTGGGAAGCTCCTGCATGTTCCTCCATATCTAGGGCTCAGGGGGCGCTTTGTTCTGGGACCCAGAAAGAGCACTAGCTTTTTTTTTTTTTTTACTAAGAGAAATATTTGTATTATTTTATTTTATTATGGTTTAAAGTATAACATATGTTTCCATTTTTCCCCTCGACCCCTCCCCAGCCACCCCCACCTGCAGCACATGCCCCTACCCCCTTAATGACTGTGTCCATTGATTATGCTTATATGCATGCATTCAAGACCTCTGCTTGGTCTCTTACTCTCTCCCCCACTCTCCCCTGCCTTCCTGCTGAGGTTTGATGGTCTGTTTGATGCTTCTCTGTCTCTGGATCGATTTTTGTTCATCAGTTTATGTTATTCATTATATTCCACAAATGAATGAGACCGTATGATATTTATTTATATCTGACTGGCTTATTTCACTTAGCATAATGCTCTCCATGTCCATGCAAGCTGTTGTGAATGGTAATACTTCTTTCTTTTTTACAGCAGCATAGTATTCCATTATGTAGATGTACCACGGGTTTTTTCCACTCAGCTGCTGTTGGGCACTTACGCTGATGGGAATTTAGGCTGTTTCCAAATCTTAGCTATTGTGCTGCTATGAACACAGGGATGCATATATCCTTTTCGATTGGTGTTTTCTGCTTTCTTGGGATATATTCCAGAAGTGGAATTACTGGGTCAAATGGGAGTTTCATTTTTAATTTTTCAAAGAAGCTCCAGACTGTTTTCCACAATGCCTGCTCCAGTCTATGTTCCCACCAGCAGTGCACAAGGGTTCCTTTTTTCCCACATAATCACCAGCATTTGTCCTTTCTTGATTTGTGGATGATAGCCATTCTGACAAGTGTGAGACGGCATCCCATTGTGTTTTGAACAAATATATTTTTATTGATTTCAGAGAGAGAGAGAAAAAAATCAGTGATGAGAGAATCATTGATTAGCTGCCTCCTACATGCCCCTATTGGGGATCAATGCCCATAACTGGGCATGTGCCCTTGACCGGAATCGAAGCCGGGACTATTCATTCCTCAGGCCAACACTCTTTCCACTGACTAAACAGGCCAGGGCCCTCGTTTTTGTTTTCATTTGCACCTCTCACATGATTATTGACTAAAACCATGTTTTCACAAGGCCATGAGACATATGCAAACGGAACATTTTTTCTTGTGACTAATAAGAAGAATTTTATTCAACTCACTGAAGTCACATGTCCACATACAACCGTCATCACTCTGGCCAGGCCAGTGAGCTGTGCTAATAACTCCACTCTGGGGCCTTGACCCAAACTCCCCAGACCACCTGGATATGGAATTGGCAGCTGTTAGAAAGGGGGAAATGGAAGTCATGTCCCCCACAAGCCATTGTCAAATAAAATGTCAACTTGTGGTTTCCACTCTGACATATGACCTTGTAAGTTCTTACTCTCATCCTTACAATAAGAAAAAAGATGAATAATCCAAAAAATCAGGACGTCTTTTTAGTTCCACCAGATCATTGAAGTCATATGGCTATGAAATTAATCGTTGCCTCTGCAAACTACTGTATTCAGGCTTTGTTAACACAGTACAACCTAGCACTAGCATATGTGTGTGTGCGTGCACACAATCTCTCTCTCTCTCTCTCTCTCTCTCTCTCTCTCTCTCTCTCTCACACACACACACACACACACACACACACACACACACACACATTAAATGACTCTGGGTGGTATTAAAAGAAAATCAGACACCAAGGAGGTGACAATAGGAAGAAAAAGAGGTTGTAGGCACTTTTGCCTTGTGGCATTCCTCCTCCTACTTTATAGCTACTACCTTCATGAGCGTGAATATCGCTAAGAAGCACATGCTGCAATAATCCATTGTGCAGGCAGAGAAGAGACAGGATCTAACAGGCACAATGACTTATCCAGGATCAAGAAGAGGTAAGAATGAGGGGTTGATTCTGAGCCCTGGTCTGTCTCTTCAAACCTAGTACCCTGGCTGCAGCTAAACCTTGTGGAGAGGGTGTGTTCGTGTCACTGTGTACAATGTTGGTATTCCATGGAGAAGGTAGGTGAGCAGTCAGCAGCCCACAGGACTATCTATAGCTGTTATTAGGTGAGGGGAGTCAGGGAGGCAATTCCAGGAAGTGAGGTCACTTCCTAATAGAACTTGGAACCCCCGTAACCAGGCACCCACTTTCTAGCAACTGCCCAACTGCCACTCACTTGGCAAGAGACAGTTGACAGTTCAACATGTTCTCTTGTTGTGTTCCCAGTTGTGGGGGCTCTGGTTCCCGGAGACCCTGCAGGGAGCGTTGTTCCAGACTCTGTAGACGGTTCACCACTCGTGCCCGACATCTCTGGCCGTTTTCAAGAAGATCCCCTCAGGTAAGTGAAGGTGGCCTGGGTCAGACCCATTCACGCCAGGCCAGCCTCCTCTGTGGGCCATCCCTGTGCAGCCCACATCCCCCCTCTTCATGTGGTGGATAGGGGGTCCTGCAGGGAGAACCGCGGGAGTGTTTGGAGCAGTGGATAACCTCGAGGTCCTGCTGTGATCACACCCCAGGGTAGGGCAGGCAGGTGGAGATGGGGCTCTAGAGGGGTCCCTTATCTATGCCAATGGGAGTCCTAGGCCCTCAGGCTGTCATGCCTTTTCCTTGCCAGTAGAGGTCTCAGCAGATCACATTCTGTGTGTCTGGAGTGGAGAGTCACAAGTTTTAGAGAACCAGCAAAACAGGGCTCTGAGGTTTTCCCCTGGTGACTGGAAACTGTCTGTATAGAGCTCTGCACAGGAGAGCGGACCGGAGCCGACAGATGGGGTCTTCAATTCCACACCCTTGCAGGCGGCACAGACACCTGAGATATCCTCAAGCCTGAAGCACCGCCGCAGGGTGAGTGTAGGTGCCCAACTGACCCAAACTCCAGGACCCCAGGGAGTCAGCAGGACTCAGGTTCCAGAAGGCACCCTGCTGCTCCCCTGAGATCCCTCCTAGTGTCCAGTTCCCAAAGGAATCTGGGTCCTCGTCTCCTCCATGTCAGGAGCTGGGGCCTCCCAGGGCTGCACATTGTATGGGGACCGCGACTGCTTATCACAGAGATCCACGTCTTTTTTCTGTGGGACCTGGACTTAAAACCTTCCATTGCCATGACGACGGTGCCACACTAAACATGCCACATGTCCTGACATCCAAATCTTGCCCCCCCAGGAAAAGCCTCTGTGTGCTCATCACACATTGGGGTGTTCTGTCAGAAATCGCACGGGTGACACTGTTAATACAAGCATGTGCTGTTTGTCCTCTGCTAAGACAATGACCTAAGATACTAATGTGCTTCATATTCCTCACCTGCAATTCTACTTTTCCTGCCAAGAACCTTTTCTCTTATTAATGTGAAAAACTTTCAGACCTCTGAAAAATGTGTGTGTGTTTATTTGATCCAAAATGTCAACAATTGTGAGCGAGAAAAATCTCAATGGGATGAGAAAATGCTCCTGAGAATGACAATTTTGCACCTCATTTTATACAATACAAGCAAAAGTGCAGACTTATGTGGGTTGCTTGAAATCCATGGGTGATAGATTAGGGAGACAGGAGAAAGCAAATTGGAGACACTTCTGTGATTGGAAAAAGGGTAAAATGATAGGCACATATTTCTTTTACAATGGTGGATGGAGGATAGTTTCAAGTCAACAATGAACTCAATAGCAACGAAGGGATCTCTGATCTCCGCAGAGCACAGAACAGTGCCTGAGAATGAGGTGTCCAAAATAAGGAAAATCAAATGATATGTTATCATAGAGGCAAAAAGGCAGTACACACACTCAGTTAAGGTAAAGATTGGTCTTTGTCAGGGAAGATGCCACACAAGGATCTGACGACCCATCATGAGCTCCTGTTAGTGTTTTAATTTCAGACCATCCTTTGTAGTTACTTAAGGTCTCTGAGTTTGCAAGGCTGCCTTGCAGGACTTCCCTGAGCTAGTCAGGTCAGCATGGGGCCCCTTTTTCATTCACACATCCTCCTTTTATTCAGAAATCAATACAAATTATGCATTGATGATGAGTGTTAGTGTTATGTCTTCCTGAACAATGGACCATTCGGGATAAGGTAAGACTATAACCTTAAATGGCATTCAAAGTGGAATTTTTATTATTAATCAAAATAAAAAGGCAGGTGCATGGGAGGCATGAGATCCTATGTGTTCTTGTTAAAAAATATTCTGTATCAATTTTATATTTTGAGCTAACATGAGCAGAGTCCGTTTGCTGCTTGTCTTAAGTTTTGGTATTTTGTATCTAGTATAACATTTACATACCAGGAACAAAAGCAAAAACATTAAAGCAGGAACACTGCTTAGGAATAGAAAATGTCTACTACTAGACAAGAAAGTGACTAAGGAAAATAAGCATCCCAGCCAACCAAAAACCCTTTGCATGTATTTTCATAATTGCTTATTAAGCTAATTATATGTTTTCTTCTTCATCCACTGTTCCTTGTACTTATGCTATGTTTTACCTGAAGAATTAAGACTCTCTACTGTTTCCTTTCCATACTGATCATTAGAATGTACTTGTCTAGTAGGTGGGAAAACTTAGCAGATATCAAAATTCAACTACTCATAAGTAATAAGGTGTGTAATAAAAATATAAAAATCAGTTGGTGTACATATAATCAATAACAGTTAGGAGATAGAAGAAGAAGGTTTGAGCAGCAGTAATCTGTCAGCATCCAGGCCTTGTTGACTTCTTGGGAAAGCTGTCAGCCCCCATGGCCAGTGGTTTCTCATCCTTGACAAGTCTTCAGTCTCCTTGGTGGATGGAGGGCAGTGTCAGTGACAGATATCCATTTATGGTTAGGCCTCTCATAAGGTAACATCCTTTTTAACACATTGGAGAGAGTCTTTAATTAATGTGTTTCAATAAACAAAATCTCCAGGTTGTAGGTTTTGGTCCTTGAAGTCTTTGTCTCTTGGGATTACTGTGAAATGAATGTCACTAATGTATCATTGCCTCTAACCTTCCTAGTGAGTCATGGATAGTAATGTAGAATTTCTGCTTTTCAGTTTTCCTTATATTTGAAAAACAAAATGATTTAAAAATCAGCAGTATTTTAAACAGAGTCATAACAATAATAACCATCTTCTCTTCATTTAGTTCCCTACCCATTTTGTTGTTTATCCTGGTTATTTGCTAGTATTTTCGTGAATTCACTCATTCCTTAGAGATCTATACTTCTGCATTCAGTTCAGAGATGTGACCTGTGTAGAAACCTGTTACTTAGAGTAAGTCAAGCCCTGACCAGTTTGGCTCAGTGGGTGGAGCTTAGACCTGAGGATTCAAGGGTCCCAGGTTCAATTCAGTTCAAGGGCATATACATTGGTTGCAGGCACATTTCCAGTAGGGATTGTGCCAGAGGCAGCTGATCGATGTTTCTCTCTCATCAATAAAATATATGAAAAGAATAAAAAAATAGAGTAAGTCAAGAGTCCTTTTCATGAATTTTTCTAAAGATGTAACATATTTGAAAATGCAGTAAAGTAAAACAATATCTATGAACGACAAAACAAAGTGGTATGGTTATAGTTTTGATTGCAATGCAATTGATGAAAAACTGCCTTTTTGGTAAAATATAACATTTCAAGGCAATAATTTTTGGATAACAACAATTACTGTAAATTTACAGAGAACGATATGAAAATATATAAGTATATGTATATATTTGGATTCAATACATAATTTCAATATAAAAGGAACAGAAAGCATGTAAGATTTTAAAACATTGTCCATGGCTTCTTGTATTGAGAATTGGATATAATTCATCAACTTCCAATGTTTGTGCCACAAATACCCGGAGTCGAACTGCCAGACACCCTCACAGGGAACCATCCTCTTGGCTGGCCTGGTGTCGCTGACACCAAGACCACTGTTACAACAGAGTGTTTCCTATTTGAAATTTTCTTGAATCTTTGTACATTCCTTCCTAGGGCAGGTTGAAATCTTTAGAACAACCATTTTAATAAAAATATAGGTACACAAATAGCACAGTTATTTATATTTTTAATTTTTTAAAGCTTCTCAGGTAATTTCAAGCATATTAAGTAGTCCTAAATTAGTCAAAAACGTTTCTCTAATAAGGAGAGAGAATAAATCCTTGAGGTACTCCAGTGCCCATTGGAATTGACTCAACGTCATCTCCTGTTTTAAAAGTCTCTTACAATAGAAACTTTGGGAAGGTTGCAAATATACTTGTGCAAAAGATTATACCATGGACTTTTTGTAAATCTACGTAAAGCAAACACAGACTTAGGGCAACTAACTCTAAAAGATATTAATCATACTTGCAAGCAGTTGTAATATTAAGTATTTTGTCCAGACTACAGAATTCTCCTTAATTTACATAAGCATTTAATCTTTGTAGGCCAATAAAAGATTATATCCTAGTAATGTCATATGGAGGCTGACAATTCACCACACATAACACACAGATGAACACATATCACACAAAAACTATACACACAATTTGAATTATTTTTTTGGTAGAGAAATAAAAGAATATTTTTATATAAAACTTTCACAAAATTGTATAGCCTATACCCCCTTTTACAAACCTTTCCTCACCTTTTACAAACCTTCTTACCCATTCAGAAATAACTATCCTTAGAGAAACTTACATGTGACCTTTTCCCTCAAATATGACTCTCCATACCTCAAGCCTTCTATTGTCATAACTGTATAATTTCTTCCAACGTAACTGGAACTTTTAACTGTTAGGAGCATTAATTTCCAGTCATAAGCACACAAGTGAACAAACAGCATTCCTTAGATTGACGTTGATGAACATATTTTAATCAAACTCTTACTTTGAAAAAACACACCTTCAGCAAAGCAAAAAACATTACATCAACAGCTCCAAATCCATTTTACAGACCTTCTGCAATTAAAAGACCCCCAAAAGCAGTGAACTTCAGACTTGTCTAGCAATCAGTGTGTCAGTATTCACGTTATTTCAAAATGTGTAGACATTTAATAGCTTTCATTAAAACTTACTAAGTTAGAAATATATAGTGGAAAAAGCTAAAGAGATTTGTGTAGGTGGGTAAGGTATTGTTTTTTCTATTGGGATAAGTCATATCTTCCAGAGATCTGTATTTTTAAAAATGGCCTAGACAAGACGTCTTGGTGAACTCAGGTATTTTCACTTCAAGGGTTCTGGGACTTTGGTTGCATGAAGCCAATTATCTGTAAGACTCCAAAATGAATAGGGGAGGTTTGGGGAAGGGAGAAGGACTTTGTGGGCTTTGAATTGTTTCTGGAGCAAAACCTATGGCACCTTGAAAACTTCACTTGTAAAACAAGGATAGTCATTTTCAATACCTCAGGAACTGGGTTGCCCCCCCCCCCCCCCCGACAAATGTTAGCAAGGGATTGACAAATTCATTCACCCATTTTTGGATGGTTTCTTTCTATTTGGGAATATTTTTCTAGTTTCCAGAAAGCTCACAACTCTGAGAGGTATAAAGACTTTTAGGTATATGAAACCGCCGTCTGTCTCCCCTGGGAATGGCAACACAGGTCCCAGGTACGAGATAGTCTTAAAGTTAATGGTGCCAAAGCCTCTCTATTACCCACTTTATATTGCAACCAGGTAATTGGTGTAACAAAAGCAGATTGGCTTCTTGTTTGAGGCACTCAGGGTCAAGTTACTCCCATTTGGTGAACATGTACCCCAAAAGAGAATTCTCACTTCACTATGGGCTGGTCCCCCATCTTTAGGCAGACATATGAGCAAACCTAGTGTTAGAGGCATGTCTGCAGGTCTCTGGGCTGTTTGGGGCCATTCTGAGTAGGGTGGGTACCCTGTTCAGCCATCTCTCAGGGTCTTGTGGAAGATAATACTGAAGAAGAGATGATTAGCAAACATTCGGTCAGTCTCAAGCTTAGTTTCCCCCTCGAAGGTTCCTTTAAAATCATTACTTTCCCTTTTGGTTCAGTATCTGGTTCATTTATTCTAAGTATATATGTTACTATTCTGGAGAAAGCATATGTCAGCATCACTGATTTCATTAAACAGTAAAAAAAAAAAAAAAACACTCACTAAACAGGGGAATTGGGGAAGATTTGATAAGCAAACCATATATATTCTCATAACATTCCCTAGTTGGAAGGAAACAGGTTTTGATTAAAAAACAGACATTTGTAGGAAAGCTTTATTCCGATGGTGAAAGCAATTAATTGGTTGTGGTTAAAAAGAAATAAAATAGCCTCAATATATACAGGGTACTTAGTGGCTTCTCCCCCTCCCCCTTTTTTAAAATAGATTTTTTATTGATTTCAGAGAGGAAGGGAAAGGGAGAGAGAGATAGAAACATCAATGATGAGAGAGAATCTCCAATTGGCTGCCTTCTGCCCGCCCCCTAATGGGGATCAAGCCTGCAACCTGGGCATGTGCTCTTGACCAGAATCAAACCTGGGACCCTTCAGTCTGCAGGCAACACTCTATCTCCTTAGCCAAACTGTATAGGGCAATGGATTCCCTTTTAATGATCATTTAAAATTCTCCCAAAGTATCAGTGGGAAGGAAAAACAAGCTTGGAGCAGCCCTAGGCATGTTTCTGTTTGTATCCTTTTTCTAAATCCTGTTTCAGTTTCCTATATCCCTAAAGTGTGGAGGCTTCTCTATACGAGATTTCTACAAACCTTATTTAGTAATTCTCTTGCTTTTGCTCCCAGAAACCAGGAGTATATTAATTGCAATAGGATAAAATAGCCAGGATTACATGTTCCATCAGTTAAATTTCTCTGTGAACCAATCAGGGCCATAGAGAAAATGGAGGATGATTGCTGATTCCTCTCTGGCTGAGAGCAGCTTTTCTCCAAAGGGAGTTGGCAGAATTCCTAATCTCATTTTCCCTTAAGTCAGTAGGGAGGGGCAGTGGAGGGGACAGAAGGGGAAGAAAGAAGGGAAGGGAAGGAACACATCTAGACAAGGAAGCTCAGAGAGCAAAAGATATAGGGGACGTGCTATAGAAGGGGGAGGATGGGGTGTTAGCATGTATTAGCTTCAGGAGAGTTGGAAGATAATCTCTGAAATTTCTTGTTCATTTATTTTTTAAAGAGAATTTGCCTGTGCTTCTCCTGAGAAGTTTCTAATTTCCAAATCAAGATGTGCATCCTATGCACTCAATCAGTTCAATTTTCAGGCCACCATTGTTATAGTTATTTGTTTCTTTTGTTTTATTTTGCCTGTGAAAAATTAATTTAGGCACCCAAAGAAAACTGTATATTGGCCATTTCTCAGTTGATATTTTGTAGTTAAATCTTCCTACATTTACCCTTCTGTAAAGCACTTGCAAGTCAAGGCTTCCTATCAGGAATATTAATGAGGGCTGGGGCCTGGGAGTTCCCAGCCATGGAGGCACAACTTCCCATGTTAATTATAGGTGTGCTTGTTGCTGTTGTTTTTATTGTTTGGTATCTTCAGAGTCTCAGCACAGTTTCTAGGAGTGTTATGTAGTGGGTTAAAGTTTGTTGCTTTATGGGTTGAGCTGCAAGTTGCTCACTCCCCTAGAGTCTCATTCAACCTTCTTATGTGCCTCAGTTTCTCTCCTTGCTGACTAAACAACCAGAAGGGCTACCAGCAGAGGTGGACTAAACCTCATTAGTGCTCCCCCTGAAGAGCCAGTTAGTTTAATTGCAGTTGTGTGGGAATTTCCTTATGGGGCTCCTGCATGTCATGAGGAATGACCTCTGACACATCCGCAAAGATCCTCAGTTGTCTAAGAACATCTGAGATTCATGCAGGAAGGAGGATGTGCCCCTGTATCTTCTGAGCTGAACAAGATCAGCTCTCACTTAAACAGCTAAGGTGTTTGCCCAGACTCTCAAAAGGCAAATCCTATAGAAAAGCCAGGGGGGAAAACCAGTCCCATTTTCCCTCCTGTCTCTCCATAGCCTGGGATCTATGAACTGTTAACTTTTGTTCCGCCAAGAGTATTACAAAATAAGGCTCCAATAAAGTCAGCAACACAAGCAAGGGAAGGTCCTGAATCCAACAGACAAGAGTCACAGGTTCACCGGCAGGCATGGAACTGGTGCGTCAATGGACCCTTTGCTGGATGCCAGCACCGGGTGTAGGTCTGCAGGGTGGTGCTGGGTGAGATTTTCTGGGATCCTGCTGTATTGTGCCAAGGAAATGTCCATGTCAGAAGCATTCAAAACTGTGAACAATTGTTGAGATTTTATCTGAGCCAAATGGTCATTGGCCTTGAATCAAAACCTCAATGGATTGAAATAATGCTCTGGAGAATGGCAGTTGTCACCTTATTTTAGATATTACGGTCAGAAGTGGCGATGTATGTGAGTTGCATGAAATCCATTGGTGATAGATTGTATGAAAAGTGAAATGACAGACATATACTTCTTTCCTATAGGGGGATATAGGACAGAACAGCCAACAATGAACTCAATAACAGTGAGGGGATTTGTGGTCTCCACAGAGCACAGAGTATCCAAAAAATAGGAAAATTCCTTTGACATTCCAAAGCTATGTTCTTGTAGATTCCAAAAGACAGTAGACAGTCTCAGTTAAGGTAAATAATGACCTTTTTGCAGAAGATTCCAACCTAGGACCCAGCGACCCACCGTAAACAGCTTTTAGTTAAAACGTTTTAATTTCAAAGCATCTTTGTGATAACTTTAGGTCTCTGAGGTTAAAAGACCATCACCCAGGCCTTCCCTGACCTAATCACAGATTAGCGAGTGGCTGCTTTTTGTGTGGCCACACTCTCCTTTGATTCACTCATGCCCCACTTCATGCACCAATCATGTCCCTCCTCTGTCCCACCACAGGAGAAAAAACCACCAACCCTGAGTAGGAAAAGGTCCGGTAGGGTGCCAGCAGCTGCAGCTTCCTCACGAACTGTGGGCCTGGCCAGCACGTCCACGGTGCTCAAAACACTGGTCCCCCAGAACCTGTTCGCCACCTGGGAGGTGGACTGCTCCAGCCCCAGCTGCGTGCCCAGGTGGTGTAGTCTCACTGTAACGAAGCTAGTGATCTTCAAGAAGCTGGCCAAGGACCTCAACTCCGTGGTAATTTCCGTGAGGATGCAGGACTCCAAGGGCATCCTGAGGTCCCAAGAGATTGTGCTGCCCCGCAGTAGACCAGTGCACACCAACCTGGCGCTCACCTTCTCCCTGCAGTACAACCACTTCCTCAAGGGAGAAGGTAACAAGCTCCTGATCCTGCTGGAGCAGAGGAAGTGCTCTAAGAACAGAAACGTCCTGGGCTACGAGACACTGGCCTCTGGTGCCATCCACATGGCTGACGTCATGCAGCGAAACCCCAGGTTTGGCCAGATGGTGAGCCTCTTTCGCAGCATCAAGGAATCCTCCACTGCGGTGGCCGAGATCTGGATCTCCTCCCTGTGCAGTGAGCCCATCGAACACGAGGACAGTGCCATGCAGGTCAGCCCTAAGGCCAAGTCGGCAGGGAACTACGAGGGGCAGGATGAGCTGCAGGCCAGCGGCAGGGGAAAGCACAGACAGGACCTGCACAAGGATGCCTTGGAGAAGGGGGAACCAAACAAGCAGCGGCCATCCATAGGAGGAAACCTGAAGCTGAAAGTCCTGGCGCTGTTTCACAGGTCCAAAGTGTCAGAGAGGGACCTTCGGTCTGACATGATGGGGAAACGCAGGAAAAGTGACCCATACCTGGAGGATGATGAGAGCATCCTCAGCACCCCCAGGCCCAAGCTCAGGCCATACTTGGATGGCCTGTCAGACTCCAGTTCGCAGACGGAGATGTGGGGCAGCCACAGTGACAGGACCCAAGCAGAGCCTCTGAGTCTGCCCCACATGCCCGAGAATTCGTGGGCCCTGGGAGGCAAGCAGCCAAGTGAGACGGACAATGGATTTGTGGCCCACAGCACAACCACCAGCAAGGTGGACAACATCCAGATCTCCTCTCTGTCCATGTCGCCCATCGAGCAGGAGGACAGCGCCAGGCAAGCCAGTCCCGAGGCTGAGTCCTCGGACAACTACTCTGAGTGCATGTGTGAGAGCTTCTTCTCGCAGCGGGAGGCCAGCTACCACACCGCTGACCAGGAGGAGGGTGACTGTGATGTGGGGCCTCTCATATTCACAAGGAGCACCCTGACCACGCAACAGAACTACCACCAGAAAGTCCTGTTATGGCTGCGCACAGTCCAAGGTTCGGAGGAGGTCCTGGACCCTGAGCAGGACCATGGGGAACATGTCCCAGAGGTGGAGGAGGACCTGGACCTCCTGTATGACATGCTGCCGAACCCCAGTGACAGTGGCACAGACACTGAGGACGATGGCAGCGTCCTCAGCACCACCATACCTAAGCTTCGGCCATACTTTGAAGGGCTGTCTAGCGGCCCAGGCATGAAGGACAATCACAGTGTCCTCAGCAGCCCCAGTCCCGAGCTCAGGCCATACATGGAAGGCCTGTCAGACTCCAGCTTGCCGATGGAGATGCGGGGCCTCCACAGCACCAGGATCCAAAAGGAGCCTCTGAGTCTGGCCCACCCGCCTGAGAACGCGAGGGCCCCGGGAGGCAAGCAGACAAGCCACAGTGACTCCCAACTTGTGGCCTACAGCACACCCACCACTAAGATTCGAATGGCCTCCCTGTCCCGCCAGCCTATCGATCAGGAGGCCACTGCCATGCCGGCCAGCACTAAGGCCCAAACCTCGCATAACCACCTCGCCAGCACATCTGAGAGCTGCTTCTTTGAGCAGCCGGCCAGTCACAATGCCGTCCACAGGCAGTCCCAGGAGAATAACTTGGACCAAGGGAATCTCATAGTAAGAAGGAGGTGCATGAACAGGCAACACAATTACCACCAGGAAGCCGTGGCATCTATGCTCAGGGCCCAAGTGTCGGAGAAGGTCATATCCTCAGAACAGGCCCTTGTGAGGCATGTCCCCAAAGTGGAGAAGGCTCTGCACCGTCGGTATGATATTGTGCTGAGCTCTAGTGACAGTAGCCTAGACACGGAGGACGATATCAGTGTCCCCAGCACCCCAAAGCCCAAACTCAGGCGATACTTTGACAGCATGTCAAGCGATAGTAGCTCTGACTCAGTGGCCCACACAATTCGCTCCCCTGGGAAGCAGCTGGCACAGCTGGAGGACAACCGGGAGGCAGGGTCCTCCGCCCAGCATTGGTTCACCAAGAAGCTGCCATCCATAGTGCGCTTCACCAAGTCTCTGGTCCTGCCCTCCAGCAGGTCCAAGAGGAAGCAGGCTGGCCACCGGGGCTGCGGCACAGCCCTGAATGAGTGGGTCAACAGAATGGGCAACGAGAGCCCATACCCACAGAGCCAGTGGCAGATCCCCAGGAAGCCCATCCGTGACCAGCTCCACAACATCCTCATTTGCCAGGACAAGATGCCCGAGAACATCATCCTGGTCAACACCTGCGCCTGGCAGGGCCAGTTACTTTCGGACATCCTGCAGGGGCACTCGCTGCCCGTGGTGTGCACTTGCTCCACAGATGACGTCCAGGAGGCCTTCAGCATCATCGTCTCACACATGCAGAGATACTGCAACTGCGATTCCCAGGCCCTGACGCCTGTGAAGATGGCGGTGGCAGGGGCACAGCCCTACTTCAACGCTGTGCTGCGGGTCTTCGTGAGGCAGCTGTCCCAGCAGCCACCCCAATGGCTAGACTACATGCGCTTCCTGGTCATCCCGCTGGGTCCCCACCCCTTGGCCAGCTACCTGGGCTCCATGGACTGCCGCTACAACAACTTCTTCCAGGACCTGTACTGGCGGGACATGTTCAACAACCTGGAGTCTGAGAACACCTTGCAGGACACACAGGACGTTGTGTCGAGAATCTCTGAGTACGTTGCAGGGGCCAACTGTGTCTACCTGCTGCCCATTGCTGAGGCCATTCTCATGTCTAAGCAGCAGCGCCCCAATGAAAAGTCCACACAGCTCATCCCCTTTGTGGGGGCAGTGAAGGTTGGAAGAGTGGAACCATCTGCAGCCATGTCAGGAGGCTCAGATGATGTAGTCACCTCATGCTCCGGTGAGCTTCTGTCCCCTACCGGGAAGGCCTCACCCAACACACTCTCCCCCGCATCAATGAGTGGGAGCCTGTCCTCCACCAGTCAGAGTGTCCATGCACACATGATGGAGCTGCAGGTGGATTACTGGACAGCAGCCCAGCCAATAGATACGAAGAGAGTCACAGAGAAGAAACAGCTGCCTACCACCAAAAACACACTCAAGTGCTTCTTCCAGTCTGTCCAGGTCAGCAGGCTGCCCCGCAGTGGTGAGGGCACAGCAACACCTGCCTTGTCCATGGCTGTGGTCACCAAGGAGAGAAAAAAGAAGGCGCCCAAGAAAACCACGGACGAGAATGTGGAGTCCCAAAGCCAGTGCATCCAGGGCATTGGTCGCCTGGTTTGCAGGGCCAAGCACCAGCAGAGCATGCTGCCGGTCGTCATCGATGGCGTCGAGTGGAATGACGTGGCGTTTTTCCAGTTGTCAGCCCAGTGGTCCTCCCACGTCAAGCACGTCCCCATCTGCATCTTCGGACACGACAATCCCACCTTCTAGCCCTGCCCCTTCCCCTGCCCTTCACTCTGCCTTGGCCAAGACCAGAAGGACCCAGCTGCTTTTCTGTGAAGAGTACAGTTTCCTACAGACACAGACCCTGGGAACGCAAAGAGAATGTGCTCACAGCCTGGAACCTAAGGGGGTTGCCCCTCCCTGGGAGCTCCTCAATGCTCTGTTCAGTAACCAGAAGGCTGTGGCGGGTGGGACTCAGGAGGGCAGTGTTGAGCTGGAGCATCATGGAAGATGTGTTTTGGCCTCCGGATGTCCAACATTCTCAGTGAGAAGGGTTCTTGCCTTGAAGACCTGCCCTTCCAGGAAGCCAGGACTCTGCTTCCCTGGGAGACAGCTCCAACCTGTGCCCAGACTCAGAGGTTGGCAGCCAGAGGTCAAGGGCTAGCCTCTGATGGCAGTATTCTGAGCAGAACTTGGAGTCCAGTCAGCCCAGCCCTGGGGAAACAGCTGCCCGACAGCCAACTGGTCTAGCACCACCTACTCAGGGTTACCAGTGAACTCCAGCCTCACAGGCAGAAAGAGAAAAGACCTGTATGGTGCGCATCGCCCTAGCACACTGGCTAGACAAAGTGGTCGATTACCTGAGGAGGGAACCCACCTTCGTTCCTGTTACTACAGAACATTTGTTACCACCCAGCAGCTGTGGAACCAATTATTTACCAGGTGAGCCCCTCCCCCTCCAGAGCACATGCTCACCAGGCCACCTGTTGGCTGTTTGCCTTCAGGTCACTGCAACTCTCTGAGTGTTTGTTCCTCTGAAACCTCGGAGAAGCAGGGAGCAGGCTCATAGGGTTATTGTAGGGACTCGCTGGGTTCCTCCCTGGTAAGTGTTCTCTGGGAGCCTAGGCAGTGGAGAAGTCTGCTGCAGGGGCTGTGATTGAACCAACTGGTCATTTTCTCTTTCTGTTGAAGAAGCCACTGCCAAATTGTGATTCTCTTTGGGGCCTTGGGTTTAGCTCTTTTCTAATATTCCAAAGAGATTGGAGATACTATTAGGGGTCTCTGTCCCAGGTGAATCCAGATTAGAGATGCCAGGGGTGAGCAGTGGGGCCCAGGCTCACCCAGCAATCTGAGGTGGGGCTGGTTTGGGCTCATTCAATCAGCACGTATATTAGAAGCCCTGCCTGGTACAGAAATGTTTCTAGGCACTGACCATAACCCAGTGCTCAGAGCAGACCCCAAGCCTGCACTCCAGAGCTTCCTTCTGGGAGGGAGCGATTCAGTCCCACTAGGCTGCACAGGCTCATAGTGTCCACAGAACACCTGATGTGACGTCCTCCTGGCCTCCTCTCCCTATGGCTGCATCTTCGCGTATTGTGAAGAGGATGGTAAACCTCTGTTCAGCAGAAAACGTGAGTCAGTTTTGGATCCGATCCATGAGGGGAGTATGGAGACTGTGAATTCAAGGTGTTGGGAAAACCATGGATCCCACTCATGGTGGGATTTCTGCAAGAGACAGAGGTCGGAGGGCTTCCCTAGAAAAAAGGACATGAGTCAGACAGCTGTGCAAGTGGATATGGGTGGTGTGGGCGAGTGGGAAGGTCAGTGGACAGACAGCCCCTCAGACAATTCATAGCCTTCCACTCCTAATTCTAGCCCAGTCTGCACCCCTATCCCGGGACCTTGCTCCCTAATCTGGTAGAACCTCCGCAGTGGCAGCTTGGGGTACCCCACCCTGTGGGAGTTGAGTTTCAGTGGGAGGCAAAGAACCACACAGGACAGCTAGTGAATGAGGCAGCATGTAGGTGCAGGAGCCAAAGTTTGAGGTGATAGGAAGGCCCTGGGGTTTGTTTGTTTGCTCACTGGTCAGTATTCCTGAAGCACCTGCTCAGTGCCAATGAGTGACATGAACTGGGTGGACACCAGGCCTCTCAGTCCTAATGGGAGGGAACAGGGACACTGCGAGAGCATGTCAGGTTCCCCTGAAGAAGGGGACAGGTGGTTCCCTCATTGATCCCGAGCTGTCAGGTAGGAGGGCTTCATGCCAACCATTCCTGGGTGACCAGGCCCATCTCTGCCAGGACTGCCAGACTGAAGGTGGACAAGGAGAAGGTCTGGCTTCTGGATGGGCAGGAGCAGCAGGCATAGGACCCCAGGCTCTCTGAGTGGTGCTGTGGGAGGGCCGTGTGGAAGGGAAAGGCAGGCCTCACATTCTGCTGCTCACCTATCTCTCTCCCCAGGGCCATCTCCTGCATCCTGAGCATCTGGCTGGACCAGCACCTTCAGAATTTCCCAGCCTGATGATGCTGTTGGCTTCCATAGAGCTCAACTTGCAGTCTCCTACCTGCCAAACAAGGCCCAGTGCCTCAGCGGGAGCACCTGAGCCCACTGAGGCCGAGACCGGAGGAGGAGGAGGCCTCCGGGGGTGGTGTGGGTGAGTGTGCCTTTGGAAGGCACACAAAAGGGAGTGAGGGTGGTAACATGTCCTCTTCTTGCATCGACAGAACCAGCTCCAGAAGAACACCAGGAAAACCCTCAAGGGCAACGCCACCCTAGTGGCCTCTCCAGAGCCAGAGCCGGATCCAGGCCCAGCTTTCACTCAACTTCAAGAGGCAGAAGAACCACCTGCAGCATTTGAGCAACTCACCCCAGCATCTGTGCGGCCTGTGGTGCTAGATCCCAGGCCAGAGCGCGTGTCAGCAGCGATAGCAGAGAGGGCACCCTCCTAACCCCATTTAGACACAGTGTTAAATGTGTAATATTCTTGTTACATATGTTTATAATTTTATTATATTTTTATGATATTTAGTACTCCTAAACAGAAACTTAATTTAGAGTCTATAAAATTTAACCCTAAAAACCCTCAAAGCTTTGAGCAAGTCTGTTTTTCTGGACCCTGACCCTCCCAGGGAGAACTGCCCTCACCTTCTCCACCTGCCCTTCCTGGAGCCAGGACTCTGCTTCCCAGGGAGCTGGATCCACCCTGTGCCCAGACACAGTGCTGAGCTCCCAGTGGGGGCATCCTAAGCCCAACATGGACGCCTGTCAGCTCACCCCTGGGCCTCCATGTTGTCCCCAACACCACTCACTCAGGCTTCCAAATAAGCTTGACCTTCACAAGGCAAATAATAATAATAATAATAATAATAATAATAATAATAATTAAAAATAAAAATGGACATGTAAGGTGCAGACCTCCCAGGAACAGTTAATGGAAAAACTGGTCAAATACTTGGTGCCCAGCTTCCTGGGCAGCGTCCCCACCTTGGTCTGCACCCGCCCTTCTGTGTTAATACAGAACTTTTGGGACTCACCAACGTGTGTGGGACCAACCATGGACCAGGTGAACCCTGCCCCTCCACAGCACAGTGGTCACTCAGCCACCTGCTTGCTGTGAGTCTCCAGATCCCTGCATGTCCCTGAGTGTTTGTTTCTCTGAACATGGGGAGAGCCTAGGCCCAGCTTCATAGGGTTATTGTAGGGACTTGGGGCGGCGGGAGGGGGGTTCCTCCCAGGAAAAGGCCCGCTGGAAGCCTGGACTCTGGAGAGCTGTGCTGGTGGAGCTGTGGTTGTTCCAATTGGCCATTTTCTCTTCTTTTAAAGAAACTTGTGCCTTATTTGTGATTCTCCTCAGGACTTAGGCTAAGCTATTTTCCCTTTTGATAAAGACGTTGGAGATTCCATTAGGGGTCTCTGTCCAGGGTGAAGCCAGATCAGAATTCCCAGGGGTGAGCAGGGGGACCCCAGGCTCAGCCAGCCTTCTGAGATGGGGCTGGTTTGGGCTCATTCATTCAGCAAAGGCCCTGACCACAGGACTGCACTCCAGTGCTTCCTTCTAGTCAGGAGTGATTTCAGTCACACTGGGCTGCACAGCCAGGTAGCATCCACAGTACAGCCCATATGACTTCTTCCTCAAAGTATCGCTGATCTACACGTACTGTGAAGCAGAAAGTGGATCTCTAGACCAGCAGAAAAAGTGAATGGGCTTTGGATCAGAGCCTTAAGGGGAGTATGGGGACTGTGAGTTGGAGAAGCTGGCAACACCCTGGATCTCATGCCTTGTGAGATTTCTGCCAGAGGGCAGAGGTCTGAGGGCTTCTGCTAGAAAAAAGGGAGGGAGTCAGAGAGCTGTGCATGTGGATTGGGTGGTGTGGGTGAGTGGGGATCAGGCTAGCCCACACAGAAAAGAGCCGCCAGAGGCTGAGCTTAGGCAGAAGCACAGAGCCACTCAGGTCATTGCCCAGGGCCTGCAGTCTGGAGGGCTTCCTGGGGTGGGGCCTTGAACTGGGACTTCAGTGATGGAGATGGGACATTTCTTTCTTGTAAGGCACACAAAAGGCAGTCATGGTGGTAACATGTTCTCTTCCTGGATCTACAGAAGCAGCTCCAGAGCAAGATGAAGAAACACCTAAAGCGGCAACGCCTACTCTGCTGCCCTCTCCAGAGCCAGAGCAGGCTCCAGGCACAGCCGTCACTGAACTTCCAGATGTGGACCCACCTGCAGCTTGTGAGCAACGCACCTCAGCTCCTTTGGAACCTGTGGTCTTAGATCCTGGGCCACAGCGTGTGTCAGCTGCCACAACAGAGAGGGCTCTCTCCCCTCATTAATATGAAGTTTTAAAATATTTGTGTTCATCATATATATGTTTAACTTTATGTATTTTTTCATACTATTCAGTAACATTCAGTCTAATTAAAGAAAATGTAATAAAATACTCAAATATAAATTTAATTTAGATTCCATAAAATTTAACTCGACAACCCTTCAGAGACTTGAACAAGTCTGTTTCTTCTGAGCCTGCGTCGTGTTACTATTAGTCATAGGTTGGGAAGAATGAGTCTCTCAGGAGCCATCTGCTCGAAGGATGTGATGTACTTGAGGCCCAAGACAATGGGACTATTGGGGAAATTGACCCACCAGCACTGGGGCAGGGACCCTTGATGTCAGGGCTGCAAACCCACATTTTGTTTGACTTCATCTCCCACCAGCACATGGACAAAGCCTGGCCTTAAGCGCCCCCTGGAGTCCACGTTGCAGAATGCTGTAGGGTTTAACAAGCAGAGAGCTGTTCTTGAACCCTTACTGACACCTGCACCTGGACAGACAGTCCACCCTGCCCCACGGGCACTGAACAGCTTTCTGAGCATCTCCTCTGTCCGCCCACAGCACTGAAGAGGGGACAGGGAATGTCCCAGGGCCCGGGGTCCACACTCATCTCCTCCACAGGCACCGCTTCAAAATTTCCTCTGGGGTCAGAGCCTCTGTCTGTCTGCCCTCAGACCCTAGGCTCTGGTTCAGCTGGGCTTTTTCCTGAGGCTCTTCTGTCTCTCCAGAGCCCAGCAGCCATTCTTTCTCACGCCCCAAGGCTGAACAAGGTTGTGGAGACAGCCTGGCTTCTCCTTTTCCATCAATCCTCCTCAGTGCTCTGAACCATCCTGGTGAGGATGGCCTAGCAGCCTTGTACAGCACCCCGCCATGGCACAAGCTACACTGACTCAGGACAAATGGGCGCTCACTGGGGACCACACCCAGGGTTCCTGCTCTCAAGGAGATCAACCCTGTGTGTTGACACAGAGAGAAAGGAAATCTGAATGGAGTCTGATGAGACCTCCCACTGACCCCTGAGGACCATAAGCACTGAGAATGTGAGCCCATCGCGGGGGCATTGCACAGGCTCTCTTTAGGATGTGATTTCTAAACCAGAAAGATGAATCAGTGTTTGTATACCCTCTTCATCCTGATTTTACAATGGCAGCCGATGAAGGCTTGTGAAAGTAAAGGAGGTCTGGAAATCAGGGGCAGGTCTCCCTAAGAGATCCATGGTGATGACAGTGCACTTGCATGCACTTGGAGTGGGCCTGGAGGGGCAGCCGCCTGCCTTGCCTGTAGTGTCTCTGCAGTAGACCAATTCCAGCATGCCATAATTTTAAGAGGTTCATCAAAAGGTTGATGAAACTTGGGGTCTCAACAGGGTTGAGTCACACATGTTGGGAATGGCTAAAGGCATTTCCCCAAACCTGAATAGGAAACTGATTGTGGCTGCCAGACAGCTAAAAGGCATCTTAATCTACATGTTATTGCCTCCTACTGGCCAAACACCTGAACAGCCTTAGGCTATTCCCCAAACTGACAATGCCTCTGTACCCTTTGAAACCTTACCTTTTGAAGTGTATTATCTCCACCTTGCCTTAGGACAAATTGTGTTAATAAAAGCAAGGGGCCTAGACAAGGAGGTACTCTTCAGTCCCTTTAGCTGAAGGTCCTCTGACCCCCAATGCCTTTCAAAATTATAACTCGTCTCCGGACTCTTTATCAGTCTCCGGATTTCTATGTCATCTGCGCACAGCCTTTTCCAGATTCTTGAACCCTTCTTGATGCTGGGACATGAACCCTGGCACGTCTCCTTACCTTGGAAGCTCAGAACTGTGGTCTCAACAGGTGCTGTTTCTTCTTTCGAATTACACTTTTCAGTTTGGCTCTACTTTGCAGGTCCTTTCCTAAGTTTCACAGCCATCATCCAAAGTGGAGGCAGAGGGTGTGAGAAATGAGGGGCTGGGGGCTGGAGGCAATTGGGAGGAAAAAGGAGGGAGATAGAACGGCAGGGCCAGGGCCTGGTATGGGACCACTGTGCTAGTGATCTATTGCTGACAGTTACCGCACATTAGAGACTTAACGAACACACACTTATTAGCTCACACATCTGTGACAAGGAATCCTGCATGGCTCAGCTGGGACTACTGTGGTCTCACCTGTGGCAGGATCTCTGTCACTGAGGGTCTGAGCTCACTTGGGGGAGGGGGTGGTCTTTGGGATACAGTTTGGATGGAAGGCCTGACTTCCTCTCTCTCTGTTGGTCTCATTCAGTGCTGGGCCACATGGGTTTCTCCAGATAGCAACTCATAGCACAGAGGCTTATTCCTCAATGGAGAGAGAGAGAGAGAGAGAGAGAGAGAGAGAGAGAGAGAGAGAGAGAGAGAGCAGATCAGAGTAAGCAAGTGGATAAGTATCAATTTTTATTTATTTTATTTTTTTTTATTGCTTAAAGTATTATAAAGGGTATTATATATGTGTCCATTTTTTCCCCCTGTCCTAGAAAGTCCCCTAGCCTCCCCTATCCCCCAGTGTCTTATGTCCATTGGTTATGCTTATATGCATGCATACAAGTCCTTTGGTTAATCTCTTACCCCCCTACCTTCTGCCCCCTAACCCTCCCCGGCCTTCCCGCTGCAGTTTGATAATCTGTTTGAGGCAGCTCTTCCTCTGTGTCTATTATTGTTCAAAAGTTTATAATGGTCTTTATTATCCATGAATGAGTGAGATCATGTGGCATTTTTCCCTCATTGACTGGCTTATTTCACTTAGCATAATGCTCTCCAGTTCCGTCCATGCTGTTGCAAATGGTAAGAGTCCCTTCCTTTTTAGAGCAGCATAGTATTCCATCGTGTAGATGTACCAGTTTTCTAATCCATTCATCTACTGATGGGCACTTAGGCTGTTTCCAGATCTTAGCTATGGTGAATTGTGCTGCTATGAACATAGGAGTGCATATATCCTTTTTGATTCGTGTTTCTGGTTTCTTGGGATATATTCCTAGAAGTGGGATCACAGGGTCAAATGGGAGTTCCATTTTCAGTTTTTTGAGGAAACTCCATACTGTCTTCCATAGTGGCTGCACCAGTCTGCATTTCTACCAGCAGTGCACAAGTGTTCCTTTTTCTCCGCATCCTCTCCAGCACTTGTCGTTTTTTGATTTGTTGATGATAGCCAGTCTGACAGGTAAAGAAAAACTTTTCAGGTTGGGAATAAATCAACTATAGAACTTGTATGCATATCTGCATAACTCAGGGACACAGATAATGGGTGGTGAAGGCCTGGGGTGGGGGGTAGGGATCAGCTAGAAGTCGTCAATGGGGTAAAAAGGGGACATATGTAACCCTTTCAACAATCAAGATTAAAAAAATAAAATGGATTTGCTTTAAAATTCTTAAGTTATTTTTTTTTTTAAATTGACGAGACAGTGAGAGAGAACCAAAAGTGTGTGGGAGAAGCATCAATAGGTTGCCTCCTGTATGAACCCAGACTGGGAATCAAACCCACAACCTAGATGTGGGCCCTGACCAGGAACCGAACACGAACGGCAATCCTTCAGTGCACAGGACAATGCTCAACCACTCTGTCTGTCCCAGGCACCGGCTTTGAGAACCAAATCATGGATTTCGTGTTGGATCCCTTTGCCGTCTTCTATGGAGTCACTAAGAACAGCCACATTGAAAGGGAGGGCACACATTCACACCACACGAGAAAGGTGGAGTCCATGGGGAGTTACTGAGGAGGGAGCCAGTGACTCGAGAGGTCCATGCCTTGCCCCGGATCACAGACGGTCAGAATGCAAAGACTGAGATAAACCCAGTTGTGTCCTCCAAGAGGGGGTCCTAGGTGCCCCCAGGTTTGCTCAGGGGCTCTGGAAAAGGCTGTGCCTCTGGAATCGTGTGCTGACATGGAGATGGCACAGGGGAGACTGTGAGCACTTGGCAGCCTAGACAGTATTTTTCTGAAAAGGAGCCCAGATCTGGAATCACAAAGGTGCACCTCTGTCCACAACCCACCCGCAGCGGAGAAAGCCAGGCCCCCTTATGCTCAGCTCATGCTTACGTAGTTGTGGATCACACCCTCATTGGATAATTGAGAAATTGAAGCCCTTGTTCAGGCAGGGATTGGCCAGGGTACATGACATTCAGAGTGCAAACTTCAGGAATGTTCACACCTTCCAGGCCAAGGCTCCCACCTCCCCACAGAGTTGGTCTGGACATTAGAAATCCTGACATACTGGGCAGCTTCAGCCTGATCCTCCCTTTGTGGGGGCTGATTTGTTCTGGAGTCCAGAAAGGGAGCACTGTCATGTGCACATACACACACACACACACACACTCACACACACACACACACACACATTCACTCTAGATGTGATGACTTTGGGGGGATTAGAAAAAAAGCAGACACAGAGGAGGTGACAACAGGAAGGAAAAAGAGGTTGGAGGCACTACCTACATGTGACAGTCCTCCTCCTACTTTATAGCTCCTCCCACACAGTAGCCTGAACAGCCATAAGAAGCACTTGCTCCATAACCCATTGTGCAGGCAGGACAGAGACGGGCCCTGACAGGCACAATGACTGATCCAGGATCAAGAAAAGGTAAGAATGAGGGATTGAGTCTGCACCCAGGGAGGTTTCCTCAAGTCTGGGACCCTGGCTGCACCCAGAGCTTCTAGGGGGCTGGGTAGAGGCGTGTGCTGGTGCCACTGTGTACAGAAAAGGTGTTTCATGCAGAAGAGGTGTCTGCAGACAGCAGCCCACAGGACTACTTGCATAGCTGTCATGAGATGAAGGGACTCAGGGAAGACAATACCAGGTATGAGGTCACTATCCAATATAACTGAAAACCCCCGTAACCAGGCACCCACATGTAGCCCAACAGGCAGCTCACTTGCCAGGAGGCTTTTGCCAGTGCAACATGTTCTCTTGCTGTGTTCCCGGTGTTTGGTGCTCTTGCTTCCGGAGTCCCCGCAGTGAGAGCTTTTTCAGACGGTGCAGACATTGGTTCAACCCTCATCCCTGACGTATGTGTCCACTTCCTAGAATTTGGCCACAGGTAACACAAGGTGGCCGGGGTCAGACCCATTCAGGACAGGCCACCTCTGTGTGCCATCCCTGCGCAACCCACATCCCCTCCCCTTCATGTGTTGGGGAAGAGGGACCTGAAGGGAGAACTCTGGGGCAGGGACAGCTTTCGCAGGCAGTGGATCACCTAGAGGTCCTGCTGTGATTACCCACTAAGGCAGGGCAGGCAGGTGGAGATGGGCTTCCAGAGGGGTCCCTTATTGATGCCAATGGGAATCCTAGCCCTCAGGCTGTCACACCTTTTCCTTCTGCAGTGGAGATCTCAGCAGACCACACTATGTGTGTGTGTGTCTGCAGTGGAGGATTACAGGGGTAGAGAACCAGCAAAA
Organism: Myotis nattereri; assembly: GCF_964212035.1. NCBI lineage: Eukaryota > Metazoa > Chordata > Mammalia > Chiroptera > Vespertilionidae > Myotis > Myotis nattereri. The sequence continues at coordinate 7,285,641 of NC_138091.1, read as the reverse complement.
CAGGGCTCTGAGGCTTTCCTCCTTGTGACTGGGAACTGTCTTTCCAGAGCTCCTCACAGGAGAACTGAGAGGACCTGAAAGATGGGGTCCTCACCTCCATGCCTCTGCAGGAGGCATAGGTGCCCCATACATCTTCCAGCGTGCTGTACTCCTGCAAGGTGAGTGCAGGTGCTGAGGTGACCCAGACTCCAGGATCCCATGTACTCGAAGGTAGCCCTGGGTTCCAGTAACTGCCCTGCCACTCTTCTAGGTCCCTTCTAGAGTCCAATTTCCAAAGGAATCTGGGGCCTGTATCCTCCCCACAACCCACTCTCACTGTCCAGCCCCCTTCAGATGAGATGCAAAGTCACTGCCCACAAAGTTTTAGGAATATCAGAAGAGAGAACTTGCTCCATTTCACGTCATGCTCAGTTAAGGGTATTTTTGTATTTTTTTTACAGACTTTCCTGTTTTAATGCCCATGTCCCAGTGTCCATGTTGGCCTGACAATCATTATAAACCTTCTCCCACTCTCACACATCATCATGATTAATAGGGATGCTTTTCCCAGAAGGACGTGGGGCTGAAGATACCAAGTCTGTTGCTTTGCCATTTGCTTCCCAGAGAACCACATCCCCATGGTCCCTCCAGGTCAGGAGCCGGGGCCAACCTGGGCTGCACTACTTACCAAGGGGGGACCTGTTATCAGGGCTGGCGATCCAGCTGTTCACTGCTGTGCGACCTGGACGTGACCCCCTCCTATTGTCATGTCAGTGGTGCTGCCCTGAACACCCCACTTGTCCTCATATCCAGACTCTCCCACCCCAGGACAAGCCTATGTGTTCCCATCTTAGAATGGGATTTTCTGTCAGAAATCCCAGGGCGACCTTGGTAACACAGGGAGCTGTTGTCCATTCTCTACTAAGAAAAGACTAAGATACCAGTGTGTCTCATCATAACTCACCCCCAAGTCTACCCTGCCTGCCGAGAACCTTTTCTCTTGTCCATCTAGAAAACATGGAAACCTGTGCAGAATTTTTCTGAGTTTATTGAGCCAAAATGTAGACAATTGCAGTGAAGAAAATCTCAATGGAATGAGATAATTATGCTCCGGAGAATGGAGCTTTGCACCTCATTTTAAACATTACAATCAAAAGTGGAGACTTGTGTGGTTTCATGAAATTCATTGTTGATAGATGAGGGAAGCAGGAGAAAGCACAGCAGGGAAATCTCTGGGCCTGGAAAAAAGGTAAAATGATAGACATGCACTTCTTTCACTTAGGTGTGTATAGGTCAGTAAACAGTCAACAATCAACTCAATAACAGCGAGGGGATGTGTGGTCTCTGCAGAGACCAGAGCAGTGCCTGTGCTCCGAGTGTCTAAATAAAAAGGAAAATTACTTTGACATTACAAAAATATGTTGTTATATGTTAGGTTAGGTGGCTCAGGAGGCGGCGCAAGAAATAGAGTCCAGTGAATCAGAAAAGAAAGGAAAGGAAAAGGTTTATTCTGCGTCCCCGGGAGACCCATGTACCCCAAGGACAGGGCACCTGGATTCACGACAACAGGGAGGGGGGCGCTTTTTTTATACTGTGGTTGGGTGAGGGGCGGGGACATGAGCTGAGGAATTCTCTGCTGCAGGGAATGGGCGGAATATTCAGGATGAAGTTCTTATCTGTGTGGGGGTATGTGAATTCAGGGAGAAGAAGCTGGTATCTGTGTCTGCCACCTTGATCTATGAGAAATTCCAGGGGAATTCTATTATCTTGTCATGTCTGCATGTATCGGATCCTGGGCTCTCTCTGACCTAACATCCCGGCCTTTTGGTGATAAGGGGCCTTTTGGTGATAAGGGATGGCGACTCTTTCTGTCTGCTTCCAGCTGACCATGGGTGGTGAAGGGGGGGGGAGGGGCAGTTAAAGGCCAGGGTTTGGCAGAGGTAGGTTGGAGGGGAGCCGAGTGTAGGGATGGAGCAGGAGCTGATTCACAGTCACTCATGACATCTCCGCAATCCGGGAGTGGATGAACTTGAGGAGGCAGGGGGCTAGGAGAAAAATAGACACAGATGAGAATCAGGGGCCCTATCATGGGTAGGACTCAGGTGGCTAAGGGGCTTTGGAACCAGCCGGAAGGAGAGTTGTCCTGGAAGTGTCCTGCATGTAGTTCTTCAGTCAGCTTAGTCAGGGTCTGTATGTTTACGTTTTGCTCCACTATTCGACTCATTGATGTAATAACAGCATTCTTCCCGAAGGAATATACAGGTTCCTCCTTTTTCTGCAGTCAGAAGGTCTGAGGCGAGCTGCTTCTGCAGGGCTACTTGGGCTACTGATGTCACTTGTCACTGTAGGGAGGCTAAAAAGAGGCGGTAGTAGACTCCAGGGCTAACTGGAGCTTGTCATTAAAGTACTGAGCAGTGACCAGACTGTTCCCGAGGGCCCCCCAGTGAGGCCTACTGAGGCAGCAATACTCACCCCTAACATGACAGGGGGGAAGGCAGCCCGGTGGGTCCAGGGATGGGATGGAGGGAGCAACCAGTGAACTCCGACTCTCCATACAAGGTTAGCTGGGGAACTACTGTGACCACGAAGCAAGGCACGGGGTCAGAGGAGTTCATGCAGTTCCTTAAGGTGCCGTTGCACCAAAAGAAGGTACCTGGGCTGGCCTTGGTGAGACTGGCTGTGGTGTGGTATGATAGTCTCTTCCGTGGCAACCCCATAGGTGCTGACATCTTGATTACATCTGTCTGGGTTCCGCTGGTTGTAAGCAAAACAGACATAGGATCAGCCAGTTTTGGACACTGACTGGATGTCGACAGCCATCTGGATCTTTGTCTGACATCCGAACAGAGGGCAGTCCTGAGATCCTACCTGCCAGGTGACTTGTTTGCTGTTCTGGTAGTGGGTTTCACGGACCTTGAACCTCCACACATAAGCAGGTGGGGGTGGGTGTAGGTTGCACACGGCAGGGAGGAGAAGGAAGGAGGAGGGGAGGGCGGTTAAGGCAGACCTTAGTGGGGCCCAACACCTCACATTTATAGATGTCATGCTGCTCCGGGTTCCTCTTGAGTCTGGAGAGGCGGTGCTAGGACAGGTCGTCAAGCTGGGGTCGCCAAGCAGCTTGGCCGTGGTGGGGACTCTGAGGATTACAGTGTGAAGTCCTGTCCACCTAGGCTCCAAGGCTTGTGGTTGTAGGTTCTTAAGGAGGACCGAGTCACCAGGGTGAAGGGTTGGTCTTGGGAGTCCTGGTTGGTCACTCTGGCTTGGGCAGAAACCTGTTCTCGTGTTCTCGGAGCAATTGCCTGGTTAAAGACAGATATAGGAGATACGTACCCAGGGGAGAGGGATCAGTAAGGAGACGGTGGTTGAGCAAGAAGAGCCAAAAGGGCTCAAGAAAGTGGGGCTCCTTGGTGTAGCTGGAGTTTGGTCAGGGCCATGGGCAGGACGTCTGGCCAGGAGCTGTGAATTTCTAGAGAGAGTTTAGTTAGATGGTCCAATAGGTTGGAATTGAGTGGCTATGACAGGGCTGGGCAAACTTTTTGACTCGAGGGCCACAATGGGTTCTTAAACTGGACCAGAGGGCCAGAACAAAAGCATAGATGGAGTGTTTGTGTGAACTAATATAAATTCAAAGTAAACATCATTACATAAAAGGGTACGGTCTTTTTTTTTTTAGTTTTATTCATTTCAAACGGGCCGGATCCAGCCCGCGGGCCGTAGTTTGCCCACGCCTAGGCTATGATGAGGGATCGAGCCAGTGACAGAAATCCAGCAGGATGTAGAGGAGGAGGGATTGATGTTGGAGAGTAGATGGAAAGTTGTGTTGATGAGGGTGGGCATAGGAGTAGGTCCAGGGTTCGTAAATAGAGAGTGACACTAGAGGATTTCCCATCCAGACAGTAGAATTGATGATTCCCTCATCATTCCGTGTCTGTTTCACCTGAAAATATGAAAAACCTGAGCAAAATTGGAGGGTCCCTTGCCAGGTAAGAGCCTGTGAGGAATGATGGGTCATCCGGTCCTGGATGGTGTCGCCGAATCTTCAACGGGGATGGTGGGAGGCACTCGGTGAGCCTGAGAGAGATAGGTATTGCAGGGAAAGTGGGAAGAAATGTTAGAATGCGCTGATATCCAAGGGAAAATGGAAGGAGCAGTGGAAGCCAGGGACCTGGAGGCTGGAGAAAAGGCAGAGAGGGAGGGAGCAGGTCACACAGCCTGTTCCCAGGCGTCTAGCCACTTGGATTTTAAAGTTGCTGCATTTTTTCCTTTGGGGAGGGTGGAAGGGGATGGGGCGAGGTCAGAGCAGTTTTCAGTTCAGAGGAGGGGACAGTTGTGGCGGAGAGAAGGAGAAAAGGCATTCATGGTGAAGACTGAGCGAGGCGAAGACTGAGCTAGGCTACGACTGAGCTAGGCTACTGTGGTCTGGGACAACTGGGCCCCATAACGGGATGCATGGCAGTGGAGGATCTTTGTCCCTGTAAAGGGAGGGGGCCAGGAGTGGGAGGAGCAGGGAAGCTGAAGGGCTCAGAGTGAGCTGCAGAATGGCCACTAGGATGGTGAGGATATCTCGTCCTAACAGGGGCATGGGGCCTGCTATCATCAAGGAGGCAGGGAAGGGGTCCAGTGGCCAGAGGGCAGGTGGATTTGCCGTCAATACCCATGTCCGAGATCTTGGAAGGATAAAGGGGCCCTAAAAGGAGGGAAGGACAGAGAAGGCAGCCCCCGTGTCAACCGGGAAGGTGACCTACTACCTTCATTGTGACCCGAGGCTCAGCAAGGGGATTGGAGTCATCGAGGCTGGGCTTCTTCAGTCTTCAGCCAGTTCCAACATGGCCAGCGGGTGGGTCCTGGACTGGAAGGGTGGTCCCCCCACGCTGAGGCGTAAGGGGCCCGCCACTTTTCCAGGGACAGTCACTCTTCCAGTGACCATTTTGACCTCACGCCGGGCAGGGCTTGGTCGGGGCTCGGGGCCAGGGGCACTGCATTGCCCAGTGGCCTTCTTTTCCGCATTTGAAGCATTCTCCGGTGGCGTTCCTTTCATTGCACCCCCACCGGTCACAGTCCCTTTAGGGCCGTGGCGGCTGCCATCAACCTCAGGGCCACAAACAACTAAGGCGTGTCTGCAGGTCTACCTCCTGTGGAAGGCAGGCCTCCCATTCTGAGTGTGCCTGCTCCTCCAGGGCATTAAGAACCTTCAAGGCCATTTTTCACTCGATCTTGGACCTGGGTTTGAGGACCAATAAAGACCTTAAAGGTCGGGTTAGAGAGTGGGGGGCGTAGATTCAGACTATGCCCTCAGTTCCTGGACGGGACTATGGCAGGGGTAGAATGGGCGCAGAAATGGAAGAGGCTGTTTTGGAGCTGACGTTCTTAGGATTTGGGCTCTAGGGGAGGAGGAAGCTTATCTTTAAGAGAGTCTGAAGAGAGCACAGCTGCAACCTCTTGCAAAGGGAACTGGCCGGCCACCTGTGAACTAAAGTGCTGGCAGTCATGGTGGTGGAGTTTCAGTGGAAGGCGGGCTGTTAGACCTTACAGAGTGCACTGCGTGGAGTACAGGTTACTAAGGCAGGCCTGTAAGGAAGGGGAGAGCGCGGGAGAGGTGGCCTGGGTGGGCTTGGGAGAGGTATTGGCAGTTGAGTTTAAAAGCCGCAACCTCCCAGGGGCAGAACGGAGGAGGAAGGACAGAAGGAAGGTAGAGCCTATGGACGCGTGTGTGCACCAACTGGGAAAGAAGGCAGAGGCGGCAGGGGACTTTGTTGCTGGCTCCCACAGTGGCTAAGGCTTTAGCGGCTGTGGGGGTGCGCGGAAGGACCAACTGGGCAGAGGAGGGCATGGGGTTGTAAAAGGCGGTTTGAGTTCCCGGCCGCTGTGGGGCGGCAGAAGTGGGGAGGCGGGGCCAGTGGGTCCACGGAAGGTGTGGCTGGAGGAGAGTCCAGCAGGGTGGAGGAGGGGAGAGTGTGGACGGACTGGGGCACGAGGCCCGTGGGAGAGCGGCGGCTTACGCCTGGGGGGAATTTGTGGTGGCCTCTGGTGAAGGGGGGGTGGGAGAGCACGGAGACAATGATGATGATTACGGCACTCCGCCACCCACACACAGTACATGAACCCACCCCCACATGCACCACACACACTGCGGGCTCAGCGGTGCGGGGAGCGGCACAGCGCAGGGACAGCCTGGAGGGAGTAGGAAGGACAGGACTAGGAGAAATGGCGGAAGGAACTTTGGGGGAGGGACGGGGAACGCAGAGATATGGAGAGAGGCTGAGAGAGAGACTGAGAGAGAGAGACTGAGAGAGAGAAACTTGGGCAAATTTCCCAGTTCTTTGGCAGAACTTACTGAGATCGGTGTGACCTTAAAGTCAGGTACCGTTTTAGCCAGATCGGTGAGCTGGCACCCTAGAGGATTTGGAATCCCCCTGTGCTTGATCCCTGTGGCCTGTAGCCGGGCTAAAGGCTGGCGTCCCAGCAGTTTAACCCACGCTACGGAGGGACGGAGGGACCGTGGGCGGGGTAGAGGCGTCCCTGCTACCCCCCCAGGTCCGGAGGAGCCTTCCTGGAAGGGTCCCGAGAGGCAATCTCTGACGTGGCCACGTTTTATGGACAGAGATGCCAGCAGGCAGGTGGCCACCTGGGACCAGCGCGGGGCGGGGCGGGGCGGGGCGGGACTCACCGCTGATGCTGCCAAACTGGGAAAAGTTGCTGAGCTGAAGAGAAGCGGTCCTGATGGGTCCAGAGCCACGAGGAGGGAGAGGCAGGCACCCAGCCTTGGAGGGACGGCCAAAGCGAGTGCTCCCGCCACCCAGGTTTCAAGGCACCAAATGTTAGGTTAGGTGGCTCAGGAGGCGGCGCAAGAAATAGAGTCCAGTGAATCAGAAAAGAAAGGAAAGGAAAAGGTTTATTCTGCGTCCCCGGAAGACCCACGTACCCCAAGGACAGGGCACGTGGATTCACGCCAACAGGGAGGGGGCGCTTTTTTTATACTGTGGTTGGGTGAGGGCGGGGACATGAGCTGAGGAATTCTCTGCTGCAGGGAATGAGCGGAATATTCAGGACAAAGTTCTTATCTGTGTGGGGGTATGTGAATTCAGGGAGAAGAAGCTGGTATCTGTGTCTGGCACCTTGATCTGTGAGAAATTCCAGGGGAAGTCCATTATCTTGTCATGTCTGCATGTATCCGATCCTGGGCTCTCTCCGACCTAACATTATAGATGTAAAAAGACAGTAGAAAGGGAAAAATCAAGATGGTGGCATAGGTAAACACTGGAAATTGCTGCCTCGCACAACCACTTCACAAATACAACTAAAAGACAAAACGAACATCATCCAGAACCACAGGAGGGCTGCTGAGTGGAAATTCTACAACTAGAAGGAAAGAGAAAAGCACACTGAGACTCAGAGGAGGTGCGGAGGTAAAGTGCAGAGGTACGGAGGTGCACATGGAAAGGGCTGCCAACTGAGGACATGGTTTTCTTTTTCAATCGGGAGGGAGGCACAATCTCCCTACAGCCCTGACTCCAGTTCCAGGTGAGTCTCTGGGGACCCAGACTCACACAGGAGAAACTGTACTGTCTGGCATTAGTCGGAACTCGAGGGCGGCTTTCAATCAGAGGTGCTTGCAGTGATTACTGGGACACTGAGAAGCGGGGCCTCTTATGGCAGGACTGAGGAGAAGCCAAAGCTGCTTGCTCTGCCTGTGGATCCTGAAACCCGCCCCACCCAAGCTGTGCAAAGAGGCTTTTGCATATGAAAGGCCTGGCCCTTTGCAATCTAAAATTACCTAAAAAACTGCAGCTGGGTCAGAGAAAGCCAGAATACCCAAAAGAAGGCCCAAGGCCCCCAGTGACTTGCATTGCTTCACAGCTGGGCTCCTGCTGGACAGCCTCAGGCAGAGGCTAAATTAGCAGCTCCTTAGAGATCCAAGAGCCATTGTACCCAGTGGTCAGAGTGGGACCATCCAGATTACAACTCCTCAGATCCATAAGGGACACACTCAGGGAACAGACTCAGTGAGCACCAAAGCCCCACTGAAGCAAGTCTTGCTCTATAAGGGTGTCTTCAACACAGAAGTTCTCCCACTGCAGACACAGCTCATTCTCACAGCCAATTGGCCTGGAGGTCAATTCCTCCCAGTGATACCTACAACAACCAAGGCTTAACTCCAACAACACTGTGTACAAAGCCCACAAAGGGGTGCACCAAGAGTGTCCACCTCCGGTAATTGGGGAGGCTGAGCCACTGTGCCCTATAGGATAGCTAGCACAGAAAGAACACTCTATCAACACAGGAAAGCATAAAAATGAAGAGACAAAGAAACAGGTCACAAATGACAGAAATGGAGGAAAGCAAATTACTGGATATAGAGGTCAAAACCCAACTTATACGGTTTTTCAAGAATTTTCTAGAAACTTCCAATAAATTTAGTAAGACCCTCAATAAGTCTAGTGAGACCACCGATAAACTTAGTGAGACCCTCAAGAAATCTAGTGAGACCCTCGAGGTTATGAAAAAGGACCACCTAGAAATTAAACATACACTGACTGAAATAAAGAACATTATACAGAGTTCTAACAGCAGACTAGAGGATAGCAAGAATCAAGCCACAGATTTGCAATACGAAGAAGCAAAAAACACCCAACCGGAAAAGCAAAAAGAAAAAAGAATCCAAAAATATGAAGATAGTGTAAGGAGCCTCTAGGACAACTTCAAGCGTACCAACATACGAATTATAGGGGTGCCAGAAGAAGAGAGAGAGCAAGATATTGAAAACCTATTTGAAGAAATAATGACAGAAAACGTCCCCTCCCTGGTGAAAGAAATAGACTTACAAGTCCAGGAAGCACAGAGAACCCCAAACAAAAGGAATCCAAAGAGGACCACACCAAGACACATCATCATTAAAATGACAAGAGCAAAAGACAAAGAGAGAATCATAAAGCAGCAAGAGAAAACAAGTCAGTTACCTACAAGGGAGTACCCATACAACTCTCAGCTGATTCCTCAACAGAAACTTTGAAGGCCAGAAGGGAGTGACAAGAAATATTCAAAGTGATGAATAGCAAGAACCTACAACCAACATTATTTTACCCATCAAAGCTATCATTCAAAATTGAAGGTCAGTTAAAGAGCTACAAAGATAAGAAAAAGTTAAAGAAGTTCATCACCATCCAAACCAGTATTATATGAAGTGCTGACAGGTATCCTTTAAGAAGAGGAAGAAGAAGAAAGAAGGAGAAGAAGAAGAAGAAGAAGAAGAAGAAGAAGAAGAAGAAGGTAAAGATACAAATTATGAACAACAAATACACATCAACAAGTGAATCTAAATATCAAGTGAACAAATATTCTGATGAACAGAATAAACTGGTGAATATAATAGAATCAGGGGCATAGAGAGGGAGTGGACTGACTATTCTGAGGGGGTAAGGGATGTGGGGGATGCGGGAAGAGAATGGACAAAAATTGTTCATGTATGGATGAGGGCAGTGGAGGGGGCGTGGGGTAAGGGCAGAGGGTGGAGTGAGAACCGGGTGGAGGGGAGGTATGGGGGGAAAAAGAGGAACAACTATGATAATCTGAACAATAAAGATTTATTAAAAAAAATAGGCAGGCTCAGTTAAGATAAAGATTGACGTTTTCAGGGAAGATGACAGCCTAGGACACCAGTACCCACCATAAGCTGCTTTTATTTAAAAATAACCAAAAAACAAACAAACAACACTTTAAGTTCAGACAAACCTTTTCAGTTACATTAGGTCTCTGAGTTTGCCACGCCGCCAGGTTAGCATGTGGTCCCTGGAATCACAACTGTCCCATCTCTTGCCACCAATCACTGAGTGCTTGGGGTTCAGTCTGAGCTGGAGTGCCCAACCCACCTGGCAGTTTATGAGCTGCCTCTGATGGCATGTAACCCTCTCCCAACACAGGATAGAAATCAGACCACCATTTCGGTGCCCGCGGGCCAGGAAAGCATGCCCGCCGCACTCAACACACAGGTGCCCATGAACTTGTTTTCCACCTGGGAAGTGGAATGCTCCAGCCCCACCTGCGTACCCAGGCTGTGTAGCCTCACCTTAACCAAGCTGCTCATCTACAAGAAGCTGGAGAAGGAGCTCAGGGCTGTGGTGATCACTATAAAAATGCAGGGCCCTAAACAACTTGAGGTCTGATGAGATTCCGCTGTCCCCTCTTGGTCACGTGAAGACCGACCTGGCGCTGACCATCTCCCTACAGTACCCTCACTCTCTCAAGAATAAAGGCAACAATTTACAGATCCTGCTGCAGCAGAAGCAGCACCTTAACAACCAGACCATTCTGGGTTACCGGGCACTCCCCATGGGCACCATCGACATGGCAGAGGTGATGTAGCGACCCCTCGAGGGTGGCCAGATGCTGAGACTCCATAGCACCAACATGGAGGAATCTGCCCACATGGCTGAAGTCAGCATGTCCTCCCTGTCCAGCCAGCCCATAGACCCCAAGGACAGCACCCAGAAGGCTGGCCCCAAGTCCAAGTCCCTGGTTCATTACTCAGAGATAGATTATGAAATATTCTCAGATCAGCAGGGCTGCTATCATCCCGGGCATGGGCAGGACCATGAGGAGGAGGACTTCCACTTTGAGGATCCCAAAAAGCAACACCAAAGTGTAGTAAGATCGCCACTCATGAGCAGGCAACAAGATGCCAACAAGAAAGTTGGGGCGTAGCTGCTCAGGGTGCAAGAGTGGGAGGAGGTCCTGGATTCAGAGCAGGAGTCTTCGGAGCATGTGCCTGAGGTGGAGGAGGACCTAGATCTGCTGTATGACTCACTCGAGAACTGTGACAGTGGCCCATGAGAGTGTCTTCAGGACCCCGAAGCCCTGACTCAGGCCATATTGGAAGGCCTGTCCCAGCCCAGCTAGAGCATCCACAGTGCCCAGCTCTCAGATGGAGTGCTAGAGAATCCACAGTGCCAGCACCAGGAGGAGCCTCCAGGTCCAACCCATGTGACAGAGAAGATGAGCCCAAAGCCACCAGTGGGCGCATCACCAAGACCGAGTCTCTCCTTATCGCTTCCACCAGATCCCAGGGGGAGCACGTTGGCCACTGGGCCAGGAGCACATCCCTGAAGGAGCAGCAGGTGGCAGAGCCAGAAACAAGCGGGCCAACAGCCTGGACAATAAGCACTGCCCCGACCCCCTGAGTCAGCTGCAGATTGCCAGGGAGACGGTATATGACCAGCTGAACCTCTTCCTCATCTCTGACAGCCAGTTGCCCTAGAACATCCTCCTCCTCAATGCCCCTGCCTGGCAGGGGCAGTTCCCGTCTGAGTCCAGCAGCAACACATGCTGCCCGGGGTGTGCATCTTCTCCAAGGCTGAGGTCCAGGCAGCCTTCAGCACCATCATCTCGTGGAAACAGAGATACCGTCTCTATAATTCCCAGACCCCCAGCCTGTGAAGATCGTGGTGTCAGGGGCACAGCATTACTTAAGCACCGTGTTATGGGTCTTCCTGAAGCTGCTGTCCTACAACCTATGCCTCTCTCCCCCTGGCTGGGCTACATGCACTTCCTGGTCATCCAGTTGGGTTCCTACCTTGTAGCCAGGTACCTGGGCTCTGTGCATTACCGCTACAACAGCTTCATCCAGAACCTGCCCAGGCGGGACCTGTTCTACAAGGAGGCCCAGAGGGCTGTGCAGGACACGCTGCCCATGTTGATGAGAACCACACAGTGCATCACAGGAGCCAATTGTGTCCACCAACTGCCCATCATGGAGGCCACACTCACCTATAAACAGAGGAGACCCAATGAGGAGTCCTCGAACTTTATTCCCTTCATGGGGGTTGTGGAGCTTGGTATTGTTAGACCATTCTGGGTCGCCTCAGGACACTCAGATTATGCGGCCCGCTTGGGCTCGAGTGCTGTTGTCCACCCTCCATACGGGTCTGCGGCAAACAAGGAGGCATCACACATCCTTCTCTACTCCCCGCCAGTGAGAGGAGATGAGTCCTCCCCCAGCCAGGGTGTTGGAGCTGAGCTGATGGGGCTGTGGGTGGACTCCTGGATGGCAGCCCAGCCCACAGACAGAAAAGGAGACTCTGAGAACAAAGCCCAGGCTACCGCCAACAACACCCTCCAGTTCCCCTTCCAGTTTCTCCAGGTGAGCAGGCTGCCCAGCAGTGGTGAGGCTGCAGCCACGCCCTCCGGGTCATGGACAAGGAGAACAACAAGAAGGTGATGTGTTTTCCCAAGAAAACCAAGGACAAGGAACTGGAGAACCAGAGCCAGTGCCTGGAGGGCATCAGCCGCCTGTTCAGCAGGGCCAAGCACCAGCAGGACAACTGTGGGTCCTTGTTGACCGTGTGGAGTGGAACAGCGTGGAGCTCCCACGTCCAGCACTTCCCCACCTGCATAGTCGGAAGCTCCAACCCCACCTTTGAGCCTGCCCGTCCCCTACCCTTCCCTCTGCCCTGGCCAAGCCCGGGAAGGATGAGCTGCTTTTCTGTTCACATTTCGGTTTAGCACCGAGACAGACTCTTGAAACACAAAGTGTAACCCTTTCAGTGTGAATAAGCTCATAACCTGGAAACTAACGTGGTGGTGCCCACAGGGAGCCCCCAACTGCTCTGCTTATTACCCAGAATGCTCTGGCAAGTGGGAGGTCAACAGTGTTGAGCTGGGCAATCATTGAAGGTGATGGTCTTCAGGACCCAAAAACTGCCATTGACAAAGCTTCTCAATGCCAACACCTGCCCCTCCTGGAAGCCTGGACTCCGCCTCCCCGGGGAGTCAGCTTCCCTTTCTGCCCGACTCAGTGCTGGCCTCCCACGGGGGCACCTGACTGAAAACAGGCTGGTCAGCCAGCCTTGGGCCCCACTGCCACCCATCCCAGTGGCCCCAGCACTACCCGCTCATGCTGTCCCATAAACTCCATTTTCGTGAGGCAGAACAGAAGAGAAACACCAAGGACCAATGTGGTACTGACCACCTGGGCACACTGACTGGACAAACTGAGCAAATACCTGATGCCCACCTTCCTGGGCTGGGACCCCGCTTTTGTCCCCACCTCTCCGTGTTTTTATAGAGCATTTGCTACAACAGGAGTTGGATCAACCATGTACCAGGTGAGCTCCTGCCCCTGCACAGCACAGTGGTCATTTGGCCACTTGTTTGCTGTGAATCTTCAGGTCACTGCATGTCTCTAAGTGATTGTTCCCCAGAATGTGAGGCCCAATAGGGTTACTGTAGGGTCTCAGTGGGGTGCCTCTGGGTGCCTGGACAGTGGTGAGGTCTGCTGGAGGGCTGTGTTTTAGCCAATTGGTTAATTTTTTCATTCTGTTGACAAAGTCTCTGCCAAATTTGTGATTCTCCTCAGGGCTCAGGGCTAAGCACTTTTGTCATGAGATAAAGAGATTGGAGATCCATTATGAGTCCCGGTCCTTGGTGAAGCCAGATCAGAAACCCCATGTTTGAGAGGTGGAGTTCAGACTCAGCCAGCTGTCTGAGATGGGCATGGTTTGGGTTCATTCATTCAGCAAATATATGAGAAGCCCTGCCAGGTACAGACGTGTCTCTAGGCACTGACCATAATCCAGTGCACAGAGCAGACCCCAAGCCTGCACTCCAGAGGTTCCTTCTAGTAGAGAGTCCTTCTGCAAGGACTCTTCCTTCTGCAAGAGGGCAGAGGTCTGAGGGCTACTTCTAGGAAAAAGGGCAGGACTCAGAGAACTGTGCATGTAGATATGGGTGGAGTGGGCGAGTGGGGAAGTCAATGGACAGAGTGAGCCCCTCAGAAAATTCATACCCTTCTGCTTCTAATCCCAGCCCAGTCTGCACCCCTATCCCGGGACCGTGCTCACTAATCTGGTAGAACCTCCTCAGTGGCAGCTTGGCTGTTGCTCTCTATCCATGGGAGTTAACTGTCAATTAGAGGAGAAGAACCCCACAGGGCAGCTAGTGAATTAGGCAGCATGTAGGAGCAGGAGCCAAAGTTTGAGGTGTGAGGTAGTCTCTGGACATCAGAAATGCAGATGGATTTTCTTCGTTTACTCCTTGATCACCTATTCCTGGAGCACCTACTGTGTGCCAATGAGTGACATGAACAGAGTGGAAACCAGCTCTCCCTGTCCTCATGGAGTTGACATTTTGGCACGAGGGTAGTAGGAGGGTACAGGGACACTGAGAGAGCATGTCAGGTTCCCCGGAAGAAGACGACGGTGGTTCCCTAATTGTTGCAGAGCTGTCATTTAGGTGGGCTTTCTGCCATGTCCTCTTGAATGACCAGGCACATCTCTGCCAGGACTGCCAGGTTGAATGTGGGCAAGGGATAGGTCTGCCTTCTGGATGGGCAGGAGCAGCAGGCACAGGACCCCAGGCTCTCTGAGTGGTGCTCTGGGAGGGTCATGTGGAAAAAAGGCCAGGCCTCAAACCCTGCTGTCTGTCTATCTCTCTCCCCAGGGTCATCTCCTGCATCTTGGGCATCTAACTGGACCAGTACCCTGAAGATTTTTATTAGCCGCCAGAATTTCCCAGCCTGATCATGCTTTTGGCCTCTATAGAGCTCACCTTTCCAGTACTAGACCTGCCAACCCAGTGAGTTTAATAAGATTATTTATACTAGTGACCAGAAGACAATTCTGGATGTTTCCAATGAAATTAGAGCAGCCTGTGAGTGAGAGAAAGAGACAGAGCTGGGAACCAGTGGACTGAAACGTCTTGGGTTTGATTCCAGTCCAGGTACATACCTCAGTTGCAGGCTAGATCCTTGGCCCTGGTCTGGGCCAGGGAACATTATCCTTGGGTGAGGATTGACAAAGAAAACTGTAGTGATAAGAATGGCACTGCCACTTGCATTAAAACCTCAGGCACGTTAGCTGAATTCTTTACGTCTTGTTCTTTTCACGTGAAAAATGAGTTGCAAGGATAAAATTGAATAATAAAGTGCTTAACATAGAGAGTTGGCATATGGTAGGCACTTAGTATATATTGCCCATTACTATTATACATACACTAGAGGCCCGGTGCACGAAAATTTGTGCACTGGCTGTGGGGGGGGTCCCTCAGCCCAGCCTACCCCTTATCACATACTGGGAGCTCTAAGGGGATGTCCTAGTGATGGCTTAGGCCTGCTCCCTGTTCCCTTTGGGGAGCGGGCCTCAGCCACAGTCTGGCCTTCCTTTGTGGGAGGTGACCGGGCTCATCAGGGGAAGGCACCAGCCCCATCACCCCACTATTGCAGCCATTGCCAGTCACCGCAGTCACCAAGGTGTTTTCATCAACACGGACTCCAGTCCCTTCACCATGAAAAAAAGGCAACTTTCTTTAGGCATTTTCAAGATGTGTGTCATAGGATATGACATTTCTTTCTTTCTTTCTTTTTTTATCCTCACCTGAGGATATGTTTCCATTGATTTTTAGAGAATGTGGAAGAGAAAGCGAAAGACAGAGAGAAACATCAAAGTGAGAGGAACACTTTTATTGGCTGCCTCCTGTATGAGCCCTGACCTGGGCCCAGGCCAGGGAGGAGCCTGCAACCTAGGTACATGCCCTTAGTCAGAATTGAACCCGGACCCTGTGGTGGGCAGGCCGAGGCATTATCCACTGACCAAAACCAACTAGGGCAGGATATGACATTTCTTAGCCCTCCAGCAGCGGACCTTCCTTTTTTTTCAACAGGAGTGTGGTAAAAAACCCTAGATCACCTTATTGGAGTCTTATTACCCAAGTTACTAAGAATATTATCAATGGCATACATGGAGCTTAGCCAATGAGCAGTCGAGAAAAGGTGTTTCCTCTGTAGTTACACCAATTGCCGGCTCGGCCTCTGCCCAGGCCTAACTCCTCTGGCCGAGTCATTAGGCCTGGGCAGGAGACCCCCAGCTCCTGCAATCCCCCCTCCGCCCATCCCCAAGCCTAATGCCTCCGCATTAGGCCTGGGCAGGGTACCGCCAGCTCCCCCAATTGTGCGATCTGACCCTGCTCCCCGCGATCACTGGCTCTGCCCCTGCTCCCAGCCATCGCAAGCCCCCTTCCTGCTCTCTGCCATCGCTGGCTCCACCATTGCCCAGGCCTAATGCCTCTCACCAAGGCTGTAGGCTTAGGCGTGGGACGCCCCGGTCCCCACGATCGCTGACTCTGCCGCTGCACCCTGCGATCACTGACTCCACACCAGCCTAGGCCTAACGCTTCTGGCCAAGGTGTAAGGCCTGGGCAGGGGATCCCCAGGTATCCTCAATTTTCGGCTCTGCCCCTGCCCAGGCCTAATGCCTGTGGCCGAGGCATTAGGCCCGGCAGGGGACTCCCAGCTCCCAGCGATCACCGATCTCCGACTCCTCACATCCTCCGCGCCATTGCCGGCTCCACACCTGCCCAGGCCTAACTCCTCAAGGCATTAGGCCTGGGCAGGAGACCCCTCAGCTCTGATTGCAGGCTCCGATTGCCACTGGGAGCCTATGTATGCAAATTAACCGCCATCTTTGTTTGGTTAATTTGCATATTCATACGATTGGCTGCTGGGCATAGCAAAGGTATGACCAATTTGCATGTTTGTCTATTATTAGGTACGATATGTATGTAAACAATCATCAAGTGGAAATACCATGTGTAACATCGACAAAATAATCTAAAGCACTAAGATGTTAACAGGAATTGCCCAGGGCCTCCCAATGCTCTATTTCTCCATTTAATCATAAATGCATGGACTTACTCATTTCTGGATAGAAAGATAAAATATTGCCAAGGCACATACTCTCCTGAATTAATCTAAAATGTACATATATATGTAATATGCAGATTAGGCCAGGAAGCTTTAATGTAGTGGTTCTCAACCTGTGGGTTGCGACCCCTTTGAGGGTTGAACAACCCTTTCACAGGGGTCGCCTAAGACCATTGGAAAACACATATAGAATTACATATTGTTTTTGTGATTAATCACTTGCTTTAATTATGCTCAATTTGTAACAATGAAAATACATCCTGCATATCAGATATTTACATTATGATACATAACAGTAGCAAAATTACAGTTATGAAGTAGCAACAAAAATAATTTTATGTTTGGGGGTCACCACAACATGAGGAACTGTATTAAAGGGTCGCAGCATTAGGAAGGTTGAGAACCACTGCTTTACAGGGTCACGACCAGACAGGAGGAGGTTGCCTGTGCAGGTGAGGCCAGGGGCAGAGATGGAGACAGACACAGGGGGCCTGCCTGAGCCAGAGCGGACACAGGCAGGGGGGCCAGGGAGGCATGGGGTTGGCTGAGTCACTGCGCCTGGCCAGGGCAGCCCTGGAAGGGACACAGGCAGGGGGTCAGGGGGTGCCTGGGGCAGAAGTCAGGTGCGGGTCCTGCTGCCTGCAGAGCGGGTCAGATGCAACTCCTGTGGCAGCCCTCGAGGTGGCTCGTCCAGCGATTTCAATAGAGCGCCGGACCTCTAGTTTAAAGTAAAAATTATAATAGGATTTTGGGGAAACAAACACTCTTCTAAATTTTATCTACAAATAAATATGCAAAAAAATCAGGAAACAGTTGACAAGAATATAGGAAGGGGACTTGCTCTGTCAATTAGGAAGAACTCTCAAGCAGTGGGGCCCTGGTGCTGGAGTGAGCAGGTCCTGGGAGCTGGGCAGCGACATCAGGAACAGGGCGCAGCACACATGAGACTCAGGGGATTATTGTGGGGGCCCTTTAGCAGCAAATAGCACTGGGACAGCCGCTCAATTATTGAGGGGAATACTTTAGATCAATATTTCAGATCTCACCAAAGAGTTTTTAATGTATTTATGATTAATATATTTTACTGTCTTTTCCTTCTGAAAATCGAATGAAGGTGGAATCAAAATTTTAAAAATAAAAAATGCGAGAATATACATAAACTCTATTTAATTCCATGATATAGAGAACACTTTCCACATGTTGATGTCTCTTTTGGGTGAGATGTAATGGAGAAAAAAGGTCAGTCCTATGAAGTCCTGAGCAAAGAGCCTTGCAGACAGAGAGGTGTGTGTGCAAAGGCCTGAGGTGGGAAAGAGCCCACTGGGGTGAAGGAATGACACACGGGCCAGGGTGGCTGGAGTTAAGAGGAGAGTGTGAGACAGGACGTTGTGCTGGTCAACGGGGTCCCCGATCCTGCAGAGTCTTGCTCAAGCTGTAAAATTTATTCCAAGTGCCATGAGGACTTTTAGAGGATTTTAAGTGAAAGACATTTAGCAACTATCTTTCTATTTGTATTTGAAAATAGTACTTTAATAATCAGATTTGGCTGTTGCATTTTTGATCAGATGCTTTTTCAGTACCTAGTACATTTTATTAACTTTTATAAAGACACGGTTTTTATTTTCGAATATTCATTCCTAGGTTTAATTTCTTTTTTAAAAAAATATATTTTATTAATTTTTTTGCAGAGAGGAAGGAAGAGGGATAGAGAGTTAGAAACATCGATGAGAGAGAAACATCGATCATCTGCCTCCTGCATACCCCCTACTGGGGATGTGCCCACAACCACGTACATGCCCTTGACCGGAATCAAACCTGCGACCTTTCAGTCCGCAGGCTGATGCTTTATCCACTGAGCCAAACCAGTTAGGGCCCTAGGTTTAATTTCTTAACAAACCTACAGCATCTGAGAAACTTATTTATTTATTTTTAATTTAAGTATAGTTGATATACAATCTTATATGGTTATATTGTTTCTGGTGTATGATATAGTGAATCAACAATTTTATCACCTCACCAATTCATATAACCATCTGTCATCATGCAAACTTATCCCAATATTATTGACTATATTTCCCTTCCCCTTTTCAGCCACTCTACACCCTCCCTTCTGGTAACCACATCTTTTCTCTCTTTTTATATGAGTCTGTTTTTGTTTTGTTTTGTTTTTTTGATTCCACATATGAATAAAACTATACGGTAATTGTCTTTCGCTGCCTGAATTAGTTCACTTAGCATAATACCTTCTAGACCAGTGGTTCTCAACCTTGGCTGCACATTAGAATCACCTGGGAATCTTTTTCAAATCCTGATTTCTAGGCCTCATCCTCCAGAAATTCTGTTTCTTTGTTACTAATGTTGTGGCCCCACCCCATAACAAAGAAACAGAATTTCTAGGGGATGAGGCCCAGAAAACAGGATTTTAAAAGATTCCCAGGTGATTCTAATGCTCAGGCATGTGAGAAGGGAGTAATGTAGATTTCTTCAGTTGTGGCACCAGACAAGTCATTCCATAATGAGCCAGACACTTAGAATAAGGACAAGGAGAAGTCTGAATGGGGATTGTTTTCTCAACACTTTCTCATACTGGCAAGGAATAAGAAGCTGATGTTTAATTTGGGTTTGGATTGGGGGGGAGGAATGGATGGTGGTGGTCGCAGCCATGAGGAACATGGTGTTGTGTTAGTGCTGGCAGTGTAAAATAATGAATTTGATTTCCTTTTTACATGGTAGACTATTGTTTATTGTTAAACTATTGAAAAGATGGTCAGCTCAAGATCTGAAGATTTAAGCCACAAGTGTTCCAGTTTTTCCTTTAACAACTTGGTCTAGAACAGCATTGCTCGATATTGGAGATACTAGAGAAGTGAGGTTTCACTCTGTTTCACTGATGATGCACTTCATGTTACATTTGCCCCATAAGTAAGATATTAGTAATAAGGGTTATTGGGTATGGTGTACATTGTTATTATCTTCACAATTTTTCTGTAAATCTAGAACTAATATAAAATAAAACATCCATTAAAACAACACTCAAAATCCTAGGAAATGGTAGCAACTGATCATAGTGGAAGGGACCACTGAAATGACGGGGGAGTATGGAAATTGTCTTAGAGGTAACACTACCTCCCTGCCATATGCTGGACTCTAATGGAACTAGAGGAAATGAGAGAGAGAGGTCCGTCTGGGAAAAATTTTCGGAGTTAAGAGGAAGGTCTCTGTTCTATAACCTGAGTGTCTGAGATTTCTGCATCCTCTGCCACCCCCGCCCCTCCTGGATAGTGAAGCTGAGGCTTTGTGATGTCAAGCCACACCATGGCAACCACTGATTTTGGGCAGCCAGAGCTGAAGTAAGTGGCTCCTCATTAACCTAATGTGTATATGTAGAGGCCAGGACCCTTTGAGTAGTGTCTGTTGCCTCAAGATAGCGAAACTTAATAAGACGAAATTGTAGACCAGTGGAGATAAGGAATAAGACTCCCAACCCAAGGATGGATGAAGAAACTG
The DNA here is from genome assembly GCF_964212035.1 of Myotis nattereri. Classification (NCBI taxonomy): domain Eukaryota; kingdom Metazoa; phylum Chordata; class Mammalia; order Chiroptera; family Vespertilionidae; genus Myotis; species Myotis nattereri. The sequence goes on along the minus strand of NC_138091.1, from coordinate 7,265,468 downwards.
AAAGTCTTAAAGTGAATAATGTTTGTATTGCGGAGGGGGGGTGGGGGTAGGGGTTGGGAGGATGGTGGTGGTCGCAGTAATGAGGAGCTGGTTGTTGTGTTAGGGCTGGCAGTGTCTAATAAAGAATTTGATTTCCTTTTTACATGGCAGACTATTGAATATTGTTAAACTATTGAAAGGATGGTCAGCTCAAGGTGTGAAGATTTATGCCACAACTGGTACAGTATTTCCTTTCACATCATGGTCTAGAACAGCATTGTTGGATATGGGAGATACTAGATAAGTGAGTTTTGACTCTCTTTCACTGATGGGGAGGGATCTAAGGAGGGGGCAGGCATGTGAGAAGGGAGTAATGCTGGAAGCCGGTCCATCCTTGCTGCTTGACACAGTCGCTGCAGGAAAGAAACATCTGCACAGCATATGTTTCAAGGGACCTGGCGTATATAGCATACTGTTCTTAATATGTTTGCTCCCCTTAGCGCTGTGTGTTTTAACCAAGGTCACCTCTCTGAGAAAGGTTGTTTCCCAAGGTAGGACTTTTTCCCTGAAGTCAGGGAGGGGATGAAACTCCTTAACTAAGTGCCAGGCGGGTAGTTAATCACTACAAACAATCATGCTTAAGCTACATAATCTTTACTCCCTGGAATGGAGATAAGAAACGCCCTAAACTTTGTAATAGAAATTGACAGGATTAAAATCAACTAGGATAAATACGGATGTAACAAGACAATAAACAGCAGAACCTCTCTGGAGATTGAGAACAGAACTTGGCTGGAGATCCTGGCTAGGCTGCTGATCAACTGAACGCTGTCTCCGTGTCATTCCTTCTTCGCCGACTTCGTCTACGCCTTAGGGGAACCCCTGGACCTGCTGGGGTTGGACCCCGGCAGAGTAATGTAGATTTCTTTACTTGTGACACCAGACAAGCCATTCCATAATGAGGCAGACACTTAGAAAAAGGACAAGGAGAAGTCTGAATGGGGATTTTTTTTCTCTCAACACTTTCTCATACTGGCAAGGAATAAAGAAGCTGATGTTTAATTTAGGTTTGGATTGGGGTGTGGGATGGATGGTGGTGGTCGCAGTCGTGAGGAACAGGGTGTTGTGATAGAGCTGGCAGTGTATAACAATGAATTTGATTTCCTTTTTACATGGTAGACTATGGAATGTTGTTAAACAATTGAAAGGATGGTCAGCTCAAGATCTGAAGTTTTATGCCACAACTGGTCCAGTTTTTCCTTTAACAACTTGGTCTAGAACAGCATTCCTGGATATTGGAGATACTAGAGAATGAGGTTTCACTCTAACAGTTTCACTGATGATTCACTTCATGTTACATTTGCCCCATACATAAGTAAGATATTAGTAATAAGGGAAATTGGGTATGGTGTACATGGTTATTATCGTCACAATTTTTCTGTAAATCTGGAACTATTCAAAAATAAAACATCCATTAAAACAACACTCAAAATCCTAGGAAATGGTAGCATCTGATCATAGTGGAAGGTACCCCTGAAATGATGGGGAGTATGGGAATTGTCTTAGAGGAAACACCACCTCCCTGCCATATGCTGGACTCTAATGGAACTAGAGGAAATGAGAGAGGTCAGTTTGGTTAAAATTTTAGGATTTAAGAGGAAGGTCTCTGTTCTATGACCAGAGTGTCTGAGATTTCTGCATCCTCTTACACCCCCGCCCCTCCTGGATGGTGAAGCTGAGGCTTTGTGATGTCAAGCCACACCATGGCAACCACTGATTTTGGGCAACCAGAGCTGAAGTGAGTGGCACCTCATTCACCTAGAGAGTTTATATAGAGGCCTGGACCCTTTGAGCAGTGTCCGTTGCATCAAGATAGCCAAACTTACTAAGAAGATATTTTAGACTAGTGGAGATCAGGAATAAGACTCCAAACTCAAGGATGGATGTAGAAACTGCAAGTCCTAAAGTGAATTAGAAGTCAGTTTCTCAACTGCATGACGAAGAAGTGGATAAGGTCAGAATACCATACTCAAAACTACCCCTTCCCTAATAATTCCTCTCCCAAGATTCTGGCCTTGTGCTTTTTGGCCACAGACACTTCCTCATTCAATCCACTGTCATCCAATTACAAGCACATTTCCTAAACATTTTCCAAATTTTTCCCCAAAACCAATGTCTTTCTGTGATTAACTTGTTTCCAAACTACATAACCAAGATAGTGCCAACGGTAACTTTGGACTTTAAGCTGAATGTAGACAAAAGGGAGAAAGACAGAAAGAATCAGATAATTGTATTTTACTACAGGAAGGGGGAAACCTCCAGTAAGCAAGACAACAACCTCCAGTAAGCAAGGAAGAAAAGAATCTGATGTTTAATTTAGGTCTGGATTCGGTGGGTGGGATGGATGGTGGTGGTCGCAGTCATGAGGAACAGCATGCGGTGTTAGTGCTGGCAGTGTATAATAGTGAATTTGATTTCCTTTTTACATGGTAGAGTATTGAATATTGTTAAACTATTGACAGGATTGTCCGCTCAAGATGGGAAATTTTATGCCACCATGGTACAGTTTTTCCTTTATCTACTTGGTCTAGAACAGCATTGCTGGGTATTGGAGATACTAGAGAAGTGAGGTTTCACTCTGTTTCACTGATGATTCACTTCATGTTGCATTTTCCCCAAGCATAAGTAAGATATTAATAATAAGGGAAATTGCATATGGTGTACATGGTTATTATCTTCACAATTTTTCTGTAAATCTGGAACTATTCTAAAATAAAACATCCAGATTTTCAATCCCAGCAACAACACAGAGTGGGTAACTATTAAGGAACCAGCTCTGGCCAGTAGACGTCCCCACACCAGTTTTAAGTGTAATAGAGACGATAAACCCAAGCTACGGGACAGAGAGACCCTTTTCCTCAGTTGTCAACCCAAAAACACTGCCACCCAGAGGCTGAGCCACAAACTGACTCCTAGCTAAATACAAATTAAGGCAGTCTGGGAGTCAAATATGGCCTGCTTTAAAATCCGGACTGTGGTTTACAACAGGGAGGAACAGTGTATCACAGGGAAATTCAACACTCTCCTGAATTCCTGACAGGACTAAGGCAAGCCAGACTGATAAGTAGAAGAACTGAAGGACCTTCACTACTGCAATTTTTTTTCTTCTTTTTTATTTTTTATTTTTTCACCTTTTAACTAAGAAACCATTTTTTTTTCTTTTTTTTCCCATCACCTGATTTTACCCTTTAAATTACTATATATTTATTTTTTAACCAGTATTATTACTGCTACCATTTTACGATTTTTCAAAGTGCCATTTTATTTTCTCTTTATTTTATTTTGGGATTAGTGTTCTGTATTCTGTTTCATCATTTCTTTAGCATCAATTTTCCCTACCTCAATTTTACCTGTATGCTAAAACCCTTTCCCTCACTTTTCTCCTTTTGTTGTCCTGTTTCTCTTACCCTACTCCTGCTCTAGATTTTCCCTATTCCTTCTGTTTACCTCCTGTCAAAATTTCACCCTACTTATATATACTCTTTCCAATTCAGTGCTCTAAAACCTTATACACATATCCCTTATCTTTCTTCACTATCCAATTTTTTTTCTTCTTTTATCTTTCTATTGTTTTGCTGCTGTTTGCTTGATTGTTGAGTATATTGGTTTTTTGTTGTTGTTGTTTGTGTGTGTGTGTGTGTGTGTGTGTGTGTGTGTGTGTGTGTGTTTAGGACTGGTTGTGAGGCTGTTTTTCTTTTTCTTTTTTTCTTCTGGTTTTTACCCTCGCTCCACCCCATCCCCCCTGGTTATTTCTATGCTTCTGTTTTCCCTTGCCTTTCTAGATACTATTGGTTGTTTCAAGGTTGCATTCAATTCCAGGGAGCAGTTGCTGGAGATTGTTGGGATTAGTGGTTGTTATATAGGAGTTTTCTCCTCATATACATAGCCTCTTCCCCTCATGTACTTCATTCTCTCTTTTCACTCATTTTTTTTCCCTCCGTTTTTTTTTCTCTTTTCTTTCCCCCAAGTTTTTATCAATTTCATTTTTCACTACTTTTTTTTTCTTTCTTCCCTACTTTTCTTTTCTTTTCTTTTTTCTCTTTTATCTTTTTCTCTCCTTTCTTCCTTGTCCCCTAATTCTCTTAATTCAGGTGGTCACCTTTATTTGGGGTTATTAGTATGGTGAATATATTTGTGTTTAGTGCCTAGTACGTGGTGCCTTGTTGTGTTGTATTTTGTGCCTTTAAATCAACCTAGCAGACCCAAGCAACAGCAGCCTCATGAGCACCACACCCTCTGCTGAGGAACAGCAGCTGTACGTGAAGCCTCCCCACACCAGCCAGAAGAGCCACCACAGCTGTGAATAGCACCCACCAGAGGAGCTCCTGCCAAGAGAGGAGCAGCTGCTACCACGACTGCCCGAGGAGCAACCACAGCCCAAGGAACCACTGCCACCCAAGGAGTAGCCACTGAATGACTCAACGTCTAGATCTGTCAGTGAGATCAATCTTGGGTAGACAAAGAAACCGCCAAAGGAAAGAGAAGGAGGACTCTCCAGAAAAGCAGCTAAGTAATACAGAGGCATGCAACATGACAGAAAAAGAATTCAGAATAAGGGTCCTAGAGTGCATATACCGGATGGAGGAAAACATCAACAACCTCTGCAAGAAGCTAGAAGAAAAAGATGAAAAAGTCAACTACCTATGCAAGAAGCAAGAAGAAACAGATGAAAAAGTCAATAACATATGGAGGAAGCTAGAAGAAACAGATGAAAAAATCAACAACTTAAGTAAGACCCAAGAAGAAATGAAGAGTGATATAGCTGAAATAAAAAACACCATTGAAAGTATCAAAAGTAGACTAGGAGAAGCGGAGGACCAAATTAGTGAATTCGAAGACAAGGAAGCAAAACACACTCAAAATGTACTGCAATTGGGGAAAAAAATTAAAAGACAATAGGAGAGCCTAAGGGAGCTTAGGGACAACATGAAACGAAACGACATATGAATAATAGGGGTGCCAGAACAACAGAAAGAGGAACAAGGATTAGAAAACCTATTCGAAGAAATAATATCAGAAAACATCCCTGAGGAGGGGAAAAAAAAATCACACAAGCACAGAGAGTCCCAAATAAGGTGAACCCGAAAAGACCCACACCAAGACACATCATAATTACCATGGCAAATGTTCAGGACAAATAGAGAATCTTACAGGCTGCAAGAGAGAGACGAAAAGTTACATACAAGGGATTTCCCATTAGATTGTCAAATGATTTCTCAACAGAAGCACATCAGGCCAGAGAAGAATGGACGGAAATTTACAAAGTGATGCAAAGCAAAGGACTGAATCCAAGAATACTCTATCCAGCAAGGCTATCATTCAAACTTGAAGGGGAAATAAGAAGCTTCACAGACAAAAAAAGGCTAAGGGAGTTTATCACCACCAAGCCAGCAATGCAAGGAATGCTAAAGGGACTGGTCTAAAAAGAAGAAATACAAAGCTGAGAAAGAAAACAGCCACACAAAAAAAGAAATGGCTGCAAACAAGTACCTTTCAATAACAACTTTAAACGTAAATGGACTAAATGCTCCAACCAAAGACGTCAAGTGGCTGAATGGATAAAAAAACATGACCCATACATCTGCTGTCTACAAGAGACCCACCTCATTAGAAGGGACTCACACAGACTGAAAGTGAAGGGATGGAAAAATATTTTTCAGGCAAATGGAAAGGAAAAGAAAGCTGGGGTAGCAATACTTATATCGGACAAAATAGACCTCAAAGTGAAGGCCATAACAAGAGATAAGGAAGGCCACTTCATAATACTAAAGGGATCAATACAACAACAAGATATAACCCTGGTAAACATATATGCACCCAATGCAGGAGCACCCAAATTCATAAAAAAAACTCCTGGAAGATATCAAAGGAGAGATCGACAACAATACAATCATAGTAGGGGACTTTAATACACCACTGACAGCACTGGATAAGTCCTCTAGACAAACAATCAGCAAAGATACAGCAATCCGAAATGACTCACTAGATCACATGGACTTAATAGACATCTTCAGAACACTTCAACCCAAAGCCACGGAATTTACATTCTACTCAAGTGCTCATATGACATATTCAAAAAGAGACCATATATTGGGTCACAAGCAAAGTATCCCCAAATTCAAGAAGATTGAAATCATAACAAGCATCTTCTCAGACCATAATGGCATAATATTAGAATTAAACTACAATAAAAATAACCCAAAATACTCAAACAACTGGAAGCTGAATAGCATGTTATTAAATATTGATTGGTTTACCAATGAGATCAAAGAAGAAATTGAAAACATCCTGGAAACTAATGACAATGAAAACACAACAATCCAAAACCTATGGGACACAATGAAAGCAGTCCTGAGAGGGAAGTTTATAGCTCTACAGACCTATCTCAAAAAACAAGAAAAAATGGTAGTAAATCATCTAACTCTACAACTCAAAGAATTAGAAAGAGAGCAACAAGAAAACCCCAGAGTGAGCAGAACGAAGGAGATAATAAAGACTAGAGCAGAAATAAATGACAATGACATAGAGACCAAAAAAGCAATACAGAAAATCAATGAAACCAAGAGCTGGTTCTTTGAAAGGATAAACAAGATTGACAAACCTCTAGCCAGACTCACCAAGAAGCAAAGAGAGAGGACCCAAATAAACAAAATCAGAAATGATAGAGGCGAAATAACAACAGACCCCACAGAAATACAAATGATTGTTAAAAAATACTATGGGCAGCTCTACTCCAACAAACCAGAGGGCCTGGAGGAAATGGACAAATACCTAGAAAAATACAACATTCCAAAACTCAATCAGGAAGAAGGTAATAATCTCAACAGGCCAATAAGTATGGAAGAAATTGAAGCAGTCATCACAAAGCTTCCATCAAACAAAAGCCCAGGACCAGACAGCTTCACAGGGGAGTTTTACCAAACATTCAAGGAAGATCTAAAACCTGTCCTCCACAGACTACTACAAAAAATTCAAGAGGAAAGAACACTTCCAAGCTCATTCTATGAAGCCAGCATCACCCTAATACCAAATCCAGGTAAAGAAAACACAATGAAAGAGAATTACAGGCCAAAATCCCTTATGAACATAGACACCAAAATCCTCAACAAAATCTTAGCAAATCGGATCCAGCAGTACATCAGAAAGATCATACATCATGGCCAAGTAGGATTTATCCCAGGGATGCAAGGATGGTACAATATCTGCAAATCAATAAACGTGATACATCACATAAACAAATTGAAAGAAAAAAACCACATGGTCATATCAATTGATGCAGAAAAAGCATTTGACAAAATTCAACACCCATTTTTGATAACAACTCTCAGTAAGGTGGGAGTAGAAGGATCATACCTCAACATAATAAAAGCCATATATGACAGGCCAATAGCCAACATCATACTCAATGGACAAAAACTAACACCATTTCCCCTAAGAACAGGAACAAGACAGGGATGCTCCCTCTCACCACTCCTGTTCAACATAGTACTGGAAGTGTTAGCCATTGCAATTCGGCAAGAAGAAGAAATAAAAGGCATCCAAATTGGAAAAGAGGAAGTAAAACTGTCCTTATTTGCAGACGACATGATATGATACATACAAAACCCTAGAGACTCCATCAAAGAGCTACTAGACTTAATACATGAATTTGGCAATGTAGCAGGATACAAAATTAACCCCAAGAAATCTGAGGCATTTCTATACACCAATAGTGAACTTTCAGAACGAGAGATTATAAAAACAATCCCATTTACCATCGCACCAAAAAAATTAAGCTACCTAGGAATAAACTTAATGGAAGAGGTAAAAGACCTCTACTCAGAAAACTACAGGACATTGAAAAAAGATATAGAGGAAGACATAAACAGATGGAAGAACATTCCATGTTCATGCATTGGTAGAATCAACATCATTAAAATGTCCATACTACCCAAAGCAATCTATAAATTCAACACACTTCCCATTAAAATATCAACGGCATACTTCATAGATCTAGAATTAACTCTCCAAAAATTCATCTGGAATCAAAAAAAGACCCTGAATAACTGCAGCGATTCTGAAAATGAACAAAGTAGGTGGGATCTCAATACCAGATATCAAGCTGTATTACAAAGCCACTGTTCTCAAAACTGCCTGGTACTGGCACAAGAACAGGCATATAGATCAATGGAATAGAATAGAATAGAGAGCCCGAATAGAAATCAGCCCGAACCAATATGCTCAATTAATATTTGACAAAGAAGGCAAGAACATACAATGGGGCCAAGATAGCCTCTTCAATAAATGGTGTTGGGAAAATTGGACAGATACATGCAAGAAAATGAAACTAGACCACGAACTTACACCATACACAAAAAATAAACTCAAAAGGAATAAAGGACTTAAATATACGACGGGAAACCATACAAATACCAGCAAAATCCAAAGGCAACAAAATCGCAGACATGTACCGAAGCAATTTCTTCACTGGTACAACTCCTAGGGCACTTGAAACTATAGAGAAAATGAACAAATGGGACTACATCAAAATAAAAAGCTTCTGCACAGCAAAAGAAACCATCAACAAAACAGCGAGAAAACCCACTGTGTGGGAAAACATATTTGCCAATGTCATATCTGATAAGGGCCTAATCTCCAAAATTTATAGGGAACTCATGCAACTTAACAAAAGGAAGTTAACAGTACAATCAAAAAATGGGCAAAGAACTTAGATAGACATCTTTCAAAAGAGGACATTCAGAAAGCCAAGAGATATATGAAAACATGCTCAAAGTCACTAATCATCCGAGAGATGCAAATCAAAACAACAATGAGGTGCCATCTCACACCTGTCAGACTGGCTATCATCAACAAATCAACAAACGACAAGTGCTGGAGAGGATGTGGAGAAAAAGGAACACTTGTGCACTGCTGGTGGGAATGCAGACTGGTGCAGCCACTATGGAAGGCAGTATGGAATTTCCTCAAAAAACTGAAAATGGAACTGCCATTTATCCCTGTGGTCCCACTTCTAGGAATATATCCTAAGAAACCAGAAACACCAATCAGAAAGGATATATGCACCCCTATGTTCATAACAGCACAATTCACCATAGCTAAGATCTGGAAACAGCCTAAGTGCCCATCAGTAGATGAATGGATTGGAAAACTGTGGTACATCTACATGATGGAATACTCTGCTGCTCTAAAAAGGAAGGAACTCTTACCATTTGCAACGGCATGGATGGAACTAGAGAGAATAATGCTAAGTGAAATAAGCCAGTCAATGAAGGAAAAATACCACATGATCTCACTCATTCATGGATAATAGAGACCATTATAAACCTTTGAACAATAATAGATACAGAGGCAGAGCTGCCTCAAACAGATTGTCAAACTGCAGCGGGAAGGCCTGGGAGGTTGGAAGTCAGGAGGTAGGGGGTAATAGATCAACCTCAGGACTAGTATGAATGCATATAAGCATAACCAATGGACATAAGACACTGGAGGATAGGGGATGCTAGGGGACGGTCAAAGGCAGGGGGGAAAAAGGACACATATGTATTGCCCTTTGTAATACTTTAAGCAATAAAAACAATAAATAAAATAAAATAAAACATCCATTAAAACAACACTCAAAATCCTAGGAAATGGGAGCAACTGAACATAGTGGAATGGACCACTGAAATGACGGGGGAGTATGGGATTTGTCTTAGAGGAAACACCACCTCCCTGCCATATGCTGGACTGTCATGTACCTAGTGGAAATGAGAGAGAGAGAGAGGACAGTTGGGGAAAAATTTTAGGAGTTACGGGAAGGTCTCTGTTCTATAACCAGGGTGAGATTTCTGCATCCTCTGCAACCACGGCCCCTCCTGGTTGGTCACGCTGAGGCTTTGTGATGTCAAGCCACACCATGGCAACCACTGATTTTGGGCAACCAGAGCTGAAATGAGTGGCTCCTCATTAACTTAAAGAGTATATGTAGAGGCCTGAACCCTTTGAGTAGTGTCTGCTGCCTCAAGATAGCGAAAATTAATAAGACGATATTGTAGACTTGTAGAGATAAGGAATAAGACACTAAACACAAGGATGGATGAAGAAACTGCATGTCCAAAATTGAATTTATCTTTGTATTGTGGGAGGAGGGGTAGGATGGATGGTGGTGGTCGCAGTCATGAGGAACAGGGTGCTGTGTTAGTGCTGGCAGTGTATAATAATGAATTTGATTTCCTTTTTACATGGCAGACTATTGAATATTGTTAAACTATTGAAAGGATGGTCAGCTCAAGATCTGAAGTTTTATGCCGTACCTGGTCCAGTTTTTCCTTTAACAACTTGGTCTAGAACAGCATTCCTGGATATTGGAGATACTAGAGAATGAGGTTTCACTCTAACTGTTTCACTGATGAATCACTTCTTGTTACATTTTCCCCATACATAAGGAAGATATTAGTAATAAGGGAAATTGGGTATGGTGGACATGGTTATTATCCTCACAATTTTTCTGTAAATCTGGAACAATTCAGAAATAAAACATCCATTAAAACAATACTCAAAATCCTAGGAAACCTTAATATCTGAACATAGTGGAATGGACCACTGAAATGACGGGGGAGTATGGCAATTGTCTTAGAGGAATCAACACCTGCCTGCCATAAGCTGGACTATAATGGAACTAGAGAATATGAGAGAGAGAGAGGTCTTTTGGAAAAATTTTAGGAGTAAAGAGGAAGGTGTCTGTTCTATAACCATAGTGTCTGAGATTTCTGCATCCTCTGCCACCCCTGCCCCTCCTGGGTGTTCCGCTGAGGCTTTGTGATGTCAAGCCACACCATGGCAACCACTGATTTTTGGGCAACCAGAGCTGAAGTGAGTGGCTCCTCATTAACCTAAACAGTATATATAGATGCCAGGACCCTTTGAGTAGTGTCTGTTGCCTAAGGATAGCGAAACTTAATAAGACGATATTGTAGACTAGTAGAGATAAGGAATAAGACTCCAAACACAAGGATGGATCAAGAAACTGCAAGTCCAAAAGTGAATTTATGTTTGTATTGTGGGAGGAGGGCTGGGATGGATGGTGGTGGTCGCAGTCATGAGGAACAGGGTGTTGTTTTAGTGCTGGCAGTGTATCATGAAAAATTGGGTTTCCTGTTTACATGGCAGACTATTGAATATTGTTAAGCTATTGAAAGGATGGTCAGCTCAAGATGTGAAGTTTTATGCCACAACTGGTACAGTTTTTCCTTTAACATCATGGTCTAGAACAGCATTGTTGGATATTGGAGATACTAGAGAAGTGAGGTTTGACTCTGTTTCACTGATGGGGAGGGATCTAAGGAGGGGGCAGGCATGTGAGAAGGGAGTAATGTAGATTTCTTTAGTTGTGGCACCAGACAAGCCATTCCATACTGAGCCAGACACTTAGAATAAGGACAAGGAGAGGGATCAATGGGGATTCTTTTCTCATCACTTTCCCATACTGGCAGGCAAAAAGAAGCTGATGTTTAATTTAGGTTTGGTTTCGGGTGGTGGGTGTATGGTGGTGGTCGCAGTCATGAGGAACAGGGTGTTGTGTTAGTGCTGGCAGTGTATAATAATGAATTTGATTTCCTTTTTACATGGTAGGCTATTGAATATTGTTAAACTATTGAAAGGATGGTCAGCTCAAGATCTGAAGTTTTTTGCCACAACTGGTCCAGTTTTTCCTTTAACAACTTGGTCTAGTACAGCATTGCTGGATATTGGAGATACTAGAGAAGTGAGGTTTCACTCTAACCGTTTCACTGATGATTCACTTCATGTTAAATTTGCCCCATACAAAAGTAAGATATTAGCAATATGGGAAATTGGGTATGGTGGACATGGTTATTATCTTCACAATTTTTCTGTAAATCTGGAACTATTCTAAAATAAAACATCCATTAAAACAATACTCAAAATCCCAGGAAACGTTAATATCTGAACATAGTGGAATGGACCACTGAAATGACGGGGGAGTATGCCAGTTGTCTTAGAGGAATCACCACATCCCTGCCATATTCTGGACTATAATGGAACTAGAGGATATGAGAGAGAGAGGTCAGTTTGGAAAAATTTTAGGAGTTAAGTGGAAAGTCTCTGTTCTATAACCATAGTGTTTGAGATTTCTGCATCGTCTGCCACCCCCGCCCCTCCTGGATGGTCAAGCTGAGGCTTTGTGATGTCAAGTCACACCATGGCAACCACCGATTTCCGGCAACCAGAGCTGAATTGAGTGGCTCCTCATTAACCTAAAGAGTATATATAGAGGCCATGACCCTTTGAGTAGTGTCTGTTGCCTCAAGATAGCGAAACTTAAGACGATATTGTAGACTAGTAGAGATAAGGAATAAGACTCCAAACACAAGGATGGATGAAGAAACTGCAAGTCCAAAGTGAATTTATGTTTGTATTTGGGGTGGGTTGGATGGATGTTGGTGGTCACAGTAATGAAGAACGGGGTGGTGTGTTAGTGCTGGTAGTGTATAATAAAGAATTTGGTTTCCGTTTAACATGGCAGATGATTGAATATTGTTAAACTATTGAAAGGATGCTCAGCTCAAGATGTGAAGTTTTATGGGTACATACACACCACCATACACAACTGGTACAGTATTTCCTTTAACATCATGGTCTAGAACAGCATTGTTGGATATTGGAGATACTAGAGAAGTGAGGTTTGACTCTGTTTCACTGATGGGGAGGGATCAAAGGAGGGGGCAGGCATGTGAGAAGGGAGTAATGTAGATTTCTTTAGTTGGGGCACCAGACAAGCCATTCCGTCATGAGCCAGACACTTAGAATAAGGACAAGGAGAAGTCTGAATGGGTTTTTTTTTTTTTTTTTTTTTTTTTCTCAACACTTTCTCATACTGGCAAGGAAAAAAAAGAAGCTGATGTTTAATTTAGGTTTGGATTGGGGTGGTGGGATGGATGGTGGTGGTCGCAGTCATGAGGAACAGGGTGTTGTGTTAGTGCTGGCAGTGAATAATAATGAATTTGATTTCCTTTTTACATGGTAGACTATTGAATATTGTTAAACTATTGAAAGGATGGTCAGCTCAAAATCTGAAGTTTTATGCCGCACCTGGTCCAGTTTTTCCTTTAACAACTTGGTCTAGAACAGCATTGCTTGATATTGGAGATACTAGAGTTTCGAGTAAGACTCCCTCCACGTTCTGCGTGGAGTGGTGTTCGTTATCTGAAAGAGGAGCTGCACAACCAATGAGAGAAAAAGACACGAGATAATTTTGCAATATTGGAGGACCAGGCCGAAAAATCCAGAAGGATTCCTCCTCTCCTCAGGCTGCTCCAATGTTTTATTGATCTGGAGTAGCCCTCTTGGTAAGGAGGTTTCAATGACACACAGATCAGCAGACAATTTCCAGGAATAGACAAAGTATCTGATTAACTCATCAATAGATTTCCGAGTGTAGGTAGAGTATCTGATTAGCTCATCAATAGATTTCCAGGAGTATCTGATTAACAATAATCAACAAGGATCTACATATAAGTATCTAAGGAATTAAGGGAACTAAATTGGGGATGCTTCAACTATTATTACCTAAATTAACTGAGTGGTTCCTAGATTAACTGGGAGGTGCACAGCCCTGACTTTTGCTAGGACACTCAAGCCCTTACCTTTACTAGGACTTTCAAGGGCTACTAGCTTTTGGGGGGTCTCTGTCTAAACTCAGCTATTGAATACAATGAATGGACTCCGGCATCTCCCCCTTATTTTTCTTTAAAAAGTAATTAAGTCCCAATTTCAATGTCCAAAAGTTCTGATTCCATGTTTCAATGTCCAAAAGTTCATGTGTAAATGCCAGCAATGAAATGCTGGTTCTGGATGGTGGAAAAATGCAGGACTGGTCCTCTCTGGTTTGGTCCTGGGCACCCTGCAGCGCCGCACAGCTGCTGACTGCTAGCATGGCAAAGCATCTTCCACCATCTCCATCTCTGAACTGTCCCTCCTGTCTTTGTGGCTGGAGCAGTCTGGTCAGTGTCTCTCCGGGATCCCTTGTTGCAGGAATACACATGGTCTTGGAGTTGTTCTCTCAAAGTATACACACATATTCTCGACCAAGGGTTAAAGGAAAAAACCTTACTTGGGGTCTTTTCTTTAAAATGATCTTCCCTGGCTTACCCTGGCATAATGTGAGTTTTTTCTGGGTGTTTCGCTAACGAAAAAATTTTAATTTAGTTATAAGATCTATTTTCTTACATGGCATTTTTTCCACTATATTTTTCCACTATCCCCCTTTTTTAATTTAATTAGAAGGCTTCTTGGAAATTTTATAATGCAGTCTGGATAGCTTTAAATATTAATATTTTGCACACACAAAAAATGAACCTGAACATGCTTTAGGTTCATAGCATGTTTACCACAAAATGAAAATTTTGGTTAATACTTTTTGAACAATTACTTATTTCAAATTAGCCAAATTTAATTAATTTGAAAACTTGACTTTAATTTGAAAACTATTTTGCTGTCAAATTTAATATTTTAACAATAATCTTAATTTACACTGTAAATATTAATGAAAAGGATCACTTTACATCCTTGTGAATGCTCTGAGCATTCCTGTTGTTAGGCTAGATTTAGACATAGGGTCTGTTAGCCAAGCCTCTGTTTATCTGGATTCTGATTTCAGCTGGACCAAATCTCTTTTGTTATTTGGTTCCTGATCTGGGCTGGGCATGGTAAGCAAGAAGCAGCCATGGGGACAGGAGACCTTCCTCAGAAGGGGCGAGTGTTCAAGCCCCTGCACCATTGGCGCGGGGGTGAGGATCTGTGCCCCACCTCTGTTGATGCCCAAGTTTTCTCCTACTGGCCCACGACTGTGCGTGTCTTAGGTCACCCCACCCTGTGGGGGTCTTACCCGTCTTTGACTACCAGCCATCTCTGGGCCAAGTAGGGTGATGTGAGATTCAGTTCTGTCTCCTTGATAGCCTATGTCCCTCTGGCCTCCATGCCCATCAAGTGCCTTTGGATCCCCTTGCCTGCTGGCGGGGCCCCGGCATTGATCATAGGGAACCCAGGTTTCTTCTCCAGAGAGGGCCCAGCTTACGCCATTGGGTAAGAGACAGATCCATGGTACCAGCTTTTCATGATCTTAGCTTGAACGGAGAGCCTAGATAACAGCTGTAGACAACTGGAATCCTTTTGGCAAAAAAAAAAAAAATTGAGAGCGGTCAACACAGAATGCTTAAGTGCCTTCCCCAGGAGGCCCTCCACACAGTGGAAAGGAATAAATCCCTTCATGTAATACATTCAAATTCATTTGTAAATTTGTTTGGGATAAATGCACAATATACTGTTGTAAAGCATCAAAAATTATTAATGAAACTTGTAGAATAATAGCATGTAAGAATATTCTTTGTTCTAGGTCATGACAACTTAAATTTTAAACTCAAGATTTGGAATGAGGAACCTAGTTTAAAAAAAGAAGAAGAAATTTACAGAAGCAGAGACAGTATGCTATCTAAATTACAGTTCTGGGTCTCCAGAGCACTGAGTTGACAAGTTATCTGGAGCCCTCTGACTTTGGGATAGCTATGCTGTCCTTCCCAGGTAAAGGAAAAATGTGTCTTCTAAGACCAGTATGAAACTATAGTTTTTACCTGAAAGGATTGTTACCATACTTCACTTTACCATGCCCCAGGTGGTCTCTGGGCTGTTCCTTTTATTCTGACCCCAATGTAGCTCCATAGGTGTCTTTCCATTAGCATCACCAGTGAAAAGATTTAGAGTAATTAAAGCTAGGTGCAGCCTACTCCTAGGTGATTTCTCCATCATCCCCCTTTTTTGTTTTTCAAGTTGGGATTTTTAAAAGCTGATGAGACTCTGAAGCCTCTTTTAAGAAAGCAACCAATGGATCAGCATGTGCCTTTCCCTTAGTTAATGGGCTAGGTAATATGCTGTGAGCCCTGATGTGGGTGATATAAAAAGGGTATTTTCTCTGCTGCACAATCTGTTGAACTTGCTTAAATAGTAAGAATAAACTTTGGTCACTAAACCATTTCAACCGGGCACTTTCAATTCTACTTACTAGGCCCGAAGCATAAGAGGAATCACAAATTATGTTAACTGGCTGTTGGAAATCTTGCAACGCAGTCTTAATAGCTTTTAATTCAATTCTTTGCACAGAAGTATGACTGGTCACTATGACTCGGTCAGAATTTATAGTATGATAGGCAGCTTTCCCATTAGATGACCCATCAGTAAACACAGTTAAAGCTCCAGGAATTGGTTCCTGTCTAATATTTTTTGGTATAATAATGGAGGTCTTATGTAAAAATTGTAGTAGTTTATATTTTAATAGGTGACAGCTAAGTTCCCCTGAATATCCACTTAGCCCAATTTGCCAATTTTAAGTCAGTTTGAAATAACATTTATTCTTTTAACTTGACTTGTCCTAAGTTATGGACAGTAAATGACAGTAATTAAATTTCTGTTATTAGTCTTTAAGTAAATTTACATAACCTTTGTTTAAGGAGGCAAAACACAAATTATTTAATTTAGCTTATGAGGCCCAATATATTGATTTTTAATTTTAGTTAGACATCTGAAGGAAACCTCTTTTTATTTCCTTCCCGACAGCTTTCTTTCTCACACAGCAACAAATGTAAGGAACATGGTTGCCTTTAGAGATTTTAAGAAATACTGTCGCAAAGCTATATATTTCAAGTGATTTTTCATTTATGGTGACTAATTATTGTCAGATTTAGTATTTCAACAACAATCTGTACATGTTAGCAATTATATTTTTAAAGAATATACTCTTTGGCTTATTTGCATATACAGAGGGATCATGGGAAGCCTTCAGTAACTTTTTAGAAGAATTTTACTTT
Organism: Myotis nattereri; assembly: GCF_964212035.1. Taxonomy (NCBI): domain Eukaryota; kingdom Metazoa; phylum Chordata; class Mammalia; order Chiroptera; family Vespertilionidae; genus Myotis; species Myotis nattereri. Next base: position 7,248,573 of record NC_138091.1, on the reverse strand, counting down.
ATTAGAATTCAATTGCTTACAAAGATTAGTAAATTTAGTAAAGTTTTATTTTGATACACGAGATGCAAACGCTGCTTCACTTCCAGCCTAATTTTAAATGCAGCGGCAAGGAGCTTTTGTTAGTTTAAATAAAGACATTGCTACTAATAAATCAATTTTTTCTTTTATTTGGCAGAAATTCCTTATGCAACCAAGTATATTATATTTTGAAATATTGCACTCGGGAAAAACTGTCAAATACATAGCTAATTAAAACATTTTCAACACTTTTTAAACAGTTCTCAACATAATAGGATCGAGTCTTGACCATGGAATCAACTACTCTTAATTTGTTTATGATATATGCATATCTGTGGTTCTACTGAAAATTTAAGATATCTTTTAAAAATGTATCTACAAGCCTTTTAAGAAATATGACCTCTATTGTCAGCCCTTACAAAGCCAACTGCTTAAAACATTGGTCTATCATACCACTGAAATTATATTAAGACCATGATTGCTAATTTATTAAGCATTAAAAATATCTTCTTATAAGTAGTATTAAATAAATCCGAGAGGCAAGCACACTTTCTGCCCCATCCACATTTCCGCAGTAAAATGCTGCCTTAAAACTCCACCCCTGAAATCCCATCCTGCCTCAGTGAGCAGACATTCCTTTTGTGATTGGCTAAATCAGAGGGCGGGGCCTTTGCTCTTCCAAGATGGTGGCCCCCAGGGCGTGGTAAGCCATGTGGCCATCATGGCGGATGCCAAGTCAGGCAGCTCAACATTATGGCTGTCTACACTGTTCTCTGACAGAAAACATGATTTCCTTATTCTCACAATAAACAAGGGAAGAGGAAACCAAAATCCCTAAAAGATAGATGGCCAACATTATATTGTAGACAAACAGAAATCTCATTAGCTGTTTATACCCTTTATAATTATCTTAAAGAATATCAATTAAGTTTAAACTGGTTTTTGTATTAAAAATATTCAGTTGAGATCATAAAATTAATCCTCCTTTTTAATCAGATCAATAAGCAACATATTTTGAATTCTAATTATTTCAGAGAAAACAAAAATTATTTTCTCAAAAATAAAAAAATTATTTTTTACTTTTAAGGCATTTAGCTATCACAATTATACAGTTTTTCCCCAATTCAATCCGAATTTAAACTTTTAGCTGGCAACTCAAATCTTTAGCATTTCTCAATCAGTAACATTAAGACTAAACTTTAAAAATGCAAGACATAATCAACCAACAGATTTAATACTGTCCTCTAGATTTTGTATGAGGGATACTCAGATCTCATTTATTTCAGTATTATGTCATTTCAAGATACCTAGGTATAAACTCCCAAGGTCTTAAATTTCCCAGCAGCTTTGGAAAACCACATTTGAGGCTGGCAAGGCAGGCCTGGCCCAGCCTTTGATTTTAAAAGGACCATAATTTTTTCCTCTGAGGAAGGTCAAGAAACAAGGTTGTAGCTACATTGTTTCCTGCCCCTGGCTTGCTGGTGGGAAGTTTCAATATTGGCCTCGGGGAGGAACTGTTTTCCCTGGAAGAACAGGTTTGGCCTACCCTGGACCAATCAGATATAAATTGACCACATTCTTTAAGAATTTGCTACAGGCAGGAAGCAACTAGCCCCTTTTCTCATTAGAAATGGTTTGGCCAGCCTTTTCAATTAACTATGAGATTCAAATTCAATTATTTTAAGGCAATTAATTTAGCAAATTTTTGTAACAGAGACAATTTTACTGGTTTTCCTTGTAGAGTTCTTAAAGTTAGCTTTGGAATAGGCTTCATTAACATTATTATGGAAAAATACCAATCTTGTTGCTAGAATTTCTACCCTGGGTCAAATTCGCCATTTTCTTTAGGAAATAATCAGTCTTGGGTTTTATTCTGCACATTTGTAAAGAAATTCCAGCTCAAAACTCTATCTAAATGTCCAAAATCAGAACGAGCGCGCATTAGTTCCAAGCCAAGTATTCTCTTTACACGGGAACAGAAATCCCAGACGCATTTTAAATTTTTGTAAAACTTTTCAATTACAAGAAGGAGACTTTAAATTAGAGGAGGCGTCCATATTGGATCGCCATGTGCTCCCTTTCTCTTTCCACCCCATCCTGCTTTTGGAGGAAGTTTCAGCAAATGACTCAGATGGCGTATTTTCCCCAAAGTCATGCTTAATAGAAAAAGACATTTTAAGTTTTTCCCTATTTCGCTTTCTAAAGCAATGGCTGTGAGCACCCAAGGTTATCTTAGCCAAAGTTTGGTTGTCATAAGATGTTCTCCGGTAATTTTTAAATAAAACATTAAGTAATCTCATTGTGGGAGAGCTTATAGCTCTGCCCTTTCTTGCCACCTTTGAATCTCTCCACACCAGAGGGGGACTCAGCAGCAGGGTTTCATTTCTTATTGCAGATTTTAGGTTCCAAATACAAATTAAGATTTTAATTTGGACAGGAAACCACATTAAGATGACCATGGCACTCTTTTTTCAGCCTGATCTAAAAGAGTACCTTTTTCAAGAAAAACAAAGGTTATGTTCTATAATAACATGCAAAAACTGTAGAAGATTACCTTCTAAAATTTTAACACTTTAAACATGCAAATCAAAAGCCTATAATAAAGTTTCTTAGTTTTTAAAAGCCAAATATACCTTTTTAAAGCCGAATCTACTTTCTTAAAGCCAAATCCTGCCCCGTTTGTTAGCCTGGTTAAGAAAACGTTCCCAGTGTACTTACAGACCCGGGCTTCTGTAGTTGATCCTGGGCATTGCGTGCGGTAGATTTCCCCTCACCTTTTTTCGGTGAGCTTTCCACACCTTTTCGGTGAAAACTTCCTTTTCTCGCTCCAGCGAGGCCTGCACTTCCAGATTACCCGTCCGGTGCCAGATGTTGAGTAAGACTCCCTCCACGTTCTGCGTGGAGTAGGGTTCGGTATCTGAAAGAGGAGCCGCACAACAAATGAGAGAAAAAGACACGTGATAATTTTGCAATATTGGGGGACCAGGTGGCCAAGTCCAGAAGGACTTCCACCCATGCTCAGGCTGCTCCAATCTTTTATTGATTCAGAGTAGCCCTTAGGCAGGCGACCTGCCATTAACAGGCAGACTAGCCCATCAGCAAGGATTTACATAATAATAAATGGGGGAGTAGTTTCAGCTACCACTGTCTGGACAAACAGAGGTGGCTCTTAGCTCAGACCTTTGCTAGGGCTTCAAAGGCACCCAGCCTTCTGGGGGTTTTGGGGAGTTCTCTGTCAATGCTTATCAGATAGTGAAGGCAATAAACAGTTTCCCACAACAAGTTTGTGTGATCCTATTTTTAATTACCTATATGTGTGCTTGTATGTCACCAGAAAAACCTGCAAGTCCATTACTAAATTATTATGATCAGGATTTTATTTTTAAATGACAAGATATTAAAAGAATCATTGTTCATATAATTTGATTCTATAATTCTATTTCCACTGATAGAGATCCTCATAAATCCTTCAAAATGGTATAAATTTTATAAAGAAAGATATCCATCACAGTATTATGTATGTATTTTAAAAACAAAAAGAGCATAAAGACCCATTTAGGCAATACTTAAGCACATGATGGTACTGAAACAGATGAAATATTATGCAGCATGTTTACAGGCAACAGGCATTTCTTGTGAGATAAGAATGACAAGATGGAAACTATGTCAACATTCACAGGATAATACTAGGAACAAATATACTAATATGTTGCATGTGATTGTCTCTGGGTGATGGAATCTGAGGTGATTTGACTTCTGTCTGTTTGTCAGTGGACTGAGATCCAGGACTGCTCCTGGGCAAGAATTACTCTTTCCTTTGAAGGTCCCAAGGGCTCAGGCAAGGTCTTGGGGCCCAGAAGACATGAGTACTGTCTGCCTAAGGGGAGATCATGTGGCTAAGCCTCCAGGAAGGATTGGCTTCACCCAAGCTGCTCATTCAGATACGAATCAGTAAGAAAATACTACCCAGCAATGAGCTTGCTCAGTAAGTAACATTGGGTGTTGGATCTCCCTGAACAGTGTCTGAGAATATGGCTCTAGAGCAGCGGTTCTCAACCTGTAGGTCGCGACCCCTTTGGGGGTCGAACAACCCTTTCACAGGGGTCGCCTAAGACCATCGTAAAAAATATTTATAATTACATATTTTTTTTGTGATTAATAAGCATGCTTTAATCATGTTCAATTTGTAACAATGAAATTGTGGGTCACCACAATATGAGGAACTGTATTAAAGGGTCACGGCTTTAGGAAGTTGAGAACCACTGCTCTAGAGCACCTCAGAGAAGCAGGACATTGGATAAAGCCGGCATCCACTCTATTCTATCCATTGAGAGTTTGTCTCTCAGGGCCAGACAGGGAACCAAAGGAACCACCTCAACAAACTCTTTGAACACCAACTGACAAATGCATTTGCAGAGCATGCCCTGTGCTTCTCTGAGCACTTGAAGAAAAACGTGGAGGGAAATCCCAAGGTCCTTGCCCCCAATCAAGGAAGGCTTCAAGAGATCATTTTTGATCCACAGGCGTTTATTGATACCTAATGGGTGTCTACTCCTGCCCTGGGCACCTAGGCACAGAGCGACCAGACATGGTGGAAGTTTAGTCCCCAGATCTCCTGGGACCAGGTCATAAACTTGTGCAAAGGGGAAATAATAAGACATATTAACCTGGATTATCTCTGATCCCAGAGATAAGACCTGGCACCATGGAGCCACAGGGAAAGGAGGAATTAGGCTGAGAGGGAGCATCAGGAGCCCACACCAGGTCAGGCATGAGACTGCCTCAGGGCTCCCATATGTGTCCTTAGTAATGAGGCTCCAGGGAGGTTCTGCTTCCTCTTCCCTCCAGGTTCCTTGACTCAGATGCTGCATTAATCACTAGGAAGGCCTCTGCCATCCAGTTCCACCCACTTAGTAGGTAAAAGTTGGATTATTTGGAAGGTCTCCCTGAAAACCTGTTCCCCATCGCAGATGTGGGTCTCCACACAGCGAAGGAAAATAATGGGTAGGGAGGTGGGTGGTGGCTGTTGTTTTGATTTTTGTATTCTTGGTTCAGGGCTCCGTAAATAACATGCTTCAATTCATCCCACCTCCTCACCACCATTCCTTGCAAGACAACTTCCAGGTTTTATTGACTCTTATTACCGCTAATCTCCATTCCCTTCCTCCCCCTCCACATAGTAGCCACTTCAAAATTGGCATGTATGCTTGAAGAATTTATGTCTTTGTATGTCTGTGTGTTTTATAGACACAAGAAGTGTTGTGTTAAAAATCCCATTGTGTTTCTTACTTTCTATGTTGACACTAATTTTTATGATCCACTCTCCTTGCTGTGTAAATACTCAAATCCCTGCTTGTTTTATCTTCTTTTCCAAACCATTCTCTCAACACAGATGAATTTTCTTAGTCTAAATTGAACCCTATCACTTTCTGCTTAAAGCATTTCAAAAACTTCCATTTACAATTAGAAAAAAAAATTGGAAACCAGCCTATGAGGTCTCCTTGTCGGCTCCTACATACATCTCCAACCTCAACCAGTGTCCTTCTCTTTCTTCTGCTCCCCACACTTCAGCCACACTGGCTTTCCTTCAGTTTCCTGAATACACAAAACTCTTTCTTTCATCTCAGCACCTTTGCCTTCTCCCCCTCCCCCACCTCATCTCTAGGATGGGCTTTCTCTTTCTCAGCCTTCAAGCCTCTCCTAACTGTGAACATTGGTGCAGCCCTTCTGGAGAGACTTAGGCAATATTAGTCATCCTGGGCCAGGTTCCCTGGCAGCAGTGACTCCTGGGAAGTGGGACAGAGTTTAGTGAAGGAATGACCTCAGAAAAAGAAGATGGAGGGAGGTGAGCAGAGATGTGGACTCAGCACATTACGTTCAGCCTGGTCTTGAGAGGGGATCTGGAAGAGGAATTGTACCCATTGAGTGATTCCCATTTTAGGTAAGGAGCCAGGCTTATCTACCCAGTGCCAGTCATTACTGGCCTCCCAGGGTAGTGGACTGGGAGCACCTACCTGCTCAGGACAGGGGAAGGGCCATCAGGAGCCATGAGCAGCCAACATCCACAGCAGCTGGGAGGGGGGATGGCTGAACCAGCCAGTGAAGTTGCATCCACTAGTAAAACCTAAGGTGTGCAGGGCCTTCCTGCTAGAAATTCATTCTTAGCAACATACTCTAGAGAAGCTACATTCATGTGGCCATGAAGGATACAAGAAAGTCCATTTCAGCATTGTTTATGACGCTGGAAAACTAGAAATAAGCTAAATGTCCTTCAACAGGAGAATAAAGTTATCATAGTAAATGCCTAGTAAAGCGGTAAAACTAATGGACTGCAGTATGTGTGGCAATGTGGACAAATCTCAAAGCATGATTTGTGTGGAAAAGAAAGTGTCAGGGTACATTCTGAATGATGCTATTGAAATCAAATTTCAAAAATGCAAAAACAACTCTAAATTAACTTGTGTGTACACAACTTTTGAGTAAAATTATAGAAACCTACTTAGGGACAAGCACCAAGTGGATGATAGTAGGTAGCTCTGGGGAAGGAAAACTGGGATGGAATCAGGAGTTCAAAGGTCTCCCAACTGTCACCCTAATGTTCTATTTAAAGACACACAGGCAATGGCAGAATTTAAGATTTAATAGGAACATAGGTGATCACAATTTATTCTACATAGATTTTATTCTTTTACATTTAATCCTGAATAGTCACACTTTAAAAATTACAGAAAATATTCACGTGGCCCTATGTACACCTTGAGTGATACTTCTTTTTGTTTTCCCTATACTATCGTTTTAATTTCCGATGATAGCAGAAGAAAGTACACAGATGATCCATTTTCTCTTTTTAGACTCCATCACAGCACTTTGCCACATTTCATCATGTCACAGGAATTTGTTAGCCATGCTGTTCATATACAATGCAATTAACATCGCGTAAGGATATTTATGTCAGTGGGGAAATACTCATAAAAAAGGCTAATGTCCTTTAGGTGGAATTGACAGATTAAGGTTTGGGAACCCACTTATTCCAGGTGTCTCTTTGCTATCTATTCTAGCTAATATTTCCCGTGGTCCATTCCCACCCAGTGATGCTGATCAGAAGAACCAGATTCATGCTCTTAGACTCTGAGGGGTTATATTTTGACACAGAAGGCCTGCTCTCCCCCCTATATCCCAGCCAAGGAAATGTTATTCAAAAAGTGATCAGAGGAGATTGGGCGCTTTGAGGGTGGTATGGCCATAGACAGGGAAGCATCTTTCAGATGCTCAAAACTCAGCAGGAAGGCGGGGGGAATGGGGGGGGGGTGAGGTGAGGGGGAAAGATCAACCAAAGGACTTGTATGAATGCATATCAGCATAGGTGATGGATGTGGACAACATGGGGGAAGGGAGAGGGGGAGGGCAGGATTGGGGAGATAAGGTGATATTGGTGGGGTAATGACACATTTGTAATATCTTATTTAATAAAGAAAAAAAAATGATCAGTTCAAGAATGAGAATGAGAGGCCTATGTTATAGGTTCTCCTATGGTGATTCTTTTGCTCTTCGGACTTAGCAAAATTATATATATGAATATTCAAATATATAAGAGCATATTTCATTTTGCTAAGTACTTCTAGATGGCCCTCCTGGGTGCCTGTACTAGTTTACACTCCCATCATAGCCCATGATGTTCCCATTTGTCCCATAGCCTCACCAACACTTCCCATCATCACACTCTAATTTGTCTTGCAGATCGGTGTAAAGAGGGCCTCATTACTTCTATGACTACAAGTACAATTCAACATCTCTGCCTATCTTACTACAAGTGCAATTGAATACCTCTTCATACCTTGTTAACGTTTTGGGTTTCCCTTTATGAAATTCCCTTTTCATATACTCAACCCATTTTTATGTGACAGACATTTCTTATAAAATGTATCTATTAATCGCAACAAGGGATTTCAGAGATCACTTGCAGGTTTTAAGATAAAGCTCCCATAAACATTTGTGCTCAGGTTTCTGAGTGGATGAAAGTTTCTATTTCTCTGGCATAAATGCCCCAGAGTGCAATGGCTGGGGTGTGTGGTAGTTGCATGTTGAATTTCATAAGAAACAACCAAAGTACTTTCCCCAGTGGCTGTAATAGTCTACATTCCCACCAGCACTGTATGAGTGAGTTTTTCCACATCCTCCCCAGCATCGAGTGTCATCACAGTCTTTTGTTTCAGTTAGTCTCCTTGTGGTCTAAATAACCTTTTCCTAATGGCTTATGATGTTGAACTTTTCCAGTGCTCATGCGACATGTTATAGCCTCTTCAGTGAAGTTTCTGTTCATTTATTCTGTTTAATTCTCCAGTGAACCACCTGGGCCTGGATTCCCTTCCTTAGATGCTTTAACTACAAATTCAACTTCTTTCATAGACTAGTCAGGGCATCACTTTCTCTTGAGGAAGGTTGTATAGTTTGTTTCCTCCCAGGTATTGGTCCGTTTTGCCTAACTGGTTAGCTATATGCGCACAGTGTTTTTCTCTGTTTCTTGGTCAGTCTGGCTAGATATCTGTTTGTTTTACCAGTTTTTTTAGAGAAGCAGTTTTCTGGTTTGTTGAAGGCTTTTCAAATTCTTTGTTTTACTGATTTCTGCCATTATGTTTTCCCCTTTCCTTGTTTCTTCTAAGTCACTCTGTTGCTCTCTGTAATTTTCTATTTGGATACTTCAATCTCTCTTCCCAGCTGTAATGCTTTCCTTCGAAGTCTATTTAAAACAAAAACTCTGGCTTTTATGGCTGCTTTTGATATGCAGCTTTTGTTTATTGTTTTTAAGTTGGGAGTATTCCATAATTTCACTCATAATTTCTTTTGAACTCAGGGTTTGTATAGAATAGACTTCACTTCAGCTTCTGCTGTATTTTCTAAACTGTCCAGATATTTGGTGATTTTAAAGCTATTCTTTATTATTAACTTCTTACCTTAGTGCATTAGTGTTAGAGAATATATAGGCATCATGCATTATGGTTCATGAACATATCAATGGAGAAAAAACATATATATCTTCTTTGGAATTTATTGAGACTTCCTATGTGGCATAGTATGTGGTAATGATTTATTTTGTTTAAAAGACTGGGTATTATCTGTTAGTCTGATATAATATGTCTAACAAAGCAAACAATAACTTCCATTTGTCAAATTTTCTTATTTTAAAAAATCCTTTATTGCTTCCCATTTCATAGGTCCTATTTCAGATGGCAGGTTTAAAATTAATGAATTCTATTTTGCAAGACAAGGTGCTTTCCCATAACTTAAAGTACATGCACTTAAACGTATCCCTGTGATTTATTACACATATCTATATTTTCCTCAGCAAGACATGCTCTTTAATATGCCCTCCTGTGTATCATTCCTCTACCCTCATCAACTACACAGTGCTGACACTAATATTTTAGATTTTTTCCACTCTTTTTCTGTAATCTTTTAGTCAAGAATAAAATGAGCATGGGGCCACATGGCTCACTTCTGGGATTTTTGGTTCTGGCTTCACCCAGGACACCGACCCCTCATAGAATCTCCAATCTGTATCTAAGGAGAAAGGAGCTTAGCCCAAGGCCTTGTGGAGAATCAAATGAGGCTGAGGCTTTGTCACGAGGCAGAGAAAATGGCCAATGAGCTCAACCACAGCCCTTGGAGCAGACCTCTCCACTGTCCAGGCACCCAGAGAGCACTTTCCAGGGAGGACCCCACTGAGTTTCTACAATAAACCTGTGAGCTTGACCCTACGTCAGTGATGGAGAACCTGTGACACGTGTGTCAGAGATGACACACGAACTCATTGGTTGATTTTTCTTTGTGACATGGCATTTAAGAATATAAAATAAATATCAAAAATATAACTCTAGCCAAAGCCGGTTTGGCTCAGTGGATGGAGCGTCGGCCTGTGGACTGAGGGGTCCTGGGTTCGATTCTGATCGGGGGCATGTGCCTGGGTTGCGGGCACATCCCCAGTGGGAGATGTGCAGCAGGCAGCTGATCGATGTTTCTCTCTCATCAATGTTTCTGACTCTATATCCTTCTCCCTTCTTCTCTGTGGAAAATCAATAAAATATATTAAAAAAAGTTTAAAAAATATAACTCTTTGTTTTACTATGGTTGCAAATATCCGAAACTTTCTATGTGTGGCACGGCACCAGACTTAAGTTAGGGTTTTTCAAAATGCTGACATGCAGAGCTCAAAAGTTTCGCCATCACTGCCCTAGGTTCACCCTGTGGTTAGAGGCACAAGCACTCAGAGACATGAAGTGCCCTGAAGACTCCCAGCAAGCAGGGGCCCGCGTGGCCACTGTGCTGTGCAGGGACAGGTGCTCACCTGGTACATAGTTGGACCCACACCTGTTGGGTGGAACACATGTTCTGTCATAACACAGAGAGATGAGGGCGAAAGCATAGGCCCTGCTCAGGAAGGCGGGCAGCTGGTACTGCACCAGTGTGTCTAGCCGGTGTGCCTGGGGGGCTGCACCACACACCTATTTTTTTAGGAAAGCACGAGTGGATGGTGTGGGGCCACTTGGCGGGTTGGCAGCTGGGGCCCAGGGCTGGGCTGACTGCACTCCATGTTCTGCTCAGGATGCCCGCAATGGGAGGCCAGTCCTTGGCATCTGACCACCAGCTCTGAGTCCTGTGGAGGCAGAGTCCTGGCTTCCAGGAAGGGCAGGTGGAGAAGGGAGAACCCTTCTCGCTGGGAGTGTTAGGGGTCCTGAGGCCAAAACTCACCTTCCATGATTCTCCAGCTCAGCACTGCCCGCCTGACTTCCAGAGAGTTCTGGTTAATCAGCAGAGCAGTTGGGGCTCCCAGTGGGGGCTGCACATTAGCTTCCGGGTAGTGAGCACTTTTGTACTTAAGAAGGTTTCTCTTTGTGTTTCCAGGGTCGGTTTCTGCACTAAACTGAAAGGTGAACAGAAAAGCAGGTGGGCCCTACTGTGCTTGGCATCTGCAGGGTCGCAGGCAGGGCTGGAAGGTGGAGTCAGAATGTCTGGAGATGCAGATGGGGCAGTGCTGGATGCGGAAGGACCCTGGGCTGCCAGCTGGAAGAACTTCATTCCACACCACACCTTTGATGAGGACCCGCAGAATGTTCTCCTGCTGCTTCGCCCTGCAGACCAATTTGCTTATGCCCCCAAGCACTGGTTTTTGGATTTTGGACTCCATGCCCTTGTCCTGGTTTTCTTGGGCGAAAACAACATCTTCTTTTTCTTCTTTTTGGTGAGTCCTGTCATGCACATGGTGGGTGTTCCTTTGGCCTGGCCACGGCTGGGCAGCCTGCTGACCTGGAGAGACTGGAAGGTGCACTTGAGGGTGTTGTTGACGGTAGGCAGGTCTTTCTTCTTCGAGTCTTTCTTCCTGTCTGTGGGCTGGGCTGCCGTCCAGTAATCCACCTGCCGCTCCATCAGCTTGGCGCCATCACACTGGCTGGGGGAGGACAAACCCCACTCACTGACAAGATGAATGGGATGACAAGGCATCATTGGTGAACAGAGGTAGGGACAAAGGGAAGGTTAAAAGCAAGCTGCAGCCCAAGCGGGTCCATCATCTGAGTATCCCGACGTGTCTGAGGACTGTTGCACTGTCCCAAATTTCACCTGCCACCCTGAAAAGAATGAACTATAAGGAATCCTCATTGGGTGTCTTCAGCTTGTAGGAGAGCAGGGCTTCCTCGATGGGAAGCTGAGAGGAACAGTTGTTCCCGTGATGTACTGCGTGATTCTCGTCACGATGTCCAGTGTGCCTTGTATGGCGCTCTGGGCCTCCAGATTATGGAACAGGTCCCATCAGGTCAGGTCCTGGGAGAAGCTGTTGTAGCAGTAATGCATGGAGCCCAGGTACCTGGCCACAACGCTGGATCCAGCGGGATGACCAGGAAGTGCATATCGCCCAACCAGCAGTAGGACAGCAGCTCCAGGAAGACCCGCAGCACAGCGCTCAAGTAGTGCTGTGCCCCTTCCACCATCATCTTCAGCGGCTTAAGGGGCTGGGAATTTTCGTTACAGTATCTCTGTATCCACCAGATGATGGAGCTGAAGGCCACAGGACGTCAGCCATGAAGCAGATGCACAGCACAGGCAGCATGTGCCCCTGCAGGGTGTCTGAGGGGAACTGCTCCTGCCAATCAGAGGTTTGACCAGGATGATGTTCTCTGGCAGCTGGTCATCAGAGATGAGTATGCGGTTCAGCTGGTTGTACGTGGTCTTCCTGGGGATCTGCAGCTGGCTCCCTGGGTCTGGCCATGCTCATTGTCTGGGCTCTTGGCTCACTTGTTCTATGGCTGTGCCGTCTGCCGCCCCTTCAGGAACCTGCCCAGCCATGGTGGCGGGGATGCTTCCCCTTGGCCTTGGTGGAGGGCATGAGAGACTCAGTCTTGGTGATGCGCCTAGTGAGCAGCATCTTCTTGGTGAGCATGTCCAGGGCTGAGGTCTCTACCTCCGGGCTGTCCTTGGGCGGTGCTGGGTGTTCCCCTGGGTGGGCATGCTCTGGGGCTCTAAGTGGGTGACACTGTCACTTGGCTATTGCTGACTGAGCTTGGTCTTTTTGGGCACTTCAGCTGGACTAGGAGGCTCCTTTGTTTTGCTTTGTTTGTTTTGTTAACCCTCACCAGAGGTTATTTTTCCACTGAATTTTTAGAGAAACTTGAAGGGACGGGGAGAGACAGACAGGGAGAGAGGCATGGATGTGAGAGAGACACATGGATTGCTTGCCTCCTGCATGTGCCATGGCCAGGGCTGGGGATCAAGCCTGTAATCAACACAGTTGTGCCCGTGACCAGATTTGAACCCGGGACCGTTTACTCCGTGCGCCAACACACTTGCCCTCAGCAGAACCAGCTAAAACTCGGAAGATCCGCGTGGCTCTGGGCACCATGGATGCTCCCCATGTCCATTTCTGAACTGAAAGGTGACAGGCCTTCACAGTATGGCCTGAGCTTGGGTTTGGTGGTGCTGAGAAGGCTGTCATCTTCTTCCCTGTCGGGGCTACTGTCATTGGTTCTCCAGCATGTTAGACAGAAGGTGTGGGCCCTTCTCTACTTGGGGACATGATCTGCAGGGTCCTGCTCACGGTCCAGGGCCTCCTCCGACACTTAGGCCCTGCTCAGCCAAGCCACTACATTCTGCTTGTCATGGACCGTGTTGTGACTTCCAATAGTCACTGCTTCCTGATCCAGTTCCTATCCATGGGCGGCATCTTCACCGGCCTCCTGCTCAGAGAAGCTCTCATACTCCTTTTTAGAGTAGTGATTTGTAGACTTGGTCTTGGGCCGGCCTACATGGCGCTGCCCACATGGTGAGTGGACTGGCTAGACATGGAGGAGGTCCAGATTCAGGCGACTTTGGGGGAGGGGGTGATGTGGGCCGCCGAGTCTGAAACACTGTCTCTGGGCTGTTTGATGCCTGAGGGCTCACGTGTTTTCTTGCACTTTGGCCATGATTGCAGGCTCCTCTTCGCTGCGGGCCCTGTGGATGCTTCCGTCTGTGTCTGTGAGCTGGAGTGTGCCAACCCTTCAAAGAACAGTCTGAGCTTGGGTTTGAGGGTGCTGAGGGTGCTGTTCTCATCCTCCATGTCTGGGCCACTGTCCCTGGGGTTTTGCAGTGTGTTAAGTAGAAGGTCCAGGTCCCACTCCAACTCTGGGACATGGTCTGCTGTGTCCTGCTCGAGTCCACAGCCTCCTCCAACACTTTGAAATTTCCCAGCTAAGACACCACTATTTCCTTGATCTTTTGTGGCCTGGTAATGCACATCTTTCCTAATATCCATGGCCTCTACTTCTTGAGCATCCCCATGTCAATGCCCTTCTCAGCTAAGTTCGGTCCATAGGTGGCATAGTTGCTGGCCTGTTGCTCAGAGGAGAAGCTCTGATGTACCCCCTCGGAGTAATTAACCCTTGACTTAGCCTTGCATCTGTCCTGTATGGCACTGTCCTCCCAGTGGATGGGCTGGTTGGACAGGGAGCAATCCAGATCTCGGCCACATTAGCAGAAGCCTCCTCGGCCACTTTGTCCACCCTTCAGGGTTCGCTGCCTGACCTTGGCCATGCGGATGGCGCCCTCAGGGAGTGTCTTCTAGCTCCAGATGGTCTGGTTCTTAAAGCACTTCCTCCAGTGCAGCAGGGCCTGTAGCTTGTTGCCTTCTCACAGAGAAAGTGGGGGTCCTGCAGTGAGGTCAACCCCAGGACTGTCTCCAGTTGTTCACTGGGGAACAGCATACTCCCGTAGGATGTATTGGAGCCCTGCATCTTCACAGTGATCACCATCGATATGAGGTTGGAGTACTGCATCTTCATGGCGATCACCATGCAGATGAGGTCCTTCTCCAACTCTTTGCACACCACCATCTTCATTAAGGTCAGGTTGCACAACCTGGGCACGAATCTGAGGCTAGGGCTGTCCAACTCCTGGGTAGCAAACAGGTTCTTGGGCATTGGTGTTGAACCTGGGCACAGGGATGGGGGAGCGGGAGATGTGGAGACCAGGACTGTGGGCAGCAAGGTAGCTGCATCTGGTTACAACGTACAGGTCCTTCTGCATTCTGTGGTGATGGTTTCTCTTCCTGTGTTGGTACAGAGGAGGGACATTCCCTCAGGGGCAGTTTATGAACTGCCAGGTTGGTTGGGGCTTTAGTTCAGACCAATCCCCTAAGTCCATGATTGGCAACCTGCGGCTCGCGAGCCACATGCGGCTCTTTGGCCCCTTGACTGTGGCTCTTCCTAAGCCTTAGGAGTACCCTAATAAAGTTAATAACAATGTAGTTACCTATATAATTTACGTTTAAAAAATTTGGCTCTCAAAAGAAATTTCAATCGTTGTGCTGTTATATTTGGCTCTGTTGACTAATGAGTTTGTCGACCACTGCCCTAAGCACTCAGTGACTGTTGAAAGGAGGTGGGGCACAAGTGATCCAAGAACTGTGTGTGTGAAAAGGAACCACATGCTCACTGACTAGCTCAGGGAAGCCCTGTGTGGTGTTCTTGCAAACTCAGAGACCTAAAGTTATCAAAAAGAGTGTTCTGAAATGAAAACTTTCAAACTAAAAGCAGTTTATGGCAGGTAGTCATGTCCTAGGCTGGCATCTTCCCTGACAAAGGTCAATCTTTACCTTCACTGAGCCTGTCTATTGCCTTTTGGCATCTACAATAACATATAATTTGGAATGTCAAAGGAATTTCCCTAGTTCCAGGCCCCTCAACACATAGGCAATGCTCTGCGCAGACCAAAAATCCCCTCATTCTTACTGAGTTCATTGTTGACTTGTAACTATCCTATATCCACCATGTAAAAGAAGTATCTCTGTGTCTTTTTACTGTTTATCCAGTCACAGAGAATTCGCCGCTTTGATTTCTCTGAAACCCTAATGCATCACCACTGGGTTTCCTGTTACCACCATACATCTCCTGTTCTGATTGTAATGTATAAAATAAGGTGCAAAACTGCCAGAGAGAATATCTCAATCCGCTGAGATTTTCATCCTGCCAGTTATTGACAGTGGGACTTAAATAAACGACCAAAATTCTTGACAAGTTTGAATGTTTCATACTTTGACATTTCCTTGACATAGTGGGTCAGGATTCCAAAAGAGCTCACCCAGGACCAACCCGTGGACATGGTGTCAGGATTCAACAAAGGACCCATTGAACTGCTGGTTCCCCACCCATTGGGTGAACCTGGGTGAGTTGTATCTTAAATCCATGACTTTTCCCTTGCTGGTGGTAGAGGGTTAGATTTATTTGAGCTGTATTTTTAAATACTCCAGATAGAACTAAGATTAAGGGTTGGTGGAACTTAGGTTAAGACGACAGTAGGAAAAAAATTGGTGGCTGTTGTTAAACTGTGGCTTTCCAATCGGAATTGCGTTCTGAGAATCAGAGCAAAAAAAAACCAAAAAAAACCCCAAAACCCATTATCATTTAAATTAGAGTTGAACTGAATCAACTCCAAAAATACAGTGTCATATTCTCCTTCAGGTCCGAGTATTAGGTATTCTTAGGGGACTAAGAATCTCTGTGGATGTGTGATGTCATTCCTCATGATGTGCAGGAGCCCCAAAGCAAAATTTCAACACAATTGCAACTAAAGTGACTGGTTCTGGTGGGGGAGCACCCATAAGGTTTGGTCAACCGTTCCCTGACCCTGTGGTTGTTTGAGACAGCAGGGAGATCAACCGAGGCACATCAGAGGTTTGAATGTGATTTGAGGGGTGAGAGCCTCATGGAGCTCAACCGATAAGCAACACAGGTTGACCAACTACATTATATAACAATCCTAGAAAATTTGCTCCGATTCTGCAGATATCAGAAAGAAAAGAAAAACCACATACACATACACACAACTACAAAACAACAACAACAAAACACACCTAAAATTAACATGGGAAGTGGTGCCTCCAAGTCCAGGAGATGCCTGATCCCAGCCCTCACTAATATTCCTGATAGGAAGCTTTTACTTACACGTGCTTTACAGAAATGGGAAGATTTAATTAGAAAATATCCTCCAAAAAATGGCCAAAGTGCAGTTTTATTTGTGTGCCTAAATTAATTTTTGGCATGCAATAAAAATTAGGAAAATGCCAGGTCTAACATTAAACTGAATGAGTGAATGGAAGCATATCTTGATTTGGAAATCAGGAGATTTTCAGAAGCACATATAAATTCCATTAAAAACAATTCAGGAATTAGAAATTGTATAGACTGTCTCTGAACTCTTCTGAAGGTAATAATTGCCAACACCCCATTCTTCCACCTTCTCTAGTTCTCCCACTATATTCTGCACCCTTTTCCATCCTTCTTCCTTTCCCTTCAGTCCCCTCCACTATCGCTTCCTACTGACTTAAGAGAAAATGAGAATAGGAATTCTAACAACTCCCTTTGGAGAAAAGCTTGTCCCAGCAAGAGAGGAACCAGCAAATGTTCCTGATTTTCTCAATGACCCTGATGGGTTCACAAAGGCATTTAACTCTTAGAATATGTAATCCTGGATATTCTAACTGATTCCAATTAATATAGCTAATGGTTTCTGTCAGCAAATGCAACACAAATTCTAAATAAGGCTTTCAAGAAAATTCCTGTAGAGAAATCTGTTCACTGAAATGGGATGTAGAAAACCAATAACAAACAAACCACACACACACACACACACACACACACAAACACACACACACAAATATAGGGTTGATCCATGGGTGTTTCCCTTCTCACTGATAGTTTGGGAGCAGGTGAAATTATCATAGAAAGAGAAGCCACTAAGACCCCTGTAGACACTGGGGCTACTCTATTTATTCCTAACCACAGCCAACTAATTATCTTCTCCTTCAGAGTAAAGCATCTGTGCAAATGGCAGGAATATTTAACCAATGTCTGTTTTTAATCAAAACCTATTTCCAACTAGGGAATGTTACAGCAATATTACCAAATATCTATCTTTGCTAATAAAATATGCCCCAAATCAGCTGATAGGGAGAGGTGTTTAGTTTGCTTATTTGTTTGTTTTATGAAATCAGTGATACCAACACATGCTTTTTCCAGAAGGGTAATATGTATTTAGAAATAAATGAACAATATACTGAGCCCAACAGAGCCTGAGATGAATCCAGCGGTGTGTCCTCAAAGTTGGGGTCATGGCTGCACCCAGGTTTCCTCGGGGGCTCTGGAAAAAGATCTGCTGGTGACATCATGCACAGACATGGAGAGGCATGGGGGAGATGGTAAGCATTCAGCAGGTAAATGAGCCTTTGGCCAGTATTTGACTGAAAAGGAGCCCAGAGTTGGAACCACAGGCATGCACCTCTGTCCAGTGCCCACCCAGGGTGGAGGGAGCTGGGCCCCTTTGTTGTGAGGTCAGGCTTATGAAGTTCTGAACCCAACCCTCAATGGAAAATTGGGAAACTGATGTCCATAGAGTGGCAGATATCACCCAATGTCCATGACATTCAGAGCCCAGAGTTAAGGAATGTTCAGACCTTCCAGCCCAAGGCTCCGACCTCTCCAACAGAGTTGGTCTGGACATTAGAAATCCTGACATACTGGGAAGCTCCTGCATGTTCCTCCATATCTAGGGCTCAGGGGGCGCTTTGTTCTGGGACCCAGAAAGAGCACTAGCTTTTTTTTTTTTTTACTAAGAGAAATATTTGTATTATTTTATTTTATTATGGTTTAAAGTATAACATATGTTTCCATTTTTCCCCTCGACCCCTCCCCAGCCACCCCCACCTGCAGCACATGCCCCTACCCCCTTAATGACTGTGTCCATTGATTATGCTTATATGCATGCATTCAAGACCTCTGCTTGGTCTCTTACTCTCTCCCCCACTCTCCCCTGCCTTCCTGCTGAGGTTTGATGGTCTGTTTGATGCTTCTCTGTCTCTGGATCGATTTTTGTTCATCAGTTTATGTTATTCATTATATTCCACAAATGAATGAGACCGTATGATATTTATTTATATCTGACTGGCTTATTTCACTTAGCATAATGCTCTCCATGTCCATGCAAGCTGTTGTGAATGGTAATACTTCTTTCTTTTTTACAGCAGCATAGTATTCCATTATGTAGATGTACCACAGGTTTTTTCCACTCAGCTGCTGTTGGGCACTTACGCTGATGGGAATTTAGGCTGTTTCCAAATCTTAGCTATTGTGCTGCTATGAACACAGGGATGCATATATCCTTTTCGATTGGTGTTTTCTGCTTTCTTGGGATATATTCCAGAAGTGGAATTACTGGGTCAAATGGGAGTTTCATTTTTAATTTTTCAAAGAAGCTCCAGACTGTTTTCCACAATGCCTGCTCCAGTCTATGTTCCCACCAGCAGTGCACAAGGGTTCCTTTTTTTCCACATAATCACCAGCATTTGTCCTTTCTTGATTTGTGGATGATAGCCATTCTGACAAGTGTGAGACGGCATCCCATTGTGTTTTGAACAAATATATTTTTATTGATTTCAGAGAGAGAGAGAAAAAAATCAGTGATGAGAGAATCATTGATTAGCTGCCTCCTACATGCCCCTATTGGGGATCAATGCCCATAACTGGGCATGTGCCCTTGACCGGAATCGAAGCCGGGACTATTCATTCCTCAGGCCAACACTCTTTCCACTGACTAAACCGGCCAGGGCCCTCGTTTTTGTTTTCATTTGCACCTCTCACATGATTATTGACTAAAACCATGTTTTCACAAGGCCATGAGACATATGCAAACGGAACATTTTTTCTTGTGACTAATAAGAAGAATTTTATTCAACTCACTGAAGTCACATGTCCACATACAACCGTCATCACTCTGGCCAGGCCAGTGAGCTGTGCTAATAACTCCACTCTGGGGCCTTGACCCAAACTCCCCAGACCACCTGGATATGGAATTGGCAGCTGTTAGAAAGGGGGAAATGGAAGTCATGTCCCCCACAAGCCATTGTCAAATAAAATGTCAACTTGTGGTTTCCACTCTGACATATGACCTTGTAAGTTCTTACTCTCATCCTTACAATAAGAAAAAAGATGAATAATCCAAAAAATCAGGACGTCTTTTTAGTTCCACCAGATCATTGAAGTCATATGGCTATGAAATTAATCGTTGCCTCTGCAAACTACTGTATTCAGGCTTTGTTAACACAGTACAACCTAGCACTAGCATATGTGTGTGTGCGTGCACACAATCTCTCTCTCTCTCTCTCTCTCTCTCTCTCTCTCTCTCTCTCTCACACACACACACACACACACACACACACACACACACACACATTAAATGACTCTGGGTGGTATTAAAAGAAAATCAGACACCAAGGAGGTGACAATAGGAAGAAAAAGAGGTTGTAGGCACTTTTGCCTTGTGGCATTCCTCCTCCTACTTTATAGCTACTACCTTCATGAGCGTGAATATCGCTAAGAAGCACATGCTGCAATAATCCATTCTGCAGGCAGAGAAGAGACAGGATCTAACAGGCACAATGACTTATCCAGGATCAAGAAGAGGTAAGAATGAGGGGTTGATTCTGAGCCCTGGTCTGTCTCTTCAAACCTAGTACCCTGGCTGCAGCTAAACCTTGTGGAGAGGGTGTGTTCGTGTCACTGTGTACAATGTTGGTATTCCATGGAGAAGGTAGGTGAGCAGTCAGCAGCCCACAGGACTATCTATAGCTGTTATTAGGTGAGGGGAGTCAGGGAGGCAATTCCAGGAAGTGAGGTCACTTCCTAATAGAACTTGGAACCCCCGTAACCAGGCACCCACTTTCTAGCAACTGCCCAACTGCCACTCACTTGGCAAGAGACAGTTGACAGTTCAACATGTTCTCTTGTTGTGTTCCCAGTTGTGGGGGCTCTGGTTCCCGGAGACCCTGCAGGGAGCGTTGTTCCAGACTCTGTAGACGGTTCACCACTCGTGCCCGACATCTCTGGCCGTTTTCAAGAAGATCCCCTCAGGTAAGTGAAGGTGGCCTGGGTCAGACCCATTCACGCCAGGCCAGCCTCCTCTGTGGGCCATCCCTGTGCAGCCCACATCCCCCCTCTTCATGTGGTGGATAGGGGGTCCTGCAGGGAGAACCGCGGGAGTGTTTGGAGCAGTGGATAACCTCGAGGTCCTGCTGTGATCACACCCCAGGGTAGGGCAGGCAGGTGGAGATGGGGCTCTAGAGGGGTCCCTTATCTATGCCAATGGGAGTCCTAGGCCCTCAGGCTGTCATGCCTTTTCCTTGCCAGTAGAGGTCTCAGCAGATCACATTCTGTGTGTCTGGAGTGGAGAGTCACAAGTTTTAGAGAACCAGCAAAACAGGGCTCTGAGGTTTTCCCCTGGTGACTGGAAACTGTCTGTATAGAGCTCTGCACAGGAGAGCGGACCGGAGCCGACAGATGGGGTCTTCAATTCCACGCCCTTGCAGGTGGCACAGACACCTGAGATATCCTCAAGCCTGAAGCACCGCCGCAGGGTGAGTGTAGGTGCCCAACTGACCCAAACTCCAGGACCCCAGGGAGTCAGCAGGACTCAGGTTCCAGAATGCACCCTGCTACTCCCCTGAGATCCCTCCTAGTGTCCAGTTCCCAAAGGAATCTGGGTCCTCGTCTCCTCCATGTCAGGAGCTGGGGCCTCCCAGGGCTGCACATTGTATGGGGACCGCGACTGCTTATCACAGAGATCCACGTCTTTTTTCTGTGGGACCTGGACTTAAAACCTTCCATTGCCATGACGACGGTGCCACACTAAACATGCCACATGTCCTGACATCCAAATCTTGCCCCCCCAGGAAAAGCCTCTGTGTGCTCATCACACATTGGGGTGTTCTGTCAGAAATCGCACGGGTGACACTGTTAATACAAGCATGTGCTGTTTGTCCTCTGCTAAGACAATGACCTAAGATACTAATGTGCTTCATATTCCTCACCTGCAATTCTACTTTTCCTGCCAAGAACCTTTTCTCTTATTAATGTGAAAAACTTTCAGACCTCTGAAAAATGTGTGTGTGTTTATTTGATCCAAAATGTCAACAATTGTGAGCGAGAAAAATCTCAATGGGATGAGAAAATGCTCCTGAGAATGACAATTTTGCACCTCATTTTATACAATACAAGCAAAAGTGCAGACTTATGTGGGTTGCTTGAAATCCATGGGTGATAGATTAGGGAGACAGGAGAAAGCAAATTGGAGACACTTCTGTGATTGGAAAAAGGGTAAAATGATAGGCACATATTTCTTTTACAATGGTGGATGGAGGATAGTTTCAAGTCAACAATGAACTCAATAGCAACGAAGGGATCTCTGATCTCCGCAGAGCACAGAACAGTGCCTGAGAATGAGGTGTCCAAAATAAGGAAAATCAAATGATATGTTATCATAGAGGCAAAAAGGCAGTACACACACTCAGTTAAGGTAAAGATTGGTCTTTGTCAGGGAAGATGCCACACAAGGATCTGACGACCCATCATGAGCTCCTGTTAGTGTTTTAATTTCAGACCATCCTTTGTAGTTACTTAAGGTCTCTGAGTTTGCAAGGCTGCCTTGCAGGACTTCCCTGAGCTAGTCAGGTCAGCATGGGGCCCCTTTTTCATTCACACATCCTCCTTTTATTCAGAAATCAATACAAATTATGCATTGATGATGAGTGTTAGTGTTATGTCTTCCTGAACAATGGACCATTCGGGATAAGGTAAGACTATAACCTTAAATGGCATTCAAAGTGGAATTTTTATTATTAATCAAAATAAAAAGGCAGGTGCATGGGAGGCATGAGATCCTATGTGTTCTTGTTAAAAAATATTCTGTATCAATTTTATATTTTGAGCTAACATGAGCAGAGTCCGTTTGCTGCTTGTCTTAAGTTTTGGTATTTTGTATCTAGTATAACATTTACATACCAGGAACAAAAGCAAAAACATTAAAGCAGGAACACTGCTTAGGAATAGAAAATGTCTACTACTAGACAAGAAAGTGACTAAGGAAAATAAGCATCCCAGCCAACCAAAAACCCTTTGCATGTATTTTCATAATTGCTTATTAAGCTAATTATATGTTTTCTTCTTCATCCACTGTTCCTTGTACTTATGCTATGTTTTACCTGAAGAATTAAGACTCTCTACTGTTTCCTTTCCATACTGATCATTAGAATGTACTTGTCTAGTAGGTGGGGAAACTTAGCAGATATCAAAATTCAACTACTCATAAGTAATAAGGTGTGTAATAAAAATATAAAAATCAGTTGGTGTACATATAATCAATAACAGTTAGGAGATAGAAGAAGAAGGTTTGAGCAGCAGTAATCTGTCAGCATCCAGGCCTTGTTGACTTCTTGGGAAAGCTGTCAGCCCCCATGGCCAGTGGTTTCTCATCCTTGACAAGTCTTCAGTCTCCTTGGTGGATGGAGGGCAGTGTCAGTGACAGATATCCATTTATGGTTAGGCCTCTCATAAGGTAACATCCTTTTTAACACATTGGAGAGAGTCTTTAATTAATGTGTTTCAATAAACAAAATCTCCAGGTTGTAGGTTTTGGTCCTTGAAGTCTTTGTCTCTTGGGATTACTGTGAAATGAATGTCACTAATGTATCATTGCCTCTAACCTTCCTAGTGAGTCATGGATAGTAATGTAGAATTTCTGCTTTTCAGTTTTCCTTATATTTGAAAAACAAAATGATTTAAAAATCAGCAGTATTTTAAACAGAGTCATAACAATAATAACCATCTTCTCTTCATTTAGTTCCCTACCCATTTTGTTGTTTATCCTGGTTATTTGCTAGTATTTTCGTGAATTCACTCATTCCTTAGAGATCTATACTTCTGCATTCAGTTCAGAGATGTGACCTGTGTAGAAACCTGTTACTTAGAGTAAGTCAAGCCCTGACCAGTTTGGCTCAGTGGGTGGAGCTTAGACCTGAGGATTCAAGGGTCCCAGGTTCAATTCAGTTCAAGGGCATATACATTGGTTGCAGGCACATTTCCAGTAGGGATTGTGCCAGAGGCAGCTGATCGATGTTTCTCTCTCATCAATAAAATATATGAAAAGAATAAAAAAATAGAGTAAGTCAAGAGTCCTTTTCATGAATTTTTCTAAAGATGTAACATATTTGAAAATGCAGTAAAGTAAAACAATATCTATGAACGACAAAACAAAGTGGTATGGTTATAGTTTTGATTGCAATGCAATTGATGAAAAACTGCCTTTTTGGTAAAATATAACATTTCAAGGCAATAATTTTTGGATAACAACAATTACTGTAAATTTACAGAGAACGATATGAAAATATATAAGTATATGTATATATTTGGATTCAATACATAATTTCAATATAAAAGGAACAGAAAGCATGTAAGATTTTAAAACATTGTCCATGGCTTCTTGTATTGAGAATTGGATATAATTCATCAACTTCCAATGTTTGTGCCACAAATACCCGGAGTCGAACTGCCAGACACCCTCACAGGGAACCATCCTCTTGGCTGGCCTGGTGTCGCTGACACCAAGACCACTGTTACAACAGAGTGTTTCCTATTTGAAATTTTCTTGAATCTTTGTACATTCCTTCCTAGGGCAGGTTGAAATCTTTAGAACATCCATTTTAATAAAAATATAGGTACACAAATAGCACAGTTATTTATATTTTTAATTTTTTAAAGCTTCTCAGGTAATTTCAAGCATATTAAGTAGTCCTAAATTAGTCAAAAACGTTTCTCTAATAAGGAGAGAGAATAAATCCTTGAGGTACTCCAGTGCCCATTGGAATTGACTCAACGTCATCTCCTGTTTTAAAAGTCTCTTACAATAGAAACTTTGGGAAGGTTGCAAATATACTTGTGCAAAAGATTATACCATGGACTTTTTGTAAATCTACGTAAAGCAAACACAGACTTAGGGCAACTAACTCTAAAAGATATTAATCATACTTGCAAGCAGTTGTAATATTAAGTATTTTGTCCAGACTACAGAATTCTCCTTAATTTACATAAGCATTTAATCTTTGTAGGCCAATAAAAGATTATATCCTAGTAATGTCATATGGAGGCTGACAATTCACCACACATAACACACAGATGAACACATATCACACAAAAACTATACACACAATTTGAATTATTTTTTTGGTAGAGAAATAAAAGAATATTTTTATATAAAACTTTCACAAAATTGTATAGCCTATACCCCCTTTTACAAACCTTTCCTCACCTTTTACAAACCTTCTTACCCATTCAGAAATAACTATCCTTAGAGAAACTTACATGTGACCTTTTCCCTCAAATATGACTCTCCATACCTCAAGCCTTCTATTGTCATAACTGTATAATTTCTTCCAACGTAACTGGAACTTTTAACTGTTAGGAGCATTAATTTCCAGTCATAAGCACACAAGTGAACAAACAGCATTCCTTAGATTGACGTTGATGAACATATTTTAATCAAACTCTTACTTTGAAAAAACACACCTTCAGCAAAGCAAAAAACATTACATCAACAGCTCCAAATCCATTTTACAGACCTTCTGCAATTAAAAGACCCCCAAAAGCAGTGAACTTCAGACTTGTCTAGCAATCAGTGTGTCAGTATTCACGTTATTTCAAAATGTGTAGACATTTAATAGCTTTCATTAAAACTTACTAAGTTAGAAATATATAGTGGAAAAAGCTAAAGAGATTTGTGTAGGTGGGTAAGGTATTGTTTTTTCTATTGGGATAAGTCATATCTTCCAGAGATCTGTATTTTTAAAAATGGCCTAGACAAGACGTCTTGGTGAACTCAGGTATTTTCACTTCAAGGGTTCTGGGACTTTGGTTGCATGAAGCCAATTATCTGTAAGACTCCAAAATGAATAGGGGAGGTTTGGGGAAGGGAGAAGGACTTTGTGGGCTTTGAATTGTTTCTGGAGCAAAACCTATGGCACCTTGAAAACTTCACTTGTAAAACAAGGATAGTCATTTTCAATACCTCAGGAACTGGGTTGCCCCCCGCCCCCGACAAATGTTAGCAAGGGATTGACAAATTCATTCACCCATTTTTGGATGGTTTCTTTCTATTTGGGAATATTTTTCTAGTTTCCAGAAAGCTCACAACTCTGAGAGGTATAAAGACTTTTAGGTATATGAAACCGCCGTCTGTCTCCCCTGGGAATGGCAACACAGGTCCCAGGTACGAGATAGTCTTAAAGTTAATGGTGCCAAAGCCTCTCTATTACCCACTTTATATTGCAACCAGGTAATTGGTGTAACAAAAGCAGATTGGCTTCTTGTTTGAGGCACTCAGGGTCAAGTTACTCCCATTTGGTGAACATGTACCCCAAAAGAGAATTCTCACTTCACTATGGGCTGGTCCCCCATCTTTAGGCAGACATATGAGCAAACCTAGTGTTAGAGGCATGTCTGCAGGTCTCTGGGCTGTTTGGGGCCATTCTGAGTAGGGTGGGTACCCTGTTCAGCCATCTCTCAGGGTCTTGTGGAAGATAATACTGAAGAAGAGATGATTAGCAAACATTCGGTCAGTCTCAAGCTTAGTTTCCCCCTCGAAGGTTCCTTTAAAATCATTACTTTCCCTTTTGGTTCAGTATCTGGTTCATTTATTCTAAGTATATATGTTACTATTCTGGAGAAAGCATATGTCAGCATCACTGATTTCATTAAACAGTAAAAAAAAACAAAAAACACTCACTAAACAGGGGAATTGGGGAAGATTTGATAAGCAAACCATATATATTCTCATAACATTCCCTAGTTGGAAGGAAACAGGTTTTGATTAAAAAACAGACATTTGTAGGAAAGCTTTATTCCGATGGTGAAAGCAATTAATTGGTTGTGGTTAAAAAGAAATAAAATAGCCTCAATATATACAGGGTACTTAGTGGCTTCTCCCCCTCCCCCTTTTTTAAAATAGATTTTTTATTGATTTCAGAGAGGAAGGGAAAGGGAGAGAGAGATAGAAACATCAATGATGAGAGAGAATCTCCAATTGGCTGCCTTCTGCACGCCCCCTAATGGGGATCAAGCCTGCAACCTGGGCATGTGCTCTTGACCAGAATCAAACCTGGGACCCTTCAGTCTGCAGGCAACACTCTATCTCCTTAGCCAAACTGTATAGGGCAATGGATTCCCTTTTAATGATCATTTAAAATTCTCCCAAAGTATCAGTGGGAAGGAAAAACAAGCTTGGAGCAGCCCTAGGCATGTTTCTGTTTGTATCCTTTTTCTAAATCCTGTTTCAGTTTCCTATATCCCTAAAGTGTGGAGGCTTCTCTATACGAGATTTCTACAAACCTTATTTAGTAATTCTCTTGCTTTTGCTCCCAGAAACCAGGAGTATATTAATTGCAATAGGATAAAATAGCCAGGAT
The DNA here is from genome assembly GCF_964212035.1 of Myotis nattereri. Classification (NCBI taxonomy): domain Eukaryota; kingdom Metazoa; phylum Chordata; class Mammalia; order Chiroptera; family Vespertilionidae; genus Myotis; species Myotis nattereri. The sequence goes on along the minus strand of NC_138091.1, from coordinate 7,221,749 downwards.
TACATGTTCCATCAGTTAAATTTCTCTGTGAACCAATCAGGGCCATAGAGAAAATGGAGGATGATTGCTGATTCCTCTCTGGCTGAGAGCAGCTTTTCTCCAAAGGGAGTTGGCAGAATTCCTAATCTCATTTTCCCTTAAGTCAGTAGGGAGGGGCAGTGGAGGGGACAGAAGGGGAAGAAAGAAGGGAAGGGAAGGAACACATCTAGACAAGGAAGCTCAGAGAGCAAAAGATATAGGGGACGTGCTATAGAAGGGGGAGGATGGGGTGTTAGCATGTATTAGCTTCAGGAGAGTTGGCAGATAATCTCTGAAATTTCTTGTTCATTTATTTTTTAAAGAGAATTTGCCTGTGCTTCTCCTGAGAAGTTTCTAATTTCCAAATCAAGATGTGCATCCTATGCACTCAATCAGTTCAATTTTCAGGCCGCCATTGTTATAGTTATTTGTTTCTTTTGTTTTATTTTGCCTGTGAAAAATTAATTTAGGCACCCAAAGAAAACTGTATATTGGCCATTTCTCAGTTGATATTTTGTAGTTAAATCTTCCTACATTTACCCTTCTGTAAAGCACTTGCAAGTCAAGGCTTCCTATCAGGAATATTAATGAGGGCTGGGGCCTGGGAGTTCCCAGCCATGGAGGCACAACTTCCCATGTTAATTATAGGTGTGCTTGTTGCTGTTGTTTTTATTGTTTGGTATCTGCAGAGTCTCAGCACAGTTTCTAGGAGTGTTATGTAGTGGGTTAAAGTTTGTTGCTTTATGGGTTGAGCTGCAAGTTGCTCACTCCCCTAGAGTCTCATTCAACCTTCTTATGTGCCTCAGTTTCTCTCCTTGCTGACTAAACAACCAGAAGGGCTACCAGCAGAGGTGGACTAAACCTCATTAGTGCTCCCCCTGAAGAGCCAGTTAGTTTAATTGCAGTTGTGTGGGAATTTCCTTATGGGGCTCCTGCATGTCATGAGGAATGACCTCTGACACATCCGCAAAGATCCTCAGTTGTCTAAGAACATCTGAGATTCATGCAGGAAGGAGGATGTGCCCCTGTATCTTCTGAGCTGAACAAGATCAGCTCTCACTTAAACAGCTAAGGTGTTTGCCCAGACTCTCAAAAGGCAAATCCTATAGAAAAGCCAGGGGGGAAAACCAGTCCCATTTTCCCTCCTGTCTCTCCATAGCCTGGGATCTATGAACTGTTAACTTTTGTTCCGCCAGAGTATTACAAAATAAGGCTCCAATAAAGTCAGCAACACAAGCAAGGGAAGGTCCTGAATCCAACAGACAAGAGTCACAGGTTCACCGGCAGGCAGGGAACTGGTGCGTCAATGGACCCTTTGCTGGATGCCAGCACCGGGTGTAGGTCTGCAGGGTGGTGCTGGGTGAGATTTTCTGGGATCCTGCTGTATTGTGCCAAGTAAATGTCCATGTCAGAAGCATTCAAAACTGTGAACAATTGTTGAGATTTTATCTGAGCCAAATGGTCATTTGCCTTGAATCAAAACCTCAATAGATTGAAATAATGCTCTGGAGAATGGCACTTGTCACCTTATTTTAGATATTACGGTCAGAAGTGGCGATGTATGTGAGTTGCATGAAATCCATTGGTGATAGATGGATGAAAAGTGAAATGACAGACACATACTTCTTTCCCATAGGGGGATATAGGACAGAACAGCCAACAATGAACTCAATAACAATGAGGGGATTTGTGGTCTCCACAGAACACAGAGTATCCAAAAAAAAAGGAAAATTCCTTTGACATTCCAAAGCTATGTTCTTGTAGATTCCAAAAGACAGTAGACAGTCTCAGTTAAGGTAAATAATGACCTTTTTGCAGAAGATTCCAACCTAGGACCCAGCGACCCACCGTAAACAGCTTTTAGTTAAAACGTTTTAATTTCAAAGCATCTTTGTGATAACTTTAGGTCTCTGAGGTTAAAAGACCATCACCCAGGCCTTCCCTGACCTAATCACAGATTAGCGAGTGGCTGCTTTTTGTGTGGCCACACTCTCCTTTGATTCACTCATGCCCCACTTCATGCACCAATCATGTCCCTCCTCTGTCCCACCACAGGAGAAAAAACCACCAACCCTGAGTAGGAAAAGGTCCGGTAGGGTGCCAGCAGCTGCAGCTTCCTCACGAACTGTGGGCCTGGCCAGCACGTCCACGGTGCTCAAAACACTGGTCCCCCAGAACCTGTTCGCCACCTGGGAGGTGGACTGCTCCAGCCCCAGCTGCGTGCCCAGGTGGTGTAGTCTCACTGTAACGAAGCTAGTGATCTTCAAGAAGCTGGCCAAGGACCTCAACTCCGTGGTAATTTCCGTGAGGATGCGGGACTCCAAGGGCATCCTGAGGTCCCAAGAGATTGTGCTGCCCCGCAGTAGACCAGTGCACACCAACCTGTCACTCACCTTCTCCCTGCAGTACAACCACTTCCTCAAGGGAGAAGGTAACAAGCTCCTGATCCTGCTGGAGCAGAGGAAATGCTCTAAGAACAGAAACGTCCTGGGCTACAAGACACTGGCCTCTGGCGCCATCCACATGGCTGACGTCATGCAGCGAAACCCCAGGTGTGGCCAGATGGTGAGCCTCTTTCGCAGCATCAAGGAATCCTCCACTGCGGTGGCCGAGATCTGGATCTCCTCCCTGTGCAGTGAGCCCATCGAACACGAGGACAGTGCCATGCAGGTCAGCCCTAAGGCCAAGGCGGCAGGGAACTACGAGGGGCAGAATGAGCTGCAGGCCAGCGGCAGGGGAAAGCACAGACAGGACCTGCACAAGGATGCCTTGGAGAAGGGGGAACCAAAGAAGCACGGGCCGTCCATAGGAGGAAACCTGAAGCTGAAAGTCCTGGCGCTGTTTCACAGGTCCAAAGTGTCAGAGAGGGACCTTCGGTCTGACATGATGGGGAAGTGCAAGAAAAGTGACCCATACCTGGAGGATGATAAGAGCGTCCTCAGCACCCCCAGGCCCAAGCTCAGGCCATACTTGGATGGCCTGTCAGACTCCAGTTTGCAGACGGAGATGTGGGGCAGCCACAGTGACAGGAACCAAGCAGAGCCTCTGAGTCTGCCCCACATGCCCGAGAATTCGTGGGCCCTGGGAGGCAAGCAGCCAAGTGAGATGGACAATGGATTTGTGGCCCACAGCACAACCACCAGCAAGGTGGACAACATCCAGATCTCTCTGTCCATGCCGCCCATCGACCAGGAGGACAGCGCCAGGCAAGCCAGTCCCGAGGCTGAGTCCTCGGACAACTACTCTGAGTGCATGTGTGAGAGCTTCTTCTCGCAGCGGGAGGCCAGCTACCACACCGCTGACCAGGAGGAGGGTGACTGTGATGAGGGGACTCTCATATTCACAAGGAGCACCCTGACCACGCAACAGAACTACCACCAGAAAGTCCTGTTATGGCTGCGCACAGTCCAAGGTTCGGAGGAGGTCCTGGACCCTGAGCAGGACCATGGGGAGCAGGTCCCGGAGGTGGAGGAGGACCTGGACCTCCTGTATGACATGCTGCCGAACCCCAGTGACAGTGGCACAGACACTGAGGACGATGGCAGCGTCCTCAGCACCACCATACCTAAGCTTCGGCCATACTTTGAAGGGCTGTCTAGCGGCCCAGGCATGATGGACAATCACAGTGTCCTCAGCAGCCCCAGTCCCGAGCTCAGGCCATACATGGAAGGCCTGTCAGACTCCAGCTTGCCGATGGAGATGCGGGGCCTCCACAGCACCAGGATCCAAAAGGAGCCTCTGAGTCTGGCCCACCCGCCTGAGAACGCGAGGGCCCCGGGAGGCAAGCAGACAAGCCACAGTGACTCCCAACTTGTGGCCTACAGCACACCCACCACTAAGATTCGAATGGCCTCCCTGTCCCGCCAGCCTATCGATCAGGAGGCCACTGCCATGCCGGCCAGCACTAAGGCCCAAACCTCGCATAACCACCTCGCCAGCACATCTGAGAGCTGCTTCTTTGAGCAGCCGGCCAGTCACAATGCCGTCCACAGGCAGTCCCAGGAGAATAACTTGGACCAAGGGAATCTCATAGTAAGAAGGAGGTGCATGAACAGGCAACACAATTACCACCAGGAAGCCGTGGCATCTATGCTCAGGGCCCAAGTGTCGGAGAAGGTCATATCCTCAGAACAGGCCCTTGTGAGGCATGTCCCCAAAGTGGAGAAGGCTCTGCACCGTCGGTATGATATTGTGCTGAGCTCTAGTGACAGTAGCCTAGACACGGAGGACGATATCAGTGTCCCCAGCACCCCAAAGCCCAAACTCAGGCGATACTTTGACAGCATGTCAAGCGATAGTAGCTCTGACTCAGTGGCCCACACAATTCGCTCCCCTGGGAAGCAGCTGGCACAGCTGGAGGACAACCGGGAGGCAGGGTCCTCCGCCCAGCATTGGTTCACCAAGAAGCTGCCATCCATAGTGCGCTTCACCAAGTCTCTGGTCCTGCCCTCCAGCAGGTCCAAGAGGAAGCAGGCTGGCCACCGGGGCTGCGGCACAGCCCTGAATGAGTGGGTCAACAGAATGGGCAACGAGAGCCCATACCCACAGAGCCAGTGGCAGATCCCCAGGAAGCCCATCCATGACCAGCTCCACAACATCCTCATTTGCCAGGACAAGATGCCCGAGAACATCATCCTGGTCAACACCTGCGCCTGGCAGGGCCAGTTACTTTCGGACATCCTGCAGGGGCACTCGCTGCCCGTGGTGTGCACTTGCTCCACAGATGACGTCCAGGAGGCCTTCAGCATCATCGTCTCACACATGCAGAGATACTGCAACTGCGATTCCCAGGCCCTGACGCCTGTGAAGATGGCGGTGGCAGGGGCACAGCCCTACTTCAACGCTGTGCTGCGGGTCTTCGTGAGGCAGCTGTCCCAGCAGCCACCCCAATGGCTAGACTACATGCGCTTCCTGGTCATCCCGCTGGGTCCCCACCCCTTGGCCAGCTACCTGGGCTCCATGGACTGCCGCTACAACAACTTCTTCCAGGACCTGTACTGGCGGGACATGTTCAACAACCTGGAGTCTGAGAACACCTTGCAGGACACACAGGACGTTGTGTCGAGAATCTCTGAGTACGTTGCAGGGGCCAACTGTGTCTACCTGCTGCCCATTGCTGAGGCCATTCTCATGTCTAAGCAGCAGCGCCCCAATGAAAAGTCCACACAGCTCATCCCCTTTGTGGGGGCAGTGAAGGTTGGAAGAGTGGAACCATCTGCAGCCATGTCAGGAGGCTCAGATGATGTAGTCACCTCATGCTCCGGTGAGCTTCTGTCCCCTACCGGGAAGGCCTCACCCAACACACTCTCCCCCGCATCAATGAGTGGGAGCCTGTCCTCCACCAGTCAGAGTGTCCATGCACACATGATGGAGCTGCAGGTGGATTACTGGACAGCAGCCCAGCCAATAGATACGAAGAGAGTCACAGAGAAGAAACAGCTGCCTACCACCAAAAACACACTCAAGTGCTTCTTCCAGTCTGTCCAGGTCAGCAGGCTGCCCCGCAGTGGTGAGGGCACAGCAACACCTGCCTTGTCCATGGCTGTGGTCACCAAGGACAGAAAAAAGAAGGCGCCCAAGAAAACCACGGACGAGAATGTGGAGTCCCAAAGCCAGTGCATCCAGGGCATTGGTCGCCTGGTTTGCAGGGCCAAGCACCAGCAGAGCATGCTGCCGGTCGTCATCGATGGCGTGGAGTGGGAGGACGTGGCGTTTTTCCAGTTGTCAGCCCAGTGGTCCTCCCACGTCAAGCACTTCCCCATCTGCATCTTCGGACACAACAATCCCACCTTCTAGCCCTCCCCCTTCCTCTGCCCTTCACTCTGCCTTGGCCAAGACCAGAAGGACCCAGCTGCTTTTCTGTGAAGAGTACAGTTTCCTACAGACACAGACCCTGGGAACGCAAAGAGAATGTGCTCACAGCCTGGAACCTAAGGGGGTTGCCCCTCCCTGGGAGCTCCTCAATGCTCTGTTCAGTAACCAGAAGGCTGTGGTGGGTGGGACTCAGGAGGGCAGTGTTGAGCTGGAGCATCATGGAAGATGTGTTTTGGCCTCCGGATGCCCAACATTCTCAGTGAGAAGGGTTCTTGCCTTGAAGACCTGCCCTTCCAGGAAGCCAGGACTCTGCTTCCCTGGGAGACAGCTCCAACCTGTGCCCAGACTCAGAGGTTGGCAGCCAGAGGTCAAGGGCTAGCCTCTGATGGCAGTATTCTGAGCAGAACTTGGAGTCCAGTCAGCCCAGCCCTGGGGAAACAGCTGCCCGACAGCCAACTGGTCTAGCACCACCTACTCAGGGTTACCAGTGAACTCCAGCCTCACAGGCAGAAAGAGAAAAGACCTGTATGGTGCGCATCGCCCTAGCACACTGGCTAGACAAAGTGGTGATTACCTGAAGAGGGAACCCACCTTCGTTCCTGTTACTACAGAACATTTGTTACCACCCAGCAGCTGTGGAACCAATTATTTACCAGGTGAGCCCCTCCCCCTCCAGAGCACATGCTCACCAGGCCACCTGTTGGCTGTTTGCCTTCAGGTCACTGCAACTCTCTGAGTGTTTGTTCCTCTGAAACCTCCCAGAAGCAGGGAGCAGGCTCATAGGGTTATTGTAGGGACTCGCTGGGTTCCTCCCTGGTAAGTGTTCTCTGGGAGCCTAGGCAGTGGAGAAGTCTGCTGCAGGGGCTGTGATTGAACCAACTGGTCATTTTCTCTTTCTGTTGAAGAAGCCACTGCCAAATTGTGATTCTCTTTGGGGCCTTGGGTTTAGCTCTTTTCTAATATTCCAAAGAGATTGGAGATACTATTAGGGGTCTCTGTCCCAGGTGAATCCAGATTAGAGATGCCAGGGGTGAGCAGTGGGGCCCAGGCTCACCCAGCAATCTGAGGTGGGGCTGGTTTGGGCTCATTCAATCAGCACGTATATTAGAAGCCCTGCCTGGTACAGAAATGTTTCTAGGCACTGACCATAACCCAGTGCTCAGAGCAGACCCCAAGCCTGCACTCCAGAGCTTCCTTCTGGGAGGGAGCGATTCAGTCCCACTAGGCTGCACAGGCTCATAGTGTCCACAGAACACCTGATGTGACGTCCTCCTGGCCTCCTCTCCCTATGGCTGCATCTTCGCGTATTGTGAAGAGGATGGTAAACCTCTGTTCAGCAGAAAACGTGAGTCAGTTTTGGATCCGATCCATGAGGGGAGTATGGAGACTGTGAATTCAAGGTGTTGGCAAAACCATGGATCCCACTCATGGTGGGATTTCTGCAAGAGACAGAGGTCGGAGGGCTTCCCTAGAAAAAAGGACATGAGTCAGACAGCTGTGCAAGTGGATATGGGTGGTGTGGGCGAGTGGGAAGGTCAGTGGACAGACAGCCCCTCAGACAATTCATAGCCTTCCACTCCTAATTCTAGCCCAGTCTGCACCCCTATCCCGGGACCTTGCTCCCTAATCTGGTAGAACCTCCGCAGTGGCAGCTTGGGGTACCCCACCCTGTGGGAGTTGAGTTTCAGTGGGAGGCAAAGAACCACACAGGACAGCTAGTGAATGAGGCAGCATGTAGGTGCAGGAGCCAAAGTTTGAGGTGATAGGAAGGCCCTGGGGTTTGTTTGTTTGCTCACTGGTCAGTATTCCTGAAGCACCTGCTCAGTGCCAATGAGTGACATGAACTGGGTGGACACCAGGCCTCTCAGTCCTAATGGGAGGGAACAGGGACACTGCGAGAGCATGTCAGGTTCCCCTGAAGAAGGGGACAGGTGGTTCCCTCATTGATCCCGAGCTGTCAGGTAGGAGGGCTTCATGCCAACCATTCCTGGGTGACCAGGCCCATCTCTGCCAGGACTGCCAGACTGAAGGTGGACAAGGAGAAGGTCTGGCTTCTGGATGGGCAGGAGCAGCAGGCATAGGACCCCAGGCTCTCTGAGTGGTGCTGTGGGAGGGCCGTGTGGAAGGGAAAGGCAGGCCTCACATTCTGCTGCTCACCTATCTCTCTCCCCAGGGCCATCTCCTGCATCCTGAGCATCTGGCTGGACCAGCACCTTCAGAATTTCCCAGCCTGATGATGCTGTTGGCTTCCATAGAGCTCAACTTGCAGTCTCCTACCTGCCAAACAAGGCCCAGTGCCTCAGCGGGAGCACCTGAGCCCACTGAGGCCGAGACCGGAGGAGGAGGAGGCCTCCGGGGGTGGTGTGGGTGAGTGTGCCTTTGGAAGGCACACAAAAGGGAGTGAGGGTGGTAACATGTCCTCTTCTTGCATCGACAGAACCAGCTCCAGAAGAACACCAGGAAAACCCTCAAGGGCAACGCCACCCTAGTGGCCTCTCCAGAGCCAGAGCCGGATCCAGGCCCAGCTTTCACTCAACTTCAAGAGGCAGAAGAACCACCTGCAGCATTTGAGCAACTCACCCCAGCATCTGTGCGGCCTGTGGTGCTAGATCCCAGGCCAGAGCGCGTGTCAGCAGCGATAGCAGAGAGGGCACCCTCCTAACCCCATTTAGACACAGTGTTAAATGTGTAATATTCTTGTTACATATGTTTATAATTTTATTATATTTTTATGATATTTAGTACTCCTAAACAGAAACTTAATTTAGAGTCTATAAAATTTAACCCTAAAAACCCTCAAAGCTTTGAGCAAGTCTGTTTTTCTGGACCCTGACCCTCCCAGGGAGAACTGCCCTCACCTTCTCCACCTGCCCTTCCTGGAGCCAGGACTCTGCTTCCCAGGGAGCTGGATCCACCCTGTGCCCAGACACAGTGCTGAGCTCCCAGTGGGGGCATCCTAAGCCCAACATGGACGCCTGTCAGCTCACCCCTGGGCCTCCATGTTGTCCCCAACACCACTCACTCAGGCTTCCAAATAAGCTTGACCTTCACAAGGCAAATAATAATAATAATAATAATAATAATAATAATAATAATAATTAAAAATAAAAATGGACATGTAAGGTGCAGACCTCCCAGGAACAGTTAATGGAAAAACTGGTCAAATAGTTGGTGCCCAGCTTCCTGGGCAGCGTCCCCACCTTGGTCTGCACCCGCCCTTCTGTGTTAATACAGAACTTTTGGGACTCACCAACGTGTGTGGGACCAACCATGGACCAGGTGAACCCTGCCCCTCCACAGCACAGTGGTCACTCAGCCACCTGCTTGCTGTGAGTCTCCAGATCCCTGCATGTCCCTGAGTGTTTGTTTCTCTGAACATGGGGAGAGCCTAGGCCCAGCTTCATAGGGTTATTGTAGGGACTTGGGGCGGCGGGAGGGGGGTTCCTCCCAGGAAAAGGCCCGCTGGAAGCCTGGACTCTGGAGAGCTGTGCTGGTGGAGCTGTGGTTGTTCCAATTGGCCATTTTCTCTTCTTTTAAAGAAACTTGTGCCTTATTTGTGATTCTCCTCAGGACTTAGGCTAAGCTATTTTCCCTTTTGATAAAGACGTTGGAGATTCCATTAGGGGTCTCTGTCCAGGGTGAAGCCAGATCAGAATTCCCAGGGGTGAGCAGGGGGACCCCAGGCTCAGCCAGCCTTCTGAGATGGGGCTGGTTTGGGCTCATTCATTCAGCAAAGGCCCTGACCACAGGACTGCACTCCAGTGCTTCCTTCTAGTCAGGAGTGATTTCAGTCACACTGGGCTGCACAGCCAGGTAGCATCCACAGTACAGCCCATATGACTTCTTCCTCAAAGTATCGCTGATCTACACGTACTGTGAAGCAGAAAGTGGATCTCTAGACCAGCAGAAAAAGTGAATGGGCTTTGGATCAGAGCCTTAAGGGGAGTATGGGGACTGTGAGTTGGAGAAGCTGGCAACACCCTGGATCTCATGCCTTGTGAGATTTCTGCCAGAGGGCAGAGGTCTGAGGGCTTCTGCTAGAAAAAAGGGAGGGAGTCAGAGAGCTGTGCATGTGGATTGGGTGGTGTGGGTGAGTGGGGATCAGGCTAGCCCACACAGAAAAGAGCCGCCAGAGGCTGAGCTTAGGCAGAAGCACAGAGCCACTCAGGTCATTGCCCAGGGCCTGCAGTCTGGAGGGCTTCCTGGGGTGGGGCCTTGAACTGGGACTTCAGTGATGGAGATGGGACATTTCTTTCTTGTAAGGCACACAAAAGGCAGTCATGGTGGTAACATGTTCTCTTCCTGGATCTACAGAAGCAGCTCCAGAGCAAGATGAAGAAACACCTAAAGCGGCAACGCCTACTCTGCTGCCCTCTCCAGAGCCAGAGCAGGCTCCAGGCACAGCCGTCACTGAACTTCCAGATGTGGACCCACCTGCAGCTTGTGAGCAACGCACCTCAGCTCCTTTGGAACCTGTGGTCTTAGATCCTGGGCCACAGCGTGTGTCAGCTGCCACAACAGAGAGGGCTCTCTCCCCTCATTAATATGAAGTTTTAAAATATTTGTGTTCATCATATATATGTTTAACTTTATGTATTTTTTCATACTATTCAGTAACATTCAGTCTAATTAAAGAAAATGTAATGAAATACTCAAATATAAATTTAATTTAGATTCCATAAAATTTAACTCGACAACCCTTCAGAGACTTGAACAAGTCTGTTTCTTCTGAGCCTGCATCGTGTTACTATTAGTCATAGGTTGGGAAGAATGAGTCTCTCAGGAGCCATCTGCTCGAAGGATGTGATGTACTTGAGGCCCAAGACAATGGGACTATTGGGGGAAATTGACCCACCAGCACTGGGGCAGGGACCCTTGATGTCAGGGCTGCAAACCCACATTTTGTTTGACTTCATCTCCCACCAGCACACGGACAAAGCCTGGCCTTAAGCGCCCCCTGGAGTCCACGTTGCAGAATGCTGTAGGGTTTAACAAGCAGAGAGCTGTTCTTGAACCCTTACTGACACCTGCACCTGGACAGACAGTCCACCCTGCCCCACGGGCACTGAACAGCTTTCTGAGCATCTCCTCTGTCCGCCCACAGCACTGAAGAGGGGACAGGGAATGTCCCAGGGCCCGGGGTCCACACTCATCTCCTCCACAGGCACCGCTTCAAAATTTCCTCTGGGGTCAGAGCCTCTGTCTGTCTGCCCTCAGACCCTAGGCTCTGGTTCAGATGGGCTTTTTCCTGAGGCTCTTCTGTCTCTCCAGAGCCCAGCAGCCATTCTTTCTCACGCCCCAAGGCTGAACATGGTTGTGGAGACAGCCTGGCTTCTCCTTTTCCATCAATCCTCCTCAGTGCTCTGAACCATCCTGGTGAGGATGGCCTAGCAGCCTTGTACAGCACCCCGCCATGGCACAAGCTACACTGACTCAGGACAAATGGGCGCTCACTGGGGACCACACCCAGGGTTCCTGCTCTCAAGGAGATCAACCCTGTGTGTTGACACAGAGAGAAAGGAAATCTGAATGGAGTCTGATGAGACCTCCCACTGACCCCTGAGGACCATAAGCACTGAGAATGTGAGCCCATCGCGGGGGCATTGCACAGGCTCTCTTTAGGATGTGATTTCTAAACCAGAAAGATGAATCAGTGTTTGTATACCCTCTTCATCCTGATTTTACAATGGCAGCCGATGAAGGCTTGTGAAAGTAAAGGAGGTCTGGAAATCAGGGGCAGGTCTCCCTAAGAGATCCATGGTGATGACAGTGCACTTGCATGCACTTGGAGTGGGCCTGGAGGGGCAGCCGCCTGCCTTGCCTGTAGTGTCTCTGCAGTAGACCAATTCCAGCATGCCATAATTTTAAGAGGTTCATCAAAAGGTTGATGAAACTTGGGGTCTCAACAGGGTTGAGTCACACATGTTGGGAATGGCTAAAGGCATTTCCCCAAACCTGAATAGGAAACTGATTGTGGCTGCCAGACAGCTAAAAGGCATCTTAATCTACATGTTATTGCCCCCTACTGGCCAAACACCTGAACAGCCTTAGGCTATTCCCCAAACTGACAATGCCTCTGTACCCTTTGAAACCTTACCTTTTGAAGTGTATTATCTCCACCTTGCCTTAGGACAAATTGTGTTAATAAAAGCAAGGGGCCTAGACAAGGAGGTACTCTTCAGTCCCTTTAGCTGAAGGTCCTCTGACCCCCAATGCCTTTCAAAATTATAACTCGTCTCCGGACTCTTTATCAGTCTCCGGATTTCTATGTCATCTGCGCACAGCCTTTTCCAGATTCTTGAACCCTTCTTGATGCTGGGCCATGAACCCTGGCACGTCTCCTTAACTTGGAAGCTCAGAACTGTGGTCTCAACAGGTGCTGTTTCTTCTTTCGAATTACACTTTTCAGTTTGGCTCTACTTTGCCGGTCCTTTCCTAAGTTTCACAGCCATCATCCAAAGTGGAGGCAGAGGGTGTGAGAAATGAGGGGCTGGGGGCTGGAGGCAATTGGGAGGAAAAAGGAGGGAGATAGATCGGCAGGGCCAGGGCCTGGTATGGGACCACTGTGCTAGTGATCGATTGCTGACAGTTACCGCACATTAGAGACTTAACCAACACACACTGATTAGCTCACACATCTGTGACAAGGAATCCTGCATGGCTCAGCTGGGACTACTGTGGTCTCACCTGTGGCAGGATCTCTGTCACTGAGGGTCTGAGCTCACTTGGGGGAGGGGGTGGTCTTTGGGATACAGTTTGGATGGAAGGCCTGACTTCCTCTCTCTCTGTTGGTCTCATTCAGTGCTGGGCCACATGGGTTTCTCCAGATAGCAACTCATAGCACAGAGGCTTATTCCTCAATGGAGAGAGAGAGAGAGAGAGAGAGAGAGAGAGAGAGAGAGAGAGAGCAGATCAGAGTAAGCAAGTGGATACGTATCAATTTTTATTTATTTTATTTTTTTTTATTGCTTAAAGTATTATAAAGGGTATTATATATGTGTCCATTTTTTCCCCCTGTCCTAGAAAGTCCCCTAGCCTCCCCTATCCCCCAGTGTCTTATGTCCATTGGTTATGCTTATATGCATGCATACAAGTCCTTTGGTTAATCTCTTACCCCCCTACCTTCTGCCCCCTAACCCTCCCCGGCCTTCCCGCTGCAGTTTGATAATCTGTTTGAGGCAGCTCTTCCTCTGTGTCTATTATTGTTCAAAAGTTTATAATGGTCTTTATTATCCATGAATGAGTGAGATCATGTGGCATTTTTCCCTCATTGACTGGCTTATTTCACTTAGCATAATGCTCTCCAGTTCCGTCCATGCTGTTGCAAATGGTAAGAGTCCCTTCCTTTTTAGAGCAGCATAGTATTCCATCGTGTAGATGTACCAGTTTTCTAATCCATTCATCTACTGATGGGCACTTAGGCTGTTTCCAGATCTTAGCTATGGTGAATTGTGCTGCTATGAACATAGGAGTGCATATATCCTTTTTGATTCGTGTTTCTGGTTTCTTGGGATATATTCCTAGAAGTGGGATCACAGGGTCAAATGGGAGTTCCATTTTCAGTTTTTTGAGGAAACTCCATACTGTCTTCCATAGTGGCTGCACCAGTCTGCATTTCTACCAGCAGTGCACAAGTGTTCCTTTTTCTCCGCATCCTCTCCAGCACTTGTCGTTTTTTGATTTGTTGATGATAGCCAGTCTGACAGGTAAAGAAAAACTTTTCAGGTTGGGAATAAATCAACTATAGAACTTGTATGCATATCTGCATAACTCAGGGACACAGATAATGGGTGGTGAAGGCCTGGGGTGGGGGGTAGGGATCAGCTAGAAGTCGTCAATGGGGTAAAAAGGGGACATATGTAACCCTTTCAACAATCAAGATTAAAAAAATAAAATGGATTTGCTTTAAAATTCTTAAGTTATTTTTTTTTTAAATTGACGAGACAGTGAGAGAGAACCAAAAGTGTGTGGGAGAAGCATCAATAGGTTGCCTCCTGTATGAACCCAGACTGGGAATCAAACCCACAACCTAGATGTGGGCCCTGACCAGGAACCGAACACGAACGGCAATCCTTCAGTGCACAGGACAATGCTCAACCACTCTGTCTGTCCCAGGCACCGGCTTTGAGAACCAAATCATGGATTTCGTGTTGGATCCCTTTGCCGTCTTCTATGGAGTCACTAAGAACAGCCACATTGAAAGGGAGGGCACACATTCACACCACACGAGAAAGGTGGAGTCCATGGGGAGTTACTGAGGAGGGAGCCAGTGACTCGAGAGGTCCATGCCTTGCCCCGGATCACAGACGGTCAGAATGCAAAGACTGAGATAAACCCAGTTGTGTCCTCCAAGAGGGGGTCCTAGGTGCCCCCAGGTTTGCTCAGGGGCTCTGGAAAAGGCTGTGCCTCTGGAATCGTGTGCTGACATGGAGATGGCACAGGGGAGACTGTGAGCACTTGGCAGCCTAGACAGTATTTTTCTGAAAAGGAGCCCAGATCTGGAATCACAAAGGTGCACCTCTGTCCACAACCCACCTGCAGTGGAGAAAGCCAGGCCCCCTTATGCTCAGCTCATGCTTACGTAGTTGTGGATCACACCCTCATTGGATAATTGAGAAATTGAAGCCCTTGTTCAGGCAGGGATTGGCCAGGGTACATGACATTCAGAGTGCAAACTTCAGGAATGTTCACACCTTCCAGGCCAAGGCTCCCACCTCCCCACAGAGTTGGTCTGGACATTAGAAATCCTGACATACTGGGCAGCTTCAGCCTGATCCTCCCTTTGTGGGGGCTGATTTGTTCTGGAGTCCAGAAAGGGAGCACTGTCATGTGCACATACACACACACACACACACACACACACTCACACACACACACACACACATTCACTCTAGATGTGATGACTTTGGGGGGATTAGAAAAAAAGCAGACACAGAGGAGGTGACAACAGGAAGGAAAAAGAGGTTGGAGGCACTACCTACATGTGACAGTCCTCCTCCTACTTTATAGCTCCTCCCACACAGTAGCCTGAACAGCCATAAGAAGCACTTGCTCCATAACCCATTGTGCAGGCAGGACAGAGACGGGCCCTGACAGGCACAATGACTGATCCAGGATCAAGAAAAGGTAAGAATGAGGGATTGAGTCTGCACCCAGGGAGGTTTCCTCAAGTCTGGGACCCTGGCTGCACCCAGAGCTTCTAGGGGGCTGGGTAGAGGCGTGTGCTGGTGCCACTGTGTACAGAAAAGGTGTTTCATGCAGAAGAGGTGTCTGCAGACAGCAGCCCACAGGACTACTTGCATAGCTGTCATGAGATGAAGGGACTCAGGGAAGACAATACCAGGTATGAGGTCACTATCCAATATAACTGAAAACCCCCGTAACCAGGCACCCACATGTAGCCCAACAGGCAGCTCACTTGCCAGGAGGCTTTTGCCAGTGCAACATGTTCTCTTGCTGTGTTCCCGGTGTTTGGTGCTCTTGCTTCCGGAGTCCCCGCAGTGAGAGCTTTTTCAGACGGTGCAGACATTGGTTCAACCCTCATCCCTGACGTATGTGTCCACTTCCTAGAATTTGGCCACAGGTAACACAAGGTGGCCGGGGTCAGACCCATTCAGGACAGGCCACCTCTGTGTGCCATCCCTGCGCAACCCACATCCCCTCCCCTTCATGTGTTGGGGAAGAGGGACCTGAAGGGAGAACTCTGGGGCAGGGACAGCTTTCGCAGGCAGTGGATCACCTAGAGGTCCTGCTGTGATTACCCACTAAGGCAAGGCAGGCAGGTTGAGATGGGCTTCCAGAGGGGTCCCTTATTGATGCCAATGGGAATCCTAGCCCTCAGGCTGTCACACCTTTTCCTTCTGCAGTGGAGATCTCAGCAGACCACACTATGTGTGTGTGTGTCTGCAGTGGAGGATTACAGGGGTAGAGAACCAGCAAAACAGGGCTCTGAGGCTTTCCTCCTTGTGACTGGGAACTGTCTTTCCAGAGCTCCTCACAGGAGAACTGAGAGGACCTGAAAGATGGGGTCCTCACCTCCATGCCTCTGCAGGAGGCATAGGTGCCCCATACATCTTCCAGCGTGCTGTACTCCTGCAAGGTGAGTGCAGGTGCTGAGGTGACCCAGACTCCAGGATCCCATGTACTCGAAGGTAGCCCTGGGTTCCAGTAACTGCCCTGCCACTCTTCTAGGTCCCTTCTAGAGTCCAATTTCCAAAGGAATCTGGGGCCTGTATCCTCCCCACAACCCACTCTCACTGTCCAGCCCCCTTCAGATGAGATGCAAAGTCACTGCCCACAAAGTTTTAGGAATATCAGAAGAGAGAACTTGCTCCATTTCACGTCATGCTCAGTTAAGGGTATTTTTGTATTTTTTTTACAGACTTTCCTGTTTTAATGCCCATGTCCCAGTGTCCATGTTGGCCTGACAATCATTATAAACCTTCTCCCACTCTTACACATCATCATGATTAATAGGGATGCTTGTCCCAAAAGGACGTGGGGCTGAAGATACCAAGTCTGTTGCTTTCCATTTGCTTCCCAGAGGACCACATCCCCATGGTCCCTCCAGGTCAGGAGCTGGGGCCAACTTGGGCTGCACTACTTACCAAGGGGGGACCTGTTATCAGGGCTGGCGATCCAGCTCTTCATTGCTGTGGGACCTGGACGTGACCCCCTCCTATTGTCATGTCAGTGGTGCTGCCCTGAACAACCCACTTGTCCTCATATCCAGACTCTCCCACCCCAGGACAAGCCTATGTGTTCCCATCTTAGAATGGGATGTTCTGTCAGAAATCCCAGGGTGACCTTGGTAACACAGGGAGCTGTTGTCCATTCTCTACTAAGAAAAGACTAAGATACCACTGTGTCTCATCATAAATCACCCCCAAGTCTACCCTGCCTGCCGAGAACCTTTTCTCTTGTCCATCTAGAAAACATGGAAACCTGCGCAGAATTTTTCTGAGTTTATTGAGCCAAAATGTAGGCAATTGCAGTGAAGCAAAATCTCAATGGAATGAGATAATTATGCTCCGGAGAATGGAGCTTTGCACCTCATTTTAAACATTACAATCAAAAGTGGAGACTTGTGTGGTTTCATGAAATTCATTGTTGATAGATGAGGGAAGCAGGAGAAAGCACAGCAGGGAAATCTCTGGGCCTGGAAAAAAGGTAAAATGATAGACATGCACTTCTTTCACTTAGGTGTGTATAGGTCAGTAAACAGTCAACAATCAACTCAATAACAGTGATGGGATGTGTGGTCTCTGCAGAGACCAGAGCAGTGCCTGTGCTCCGAGTGTCTAAATAAAAAAGAAAATTACTTTGACATTACAAAAATATGTTGTTATATGTTAGGTTAGGTGGCTCAGGAGGCGGCGCAAGAAATAGAGTCCAGTGAATCAGAAAAGAAAGGAAAGGAAAAGGTTTATTCTGCGTCCCCGGGAGACCCACGTACCCCAAGGACAGGGCACCTGGATTCACGCCAACAGGGAGGGGGGCGCTTTTTTTATACTGTGGTTGGGTGAGGGGCGGGGACATGAGCTGAGGAATTCTCTGCTGCAGGGAATGAGCGGAATATTCAGGACAAAGTTCTTATCTGTGTGGGGGTATGTGAATTCAGGGAGAAGAAGCTGGTATCTGTGTCTGCCACCTTGATCTGTGAGAAATTCCAGGGGAAGTCTATTATCTTGTCATGTCTGCATGTATCCGATCCTGGGCTCTCTCAGACCTAACACCCCGGCCTTTTGGTGATAAGGGCCTTTTGGTGATAAGGGATGGCAACTCCTTCTGGCTGCTTCCAGCTGACCACAGATGGCGAAGGGGGGCGGAGGGGCAGTTAAAGGCCAGGGTTTGGCAGAGGTAGGTCGGAGGGGAGCCGAGTGTAGGGGTGGAACAGGAGCTGATTCACAGTCACTCGTGACATCTCCGCGATCCGGGAGTGGATGAACTTGAGGAGGCAGGGGGCTAGGAGAAAAATAGACACAGATGAGAATCAGGGGCCCTATCATGGGTAGGACTCAGGTGGCTAAGGGGCTTTGGAACCAGCCGGAAGGAGAGTTGTCCTGGAAGTGTCCTGCATGTAGTTCTTCAGTCAGCTTAGTCAGGGTCTGTATGTTTACGTTTTGCTCCACTACTCGACTCATTGATGTAATAACAGCATTCTTCCCGAAGGAATATACAGGTTCCTCATTTTTCTGCAGTCAGAAGGTCTGAGGCGAGCTGCTTCTGCAGGGCTACTTGGGCTATTGATGTCACTTGTCACTGTAGGGAGGCTAAAAAGAGGCGGTAGTAGACTCCAGGGCTAACTGGAGCTTGTCATTAAAGTACTGAGCAGTGACCAGACTGTTCCCGAGGGCCCCCCAGTGAGGCCTACTGAGGCAGCAATACTCACCGCTAACATGACAAGGGGGAAGGCAGCCCGGCAGGTCCAGGGATGGGATGGAGGGAGCAACCAGTGAGCTCCGACTCTCCATACAAGGTTAGTTGGGGAACTACTGTGACCACGAAGCAAGGCCCGGGGTCAGAGGAGTTCATGCAGTTCCTTAAGGTGCCGTTGCACCAAAAGAAGGTACCTGGGCTGGGCTTGGTGAGACTGGCTGTGGTGTGGTATGATAGTCTCTTCCGTGGCAACCCCATAGGTGTTGACATCTTGATTACATCTATCTGGGTTCCGCTGGTTGTAAGCAAAACAGACATAGGGTCAGCCAGTTTTGGACACTGACTGGATGTCGACAGCCATCTGGATCTTTGTCTGACATCCGAACAGAGGGCAGTCCTGAGATCCTACCTGCCAGGTGACTTGTTTGCTGTTCTGGTAGTGGGTTTCACGGACCTTGAACCTCCACACATAAGCGGGTGGGGGTGGGTGTAGGTTGCACACGGCAGGGAGGAGAAGGAAGGAGGAGGGGAGGGCGGTTAAGGCAGACCTTAGTGGGGCCCAACACCTCACATTTATAGATGTCATGCTGCTCCGGGTTCCTCTTGAGTCTGGAGAGGCGGTGCTAGGACAGGTCGTCAAGCTGGGGTCGCCAAGCAGCTTGGCCGCGGTGGGGACTCTGAGGATTACAGTGTGAAGTCCTGTCCACCTAGGCTCCAAGGCTTGTGTTTGTAGGTTCTTAAGGAGGACCGAGTCACCAGGGTGAAGGGTTGGTCTTGGGAGTCCTGGTTGGTCAGCTCTGGCTTGGGCAGAAACCTGTTCTCGTGTTCTCGGAGCAATTGCCTGGTTAAAGACAGATATAGGAGATACGTACCCAGGGGAGACGGATCAGTAAGGAGACGGTGGTTGAGCATGAAGAGCCAAAAGGGCTCAAGAAAGTGGGGCTCCTTGGTGTAGCTGGAGTTTGGTCAGGGCCCTGGGCAGGACGTCTGGCCAGGAGCTGTGAATTTCTAGAGAGAGTTTAGTTAGATGGTCCAATAGGTTGGAATTGAGTGGCTATGACAGGGCTGGGCAAACTTTTTGACTCGAGGGCCACAATGGGTTCTTAAACTGGACCAGAGGGCCAGAACAAAAGCATAGATGGAGTGTTTGTGTGAACTAATATAAATCAAAGTAAACATCATTACATAAAAGGGTACGGTCTTTTTTTTTTTAGTTTTATTCATTTCAAACGGGCCGGATCCAGCCCGCGGGCCGTAGTTTGCCCACGCGTAGGCTATGATGAGGGATCGAGCCAGTGACAGAAATCCAGCAGGATGTAGAGGAGGAGGGATTGATGTTGGAGAGTAGATGGAAAGTTGTGTTGATGAGGGTGGGCATAGGAGTAGGTCCAGGGTTCGTAAATAGAGAGTGACACTAGAGGATTTCCCATCCAGACAGTAGAATTGATGATTCCCTCATCATTCCGTGTCTGTTTCACCTGAAAATATGAAAAACCTGAGCAAAATTGGAGGGTCCCTTGCCAGGTAAGAGCCTGTGAGGAATGATCGGTCATCCGGTCCTGGATGGTGTCGCCGAACCTTCAACGGGGATGGTGGGAGGCACTCGGTGAGCCTGAGAGAGATAGGTATTGCAGGGAAAGTGGGAAGAAATGTTAGAATGCGCTGATATCCAAGGGAAAATGGAAGGAGCAGTGGAAGCCAGGGACCTGGAGGCTGGAGAAAAGGCAGAGAGGGAGGGAGCAGGTCGCACAGCCTGTTCCCAGGCCTCTAGCCACTTGGATTTTAAAGTTGCTGCATTTTTTCCTTTGGGGAGGGTGGAAGGGGATGGGGCGAGGTCAGAGCAGTTTTCAGTTCAGAGGAGGGGACAGTTGTGGCGGAGAGAAGGAGAAAAGGCATTCATGGTGAAGACTGAGCGAGGCGAAGACTGAGCTAGGCTACGACTGAGCTAGGCTACTGTGGTCTGGGACAACTGGGCCCCATAACGGGATGCATGGCAGTGGAGGATCTTTGTCCCAGTAAAGGGAGGGGGCCAGGAGTGGGAGGAGCAGGGAAGCTGAAGGGCTCAGAGTGAGCTGCAGAATGGCCACTAGGATGGTGAGGATATCTCGTCCTAACAGGGGCATGGGGCCTGCTATCATCAAGGAGGCAGGGAAGGGGTCCAGTGGCCAGAGGGCAGGTGGATTTGCCGTCAATACCCATGTCCGAGATCTTGGAAGGATAAAGGGGCCCTAAAAGGAGGGAAGGACAGAGAAGGCAGCCCCCGTGTCAACCGGGAAGGTGACCTACTACCTTCATTGTGACCCGAGGCTCAGCAAGGGGATTGGAGTCATCGAGGCTGGGCTTCTTCAGTCTTCAGCCAGTTCCAACATGGCCAGCGGGTGGGTCCTGGACTGGAAGGGTGGTCCCCCCACGCTGAGGCGTAAGGGGCCCGCCACTTTTCCAGGGACAGTCACTCTTCCAGTGACCATTTTGACCTCACGCCGGGCAGGGCTTGGTCGGGGCTCGGAGCCAGGGGCACTGCATTGCCCAGTGGCCTTCTTTTCCGCATTTGAAGCATTCTCCGGTGGCGTTCCTTTCATTGCACCCCCACCGCTCACAGTCCCCTTAGGGCCGTGGCAGCTGCCATCAACCTCAGGGCCACAAACAACTAATGCGTGTCTGCAGGTCTACCTCCTGTGGAAGGCAGGCCTCCCATTCTGAGTGTGCCTGCTCCTCCAGGGCATTAAGAACCTTCAAGGCCATTTTTCACTCGATCTTGGACCTGGGTTTGAGGACCAATAAAGACCTTAAAGGTCGGGTTAGAGAGTGGGGGGCGTAGATTCAGACTATGCCCTCAGTTCCTGGACGGGACTATGGCAGGGGTAGAATGGGCGCAGAAATGGAAGAGGCTGTTTTGGAGCTGACGTTCTTAGGATTTGGGCTCTAGGGGAGGAGGAAGCTTATCTATAAGAGAGTCTGAAGAGAGCACAGCTGGAACCTCTTGCAAAGGGAACTGGCCGGCCACCTGTGAACTAAAGTGCTGGCAGTCATGGTGGTGGAGTTTCAGCGGAAGGCGGGCGGTTAGACCTTACAGAGGGCACTGCGTGGAGTACAGGTTACTAAGGCAGGCCTGTAAGGGAAGGGGAGAGCGCGGGAGAGGTGGCCTGGGTGGGCTTGGGAGAGGTATTGGCAGTTGAGTTTAAAAGCCGCAACCTCCCAGGGGCAGAACGGAGGAGGAAGGACAGAAGGAAGGTAGAGCCTACGGACGCGTGTGTGCACCGACTGGGAAAGAAGGCAGAGGCGGCAGGGGACTTTGTTGCGGGCTCCCACAGTGGCTAAGGCTTTAGCGGCTGTGGGGGTGCGCGGAAGGACCAACTGGGCAGAGGAGGGCATGGGGTTGTAAAAGGCGGTTTGAGTTCCCGGCCGCTGTGGGGCGGCAGAAGTGGGGAGGCGGGGCCAGTGGGTCCACGGAAGGTGTGGCTGGAGGAGAGTCCAGCAGGGTGGAGGAGGGGAGAGTGTGGACGGACTGGGGCACGAGGCCCATGGGAGAGCGGCGGCTTACGCCTGGGGGGAATTTGTGGTGGCCTCTGGTGAAGGGGGGGGTGGGAGAGCACGGAGACAATGATGATTATTACGGCACTCCGCCACCCACACACAGTACATGAACCCACCCCCACATGCACCACACACACTGCAGGCTCAGCGGTGCGGGGAGCGGCACAGCGCAGGGACAGCCTGGAGGGAGTAGGAAGGACAGGACTAGGAGAAATGGCGGAAGGAACTTTGGGGGAGGGACGGGGAACGCAGAGATATGGAGAGAGGCTGAGAGAGAGACTGAGAGAGAGAGACTGAGAGAGAGAAACTTGGGCAAATTTCCCAGTTCTTTGGCAGAACTTACTGAGATCGGTGTGACCTTAAAGTCAGGTACCGTTTTAGCCAGATTGGTGAGCTGGCACCGTAGAGGATTTGGAATCCCCCTGTGCTTGATCCCTGTGGCCTGTAGCCGGGCTAAAGGCTGGCGTCCCAGCAGTTTAACCCACGCTACGGAGGGACGGAGGGACCGTGGGCGGGGTAGAGGCGTCCCTGCTACCCCCCCAGGTCCGGAGGAGCCTTCCTGGAAGGGTCCCGAGAGGCAATCTCTGACGTGGCCACGTTTTATGGACAGAGATGCCAGCAGGCAGGTGGCCACCTGGGACCAGCGCGGGGCGGGGCGGGGCGGGGCGGGACTCACCGCTGATGCTGCCAAACTGGGAAAAGTTGCTGAGCTGAAGAGAAGCGGTCCTGATGGGTCCAGAGCCACGAGGAGGGAGAGGCAGGCACCCAGCCTTGGAGGGACGGCCAAAGCGAGTGCTCCCGCCACCCAGGTTTCAAGGCACCAAATGTTAGGTTAGGTGGCTCAGGAGGCGGCGCAAGAAATAGAGTCCAGTGAATCAGAAAAGAAAGGAAAGGAAAAGGTTTATTCTGCATCCCCGGAAGACCCACGTACCCCAAGGACAGGGCACGTGGATTCACGCCAACAGGGAGGGGGCGCTTTTTTTATACTGCGGTTGGGTGAGGGGCGGGGACATGAGCTGAGGAATTCTCTGCTGCAGGGAATGTGCAGAATATTCAGGACAAAGTTCTTATCTGTGTGGGGGTATGTGAATTCAGGGAGAAGAAGCTGGTATCCGTGTCTGGCACCTTGATCTGTGAGAAATTCCAGGGGAAGTCCATTATCTTGTCATGTCTGCATGTATCCGATCCTGGGCTCTCTCCGACCTAACATTATAGATGTAAAAAGACAGTAGAAAGGGAAAAATCAAGATGGCGGCATAGGTAAACACTGGAAATTGCTGCCTCGCACAACCACTTCAAAAATACAACTAAAAGACAAAAAGGAACATCATCCAGAACCACAGGAGGGCTGCTGAGTGGAAATTCTACAACTAGAAGGAAAGAGAAAAGCACACTGAGACTCAGAGGAGGTGCGGAGGTAAAGTGCAGAGGTACGGAGGTGCACATGGAAAGGGCTGCCAACTGAGGACATGGTTGTCTTTTTCAATCGGGAGGGAGGCACAATCTCCCTACAGCCCTGACTCCAGTTCCAGGTGAGTCTCTGGGGACCCAGACTCACACAGGAGAAACTGTACTGTCTGGCATCAGTCGGAACTCGAGGGCGGCTTTCAATCAGAGGTGCTTGCAGTGATTACTGGGACACTGAGAAGCGGGGCCTCTTATGGCAGGACTGAGGAGAAGCCAAAGCTGCTTGCTCTGCCTGTGGATCCTGAAACCCGCCCCACCCAAGCTGTGCAAAGAGGCTTTTGCATATGAAAGGCCTGGCCCTTTGCAATCTAAAATTACCTAAAAAACTGCAGCTGGGTCAGAGAAAGCCAGAATACCCAAAAGAAGGCCCAAGGCCCCCAGTGACTTGCATTGCTTCACAGCTGGGCTCCTGCTGGACAGCCTCAGGCAGAGGCTAAATTAGCAGCTCCTTAGAGATCCAAGAGCCATTGTACCCAGTGGTCAGAGTGGGACCATCCAGATTACAACTCCTCAGATCCATAAGGGACACACTCAGGGAACAGACTCAGTGAGCACCAAAGCCCCACTGAAGCAAGTCTTGCCCTATAAGGGTGTCTTCAACACAGAAGTTCTCCCACTGCAGACACAGCTCATTCTCACAGCCAATTGGCCTGGAGGTCAATTCCTCCCAGTGATACCTACAACAACCAAGGCTTAACTCCAACAACACTGTGTACAAAGCCCACAAAGGGGTGCACCAAGAGTGTCCACCTCCGGTAATTGGGGAGGCTGAGCCACTGTGCCCTATAGGATAGCTAGCACAGAAAGAACACTCTATCAACACAGGAAAGCATAAAAATGAAGAGACAAAGAAACAGGTCACAAATGACAGAAATGGAGGAAAGCAAATTACTGGATATAGAGGTCAAAACCCAACTTATACGGTTTTTCAAGAATTTTCTAGAAACTTCCAATAAATTTAGTAAGACCCTCAATAAGTCTAGTGAGACCACCGATAAACTTAGTGAGACCCTCAAGAAATCTAGTGAGACCCTCGAGGTTATGAAAAAGGACCACCTAGAAATTAAACATACACTGACTGAAATAAAGAACATTATACAGAGTTCTAACAGCAGACTAGAGGATAGCAAGAATCAAGTCACAGATTTGAAATACGAAGAAGCAAAAAACACCCAACCGGAAAAGCAAAAAGAAAAAAGAATCCAAAAATATGAAGATAGTGTAAGGAGCCTCTAGGACAACTTCAAGCGTACCAACATACGAATTATAGGGGTGCCAGAAGAAGAGAGAGAGCAAGATATTGAAAACCTATTTGAAGAAATAATGACAGAAAACGTCCCCTCCCTGGTGAAAGAAATAGACTTACAAGTCCAGGAAGCACAGAGAACCCCAAACAAAAGGAATCCAAAGAGGACCACACCAAGACACATCATCATTAAAATGACAAGAGCAAAAGACAAAGAGAGAATCATAAAGCAGCAAGAGAAAACAAGTCAGTTACCTACAAGGGAGTACCCATACAACTCTCAGCTGATTCCTCAACAGAAACTTTGAAGGCCAGAAGGGAGTGACAAGAAATATTCAAAGTGATGAATAGCAAGAACCTACAACCAACATTATTTTACCCATCAAAGCTATCATTCAAAATTGAAGGTCAGTTAAAGAGCTACAAAGATAAGAAAAAGTTAAAGAAGTTCATCACCATCCAAACCAGTATTATATGAAGTGCTGACAGGTATCCTTTAAGAAGAGGAAGAAGAAGAAAGAAGGAGAAGGAGAAGAAGAAGAAGAAGAAGAAGAAGAAGAAGAAGAAGAAGAAGAAGAAGAAGGTAAAGATACAAATTATGAACAACAAATACACATCAACAAGTGAATCTAAATATCAAGTGAACAAATATTCTGATGAACAGAATAAACTGGTGAATATAATAGAATCAGGGGCATAGAGAGGGAGTGGACTGACTATTCTGAGGGGGTAAGGGATGTGGGGGATGCGGGAAGAGAATGGACAAAAATTGTTCATGTATGGATGAGGGCAGTGGAGGGGGCGTGGGGTAAGGGCAGAGGGTGGAGTGAGAACCGGGTGGAGGGGAGGTATGGGGGGAAAAAGAGGAACAACTATGATAATCTGAACAATAAAGATTTATTAAAAAAAATAGGCAGGCTCAGTTAAGATAAAGATTGACGTTTTCAGGGAAGATGACAGCCTAGGACACCAGTACCCACCATAAGCTGCTTTTATTTAAAAATAACCAAAAAACAAACAAACAACACTTTAAGTTCAGACAAACCTTTTCAGTTACATTAGGTCTCTGAGTTTGCCACGCCGCCAGGTTAGCACGTGGTCCCTGGAATCACACCTGTCCCATCTCTTGCCACCAATCACTGAGTGCTTGGGGTTCATTCTGAGCTGGAGTGCCCAACCCACCTGGCAGTTTATGAGCTGCCTCTGATGGCCTGTAACCCTCTCCCAACACAGGATAGAAATCAGACCACCATTTCGGTGCCCGCGGGCCAGGAAAGCATGCCCGCCGCACTCAACACACAGGTGCCCATGAACTTGTTTTCCACCTGGGAAGTGGAATGCTCCAGCCCCACCTGCGTACCCAGGCTGTGTAGCCTCACCTTAACCAAGCTGCTCATCTACAAGAAGCTGGAGAAGGAGCTCAGGGCTGTGGTGATCACTATAAAAATGCAGGGCCCTAAACAACTTGAGGTCTGATGAGATTCCGCTGTCCCCTCTTGGTCACGTGAAGACCGACCTGGCGCTGACCATCTCCCTACAGTACCCTCACTCTCTCAAGAATAAAGGCAACAACTTACAGATCCTGCTGCAGCAGAAGCAGCGCCTTAACAACCAGACCATTCTGGGTTACCGGGCACTCCCCATGGGCACCATCGACATGGCAGAGGTGATGTAGCGACCCCTCGAGGGTGGCCAGATGCTGAGACTCCATAGCACCAACATGGAGGAATCTGCCCACATGGCTGAGGTCAGCATGTCCTCCCTGTCCAGCCAGCCCATAGACCCCAAGGACAGCACCCAGAAGGCTGGCCCCAAGTCCAAGTCCCTGGTTCATTACTCAGAGATAGATTATGAAATATTCTCAGATCAGCAGGGCTGCTATCATCCCGGGCATGGGCAGGACCATGAGGAGGAGGACTTCCACTTTGAGGATCCCAAAAAGCAACACCAAAGTGTAGTAAGATCGCCACTCATGAGCAGGCAACAAGATGCCAACAAGAAAGTTGGGGCGTAGCTGCTCAGGGTGCAAGAGTGGGAGGAGGTCCTGGATTCAGAGCAGGAGTCTTCGGAGCATGTGCCTGAGGTGGAGGAGGACCTAGATCTGCTGTATGACTCACTCGAGAACTGTGACAGTGGCCCATGAGAGTGTCTTCAGGACCCCGAAGCCCTGACTCAGGCCATATTGGAAGGCCTGTCCCAGCCCAGCTAGAGCATCCACAGTGCCCAGCTCTCAGATGGAGTGCTAGAGAATCCACAGTGCCAGCACCAGGAGGAGCCTCCAGGTCCAACCCATGTGACAGAGAAGATGAGCCCAAAGCCACCAGTGGGCGCATCACCAAGACCGAGTCTCTCCTTATCGCTTCCACCAGATCCCAGGGGGAGCACGTTGGCCACTGGGCCAGGAGCACATCCCTGAAGGAGCAGCAGGTGGCAGAGCCAGAAACAAGCGGGCCAACAGCCTGGACAATAAGCACTGCCCCGACCCCCTGAGTCAGCTGCAGATTGCCAGGGAGACGGTATATGACCAGCTGAACCTCTTCCTCATCTCTGACAGCCAGTTGCCCTAGAACATCCTCCTCCTCAATGCCCCTGCCTGGCAGGGGCAGTTTCCGTCTGAGTCCAGCAGCAACACATGCTGCCCGGGGTGTGCATCTTCTCCAAGGCTGAGGTCCAGGCAGCCTTCAGCACCATCATCTCGTGGAAACAGAGATACCGTCTCTATAATTCCCAGACCCCCAGCCTGTGAAGATCGTGGTGTCAGGGGCACAGCATTACTTAAGCACCGTGTTATGGGTCTTCCTAAAGCTGCTGTCCTACAACCTATGCCTCTCTCCCCCTGGCTGGGCTACATGCACTTCCTGGTCATCCAGTTGGGTTCCTACCTTGTAGCCAGGTACCTGGGCTCTGTGCATTACCGCTACAACAGCTTCATCCAGAACCTGCCCAGGCGGGACCTGTTCTACAAGGAGGCCCAGAGGGCTGTGCAGGACACGCTGCCCATGGTGATGAGAACCACACAGTGCGTCACAGGAGCCAATTGTGTCCACCAACTGCCCATCATGGAGGCCACACTCACCTATAAACAGAGGAGACCCAATGAGGAGTCCTCGAACTTTATTCCCTTCATGGGGGTTGTGGAGCTTGGTATTGTTAGACCATTCTGGGTCGCCTCAGGACACTCAGATTATGCGGCCCGCTTGGGCTCGAGTGCTGTTGTCCACCCTCCATACGGGTCTGCGGCAAACAAGGAGGCATCACACATCCTTCTCTACTCCCCGCCAGTGAGAGGAGATGAGTCCTCCCCCAGCCAGGGTGTTGGAGCTGAGCTGATGGGGCTGTGGGTGGACTCCTGGATGGCAGCCCAGCCCACAGACAGAAGAGGAGACTCTGAGAACAAAGCCCAGGCTACCGCCAACAACACCCTCCAGTTCCCCTTCCAGTTTCTCCAGGTGAGCAGGCTGCCCAGCAGTGGTGAGGCTGCAGCCACGCCCTCCGGGTCATGGACAAGGAGAACAACAAGAAGGTGATGTGTTTTCCCAAGAAAACCAAGGACAAGGAACTGGAGAACCAGAGCCAGTGCCTGGAGGGCATCAGCCGCCTGTTCAGCAGGGCCAAGCACCAGCAGGACAACTGTGGGTCCTTGTTGACCGTGTGGAGTGGAACAGCGTGGAGCTCCCACGTCCAGCACTTCCCCACCTGCATAGTCGGAAGCTCCAACCCCACCTTTGAGCCTGCCCGTCCCCTACCCTTCCCTCTGCCCTGGCCAAGCCCGGGAAGGATGAGCTGCTTTTCTGTTCACATTTCGGTTTAGCACCGAGACAGACTCTTGAAACACAAAGTGTAACCCTTTCAGTGTGAATAAGCTCATAACCTGGAAACTAACGTGGTGGTGCCCACAGGGAGCCCCCAACTGCTCTGCTTATTACCCAGAATGCTCTGGCAAGTGGGAGGTCAACAGTGTTGAGCTGGGCAATCATTGAAGGTGATGGTCTTCAGGACCCAAAAACTGCCATTGACAAAGCTTCTCAATGCCAACACCTGCCCCTCCTGGAAGCCTGGACTCCGCCTCCCCGGGGAGTCAGCTTCCCTTTCTGCCCGACTCAGTGCTGGCCTCCCACGGGGGCACCTGACTGAAAACAGGCTGGTCAGCCAGCCTTGGGCCCCACTGCCACCCATCCCAGTGGCCCCAGCACTACCCGCTCATGCTGTCCCATAAACTCCATTTTCGTGAGGCAGAACAGAAGAGAAACACCAAGGACCAATGTGGTACTGACCACCTGGGCACACTGACTGGACAAACTGAGCAAATACCTGATGCCCACCTTCCTGGGCTGGGACCCCGCTTTTGTCCCC
Source organism: Myotis nattereri (assembly GCF_964212035.1). Classification (NCBI taxonomy): domain Eukaryota; kingdom Metazoa; phylum Chordata; class Mammalia; order Chiroptera; family Vespertilionidae; genus Myotis; species Myotis nattereri. The sequence continues at coordinate 7,192,939 of NC_138091.1, read as the reverse complement.
ACCTCTCCGTGTTTTTATAGAGCATTTGCTACAACAGGAGTTGGATCAACCATGTACCAGGTGAGCTCCTGCCCCTGCACAGCACAGTGGTCATTTGGCCACTTGTTTGCTGTGAATCTTCAGGTCACTGCATGTCTCTAAGTGATTGTTCCCCAGAATGTGAGGCCCAATAGGGTTACTGTAGGGTCTCAGTGGGGTGCCTCTGGGTGCCTGGACAGTGGTGAGGTCTGCTGGAGGGCTGTGTTTTAGCCAATTGGTTAATTTTTTCATTCTGTTGACAAAGTCTCTGCCAAATTTGTGATTCTCCTCAGGGCTCAGGGCTAAGCACTTTTGTCATGAGATAAAGAGATTGGAGATCCATTATGAGTCCCGGTCCTTGGTGAAGCCAGATCAGAAACCCCATGTTTGAGAGGTGGAGTTCAGACTCAGCCAGCTGTCTGAGATGGGCATGGTTTGGGTTCATTCATTCAGCAAATATATGAGAAGCCCTGCCAGGTACAGACACGTCTCTAGGCACTGACCATAATCCAGTGCACAGAGCAGACCCCAAGCCTGCACTCCAGAGCTTCCTTCTAGTAGAGAGTCCTTCTGCAAGGACTCTTCCTTCTGCAAGAGGGCAGAGGTCTGAGGGCTACTTCTAGGAAAAAGGGCAGGACTCAGAGAACTGTGAATGTAGATATGGGTGGAGTGGGCGAGTGGGGAAGTCAATGGACAGAGTGAGCCCCTCAGAAAATTCATACCCTTCTGCTTCTAATCCCAGCCCAGTCTGCACCCCTATCCCGGGACCGTGCTCACTAATCTGGTAGAACCTCCTCAGTGGCAGCTTGGCTGTTGCTCTCTACCCATGGGAGTTAACTGTCAATTAGAGGAGAAGAACCCCACAGGGCAGCTAGTGAATTAGGCAGCATGTAGGAGCAGGAGCCAAAGTTTGAGGTGTGTGGTAGTCTCTGGACATCAGAAATGCAGATGGATTTTCTTCGTTTACTCCTTGATCACCTATTCCTGGAGCACCTACTGTGTGCCAATGAGTGACATGAACAGAGTGGAAACCAGCTCTCCCTGTCCTCATGGAGTTGACATTTTGGCACGAGGGTAGTAGGAGGGTACAGGGACACTGAGAGAGCATGTCAGGTTCCCCGGAAGAAGACGACGGTGGTTCCCTAATTGTTGCAGAGCTGTCATTTAGGTGGGCTTTCTGCCATGTCCTCTTGAATGACCAGGCACATCTCTGCCAGGACTGCCAGGTTGAATGTGGGCAAGGGATAGGTCTGCCTTCTGGATGGGCAGGAGCAGCAGGCACAGGACCCCAGGCTCTCTGAGTGGTGCTCTGGGAGGGTCATGTGGAAAAAAGGCCAGGCCTCAAACCCTGCTGTCTGTCTATCTCTCTCCCCAGGGTCATCTCCTGCATCTTGGGCATCTAACTGGACCAGTACCCTGAAGATTTTTATTAGCCGCCAGAATTTCCCAGCCTGATCATGCTTTTGGCCTCTATAGAGCTCACCTTTCCAGTACTAGACCTGCCAACCCAGTGAGTTTAATAAGATTATTTATACTAGTGACCAGAAGACAATTCTGGATGTTTCCAATGAAATTAGAGCAGCCTGTGACTGAGAGAAAGAGACAGAGCTGGGAACCAGTGGACTGAAACGTCTTGGGTTTGATTCCAGTCCAGGTACATACCTCAGTTGCAGGCTAGATCCTTGTCCCTGGTCTGGGCCAGGGAACATTATAGTTGGGTGAGGATTGACAAAGAAAACTGTAGTGATAAGAATGGCACTGCCACTTGCATTAAAACCTCAGGCACGTTAGCTGAATTCTTTACGTCTTGTTCTTTTCACGTGAAAAATGAGTTGCAAGGATGAAATTGAATAATAAAGTGCTTAACATAGAGAGTTGGCATATGGTAGGCACTTAGTATATATTGCCCATTACTATTATACATACACTAGAGGCCCGGTGCACGAAAATTTGTGCACTGGCTGTGGGGGGGTCCCTCAGCCCAGCCTACCCCTTATCACATACTGGGAGCTCTAAGGGGATGTCCTAGTGATGGCTTAGGCCTGCTCCCTGTTCCCTTTGGGGAGCGGGCCTCAGCCACAGTCTGGCCTTCCTTTGTGGGAGGTGACCGGGCTCATCAGGGGAAGGCACCAGCCCCATCACCCCACTATTGCAGCCATTGCCAGTCACCGCAGTCACCAAGGTGTTTTCATCAACACGGACTCCAGTCCCTTCACCATGAAAAAAAGGCAACTTTCTTTAGGCATTTTCAAGATGTGTGTCATAGGATATGACATTTCTTTCTTTCTTTCTTTTTTTATCCTCACCTGAGGATATGTTTCCATTGATTTTTAGAGAATGTGGAAGAGAAAGCGAAAGACAGAGAGAAACATCAAAGTGAGAGGAACACTTTTATTGGCTGCCTCCTGTATGAGCCCTGACCTGGGCCCAGGCCAGGGAGGAGCCTGCAACCTAGGTACATGCCCTTAGTCAGAATTGAACCCGGACCCTGTGGTGGGCAGGCCGAGGCATTATCCACTGACCAAAACCAACTAGGGCAGGATATGACATTTCTTAGCCCTCCAGCAGCGGACCTTCCTTTTTTTTCAACAGGAGTGTGGTAAAAAACCCTAGATCACCTTATTAGAGTCTTATTACCCAAGTTACTAAGAATATTATCAATGGCATACATGGAGCTTAGCCAATGAGCAGTCGAGAAAAGGTGTTTCCTCTGTAGTTACACCAATTGCCGGCTCGGCCTCTGCCCAGGCCTAACTCCTCTGGCCGAGTCATTAGGCCTGGGCAGGAGACCCCCAGCTCCTGCAATCCCCCCTCCGCCCATCCCCAAGCCTAATGCCTCCGCATTAGGCCTGGGCAGGGTACCGCCAGCTCCCCCAATTGTGCGATCTGACCCTGCTCCCCGCGATCACTGGCTCTGCCCCTGCTCCCAGCCATCGCAAGCCCCCTTCCTGCTCTCTGCCATCGCTGGCTCCACCACTGCCCAGGCCTAATGCCTCTCACCAAGGCTGTAGGCTTAGGCGTGGGACGCCCCGGTCCCCACGATCGCTGACTCTGCCGCTGCACCCTGCGATCACTGACTCCACACCAGCCTAGGCCTAACGCTTCTGGTCAAGGTGTAAGGCCTGGGCAGGGGATCCCCAGGTATCCTCAATTTTCGGCTCTGCCCCTGCCCAGGCCTAATGCCTGTGGCCGAGGCATTAGGCCTGGCAGGGGACTCCCAGCTCCCAGCGATCACCGATCACCGACTCCTCACATTCTCCGCGCCATTGCCGGCTCCACACCTGCCCAGGCCTAACTCCTCAAGGCATTAGGCCTGGGCAGGAGACCCCTCAGCTCTGATTGCAGGCTCCGATTGCCGCTGGGAGCCTATGTATGCAAATTAACTGCCATCTTTGTTTGGTTAATTTGCATATTCATACGATTGGCTGCTGGGCATAGCAAAGGTATGACCAATTTGCATGTTTGTCTATTATTAGGTACGATATGTATGTAAACAATCATCAAGTGGAAATACCATGTGTAACATCAACAAAATAATCTAAAGCACTAAGATGTTAACAGGAATTGCCCAGGGCCTCCCAATGCTCTATTTCTCCATTTAATCATAAATGCATGGACTTACTCATTTCTGGATAGAAAGATAAAATATTGCCAAGGCACATACTCTCCTGAATTAATCTAAAATGTACATATATATGTAATATGCAGATTAGGCCAGGAAGCTTTAATGTAGTGGTTCTCAACCTGTGGGTTGCGACCCCTTTGAGGGTTGAACAACCCTTTCACAGGGGTCGCCTAAGACCATTGGGAAACACATATAGAATTACATATTGTTTTTGTGATTAATCACTTGCTTTAATTATGCTCAATTTGTAACAATGAAAATACATCCTGCATATCAGATATTTACATTATGATACATAACAGTAGCAAAATTACAGTTATGAAGTAGCAACAAAAATAATTTTATGTTTGGGGGTCACCACAACATGAGGAACTGTATTAAAGGGTCGCAGCATTAGGAAGGTTGAGAACCACTGCTTTACAGGGTCACGACCAGACAGGAGGAGGTTGCCTGTGCAGGTGAGGCCAGGGGCAGAGATGGAGACAGACACAGGGGGCCTGCCTGAGCCAGAGCGGACACAGGCAGGGGGGCCAGGGAGGCATGGGGTTGGCTGAGTCACTGCGCCTGGCTAGGGCAGCCCTGGAAGGGACACAGGCAGGGGGTCAGGGGGTGCCTGGGGCAGAAGTCAGGTGCGGGTCCTGCTGCCTGCAGAGCGGGTCAGATGCAACTCCTGTGGCAGCCCTCGAGGTGGCTCGTCCAGCGATTTCAATAGAGCGCCGGACCTCTAGTTTAAAGTAAAAATTATAATAGGATTTTGGGGAAACAAACACTCTTCTAAATTTTATCTACAAATAAATATGCAAAAAAATCAGGAAACAGTTGACAAGAATATAGGAAGGGGACTTGCTCTGTCAATTAGGAAGAACTCTCAAGCAGTGGGGCCCTGGTGCTGGAGTGAGCAGGTCCTGGGAGCTGGGCAGCGACATCAGGAACAGGGCGCAGCACACATGAGACTCAGGGGATTATTGTGGGGGCCCTTTAGCAGCAAATAGCACTGGGACAGCCGCTCAATTATTGAGGGGAATACTTTAGATCAATATTTCAGATCTCACCAAAGAGTTTTTAATGTATTTATGATTAATATATTTTACTGTCTTTTCCTTCTGAAAATCGAATGAAGGTGGAATCAAAATTTTAAAAATAAAAAATGCGAGAATATACATAAACTCTATTTAATTCCATGATATAGAGAACACTTTCCACATGCTGATGTCTCTTTTGGGTGAGATGTAATGGAGAAAAAAGGTCAGTCCTATGAAGTCCTGAGCAAAGAGCCTTGCAGACAGAGAGGTGTGTGTGCAAAGGCCTGAGGTGGGAAAGAGCCCACTGGGGTGAAGGAATGACACACGGGCCAGGGTGGCTGGAGTTAAGAGGAGAGTGTGAGACAGGACGTTGTGCTGGTCAACGGGGTCCCCGATCCTGCAGAGTCTTGCTCAAGCTGTAAAATTTATTCCAAGTGCCATGAGGACTTTTAGAGGATTTTAAGTGAAAGACATTTAGCAACTATCTTTCTATTTGTATTTGAAAATAGTACTTTAATAATCAGATTTGGCTGTTGCATTTTTGATCAGATGCTTTTTCAGTACCTAGTACATTTTATTAACTTTTATAAAGACACGGTTTTTATTTTCGAATATTCATTCCTAAGTTTAATTTCTTTTTTAAAAAAATATATTTTATTAATTTTTTTGCAGAGAGGAAGGAAGAGGGATAGAGAGTTAGAAACATCGATGAGAGAGAAACATCGATCATCTGCCTCCTGCATACCCCCTACTGGGGATGTGCCCACAACCACGTACATGCCCTTGACCGGAATCAAACCTGCGACCTTTCAGTCTGCAGGCTGATGCTCTATCCACTGAGCCAAACCAGTTAGGGCCCTAGGTTTAATTTCTTAACAAACCTACAGCATCTGAGAAACTTATTTATTTATTTTTAATTTAAGTATAGTTGATATACAATCTTATATGGTTATATTGTTTCTGGTGTATGATATAGTGAATCAACAATTTTATCACCTCACCAATTCATATAACCATCTGTCATCATGCAAACTTATCCCAATATTATTGACTATATTTCCCTTCCCCTTTTCACCCACTCTACACCCTCCCTTCTGGTAACCACATCTTTTCTCTCTTTTTATATGAGTCTGTTTTTGTTTTGTTTTGTTTTTTTGATTCCACATATGAATAAAATTATACGGTAATTGTCTTTCGCTGCCTGAATTAGTTCACTTAGCATAATACCTTCTAGACCAGTGGTTCTCAACCTTGGCTGCACATTAGAATCACCTGGGAATCTTTTTCAAATCCTGATTTCTAGGCCTCATCCTCCAGAAATTCTGTTTCTTTGTTACTAATGTTGTGGCCCCACCCCATAACAAAGAAACAGAATTTCTAGGGGATGAGGCCCAGAAAACAGGATTTTAAAAGATTCCCAGGTGATTCTAATGCTCAGGCATGTGAGAAGGGAGTAATGTAGATTTCTTCAGTTGTGGCACCAGACAAGACATTCCATAATGAGCCAGACACTTAGAATAAGGACAAGGAGAAGTCTGAATGGGGATTGTTTTCTCAACACTTTCTCATACTGGCAAGGAATAAGAAGCTGATGTTTAATTTGGGTTTGGATTGGGGGGGAGGAATGGATGGTGGTGGTCGCAGCCATGAGGAACATGGTGTTGTGTTAGTGCTGGCAGTGTAAAATAATGAATTTGATTTCCTTTTTACATGGTAGACTATTGTTTATTGTTAAACTATTGAAAAGATGGTCAGCTCAAGATCTGAAGTTTTAAGCCACAAGTGTTCCAGTTTTTCCTTTAACAACTTGGTCTAGAACAGCATTGCTCGATATTGGAGATACTAGAGAAGTGAGGTTTCACTCTGTTTCACTGATGATGCACTTCATGTTACATTTGCCCCATAAGTAAGATATTAGTAATAAGGGTTATTGGGTATGGTGTACATTGTTATTATCTTCACAATTTTTCTGTAAATCTAGAACAAATATAAAATAAAACATCCATTAAAACAACACTCAAAATCCTAGGAAATGGTAGCAACTGATCATAGTGGAAGGGACCACTGAAATGACGGGGGAGTATGGAAATTGTCTTAGAGGTAACACTACCTCCCTGCCATATGCTGGACTCTAATGGAACTAGAGGAAATGAGAGAGAGAGGTCCGTCTGGGAAAAATTTTCGGAGTTAAGAGGAAGGTCTCTGTTCTATAACCTGAGTGTCTGAGATTTCTGCATCCTCTGCCCCCCCCCCCCCCCGCCCCTCCTGGATAGTGAAGCTGAGGCTTTGTGATGTCAAGCCACACCATGGCAACCACTGATTTTGGGCAGCCAGAGCTGAAGTAAGTGGCTCCTCATTAACCTAAAGAGTATATGTAGAGGCCAGGACCCTTTGAGTAGTGTCTGTTGCCTCAAGATAGCGAAACTTAATAAGACGAAATTGTAGACTAGTAGAGATAAGGAATAAGACTCCCAACCCAAGGATGGATGAAGAAACTGAAAGTCTTAAAGTGAATAATGTTTGTATTGCGGAGGGGGGGTGGGGGTAGGGGTTGGGAGGATGGTGGTGGTCGCAGTAATGAGGAGCTGGTTGTTGTGTTAGGGCTGGCAGTGTCTAATAAAGAATTTGATTTCCTTTTTACATGGCAGACTATTGAATATTGTTAAACTATTGAAAGGATGGTCAGCTCAAGGTGTGAAGATTTATGCCACAACTGGTACAGTATTTCCTTTCACATCATGGTCTAGAACAGCATTGTTGGATATTGGAGATACTAGATAAGTGAGTTTTGACTCTCTTTCACTGATGGGGAGGGATCTAAGGAGGGGGCAGGCATGTGAGAAGGGAGTAATGCTGGAAGCCGGTCCATCCTTGCTGCTTGACACAGTCGCTGCAGGAAAGAAACATCTGCACAGCATATGTTTCAAGGGACCTGGCGTATATAGCATACTGTTCTTAATATGTTTGCTCCCCTTAGCGCTGTGTGTTTTAACCAAGGTCACCTCTCTGAGAAAGGTTGTTTCCCAAGGTAGGACTTTTTCCCTGAAGTCAGGGAGGGGATGAAACTCCTTAACTAAGTGCCAGGCGGGTAGTTAATCACTACAAACAATCATGCTTAAGCTACATAATCTTTACTCCCTGGAATGGAGATAAGAAACGCCCTAAACTTTGTAATAGAAATTGACAGGATTAAAATCAACTAGGATAAATACGGATGTAACAAGACAATAAACAGCAGAACCTCTCTGGAGATTGAGAACAGAACTTGGCTGGAGATCCTGGCTAGGCTGCTGATCAACTGAACGCTGTCTCCGTGTCATTCCTTCTTCGCCGACTTCGTCTACGCCTTAGGGGAACCCCTGGACCTGCTGGGGTTGGACCCCGGCAGAGTAATGTAGATTTCTTTACTTGTGACACCAGACAAGCCATTCCATAATGAGGCAGACACTTAGAAAAAGGACAAGGAGAAGTCTGAATGGGGATTTTTTTTCTCTCAACACTTTCTCATACTGGCAAGGAATAAAGAAGCTGATGTTTAATTTAGGTTTGGATTGGGGTGTGGGATGGATGGTGGTGGTCGCAGTCGTGAGGAACAGGGTGTTGTGATAGAGCTGGCAGTGTATAACAATGAATTTGATTTCCTTTTTACATGGTAGACTATGGAATGTTGTTAAACAATTGAAAGGATGGTCAGCTCAAGATCTGAAGTTTTATGCCACAACTGGTCCAGTTTTTCCTTTAACAACTTGGTCTAGAACAGCATTGCTCGATATTGGAGATACTAGAGAAGTGCGGTTTCCCTCTAACAGTTTCACTGATGATTCACTTCATTTTACATTTGCCCCATACATAAGTAAGATATTAGTAATAAGGGAAATTGGGTATGGTGTACATGGTTATTATCTTCACAATTTTTCTGTAAATCTGGAACTATTCAAAAATAAAACATCCATTAAAACAACACTCAAAATCCTAGGAAATGGTAGCATCTGATCATAGTGGAAGGTACCCCTGAAATGATGGGGAGTATGGGAATTGTCTTAGAAGAAACACCACCTTCCTGCCATATGCTGGACTCTAATGGAACTAGAGGAAATGAGAGAGGTCAGTTTGGTTAAAATTTTAGGAGTTAAGAGGAAGGTCTCTGTTCTATGACCAGAGTGTCTGAGATTTCTGCATCCTCTTACACCCCCGCCCCTCCTGGATGGTGAAGCTGAGGCTTTGTGATGTCAAGCCACACCATGGCAACCACTGATTTTGGGCAACCAGAGCTGAAGTGAGTGGCACCTCATTCACCTAGAGAGTTTATATAGAGGCCTGGACCCTTTGAGCAGTGTCCGTTGCATCAAGATAGCCAAACTTACTAAGAAGATATTTTAGACTAGTGGAGATCAGGAATAAGACTCCAAACTCAAGGATGGATGTAGAAACTGCAAGTCCTAAAGTGAATTAGAAGTCAGTTTCTCAACTGCATGACGAAGAAGTGGATAAGGTCAGAATACCATATTCAAAACTACCCCTTCCCTAATAATTCCTCTCCCAAGATTCTGGCCTTGTGCTTTTTGGCCACAGACACTTCCTCATTCAATCCACTGTCATCCAATTACAAGCACATTTCCTAAACATTTTCCAAATTTTTCCCCAAAACCAATGTCTTTCTGTGATTAACTTGTTTCCAAACTACATAACCAAGATAGTGCCAACGGTAACTTTGGACTTTAAGCTGAATGTAGACAAAAGGGAGAAAGACAGAAAGAATCAGATAATTGTATTTTACTACAGGAAGGGGGAAACCTCCAGTAAGCAAGACAACAACCTCCAGTAAGCAAGGAAGAAAAGAAGCTGATGTTTAATTTAGGTCTGGATTCGGTGGGTGGGATGGATGGTGGTGGTCGCAGTCATGAGGAACAGCATGTGGTGTTAGTGCTGGCAGTGTATAATAGTGAATTTGATTTCCTTTTTACATGGTAGAGTATTGAATATTGTTAAACTATTGACAGGATTGTCCGCTCAAGATGGGAAATTTTATGCCACCATGGTACAGTTTTTCCTTTATCTACTTGGTCTAGAACAGCATTGCTGGGTATTGGAGATACTAGAGAAGTGAGGTTTCACTCTGTTTCACTGATGATTCACTTCATGTTGCATTTTCCCCAAGCATAAGTAAGATATTAGTAATAAGGGAAATTGCGTATGGTGTACATGGTTATTATCTTCACAATTTTTCTGTAAATCTGGAACTATTCTAAAATAAAACATCCAGATTTTCAATCCCAGCAACAACACAGAGTGGGTAACTATTAAGGAACCAGCTCTGGCCAGTAGACGTCCCCACACCAGTTTTAAGTGTAATAGAGACGATAAACCCAAGCTACGGGACAGAGAGACCCTTTTCCTCAGTTGTCAACCCAAAAACACTGCCACCCAGAGGCTGAGCCACAAACTGACTCCTAGCTAAATACAAATTAAGGCAGTCTGGGAGTCAAATATGGCCTGCTTTAAAATCCGGACTGTGGTTTACAACAGGGAGGAACAGTGTATCACAGGGAAATTCAACACTCTCCTGAATTCCTGACAGGACTAAGGCAAGCCAGACTGATGAGTAGAAGAACTGAAGGACCTTCACTACTGCAATTTTTTTTTCTTCTTTTTTATTTTTTATTTTTTCACCTTTTAACTAAGAAACCATTTTTTTTTCTGTTTTTTCCCATCACCTGATTTTACCCTTTAAATTACTACATATTTATTTTTTAACCAGTATTATTACTGCTACCATTTTACCATTTTTCAAAGTGCCATTTTATTTTCTCTTTATTTTATTTTGGGATTAGTGTTCTGTATTCTGTTTCATCATTTCTTTAGCATCAATTTTCCCTACCTCAATTTTACCTGTATGCTAAAACCCTTTCCCTCACTTTTCTCCTTTTGTTGTCCTGTTTCTCTTACCCTACTCCTGCTCTAGATTTTCCCTATTCCGTTTACCTCCTGTCAAAATTTCACCCTACTTATATATACTCTTTCCAATTCAGTGCTCTAAAACCTTATACACATATCCCTTATCTTTCTTCACTATCCAATTTTTTTTCTTCTTTTATCTTTCTATTGTTTTGCTGCTGTTTGCTTGATTGTTGAGTATATTGGTTTTTTGTTGTTGTTGTTGTTGTGTGTGTGTGTGTGTGTGTGTGTGTGTGTGTGTGTGTGTGTGTTTAGGACTGGTTGTGAGGCTGTTTTGCTTTTTCTTTTTCTTTTTTTCTTCTTGTTTTTACCCTCGCTCCACCCCATCCCCCCTGGTTATTTTTATGCTTCTGTTTTCCCTTGCCTTTCTAGATACTATTGGTTGTTTCAAGGTTGCATTCAATTCCAGGGAGCAGTTGCTGGAGTTTGTTGGGATTAGTGGTTGTTATATAGGAGTTTTCTCCTCATATACATAGCCTCTTCCCCTCATGTACTTCATTCTCTCTTTTCACTCATTTTTTTTCCCTCCCTTTTTTTTCTCTTTTCTTTCCCCCAAGTTTTTATCAATTTCATTTTTCACTACTTTTTTTTTCTTTCTTCCCTACTTTTCTTTTCTTTTCTTTTTTCTCTTTTATCTTTTTCTCTCCTTTCTTCCTTGTCCCCTAATTCTCTTAATTCGGGTGGTCACCTTTATTTGGGGTTATTAGTCTGGTAAATATATTTGTGTTTAGTGCCTAGTACGTGGTGCCTTGTTGTGTTGTATTTTGTGCCTTTAAATCAATGCAGCAGACCCAAGCAACAGCAGCCTCATGAGCACCACACCCTCTGCTGAGGAACAGCAGCTGTACGTGAAGCCTCCCCCCACCAGCCAGAAGAGCCACCACAGCTGTGAACAGCACCCACCAGAGGAGCTGCTGCCAACAGAGGAGCAGCTGCTACCACGACTGCCCGAGGAGCAACCACAGCCCAAGGAACCACTGCCACCCAAGGAGTAGCCACTGAATGACTCAACATCTAGATCTGTCAGTGAGATCAATCTTGGGTAGACAAAGAAACCGCCAAAGGAAAGAGAAGGAGGACTCTCCAGAAAAGCAGCTAAGTAATACAGAGGCATGCAACATGACAGAAAAAGAATTCAGAATAAGGGTCCTAGAGTGCATATACTGGATGGAGGAAAACATCAACAACCTCTGCAAGAAGCTAGAAGAAAAAGATGAAAAAGTCAACTACCTATGCAAGAAGCAAGAAGAAACAGATGAAAAAGTCAATAACATATGGAGGAAGCTAGAAGAAACAGATGAAAAAATCAACAACTTAAGTAAGACCCAAGAAGAAATGAAGAGTGATATAGCTGAAATAAAAAACACCATTGAAAGTATCAAAAGTAGACTAGGAGAAGCGGAGGACCAAATTAGTGAATTCGAAGACAAGGAAGCAAAACACACTCAAAATGTACTGCAATTGGGGAAAAAAATTAAAAGACAATAGGAGAGCCTAAGGGAGCTTAGGGACAACATGAAACGAAACGACATATGAATAATAGGGGTGCCAGAACAACAGAAAGAGGAACAAGGATTAGAAAACCTATTCGAAGAAATAATATCAGAAAACATCCCTGAGGAGGGGAAAAAAAAAATCACACAAGCACAGAGAGTCCCAAATAAGGTGAACCCGAAAAGACCCACACCAAGACACATCATAATTACCATGGCAAATGTTCAGGACAAATAGAGAATCTTACAGGCTGCAAGAGAGAGACGAAAAGTTACATACAAGGGATTTCCCATTAGATTGTCAAATGATTTCTCAACAGAAGCACATCAGGCCAGAGAAGAATGGACGGAAATTTACAAAGTGATGCAAAGCAAAGGACTGAATCCAAGAATACTCTATCCAGCAAGGCTATCATTCAAACTTGAAGGGGAAATAAGAAGCTTCACAGACAAAAAAAGGCTAAGGGAGTTTATCACCACCAAGCCAGCAATGCAAGGAATGCTAAAGGGACTGGTCTAAAAAGAAGAAATACAAAGCTGAGAAAGAAAACAGCCACACAAAAAAAGAAATGGCTGCAAACAAGTACCTTTCAATAACAACTTTAAACGTAAATGGACTAAATGCTCCAACCAAAAGACGTCAAGTGGCTGAATGGATAAAAAAAACATGACCCATACATCTGCTGTCTACAAGAGACCCACCTCATTAGAAGGGACTCACACAGACTGAAAGTGAAGGGATGGAAAAATATTTTTCAGGCAAATGGAAAGGAAAAGAAAGCTGGGGTAGCAATACTTATATCGGACAAAATAGACCTCAAAGTGAAGGCCATAACAAGAGATAAGGAAGGCCACTTCATAATACTAAAGGGATCAATACAACAACAAGATATAACCCTGGTAAACATATATGCACCCAATGCAGGAGCACCCAAATTCATAAAAAAAACTCCTGGAAGATATCAAAGGAGAGATCGACAACAATACAATCATAGTAGGGGACTTTAATACACCACTGACAGCACTGGATAAGTCCTCTAGACAAACAATCAGCAAAGATACAGCAATCCGAAATGACTCACTAGATCACATGGACTTAATAGACATCTTCAGAACACTTCAACCCAAAGCCACGGAATTTACATTCTACTCAAGTGCTCATATGACATATTCAAAAAGAGACCATATATTGGGTCACAAGCAAAGTATCCCCAAATTCAAGAAGATTGAAATCATAACAAGCATCTTCTCAGACCATGATGGCATAATATTAGAATTAAACTACAATAAAAATAACCCAAAATACTCAAACAACTGGAAGCTGAATAGCATGTTATTAAATATTGATTGATTTACCAATGAGATCAAAGAAGAAATTGAAAAGATCCTGGAAATTAATGACAATGAAAACACAACAATCCAAAACCTATGGGACACAATGAAAGCAGTCCTGAGAGGGAAGTTTATAGCTCTACAGACCTATCTCAAAAAACAAGAAAAAATGGTAGTAAATCATCTAACTCTACAACTCAAAGAATTAGAAAGAGAGCAACAAGAAAACCCCAGAGTGAGCAGAACGAAGGAGATAATAAAGACTAGAGCAGAAATAAATGACAATGACATAGAGACCAAAAAAGCAATACAGAAAATCAATGAAGCCAAGAGCTGGTTCTTTGAAAGGATAAACAAGATTGACAAACCTCTAGCCAGACTCACCAAGAAGCAAAGAGAGAGGACCCAAATAAACAAAATCAGAAATGATAGAGGCGAAATAACAACAGACCCCACAGAAATACAAATGATTGTTAAAAAATACTATGGACAGCTCTACTCCAACAAACCAGAGGGCCTGGAGGAAATGGACAAATACCTAGAAAAATACAACATTCCAAAACTCAATCAGGAAGAAGCTAATAATCTCAACAGGCCAATAAGTATGGAAGAAATTGAAGCAGTCATCACAAAGCTTCCATCAAACAAAAGCCCAGGACCAGACAGCTTCACAGGGGAGTTTTACCAAACATTCAAGGAAGATCTAAAACCTGTCCTCCACAGACTACTACAAAAAATTCAAGAGGAAAGAACACTTCCAAGCTCATTCTATGAAGCCAGCATCACCCTAATACCAAATCCAGGTAAAGAAAACACAATGAAAGAGAATTACAGGCCAATATCCCTTATGAACATAGACACCAAAATCCTCAACAAAATCTTAGCAAATCAGATCCAGCAGTACATCAGAAAGATCATACATCATGGCCAAGTAGGATTTATCCCAGGGATGCAAGGATGGTACAATATCTGCAAATCAATAAACATGATACATCACATAAACAAATTGAAAGAAAAAAACCACATGGTCATATCAATTGATGCAGAAAAAGCATTTGACAAAATTCAACACCCATTTTTGATAACAACTCTCAGTAAGGTGGGAGTAGAAGGATCATACCTCAACATAATAAAAGCCATATATGACAGGCCAATAGCCAACATCATACTCAATGGACAAAAACTAACACCATTTCCCCTAAGAACAGGAACAAGACAGGGATGCCCCCTCTCACCACTCCTGTTCAACATAGTACTGGAAGTGTTAGCCATTGCAATTCGGCAAGAAGAAGAAATAAAAGGCATCCAAATTGGAAAAGAGGAAGTAAAACTGTCCTTATTTGCAGACGACATGATATTATACATACAAAACCCTAGAGACTCCATCAAAGAGCTACTAGACTTAATACATGAATTTGGCAATGTAGCAGGATACAAAATTAACCCCAAGAAATCTGAGGCATTTCTATACACCAATAGTGAACTTTCAGAACGAGAGATTATAAAAACAATCCCATTTACCATCGCACCAAAAAAATTAAGCTACCTAGGAATAAAATTAACTGAAGAGGTAAAAGACCTCTACTCAGAAAACTACAGGACATTGAAAAAAGATATAGAGGAAGATATAAACAGATGGAAGAACATTCCATGTTCATGCATTCGTAGAATCAACATCATTAAAATGTCCATACTACCCAAAGCAATCTATAAATTCAACACACTTCCCATTAAAATATCAACGGCATACTTCACAGATCTAGAATTAACTCTCCAAAAATTCATCTGGAATCAAAAAAAGACCCTGAATAACTGCAGCGATTCTGAAAATGAACAAAGTAGGTGGGATCTCAATACCAGATATCAAGCTGTATTACAAAGCCACTGTTCTCAAAACTGCCTGGTACTGGCACTAGAACAGGCATATAGATCAATGGAATAGAATAGAATAGAGAGCCAGAATAGAAATCAGCCCGAACCAATATGCTCAATTAATATTTGACAAAGAAGGCAAGAACATACAATGGGGCCAAGATAGCCTCTTCAATAAATGGTGTTGGGAAAATTGGACAGATACATGCAAGAAAATGAAACTAGACCACGAACTTACACCATACACAAAAAATAAACTCAAAATGGATAAAGGACTTAAATATACGACGGGAAACCATACAAATACCAGCAAAATCCAAAGACAACAAAATCGCAGACATGTACCGAAGCAATTTCTTCACTGATACAACTCCTAGGGCACTTGAAACTATAGTGAAAATGAACATATGGGACTACATCAAAATAAAAAGCTTCTGCACAGCAAAAGAAACCATCAACAAATCAAGGAGAAAACCCACTGTGTGGGAAAACATATTTGCCAATGTCATATCTGATAAGGGCCTAATCTTCAAAATTTATAGGGAACTCATGCAACTTAACAAAAGGAAGTTAAACAGTACAATCAAAAAATGGACAAAGAACTTAGATAGACATCTTTCAAAAGAGGACATTCAGAAAGCCAAGATATATATGAAAACATGCTCAAAGTCACTAATCATCCGAGAGATGCAAATCAAAACAACAATGAGGTATCATCTCACACCTTTCAGACTGGCTATCATCAACAAATCAACAAACGTCAAGTGCTGGAGAGGATGTGGAGAAAAAGGAACACTTGTGCACTGCTGGTGGGAATGCAGACTGGTGCAGCCACTATGGAAGGCAGTATGGAATTTCCTCAAAAAACTGAAAATGGAACTGCCATTTATCCCTGTGGTCCCACTTCTAGGAATATATCCTAAGAAACCAGAAACACCAATCAGAAAGGATATATGCACCCCTATGTTCATAGCAGCACAATTCACCATAGCTAAGATCTGGAAACAGCCTAAGTGCCCATCAGTAGATGAATGGATTGGAAAACTGTGGTACATCTACATGATGGAATACTATGCTGCTCTAAAAAGGAAGGAACTCTTACCATTTGCAAAGGCATGGATGGAACTAGAGAGAATAATGCTAAGTGAAATAAGCCAGTCAATGAAGGAAAAATACCACATGATCTCACTCATTCATGGATAATAGAGACCATTATAAACCTTTGAACAATAATAGATACAGAGGCAGAGCTGCCTCAAACAGATTGTCAAACTTCAGCGGGAAGGCCTAGGAGGTTGGAAGTCAGGAGGTAGGGGGTAATAGATCAACCTCAGGACTAGTATGAATGCATATAAGCATAACCAATGGACATAAGACACTGGAGGATAGGGGAGGCTAGGGGACGGTCAAAGGCAGGGGGGAAAAAGGACACATATGTATTGCCCTTTGTAATACTTTAAGCAATAAAAACAATAAATAAAATAAAATAAAACATCCATTAAAACAACACTCAAAATCCTAGGAAATGGGAGCAACTGAACATAGTGGAATGGACCACTGAAATGACGGGGGAGTATGGGATTTGTCTTAGAGGAAACACCACCTCCCTGCCATATGCTGGACTGTCATGGAACTAGAGGAAATGAGAGAGAGAGAGGACAGGTTGGGAAAAATTTTAGGAGTTACGGGAAGGTCTCTGTTCTATAACCAGAGTGAGATTTCTGCATCCTCTGCCACCACGGCCCCTCCTGGTTGGTCACGCTGAGGCTTTGTGATGTCAAGCCACACCATGGCAACCACTGATTTTGGGCAACCAGACCTGAAGTGAGTGGCTCCTCATTAACTTAAAGAGTATATGTAGAGGCCAGAACCCTTTGAGTAGTGTCTGCTGCCTCAAGATAGCGAAAATTAATAAGACGATATTGTAGACTTGTAGAGATAAGGAATAAGACACCAAACACAAGGATGGATGAAGAAACTGCATGTCCAAAATTGAATTTATCTTTGTATTGTGGGAGGAGGGGTAGGATGGATGGTGGTGGTCGCAGTAATGAGGAAAAGAGTGCTGTGTTAGTGCTGGCAGTGTATAATAATGAATTTGATTTCCTTTTTACATGGCAGACTATTGAATATTGTTAAACTATTGAAAGGATGGTCAGCTCAAGATCTGAAGTTTTATGCCGTACCTTGTCCAGTTTTTCCTTTAACAACTTGGTCTAGAACAGCATTCCTGGATATTGGAGATACTAGAGAATGAGGTTTCACTCTAACTGTTTCACTGATGAATCACTTCTTGTTACATTTTCCCCATACATAAGGAAGATATTAGTAATAAGGGAAATTGGGTATGGTGGACATGGTTATTATCCTCACAATTTTTCTGTAAATCTGGAACAATTCAGAAATAAAACATCCATTAAAACAATACTCAAAATCCTAGGAAACCTTAATATCTGAACATAGTGGAATGGACCACTGAAATGACGGGGGAGTATGGCAATTGTCTTAGAGGAATCAACACCTGCCTGCCATATGTTGGACTATAATGGAACTAGAGAATATGAGAGAGAGAGAGGTCTGGTTGGAAAAATTTTAGGAGTAAAGAGGAAGGTGTCTGTTCTATAACCATAGTGTCTGAGATTTCTGCATCCTCTGCCACCCCCGCCCCTCCTGGGTGTTCCGCTGAGGCTTTGTGATGTCAAGCCACACCATGGCAACCACTGATTATGGGCAACCAGAGCTGAAGTGAGTGGCTCCTCATTAACCTAAACAGTATATATAGATGCCAGGACCCTTTGAGTAGTGTCTGTTGCCTAAGGATAGCGAAACTTAATAAGACGATATTGTAGACTAGTAGAGATAAGGAATAAGACTCCAAACACAAGGATGGATCAAGAAACTGCAAGTCCAAAAGTGAATTTATGTTTGTATTGTGGTAGGAGGGGTGGGATGGATGGTGGTGGTCGCAGTCATGAGGAACAGGGTGTGGTTTTAGTGCTGGCAGTGTATCATAAAAAATTGGGTTTCCTGTTTACATGGCAGACTATTGAATATTGTTAAGCTATTGAAAGGATGGTCAGCTCAAGATGTGAAGTTTTATGCCACAACTGGTACAGTTTTTCCTTTAACATCATGGTCTAGAACAGCATTGTTGGATATTGGAGATACTAGAGAAGTGAGGTTTGACTCTGTTTCACTGATGGGGAGGGATCTAAGGAGGGGGCAGGCATGTGAGAAGGGAGTAATGTAGATTTCTTTAGTTGGGGCACCAGACAAGCCATTCCATACTGAGCCAGACACTTAGAATGAGGACAAGGAGAGGGATCAATGGGGATTCTTTTCTCATCACTTTCCCATACTGGCAGGCAAAAAGAAGCTGATGTTTAATTTAGGTTTGGTTTGGGGTGGTGGGTGTATGGTGGTGGTCGCAGTCATGAGGAACAGGGTGTTGTGTTAGTGCTGGCAGTGTATAATAATGAATTTGATTTCCTTTTTACATGGTAGGCTATTGAATATTGTTAAACTTTTGAAAGGATGGTCAGCTCAAGATCTAAAGTTTTTTGCCACAACTGGTCCAGTTTTTCCTTTAACAACTTGGTCTAGTACAGCATTGCTGGATATTGGAGATACTAGAGAAGTGAGGTTTCACTCTAACTGTTTCACTGATGATTCACTTCATGTTAAATTTGCCCCATACATAAGGAAGATATTAGCAATATGGGAAATTGGGTATGGTGGACATGGTTATTATCCTCACAATTTTTCTGTAAATCTGGAACTATTCTAAAATAAAACATCCATTAAAACAATACTCAAAATCCCAGGAAACGTTAATATCTGAACATAGTGGAATGGACCACTGAAATGACGGGGGAGTATGCAAGTTGTCTTAGAGGAATCACCACGTCCCTGCCATATTCTGGACTATAATGGAACTAGAGGAAATGAGAGAGAGAGGTCAGTTTGGAAAAATTTTCGGAGTTAAGTGGAAAGTCTCTGTTCTATAACCATAGTGTCTGAGATTTCTGCATCCTCTGCCACCCCCGCCCCTCCTGGGTGTTCCGCTGAGGCTTTGTGATGTCAAGCCACACCATGGCAACCACTGATTATGGGCAACCAGAGCTGAAGTGAGTGGCTCCTCATTAACCTAAACAGTATATATAGATGCCAGGACCCTTTGAGTAGTGTCTGTTGCCTAAGGATAGCGAAACTTAATAAGACGATATTGTAGACTAGTAGAGATAAGGAATAAGACTCCAAACACAAGGATGGATCAAGAAACTGCAAGTCCAAAAGTGAATTTATGTTTGTATTGTGGTAGGAGGGGTGGGATGGATGGTGGTGGTCGCAGTCATGAGGAACAGGGTGTGGTTTTAGTGCTGGCAGTGTATCATAAAAAATTGGGTTTCCTGTTTACATGGCAGACTATTGAATATTGTTAAGCTATTGAAAGGATGGTCAGCTCAAGATGTGAAGTTTTATGCCACAACTGGTACAGTTTTTCCTTTAACATCATGGTCTAGAACAGCATTGTTGGATATTGGAGATACTAGAGAAGTGAGGTTTGACTCTGTTTCACTGATGGGGAGGGATCTAAGGAGGGGGCAGGCATGTGAGAAGGGAGTAATGTAGATTTCTTTAGTTGGGGCACCAGACAAGCCATTCCATACTGAGCCAGACACTTAGAATGAGGACAAGGAGAGGGATCAATGGGGATTCTTTTCTCATCACTTTCCCATACTGGCAGGCAAAAAGAAGCTGATGTTTAATTTAGGTTTGGTTTGGGGTGGTGGGTGTATGGTGGTGGTCGCAGTCATGAGGAACAGGGTGTTGTGTTAGTGCTGGCAGTGTATAATAATGAATTTGATTTCCTTTTTACATGGTAGGCTATTGAATATTGTTAAACTTTTGAAAGGATGGTCAGCTCAAGATCTAAAGTTTTTTGCCACAACTGGTCCAGTTTTTCCTTTAACAACTTGGTCTAGTACAGCATTGCTGGATATTGGAGATACTAGAGAAGTGAGGTTTCACTCTAACTGTTTCACTGATGATTCACTTCATGTTAAATTTGCCCCATACATAAGGAAGATATTAGCAATATGGGAAATTGGGTATGGTGGACATGGTTATTATCCTCACAATTTTTCTGTAAATCTGGAACTATTCTAAAATAAAACATCCATTAAAACAATACTCAAAATCCCAGGAAACGTTAATATCTGAACATAGTGGAATGGACCACTGAAATGACGGGGGAGTATGCAAGTTGTCTTAGAGGAATCACCACGTCCCTGCCATATTCTGGACTATAATGGAACTAGAGGAAATGAGAGAGAGAGGTCAGTTTGGAAAAATTTTCGGAGTTAAGTGGAAAGTCTCTGTTCTATAACCATAGTGTCTGAGATTTCTGCATCGTCTGCCACCCCTGCCCCTCCTGGATGGTCAAGCTGAGGCTTTGTGATGTCAAGTCACACCATGGCAACCACTGATTTCCGGCAACCAGAGCTGAAGTGAGTGGCTCCTCATTAACCTAAAGAGTATATATAGAGGCCATGACCCTTTGAGTAGTGTCTGTTGCCTCAAGATAGCGAAACTTAATAAGACGATATTGTAGACTAGTAGAGATAAGGAATAAGACTCCAAACACAAGGATGGATGAAGAAACTGCAAGTCCAAAGTGAATTTATGTTTGTATTTGGGGTGGGTTGGATGGATGTTGGTGGTCACAGTAATGAAGAACGGGGTGGTGTGTTAGTGCTGGTAGTGTATAATAAAGAATTTGGTTTCCGTTTAACATGGCAGACGATTGAATATTGTTAAACTATTGAAAGGATGCTCAGCTCAAGATCTGAAGTTTATGGGTACATACACACCACCATACACAACTGGTACAGTATTTCCTTTAACATCATGGTCTAGAACAGCATTGTTGGATATTGGAGATACTAGAGAAGTGAGGTTTGACTCTGTTTCACTGATGGGGAGGGATCTAAGGAGGGGGCAGGCATGTGAGAAGGGAGTAATGTAGATTTGTTTAGTTGGGGCACCAGACAAGCCATTCCGTCATGAGCCAGACACTTAGAATAAGGACAAGGAGAAGTCTGAATGGTTTTTTTTTTTTTTTTTTCTCAACACTTTCTCATACTGGCAAGGAAAAAAAGAAGCTGATGTTTAATTTAGGTTTGGATTGGGGTGGTGGGATGGATGGTGGTGGTCGCAGTCATGAGGAACAGAGTGCTGTGTTAGTGCTGGCAGTGAATAATAATGAATTTGATTTCCTTTTTACATGGTAGACTATTGAATATTGTTAAACTATTGAAAGGATGGTCAGCTCAAGATCTGAAGTTTTATGCCGCACCTGGTCCAGTTTTTCCTTTAACAACTTGGTCTAGAACAGCATTGCTTGATATTGGAGATACTAGAATTTTGAGTAAGACTCCCTCCACGTTCTGCGTGGAGTGGTGTTCGTTATCTGAAAGAGGAGCTGCACAACCAATGAGAGAAAAAGACACGAGATAATTTTGCAATATTGGAGGACCAGGCCGAAAAATCCAGAAGGATTCCTCCTCTCCTCAGGCTGCTCCAATGTTTTATTGATCCGGAGTAGCCCTCTTGGTGAGGAGGTTTCAATGACACACAGATCAGCAGACAATTTCCAGGAATAGACAAAGTATCTGATTAACTCATCAATAGATTTCCGAGTGTAGGTAGAGTATCTGATTAGCTCATCAATAGATTTCCAGGAGTATCTAATTAACAGTAATCAACAAGGATCTACGTATAAGTATAAGGAATTAAGGGAACTAAATTGGGGATGCTTCAACTATTATTACCTAAATTAACTGAGTGGTTCCTAGATTAACTGGGAGGTGCACAGCCCTGACTTTTGCTAGGACTTTCAAGCCCTTACCTTTACTAGGACTTTCCAGGGCTACTAGCTTTTGGGGGGTCTCTGTCTAAACTCAGCTATTGAAGACAATGAATGGACTCCGGCATCTAACCCTTATTTTTCTTTAAAAAGTAATTAAGTCCCAATTTCAATGTCCAAAAGTTCTGAGTCCATGTTTCAATGTCCAAAAGTTCATGTGTAAATGCCAGCAATGAAATGCTGGTTCTGGATGGTGGACAAATGCAGGACTGGTCCTCTCTGGTTTGGTCCTGGGCACCCTGCAGCGCCGCACAGCTGCTGACTGCTAGCATGGCAAAGCATCTTCCACCATCTCCATCTCTGAACTGTCCCTCCTGTCTTTGTGGCTGGAGCAGTCTGGTCAGTGTCTCTCCGGGATCCCTTGTTGCAGGAATCCACATGGTCTTGGAGTTGTTCTCTCAAAGTATACACACATATTCTCGACCAAGGGTTAAAGGAAAAAACCTTACTTGGGGTCTTTTCTTTAAAATGATCTTTCCTGGCATACCCTCGCATAATGTGAGTTTTTTCTGGGTGTTTCGCTAACGAAAAAATTTTAATTTAGTTACAAGATCTATTTTCTTACATGGCATTTTTTCCACTATATTTTTCCACTATCCCCCTTTTTTAATTTAATTAGAAGGCTTCTTGGAAATTTTATAATGCAGTCTGGATAGCTTTAAATATTAATATTTTGCACACAAAAAAAAATGAACCTGAACATGCTTTAGGTTCATAGCATGTTTACCACAAAATGAAAATTTTGGTTAATACTTTTTGAACAATTACTTATTTCAAATTAGCCAAATTTAATTAATTTGAAAACTTGACTTTAATTTGAAAACTATTTTGCTGTCAAATTTAATATTTTAACAATAATCTTAATTTACACTGTAAATATTAATGAAAAGGATCACTTTACATCCTTGTGAAGGCTCTGAGCATTCCTGTTGTTAGGCTAGATTTAGACATAGGGTCTGTTAGCCAAGCCTCTGTTTATCTGGATTCTGATTTCAGCTGGACCAAATCTCTTTTGTTATTTGGTTCCTGATCTGGGCTGGGCATGGTAAGCAAGAAGCAGCCATGGGGACAGGAGACCTTCCTCAGAAGGGGCGAGTGTTCAAGCCCCTGCACCATTGGCGCGGGGGTGAGGATCTGTGCCCCACCTCTGTTGATGCCCAAGTTTTCTCCTACTGGCCCACGACTGTGCGTGTCTTAGGTCACCCCACCCTGTGGGGGTCTTACCCGTCTTTGACTACCAGCCATCTCTGGGCCAAGTAGGGTGATGTGAGGTTCAGTTCTGTCTCCTTGATAGCCTATGTCCCTCTGGCCTCCATGCCCATCAAGTGCCTTTGGATCCCCTTGCCTGCTGGCGGGGCCCCGGCATTGATCATAGGGAACCCAGGTTTCTTCTCCAGAGAGGGCCCAGCTTACGCCATTGGGTAAGAGACAGATCCATGGTACCAGCTTTTCATGATCTTAGCTTGAACGGAGAGCCTAGATAACAGCTGTAGACAACTGGAATCCTTTTGGCAAAAAAAAAAAAAAAAATTGAGAGCGGTCAACACAGAATGCTTAAGTGCCTTCCCCAGGAGGCCCTCCACACAGTGGAAAGGAATAAATCCCTTCATGTAATACATTCAAATTCATTTGTAAATTTGTTTGGGATAAATGCACAATATACTGTTGTAAAGCATCAAAAATTATTAATGAAACTTGTAGAATAATAGCATGTAAGAATATTCTTTGTTCTAGGTCATGACAACTTAAATTTTAAACTCAAGATTTGGAATGAGGAACCTAGTTTAAAAAAAGAAGAAGAAATTTACAGAAGCAGAGACAGTATGCTATCTAAATTACAGTTGTGGGTCTCCAGAGCACTGAGTTGACAAGTTATCTGGAGCCCTCTGACTTTTGGATAGCTATGCTGTCCTTCCCAGGTAAAGGAAAAATGTGTCTTCTAAGACCAGTATGAAACTATAGTTTTTACCTGAAAGGATTGTTACCATACTTCACTTTACCGTGCCCCAGGTGGTCTCTGGGCTGTTCCTTTTATTCTGACCCCAATGTAGCTCCATAGGTGTCTTTCCATTAGCATCACCAGTGAAAAGATTTAGAGTAATTAAAGCTAGGTGCAGCCTACTCCTAGGTGATTTCTCCATCATCCCCCTTTTTTGTTTTTCAAGTTGGGATTTTTAAAAGCTGATGAGACTCTGAAGCCTCTTTTAATAAAGCAACCAATGGATCAGCATGTGCCTTTCCCTTAGTTAATGGGCTAGGTAATATGCTGTGAGCCCTGATGTGGGTGATATAAAAAGGGTATTTTCTCTGCTGCACAATCTGTTGAACTTGCTTAAATAGTAAGAATAAACTTTGGTCACTAAACCATTTCAACCGGGCAGTTTCAATTCTACTTACTAGGCCCGAAGCATAAGAGGAATCACAAATTATGTTAACTGGCTGTTGGAAATCTTGCAACGCAGTCTTAATAGCTTTTAATTCAATTCTTTGCACAGAAGTATGACTGGTCACTATGACTCGGTCAGAATTTATAGTATGATAGGCAGCTTTCCCATTAGATGACCCATCAGTAAACACAGTTAAAGCTCCAGGAATTGGTTCCTGTCTAATATTTTTTGGTATAATAATGGAGGTCTTATGTAAAAATTGTAGTAGTTTATATTTTAATAGGTGACAGCTAAGTTCCCCTGAATATCCACTTAGCCCAATTTGCCAATTTTAAATCAGTTTGAAATAACATTTATTCTTTTAACTTGACTTGTCCTAAGTTATGGACAGTAAATGACAGTAATTAAATTTCTGTTATTAGTCTTTAAGTAAATTTACATAAACTTTGTTTAAGGAGGCAAAACACAAATTATTTAATTTAGCTTATGAGGCCCAATATATTGATTTTTAATTTTAGTTAGACATCTGAAGGAAACCTCTTTTTATTTCCTTCCCGACAGCTTTCTTTCTCACACAGCAACAAATGTAAGGAACATGGTTGCCTTTAGAGATTTTAAGAAATACTGTCGCAAAGCTATATATTTCAAGTGATTTTTCATTTATGGTGACTAATTATTGTCAGATTTAGTATTTCAACAACAATCTGTACATGTTAGCAATTATATTTTTAAAGAATATACTCTTTGGCTTATTTGCATATACAGAGGGATCATGGGAAGCCTTCAGTAACTTTTTAGAAGAATTTTACTTTATTAGAATTCAATTGCTTACAAAGATTAGTAAATTTAGTAAAGTTTTATTTTGATACACGAGATGCAAACGCTGCTTCACTTCCAGCCTAATTTTAAATGCAGCGGCAAGGAGCTTTTGTTAGTTTAAATAAAGACATTGCTACTAATAAATCAATTTTTTCTTTTATTTGGCAGAAATTCCTTATGCAACCAAGTATATTATATTTTGAAATATTGCACTCGGGAAAAACTGTCAAATACATAGCTAATTAAAACATTTTCAACACTTTTTAAACAGTTCTCAACATAATAGGATCGAGTCTTGACCATGGAATCAACTACTCTTAATTTGTTTATGATATATGCATATCTGTGGTTCTACTGAAAATTTAAGATATCTTTTAAAAATGTATCTACAAGCCTTTTAAGAAATATGACCTCTATTGTCAGCCCTTACAAAGCCAACTGCTTAAAACATTGGTCTATCATACCACTGAAATTATATTAAGACCATGATTGCTAATTTATTAAGCATTAAAAATATCTTCTTATAAGTAGTATTAAATAAATCCGAGAGGCAAGCACACTTTCTGCCCCATCCACATTTCCGCAGTAAAATGCTGCCTTAAAACTCCACCCCTGAAATCCCATCCTGCCTCAGTGAGCAGACATTCCTTTTGTGATTGGCTAAATCAGAGGGCGGGGCCTTTGCTCTTCCAAGATGGTGGCCCCCAGGGCGTGGTAAGCCATGTGGCCATCATGGTGGATGCCAAGTCAGGCAGCTCAACATTATGGCTATCTACACTGTTCTCTGACAGAAAACATGATTTCCTTATTCTCACAATAAACAAGGGAAGAGGAAACCAAAATCCCTAAAAGATAGATGGCCAACATTATATTGTAGACAAACAGAAATCTCATTAGCTGTTTATACCCTTTATAATTATCTTAAAGAATATCAATTAAGTTTAAACTGGTTTTTGTATTAAAAATATTCAGTTGAGATCATAAAATTAATCCTCCTTTTTAATCAGATCAATAAGCAACATATTTTGAATTCTAATTATTTCAGAGAAAACAAAATTATTTTCTCAAAAATAAAAAATTATTTTTTACTTTTAAGGCATTTAGCTATCATAATTATACAGTTTTTCCCCAATTCAATCCGAATTTAAACTTTTAGCTGGCAACTCAAATCTTTAGCATTTCTCAATCAGTAACATTAAGACTAAACTTTAAAAATGCAAGACATAATCAACCAACAGATTTAATACTGTCCTCTAGATTTTGTATGAGGGATACTCAGATCTCATTTATTTCAGTATTATGTCATTTCAAGATACCTAGGTATAAACTCCCAAGGTCTTAAATTTCCCAGCAGCTTTGGAAAACCACATTTGAGGCTGGCAAGGCAGGCCTGGCCCAGCCTTTGATTTTAAAAGGACCATAATTTTTTCCTCTGGGGAAGGTCAAGAAACAAGGTTGTAGCTACATTGTTTCCTGCCCCTGGCTTGCTGGTGGGAAGTTTCAATATTGGCCTTGGGGAGGAACTGTTTTCCCTGGAAGAACAGGTTTGGCCTACCCTGGACCAATCAGATATAAATTGACCACATTCTTTAAGAATTTGCTACAGGCAGGAAGCAACTAGCCCCTTTTCTCATTAGAAATGTTTTGGCCAGCCTTTTCAATTAACTATGAGATTCAAATTCAATTATTTTAAGGCAATTAATTTAGCAAATTTTTGTAACAGAGACAATTTTACTGGTTTTCCTTGTAGAGTTCTTAAAGTTAGCTTTGGAATAGGCTTCATTAACATTATTATGGAAAAATACCAATCTTGTTGCTAGAATTTCTACCCTGGGTCAAATTCGCCATTTTCTTTAGGAAATAATCAGTCTTGGGTTTTATTCTGCACATTTGTAAAGAAATTCCAGCTCAAAACTCTATCTAAATGTCCAAAATCAGAACGAGCGCGCATTAGTTCCAAGCCAAGTATTCTCTTTACATGGGAACAGAAATCCCAGACGCATTTTAAATTTTTGTAAAACTTTTCAATTACAAGAAGGAGACTTTAAATTAGAGGAGGCGTCCATATTGGATCGCCATGTGCTCCCTTTCTCTTTCCACCCCATCCTGCTTTTGGAGGAAGTTTCAGCAAATGACTCAGATGGCGTATTTTCCCCAAAGTCATGCTTAATAGAAAAAGACATTTTAAGTTTTTCCCTATTTCGCTTTCTAAAGCAATGGCTGTGAGCACCCAAGGTTATCTTAGCCAAAGTTTGGTTGTCATAAGATGTTCTCCGGTAATTTTTAAATAAAACATTAAGTAATCTCATTGTGGGAGAGCTTATAGCTCTGCCCTTTCTTGCCACCTTTGAATCTCTCCACACCAGAGGGGGACTCAGCAGCAGGGTTTCATTTCTTATTGCAGATTTTAGGTTCCAAATACAAATTAAGATTTTAATTTGGACAGGAAACCACATTAAGATGACCATGGCACTCTTTTTTCAGCCTGATCTAAAAGAGTACCTTTTTCAAGAAAAACAAAGGTTATGTTCTATAATAACATGCAAAAACTGTAGAAGATTACCTTCTAAAATTTTAACACTTTAAACATGCAAATCAAAAGCCTATAATAAAGTTTCTTAGTTTTTAAAAGCCAAATATACCTTTTTAAAGCCGAATCTACTTTCTTAAAGCCAAATCCTGCCCCGTTTGTTAGCCTGGTTAAGAAAACGTTCCCAGTGTACTTACAGACCTGGGCTTCTGTAGTTGATCCTGGGCATTGCGTGCGGTAGATTCCCCTCACCTTTTTTCGGTGAGTTTTCCACACCTTTTCGGTGAAAACTTCCTTTTCTCACTCCAGCGAGGCCTACACTTCCAGATTACCCGTTGGGCGCCAGATGTTGAGTAAGACTCCCTCCACGTTCTGCGTGGAGTAGGGTTCGGTATCTGAAAGAGGAGCCGCACAACAAATGAGAGAAAAAGACACGAGATAATTTTGCAATATTGGGGGACCAGGCGGCCAAGTCCCGAAGGACTTCCACCCATGCTCAGGCTGCTCCAGTCTTTTATTGATCCGGAGTAGCCCTTAGGCAGGTGACCTGCCATTAACAGGCAGACTAGCCCATCAGCAAGGATTTACATAATAATAAATGGGGGAGTTCTTTCAGTTACCATTGTCTGGACAAACAGAGGTGGCGCCTAGCTCAGACCTTTGCTAGGGCTTCAAAGGCACCCAGCCTTCTGGGGGTTTCGGGGAGTTCTCTGTCTATGCTTATCAGATAGTGAAGGCAATAAATAGTTTCCCACAACAAGTTTGTGTGATCCTATTTTTAATTACCTGTATGTGTGCTTGTAGGTCACCAGAAAAAACTGCAAGTCCATTACTAAACTATTATGATCACGATTTTATTTTTAAATAACAAGATATTAAAAGAATCATTGTTCATATAATCTGATTCTATAATTCTACTTCCAGTGATAGAGATCCTCATAAATCCTTCAAAATGGTATAAATTTTATAAAGAAAGATATCCATCACAGCATTATGTATGTATTTTAAAAACAAAAAGAGCCTAAAGACCCATTTAGGCAATACATTAGCACATGATGGTACTGAAACAGATGAAATATTATGCAGCATGTTTACGCGCAACAGACATTTCTTGTGAGATAAGAATGACAAGATGGAAACTATGTCAACATTCACAGGATAATACTAGCAACAAATATACTAATATGTTGCATGTGATTGTCTCTGGGTGGTGGAATCTGAGGTGATTTGACTTCTGTCTGTTTGTCAGTGGACTGAGATCCAGGACTTCTCCTGGGTAAGAATTAGTCTTTCCTCTCAATGTCCTAAGGGATGAGGCAAGATCTTGATGCCCAGAAGTCATGAGTACTGTCTGCCTAAGGGGAGATCATGTGGCTAAGCCTCCAGCAAGGTTTGGCTTGCCCCAAGCTGCTTGTTCAGATAGGAATCACTAAGAAAATACTAACCACCCAATGGGCTTGCTCAGTAAGTAACATTGGGTGTTGGATCTCCCTGAACAGTGTCTGAGAATATGGCTCCAGAGCAGGGGTTCTCAACCTGTAGGTCGCGACCACCTTGGGGGTGGAACAACCCTTTCACAGGGGTCGCCTAAGACCATCGTAAAAAAAAAAAAATATATATATATATATATATATATATATATATATATATATATATATATAATTACATATTGTTTTTGTGATTAATCAGTATGCTTTAATTATGTTCAATTTGTAACCATGAAATTGGGGGTCACCACAATATGAGGAACTCTATTAAAGGTTTGCGGCTTTAGGAAGGTTGAGAACCAATGCTCTAGAGCACCTCAGAGAAGCAGGCCATTGGATAAAGCCAGCATACACTCTATTCTATCCATTGAGAGTTTGTCTCTCAGGGCCAGACAGGGAAACAAAGAAACGACCTCAGCAAACTCTTTGAACACCAACTGACAAATGCATTTGCAGAGCATGCCCTGTGCTTCTCTGGGCACTTCAAGAAAAACGTGTAGGGAAATTACAAGGTCCATGCCCCCAATTAAAGAAGGATTCAAGAGATCACTTTTGATCCACAGGCGTTTCTTGATACCTAATGGGTGTCTATTCCTGCCCTGGGCACCTAGGCACAGAGTGACCAGACATGGTGGAAGTTTGGTCCCCAGATCTCCTGGGACCAGGTCATAAACTTGTGCAAAGGGGAAATAACAAGACATGTTAACTTGGATTATCTCTGATCCCTGAGATAAGACCTGGCACCATGGAGACCCAGGGAAATGTGGAACTAGGCTGAGAGGGAGCATCAGGAGCCCCCCACCAGGTCAGGCATGAGACTGCCTCAGGGCTCCCATCTGTGTCCTTACTAATGAGGCTCCAGGGAGGTTCTGCTTCCTCTTCCCTCCAGGTTCCTTGACTCAGATGCTGCA
This sequence comes from Myotis nattereri, assembly GCF_964212035.1. Classification (NCBI taxonomy): domain Eukaryota; kingdom Metazoa; phylum Chordata; class Mammalia; order Chiroptera; family Vespertilionidae; genus Myotis; species Myotis nattereri. The sequence goes on along the minus strand of NC_138091.1, from coordinate 7,162,560 downwards.
TTAATCACTAGGAAGGCCTCTGCCATCCAGTTCCACCCACTTAGTAGGTAAAAGTTGGATTATTTGGAAGGTCTCTCTGAAAACCTGTTCCCCATCGCAGATGTGGGTCTCCACAGGGCGAAGGGAAATAATGGGTAGGGAGGTGGGTGGTAACTGTTGTTTTGATTTTTGTTTTCTTGGTTCAGGGCTCCGTAAATCACATGCTTCAATTCATCCCACCTCCTCACCACCATTCCTTGCAAGACAACTTCCAGGTTTTATTGTCTCTTATTACTGCTAATCTCCATTCCCTTCCTTTCCCTCCACATAGTAGCCACTTCAAAATTGGCATGTATGCTTGAAGAATTTATGTCTTTGTATGTCTGTGTGTTTGATAGACACAGGAAGTGTTGTGTTAAAAATCCCATTGTGTTTCTTACTTTCTATGTTGACACTAATTTTTATGGTCCACTCTCCTTGCTGTGTAAATACTCAAATCCCTGCTTGTTTTATCTTTACCAAACCATTCTCTCTACACACAAATTTTGTTAGTCTAAACTGAACCCTATCACTTTCTGCTTAAAACATTTCAAAAACTTCCATTTACAATTAGAAACAAAAAAAATTGGAAACCAGCCTAAGAGGTCTCCTTGTCGGCTCCTACATACATCTCCAACCTCAACCAGTGTCCTTCTCTGTCTTCTGCTCCCCACACTTCAGCCACGCTGGCTTTCATTCAGTTTGCTGAATTCAGAAAGACCTTTCTTTCATATCAGCACCTTTGCCTTCTCCCCCTCCCCCACCTCATCTCTAGGAAGGGCTTTCTCTTTCTCAGCCTTCAAGCCTCTCCTAACTGTGGACATTGGTGCAGCCCTTCTGGAGAGACTTAGGCAATATTAGTCATCCTGGGCCAGGTTCCCTGGCAGCAGTGACTCCTGGGAAGTGGGACAGAGTTTAGTGAAGGAATGACCTCAGAAAAAGAAGATGGAGGGAGGTGAGCAGAGATGTGGACTCAGCACATTACGTTCAGCCTGGTCTTGAGAGGGGATCTGGAAGAGGAATTGTACCCATTGAGTGAGTCCCATTGGAGGTAAGGAGCCAGGCTTGTCTACCCAGTGCTAGTCATTACTGGCCTCTGGCTAAGCCTACATCCCAGGGCAGTGGAGGGGGAGCACCTCCCCGCTCTGGACAGGGAAAGGGCCATCAGGAGCCATGAGCAGCCAACATCCACAGCAGCTGGGAGGGGGGATGGCTGAACCAGCCAGTGAAGTTGCATCCACTAGTAAAACCAAAGGTGTGCAGGGCCTTCCTGCTCGAAATTCATTCTTAGCAACATACTCTAGAGAAGCTTCATTCACGTGCCCATGAAGGATACAAGGAAGCCCATTTCAGCATTGTTTATGATGGTGGAAAACTAGAAATAACCTAACTGTCCTTCAAGAGGAGAATAAAGTAATCATAGTAAATGCCTAGTAAAGCCATAAGAGTAATGGACTGCTGTATGTGTGGCAACGTGGACAAATCTCAAAGCATGATTTGAGTGAAAAAGAAAGTGTCAGGGTACATTCTGAATGATGCTATTGAAATCAAATTTCAAAACTGCAAAATCAATTCTAAATTAACTTGTGTTTAAACAACTTTTGAGTAAAATTATAGAAACCTACTTAGGGACAAGCAGAAAGTAGATGATAGTAAGTATCTCTGGGGAAGGAAGAACTGGGATGGAATCAGGAGTTCAAAGGTCTCCCAACTGTCACCCTAATGTTCTATTTAAAGACACACAGGCAATGGCAGCATTTTAAGATTTAATAGGAACACAGATGATCACAATTTATTCTACATAGATTTTATTCTTTTACATTTAATCCTGAATAGTCACACTTTAAAAATTACAGAAAATATTCATGTGGCCCTATGTACACCTAGAGTGATACTTTTGTCTTTTTGTTTTCCCTATGCTATTGTTTTACTTTCAAATGATAGCAGAAGAAAGTACACAGATGATCCATTTTCTCTTTTTAGACTCCATCACAGCACTTTGACACATTTCATCATGTCACAGGAATTTGTTAGCCATGCTGTTCATATACAATGCAATTAACATCGGGTGAGGATATTTATGTCAGTGGGAAAATACTCATAAAAAGGCTAATGTCCTTTAGGTGGAATTGACAGGATAAGGTTTGGGAACCCACTTATTCCAGGTGTCTCCTTGCTGTCTATTCTAGCCAATATTTCCCGTGGTCCATTCCCACCCAGTGATGCTGATCAGAAGAACCAGATTCATGCTCTTAGACTCTGAGGGATTAAATTTTGACACAGAAGGCCTGCTCTTCCTTCTGTGTCCCAGCTAAGGAAATGTCATTCAAAAAATGATCAGATGAGATTGGACGCATTGAGGGTGGTATGGCCATAGACAGAGAAGCATCTTTCAGATGCTCAAAACTCAGCGGGAAGGCAGGGGAGGGTGGGGTGAGGGCGAAAGATCAACCAAAGGACTTGTATGCATGCATATCAGCATAAGTGATGGATGTGAACAACATGGGGGAGGGGGAGGGCAGGATTGGGGGGATGAGGGGACATTGGTGGGGAAATGACACATTGGTAATATCTTATTCAATAAAGAAAAAAAAATGATCAGTTCAAGATTGAGAATGAGAGGCCTATGTTATAGGTTCTCCTATGGTGATTCTTTTGCTCTTCGGACTTAGCAAAATTATATATATGAATATTCAAATATACAAGAGCACATTTCATTTTGCTAAGTACTTCTAGACGGCCCTCCTGGGTGCCTGTACTAGTTTACACTCCCATCATAGCCCATGATGTTCCCATTTGTCCCATAGCCTCACCAACACTTCCCATCATCACACTCTAATTTGTCTTGCAGATCGGTGTAAAGAGGGCCTCATTACTTCTATGACTACAAGTACAATTCAACATCTCTGCCTATCTTACTACAAGTGCAATTGAATACCTCTTCATACCTTGTTAACGTTTTGGGTTTCCCTTTATGAAATTCCCTTTTCATATACTCAACCCATTTTTATGTGACAGACATTTCTTATAAAATGTAGATATTAATCGCAACAAGGGATTTCAGAGATCGCTTGCAGGTTTTAAGATAAAGCTCCCATAAACATTTGTGCTCAGGTTTTTGAGTGGATGAAAATTTCTATTTCTCTGGCATTAAATGCCCCAGAGTGCATTTGCTGGGGTGTGTGGTAGTTGCATGTTGAATTTCATAAGAAACAACCAAAGTACTTTCCCCAGTGGCTGTAATAGTCTACATTCCCACCAGCACTGTATGAGTGAGTTTTTCCACATCCTCCCCAGCATCGAGTGTCATCACAGTCTTTTGTTTCAGTTACTCTCCTTGTGGTCTAAATAACCTTTTCCTAATGGCTTATGATGTTGAACTTTTCCAGTGCTCATGCGACATGTTATAGCCTCTTCAGTGAAGTGTCTGTTCATTTATTCTGTTCAATTCTCCAGTGAACAACCTGGGCCTGGATTCCCTTCCTTAGATGCTTTAACTACAAACTCAACTTCTTTCATAGACTAGTCAGGGCATCACTTTCTCTTGAGGAAGGTTGTATAGTTTGTTTCCTCCCAGGTATTGGTCCGTTTTGCCTAACTGGTTAGCGATATGCGCACAGCGTTTTTCTCTGTTTCTTGGTCAGTCTGGCTAGAAATCTGTTTGTTTTACCAGTATTTTTAGAAGCAGTTTTCTGGTTTGTTGAAGGCTTTTCAAATTCTTTGTTTTACTGATTTCTGCCATTATGTTTCCCCCTTTCCTTGTTTCTTCTAAGTCACTCTGTTGCTCTCTGTAATTTTCTATTTGGATACTTCAATCTCTCTTCCCAGCTGTAATGCTTTCCTTAGAAGTCTATTTAAAACAAAAACTCTGGCTTTGATGGCTGCTTTTGATATGCAGCTTTTCTTTATTGTTTTTTAGTTGGGAGTATTCCATAATTTCACTCATAATTTCCTTTGAACTCAGGGTTTGTATAGAATAGACTTCACTTCAGCTTCTGCTGTATTTTCTAAACTGTCCAGATATTTGGTGATTTTAAAGCTATTCTTTATTATTAACTTCTTACCTTAGTGCATTAGGGTTAGAGAATATATAGGCATCATGCATTATGGTTCATGAACATATCAATGGAGAAAAAACATATATATCTTCTTTGGAATTTATTGAGACTTCCTATGTGGCATAGTATGTGGTAATGATTTATTTTGTTTAAAAGACTGGGTATTATCTGTTAGTCTGATATAATATGTCTAACAAAGCAAACAATAACTTCCATTTGTCAAATTTTCTTATTTTAAAAAATCCTTTATTGCTTCCCATTTCATAGGTCCTATTTCAGATGGCAGGTTTAAAATTAATGAATTCTATTTTGCAAGAAAAGGTGCTTTCCCATAACTTAAATACGTGCACTTAAACGTATCCCTGTGATTTACTACACATATCTATATTTTCCTCAGCAAGACATGCTCTTTAATATGCCCTCCTGTGTATCATTCCTCTACCCTCATCAACTACACGGTGCTGACACTAATATTTTAGATTTTTTCCACTCTTTTTCTGTAATCTTTTAGTCAAGAATATAATGAGCATGGGGCCACATGGCTCACTTATGGAATTTTTGGTTCTTGCTTCACCCAAGACACCGACCCCTCATTGAATCTCCAATCTGTATCTAAGGAGAAATGAGCTTAGCCCAAGGCCTTGTGGAGAATCAAATGAGGCTGAGGCTTTGTCACGAGGCAGAGAAAATGGCCAATGAGCTCAACCACAGCCCATGAGCAGACCTCTCCACTGTCCAGGCACCCAGAGAGTACTTTCCATGGAGGACCCCACTGAGTTTCTACAATAAACCTGTGAGCTTGACCCTAGGTCAGTGATGGCGAACCTATGACACGTGTGTCAGAGGTGACACGCGAACTCATTGGTTGATTTTTCTTTGTGACATGGCATTTAAGTATATAAAATAAATATCAAAAATATAACTCTTGCCAAAGCCGGTTTGGCTCAGTGGATGGAGCGTTGGCCTGTGGACTGAGGCGTCCCAGGTTCGATTCTGATCGGGGGCATGTGCCTGGGTTGCGGGCACATCCCCAGTGGGAGATGTGCAGCAGGCAGCTGATCGATGTTTCTCTCTCATCAATGTTTCTGACTCTATATCCTTCTCCCTTCTTCTCTGTGGAAAATCAATAAAATATATTAAAAAAATTTTAAAAAATATAACTCTTTGTTTTACTATGGTTGCAAATATCCCAAAATTTCTGTATGTGGCACAGCACCAGAGTTAAGTTCGGGTTTTTCAAAATGCTGACATGCAGAGCTCAAATGTTTCGCCATCACTGCCCCAGGTTCACCCTGTGGTTAGAGGCACAAGCACTCAGAGACATGAAGTGCCCTGAAGACGCTCAGCAAGCAGGGGGCCGCGTGACCACTGTGCTGTGCAGGGACAGGTGCTCACCTGGTACATAGTTGGACCCACACCTGTTGGGTGGAACACATGTTCTGTCATAACACAGAGAGATGAGGGCGAAAGCATAGGCCCTGCTCAGGAAGGCGGGCAGCTGGTACTGCACCAGTGTGTCCAGCCGGTGTGCCTGGGGGGCTGCACCACACACCTATTTTTTTAGGAAAGCACGAGTGGATGGTGTGGGGCCACTTGGCGGGTTGGCAGCTGGGGCCCAGGGCTGGGCTGACTGGTCTCCATGTTCTGCTCAGGATGCCCGCAATGGGAGGCCAGTCCTTGGCATCTGACCACCAGCTCTGAGTCCTGTGGGGGCAGAGTCCTGGCTTCCAGGAAGGGCAGGTGGAGAAGGGAGAACCCTTCTCGCTGGGAGTGTTAGGGGTCCTGAGGCCAAAACTCACCTTCCATGATTCTCCAGCTCAGCACTGCCCGCCTGACCCCCAGAGAGTTCTGGTTAATCAGCAGAGCAGTTGGGGCTCCCAGTGGGGGTTGCACATTAGCTTCCGGGTAGTGAGCACTTTTGTACTTAAGAAGGTTTCTCTTTGTGTTTCCAGGGTGGGTTTCTGTACTAAACTGAAAGGTGAACAGAAAAGCAGATGGGCCCTCCTGTCCTTGGCATCTGCAGGGTCGCAGGCAGGGCTGGAAGGTGGAGTCAGAATGTCTGGAGATGCAGATGGGGAAGTGCTGGATGCGGAAGGACCCTGGGCTGCCAGCTGGAAGAACTTCATTCCACACCACACCTTTGATCAGGACCCGCAGAATGTTCTCCTGCTGCTTCACCCTGCAGACCAATTTGCTTATGCCCCCAAGCACTGGCTTTTGGATTTTGGACTCCACGCCCTTGTCCTGGTTTTCTTGGGTGAAAACAACACCTTCTTTTTCTTCTCCTTGGTGAATACTGTCATGCACATGGTGGGTGTTGCTTTGGCCTGGCCACTGCTGGGCAGCCTGCTGACCTGGAGCGACTGGAAGGTGCACTTGAGGGTGTTGTTGGCGGCAGGCAGGTCTTTCTTCTTCGAGTCTTTCTCCCTGTCTGTGGGCTGGGCTGCCGTCCAGTAATCCACCTGCCGCTCCATCAGCTTGGCGCCATCGCCCTGGCTGGGGGAGGACAAACCCCACTCACTGACAAGATGAATGGGATGACAAGGCATCATTGGTGAACAGAGGTAGGGACAAAGGGAAGGATAAAAGCACGCTGCAGCCCAAGGGGTCCATCATCTGAGTCTCCCGACGTGTCTGAGGACTGTTGCACTGTTCCAACTTTCACCTGCCACCCTGAAAAGAATGAACTATAAGCAATCCTCATTGGGTGTCTTCTGCTTGTAGGAGACCAAGGCTTCCTCGATGGGAAGCTGAGAGGAACAGTTGTTCCCGTGATGTACTGCGTGATTCTCGTCATGATGTCCAGTGTGTCTTGTATGGCGCTCTGGGCCTCCAGATTATGGAACAGGTCCCATCAGGCCAGATCCTGGGAGAAGCTGTTGTAGCAGTAATGCATGGAGCCCAGGTACCTGGCCACAACGTTGGAACCCAGCGGGACGACCAGGAAGTGCACATCGCCCAGCCAGCCGAGCATCTTGTAGGACAGCAGCTCCAGAAAAACCCGCAGCACAGCGCTCAAGTAGTGCTGTGCCCCTTCCATCAGCATCTTCAGCGGCTTACGGGCCTGGGAATTATCGTTACAGTATCTCTGTATCCACCAGATGATGGAGCTGAAGGCCACAGGACGTCAGCCATGAAGCAGATGCACAGCACAGGCAGCATGTGCCCCTGCAGGGTGTCTGAGGGGAACTGCTCCTGCCAATCAGAGGTTTGACCAGGATGATGTTCTCTGGCAGCTGGTCATCAAAGATGAGTATGCGGTTCAGCTGGTTGTACGTGGTCTTCCTGGGGATCTGCAGCTGGCTCCCTGGGTCTGGCCATGCTCATTGTCTGGGCTCTTGGCTCACTTTTTCTATGGCTGTGCCGTCTGCCGCCCCTTCAGGAACCTGCCCAGCCATGGTGGCGGGGATGCTTCCCCTTGGCCTTGGTGGAGGGCATGAGAGACTCAGTCTTGGTGATGCGCCTAGTGAGCAGCATCTTCTTGGTGAGCATGGCCAGGGCTGAGGTCTCTGCCTCCGGGCTGTCCGTGGGCGGTGCTGGGTGCTCCCCTGGGTGGGCATGCTCTGGGGCTCTAAGTTGGAGACACTGTCCCTTGGCTATTGCTGACTGAGCTTGGTCTTTTTGGGCACTTCAGCTGGACTAGAAGGCTCCTTTGTTTTGCTTTGTTTGTTTTGTTAACCCTCACCAGAGGTTATTTTTCCACTGAATTTTTAGAGAAACTTGAAGGGACGGGGAGAGACAGAAAGGGAGAGAGGCATCGATGTGAGAGAGACACATGGATTGCTTGCCTCCTGCATGTGCCATGGCCAGGGCTGGGGATCAAGCCTGTAATCAACACAGTTGTGCCCGTGACCAGATTTGAACCCGGTACCGTTTACTCCGTGCGCCAACACACTTGCCCTCAGCAGAACCAGCTAAAACTCGGAAGATCCGCGTGGCTCTGGGCACCATGGATGCTCCCCATGTCCATTTCTGAACTGAAAGGTGACAGGCCTTCGCAGTATGGCCTGAGCTTGGGTTTGGTGGTGCTGAGAAGGCTGTCATCTTCTTCCCTGTTGGGGCTACTGTCACTGGTTCTCCAGCATGTTAGACAGAAGGTGCGGGTCCTCCTCTACTTGGGGACATGATCTGCAGGGTCCTGCTCACGGTCCAGGGCCTCCTCCGACACTTAGGCCCTGCTCAGCCAAGCCACGACATTCTGCTTGTCATAGACCTTGTTGTGTCTTTCAATAGTCACTGCTTCCTGATCCAGTTCCTATCCATGGGCGGCATCTTCACCGGCCACCTGCTCAGTGAAGCTCTCATACTCCTTTTTAGAGTAGTGATTTGTAGACTTGGTCTTGGGCCGGCCTACATGGCGCTGTCCACACGGTGAGTGGACTGGCTAGACATGGAGGAGGCCCAGATTCAGGCGACTTTGGGGGAGGGGGTGCTGTGGGCCGCCGAGTCTGAAATACTGTCTCTGGGCTGTTTGATGCCTGAGGGCTCACGTGTTTTCTTGCACTTTGGCCATAATTGCAGGCTCCTCTTGGCTCCAGGCCCTGTGGATGCTTCCGTCTGTGTCTGTGAGCTGGAGTGTGCCAACCCTTCAAAGAAGAGTCTGAACTTGGGCTTGTGGGTGCTGAGGGTGCTGTTCTCATCCTCCATGTCTGGGCCACTGTGCCTGGGGTTTCGCAGTGTGTTAAATAAAAGGTCCATGTCCCACTCCAACTCTGGGACATGCTTTGCTGTGTCCTGCTCGAGTCCACAGCCTCCTCCAACACTTTGATCTTTCCCAGCCACACCACCACTTTTTCCTTGATATTTTGTGGCCTGGTAATGCACATCTTTCTTAATATCCATGGCCCCTACTTCTTGAGTATCCCCATGTCAATGCCCTTCTCAGCCAGGTTCGGTCCATAGGTGGCATAGTTGCTGGCCTGTTGCTCAGAGGAGAAGCTCTGATGTACCCCCTCGGAGTAATTTACCCTTGACTTAGCCTTGCATCTGTCCTGTATGGCACTGTCCTCCCAGTGGATGGGCTGGTTGGACAGGGAGCAATGGAGATCTCGGCCACTTTGGCAGAAGCCTCCTCGGCCACTTTGTCCACCCTTCAGGGTTCGCTGCCTGACCTTGGCCATGCGGATGGCGCCCACAGGGAGTGTCTTCTAGCTCCAGATGGTCTGGTTCTTAAAGCACTTCCTCCAGTGCAACGGGGCCTGTAGCTTGTTGCCTTCTCACAGAGGAAGTGGGGGTCCTGCAGTGAGGTCAACCCCAGGACTGTCTCCAGTTGTTCACTGGGGAACAGCATACTCCCGTAGGATGTATTGGAGCCCTGCATCTTCACAGTGATCACCATCAATATGAGGTTGGAGTACTGCATCTTCATGGCGATCACCATGGAGATGAGGTACTTCTCCAACTCTTTGAACACCACCATCTTCATTAAGGTCAGGTTGCACAACCTGGGCACGAATCTGAGGCTGGGGTTGTCCAACTCCTGGGTAGCAAACCGGTTCTTGGGCATTGGTGTTGAACCTGGGCACAGGGATGGGGGAGTGGGAGGTGTAGAGACCAGGACTGTGGGCAGCAAGGTAGCTGCATCTGCTTACAACATACAGGTCCTGCTGCATTCTGGCGTTATGGTTTCTCTTCCCGTGTTGGGACAGAGGAGGGACATTCCCTCAGGGGCAGTTTATGAAATGCCAGGTGGGTTGGGGCTTTAGTTCGGACCAATACCCTAAGTCCATAATTGGCAAACTGTGGCTCGCGAGCCACATGCGGTTCTTTGGCCCCTTGACTGTGGCTCTTCCTAAGCCTTAGGAGTACCCTAATAAAGTTAATAACAATGTAGTTACCTATATAATTTAAGTTTAAAAAATTTGGCTCTCAAAAGAAATTTCAATCGTTGTGCTGTTATATTTGGCTCTGTTGACTAATGAGTTTGTCGACCACTGCCCTAAGCACTCAGTGACTGTTGAAAGGAGGTGGGGCACAAGTGATCCAAGAACTGTGTGTGTGAAAAGGAACCACATGCTCACTGACTAGCTCAGGGAAGCCCTGTGTGGTGTTCTTGCAAACTCAGAGACCTAAAGTTATCAAAAAGAGTGTTCTGAAATGAAAACTTTCAAACTAAAAGCAGTTTATGGCAGGTAGTCATGTCCTAGGCTGGCATCTTCCCTGAAAAAGGTCAATCTTTACCTTCACTGAGCCTGTCTATTGCCTTTTGGCATCTACAATAACATATAATTTGGAATGTCAAAGGAATTTCCCTAGTTCCAGGCCCCTCAACACATAGGCAATGCTCTGCGGAGACCAAAAATCCCCTCATTCTTACTGAGTTCATTGTTGACTTGTAACTATCCTATATCCACCATGTAAAAGAAGTATCTCTGTGTCTTTTTACTGTTTATCCAGTCACAGAGAATTCGCCGCTTTGATTTCTCTGAAACCCTAATGCATCACCACTGGGTTTCCTGTTACCACCATACATCTCCTGTTCTGATTGTAATGTATAAAATAAGGTGCAAAACTGCCAGAGAGAATATCTCAATCCGCTGAGATTTTCATCCTGCCAGTTATTGACAGTGGGACTTAAATAAACGACCAAAATTCTTGACAAGTTTGAATGTTTCATACTTTGACATTTCCTTGACATAGTGGGTCAGGATTCCAAAAGAGCTCACCCAGGACCAACCCGTGGACATGGTGTCAGGATTCAACAAAGGACCCATTGAACTGCTGGTTCCCCACCCATTGGGTGAACCTGGGTGAGTTGTATCTTAAATCCATGACTTTTCCCTTGCTGGTGGTAGAGGGTTAGATTTATTTGAGCTGTATTTTTAAATACTCCAGATAGAACTAAGATTAAGGGTTGGTGGAACTTAGGTTAAGACAAGACAGTAGGAAAAATATTGGTGGCTGTTGTTAAACTGTGGCTTTCCAATCGGAATTGCGTTCTGAGAATCAGAGCAAAAAAAACCCCAAAAAAACCCCAAAACCCATTATCATTTAAATTAGAGTTGAACTGAATCAACTCCAAAAATACAGTGTCATATTCTCCTTCAGGTCCGAGTATTAGGTATTCTTAGGGGACTAAGAATCTCTGTGGATGTGTGATGTCATTCCTCATGATGTGCAGGAGCCCCAAAGCAAAATTTCAACACAATTGCAACTAAAGTGACTGGTTCTGGTGGGGGAGCACCCATAAGGTTTGGTCAACCGTTCCCTGACCCTGTGGTTGTTTGAGACAGCAGGGAGATCAACCGAGGCACATCAGAGGTTTGAATGTGATTTGAGGGGTGAGAGCCTCATGGAGCTCAACCGATAAGCAACACAGGTTGACCAACTACATTATATAACAATCCTAGAAAATTTGCTCCGATTCTGCAGATATCAGAAAGAAAAGAAAAACCACATACACATACACACAACTACAAAACAACAACAACAAAACACACCTAAAATTAACATGGGAAGTGGTGCCTCCAAGTCCAGGAGATGCCTGATCCCAGCCCTCACTAATATTCCTGATAGGAAGCTTTTACTTACACGTGCTTTACAGAAATGGGAAGATTTAATTAGAAAATATCCTCCAAAAAATGGCCAAAGTGCAGTTTTATTTGTGTGCCTAAATTAATTTTTGGCATGCAATAAAAATTAGGAAAATGCCAGGTCTAACATTAAACTGAATGAGTGAATGGAAGCATATCTTGATTTGGAAATCAGGAGATTTTCAGAAGCACATATAAATTCCATTAAAAACAATTCAGGAATTAGAAATTGTATAGACTGTCTCTGAACTCTTCTGAAGGTAATAATTGCCAACACCCCATTCTTCCACCTTCTCTAGTTCTCCCACTATATTCTGCACCCTTTTCCATCCTTCTTCCTTTCCCTTCAGTCCCCTCCACTATCGCTTCCTACTGACTTAAGAGAAAATGAGAATAGGAATTCTAACAACTCCCTTTGGAGAAAAGCTTGTCCCAGCAAGAGAGGAACCAGCAAATGTTCCTGATTTTCTCAATGACCCTGATGGGTTCACAAAGGCATTTAACTCTTAGAATATGTAATCCTGGATATTCTAACTGATTCCAATTAATATAGCTAATGGTTTCTGTCAGCAAATGCAACACAAATTCTAAATAAGGCTTTCAAGAAAATTCCTGTAGAGAAATCTGTTCACTGAAATGGGATGTAGAAAACCAATAACAAACAAACCACACACACACACACACACACACACACACACACACACACACACAAATATAGGGTTGATCCATGGGTGTTTCCCTTCTCACTGATAGTTTGGGAGCAGGTGAAATTATCATAGAAAGAGAAGCCACTAAGACCCCTGTAGACACTGGGGCTACTCTATTTATTCCTAACCACAGCCAACTAATTATCTTCTCCTTCAGAGTAAAGCATCTGTGCAAATGGCAGGAATATTTAACCAATGTCTGTTTTTAATCAAAACCTATTTCCAACTAGGGAATGTTACAGCAATATTACCAAATATCTCTCTTTGCTAATAAAATATGCCCCAAATCAGCTGATAGGGAGAGGTGTTTAGTTTGCTTATTTGTTTGTTTTATGAAATCAGTGATACCAACACATGCTTTTTCCAGAAGGGTAATATGTATTTAGAAATAAATGAACAATATACTGAGCCCAACAGAGCCTGAGATGAATCCAGCGGTGTGTCCTCAAAGTTGGGGTCATGGCTGCACCCAGGTTTCCTCGGGGGCTCTGGAAAAAGATCTGCTGGTGACATCATGCACAGACATGGAGAGGCATGGGGGAGATGGTAAGCATTCAGCAGGTAAATGAGCCTTTGGCCAGTATTTGACTGAAAAGGAGCCCAGAGTTGGAACCACAGGCATGCACCTCTGTCCAGTGCCCACCCAGGGTGGAGGGAGCTGGGCCCCTTTGTTGTGAGGTCAGGCTTATGAAGTTCTGAACCCAACCCTCAATGGAAAATTGGGAAACTGATGTCCATAGAGTGGCAGATATCACCCAATGTCCATGACATTCAGAGCCCAGAGTTAAGGAATGTTCAGACCTTCCAGCCCAAGGCTCCGACCTCTCCAACAGAGTTGGTCTGGACATTAGAAATCCTGACATACTGGGAAGCTCCTGCATGTTCCTCCATATCTAGGGCTCAGGGGGCGCTTTGTTCTGGGACCCAGAAAGAGCACTAGCTTTTTTTTTTTTTTACTAAGAGAAATATTTGTATTATTTTATTTTATTATGGTTTAAAGTATAACATATGTTTCCATTTTTCCCCTCGACCCCTCCCCAGCCACCCCCACCTGCAGCACATGCCCCTACCCCCTTAATGACTGTGTCCATTGATTATGCTTATATGCATGCATTCAAGACCTCTGCTTGGTCTCTTACTCTCTCCCCCACTCTCCCCTGCCTTCCTGCTGAGGTTTGATGGTCTGTTTGATGCTTCTCTGTCTCTGGATCGATTTTTGTTCATCAGTTTATGTTATTCATTATATTCCACAAATGAATGAGACCGTATGATATTTATTTATATCTGACTGGCTTATTTCACTTAGCATAATGCTCTCCATGTCCATGCAAGCTGTTGTGAATGGTAATACTTCTTTCTTTTTTACAGCAGCATAGTATTCCATTATGTAGATGTACCACGGGTTTTTTCCACTCAGCTGCTGTTGGGCACTTACGCTGATGGGAATTTAGGCTGTTTCCAAATCTTAGCTATTGTGCTGCTATGAACACAGGGATGCATATATCCTTTTCGATTGGTGTTTTCTGCTTTCTTGGGATATATTCCAGAAGTGGAATTACTGGGTCAAATGGGAGTTTCATTTTTAATTTTTCAAAGAAGCTCCAGACTGTTTTCCACAATGCCTGCTCCAGTCTATGTTCCCACCAGCAGTGCACAAGGGTTCCTTTTTTCCCACATAATCACCAGCATTTGTCCTTTCTTGATTTGTGGATGATAGCCATTCTGACAAGTGTGAGACGGCATCCCATTGTGTTTTGAACAAATATATTTTTATTGATTTCAGAGAGAGAGAGAAAAAAATCAGTGATGAGAGAATCATTGATTAGCTGCCTCCTACATGCCCCTATTGGGGATCAATGCCCATAACTGGGCATGTGCCCTTGACCGGAATCGAAGCCGGGACTATTCATTCCTCAGGCCAACACTCTTTCCACTGACTAAACCGGCCAGGGCCCTCGTTTTTGTTTTCATTTGCACCTCTCACATGATTATTGACTAAAACCATGTTTTCACAAGGCCATGAGACATATGCAAACGGAACATTTTTTCTTGTGACTAATAAGAAGAATTTTATTCAACTCACTGAAGTCACATGTCCACATACAACCGTCATCACTCTGGCCAGGCCAGTGAGCTGTGCTAATAACTCCACTCTGGGGCCTTGACCCAAACTCCCCAGACCACCTGGATATGGAATTGGCAGCTGTTAGAAAGGGGGAAATGGAAGTCATGTCCCCCACAAGCCATTGTCAAATAAAATGTCAACTTGTGGTTTCCACTCTGACATATGACCTTGTAAGTTCTTACTCTCATCCTTACAATAAGAAAAAAGATGAATAATCCAAAAAATCAGGACGTCTTTTTAGTTCCACCAGATCATTGAAGTCATATGGCTATGAAATTAATCGTTGCCTCTGCAAACTACTGTATTCAGGCTTTGTTAACACAGTACAACCTAGCACTAGCATATGTGTGTGTGCGTGCACACAATCTCTCTCTCTCTCTCTCTCTCTCTCTCTCTCTCTCTCTCTCTCTCTCTCTCTCACACACACACACACACACACACACACACACACACACACACATTAAATGACTCTGGGTGGTATTAAAAGAAAATCAGACACCAAGGAGGTGACAATAGGAAGAAAAAGAGGTTGTAGGCACTTTTGCCTTGTGGCATTCCTCCTCCTACTTTATAGCTACTACCTTCATGAGCGTGAATATCGCTAAGAAGCACATGCTGCAATAATCCATTGTGCAGGCAGAGAAGAGACAGGATCTAACAGGCACAATGACTTATCCATGATCAAGAAGAGGTAAGAATGAGGGGTTGATTCTGAGCCCTGGTCTGTCTCTTCAAACCTAGTACCCTGGCTGCAGCTAAACCTTGTGGAGAGGGTGTGTTCGTGTCACTGTGTACAATGTTGGTATTCCATGGAGAAGGTAGGTGAGCAGTCAGCAGCCCACAGGACTATCTATAGCTGTTATTAGGTGAGGGGAGTCAGGGAGGCAATTCCAGGAAGTGAGGTCACTTCCTAATAGAACTTGGAACCCCCGTAACCAGGCACCCACTTTCTAGCAACTGCCCAACTGCCACTCACTTGGCAAGAGACAGTTGACAGTTCAACATGTTCTCTTGTTGTGTTCCCAGTTGTGGGGGCTCTGGTTCCCGGAGACCCTGCAGGGAGCGTTGTTCCAGACTCTGTAGACGGTTCACCACTCGTGCCCGACATCTCTGGCCGTTTTCAAGAAGATCCCCTCAGGTAAGTGAAGGTGGCCTGGGTCAGACCCATTCACGCCAGGCCAGCCTCCTCTGTGGGCCATCCCTGTGCAGCCCACATCCCCCCTCTTCATGTGGTGGATAGGGGGTCCTGCAGGGAGAACCGCGGGAGTGTTTGGAGCAGTGGATAACCTCGAGGTCCTGCTGTGATCACACCCCAGGGTAGGGCAGGCAGGTGGAGATGGGGCTCTAGAGGGGTCCCTTATCTATGCCAATGGGAGTCCTAGGCCCTCAGGCTGTCATGCCTTTTCCTTGCCAGTAGAGGTCTCAGCAGATCACATTCTGTGTGTCTGGAGTGGAGAGTCACAAGTTTTAGAGAACCAGCAAAACAGGGCTCTGAGGTTTTCCCCTGGTGACTGGAAACTGTCTGTATAGAGCTCTGCACAGGAGAGCGGACCGGAGCCGACAGATGGGGTCTTCAATTCCACACCCTTGCAGGCGGCACAGACACCTGAGATATCCTCAAGCCTGAAGCACCGCCGCAGGGTGAGTGTAGGTGCCCAACTGACCCAAACTCCAGGACCCCAGGGAGTCAGCAGGACTCAGGTTCCAGAAGGCACCCTGCTGCTCCCCTGAGATCCCTCCTAGTGTCCAGTTCCCAAAGGAATCTGGGTCCTCGTCTCCTCCATGTCAGGAGCTGGGGCCTCCCAGGGCTGCACATTGTATGGGGACCGCGACTGCTTATCACAGAGATCCACGTCTTTTTTCTGTGGGACCTGGACTTAAAACCTTCCATTGCCATGACGACGGTGCCACACTAAACATGCCACATGTCCTGACATCCAAATCTTGCCCCCCCAGGAAAAGCCTCTGTGTGCTCATCACACATTGGGGTGTTCTGTCAGAAATCGCACGGGTGACACTGTTAATACAAGCATGTGCTGTTTGTCCTCTGCTAAGACAATGACCTAAGATACTAATGTGCTTCATATTCCTCACCTGCAATTCTACTTTTCCTGCCAAGAACCTTTTCTCTTATTAATGTGAAAAACTTTCAGACCTCTGAAAAATGTGTGTGTGTTTATTTGATCCAAAATGTCAACAATTGTGAGCGAGAAAAATCTCAATGGGATGAGAAAATGCTCCTGAGAATGACAATTTTGCACCTCATTTTATACAATACAAGCAAAAGTGCAGACTTATGTGGGTTGCTTGAAATCCATGGGTGATAGATTAGGGAGACAGGAGAAAGCAAATTGGAGACACTTCTGTGATTGGAAAAAGGGTAAAATGATAGGCACATATTTCTTTTACAATGGTGGATGGAGGATAGTTTCAAGTCAACAATGAACTCAATAGCAACGAAGGGATCTCTGATCTCCGCAGAGCACAGAACAGTGCCTGAGAATGAGGTGTCCAAAATAAGGAAAATCAAATGATATGTTATCATAGAGGCAAAAAGGCAGTACACACACTCAGTTAAGGTAAAGATTGGTCTTTGTCAGGGAAGATGCCACACAAGGATCTGACGACCCATCATGAGCTCCTGTTAGTGTTTTAATTTCAGACCATCCTTTGTAGTTACTTAAGGTCTCTGAGTTTGCAAGGCTGCCTTGCAGGACTTCCCTGAGCTAGTCAGGTCAGCATGGGGCCCCTTTTTCATTCACACATCCTCCTTTTATTCAGAAATCAATACAAATTATGCATTGATGATGAGTGTTAGTGTTATGTCTTCCTGAACAATGGACCATTCGGGATAAGGTAAGACTATAACCTTAAATGGCATTCAAAGTGGAATTTTTATTATTAATCAAAATAAAAAGGCAGGTGCATGGGAGGCATGAGATCCTATGTGTTCTTGTTAAAAAATATTCTGTATCAATTTTATATTTTGAGCTAACATGAGCAGAGTCCGTTTGCTGCTTGTCTTAAGTTTTGGTATTTTGTATCTAGTATAACATTTACATACCAGGAACAAAAGCAAAAACATTAAAGCAGGAACACTGCTTAGGAATAGAAAATGTCTACTACTAGACAAGAAAGTGACTAAGGAAAATAAGCATCCCAGCCAACCAAAAACCCTTTGCATGTATTTTCATAATTGCTTATTAAGCTAATTATATGTTTTCTTCTTCATCCACTGTTCCTTGTACTTATGCTATGTTTTACCTGAAGAATTAAGACTCTCTACTGTTTCCTTTCCATACTGATCATTAGAATGTACTTGTCTAGTAGGTGGGGAAACTTAGCAGATATCAAAATTCAACTACTCATAAGTAATAAGGTGTGTAATAAAAATATAAAAATCAGTTGGTGTACATATAATCAATAACAGTTAGGAGATAGAAGAAGAAGGTTTGAGCAGCAGTAATCTGTCAGCATCCAGGCCTTGTTGACTTCTTGGGAAAGCTGTCAGCCCCCATGGCCAGTGGTTTCTCATCCTTGACAAGTCTTCAGTCTCCTTGGTGGATGGAGGGCAGTGTCAGTGACAGATATCCATTTATGGTTAGGCCTCTCATAAGGTAACATCCTTTTTAACACATTGGAGAGAGTCTTTAATTAATGTGTTTCAATAAACAAAATCTCCAGGTTGTAGGTTTTGGTCCTTGAAGTCTTTGTCTCTTGGGATTACTGTGAAATGAATGTCACTAATGTATCATTGCCTCTAACCTTCCTAGTGAGTCATGGATAGTAATGTAGAATTTCTGCTTTTCAGTTTTCCTTATATTTGAAAAACAAAATGATTTAAAAATCAGCAGTATTTTAAACAGAGTCATAACAATAATAACCATCTTCTCTTCATTTAGTTCCCTACCCATTTTGTTGTTTATCCTGGTTATTTGCTAGTATTTTCGTGAATTCACTCATTCCTTAGAGATCTATACTTCTGCATTCAGTTCAGAGATGTGACCTGTGTAGAAACCTGTTACTTAGAGTAAGTCAAGCCCTGACCAGTTTGGCTCAGTGGGTGGAGCTTAGACCTGAGGATTCAAGGGTCCCAGGTTCAATTCAGTTCAAGGGCATATACATTGGTTGCAGGCACATTTCCAGTAGGGATTGTGCCAGAGGCAGCTGATCGATGTTTCTCTCTCATCAATAAAATATATGAAAAGAATAAAAAAATAGAGTAAGTCAAGAGTCCTTTTCATGAATTTTTCTAAAGATGTAACATATTTGAAAATGCAGTAAAGTAAAACAATATCTATGAACGACAAAACAAAGTGGTATGGTTATAGTTTTGATTGCAATGCAATTGATGAAAAACTGCCTTTTTGGTAAAATATAACATTTCAAGGCAATAATTTTTGGATAACAACAATTACTGTAAATTTACAGAGAACGATATGAAAATATATAAGTATATGTATATATTTGGATTCAATACATAATTTCAATATAAAAGGAACAGAAAGCATGTAAGATTTTAAAACATTGTCCATGGCTTCTTGTATTGAGAATTGGATATAATTCATCAACTTCCAATGTTTGTGCCACAAATACCCGGAGTCGAACTGCCAGACACCCTCACAGGGAACCATCCTCTTGGCTGGCCTGGTGTCGCTGACACCAAGACCACTGTTACAACAGAGTGTTTCCTATTTGAAATTTTCTTGAATCTTTGTACATTCCTTCCTAGGGCAGGTTGAAATCTTTAGAACATCCATTTTAATAAAAATATAGGTACACAAATAGCACAGTTATTTATATTTTTAATTTTTTAAAGCTTCTCAGGTAATTTCAAGCATATTAAGTAGTCCTAAATTAGTCAAAAACGTTTCTCTAATAAGGAGAGAGAATAAATCCTTGAGGTACTCCAGTGCCCATTGGAATTGACTCAACGTCATCTCCTGTTTTAAAAGTCTCTTACAATAGAAACTTTGGGAAGGTTGCAAATATACTTGTGCAAAAGATTATACCATGGACTTTTTGTAAATCTACGTAAAGCAAACACAGACTTAGGGCAACTAACTCTAAAAGATATTAATCATACTTGCAAGCAGTTGTAATATTAAGTATTTTGTCCAGACTACAGAATTCTCCTTAATTTACATAAGCATTTAATCTTTGTAGGCCAATAAAAGATTATATCCTAGTAATGTCATATGGAGGCTGACAATTCACCACACATAACACACAGATGAACACATATCACACAAAAACTATACACACAATTTGAATTATTTTTTTGGTAGAGAAATAAAAGAATATTTTTATATAAAACTTTCACAAAATTGTATAGCCTATACCCCCTTTTACAAACCTTTCCTCACCTTTTACAAACCTTCTTACCCATTCAGAAATAACTATCCTTAGAGAAACTTACATGTGACCTTTTCCCTCAAATATGACTCTCCATACCTCAAGCCTTCTATTGTCATAACTGTATAATTTCTTCCAACGTAACTGGAACTTTTAACTGTTAGGAGCATTAATTTCCAGTCATAAGCACACAAGTGAACAAACAGCATTCCTTAGATTGACGTTGATGAACATATTTTAATCAAACTCTTACTTTGAAAAAACACACCTTCAGCAAAGCAAAAAACATTACATCAACAGCTCCAAATCCATTTTACAGACCTTCTGCAATTAAAAGACCCCCAAAAGCAGTGAACTTCAGACTTGTCTAGCAATCAGTGTGTCAGTATTCACGTTATTTCAAAATGTGTAGACATTTAATAGCTTTCATTAAAACTTACTAAGTTAGAAATATATAGTGGAAAAAGCTAAAGAGATTTGTGTAGGTGGGTAAGGTATTGTTTTTTCTATTGGGATAAGTCATATCTTCCAGAGATCTGTATTTTTAAAAATGGCCTAGACAAGACGTCTTGGTGAACTCAGGTATTTTCACTTCAAGGGTTCTGGGACTTTGGTTGCATGAAGCCAATTATCTGTAAGACTCCAAAATGAATAGGGGAGGTTTGGGGAAGGGAGAAGGACTTTGTGGGCTTTGAATTGTTTCTGGAGCAAAACCTATGGCACCTTGAAAACTTCACTTGTAAAACAAGGATAGTCATTTTCAATACCTCAGGAACTGGGTTGCCCCCCCCCCCCCCCCGACAAATGTTAGCAAGGGATTGACAAATTCATTCACCCATTTTTGGATGGTTTCTTTCTATTTGGGAATATTTTTCTAGTTTCCAGAAAGCTCACAACTCTGAGAGGTATAAAGACTTTTAGGTATATGAAACCGCCGTCTGTCTCCCCTGGGAATGGCAACACAGGTCCCAGGTACGAGATAGTCTTAAAGTTAATGGTGCCAAAGCCTCTCTATTACCCACTTTATATTGCAACCAGGTAATTGGTGTAACAAAAGCAGATTGGCTTCTTGTTTGAGGCACTCAGGGTCAAGTTACTCCCATTTGGTGAACATGTACCCCAAAAGAGAATTCTCACTTCACTATGGGCTGGTCCCCCATCTTTAGGCAGACATATGAGCAAACCTAGTGTTAGAGGCATGTCTGCAGGTCTCTGGGCTGTTTGGGGCCATTCTGAGTAGGGTGGGTACCCTGTTCAGCCATCTCTCAGGGTCTTGTGGAAGATAATACTGAAGAAGAGATGATTAGCAAACATTCGGTCAGTCTCAAGCTTAGTTTCCCCCTCGAAGGTTCCTTTAAAATCATTACTTTCCCTTTTGGTTCAGTATCTGGTTCATTTATTCTAAGTATATATGTTACTATTCTGGAGAAAGCATATGTCAGCATCACTGATTTCATTAAACAGTAAAAAAAAAAAAAAAACACTCACTAAACAGGGGAATTGGGGAAGATTTGATAAGCAAACCATATATATTCTCATAACATTCCCTAGTTGGAAGGAAACAGGTTTTGATTAAAAAACAGACATTTGTAGGAAAGCTTTATTCCGATGGTGAAAGCAATTAATTGGTTGTGGTTAAAAAGAAATAAAATAGCCTCAATATATACAGGGTACTTAGTGGCTTCTCCCCCTCCCCCTTTTTTAAAATAGATTTTTTATTGATTTCAGAGAGGAAGGGAAAGGGAGAGAGAGATAGAAACATCAATGATGAGAGAGAATCTCCAATTGGCTGCCTTCTGCCCGCCCCCTAATGGGGATCAAGCCTGCAACCTGGGCATGTGCTCTTGACCAGAATCAAACCTGGGACCCTTCAGTCTGCAGGCAACACTCTATCTCCTTAGCCAAACTGTATAGGGCAATGGATTCCCTTTTAATGATCATTTAAAATTCTCCCAAAGTATCAGTGGGAAGGAAAAACAAGCTTGGAGCAGCCCTAGGCATGTTTCTGTTTGTATCCTTTTTCTAAATCCTGTTTCAGTTTCCTATATCCCTAAAGTGTGGAGGCTTCTCTATACGAGATTTCTACAAACCTTATTTAGTAATTCTCTTGCTTTTGCTCCCAGAAACCAGGAGTATATTAATTGCAATAGGATAAAATAGCCAGGATTACATGTTCCATCAGTTAAATTTCTCTGTGAACCAATCAGGGCCATAGAGAAAATGGAGGATGATTGCTGATTCCTCTCTGGCTGAGAGCAGCTTTTCTCCAAAGGGAGTTGGCAGAATTCCTAATCTCATTTTCCCTTAAGTCAGTAGGGAGGGGCAGTGGAGGGGACAGAAGGGGAAGAAAGAAGGGAAGGGAAGGAACACATCTAGACAAGGAAGCTCAGAGAGCAAAAGATATAGGGGACGTGCTATAGAAGGGGGAGGATGGGGTGTTAGCATGTATTAGCTTCAGGAGAGTTGGAAGATAATCTCTGAAATTTCTTGTTCATTTATTTTTTAAAGAGAATTTGTCTCTGCTTCTCCTTAGAAGTTTCTAATTTCCAAATCAAGATGTGCATCCTATGCACTCAATCAGTTCAATTTTCAGGCCACCATTGTTATAGTTATTTGTTTCTTTTGTTTTATTTTGCCTGTGAAAAATTAATTTAGGCACCCAAAGAAAACTGTATATTGGCCATTTCTCAGTTGATATTTTGTAGTTAAATCTTCCTACATTTACCCTTCTGTAAAGCACTTGCAAGTCAAGGCTTCCTATCAGGAATATTAATGAGGGCTGGGGCCTGGGAGTTCCCAGCCATGGAGGCACAACTTCCCATGTTAATTATAGGTGTGCTTGTTGCTGTTGTTTTTATTGTTTGGTATCTTCAGAGTCTCAGCACAGTTTCTAGGAGTGTTATGTAGTGGGTTAAAGTTTGTTGCTTTATGGGTTGAGCTGCAAGTTGCTCACTCCCCTAGAGTCTCATTCAACCTTCTTATGTGCCTCAGTTTCTCTCCTTGCTGACTAAACAACCAGAAGGGCTACCAGCAGAGGTGGACTAAACCTCATTAGTGCTCCCCCTGAAGAGCCAGTTAGTTTAATTGCAGTTGTGTGGGAATTTCCTTATGGGGCTCCTGCATGTCATGAGGAATGACCTCTGACACATCCGCAAAGATCCTCAGTTGTCTAAGAACATCTGAGATTCATGCAGGAAGGAGGATGTGCCCCTGTATCTTCTGAGCTGAACAAGATCAGCTCTCACTTAAACAGCTAAGGTGTTTGCCCAGACTCTCAAAAGGCAAATCCTATAGAAAAGCCAGGGGGGAAAACCAGTCCCATTTTCCCTCCTGTCTCTCCATAGCCTGGGATCTATGAACTGTTAACTTTTGTTCCGCCAAGAGTATTACAAAATAAGGCTCCAATAAAGTCAGCAACACAAGCAAGGGAAGGTCCTGAATCCAACAGACAAGAGTCACAGGTTCACCGGCAGGCATGGAACTGGTGCGTCAATGGACCCTTTGCTGGATGCCAGCACCGGGTGTAGGTCTGCAGGGTGGTGCTGGGTGAGATTTTCTGGGATCCTGCTGTATTGTGCCAAGGAAATGTCCATGTCAGAAGCATTCAAAACTGTGAACAATTGTTGAGATTTTATCTGAGCCAAATGGTCATTGGCCTTGAATCAAAACCTCAATGGATTGAAATAATGCTCTGGAGAATGGCAGTTGTCACCTTATTTTAGATATTACGGTCAGAAGTGGCGATGTATGTGAGTTGCATGAAATCCATTGGTGATAGATTGTATGAAAAGTGAAATGACAGACATATACTTCTTTCCTATAGGGGGATATAGGACAGAACAGCCAACAATGAACTCAATAACAGTGAGGGGATTTGTGGTCTCCACAGAGCACAGAGTATCCAAAAAATAGGAAAATTCCTTTGACATTCCAAAGCTATGTTCTTGTAGATTCCAAAAGACAGTAGACAGTCTCAGTTAAGGTAAATAATGACCTTTTTGCAGAAGATTCCAACCTAGGACCCAGCGACCCACCGTAAACAGCTTTTAGTTAAAACGTTTTAATTTCAAAGCATCTTTGTGATAACTTTAGGTCTCTGAGGTTAAAAGACCATCACCCAGGCCTTCCCTGACCTAATCACAGATTAGCGAGTGGCTGCTTTTTGTGTGGCCACACTCTCCTTTGATTCACTCATGCCCCACTTCATGCACCAATCATGTCCCTCCTCTGTCCCACCACAGGAGAAAAAACCACCAACCCTGAGTAGGAAAAGGTCCGGTAGGGTGCCAGCAGCTGCAGCTTCCTCACGAACTGTGGGCCTGGCCAGCACGTCCACGGTGCTCAAAACACTGGTCCCCCAGAACCTGTTCGCCACCTGGGAGGTGGACTGCTCCAGCCCCAGCTGCGTGCCCAGGTGGTGTAGTCTCACTGTAACGAAGCTAGTGATCTTCAAGAAGCTGGCCAAGGACCTCAACTCCGTGGTAATTTCCGTGAGGATGCAGGACTCCAAGGGCATCCTGAGGTCCCAAGAGATTGTGCTGCCCCGCAGTAGACCAGTGCACACCAACCTGGCGCTCACCTTCTCCCTGCAGTACAACCACTTCCTCAAGGGAGAAGGTAACAAGCTCCTGATCCTGCTGGAGCAGAGGAAGTGCTCTAAGAACAGAAACGTCCTGGGCTACGAGACACTGGCCTCTGGTGCCATCCACATGGCTGACGTCATGCAGCGAAACCCCAGGTTTGGCCAGATGGTGAGCCTCTTTCGCAGCATCAAGGAATCCTCCACTGCGGTGGCCGAGATCTGGATCTCCTCCCTGTGCAGTGAGCCCATCGAACACGAGGACAGTGCCATGCAGGTCAGCCCTAAGGCCAAGTCGGCAGGGAACTACGAGGGGCAGGATGAGCTGCAGGCCAGCGGCAGGGGAAAGCACAGACAGGACCTGCACAAGGATGCCTTGGAGAAGGGGGAACCAAACAAGCAGCGGCCATCCATAGGAGGAAACCTGAAGCTGAAAGTCCTGGCGCTGTTTCACAGGTCCAAAGTGTCAGAGAGGGACCTTCGGTCTGACATGATGGGGAAACGCAGGAAAAGTGACCCATACCTGGAGGATGATGAGAGCATCCTCAGCACCCCCAGGCCCAAGCTCAGGCCATACTTGGATGGCCTGTCAGACTCCAGTTCGCAGACGGAGATGTGGGGCAGCCACAGTGACAGGACCCAAGCAGAGCCTCTGAGTCTGCCCCACATGCCCGAGAATTCGTGGGCCCTGGGAGGCAAGCAGCCAAGTGAGACGGACAATGGATTTGTGGCCCACAGCACAACCACCAGCAAGGTGGACAACATCCAGATCTCCTCTCTGTCCATGTCGCCCATCGAGCAGGAGGACAGCGCCAGGCAAGCCAGTCCCGAGGCTGAGTCCTCGGACAACTACTCTGAGTGCATGTGTGAGAGCTTCTTCTCGCAGCGGGAGGCCAGCTACCACACCGCTGACCAGGAGGAGGGTGACTGTGATGTGGGGCCTCTCATATTCACAAGGAGCACCCTGACCACGCAACAGAACTACCACCAGAAAGTCCTGTTATGGCTGCGCACAGTCCAAGGTTCGGAGGAGGTCCTGGACCCTGAGCAGGACCATGGGGAACATGTCCCAGAGGTGGAGGAGGACCTGGACCTCCTGTATGACATGCTGCCGAACCCCAGTGACAGTGGCACAGACACTGAGGACGATGGCAGCGTCCTCAGCACCACCATACCTAAGCTTCGGCCATACTTTGAAGGGCTGTCTAGCGGCCCAGGCATGAAGGACAATCACAGTGTCCTCAGCAGCCCCAGTCCCGAGCTCAGGCCATACATGGAAGGCCTGTCAGACTCCAGCTTGCCGATGGAGATGCGGGGCCTCCACAGCACCAGGATCCAAAAGGAGCCTCTGAGTCTGGCCCACCCGCCTGAGAACGCGAGGGCCCCGGGAGGCAAGCAGACAAGCCACAGTGACTCCCAACTTGTGGCCTACAGCACACCCACCACTAAGATTCGAATGGCCTCCCTGTCCCGCCAGCCTATCGATCAGGAGGCCACTGCCATGCCGGCCAGCACTAAGGCCCAAACCTCGCATAACCACCTCGCCAGCACATCTGAGAGCTGCTTCTTTGAGCAGCCGGCCAGTCACAATGCCGTCCACAGGCAGTCCCAGGAGAATAACTTGGACCAAGGGAATCTCATAGTAAGAAGGAGGTGCATGAACAGGCAACACAATTACCACCAGGAAGCCGTGGCATCTATGCTCAGGGCCCAAGTGTCGGAGAAGGTCATATCCTCAGAACAGGCCCTTGTGAGGCATGTCCCCAAAGTGGAGAAGGCTCTGCACCGTCGGTATGATATTGTGCTGAGCTCTAGTGACAGTAGCCTAGACACGGAGGACGATATCAGTGTCCCCAGCACCCCAAAGCCCAAACTCAGGCGATACTTTGACAGCATGTCAAGCGATAGTAGCTCTGACTCAGTGGCCCACACAATTCGCTCCCCTGGGAAGCAGCTGGCACAGCTGGAGGACAACCGGGAGGCAGGGTCCTCCGCCCAGCATTGGTTCACCAAGAAGCTGCCATCCATAGTGCGCTTCACCAAGTCTCTGGTCCTGCCCTCCAGCAGGTCCAAGAGGAAGCAGGCTGGCCACCGGGGCTGCGGCACAGCCCTGAATGAGTGGGTCAACAGAATGGGCAACGAGAGTCCATACCCACAGAGCCAGTGGCAGATCCCCAGGAAGCCCATCCGTGACCAGCTCCACAACATCCTCATTTGCCAGGACAAGATGCCCGAGAACATCATCCTGGTCAACACCTGCGCCTGGCAGGGCCAGTTACTTTCGGACATCCTGCAGGGGCACTCGCTGCCCGTGGTGTGCACTTGCTCCACAGATGACGTCCAGGAGGCCTTCAGCATCATCGTCTCACACATGCAGAGATACTGCAACTGCGATTCCCAGGCCCTGACGCCTGTGAAGATGGCGGTGGCAGGGGCACAGCCCTACTTCAACGCTGTGCTGCGGGTCTTCGTGAGGCAGCTGTCCCAGCAGCCACCCCAATGGCTAGACTACATGCGCTTCCTGGTCATCCCGCTGGGTCCCCACCCCTTGGCCAGCTACCTGGGCTCCATGGACTGCCGCTACAACAACTTCTTCCAGGACCTGTACTGGCGGGACATGTTCAACAACCTGGAGTCTGAGAACACCTTGCAGGACACACAGGACGTTGTGTCGAGAATCTCTGAGTACGTTGCAGGGGCCAACTGTGTCTACCTGCTGCCCATTGCTGAGGCCATTCTCATGTCTAAGCAGCAGCGCCCCAATGAAAAGTCCACACAGCTCATCCCCTTTGTGGGGGCAGTGAAGGTTGGAAGAGTGGAACCATCTGCAGCCATGTCAGGAGGCTCAGATGATGTAGTCACCTCATGCTCCGGTGAGCTTCTGTCCCCTACCGGGAAGGCCTCACCCAACACACTCTCCCCCGCATCAATGAGTGGGAGCCTGTCCTCCACCAGTCAGAGTGTCCATGCACACATGATGGAGCTGCAGGTGGATTACTGGACAGCAGCCCAGCCAATAGATACGAAGAGAGTCACAGAGAAGAAACAGCTGCCTACCACCAAAAACACACTCAAGTGCTTCTTCCAGTCTGTCCAGGTGAGCAGGCTGCCCCGCAGTGGTGAGGGCACAGCAACACCTGCCTTGTCCATGGCTGTGGTCACCAAGGAGAGAAAAAAGAAGGCGCCCAAGAAAACCACGGACGAGAATGTGGAGTCCCAAAGCCAGTGCATCCAGGGCATTGGTCGCCTGGTTTGCAGGGCCAAGCACCAGCAGAGCATGCTGCCGGTCGTCATCGATGGCGTCGAGTGGAATGACGTGGCGTTTTTCCAGTTGTCAGCCCAGTGGTCCTCCCACGTCAAGCACGTCCCCATCTGCATCTTCGGACACGACAATCCCACCTTCTAGCCCTGCCCCTTCCCCTGCCCTTCACTCTGCCTTGGCCAAGACCAGAAGGACCCAGCTGCTTTTCTGTGAAGAGTACAGTTTCCTACAGACACAGACCCTGGGAACGCAAAGAGAATGTGCTCACAGCCTGGAACCTAAGGGGGTTGCCCCTCCCTGGGAGCTCCTCAATGCTCTGTTCAGTAACCAGAAGGCTGTGGCGGGTGGGACTCAGGAGGGCAGTGTTGAGCTGGAGCATCATGGAAGATGTGTTTTGGCCTCCGGATGTCCAACATTCTCAGTGAGAAGGGTTCTTGCCTTGAAGACCTGCCCTTCCAGGAAGCCAGGACTCTGCTTCCCTGGGAGACAGCTCCAACCTGTGCCCAGACTCAGAGGTTGGCAGCCAGAGGTCAAGGGCTAGCCTCTGATGGCAGTATTCTGAGCAGAACTTGGAGTCCAGTCAGCCCAGCCCTGGGGAAACAGCTGCCCGACAGCCAACTGGTCTAGCACCACCTACTCAGGGTTACCAGTGAACTCCAGCCTCACAGGCAGAAAGAGAAAAGACCTGTATGGTGCGCATCGCCCTAGCACACTGGCTAGACAAAGTGGTCGATTACCTGAGGAGGGAACCCACCTTCGTTCCTGTTACTACAGAACATTTGTTACCACCCAGCAGCTGTGGAACCAATTATTTACCAGGTGAGCCCCTCCCCCTCCAGAGCACATGCTCACCAGGCCACCTGTTGGCTGTTTGCCTTCAGGTCACTGCAACTCTCTGAGTGTTTGTTCCTCTGAAACCTCGGAGAAGCAGGGAGCAGGCTCATAGGGTTATTGTAGGGACTCGCTGGGTTCCTCCCTGGTAAGTGTTCTCTGGGAGCCTAGGCAGTGGAGAAGTCTGCTGCAGGGGCTGTGATTGAACCAACTGGTCATTTTCTCTTTCTGTTGAAGAAGCCACTGCCAAATTGTGATTCTCTTTGGGGCCTTGGGTTTAGCTCTTTTCTAATATTCCAAAGAGATTGGAGATACTATTAGGGGTCTCTGTCCCAGGTGAATCCAGATTAGAGATGCCAGGGGTGAGCAGTGGGGCCCAGGCTCACCCAGCAATCTGAGGTGGGGCTGGTTTGGGCTCATTCAATCAGCACGTATATTAGAAGCCCTGCCTGGTACAGAAATGTTTCTAGGCACTGACCATAACCCAGTGCTCAGAGCAGACCCCAAGCCTGCACTCCAGAGCTTCCTTCTGGGAGGGAGCGATTCAGTCCCACTAGGCTGCACAGGCTCATAGTGTCCACAGAACACCTGATGTGACGTCCTCCTGGCCTCCTCTCCCTATGGCTGCATCTTCGCGTATTGTGAAGAGGATGGTAAACCTCTGTTCAGCAGAAAACGTGAGTCAGTTTTGGATCCGATCCATGAGGGGAGTATGGAGACTGTGAATTCAAGGTGTTGGGAAAACCATGGATCCCACTCATGGTGGGATTTCTGCAAGAGACAGAGGTCGGAGGGCTTCCCTAGAAAAAAGGACATGAGTCAGACAGCTGTGCAAGTGGATATGGGTGGTGTGGGCGAGTGGGAAGGTCAGTGGACAGACAGCCCCTCAGACAATTCATAGCCTTCCACTCCTAATTCTAGCCCAGTCTGCACCCCTATCCCGGGACCTTGCTCCCTAATCTGGTAGAACCTCCGCAGTGGCAGCTTGGGGTACCCCACCCTGTGGGAGTTGAGTTTCAGTGGGAGGCAAAGAACCACACAGGACAGCTAGTGAATGAGGCAGCATGTAGGTGCAGGAGCCAAAGTTTGAGGTGATAGGAAGGCCCTGGGGTTTGTTTGTTTGCTCACTGATCAGTATTCCTGAAGCACCTGCTCAGTGCCAATGAGTGACATGAACTGGGTGGACACCAGGCCTCTCAGTCCTAATGGGAGGGAACAGGGACACTGCGAGAGCATGTCAGGTTCCCCTGAAGAAGGGGACAGGTGGTTCCCTCATTGATCCCGAGCTGTCAGGTAGGAGGGCTTCATGCCAACCATTCCTGGGTGACCAGGCCCATCTCTGCCAGGACTGCCAGACTGAAGGTGGACAAGGAGAAGGTCTGGCTTCTGGATGGGCAGGAGCAGCAGGCATAGGACCCCAGGCTCTCTGAGTGGTGCTGTGGGAGGGCCGTGTGGAAGGGAAAGGCAGGCCTCACATTCTGCTGCTCACCTATCTCTCTCCCCAGGGCCATCTCCTGCATCCTGAGCATCTGGCTGGACCAGCACCTTCAGAATTTCCCAGCCTGATGATGCTGTTGGCTTCCATAGAGCTCAACTTGCAGTCTCCTACCTGCCAAACAAGGCCCAGTGCCTCAGCGGGAGCACCTGAGCCCACTGAGGCCGAGACCGGAGGAGGAGGAGGCCTCCGGGGGTGGTGTGGGTGAGTGTGCCTTTGGAAGGCACACAAAAGGGAGTGAGGGTGGTAACATGTCCTCTTCTTGCATCGACAGAACCAGCTCCAGAAGAACACCAGGAAAACCCTCAAGGGCAACGCCACCCTAGTGGCCTCTCCAGAGCCAGAGCCGGATCCAGGCCCAGCTTTCACTCAACTTCAAGAGGCAGAAGAACCACCTGCAGCATTTGAGCAACTCACCCCAGCATCTGTGCGGCCTGTGGTGCTAGATCCCAGGCCAGAGCGCGTGTCAGCAGCGATAGCAGAGAGGGCACCCTCCTAACCCCATTTAGACACAGTGTTAAATGTGTAATATTCTTGTTACATATGTTTATAATTTTATTATATTTTTATGATATTTAGTACTCCTAACCAGAAACATTATTTAGAGTCTATAAAATTTAACCCTAAAAACCCTCAAAGCTTTGAGCAAGTCTGTTTTTCTGGACCCTGACCCTCCCAGGGAGAACTGCCCTCACCTTCTCCACCTGCCCTTCCTGGAGCCAGGACTCTGCTTCCCAGGGAGCTGGATCCACCCTGTGCCCAGACACAGTGCTGAGCTCCCAGTGGGGGCATCCTAAGCCCAACATGGAGGCCTCTCAGCTCACCCCTGGGCCTTCATGTTGTCCCCAACACCACTCACTCAGGCTTCCAAATAAGTTTGACCTTCACAGGGCAAAAAAAATAAATAAATAAAAATAAAAATGGACATGTAAGGTGCAGACCTCCCAGGAACAGTTAATGGAAAAACTGGTCAAATACTTGGTGCCCAGCTTACTGGGCAGCGTCCCCACCTTGGTCTGCACCCACCCTTCTGTGTTAATACAGAACTTTTGGGTCGCACCAACGTGTGTGGGACCAACCATGGACCAGGTGAACCCTGCCCCTCCACAGCACAGTGGTCACTCAGCCACCTGCTTGCTGTGAGTCTCCAGATCCTGCATGTCCCTGAGTGTTTGTTTCTCTGAACATGGGGAGAGCCTAGGCCCAGCTTCATAGGGTTATTGTAGGGACTTGGGGCGGCGGGAGGGGGGTTCCTCCCAGGAAAAGGCCCGCTGGAAGCCTGGACTCTGGAGAGGTGTGCTGGTGGAGCTGTGGTTGTTCCAATTGGCCATTTTCTCTTCTTTTAAAGAAACTTGTGCCTTATTTGTGATTCTCCTCAGGACTTAGGCTAAGCTATTTTCCCTTTTGATAAAGACGTTGGAGATTCCATTAGGGGTCTCTGTCCTGGGTGAAGCCAGATCAGAAATCCGAGGGGTGAGCAGGGGGACCCCAGGCTCAGCCAGCCTTCTGAGATGGGGGTGGTTTGGGCTCATTCATTCAGCAAAGGCCCTGACCACAGGACTGCACTCCAGTGCTTCCTTCTAGTCAGGAGTGATTTCAGTCACACTGGGCTGCACAGCCAGGTAGCATCCACAGTACAGCCCATATGACTTCTTCCTCAAAGTATCGCTGATCTACACGTACTGTGAAGCAGAAAGTGGATCTCTAGACCAGCAGAAAAAGTGAATGGGCTTTGGATCAGAGCCTTAAGGGGAGTATGGGGACTGTGAGTTGGAGAAGCTGGCAACACCCTGGATCTCATGCCTTGTGAGATTTCTGCCAGAGGGCAGAGGTCTGAGGGCTTCTGCTAGAAAAAAGGGAGGGAGTCAGAGAGCTGTGCATGTGGATTGGGTGGTGTGGGTGAGTGGGGATCAGGCTAGCCCACACAGAAAAGAGCTGCCAGAGGATGAGCTTAGGCAGGAGCACAGAGCCACTCAGGTCATTGCCCAGGGCCTGCAGTCTGGAGGGCTTCCTGGGGTGGGGCCTTGAACTGGGACTTCAGTGATGGAGATGGGACATTTCTTTCTTGTAAGGCACACAAAAGGCAGTCATGGTGGTAACATGTTCTCTTCCTGGATCTACAGAAGCAGCTCCAGAGCAAGATGAAGAAACACCTAAAGCAGCAACGCCTACTCTGCTGCCATCTCCAGAGCCAGAGCAGGCTCCAGGCACAGCCGTCACTGAACTTCCAGATGTGGACCCACCTGCAGCTTGTGAGCAACGCACCTCAGCTCCTTTGGAACCTGTGGTCTTAGATCCTGGGCCACAGCGTGTGTCAGCTGCCACAACAGAGAGGGCTCTCTCCCCTCATTAATATGAAGTTTTAAAATATTTGTGTTCATCATATATATGTTTAACTTTATGTATTTTTTCATACTATTCAGTAACATTCAGTCTAATTAAAGAAAATGTAATGAAATACTCAAATATAAATTTAATTTAGATTCCATAAAATTTAACTCGACAACCCTTCAGAGACTTGAACAAGTCTGTTTCTTCTGAGCCTGCGTCGTGTTACTATTAGTCATAGGTTGGGAAGAATGAGTCTCTCAGGAGCCATCTGCTCGAAGGATGTGATGTACTTGAGGCCCAAGACAATGGGACTTTGGGGGAAATTGACCCACCAGCATTGGGGCAGGGACCCTTGATGTCAGGGCTGCAAACCCACATTTTGTTTGACTTCATCTCCCACCAGCACATGGACAAAGCCTGGCCTTAAGCGCCCCCTGGAGTCCACGTTGCAGAATGCTGTAGGGTTTAACCAGCAGAGAGCTGTTCTTGAACCCTTACTGACACCTGCACCTGGACAGACAGTCCACCCTGCCCCACGGACACTGAACAGCTTTCTGAGCATCTCCTCTGTGGGCCCACAGCACTGAAGAGGGGACAGGGAATGTCCCAGGGCCCGGGGTCCACACTCATCTCCTCCACAGGCACCGCTTCAAAATTTCCTCTGGGGTCAGAGCCTCTGTCTGTCTGCCCTCAGACCCTAGGCTCTGGTTCAGATGGGCTTTTTCCTGAGGCTCTTCTGTCTCTCCAGAGCCCAGCAGCCATTCTTTCTCACGCCCCAAGGCTGAACAAGGTTGTGGAGACAGCCTGGCTTCTCCTTTTCCATCAATCCTCCTCAGTGCTCTGAACCATCCTGGTGAGGATGGCCTAGCAGCCTTGTACAGCACCCCGCCATGGCACAAGCTACACTGACTCAGGACAAATGGGCGCTCACTGGGGACCACACCCAGGGTCCCTGCTCTCAAGGAGATCAACCCTGTGTGTTGACACAGAGAGAAAGGAAATCTGAATGGAGTCTGATGAGACCTCCCACTGACCCCTGAGGACCATAAGCACTGAGAATGTGAGCCCATCGCGGGGGCATTGCACAGGCTCTCTTTAGGATGTGATTTCTAAACCAGAAAGATGAATCAGTGTTTGTATACCCTCTTCATCCTGATTTTACAATGGCAGCCGATGAAGGCTTGTGAAAGTAAAGGAGGTCTGGGAATCAGGGGCAGGTCTCCCTAAGAGATCCATGGTGATGACAGTGCACTTGCATGCACTTGGAGTGGGCCTGGAGGGGCAGCCGCCTGCCTTGCCTGTAGTGTCTCTGCAGTAGACCAATTCCAGCATGCCATAATTTTAAGAGGTTCATCAAAAGGTTGATGAAACTTGGGGTCTCAACAGGGTTGAGTCACAAATGTTGGGAATGGCTAAAGGCATTTCCCCAAACCTGAATAGGAAACTGATTGTGGCTGCCAGACAGCTAAAAGGCATCTTAATCTACATGTTATTGCCCCCTACTGGCCAAACACCTGAACAGCCTTAGGCTATTCCCCAAACTGACAATGCCTCTGTACCCTTTGAAACCTTACCTTTTGAAGTGTATTATCTCCACCTTGCCTTAGGACAAATTGTGTTAATAAAAGCAAGGGGCCTAGACAAGGAGGTACTCTTCAGTCCCTTTAGTTGAAGGTCCTCTGACCCCCAATGCCTTTCAAAATTATAACTCGTCTCCGGACTCTTTATCAGTCTCCGGATTTCTATGTCATCTGCGCACAGCCTTTTCCAGATTCTTGAACCCTTCTTGATGCTGGGACATGAACCCTGGCACGTCTCCTTACCTTGGAAGCTCAGAACTGTGGTCTCAACAGGTGCTGTTTCTTCTTTCGAATTACACTTTTCAGTTTGGCTCTACTTTGCAGGTCCTTTCCTAAGTTTCACAGCCATCATCCAAACTGGAGGCAGAGGGTGTGAGAAATGAGGGGCAGGGGGCTGGAGGCAATTGGGAGGAAAAAGGAGGGAGATAGAAGGGCAAGGCCAGGGCCTGGTATGGGACCACTGTGCTAGTGATCGATTGCTGACAGTTACCGCACATTAGAGACTTAACCAACACACACTTATTAGCTCACACATCTGTGACAAGGAATCCTGCATGGCTCAGCTGGGACTACTGTGGTCTCACCTGTGGCAGGATCTCTGTCACTGAGGGTCTGAGCTCACTTGGGGGAGGGGGTGGTCTTTGGGATACAGTTTGGATGGAAGGCCTGACTTCCTCTCTCTCTGTTGGTCTCATTCAGTGCTGGGCCACATGGGTTTCTCCAGATAGCAACTCATAGCACAGAGGCTTATTCCTCAATGGAGAGAGAGAGAGAGAGAGAGAGAGAGAGAGAGAGAGAGAGAGAGAGAGCAGATCAGAGTAAGCAAGTGGATAAGCATCAATTTTTATTTATTTTATTTTTTTTTATTGCTTAAAGTATTACAAAGGGTATTATATATGTGTCCATTTTTTCCCCCTGCCCTAGAAAGTCCCCTAGCCTCCCCTATCCTCCAGTGTCTTATGTCCATTGGTTATGCTTATATGCATGCATACAAGTCCTTTGGTTGATCTCTTACCCCCCTACCTTCTGCCCCCTAACCCTCCCCGACCTTCCCGCTGCAGTTTGATAATCTGTTTGAGGCAGCTCTTCCTCTGTGTCTATTATTGTTCAAAAGTTTATAGTGGTCTTTATTATCCATGAATGAGTGAGATCATGTGGCATTTTTCCCTCATTGACTGGCATATTTCACTTAGCATAATGCTCTCCAGTTCCGTCCATGCTGTTGCAAATGGTAAGAGTTCCTTCCTTTTTAGACCAGCAGAGTATCCCATCCTGTAGATGTACCAGTTTTCTAATCCATTCATCTACTGATGGGCACTTAGGCTGTTTCCAGATCTTAGCTATGGTGAATTGTGCTGCTATGAACATAGGGGTGCATATATCCTTTGTGATTGGTGTTTCTGGTTTCTTGGGATATATTCCTAGAAGTGGGATCACAGGGTCAAATGGGAGTTCCATTTTCAGTTTTTTGAGGAAACTCCATACTGTCTTCCATAGTGGCTGCACCAGTCTGCATTTCTACCAGCAATGCACAAGTGTTCCTTTTTCTCCGCATCCTCTCCAGCACTTGTCGTTTTTTGATTTGTTGATGATAGCCAGTCTGACAGGTAAAGAAAAACTTTTCAGGTTGGGAATAAATCAACTATAGAACTTGTATGCATATCTGCATAACTCAGGGACACAGATAATGGGTGGTGAAGGCCTGGGGTGGGGGGTAGGGATCAGCTAGAAGTCGTCAATGGGGTAAAAAGGGGACATATGTAACCCTTTCAACAATCAAGATTAAAAAAATAAAATGGATTTGCTTTAAAATTCTTAAGTTATTTTTTTTTTTAAGTTGACGAGACAGTGAGAGAACCAAAAGTGTGTGGGAGAAGCATCAATAGGTTGCCTCCTGTATGCACCCAGACTGGGAATCAAACCCACAACCTAGATGTGGGCCCTGAACAGGAACCGAACACGAACGGCAATCCTTCAGTGCACAGGACGATGCTCAACCACTCTGTCTGTCCCAGGCACCGGCTTTGAGAACCAAATCATGGATTTCCTGTTGGATCCCTTTGCCGTCTTCTATGGAGTCACTAAGAACAGCCACATTGAAAGGGAGGGCACACATTCACACCACACGAGAAAGGTGGAGTCCATGGGGAGTTACTGAGGAGGGAGCCAGTGACTCGAGAGGTCCATGCCTTGCCCCGGATCACAGACGGTCAGAATGCAAAGACTGAGATAAACCCAGTTGTGTCCTCCCAGAGGGGGTCCTAGGTGCCCCCAGGTTTGCTCAGGGGCTCTGGAAAAGGCTGTGCCTCTGGAATCGTGTGCTGACATGGAGATGGCACAGGGGAGACTGTGAGCACTTGGCAGCCTAGACAGTATTTTTCTGAAAAGGAGCCCAGATCTGGAATCACAAAGGTGCACCTCTGTTCACAACCCACCTGCAGTGGAGAAAGCCAGGCCCCCTTATGCTCAGCTCATGCTTACGTAGTTGTGGATCACACCCTCATTGGATAATTGAGAAATTGAAGCCCTTGTTCAGGCAGGGATTGGCCAGGGTACATGACATTCAGAGTGCAAACTTCAGGAATGTTCATACCTTCCAGGCCAAGGCTCCCACCTCCCCACAGAGTTGGTCTGGACATTAGAAATCCTGACATACTAGGCAGCTTCAGCCTGATCCTCCCTTTGTGGGGGCTGATTTGTTCTGGAGTCCAGAAAGGGAGCACTGTCATGTGCACATACACACACACACACACACACTCACACACACACACACACATTCACTCTAGATGTGATGACTTTGGGGGGGATTAGAAAAAAAGCAGACACAGAGGAGGTGACAACAGGATGGAAAAAGAGGTTGGAGGCACTACCTACATGTGACAGTCCTCCTCCTACTTTATAGCTCCTCCCACACAGTAGCCTGAACAGCCATAAGAAGCACTTGCTCCATAACCCATTGTGCAGGCAGGACAGAGACGGGCCCTGACAGGCACAATGACTGATCCAGGATCAAGAAAAGGTAAGAATGAGGGATTGAGTCTGCACCCAGGGAGGTTTCCTCAAGTCTGGGACCCTGGCTGCACCCAGAGCTTCTAGGGGGCTGGGTAGAGGCATGTGCTGGTGCCACTGTGTACAGAAAAGGTGTTTCATGCAGAAGAGGTGTCTGCAGACAGCAGCCCACAGGACTACTTGTATAGCTGTCATGAGATGAAGGGACTCAGGGAAGACAATACCAGGTATGAGGTCACTATCCAATATAACTGAAAACCCCCGTAACCAGGCACCCACATGTAACCCAACAGGCAGCTCACTTGCCAGGAGGCATTTGCCAGTGCAACATGTTCTCTTGCTGTGTTCCCGGTGTTTGGTGCTCTTGCTTCCGGAGTCCCCGCAGTGAGAGCTTTTTCAGACGGTGCAGACATTGGTTCAACCCTCATCCCTGACGTATGTGTCCACTTCCTAGAATTTGGCCACAGGTAACACAAGGTGGCCGGGGTCAGACCCATTCAGGACAGGCCACCTCTGTGTGCCATCCCTGCGCAACCCACATCCCCTCCCCTTCATGTGTTGGGGAAGAGGGACCTGAAGGGAGAACTCTGGGGCAGGGACAGCTTTCGCAGGCAGTGGATCACCTAGAGGTCCTGCTGTGATTACCCACTAAGGCAGGGCAGGCAGGTGGAGATGGGCTTCCAGAGGGGTCCCTTATTGATGCCAATGGGAATCCTAGCCCTCAGGCTGTCACACCTTTTCCTTCTGCAGTGGAGATCTCAGCAGACCACACTATGTGTGTGTGTGTCTGCAGTGGAGGATTACAGGGGTAGAGAACCAGCAAAACAGGGCTCTGAGGCTTTCCTCCTTGTGACTGGGAACTGTCTTTCCAGAGCTCCTCACAGGAGAACTGAGAGGACCTGAAAGATGGGATCCTCACCTCCATGCCTCTGCAGGAGGCATAGGTGCCCCATACATCTTCCAGCGTGCTGTACTCCTGCAGGGTGAGTGCAGGTGCTGAGGTGACCCAGACTCCAGGATCCCATGTAGTCAAAGGTAGCCCTGGGTTCCAGTAACTGCCCTGCCACTCTTCTAGGTCCCTTCTAGAGTCCAATTTCCAAAGGAATCTGGGGCCTGTATCCTCCCCACAACCCACTCTCACTCAGCCCCCTTCAGATGAGATGCAAAGTCACTGCCCACAAAGTTTTAGGAATATCAGAAGAGAGACCTTGCTCCATTTCACGTCATGCTCAGTCAAGGGTATTTTTGTATTTTTTTTACAGACTTTCCTGTTTTAATGCCCATGTCCCAGTGTCCATGTTGGCCTGACAATCATTATAAACCTTCTCCCACTCTCACACATCATCATGATTAATAGGGATGCTATTCCCAAAAGGACGTGGGGCTGAAGATACCAAGTCTGTTGCTTTGCCATTTGCTTCCCAGAGAACCACATCCCCATGGTCCCTCCAGGTCAGGAGCCGGGGCCAACCTGGGCTGCACTACTTACCAAGGGGGGACCTGTTATCAGGGCTGGCGATCCAGCTGTTCACTGCTGTGCGACCTGGACGTGACCCCCTCCTATTGTCATGCCAGTGGTGCTGCCCTGAACAACCCACTTGTCCTCATATCCAGACTCTCCCACCCCAGGACAAGCCTATGTGTTCCCATCTTAGAATGGGATGTTCTGTCAGAAATCCCAGGGTGACCTTGGTAACACAGGGAGCTGTTGTCCATTCTCTACTAAGAAAAGACTAAGATACCAGTGTGTCTCATCATAACTCACCCCCAAGTCTACCCTGCCTGCCGAGAACCTTTTCTCTTGTCCATCTAGAAAACATGGAAACCTGTGCAGAATTTTTCTGAGTTTATTGAGCCAAAATGTAGACAATTGCAGTGAAGAAAATCTCAATGGAATGAGATAATTATGCTCCGGAGAATGGAGCTTTGCACCTCATTTTAAACATTACAATCAAAAGTGGAGACTTGTGTGGTTTCATGAAATTCATTGTTGATAGATGAGGGAAGCAGGAGAAAGCACAGCAGGGAAATCTCTGGGCCTGGAAAAAAGGTAAAATGATAGACATGCACTTCTTTCACTTAGGTGTGTATAGGTCAGTAAACAGTCAACAATCAACTCAATAACAGCGATGGGATGTGTGGTCTCTGCAGAGACCAGAGCAGTGCCTGTGCTTCGAGTGTCTAAATAAAAAGGAAAATTACTTTGACATTACAAAAATATGTTGTTATATGTTAGGTTAGGTGGCTCAGGAGGCGGCGCAAGAAATAGAGTCCAGTGAATCAGAAAAGAAAGGAAAGGAAAAGGTTTATTCTGCGTCCCCGGGAGACCCATGTACCCCAAGGACAGGGCACCTGGATTCACGACAACAGGGAGGGGGGCGCTTTTTTTATACTGTGGTTGGGTGAGGGGCGGGGACATGAGCTGAGGAATTCTCTGCTGCAGGGAATGGGCGGAATATTCAGGATGAAGTTCTTATCTGTGTGGGGGTATGTGAATTCAGGGAGAAGAAGCTGGTATCTGTGTCTGCCACCTTGATCTATGAGAAATTCCAGGGGAAGTCTATTATCTTGTCATGTCTGCATGTATCGGATCCTGGGCTCTCTCTGACCTAACATCCCGGCCTTTTGGTGATAAGGGGCCTTTTGGTGATAAGGGATGGCTACTCGTTCTGGCTCCTTCCAGCTGACCACGGGTGGCGAAGGGGGGGGGGGAGAGGCAGTTAAAGGCCAGGGTTTGGCAGAGGTAGGTCGGAGGGGAGCCGAGTGTAGGGATGGAGCAGGAGCTGATTCACAGTCACTCATGACATCTCCGCAATCCGGGAGTGGATGAACTTGAGGAGGCAGGGGGCTAGGAGAAAAATAGACACAGATGAGAATCAGGGGCCCTATCATGGGTAGGACTCAGGTGGCTAAGGGGCTTTGGAACCAGCCGGAAGGAGAGTTGTCCTGGAAGTGTCCTGCATGTAGTTCTTCAGTCAGCTTAGTCAGGGTCTGTATGTTTACGTTTTGCTCCACTACTCGACTCATTGATGTAATAACAGCATTCTTCCTGAAGGAATATACAGGTTCCTCCTTTTTCTGCAGTCAGAAGGTCTGAGGCGAGCTGCTTCTGCAGGGCTACTTGGGCTACTGATGTCACTTGTCACTGTAGGGAGGCTAAAAAGAGGCGGTAGTAGACTCCAGGGCTAACTGGAGCTTGTCATTAAAGTACTGAGCAGTGACCAGACTGTTCCCGAGGGCCCCCCAGTGAGGCCTACTGAGGCAGCAATACTCACCCCTAATATGACAGGGGGGAAGGCAGCCCGGCAGGTCCAGGGATGGGATGGAGGGAGCAACCAGTGAGCTCCGACTCTCCATACAAGGTTAGTTGGGGAACTACTGTGACCACGAAGCAAGGCCCGGGGTCAGAGGAGTTCATGCAGTTCCTTAAGGTGCCGTTGCACCAAAAGAAGGTACCTGGGCTGGGCTTGGTGAGACTGGCTGTGGTGTGGTATGATAGTCTCTTCCGTGGCAACCCCATAGGTGCTGACATCTTGATTACATCTGTCTGGGTTCCGCTGGTTGTAAGCAAAACAGACATAGGGTCAGCCAGTTTTGGACACTGACTGGATGTCGACAGCCATCTGGATCTTTGTCTGACATCCGAACAGAGGGCAGTCCTGAGATCCTACCTGCCAGGTGACTTGTTTGCTGTTCTGGTAGTGGGTTTCACGGACCTTGAACCTCCACACATAAGCAGGTGGGGGTGGGTGTAGGTTGCACACGGCAGGGAGGAGAAGGAAGGAGGAGGGGAGAGCGGTTAAGGCAGACCTTAGTGGGGCCCAACACCTCACATTTATAGATGTCATGCTGCTCCGGGTTCCTCTTGAGTCTGGAGAGGCGGTGCTAGGACAGGTCGTCAAGCTGGGGTCGCCAAGCAGCTTGGCCGCGGTGGGGACTCTGAGGATTACAGTGTGAAGTCCTGTCTACCTAGGCTCCAAGGCTTGTGTTTGTAGGTTCTTAAGGAGGACCGAGTCACCAGGGTGAAGGGTTGGTCTTGGGAGTCCTGGTTGGTCAGCTCTGGCTTGGGCAGAAACCTGTTCTCGTGTTCTCGGAGCAATTGCCTGGTTAAAGACAGATATAGGAGATACGTACCCAGGGGAGAGGGATCAGTAAGGAGATGGTGGTTGAGCAAGAAGAGCCAAAAGGGCTCAAGAAAGTGGGGCTCCTTGGTGTAGCTGGAGTTTGGTCAGGGCCATGGGCAGGACGTCTGGCCAGGAGCTGTGAATTTCTAGAGAGAGTTTAGTTAGATGGTCCAATAGGTTGGAATTGAGTGGCTATGACAGGGCTGGGCAAACTTTTTGACTCGAGGGCCACAATGGGTTCTTAAACTGGACCAGAGGGCCAGAACAAAAGCATAGATGGAGTGTTTGTGTGAACTAATATAAATTCAAAGTAAACATCATTACATAAAAGGGTACGGTCTTTTTTTTTTTAGTTTTATTCATTTCAAACGGGCCGGATCCAGCCCGCGGGCCGTAGTTTGCCCACGCGTAGGCTATGATGAGGGATCGAGCCAGTGACAGAAATCCAGCAGGATGTAGAGGAGGAGGGATTGATGTTGGAGAGTAGATGGAAAGTTGTGTTGATGAGGGTGGGCATAGGAGTAGGTCCAGGGTTCGTAAATAGAGAGTGACACTAGAGGATTTCCCATCCAGACAGTAGAATTGATGATTCCCTCATCATTCCGTGTCTGTTTCACCTGAAAATATGAAAAACCTGAGCAAAATTGGAGGGTCCCTTGTCAGGTAAGAGCCTGTGAGGAATGATCGGTCATCCGGTCCTGGATGGTGTCGCCGAACCTTCAACGGGGATGGTGGGAGGCACTCGGTGAGCCTGAGAGAGATAGGTATTGCAGGGAAAGTGGGAAGAAATGTTAGAATGCGCTGATATCCAAGGGAAAATGGAAGGAGCAGTGGAAGCCAGGGACCTGGAGGCTGGAGAAAAGGCAGAGAGGGAGGGAGCAGGTCGCACAGCCTGTTCCCAGGCCTCTAGCCACTTGGATTTTAAAGTTGCTGCATTTTTTCCTTTGGGGAGGGTGGAAGGGGATGGGGCGAGGTCAGAGCAGTTTTCAGTTCAGAGGAGGGGACAGTTGTGGCGGAGAGAAGGAGAAAAGGCATTCATGGTGAAGACTGAGCGAGGCGAAGACTGAGCTAGGCTACGACTGAGCTAGGCTACTGTGGTCTGGGACAACTGGGCCCCATAACGGGATGCATGGCAGTGGAGGATCTTTGTCCCAGTAAAGGGAGGGGGCCAG
Source organism: Myotis nattereri (assembly GCF_964212035.1). NCBI lineage: Eukaryota > Metazoa > Chordata > Mammalia > Chiroptera > Vespertilionidae > Myotis > Myotis nattereri. The sequence goes on along the minus strand of NC_138091.1, from coordinate 7,120,382 downwards.
GAGTGGGAGGAGCAGGGAAGCTGAAGGGCTCAGAGTGAGCTGCAGAATGGCCACTAGGATGGTGAGGATATCTCGTCCTAACAGGGGCATGGGGCCTGCTATCATCAAGGAGGCAGGGAAGGGGTCCAGTGGCCAGAGGGCAGGTGGATTTGCCGTCAATACCCATGTCCGAGATCTTGGAAGGATAAAGGGGCCCTAAAAGGAGGGAAGGACAGAGAAGGCAGCCCCCGTGTCAACCGGGAAGGTGACCTACTACCTTCATTGTGACCCGAGGCTCAGCAAGGGGATTGGAGTCATCGAGGCTGGGCTTCTTCAGTCTTCAGCCAGTTCCAACATGGCCAGCGGGTGGGTCCTGGACTGGAAGGGTGGTCCCCCCACGCTGAGGCGTAAGGGGCCCGCCACTTTTCCAGGGACAGTCACTCTTCCAGTGACCATTTTGACCTCACGCCGGGCAGGGCTTGGTCGGGGCTCGGAGCCAGGGGCACTGCATTGCCCAGTGGCCTTCTTTTCCGCATTTGAAGCATTCTCCGGTGGCGTTCCTTTCATTGCACCCCCACCGCTCACAGTCCCCTTAGGGCCGTGGCAGCTGCCATCAACCTCAGGGCCACAAACAACTAATGCGTGTCTGCAGGTCTACCTCCTGTGGAAGGCAGGCCTCCCATTCTGAGTGTGCCTGCTCCTCCAGGGCATTAAGAACCTTCAAGGCCATTTTTCACTCGATCTTGGACCTGGGTTTGAGGACCAATAAAGACCTTAAAGGTCGGGTTAGAGAGTGGGGGGCGTAGATTCAGACTATGCCCTCAGTTCCTGGACGGGACTATGGCAGGGGTAGAATGGGCGCAGAAATGGAAGAGGCTGTTTTGGAGCTGACGTTCTTAGGATTTGGGCTCTAGGGGAGGAGGAAGCTTATCTATAAGAGAGTCTGAAGAGAGCACAGCTGGAACCTCTTGCAAAGGGAACTGGCCGGCCACCTGTGAACTAAAGTGCTGGCAGTCATGGTGGTGGAGTTTCAGCGGAAGGCGGGCGGTTAGACCTTACAGAGGGCACTGCGTGGAGTACAGGTTACTAAGGCAGGCCTGTAAGGGAAGGGGAGAGCGCGGGAGAGGTGGCCTGGGTGGGCTTGGGAGAGGTATTGGCAGTTGAGTTTAAAAGCCGCAACCTCCCAGGGGCAGAACGGAGGAGGAAGGACAGAAGGAAGGTAGAGCCTACGGACGCGTGTGTGCACCGACTGGGAAAGAAGGCAGAGGCGGCAGGGGACTTTGTTGCGGGCTCCCACAGTGGCTAAGGCTTTAGCGGCTGTGGGGGTGCGCGGAAGGACCAACTGGGCAGAGGAGGGCATGGGGTTGTAAAAGGCGGTTTGAGTTCCCGGCCGCTGTGGGGCGGCAGAAGTGGGGAGGCGGGGCCAGTGGGTCCACGGAAGGTGTGGCTGGAGGAGAGTCCAGCAGGGTGGAGGAGGGGAGAGTGTGGACGGACTGGGGCACGAGGCCCATGGGAGAGCGGCGGCTTACGCCTGGGGGGAATTTGTGGTGGCCTCTGGTGAAGGGGGGGGTGGGAGAGCACGGAGACAATGATGATTATTACGGCACTCCGCCACCCACACACAGTACATGAACCCACCCCCACATGCACCACACACACTGCAGGCTCAGCGGTGCGGGGAGCGGCACAGCGCAGGGACAGCCTGGAGGGAGTAGGAAGGACAGGACTAGGAGAAATGGCGGAAGGAACTTTGGGGGAGGGACGGGGAACGCAGAGATATGGAGAGAGGCTGAGAGAGAGACTGAGAGAGAGAGACTGAGAGAGAGAAACTTGGGCAAATTTCCCAGTTCTTTGGCAGAACTTACTGAGATCGGTGTGACCTTAAAGTCAGGTACCGTTTTAGCCAGATTGGTGAGCTGGCACCGTAGAGGATTTGGAATCCCCCTGTGCTTGATCCCTGTGGCCTGTAGCCGGGCTAAAGGCTGGCGTCCCAGCAGTTTAACCCACGCTACGGAGGGACGGAGGGACCGTGGGCGGGGTAGAGGCGTCCCTGCTACCCCCCCAGGTCCGGAGGAGCCTTCCTGGAAGGGTCCCGAGAGGCAATCTCTGACGTGGCCACGTTTTATGGACAGAGATGCCAGCAGGCAGGTGGCCACCTGGGACCAGCGCGGGGCGGGGCGGGGCGGGGCGGGACTCACCGCTGATGCTGCCAAACTGGGAAAAGTTGCTGAGCTGAAGAGAAGCGGTCCTGATGGGTCCAGAGCCACGAGGAGGGAGAGGCAGGCACCCAGCCTTGGAGGGACGGCCAAAGCGAGTGCTCCCGCCACCCAGGTTTCAAGGCACCAAATGTTAGGTTAGGTGGCTCAGGAGGCGGCGCAAGAAATAGAGTCCAGTGAATCAGAAAAGAAAGGAAAGGAAAAGGTTTATTCTGCATCCCCGGAAGACCCACGTACCCCAAGGACAGGGCACGTGGATTCACGCCAACAGGGAGGGGGCGCTTTTTTTATACTGCGGTTGGGTGAGGGGCGGGGACATGAGCTGAGGAATTCTCTGCTGCAGGGAATGTGCAGAATATTCAGGACAAAGTTCTTATCTGTGTGGGGGTATGTGAATTCAGGGAGAAGAAGCAGGTATCCGTGTCTGGCACCTTGATCTGTGAGAAATTCCAGGGGAAGTCCATTATCTTGTCATGTCTGCATGTATCCGATCCTGGGCTCTCTCCGACCTAACATTATAGATGTAAAAAGACAGTAGAAAGGGAAAAATCAAGATGGCGGCATAGGTAAACACTGGAAATTGCTGCCTCGCACAACCACTTCAAAAATACAACTAAAAGACAAAAAGGAACATCATCCAGAACCACAGGAGGGCTGCTGAGTGGAAATTCTACAACTAGAAGGAAAGAGAAAAGCACACTGAGACTCAGAGGAGGTGCGGAGGTAAAGTGCAGAGGTACGGAGGTGCACATGGAAAGGGCTGCCAACTGAGGACATGGTTGTCTTTTTCAATCGGGAGGGAGGCACAATCTCCCTACAGCCCTGACTCCAGTTCCAGGTGAGTCTCTGGGGACCCAGACTCACACAGGAGAAACTGTACTGTCTGGCATCAGTCGGAACTCGAGGGCGGCTTTCAATCAGAGGTGCTTGCAGTGATTACTGGGACACTGAGAAGCGGGGCCTCTTATGGCAGGACTGAGGAGAAGCCAAAGCTGCTTGCTCTGCCTGTGGATCCTGAAACCCGCCCCACCCAAGCTGTGCAAAGAGGCTTTTGCATATGAAAGGCCTGGCCCTTTGCAATCTAAAATTACCTAAAAAACTGCAGCTGGGTCAGAGAAAGCCAGAATACCCAAAAGAAGGCCCAAGGCCCCCAGTGACTTGCATTGCTTCACAGCTGGGCTCCTGCTGGACAGCCTCAGGCAGAGGCTAAATTAGCAGCTCCTTAGAGATCCAAGAGCCATTGTACCCAGTGGTCAGAGTGGGACCATCCAGATTACAACTCCTCAGATCCATAAGGGACACACTCAGGGAACAGACTCAGTGAGCACCAAAGCCCCACTGAAGCAAGTCTTGCCCTATAAGGGTGTCTTCAACACAGAAGTTCTCCCACTGCAGACACAGCTCATTCTCACAGCCAATTGGCCTGGAGGTCAATTCCTCCCAGTGATACCTACAACAACCAAGGCTTAACTCCAACAACACTGTGTACAAAGCCCACAAAGGGGTGCACCAAGAGTGTCCACCTCCGGTAATTGGGGAGGCTGAGCCACTGTGCCCTATAGGATAGCTAGCACAGAAAGAACACTCTATCAACACAGGAAAGCATAAAAATGAAGAGACAAAGAAACAGGTCACAAATGACAGAAATGGAGGAAAGCAAATTACTGGATATAGAGGTCAAAACCCAACTTATACGGTTTTTCAAGAATTTTCTAGAAACTTCCAATAAATTTAGTAAGACCCTCAATAAGTCTAGTGAGACCACCGATAAACTTAGTGAGACCCTCAAGAAATCTAGTGAGACCCTCGAGGTTATGAAAAAGGACCACCTAGAAATTAAACATACACTGACTGAAATAAAGAACATTATACAGAGTTCTAACAGCAGACTAGAGGATAGCAAGAATCAAGTCACAGATTTGAAATACGAAGAAGCAAAAAACACCCAACCGGAAAAGCAAAAAGAAAAAAGAATCCAAAAATATGAAGATAGTGTAAGGAGCCTCTAGGACAACTTCAAGCGTACCAATATACGAATTATAGGGGTGCCAGAAGAAGAGAGAGAGCAAGATATTGAAAACCTATTTGAAGAAATAATGACAGAAAACGTCCCCTCCCTGGTGAAAGAAATAGACTTACAAGTCCAGGAAGCACAGAGAACCCCAAACAAAAGGAATCCAAAGAGGACCACACCAAGACACATCATCATTAAAATGACAAGAGCAAAAGACAAAGAGAGAATCATAAAGCAGCAAGAGAAAACAAGTCAGTTACCTACAAGGGAGTACCCATACAACTCTCAGCTGATTCCTCAACAGAAACTTTGAAGGCCAGAAGGGAGTGACAAGAAATATTCAAAGTGATGAATAGCAAGAACCTACAACCAACATTATTTTACCCATCAAAGCTATCATTCAAAATTGAAGGTCAGTTAAAGAGCTACAAAGATAAGAAAAAGTTAAAGAAGTTCATCACCATCCAAACCAGTATTATATGAAGTGCTGACAGGTATCCTTTAAGAAGAGGAAGAAGAAGAAAGAAGGAGAAGGAGAAGAAGAAGAAGAAGAAGAAGAAGAAGAAGAAGAAGAAGAAGAAGAAGAAGGTAAAGATACAAATTATGAACAACAAATACACATCAACAAGTGAATCTAAATATCAAGTGAACAAATATTCTGATGAACAGAATAAACTGGTGAATATAATAGAATCAGGGGCATAGAGAGGGAGTGGACTGACTATTCTGAGGGGGTAAGGGATGTGGGGGATGCGGGAAGAGAATGGACAAAAATTGTTCATGTATGGATGAGGACAGTGGAGGGGGCGTGGGGTAAGGGCAGAGGGTGGAGTGAGAACCGGGTGGAGGGGAGGTATGGGGGGAAAAAGAGGAACAACTATGATAATCTGAACAATAAAGATTTATTAAAAAAAATAGGCAGGCTCAGTTAAGATAAAGATTGACGTTTTCAGGGAAGATGACAGCCTAGGACACCAGTACCCACCATAAGCTGCTTTTATTTAAAAATAACCAAAAAACAAACAAACAACACTTTAAGTTCAGACAAACCTTTTCAGTTACATTAGGTCTCTGAGTTTGCCACGCCGCCAGGTTAGCACGTGGTCCCTGGAATCACACCTGTCCCATCTCTTGCCACCAATCACTGAGTGCTTGGGGTTCATTCTGAGCTGGAGTGCCCAACCCACCTGGCAGTTTATGAGCTGCCTCTGATGGCCTGTAACCCTCTCCCAACACAGGATAGAAATCAGACCACCATTTCGGTGCCCGCGGGCCAGGAAAGCATGCCCGCCGCACTCAACACACAGGTGCCCATGAACTTGTTTTCCACCTGGGAAGTGGAATGCTCCAGCCCCACCTGCGTACCCAGGCTGTGTAGCCTCACCTTAACCAAGCTGCTCATCTACAAGAAGCTGGAGAAGGAGCTCAGGGCTGTGGTGATCACTATAAAAATGCAGGGCCCTAAACAACTTGAGGTCTGATGAGATTCCGCTGTCCCCTCTTGGTCACGTGAAGACCGACCTGGCGCTGACCATCTCCCTACAGTACCCTCACTCTCTCAAGAATAAAGGCAACAACTTACAGATCCTGCTGCAGCAGAAGCAGCGCCTTAACAACCAGACCATTCTGGGTTACCGGGCACTCCCCATGGGCACCATCGACATGGCAGAGGTGATGTAGCGACCCCTCGAGGGTGGCCAGATGCTGAGACTCCATAGCACCAACATGGAGGAATCTGCCCACATGGCTGAGGTCAGCATGTCCTCCCTGTCCAGCCAGCCCATAGACCCCAAGGACAGCACCCAGAAGGCTGGCCCCAAGTCCAAGTCCCTGGTTCATTACTCAGAGATAGATTATGAAATATTCTCAGATCAGCAGGGCTGCTATCATCCCGGGCATGGGCAGGACCATGAGGAGGAGGACTTCCACTTTGAGGATCCCAAAAAGCAACACCAAAGTGTAGTAAGATCGCCACTCATGAGCAGGCAACAAGATGCCAACAAGAAAGTTGGGGCGTAGCTGCTCAGGGTGCAAGAGTGGGAGGAGGTCCTGGATTCAGAGCAGGAGTCTTCGGAGCATGTGCCTGAGGTGGAGGAGGACCTAGATCTGCTGTATGACTCACTCGAGAACTGTGACAGTGGCCCATGAGAGTGTCTTCAGGACCCCGAAGCCCTGACTCAGGCCATATTGGAAGGCCTGTCCCAGCCCAGCTAGAGCATCCACAGTGCCCAGCTCTCAGATGGAGTGCTAGAGAATCCACAGTGCCAGCACCAGGAGGAGCCTCCAGGTCCAACCCATGTGACAGAGAAGATGAGCCCAAAGCCACCAGTGGGCGCATCACCAAGACCGAGTCTCTCCTTATCGCTTCCACCAGATCCCAGGGGGAGCACGTTGGCCACTGGGCCAGGAGCACATCCCTGAAGGAGCAGCAGGTGGCAGAGCCAGAAACAAGCGGGCCAACAGCCTGGACAATAAGCACTGCCCCGACCCCCTGAGTCAGCTGCAGATTGCCAGGGAGACGGTATATGACCAGCTGAACCTCTTCCTCATCTCTGACAGCCAGTTGCCCTAGAACATCCTCCTCCTCAATGCCCCTGCCTGGCAGGGGCAGTTTCCGTCTGAGTCCAGCAGCAACACATGCTGCCCGGGGTGTGCATCTTCTCCAAGGCTGAGGTCCAGGCAGCCTTCAGCACCATCATCTCGTGGAAACAGAGATACCGTCTCTATAATTCCCAGACCCCCAGCCTGTGAAGATCGTGGTGTCAGGGGCACAGCATTACTTAAGCACCGTGTTATGGGTCTTCCTGAAGCTGCTGTCCTACAACCTATGCCTCTCTCCCCCTGGCTGGGCTACATGCACTTCCTGGTCATCCAGTTGGGTTCCTACCTTGTAGCCAGGTACCTGGGCTCTGTGCATTACCGCTACAACAGCTTCATCCAGAACCTGCCCAGGCGGGACCTGTTCTACAAGGAGGCCCAGAGGGCTGTGCAGGACACGCTGCCCATGGTGATGAGAACCACACAGTGCGTCACAGGAGCCAATTGTGTCCACCAACTGCCCATCATGGAGGCCACACTCACCTATAAACAGAGGAGACCCAATGAGGAGTCCTCGAACTTTATTCCCTTCATGGGGGTTGTGGAGCTTGGTATTGTTAGACCATTCTGGGTCGCCTCAGGACACTCAGATTATGCGGCCCGCTTGGGCTCGAGTGCTGTTGTCCACCCTCCATACGGGTCTGCGGCAAACAAGGAGGCATCACACATCCTTCTCTACTCCCCGCCAGTGAGAGGAGATGAGTCCTCCCCCAGCCAGGGTGTTGGAGCTGAGCTGATGGGGCTGTGGGTGGACTCCTGGATGGCAGCCCAGCCCACAGACAGAAGAGGAGACTCTGAGAACAAAGCCCAGGCTACCGCCAACAACACCCTCCAGTTCCCCTTCCAGTTTCTCCAGGTGAGCAGGCTGCCCAGCAGTGGTGAGGCTGCAGCCACGCCCTCCGGGTCATGGACAAGGAGAACAACAAGAAGGTGATGTGTTTTCCCAAGAAAACCAAGGACAAGGAACTGGAGAACCAGAGCCAGTGCCTGGAGGGCATCAGCCGCCTGTTCAGCAGGGCCAAGCACCAGCAGGACAACTGTGGGTCCTTGTTGACCGTGTGGAGTGGAACAGCGTGGAGCTCCCACGTCCAGCACTTCCCCACCTGCATAGTCGGAAGCTCCAACCCCACCTTTGAGCCTGCCCGTCCCCTACCCTTCCCTCTGCCCTGGCCAAGCCCGGGAAGGATGAGCTGCTTTTCTGTTCACATTTCGGTTTAGCACCGAGACAGACTCTTGAAACACAAAGTGTAACCCTTTCAGTGTGAATAAGCTCATAACCTGGAAACTAACGTGGTGGTGCCCACAGGGAGCCCCCAACTGCTCTGCTTATTACCCAGAATGCTCTGGCAAGTGGGAGGTCAACAGTGTTGAGCTGGGCAATCATTGAAGGTGATGGTCTTCAGGACCCAAAAACTGCCATTGACAAAGCTTCTCAATGCCAACACCTGCCCCTCCTGGAAGCCTGGACTCCGCCTCCCCGGGGAGTCAGCTTCCCTTTCTGCCCGACTCAGTGCTGGCCTCCCACGGGGGCACCTGACTGAAAACAGGCTGGTCAGCCAGCCTTGGGCCCCACTGCCACCCATCCCAGTGGCCCCAGCACTACCCGCTCATGCTGTCCCATAAACTCCATTTTCGTGAGGCAGAACAGAAGAGAAACACCAAGGACCAATGTGGTACTGACCACCTGGGCACACTGACTGGACAAACTGAGCAAATACCTGATGCCCACCTTCCTGGGCTGGGACCCCGCTTTTGTCCCCACCTCTCCGTGTTTTTATAGAGCATTTGCTACAACAGGAGTTGGATCAACCATGTACCAGGTGAGCTCCTGCCCCTGCACAGCACAGTGGTCATTTGGCCACTTGTTTGCTGTGAATCTTCAGGTCACTGCATGTCTCTAAGTGATTGTTCCCCAGAATGTGAGGCCCAATAGGGTTACTGTAGGGTCTCAGTGGGGTGCCTCTGGGTGCCTGGACAGTGGTGAGGTCTGCTGGAGGGCTGTGTTTTAGCCAATTGGTTAATTTTTTCATTCTGTTGACAAAGTCTCTGCCAAATTTGTGATTCTCCTCAGGGCTCAGGGCTAAGCACTTTTGTCATGAGATAAAGAGATTGGAGATCCATTATGAGTCCCGGTCCTTGGTGAAGCCAGATCAGAAACCCCATGTTTGAGAGGTGGAGTTCAGACTCAGCCAGCTGTCTGAGATGGGCATGGTTTGGGTTCATTCATTCAGCAAATATATGAGAAGCCCTGCCAGGTACAGACACGTCTCTAGGCACTGACCATAATCCAGTGCACAGAGCAGACCCCAAGCCTGCACTCCAGAGCTTCCTTCTAGTAGAGAGTCCTTCTGCAAGGACTCTTCCTTCTGCAAGAGGGCAGAGGTCTGAGGGCTACTTCTAGGAAAAAGGGCAGGACTCAGAGAACTGTGAATGTAGATATGGGTGGAGTGGGCGAGTGGGGAAGTCAATGGACAGAGTGAGCCCCTCAGAAAATTCATACCCTTCTGCTTCTAATCCCAGCCCAGTCTGCACCCCTATCCCGGGACCGTGCTCACTAATCTGGTAGAACCTCCTCAGTGGCAGCTTGGCTGTTGCTCTCTACCCATGGGAGTTAACTGTCAATTAGAGGAGAAGAACCCCACAGGGCAGCTAGTGAATTAGGCAGCATGTAGGAGCAGGAGCCAAAGTTTGAGGTGTGTGGTAGTCTCTGGACATCAGAAATGCAGATGGATTTTCTTCGTTTACTCCTTGATCACCTATTCCTGGAGCACCTACTGTGTGCCAATGAGTGACATGAACAGAGTGGAAACCAGCTCTCCCTGTCCTCATGGAGTTGACATTTTGGCACGAGGGTAGTAGGAGGGTACAGGGACACTGAGAGAGCATGTCAGGTTCCCCGGAAGAAGACGACGGTGGTTCCCTAATTGTTGCAGAGCTGTCATTTAGGTGGGCTTTCTGCCATGTCCTCTTGAATGACCAGGCACATCTCTGCCAGGACTGCCAGGTTGAATGTGGGCAAGGGATAGGTCTGCCTTCTGGATGGGCAGGAGCAGCAGGCACAGGACCCCAGGCTCTCTGAGTGGTGCTCTGGGAGGGTCATGTGGAAAAAAGGCCAGGCCTCAAACCCTGCTGTCTGTCTATCTCTCTCCCCAGGGTCATCTCCTGCATCTTGGGCATCTAACTGGACCAGTACCCTGAAGATTTTTATTAGCCGCCAGAATTTCCCAGCCTGATCATGCTTTTGGCCTCTATAGAGCTCACCTTTCCAGTACTAGACCTGCCAACCCAGTGAGTTTAATAAGATTATTTATACTAGTGACCAGAAGACAATTCTGGATGTTTCCAATGAAATTAGAGCAGCCTGTGACTGAGAGAAAGAGACAGAGCTGGGAACCAGTGGACTGAAACGTCTTGGGTTTGATTCCAGTCCAGGTACATACCTCAGTTGCAGGCTAGATCCTTGTCCCTGGTCTGGGCCAGGGAACATTATAGTTGGGTGAGGATTGACAAAGAAAACTGTAGTGATAAGAATGGCACTGCCACTTGCATTAAAACCTCAGGCACGTTAGCTGAATTCTTTACGTCTTGTTCTTTTCACGTGAAAAATGAGTTGCAAGGATGAAATTGAATAATAAAGTGCTTAACATAGAGAGTTGGCATATGGTAGGCACTTAGTATATATTGCCCATTACTATTATACATACACTAGAGGCCCGGTGCACGAAAATTTGTGCACTGGCTGTGGGGGGGTCCCTCAGCCCAGCCTACCCCTTATCACATACTGGGAGCTCTAAGGGGATGTCCTAGTGATGGCTTAGGCCTGCTCCCTGTTCCCTTTGGGGAGCGGGCCTCAGCCACAGTCTGGCCTTCCTTTGTGGGAGGTGACCGGGCTCATCAGGGGAAGGCACCAGCCCCATCACCCCACTATTGCAGCCATTGCCAGTCACCGCAGTCACCAAGGTGTTTTCATCAACACGGACTCCAGTCCCTTCACCATGAAAAAAAGGCAACTTTCTTTAGGCATTTTCAAGATGTGTGTCATAGGATATGACATTTCTTTCTTTCTTTCTTTCTTTCTTTTTTTATCCTCACCTGAGGATATGTTTCCATTGAATTTTAGAGAATGTGGAAGAGAAAGCGAAAGTCAGAGAGAAACATCAAAGTGAGAGGAACACTTTTATTGGCTGCCTCCTGTATGAGCCCTGACCTGGGCCCAGGCCAGGGAGGAGCCTGCAACCTAGGTACATGCCCTTAGTCAGAATTGAACCCGGACCCTGTGGTGGGCAGGCCGAGGCATTATCCACTGAGCAAAACCAGCTAGGGCAGGAAATGACATTGCTTAGCCCTCCAGCAGCGGACCTTCCTTTTTTTCAACAGGAGTGTGGTAAAAAACCCTAGATCACCTTATTGGAGTCTTATTACCCAAGTTACTAAGAATATTATCAATGGTATACAGGGAGCTTAGCCAGTGAGCAGTCAGAAAAGGTGTTTCCTCTGTAGTTACACCAATTGCCGGCTCAGCCTCTGCCCAGGCCTAACTCCTCTGGCCGAGTCATTAGGCCTGGGCAGGAGACCCCCACTCCTGCAATCCCCCCTCCGCCCAACCCCAAGCTTAATGCCTCGGCATTAGGCCTGGGCAGAGGACCGCCAGCTCCCCCAATTGTGCGATCTGACCCTGCTCCCCGTGATCACTGGCTCTGCCCCTTCTCCCAGCCATCGCAAGCCCCCTTTCCTGCTCTCAGCCATCGCTGACTCCACCACTGGCCTGGCCTAATGCCTCTCACCAAGGCTGTAGGCCTAAGCGTGGAATGCCCCGGTCCCCACGATCGCTGACTCTGCCCCTGCACCCCGCGATCACTGACTCCACACCAGCCCAGGCCTAACGCTTCTGGCCAAGGTGTAAGGCCTGGGCAGGGGATCCCCAGCTCTCCTCAATTTTCGGCTCTGCCCCTGCCCAGGCCTAATGCCTGTGGCCGAGGCATTAGGCCTGGCAGGGGACTCCCAGCTCCAAGCGATCACCGATCACCGACTCCTCACATCCTCCACACCATTGCCGGCTCCACACCTGCCCAGGCCTAACTCCTCAAGGCATTGGGCCTGGGCAGGAGACCCCTCAGCTCTGATTGCAGGCTCCGATTGCCGCTGGGTGTCTATGTATGCAAATTAACCGCCATCTTTGTTTGGTTAATTTGCATACACATACGATTGGCTGCTGGGCATAGCAAAGGTATGACCAATTTGCATGTTTGTCTATTATTAGGTAAGATATGAATGTAAACAATCATCAAGTGGAAATACCATGTGTAACATCAACAAAATAATCTAAAGCACTAAGATGTTAACAGGAATTGCCCAGGGCCTTCCAATGCTCTATTTCTCCATTTAATCATAAATGCATGGACTTACTCATTTCTGGATAGAAAGATAAAATATTGCAAAGGCATATACTCTCCTGAATTAATCTAAAATGTACATATATATGTAATATGCAGATTAGGCCAGGAAGCTTTAATGCAGTGGTTCTCAACCTGTGGGTTGCGACCCCTTTGAGGGTTGAACAACCCTTTCACAGGGGTTGCCTAAGACCATTGGAAAACACATATATAATTACATATTGTTTTTGTGATAAATCACTTGCTTTAATTATGTTCAATTTGTAACAATGAAAATACATCTTGCATATCAGATATTTACATTATGATTCATAACAGTAGCAAAATTACAGTTATGAAGTAGCAACAAAAATAATTTTATGGTTGGGGGTCACCACAACACGAGGAACTGTAGTAGAGGGTCGCAGCATTAGGAAGGTTGAGAACCACTGCTTTAAAGGGTCACGACCAGACAGGAGGAGGTTGCCTGTGCAGGTGAGGCCAGGGGCAGAGATGGAGACAGACACAGGGGGCCTGCCTGAGCCAGAGCGGACACAGGCAGGGGGGCCAGTAAGGCCTGGGGTTGGCTGAGTCACTGCGCCTGGCTAGGGAAGCCCTGGAAGGGACACAGGCAGGGGGTCAGGGGGTACCTGGGGCAGAAGTCAGGTGCGGGTCCTGCTGCCTGCAGCACGGGTCAGATCCAACTCCTGTGGTAGCCCTCGAGGTGCCTCGTCCAGCGATTTCAATAGAGCGCTGGGCCTCTAGTTTAAAGTAAAAATTATAATAGGATTTTGGGGAAACAAACATTGTTCTAAATTTGATCTACAAATAAATATGCAAACAAATCAGGAAACAGTTGAAAAGAATATAGGAAGGGGACTTGCTCTGTCAATTAGGAAGGACTCTCAAGCAGTGCGGCCCTGGTGCTGGAGTGAGCAGGTCCTGGGAGCTGGGCAGCGACATCTGGAACAGGGCGCAGCACACATGAGACTCAGGGGATTATTGTGGGGGCCCTTTGGCAGCAAATAGCACTGGGGCAGCTGCTCAATTATTGAGGGGAAAACTTTAGGTCAATATTTCAGATCTTACCTAAGACATTTTAATGTATTTACGAATAATATATTTTACTGTCTTTTCCTTCTGAAAAACGAATGAAGGTGGAATCAAAATTTTAAAAATAAAAAATGAGAGAATATACATAAACTCTATTTAATTCCATGATATAGAGAACACTACCCACATGTTGATGTCTTTTTTGGGTGAGATGTAATGGAGAAAAAAGGGCAGGCCTATGAAGTCCTAAGCAAAAGCCTTGCAGACAGAGAGGTGTGTGTGTGCAAAGGCCTGAGGTGGGAAAGAGCCCACTGGGGTGAAGGAATGACACACGGGCCAGGGTGGCTGGAGTTAAGAGGAGAGTGTGAGACAGGACGTTGTGCTGGTCAACGGGGTCCCCGATCCTGCAGAGTCTTGCTCAAGCTGTAAAATTTATTCCAAGTGCCATGAGGACTTTTAGAGGATTTTAAGTGAAAGACATTTAGCAACTATCTTTCTATTTGTATTTGAAAATAGTACTTTAATAATCAGATTTGGCTGTTGCATTTTTGATCAGATGCTTTTTCAGTACCTAGTACATTTTATTAACTTTTATAAAGACACGGTTTTTATTTTTGAATATTCATTCCTAGGTTTAATTTCTTTTTAAAAAAAATATATTTTATTAATTTTTTTGCAGAGAGGAAGGAAGAGGGATAGAGAGTTAGAAACATCGATGAGAGAGAAATATCGATCATCTGCCTCCTGCATACCCCCTACTGGAGATGTGCCCACAACCACGTACATGCCCTTGACCGGAATCAAACCTGTGACCTTTCAGTCCACAGGCTGATGCTCTATCCACTGAGCCAAACCAGTTAGGGCCCTAGGTTTAATTTCTTAACAAACCTACAGCATCTGAGAAACTTATTTATTTATTTTTAATTTAAGTATAGTTGATATACAATCTTATATGGTTATATTGTTTCTGGTGTATGATATGGTGACTCAACAATTATATCACCTCACCAATTCATATAACCATCTGTCATCATGCAAACTTATCCCAATATTATTGACTGTATTTCCCTTCCCCTTTTCACCCACTCCACACCCTCCCTTCTGGTAACCACATCTTTTCTCTCTTTTTATATGAGTCTGTTTTTGTTTTGTTTTGTTTTTTTGATTCCACATATGAATAAAACTATATGGTAATTGTCTTTCGCTGCCTGACTTAGTTCACTTAGCATAATACCTTCTAGACCAGTGGTTCTCAACCTTGGCTGCACATTAGAATCACCTGGGAATCTTTTTCAAATCCTGATTTCTAGGCCTCATCCTCCAGAAATTCTGTTTCTTTGTTACTAATGTTGTGGCCCCACCCCATAACAAAGAAACAGAATTTCTAGGGGATGAGGCCCAGAAATCAGGATTTTAAAAGATTCCCAGGTGATTCTAATGCTCAGGCATGTGAGAAGGGAGTAATGTAGATTTCTTTAGTTGTGGCGCCAGACAAGCCATTCCATAATGAGCCAGACACTTAGAATAAGGACAAGGAGAAGTCTGAATGGGGATTTTTTTCTCAACACTTTCTCATACTGGCAAGGAATAAGAAGCTGATGTTTAATTTGGGTTTGGATTGGGGGGGAGGAATGGATGGTGGTGGTCGCAGCCATGAGGAACATGGTGTTGTGTTAGTGCTGGCAGTGTATAATAATGATATTGATTTCCTTTTTACATGGTAGACTATTGTTTATTGTTAAACTATTGAAAAGATGGTCAGCTCAAGATCTGAAGTTTTATGCCACAAGTGTTCCAGTTTTTCCTTTAACAACTTGGTCTAGAACAGCATTGCTGGATATTGGAGATACTAGAGAAGTGAGGTTTCACACTGTTTTACTGATGATACACTTCATGTTACATTTGCCCCATAAGTAAGATACTAATAATATGGGTTATTGGGTATGGTGTACGTCGTTATTATCTTCACAATTTTTCTGTAAATCTAGAACTAATATAAAATAAAACATCCATTGAAACAACACTCAAAATCCTAGGAAATGGTAGCAACTGATCATAGTGGAAGGGACCACTGAAATGACGGGGGAGTATGGGAATTGTCTTAGAGGAAACACCACCTCCCTGCCATATGCTGGACTCTAATGGAACTAGAGGAAATGAGAGAGAGAGGTCTCTCTGGGAAAAATTTTAGGAGTTAAGAGGAAGGTCTCGGTTCTATAACCAGAGTGTCTGAGATTTCTGCATCCTCTGCATCCCCCGCCCCTCCTTGATAGTGACACTGAGGCTTTGTGATGTCAAGCCACACCATGGCAACCACTGATTTTGGGCTGCCAGAGCTGAAGTAAGTGGCTCCTCATTAACCTAAAGAGTATATGTAGAGGCCAGGACCCTTTGAGTAGTGTCTGTTGCCTCAAGGTAGCGAAACTTAATAAGACGATATTGTAGGCTAGTAGAGATACGGAATAAGACTCCAAACCCAAGGATGGATGAAGAAACTGCAAGTCATAGAATCAATAATGTTTGTATGGGGCGGGGGGGGGTGGATGGTGGTGGTCACAGTCATGAGGAACAACAGGTTGTTGTGTTAGGGCTGGCAGTGTCTAATAAAGAGTTTGATTTCCTTTTTACATGGCAGACTATTGAATATTGTTAAACTGTTGAAAGGATGGTCAGCTGAAGATGTGAAGTTTTATGCCACAACTGGTACAGTATTTCCTTTAACATCATGGTCTAGGACAGCATTGTTGGATATTGGAGATACTAGATAAGTGAGTTTTGACTCTCTTTCACTGATGGGGAGGGATCTAAGGAAGGGGCAGGCATGTGAGAAGGGATTAGTGTAGATTTCTTTAGTTGTGGCACCAGACAAGCCATTCCATAATGAGGCAGACCCTTAGAAAAAGGACAAGGAGAAGTCTGAATGGGGATTTTTTTCTCTCAATGATTTCTCATACTGGCAACGAATAAAGAAGCTGATGTTTAATTTAGGTTTGGATTGGGCTGTGGGTTGCATGGTTGTGGTCGCAGTCATGAGGAACAGGGTGTTGTGATAGTGCTGGCAGTGTATAATAATGAATTTGATTTCCTTTTTACATGGTAGACTATTGAATATTGTTAAACTAATGAAAGGATGGTCAGCTCAAGATCTGAAGTTTTTTGCCACAACTGGTCCAGTTTGTCCTTTAACAACTTGGTCTAGAACAGCATTGCTGGATATTGGAGATACTATAGAAGTGAGGTTTCCCTCTAACAGTTTCACTGATTATTCACAGCATTTTACATTTGCCCCATACATAAGTAAGATATTAGGAATAAGGGAAATTGGTTATGGTGTACATGGTTATTATCTTCACAATTTTTCTATAAATCTGGAAGTATTCAAAAATGAAACATCCATTAAAACAACACTCAAAATCCTAGGAAATGGTAGCAACTAATCATAATGGAAGGGACCACTGAAATGACGGGGGAATATGGGAATTGTCTTAGAGGAAACACCACCTCCCTGCCATATGATGGACTATGATGGAACTGGAGGAAATGAGAGAGAGAGGTCAGTTTGGTTAAAATTTTAGGAGTGAAGAGGAAGGTCTCTGTTCTATGACCAGAGTGTCTGAGATTTCTTCATCCTCTTACACCCCCGCCCCTCCTGGATGGTGAAGCTGAGGCTTTGTGATGTCAAACCACACCATGGAAACCACTGATTTTGGGCAACCAAAGCTGAAGTGAGTGGCTCCTCATTCACCTACAGAGTTTATATAGAGGCCTGGACCCTTTGAGCAGTGTCCGTTGCATCAAGATAGCCAAACTTACTAAGAAGATATTTTAGACTAGTGGAGATAAGGAATAAGACTCCAAACTCAAGGATGGATGAAGAAAGTGCAAGTCCTAAAGTGAATTCGAAGTCAGTTTCTCAACTGCATGACGAAGAAGTGGATAACGTCAGAATACCTTATTCAAAACTACCCCTTCCCCAATAATTCCTCTCCCAAGATTCTGGCCTTGTGCTTTTTGGCCACAGACACTTCCTCATTCAATCCACTGTCATCCATTTACAAGCACATTTCCTAAACATTTTCCAAAATTTTCCCTAAAACCAATGTCTTTCTGTGATTAACTTGTTTCCAAACTACATAACCAAGATAGTGCCAACGGTAACTTTGGACTTTAAGCTGAATGTACACAAGAGGGAGAAAGACAGAAAGAATCAGATAATTGTATTTTACTACAGGAAGGGCAAAACCTCCAGTAAGCAAGACAACAAGCTCCAGTAAGCAAGGAAGAAAAGAAGCTGATGTTTAATTTAGGTCTGGATTCGGGGAGTGGGATGGATGGTGGTGGTCGCAGTCATGAGGAACAGCGTGTGGTGTTAGTGCTGGCAGTGTATAATAGTGAATTTGATTTCCTTTTTACATGGTAGAGTATTGAATATTGTTAAACTCTTGACAGGATTGTCTGCTCAAGATGGGAAATTTTATGCCACCATGGTACAGTTTTTCCTTTATCTACTTGGTCTAGAACAGCATTGCTGCATATTGGAGATACTAGAGAAGTGAGGTTTCACTCTGTTTCACTGATGATTCACTTCATGTTGCATTTGCCCTAAACATAAGTAAGATATTAGTAATAAGGGAAATTGGGTATGGTGTACATGGTTATTATCTTCACAATTTTTATGTAAATCTGAAACTATTCTAAAATAAACCATCCAGATTTTCAATCCCAGCAACAACACAGAGTGGGTAACTATTAAGGAACCAGCTCTGGGCAGTAGACTTCCCCACACCAGTTTTAAGTGTAATAGAGACGATAAACCCAAGCTACGCGACAGAGAGACCCTTTAGCCTCAGTGGCCAACCCAAAAACACTGCCACCCAGAGGCTGAGCCACAAACTGACTCTTAGCTAAATAAAAATTAAGGCAGTCTGGGAGTCAAATATGGCCTGCTTTAAAATGCGGACTGTGGTTTACAACAGGGAGGAACAGTGTATCACAGAGAAATTCAACACTCTCCTGAATTCCTGACAGGACTAAGGCAAGCCAGACTGACGAGTAGAAGAACCGAAGGACCTTCACTACTGCAATTTGTTTTTCTTCTTTTTTATTTTTTCTTTTTTCACATTTTAACTAAGAAACCATTTTTTTCCTTTGTTTTCCCATCACCTGATTTTACCCTTTAAATTACTACATTTTTATTTTTTAACCAGTATTATTACTGCTACCATTTTCCATTTTTCAAAGTGCCATTTTATTTTCTCTTTATTTTATTTTGGGATTAGTGTTCTGTATTCTGTTTCATCATTTCTTTAGCATCAATTTTCCCTACCTCAATTTTACCTCTATGCTAAAACCCTTTCCCTCACTTTTCTCCTTTTGTTGTCCTGTTTCTCTTACCCTACTCCTGCTTTAGATTTTCCCTATTCCTTCTGTTTACCTCCTGTCAAAATTTCACCCTACTTATATATCCTATTTCCAATTCATTGCTCTAAAACCTTATACACATATCCCTTATCTTTCTTCACTATCCAATTTTTTTCTTCTTTTATCTTTCTATTGTTTTGCTGCTGTTTGCTTGATTGTTGAGTATATTGGTTTTTTTGTTGTTGTTGTTGTTGTTTGTGTGTGTGTGTGTGTGTGTGTGTGTGTGTGTGTGTGTGTGTTTAGGACTGGTTGTGAGGCTGTTTTGCTTTTTCTTTTCTTTTTTTCTGCTGGTTTTTACCCTCGCTCCAACCCCTCCCCCCTGGTTATTTTTATGCTTCTGTTTTCCCTTGCCTTTCTAGATACTATTGGTTGATTCAAGGTTGCATTCATCTCCAGGGAGCTGTTGCTGGAGTTTGTTGGGATTAGTGGTTGTTATATAGGAGTTTTCTCCTCATATACATAGCCTCTTCCCCTCATGTACTTCATTCTCTCTTTTCGCTCTTTTTTTTTTACTCTCTTTTTTTTTCTCTTTTATTTCCCCCTTGTTTTTATCAATTTCATTTTTCACTACTTTTTTTTTTCTTTCTTCCCTACTTTTCTTTTCTTTTCTTTTTTCTCTTTTATCTTTTTCTCTCCTTTCTTCCTTGTCCCGTAATTCTCTTAATGCGGGTGGTCACCTTTTTGCGGGGTTATTAATATCGTGAATATATTTGTGTTTAGTGCCTAGTACATGGTGCCTTGTTGTGTTGTATTTTGTGCCTTTAAATCAACGCAGCAGATCCAAGAAACAGCAGCCTCATGAGCACCACACCCTCTGCTGAGGAACAGCAGCTGTACGTGAAGCCTCCCCACACCAGCCAGAAGAGCCACCACAGCTGTGAACAGCACCCACCAGAGGAGCTGCTGCCAACAGAGGAGCAGCTGCTACCACAACTGCCCGAGGAGCAACCACAGCCCAAGGAACCACTGCCACCCAGGGAGCAGCCACTGAATGACTCAACGTCTAGATCTGTCAGTGAGATCAATCATGGGTAGACAAAGAAACCGCCAAAGGAAAGAGAAGGAGGACTCTCCAGAAAAGCAGCTAAGTAATACAGAGGCATGCAACATGACAGAAAAAGAATTCAGAATAAGGGTCCTAGAGTGCATATACCGGATGGAGGAAAACATCAACAACCTCTGCAAGAAGCTAGAAGAAAAAGATGAAAAAGTCAACTACCTATGCAAGAAGCAAGAAGAAACAGATGAAAAAGTCAATAACATATGGAGGAAGCTAGAAGAAACAGATGAAAAAATCAACAACTTAAGTAAGACCCAAGAAGAAATGAAGAGTGATATAGCTGCAATAAAAAACACCATTGAAAGTTTCAACAGTAGACTAGGAGAAGCGGAGGACCGAATTAGTGAATTAGAAGACAAGGAAGCAAAACACACTCAAAATGTACTACAATTGGAGAAAAAAATTAAAAGACAATAGGAGAGCCTAAGGGAGCTTAGGGACAACATGAAATGAAACAACACATGAATAACAGGGGTGCCAGAACAACAGAAAGAGGAACAAGGATTAGAAAACCTATTCAAAGAAATAATATCAGAAAACTTCCCTGAGGTGGGGAAGAAAAAAGTCACACAAGCCCAGAGAGTCCCAAATAAGGTGAACCCTAAAGGACCCCCACCAAGATACATCATAATTACCATGGCAAATGTTCAGGACAAAGAGAGAATCTTACAGGCTGCAAGAGAGAGACGAAAAGTTACATACAAGGGATCTCCCATTAGATTATCAAATGATTTCTCAACAGAAGCACATCAGGCCAGAGAAGAATGGACGAAAATTTACAAAGTGATGCAAAGCAAAGGACTGAATCCAAGAATACTCTATCCAGCAAGGCTATCATTCAAACTTGAAAGGGAAATAAGAAGCTTCACAGACAAAAAAAGGCTAAGGGAGTTTATCACCACCAAGCCAGCAATGCAAGGAATGCTAAAGGGACTGGTCTAAAAAGAAGAAATGCAAAGCTGAGAAAGAAAACAGCCACACAAAAAAAGAAATGGCTGCAAACAAGTACCTTTCAATAACAACTTTAAACGTAAATGGACTAAATGCTCCAACCAAAAGACGTCAAGTGGCTGAATGGATAAAAAAACATGACCCATACATCTGCTGTCTACAAGAGACCCACCTCATTAGAAGGGACTCACAGAGACTGAAAGTGAAGGGATGGAAAAATATTTTTCAGGCAAATGGAAAGGAAAAGAAAGCTGGGGTAGCAATACTTATATCGGACAAAATAGACCTCAAAGTGAAGGCCATAACAAGAGATAAGGAAGGCCACTTCATAATACTAAAGGGATCAATACAACAACAAGATATAACCCTGGTAAACATATATGCACCCAATGCAGGAGCACCCAAATTCATAAAAAAACTCCTGGAAGATATCAAAGGAGAGATCGACAACAATACAATCATAGTAGGGGACTTTAATACACCACTGACAGCACTGGATAAGTCCTCTAGACAAACAATCAGCAAAGATACAGCAATCCGAAATGACTCACTAGATCACATGGACTTAATAGACATCTTCAGAACACTTCAACCCAAAGCCACGGAATTTACATTCTACTCAAGTGCTCATATTCAAAAAGAGGCCATATATTGGGTCACAAGCAAAGTATCCCCAAATTCAAGAAGATTGAAATCATAACAAGCATCTTCTCAGACCATGATGGCATAGTATTAGAATTAAACTACAATAAAAATTACCCAAAATACACAAACACCTGGAAGCTGAATAGCATGTTATTAAATATTGATTGGGTTACCAAGGAGATCAAAGAAGAAATTAAAAACATCCTGGAAACTAATGACAATGAAAACACAACAATCCCAAACCTATGGGACACAATGAAAGCAGTCCTGAGAGGGAAGTTTATAGCTCTACAGACCTATCTCAAAAAACAAGAAAAAATGGTAGTAAATCATCTAACTCTACAACTCAAAGAATTAGAAAGAGAGCAACAAGAAAACCCCAGAGTGAGCAGAAGGAAGGAGATAATAAAGACTAGAGCAGAAATAAATGACAATGACATAGAGACCAAAAAAGCAATACAGAAAATCAATGAAGCCAAGAGCTGGTTCTTTGAAAGGATAAACAAGATTGACAAACCTCTAGCCAGACTCACCAAGAAGCAAAGAGAGAGGACCCAAATAAACAAAATCAGAAATGATAGAGGCGAAATAACAACAGACCCCACAGAAATACAAATGATTGTTAAAAAATACTATGGGCAGCTCTACTCCAACAAACCAGAGGGCCTGGAGGAAATGGACAAATACCTAGAAAAATACAACATTCCAAAACTCAATCAGGAAGAAGGTAATAATCTCAACAAACCAATAAGTATGGAAGAAATTGAAGCAGTCATCACAAAGCTTCCATCAAACAAAAGCCCAGGACCAGACAGCTTCACAGGGGAGTTTTACCAAACATTCAAGGAAGATCTAAAACCTGTCCTCCACAGACTACTACAAAAAATTCAAGAGGAAAGAACACTTCCAAGCTCATTCTATGAAGCCAGCATCACCCTAATACCAAATCCAGGTAAAGACAACACAATGAAAGAGAATTACAGGCCAATATCCCTTATGAACATAGATGCCAAAATCCTCACCAAAATCTTAGCAAATCGGATCCAGCAGTACATCAGAAAGATCATACACCATGGCCAAGTAGGATTTATCCCAGGGATGCAAGGATGGTACAATATCTGCAAATCAATAAACGTGATACATCACATAAACAAATTGATAGAAAAAAACCACATGGTCATATCAATTGATGCAGAAAAAGCATTTGACAAAATTCAACACCCATTTTTGATAACAACTCTCAGTAAGGTGGGAGTAGAAGGATCATACCTCAACATAATAAAAGCCATATATGACAGGCCCATAGCCAACATCATACTCAATGGACAAAAACTAACACCATTTGCCCTAAGAACAGGAACAAGACAGGGATGCCCCCCTCACCACTCCTGTTCAACATAGTACTGGAAGTGTTAGCCATTGCAATTCGGCAAGAAGAAGAAATAAAAGGCATCCAAATTGGAAAAGAGGAAGTAAAACTGTCCTTATTTGCAGACGACATGATATGATACATACAAAACCCTAGAGACTCCATCAAAGAGCTACTAGACTTAATACATGAATTTGGCAATGTAGCAGGATACAAAATTAACCCCAAGAAATCTGAGGCATTTCTATACATCAATAGTGAACTTTCAGAACGATAGATTATAAAAACAATCCCATTTACCATCGCACCAAAAAAATTAAGCTACCTAGGAATAAACTTAACTGAAGAGGTAAAAGACCTCGACTCAGAAAACTACAGGACATTGACAAAAGATATAGAGGAAGACATAAACAGATGGGAGAACATACCATGTTCATGCATTGGTAGAATCAACATCATTAAAATGTCCATACTACCCAAAGCAATCTATAAATTCAACGCACTTCCCATTAAAATATCAACGGCATACTTCACAGATCTAGAACGAACTCTCCAAAAATTCATCTGGAATAAAAAAAAGACCCTGAATAGCTGCAGCGATTCTGAAAAAGAAAAAAGTAGGTGGGATCTCAATACCAGATATCAAGCTATATTACAAAGCCACTGTTCTCAAAACTGCCTGGTACTGGCACAAGAACAGGCATACAGATCAATGGAATAGAATAGAGAGCCCAGAAATCAGCCCGAACCAATATGCTCAATTAATATTTGACAAAGAAGGCAAGAACATACAATGGGGCCAAGATAGCCTATTCAATAAATGGTGTTGGGAAAATTGGACAGATACATGCAAGAAAATGAAACCAGACCATGAACTTACACCATACACAAAAAATAAACTCAAAATGGATAAAGGACTTAAATATACAACGGGAAACCATACAAATACCAGCAAAATCCAAAGGCAACAAAATCTCAGACATGTACCGAAGCAATTTCTTCACTGATACAACTCCTAGGGCACTTGAAACTATAGAAAAAATGAACAAATGGGACTATATCAAAATAAAAAGCTTCTGCACAGCAAAAGAAACCATCAACAAAACAACGAGAAAACCCACTGTGTGGGAAAACATATTTGCCAATGTCATATCTGATAAGGGCCTAATCTCCAAAATTCATAGGGAACTCATACAACTTAACAAAAGGAAGTTAAACAGTCCAATCAAAAAATGGGCAAAGGACTTAGATAGACATCTTTCAAAAGAGGACATTCAGAAAGCCAAGAGACATATGAAAACATGCTCAAAGTCACTAATCATCCGAGAGATGCAAATCAAAACAACAATGAGGTACCATCTCACACCTGTCAGACTGGCTATCATCAACAAATCAACAAATGACAAGTGCTGGAGAGGATGTGGAGAACAAGGAACACTTGTGCACTGTTGGTGGGAATGCAGACTCGTGCAGCCACTTGGAAGGGGATATGGAGTTTCCTCAAAAAACTGAAAATGGAACTGCCATTTATCCCTGTGATCCCACTTCTAGGAATATATCCTAAGAAACCAGAAACACCAATCAGAAAGGATATATGCACCCCTATGTTCATAGCAGCACAATTCACCATAGCTAAGATCTGGAAACAGCCTAAGTGCCCATCAATAGATGAATGGATTGGAAAACTGTGGTACATCTACATGATGGAATACTCTGCTGCTCTAAAAAGGAAGGAACTCTTACCATTTGCAACGGCATGGATGGAACTAGAGAGAATAATGCTAAGTGAAATAAGCCAGTCAATGAAGGAAAAATACCACATGATCTCACTCATTCATGGATAATAGAGACCATTATAAACCTTTGAACAATAATAGATACAGAGGCAGAGCTGCCTCGAACAGATTGTCAAACTGCAGCGGGAAGGCCAGGGAGGGTTGGAGGTCAGGAGGGAGGGGGGTAATAGATCAACCTCAGGACTAGTATGAATGCATATAAGCATAACCAATGGACATAAGACACTGGCAGATAGGGGAGGCTAGGGGACAGTCAAAGGCAGGGGGGAAACAGGACACATATGTATTGCCCTTTGTAATACTTTAAGCAATAAAAACAATAAATAAAATAAAATAAAACATCCATTAAAACAACACTCAAAATCCTAGGAAATGGTAGCAACTGAACATAGTGGAATGGACCACTGAAATGACGGGGGAGTATGGGAATTGTCTTAGAGGAAACACCACCTCCCTGCCATATGCTGGACTGTAATGGAACTAGAGGAAATGAGAGAGAGAGAGGACAGTTTGGGAAAAAATTTAGGAGATAAGTAAAGGTCTCTGTTCTATAACCAGAGTGAGATTTCTGCATCCTCTGCCACCACCGCCCCTCCTGGATGGTCAAGCTGAGGCTTTGTCATGTCAAGCCACAACATGGCAACCACTGATTTTGGGCAACCAGAGCTGAAATGAGTGGCTCCTAATTAACCTAAAGAGTATATGTAGAGGCCAGGACCCTTTGAGTAGTGTCTGTTGCCTCAAGATAGCGAAACTTAATAAGACGATATTGTAGACTAGTAGAGATATGGAATAAGACTCCAAACACAAGGATGAATGAAGAAACTGCAAGTCTGAAACTGAATTTATGTTTGTATTTTTTTTTGGGGGGGGGGTGAGATGGATGATGGTGGTCGCAGTCATGAGGAACAGGGTGTTTTGTTCCTGCTGGCAGTGTATAATAAAGAATTTGATTTCCTTTTTACATGGTAGACTATTGAATATTGTTAAAGTATTGAAAGGATGGTCAGCTCAAGATGTGAAGTTTTATGCCACAACTGGTACACTTTTTCCTTCAACATCATGGTCTAGAACAGCATTGTTGTATATTGGAGATACTAGAGAAGTGAGGTTTGACTCTGTTTCACTGATAGGGAGGGATCTAAGGAGGGGGCAGGCATGTGAGAAGGGAGTAATGTAGATTTCTTTAGTTGTGGCACCAGACATGCCATTCCATACTGAGCCAGACACTTAGAATAAGGCCAAGGAGAAGGATGAATGGCCCCACCCCATAACAAAGAAACAGAATTTCTGGGGATGAGGCCCAGAAATCAGGATTTTAAAAAGATTCCCAGGTGATTCTAATGCGCAGCCAAGGTTGAGAACCACTGGTCTAGACCCACCCATGTTGTTGCAAATGGTAAGATTTCCTTCTTATATATGGCCCAGTAAGATTCCATTGTACATATGCACCACATCATCTTTATCCAGTCATCTGTTGATGGGCACTTAGGTTACTTCCGTATCTTGGCTATTGTCAATAATGCTGCAGTGAACATAGGGGTAGAGCATAGGCGTAGAGCTTTTAAAGCTCTCCTAATATTAAACCATACTTGTGTTCCAGTATAAGCTAAGGAAGTAGATATGCTCATGTTTAGTCCTCTTAGTCACCTTTATTAATAAGTTGGTCCACAGCTGTTTTTTTTGTATGTGCCAAACTTCCTTTATATTTTGATATCTGTTGCATTAACTTCCATATTAAATTTGTATCCACATATGTTTATTTTCTACTATTTGGATTTTGTTGAATTTTTGTAATATCATTAAATATAAAATGTAAAGGAAGTAAAAATCACCCAGGTTTTTTAACAAAATTCTTCCAATTTTTGTTTTCTTACTAAATTATTTTTATTCACTCAATGTGCTGGTGAACATACTCTAAACATTTTCATCATTTTTAATGGCTGCATGCTATTACATTTTGGGATTGCATCATATATATTTTTAATCAATATTGTGATGATGATATTTAGCTTTCTTTCTGTCTTTCCTATTCAGACAATGGATCAGTAAATGTGTTTGCACATCACTTTTGGGCAGATTTCTAGGTACATTCAAAGGGAAGCACACTTCATTGTTATACATATTGCCAGAGTGTCCTCCAGGGAGGTAGTTTCAACTTGCATTCCCCAAGTTCATGGAAACTGTCAGGTTCATGCAGCCCTGCCAATCTGATCTGGGAAACAGCTTTAATTCTCACAGCACTCCTTACTGGTAATTCAAGGTGAAGATAAACAAGTTGTTGTTTTTAAAAAATTAATACCACTTTTTAAAAAATATATTTTACCGATATTTTACAGAGGAAGGGAGAGGGATAGAGAGTTAGAAACATCGATGAGAGAGAAACATCGACCAGCTGCCTCCTGCACACCTCCTACTGGGGATGTGCCAGCAACCAAGGTACATGCCCTTGACCGGAATCGAACCTGGGACCTTTCAGTCCGCAGACCGACGCTCTATCCACTGAGCCAAACCGGTCTGGGAGAAGATTAATATCTTAAGGAAATAGCAAAAGGAACTTCTTGGAGCTAAATCACAAATATTGAGAAGGGTATCTCTCCAAGATGCAAGGATAAGAATCATAAATGATACAGACAATTATTGCAGATACATGAGACCAAGAAACTCTTTGCTTTTATGCGAGAAATCATTATGATAAGATTAGTCACAGAAGCAAATACCAAACTGCTTATATTTGTTCTTCCAGTTTATTGTAAATTTAATTTTACATTTCTTGAAAGTCTTGGAAGTGTGCTACACAGTCACTTCTCTCTCTCCCCCTCTCCTCTCTCACTCTCTGTTATTCTTTAAAAATACTGTCTCCATATTACTGGGTATTTTTCCACACACACCAAAAAGGAGAAAAATGTACATTCAACATTGTCGTTTTGTGACTTTAAAAATAAAGTAACAAAAAGGACATGCTTTAGATTAAATTCTAGTTCTAGAAATTTATCTTAAGAATATAATTATCTATGATGGTGGGATTGGGCCAGGTGCTGGGTTGCTTCCCCTCATGGAGTTTGTAAACCAGCATAGGAGAGAGCTCCTCAAAGCAAGCAGACAGGACAAAATAACCACAAACCCATAAATGCTGCAAGGAATCAGTAATCTGGAATAGAGAGTCATGGCGGGGCGGGCTGGGGGGAGAGAAAAAGGCAACGTCTTGGATTAGATGGTCAGGGAGGTTTTCTCTGAGAGACTTTAAGCTGAGTCAGACAGCTGAGAGTGTCTGATACTCAGAGAGTTGGGAAAAGAGCTTTGCAAAGAGAAGGAAGAACATCTGCAAAGACACAAAAGTGTGTCTCAAGGACTGAAAGGAAGTCAGTGCTGGTGTTTTGTGAGTGAGGCTGTGAGAGACACTAGTTGAGGTTGGGAGGTCCATGGGACACAACAAGCCAGTGAGTCATTCTGTTTTATGTTTTAAGGACAATGAGAAGTCATTAAAGTGTCTTAAGCAGGTAGGGTGGGATGGCTGGTTTTAAGTTGAATGGATCACTCTGGTTGCAGGGAGGAGAACAGGTGGAAGACAGGACAAGATCAGAAGCAGAGAGAGCAGAGGGCCAGCAGAGGGGGAGGGTGGCCTGAACTAGGACAAGAGCAGGAAAAGTAGAAAAAGAACTGACTCCACTTGGAGATGAAATCATGACATGTCAATGGTGGACTGGGTCCTGGAGATACAAGGTAGGGTAAAATCAAAGATGACACTTCATTTTAGACTAGGGGACCTCCAGGAGGGCCCATAAAGGGTTAATATGGGGAAGTGTTTGTACTCCTGAGTGGTGAGCAGGAGAGAGGGCAGGAAGGTATTTAGATGCATAAGTCTTGGATGGTGGTATGAATTTGGAAGAGGAGGCGCTACTGACAATAGAATCCAATTGAGTAAGACAGGGAAACAGGGCAAAGGAAAGTCACAGTAAAGGTAAAATTGGGGAGTGAAAACCAGGACAGGAGGTCAGAAAATGTTACCACACTTTGAACGCTGCGTCAAAGCAACAAAGTCGGGAGCTTTTAAATTATGAAGCCAGGGAAACAACTTTAACCACACTTTCCTTTGACAAGTTCAGGAAAAATAATTTCATTTGCAGATGAGCAATAGGAAAAGTTGAGTACTGGAAAGAGTGTGAAAAAATGGCCACTCATACATTTTAGGGAAACATTTTATTGGGACAAGCTTATTAGAGAATAATTGAGAGCAGGGGTCTTCAAACTACGGCCCGTGGGCCACATGCGGCCCGCCGAAAACGTTTATTCGGCAAGCGGGTGTTTTTTGCCGCTGCTGTGTGCATAGGAATTTGTCCATAGTTTTTTTTTAAACTATAGTCCGGCCCCCCAGCGGTCTGAGGGACCTTCAACTGGCCCCCTGTTTAAAAAGTTTGAGGACCCCTGATTTAGAGCAACCATACATATAAAAATATTCAATCTTTTTGACACAACTCCAATTTGAACTTATTTTATAGGAATTCAAGAAACAGTGTAAACGTTGAAATATATGAATACTAGTAAATTTATGACAACACTGTCATCATAAAGTTTTGGCATTACTGCAACATCTATCAATAGACAACAGAGTAAAAGACAATATTGTGCATACATAATGAAATACTTGTGCAGTTGTAAAAAGGAGTCATGTTATCTTAATTTAGACATGAATTTTCCAAGATGAAGTTTAAATTAAAAGCACAAGTTTGTGTGATCCTATTTTTAATTACCTATATGTGTGCCTGTATGTTACCAGAAAAACATGCAAGTCCATTACTAAATTATTGTGATCAGGATTTTATTTTTAATTGACAAGATATTAAAAGAATCATTGTTCATATAATTTGATTCTATAATTCTATTTCCACTGATAGAGATCCTCATAAATCATTCAAAATGCTATACATTTTATAAAGAAAGATATCCATCACAGCATTATGTATGTATTTTAAAAACAAAAAGAGCCTAAAGACCCATTTAGGCAATACTTAAGCACATGATGGTACTGAAACAGATGAAATATTATGCAGCATGTTTACAGGCAACAGGCATTTCTTGTGAGATAAGAATGACAAGATGGAAACTGTGTCAACATTCACAGGATAATACTAGGAACAAATATACTAATATGTTGCATGTGATTGTCTCTGGGTGATGGAATCTGAGGTGATTTGACTTCTGTCTGTTTGTCAGTGGACTGAGATCCAGGACTGCTCCTGGGCAAGAATTACTCTTTCCTTTGAAGGTCCCAAGGGCTCAGGCAAGGCCTTGGGGCCCAGAAGACATGAGTACTGTCTGCCTAAGGGGAGATCATGTGGCTAAGCCTCCAGGAAGGATTGGCTTCACCCAAGCTGCTCATTCAGATACGAATCAGTAAGAAAATACTACCCACCAATGAGCTTGCTCAGTAAGTAACATTGGGTGTTGGATCTCCCTGAACAGTGTCTGAGAATATGGCTCTAGAGCAGCGGTTGTCAACCTGTAGGTCGCGACCCCTTTGGGGGTCGAACAACCCTTTCACAGGGGTCGCTTAAGACCATCGTAAAAAATATATATAATTACATATTGTTTTCGTGATTAATCAGTGTGCTTTAATCATGTACAATTTGTAGCAATGAAATTGTGGGTCACCACAATATGAGGAACTGTATTAAAGGGTTGCGGCTTTAGGAAGGTTGAGAACCACTGCTCTAGAGCACCTCAGAGAAGCAGGCCATTGGATCAAGCCAGCATCCACTCTATTCTATCAGTTGAGAGTTTGTCTCTCAGGGTCAGACAGGCAACCAAAGGAACCACCTCAACAACTCTTTGAACACCAACTGACAAATGCATTTGCAGAGCATGCCCTGTGCTTATCTGGGCACTTGAAGAAAAATGTGGAGGGAAATCCCAAGGTCCTTGCCCCCAATCAAGGAAGGCTTCAAGCGATCACTTTTGATCCACAGGCCTTTATTGATACTTAATGGGTGTCTACTCCTGCCCTGGGCACCTATGCACAGAGCGACCAGACATGGTGGAAGTTTGGTCCCCAGATCTCCTGACACCAGGTCATAAACTTGTGCAAAGGGGAAATAACAAGACATGTTAACCTGGATTATCTCTGATGCCAGAGATAAGACCTGGCACCATGGAGCCCCAGGGAAATGTGGAACTAGGCTGAGAGGGAGCATCAGGAGCCCACACCAGGTCAGGCATGAGACTGCCTCAGGGCTCCCATCTGTGTCCTTACTAATGAGGCTCCAGGGAGGTTCTGCTTCCTCTTCCCTCCAGGATCCTTGACTCAGATGCTGCATTAATCACTAGGAAGGCCTCTGCCATTCAGTTTCACCCGCTTAGTAGGTAAAAGTTGGATTATTTGGAAGGTCTCTCTGAAAACCTGTTCCCCATCGCAGATGTGGGTCTCCACACGGCGAAGGGAAATAATGGGTAGGGAGGTGGGTGGTAGCTGTTGTTTTGATTTTTGTTTTCTTGGTTCAGGGCTCCGTAAATAACATGCTTCAATTCATCCCACCTCCTCACCACCATTCCTTGCAAGACAACTTCCAGGTTTTATTGTCTCTTATTACCGCAAATCTCCATTCCCTTCCTTTCCCACCACATAGTAGCCACTTCAAAATTGGCATGTATGCTTAAAGAATTTATGTCTTTGTATGTCTGTGTGTTTGATAGACACAGGAAGTGTTGTGTTAAAAGTCCCATTGTGTTTCTCACTGTCTATGTTTACACTAATTTTTATGATCCACTCTCCTTGCTGTGTAAATACTCAAATCCCTGCTTGTTTTATCTTTTTTATCAAAACATTTTCTCTACACACAACTTTTCTTAGTCTAAATTGAACCCTATCACTTTCTGCTTAAAGCATTTCAAAAACTTCCATTTACAATTAGAAAAAAAAAATTGGAAACCAGCCTATGAGGTCTCCTTGTTGGCTCCTACATACATCTCCAACCTCAACCAGTGTCCTTCTCTTTCTTCTGCTCCCCATACTTCAGCCACACTGGCTTTCATTCAGTTTGCTGAATTCACAAAACTCTTTCATCTCAGCAACTTTGCCTTCTCCCCCTCCCCCAACTCATCTCTAGGATGGGCTTTCTCTTTCTCAGCCTTCAAGCCTCTCCTAACTGTGAACATTGGTGCAGCCCTTCTGGAGAGACTTAGGCAATATTAGTCATCCTGGGCCAGGTTCCCTGGCAGCAGTGACTCCTGGGAAGTGGGGCAGAGTTTAGTGAAGGAATGACCTCAGAAAAAGAAGATGGAGGGAGGTGAGCAGAGATGTGGACTCAGCACATTACGTTCAGCCTGGTCTTGAGAGGGGATCTGGAAGAGGAATTGTACCCATTGAGTGATTCCCATTTTAGGTAAGGAGCCAGGCTTATCTACCCAGTGCCAGTCATTACTGGCCTCCCAAGGTAGTGGACTGGGAGCACCTACCCGCTCAGGACAGGGGAAGGGCCATCAGGAGCCATGAGAAGCCAACATCCACAGCAGCTGGGAGGGGGGATGGCTGAACCAGCCAGTGAAGTTGCATCCACTAGTAAAACCTAAGGTGTGCAGGGCCTTCCTGCTAGAAATTCATTCTTAGCAACATACTCTAGAGAAGCTACATTCATGTGCCCATGAAG
Source organism: Myotis nattereri (assembly GCF_964212035.1). Taxonomy (NCBI): domain Eukaryota; kingdom Metazoa; phylum Chordata; class Mammalia; order Chiroptera; family Vespertilionidae; genus Myotis; species Myotis nattereri. The sequence goes on along the minus strand of NC_138091.1, from coordinate 7,088,265 downwards.
GATACAAGAAAGTCCATTTCAGCATTGTTTATGACGCTGGAAAACTAGAAATAAGCTAAATGTCCTTCAACAGGAGAATAAAGTTATCATAGTAAATGCCTAGTAAAGCGGTGAAACTAATGGACTGCAGTATGTGTGGCAATGTGGACAAATCTCAAAGCATGATTTGTGTGGAAAAGAAAGTGTCAGGGTACATTCTGAATGATGCTATTGAAATCAAATTTCAAAAATGCAAAAACAACTCTAAATTAACTTGTGTGTACACAACCTTTGAGTAAAATTATAGAAACCTACTTAGGGACAAGCACGAAGTGGAGGATAGTAGGTAGCTCTGGGGAAGGAAAACTGGGATGGAATCAGGAGTTCAAAGGTCTCCCAACTGTCACCCTAATGTTCTATTTAAAGACACACAGGCAATGGCAGAATTTAAGATTTAATAGGAACACAGGTGATCACAATTTATTCTACATAGATTTTATTCTTTTACATTTAATCCTGAATAGTCACACTTTAAAAATTACAGAAAATATTCACGTGGCCCTATGTACACCTTGAGTGATACTTCTGTCTTTTTGTTTTCCCTATACTATCGTTTTACTTTCAGATGATAGCAGAAGAAAGTACACAGATGATCCATTTTCTCTGTTTAGACTCCATCACAGCACTTTGCCACATTTCATCATGTCACAGGAATTTGTTAGCCATGCTGTTCATATACAATGCAATTAACATCGCGTAAGGATATTTATGTCAGTGGGAAAATACTCATAAAAAAGGCTAATGTCCTTTAGGTGGAATTGACAGGACAAGTTTTGGGAACCCACTTATTCCAGGTGTCTCTTTGCTCTCTATTCTAGCCAATATTTCCCGTGGTCCATTCCCACCCAGTGATGCTGATCAGAAGAACCAGATTCATGCTCTTAGACTCTGAGGGGTTATATTTTGACACAGAAGGCCTGCTCTCCCCCCTGTATCCCAGCCAAGGAAATGTTATTCAAAAAGTGATCAGACGAGATTGGGCGCTTTGAGGGTGGTATGGCCATAGTCAGGGAAGCATCTTTCAGATGCTCAAAACTCAGCGGGAAGGCGGGGGGGATGGGGGGGGGTGCGGTGAGGGGGAAAGATCAACCAAAGGACTTTTATGAATGCATATCAGCATAGGTGATGAGTGTGGACAACATTGGGGAAGGGAGAGGGGGAGGGCAGGATTGGGGGGATAAGGTGATATTGGTGGGGTAATGACACATTTGTAACATCTTATTCAATAAAGAAAAAAAAATGATCAGTTCAAGATTGAGAATGAGAGGCCTATGTTATAGGTTCTCCTATGGTGATTCTTTTGCTCTTCGGACTTAGCAAAATTATATATATGAATATTCAAATATATAAGAGCATATTTAATTTTGCTAAGTACTTCTAGATGGCCCTCCTGGGTGCCTGTACTAGTTTACACTCCCATCATAGCCCATGATGTTCCCATTTGTCCCATAGCCTCACCAACACTTCCCATCATCACACTCTAATTTGTCTTGCAGATCGGTGTAAAGAGGGCCTCATTACTTCTCTGACTACAAGTACAATTCAACATCTCTGCATATCTTACTACAAGTGCAATTGAATACCTCTTCATACCTTGTTAACGTTTTGGGTTTCCCTTTATGAAATTCCCTTTTCATATACTCAACCCATTTTTATGTGACAGACATTTCTTATAAAATGTATCTATTAATCGCAACAAGGGATTTCAGAGATCACTTGCAGGTTTTAAGATTAAGCTCCCATAAACATTTGTGCTCAGGTTTCTGAGTGGATGAAAGTTTCTATTTCTCTGGCATAAATGCCCCAGAGTGCAATTTCTGGGGTGTGTGGTGGTTGCATGTTGAATTTCATAAGAAACAACCAAAGTATTTTCCCCAGTGGCTGTAATAGTCTACATTCCCACCAGCACTGTATGAGTGAGTTTTTCCACATCCTCCCCAGCATCGAGTGTCATCACAGTCTTTTGTTTCAGTTAGTCTCCTTGTGGTCTAAATAACCTTTTCCTAATGGCTTATGATGTTGAACTTTTCCAGTGCTCATGCGACATGTTATAGCCTCTTCAGTGAAGTGTCTGTTCATTTATTCTGTTTAATTCTCCAGTGAACCACTTGGGCCTGGATTCCCTTCCTTAGATGCTTTAACTACAAATTCAACTTCTTTCATAGACTAGTCAGGGCATCACTTTCTCTTGAGGAAGGTTGTATAGTTTGTTTCCTCCCAGGTATTGGTCCGTTTTGCCTAACTGGTTAGCTATATGCGCACAGTGTTTTTCTCTGTTTCTTGGTCAGTCTGGCTAGATATCTGTTTGTTTTACCAGTTTTTTTAGAGAAGCAGTTTTCTGGTTTGTTGAAGGCTATTTTCAAATTCTTTGTTTTACTGATTTCTGCCATTATGTTTCCCCCTTTCCTTGTTTCTTCTAAGTCACTCTGTTGCTCTCTGTAATTTTCTATTTGGATACTTCAATCTCTCTTCCCAGCTGTAATGCTTTCCTTAGAAGTCTATTTAAAACAAAAACTCTGGCTTTTATGGCTGCTTTTGATATGCAGCTTTTCTTTATTGTTTTTAAGTTGGGAGTATTCCATAATTTCACTCATAATTTCTTTTGAACTCAGGGTTTGTATAGAATATACTTCACTTCAGCTTCTGCTGTATTTTCTTTTTTTTTTTAATATTTTATTGATTTTTTACAGAGAGGAAGGGAGAGAGATAGAGAGTCAGAAACATCAATGAGAGAGAAACATCGATCAGCTGCCTCCTGCACACCCCCCACCGGGGATGTGCCCGCAACCAAGGTACATGCCCTTGACCAGAACCGAACCTGGGACCCTTCAGTCTGCAGGCTGATGCTCTATCCACTGAGCCAAATCAGCCAGGGCATCTGCTGTATTTTCTAAACTCTCCAGATATTTGGTGATTTTAAAGCTATTCTTTATTATTAACTTCTTACCTTAGTGCATTAGGGTTAGAGAATATATAGGCATCATGCATTATGGTTCATGAACATATCAATGGAGAAAAAACATATATATCTTCTTTGGAATTTATTGAGACTTCCTATGTGGCATAGTATGTGGTAATGATTTATTTTGTTTAAAAGACTGGGTATTATCTGTTAGTCTGATATAATATGTCTAACAAAGCAAACAATAACTTCCATTTGTCAAATTTTCTTATTTTAAAAAATCCTTTATTGCTTCCCATTTCATAGGTCCTATTTCAGATGGCAGGTTTAAAATTAATTAATTCTATTTTGCAAGACAAGTTGCTTTCCCATAACTTAAAGTACATGCACTTAAACGTATCCCTGTGATTTATTACACATATCTATATTTTCCTCAGCAAGACATGCTCTTTAATATGCCCTCCTGGGTATCATTCCTCTACCCTCATCAACTACACAGTGCTGACACTAATATTTTAGATTTTTTCCACTCTTTTCCTGTAATATTTTAGTCAAGAATAAAATGAGCATGGGGCCACATGGCTCACTTCTGGGATTTTTGGTTCTGGCTTCACCCAGGACACCGACCCCTCATAGAATCTCCAATCTGTATCTAAGGAGAAAGGAGCTTAGCCCAAGGCCTTGTGGAGAATCAAATGAGGCTGAGGCTTTGTCACAAGGCAGAGAAAATTGCCAATGAGCTCAACCACAGCCCGTGCAGCAGACCTCTCCACTGTCCAGGCACACAGAGAGCACTTTCCAGGGAGGACCCCACTGAGTTTCAACACTAAACCTGTGAGCTTGACCCTAGGTCAGTGATGGCGCACCTATGACACGTGTGTCAGAGGTGACACGCGAACTCATTGGTTGATTTTTCTTTGTGACATGGCATTTAAGTATATAAAATAAATATCAAAAATATAACTCTAGCCAAAGCCGGTTTGGCTCAGTGGATGGAGCGTCGGCCTGTGGACTGAGGGGTCCCGGGTTTGATTCTGATCGGGGGCATGTGCCTGGGTTGCGGGCACATCCCCAGTGGGAGATGTGCAGCAGGCAGCTGATCAATGTTTCTCTCTCATCAATGTTTCTGACTCTATATCCTTCTCCCTTCTTCTCTGTGGAAAATCAATAAAATATATTAAAAAAAATTTAAAAAATATAACTCTTTGTTTTACTATGGTTGCAAATATCCGAAAATTTCTATATGTGGCACGGCACCAGAGTTAAGTTCGGGTTTTTCAAAATGCTGACATGCAGAGCTCAAAAGTTTCGCCATCACTGCCCCAGGTTCACCCTGTGGTCAGAGGCACAAGCACTCAGAGACATGAAGTGCCCTGAAGACTCCCAGCAAGCAGGGGGCCGCGTGACCACTGTGCTGCGCAGGGACAGGTGCTCACCTGGTACATAGTTGGACCCACACCTGTTGGGTGGAACACATGTTCTGTCATAACACAGAGAGATGAGGGCGAAAGCATAGGCCCTGCTCAGGAAGGCGGGCAGCTGGTACTGCACCAGTGTGTCTAGCCGGTGTGCCTGGGGGGCTGCACCACACACCTATGTTTTTAGGAAAGCACGAGTGGATGGTGTGGGGCCGCTTGGCGGGTTGGCAGCTGGGGCCCAGCGCTGGGCTGACTGCACTCCATGTTCTGCTCAGGATGCCGCAATGGGAGGCCAGTCCTTGGCATCTGACCACCAGCTCTGTGTCCTGTGGAGGCAGAGTCCTGGCTTCCAGGAAGGACAGGTGGAGAAGGGAGAACCCTTCTCGCTGGGAGTGTTAGGGGTCCTGAGGCCAAAACTCACCTTCCATGATTCTCCAGCTCAGCACTGCCCGCCTGACCCCCAGAGAGTTCTGGTTAATCAGTAGAGCAGTTGGGGCTCCCAGTGGGGGCTGCACATTAGCTTCCGGGTAGTGAGCACTTTTGTACTTAAGAAGGTTTCTCTTTGTGTTTCCAGGGTCGGTTTCTGCACTAAACTGAAAGGTGAACAGAAAAGCAGATGGGCCCTCCTGTGCTTGGCATCTGCAGGGTCGCAGGCAGGGCTGGAAGGTGGAGTCAGAATGTCTGGAGATGCAGATGGGGAAGTGCTGGATGCGGAAGGACCCTGGGCTGCCAGCTGGAAGAACTTCATTCCACACCACACCTTTGATGAGGACCTGCAGAATGTTCTCCTGCTGCTTCGCCCTGCAGACCAATTTGCTTATGCCCCCAAGCACTGGCTTTTGGATTTTGGACTCCACGCCCTTGTTCTGGTTTTCTTGGGCGAAAACAACACCTTCTTTTTCTTCTTTTTGGTGAGTACTGTCATGCACATGGTGTGTGTTCCTTTGGCCTGGCCACTGCTGGGCAGCCTGCTGACCTGGAGAGACTGGAAGGTGCACTTGAGAGTGTTGTTGGCGGTAGGCAGGTCTTTCTTCTTCGAGTCTTTCTTCCTGTCTGTGGGCTGGGCTGCCGTCCAGTAATCCACCTGCCTCTCCATCAGCTTGGCGCCATCACCCTGGCTTGGGGAGGACAAACCCCACTCACTGACAAGATGAATGGGATGACAAGGCATCATTGGTGAACAGAGGTAGGGACAAAGGGAAGGATGAAAGCACGCTGCAGCCCAAGGGGGTCCATCATCTGAGTCTCCCGACAAGTCTGAGGACTGTTGCACTGTCCCAACTTTCACCTGCCACCCTGAAAAGAATGAACTATAAGGAATCCTCATTGGGTGTCTTCTGCTTGTAGGAGAGCAGGGCTTCCTTGATGGGAAGCTGAGAGGAACAGTTGTTCCCGTGATATACTGCGTGATTCTCGTCACGATGTCCAGTGGGCCTTGTATGGTGCTCTGGGCCTCCAGGTTATGGAACAGGTCACATCAGGCCACGTCCTTGAAGAAGCTGTTGTAACGGTAGTGCATGGAGCCCAGGTACCTGGCCACAATGTTGGAACCCAGCGGGACGACCAGGAAGTGCACATCGCCCAGCCAGCCGAGCATCTTGTAGGATAGCAGCTCCAGGAAAACCCGCAGCACAGCGCTCAAGTAGTGCTGTGCCTCTTCCACCAGCATCTTCAGCGGCTTAAGGGGCTGGGAATTATCGTTACAGTATCTCTGTATCCACCAGATGATGGAGCTGAAGGCCACAGGACGTCAGCCATGAAGCAGATGCACAGCACAGGCAGCATGTGCCCCTGCAGGGTGTCCGAGGGGAACTGCTCCTGCCAATCAGAGGTTTGACCAGGATGATGTTCTCTGGCAGCTGGTCATCAGAGATGAGTATGCGGTTCAGCTGGTTGTACGTGGTCTTCCTGGGGATCTGCAGCTGGCTCCCTGGGTCTGGCCATGCTCATTGTCAGGGCTCTTGGCTCACTTGTTCTATGGCTGTGCCGTCTGCCGCCCCTTCAGGAACCTGCCCAGCCATGGTGGCGGGGATGCTTCCCCTTGGCCTTGGTGGAGGGGATGAGAGACTCATTCTTGGTGATGCGCCTAGTGAGCAGCATCTTCTTGGTGAGCATGCCCAGGGCTGAGGTCTCTGCCTCTGGGCTGTCCTTGGGCGGTGCTGGGTGCTCCCCTGGGTGGGCATGCTCTGGGGCTCTAAGGGGGTGACACTGTCACTTGGCTATTGCTGACTGAGCTTGGTCTTTTTGGGCACTTCAGCTGGACTAGGAGGCTCCTTTGTTTTGCTTTGTTTGTTTTGTTAACCCTCAGCAGAGGTTATTTTTCCACTGAATTTTTAGAGAAACTTGAAGGGACGGGGAGAGACAGAAAGGGAGAGAGGCATGGATGTGAGAGAGACACATGGATTGCTTGCCTCCTGCATGTGCCATGGCCAGGGCTGGGGATCAAGCCTGTAATCAACACAGTTGTGCCCGTGACCAGATTTGAACCCGGGACCGTTTACTCTGTGCGCCAATACACTAGCCCTCAGCGGAACCAGCTAAAACTCAGGAGCTCCGCGTGGCTCTGGGCACCATGGATGCTCCCCATGTCCATTTCTGAACTGAAAGGTGACAGGCCTTCGCAGTATGGCCTGAGCTTGGGTTTCGTGGTGCTGAGAAGGCTGTCATCTTCTTCCCTGTCGGGGCTACTGTCACTGGTTCTCCAGCATGTTAGACAGAAGGTGCGGGTCCTCCTCTACTTGGGGACATGATCTGCAGGGTCCTGCTCACGGTCCAGGGCCTCCTCCGACACTTAGGCCCTGCTCAGCCAAGCCACGACATTCTGCTTGTCATGGACCTTGTTGTGACTTTCAATCGTCACTGCTTCCTGATCCAGTTCCTATCCATGGGCGGCATCTTCACCGGCCTCCTGCTCAGAGAAGCTCTCATACTCCTTTTTAGAGTAGTGATTTGTAGACTTGGTCTTGGGCAGGCCTGCAGGGCGCTGTCCACACGGTGAGTGGACTGGCTAGACATGGAAGAGGTCAGGCTTCTGGCGACTTCGGGGGAGGGGGTGCTGTGGGCCACCAAGTCTGTAACACTGTGTCTGGGCTGCTTGATGCCTGAGGGCTCACGTGTTTTCTTGCACTTTGGCCATGATTGCAGACTCCTTTTGTCTCCGGGCCCTGTGTATGCTTCCGTCTGTGTCTTTGAGCTGGAGTGTGCCAACCCTTCAAAGAACAGTGTGAGCTTGGGCTTGTGGGTGCTGAGGGTGCTGTTCTCATCCTCCATGTCTGGGCCACTGTCCCTGGGGTTTCGCAGTGTGTTAAATAGAAGGTCCATGTCCCACTCCAACTCTGGGACATGGTCTGCTGTGTCCTGCTCGAGTCCACAGCCTCCTCCAACACTTTGAACTTTCCCAGCCATGCCACCACTTTTTCCTTGATATTTTGTGGCCTGGTAATGCACATCTTTCCTAATATCCATGGCCCCTACTTCTTGAGCATCCCCATGTCAATGCCCTTCTCAGCCAGGTTCGGTCCATAGGTGGCATAGTTGCTGGCCTGTTGCTCAGAGGAGAAGCTCTGATGTACCCCCTCGGTGTAATTTACCCTTGACTTAGCCTTGCATCTGTCCTGTATGGCACTGTGCTCCCAGTGGATGGGCTGGTTGGACAGGGAGCAATGGAGATCTCGGCCACTTTGGCAGAAGCCTCCTCGGCCACTTTGTCCACCCTTCAGGGTTCGCTGCCTGACCTTGGCCATGCGGATGGCGCCCACAGGGAGTGTCTTCTAGCTCCAGATGGTCTGGTTCTTAAAGCACTTCCTCCAGTGCAACAGGGCCTGTAGCTTGTTGCCTTCTCACAGAGGAATTGGGAGTCCTGCAGTGAGGTCAACCCCAGGACTGTCTCCAGTTGTTCACTGGGGAACAGCATACTCCCTTAGGATGTATTGGAGCCCTGCATCTTCACAGTGATCACCATCGATATGAGGTTGGAGTACTGCATCTTCATGGCGATCACCATGGAGATGAGGTCCTTCTCCAACTTTTTGAACACCATCATCTTCATTAAGGTCAGGTTGCACAACCTGGGCATGAATCTGAGGCTGGGGCTGTCCAACTCCTGGGTAGCAAACAGGTTCTTGGGCATTGGTGTTGAACCTGGGCACAGGTGTGGGGGAGCAGGAGGGGTGGAGACCAGGACTGTGGGCAGCAAGGTAGCAGCAACTTCTTACAGCATACAGGTCCTGCTGCATTCTGGGGTGATGGTTTCCCTTCCTGTGTTGGGACAGAGGAGGGACATTCCCTCAGGGGCAGTTTATGAACTGCCTGGTGGGTTGGGGCTTTAGTTCGGACCAATCCCCTAAGTCCATGATTGGCAAACTGTGGCTCACGAGCCACATGCGGCTCTTTGGCCCCTTGACTGTGGCTCTTCCTAAGCCTTAGGAATACCCTAATAAAGTTAATAACAACATAGTTACCTATATAATTTAAGTTTAAAAATTTTGGCTCTCAAAAGAAATTTCAATCATTGTGCTGTTATATTTGGCTCTGTTGACTAATGAGTTTGTCGACCACAGCCCTAAGCACTCAGTGACTGTTGTCAGGAGGTGGGGCACAAGTGATCCAAGAACTGTGTGTGTGAAAAGGAACCACATGCTCACTGACTAGCTCAGGGAAGCCCTGTGTGGTGTTCTTGCAAACTCAGAGACCTAAAGTTATCCAAAAGAATGTTCTGAAATGAAAACTTTCAAACTAAAAGCAGTTTATGGTGGGTAGTCATGTCCTAGGCTGGCATCTTCCCTGACAAAGGTCAATCTTAACCTTCACTGAGCCTGTCTATTGCCTTTTGGCATCTACAATAACATATAATTTGGAATGTCAAAGGAATTTTCCTATTTCCAGGCCCCTCATCACATAGGCAATGCTCTGTGGAGACCACAAATCCCCTCATTCTTACTGAGTTCATTGTTGACTTGTAACTATCCTATATCCACCATGTAAAAGAAGGATGTCCTTGTCATATTACTGTTTATCCAGTCACAGAGAATTTGCCACTTTGATTTCTCTGAAACCCTAATGCATCATCACAGGGTTTCCTGTTACCACCATACATCTCCTGTTCTGATTGTAATGTATACAATAAGGTGCAAAACTGCCAGAGAGAATTTCTCAATCCGCTGAGATTTTCATCCTGCCAGTTATTGACAGTGGGACTTAAATAAACGACCAAAATTCTTGACAAGTTTGAATGTTTCATACTTTAACATTTACTTGACGTAGTGGGTCAGGATTCCAAAAGAGCTCACGCTGGACCAACCCGTGGACATGGTGTCAGTGTTCAACAAAGGACCCATTGAACTGCTGGTTCTCCACCCATTCGGTGAACCTGGGTGATTTGTATCATAAATCCATGACTTTTCCCTTGCTGGTGGTAGCGGGTGAGATTTATTTGAGCTGTATTTTTAAATACTCCAGATAGAACTAAGATTAAGGGTTGATGGAACTTAGGTTAAGACAAGACAGTACGAAAAAAAATTGGTGGCTGTTGTTAAATTGTGGCTTTCCATTCGGAATTGCTTTCTGAGAATCAGAGCCAAAAAAAACCCAAAAAACAAAACCCCAAACATTATCATGTAAATTAGAGTTGAACTAAATCAGCTCCAAAAATACAGTGTCATATTCTCCCTCAGGTCCGAGTATTAGGTATTCCTAGGGAACTAAGAATCTCTGTGGATGTGTGATGTCATTCCTCATGATGTGCAGGAGCCCCAAAGCAAAATGTCAACACAATTGCAATTAAAGTGACTGGTTCTGGTGGGAGAGCACCCATAAGGTTTGGTCAACCGTTCCCTGACCCTCTGGTTGTTTGAGACAGCAGGGAGATCAACCGAGGCACATCAGAGGTTTGAATGTGATTTGAGGGGTGAGAGCCTCATGGAGCTCAACCGATAAGCAACACAGGTTGACCAACTACATTATATAACAATCCTAGAAAATTTGCTCCGATTCTGCAGATATCAGAAAGAAAAGAAAAACCACATACACATACACACAACTACAAAACAACAACAACAAAACACACCTAAAATTAACATGGGAAGTGGTGCCTCCAAGTCCAGGAGATGCCCAATCCCAACCCTCACTAATATTCCTGATAGGAAGCTTTTACTTACACGTGCTTTACAGAAATGGGAAGATTTAATTAGAAAATATCCTCCAAAAAATGGCCAAAGTGCAGTTTTATTTGTGTGCCTAAATTAATTTTTGGCATGCAATAAAAATTAGGAAAATGGCAGGTCTAACATTAAACTGAATGAATGAATGGAAGCATATCTTGATTTGGAAATCAGGAGATTTTCAGAAGCACATATAAATTCCTTTAAAAACAATTCAGGAATTAGAAATTGTATAGACTGTCTCTGAACTCTTCTGAAGGTAATAATTGCCAACACCCCATTCTTCCACCTTCTCTAGTTCCCCCACTCTATTCTGCACCCTTTTCCATCCGTCTTCCTTTCCTTTCAGTCCCCTCCACTATCACTTCCTACTGACTTAAGAGAAAATGAGAATAGGAATTCTAACAACTCCCTTTGGAGTAAAGCTTGTCTCAGCAAGAGAGGAACCAGCAAATGTTCCTGATTTTCTCAATGACCCTGATGGATTCAAAAAGGAATTTAACTCTTAGAATATGTAATCCTGGATATTCTAACTGATTCCAATTAATATAGCTAATGGTTTTTGTCAGCAAATGCAACACAAATTCTACATAAGGCTTTCAAGAAAATTCCTGTAGAGAAATCTGTTCACTGAAATGGGATGTAGAAAACCAATAACAAACCACACACACACACACACACACACACACACACACACACACACACACAAATATAGGGTTGATCCATGGGTGTTTCCCTTCTCACTGATAGTTTGGGAGCAGGTGAAATTATCATAGAAAGAGAAGCCACTAAGACCCCTGTAGACACTGGGGCTACTCTATTTATTCCTAACCACAGCCAACTAATTATCTTCTCCTTCAGAGTAAAGCATCTGTGCAAATGGCAGGAATATTTAACCAATGTCTGTTTTTAATCAAAACCTGTTTAAAACTAGGGAATGTTATAGCAATATTAGCAAACATCTCTCTTTGCTAATAAAATATGCCCCAAATCAGCTGATAGGGAGAGGTGTTTAGTTTGCTTATTTGTTTGTTTTATGAAATCAGTGATACACACACATGCTTTTTCCAGAAAGGTAATATGTGTTTAGAAATAAATGAACAAGATACTGAGCCCAACAGAGCCTGAGATGAACCCAGCGGTGTGTCCTCAAAGTAGGGGTTCTAGCTGCACCCAGGTTTCCTCGGGGGCTCTGGAAAAAGATCTGCTGGTGACATCATGCACAGACATGGAGAGGCATGGGGGAGATGGTGAGCATTCAGCAGGTAAATGAGCCTTTGGCCAGTATTTGACTGAAAAGGAGCCCAGAGTTGGAACCACAGGCATGCACCTCTGTCCAGTGCCCACCCAGGGTGGAGGGAGCTGGGCCCCTTTGTTGTGAGGTCAGGCTTATGCAGTTCTGAACCCAACCCTCAATGGAAAATTGGGAAACTGATGTCCATAGAGTGGCAGATATCACCCAATGTCCATGACATTCAGAGCCCAGAGTTCAGGAATGTTCAGACCTTCCAGGCCAAGGCTCCAACCTCTCCAACAGAGTTGGTCTGGACATTAGAAATCCTGACATACTGGGAAGCTCCTGCATGTTCCTCCGTCTCTAGGGCTCAGGGGCGCTTTGTTCTGGGACCCAGAAAGAGCACTAGCTCTTTTTTTTTTACTAAGAGAAATATTTGTATTATTTTATTTTATTATGGTTTAAAGTATAAAATATGTTTCCATTTTTCCCCTAGACCCCTCCCCAGCCACCCCCACCTGCAGCACATGCCCTTCTACCCCCTAAATGACTGTGTCCATTGATTATGCTTATATGCATGCATTCAAGACCTTTGCTTGGTCTCTTACTCTCTCCCCCACTCTCCCCTGCCTTCCTGCTGAGGTTTGAGGGTCTGTTTGATGCTTCTCTGTCTCTGGATCGATTTTTGTTCATCAGTTTATGTTATTCATTATATTCCACAAATGAATGAGACCGTGTGATATTTATTTTTATCTGACTGGCTTATTTCACTTAGCATAATTCTCTCCATGTCCATGCAAGCTGTTGTGAATGGTAAGACTTCTTTCTTTTTTACAGCAGCATAGTATTCCATTATGTAGATGTACCACAGGTTTTTTCCACTCAGCTGCTGTTGGGCACTTACGCTGATGGGAATTTAGGCTGTTTCCAAATCTTAGCTATTGTGCTGCTATGAACACAGGGATGCATATATCCTTTTTGATTGGTGTGTCTGCTTTCTTGGGATATATTCCAGAAGTGGAATTACTGGGTCAAATGGGAGTTTCATTTTTAATTTTTCAAAGAAGCTCCATACTGTTTTCCACAATGCCTGCTCCAGTCTACGTTCCCACCAGCAGTGCACAAGGGTTCCTTTTATTCCACATAATCACCAGCATTTGTCCTTTCTTGATTTGTGGATGATAGCCATTCTGACAAGTGTGAGACGGTATCCGATTTTGTTTTGAAAAAATATATTTTTATTGATTTCAGAGAGAGAGAGAAAAACATCAGTGATGAGAGAATCATTGATTAGCTGCCTCCTACATGCCTCTATTGGGGATCAATGCCCAAAACTGTGCATATGCCCTTGACCGGAATCAAAGCCTCTATCAAGACTCTATCCACTGACTAAACCGGCCAGGGCCCTCGTTTTTGTTTTCATTTGCACCTCTCACATGATTATGGACTAAAACCATGTTTTCACAAGGCCATGAGACATATGAAAACAGAACTTTTTTTCTAGTGACTAATAAAAAGAATTTTATATAACTCACTGAAGTCACATGTCCACATACAACCGTCATCACTCTGGCCAGGTCAGTGAGCTGTGCTGATAACTCCACTCTGGAGCCTTGACCCAAACTCCCCAGACCACCTGGATATGGAAATTGGTAGCTGTTAGAAAGGGGGAAATGGAAGTCATGTCTCTCACAAGCCATTGTCAAATAAAATGTCAACTTGTGGTTTCCACTCTGACATATGACCTTGTAAGTTCTTACTCTCATCCTTACAATAAGAAAAAAGATGAATAATCCAAAAAATCAGGAAGTCTTTTTAGTTCCACCAGATCATTGAAGTCATATGGCTATGAAATTAATCGTTGCCTCTGCAAACTACTGTATTCAGGCTTTGTTAACACAATACAACCTAGCACTAGCATATGTGTGTGTGCGCGCACACAATCTCTCTCTCTCTCTCTCTCTCTCTCTCTCTCTCTCTCTCTCTCTCTCACACACACACACACACACACACACAATCAAATGACTCTGGGTGGAATTAAAAGAAAATCAGACACCAAGGAGGTGACAATAGGAAGAAAAAGAGGTTGTAGGCACTTTTGCCTTGTGGCATTCCTCCTCCTACTTTATAGCTACTTCCTTCATGAGCGTAAATAACGCTAAGAAGCACATGCTGCAATAATCCATTGTGCAGGCAGAGAAGAGACAGGATCTAACAGGCAGAATGACTTATGCAGGATCAAGAAGAGGTAAGAATGAGGGGTTGAGTCTGAGCCCTGGTCTGTCTCCTCAAACCTAGTACCCTGGCTGCAGCTAAACCTTGTGGAGAGGGTGTGTTCGTGTCACTGTGTACAATGTTGGTATTCCATGGAGAAGGTAGGTGAGCAGTCAGCAGCTCACAGGACTATCTATAGCTGTTATTAGGTGAGGGGAGTCATCAGGGAGGCAATTCCAGGAAGTGAGGTCACTTCCTAATAGAACTTGGAACCCCCGTAACCAGGCACCCACTTTCTAGCAACTGCCCAACTGCCACTCACTTGGCAAGAGACAGTTGACAGTTCAACATGTTCTCTTGTTGTGTTCCCAGTTGTGGGGGCTCTGGTTCCCGGAGACCCTGCAGGGAGCGTTGTTCCAGACTCTGTAGACGGTTCACCACTCGTGCCCGACATCTCTGGCCGTTTTCAAGAAGATCCCCTCAGGTAAGTGAAGGTGGCCTGGGTCAGACCCATTCACGCCAGGCCAGCCTCCTCTGTGGGCCATCCCTGTGCAGCCCACATCCCCCCTCTTCATGTGGTGGATAGGGGGTCCTGCAGGGAGAACCGTGGGAGTGTTTGGAGCAGTGGATAACCTCGATGTCCTGTGTGATCACACCCCAGGGTAGGGCAGGCAGGTGGAGATGGGGCTCTAGAGGGGTCCCTTATCTATGCCAATGGGAGTCCTAGGCCCTCAGGCTGTCATGCCTTTTCCTTGCCAGTAGAGGTCTCAAAAGATCACATTCTGTGTGTCTGGAGTGGAGAGTCACAAGTTTTAGAGAACCAGCAAAACAGGGCTCTGAGGTTTTCCTCTGGTGACTGGAAACTGTCTTGATAGAGCTCTGCACAGGAGAGCAGACCGGAGCCGACAGATGGGGTCTTCAATTCCACGCCCTTGCAGGCGGCACAGACACCTGAGATATCCTCCAGCCTGAAGCACCGCCGCAGGGTGAGTGTAGGTGCCCAATTGACCCAAACTCCAGGACCCCAGGGAGTCAACAGGACTCAGGTTCCAGAAGGCACCCTGCTACTCCCCTGAGATCCCTCCTAGTGTCCAGTTCCCAAAGGAATTGGGTCCTCATCTCCTCCATGTCAGGAGCTGGGGCCTCCCACGGCTGCACATTGTATGGGGACCGCGACTGCTTATCACAGAGATCCATGTCTTTTTTCTGTGGGACCTGGACTTAAAACCTTCCGTTGCCATGACGACGGTGCCACCCTAAACATGCCACATGTCCTGACATCCAAATCCTCCACCCCAGGAAAAGCCTGTGTGTTCTCATCACACATTGGGATGTTCTGTCAGAAATCGCACGGGTGGCACTGTTAATACAAGCATGTGCTGTTTGTCCTCTGCTAAGAGAATGACCTAAGCTACTAATGTGCTTCATATTCCTCACCTGCGATTCTACTTTTCCTGCCAAGAACCTTTTCTCTTATTAATGTGAAAAACTTTCAGACCTCTGAAAAATTTGTGTGTGTTTATTTGATCCCAAGTGTTAAGAATTGTGAGCGAGAAAAATCTCAATGGGTGGAGAAAATGCTCCTTAGAATGACAATTTTGCACCTTATTTTATACAATACAAGCAAAAGTGCAGACTTATGTGGGTTGCTTGAAATCCATGGGTGATTGATTAGGGAGACAGGAGAAAGCAAATTGGAGACACTTCTGTGATTGGATAAAGGGTAAAATGATAGGCACATATTTCTTTTACAATGGTGGATGTAGGATTGTTTCAAGTCAAAAATGAACTCAATAGCAACGAAGGGATCTCTGATCTCCGCAGAGCACAGAACAGTGCCTGAGCATGAGGTGTCCAAAATAAGGAAAATCCAATGATATGTTATCATAGAGGCAAAAAGGCAGTACACACACTCAGTTAAGGTAAAGATTGGTCTTTGTCAGGGAAGATGCCAGACAAGGATCTGACGACCCATCATGAGCTCCTGTTAGTGTTTTAATTTCAGACCATCCTTTGTAGTTACTTAAGGTCTCTGACTTTGCAAGGCTGCCTTGCAGGACTTCCCTGAGCTAGTCAGGTTAGCATGGGGCCCCTTTTTCATTCACACACCCTCCTTTTATTCAGAAATCGATACAAATTATGCATTGATGATGAGTGTTAGTGTTATGTCTTCCTGAACAATGGACCATTCGGGATAAGGTAAGACTATAACCTTAAATGGCATTCAAAGTGGAATTTTTATTATTAAACAAAATAAAAAGGCAGGTGCATGGGAGGCATGAGATCCTATGTGTTCTTGTTAAAAAATATTCTGTATCAATTTTATATTTTGAGCTAACATGAGCAGAGTCCGTTTGCTGCTTGTCTTAAGTTTTGGTATTTTGCATCTAGTATAACATTTACATACCAGGGACAAAAGCAACAACATTAAAGCAGGAACACTGCTTAGGAATAGAAAATGTCTACTACTAGACAAGAAAGTGACTAAGGAAAATAAGCATCCCAGCCAACCAAAAACCTTTGCATGTATTTTCATAATTGCTTATTAAGCTAATTATGTTTCCTTCTTCATCCACTGTTCCTTGTACTTATGCTATGTTTGACCTGAAGAATTAAGACTCTCTACTGTTTCCTTTCCATACTGATCATTAGAATGTACTTGTCTAGTAGGTGGGAAAACTTAGCAGATATCAAAATTCAACTACTCATAAGTAATAAGATGTGTAATAAAAATATAAAAATCAGTTTGTGTACATATAATCAATAACAGTTAGGAGATAGAAGAAGAAGGTTTGAGCAGCAGTAATCTGTCAGCATCCAGGCCTTGTTGACTTCTTGGGAAAGCTGTCAGCCCCCACGGCCAGTGGTTTCTCATGCTTGACAAGTCTTCAGTCTCCTTGGTTAATGGAGGGCAGTGTCAGTGACAGAGATCCATTTATGGTTAGGCCTCTAATAAGGTAACATCCTTTTTAACACATTGGAGAGAGTCTTTAATTAATGTGTTTCAATAAACAAAATCTCCAGGTTGTAGGTTTTGGTCCTTGAAGTCTTTGTCTCTTGGGATTACTGTGAAATGAATGTCACTAATGTATCATTGCCTCTAACCTTCCTAGTGAGTCATGGATAGTAATGTAGAATTTCTGCTTTTCAGTTTTCCTTATATTTGAAAAACAAAATGATTTAAAAATCAGCAGTATTTTAAACAGAGTCATAACAATAATAACCATCTTCTCTTCATTTAGTTCCCTACCCATTTTGTTGTTTATCCTGGTTATTTGCTAGTATTTTCGTGAATTCATTCATTCCTTAGAGATCTATACTTCTGCATTCAGTTCAGAGATGTGACCTGCGTAGAAACCTGTTACTTAGAGTAAGTCAAGCCCTGAACAGTTTGGCTCAGTGGGTGGAGCTTAGACCTGAGGATTCAAGGGTCCCAGGTTCAATTCAGTTCAAGGGCATGTACATTGTTTGCAGGCACATTTCCAGTAGGGATTGTGCCAGAGGCAGCTGATCGATGTTTCTCTCTCATCAATAAAATCTATGAAAAGAATAAAAAAATAGAGTAAGTCAAGAGTCCTTTTCATGAATTTTTCTAAAGATGTAACATATTTGAAAATGCAGTAAAGTAAAACAATATCTATGAACGACAAAACAAAGTGGTATGGTTATAGTTTTGATTGCAATGCAATTGATGAAAAACTGCCTTTTTGGTAAAATATAACATTTCAAGGCAATAATTTTTGGATAACAACAATTACTGTAAAATTACAGAGAACGATATGAAAATATATAAGTATATGTATATATTTGGATTCAATACATAATTTCAATATAAAAGGAACAGAAAGCATGTAAGATTTTAAAACATTGTCCATGGCTTCTTGTATTGAGAATTGGATATAATTCATCAACTTCCAATGTTTGTGCCACAAATACCCGGAGTCGAACTGCCAGACACCCTCACAGGGAACCATGCTCTTGGCTGGCCTGGTGTCGCTGACACCAAGACCACTGTTACAACAGAGTGTTTCCTATTTGAAATTTTCTTGAATCTTTTTATGTTCCTTCCTAGGGAAGGTTGAAATCTTTAGAACAACCATTTTAATAAAAATATAGGTACACAAATAGCACAGTTATTTATATTTTTTAATTTTTTAAAGCTTCTCAGGTAATTTCAAGCATATTAAGTAGTCCTAAATTAGTTAAAAACGTTTCTCTAATAAGGAGAGAGAATAAATCCTTGAGGTACTCCAGGGCCCATTGGAATTGACTCAAAGTCATCTCCTGTTTTAAAAGTCTCTTACAATAGAAACTTTGGGAAGGTTGCAAATATACTTGTGCAAAAGATTATACCATGGACTTTTTGTAAATCTACGTAAAGCAAACACAGACTTAGGGTAACTAACTCTAAAAGATATTAATCATACTTGCAAGCAGTTGTAATATTAAGTATTTTGTCCAGACTACAGAATTCTCCTTAATTTACATAAGCATTTAATCTTTGTAGGCCAATAAAAGATTATATCCTAGTAATGTCATATGGAGGCTGACAATTCACCACACATAACACACAGATGAACACATATCACACAAAAACTATACACACAATTTAAATTATTTTTTGGTAGAGAAATAAAAGAATATTTTTATATAAAACTTTCACAAAATTGTATAGCCTATACCCCCTTTTACAAACCTTTCCTCACCTTTTACAAACCTTCTTACCCATTCAGAAATAACTATCCTTAGAGAAACTTACATGTGACCTTTTCCTTCAAATATGACTCTCCATACCTCAAGCCTTCTATTGTCATAACTGTATAATTTCTTCCAACTTAACTGGAACTTTTAACTGTTAGGAGCATTAATTTCCAATCATAAGCACACAAGTGAACAAACAGCATTCCTTAGATTGACGTTGATGAACATATTTTAATCAAACTCTTACTTTGAAAAAACACACCTTCAGCAAAGCAAAAAACATTACATCAACAGTTCCAAATCCATTTTACAGACCTTCTGCAATTAAAAAACCCCAAAAGCAGTGAACTTCAGACTTGTCTAGCAATCAATGTGTCAGTATTCACGTTATTTCAAAATGTGTAGATATTTAATAACTTTCATTAAAACTTACTAAGTTAGAAAGATATAGTTGAAAAAGCTAAAGAGATTTGTGTAGGTGGGTAAGGTATTTTTTTTTTCTATTGGGATAAATCATATCTTCCAGAGATCTGTATTTTTAAAAATGGCCTAGACAAGACGTCTTGGTGAACTCAGGTATTTTCACTTCAAAGGTTCTGGGACTTTGGTTGCATGAAGCCAATTACCAGTAAGACTCCAAAATGAATAGGGGACGTTTGGGGAAGGTAAAAGGACTTGGTGGGCTTTGAATTGTTTCTGGAGCAAAACCTATGGCACCTTGAAAACTTCATTTGTAAAACAAGGATAGTCATTTTCAATACCTCAGGAACTGGGTTGCCCCCCCACCCCCCCACAAATGTTAGCAAGGGATTGACAAATTCATTCACCCATTTTTGGATGGTTTCTTTCTATTTGGGAATATTTTTCTAGTTTCCAGAAAGCTCACAACTCTGAGAGGTATAAAGACTTTCAGGTATATGAAACCGCCGTCTGTCTCCCCTGGGAATGGCAACACAGGTCCCAGGTACGAGATAGTCTTAAAGTTAATGGTGCCAAAGCCTCTCTATTACCCACTTTATATTGCAACCAGGTAATTGGTGTAACAAAAGAAGATTGGCTTCTTGTTTGAGGCACTCAGGTTCAAGTTACTCCCATTTGGTGAACATGTACCCCAAAAGAGAATTCTCACTTCACTATGGGCTGGTCCCCCATCTTTAGGCAGACATATGGGAAAGCCTAGTGTTAGAGGCATGTCTGCATGTCTCTGGGCTGTTTGGGGCCATTCTGAGTAGGGTGGGTACCCTGTTCAGCCATCTCTCAGGGTCTTGTGGAAGATAATACTGAAGAAGAGATGATTAGCAAACATTCGGTCAGTCTCAAGCTTAGTTTCCTCCTGGAAGGTTCCTTTAAAATCATCACTTTCCCTTTTGGTTCAGTATCTGGTTCATTCATTCTAAGTATATATGTTACTATTCTGGAGAAAGCATCTGTCAGCATCACTGATTTCATTAAACAGTAAAAAAAAAACACTCACTAAACAGGGGAATTGGGGAAGATTTGATAAGCAAACCATATATATTCTCATAACATTCCCTAGTTGGAAGGAAACAGGATTTGATTAAAAAACAGACATTTGTAGGAAAGCTTTATTCCGATGGTGAAAGCAAGTAATTGGTTGTGGTTAAAAGCAAATAAAATAGCCTCAATATATACAGGGTACTTAGTGGCTTCTCCCCCTCCCCCTTTTTTAAAATAGATTTTTTTATGGATTTCAGAGAGGAAGGGAAAGGGAGAGAGAGATAGAAACATCAATGATGAGAGAGAATCTCCAATTGGCTGCCTTCTGCACGCCCCCTAATGGGGATCAAGCCTGCAACCTGGGCATGTGCTCTTGACCAGAATCAAACCTGGGACCCTTCAGTCTGCAGTCAACACTCTATCTCCTTAGCCAAACTGGCTAGGGCAATGGCTTCCCTTTTAATGATCATTTAAAATTCTCCCAAAGTATCAGTGGGAAGGAAAAACAAGCTTGGAGCAGCCCTAGGCATGTTTCTGTTTGTATCCTTTTTCTAAATCCTGTTTCAGTTTCCTATATCCCTAAAGTGTGGAGGCTTCTCCATAGGAGTTTTCTATAAACCTTATTTAGTACTTCTCTTGCTTTTGCTCCCAGAAACCAGGAGTATATTAATTGCAATAGGTTAAAATAGCCAGGATTACATGTTCCATCAGTTAAATTTCTCTGTGAACCAATCAGGGCCATAGAGAAAATGGAGGATGATTGCTGATTCCTCTCTGGCTGAGAGCAGCTTTTCTCCAAAGGGAGTTGGCAGAATTCCTCATCTCATTTTCCCTTAAGTCAGTAGGGAGGGGCAGTGGAAGGGACAGAAGGGGAAGAAAGAAGGGAAGGGAAGGAACACATCTGGACAAGGAAGCTCAGAGAGCAAAAGATATAGGGGACGTGCTATAGAAGGGGGAGGATGGGGTGTTAGCATGTATTAGCTTCAGGAGAGTTGGAAGATAATCTCTGAAATTTATTGTTCATTTATTTTTTAAAGAGAATTTGTCTCTGCTTCTCCTTAGAAGTTTCTAATTTCCAAATCAAGATGTGCATCCTATGCACTCAATCAGTTCAATTTTCAGGCCGCCATTGTTATAGTTATTTGTTTCTTTTGTTTTATTTTGCCTGTGAAAAATTAATTTAGGCACCCAAAGAAAACTGTACATTGGCCATTTCTCAGTTCATATTTTGTAGTTAAATCTTCCTACATTTACCCTTCTGTAAAGCACTTGCAAGTCAAGGCTTCCTAACAGGAATATTAATGAGGGCTGGGGCCTGGGAGTTCCCAGCCATGGAGGCACAACTTCCCATGTTAATTATAGGTGTGCTTGTTGCTGTTGTTTTTATTGTTTGGTATCTGCAGAGTCTCAGCACAGTTTCTAGGAGTGTTATGTAGTGGGTTAAAGTTTGTTGCTTTATGAGTTGAGCTGCAAGTTGCTCACTCACCTAGAGTCTCATTCAACCTTCTTTGTGCCTCAGTTTCTCTCCTTGCTGACTACAACAACCAGAAGGGCTACCAGCAGAGGTGGACTAAACCTCATTAGTGCTCCCCCTGAAGAGCCAGTTAGTTTAATTGCAGTTGTGTGGGAATTTCCTTATGGGGCTCCTGCATGTCATGAGGAATGACCTCTGACACATCCGCAAAGATCCTCAGTTGTCTAAGAACATCTGAGATTCATGCAGGAAGGAGGATGTGCCCCTGTATCTTCTGAGCTGAACAAGATCAGCTCTCACTTAAACAGCTAAGGTGTTTGCCCAGACTCTCAAAAGGCAAATCCTATAGAAAAGCCAGGGGGAAAAACCAGTCCCATTTTCCCTCCTGTCTCTGCATCGCCAGGGATCTATCAACTGTTAACCTTTGTTCCACCAAGAGTATTACAAAATATGGCTCCAATAAAGTCAGCAACACAAGCAAGGGAAGGTCCTGAATCCAACAGACAAGTGTCACAAGTACACCGGCAGGCAGGGAACTGGTGCGTCAATGGACCCTTTGCTGGATGCCAGCACCAGGTGTAGGTCTGCAGGGTGGTGCTAGGTGAGATTTTCTGGAATCCTGCTGTATTGTGCCAAGTAAATGTCCATGTCAGAAGCATTCAAAACTGTGAACAATTGTTGAGATTTTATCTGAGCCAAATGGTCATTTGCCTTGAATCAAAACCTCAATGGATTGAAATAATGCTCTGGAGAATGGCAGTTGTCACCTTATTTTAGATATTACGGTCAGAAGTGGCGATGTATGTGAGTTGCATGAAATCCATTGGTGATAGATTGGATGAAAAGTGAAATGACAGACACATACTTCTTTGCCATAGGGGGATATAGGACAAAACAGCTAACAATGAACTCAATAACAGTGAGGGGATTTGTGGTCTCCGCAGAGCACAGAGTATCCAAAAAATAGGAAAATTCCTTTGACATTCCAAAGCTATGTTCTTGTAGATTCCAAAAGACAGTAGACAGTCTCAGTTAAGGTAAATAATGACCTTTTTGCAGAAGATTCCAACCTAGGACCCAGCGACCCACCGTAAAGAGCTTTTAGTTAAAACGTTTTAATTTCAAAGCATCTTTGTGATAACTTTAGGTCTCTGAGGTTAAAACACCATCACCCAGGCCTTCCCTGACCTAATCACAGATTAGCGAGTGGCCGTTTTTTGTGTGGCCACACTCTCCTTCAATCACTCATGCCCCACTTCTTGCCACCAATCATGTCCCTCCTCTGTCCCACCACAGGAGAAAAAACCAGCAACCCTGAGTAGGAAAAGGTCCGGTAGGGTGCCAGCAGCTGCAGCTTCCTCACGAACTGTGGGCCTGGCCAGCACGTCCACGGTGCTCAAAACACTGGTCCCCCAGAACCTGTTCGCCACCTGGGAGGTGGACTGCTCCAGCCCCAGCTGCGTGCCCAGGTGGTGTAGTCTCACTGTAACGAAGCTAGTGATCTTCAAGAAGCTGGCCAAGGACCTCAACTCCGTGGTAATTTCCGTGAGGATGCAGGACTCCAAGGGCATCCTGAGGTCCCAAGAGATTGTGCTGCCCCGCAGTAGACCAGTGCACACCATCCTGGCGCTCACCTTCTCCCTGCAGTACAACCACTTCCTCAAGGGAGAAGGTAACAAGCTCCTGATCCTGCTGGAGCAGAGGAAGTGCTCTAAGAACAGAAACGTCCTGGGCTACGAGACACTGGCCTCTGGCGCCATCCACATGGCTGACGTCATGCAGCGAAACCCCAGGTGTGGCCAGATGGTGAGCCTCTTTCCCAGCATCAAGGAATCCTCCACTGCGGTGGCCGAGATCTGGATCTCCTCCCTGTGCAGTGAGCCCATCGAACACGAGGACAGTGCCATGCAGGTCAGCCCTAAGGCCAAGGCGGCAGGGAACTACGAGGGGCAGGATGAGCTGCAGGCCAGCGGCAGGGGAAAGCACAGACAGGACCTGCACAAGGATGCCTTGGAGAAGGGGGAACCAAAGAAGCAGCGGCCATCAATACGAGGAAACCTGAAGCTGAAAGTCCTGGCGCTGTTTCACAGGTCCAAAGTGTCAGAGAGGGACCTTCGGTCTGACATGATGGGGAAACGCAGGAAAAGTGACCCATACCTGGAGGATGATGAGAGCGTCCTCAGCACCCCCAGGCCCAAACTCAGGCCATACTTGGATGGCCTGTCAGACTCCAGTTTGCAGACGGAGATGTGGGGCAGCCACAGTGACAGGACCCAAACAGAGCCTCTGAGTCTGCCCCACATGCCCGAGAATTCGTGGGCCCTGGGAGGCAAGCAGCCAAGTGAGACGGACAATGGATTTGTGGCCCACAGCACACCCACCAGCAAGGTGGACAACATCCAGATCTCTCTGTCCATGCCGCCCATCGACCAGGAGGACAGCGCCAGGCAAGCCAGTCCCGAGGCTGAGTCCTCGGACAACTACTCTGAGTGCATGTGTGAGAGCTTCTTCTCGCAGCGGGAGGCCAGCTACCACACCGCTGACCAGGAGGAGGGTGACTGTGATGAGGGGACTCTCATATTCACAAGAAGCACCCTGACCACGCAACAGAACTACCACCAGAAAGTCCTGTTATGGCTGCGCACAGTCCAAGGTTCGGAGGAGGTCCTGGACCCTGAGCAGGACCATGGGGAGCATGTCCCGGAGGTGGAGGAGGACCTGGACCTCCTGTATGACATGCTGCCCAACCCCAGTGACAGTGGCACAGACACTGAGGACGATGGCAGCGTCCTCAGCACCCCCATACCTAAGCTTCAGCCATACTTTGAAGGGCTATCTAGCGGCCCAGGCATGAAGGACAATCACAGTGTCCTCAGCAGCCCCAATCCCAAGCTCAGGCCATACATGGAAGGCCTGTCAGACTCCAGCTTGCCGATGGAGATGCGGGGCCTCCACAGCACCAGGATCCAAAAGGAGCCTCTGAGTCTGGCCCACCCGCCTGAGAACGCGAGGGCCCCGGGAGGCAAGCAGACAAGCCACAGTGACTCCCAACTTGTGGCCTACAGCACACCCACCACTAAGATTCGAATGGCCTCCCTGTCCCGCCAGCCTATCGATCAGGAGGCCACTGCCATGCCGGCCAGCACTAAGGCCCAAACCTCGCATAACCACCTCGCCAGCACATCTGAGAGCTGCTTCTTTGAGCAGCCGGCCAGTCACAATGCCGTCCACAGGCAGTCCCAGGAGAATAACTTGGACCAAGGGAATCTCATAGTAAGAAGGAGGTGCATGAACAGGCAACACCATTACCACCAGGAAGCCGTGGCATCTATGCTCAGGGCCCAAGTGTCGGAGAAGGTCATATCCTCAGAACAGGCCCTTGTGAGGCATGCCCCCAAAGTGGAGAAGGCTCTGCACCATCGGTATGATATTGTACTGAGCTCTAGTGACAGTAGCCTAGACACAGAGGACGATATCAGTGTCCCCAGCACCCCAAAGCCCAAACTCAGGCGATACTTTGACAGCATGTCAAGCGATAGTAGCTCTGACTCAATGGCCCACACAATTCGCTCCCCTGGGAAGCAGCTGGCACAGCTGGAGGACAACCGGGAGGCAGGGTCCTCCGCCCAGCATTGGTTCACCAAGAAGCTGCCATCCATAGTGCGCTTCACCAAGTCTCTGGTCCTGCCCTCCAGCAGGTCCAAGAGGAAGCAGGCTGGCCACCGGGGCTGCGACACAGCCCTGAATGAGTGGGTCCACAGAATGGGCAACGAGAGCCCATACCCACAGAGCCAGTGGCAGATCCCCAGGAAGCCCATCCGTGACCAGCTCCACAACATCCTCATTTGCCAGGACAAGATGCCCGAGAACATCATCCTGGTCAACACCTGCGCCTGGCAGGGCCAGTTACTTTCGGACATCCTGCAGGGGCACACGCTGCCCGTGGTGTGCACTTGCTCCACAGATGACGTCCAGGAGGCCTTCAGCATCATCGTCTCACACATGCAGAGATACTGCAACTGCGATTCCCAGGCCCTGACGCCTGTGAAGATGGCGGTGGCAGGGGCACAGCCCTACTTCAACGCTGTGCTGCGGGTCTTCGTGAGGCAGCTGTCCCAGCAGCCACCCCAATGGCTAGACTACATGCGCTTCCTGGTCATCCCGCTGGGTCCCCACCCCTTGGCCAGCTACCTGGGCTCCATGGACTGCCGCTACAACAACTTCTTCCAGGACCTGTACTGGCGGGACATGTTCAACAACCTGGAGTCTGAGAACACCTTGCAGGACACACAGGACGTTGTGTCGAGAATCTCTGAGTACGTTTCGGGGGCCAACTGTGTCTACCTGCTGCCCATTGCTGAGGCCATTCTCATGTCTAAGCAGCAGCGCCCCAATGAAAAGTCCACACAGCTCATCCCCTTTGTGGGGGCAGTGAAGGTTGGAAGAGTGGGACCATCTGCAGCCATGTCAGGAGGCTCAGATGATGTAGTCACCTCATGCTCCGGTGAGCTTCTGTCCCCTACCGGGAAGGCCTCACCCAACACACTCTCCCCCGCATCAATGAGTGGGAGCCTGTCCTCCACCAGTCAGAGTGTCCATGCACACATGATGGAGCTGCAGGTGGATTACTGGACAGCAGCCCAGCCAATAGATACGAAGAGAGTCACAGAGAAGAAACAGCTGCCTACCACCAAAAACACACTCAAGTGCTTCTTCCAGTCTGTCCAGGTCAGCAGGCTGCCCCGCAGTGGTGAGGGCACAGCAACACCTGCCTTGTCCATGGCTGTGGTCACCAAGGAGAGAAAAAAGAAGGCGCCCAAGAAAACCACGGACGAGAATGTGGAGTCCCAAAGCCAGTGCATCCAGGGCATTGGTCGCCTGGTTTGCAGGGCCAAGCACCAGCAGAGCATGCTGCCAGTCGTCATCGATGGCGTGGAGTGGAATGACGTGGTGTTTTTCCAGTTATCAGCCCAGTGGTCCTCCCACGTCAAGCATGTCCCCATCTGCATCTTCGGACACAACAATCCCACCTTCTAGCCCTGCCCCTTCCCCTGCCCTTCACTCTGCCTTGGCCAAGACCAGAAGGACCCAGCTGCTTTTCTGTGAACAGTACAATTTCCTACAGACACAGACCCTGGGAACGCAAAGAGAATGTGCTCACAGCCTGGAACCTAAGGGGGTTGCCCCTCCCTGGCAGCTCCTCAATGCTCTGTTCAGTAACCAGAACGCTGTGGCGGGTGGGAGTCAGGAGGGCAGTGTTGAGCTGGAGCATCATGGAAGATGTGTTTTGGCCTCCAGATGCCCAACATTCTCAGTGAGAAGGGTTCTGGCCTTGAAGACCTGCCCTTCCAGGAAGCCAGGACTCTGCTTCCCTGGGAGACAGCTCCAACCTGTGCCCAGACTCAGAGGTTGGCAGCCAGAGGTCAAGGGCTAGCCTCTGATGGCAGTATTCTGAGCAGAACTTGGAGTCCAGTCAGCCCAGCCCTGGGGAAACAGCTGCCCGACAGCCAACTGGTCTAGCACCACCTACTCAGGGTTACCAGTGAACTCCAGCCTCACAGGCAGAAAGAGAAAAGACCTGTATGGTGCGCATCGCCCTAGCACACTGGCTAGACAAAGTGGTCGATTACCTGAGGAGAGAACCCACCTTCGTTCCTGTTACTACAGAACATTTGTTACCACCCAGCAGCTGTGGAACCAATTATTTACCAGGTGAGCCCCTCCCCCTCCAGAGCACATGCTCACCAGGCCACCTGTTGGCTGTTTGCCTTCAGGTCACTGCAACTCTCTGAGTGTTTGTTCCTCTGAAACCTCTGAGAAGCAGGGAGCAGGCTCACAGGGTTATTGTAGGGACTCGCTGGGTTCCTCCCTGGTAAGTGTTCTCTGGGAGCCTAGGCAGTGGAGAAGTCTGCTGCAGGGGCTGTGATTGAACCAACTGGTCATTTTCTCTTTCTGTTGAAGAAGCCACTGCCAAATTGTGATTCTCTTTGGGGCCTTGGGTTTAGCTCTTTTCTAATATTCCAAAGAGATTGGAGATACTATTAGGGGGTCTCTGTCCCAGGTGAATCCAGATTAGAGATGCCAGGGGTGAGCAGTGGGGCCCAGGCTCACCCAGCAATCTGAGGTGGGGCTGGTTTGGGCTCATTCAATCAGCACGTATATTAGAAGCCCTGCCTGGTACAGAAATGTTTCTAGGCACTGACCATAACCCAGTGCTCAGAGCAGACCCCAAGCCTGCACTCCAGAGCTTCCTTCTGGGAGGGAGCGATTCAGTCCCACTAGGCTGCACAGGCTCATAGTGTGCACAGAACACCTGATGTGACGTCCTCCTGGCCTCCTCTCCCTATGGCTGCATCTTCGCGTATTGTGAAGAGGATGGTAAACCTCTGTTCAGCAGAAAACGTGAGTCAGTTTTGGATCCGATCCATGAGGGGAGTATGGAGACTGTGAATTCAAGGTGTTGGCAAAACCATGGATCCCACTCATGGTGGGATTTCTGCAAGAGGCAGAGGTCGGAGGGCTTCCCTAGAAAAAAGGACATGAGTCAGACAGCTGTGCAAGTGGATATGGGTGGTGTGGGCAAGTGGGAAGGTCAGTGGAGAGACAGCCCCTCAGACAATTCATAGCCTTCCACTCCTAATTCTAGCCCAGTCTGCACCCCTATACCGGGACCTCGCTCCCTAATCTGGTAGAACCTTCGCAGTGGCAGCTTGGGGTACCCCACCCTGTGGGAGTTGAGTTTCAGTGGGAGGCAAAGAACCACACAGGACAGCTAGTGAATGAGGCAGCATGTAGGTGCAGGAGCCAAAGTTTGAGGTGATAGGAAGGCCCTGGGGTTTGTTTGTTTGCTCACTGGTCAGTATTCCTGAAGCACCTGCTCAGTGCCAATGAGTGACATGAACTGGGTGGACACCAGGCCTCTAAGTCCTAATGGGAGGGAACAGGGACACTGCGAGAGCATGTCAGGTTCCCCTGAAGAAGGGGACAGGTGGTTCCCTCATTGATCCCGAGCTGTCAGGTAGGAGTGCTTCATGCCAACCATTCCTGGGTGACCAGGCCCATCTCTGCAAGGACTGCCAGACTGAAGGTGGACAAGGAGAAGGTCTGGCTTCTGGATGGGCAGGAGCAGCAGGCACAGGACCCCAGGCTCTCTGAGTGGTGCTGTGGGAGGTCCGTGTGGAAGGGAAAGGCAGGCCTCACATTCTGCTGCTCACCTCTCTCTCTCCCCAGGGCCATCTCCTGCATCCTGAGCATCTGGCTGGACCAGCACCTTCAGAATTTCCCAGCCTGATGATGCTGTTGGCTTCCATAGAGCTCAACTTGCAGTCTCCTACCTGCCAAACAAGGCCCAGTGCCTCAGCGGGAGCACCTGAGCCCACTGAGGCCGAGACAGGAGGAGGAGGAGGCCTCCGGGGGTGGTGTGGGTGAGTGTGCCTCTGGAAGGCACACAAAAGGCAGTGAGGGTGGTAACATGTCCTCTTCTTGCATCGACAGAACCAGCTCCAGAAGAACACCAGGAAAACCCTCAAGGGCAACGCCACCCTAGTGGCCTCTCCAGAGCCAGAGCCGGATCCAGGCCCAGCTTTCACTCAACTTCAAGAGGCAGAAGAACCACCTGCAGCATTTGAGCAACTCACCCCAGCATCTGTGCGGCCTGTGGTGCTAGATCCCAGGCCAGAGCGCGTGTCAGCAGCGATAGCAGAGAGGGCACCCTCCTAACCCCATTTAGACACAGTGTTAAATGTGTAATATTCTTGTTACATATGTTTATAATTTTATTATATTTTTACGATATTTAATGACATACAGTGTACTGTAGAGAAAATATACTGAAGTACTAAACAGAAAGTTAATTTAGAGTCTATAAAATTTAACCCTAAAAACCCTCAAAGCTTTGAGCAAGTCTGTTTTTCTGGACCCTGACCCACCCAGAGAGAACTGCCCTCACCTTCTCCACCTACCCTTCCTGGAGCCAGGACTCTGCTTCCCAGGGAGCTGGATCCACCCTGTGCCCAGACACAGTGCTGAGCTCCCAGTAGGGGCATCCTAAGCCCAACATGGAGGCCTCTCAGCTCACCCCTGGGCCTCCATGTTGTCCCCAACACCACTCACTCAAGCTTACAAATAAGCTTGACCTTCACAGGGCAAAAAAAATAAAAATAAATAAAAATAAAAATGGACATGTAAGGTGCAGACCTCCCAGGAACAGTTAATGGAAAAACTGGTCAAATACTTGGTGCCCAGCTTCCTGGGCAGCGTCCCCACCTTGGTCTGCACCCACCCTTCTGTGTTAATACTGAACTTTTGGGACTCACCAACGTGTGTGGGACCAACCATGGACCAGGTGAACCCTGCCCCTCCACAGCACAGTGGTCACTCAGCCACCTGCTTGCTGTGAGTCTCCAGATCCCTGCATGTCCCTGAGTGTTTGTTTCTCTGAACATGGGGAGAGCCTAGGCCCAGCTTCATAGGGTTATTGTAGGGACTTGGGGCGGCGGGAGGGGGGTTCCTCCCAGGAAAAGGCCCGCTGGAAGCCTGGACTCTGGAGAGCTGTGCTGGTGGAGCTGTGGTTGTTCCAATTGGCCATTTTCTCTTCTTTTAAAGAAACTTGTGCCTTATTTGTGATTCTCCTCAGGACTTAGGCTAAGCTACTTTCCCTTTTGATAAAGAGGTTGGAGTTTCCATTAGGGGGTGTCTGTCCTGGGTTAAGCCAGATCAGAAATCCCAGGGGTGAGCAGGGGGACCCCAGGCTCAGCCAGCCTTCTGAGATGGTGGTGGTTTGCACTCATTCATTCAGCAAAGGCCCTGACCACAGGACTGCACTCCAGTGCTTCCTTCTAGTCAGGAGTGATTTCAGTCAAACTGGGCTGCACAGCCAGGTAGCATCCACACTACAGCCCATATGACTTCTTCCTCAAAGTATCGCTGATGTACACGTACTGTGAAGCAGAAAGTGGATCTCTAGACCAGCAGAAAAAGTGAATGGGCTTTGGATCAGAGCCTTAAGGGGAGTATGGGGACTGTGAGTTGGAGAAGCTGGCAACACCCTGGATCTCATGCCTTGTGAGATTTCTGCCAGAGGGCAGAGGTCTGAGGGCTTCTGCTAGAAAAAAGGGAGGGAGTCAGAGAGCTGTGCGTGTGGATTGGGTGGTGTGGGTGAGTGGGGATCAGGCTGGCCCACACAGAAAAGAGCTCCCAGAGGCTGAGCTTAGGCAGAAGTACAGAGCCACTCAGGTCATTGCCCAGGGCCTGCAGTCTGGAGGGCTTCCTGGGGTGGGGCCTTGAACTGGGACTTCCGTGATGGAGATGGGAGGTTTCTTCCTTGTAAGGCACACAAAAGGCAGTCATGGTGGTAACATGTTCTCTTCCTGGATCTACAGAAGCAGCTCCAGAGCAAGATGAAGAAACACCTAAAGCGGCAAGGCCTACTCTGCTGCCCTCTCCAGAGCCAGAGCCGGCTCCAGGCACAGCCGTCACTGAACTTGCAGATGTGGACCCACCTGCAGCTTGTGAGCAACGCACCTCAGCTCCTTTGGAACCTGTGGTCTTAGATCCTGGGCCACAGCGTGTGTCAGCTGCCACAACAGAGAGGTCTCCCTCCCTCATTTATATGAAGTTTTAAAATATTTGTGTTCATCATATATATGTTTAACTTTATGTATTTTTTCATACTATTCAGTAACATTCAGTCTAATTAAAGAAAATGTAATGAAGTACTCAAATATAAATATAATTTAGATTCCATAAAATTTAACTCTACAATCCTTCAGAGACTTGAGCAAGTCTGTTTCTTCTGGGCCTGCGTCTTGTTACTATGAGTCATAGTTTGGGAAGAATGAGTCTCTCAGGAGCCATCTGCTCTAAGGATGTGATGTACTTGAGGCCCAAGACAATGGGACTTTGGGGGAAATTGACCCACCAGCATTGGGGCAGGGACCCTTGATGTCAGGGCTGCAAACCCACATTTTGTTTGACTTCATCTCCCACCAGCACATGGACAAAGCCTGGCCTTTAGCGCCCCCTGGAGTCCACGTTGCAGAATGCTGTAGGGTTTAACCAGCAGAGAGCAGTTCCTGAACCCTTACTGACACCTGCACCTGGACAGAAAGTCCACCCTGCCCCACGGGCACTGAACAGCTTTCTGAGCATCTCCTCTGTCCGCCCACAGCACTGAAGAGGGGCCAGGGAATGTCCCAGGGCCCGGGGTCCACACTCATCTCCTCCACAGGCACCGCTTCAAAATTTCCTCTGGGGTCAGAGCCTCTGTCTGTCTGCCCTCAGACCCTAGGCTCTGGTTCAGCTGGGCTTTTTCCTGAGGCTCTTCTGTCTCTCCAGAGCCCAGCAGCCATTCTTTCTCACGCCCCAAGGCTGAACAAGGTTGTGGAGACAGCCTGGCTTCTCCTTTTCCATCAATCCTCCTCAGTGCTCTGAACCACCCTGGTGAGGATGGACTAGCAGCCTTGTTCAGCACCCCGCCATGGCACAAGCTACACTGACTCAGGACAAATGGGCGCTCACTGGGGACCACACCCAGGGTTCCTGCTCTCAAGGAGATCAGCCCTGTTGGTTGACACAGAGAGAAAGGAAATCTGAATGGAGTCTGATGAGACCTCCCACTGACCCCTGAGGACCATAAGCCCTGAGAACGTGAGCCCATCGTGGGGGCACTGCACAGGCTCTCTTTAGGATGTGATTTCTAAACCAGAAAGATGAATAAGTACCTGTCTACCCTCTTCATCCTGATTTTGCAATGGCAGCCGATGAAGGCTTGTGAAATTAAAGGAGGTCTGGAAATCAGGGGCAGGTCTCCC
Source organism: Myotis nattereri (assembly GCF_964212035.1). Classification (NCBI taxonomy): domain Eukaryota; kingdom Metazoa; phylum Chordata; class Mammalia; order Chiroptera; family Vespertilionidae; genus Myotis; species Myotis nattereri. The sequence goes on along the minus strand of NC_138091.1, from coordinate 7,055,856 downwards.
TAAGAGGTCCATGGTGATGACCGTGCACTTGCATGCACTTGGAGTGGGCCTGGAGGGGCAGCCGCCTGCCTTGCCTGTAGTGTCTCTGCAGTAGACCAATTCCAGGATGCCATAATTTTAAGAGGTTCATCAAAAGGTTGATGAAACTTGGGGTCTCAACAGGGTTGAGTCACACATGTTGGGAATGGCTAAAGGCATTTCCCCAAACCTGAATAGGAAACTGATTGTGGCTGCCAGACAGCTAAAAGGCATCTTAATCTACATGTTATTGCCTCCTACTGGCCAAACACCTGAACAGCCTTAGGCTATTCCCCAAACTGACAATGCCTCTGTACCCTTTGAAACCTTGCCTTTTGAAGTGTATTATCTCCACCTTGCCTTAGGACAAATTGTGTTAATAAAAGCAAGGGGCCTAGACAAGGAGGTACTCTTCAGTCCCTTTAGCTGAAGGTCCTCTGACCCCCAATGCCTTTCAAAATTATAACTCGTCTCCGGACTCTCTATCAGTCTCTGGATTTCTATGTCATTTGCACACAGCCTTTTCCAGATTCTTGAACCCTTCTTGATGCTGGAACATGTTTCCAGGCGCGTCTCCTTACCTTGGAAGCTCAGAACTGTGGTCTCAACAGGTGCTGTTTCTTCTTTCGAATTACACTTTTCAGTTCGGCTCTACTTTGCAGGTCCTTTCCTAAGTTTCACAGCCATCATCCAAACTGGAGGCAGAGGGTGTGAGAAATGAGGGGCAGGGGGCTGGAGGCAATTGGGAGGAAAAAAGGAGGGAGATAGAAGGGCAGGGCCAGGGCCTGGTGTGGGACCACTGTGCTAGTGATCTATTGCTGACAGTTACCGCACATTAGAGACTTAACCAACACACACTTATTAGCTCACACATCTGTGACAAGGAATCCTGCATGGCTCAGCTGGGACTACTGTGGTCTCACCTGTGGCAGGATCTCTGTCACCTAGGGTCTGAGCTCACTTTGGGGAGGGGGGGGGGGGTCTCGGGGATACAGTTTGGATGGAAGGCCTGACTTCCTCTCTCTCTGTTGGTCTCATTCAGTGCTGGGTCACATGGGTTTCTCCAGATAGCAACTCATAGCACAGAGGCTTATTCCTCAATGTAGAGAGAGACAGAGAGAGAGAGAGAGAGGGAGAGAGAGAGAGAGAGAGAGAGAGAGAGAGAGAGAGAATATCAGAGTAAGCAAGTGGATAAGCATCAATTTTTATTTTATTTATTTTATTTTTTATTGCTTAAAGTATTACAAAGGGTATTACATATGTGTCCATTTTTCCCCCCACCCTAGACAGTCCCCTAGCCTCCCCTATCCCCCAGTGTCTTATGTCCATTGGTTATGCTTATATGCATGCATACAAGTCCTTTGGTTGATCTCTTACCCCCCTACCTACTGCCCCCCAACCCTCCCCGGCCTTCCCAATACAGTTTGACAATCTGTTTGAGGAAGCTCTGCCTCTATGTCTATCATTGTTCAAAAGTTTATAATGGTCTTTATTATCCATGAATGAGTGAGATCATGTGGCATTTTTCCCTCATTGACTGGCTTATTTCACTTAGCATAATGCTCTGCAGTTCCATCCATGCCGTTGCAAATGGTAAGAGTTCCTTCCTCTTTAGAGCAGCATAGTATTCCATCCTGTAGATGTACCACCGTTTTCTAATCCATTCATCTACTGATGGGCACTTAGGCTGTTTCCAGATCTTAGCTATGGTGAATTGTGCTGCTATGAACATAGGGGTGCATATATCCTTTCTGATTGGTGTTTCTGGTTTCTTGGGATATATTCCTAGAAGTGGGATCACAGCGTCAAATGGGAGTTCCATTTTCAGTTTTTTGAGGAAACTCCATACTGTCTTCCATAGTGGCTGCACCAGTCTGCATTCCCACCAGCAATGCACAAGTCTTCCTTTTTCTCCACATCCTCTCCAGCACTTGTCGTTTTTTGATTTGTTGATGATAGCCAGTCTGACAGGTAAAAAAAAACTTTTCAGGTTGGGAATAAATCAACTAAAGAACTTGTATGCATATCTGCATAACTCAGGGACACAGATAATAGGGTGGTGAAGGCCTGGGGTGGGGGGTAAGGATCAGCTAGAAGTCGTCAATGAGGTAAAAGGGGACATATGTAACACTTTCAAAAATCAAGATTAAAAAAATAAAATGGATTTGCTTTAAAATTGTTAAATTATTTTTTTTTTAAATTGATGAGACAGTGAGAGAGAACCAAAAGTGTGTGGGAGAAGCATCAATAGGTTGTCTCCTGTATGCACCCAGACTGGGAATCAAACCCACAACTACATATGGGACCTGACCAGGAACCGAACACGAACGACAATCCTTCAGTGCACAGGACGATGCTCAACCACTCTGTCTGTCCCAGGCACCGGCTTTGAGAACCAAATCATGGATTTCGTGTTGGATCCCTTTGCCGTCTTCTATGGAGTCACTAAGAACAGCCACATTGAAAGGGAGGGCACACATTCACACCACACGAGGAAGGTGGAGTCCATGGGGAGTCACGGAGGAGGGAGCCAGTGACCCGAGAGGTCCATGCCTTGCCCCGGATCACAGATGGTCAGAATGCAGAGACTGAGATAAACCCAGTTGTGTCCTCCCAGAGGGGGTCCTAGGTGCCCCCAGGTTTGCTCAGGGGCTCTGGAAAAGGCTGTGCCGCTGGAATCGTGTGCTGACATGGAGATGGCACAGGGGAGACTGTGAGCACTTGGCAGCCTAGACAGTATTTTTCTGAAAAGGCGCCCAGATCTGGAATCACAAAGGTGCACCTCTGTCCACAACCCACCCGCAGTGGAGAAAGCCAGGCCCCCTTATGCTCAGCTCATGCTTACGTAGTTGTGGATCACACCCTCATTGGATAATTGAGAAATTGAAGCCCTTGTTCAGGCAGGGATTGGCCAGGGTACATGACATTCAGAGTGCAAACTTCAGGAATGTTCACACCTTCCAGGCCAAGGCTCCCACCTCCCCACAGAGTTGGTCTGGACATTAGAAATCCTGACATACTGGGCAGCTTCTGCCTGTTCCTCCCTTTGTGGGAGCTGATTTGTTCTGGAGTCCTGAAAGGGAGCACTGTCATGTGCACACACACACACACACACACATTCACTCTAGATGTGATGATTTTGGGGGGGATTAGAAAAAAAGCAGACACAGAGGAGGTGACAACAGGAAGGAAAAAGAGGTTGGAGGCACTACCTACATGTGACAGTCCTCCTCCTACTTTATAGCTCCTCCCCCACAGTAGCCTGAACAGCCATAAGAAGCACTTGCTCCATAACCCATTGTGTAGGCAGGACAGTGACGGGCCCTGACAGGCACAATGACTGATCCAGGATCAAGAAAAGGTAAGAATGAGGGATTGAGTCTGCACCCAGGGAGGTTTCCTCAAGTCTGGGACCCTGGCTGCACCCAGAGCTTCTAGGGGGCTGGGTAGAGGGGTGTGCTGTTGCCACTGTGTACAGATAAGGTGTTTCATGCAGAAGAGGTGTCTGCAGACAGCAGCCCACAGGACTACTTGCATAGCTGTCATGAGATGAAGGGACTCAGGGAAGACAATAACAGGTGTGAGGTCACTATCCAATATAACTGAAAACCCCCGTAACCAGGCACCCACATGTAGCCCAACAGGCAGCTCACTTCCCAGGAGGCATTTGCCAGTGCAACATGTTCTCTTGCTGTGTTCCCGGTGATTGGTGCTCTTGCTTCTGGAGTCCCCGCAGTGAGAGCTTTTTCAGACGGTGCAGACAATGGTTCAACCCTCATCCCTGACGTATGTGTCCACTTCCTAGAATTTGGCCTCAGGTAACACAAGGTGGCCGTGGTCAGACCCATTCAGGACAGGCCACCTCTGTGTGCCATCCCTGCGCAGTCCACATCCCCTCCCCTTCATGTGTTGGGGAAGAGGGAACTGAAGGGAGAACTCTGGGGCAGGGACAGCTTTCGGGGGCAGTGGATCACCTAGAGGTCCTGCTGTGATTACCCACTAAGGCAGGGCAGGCAGGTGGAGATGGGCTTCCAGAGGGGTCCCTTATTGGTGCCAATGGGAATCCTAGCCCTCAGGCTGCCACACCTTTTCCTCTGCAGTGGAGAATCAGCAGACCTCACTATGTGTGTGTGTGTCTGGAGTGGAGGATTACAGGGGTAGAGAACCAGCAAAACAGGGCTCTGAGGCTTTCCTCCTTGTGACTGGGAACTGTCTTTACAGAGCTCCTCACAGGAGAACTGAGAGGACCTGAAAGATGGGGTCCTCACCTCCATGCCTTTGCAGGAGGCATAGGTGCCCCATACATCTTCCAGCGTGCTGTACTCCTGCAGGGTGAGTGCAGGTGCTGAGGTGACCCAGACTCCAGGATCCCATGTAGTCAAAGGTAGCCCTGGGTTCCAGTAACTGCCCTGCCACTCTCCTAGGTCCCTTCCTGAGTCCAATTTCCAAAGGAATCTGGGGCCTGTATCCTCCCCACAACCCACTCTCACTGTCCAGCCCCCTTCAGATGAGATGCAAAGTCACTGCCCACAAAGTTTTAGGAATATCAGAAGCGAGACCTTGCTCCATTTCACGTCATGCTCAGTCAAGGGTATTTTTGTATTTTTTTTACAGACTTTCCTGTTTTAATGCCCATGTCCCAGTGTCCATGTTGGCCTGACAATCATTATAAACCTTCTCCCACTCTCACACATCATCATGATTAATAGGGATGCTTTTCCCAAAAGTTCGTGGGGCTGAAGATACCAAGTCTGTTGCTTTGCCATTTGCTTCCCAGAGGACCACATCCCCATGGTCCCTCTAGGTCAGGAGCTGGGGTCAACTTGGGCTGCACTACTTACCAAGGGGGAACCTGTTATCAGGGCTGGCGATCCAGCTCTTCACTGCTGTGCGACCTGGATGTGACCCCCTCCTATTGTCATGTCAATGGTGCTGCCCTGAACAACCTACTTGTACGCATATCCAGACTCTCCCACCCCAGGACAAGCCTATGTGTTCCCATCTTAGAATGGGATGTTCTGTCAGAAATCCCAGGGTGACCTTGTTAACACAGGGAGGTGTTGTCCATTCTCTACTAAGAAATGACTAAGATACCAATGTGTCTCATCATAACTCACCCCCAAGTCTACCCTGCCTGCCGAGAACCTTTTCTCTTGTCCATCTAGAAAACATGGAAACCTGTGCAGAATTTTTCTGAGTTTATTGAGCCAAAATGTAGGCAATTGCAGTAAAGCAAAATCTCAATGGAATGAGATAATTATGCTCCGGAGAATGGAGCTTTGCATCTCATTTTAAACATTACAATCAAAAGTGGAGACTTGTGTGGTTTCATGAAATTCATTGTTGATAGATGAGGGAAGCAGGAGAAAGCACAGCAGGGAAATCTCTGGGCCTGGAAAAAAGGTAAAATGATAGACATGCACTTCTTTCACTTAGGTGTGTATAGGTCAGTAAACAGTCAACAAGGAACTCAATAACAGTGAGGGGATGTGTGGTCTCTGCAGAGAGCAGAGCAAGCAGTGCCTGTGCTCCGAGTGTCTAAATAAAAAGGAAAATTACTGTGACATTACAAAAATATGTTGTTATAGATGTAAAAAGACAATAGACAGGGAAAAATCAAGATGGCGGCATAGGTAAACACTGGAAATTGCTGCCTCGCACAACCACTTCAGGTCCCACTCTGACCACTGGGTACAATGGCTCTTGGATCTCTAAGGAGCTGCTAATTTAGCCTCTGCCTGAGGCTGTCCAGCAGGAGCCCAGCTGTGAAGCAATGCAAGCCACTGGGGGCCTTGGGCCTTCTTTTGGGTACTCTGGCTTTCTCTGACCCAGCTGCAGTATTTTAGGTAATTTTAGATTGCAAAGGGCCAGGCCTTTCATATGCAAAAGCCTCTGTGCACAGCTTGGGTGGGGTGGGGTATTAGGATCAACAGGCAGAGCAAGCAGCTTTGGCTTCTCCTCAGTCCTGCCCTAAGAGGCCCCGCTTCTCAGTGTCCCAGTAATCACTGCAAGCACCTCTGATTGAAAGCCGCCCTCGAGTTCCGACTGATGCCAGACAGTACAGTTTCTCCTGTGTGAGTCTGGGTCCCCAGAGACTCACCTGGAACTGGAGACAGGGCTGTAGGGAGATTGTGCCTCCCTCCTGATTGAAAAAGACAACCATGTCCTCAGTTGGCAGCCCGTTCCATGTGCACCTCCGTACCTCTGCACTTTACCTCCGCACCTCCTCTGAGTCTCAGTGTGCTTTTCTCTTTCCTTCTAGTTGTAGAATTTCCACTCAGGAGGATGTTCGTTTTGTCTTTTAGTTGTATTTTTGATCGAGATTACAACTCCTCAGATCCATAAGGGACACACTCAGGGAACAGTCTCAGTGAGCACCAAAGCCCCACTGAAGCAAGTCTTGCCCTATAAGGGTGTCTTCAACACAGAAGTTCTCCCACTGCAGACACAGCTCATTCTCACAGCCAATTGGCCTTAAGGTCAATTCCTCCCAGTGATACCTACAACAACCAAGGCTTAACTCCAACAAGACTGTGTACAAAGCCCACAAAGGGGTGCACCAAGAGTGTCCACCTCCCTTCATTGGGGAGGCTGAGCCACTGGGCCCTATAGGACAGCTAGCACAGAAAGAACACCCTATCAACACAGGAAAGCATAAAAATGCGGAGACAAAGAAACAGGTCACAAATGACAGAAATGGAGGAAAGCAAATTACTGGATATAGAGATCAAAACCCAACTTATACGGTTTTTCAAGAATTTTCTAGAAACTTCCAATAAATTTAGTAAGACCCTCAATAAGTCTAGTGAGACCACCGATAAACTTAGTGAGACCCTCAAGAAATCTAGTGAGACCCTCGAGGTTATGAAAAAGGACCACCTAGAAATTAAACATACACTGACTGAAATAAAGAACATTATACAGAGTTCTAACAGCAGACTAGAGGATAGCAAGAATCAAGCCACAGATTTGCAATACGAAGAAGCAAAAAACACCCAACCGGAAAAGCAAAAAGAAAAAAGAATCCAAAAATATGAAGATAGTGTAAGGAGCCTCTAGGACAACTTCAAGCGTACCAACATACGAATTATAGGGGTGCCAGAAGAAGAGAGAGAGCAAGATATTGAAAACCTATTTGAAGAAATAATGACAGAAAATGTCCCCTACCTGGTGAAAGAAATAGACTTACAAGTCCAGGAAGCACAGAGAACCCCAAACAAAAGGAATCCAAAGAGGACCACACCAAGACACATCATCATTAAAATGCCAAGAGCAAAAGACAAAGAGAGAATCATAAAGCAGCAAGAGAAAAAAAGTCAGTTACCTACAAGGGAGTACCCATACAACTCTCAGCTGATTCCTCAACAGAAACTTTGCAGGCCAGAAAGGAGTGGCACGACATATTCAAAGTGATGAATAGCAAGAACCTACAACCAACATTATTTTACCCATCAAAGCTATCATTCAAAATTGAAGGTCAGATAAAGAGCTTCACAGATAAGAAAAAGTTAAAGAAGTTCATCACCACCAAACCAGTATTATATGAAGTGCTGAAAGGTATCCTTTAAGAAGAGGACGAAGAAGAAGAAGAGGAAGAAGAAGAAGAAGAAGAAGAAGAAGAAGAAGAAGAAGAAGAAGAAGAAGAAGAAGAAGAAGAAGAAGAGGAAGAAGAAGAAGAAGAAGAAGGTAAAGATACAAATTATGAACAACAAATACACATCAACAAGTGAATCTAAAGATCAAGTGAACAAATACTCTGATGAACAGAATAAACTGGTGAATAGAGGGAGTGGACTGACTATTCTGAGGGGATAAGGGGTGTGGGGGATGCGGGAAGAGAATGGACAAAAATTGTACATCTATGGATGAGGACATCCTATTTCTATCCTGTGTTGGGAGAGGGTTACATGCCATCAGAGGCAGCTCATAAACTGCCAGGTGGGTTGGGCACTCCAGCTCAGAATGAACCCCAAGCACTCAGTGATTGGTGGCAAGAGATGGGACAGGTGTGATTCCAGGGACCATGTGCTAACCTGGTTAGGATGAGGACAGTGGAGGGGGGCGTGGGGTAAGGGCAGAGGGTGGAGTTGGAACTGGATGGAGGCAATTTATGGGGGGAAAATAGAGGAACAACTATAATAATCTGAACAATAAAGATTTATTAAAAAAAATAGGCAGGCTCAGTTAAGATAAAGATTGACTTTTTCAGGGAAGATGATAGCCTAGGACAACAGTACCCACCATAAGCTGCTTTTATTTAAAAAAAAAAAAAAAAACAACAAAAAACAATCAAACAACACTTTAAGTTCAGACAAACCTTTTCATTTACCTTAGGTCTCTGAGTTTGCCACGCCGCCAGGTTAGCACATGGTCCCTGGAATCACACCTGTCCCATCTCTTGCCACCAATCACTGAGTGCTTGGGGTTCATTCTGAGCTGGAGTGCCCAACCCACCTGGCAGTTTATGAGCTGCCTCTGATGGCATGTAACCCTCTCCCAACACAGGATAGAAATCAGTCCACCATTTCGGTGCCCGCGGGCCAGGAAAGCATGCCCGCCGCACTCAACACACAGGTGCCCATGAACTTGTTTTCCACCTGGAATTGGAATGCTCCAGCCACACCTGCGTACCCAGGCTGTGTAGCCTCACCTTAACCAAGCTGCTCATCTACAAGAAGCTGGAGAAGGAGCTCAGGGCTGTGGTGATCACTATAAAAATGCAGGGCCCCTAAAACAACTTGAGGTCTGATGAGATTCTGCTGCCCCCTAGTGGTCAAGTGAAGACCGACCTGGCGCTGACCATCTCCCTACAGTACCCCTCACTCTCTCAAGAAAAAAGGCAACAGCTTACTGCTGTTGCAGAAGCAGCGCCTTAACAACCAGACCGTCCTGGGTTACCGGACACTCGCCATGAGCACCATCGACATGGCAGAGGTGATGTAGCGACCCCTCGAGTGTGGCCAGATGCTGAGACTCCATAGCACCAACATGGAGGAATCTGCCCACATGGCTGAGGTCAGCATGTCCTCCCTGTCCAGCCAGCCCATAGACCCCAAGGACAGCACCCAGAAGGCTGGCCCCAAGTCCAAGTCCCTGGTTCATTACTCAGAGATAGAGTATGAAATATTCTCAGATCAGCAGGGCAGCTATCATCCCGGGCATGGGCAGGACCAAGAGGAGGAGGACTTCCACTTTAAGGAGCCCAAAAAGCAGCACCAAAGTGTAGTAAGATCGCCACTCATGACCTGGCAACAAGATGCCAACAAGAAAGTTGGGGCGTAGCTGCTCAGGGTGCAAGAGTGGGAGGAGGTCCTGGATTCAGAGCAGGAGTCTTCGGAGCATGTGCCTGAGGTGGAGGAGGACCTAGATCTGCTGTATGACTGACTTGAGAACCATGAGAGTGACTCAAGAGAGTATCCTCAGGACCCCGAAGCCCTGGCTCAGACCATATTGGAAGGCCTGTCCCAGCCCAGCTGGAGCATCCACAGTGCCCAGCTCTCAGATGGAGTGCTAGAGAATCCACAGTGCCAGCACCAGGAGGAGCCTCCAGGTCCAACCCATGTGACAGAGAAGATGAGCCCAAAGCCACCAGTGGGCGCATCACCAAGACCGAGTCTCTCCTTATCGCTTCCACGAGATCCCAGGGGGAGCACGTTGGCCGCTGGGCCTGGAGCACATCCCTGAAGGAGCAGCAGGTGGCAGAGCCAGAAACAAGCGGGCCAACAGCCTGGACAACAAGCACTGCCCCGACCCCCTCAGCCAGCTGCAGATCCCCAGGGAGACGGTATATGACCAGCTGAACCTCTTCCTCATCTCTAACAGCCAGCTGCCCCAGAACATCCTCCTCCTAAATGCCCCTGACAGGCAGCGGCAGTTCCCGTCTGAGTCCAGCAGCAACACATGCTGCCCGCGGTGTGCACCTTCTCAAAGGCTGAGGTCCAGGCAGCCTTCAGCACATTCATCTCGTGGAATCAAAGATACCGTCTTTATAATTCCCAGACCCCCAGCCTGTGAAGATCGTGGTGTCAGGGGCACCGCATTACTTAAGCACCGTGTTATGGGTCTTCCTGAAGTTGCTGTCATACAACCTATGCCTCTCTCCCCCTGGCTGGGCTACATGCACTTCCTGGTCATCCAGTTGGGTTCCTACCTTGTGGCCAGGTACGTGGGCTCCGTGCATTACCGCTACAACAGCTTCATCCAGAACCTGCCCAGGCGGGACCTGTTCTACAAGGAGGCCCAGAGGGCTGTGCAGGACACGCTGCCCATGGTGTTGAGAACCTCACAGTGCGTCACAGAAGCCAATTGTGTCCACCAACTGCCCATCGTGGAGGCCACACTCACCTACAAACAGAGGAGCCCCAATGAGGAGTCCTTGAACATCATTCCCTTCGTGGGGGTTGTGGAGCTTGGTATTGTGAGACCATTCTGGGTCGCCTCAGGACACTCAGATTATGCGGCCCGCTTGGGCTCTGGAGTGCTGTTGTCCACCCTCCATACGGGTCTGCGGCAAACAAGGAGGCATCACACATCCTTCTCTACTCCCCGCCAGTGAGAGGAGATGAGTCCTCCCCCAGCCAGGGTGTTGGAGCTGAGCTGATGGGGCTGTGGGTGGACTCCTGGATGGCAGCCCAGCCCACAGACAGAAAAGGAGACTCTGAGAACAAAGCCCAGGCTACCGCCAACAACACCCTCCAGTTCCCCTTCCAGTTTCTCTAGGTGAGCAGGCTGCCCAGCAGTGGTGAGGCTGCAGCCACGCCCTCCAGGTCATGGACAAGGAGAACAACAAGAAGGTGATGTGTTTTCCCAAGAAAACCAAGGACAAGGAACTGGAGAACCAGAGCCAGTGCCTGGAGGGCATCAGCCGCCTGTTCAGCAGGGCCAAGCACCAGCAGGACAACTGTGGGTCCTTGTTGACCGTGTGGAGTGGAACAGCGTGGAGCTCCCACGTCCAGCACTTCCCCACCTGCATAGTCGGAAGCTCCAACACGACCTTTGAGCTTGCCCGTCCCCTACCCTTCCCTCTGCCCTGGCCAAGCCCGGGAAGGATGAGCTGCTTTTCTGTTCACATTTCGGTTTAGCACCGAGACAGACTCTTGAAACACAAAGTGTAACCCTTTCAGTGTGAATAAGCTCATAACCTGGAAACTAACGTGGTGGTGCCCACAGGGAGCCCCCAACTGCTCTGCTTATTACCGAGAATGCTCAGACAAGTGGGAGGTCAACAGTGTTGAGCTGGGCAATCATTGAAGGTGATGGTCTTCAGGACCCAAAAACTGCCATTGACAAAGCTTCTCAATGCCAACACCTGCCCCTCCTGGAAGCCTGGACTCCGCCTCCCCGGGGAGTCAGCTTCCCTTTCTGCCCGACTCAGTGCTGGCCTCCCACGGGGGCACCTGACTGAGAACAGAGGCTGGTCAGCCAGCCTTGGGCCCCACTGCCCACCATCCCAGTGGCCCCAGCACTACCCGCTCATGCTGTCCCATAAACTCCATCCTCGTGAGGCAGAACAGAAGAGAAAAACCAAGGACCAATGTGGTACTGACCACCTGGCACACTGACTGGACAAACTGGGCAAATACCTGATGCCCACCTTCCTGGGCAGGGACCCCACTTTTGTCCCCACCTCTCCGTGTTTTTATGGAACATTTGCTACAACAGGAGTTGGATCAACCATGTACCAGGTGAGCTCCTGCCCCTGCACAGCACAGTGGTCATTTGGCCACTTGTTTGCTGTGAATCTTCAGGTCACTGCATGTCTCTAAGTGATTGTTCCCCAGAATGTGAGGCCCAATAGGGTTATTGTAGGGTCTCAGTGGGGTGCCTCTGGGTGCCTGGACAGTGGTGAGGTCTGCTGGAGGGGCTGTGTTTTAGCCAATTGGTCATTTTTTTCATTCTGTTGACAAAGTCTCTGCCAAATTTGTGATTCTCCTCAGGGCTCAGGGCTAAGCACTTTTCTCATTAGATATAGAGATTGGAGATCCATCTCCAATCAGAAACCCCAGAGTTGAGTAGTGGAGTTCAGACTCACCCAGCTGTCTGAGATGGACATAGTTTGGGTTCATTCATTCAGCAAATATATGAGAATTCCTGCCAGGTACAGACACGTCTCTAGGCACTGACGATGATCCAGTGCACAGAGCAGACCCCAAGCCTGCACTCCAGAGCTTCCTTCTAGTTGAGAGTGATTCAGTCACACTAGGCTGCACAAGCTCCTAGTGTCCATAGGACAGCGGATGTGACGTCCTCCTGGCCTCCTCTACCTATGTCTGCATCTTCCCATGTTGTGAAGAGCACAGTGGACCTCTGTTCCAGCAGAAAACGTGATTTGGCTTTGGATCAGAGCCATGAAGGGAGTATGGGACCTGAATTCTAGGTGCCGGCAGAACCCTGGATCCCATGCATGGTGGGATTTCTGCAAGAGGGCAGAGATCTGAGGGCTTCTCCTAGGAAAAAGAGCAGGACTCAGAGAGCTGTGCATGTAGATATGGGTGGAGGGGGCGAGTGGGGAGGTCAGTGGACAGAGTGAGCCCCTCAGAAAATTCGCACCCTTCTGCTTCTAATCCCAGCCCAGTCTGCACCCCTACTCAGGGACCGTGCTCACTAATCTGGTAGAACCTCCTCAGTGGCAGCTTGGCTGTTGCTCTCTACCCATGGGAGTTACCTGTCAGTTAAAGGATAAGAAACCCACAGGCAGCTAGTGAATTAGGCAGCACGTAGGAGCAGGAGCCAAAGTTTGAGGTCTTAGGAGGTCTCTGGACACCAGAGGTGCAGATGGATTTTCTTCGTTCACTCATTGGTCAGCTATACCCGGAGCACCTACTGTGTGCCAATGAGTGACAGGAGCTTAATAGACACCAGCCCTCCCTGTCCTCATGGAGTTGACATTCGGATGGGAGGGCATTGGGCTGGTACAGGGACACTGAGAGAGCATGTCTGGTTCCCCAGAAGAAGAGGACAGGCGGTTCCCTCATTGATGCAGAGCTGTCAGTTAGGAGGGCTTTCTGCCAGCCCCTCCTGGGTGACCAGGCACATCTCTGCCAGGACTGCCAGGTTGATTGTGGGCAAAGGGATAGGTCTGGCTCCTGGATGGGCAGGAGCAGCAGGCACAGGACCCCAGGCTCTCTGAGTGGTGCTCTGGGAGGGGCATGTGGAAAAAAGGCTAGGCGTCAGACCCTGCTGTCTGTCTATCTCTCTCCCCAAGGTCATCTCCTGCATCTTGGGCATCTGGCTGGACCTGTACCCTGAAGACTTTTATTAGCCGCCAGAATGTCCCAGCCTGATCATGCTTTTAGCCTCCATAGAGCTCACCTTTCCAGTCCCAGACGTGCCAACCAGGCCCAGTATCTCCACTCACAGCTGGAGCACCTGAGCCCACTGAGGCAGAGTCACAGGAGGAGGAGGAGTGGGTGGTGTGTGTGAGGGGGAGGACACGTGGCTGCCCCACTCAGAGAAGAACTCCCACAGGCTGGGCTTAGGCAGGAGCACGGAGCCGCTCAGGTCAGTGCCCATGGCCTGCAGTCTGGAGGACGTCCTGGGGTGGGGGCTTGAACTGAGACTTCAGTGATGGAGATGGGAGGTTTCTTCCTTGGAAGGCACATAAAAGGCGGTCGTGGTGGTAACATGTTCTCTTCATGGATCTACAGAAGCAGCTCCAGAGCAAGATGAAGAAACACCTAAGGAGGAAATGCCAACTCTGGTGCCCTCTCCTGAGCCAGAGCAGGCTCCAGGCACAGCTGTCACTGAACTGCCAGATGTGGACCCACCTGCAACTTGTGAGCCAGTTGCCTCAGCTCCTGGGAGGCCTGTGGTCCCAGGTCCTGGGAGGCAGCCTGTGTCAGCTGCCTCAGCAGAGAGGACTTCCCCTCCCCAATAATAGCAATTAAAAAACTTTTTGTGTTTATCTTGCACATACTAAGAAGGTTAGGGTATTTTTCTGACATTATTGAGTAAAATAAAATGTCTTTTAAATAAAACTTAGTCATATTATATTAAAAATAAATTTAAATTTTATAAATTTTAACTTTACGATCCTTCAAAATGTAAATTCCAACATGGAGTATATTCACAATTTTTCACAACTGTTCCATAACATCACAAACACTCTCCAGTTCCACAACATTTTCAGAACCCACATCCGAGGTATGTGTCGTGACCGGGAATCAAACCTGCATCCTTTTGGTGTATGGGATGACTCTCCAACCAATTGATGAGGCACCCTGTCCAGGGTGAGAAAGAGCAATATTTTCATTTGAATTTTTCATTCTGGTTTAAACTGCAGTTGAGTATCTTTCACATGCTTTTGGCCTATCCCTTCTTTTGGAATTTCAGTTTGAGACCTTTTGCCCTCTTTTCCATTGGATTGTTAGCAAATCTGAATTGTCGTGGATATCAGCTTTTTGCCATGTAACTTCCAAATGGTTTCTCTAGCTTGCCATTTGTCTCCATTTGATATGTGTTTTGCCAAATAGACGCATTGCATTTTGATGTGGTCGAATCTGTCTTCTCTTCTCATGCTCTTTGATCTTGTCTCTCACTTTGAGTAAAAAGCATGTTTTCCGTCTTATCGGGAAGACAGGCTAGGTTGTATTGTTCTAACAGAGCCCTAAATCTCCGTGGTTTGCAGGAGCAAAGGTTAATTTCATAGTCATAGTTAATTTCAGATGGATTTAACAAGAGCTCCTGTTTTTCAGATCGTTCATCTTTTTTTTTTTTTCTGGTAAGGATGGAAGTAAAGACTTCCAAGGTCTTACATGTCACAGTGGAAACCAGAAGTCAAATACTTATTTGACAATGGCCTGTGGTGGACATGACTTCCATTTTCCCCTTTCTAACAGCTGCCAATTTCCACATCCAGCTGTTTCTGGGGGGTGTTATTCAGGGCCCCAGACTGGAGGTATCAGCACATCTAACTGGCTAGACCACAGTGATGATGGTTGTATGTGGACATGTGACTTCAGTGAGTTTCATAAGATTATTTATACTAGTGACCAGAAGAAAATTCTGGATGTTTTCAATGAAATTAGAGCAGCCTGTGAGTGAGAGAAATAGACAGAAGTGGGAACCAGTGGACTGAAAGTTCTTGGGTTTGATTCCAGTCAAGGTACATACCTCAGTTGCAGGCTAGATCTTGGCCCTGGTCTGGGCAAGGGAACCTTGTCCTTGGGTGAGGATTGACAAAAAAAAAAGTTTTAGTGCTAAGAATGACACTGCCACTTGTATTAAAACCTCAGGTATGTTAGCGGAGTTCTTTAAGTCTTGTTCTTTACACGTGAAAAATGAGTTGAAAGGATAAAATTGAACAATAAAGTGCTTAACGTAAAGAGTTGGCATATGGTAGGCACGTAATATATATTGCCCATTACTTTTATAAATACACCTGAGGCCCGGTGCACGAAAGTTTGTGCACTGGAGGTGGGGGAGGGGGGGTCCCTCAGCCCAACCTCCCCCCTATCACATACTGCGAGCTCTCAGGCATATCCTACTGATGGTTTAGGCCTGCTCCCTGTTCCCCTTGGGCAGCGGGCCTCAGCCACAGTCTGGCCTCCCTTTGTGGGAGGTGACCAGGCTCATCAGGGGAAGGCACCAGCCCCATCACCCCACTGTTGCAGCCATTGCCAGTCACCACAGCCACCAAGGTGTTTTCATCAACACGGACTCCAGTCCCTTCACCATGAAAAAAAGACAACTTTCTTTAGGGATTTTCAAGATGTGTCTTTCATAGGATATTGAAGTAGGGGATCCCTCGGGGGTGAGGACGACGGGGCCCCAACACGCTAGGGCGTCTGCATCCACGACCCCGGGGACCAGGTACATTGACACAGATCCGTTGAATTGAGGAACTACAGGGGTACATATAGAATGAGGGGACCAATCAGAAGGAGACACGTTGCTATAGGTGACCAATCAGAGGGAGACACATTGCTATAGGCGACCAATGGCTGAAAGGCTGGGGTACTATGCATGTGGCTCTAGGAGTTAGTTCAGGCGGGCATTGTTACTTCCTGGTGTGCCAAGGAAGCATGTCATGGTGGAGTGTGCTCACACCATTGCAACAGCCACAGCGCTGAGACACACTTCCTGAGCTCTACTACAGGATATGGCATTTCTTTCTTTCTTCTTTTTTTTATCCTCACCTGAGGATATGTTTCCATTGAATTTTAGAGAATGTGGAAGAGAAAGCGAAAGACAGAGAGAAACATCAAAGTGAGAGGAACACTTTGATTGGTTCCTTCCTGTATGAACCCTGACCTGGGCCCAGGCCAGGGAGGAGTCTGCAACCTAGGTACATGCCCTTAGTCAGAATTGAACCCGGACCCTGTGGTGGGCAGGCCAAGGCATTATCCACTGAGCAAAACCAGCTAGGACAGGATATGACATTGCTTAGCCCTCCAGTAGCAGACCTTTCTTTTTTTCTCCAGGAGTGTGGTAAAAATACCTTAGATCACCTTATTCAATTCTCATTACACAAGTTATTAAGAATATTACAAGTAGCATACAGGGAGCTTAGCCAATGAGCAGTCAGAAAAGGTGTTTCCTTTGTAGTTACACCAATTGCTGGCTCTGCCCCTGCCCAGGCCTAATGCCTGTGGCCAAGTCATTGGGCCTGGGTAGGGGACGTCCAGCTCCTCGCCATGGCCGGCTCCGCCCATGTTCCCCACCATCGCTGGCTCCGCCACTGCCCAGGCTTAATGCCTGTGGCGAAGTCATTAGGCCTGGGCAGGGGACTCCCAGCTCCGTGCCTATGTATGCCAATTAACTGCCATCTTTGTTTGGTTAATTTGCATACTCATCCAATTGGCTGGTGGGCATAGCAAAGGTATGGCCAATTTGCATGTTTGTCTATTATTAGCTAAGATATGTATGTAAACAATCATCAGGTGGAAACACCATGTGTAACATCAACAAAATATTCTAAAGCAGTAAGATGTTAACAGGAATTGCCCAGGGCCTTCCAACACTCTATTTCTCCATTTAATCACAAATGCATGGACTTACTCATTTCTGGATAGAAAGATAAAATATTATAAAGGCACATACTCTCCAGGATTAATCTAAAATGTACATATATATGTAATATGCAAATTAGGCCAGGAAGCTTTAACGCAGTTGTTTTCAACCTATGGGTTGCGACCCCTTTGAGGGTTGAACAGCCCTTTCACAGGAGTCGCCTAAGACGATTTGAAAACACATATATAATTACATATTGTTTTTGTGATTAATCACTATGCTTTAAGTATGTTCAATTTGTAACAATGAAAATACATCCTGCATATCAGATATTTACATTATGATTCATGACAGTAACAGAATGACAGTTATGAAGTAGCAACAAAAATAATTTTATGGTTGGGGGTCCCCACAACATGAGGAACTGTATTAAAGGGTTGCAGCATTAGGAAGGTTTAGAACCACTGCTTTAAAGGGTCACGACCAGACAGGAGGAGGTTGCCTGTGCAGGTGAGGCCAGGGGCAGAGATAGAGACAGACACAGGGGGCCTGCCTGAGCCAGAGCGGACACAAGCAGGGGGGCCAGGGAGGCCTGGGATGGGCTGAGTCACTGCGCCTGGCTAGGGCAGCCCTGGAAGGGACACAGGCAGGTTAGCATGGGGGCCTGGGGAGGAAGTCAGTGTGGGTCCCGCTGCCTGCAGCTCGGGTCAGGTCCAACTCCTGTGGCAGCCTTCAGGGTGCCTCCTCCCGTGATTTCAATAGAGCTCTGGGCCTCTAGTTTAAAGTAAAAATTATAATAGGATTTTGGGGAAACAAACATTGTTCTAAATTTGATCTACAAATAAATATGCAAACAAATCAGGAAACAGTTGAAAAGAATATAGGAAGGGGACTTGCTCTGTCAATGAGAAAGGACTCTCAAGAAGTGCGGCCCTGGTGCTGGAGTGAGCAGGTCCTGGGAGCTGGGCAGCGACATCAGGAACAGAGCGCAGTACACATGAGACTCAGGGGATTATTGTGGGGGCCCTTTGGCAGCAAATAGCACTGGGGCAGCTGCTCCATTATTGAGGGGAAAACTTTAGATCAATATTTCAGATCTTACCCAAGACATTTTAATGTATTTATGATTAATATATTTTACTGTCTTTTCCTTCTGAAAATCGAATGAAGGTGGAATCAAAATTTTAAAAATAAAAAATGAGAGAATATACATAAACTCTATTTAATTCCATGATATAGAGAACACTTTCCACATGTTGATGTCTTTTTTGGGTGAGATGTAAAGGAGAGAAAAGGTCAGTCCTATGAAGTCCTGAGCTAAGAGCCTTGCAGACAGAGAGGTGTGTGTGCAAAGGCCTGAGGTGGGAAAGAGCCCACTGGGGTGAAGGAATGACACACGGGCCAGGGTGGCTGGAGTTAAGAGGAGAGTGTGAGACAGGACGTTGTGCTGGTCAACGGGGTCACCGATCCTGCAGAGTCTTGCTCAAGCTGTAAAATTTATTCCAAGTGCCATGAGGACTTTTAGAGGATTTTAAGTGAAAGACATTTAGCAACTATCTTTCTATTTGTATTTGAAAATAGTACTTTAATAATCAGATTTGGCTGTTGCATTTTTGATCAGATGCTTTTTCAGTGCCTAGTACATTTTATGAACTTTTATAAAGACATGGTTTTTATTTTCGAATATTCATTCCTAGGTTTAATTTCTTTTTTAAAAAAATATATTTTATTAATTTTTTTGCAGAGAGGAAGGAAGAGGGATAGAGAGTTAGAAACATCGATGAGAGAGAAACATCGATCATCTGCCTCCTACATACCCCCTACTGGGGATGTGCCCACAACCACGTACATGCCCTTGACCCGAATCAAACCTGGGACCTTTCAGTCCGCAGGCTGATGCTCTATCCACTGAGCCAAACCAGTTAGGGCCCTAGGTTTAATTTCTTAACAAACCTACAGCATCTGAGAAACTTACTTATTTATTTTTAATTTAAGTATAGTTGATATACAATCTTATATGGTTATATTGTTTCTGGTGTATGATATGGTGAATCAACAATTATATCACCTCACCAATTCATATAACCATCTGTCATCATGCAAACTTATCCCAATATTATTGACTGTATTTCCTTTCCCTTTTTCACCCACTCCACACCCTCCCTTCTGGTAACCACATCTTTTCTCTCTTTTTATATGAGTCTGTTTTTGTTTTGTTTTGTTTTTTTTGATTCCACATATGAATAAAACTATATGGTAATTGTCTTTCGCTGCCTGACTTAGTTCACTTAGCATAATACCTTCTAGACCAGTGGTTCTCAACCTTGGCTGCACATTAGAATCACCTGGGAATCTTTTTCAAATCCTGATTTCTAGGCCTCATCCTCCAGAAATTCTGTTTCTTTGTTACTAATGTTGTGCCCCCCCCCCCCCCATAACAAAGAAACAGAATTTCTAGGGGATGAGGCCCAGAAATCAGGATTTTAAAAGATTCCCAGGTGATTCTAATGCTCAGGCATGTGAGAAGGGAGTAATGTAGATTTCTTTAGTTGTGGCGCCAGACAAGCCATTCCATACTGAGCCAGACACTTAGAATAAGGACAAGGAGAAGTCTGAATGGGGATTTTTTTCTCAGCACTTTCTCATACTGCCAAGGAATAAGAAGCTGATGTTTAATTTGGGTTTGGATTGCGGGGGAGGAATGGATGGTGGTGGTCGCAGCCATGAGAAACATGGTGTTGTGTTAGTGCTGGCAGTGTATAATAATGAATTTGATTTCTTTTTTACATGGTAGACTATTGTTTATTGTTAAACTATTGAAAAGATGGTCAGCTCAAGATCTGAAGTTTTATGCCACAAGTGTTCCAGTTTTTCCTTTAACAACTTGGTCTAGAACAGCATTGCTGGATATTGGAGATACTAGAGAAGTGAGGTTTCACACTGTTTCACTTTTGATGCACTTCATGTTACATTTGCCCCATAAGTAAGATACTAGTAATACGGGTTATTGGGTATGGTGTGCATCATTATTATCTTCACAATTTTTCTGTAAATCTAGAACTAATATAAAATAAAACATCCATTAAAACAACACTCAAAATCCTAGGAAATGGTAGCAACTGATCATAGTGGAAGGGACCACTGAAATGACGGGGGAGTATGGGAATTGTCTTAGAGGAAACACCACCTCCCAGCCATATGCTGGACTATAATGGAACTGGAGGAAATGAGAGAGAGAGGTCTGTCTGGGAAAAATTTTAGGAGTTAAGAGGAAGGTCTCGGTTCTATAACCAGAGTGTCTGAGATTTCTGCATCCTCTGCATCCCCCGCCCCTCCTGGTTAGTGACGCTGAGGCTTTGTGATGTCAAGCCACACCATGGCAACCACTGATTTTGGGCAGCCAGAGCTGAAGTAAGTGGCTCCTCATTAACGTAGAGAGTATATGTAGAGGCCAGGACCCTTTGAGTAGTGTCTGTTGCCTCAAGATAGCGAAACTTAATAAGACGATATTGTAGGCTAGTAGAGATACGGAATAAGACTCCAAACCCAAGGATGGATGAAGAAACTGCAAGTCATAAAGTCAATAATGTTTGTATGGGGCGGGGGTGGGTGGGTGTGGATGGTGGTGGTTGCAGTCATGAGGAACAACAGGTTGTTGTGTTAGGGCTGGCAGTGTCTAATAAAGAATTTGATTTCCTTTTTACATGGCAGACTATTGAATATTGTTAAACTCTTGAAAGGATGGTCAGCTGAAGATGTGAAATTTTATACCACAACTGGTACAGTATTTCCTTTAACATCATGGTCTAGGACAGCATTGTTGGATATTGGAGATACTAGATAAGTGAGTTTTGACTCTCTTTCACTGATGGGGAGGTATCTAAGGAGGGTGCAGGCATGTGAGAAGGGAGTAATGTAGATTTCTTTAATTGTGGCACCAGACAAGCCATTCCATAATGAGGCAGACCCTTAGAAAAAGGACAAGGAGAAGTCTGAATGGGGATTTTTTTCTCTCAACAATTTCTCATACTGGCAAGGAATAAAGAAGCTGATGTTTAATTTAGGTTTGGATGGAGCTGTGGGTTGGATGGTTGTGGTCGCAGTCATGAGGAACAGGGTGTTGTGTTAGTGCTGGCAGTGTATAATAATGAATTTGATTTCCTTTTTACATGGTAGACTATTGAATATTGTTAAACTAATGAAAGGATGGTCAGCTCAAGATCTGAAGTTTTTTGCCACAACTGGTCCAGTTTTTCCTTAACAACTTGGTGTAAAACAGCATTGCTGGATATTGGAGATACTATAGAAGTGAGGTTTCCCTCTAACAGTTTCACTGATGATTCACAGCATGTTACATTTGACCCATACATAAGTAAGATATTAGTAATAAGGGAAATTGGGTATGGTGTACATGGTTATTATCTTCACAATTTTTCTGTAAATCTGGAACTATTCTAAAATAAAACATCCATTAAAACAACACTCAAAATCCTAGGAAATGGTAGCAACTGATCATAGTGGAAGGGACCACTGAAATGACGGTGGAGTATGGGAATTGTCTTAGAGGAAACACCACCTCCCTGCCAAATGCTGGACTATAATGGAACTGGAGGAAATGAGAGAGAGAGAGGTCAGTTTGGTTAAAATTTTAGGAGTTAAGAGGGAGGTCTCTGTTGTATGAAGAGAGTGTCTGAGATTTCTGCATCCTCTGCCACCCCCGCCCCTCCTGGATGGTGAAGCTGAGGCTTTGTGATGTCAAACCACACCGTGGAAACCACTGATTTTGGGCAACCAGAGCTGAAGTGAGTGGCTCCTCATTCACCTAGAGAGTTTATATAGAGTCCTGGACCCTTTGAGCAGTGTCCGTTGCATCAAGATAGCCAAACTTACTAAGAAGATATTTTAGACTAGTGGAGATAAGGAATAAGACTCCAAACTCAAGGATGGATGAAGAAACTGCAAGTCCTAAAGTGAATTCGAAGTCAGTTTCTCAACTGCATGACGAAGAAGTGGGTAACGTCAGAATACCTTATTCAAAACTACCCCTTCCCCAATAATTCCTCTCCCAAGATTCTGGCCTTGTGCTTTTTGGCCACAGACACTTCCTCATTCAATCCACTGTCATCCAATTACAAGCACATTTCCTAAACATTTTCCAAAATTTTCCCCGAAACCAATGTTTTTCTGTGATTAACTTGTTTCCAAACTACATAACCAAGATAGTGCCAACGGTAACTTTGGACTTTAAGCTGAATGTAGACAAGAGGGAGAAAGACAGAAAGAATCAAATAATTGTATTTTACTACAGGAAGGGGGAAACCTCCAGTAAGCAAGACAACAACCTCCAGTAAGCAAGGAAGAAAAGAAGCTGATGTTTAATTTAGGTCTGGATTCGGGGAGTGGGATGGATGGTGGTGGTCGCAGTCATGAGCAACAGCGTGTGGTGTTAGTGCTGGCAGTGTATAATAGTGAATTTGATTTCCTTTTTACATGGTAGAGTATTGAATATTGTTAAACTATTGACAGGATTGTCCGCTCAAGATGGGAAATTTTATGCCACTATGGTACAGTTTTTCCTTTATCTACTTGGTCTAGAACAGCATTGCTGGATATTGGAGATACTAGAGAAGTGAGGTTTCACTCTGTTTCACTGATGATTCACTTCATGTTGCATTTGCCCCAAGCATAAGTAAGATATTAGTAATAAGGGAAATTGGGTATGGTGTACATGGTTATTATCTTCACAATTTTCTGTAAATCTGGAACTATTCTAAAATAAAACATCCAGATTTTCAATCGCAGCAACAACACAGAGTGGGTAGCTATTAAGGAACCAGCTCTGGGCAGTAGACTTCCCCACACCAGTTTTAAGTGTAATAGAGATGATAAACCCAAGCTACGGGACAGAGAGACCCTTTAGCCTCAGTGGCCAACCCAAAAACACTGCCACCCAGAGGCTGAGCCACAAACTGACTCTTAGCTAAATACAAATTAAGGCAGTCTGGGAGTCAAATATGGCCTGCTTTAAAATGCGGACTGTGGTTTACAACAGGGAGGAATAGTGTATCACAGGGAAATTCCACACTCTCCTGAATTCCTGACAGGACTAAGGCAAGCCAGACTGACGAGTAGAAGAACCGAAGGACCTTCACTACTGCAATTTGTTTTTCTTCTTTTTTATTTTTTCTTTTTTCACATTTTAACTAAGAAACCATTTTTTCCCTTTGTTTTCCCATCACCTGATTTTACCCTTTAAATTACTACATTTTTATTTTTTAACCAGTATTATTACTGCTACCATTTTACCATTTTTCAAAGTGCCATTTTATTTTCTCTTTATTTTATTTTGGGATTAGTGTTCTGTATTCTGTTTCATCATTTCTTTAGCATCAATTTTCCCGACCTCAATTTTACCTCGATGCTAAAACCCTTTCCCTCACTTTTCTCCTTTTGTTGTCCTGTTTCTCTTACCCTACTCCTGCTTTAGATTTTCCCTATTCCTTCTCTTTACCTCCTGTCAAAATTTCACCCTACTTATATATACTCTTTCCAATTCACTGCTCTAAAACCTTATACACATATCCCTTATCTTTCTTCACTATCCAATTTTTTTCTTCTTTTATCTTTCTATTGTTTTGCTGCTGTTTGCTTGATTGTTGAGTATATTGGTTTTTTGTTGTTGTTGTTGTTGTTGTTTGTGTGTGTGTGTGTGTGTGTGTGTGTGTTTAGGACTGGTTTTGAGGCTGTTTTTCTTTTTCTTTTTCTTTTTTTCTGCTGGTTTTTACCCTCCCTCCACCCCCTCCGCCCTGGTTATTTTTATGCTTCTGTTTTCCCTTGCCTTTCTAGATACTATTGGTTGATTCAAGGTTGCATTCATCTCCAGGGAGCTGTTGCTGGAGTTTGTTGGGATTAGTTGTTGTTATATAGGAGTTTTCTCCTCATATACATAGCCTCTTCCCCTCATGTACTTCATTCTCTCTTTTCGCTCCTTTTTTCCCTCTCTCTTTTTTTTCTCTTTTCTTTCCCCCTTGTTTTTATCAATTTCATTTTTCACTACGTTTTTTTTCTTTCTTCCCTACTTTTCTTTTCATTTCTTTTTTCTCTTTTATCTTTTTCTCTCCTTTCGTCCTTGTCCCGTAATTCTCTTAATTCGGGTGGTCACCTTTTTTGGGGGTTATTAATATCGTGAATATATTTGTGTTTAGTGCCTAGTACGTGGTGCCTTGTTGTGTTGTATTTTGTGCCTTTAAATCAACGCAGCAGATCCAAGAAACAGCAGCCTCATGAGCACCACACCCTCTGCTGAGGAACAGCAGCTGTACGTGAAGCCGCCCCCCACCAGCCAGAAGAGCCACCACAGCTGTGAACAGCACCCACCAGAGGAGCTGCTGCCAAGAGAGGAGCAGCTGCTACCACACTGCCCGAGGAGCAACCACAGCCCAAGGAACCACTGCCACCCAGGGAGCAGCCACTGAATTACTCAACGTCTAGATCTGTCAGTGAGATCAATCATGGGTAGATAAAGAAACCGCCAAAGGAAAGAGAAGGAGGACTCTCCAGAAAAGCAGCTAAGTAATACAGAGGCATGCAACATGACAGAAAAAGAATTCAGAATTAGGGTCCTAGAGTGCACATACCGGATGGAGGAAAACATCAACAACCTCTGCAGAAGCTAGAAGAAAAAGATGAAAAAGTCAACTACCTATGCAAGAAGCAAGAAGAAACAGATGAAAAAATCAATAACATATGGAGGAAGCTAGAAGAAACAGATGAAAAAATCAACGACTTAAGTAAGACCCAAGAAGAAATGAAGAGTGATATAGCTGTAATAAAAAACACCATTGAAAGTTTCAACAGTAGACTAGGAGAAGCGGAGGACCGAATCAGTGAATTAGAAGACAAGGAAGCAAAACACACTCAAAATGTACTGCAATTGGAGAAAAAAATTAAAAGACAATAGGAGAGCCTAAGGGAGCTTAGGGACAACATGAAATGAGACAACATATGAATAATAGGGGTGCCAGAACAACAGAAAGAGGAACAAGGATTAGAAAACATATTCAAAGAAATAATATCAGAAAACTTCCCTGAGGTGGGGAAGAAAAAAGTCACACAAGCCCAGAGAGTCCCAAATAAGGTGAACCTGAAAGGACCCACACCAGGACACATCATAATTACCATGGCAAATGTTCAGGACAAAGAGAGAATCCTACAGGCTGCAAGAGAGAGACGGAAAGTTACATACAAGGGATCTCCCATTAGATTATCAAATGATTTCTCAACAGAAACACATCAGGCCAGAGAAGAATGGACGAAAATTTACAAAGTGATGCAAAGCAAAGGACTGAATCCAAGAATACTCTATCCAGCAAGGCTATCATTCAAACTTGAAGGGGAAATAAGAAGCTTCACAGACAAAAAAAGGCAAAGGGAGTTTATCACCACCAAGCCAGCTATGCAAGGAATGCTAAAGGGACTGGTCTAAAAAGAAGAAATACAAAGCTGAGAAAGAAAACAGCCACACAAAAAAAGAAATGGCTGCAAACAAGTACCTTTCAATAACAACTTTAAACGTAAATGGACTAAATGCTCCAACCAAAAGACGTCAAGTGGCTGAATGGATAAAAAAACATGACCCATACATCTGCTGTCTACAAGAGACCCACCTCATTAGAAGGGACTCACACAGACTGAAAGTGAAGGGATGGAAAAATATTTTTCAGGCAAATGGAAAGGAAAAGAAAGCTGGGGTAGCAATACTTATATCGGACAAAATAGACCTCAAAGTGAAGGCCATAACAAGAGATAAGGAAGGCCACTTCATAATACTAAAGGGATCAATACAACAACAAGATATAACCCTGGCAAACATATATGCACCCAATGCAGGAGCACCCAAATTCATAAAAAAAACTCCTGGAATATATGAAAGGAGAGATCGACAACAATACAATCATAGTAGGGGACTTTAATACACCACTGACAGCACTGGATAAGTCCTCTAGACAAACAATCAGCAAAGATACAGCAATCCTAAATGACTCACTAGATCACATGGACTTAATAGACATCTTCAGAACACTTCAACCCAAAGCCACGGAATTTACATTCTACTCAAGTGCTCATATGACATATTCAAAAAGAGGCCATATATTGGGTCACAAGCAAAGTATCCCCAAATTCAAGAAGATTGAAATCATAACAAGCATCTTCTGAGACCATGATGGCATAATATTAGAATTAAACTTCAATAAAAATAACCCAAAATACTCAAACACCTGGAAGCTTAATAGCATGTTATTAAATATTGATTGGGTTACCAATGAGATCAAAGAAGAAATTAAAAACATCCTGGAAACTAATGACAATGAAAACACAACAATCCCAAACCTATGGGACACAATGAAAGCAGTCCTGAGAGGGAAGTTTATAGCTCTACAGACCTATCTCAAAAAACAAGAAAAAATGGTAGTAAATCATCTAACTCTACAACTCAAAGAATTGGAAAGAGAGCAACAAGAAAACCCCAGAGTGAGCAGAAGGAAGGAGATAATAAATACTAGAGCAGAAAGAAATGACAATGACATAGAGACCAAAAAAGCAATACAGAAAATCAATGAAACCAAGAGCTGGTTCTTTGAAAGGATAAACAAGATTGACAAACCTCTAGCCAGACTCACCAAGAAGCAAAGAAAGAGGACCCAAATAAACAAAATCAGAAATGATAGAGGCGAAATAACAACAGACCCCACAGAAATACAAATGATTGTTAAAAAATACTATGGACAGCTCTACTCCAACAAACCAGAGGGCCTGGAGGAAATGGACAAATACCTAGAAAAATACAACATTCCAAAACTCAATCAGGAAGAAGCTAATAATCTCAACAGGCCAATAAGTATGGAAGAAATTGAAGCAGTCATCACAAAGCTTCCATCAAACAAAAGCCCAGGACCAGACAGCTTCACAGGGGAGTTTTACCAAACATTCAAGGAAGATCTAAAACCTGTCCTCCACAGACTACTACAAAAAATTCAAGAGGAAGGAACACTTCCAAGCTCATTCTATGAAGCCAGCATCACCCTAATACCAAATCCAGGTAAAGACAACACAATGAAAGAGAATTACAGGCCAATATCCCTTATGAACATAGATGCCAAAATCCTCAACAAAATCTTAGCAAATCGGATCCAGCAGTACATCAGAAAGATCATACACCATGGCCAAGTAGGATTTATCCCAGGGATGCAAGGATGGTACAATATCTGCAAATCAATAAATGTGATACATCACATAAACAAATTGATAGAAAAAAACCTCATGTTCATATCAATTGATGCAGAAAAAGCATTTGACAAAATTCAACACCCATTTTTGATAACAACTCTCAGTAAGGTGGGAGTAGAAGGATCATACCTCAACATAATAAAAGCCATATATGACAGGCCAATAGCCAACATCATACTCAATGGACAAAAACTAACACCATTTCCCCTAAGAACAGGAACAAGACAGGGATGCCCCCTCTCACCACTCCTGTTCAACATAGTACTGGAAGTGTTAGCCATTGCAATTAGGCAAGAAGAAGAAATAAAAGGCATCCAAATTGGAAAAGAGGAAGTAAAACTGTCCTTATTTGCAGACGACATGATATTATACATACAAAACCCTAGAGACTCCATCAAAGAGCTACTAGACTTAATACATGAATTTGGCAATGTAGCAGGATACAAAATTAACCCCAAGAAATCTGAGGCATTTCTATACATCAATAGTGAACTTTCAGAACGAGAGATTATAAAAACAATCCCATTTACCATCGCACCAAAAAAAATTAAGCTACCTAGGAATAAACTTAACTGAAGAGGTAAAAGACCTCTACTCAGAAAACTACAGGACATTGAAAAAAGATATAGAGGAAGACATAAACAGATGGAAGAACATTCCATGTTCATGCCTTGGTAGAATCAACATCATTAAAATGTCCATACTACCCAAAGCAATCTATAAATTCAACGCACTTCCCATTAAAATATCAACGGCATACTTCACAGAACGAACTCTCCAAAAATTCATCTGGAATAAAAAAAAGACCCCAAATAGCTGCAGTGATTCTGAAAAAGAACAAAGTAGGTGGGATCTCAATACCAGATATCAAGCTGTATTACAAAGCCACTGTTCTCAAAACTGCCTGGTACTGGCACAAGAACAGGCATACAGATCAATGGCATAGAATAGAGAGCCCAGAAATCAGCCCGAACCAATATGCTCAATTAATATTTGACAAAGAAGGCAAGAACATACAATGGGGCCAAGATAGCCTCTTCAATAAATGGTGTTGGGAAAATTGGACAGATACATGCAAGAAAATGAAACTAGACCATGAACTTACACCATACACAAAAAATAAACTCAAAATGGATAAAGGACTTCAATATACAACGGGAAACCATACAAATACCAGCAAAATCCAAAGGCAACAAAATCTCAGACATGTACCGAAGCAATTTCTTCACTGATACAACTCCTAGGGCACTTGAAACTATAGAGAAAATGAACAAATGGGACTATATCAAAATAAAAAGCTTCTGCACAGCAAAAGAAACCATCAACAAAACAAGGAGAAAACCCACTGTGTGGGAAAACATATTTGCCAATGTCATATCTGATAAGGGCCTAATCTCCAAAATTCATAGGGAACTCATACAACTTAACAAAAGGAAGTTAAACAGTCCAATCAAAAAATCGGCAAAGGACTTAGATAGACATCTTTCAAAAGAGGACATTCAGAAAGCCAAGAGACATATGAAAACATGCTCAAAGTCACTAATCATCTGAGAGATGCAAATCAAAACAACAATGAGGTACCATCTCACACCTGTCAGACTGGCTATCATCAACAAATCAACAAACGACAAGTGCTGGAGAGGATGTGGAGAAAAAGGAACACTTGTGCACTGTTGGTGGGAATGCAGACTGGCGCAGCCACTATGGAAGGCAGTATGGAGTTTCCTCAAAAAACTGAAAATGGAACTGCCATTTATCCCTGTGATCCCACTTCTAGGAATATATCCTAAGAAACCAGAAACACCAATCAGAAAGGATTTATGCACCCCTATGTTCATAGCAGCACAATTCACCATAGCTAAGATCTGGAAACAGCCTAAGTGCCCATCAGTAGATGAATGGATTGGAAAACTGTGGTACATCTACATGATGGAATACTATGCTGCTCTAAAAAGGAAGGAACTCTTACCATTTGCAACGGCATGGATGGAACTAGAGAGAATAATGCTAAGTGAAATAAGCCAGTCAATGAAGGAAAAATACCACATGATCTCACTCATTCATGGATAATAGAGACCATTATAAACCTTTGAACAATAATAGATACAGAGGCAGAGCTGCCTCAAACAGATTGTCAAACTGCAGCGGGAAGGCCGGGGAGGGTTGGAGGTCAGGAGGGAGGGGGGTAATAGATCAACCTCAGGACTAGTAGGAATGCATATAAGCATAACCAATAGACATAAGACACTGGCGGATAGGAGAGGCTAGGGGACAGTCAAAGGCAGGGGGGAAAAAGGACACATATGTATTGCCCTTTGTAATACTTTAAGCAATAAAAACAATAAATAAAATAAAATAAAACATCCATTAAAACAACACTCAAAATCCTAGGAAATGGTAGCAACTGAACATAGTGGAATGGACCACTGAAATGACGGGGGAGTATGGGAATTGTCTTAGAGGAAACACCACCTCCCTGCCATATGCTGGACTGTAATGGAACTAGAGGAAATGAGAGAGAGAGAGGACAGTTTGGGAAAAAATTTCGGAGATAAGTAAAGGTCTCTGTTCTATAACCAGAGTGAGATTTCTGCATTCTCTGCCACCACCGCCCCTCCTGGATGGTCAAGCTGAGGCTTTGTGATGTCAAGCCACACCATGGCAACCACTGATTTTGGGAAACCAGAGCTGAAATGAGTGGCTCCTCATTAACCTAGAGTATATGTAGAGGCCAGGACCCTTTGAGTAGTGTCTGTTGCCTCAAGATAGCGAAACTTAATAAGACGATATTGTAGACTAGTGGAGATACGGAATAAGACTCCAAACACAAGGATGGATGAAGAAACTGCAAGTCTAAAACTGAATTTATGTTTGTATTTTTTTGGGGGGCGGGGGTGAGATGGATGGTGGTGGTCGCAGTCATGAGGAACAGGGTGTTGTGTTCGTGCTGGCAGTGTATAATAAAGAATTTGATTTCCTTTTTACATGGCAGACTATTGAATATTGTTAAACTAATGAAAGGATGGTCAGCTCAAGATCTGAAGTTTTTTGCCACAACTGGTCCAGTTTGTCCTTTAACAACTTGGTCTAAAACAGCATTACTGGATATTGGAGATACTAGAGAAGTGAGGTTTTAGTCTGTTTCACTGATAGGGAGGGATCTAAGGAGGGGGCAGGCATGTGAGAAGGGAGTAATGTAGATTTCTTTAGTTGGGGCACCAGACAAGCCATTCCATACTGAGCCAGACACTTAGAATAAGGCCAAGGAGAAGGATGAATGGCCCCACCCCATAACAAAGAAACAGAATTTCTGGGGGATGAGGCTCAGAAATCAGGATTTTAAAAAGATTCCCAGGTGATTCTAATGCGCAGCCAACGTTGAGAACCACTGTTCTAGACCCACCCATGTTGTTGCAAATGGTAAGATTTCCTTCTTATATATGGCCCAGTAAGATTCCATTGTACATACGCACCACCTCATGTTTATCCAGTCATCTGTTGATGGGCACTTAGGTTACTTCCGTATCTTGGCTATTGTAAATAATGCTGCAGTGAACATAGGGGTAGAGCATAGGCGTAGAGCTTTTAAAGCTCTCCTAATATTAAACCATACTTGTGTTCCAGTATAAGCTAAGGAAGTAGATATACTCATGTTTAGTCCCCTTAGTCACCTTTATTAATAAGTTGGTCCACAGCTGTTTTTTTTGTATGTGCCAAACTTCCTTTTTATTATGATATCTGTTGCATTAACTTCCATATTAAATTTGTATCCACATATGTTTATTTTCTACTGTTTGGATTTTGTTGAATTTTTGTAATGTCATTAAATATAAAATGTAAAGGAAGTAAAAATCACCCAGGTCTTGTTAACAAAATTCTTCCAATTTTTGTTTTCTTACTAAATTATTTTTATTCACTCAATGTGCTGGTGAATATACTCTAAACATTTTCATCATTTTTAATGGCTGCATGCTATTACATTTTGTGATTTCATCATATATATTTTTAATCAATATTGTGATGATGATATTTAGCTTTCTTTCTGTCTTTCCTATTCAGACAATGGATCAGTAAATGTGTTTGCACATCACTTTTGGGCAGATTTCTAGGTACATTCAAAGGGAAGAACACGTCATTGTTATACATATTGCCAGAGTGTCCTCCAGGGAGGTAGTTTCAACTTGCATTCCCCAAGTTCATGGAAACTGTCAGGTTCATGCAGCCCTGCCAATGTGATCTGGGAAACAGCTTTAATTCTCACAGCACTCCTTACTGGTAATTCAAGGCGAAAATAAACAAGTTGTTGTTTTTAAAAAATTAATATCATTTTTTAAAAAATATATTTTATTGATGTTTTACAGAGGAAGGGAGAGGGATAGAGAGTTAGAAACATCGATGAGAGAGAAACATCGACCAGCTGCCTCCTGCACACCTCCTACTGGGGATGTGCCGGCATCCAAGGTACATGACCTTGACCGGAATCGAACCTGGGACCTTTCAGTCCGCAGACCGACGCTCTATCCACTGAGCCAAACCGGTCTGGCAAAAGATTAATATCTTAAGGAAATAGCTTAAGGAACTTCTTGGAGCTAAATCACAAATATTGAGAAGGGTATTTCTCCAAGATGCAAGGATAAGAATCATAAATGATACAGACAATTATTGCAGATACATGAGACCAAGAAACTCTTTGCTTTTTTGCAAGAAATCATTATGATAAGATTAGTCACAGAAGCAAATACCAAACTGCTTATATTTGTTCTTCCAGTTTATTGTAAATTTAATTTTACATTTCTTGAAAGTCTTGGAAGTATGCTACACAGTCACTTCTCTCTCTCTCTCTCTCTCTCTCTCTCTCTCTCTCTCTCTCTCTCTCCCCCTCTCCTCTCTCACTCTCTGTTATTCTTTAAAAATACTGTCTCCATATTACTGAGTATTTTTCCACACACACCAAAAAGGAGAAAAATGTACATTCAACATTGTCGTTTTGTGACTTTAAAAAATAAAGTAACAAAAAGGACATGCTTTAGATTAAATTCTAGTTATAGAAATTTATCTTAAGAATATAATTATCTATGATGGTGGGATTGGGCCAGGTGCTGGGTTGCTTCCCCTCATGGACTTTGTAAACCAGCACAGGAGAGAGCTCCTCAAAGCAAGCAGACAGGACAAAATAACCACAAACCAATAAATGCTGCAAGGAATCAGTAATCTGGAATAGAGAGTCATGGCGGGGCGGGCTGGGGGGAGAGAAAAAGGCAACGTCTTGGATTAGATGGTCAGGGAGGTTTTCTCTGAGAGACTTTAAGCTGAGTCAGACAGCTGAGAGTGTCTGATACTCAGAGAGTTGGGAAAAGAGCTTTGCAAAGAGAAGGAAGAATATCTGCAAAGACACAAAAGTGTGTCTCAAGGACTGAAAGGAAGTCAGTGCTGGTGTTTTGTGAGTGAGGCTGTGAGAGACACTAGTTGAGGTTGGGAGGTCCATGGGACACAACAAGCCAGTGAGTCATTCTGTTTTATGTTTTAAGGACAATGAGAAGTCATTAAAGTGTCTTAAGCAGGTAGGGTGGGATGGCTGGTTTTAAGTTGAATGGATCACTCTGTTTGCCAGGAGGAGAACAGGTGGAAGACAGGACAAGATCAGAAGCAGAGAGAGCAGAGGCCCAGCAGAGCGGGATGGTGGCCTGAACTAGGACAAGAGCAGGAAAAGTAGAAAAAGAACTGACTCCACTTGGAGATGAAATCTTGACATGTCAATGGTGGACTGGGTCCCGGAGATACAAGGTAGGGTAAAATCAAGGATGACCCTTCATTTTAGACTAGGGGACCTCCAGGAGGGTCCATAAAGGGTTAATATGGGGAAGTGTTTGTACTCCTGAGAGGTGAGCAGGAGAGAGGGCAGGAAGGTATTTAGATGCATAAGTCTTGGATGGTGGTATGAATTTGGAAGAGGAGGCGCTACTGATAATAGAATCCAATTGAGTAAGACAGGGAAACAGGGCAAAGGAAAGTCACAGTAAAGGTAAAATTGGGGAATGAAAACCAGGACAGGAGGTCAGAAAATGTTACCACACTTTGAATGCTGCGTCAAAGCAACAAAGTCGGGAGCTTTTAAATTATGAAGCCAGGGAAACAACTTTAACCACACTTTCCTTTGACAAGTTCAGGAAAAATAATTTCATTTGCAGATGAGCAATAGGAAAAGTTGAGTACTGGAAAGAGTGTGAAAAAATGGCCACTCATACATTTTAGGGAAACATTTTATTGGGACAAGCTTATTAGAGAATAATTGAGAGCAGGGGTCCTCAAACTACGGCCCGTGGGCCACATGCGGCCCGCCGAAAACGTTTATTCGGCACGCCGGGTGTTTTTGCCGCCGCTGTGTGCATAGGAATTTGTCCATAGTTTTTTTTTAAACTATAATCCGGCCCCCCAACGGTCTGAGGGACCTTCAACTGGCCCTCTGTTTAAAGAGTTGGAGGACCCCTGATTTAGAGCATCCATACAAATAAAAATATTCAATCTTTTTGACACAACTCCAATTTGAACTTATTTTATAGGAATTCAAGAAACAGTGTAAACGTTGAAATATATGAATACTAGTAAATTTATGACAACACTGTCATCATAAAATTGTGGCATTACTGCAACATCTATCAATAGACAACAGAGTAAAAGACATTATTTTGCATACATAATGAAATACTTGTGCAGTTGTAAAAAGGAGTCATGTTATCTTAATTTAGACATGAATTTTCCAGGATGAAGTTTAATTTAAAAGCACAAGTTTGTGTGATCCTATTTTTAATTACCTATATGTGTGCTTGTATGTTACCAGAAAAACCTGCAAGTCCATTACTAAATTATTGTGATCAGGAATTTATTTTTAATTGACAAGATATTAAAAGAATCATTGTTCATATATTTTGATTCTATAATTCTATTTCCACTGATAGAGATCCTCATAAATCATTCAAAATGGTATAAATTTTATAAAGAAAGATATCCATCACAGCATTATGTATGTATTTTAAAAACAAAAAGAGCATAAAGACCCATTTAGGCAATACTTAAGCACATGATGGTACTGAAACAGATGAAATATTATGCAGCATGTTTACAGGCAACAGGCATTTCTTGTGAGATAAGAATGACAAGATGGAAACTATGTCAACATTCACAGGATAATACTAGGAACAAATATACTAATATGATGCATGTGATTGTCTCTGGGTGATGGAATCTGAGGTGATTTGACTTCTGTCTGTTTGTCAGTGGACTGAGATCCAGGACTGCTCCTGGGTAAGAATTACTCTTTCCTTTGAAGGTCCCAAGGGCTCAGGCAAGGTCTTGGGGCCCAGAAGACATGAGTACTGTCTGCCTAAGGGGAGATCATGTGGCTAAGCCTCCAGGAAGGATTGGCTTCACCCAAGCTGCTCATTCAGATACGAATCAGTAAGAAAATACTACCCACCAATGAGCTTGCTCAGTAAGTAACATTGGGTGTTGGATCTCCCTGAACAGTGTCTGAGAATATGGCTCTAGAGCAGCGGTTGTCAACCTGTAGGTCGCGACCCCTTTGGGGGTCGAAAAGCCCTTTCACAGGGGTCGCCTAAGACCATCGTAAAAAATATATATAATTACATATTGTTTTTGTGATTAATCAGTATGCTTTAATCATGTTCAATTTGTAGCAATGAAATTGTGGGTCACCACAATATGAGGAACTGTATTAAAGGGTTGCGGCTTTAGGAAGGTTGAGAACCACTGCTCTAGAGCACCTCAGAGAAGCAGGCCATTGGATCAAGCCAGCATCCACTCTATTCTATCAGTTGAGAGTTTGTCTCTCAGGGCCAGACAGGCAACCAAAGGAACCACCTCAACAACTCTTTGAACACCAACTGACAAATGCATTTGCAGAGCATGCCCTGTGCTTCTCTGGGCACTTGAAGAAAAATGTGGAGGGAAATCCCAAGGTCCTTGCCCCCAATCAAGGAAGGCTTCAAGCGATCACTTTTGATCCACAGGCCTTTATTGATACCTAATGGGTGTGTCTACTCCTGCCCTGGGCACCTAGGCACAGAGCGACCAGACATGGTGGAAGTTTGGTCCCCAGATCTCCTGGCACCAGGTCATAAACTTGTGCAAAGGGGAAATAACAAGACATGTTAACCTGGATTATCTCTGATTCCTGAGATAAGACCTGGCACCATGGAGCCCCAGGGAAATGTGGAACTAGGCTGAGAGGGAGCATCAGGAGCCCCCCACCAGGTCAGGCATGAGACTGCCTCAGGGCTCCCATCTGTGTCCTTACTAATGAGGCTCCAGGGAGGTTCTGCTTCCTCTTCCCTCCAGGTTCCTTGACTCAGATGCTGCATTAATCACTAGGAAGGCCTCTGCCATTCAGTTCCACCCGCTTAGTAGGTAAAAGTTGGATTATTTGGAAGGTCTCTCTGAAAACCTGTTCCCCATCGCAGATGTGGGTCTCCACAGGGCGAAGAGAAATAATGGGTAGGGAGGTGGGTGGTAGCTGTTGTTTTGATTTTTGTTTTCTTGGTTCAGGGCTCCGTAAATAACATGTTTCAATTCATCCCTCCTCCTCACCACCATTCCTTGCAAGACAACTTCCAGGTTTTATTGTCTCTTATTACCGCTAATCTCCATTCCCTTCCTTTCCCTCCACATAGTAGCCACTTCAAAATTGGCATGTATGCTTAAAGAATTTATGTCTTTGTATGTCTGTGTGTTTGATAGACACAGGAAGTGTTGTGTTAAAAGTCCCATTGTGTTTCTCACTGTCTATGTTGACACTAATTTTTATGGTCCACTCTCCTTGCTGTATAAATACTCAAATCCCTGCTTGTTTTATCTTTTTTACCAAAACATTCTCTCTACACACAAATTTTCTTAGTCTAAATTTAACCCTATCACTTTCTGCTTAAAGCATTTCAAAAACTTCCATTTACAATTAGAAAAAAAAAAAATTGGAAACCAGCCTATGAGGTCTCCTTGTTGGCTCCTACATACATCTCCAACCTCAACCAGTGTCCTTCTCTTTCTTCTGCTCCCCACACTTCAGCCTCACTGGCTTTCATTCAGTTTGCTGAATTCACAAAACTCTTTCATCTCAGCACCTTTGCCTTCTCCCCCTCCCCCACCTCATCTCTAGGATGGGCTTTCTCTTTCTCAGCCTTCAAGCCTCTCCTAACTGTGAACATTGGTGCAGCCCTTCTGGAGAGACTTAGGCAATATTAGTCATCCTGGGCCAGGTTCCCTGGCAGCAGTGACTCCTGGGAAGTGGGACAGAGTTTAGTGAAGGAATGACCTCAGAAAAAGAAGATGGAGGGAGGTGAGCAGGGATGTGGACTCAGCACATTACGTTCAGCCTGGTCTTGAGAGGGGATCTGGAAGAGGAATTGTACCCATTGAGTGATTCCCATTTTAGGTAAGGAGCCAGGCTTATCTACCCAGTGCCAGTCATTACTGGCCTCCCAGGGTAGTGGACTGGGAGCACCTACCCGCTCAGGACAGGGGAAGGGCCATCAGGAGCCAGGAGCAGCCAACATCCACAGCAGCTGGGAGGGGGGATGGCTGAACCAGCCAGTGAAGTTGCATCCACTAGTAAAACCTAAGGTGTGCAGGGCCTTCCTGCTAGAAATTCATTCTTAGCAACATACTCTAGAGAAGCTACATTCATGTGCCCATGAAGGATACAAGAAAGTCCATTTCAGCATTGTTTATGACGCTGGAAAACTAGAAATAAGCTAAATGTCCTTCAACAGGAGAATAAAGTTATCATAGTAAATGCCTAGTAAAGCGGTAAAACTAATGGACTGCAGTATGTGTGGCAATGTGGACAAAACTCAAAGCATGATTTGTGTGGAAAAGAAAGTGTCAGGGTACATTCTGAATGATGCTATTGAAATCAAATTTCAAAAATGCAAAAACAACTCTAAATTAACTTGTGTGTACACAACTTTTGAGTAAAATTATAGAAACCTACTTAGGGACAAGCACGAAGTGGATGATAGTAGGTAGCTCTGGGGAAGGAAAACTGGGATGGAATCAGGAGTTCAAAGGTCTCCCAACTGTCACCCTAATGTTCTATTTAAAGACACACAGGCAATGGCAGAATTTAAGATTTAATAGGAACACAGGTGATCACAATTTATTCTACATAGATTTTATTCTTTTACATTTAATCCTGAATAGTCACACTTTAAAAATTACAGAAAATATTCACGTGGCCCTATGTACACCTTGAGTGATACTTCTGTCTTTTTGTTTTCCCTATACTATCGTTTTACTTTCAGATGATAGCAGAAGAAAGTACACAGATGATCCATTTTCTCTGTTTAGACTCCATCACAGCACTTTGCCACATTTCATCATGTCACAGGAATTTGTTAGCCATGCTGTTCATATACAATGCAATTAACATCGCGTAAGGATATTTATGTCAGTGGGAAAATACTCATAAAAAAGGCTGATGTCCTTTAGGTGGAATTGACAGGACAAGTTTTGGGAACCCACTTATTCCAGGTGTCTCTTTGCTATCTATTCTAGCCCATATTTCCCGTGGTCCATTCCCACCCAGTGATGCTGATCAGAAGAACCAGATTCATGCTCTTAGACTCTGAGGGGTTATATTTTGACACAGAAGGCCTGCTCTCCCCCCTGTATCCCAGCCAAGGAAATGTTATTCAAAAAGTGATCAGAGGAGATTGGGCGCTTTGAGGGTGGTATGGCCATAGACAGGGAAGCATCTTTCAGATGCTCAAAACTCAGCGGGAAGGCGGGGGGGATGGAGGGGGGTGCGGTGAGGGGGAAAGATCAACCAAAGGACTTGTATGAATGCATATCAGCATAGGTGATGGATGTGGACAACATGGGGGAAGGGAGAGGGGGAGGGCAGGATTGGGGGGATAAGGTGATATTGGTGGGGTAATGACACATTTGTAATATCTTATTCAATAAAGAAAAAAAAATGATCAGTTCAAGATTGAGAATGAGAGGCCTATGTTATAGGTTCTCCTATGGTGATTCTTTTGCCCTTCGGACTTAGCAAAATTATATATATGAATATTCAAATATATAAGAGCATATTTAATTTTGCTAAGTACTTCTAGATGGCCCTCCTGGGTGCCTGTCCTAGTTTACATTCCCATCATAGCCCATGATGTTCCCATTTGTCCCATAGCCTCACCAACACTTCCCATCATCACACTCTAATTAGTCTTGCAGATCGGTGTAAAGAGGGCCTCATTACTTCTCTGACTACAAGTACAATTCAACATCTCTGCATATCTTACTACAAGTGCAATTGAATACCTCTTCATACCTTGTTAACGTTTTGGGTTTCCCTTTATGAAATTCCCTTTTCATATACTCAACCCATTTTTATGTGACAGACATTTCTTATAAAATGTATCTATTAATCGCAACAAGGGATTTCAGAGATCACTTGCAGGTTTTAAGATAAAGCTTCCATAAACATTTGTGCTCAGGTTTCTGAGTGGATGAAAGTTTCTATTTCTCTGGCATAAATGCCCCAGAGGGCAATTGCTGGGGTGTGTGGTGGTTGCATGTTGAATTTCATAAGAAACAACCAAAGTACTTTCCCCAGGGGCTGTAATAGTCTACATTCCCACCAGCACTGTATGAGTGAGTTTTTCCACATCCTCCCCAGTATCGAGTGTCATCACAGTCTTTTGTTTCAGTTAGTCTCCTTGTGGTCTAAATAACCTTTTCCTAATGGCTTATGATGTTGAAATTTTCCAGTGCTCATGCGACATGTTATAGCCTCTTCAGTGAAGTGTCTGTTCATTTATTCTGTTTAATTCTCCAGTGAACCACCTGGGCCTGGATTCCCTTCCTTAGATGCTTTAACTACAAATTCAACTTCTTTCATAGACTAGTCAGGGCATCACTTTCTCTTGAGGAAGGTTGTATAGTTTGTTTCCTCCAAGGTATTGGTCCGTTTTGCCTAACTGGTTAGCGATATGCGCACAGCGTTTTTCTCTGTTTCTTGGTCAGTCTGACTAGAAATCTGTTTGTTTTACCAGTTTTTTTAGAAGCAGTTTTCTGGTTTGTTGAAGGCTTTTCAAATTCTTTGTTTTACTGATTTCTGCCATTATGTTTCCCCCTTTCCTTGTTTCTTCTAAGTCACTCTGTTGCTCTCTGTAATTTTCTATTTGGATACTTCAATCTCTCTTCCCAGCTGTAATGCTTTCCTTAGAAATCTATTTAAAACAAAAACTCTGGCTTTTATGGCTGCTTTTGATATGTAGCTTTTCTTTATTGTTTTTTAGTTTGGAGTATTCCATAATTTCACTCATAATTTCCTTTGACCTCAGGGTTTGTATTGAATATACTTCACTTCAGCTTCTGCTGTATTTTCGAAACTCTCCAGATATTTGGTGATTTTAAAGCTATTCTTTATTATTAACTTCTTACCTTAGTGCATTAGGGTTAGAGAATATATAGGCATCATGCATTATGGTTCATGAACATATCAATGGAGAAAAAACATATATATCTTCTTTGGAATTTATTGAGACTTCCTATGTGGCATAGTGTGTGGTAATGATTTATTTTGTTTAAAAGACTGGGTATTATCTGTTAGTTTGATATAATATGTCTAACAAAGCAAACAATAACTTCCATTTGTCAAATTTTCTTATTTTAAAAAATCCTTTATTGCTTCCCATTTCATAGTTCCTATTTCAGATGGCAGGTTTAAAATTAATGAATTCTATTTTGCAAGACAAGGTGCTTTCCCATAACTTAAAGTACATGCACTTAAACGTATCCCTGTGATTTATTACACATATCTATATTTTCCTCAGCAAGACATGCTCTTTAATATGCCCTCCTGGGTATCATTCCTCTACCCTCATCAACTACACAGTGCTGACACTAATATTTTAGATTTTTTCCACTCTTTTCCTGTAATCTTTTAGTCAAGAATAAAATGAGCATGGGGCCACATGGCTCACTTCTGGGATTTTGGTTCTGGCTTCACCCAGGACACCGACCCCTCATAGAATCTCCAATCTGTATCTAAGGAGAAAGGAGCTTAGCCCAAGGCCTTGTGGAGAATGAAATGAGGCTGAGGCTTTGTCACGAGGCAGAAAAGATGGCCAATGAGCTCAACCACAGCCCGTGCAGCAGACCTCTCCACTGTCCAGGCACCCAGAGAGCACTTTCCAGGGAGGACCCCGCTGAGTTTCTACAATAAACCTGTGAGCTTGACCCTAGGTCAGTGACGGTGAACCTGTGACACGTGTGTCAGAGGTGGCATGCAAACTCATTGGTTGAGTTTTCTTTGTGATATGGCATTTAAGTATATAAAATAAATATCAAAAATATAACTCTAGCCAAAGCCGGTTTGGCTCAGTGGATGGAGCATCGGCCTGTGGACTGAGGGGTCCCGGGTTCGATTCTGATCGGGGGCATGTGCCTGGGTTGCGGGCACATCCCCAGTGGGAGATGTGCAGCAGGCAGCTGATCGATGTTTCTCTCTCATCAATGTTTCTGACTCTATATCCTTCTCCCTTCTTCTCTGTGGAAAATCAATAAAATATATTAAAAAAAGTTTAAAAAATATAACTCTTTGTTTTACTATGGTTGCAAATATCCGAAACTTTCTATGTGTGGCACGGCACCAGACTTAAGTTAGGGTTTTTCAAAATGCTGACATGCAGAGCTCAAAAGTTTCGCCATCACTGCCCTAGGTTCACCCTGTGGTTAGAGGCACAAGCACTCAGAGACATGAAGTGCCCTGAAGACGCCCAGCAAGCAGGGGGCCGCGTGACCACTGTGCTGTGCAGGGACAGGTGCTCAACTGGTACATAGTTGGACCCACACCTGTTGGGTGGAACACATGTTCTGTCATAACACAGAGAGATGAGGGCGAAAGCATAGGCCCTGCTCAGGAAGGCGGGCAGCTGGTACTGCACCAGTGTGTCTAGCCGGTGTGCCTGGGGGGCTGCACCACACACATATTTTTTTAGGAAAGCACGAGTGGATGGTGTGGGGCCGCTTGGCGGGTTGGCAGCTGGGGCCCAGGGCTGGGCTCACTGGCCTCCATGTTCTGCTCAGGATGCCCGCAATGGGAGGCCAGTCCTTGGCATCTGACCACCAGCTCTGAGTCCTGTGGAGGCAGAGTCCTGGCTTCCAGGAAGGGCAGGTGGAGAAGGGAGAACCCTTCTCGCTGGGAGTGTTAGGGGTCCTGAGGCCAAAACTCACCTTCCATGATTCTCCAGCTCAGCACTGCCCGCCTGACACCCAGAGAGTTCTGGTTAATCTGCAGAGCAGTTGGGGCTCCCAGTGGGGGCTGCACATTAGCTTCCGGGTAGTGAGCACTTTTGTACTTAAGAAGGTTTCGCTTTGTGTTTCCAGG
Organism: Myotis nattereri; assembly: GCF_964212035.1. Classification (NCBI taxonomy): domain Eukaryota; kingdom Metazoa; phylum Chordata; class Mammalia; order Chiroptera; family Vespertilionidae; genus Myotis; species Myotis nattereri. Next base: position 7,014,197 of record NC_138091.1, on the reverse strand, counting down.
GTCGGTTTCTGTACTAAACTGAAAGGTGAACAGAAAAGCAGGTGGGCCCTCCTGTGCTTGGCATCTGCAGGGTCGCAGGCAGGGCTGGAAGGTGCAGTGAGAATGTCTGGAGATGCAGATGGGGAAGTGCTGGATGCGGAAGGACCCTGGGCTGCCAGCTGGAAGAACTTCATTCCACACCACACCTTTGATGAGGACCCGCAGAATGTTATCCTGCTGCTTCGCCCTGCAGACCAATTTGCTTATGCCCCCAAGCACTGGCTTTTGGATTTTGGACTCCATGCCCTTGTCCTGGTTTTCTTGGGCAAAAACAACACCTTCTTTTTCTTCTCCTTGGTGAGTCCTGTCATGCACATGGTGGGTGTTCCTTTGGCCTGGCCACGGCTGGGCAGCCTGCTGACCTGGAGAGACTCAAGGTGCACTTGGGGGTGTTGTTGGCGGTAGGCAGGTCTTTCTTCTTCAAGTCTTTCTTCCTGTCTGTGGGCTGGGCTGCCGTCCAGTAATCCACCTGCCGCTCCATCAGCTTGGCGCCATCACACTGGCTGGGGGAGGACAAACCCCACTCACTGACAAGATGAATGGGATGACAAGGCATCATTGGTGAACAGAAGTAGGGACAAAGGGAAGGATAAAAGCAAGCTGCAGCCCAAGGGGGTCCATCATCTGAGTCTCCCGACGTGTCTGAGGACTGTTGCACTGTCCCAACTTTCACCTGCCACCCTGAAAAGAATGAACTATAAGGAATCCTCATTGGGTGTCTTCAGCTTGTAGGAGAGCAGGGCTTCCTCGATGGGAAGCTGAGAGGAACAGTTGTTCCCGTGATGTACTGCGTGATTCTCGTCACGATGTCCAGTGTGCCTTGTATGTCGCTCTGGGCCTCCAGATTATGGAACAGGTCCCATCAGGCCAGGTCCTGGGAGAAGCTGTTGTAACGGTAGTGCATGGAGCCCAGGTACCTGGCCACAACGTTGGAACCCAGCGGGACGACCAGGAAGTGCACATCGCCCAGCCAGCCGAGCATCTTGTAGGACAGCAGCTCCAGGAAGACCCGCAGGACAGCGCTCAAGTAGTGCTGTGCCCCTTCCACCAGCATCTTCAGCGGCTTACGGGCCTGGGAATTATCGTTACAGTATCTCTGTATCCACCAGATGATGGAACTGAAGGCCACAGGACGTCAGCCATGAAGCAGATGCACAGCACAGGCAGCATGTGCCCCTGCAGGGTGTCTGAGGGGAACTGCTCCTGCCAATCAGAGGTTTGACCAGGATGATGTTCTCTGGCAGCTGGTCATCAGAGATGAGTATGCGGTTCAGCTGGTTGTACGTGGTCTTCCTGGGGATCTGCAGCTGGCTCCCTGGGTCTGGACATGCTCATTGTCTGGGCTCTTGGCTCACTTGTTCTATGGCTGTGCCGTCTGCCGCCCCTTCAGGAACCTGCCCAGCCATGGTGGCGGGGATGCTTCCCCTTGGCCTTGGTGGAGGGGATGAGAGACTCAGTCTTGGTGATGCGCCTAGTGAGCAGCATCTTCTTGGTGAGCATGTCCAGGGCTGAGGTCTCTGCCTCTGGGCTGTCCTTGGGCGGTGCTGGGTGCTCCCCTGGGTGGGCATGCTCTGGGGCTCTAAGTGGGAGATGCTGTCACTTGGCTATTGCTGACTGAGCTTGGTCTTTTTGGGCACTTCAGCTGGACTAGGAGGCTCCTTTGTTTTGCTTTGTTTGTTTTGTTAACCCTCAGCAGAGGTTATTTTTCCACTGAATTTTTAGAGAAACTTGAAGGGACGGGGAGAGACAGAAAGGGAGACAGGCATGGATGTGAGAGAGACACATGGATTGTTTGCCTCGTGCATGTGCCATGGCCAGGGCTGGGGATCAAGCCTGTAATCAACACAGTTGTGCCCGTGACTAGATTTGAACCCGGGACCGTTTACTCCGTGCGCCAATACACTTGCCTCAGCAGAACCAGCTAAAACTCGGAAGCTCCGCGTGGCTCTGGGCACCATGGATGCTCCCCATGTCCATTTCTGAACTGAAAGGTGACAGGCCTTCGCAGTATGGCCTGAGCTTGGGTTTCGTGGTGCTGAGAAGGCTGTCATCTTCTTCCCTGTCGGGGCTACTGTCACTGGTTCTCCAGCATGTTAGACAGAAGGTGCGGGTCCTCCTCTACTTGGGGACATGATCTGCAGGGTCCTGCTCACGGTCCAGGGCCTCCTCCGACACTTAGGCCCTGCTCAGCCAAGCCACTACATTCTGCTTGTCATGGACCATGTTGTGACTTCCAATAGTCACTGCTTCCTGATCCAGTTCCTATCCATGGGCGGCATCTTCACCGGCCACCTGCTCAGAGAAGCTCTCATACTCCTTTTTAGAGTAGTGATTTGTAGACTTGGTCTTGGGCCGGCCTCCAGGCGCTGCCCACATGGTGAGTGGACTGGCTAGACATGGAGGAGGTCCAGATTCAGGCGACTTTGGGGGAAGGGGTGATATGGGCCGCCGAGTCTGAAACACTGTCTCTGGGTGGTTTGATGCCTGAGGCCTCACGTGTTTTCTTGCACTTTGGCCATAATTGCAGGCTGCTCTTGGCTCCGGGCCCTGTGGATGCTTCCGTCTGTGTCTGTTAGCTGGAGTGTGCCAACCCTTCGAAGAACAGTCTGAGCTTGGATTTGTGGGTGCTGAGGGTGCTGTTCTCATCCTCCATGTCTGGGCCACTGTCCCTGGGGTTTCGCAGTGTGTTAAGTAGAAGGTCCAGGTCCCACTCCAACTCTGGGACATGGTCTGCTGTGTCCTGCTCGAGTCCACAGCCTCCTCCAACCCTTTGAAATTTCCCAGCCAAGACACCACTATTTCCTTGATATTTTGTGGCCTGGTAATGCACATCTTTCCTAATATCCATGGCCTCTACTTCTTGAGCATCCCCATGTCAATGCCCTTCTCAGCTAGGTTCGGTCCATAGGTGGCATAGTTGCTGGCCTGTTGCTCAGAGGAGAAGCTCTGATGTACCCCCTCGGAGTAATTAACCCTTGACTTAGCCTTGCATCTGTCCTGTATGGCACTGTCCTCCCAGTGGATGGGCTGGTTGGACAGGGAGCAATGCAGATCTCGGCCACTTTAGCAGAAGCCTCCTAGGCCACTTTGTCCACCCTTCAGGGTTCGCTGCCTGACCTTGGCCATGCGGATGGCACCCTCCGGGAGTGTCTTCTAGCTCCAGATGGTCTGGTTCTTAAAGCACTTCCTCCAGTGCAGCAGGGCCTGTAGCTTGTTGCCTTCTCACAGAGGAAGTGGGGGTCCTGCAGTGAGGTCAACCCCAGGACTGTCTCCAGTTGTTCACTGGGGAACAGCATACTCCCGTAGGATCTATTGGAGCCCTGCATCTTCACAGTGATCACCATCGATATGAGGTTGGAGTACTGCATCTTCATGGCGATCACCATGAAGATGAAGTCCTTCTCCAACTCTTTGAACACCACCATCTTCATTAAGGTCAGGTTGCACAACCTAGGCACGAATCTGAGGCTGGGGGTATCCAACTTCTAGGTAGCAAACAGGTTCTTGGGCATTGGTGTTGAACCTGGGCACAGGGATGGGGGAGCGGGAGATGTGGAGACCAGGACTGTGGGCAGCAAGGTAGCTGCATCTGGTTACAACGTACAGGTCCTTCTGCATTCTGTGGTGATGGTTTCTCTTCCTGTGTTGGGACAGAGGAGGGACATTCCCTCAGGGGCAGTTTATGAACTGCCAGGTTGGTTGGGGCTTTAGTTCAGACCAATCCCATAAGTCCATGATTGGCAACCTGCGGCTCGCGAGCCACATGCGTCTCTTTGGCCCCTTGACTGTGGTCCTTCCTAAGCCTTAGGAGTACCCTAATAAAGTTAATAACAATGTATTTACCTATATAATTTAAGTTTAAAAAATTTGGCTCTCAAAAGAAATTTCAATCGTTGTGCTGTTATATTTGGCTCTGTTGACTAATGAGTTTGTCGACCACTGCCCTAAGCACTCAGTGACTGTTGTCAGGAGGTGGGGCACAAGTGATCCAAGAACTGTGTGTGTGAAAAGGAACCACATGCTCACTGACTAGCTCAGGGAAGCCCTGTGTGGTGTTCTTGCAAACTCAGAGACCTAAAGTTATCAAAAAGAATGTTCTGAAATGAAAACTTTTAAACTAAAAGCAGTTTATAGTGGGTAGTCATGTCCTAGACTGGCATCTTCCCTGACAAAGGTCAATCTTAACCTTCACTGAGCCTGTCTATTGCCTTTTGGCATCTACAATAACATATAATTTGGAATGTCAAAGGAATTTCCCTATTTCCAGGCCCCTCAACACACAGGCAATGCTCTGTGGAGACCACAAATCCCCTCATTCTTACTGAGTTCATTGTTGACTTGTAACTATCCTATATCCACCATGTAAAAGAAGTATGTCTGTGTCATTTTACTGTTTATCCAGTCACAGAGGATTCTCTGCTTTGATTTCTGTGAAACCCTAATGCATCACCACTGGGTTTCCTGTTACCACCATACATCTCCTGTTCTGATTGTAATGTATAAAATAAGGAGCAAAACTGCCAGAGAGAATATCTCAATCCGCTGAAATTTTCATCCTGCCAGTTATTGACTGTGGGACTTAAATAAATGACCAAAATTCTTGACAAGTTTGAATGTTTCATACTTTGACATTTCCTTGACATAGTGGGTCAGGATTCCAAAAGAGCTCACCCAGGACCAACCCGTGGACATGGTGTTAGGATTCAACAAAGGACCCATTGAACTGCTGGTTCCCCACCCATTGGGTGAACCTGGGTGAGTTGTATCTTAAATCCATGACTTTTCCCTTGCTGGTGGTAGAGGGTTAGATTTATTTGAGCTGTATTTTTAAATACTCCAGATAGAACTAAGATTAAGGGTTGGTGGAACTTAGGTTAAGACAAGACAGTAGGAAAAAAATTGGTGGCTGTTGTTAAACTGTGGCTTTCCAATCGGAATTGCGTTCTGAGAATCAGAGCAAAAAAAACGAAAAAAAACCCCAAAACCCATTATCATTTAAATTAGAGTTGAACTAAATCAGCTCCAAAAATACAGTGTCATATTGTCCCTCAGGTCCGAGTATTAGGTATTCTTAGGGGACTAAGAATCTCTGTGGATGTGTGATGTCATTCCTCATGATGTGCAGGAGCCCCAAAGCAAAATGTCAACACAATTGCAATTAAAGTGACTGGTTCTGGTGGGGGAGCACCCATAAGGTTTGGTCAACCGTTCCCTGACCCTCTGGTTGTTTGAGACAGCAGGGAGATCAACCGAGGCACATCAGAGGTTTGAATGTGATTTGAGGGGTGAGAGCCTCATGGAGCTCAACCGATAAGCAACACAGGTTGACCAACTACATTATATAACAATCCTAGAAAATTTGCTCCGATTCTGCAGATATCAGAAAGAAAAGAAAACCCACATACACATACACACAACTACAAAACAACAACAACAAAACACACCTAAAATTAACATGGGAAGTGGTGCCTCCAAGTCCAGGAGATGCCTGATCCCAGCCCTCACTAATATTCCTGATAGGAAGCTTTTACTTACACATGCTTTACAGAAATGGGAAGATTTAATTAGAAAATATCCTCCTAAAAATGGCCAAAGTGCATATTTATTTGTGTACCTAAATTAATTTTTGGCATGCAATAAAAATTAGGAAAATGCCAGGTCTAACATTAAACTGAATGAGTGAATGGAAGCATATCTTGATTTGGAAATCAGGAGATTTTCAGAAGCACATATAAATTCCATTAAAAACAATTCAGGAATTAGAAATTGTAGAGACTGTCTCTAAACTCTTCTGAAGGTAATAATTGCCAACACCCCATTCTTCCACCTTCTCTAGTTCTCCCACTATATTCTGCACCCTTTTCCATCCTTCTTCCTTTCCCTTCAGTCCCCTCCACTATCGCTTCCTACTGACTTAAGAGAAAATGAGAATAGGAATTCTAACAACTCCCTTTGGAGAAAAGCTTGTCCCAGCAAGAGAGGAACCAGCAAATGTTCCTGATTTTCTCAATGACCCTGATGGGTTCACAAAGGCATTTAACTCTTAGAATATGTAATCCTGGATATTCTAACTGATTCCAATTAATATAGCTAATGGTTTTTGTCAGCAAATGCAACACAAATTCTAAATAAGGCTTTCAAGAAAATTCCTGTAGAGAAATCTGTTCACTGAAATGGGATGTAGAAAACCAATAACAAACAAACCACACACACACACACACACACACACACACACACACACACACACACAAATATAGGGTTGATCCATGGGTGTTTCCCTTCTCACTGATAGTTTGGGAGCAGGTGAAATTATCATAGAAAGAGAAGCCACTAAGACCCCTGTAGACACTGGGGCTACTCTATTTATTCCTAACCACAGCCAACTAATTATCTTCTCCTTCAGAGTAAAGCATCTGTGCAAATGGCAGGAATATTTAACCAATGTCTGTTTTTAATCATAACCTATTTCCAACTAGGGAATGTTACAGCAATATTAGCAAATATCTATCTTTGCTAATAAAATATGCCCCAAATCAGCTGATAGGGAGAGGTGTTTAGTTTGCTTATTTGTTTGTTTTATGAAATCAGTGATACCAACACATGCTTTTTCCAAAAGGGTAATATGTGTTTAGAAATAAATGAACAAGATACTGAGCCCAACAGAGCCTGAGATGAATCCAGCGGTGTGTCCTCAAAGTTGGGGTCATGGCTGCACCCAGGTTTCCTCGGGGGCTCTGGAAAAAGATCTGCTGGTGACATCATGCACAGACATGGAGAGGCATGGGGGAGATGGTGAGCATTCAGCAGGTAAATGAGCCTTTGGCCAGTATTTGACTGAAAAGGAGCCCAGAGTTGGAACCACAGGCATGCACCTCTGTCCAGTGCCCACCCAGGGTGGAGGGAGCTGGGCCCCTTTGTTGTGAGGTCAGGCTTATGAAGTTCTGAACCCAACCCTCAATGGAAAATTGGGAAACTGATGTCCATAGAGTGGCAGATATCACCCAATGTCCATGACATTCAGAGCCCAGAGTTCAGGAATGTTCAGACCTTCCAGGCCAAGGCTCCAACCTCTCCAACAGAGTTGGTCTGGACATTAGAAATCCTGACATACTGGGAAGCTCCTGCATGTTCCTCCGTATCTAGGGCTCAGGGGGCGCTTTGTTCTGGGACCCAGAAAGAGCACTAGCTTTTTTTTTTTTACCAAGAGAAATATTTGTATTATTTTATTTTATTATGGTTTAAAGTATAACATATGTTTCCATTTTTCCCCCGACCCCTCCCCAGCCACCCCCACCTGCAGCACATGCCCCTACCCCCTTAATGACTGTGTCCATTGATTATGCTTATATGCATGCATTCAAGACCTCTGCTTTGTCTCTTACTCTCTCCCCCACTCTCCCCTGCCTTCCTGCTGAGGTTTGAGGGTCTGTTTGATGCTTCTCTGTCTCTGGATCGATTTTTGTTCATCAGTTTATGTTATTCATTATATTCCACAAATGAATGAGACCGTATGATATTTATTTATATCTGACTGGCTTATTTCACTTAGCATAATGCTCTCCATGTCCATGCAAGCTGTTGTGAATGGTAATACTTCTTTCTTTTTTACAGCAGCATAGTATTCCATTATGTAGATGTACCACAGGTTTTTTCCACTCAGCTGCTGTTGGGCACTTACGCTGATGGGAATTTAGGCTGTTTCCAAATCTTAGCTATTGTGCTGCTATGAACACAGGGATGCATATATCCTTTTCGATTGGTGTTTTCTGCTTTCTTGGGATATATTCCAAAAGTGGAATTACTGGGTCAAATGGGAGTTTCATTTTTAATTTTTCAAAGAAGCTCCATACTGTTTTCCACAATGCCTGCTCCAGTCTATGTTCCCACCAGCAGTGCACAAGGGTTCCTTTTTTTCCTCATAATCACCAGCATTTGTCCTTTCTTGATTTGTGGATGATAGCCATTCTGACAAGTGTGAGACGGCATCCCATTGTGTTTTAAACAAATATATTTTTATTGATTTCAGAGAGAGAGAGAAAAAAATCAGTGACGAGAGAATCATTGATTAGCTGCCTCCTACATACCCCTATTGGGGATCAATGCCCATAACTGGGCATGTGCCCTTTACCGGAATCCAAGCCGGGACTTTTCATTCCTCAGGCCAACACTCTTTCCACTGACTAAACCGGCCAGGGCCCTCGTTTTTGTTTTCATTTGCACCTCTCACATGATTATTGACTAAAACCATGTTTTCACAAGGCCATGAGACATATGCAAACGGAACTTTATTTCTTGTGACTAATAAGAAGAATTTTATTCAACTCACTGAAGTCACATGTCCACATACAACCGTCATCACTCTGGCCAGGCCAGTGAGCTGTGCTAATAATTCCTCTCTGGGGCCTTGACCCAAACTCCCCAGACCACCTGGATATGGAATTGGCAGCTGTTAGAAAGGGGGAAATGGAAGTCATGTCCCCCACAAGCCATTGTCAAATAAAATGTCAACTTGTGGTTTCCACTCTGACATATGACCTTGTAAGTTCTTACTCTCATCCTTACAATAAGGAAAAAGATGAATAATCCAAAAAATCAGGACATCTTTTTAGTTCCACCAGATCATTGAAGTCATATGGCTATGAAATTAATCGTTGCCTCTGCAAACTACTGTATTCAGGCTTTGTTAACACAGTACAACCTAGCACTAGCATATGTGTGTGTGCGCGCACACAATCTCTCTCTCTCTCTCTCTCTCTCTCTCTCTCTCTCTCTCTCTCTCTCTCTCTCTGTCTCTCTCTCTCTCTCTCTCTCACACACACACACACACACACACACACACACATTAAATGACTCTGGGTGGTATTAAAAGAAAATCAGACACCAAGGAGGTGACAATAGGAAGAAAAAGAGGTTGTAGGCACTTTTGCCTTGTGGCATTCCTCCTCCTACTTTATAGCTACTACCTTCATGAGCGTGAATATCGCTAAGAAGCACATGCTGCAATAATCCATTGTGCAGGCAGAGAAGAGACAGGATCTAACAGGCACAATGACTTATCCATGATCAAGAAGAGGTAAGAATGAGGGGTTGATTCTGAGCCCTGGTCTGTCTCTTCAAACCTAGTACCCTGGCTGCAGCTAAACCTTGTGGAGAGGGTGTGTTCGTGTCACTGTGTACAATGTTGGTATTCCATGGAGAAGGTAGGTGAGCAGTCAGCAGCCCACAGGACTATCTATAGCTGTTATTAGGTGAGGTGAGTCAGGGAGGCAATTCCAGGAAGTGAGGTCACTTCCTAATAGAACTTGGAACCCCCGTAACCAGGCACCCACTTTCTAGCAACTGCCCAACTGCCACTCACTTGGCAAGAGACAGTTGACAGTTCAACATGTTCTCTTGTTGTGTTCCCAGTTGTGGGGGCTCTGGTTCCCGGAGACCCTGCAGGGAGCGTTGTTCCAGACTCTGTAGACGGTTCACCACTCGTGCCCGACATCTCTGGCCGTTTTCAAGAAGATCCCCTCAGGTAAGTGAAGGTGGCCTGGGTCAGACCCATTCACGCCAGGCCAGCCTCCTCTGTGGGCCATCCCTGTGCAGCCCACATCCCCCCTCTTCATGTGGTGGATAGGGGGTCCTGCAGGGAGAACCGCGGGAGTGTTTGGAGCAGTGGATAACCTCGAGGTCCTGCTGTGATCACACCCCAGGGTAAGGCAGGCAGTTGGAGATGGGGCTCTAGAGGGGTCCCTTATCTATGCCAATGGGAGTCCTAGGCCCTCAGGCTGTCATGCCTTTTCCTTGCCAGTAGAGGTCTCAGCAGATCACATTCTGTGTGTCTGGAGTGGAGAGTCACAAGTTTTAGAGAAGCAGCAAAACAGGGCTCTGAGGTTTTCCTCTGGTGACTGGAAACTGTCTTGATAGAGCTCTGCACAGGAGAGCGGACCGGAGCCGACAGATGGGGTCTTCAATTCCACGCCCTTGCAGGCGGCACAGACACCTGAGATATCCTCCAGCCTGAAGCACCGCCGCAGGGTGAGTGTAGGTGCCCAACTGACCCAAACTCCAGGACCCCAGGGAGTCAGCAGGACTCAGGTTCCAGAAGGCACCCTGCTACTCCCCTGAGATCCCTCCTAGTGTCCAGTTCCCAAAGGAATCTGGGTCCTCGTCTCCTCCATGTCAGGAGCTGGGGCCTCCCAGGGCTGCACATTGTATGGGGACCGCGACTGCTTATCACAGAGATCCACGTCTTTTTTCTGTGGGACCTGGACTTAAAACCTTCCATTGCCATGACGACGGTGCCACACTAAACATGCCACATGTCCTGACATCCAAATCCTCCCCCCCCAGGAAAAGCCTCTGTGTGCTCATCACACATTGGGGTGTTCTGTCAGAAATCGCACGGGTGACACTGTTAATACAAGCATGTGCTGTTTGTCCTCTGCGAAGAGAATGACCTAAGATACTAATGTGCTTCATATTCCTCACCTGCAATTCTACTTTTCCTGCCAAGAACCTTGTCTCTTATTAATGTGAAAAACTTTCAGAGCTCTGAAAAATGTGTGTGTGTTTATTTGATCCAAAATGTCAACAATTGTGAGCGAGAAAAATCTCAATGGGATGAGAGAATGCTCCTGAGAATGACAATTTTGCACCTCATTTTATACAATACAAGCAAAAGTGCAGACTTATGTGGGTTGCTTGAAATCCATGGGTGATAGATTAGGGAGACAGGAGAAAGCAAATTGGAGACACTTCTGTGATTGGAAAAAGGGTAAAATGATAGGCACATATTTCTTTTACAATGGTGGATGTAGGATAGTTTCAAGTCAACAATGAACTCAATAGCAACGAAGGGATCTCTGATCTCCGCAGAGCACAGAACAGTGCCTGAGCATGAGGTGTCCAAAATAAGGAAAATCCAATGATATGTTATCATAGAGGCAAAAAGGCAGTACACACACTCAGTTAAGGTAAAGATTGGTCTTTGTCAGGGAAGATGCCAGACAAGGATCTGATGACCCATCATGAGCTTCTGTTAGTGTTTTAATTTCAGACCATCCTTTGTAGTTACTTAAGGTCTCTGAGTTTGCAAGCCTGCCTTGCAGGACTTCCCTGAGCTAGTCTGGTCAGCATGGGGCCCCTTTTTCATTCACACATCCTCCTTTTATTCAGAAATCGATACAAATTATGCATTGATGATGAGTGTTAGTGTTATGTCTTCCTGAACAATGGACCATTCGGGATAAGGTAAGACTATAACCTTAAATGGCATTCAAAGTGGAATTTTTATTATTAATCAAAATAAAAAGGCAGGTGCATGGGAGGCATGAGATCCTATGTGTTCTTGTTAAAAAATATTCTGTATCAATTTTATATTTTGAGCTAACATGAGCAGAGTCCGTTTGCTGCTTGTCTTAAGTTTTGGTATTTTGTATCTAGTATAACATTTACATACCAGGAACAAAAGCAAAAACATTAAAGCAGGAACACTGCTTAGGAATAGAAAATGTCTACTACTAGACAAGAAAGTGACTAAGGAAAATAAGCATCCCAGCCAACCAAAAACCCTTTGCATGTATTTTCATAATTGCTTATTAAGCTAATTATATGTTTTCTTCTTCATCCACTGTTCCTTGTACTTATGCTATGTTTTACCTGAAGAATTAAGACTCTCTACTGTTTCCTTTCCATACTGATCATTAGAATGTACTTGTCTAGTAGGTGGGAAAACTTAGCAGATATCGAAATTCAACTACTCATAAGTAATAAGGTGTGTAATAAAAATATAAAAATCAGTTGGTGTACATATAATCAATAACAGTTAGGAGATAGAAGAAGAAGGTTTGAGCAGCAGTAATCTGTCAGCATCCAGGCCTTGTTGTCTTCTTGGGAAAGCTGTCAGCCCCCACGGCCTGTGGTTTCTCATCCTTGACAAGTCTTCAGTCTCCTTGGTGGATGGAGGGCAGTGTCAGTGACAGAGATCCATTTATGGTTAGGCCTCTCATAAGGTAACATCCTTTTTAACACATTGGAGAGAGTCTTTAATTAATGTGTTTCAATAAACAAAATCTCCAGGTTGTAGGTTTTGGTCCTTGAAGTCTTTGTCTCTTGGGATTACTGTGAAATGAATGTCACTAATGTATCATTGCCTCTAACCTTCCTAGTGAGTCATGGATAGTAATGTAGAATTTCTGCTTTTCAGTTTTCCTTATATTTGAAAAACAAAATGATTTAAAAATCAGCAGTATTTTAAACAGAGTCATAACAATAATAAGCATCTTCTCTTCATTTAGTTCCCTACCCATTTTGTTGTTTATCCTGGTTATTTGCTAGTATTTTCGTGAATTCACTCATTCCTTAGAGATCTATACTTCTGCATTCAGTTCAGAGATGTGACCTGCGTAGAAACCTGTTACTTAGAGTAAGTCAAGCCCTGACCAGTTTGGCTCAGTGGGTGGAGCTTAGACCTGAGGATTCAAGGGTCCCAGGTTCAATTCAGTTCAAGGGCATATACATTGGTTGCAGGCACATTTCCAGTAGGGATTGTGCCAGAGGCAGCTGATCGATGTTTCTCTCTCATCAATAAAATATATGAAAAGAATAAAAAAATAGAGTAAGTCAAGAGTCCTTTTCATGAATTTTTCTAAAGATGTAACATATTTGAAAATGCAGTAAAGTAAAACAATATCTATGAACGACAAAACAAAGTGGTATGGTTATAGTTTTGATTGCAATGCAATTGATGAAAAACTGCCTTTTTGGTAAAATATAACATTTCAAGGCAATAATTTTTGGATAACAACAATTACTGTAAAATTACAGAGAACGATATGAAAATATATAAGTATATGTATATATTTGGATTCAATACATAATTTCAATATAAAAGGAACAGAAAGCATGTAAGATTTTAAAACATTGTCCATGGCTTCTTGTATTGAGAATTGGATATAATTCATCAACTTCCAATGTTTGTGCCACAAATACCCGGAGTCGAACTGCCAGACACCCTCACAGGGAACCATCCTCTTGGCTGGCCTGGTGTCGCTGACACCAAGACCACTTTTACAACAGAGTGTTTCCTATTTGAAATTTTCTTGAATCTTTGTACATTCCTTCCTAGGGCAGGTTGAAATCTTTAGAACAACCATTTTAATAAAAATATAGGTACACAAATAGCACAGTTATTTATATTTTTAATTTTTTAAAGCTTCTCAGGTAATTTCAAGCATATTAAGTAGTCCTAAATTAGTCAAAAACGTTTCTCTAATAAGGAGAGAGAATAAATCCTTGAGGTACTCCAGTGCCCATTGGAATTGACTCAACGTCATCTCCTGTTTTAAAAGTCTCTTACAATAGAAACTTTGGGAAGGTTGCAAATATACTTGTGCAAAAGATTATACCATGGACTTTTTGTAAATCTACGTAAAGCAAACACAGACTTAGGGCAACTAACTCTAAAAGATATTAATCATACTTGCAAGCAGTTGTAATATTAAGTATTTTGTCCAGACTACAGAATTCTCCTTAATTTACATAAGCATTTAATCTTTGTAGGCCAATAAAAGATTATATCCTAGTAATGTCATATGGAGGCTGACAATTCACCACACATAACACACAGATGAACACATATCACACAAAAACTATACACACAATTTGAATTATTTTTTTGGTAGAGAAATAAAAGAATATTTTATATAAAACTTTCACAAAATTGTATAGCCTATACCCCCTTTTACAAACCTTTCCTCACCTTTTACAAACCTTCTTACCCATTCAGAAATAACTATCCTTAGAGAAACTTACATGTGACCTTTTCCCTCAAATATGACTTTCCATACCTCAAGCCTTCTATTGTCATAACTGTATAATTTCTTCCAACTTAACTGGAACTTTTAACTGTTAGGAGCATTAATTTCCAATCATAAGCACACAAGTGAACAAACAGCATTCCTTAGATTGACGTTGATGAACATATTTTAATCAAACTCTTACTTTGAAAAAACACACCTTCAGCAAAGCAAAAAACATTACATCAACAGCTCCAAATCCATTTTACAGACCTTCTGCAATTAAAAAAACCCCAAAAGCAGTGAACTTCAGACTTGTCTAGCAATCAGTGTGTCAGTATTCACGTTATTTCAAAACGTGTAGACATTTAATAGCTTTCATTAAAACTTACTAAGTTAGAAATATATAGTGGAAAAAGCTAAAGAGATTTGTGTAGGTGGGTAAGGTATTGTTTTTTCTATTGGGATAAGTCATATCTTCCAGAGATCTGTATTTTTAAAAATGGCCTAGACAAGACGTCTTGGTGAACTCAGGTATTTTCACTTCAAGGGTTCTGGGACTTTGGTTGCATGAAGCCAATTATCTGTAAGACTCCAAAATGAATAGGGGAGGTTTGGGGAAGGGAGAAGGACTTTGTGGGCTTTGAATTGTTTCTGGAGCAAAACCTATGGCACCTTGAAAACTTCACTTGTAAAACAAGGATAGTCATTTTCAATACCTCAGGACCTATGTTGCCCGCCCCCACAAATGTTAGCAAGGGATTGACAAATTCATTCACCCATTTTTGGATGGTTTCTTTGTATTTGGGAATATTTTTCTAGTTTCCAGAAAGCTCACAACTCTGAGAGGTATAAAGACTTTTAGGTATATGAAACCGCCGTCTGTCTCCCCTGGGAATGGCAACACAGGTCCCAGGTACAAGAGAGTCTTAAAGTTAATGGTGCCAAAGCCTCTCTATTACCCACTTTATATTGCAACCAGGTAATTGGTGTAACAAAAGAAGATTGGCTTCTTGTTTGAGGCACTCAGGGTCAAGTTACTCCCATTTGGTGAATATGTACCCCAAAAGAGAATTCTCACTTCACTGTGGGCTGGTCCCCCATCTTTAGGCAGACATATGAGCAAGCCTAGTGTTAGAGGCATGTCTGCATGTCTCTGGGCTGTTTGGGGCCATTCTGAGTAGGGTGGGTACCCTGTTCAGCCATCTCTCAGGGTCTTGTGGAAGATAATACTGAAGAAGAGATGATTAGCAAACATTCGGTCAGTCTCAAGCTTAGTTTCCCCCTGGAAGGTTCCTTTAAAATCATTACTTTCCCTTTTGGTTCAGTATCTGGTTCATTTATTCTAAGTATATATGTTACTATTCTGGAGAAAGCATATGTCAGCATCACTGATTTCATTAAACAGTAAAAAAAAAAAAAAACACTCACTAAACAGGGGAATTGGGGAAGATTTGATAAGCAAACCATATATATTCTCATAACATTCCCTAGTTGGAAGGAAACAGGTTTTGATTAAAAAACAGACATTTGTAGGAAAGCTTTATTCCGATGGTGAAAGCAAGTAATTGGTTGTGGTTAAAAGCAAATAAAATAGCCTCAATATATACAGGGTACTTAGTGGCTTCTCCCCCTCCCCCTTTTTTAAAATAGATTTTTTATTGATTTCAGAGAGGAAGGGAAAGGGAGAGAGAGATAGAAACATCAATGATGAGAGAGAATCTCCAATTGGCTGCCTTCTGCACGCCCCCTAATGGGGATCAAGCCTGCAACCTGGGCATGTGCTCTTGACCAGAATCAAACCTGGGACCCTTCAGTCTGCAGGCAACACTCTATCTCCTTAGCCAAACTGGCTAGGGCAATGGCTTCCCTTTTAATGATCATTTAAAATTCTCCCAAAGTATCAGTGGGAAGGAAAAACAAGCTTGGAGCAGCCCTAGGCATGTTTCTGTTTGTATCCTTTTTCTAAATCTTGTTTCAGTTTCCTATATCCCTAAAGTGTGGAGGCTTCTCTATAGGAGTTTTCTATAAACCTTATTTAGTACTTCTCTTGCTTTTGCTCCCAGAAACCAGGAGTATATTAATTGCAATAGGTTAAAATAGCCAGGATTACATGTTCCATCAGTTAAATTTCTCTGTGAACCAATCAGGGCCATAGAGAAAATGGAGGATGATTGCTGATTCCTCTCTGGCTGAGAGCAGCTTTTCTACAAAGGGAGTTGGCAGAATTCCTAATCTCATTTTCCCTTAAGTCAGTAGGGAGGGGCAGTGGAGGGGACAGAAGGGGAAGAAAGAAGGGAAGGGAAGGAACACATCTGGACAAGGAAGCTCAGAGAGCAAAAGATATAGGGGACGTGCTATAGAAGGGGGAGGATGGGGTGTTAGCATGTATTAGCTTCAGGAGAGTTGGAAGATAATCTCTGAAATTTCTTGTTCATTTATCTTTTAAAGAGAATTTGCTGTGCTTCTCCTGAGAAGTTTCTAATTTCCAAATCAAGATGTGCATCCTATGCACTCAATCAGTTCAATTTTCAGGCCGCCATTGTTATAGTTATTTGTTTCTTTTGTTTTATTTTGCCTGTGAAAAATTAATTTAGGCACCCAAAGAAAACTGTATATTGGCCATTTCTCAGTTGATATTTTGTTGTTAAATCTTCCTACATTTACACTTCTGTAAAGCACTTGCAAGTCAAGGCTTCCTATCAGGAATATTAATGAGGGCTGGGGCCTGGGAGTTCCCAGCCATGGAGGCACAACTTCCCATGTTAATTATAGGTGTGCTTGTTGCTGTTGTTTTTATTGTTTGGTATCTTCAGAGTCTCAGCACAGTTTCTAGGAGTGTTATGTAGTGGGTTAAAGTTTGTTGCTTTATGGGTTGAGCTGCAAGTTGCTCACTCCCCTAGAGTCTCATTCAACCTTCTTTGTGCCTCAGTTTCTCTCCTTGCTGACTACAACAACCAGAAGGGCTACCAGCAGAGGTGGACTAAACCTCATTAGTGCTCCCCCTGAAGAGCCAGTTAGTTTAATTGCAGTTGTGTGGGAATTTCCTTATGGGGCTCCTGCATGTCATGAGGAATGACCTCTGACACATCCGCAAAGATCCTCAGTTGTCTAAGAACATCTGAGATTCATGCAGGAAGGAGGATGTGCCCCTGTATCTTCTGAGCTGAACAAGATCAGCTCTCACTTAAACAGCTAAGGTGTTTGCCCAGACTCTCAAAAGGCAAATCCTATAGAAAAGCCAGGGGGGAAAACCAGTCCCATTTTCCCTCCTGTCTCTCCATAGCCTGGGATCTATGAACTGTTAACTTTTGTTCCGCCAAGAGTATTACAAAATAAGGCTCCAATAAAGTCAGCAACACAAGCAAGGGAAGGTCCTGAATCCAACAGACAAGAGTCACAGGTTCACCGGCAGGCAGGGAACTGGTGCGTCAATGGACCCTTTGCTGGATGCCAGCACCGGGTGTAGGTCTGCAGGGTGGTGCTGGGTGAGATTTTCTGGGATCCTGCTGTATTGTGCCAAGTAAATGTCCATGTCAGAAGCATTCAAAACTGTGAACAATTGTTGAGATTTTATCTGAGCCAAATGGTCATTTGCCTTGAATCAAAACCTCAATGGATTGAAATAATGCTCTGGAGAATGGCACTTGTCACCTTATTTTAGATATTACGGTCAGAAGTGGCGATGTATGTGAGTTGCATGAAATCCATTGGTGATAGATTGGATGAAAAGTGAAATGACAGACACATATTTCTTTCCCATAGGGGGATATAGGACAGGACAGCCAACAATGAACTCCATAACAATGAGGGGATTTGTGGTCTCCACAGAGCACAGAGTATCCAAAAAAAAGGAAAATTCCTTTGACGTTCCAAAGCTATGTTCTTGTAGATTCCAAAAGACAGTAGACAGTCTCAGTTAAGGTAAATAATGACCTTTTTGCAGAAGATTCCAACCTAGGACCCAGCGACCCACCGTAAACAGCTTTTAGTTAAAACGTTTTAATTTCAAAGCATCTTTGTGATAACTTTAGGTCTCTGAGGTTAAAACACCATCACCCAGGCCTTCCCTGACCTAATCACAGATTAGCGAGTGGCCGCTTTTTGTGTGGCCACACTCTCCTTTGATCACTCATTCCCCACTTCCTGCCACCAATCATGTCCCTCCTCTGTCCCACCATAGGAGAAAAAACCAGCAACCCTGAGTAGGAAAAGGTCCGGTAGGGTGCCAGCAGCTGCAGCTTCCTCACGAACTGTGGGCCTGGCCAGCACGTCCACGGTGCTCAAAACACTGGTCCCCCAGAACCTGTTCGCCACCTGGGAGGTGGACTGCTCCAGCCCCAGCTGCGTGCCCAGGTGGTGTAGTCTCACTGTAACGAAGCTAGTGATCTTCAAGAAGCTGGCCAAGGACCTCAACTCCGTGGTAATTTCCGTGAGGATGCGGGACTCCAAGGGCATCCTGAGGTCCCAAGAGATTGTGCTGCCCCGCAGTAGACCAGTGCACACCAACCTGGCGCTCACCTTCTCCCTGCAGTACAACCACTTCCTCAAGGGAGAAGGTAACAAGCTCCTGATCATGCTGGAGCAGAGGAAGTGCTCTAAGAACAGAAACGTCCTGGGCTACGAGACACTGGCCTCTGGCGCCATCCACATGGCTGACGTCATGCAGCGAAACCCCAGGTGTGGCCAGATGGTGAGCCTCTTTCCCAGCATCAAGGAATCCTCCACTGCGGTGGCCGAGATCTGGATCTCCTCCCTGTGCAGTGAGCCCATCGAACACGAGGACAGTGCCATGCAGGTCAGCCCTAAGGCCAAGGCGGCAGGGAACTACGAGGGGCAGGATGAGCTGCAGGCCACCGGCAGGGGAAAGCACAGACAGGACCTGCACAAGGATGCCTTGGAGAAGGGGGAGCCAAAGAAGCAGCGGCCATCCATAGGAGGAAACCTGAAGCTGAAAGTCCTGGCGCTGTTTCACAGGTCCAAAGTGTCAGAGAGGGATCTTCGGTCTGACATGATGGGGAAACGCAGGAAAAGTGACCCATACCTGGAGGATGATGAGAGCGTCCTCAGCACCCCCAGGCCCAAGCTCAGGCCATACTTGGATGGCCTGTCAGACTCCAGTTTGCAGACGGAGATGTGGGGCAGCCACAGTGACAGGACCCAAACAGAGCCTCTGAGTCTGCCCCACATGCCCGAGAATTCGTGGGCCCTGGGAGGCAAGCAGCCAAGTGAGACGGACAATGGATTTGTGGCCCACAGCACACCCACCAGCAAGGTGGACAACATCCAGATCTCCTCTCTGTCCATGCCGCCCATCGACCAGGAGGACAGCGCCAGGCAAGCCAGTCCCGAGGCTGAGTCCTCGGACAACTACTCTGAGTGCATGTGTGAGAGCTTCTTCTCGCAGCGGGAGGCCAGCTACCACACCGCTGACCAGGAGGAGGGTGACTGTGATGAGGGGACTCTCATATTCACAAGGAGCACCCTGACCACGCAACAGAACTACCACCAGAAAGTCCTGTTATGGCTGCGCACAGTCCAAGGTTTGGAGGAGGTCCTGGACCCTGAGCAGGACCATGGGGAACATGTCCCGGAGGTGGAGGAGGACCTGGACCTCCTGTATGACATGCTGCCGAACCCCAGTGACAGTGGCACAGACACTGAGGACGATGGCAGCGTCCTCAGCACCCCCATACCTACGCTTCAGCCATACTTTGAAGGGCTGTCTAGCGGCCCAGGCATGAAGGACAATCACAGTGTCCTCAGCAGCCCCAATCCCAAGCTCAGGCCATACATGGAAGGCCTGTCAGACTCCAGCTTGCCGATGGAGATGCGGGGCCTCCACAGCACCAGGATCCAAAAGGAGCCTCTGAGTCTGGCCCACCCGCCTGAGAACGCGAGGGCCCCGGGAGGCAAGCAGACAAGCCACAGTGACTCCCAACTTGTGGCCTACAGCACACCCACCACTAAGATTCGAATGGCCTCCCTGTCCCGCCAGCCTATCGATCAGGAGGCCACTGCCATGCCGGCCAGCACTAAGGCCCAAACCTCGCATAACCACCTCGCCAGCACATCTGAGAGCTGCTTCTTTGAGCAGCCGGCCAGTCACAATGCCGTCCACAGGCAGTCCCAGGAGAATAACTTGGACCAAGGGAATCTCATAGTAAGAAGGAGGTGCATGAACAGGCAACACCATTACCACCAGGAAGCCGTGGCATCTATGCTCAGGGCCCAAGTGTCGGAGAAGGTCATATCCTCAGAACAGGCCCTTGTGAGGCATGTCCCCAAAGTGGAGAAGGCTCTGCACCGTCGGTATGATATTGTGCTGAGCTCTAGTGACAGTAGCCTAGACACGGAGGACGATATCAGTGTCCCCAGCACCCCAAAGCCCAAACTCAGGCGATACTTTGACAGCATGTCAAGCGATAGTAGCTCTGACTCAGTGGCCCACACAATTCGCTCCCCTGGGAAGCAGCTGGCACAGCTGGAGGACAACCGGGAGGCAGGGTCCTCCGCCCAGCATTGGTTCACCAAGAAGCTGCCATCCATAGTGCGCTTCACCAAGTCTCTGGTCCTGCCCTCCAGCAGGTCCAAGAGGAAGCAGGCTGGCCACCGGGGCTGCGGCACAGCCCTGAATGAGTGGGTCAACAGAATGGGCAACGAGAGCCCATACCCACAGAGCCAGTGGCAGATCCCCAGGAAGCCCATCCGTGACCAGCTCCACAACATCCTCATTTGCCAGGACAAGATGCCCGAGAACATCATCCTGGTCAACACCTGCGCCTGGCAGGGCCAGTTACTTTTGGACATCCTGCAGGGGCACACGCTGCCCGTGGTGTGCACTTGCTCCACAGATGACGTCCAGGAGGCCTTCAGCATCATCGTCTCACACATGCAGAGATACTGCAACTGCGATTCCCAGGCCCTGACGCCTGTGAAGATGGCGGTGGCAGGGGCACAGCCCTACTTCAACGCTGTGCTGCGGGTCTTCGTGAGGCAGCTGTCCCAGCAGCCACCCCAATGGCTAGACTACATGCGCTTCCTGGTCATCCCGCTGGGTCCCCACCCCTTGGCCAGCTACCTGGGCTCCATGGACTGCCGCTACAACAACTTCTTCCAGGACCTGTACTGGCGGGACATGTTCAACAACCTGGAGTCTGAGAACACCTTGCAGGACACACAGGACGTTGTGTCGAGAATCTCTGAGTACGTTGCAGGGGCCAACTGTGACTACCTGCTGCCCATTGCTGAGGCCATTCTCATGTCTAAGCAGCAGCGCCCCAATGAAAAGTCCACACAGCTCATCCCCTTTGTGGGGGCAGTGAAGGTTGGAAGAGTGGAACCATCTGCAGCCATGTCAGGAGGCTCAGATGATGTAGTCACCTCATGCTCCGGTGAGCTTCTGTCCCCTACCGGGAAGGCCTCACCCAACACACTCTCCCCCGCATCAATGAGTGGGAGCCTGTCCTCCACCAGTCAGAGTGTCCATGCACAGATGATGGAGCTGCAGGTGGATTACTGGACAGCAGCCCAGCCAATAGATACGAAGAGAGTCACAGAGAAGAAACAGCTGCCTACCACCAAAAACACACTCAAGTGCTTCTTCCAGTCTGTCCAGGTCAGCAGGCTGCCCCGCAGTGGTGAGGGCACAGCAACACCTGCCTTGTCCATGGCTGTGGTCACCAAGGAGAGAAAAAAGAAGGCGCCCAAGAAAACCACGGATGAGAATTTGGAGTCCCAAAGCCAGTGCATCCAGGGCATTGGTCGCCTGGTTTGCAGGGCCAAGCACCAGCAGAGCATGCTGCCGGTCGTCATCGATGGCGTCGAGTGGAATGACGTGGCGTTTTTCCAGTTGTCAGCCCAGTGGTCCTCCCACGTCAAGCACGTCCCCATCTGCATCTTCGGACACAACAATCCCACCTTCTAGCCCTGCCCCTTCCCCTGCCCTTCACTCTGCCTTGGCCAAGACCAGAAGGACCCAGCTGCTTTTCTGTGAAGAGTACAGTTTCCTACAGACACAGACCCTGGGAACGCAAAGAGAATGTGCTCACAGCCTGGAACCGAAGGGGGTTGCCCCTCCCTGGGAGCTCCTCAATGCTCTGTTCAGTAACCAGAAGGCTGTGGCGGGTGGGACTCAGGAGGGCAGTGTTGAGCTGGAGCATCATGGAAGATGTGTTTTGGCCTCCGGATGCCCAACATTCTCAGTGAGAAGGGTTCTGGCCTTGAAGACCTGCCCTTCCAGGAAGCCAGGACTCTGCTTCCCTGGGAGACAGCTCCAACCTGTGCCCAGACTCAGAGGTTGGCAGCCAGAGGTCAAGGGCTAGCCTCTGATGGCAGTATTCTGAGCAGAACTTGGAGTCCAGTCAGCCCAGCCCTGGGGAAACAGCTGCCCGACAGCCAACTGGTCTAGCACCACCTACTCAGGGTTACCAGTGAACTCCAGCCTCACAGGCAGAAAGAGAAAAGACCTGTATGGTGCGCATCGCCCTAGCACACTGGCTAGACAAAGTGGTCGATTACCTGAGGAGGGAACCCACCTTCGTTCCTGTTACTACAGAACATTTGTTACCACCCAGCAGCTGTGGAACCAGTTATTTACCAGGTGAGCCCCTCCCCCTCCAGAGCACATGCTCACCAGGCCACCTGTTGGCTGTTTGCCTTCAGGTCACTGCAACTCTCTGAGTGTTTGTTCTTCTGAAACCTCCCAGAAGCAGGGAGCAGGCTCATAGGGTTATTGTAGGGACTCGCTGGGTTCCTCCCTGGTAAGTGTTCTCTGGGAGCCTAGGCAGTGGAGAAGTCTGCTGCAGGGGCTGTGATTGAACCAACTGGTCATTTTCTCTTTCTGTTGAAGAAGCCACTGCCAAATTGTGATTCTCTTTGGGGCCTTGGGTTTAGCTCTTTTCTAATATTCCAAAGAGATTGGAGATACTATTAGGGGTCTCTGTCCCAGGTGAATCCAGATTAGAGATGCCAGGGGTGAGCAGTGGGGCCCAGGCTCACCCAGCAATCTGAGGTGGGGCTGGTTTGGGCTCATTCAATCAGCACGTATATTAGAAGCCCTGCCTGGTACAGAAATGTTTCTAGGCACTGACCATAACCCAGTGCTCAGAGCAGACCCCAAGCCTGCACTCCAGAGCTTCCTTCTGGGAGGGAGCGATTCAGTCCCACTAGGCTGCACAGGCTCATAGTGTCCACAGAACACCTGATGTGACGTCCTCCTGGCCTCCTCTCCCTATGGCTGCATCTTCGCGCATTGTGAAGAGGATGGTAAACCTCTGTTCAGCAGAAAACGTGAGTCAGTTTTGGATCCGATCCATGAGGGGAGTATGGAGACTGTGAATTCAAGGTGTTGGCAAAACCATGGATCCCACTCATGGTGGGATTTCTGCAAGAGGCAGAGGTCGGAGGGCTTCCCTAGAAAAAAGGACATGAGTCAGACAGCTGTGCAAGTGGATATGGGTGGTGTGGGCGAGTGGGAAGGTCAGTGGAGAGACAGCCCCTCAGACAATTCATAGCCTTCCACTCCTAATTCTAGCCCAGTCTGCACCCCTATCCCGGGACCTTGCTCCCTAATCTGGTAGAACCTCCGCAGTGGCAGCTTGGGGTACCCCACCCTGTGGGAGTTGAGTTTCAGTGGGAGGCAAAGAACCACACAGGACAGCTAGTGAATGAGGCAGCATGTAGGTGCAGGAGCCAAAGTTTGAGGTGATAGGAAGGCCCTGGGGTTTGTTTGTTTGCTCACTGGTCAGTATTCCTGAAGCACCTGCTCAGTGCCAATGAGTGACATGAACTGGGTGGACACCAGGCCTCTCAGTCCTAATGGGAGGGAACAGGGACACTGCGAGAGCATGTCAGGTTCCCCTGAAGAAGGGGACAGGTGGTTCCCTCATTGATCCCGAGCTGTCAGGTAGGAGGGCTTCATGCCAACCATTCCTGGGTGACCAGGCCCATCTCTGCCAGGACTGCCAGACTGAAGGTGGACGAGGAGAAGGTCTGGCTTCTGGATGGGCAGGAGCAGCAGGCATAGGACCCCAGGCTCTCTGAGTGGTGCTGTGGGAGGGCCGTGTGGAAGGGAAAGGCAGGCCTCACATTCTGCTGCTCACCTATCTCTCTCCCCAGGGCCATCTCCTGCATCCTGAGCATCTGGCTGGACCAGCACCTTCAGAATTTCCCAGACTGATGATGCTGTTGGCTTCCATAGAGCTCAACTTGCAGTCTCCTACCTGCCAAACAAGGCCCAGTGCCTCAGCGGGAGCACCTGAGCCCACTGAGGCCGAGACCGGAGGAGGAGGAGGCCTCCGGGGGTGGTGTGGGTGAGTGTGCCTTTGGAAGGCACACAAAAGGGAGTGAGGGTGGTAACATGTCCTCTTCTTGCATCGACAGAACCAGCTCCAGAAGAACACCAGGAAAACCCTCAAGGGCAACGCCACCCTAGTGGCCTCTCCAGAGCCAGAGCCGGATCCAGGCCCAGCTTTCACTCAACTTCAAGAGGCAGAAGAACCACCTGCAGCATTTGAGCAACTCACCCCATCATCTGTGCGGCCTGTGGTGCTAGATCCCAGGCCAGAGCGCGTGTCAGCAGCGATAGCAGAGAGGGCACCCTCCTAACCCCATTTAGACACAGTGTTAAATGTGTAATATTCTTCTTACATATGTTTATAATTTTATTATATTTTTATGATATTTAGTACTCCTAAACTGAAACTTAATTTAGAGTCTATAAAATTTAACCCTAAAAACCCTCAAAGCTTTGAGCAAGTCTGTTTTTCTGGACCCTGACCCTCCCAGGGAGAACTGCCCTCACCTTCTCCACCTGCCCTTCCTGCAGCCAGGACTCTGCTTCCCAGGGAGCTGGATCCACCCTGTGCCCAGACACAGTGCTGAGCTCCCAGTGGGGGCATCCTAAGCCCAACATGGAGGCCTCTCAGCTCACCCCTGGGCCTCCATGTTGTCCCCAACACCACTCACTCAGCCTTCCAAATAAGCTTGACATTCACAAGGCAAATAATAATAATAATAATAATAATAATAATAATAATAATAATAATTAAAAATAAAAATGGACATGTAAGGTGCAGACCTCCCAGGAACAGTTAATGGAAAAACTGGTCAAATACTTGGTGCCCAGCTTACTGGGCAGCGTCCCCACCTTGGTCTGCACCCGCCCTCCTGTGTTAATACAGAACTTTTGGGACTCACCAACGTGTGTGGGACCAACCATGGACCAGGTGAACCCTGCCCCTCCACAGCACAGTGGTCACTCAGCCACCTGCTTGCTGTGAGTCTCCAGATCCCTGCATGTCCCTGAGTGTTTGTTTCTCTGAACATGGGGAGAGCCTAGGCCCAGCTTCATAGGGTTATTGTAGGGACTTGGGGCGGCGGGAGGGGGGTTCCTCCCAGGAAAAGGCCCGCTGGAAGCCTGGACTCTGGAGAGGTGTGCTGGTGGAGCTGTGGTTGTTCCAATTGGCCATTTTCTCTTCTTTTAAAGAAACTTGTGCCTTATTTGTGATTCTCCTCAGGACTTAGGCTAAGCTATTTTCCCTTTTGATAAAGACGTTGGAGATTCCATTAGGGGTCTCTGTCCAGGGTGAAGCCAGATCAGAATTCCCAGGGGTGAGCAGGGGGACCCCAGGCTCAGCCAGCCTTCTGAGATGGGGCTGGTTTGGGCTCATTCATTCAGCAAAGGCCCTGACCACAGGACTGCACTCCAGTGCTTCCTTCTAGTCAGGAGTGATTTCAGTCACACTGGGCTGCACAGCCAGGTAGCATCCACAGTACAGCCCATATGACTTCTTCCTCAAAGTATCGCTGATCTACACGTACTGTGAAGCAGAAAGTGGATCTCTAGACCAGCAGAAAAAGTGAATGGGCTTTGGATCAGAGCCTTAAGGGGAGTATGGGGACTGTGAGTTGGAGAAGCTGGCAACACCCTGGATCTCATGCCTTGTGAGATTTCTGCCAGAGGGCAGAGGTCTGAGGGCTTCTGCTAGAAAAAAGGGAGGGAGTCAGAGAGCTGTGCATGTGGATTGGGTGGTGTGGGTGAGTGGGGATCAGGCTAGCCCACACAGAAAAGAGCCGCCAGAGGATGAGCTTAGGCAGGAGCACAGAGCCACTCAGGTCATTGCCCAGGGCCTGCAGTCTGGAGGGCTTCCTGGGGTGGGGCCTTGAACTGGGACTTCAGTGATGGAGATGGGACATTTCTTTCTTGTAAGGCACACAAAAGGCAGTCATGGTGGTAACATGTTCTCTTCCTGGATCTACAGAAGCAGCTCCAGAGCAAGATGAAGAAACACCTAAAGCAGCAACGCCTACTCTGCTGCCCTCTCCAGAGCCAGAGCAGGCTCCAGGCACAGCCGTCACTGAACTTCCAGATGTGGACCCACCTGCAGCTTGTGAGCAACGCACCTCAGCTCCTTTGGAACCTGTGGTCTTAGATCCTGGGCCACAGCGTGTGTCAGCTGCCACAACAGAGAGGGCTCTCTCCCCTCATTAATATGAAGTTTTAAAATATTTGTGTTCATCATATATATGTTTAACTTTATGTATTTTTTCATACTATTCAGTAACATTCAGTCTAATTAAAGAAAATGTAATGAAATACTCAAATATAAATTTAATTTAGATTCCATAAAATTTAACTCGACAACCCTTCAGAGACTTGAACAAGTCTGTTTCTTCTGAGCCTGCGTCGTGTTACTATTAGTCATAGGTTGGGAAGAATGAGTCTCTCAGGAGCCATCTGCTCGAAGGATGTGATGTACTTGAGGCCCAAGACAATGGGACTATTGGGGAAATTGACCCACCAGCACTGGGGCAGGGACCCTTGATGTCAGGGCTGCAAACCCACATTTTGTTTGACTTCATCTCCCACCAGCACATGGACAAAGCCTGGCCTTAAGCGCCCCCTGGAGTCCACGTTGCAGAATGCTGTAGGGTTTAACAAGCAGAGAGCTGTTCTTGAACCCTTACTGACACCTGCACCTGGACAGACAGTCCACCCTGCCCCACGGGCACTGAACAGCTTTCTGAGCATCTCCTCTGTGGGCCCACAGCACTGAAGAGGGGACAGGGAATGTCCCAGGGCCCGGGGTCCACACTCATCTCCTCCACAGGCACCACTTCAAAATTTCCTCTGGGGTCAGAGCCTCTGTCTGTCTGCCCTCAGACCCTAGGCTCTGGTTCAGCTGGGCTTTTTCCTGAGGCTCTTCTGTCTCTCCAGAGCCCAGCAGCCATTCTTTCTCACGCCCCAAGGCTGAACAAGGTTGTGGAGACAGCCTGGCTTCTCCTTTTCCATCAATCCTCCTCAGTGCTCTGAACCATCCTGGTGAGGATGGCCTAGCAGCCTTGTACAGCACCCCGCCATGGCACAAGCTACACTGACTCAGGACAAATGGGCGCTCACTGGGGACCACACCCAGGGTTCCTGCTCTCAAGGAGATCAGCCCTGTTGGTTGACACAGAGAGAAAGGAAATCTGAATGGAGTCTGATGAGACCTCCCACTGACCCCTGAGGACCATAAGCACTGAGAATGTTAGCCCATCGCGGGGGCATTGCACAGGCTCTCTTTAGGATGTGATTTCTAAACCAGAAAGATGAATCAGTGTTTGTATACCCTCTTCATCCTGATTTTACAATGGCAGCCGATGAAGGCTTGTGAAAGTAAAGGAGGTCTGGAAATCAGGGGCAGGTCTCCCTAAGAGATCCATGGTGATGACAGTGCACTTGCATGCACTTGGAGTGGGCCTGGAGGGGCAGCCGCCTGCCTTGCCTGTAGTGTCTCTGCAGTAGACCAATTCCAGCATGCCATAATTTTAAGAGGTTCATCAAAAGGTTGATGAAACTTGGGGTCTCAACAGGGTTGAGTCACACATGTTGGGAATGGCTAAAGGCATTTCCCCAAACCTGAATAGGAAACTGATTGTGGCTGCCAGACAGCTAAAAGGCATCTTAATCTACATGTTATTGCCCCCTACTGGCCAAACACCTGAACAGCCTTAGGCTATTCCCCAAACTGACAATGCCTCTGTACCCTTTGAAACCTTACCTTTTGAAGTGTATTATCTCCACCTTGCCTTAGGACAAATTGTGTTAATAAAATCAAGGGGCCTAGACAAGGAGGTACTCTTCAGTCCCTTTAGCTGAAGGTCCTCTGACCCCCAATGCCTTTCAAAATTATAACTCGTCTCCGGACTCTTTATCAGTCTCCGGATTTCTATGTCATCTGCGCACAGCCTTTTCCAGATTCTTGAACCCTTCTTGATGCTGGGACATGAACCCTGGCACGTCTCCTTACCTTGGAAGCTCAGAACTGTGGTCTCAACAGGTGCTGTTTCTTCTTTCGAATTACACTTTTCAGTTTGGCTCTACTTTGCAGGTCCTTTCCTAAGTTTCACAGCCATCATCCAAACTGGAGGCAGAGGGTGTGAGAAATGAGGGGCAGGGGGCTGGAGGCAATTGGGAGGAAAAAGGAGGGAGATAGAAGGGCAAGGCCAGGGCCTGGTATGGGACCACTGTGCTAGTGATCTATTGCTGACAGTTACCGCACATTAGAGACTTAACCAACACACACTTATTAGCTCACACATCTGTGACAAGGAATCCTGCATGGCTCAGCTGGGACTACTGTGGTCTCACCTGTGGCAGGATCTCTGTCACTGAGGGTCTGAGCTCACTTGGGGGAGGGGGTGGTCTTTGGGATACAGTTTGGATGGAAGGCCTGACTTCCTCTCTCTCTGTTGGTCTCATTCAGTGCTGGGCCACATGGGTTTCTCCAGATAGCAACTCATAGCACAGAGGCTTATTCCTCAATGGAGAGAGAGAGAGAGAGAGAGAGAGAGAGAGAGAGAGAGAGAGAGAGAGCAGATCAGAGTAAGCAAGTGGATAAGCATCAATTTTTATTTATTTTATTTTTTTTTATTGCTTAAAGTATTACAAAGGGTATTATATATGTGTCCATTTTTTCCCCCTGCCCTAGAAAGTCCCCTAGCCTCCCCTATCCCCCAGTGTCTTATGTCCATTGGTTATGCTTATATGCATGCATACAAGTCCTTTGGTTGATCTCTTACCCCCCTACCTTCTGCCCCCTAACCCTCCCCGGCCTTCCCGCTGCAGTTTGATAATCTGTTTGAGGCAGCTCTTCCTCTGTGTCTATTATTGTTCAAAAGTTTATAGTGGTCTTTATTATCCATGAATGAGTGAGATCATGTGGCATTTTTCCCTCATTGACTGGCATATTTCACTTAGCATAATGCTCTGCAGTTCCGTCCATGCTGTTGCAAATGGTAAGAGTTCCTTCCTTTTTAGACCAGCAGAGTATCCCATCCTGTAGATGTACCAGTTTTCTAATCCATTCATCTACTGATGGGCACTTAGGCTGTTTCCAGATCTTAGCTATGGTGAATTGTGCTGCTATGAACATAGGGGTGCATATATCCTTTCTGATTGGTGTTTCTGGTTTCTTGGGATATATTCCTAGAAGTGGGATCACAGGGTCAAATGGGAGTTCCATTTTCAGTTTTTTGAGGAAACTCCATACTGTCTTCCATAGTGGCTGCACCAGTCTGCATTTCTACCAGCAATGCACAAGTGTTCCTTTTTCTCCGCATCCTCTCCAGCACTTGTCGTTTTTTGATTTGTTGATGATAGCCAGTCTGACAGGTAAAGAAAAACTTTTCAGGTTGGGAATAAATCAACTATAGAACTTGTATGCATATCTGCATAACTCAGGGACACAGATAATGGGTGGTGAAGGCCTGGGGTGGGGGGTAGGGATCAGCTAGAAGTCGTCAATGGGGTAAAAAGGGGACATATGTAACCCTTTCAACAATCAAGATTAAAAAAATAAAATGGATTTGCTTTAAAATTCTTAAGTTATTTTTTTTTTTAAATTGACGAGACAGTGAGAGAACCAAAAGTGTGTGGGAGAAGCATCAATAGGTTGCCTCCTGTATGCACCCAGACTGGGAATCAAACCCACA
Organism: Myotis nattereri; assembly: GCF_964212035.1. Taxonomy (NCBI): domain Eukaryota; kingdom Metazoa; phylum Chordata; class Mammalia; order Chiroptera; family Vespertilionidae; genus Myotis; species Myotis nattereri. Next base: position 6,984,396 of record NC_138091.1, on the reverse strand, counting down.
ACCTAGATGTGGGCCCTGACCAGGAACCGAACACGAACGGCAATCCTTCAGTGCACAGGACGATGCTCAACCACTCTGTCTGTCTCAGGCACCGGCTTTGAGAACCAAATCATGGATTTCCTGTTGGATCCCTTTGCCGTCTTCTATGGAGTCACTAAGAACAGCCACATTGAAAGGGAGGGCACACATTCACACCACACGAGAAAGGTGGAGTCCATGGGGAGTTACTGAGGAGGGAGCCAGTGACTCGAGAGGTCCATGCCTTGCCCCGGATCACAGACGGTCAGAATGCAAAGACTGAGATAAACCCAGTTGTGTCCTCCCAGAGGGGGTCCTAGGTGCCCCCAGGTTTGCTCAGGGGCTCTGGAAAAGGCTGTGCCTCTGGAATCGTGTGCTGACATGGAGATGGCACAGGGGAGACTGTGAGCACTTGGCAGCCTAGACAGTATTTTTCTGAAAAGGAGCCCAGATCTGGAATCACAAAGGTGCACCTCTGTTCACAACCCACCTGCAGTGGAGAAAGCCAGGCCCCCTTATGCTCAGCTCATGCTTACGTAGTTGTGGATCACACCCTCATTGGATAATTGAGAAATTGAAGCCCTTGTTCAGGCAGGGATTGGCCAGGGTACATGACATTCAGAGTGCAAACTTCAGGAATGTTCATACCTTCCAGGCCAAGGCTCCCACCTCCCCACAGAGTTGGTCTGGACATTAGAAATCCTGACATACTAGGCAGCTTCAGCCTGATCCTCCCTTTGTGGGGGCTGATTTGTTCTGGAGTCCAGAAAGGGAGCACTGTCATGTGCACATACACACACACACACACACTCACACACACACACACACATTCACTCTAGATGTGATGACTTTGGGGGGGATTAGAAAAAAAGCAGACACAGAGGAGGTGACAACAGGATGGAAAAAGAGGTTGGAGGCACTACCTACATGTGACAGTCCTCCTCCTACTTTATAGCTCCTCCCACACAGTAGCCTGAACAGCCATAAGAAGCACTTGCTCCATAACCCATTGTGCAGGCAGGACAGAGATGGGCCCTGACAGGCACAATGACTGATCCAGGATCAAGAAAAGGTAAGAATGAGGGATTGAGTCTGCACCCAGGGAGGTTTCCTCAAGTCTGGGACCCTGGCTGCACCCAGAGCTTCTAGGGGGCTGGGTAGAGGCGTGTGCTGGTGCCACTGTGTACAGAAAAGGTGTTTCATGCAGAAGAGGTGTCTGCAGACAGCAGCCCACAGGACTACTTGCATAGCTGTCATGAGATGAAGGGACTCAGGGAAGACAATACCAGGTATGAGGTCACTATCCAATATAACTGAAAACCCCCGTAACCAGGCACCCACATGTAGCCCAACAGGCAGCTCACTTGCCAGGAGGCATTTGCCAGTGCAACATGTTCTCTTGCTGTGTTCCCGGTGTTTGGTGCTCTTGCTTCCGGAGTCCCCGCAGTGAGAGCTTTTTCAGACGGTGCAGACATTGGTTCAACCCTCATCCCTGACGTATGTGTCCACTTCCTAGAATTTGGCCACAGGTAACACAAGGTGGCCGGGGTCAGACCCATTCAGGACAGGCCACCTCTGTGTGCCATCCCTGCGCAACCCACATCCCCTCCCCTTCATGTGTTGGGGAAGAGGGACCTGAAGGGAGAACTCTGGGGCAGGGACAGCTTTCGCGGGCAGTGGATCACCTAGAGGTCCTGCTGTGATTACCCACTAAGGCAGGGCAGGCAGGTGGAGATGGGCTTCCAGAGGGGTCCCTTATTGATGCCAATGGGAATTCTAGCCCTCAGGCTGTCACACCTTTTCCTTCTGCAGTGGAGATCTCAGCAGACCACACTATGTGTGTTTGTGTCTGGAGTGGAGGATTACAGGGGTAGAGAACCAGCAAAACAGGGCTCTGAGGCTTTCCTCCTTGTGACTGGGAACTGTCTTTCCAGAGCTCCTCACAGGAGAACTGAGAGGACCTGAAAGATGGGATCCTCACCTCCATGCCTCTGCAGGAGGCATAGGTGCCCCATACATCTTCCAGCGTGCTGTACTCCTGCAGGGTGAGTGCAGGTGCTGAGGTGACCCAGACTCCAGGATCCCATGTAGTCAAAGGTAGCCCTGGGTTCCAGTAACTGCCCTGCCACTCTTCTAGGTCCCTTCTAGAGTCCAATTTCCAAAGGAATCTGGGGCCTGTATCCTCCCCACAACCCACTCTCACTCAGCCCCCTTCAGATGAGATGCAAAGTCACTGCCCACAAAGTTTTAGGAATATCAGAAGAGAGACCTTGCTCCATTTCACGTCATGCTCAGTCAAGGGTATTTTTGTATTTTTTTTACAGACTTTCCTGTTTTAATACCCATGTCCCAGTGTCCATGTTGGCCTGAAAATCATTATAAACCTTCTACCACTCTCACACATCATCATGATTAATAGGGATGCTTTTCCCAAAAGGACGTGGGGCTGAAGATACCAAGTCTGTTGCTTTGCCATTTGCTTCCCAGAGAACCACATCCCCATGGTCCCTCCAGGTCAGGAGCCGGGGCCAACCTGGGCTGCACTACTTACCAAGGGGGGACCTGTTATCAGGGCTGGCGATCCAGCTGTTCACTGCTGTGCGACCTGGACGTGACCCCCTCCTATTGTCATGTCAGTGGTGCTGCCCTGAACACCCCACTTGTCCTCATATCCAGACTCTCCCACCCCAGGACAAGCCTATGTGTTCCCATCTTAGAATGGGATGTTCTGTCAGAAATCCCAGGGCGACCTTGGTAACACAGGGAGCTGTTGTCCATTCTCTACTAAGAAAAGACTAAGATACCAGTGTGTCTCATCATAACTCACCCCCAAGTCTACCCTGCCTGCCGAGAACCTTTTCTCTTGTCCATCTAGAAAACATGGAAACCTGTGCAGAATTTTTCTGAGTTTATTGAGCCAAAATGTAGACAATTGCAGTGAAGAAAATCTCAATGGAATGAGATAATTATGCTCCGGAGAATGGAGCTTTGCACCTCATTTTAAACATTACAATCAAAAGTGGAGACTTGTGTGGTTTCATGAAATTCATTGTTGATAGATGAGGGAAGCAGGAGAAAGCACAGCAGGGAAATCTCTGGGCCTGGAAAAAAGGTAAAATGATAGACATGCACTTCTTTCACTTAGGTGTGTATAGGTCAGTAAACAGTCAACAATCAACTCAATAACAGCGATGGGATGTGTGGTCTCTGCAGAGACCAGAGCAGTGCCTGTGCTTCGAGTGTCTAAATAAAAAGGAAAATTACTTTGACATTACAAAAATATGTTGTTATATGTTAGGTTAGGTGGCTCAGGAGGCGGCGCAAGAAATAGAGTCCAGTGAATCAGAAAAGAAAGGAAAGGAAAGGGTTTATTCTGCGTCCCCGGGAGACCCATGTACCCCAAGGACAGGGCACCTGGATTCACGACAACAGGGAGGGGGGCGCTTTTTTTATACTGTGGTTGGGTGAGGGGCGGGGACATGAGCTGAGGAATTCTCTGCTGCAGGGAATGGGCGGAATATTCAGGATGAAGTTCTTATCTGTGTGGGGGTATGTGAATTCAGGGAGAAGAAGCTGGTATCTGTGTCTGCCACCTTGATCTATGAGAAATTCCAGGGGAATTCTATTATCTTGTCATGTCTGCATGTATCGGATCCTGGGCTCTCTCTGACCTAACATCCCGGCCTTTTGGTGATAAGGGGCTTTTTGGTGATAAGGGATGGCGACTCCTTCTGGCTGCTTCCAGCTGACCAAGGGTGGCGAAGGGGGGGGGAGGGGCAGTTAAAGGCCAGGGTTTGGCAGAGGTAGGTCGGAGGGGAGCCGAGTGTAGGGATGGAGCAGGAGCTGATTCACAGTCACTCATGACATCTCCGCAATCCGGGAGTGGATGAACTTGAGGAGGCAGGGGGCTAGGAGAAAAATAGACACAGATGAGAATCAGGGGCCCTATCATGGGTAGGACTCAGGTGGCTAAGGGGCTTTGGAACCAGCCGGAAGGAGAGTTGTCCTGGAAGTGTCCTGCATGTAGTTCTTCAGTCAGCTTAGTCAGGGTCTGTATGTTTACGTTTTGCTCCACTACTCGACTCATTGATGTAATAACAGCATTCTTCCCGAAGGAATATACAGGTTCCTCCTTTTTCTGCAGTCAGAAGGTCTGAGGCGAGCTGCTTCTGCAGGGCTACTTGGGCTACTGATGTCACTTGTCACTGTAGGGAGGCTAAAAAGAGGCGGTAGTAGACTCCAGGGCTAACTGGAGCTTGTCATTAAAGTACTGAGCAGTGACCAGACTGTTCCCGAGGGCCCCCCAGTGAGGCCTACTGAGGCAGCAATACTCACCCCTAACATGACAAGGGGGAAGGCAGCCCGGTGGGTCCAGGGATGGGATGGAGGGAGCAACCAGTGAGCTCCGACTCTCCATACAAGGTTAGTTGGGGAACTACTGTGACCACGAAGCAAGGCCCGGGGTCAGAGGAGTTCATGCAGTTCCTTAAGGTGCCGTTGCACCAAAAGAAGGTACCTGGGCTGGCCTTGGTGAGACTGGCTGTGGTGTGGTATGATAGTCTCTTCCGTGGCAACCCCATAGGTGCTGACATCTTGATTACATCTGTCTGGGTTCCGCTGGTTGTAAGCAAAACAGACATAGGATCAGCCAGTTTTGGACACTGACTGGATGTCGACAGCCATCTGGATCTTTGTCTGACATCCGAACAGAGGGCAGTCCTGAGATCCTACCTGCCAGGTGACTTGTTTGCTGTTCTGGTAGTGGGTTTCACGGACCTTGAACCTCCACACATAAGCAGGTGGGGGTGGATGTAGGTTGCACACGGCAGGGAGGAGAAGGAAGGAGGAGGGGAGGGCGGTTAAGGCAGACCTTAGTGGGGCCCAACACCTCACATTTATAGATGTCATGCTGCTCCGGGTTCCTCTTGAGTCTGGAGAGGCGGTGCTAGGACAGGTCGTCAAGCTGGGGTCGCCAAGCAGCTTGGCCGCGGTGGGGACTCTGAGGATTACAGTGTGAAGTCCTGTCCACCTAGGCTCCAAGGCTTGTGTTTGTAGGTTCTTAAGGAGGACCGAGTCACCAGGGTGAAGGGTTGGTCTTGGGAGTCCTGGTTGGTCAGCTCTGGCTTGGGCAGAAACCTGTTCTCGTGTTCTCGGAGCAATTGCCTGGTTAAAGACAGATATAGGAGATACCTACCCAGGGGAGAGGGATCAGTAAGGAGACGGTCGTTGAGCAAGAAGAGCCAAAAGGGCTCAAGAAAGTGGGGCTCCTTGGTGTAGCTGGAGTTTGGTCAGGGCCATGGGCAGGACGTCTGGCCAGGAGCTGTGAATTTCTAGAGAGAGTTTAGTTAGATGGTCCAATAGGTTGGAATTGAGTGGCTATGACAGGGCTGGGCAAACTTTTTGACTCGAGGGCCACAATGGGTTCTTAAACTGGACCAGAGGGCCAGAACAAAAGCATAGATGGAGTGTTTGTGTGAACTAATATAAATTCAAAGTAAACATCATTACATAAAAGGGTACGGTCTTTTTTTTTTTAGTTTTATTCATTTCAAACGGGCCGGATCCAGCCCGCGGGCCGTAGTTTGCCCACGCCTAGGCTATGATGAGGGATCGAGCCAGTGACAGAAATCCAGCAGGATGTAGAGGAGGAGGGATTGATGTTGGAGAGTAGATGGAAAGTTGTGTTGATGAGGGTGGGCATAGGAGTAGGTCCAGGGTTCGTAAATAGAGAGTGACACTAGAGGATTTCCCATCCAGACAGTAGAATTGATGATTCCCTCATCATTCCGTGTCTGTTTCACCTGAAAATATGAAAAACCTGAGCAAAATTGGAGGGTCCCTTGCCAGGTAAGAGCCTGTGAGGAATGATGGGTCATCCGGTCCTGGATGGTGTCGCCGAATCTTCAACGGGGATGGTGGGAGGCACTCGGTGAGCCTGAGAGAGATAGGTATTGCAGGGAAAGTGGGAAGAAATGTTAGAATGCGCTGATATCCAAGGGAAAATGGAAGGAGCAGTGGAAGCCAGGGACCTGGAGGCTGGAGAAAAGGCAGAGAGGGAGGGAGCAGGTCGCACAGCCTGTTCCCAGGCCTCTAGCCACTTGGATTTTAAAGTTGCTGCATTTTTTCCTTTGGGGAGGGTGGAAGGGGATGGGGCGAGGTCAGAGCAGTTTTCAGTTCAGAGGAGGGGACAGTTGTGGCGGAGAGAAGGAGAAAAGGCATTCATGGTGAAGACTGAGCGAGGCGAAGACTGAGCTAGGCTACGACTGAGCTAGGCTACTGTGGTCTGGGACAACTGGGCCCCATAACGGGATGCATGGCAGTGGAGGATCTTTGTCCCTGTAAAGGGAGGGGGCCAGGAGTGGGAGGAGCAGGGAAGCTGAAGGGCTCAGAGTGAGCTGCAGAATGGCCACTAGGATGGTGAGGATATCTCGTCCTAACAGGGGCATGGGGCCTGCTATCATCAAGGAGGCAGGGAAGGGGTCCAGTGGCCAGAGGGCAGGTGGATTTGCCGTCAATACCCATGTCCGAGATCTTGGAAGGATAAAGGGGCCCTAAAAGGAGGGAAGGACAGAGAAGGCAGCCCCCGTGTCAACCGGGAAGGTGACCTACTACCTTCATTGTGACCCGAGGCTCAGCAAGGGGATTGGAGTCATCGAGGCTGGGCTTCTTCAGTCTTCAGCCAGTTCCAACATGGCCAGCGGGTGGGTCCTGGACTGGAAGGGTGGTCCCCCCACGCTGAGGCGTAAGGGGCCCGCCACTTTTCCAGGGACAGTCACTCTTCCAGTGACCATTTTGACCTCACGCCGGGCAGGGCTTGGTCGGGGCTCGGGGCCAGGGGCACTGCATTGCCCAGTGGCCTTCTTTTCCGCATTTGAAGCATTCTCCGGTGGCGTTCCTTTCATTGCACCCCCACCGGTCACAGTCCCCTTAGGGCCGTGGCGGCTGCCATCAACCTCAGGGCCACAAACAACTAAGGCGTGTCTGCAGGTCTACCTCCTGTGGAAGGCAGGCCTCCCATTCTGAGTGTGCCTGCTCCTCCAGGGCATTAAGAACCTTCAAGGCCATTTTTCACTCGATCTTGGACCTGGGTTTGAGGACCAATAAAGACCTTAAAGGTCGGGTTAGAGAGTGGGGGGCGTAGATTCAGACTATGCCCTCAGTTCCTGGACGGGACTATGGCAGGGGTAGAATGGGCGCAGAAATGGAAGAGGCTGTTTTGGAGCTGACGTTCTTAGGATTTGGGCTCTAGGGGAGGAGGAAGCTTATCTTTAAGAGAGTCTGAAGAGAGCACAGCTGCAACCTCTTGCAAAGGGAACTGGCCGGCCACCTGTGAACTAAAGTGCTGGCAGTCATGGTGGTGGAGTTTCAGTGGAAGGCGGGCGGTTAGACCTTACAGAGGGCACTGCGTGGAGTACAGGTTACTAAGGCAGGCCTGTAAGGGAAGGGGAGAGCGCGGGAGAGGTGGCCAGGGTGGGCCTGGGAGAGGTATTGGCAGTTGAGTTTAAAAGCCGCAACCTCCCAGGGGCAGAACGGAGGAGGAAGGACAGAAGGAAGGTAGAGCCTACGGACGCGTGTGTGCACCGACTGGGAAAGAAGGCAGAGGCGGCAGGGGACTTTGTTGCCGGCTCCCACAGTGGCTAAGGCTTTAGCGGCTGTGGGGGTGCGCGGAAGGACCAACTGGGCAGAGGAGGGCATGGGGTTGTGAAAGGCGGTTTGAGTTCCCGGCTGCTGTGGGGCGGCAGAAGTGGGGAGGCGGGGCCAGTGGGTCCACGGAAGGTGTGGCTGGAGGAGAGTCCAGCAGGGTGGAGGAGGGGAGAGTGTGGACGGACTGGGGCACGAGGCCCGTGGGAGAGCGGCGGCTTACGCCTGGGGGGAATTTGTGGTGGCCTCTGGTGAAGGGGGGGTGGGAGACCACGGAGACAATGATGATGATTACGGCACTCCGCCACCCACACACAGTACATGAACCCACCCCCACATGCACCACACACACTGCGGGCTCAGCGGTGCGCGGAGCGGCACAGCGCAGGGACAGCCCAGAGGGAGTAGGAAGGACAGGACTAGGAGAAATGGCGGAAGGAACTTTGGGGGAGGGACGGGGAACGCAGAGATATGGAGAGAGGCTGAGAGAGAGACTGAGAGAGAGAGACTGAGAGAGAGAAACTTGGGCAAATTTCCCAGTTCTTTGGCAGAACTTACTGAGATCGGTGTGACCTTAAAGTCAGGTACCGTTTTAGCCAGATCGGTGAGCTGGCACCCTAGAGGATTTGGAATCCCCCTGTGCTTGATCCCTGTGGCCTGTAGCCGGGCTAAAGGCTGGCGTCCCAGCAGTTTAACCCACGCTACGGAGGGACGGAGGGACCGTGGGCGGGGTAGAGGCGTCCCTGCTACCCCCCCAGGTCCGGAGGAGCCTTCCTGGAAGGGTCCCGAGAGGCAATCTCTGACGTGGCCACGTTTTATGGACAGAGATGCCAGCAGGCAGGTGGCCACCTGGGACCAGCGCGGGGCGGGGCGGGGCGGGGCGGGACTCACCGCTGATGCTGCCAAACTGGGAAAAGTTGCTGAGCTGAAGAGAAGCGGTCCTGATGGGTCCAGAGCCACGAGGAGGGAGAGGCAGGCACCCAGCCTTGGAGGGACGGCCAAAGCGAGTGCTCCCGCCACCCAGGTTTCAAGGCACCAAATGTTAGGTTAGGTGGCTCAGGAGGCGGCGCAAGAAATAGAGTCCAGTGAATCAGAAAAGAAAGGAAAGGAAAAGGTTTATTCTGCGTCCCCGGGAGACCCACGTACCCCAAGGACAGGGCACGTGGATTCACGCCAACAGGGAGGGGGCGCTTTTTTTATACTGCGGTTGGGTGAGGGGCGGGGACATGAGCTGAGGAATTCTCTGCTGCAGGGAATGTGCAGAATATTCAGGACGAAGTTCTTATCTGTGTGGGGGTATGTGAATTCAGGGAGAAGAAGCTGGTATCTGTGTCTGGCACCTTGATCTGTGAGAAATTCCAGGGGAAGTCCATTATCTTGTCATGTCTGCATGTATCCGATCCTGGGCTCTCTCCGACCTAACATTATAGATGTAAAAAGACAGTAGAAAGGGAAAAATCAAGATGGCGGCATAGGTAAACACTGGAAATTGCTGCCTCGCACAACCACTTCAAAAACACAACTAAAAGACAAAACGAACATCATCCAGAACCACAGGAGGGCTGCTGAGTGGAAATTCTACAACTAGAAGGAAAGAGAAAAGCACACTGAGACTCAGAGGAGGTGCGGAGGGAAAGTGCAGAGGTACGGAGGTGCACATGGAAAGGGCTGCCAACTGAGGACATGGTTGTCTTTTTCAATCGGGAGGGAGGCACAATCTCCCTACAGCCCTGACTCCAGTTCCAGGTGAGTCTCTGGGGACCCAGACTCACACAGGAGAAACTCTACAGTCTGGCATCAGTCAGAACTCGAGGGCGGCTTTCTATCAGAGGTGCTTGCAGTGATTACTGGGACACTGAGAAGCGGGGCATCTTAGGGCAGGACTGAGGAGAAGCCAAAGCTGCTTGCTCTGCCTGTGGATCCTGAAACCCGCTCCACCCAAGCTGTGCAAAGAGGCTTTTGCATATGATAGGCCTGGCCCTTTGCAATCTAAAATTACCTAAAAAACTGCAGCTGGGTCAGAGAAAGCCAGAATACCCAAAAGAAGGCCCAAGGCCCCCAGTGACTTGCATTGCTTCACAGCTGGGCTCCTGCTGGACAGCCTCAGGCAGAGGCTAAATTAGCAGCTCCTTAGAGATCCAAGAGCCATTGTACCCAGTGGTCAGAGTGGGACCATCCAGATTACAACTCCTCAGATCCATAAGGGACACACTCAGGGAACAGACTCAGTGAGCACCAAAGCCCCACTGAAGCAAGTCTTGCCCTATAAGGGTGTCTTCAACACAGAAGTTCTCCCACTGCAGACACAGCTCATTCTCACAGCCAATTGGCCTGGAGGTCAATTCCTCCCAGTGATACCTACAACAACCAAGGCTTAACTCCAACAACACTGTGTACAAAGCCCACAAAGGGGTGCACCAAGAGTGTCCACCTCCGGTAATTGGGGAGCCTGAGCCACTGGGCCCTATAGGATAGCTAGCACAGAAAGAACACTCTATCAACACAGGAAAGCATAAAAATGCAGAGACAAAGAAACAGGTCACAAATGACAGAAATGGAGGAAAGCAAATTACTGGATATAGAGGTCAAAACCCAACTTATACGGTTTTTCAAGAATTTTCTAGAAACTTCCAATAAATTTAGTAAGACCCTCAATAAGTCTAGTGAGACCACCGATAAACTTAGTGAGACCCTCAAGAAATCTAGTGAGACCCTCGAGGTTATGAAAAAGGACCACCTAGAAATTAAACATACACTGACTGAAATAAAGAACATTATGCAGAGTTCTAACAGCAGACTAGAGGATAGCAAGAATCAAGTCACAGATTTGAAATACGAAGAAGCAAAAAAAAACCCAACCAGAAAAGCAAAAAGGAAAAAGAATCCAAAAATATGAAGATAGTGTAAGGAGCCTCTAGGACAACTTCAAGCGTACCAACATACGAATTATAGGGGTGCCAGAAGAAGAGAGAGAGCAAGATATTGAAAACCTATTTGAAGAAATAATGACAGAAAACGTCCCCTACCTGGTGAAAGAAATAGACTTACAAGTCCTGGAAGCACAGAGAACCCCAAACAAAAGGAATCCAAGAGGACCCCACCAAGACACATCATCATTAAAATGCCAAGAGCAAAAGACAAAGAGAGAATCATAAAGCAGCAAGAGAAAACAAGTCAGTTACCTACAAGGGAGTACCCATACAACTCTCAGCTGATTCCTCAACAGAAACTTTGCAGGCCAGAAGGGAGTGACAAGAAATATTCAAAGTGATGAATAGCAAGAACCTACAACCAAGATTATTTTACCCATCAAAGCTATCATTCAAAATTAAAGGTCAGATAAAGAGCTTCACAGATAAGAAAAAGTGAAAGAAGTTCATCACCATCCAAACCAGTATTATATGAAGTGCTGACAGGTATCCTTTAAGAAGAGGAAGAAGAACAAAGAAGAAGAAGAAGAAGAAGAAGAAGAAGAAGAAGAAGAAGAAGAAGAAGAAGAAGGTAAAGATACAAATTATGAACAACAAATACACATCAACAAGTGAATCTAAATATCAAGTGAACAAATATTCTGATGAACAGAAAAACTGGTGAATATAATAGAATCAGGGGCATAGAGAGGGAGTGGACTGACTATTCTGAGGGGGTAAGGGATGTGGAGGATGCGGGAAGAGAATGGACAAAAATTGTTCATCTATGGATGAGGACAGTGGAGGGGGGTGTGGGGTAAGGGCAGAGGGTGGAGTGGAAACCGGGTGGAGGGGAGTTATGAGGGGAAAAAGAGGAACAACTGTAATAATCTGAACAATAAAGATTTATTAAAAAAAATAGGCAGGCTCCGTTAAGATAAAGATTGACGTTTTCAGGGAAGATGACAGCCTAGGACAACAGTACCCACCATAAGCTGCTTTTATTTAAAAATAACCAAAAAACAAACAAACAACACTTTAAGTTCAGACAAACTTTTTCAGTTACATTAGGTCTCTGAGTTTGCCACGCCGCCAGGTTCGCCTGTGGTCCCTGGAATCACACCTGCCCCATCTCTTGCCACCAATCACTGAGTGCTTGGGGTTCATTCTGAGCTGGAGTGCCCAACCCACCTGGCAGTTTATGAGCTGCCTCTGATGGCATGTAACCCTCTCCCAACACAGGATAGAAATCAGACCACCATTTCGGTGCCCGCGGGCCAGGAAAGCATGCCCGCCGCACTCAACACACAGGTGCCCATGAACTTGTTTTCCACCTGGGAAGTGGAATGCTCCAGCCCCACCTGCGTACCCAGGCTGTGTAGCCTCACCTTAACCAAGCTGCTCATCTACAAGAAGCTGGAGAAGGAGCTCAGGGCTGTGGTGATCACTATAAAAATGCAGGGCCCTAAAACAACTTGAGGTCTGATGAGATTCCGCTGTCCCGTCTTGGTCAAGTGAAGACCGACCTGGCGCTGACCATCTCCCTACAGTACCCTCACTCTCTCAAGAAAAAAGGCAACAACTTACAGATCCTGCTGCAGCAGAAGCAGCGCCTTAACAACCAGACCATTCTGGGTTACCAGACACTCACCATGGGCACCATCGACATGGCAGAGGTGATGTAGCGACCCCTCGAGGGTGGCCAGATGCTGAGACTCCATAGCACCAACATGGAGGAATCTGCCCACATGGCTGAGGTCAGCATGTCCTCCCTGTCCAGCCAGCCCATAGACCCCAAGGACAGCACCCAGAAGGCTGGCCCCAAGTCCAAGTCCCTGGTTCATTACTCAGAGATAGATTATGAAATATTCTCAGATCAGCAGGGCTGCTATCATCCCGGGCATGGACAGGACCAAGAGGAGGAGGACTTCCACTTTGAGGATCCCAAAAAGCAACACCAAAGTGTAGTAAGATCGCCACTCATGACCAGGCAACAAGATGCCAACAAGAAAGTTGGGGAGTAGCTGCTCAGGGTGCAAGAGTGGGAGGAGGTCCTGGATTCAGAGCAGGAGTTTTCAGAGCATGTGCCTGAGGTGGAGGAGGACCTAGATCTGCTGTATGACTCACTCGAGAACTGTGACAGTGGCCCATGAGAGTGTCTTCAGGACCCCGAAGCCCTGACTCAGGCCATATTGGAAGGCCTGTCCCAGCCCAGCTGGAGCATCCACAGTGCCCAGCTCTCAGATGGAGTGCTAGAGAATCCACAGTGCCAGCACCAGGAGGAGCCTCCAGGTCCAACCCATGTGACAGAGAAGATGAGCCCAAAGCCACCAGTGGGCGCATCACCAAGACCGAGTCTCTCCTTATCGCTTCCACCAGATCCCAGGGGGAGCACGTTGGCCGCTGGGCCTGGAGCACATCCCTGAAGGAGCAGCAGGTGGCAGAGCCAGAAACAAGCGGGCCAACAGCCTGGACAACAAGCACTGCCGCGGCCCCTTCAGCCAGCTGCAGATCCTCAGGGAGACGGTGTATGACCAGCTGAACCACTTCCTCATCTCTGACAGCCAGCTGCCCTAGAACATCCTCCTCCTCAATGCCCCTGCCTGGCAGGGGCAGTTCCCGTCTGAGTCCAGCAGCAACACATGCTGCCCGGGGTGTGCATCTTCTCCAAGGCTGAGGTCCAGGCAGCCTTCAGCACCATCATCTCGTGGAAACAGAGATACCGTCTCTATAATTCCGAGACCCCCAGCCTGTGAAGATCGTGGTGTCAGGGGCACAGCATTACTTAAGCACCGTGTAATGGGTCTTCCTGAGCTGCTGTCCTACAACCTATGCCTCTCTCCCCCTGGCTGGGCTACATGCACTTCCTGGTCATCCAGTTGGGTTCCTACCTTGTGGCCAGGTACCTGGGCTCCGTGCATTACCGCTACAACAGCTTCATCCAGAACCTGCCCAGGCGGGACCTGTTCTACAAGGAGGCCCAGAGGGCTGTGCAGGACACGCTGCCCATGGTGATGAGAACCACACAGTGCGTCACAGGAGCCAATTGTGTCATTGTGTCCACCAACTGCCCATCATGGAGGCCACACTCACCTACAAACAGAGGAGCCCCAGTGAGGAGTCCTTGAACATCATTCCCTTCGTGGGGGTTGTGGAGCTTGGTATTGTGAGACCATTCTGGGTCGCCTCAGGACACTCAGATTATGCGGCCCGCTTGGGCTCTGGAGTGCTGTTGTCCACCCTCCATACGGGTCTGCGGCAAACAAGGAGGCATCACACATCCTTCTCTACTCCCCGTCAGTGAGAGGAGATGAGTCCTCCCCCAGCCAGGGTGTTGGAGCTGAGCTGATGGGGCTGCAGGTGGACTCCTGGATGGCAGCCCAGCCCACAGACAGAAAAGGAGACTCTGAGAACAAAGCCCAGGCTACCGCCAACAACACCCTCCAGTTCCCCTTCCAGTTTCTCTAGGTGAGCAGGCTGCCCAGCAGTGGTGAGGCTGCAGCCACGCCCTCCGGGTCATGGACAAGGAGAACAACAAGAAGGTGATGTGTTTCCCAAGAAAACCAAGGAGAAGGAACTGGAGAACCAGAGCCAGTGCCTGGAGGGCATCAGCCGCCTGTTCAGCAGGGCCAAGCACCAGCAGGACAACTGTGGGTCCTTGTTGACCGTGTGGAGTGGAACAGCGTGGAGCTCCCACGTCCAGCACTTCCCCACCTGCATAGTGGGAAACTCCAACCCCACCTATGAGCCTGCCCGTCCCCTACCCTTCCCTCTGCCCTGGCCCAGCCCGGGAAGGATGAGCTGCTTTTCTGTTCACATTTCGGTTTAGCACCGAGACAGACTCTTGAAACACAAAGTGTAACCCTTTCAGTGTGAATAAGCTCATAACCTGGAACCTAACGTGGTGGTGCCCACAGGGAGCCCCCAACTGCTCTGCTTATTACCCAGAATGCTCTGGCAAGTGGGAGGCCAACAGTGTTGAGCTGGGCAATCATTGAAGGTGATGGTCTTCAGGACCCAAAAACTGCCATTGACAAAGCTTCTCAATGCCAACACCTGCCCCTCCTGGAAGCCTGGACTCCGCCTCCCCGGGGAGTCAGCTTCCCTTTCTGCCCGACTCAGTGCTGGCCTCCCATGGGGGCACCTGACTGAGAACAGAGGCTGGTCAGCCAGCCTTGGGCCCCACTGCCACCCATCCCAGTGGCCCCAGCACTACCCGCTCATGCTGTCCCATAAACTCCATCCTCGTGAGGCAGAACAGAAGAGAAACACCAAGGACCAATGTGGTACTGACCACCTGGCACACTGACTGGACAAACTGGGCAAATACCTGATGCCCACCTTCCTGGGCAGGGACCCCGCTTTTGTCCCCACCTCTCCGTGTTTTTATAGAGCATTTGCTACAACAGGAGTTGGATCAACCATGTACCAGGTGAGCTCCTGCCCCTGCACAGCACAGTGGTCATTTGGCCACTTGTTTGCTGTGAATCTTCAGGTCACTGCATGTCTCTAAGTGATTGTTCCCCAGAATGTGAGGCCCAATAGGGTTACTGTAGGGTCTCAGTGGGGTGCCTCTGGGTGCCTGGACAGTGGTGAGGTCTGCTGGAGGGCTGTGTTTTAGCCAATTGGTTATTTTTTCATTCTGTTGACAAAGTCTCTGCCAAATTTGTGATTCTACTCAGGGATCAGGGCTAAGCACTTTTCTCATTAGATAAAGAGATTGGAGATCCATTATGAGTCCCGGTCCGTGGTGAAGCCAGATCAGAAACCCCAAGTTTGAGAGGTGGAGTTCAGACTCAGCCAGCTGTCTGAGATGGGCATGGTTTGGGTTCATTCATTCAGCAAATATATGAGAAGCCCTGCCAGGTACAGACATGTCTCTAGGCACTGACCATAATCCAGTGCACAGAGCAGACCCCAAGCCTGCACTCCAGAGGTTCCTTCTAGTCGAGAGTCCTTCTGCAAGGACTCTTCCTTCTGCAAGAGGGCAGAGGTCTGAGGGCTTCTTCTAGGAAAAAGGGCAGGACTCAGAGAGCTGTGCATGTAGATATGGGTTGAGTGGGCGAGTGGGGAAGTCAATGGACAGAGTGAGCCCCTCAGAAATTCATACCCTTCTGCTTCTAATCCCAGCCCAGTCTGCACCCCTATCCCGGGACCGTGCTCACTAATCTGGTAGAACCTCCTCAGTGGCAGCTTGGCTGTTGCTCTCTACCCATGGGAGTTAACTGTCAATTAGAGGAGAAGAACCCCACAGGGCAGCTAGTGAATTAGGCAGCATGTAGGAGCAGGAGCCAAAGTTTGAGGTGTGAGGTAGTCTCTGGACATCAGAAATGCAGATGGATTTTCTTCGTTTACTCATTGATCAGCTATTCCTGGAGCACCTACTGTGTGCCAATGAGTGACATGAACAGAGTGGAAACCAGCTCTCCCTGTCCTCATGGAGTTGACATTTTGGCACGAGGGTAGTAGGAGGGTACAGGGACACTGAGAGAGCATGTCAGGTTCCCCGGAAGAAGATGAAGGCGGTTCCCTAATTGTTGCAGAGCTGTCATTTAGGTGGGCTTTCTGCCATGCCCTCTTGAATGACCAGGCACATCTCTGCCAGGACTGCCAGGTTGAATGTGGGCAAGGGATAGGTCTGCCTTCTGGATGGGCAGGAGCAGCAGGCACAGGACCCCAGGCTCTCTGAGTGGTGCTCTGGGAGGGTCATGTGGAAAAAAGGCCAGGCCTCAAACCCTGCTGTCTGTCTATCTCTCTCCCCAGGGTCATCCCCTGCATCTTGGGCATCTAACTGGACCAGTACCCTGAAGATTTTTATTAGCCGCCAGAATTTCCCAGCCTGATCATGCTTTTGGCCTCCATAGAGCTCACCTTTCCAGTCCTAGACCTGCCAACCCAGTGAGTTTAATAAGATTATTTATACTAGTGACCAGAAGACAATTCTGGATGTTTCCAATGAAATTAGAGCAGCCTGTGAGTGAGAGAAAGAGACAGAGCTGGGAACCAGTGGACTGAAACATCTTGGGTTTGATTCCAGTCCAGGTACATACCTCAGTTGCAGGCTAGATCCTTGGCCCTGGTCTGGGCCAGGGAACGTTATCCTTGGGTGAGGATTGACAAAGAAAACTGTAGTGATAAGAATGGCACTGCCACTTGCATTAAAACCTCAGGCACGTTAGCTGAATTCTTTACGTCTTGTTCTTTTCACGTGAAAAATGAGTTGCAAGGATAAAATTGAATAATAAAGTGCTTAACATAGAGAGTTGGCATATGGTAGGCACTTAGTATATATTGCCCATTACTATTATAAATACACTAGAGGCCCAGTGCACGAAAATTTGTGCACTGGTTGTGGGGGGGTCCCTCATCCCAGCCTACCCCTTATCACATACTGGGAGCTCTAAGGGGATGTCCTAGTGACGGCTTAGGCCTGCTCCCTGTTCCCCTTGGGGAGCGGGCCTCAGCCACAGTCTGGCCTTCCTTTGTGGGAGGTGACCGGGCTCATCAGGGGAAGGCACCAGCCCCATCTCCCCACTGTTGCAGCCATTGCCAGTCACCGCAGTCACCAAGGTGTTTTCATCAACACGGACTCCAGTCCCTTCACCATGAAAAAAAGCCAACTTTCTTTAGGCATTTTCAAGATGTGTGTCATAGGATATGACATTTCTTTCTTTCTTTCTTTTTTTATCCTCATCTGAGAATATGTTTCCATTGATTTTTAGAGAATGTGGAAGAGAAAGCGAAAGACAGAGAGAAACATCAAAGTGAGAGGAACACTTTTATTGGTTGCCTCCTGTATGAGCCCTGACCTGGGCCCAGGCCAGGGAGGAGCCTGCAACCTAGGTACATGCCCTTAGTCAGAATTGAACCCGGACCCTGTGGTGGGCAGGCCGAGGCATTATCCACTGACCAAAACCAACTAGGGCAGGATATGACATTTCTTAGCCCTCCAGCAGCGGACCTTCCTTTTTTTTCAACAGGAGTGTGGTAAAAAACCCTAGATCACCTTATTAGAGTCTGATTAACCAAGTTACTAAGAATATTATCAATGGCATACAGGGAGCTTAGCCAATGAGCAGTCAGAAAAGGTGTTTCCTCTGTAGTTACACCAATTGCCGGCTCAGCCTCTGCCCAGGCCTAACTCCTCTGACCGAGTCATTAGGCCTGGGCAGGAGACCCCCAGCTCCTGCAATCCCCCCTCCGCCCATCCCCAAGCCTAATGCCTCCGCATTAGGCCTGGGCAGGGTACCGCCAGCTCCCCCAATTGTGCGATCTGACCCTGCTCCCCGTGATCACTGGCTCTGCCCCTGCTCCCAGCCATCGCAAGCCCCCTTCCTGCTCTCTGCCATCGCTGGCTCCACCACTGCCCAGGCCTAATGCCTCTCACCGAGGCTGTAGGCTTAGGCGTGGGACGCCCCGGTCCCCACGATCGCTGACTCTGCCGCTGCACCCTGCGATCACTAACTCCACACCAGCCTAGGCCTAACGCTTCTGGCCAAGGTGTAAGGCCTGGGCAGGGGATCCCCAGGTATCCTCAATTTTGGGCTCTGCCCCTGCCCAGGCCTAATGCCTGTGGCCGAGGCATTAGGCCCGGCAGGGGACTCCCAGCTCCCAGCGATCACCGATCACCGACTCCTCACATCCTCCGCGCCATTGCCGGCTCCACACCTGCCCAGGCCTAACTCCTAAAGGCATTAGGCCTGGGCAGGAGAACCCTCAGCTCTGATTGCAGGCTCCGATTGCCGCTGGGAGCCTATGTATGCAAATTAACCGCCATCCTTGTTTGGTTAATTTGCATATTCATACGATTGGCTGCTGGGCATAGCAAAGGTATGACCAATTTGCATGTTTGTCTATTATTAGGTACAATATGTATGTAAACAATCATCAAGTAGAAATACCATGTGTAACATCGACAAAATAATCTAAAGCACTAAGATGTTAACAGGAATTGCCCAGGGCCTCCCAATGCTCTATTTCTCCATTTAATCATAAATGCATGGACTTACTCATTTCTGGATAGAAAGATAAAATATTGCCAAGGCACATACTCTCCTGAATTAATCTAAAATGTACATATATATGTAATATGCAGATTAGGCCAGGAAGCTTTAACGTAGTGGTTCTCAACCTGTGGGTTGCGACCCCTTTGAGGGTTGAACAACCCTTTCACAGGGGTCGCCTAAGACCATTGGAAAACACATATAGAATTACATATTGTTTTTGTGATTAATCACTTGCTTTAATTATGCTCAATTTGTAACAATGAAAATACATCCTGCATATCAGATATTTACATTATGATACATAACAGTAGCAAAATTACAGTTATGAAGTAGCAACAAAAATAATTTTATGTTAGGGGGTCACCACAACATGAGGAACTGTATTAAAGGGTCGCAGCATTAGGAAGGTTGAGAACCACTGCTTTACAGGGTCACGACCAGACAGGAGGAGGTTGCCTGTGCAGGTGAGGCCAGGGGCAGAGATGGAGACAGACACAGGGGGCCTGCCTGAGCCAGAGCGGACACAGGCAGGGGGGCCAGGGAGGCCTGGGGTTGGCTGAGTCACTGCGCCTGGCTAGGGCAGCCCTGGAAGGGACACAGGCAGGGGGTCAGGGGGTGCCTGGGGCAGAAGTGAGGTGCGGGTCCTGCTGCCTGCAGCGTGGGTCAGATCCAACTCCTGTGGCAGCCCTCGAGGTGGCTCGTCCAGCGATTTCAATAGAGCGCTGGGCCTCTGGTTTAAAGTAAAAATTATAATAGGATTTTGGGGAAACAAACACTCTTCTAAATTTTATCTACAAATAAATATGCAAACAAATCAGGAAACAGTTGACAAGAATATAGGAAGGGGACTTGCTCTGTCAATTAGGAAGGACTCTCAAGCAGTGGGGCCCTGGTGCTGGAGTGAGCAGGTCCTGGGAGCTGGGTAGCGACATCAGGAACAGGGTGCAGCACACATGAGACTCAGGGGATTATTGTGGGGGCCCTTTGGCAGCAAATAGCACTGGGACAGCCGCTCAATTATTGAGGGGAATACTTTAGATCAATATTTCAGATCTCACCCAAGAGTTTTTAATGTATTTATGATTAGTATATTTTACTGTCTTTTCCTTCTGAAAATCGAATGAAGGTGGAATCAAAATTTTAAAAATAAAAAATGAGAGAATATACATAAACTCTATTTAATTCCATGATATAGAGAACACTTTCCACATGTTGATGTCTCTTTTGGGTGAGATGTAATGGAGAAAAAAGGTCAGTCCTATGAAGTCCTGAGCAAAGAGCCTTGCAGACAGAGAGGTGTGTGTGCAAAGGCCTGAGGTGGGAAAGAGCCCACTGGGGTGAAGGAATGACACACGGGCCAGGGTGGCTGGAGTTAAGAGGAGAGTGTGAGACAGGACGTTGTGCTGGTCAACGGGGTCACCGATCCTGCAGAGTCTTGCTCAAGCTGTAAAATTTATTCCAAGTGCCATGAGGACTTTTAGAGGATTTTAAGTGAAAGACATTTAGCAACTATCTTTCTATTTGTATTTGAAAATAGTACTTTAATAATCAGATTTGGCTGTTGCATTTTTGATCAGATGCTTTTTCAGTACCTAGTACATTTTATTAACTTTTATAAAGACACGGTTTTTATTTTCGAATATTCATTCCTAGGTTTAATTTCTTTTTTAAAAAAATATATTTTATTAATTTTTTTGCAGAGAGGAAGGAAGAGGGATAGAGAGTTAGAAACATCGATGAGAGAGAAACATCGATCATCTGCCTCCTGCATACCCCCTACTGGGGATGTGCCCACAACCACGTACATGCCCTTGACCGGAATCAAACCTGCGACCTTTCAGTCCGCAGGCTGATGCTCTATCCACTGAGCCAAACCAGTTAGGGCCCTAGGTTTAATTTCTTAACAAACCTACAGCATCTGAGAAACTTATTTATTTATTTTTAATTTAAGTATAGTTGATATACAATCTTATATGGTTATATTGTTTCTGGTGTATGATATAGTGAATCAACAATTTTATCACCTCACCAATTCATATAACCATCTGTCATCATGCAAACTTATCCCAATATTATTGACTATATTTCCCTTCCCCTTTTCACCCACTCTACACCCTCCCATCTGGTAACCACATCTTTTCTCTCTTTTTATATGAGTCTGTTTTTGTTTTGTTTTGTTTTTTTGATTCCACATATGAATAAAACTCTATGGTAATTGTCTTTCGCTGCCTGACTTAGTTCACTTAGCATAATACCTTCTAGACCAGTGGTTCTCAACCTTGGCTGCACATTAGAATCACCTGGGAATCTTTCTCAAATCCTGATTTCTAGGCCTCATCCTCCAGAAATTCTGTTTCTTTGTTACTAATGTTGTGGCCCCACCCCATAACAAAGAAACAGAATTTCTAGGGGATGAGGCCCAGAAATCAGGATTTTAAAAGATTCCCAGGTGATTCTAATGCTCAGGCATGTGAGAAGGGAGTAATGTAGATTTCTTCAGTTGTGGCACCAGACAAGTCATTCCATAATGAGCCAGACACTTAGAATAAGGACAAGGAGAAGTCTGAATGGGGATTTTTTTCTCAACACTTTCTCATACTGGCAAGGAATAAGAAGCTGATGTTTAATTTGGGTTTGGATTGGGGGGGAGGAATGGATGGTGGTGGTCGCAGCCATGAGGAACATGGTGTTGTGTTAGTGCTGGCAGTGTAAAATAATGAATTTGATTTCCCTTTTTACATGGTAGACTATTGTTTATTGTTAAACTATTGAAAAGATGGTCAGCTCAAGATCTGAAGTTTTAAGCCACAAGTGTTCCAGTTTTTCCTTTAACAACTTGGTCTAGAACAGCATTGCTCGATATTGGAGATACTAGAGAAGTGAGGTTTCACTCTGTTTCACTGATGATGCACTTCATGTTACATTTGCCCCATAAGTAAGATATTAGTAATAAGGATTATTGGGTATGGTGTACATCGTTATTATCTTCACAATTTTTCTGTAAATCTAGAACTAATATAAAATAAAACATCCATTAAAACAACACCCAAAATCCTAGGAAATGGTAGCAACTGATCATAGTGGAAGGGACCACTGAAATGACGGGGGAGTATGGAAATTGTCTTAGAGGTAACACCACCTCCCTGCCATATGCTGGACTCTAATGGAACTAGAGGAAATGAGAGAGAGAGGTCCGTCTGGGAAAAATTTTCGGAGTTAAGAGGAAGGTCTCGGTTCTATAACCTGAGTGTCTGAGATTTCTGCATCCTCTGCCACCCCCGCCCCTCCTGGATAGTGAAGCTGAGGCTTTGTGATGTCAAGCCACACCATGGCAACCACTGATTTTGGGCAGCCAGAGCTGAAGTAAGTGGCTCCTCATTAACCTAAAGAGTATATGTAGAGGCCAGGACCCTTTGAGTAGTGTCTGTTGCCTCAAGATAGCGAAACTTAATAAGACGAAATTGTAGACTAGTAGAGATAAGGAATAAGACTCCCAACCCAAGGATGGATGAAGAAACTGAAAGTCTTAAAGTGAATAATGTTTGTATTGCGGAGGGGGGGTGGGGGTAGGGGTTGGGAGGATGGTGGTGGTCGCAGTAATGAGGAGCTGGTTGTTGTGTTAGGGCTGGCAGTGTCTAATAAAGAATTTGATTTCCTTTTTACATGGCAGACTATTGAATCTTGTTAAACTATTGAAAGGATGGTCAGCTCAAGGTGTGAAGATTTATGCCACAACTGGTACAGTATTTCCTTTCACATCATGGTCTAGAACAGCATTGTTGGATATTGGAGATACTAGATAAGTGAGTTTTGACTCTCTTTCACTGATGGGGAGGGATCTAAGGAGGGGGCAGGCATGTGAGAAGGGAGTAATGCTGGAAGCCGGTCCATCCTTGCTGCTTGACACAGTCGCTGCAGGAAAGAAACATCTGCACAGCATATGTTTCAAGGGACCTGGCGTATATAGCATACTGTTCTTAATATGTTTGCTCCCCTTAGCGCTGTGTGTTTTAACCAAGGTCACCTCTCTGAGAAAGGTTGTTTCCCAAGGTAGGACTTTTTCCCTGAAGTCAGGGAGGGGATGAAACTCCTTAACTAAGTGCCAGGCGGGTAGTTAATCACTACAAACAATCATGCTTAAGCTACATAATCTTTACTCCCTGGAATGGAGATAAGAAACGCCCTAAACTTTGTAATAGAAATTGACAGGATTAAAATCAACTAGGATAAATACGGATGTAACAAGACAATAAACAGCAGAACCTCTCTGGAGATTGAGACCAGAACGTGGCTGGAGAACCTTGCTAGGCTGCTGATCAACTGAATGCTGTCTCCATGTCATTCCTTCTTCGCCGACTCCCTCTACGCCTTTGGGAACCCCTGGACCTGCTGGGGTTGGACCCCGGCAGAGTAATGTAGATTTCTTTAGTTGTGACACCAGACAAGCCATTTTATAATGAGGCAGACAATTAGAAAAAGGACAAGGAGAAGTCTGAATGGGGATTTTTTTTCTCTCAACACTTTCTCATACTGGCAAGGAATAAAGA
This sequence comes from Myotis nattereri, assembly GCF_964212035.1. Classification (NCBI taxonomy): domain Eukaryota; kingdom Metazoa; phylum Chordata; class Mammalia; order Chiroptera; family Vespertilionidae; genus Myotis; species Myotis nattereri. Next base: position 6,961,275 of record NC_138091.1, on the reverse strand, counting down.
AGCTGATGTTTAATTTAGGTTTGGATTGGGGTGTGGGATGGATGGTGGTGGTCGCAGTCGTGAGGAACAGGGTGTTGTGATAGAGCTGGCAGTGTATAACAATGAATTTGATTTCCTTTTTACATGGTAGACTATGGAATGTTGTTAAACAATTGAAAGGATGGTCAGCTCAAGATCTGAAGTTTTATGCCACAACTGGTCCAGTTTTTCCTTTAACAACTTGGTCTAGAACAGCATTGCTCGATATTGGAGATACTAGAGAAGTGCGGTTTCCCTCTAACAGTTTCACTGATGATTCACTTCATGTTACATTTGCCCCATACATATGTAAGATATTACTAATAAGGGAAATTTGGTATGGTGTACATGGTTATTATCTTCACAATTTTTCTGTAAATCTGGAACTATTCAAAAATAAAACATCCATTAAAACAACACTCAAAATCCTAGGAAATGGTAGCAACTGATCATAGTGGAAGGGACCACTGAAATGACGGGGGAGTATGGGATTTGTCTTAGAGGAAACACCACCTCCCTGCCATATGCTGGACTCTAATGGAACTAGAGGAAATGAGAGAGAGAGGTCCATCTGGGAAAAATTTTCGGAGTTAAGAGGAAGGTCTCTGTTCTATAACCTGAGTGTCTGAGATTTCTGCATCCTCTGCCATCCCCGCCCCTCCTGGATTGTGAAGCTGTGGCTTTGTGATGTCAAGCCACACCATGGCAACCACTGATTTTGGGCAGCCAGAGCTGAAGTAAGTGGCTCCTCATTAACCTAAAGAGTATATGTAGAGGCTAGGACCCTTTGAGTAGTGTCTGTTGCCTCAAGATAGCGAAACTTAATAAGACGATATTGTAGGCTAGTAGAGATAAGGAATAAGACTCCAAACCCTAGGATGGATGAAGAAACTGCAAGTCATAAAGTCAATAATGTTTGTATGGGGGGTGGGATGGATGGTGGTTGTCGCAGTCATGAGAAACAACAGGTTGTTGTGTTGAGGCTGGCAGTGTCTAATAAAGAATTTGATTTCCTTTTTACATGGCAGACTATTGATTATTGTTAAACTATTGAAAGGATAGTCAGCTGAAGATGTGAAGTTTTATGCCACAACTGGTACAGTATTTCCTTTAACATCATGGTCTAGAACAGCATTGTTGGATATTGGAGATACTAGATAAGTGAGTTTTGACTCCCTTTCACTGATGGGGAGGGATCTATGGAGGGGGCAGGCATGTGAGAAGGGAGTAATGTAGATTTCTTTAGTTGTGGCACCAGACAAGCCATTCCATACTGAGGCAGACACTTAGAATAAGGACAAGGAGAAGTCTGAATGGGGATTTTTTTCTCAACACTTTCTCATACTGCCAAGGAATAAGAAGCTGATGTTTAATTTAGGTTTGGATTAGGGTGTGGGATGGATGGTGGTGGTCGCAGTCATGACGAACAGGGTGTTGTGATAGTGCTGGAAGTGTATAATAATGAATGTGATTTCCTTTTTACATGGTAGACTATTGAATATTGTTAAACTATTGAAAGGATGGTCAGCTCAAGATCTGAAGTTTTTTTCCACAACTGGTCCAGTTTTTCCTTTAACAACTTGGTCTAAAACAGCATTGCTGGATATTGGAGATACTATAGAAGTGAGGTTTCCCTCTAACAGTTTCACTGATGATTCACTTCCTGTTACATTTGCCCCATACATAAGTAAGATATTAGCAATAACAGAAATTGGGTATGGTGTACATGGTTATTATCTCCACAATTTTTCTGTAAATCTGGAACTATTCAAAAATAAATCATCCATTAAAACAACACTCAAAATCCTAGGAAATGGTAGCATCTGATCATAGTGGAAGGGACCCCAGAAATGACGGGGGAGTATGGGAATTGTCTTAGAGGAAACACCACCTCCCTGCCATATGCTGGACTCTAATGTAACTAGAGGAAATGAGAGAGAGAGGTCCATCTGGGAAAAATTTTCGGAGTTAAGAGGAAGGTCTCTGTTCTATGACCAGAGTGTCTGAATTTTCTGCATCCTCTGCCACCCCCGCCCCTCCTGGATGGTGAAGCTGAGGCTTTGTGATGTCAAGCCACACCATGGCAACCACTGATTTTGGGCAACCAGAGCTGAAGTGAGTGGCTCCTCATTCACCTAGAGAGTTTATATAGAGGCCTGGACCCTTTGAGCAGTGTCCGTTGCATCAAGATAGCCAAACTTACTAAGAAGATATTTTAGACTAGTGGAGATCAGGAATAAGACTCCAAACTCAAGGATGGATGTAGAAACTGCAAGTCCTAAAGTGAATTAGAAGTCAGTTTCTCACCTGCATGACGAAGAAGTGGATAAGGTCAGAATACCATATTCAAAACTACCCCGTTCCCAATAATTCCTCTCCCAAGATTCTGGCCTTTTGCTTTTTGGCCACAGACACATCCTCATTCAATCCACTGTCATCCAATTACAAGCACATTTCCTAAACATTTTCCAAATTTTTCCCCAAAACCAATGTCTTTCTGTGATTAACTTGTTTCCAAACTACATAACCAAGATAGTGCCAACGGTAACTTTGGACTTTAAGCTGAATGTAGACAAAAGGGAGAAAGACAGAAAGAATCAGATAATTGTATTTTACTACAGGAAGGGGGAAACCTCCAGTAAGCAAGACAACAACCTCCAGTAAGCAAGGAAGAAAAGAAGCTGATGTTTAATTTAGATCTGGATTCGGGGGGTGGGATGGATGGTGGTGGTCGCAGTCATGAGGAACAGCGTGTGGTGTTAGTGCTGGCAGTGTATAATAGTGAATTTGATTTCCTTTTTTCATGGTAGAGTATTGAATATTGTTAAACTATTGACAGGATTGTCCGCTCAAGATGGGAAATTTTATGCCACCATGGTACAGTTTTTCCTTTATCTACTTGGTCTAGAACAGCATTGCTGGGTATTGGAGGTACTAGAGAAGTGAGGTTTCACTCTGTTTCACTGATGATTCACTTCATGTTGCATTTTCCCCAAGCATAAGTAAGATATTAGTAATAAGGGAAATTGGGTATGGTGTACATCGTTATTATCTTCACAATTTTTCTGTAAATCTGGAACTATTCTAAAATAAAACATCCAGATTTTCAATCCCAGCAACAACACAGAGTGGGTAACTATTAAGGAACCAGCTCTGGCCAGTAGACGTCCCCACACCAGTTTTAAGTGTAATAGAGAAGATAAACCCAAGCTACGGGACAGAGAGACCCTTTTCCTCAGTTGTCAACCCAAAAACACTGCCACCCAGAGGCTGAGCCACAAACTGACTCCTAGCTAAATACAAATTAAGGCAGTCTGGGAGTCAAATATGGCCTGCTTTAAAATCCGGACTGTGGTTTACAACAGGGAGAAACAGTGTATCACAGGGAAATTCAACACTCTCCTGAATTCCTGACAGGACTAAGGCAAGCCAGACTGATGAGTAGAAGAACTGAAGGACCTTCACTACTGCAATTTTTTTTTCTTCTTTTTTATTTTTTATTTTTTCACCTTTTAACTAAGAAACCATTTTTTTCTTTTTTTTCCCATCACCTGATTTTACCCTTTAAATTACTACATATTTATTTTTTAACCAGTATTATTACTGCTACCATTTTACCATTTTTCAAAGTGCCATTTTATTTTCTCTTTATTTTATTTTGGGATTAGTGTTCTGTATTCTGTTTCATCATTTCTTTAGCATCAATTTTCCCTACCTCAATTTTACCTGTATGCTAAAACCCTTTCCCTCACTTTTCTCCTTTTGTTGTCCTGTTTCTCTTACCCTACTCCTGCTTTAGATTTTCCCTATTCCGTTTACCTCCTGTCAAAATTTCACCCTACTTATATATACTCTTTCCAATTCACTGCTCTAAAACCTTATACACATATCCCTTATCTTTCTTCACTATCCAATTTTTCTTCTTCTTTTATCTTTCTATTGTTTTGCTGCTGTTTGCTTGATTGTTGAGTATATTGGATTTTTGTTGTTGTTGTTTGTGTGTGTGTGTGTGTGTGTGTGTTTAGGACTGGTTGTGAGGCTGTTTTGCTTTTTCTTTTTCTTTTTTTCTTCTTGTTTTTACCCTCGCTCCACCCCATCCCCCCTGGTTATTTTTATGCTTCTGTTTTCCCTTGCCTTTCTAGATACTATTGGTTGTTTCAAGGTTGCATTCAATTCCAGGGAGCAGTTGCTGGAGTTTGTTGGGATTAGTGGTTGTTATATAGGAGTTTTCTCCTCATATACATAGCCTCTTCCCCTCAGGTACTTCATTCTCTCTTTTCACTCATTTTTTTTCCCTCCCTTTTTTTTTCTCTTTTCTTTCCCCCAAGTTTTTATCAATTTCATTTTTCAGTACTTTTTTTTTCTTTCTTCCCTACTTTTCTTTTCTTTTCTTTTTTCTCTTTTATCTTTTTCTCTCCTTTCTTCCTTGTCCCCTAATTCTCTTAATTCGGGTGGTCACCTTTATTTGGGGTTATTAGTATGGTGAATATATTTGTGTTTAGTGCCTAGTACGTGGTGCCTTGTTGTGTTGTATTTTGTGCCTTTAAATCAACCCAGCAGACCCAAGCAACAGCAGCCTCATGAGCACCACACCCTCTGCTGAGGAACAGCAGCTGTACGTGAAGCCTCCCCCCACCAGCCAGAAGAGCCACCACAGCTGTGAACAGCACCCACCAGAGGAGCTCCTGCCAAGAGAGGAGCAGCTGCTACCATGACTGCCCGAGGAGCAACCACAGCCCAAGGAACCACTGCCACCCAAGGAGTAGCCACTGAATGACTCAACGTCTAGGTCTGTCAGTGAGATCAATCTTGGGTAGACAAAGAAACCGCCAAAGGAAAGAGAAGGAGGACTCTCCAGAAAAGCAGCTAAGTAATACAGAGGCATGCAACATGACAGAAAAAGAATTCAGAATAAGGGTCCTAGAGTGCATATACCGGATGGAGGAAAACATCAACAACCTCTGCAAGAAGCTAGAAGAAAAAGATGAAAAAGTCAACTACCTATGCAAGAAGCAAGAAGAAACAGATGAAAAAAATCAATAACATATGGAGGAAGCTAGAAGAAACAGATGAAAAAATCAACAACTTAAGTAAGACCCAAGAAGAAATGAAGAGTGATATAGCTGAAATAAAAAACACCATTGAAAGTATCAACAGTAGAGTAGGAGAAGCGGAGGACCAAATTAGTGAATTCGAAGACAAGGAAGCAAAACACACTCAAAATGTACTGCAATTGGAGAAAAAAAATTAAAAGACAATAGGAGAGCCTAAGGGAGCTTAGGGACAACATGAAACGAAACGACATATGAATAATAGGGGTGCCAGAACAACAGAAAGAGGAACAAGGATTAGAAAACCTATTCGAAGAAATAATATCAGAAAACATCCCTGAGGAGGGGAAAAAAAAATCACACAAGCACAGAGAGTCCCAAATAAGGTGAACCCGAAAAGACCCACACCAAGACACATCATAATTACCATGGCAAATGTTCGGGACAAATAGAGAATCTTACAGGCTGCAAGAGAGAGACGAAAATTTACATACAAGGGATTTCCCATTAGATTGTCAAATGATTTCTCAACAGAAGCACATCAGGCCAGAGAAGAATGGACGGAAATTTACAAAGTGATGCAAAGCAAAGGACTGAATCCAAGAATACTCTATCCAGCAAGGCTATCATTCAAACTTGAAGGGGAAATAAGAAGCTTCACAGACAAAAAAAGGCTAAGGGAGTTTATCACCACCAAGCCAGCAATGCAAGGAATGCTAAAGGGACTGGTCTAAAAAGAAGAAATACAAAGCTGAGAAAGAAAACAGCCACACAAAAAAAGAAATGGCTGCAAACAAGTACCTTTCAATAACAACTTTAAACGTAAATGGACTAAATGCTCCAACCAAAAGACGTCAAGTGGCTGAATGGATAAAAAAACATGACCCATACATCTGCTGTCTACAAGAGACCCACCTCATTAGAAGGGACTCACACAGACTGAAAGTGAAGGGATGGAAAAATATTTTTCAGGCAAATGGAAAGGAAAAGAAAGCTGGGGTAGCAATACTTATATCGGACAAAATAGACCTCAAAGTGAAGGCCATAACAAGAGATAAGGAAGGCCACTTCATAATACTAAAGGGATCAATACAACAACAAGATATAACCCTGGTAAACATATATGCACCCAATGCAGGAGCACCCAAATTCATAAAAAAAACTCCTGGAAGATATCAAAGGAGAGATCGACAACAATACAATCATAGTAGGGGACTTCAATACACCACTGACAGCACTGGATAAGTCCTCTAGACAAACAATCAGCAAAGATACAGCAATCCGAAATGACTCACTAGATCACATGGACTTAATAGACATCTTCAGAACACTTCAACCCAAAGCCACGGAATTCACATTCTACTCAAGTGCTCATATGACATATTCAAAAAGAGGCCATATATTGGGTCACAAGCAAAGTATCCCCAAATTCAAGAAGATTGAAATCATAACAAGCATCTTCTCAGACTATGATGGCATAGTATTAGAATTAAACTACAATAAAAATTACCCAAAATACACAAACACCTGGAAGCTGAATAGCATGTTATTAAATATTGATTGGGTTACCAAGGAGATCAAAGAAGAAATTAAAAACATCCTGGAAACTAATGACAATGAAAACACAACAATCCCAAACCTATGGGACACAATGAAAGCAGTCCTGAGAGGGAAGTTTATAGCTCTACAGACCTATCTCAAAAAACAAGAAAAAATGGTAGTAAATCATCTAACTCTACAACTCAAAGAATTAGAAAGAGAGCAACAAGAAAACCCCAGAGTGAGCAGAAGGAAGGAGATAATAAAGACTAGAGCAGAAATAAATGACAATGACATAGAGACCAAAAAAGCAATACAGAAAATCAATGAAGCCAAGAGCTGGTTCTTTGAAAGGATAAACAAGATTGACAAACCTCTAGCCAGACTCACCAAGAAGCAAAGAGAGAGGACCCAAATAAACAAAATCAGAAATGATAGAAGCGAAATAACAACAGACCCCACAGAAATACAAATGATTGTTAAAAAATACTATGGACAGCTCTACTCCAACAAACCAGAGGGCCTGGAGGAAATGGACAAATACCTAGAAAAATACAACATTCCAAAACTCAATCAGGAAGAAGCTAATAATCTCAACAGGCCAATAAGTATGGAAGAAATTGAAGCAGTCATCACAAAGCTTCCATCAAACAAAAGCCCAGGACCAGACAGCTTCACAGGGGAGTTTTACCAAACATTCAAGGAAGATCTAAAACCTGTCCTCCACAGACTACTACAAAAAATTCAAGAGGAAAGAACACTTCCAAGCTCATTCTATGAAGCCAGCATCACCCTAATACCAAATCCAGGTAAAGAAAACACAATGAAAGAGAATTGCAGGCCAATATCCCTTATGAACATAGACACCAAAATCCTCAACAAAATCTTAGCAAATCAGATCCAGCAGTACATCAGAAAGATCATACATCATGGCCAAGTAGGATTTACCCCAGGGATGCAAGGATGGTACAATATCTGCAAATCAATAAACGTGATACATCACATAAACAAATTGAAAGAAAAAAACCACATGGTCATATCAATTGATGCAGAAAAAGCATTTGACAAAATTCAACACCCATTTTTGATAACAACTCTCAGTAAGGTGGGAGTAGAAGGATCATACCTCAGCATAATAAAAGCCATATATGACAGGCCAATAGCCAACATCATACTCAATGGACAAAAACTAACACCATTTCCCCTAAGAACAGGAACAAGACAGGGATGCCCCCTCTCACCACTCCTGTTCAACATAGTACTGGAAGTGTTAGCCATTGCAATTCGGCAAGAAGAAGAAATAAAAGGCATCCAAATTGGAAAAGAGGAAGTAAAACTGTCCTTATTTGCAGACGACATGATATTATACATACAAAACCCTAGAGACTCCATCAAAGAGCTACTAGACTTAATACATGAATTTGGCAATGTAGCAGGATACAAAATTAACCCCAAGAAATCTGAGGCATTTCTATACACCAATAGTGAACTTTCAGAACGAGAGATTATAAAAACAATCCCATTTACCATCGCACCAAAAAAATTAAGCTACCTAGGAATAAACTTAACGGAAGAGGTAAAAGACCTCGACTCAGAAAACTACAGGACATTGAAAAAAGATATAGAGGAAGACATAAACAGATGGAAGAACATTCCATGTTCATGCATTGGTAGAATCAACATCATTAAAATGTCCATACTACCCAAAGCAATCTATAAATTCAACACACTTCCCATTAAAATATCAACGGCATACTTCATAGATCTAGAATTAACTCTCCAAAAATTCATCTGGAATCAAAAAAAGACCCTGAATAACTGCAGCGATTCTGAAAATGAACAAAGTAGGTGGGATCTCAATACCAGATATCAAGCTGTATTACAAAGCCACTGTTCTCAAAACTGCCTGGTACTGGCACAAGAACAGGCATACAGATCAATGGAATAGAATAGAATAGAGAGCCCGAATAGAAATCAGCCCGAACCAATATGCTCAATTAATATTTGACAAAGAAGGCAAGAACATACAATGGGGCCAAGATAGCCTCTTCAATAAATGGTGTTGGGAAAATTGGACAGATACATGCAAGAAAATGAAACTAGACCACGAACTTACACCATACACAAAAAATAAACTCAAAAGGAATAAAGGACTTAAATATACGACGGGAAACCATACAAATACCAGCAAAATCCAAAGGCATCAAAATCGCAGACATGTACCGAAGCAATTTCTTCACTGGTACAACTCCTAGGGCACTTGAAACTATAGAGAAAATGAACAAATGGGACTACATCAAAATAAAAAGCTTCTGCACACCAAAAGAAACCATCAACAAAACAGCGAGAAAACCCACTGTGTGGGAAAACATATTTGCCAATGTCATATCTGATAAGGGCCTAATCTCCAAAATTTATAGGGAACTCATGCAACTTAACAAAAGGAAGTTAACAGTACAATCAAAAAATGGGCAAAGAACTTAGATAGACATCTTTCAAAAGAGGACATTCAGAAAGCCAAGAGATATATGAAAACATGCTCAAAGTCACTAATCATCCAAGAGATGCAAATCAAAACAACAATGAGGTACCATCTCACACCTGTCAGACTGGCTATCATCAACAAATCAACAAACGACAAGTGCTGGAGAGGATGTGGAGAAAAAGGAACACTTGTGCACTGCTGGTGGGAATGCAGACTGGTGCAGCCACTATGGAAGGCAGTATGGAATTTCCTCAAAAAACTGAAAATGGAACTGCCATTTATCCCTGTGGTCCCACTTCTAGGAATATATCCTAAGAAACCAGAAACACCAATCAGAAAGGATATATGCACCCCTATGTTCATAGCAGCACAATTCACCATAGCTAAGATCTGGAAACAGCCTAAGTGCCCATCAGTAGATGAATGGATTGGAAAACTGTGGTACATCTACATGATGGATTACTCTGCTGCTCTAAAAAGGAAGGAACTCTTACCATTTGCAAAGGCATGGATGGAACTAGAGAGAATAATGCTAAGTGAAATAAGCCAGTCAATGAAGGAAAAATACCACATGATCTCACTCATTCATGGATAATAGAGACCATTATAAACCTTTGAACAATAATAGATACAGAGGCAGAGCTGCCTCAAACAGATTGTCAAACTGCAGCGGGAAGGCCTGGGAGGTTGGAAGTCAGGAGGTAGGGGGTAATAGATCAAACTCAGGACTAGTATGAATGCATATAAGCATAACCAATGGACATAAGACACTGGAGGATAGGGGAGGCTAGGGGACGGTCAAAGGCAGGGGGGAAAAAGGACACATATGTATTGCCCTTTGTAATACTTTAAGCAATAAAAACAATAAATAAAATAAAATAAAATAAAACGTCCATTAAAACAACACTCAAAATCCTAGGAAATGGGAGCAACTGAACATAGTGGAATGGACCACTGAAATGACGGGGGAGTATGGGATTTGTCTTAGAGGAAACACCACCTCCCTGCCATATGCTGGACTGTCATGGAACTAGTGGAAATGAGAGAGAGAGAGAGGACAGTTGGGGAAAAATTTTAGGAGTTAAGGGAAGGTCTCTGTTCTATAACCAGGGTGAGATTTCTTCATCCTCTGCCACCACGGCCCCTCCTGGTTGGTCACGCTGAGGCTTTGTGATGTCAAGCCACACCATGGCAACCACTGGTTTTGGGCAACCAGAGCTGAAATGAGTGGCTCCTCATTAACTTAAAGAGTATATGTAGAGGCCAGAACCCTTTGAGTAGTGTCTGCTGCCTCAAGATAGCGAAAATTAATAAGACGATATTGTAGACTTGTAGAGATAAGGAATAAGACACCAAACACAAGGATGGATGAAGAAAATGCATGTCCAAAATTGAATTTATTTTGTATTGTGGGAGGAGGGGTAGGATGGATGGTGGTGGTCGCAGTCATGAGGAACAGGGTGTTGTTTTAGTGCTGGCAGTGTATCATGAAAAATTGGGTTTCCTGTTTACATGGCAGACTATTGAATATTGTTAAGCTATTGAAAGGATGGTCAGCTCAAGATGTGAAGTTTTATGCCACAACTGGTACAGTTTTTCCTTTAACATCATGGTCTAGAACAGCATTGTTGGATATTAGAGATACTAGAGAAGTGAGGTTTGACTCTGTTTCACTGATGGGGAGGGATCTAAGGAGGGGGCAGGCATGTGAGAAGGGAGTAATGTAGATTTCTTTAGTTGTGGCACCAGACAAGCCATTCCATACTGAGCCAGACACTTAGAATAAGGACAAGGAGAGGGATCAATGGGGATTCTTTTCTCATCACTTTCCCATACTGGCAGGCAAAAAGAAGCTGATGTTTAATTTAGGTTTGGTTTCGGGTGGTGGGTGTATGGTGGTGGTCGCAGTCATGAGGAACAGGGTGTTGTGTTAGTGCTGGCAGTGTATAATAATGAATTTGATTTCCTTTTTACATGGTAGGCTATTGAATATTGTTAAACTATTGAAAGGATGGTCAGCTCAAGATCTGAAGTTTTTTGCCACAACTGGTCCAGTTTTTCCTTTAACAACTTGGTCTAGTACAGCATTGCTGGATATTGGAGATACTAGAGAAGTGAGGTTTCACTCTAACCGTTTCACTGATGATTCACTTCATGTTAAATTTGCCCCATACAAAAGTAAGATATTAGCAATATGGGAAATTGGGTATGGTGGACATGGTTATTATCTTCACAATTTTTCTGTAAATCTGGAACTATTCTAAAATAAACATCCATTAAAACAATACTCAAAATCCCAGGAAACGTTAATATCTGAACATAGTGGAATGGACCACTGAAATGACGGGGGAGTATGCCAGTTGTCTTAGAGGAATCACCACGTCCCTGCCATATTCTGGACTATAATGGAACTAGAGGATATGAGAGAGAGAGGTCAGTTTGGAAAAATTTTAGGAGTTAAGTGGAAAGTCTCTGTTCTATAACCATAGTGTTTGAGATTTCTGCATCGTCTGCCACCCCCGCCCCTCCTGGATGGTCAAGCTGAGGCTTTGTGATGTCAAGTCACACCATGGCAACCACCGATTTCCGGCAACCAGAGCTGAATTGAGTGGCTCCTCATTAACCTAAAGAGTATATATAGAGGCCATGACCCTTTGAGTAGTGTCTGTTGCCTCAAGATAGCGAAACTTAAGACGATATTGTAGACTAGTAGAGATAAGGAATAAGACTCCAAACACAAGGATGGATGAAGAAACTGCAAGTCCAAAGTGAATTTATGTTTGTATTTGGGGTGGGTTGGATGGATGTTGGTGGTCACAGTAATGAAGAACGGGGTGGTGTGTTAGTGCTGGTAGTGTATAATAAAGAATTTGGTTTCCGTTTAACATGGCAGATGATTGAATATTGTTAAACTATTGAAAGGATGCTCAGCTCAAGATGTGAAGTTTTATGGGTACATACACACCACCATACACAACTGGTACAGTATTTCCTTTAACATCATGGTCTAGAACAGCATTGTTGGATATTGGAGATACTAGAGAAGTGAGGTTTGACTCTGTTTCACTGATGGGGAGGGATCTAAGGAGGGGGCAGGCATGTGAGAAGGGAGTAATGTAGATTTGTTTAGTTGGGGCACCAGACAAGCCATTCCGTCATGAGCCAGACACTTAGAATAAGGACAAGGAGAAGTCTGAATGGGTTTTTTTTTTTTTTCTCAACACTTTCTCATACTGGCAAGGAAAAAAAAGAAGCTGATGTTTAATTTAGGTTTGGATTGGGGTGGTGGGATGGATGGTGGTGGTCGCAGTCATGAGGAACAGGGTGTTGTGTTAGTGCTGGCAGTGAATAATAATGAATTTGATTTCCTTTTTACATGGTAGACTATTGAATATTGTTAAACTATTGAAAGGATGGTCAGCTCAAAATCTGAAGTTTTATGCCGCACCTGGTCCAGTTTTTCCTTTAACAACTTGGTCTAGAACAGCATTGCTTGATATTGGAGATACTAGAGTTTCGAGTAAGACTCCCTCCACGTTCTGCGTGGAGTGGTGTTCGTTATCTGAAAGAGGAGCTGCACAACCAATGAGAGAAAAAGACACGAGATAATTTTGCAATATTGGAGGACCAGGCCGAAAAATCCAGAAGGATTCCTCCTCTCCTCAGGCTGCTCCAATGTTTTATTGATCTGGAGTAGCCCTCTTGGTAAGGAGGTTTCAATGACACACAGATCAGCAGACAATTTCCAGGAATAGACAAAGTATCTGATTAACTCATCAATAGATTTCCGAGTGTAGGTAGAGTATCTGATTAGCTCATCAATAGATTTCCAGGAGTATCTGATTAACAATAATCAACAAGGATCTACATATAAGTATCTAAGGAATTAAGGGAACTAAATTGGGGATGCTTCAACTATTATTACCTAAATTAACTGAGTGGTTCCTAGATTAACTGGGAGGTGCACAGCCCTGACTTTTGCTAGGACACTCAAGCCCTTACCTTTACTAGGACTTTCAAGGGCTACTAGCTTTTGGGGGGTCTCTGTCTAAACTCAGCTATTGAATACAATGAATGGACTCCGGCATCTCCCCCTTATTTTTCTTTAAAAAGTAATTAAGTCCCAATTTCAATGTCCAAAAGTTCTGATTCCATGTTTCAATGTCCAAAAGTTCATGTGTAAATGCCAGCAATGAAATGCTGGTTCTGGATGGTGGACAAATGCAGGACTGGTCCTCTCTGGTTTGGTCCTGGGCACCCTGCAGCGCCGCACAGCTGCTGACTGCTAGCATGGCAAAGCATCTTCCACCATCTCCATCTCTGAACTGTCCCTCCTGTCTTTGTGGCTGGAGCAGTCTGGTCAGTGTCTCTCCGGGATCCCTTGTTGCAGGAATACACATGGTCTTGGAGTTGTTCTCTCAAAGTATACACACATATTCTCGACCAAGGGTTAAAGGAAAAAACCTTACTTGGGGTCTTTTCTTTAAAATGATCTTCCCTGGCTTACCCTGGCATAATGTGAGTTTTTTCTGGGTGTTTCGCTAACGAAAAAATTTTAATTTAGTTATAAGATCTATTTTCTTACATGGCATTTTTTCCACTATATTTTTCCACTATCCCCCTTTTTTAATTTAATTAGAAGGCTTCTTGGAAATTTTATAATGCAGTCTGGATAGCTTTAAATATTAATATTTTGCACACAAAAAAAATGAACCTGAACATGCTTTAGGTTCATAGCATGTTTACCACAAAATGAAAATTTTGGTTAATACTTTTTGAACAATTACTTATTTCAAATTAGCCAAATTTAATTAATTTGAAAACTTGACTTTAATTTCAAAACTATTTTGCTGTCAAATTTAATATTTTAACAATAATCTTAATTTACACTGTAAATATTAATGAAAAGGATCACTTTACATCCTTGTGAATGCTCTGAGCATTCCTGTTGTTAGGCTAGATTTAGACATAGGGTCTGTTAGCCAAGCCTCTGTTTATCTGGATTCTGATTTCAGCTGGACCAAATCTCTTTTGTTATTTGGTTCCTGATCTGGGCTGGGCATGGTAAGCAAGAAGCAGCCATGGGGACAGGAGACCTTCCTCAGAAGGGGCGAGTGTTCAAGCCCCTGCACCATTGGCGGGGGGGTGAGGATCTGTGCCCCACCTCTGTTGATGCCCAAGTTTTCTCCTACTGGCCCACGACTGTGCGTGTCTTAGGTCACCCCACCCTGTGGGGGTCTTACCCGTCTTTGACTACCAGCCATCTCTGGGCCAAGTAGGGTGATGTGAGGTTCAGTTCTGTCTCCTTGATAGCCTATGTCCCTCTGGCCTCCATGCCCATCAAGTGCCTTTGGATCCCCTTGCCTGCTGGCGGGGCCCCGGCATTGATCATAGGGAACCCAGGTTTCTTCTCCAGAGAGGGCCCAGCTTACGCCATTGGGTAAGAGACAGATCCATGGTACCAGCTTTTCATGATCTTAGCTTGAACGGAGAGCCTAGATAACAGCTGTAGAGAACTGGAATCCTTTTGGCAAAAAAAAAAAAAAAATTGAGAGCGGTCAACACAGAATGCTTAAGTGCCTTCCCCAGGAGGCCCTCCACACAGTGGAAAGGAATAAATCCCTTCATGTAATACATTCAAATTCATTTGTAAATTTGTTTGGGATAAATGCACAATATACTGTTGTAAAGCATCAAAAATTATTAATGAAACTTGTAGAATAATAGCATGTAAGAATATTCTTTGTTCTAGGTCATGACAACTTAAATTTTAAACTCAAGGTTTGGAATGAGGAACCTAGTTTAAAAAAAGAAGAAGAAATTTACAGAAGCAGAGACAGTATGCTATCTAAATTACAGTTCTGGGTCTCCAGAGCACTGAGTTGACAAGTTATCTGGAGCCCTCTGACTTTGGGATAGCTATGCTGTCCTTCCCAGGTAAAGGAAAAATGTGCCTTCTAAGACCAGTATGAAACTATAGTTTTTACCTGAAAGGATTGTTACCATACTTCACTTTACCATGCCCCAGGTGGTCTCTGGGCTGTTCCTTTTATTCTGACCCAAATGTAGCTCCATAGGTGTCTTTCCATTAGCATCACCAGTGAAAAGATTTAGAGTAATTAAAGCTAGGTGCAGCCTACTCCTAGGTGATTTCTCCATCATCCCCCTTTTTTGTTTTTCAAGTTGGGATTTTTAAAAGCTGATGAGACTCTGAAGCCTCTTTTAAGAAAGCAACCAATGGATCAGCATGTGCCTTTCCCTTAGTTAATGGGCTAGGTAATATGCTGTGAGCCCTGATGTGGGTGATATAAAAAGGGTATTTTCTCTGCTGCACAATCTGTTGAACTTGCTTAAATAGTAAGAATAAACTTTGGTCACTAAACCATTTCAACCGGGCAGTTTCAATTCTACTTACTAGGCCCGAAGCATAAGAGGAATCACAAATTATGTTAACTGGCTGTTGGAAATCTTGCAACACAGTCTTAATAGCTTTTAATTCAATTCTTTGCACAGAAGTATGACTGGTCACTATGACTCGGTCAGAATTTATAGTATGATAGGCAGCTTTCCCATTAGATGACCCATCAGTAAACACAGTTAAAGCTCCAGGAATTGGTTCCTGTCTAATATTTTTTGGTATAATAATGGAGGTCTTATGTAAAAATTGTAGTGGTTTATATTTTAATAGGTGACAGCTAAGTTCCCCTGAATATCCACTTAGCCCAATTTGCCAATTTTAAGTCAGTTTGAAATAACATTTATTCTTTTAACTTGACTTGTCCTAAGTTATGGACAGTAAATGACAGTAATTAAATTTCTGTTATTAGTCTTTAAGTAAATTTACATAAACTTTGTTTAAGGAGGCAAAACACAAATTATTTAATTTAGCTTATGAGGCCCAATATATTGATTTTTAATTTTAGTTAGACATCTGAAGGAAACCTCTTTTTATTTCCTTCCCGACAGCTTTCTTTCTCACACAGCAACAAATGTAAGGAACATGGTTGCCTTTAGAGATTTTAAGAAATACTGTCGCAAAGCTATATATTTCAAGTGATTTTTCATTTATGGTGACTAATTATTGTCAGATTTAGTATTTCAACAACAATCTGTACATGTTAGCAATTATATTTTTAAAGAATATACTCTTTGGCTTATTTGCATATACAGAGGGATCATGGGAAGCCTTCAGTAACTTTTTAGAAGAATTTTACTTTATTAGAATTCAATTGCTTACAAAGATTAGTAAATTTAGTAAAGTTTTATTTTGATACACGAGATGCAAACGCTGCTTCACTTCCAGCCTAATTTTAAATGCATCGGCAAGGAGCTTTTGTTAGTTTAAATAAAGACATTGCTACTAATAAATCAATTTTTTCTTTTATTTGGCAGAAATTCCTTATGCAACCAAGTATATTATATTTTGAAATATTGCACTCGGGAAAAACTGTCAAATACATAGCTAATTAAAACATTTTCAACACTTTTTAAACAGTTCTCAACATAATAGGAGCGAGTCTTGACCATGGAATCAACTACTCTTAATTTGTTTATGATATATGCATATCTGTGGTTCTACTGAAAATTTAAGATATCTTTTAAAAATGTATCTACAAGCCTTTTAAGAAATATGACCTCTATTGTCAGCCCTTACAAAGCCAACTGCTTAAAACATTGGTCTATCATACCACTGAAATTATATTAAGACCATGATTGCTAATTTATTAAGCATTAAAAATATCTTCTTATAAGTAGTATTAAATAAATCCGAGAGGCAAGCACACTTTCTGCCCCATCTGCATTTCCGCAGTAAAACTCAGCCTTAAAACTCCACCCCTGAAATCCCATCCTGCCTCAGTGAGCAGACATTCCTTTTGTGATTGGCTAAATCAGAGGGCGGGGCCTTTGTTGTTCCAAGATGGTGGCCCCCAGGGCGTGGTAAGCCATGTGGCCATCATGGCGGATGCCAAGTCAGGCAGCTCAACATTATGGCTGTCTACACTGTTCTCTGACAGAAAACATGATTTCCTTATTCTCACAATAAACAAGGGAAGAGGAAACCAAAATCCCTAAAAGATAGATGGCCAACATTATATTGTAGACAAACAGAAATCTCATTAGCTGTTTATACCCTTTATAATTATCTTAAAGAATATCAATTAAGTTTAAACTGGTTTTTGTATTAAAAATATTCAGTTAAGATCATAAAATTAATCCTCCTTTTTAATCAGATCAATAAGCAACATATTTTGAATTCTAATTATTTCAGAGAAAACAAAAATTATTTTCTCAAAAATAAAAAATTATTTTTTACTTTTAAGGCATTTAGCTATCATAATTATACAGTTTTTCCCCAATTCAATCCGAATTTAAACTTTTAGCTGGCAACTCAAATCTTTAGCATTTCTCAATCAGTAACATTAAGACTAAACTTTAAAAATGCAAGACATAATCAACCAACAGATTTAATACTGTCCTCTAGATTTTGTATGAGGGATACTCAGATCTCATTTATTTCAGTATTATGTCATTTCAAGATACCTAGGTATAAACTCCCAAGGTCTTAAATTTCCCAGCAGCTTTGGAAAACCACATTTGAGGCTGGCAAGGCAGGCCTGGCCCAGCCTTTGATTTTAAAAGGACCATAATTTTTTCCTCTGAGGAAGGTCAAGAAACAAGGTTGTAGCTACATTGTTTCCTGCCCCTGGCTTGCTGGTGGGAAGTTTCAATATTGGCCTCGGGGAGGAACTGTTTTCCCTGGAAGAACAGGTTTGGCCTACCCTGGACCAATCAGATATAAATTGACCACATTCTTTAAGAATTTGCTACAGGCAGGAAGCAACTAGCCCCTTTTCTCATTAGAAATGTTTTGGCCAGCCTTTTCAATTAACTATGAGATTCAAATTCAATTATTTTAAGGCAATTAATTTAGCAAATTTTTGTAACAGAGACAATTTTACTGGTTTTCCTTGTAGAGTTCTTAAAGTTAGCTTTGGAATAGGCTTCATTAACATTATTATGGAAAAATACCAATCTTGTTGCTAGAATTTCTACCCTGGGTCAAATTCGCCATTTTCTTTAGGAAATAATCAGTCTTGGGTTTTATTCTGCACATTTGTAAAGAAATTCCAGCTCAAAACTCTATCTAAATGTCCAAAATCAGAACGAGCGCGCATTAGTTCCAAGCCAAGTATTCTCTTTACACGGGAACAGAAATCCCAGACGCATTTTAAATTTTTGTAAAACTTTTCAATTACAAGAAGGAGACTTTAAATTAGAGGAGGCGTCCATATTGGATCGCCATGTGCTCCCTTTCTCTTTCCACCCCATCCTGCTTTTGGAGGAAGTTTCAGCAAATGACTCAGATGGCGTATTTTCCCCAAAGTCATGCTTAATAGAAAAAGACATTTTAAGTTTTCCCCTATTTCGCTTTCTAAAGCAATGGCTGTGAGCACCCAAGGTTATCTTAGCCAAAGTTTGGTTGTCATAAGATGTTCTCCGATAATTTTTAAATAAAACATTAAGTAATCTCATTGTGGGAGAGCTTATAGCTCTGCCCTTTCTTGCCACCTTTGAATCTCTCCACACCAGAGGGGGACTCAGCAGCAGGGTTTCATTTCTTATTGCAGATTTTAGGTTCCAAATACAAATTAAGATTTTAATTTGGACAGGAAACCACATTAAGATGACCATGGCACTCTTTTTTCAGCCTGATCTAAAAGAGTACCTTTTTCAAGAAAAACAAAGGTTATGTTCTATAATAACATGCAAAAACTGTAGAAGATTACCTTCTAAAATTTGAACACTTTAAACATGCAAATCAAAAGCCTATAATAAAGTTTCTTAGTTTTTAAAAGCCAAATATACCTTTTTAAAGCCGAATCTACTTTCTTAAAGCCAAATCCTGCCCCGTTTGTTAGCCTGGTTAAGAAAACGTTCCCAGTGTACTTACAGACCCGGGCTTCTGTAGTTGATCCTGGGCATTGCGTGCGGTAGATTTCCCCTCACCTTTTTTCGGTGAGCTTTCCACACCTTTTCGGTGAAAACTTCCTTTTCTCGCTCCAGCGAGGCCTGCACTTCCAGATTACCCGTCCGGTGCCAGATGTTGAGTAAGACTCCCTCCACGTTCTGCGTGGAGTAGGGTTCGGTATCTGAAAGAGGAGCCGCACAACAAATGAGAGAAAAAGACACGTGATAATTTTGCAATATTGGGGGACCAGGTGGCCAAGTCCAGAAGGACTTCCACCCATGCTCAGGCTGCTCCAATCTTTTATTGATTCAGAGTAGCCCTTAGGCAGGCGACCTGCCATTAACAGGCAGACTAGCCCATCAGCAAGGATTTACATAATAATAAATGGGGGAGTAGTTTCAGCTACCACTGTCTGGACAAACAGAGGTGGCTCTTAGCTCAGACCTTTGCTAGGGCTTCAAAGGCACCCAGCCTTCTGGGGGTTTTGGGGAGTTCTCTGTCAATGCTTATCAGATAGTGAAGGCAATAAACAGTTTCCCACAACAAGTTTGTGTGATCCTATTTTTAATTACCTATATGTGTGCTTGTATGTCACCAGAAAAACCTGCAAGTCCATTACTAAATTATTATGATCAGGATTTTATTTTTAAATGACAAGATATTAAAAGAATCATTGTTCATATAATTTGATTCTATAATTCTATTTCCACTGATAGAGATCCTCATAAATCCTTCAAAATGGTATAAATTTTATAAAGAAAGATATCCATCACAGTATTATGTATGTATTTTAAAAACAAAAAGAGCATAAAGACCCATTTAGGCAATACTTAAGCACATGATGGTACTGAAACAGATGAAATATTATGCCGCATGTTTACAGGCAACAGGCATTTCTTGTGAGATAAGAATGACAAGATGGAAACTATGTCAACATTCACAGGATAATACTAGGAACAAATATACTAATATGTTGCATGTGATTGTCTCTGGGTGATGGAATCTGAGGTGATTTGACTTCTGTCTGTTTGTCAGTGGACTGAGATCCAGGACTGCTCCTGGGCAAGAATTACTCTTTCCTTTGAAGGTCCCAAGGGCTCAGGCAAGGTCTTGGGGCCCAGAAGACATGAGTACTGTCTGCCTAAGGGGAGATCATGTGGCTAAGATTCCAGGAAGGATTGGCTTCACCCAAGCTGCTCATTCAGATACGAATCAGTAAGAAAATACTACCCACCAATGAGCTTGCTCAGTAAGTAACATTGGGTGTTGGATCTCCCTGAACAGTGTCTGAGAATATGGCTCTAGAGCAGCAGTTCTCAACCTGTAGGTCGCGACCCCTTTGGGGGTCGAACAACCCTTTCACAGGGGTCGCCTAAGACCATCGTAAAAAATATTTATAACTACATATTTTTTTTGTGATTAATAAGCATGCTTTAATCATGTTCAATTTGTAACAATGAAATTGTGGGTCACCACAATATGAGGAACTGTATTAAAGGGTCACGGCTTTAGGAAGTTGAGAACCACTGCTCTAGAGCACCTCAGAGAAGCAGGCCATTGGATAAAGCCGGCATCCACTCTATTCTATCCATTGAGAGTTTGTCTCTCAGGGCCAGACAGGGAACCAAAGGAACCACCTCAACAAACTCTTTGAACACCAACTGACAAATGCATTTGCAGAGCATGCCCTGTGCTTCTCTGAGCACTTGAAGAAAAACGTGGAGGGAAATCCCAAGGTCCTTGCCCCCAATCAAGGAAGGCTTCAAGCGATCACTTTTGATCCACAGGCGTTTATTGATACCTAATGGGTGTCTACACCTGCCCTGGGCACCTAGGCACAGAGCGACCAGACATGGTGGAAGTTTGGTCCCCAGATCTCCTGGGACCAGGTCATAAACTTGTGCAAAGGGGAAATAACAAGACATATTAACCTGGATTATCTCTGATCCCAGAGATAAGACCTGGCACCATGGAGCCCCAGGGAAAGGAGGAATTAGGCTGAGAGGGAGCATCAGGAGCCCACACCAGGTCAGGCATGAGACTGCCTCAGGGCTCCCATATGTGTCCTTAGTAATGAGGCTCCAGGGAGGTTCTGCTTCCTCTTCCCTCCAGGTTCCTTGACTCAGATGCTGCATTAATCACTAGGAAGGCCTCTGCCATCCAGTTCCACCCACTTAGTAGGTAAAAGTTGGATTATTTGGAAGGTCTCCCTGAAAACCTGTTCCCCATCGCAGATGTGGGTCTCCACACAGCGAAGGAAAATAATGGGTAGGGAGGTGGGTGGTGGCTGTTGTTTTGATTTTTGTATTCTTGGTTCAGGGCTCCGTAAATAACATGCTTCAATTCATCCCACCTCCTCACCACCATTCCTTGCAAGACAACTTCCAGGTTTTATTGACTCTTATTACCGCTAATCTCCATTCCCTTCCTCCCCCTCCACATAGTAGCCACTTCAAAATTGGCATGTATGCTTGAAGAATTTATGTCTTTGTATGTCTGTGTGTTTTATAGACACAAGAAGTGTTGTGTTAAAAATCCCATTGTGTTTCTTACTTTCTATGTTGACACTAATTTTTATGATCCACTCTCCTTGCTGTGTAAATACTCAAATCCCTGCTTGTTTTATCTTCTTTTCCAAACCATTCTCTCAACACAGATGAATTTTCTTAGTCTAAATTGAACCCTATCACTTTCTGCTTAAAGCATTTCAAAAACTTCCATTTACAATTAGAAAAAAAAATTGGAAACCAGCCTATGAGGTCTCCTTGTCGGCTCCTACATACATCTCCAACCTCAACCAGTGTCCTTCTCTTTCTTCTGCTCCCCACACTTCAGCCACACTGGCTTTCCTTCAGTTTCCTGAATACACAAAACTCTTTCTTTCATCTCAGCACCTTTGCCTTCTCCGCCTCCCCCACCTCATCTCTAGGATGGGCTTTCTCTTTCTCAGCCTTCAAGCCTCTCCTAACTGTGAACATTGGTGCAGCCCTTCTGGAGAGACTTAGGCAATATTAGTCATCCTGGGCCAGGTTCCCTGGCAGCAGTGACTCCTGGGAAGTGGGACAGAGTTTAGTGAAGGAATGACCTCAGAAAAAGAAGATGGAGGGAGGTGAGCAGAGATGTGGACTCAGCACATTACGTTCAGCCTGGTCTTGAGAGGGGATCTGGAAGAGGAATTGTACCCATTGAGTGATTCCCATTTTAGGTAAGGAGCCAGGCTTATCTACCCAGTGCCAGTCATTACTGGCCTCCCAGGGTAGTGGACTGGGAGCACCTACCTGCTCAGGACAGGGGAAGGGCCATCAGGAGCCATGAGCAGCCAACATCCACAGCAGCTGGGAGGGGGGATGGCTGAACCAGCCAGTGAAGTTGCATCCACTAGTAAAACCTAATGTGTGCAGGGCCTTCCTGCTAGAAATTCATTCTTAGCAACATACTCTAGAGAAGCTACATTCATGTGGCCATGAAGGATACAAGAAAGTCCATTTCAGCATTGTTTATGACGCTGGAAAACTAGAAATAAGCTAAATGTCCTTCAACAGGAGAATAAAGTTATCATAGTAAATGCCTAGTAAAGCGGTAAAACTAATGGACTGCAGTATGTGTGGCAATGTGGACAAATCTCAAAGCATGATTTGTGTGGAAAAGAAAGTGTCAGGGTACATTCTGAATGATGCTATTGAAATCAAATTTCAAAAATGCAAAAACAACTCTAAATTAACTTGTGTGTACACAACTTTTGAGTAAAATTATAGAAACCTACTTAGGGACAAGCACCAAGTGGATGATAGTAGGTAGCTCTGGGGAAGGAAAACTGGGATGGAATCAGGAGTTCAAAGGTCTCCCAACCGTCACCCTAATGTTCTATTTAAAGACACACAGGCAATGGCAGAATTTAAGATTTAATAGGAACATAGGTGATCACAATTTATTCTACATAGATTTTATTCTTTTACATTTAATCCTGAATAATCACACTTTAAAAATTACAGAAAATATTCACTTGGCCCTATGTACACCTTGAGTGATACTTCTTTTTGTTTTCCCTAAACTATCGTTTTAATTTCTGATGATAGCAGAAGAAAGTACACAGATGATCCATTTTCTCTGTTTAGACTCCATCACAGCACTTTGCCACATTTCATCATGTCACAGGAATTTGTTAGCCATGCTGTTCATATACAATGCAATTAACATCGCGTAAGGATATTTATGTCAGTGGGGAAATACTCATAAAAAAGGCTAATGTACTTTAGGTGGAATTGACAGATTAAGGTTTGGGAACCCACTTATTCCAGGTGTCTCTTTGCTATCTATTCTAGCTAATATTTCCCGTGGTCCATTCCCACCCAGTGATGCTGATCAGAAGAACCAGATTCATGCTCTTAGACTCTGAGGGGTTATATTTTGACACAGAAGGCCTGCTCTCCCCCCTATATCCCAGCCAAGGAAATGTTATTCAAAAAGTGATCAGAGGAGATTGGGCGCTTTGAGGGTGGTATGGCCATAGACAGGGAAGCATCTTTCAGATGCTCAAAACTCAGCAGGAAGGCGGGGGGAATGGGGGGGGGTGAGGTGAGGGGGAAAGATCAACCAAAGGACTTGTATGAATGCATATCAGCATAGGTGATGGATGTGGACAACATTGGGGAAGGGAGAGGGGGAGGGCAGGATTGGGGAGATAAGGTGATATTGGTGGGGTAATGACACATTTGTAATATCTTATTTAATAAAGAAAAAAAAATGATCAGTTCAAGAATGAGAATGAGAGGCCTATGTTATAGGTTCTCCTATGGTGATTCTTTTGCTCTTCGGACTTAGCAAAATTATATATATGAATATTCAAATATATAAGAGCATATTTCATTTTGCTAAGTACTTCTAGATGGCCCTCCTGGGTGCCTGTACTAGTTTACACTCCCATCATAGCCCATGATGTTCCCATTTGTCCCATAGCCTCACCAACACTTCCCATCATCACACTCTAATTTGTCTTGCAGATCGGTGTAAAGAGGGCCTCATTACTTCTATGACTACAAGTACAATTCAACATCTCTGCCTATCTTACTACAAGTGCAATTGAATACCTCTTCATACCTTGTTAACGTTTTGGGTTTCCCTTTATGAAATTCCCTTTTCATATACTCAACCCATTTTTATGTGACAGACATTTCTTATAAAATGTATCTATTAATCGCAACAAGGGATTTCAGAGATCACTTGCAGGTTTTAAGATAAAGCTCCCATAAACATTTGTGCTCAGGTTTCTGAGTGGATGAAAGTTTCTATTTCTCTGGCATAAATGCCCCAGAGTGCAATGGCTGGGGTGTGTGGTAGTTGCATGTTGAATTTCATAAGAAACAACCAAAGTACTTTCCCCAGTGGCTGTAATAGTCTACATTCCCACCAGCACTGTATGAGTGAGTTTTTCCACATCCTCCCCAGCATCGAGTGTCATCACAGTCTTTTGTTTCAGTTAGTCTCCTTGTGGTCTAAATAACCTTTTCCTAATGGCTTATGATGTTGAACTTTTCCAGTGCTCATGCGACATGTTATAGCCTCTTCAGTGAAGTGTCTGTTCATTTATTCTGTTTAATTCTCCAGTGAACCACCTGGGCCTGGATTCCCTTCCTTAGATGCTTTAACTACAAATTCAACTTCTTTCATAGACTAGTCAGGGCATCACTTTCTCTTGAGGAAGGTTGTACAGTTTGTTTCCTCCCAGGTATTGGTCCGTTTTGCCTAACTGGTTAGCTATATGCGCACAGCGTTTTTCTCTGTTTCTTGGTCAGTCTGGCTAGATATCTGTTTGTTTTACCAGTTTTTTTAGAGAAGCAGTTTTCTGGTTTGTTGAAGGCTTTTCAAATTCTTTGTTTTACTGATTTCTGCCATTATGTTTTCCCCTTTCCTTGTTTCTTCTAAGTCACTCTGTTGCTCTCTGTAATTTTCTATTTGGATACTTCAATCTCTCTTCCCAGCTGTAATGCTTTCCTTCGAAGTCTATTTAAAACAAAAACTCTGGCTTTGATGGCTGCTTTTGATATGCAGCTTTTCTTTATTGTTTTTAAGTTGGGAGTATTCCATAATTTCACTCATAATTTCTTTTGAACTCAGGGTTTGTATAGAATATACTTCACTTCAGCTTCTGCTGTATTTTCTAAACTGTCCAGATATTTGGTGATTTTAAAGCTATTCTTTATTATTAACTTCTTACCTTAGTTCATTAGTGTTAGAGAATATATAGGCATCATGCATTATGGTTCATGAACATATCAATGGAGAAAAAACATATATATCTTCTTTGGAATTTATTGAGACTTCCTATGTGGCATAGTATGTGGTAATGATTTATTTTGTTTAAAAGACTGGGTATTATGTTTTAGTCTGATATAATATGTCTAACAAAGCAAACAATAACTTCCATTTGTCAAATTTTCTTATTTTAAAAAATCCTTTATTGCTTCCCATTTCATAGGTCCTATTTCAGATGGCAGGTTTAAAAGTAATGAATTCTATTTTGCAAGACAAGGTGCTTTCCCATAACTTAAAGTACATGCACTTAAACGTATCCCTGTGATTTATTACACATATCTATATTTTCCTCAGCAAGACATGCTCTTTAATATGCCCTCCTGGGTATCATTCCTCTACCCTCATCAACTACACAGTGCTGACACTAATATTTTAGATTTTTTCCACTCTTTTTCTGTAATCTTTTAGTCAAGAATAAAATGAGCATGGGGCCACATGGCTCACTTCTGGGATTTTTGGTTCTGGCTTCACCCAGGACACCGACCCCTCATAGAATCTCCAATCTGTATCTAAGGAGAAAGGAGCTTAGCCCAAGGCCTTGTGGAGAATCAAATGAGGCTGAGGCTTTGTCACGAGGCAGAGAAAATGGCCAATGAGCTCAACCACAGCCCTTGGAGCAGACCTCTCCACTGTCCAGGCACCCAGAGAGCACTTTCCAGGGAGGACCCCACTGAGTTTCTACAATAAACCTGTGAGCTTGACCCTAGGTCAGTGATGGAGAACCTGTGACACGTGTGTCAGAGATGACACACGAACTCATTGGTTGATTTTTCTTTGTGACATGGCATTTAAGAATATAAAATAAATATCAAAAATATAACTCTAGCCAAAGCCGGTTTGGCTCAGTGGATGGAGCGTCGGCCTGTGGACTGAGGGGTCCTGGGTTCGATTCTGATGGGGGGCATATGCCTGGGTTGCGGGCACATCCCCAGTGGGAGATGTGCAGCAGGCAGCTGATCGATGTTTCTCTCTCATCAATGTTTCTGACTCTATATCCTTCTCCCTTCTTCTCTGTGGAAAATCAATAAAATATATTAAAAAAAGTTTAAAAAATATAACTCTTTGTTTTACTATGGTTGCAAATATCCGAAACTTTCTATGTGTGGCACGGCACCAGACTTAAGTTAGGGTTTTTCAAAATGCTGACATGCAGAGCTCAAAAGTTTCGCCATCACTGCCCTAGGTTCACCCTGTGGTTAGAGGCACAAGCACTCAGAGACATGAAGTGCCCTGAAGACGCCCAGCAAGCAGGGGGCCGCGTGACCACTGTGCTGTGCAGGGACAGGTGCTCACCTGGTACATAGTTGGACCCACACCTGTTGGGTGGAACACATGTTCTGTCATAACACAGAGAGATGAGGGCGAAAGCATAGGCCCTGCTCAGGAAGGCGGGCAGCTGGTACTGCACCAGTGTGTCTAGCCGGTGTGCCTGGGGGGCTGCACCACACACCTATTTTTTTAGGAAAGCACGAGTGGATGGTGTGGGGCCGCTTGGCGGGTTGGCAGCTGGGGCCCAGGGCTGGGCTCACTGGCCTCCATGTTCTGCTCAGGATGCCCGCAATGGGAGGCCAGTCCTTGGCATCTGACCACCAGCTCTGAGTCCTGTGGAGGCAGAGTCCTGGCTTCCAGGAAGGGCAGGTGGAGAAGGGAGAACCCTTCTCGCTGGGAGTGTTAGGGGTCCTGAGGCCAAAACTCACCTTCCATGATTCTCCAGCTCAGCACTGCCCGCCTGACCCCCAGAGAGTTCTGGTTAATCAGCAGAGCAGTTGGGGCTCCCAGTGGGGGCTGCACATTAGCTTCCGGGTAGTGAGCACTTTTGTACTTAAGAAGGTATCTCCTTGTGTTTCCAGGGTCGGTTTCTGCACTAAACTGAAAGGTGAACAGAAAAGCAGGTGGGCCCTCCTGTGCTTGGCATCTGCAGGGTCGCAGGCAGGGCTGGAAGGTGGAGTCAGAATGTCTGGAGATGCAGATGGGGCAGTGCTGGATGCGGAAGGACCCTGGGCTGCCAGCTGGAAGAACTTCATTCCACACCACACCTTTGATGAGGACCCGCAGAATGTTCTCCTGCTGCTTCGCCCTGCAGACCAATTTGCTTATGCCCCCAAACACTGGTTTTTGGATTTTGGACTCCATGCCCTTGTCCTGGTTTTCTTGGGCGAAAACAACATCTTCTTTTTCTTCTTTTTGGTGAGTCCTGTCATGCACATGGTGGGTGTTCCTTTGGCCTGGCCACGGCTGGGCAGCCTGCTGACCTGGAGAGACTGGAAGGTGCACTTGAGGGTGTTGTTGGCGTTAGGCAGGTCTTTCTTCTTCGAGTCTTTCTTCCTGTCTGTGGGCTGGGCTGCCATCCAGTAATCCACCTGCCGCTCCATCAGCTTGGCGCCATCACACTGGCTGGGGGAGGACAAACCCCACTCACTGACAAGATGAATGGGATGACAAGGCATCATTGGTGAACAGAAGTAGGGACAAAGGGAAGGATAAAAGCAAGCTGCAGCCCAAGGGGGTCCATCATCTGAGTCTCCCGACGTGTCTGAGGACTGTTGCACTGTCCCAACTTTCACCTGCCACCCTGAAAAGAATGAACTATAAGGAATCCTCATTGGGTGTCTTCAGCTTGTAGGAGAGCAGGGCTTCCTCGATGGGAAGCTGAGAGGAACAGTTGTTCCCGTGATGTACTGCGTGATTCTCGTCACGATGTCCAGTGTGCCTTGTATGGCGCTCTGGGCCTCCAGATTATGGAACAGGTCCCATCAGGTCAGGTCCTGGGAGAAGCTGTTGTAGCAGTAATGCATGGAGCCCAGGTACCTGGCCACAACGCTGGATCCAGCGGGATGACCAGGAAGTGCATATCGCCCAACCAGCAGTAGGACAGCAGCTCCAGGAAGACCCGCAGCACAGCGCTCAAGTAGTGCTGTGCCCCTTCCACCATCATCTTCAGCGGCTTAAGGGGCTGGGAATTTTCGTTACAGTATCTCTGTATCCACCAGATGATGGAGCTGAAGGCCACAGGACGTCAGCCATGAAGCAGATGCACAGCACAGGCAGCATGTGCCCCTGCAGGGTGTCTGAGGGGAACTGCTCCTGCCAATCAGAGGTTTGACCAGGATGATGTTCTCTGGCAGCTGGTCATCAGAGATGAGTATGCGGTTCAGCTGGTTGTACGTGGTCTTCCTGGGGATCTGCAGCTGGCTCCCTGGGTCTGGACATGCTCATTGTCTGGGCTCTTGGCTCACTTGTTCTATGGCTGTGCCGTCTGCCGCCCCTTCAGGAACCTGCCCAGCCATGGTGGCGGGGATGCTTCCCCTTGGCATTGGTGGAGGGCATGAGAGACTCAGTCTTGGTGATGCGCCTAGTGAGCAGCATCTTCTTGGTGAGCATGTCCAGGGCTGAGGTCTCTACCTCCGGGCTGTCCTTGGGCGGTGCTGGGTGCTCCTCTGGGTGGGCATGCTCTGGGGCTCTAAGTGGGTGACACTATCACTTGGCTATTGCTGACTGAGCTTGGTCTTTTTGGGCACTTCAGCTGGACTAGGAGGCTCCTTTGTTTTGCTTTGTTTGTTTTGTTAACCCTCACCAGAGGTTATTTTTCCACTGAATTTTTAGAGAAACTTGAAGGGACGGGGAGAGACAGACAGGGAGAGAGGCATGGATGTGAGAGAGACACATGGATTGCTTGCCTCCTGCATGTGCCATGGCCAGGGCTGGGGATCAAGCCTGTAATCAACACAGTTGTGCCCGTGACCAGATTTGAACCCGGGACCGTTTACTCCGTGCGCCAACACACTTGCCCTCAGCAGAACCAGCTAAAACTCGGAAGATCCGCGTGGCTCTGGGCACCATGGATGCTCCCCATGTCCATTTCTGAACTGAAAGGTGACAGGCCTTCACAGTATGGCCTGAGCTTGTGTTTGGTGGTGCTGAGAAGGCTGTCATCTTCTTCCCTGTCGGGGCTACTGTCATTGGTTCTCCAGCATGTTAGACAGAAGGTGCGGGCCCTCCTCTACTTGGGGACATGATCTGCAGGGTCCTGCTCACGGTCCAGGGCCTCCTCCGACACTTAGGCCCTGCTCAGCCAAGCCACTACATTCTGCTTGTCATGGACCGTGTTGTGACTTCCAATAGTCACTGCTTCCTGATCCAGTTCCTATCCATGGGCGGCATCTTCACCGGCCTCCTGCTCAGAGAAGCTCTCATACTCCTTTTTAGAGTAGTGATTTGTAGACTTGGTCTTGGGCCGGCCTACATGGCGCTGCCCACATGGTGAGTGGACTGGCTAGACATGGAGGAGGTCCAGATTCAGGCGACTTTGGGGGAGGGGGTGATGTGGGCCGCCGAGTCTGAAACACTGTCTCTGGGCTGTTTGATGCCTGAGGGCTCACGTGTTTTCTTGCACTTTGGCCATGATTGCAGGCTCCTCTTCGCTGCGGGCCCTGTGGATGCTTCCGTCTGTGTCTGTGAGCTGGAGTGTGCCAACCCTTCAAAGAACAGTCTGAGCTTGGGTTTGAGGGTGCTGAGGGTGTTGTTCTCATCCTCCATGTCTGGGCCACTGTCCCTGGGGTTTTGCAGTGTGTTAAGTAGAAGGTCCAGGTCCCACTCCAACTCTGGGACATGGTCTGCTGTGTCCTGCTCGAGTCCACAGCCTCCTCCAACACTTTGAAATTTCCCAGCCAAGACACCACTATTTCCTTGATATTTTGTGGCCTGGTAATGCACATCTTTCCTAATATCCATGGCCTCTACTTCTTGAGCATCCCCATGTCAATGCCCTTCTCAGCTAGGTTCGGTCCATAGGTGGCATAGTTGCTGGCCTGTTGCTCAGAGGAGAAGCTCTGATGTACCCCCTCGGAGTAATTAACCCTTGACTTAGCCTTGCATCTGTCCTGTATGGCACTGTCCTCCCAGTGGATGGGCTGGTTGGACAGGGAGCAATGCAGATCTCGGCCACTTTAGCAGAAGCCTCCTCGGCCACTTTGTCCACCCTTCAGGGTTCGCTGCCTGACCTTGGCCATGCGGATGGCGCCCTCAGGGAGTGTCTTCTAGCTCCAGATGGTCTGGTTCTTAAAGCACTTCCTCCAGTGCAGCAGGGCCTGTAGCTTGTTGCCTTCTCACAGAGGAAGTGGGGGTCCTGCAGTGAGGTCAACCCCAGGACTGTCTCCAGTTGTTCACTGGGGAACAGCATACTCCCGTAGGATCTATTGGAGCCCTGCATTTTCACAGTGATCACCATCGATATGAGGTTGGAGTACTGCATCTTCATGGCGATCACCATGCAGATGAGGTCCTTCTCCAACTCTTTGCACACCACCATCTTCATTAAGGTCAGGTTGCACAACCTGGGCACGAATCTGAGGCTAGGTCTGTCCAACTCCTGGGTAGCAAACAGGTTCTTGGGCATTGGTGTTGAACCTGGGCACAGGGATGGGGGAGCGGGAGATGTGGAGACCAGGACTGTGGGCAGCAAGGTAGCTGCATCTGGTTACAACGTACAGGTCCTTCTGCATTCTGTGGTGATGGTTTCTCTTCCTGTGTTGGTACAGAGGAGGGACATTCCCTCAGGGGCAGTTTATGAACTGCCAGGTTGGTTGGGGCTTTAGTTCAGACCAATCCCCTAAGTCCATGATTGGCAACCTGCGGCTCGCGAGCCACATGCGGCTCTTTGGCCCCTTGACTGTGGCTCTTCCTAAGCCTTAAGAGTACCCTAATAAAGTTAATAACAATGTATTCACCTATATAATTTAAGTTTAAAAAATTTGGCTCTCAAAAGAAATTTCAATCGTTGTGCTGTTATATTTGGCTCTGTTGACTAATGAGTTTGTCGACCACTGCCCTAAGCACTCAGTGACTGTTGTCAGGAGGTGGGGCACAAGTGATCCAAGAACTGTGTGTGTGAAAAGGAACCACATGCTCACTGACTAGCTCAGGGAAGCCCTGTGTGGTGTTCTTGCAAACTCAGAGACCTAAAGTTATCAAAAAGAATGTTCTGAAATGAAAACTTTTAAACTAAAAGCAGTTTACAGTGGGTAGTCATGTCCTAGACTGGCATCTTCCCTGACAAAGGTCAATCTTGACCTTCACTGAGCCTGTATATTGCCTTTTGGCATCTACAATAACATATAATTTGGAATGTCAAAGGAATTTCCCTAGTTCCAGGCCCCTCAACTCATAGGCAATGCTCTGTGGAGACCACAAATCCCCTCATTCTTACTGAGTTCATTGTTGACTTGTAACTATCCTATATCCACCATGTAAAAGAAGTATCTCTGTGTCATTTTACTGTTTATCCAGTCACAGAGGATTCGCTGCTTTGATTTCTCTGAAACCCTAATGCATCACCACTGGGTTCCCTGTTACCACCATACATCTCCTGTTCTGATTGTAATGTATAAAATAAGGAGCAAAACTGCCAGAGAGAATATCTCAATCCGCTGACATTTTCATCCTGCCAGTTATTGACAGTGGGACTTAAATAAACGACCAAAATTCTTGACAAGTTTGAATGTTTCATACTTTGACATTTCCTTGACATAGTGGGTCAGGATTCCAAAAGAGCTCACCCAGGACCAACCCGTGGACATGGTGTCAGGATTCAACAAAGGACCCATTGAACTGCTGGTTCCCCACCCATTGGGTGAACCTGGGTGAGTTGTATCTTAAATCCATGACTTTTCCCTTGCTGTTGGTAGAGGGTTAGATTTATTTGAGCTGTATTTTTAAATACTCCAGATAGAACTAAGATTAAGGGTTGGTGGAACTTAGGTTAAGACAAGACAGTAGGAAAAAAATTGGTGGCTGTTGTTAAACTGTGGCTTTCCAATCAGAATTGCGTTCTGAGAATCAGAGCAAAAAAAAACCAAAAAAAACCCCAAAACCCATTATCATTTAAATTAGAGTTGAACTGAATCAACTCCAAAAATACAGTGTCATATTCTCCTTCAGGTCCGAGTATTAGGTATTCTTAGGGGACTAAGAATCTCTGTGGATGTGTGATGTCATTCCTCATGATGTGCAGGAGCCCCAAAGCAAAATTTCAACACAATTGCAACTAAAGTGACTGGTTCTGGTGGGGGAGCACCCATAAGGTTTGGTCAACCGTTCCCTGACCCTCTGGTTGTTTGAGACAGCAGGGAGATCAACCGAGGCACATCAGAGGTTTGAATGTGATTTGAGGGGTGAGAGCCTCATGGAGCTCAACCGATAAGCAACACAGGTTGACCAACTACATTATATAACAATCCTAGAAAATTTGCTCCGATTCTGCAGATATCAGAAAGAAAAGAAAAACCACATACACATACACACAACTACAAAACAACAACAACAAAACACACCTAAAATTAACATGGGAAGTGGTGCCTCCAAGTCCAGGAGATGCCTGATCCCAGCCCTCACTAATATTCCTGATAGGAAGCTTTTACTTACACGTGCTTTACAGAAATGGGAAGATTTAATTAGAAAATATCCTCCAAAAAATGGCCAAAGTGCAGTTTTATTTGTGTGCCTAAATTAATTTTTGGCATGCAATAAAAATTAGGAAAATGCCAGGTCTAACATTAAACTGAATGAGTGAATGGAAGCATATCTTGATTTGGAAATCAGGAGATTTTCAGAAGCACATATAAATTCCATTAAAAACAATTCAGGAATTAGAAATTGTAGAGACTGTCTCTGAACTCTTCTGAAGGTAATAATTGCCAACACCCCATTCTTCCACCTTCTCTAGTTCTCCCACTATATTCTGCACCCTTTTCCATCCTTCTTCCTTTCCCTTCAGTCCCCTCCACTATCGCTTCCTACTGACTTAAGAGAAAATGAGAATAGGAATTCTAACAACTCCCTTTGGAGAAAAGCTTGTCCCAGCAAGAGAGGAACCAGCAAATGTTCCTGATTTTCTCAATGACCCTGATGGGTTCACAAAGGCATTTAACTCTTAGAATATGTAATCCTGGATATTCTAATTGATTCCAATTAATATAGCTAATGGTTTCTGTCAGCAAATGCAACACAAATTCTAAATAAGGCTTTCAAGAAAATTCCTGTAGAGAAATCTGTTCACTGAAATGGGATGTAGAAAACCAATAACAAACAAACCACACACACACACACACACACACACACACACAGACACACACACACAAATATAGGGTTGATCCATGGGTGTTTCCCTTCTCACTGATAGTTTGGGAGCAGGTGAAATTATCATAGAAAGAGAAGCCACTAAGACCCCTGTAGACACTGGGGCTACTCTATTTATTCCTAACCACAGCCAACTAATTATCTTCTCCTTCAGAGTAAAGCATCTGTGCAAATGGCAGGAATATTTAACCAATGTCTGTTTTTAATCAAAACCTATTTCCAACTAGGGAATGTTACAGCAATATTACCAAATATCTATCTTTGCTAATAAAATATGCCCCAAATCAGCTGATAGGGAGAGGTGTTTAGTTTGCTTATTTGTTTGTTTTATGAAATCAGTGATACCAACACATGCTTTTTCCAGAAGGGTAATATGTATTTAGAAATAAATGAATAATATACTGAGCCCAACAGAGCCTGAGATGAATCCAGCGGTGTGTCCTCAAAGTTGGGGTCATGGCTGCACCCAGGTTTCCTCGGGGGCTCTGGAAAAAGATCTGCTGGTGACATCATGCACAGACATGGAGAGGCATGGGGGAGATGGTAAGCATTCAGCAGGTAAATGAGCCTTTGGCCAGTATTTGACTGAAAAGGAGCCCAGAGTTGGAACCACAGGCATGCACCTCTGTCCAGTGCCCACCCAGGGTGGAGGGAGCTGGGCCCCTTTGTTGTGAGGTCAGGCTTATGAAGTTCTGAACCCAACCCTCAATGGAAAATTGGGAAACTGATGTCCATAGAGTGGCAGATATCACCCAATGTCCATGACATTCAGAGCCCAGAGTTAAGGAATGTTCAGACCTTCCAGCCCAAGGCTCCAACCTCTCCAACAGAGTTGGTCTGGACATTAGAAATCCTGACATACTGGGAAGCTCCTGCATGTTTCTCCGTATCTAGGGCTCAGGGGGCGCTTTGTTCTGGGACCCAGAAAGAGCACTAGCTTTTTTTTTACTAAGAGAAATATTTGTATTATTTTATTTTATTATGGTTTAAAGTATAACATATGTTTCCATTTTTCCCCTCGACCCCTCCCCAGCCACCCCCACCTGCAGCACATGCCCCTACCCCCTTAATGACTGTGTCCATTGATTATGCTTATATGCATGCATTCAAGACCTCTGCTTGGTCTCTTACTCTCTCCCCCACTCTCCCCTGCCTTCCTGCTGAGGTTTGATGGTCTGTTTGATGCTTCTCTGTCTCTGGATCGATTTTTGTTCATCAGTTTATGTTATTCATTATATTCCACAAATGAATGAGACCGTATGATATTTATTTATATCTGACTGGCTTATTTCACTTAGCATAATGCTCTCCATGTCCATGCAAGCTGTTGTGAATGGTAATACTTCTTTCTTTTTTACAGCAGCATAGTATTCCATTATGTAGATGTACCACGGGTTTTTTCCACTCAGCTGCTGTTGGGCACTTACGCTGATGGGAATTTAGGCTGTTTCCAAATCTTAGCTATTGTGCTGCTATGAACACAGGGATGCATATATCCTTTTCGATTGGTGTTTTCTGCTTTCTTGGGATATATTCCAGAAGTGGAATTACTGGGTCAAATGGGAGTTTCATTTTTAATTTTTCAAAGAAGCTCCATACTGTTTTCCACAATGCCTGCTCCAGTCTATGTTCCCACCAGCAGTGCACAAGGGTTCCTTTTTTTCCACATAATCATCAGCATTTGTCCTTTCTTGATTTGTGGATGATAGCCATTCTGACAAGTGTGAGACGGCATCCCATTGTGTTTTGAACAAATATATTTTTATTGATTTCAGAGAGAGAGAAAAAAAAATCAGTGATGAGAGAATCATTGATTAGCTGCCTCCTACATGCCCCTATTGGGGATCAATGCCCATAACTGGGCATGTGCCCTTGACCGGAATCGAAGCCGGGACTTTTCATTCCTCAGGCCAACACTCTTTCCACTGACTAAACCAGCCAGGGCCCTCGTTTTTGTTTTCATTTGCACCTCTCACATGATTATTGACTAAAACCATGTTTTCACAAGGCCATGAGACATATGCAAACGAAACATTTTTTCTTGTG
Organism: Myotis nattereri; assembly: GCF_964212035.1. Taxonomy (NCBI): domain Eukaryota; kingdom Metazoa; phylum Chordata; class Mammalia; order Chiroptera; family Vespertilionidae; genus Myotis; species Myotis nattereri. Next base: position 6,925,721 of record NC_138091.1, on the reverse strand, counting down.
ACTAATAAGAAGAATTTTATTCAACTCACTGAAGTCACATGTCCACATACAACCGTCATCACTCTGGCCAGGCCAGTGAGCTGTGCTAATAACTCCACTCTGGGGCCTTGACCCAAACTCCCCAGACCACCTGGATATGGAATTGGCAGCTGTTAGAAAGGGGGAAATGGAAGTCATGTCCCCCACAAGCCATTGTCAAATAAAATGTCAACTTGTGGTTTCCACTCTGACATATGACCTTGTAAGTTCTTACTCTCATCCTTACAATAAGAAAAAAGATGAATAATCCAAAAAATCAGGACGTCTTTTTAGTTCCACCAGATCATTGAAGTCATATGGCTATGAAATTAATCGTTGCCTCTGCAAACTACTGTATTCAGGCTTTGTTAACACAGTACAACCTAGCACTAGCATATGTGTGTGTGCGTGCACACAATATCTCTCTCTCTCTCTCTCTCTCTCTCTCTCTCTCTCTCTCACACACACACACACACACACACACACACACACACACACACACACACATTAAATGACTCTGGGTGGTATTAAAAGAAAATCAGACACCAAGGAGGTGACAATAGGAAGAAAAAGAGGTTGTAGGCACTTTTGCCTTGTGGCATTCCTCCTCCTACTTTATAGCTACTACCTTCATGAGCGTGAATATCGCTAAGAAGCACATGCTGCAATAATCCATTGTGCAGGCAGAGAAGAGACAGGATCTAACAGGCACAATGACTTATCCATGATCAAGAAGAGGTAAGAATGAGGGGTTGATTTTGAGCCCTGGTCTGTCTCTTCAAACCTAGTACCCTGGCTGCAGCTAAACCTTGTGGAGAGGGTGTGTTCGTGTCACTGTGTACAATGTTGGTATTCCATGGAGAAGGTAGGTGAGCAGTCAGCAGCCCACAGGACTATCTATAGCTGTTATTAGGTGAGGGGAGTCAGGGAGGCAATTCCAGGAAGTGAGGTCACTTCCTAATAGAACTTGGAACCCCCGTAACCAGGCACCCACTTTCTAGCAACTGCCCAACTGCCACTCACTTGGCAAGAGACAGTTGACAGTTCAACATGTTCTCTTGTTGTGTTCCCAGTTGTGGGGGCTCTGGTTCCCGGAGACCCTGCAGGGAGCGTTGTTCCAGACTCTGTAGACGGTTCACCACTCGTGCCCGACATCTTTGGCCGTTTTCAAGAAGATCCCCTCAGGTAAGTGAAGGTGGCCTGGGTCAGACCCATTCACGCCAGGCCAGCCTCCTCTGTGGGCCATCCCTGTGCAGCCCACATCCCCCCTCTTCATGTGGTGGATAGGGGGTCCTGCAGGGAGAACCGCGGGAGTGTTTGGAGCAGTGGATAACCTCGAGGTCCTTCTGTGATCACACCCCAGGGTAGGGCAGGCAGGTGGAGATGGGGCTCTAGAGGGGTCCCTTATCTATGCCAATGGGAGTCCTAGGCCCTCAGGCTGTCATGCCTTTTCCTTGCCAGTAGAGGTCTCAGCAGATCACATTCTGTGTGTCTGGAGTGGAGAGTCACAAGTTTTAGAGAACCAGCAAAACAGGGCTCTGAGGTTTTCCCCTGGTGACTGGAAACTGTCTTGATAGAGCTCTGCACAGGAGAGCGGACCGGAGCCGACAGATGGGGTCTTCAATTCCACGCCCTTGCAGGTGGCACAGACACCTGAGATATCCTCAAGCCTGAAGCACCGCCGCAGGGTGAGTGTAGGTGCCCAACTGACCCAAACTCCAGGACCCCAGGGAGTCAGCAGGACTCAGGTTCCAGAAGGCACCCTGCTACTCCCCTGAGATCCCTCCTAGTGTCCAGTTCCCAAAGGAATCAGGGTCCTCATCTCCTCCATGTCAGGAGCTGGGGCCTCCCAGGGCTGCACATTGTATGGGGACCGCGACTGCTTATCACAGAGATCCACGTCTTTTTTCTGTGGGACCTGGACTTAAAACCTTCCATTGCCATGACGACGGTGCCACACTAAACATGCCACATGTCCTGACATCCAAATCTTGCCCCCCCAGGAAAAGCCTGTGTGTTCTCATCACACATTGGGGTGTTCTGTCAGAAATCGCATGGGTGACACTGTTAATACAAGCATGTGCTGTTTGTCCTCTGCTAAGACAATGACCTAAGATACTAATGTGCTTCATATTCCTCACCTGCAATTCTACTTTTCCTGCCAAGAACCTTTTCTCTTATTAATGTGAAAAACTTTCAGAGCTCTGAAAAATGTGTGTGTGTTTATTTGATCCAAAATGTCAACAATTGTGAGCGAGAAAAATCTCAATGGGATGAGAAAATGCTCCTGAGAATGACAATTTTGCACCTCATTTTATACAATACAAGCAAAAGTGCAGACTTATGTGGGTTGCATGAAATCCATGGGTGATAGATTAGGGAGACAGGAGAAAGCAAATTGGAGACACTTCTGTGATTGGAAAAAGGGTAAAATGATAGGCACATATTTCTTTTACAATGGTGGATGGAGGATAGTTTCAAGTCAACAATGAACTCAATAGCAACGAAGGGATCTCTGATCTCCGCAGAGCACAGAACAGTGCCTGAGAATGAGGTGTCCAAAATAAGGAAAATCAAATGATATGTTATCATAGAGGCAAAAAGGCAGTACACACACTCAGTTAAGGTAAAGATTGGTCTTTGTCAGGGAAGATGCCACACAAGGATCTGACGACCCATCATGAGCTCCTGTTAGTGTTTTAATTTCAGACCATCCTTTGTAGTTACTTCAGGTCTCTGAGTTTGCAAGGCTGCCTTGCAGGACTTCCCTGAGCTAGTCAGGTCAGCATGGGGCCCCTTTTTCATTCACACATCCTCCTTTTATTCAGAAATCAATACAAATTATGCATTGATGATGAGTGTTAGTGTTATGTCTTCCTGAACAATGGACCATTCGGGATAAGGTAAGACTATAACCTTAAATGGCATTCAAAGTGGAATTTTTATTATTAATCAAAATAAAAAGGCAGGTGCATGGGAGGCATGAGATCCTATGTGTTCTTGTTAAAAAATATTCTGTATCAATTTTATATTTTGAGCTAACATGAGCAGAGTCCGTTTGCTGCTTGTCTTAAGTTTTGGTATTTTGTATCTAGTATAACATTTACATACCAGGAACAAAAGCAAAAACATTAAAGCAGGAACACTGCTTAGGAATAGAAAATGTCTACTACTAGACAAGAAAGTGACTAAGGAAAATAAGCATCCCAGCCAACCAAAAACCCTTTGCATGTATTTTCATAATTGCTTATTAAGCTAATTATATGTTTTCTTCTTCATCCACTGTTCCTTGTACTTATGCTATGTTTGACCTGAAGAATTAAGACTCTCTACTGTTTCCTTTCCATACTGATCATTAGAATGTACTTGTCTAGTAGGTGGGAAAACTTAGCAGATATCAAAATTCAACTACTCATAAGTAATAAGGTGTGTAATAAAAATATAAAAATCAGTTGGTGTACATATAATCAATAACAGTTAGGAGATAGAAGAAGAAGGTTTGAGCAGCAGTAATCTGTCAGCATCCAGGCCTTGTTGACTTCTTGGGAAAGCTGTCAGCCCCCACGGCCAGTGGTTTCTCATCCTTGACAAGTCTTCAGTCTCCTTGGTGGATGGAGGGCAGTGTCAGTGACAGATATCCATTTATGGTTAGGCCTCTCATAAGGTAACATCCTTTTTAACACATTGGAGAGAGTCTTTAATTAATGTGTTTCAATAAACAAAATCTCCAGGTTGTAGGTTTTGGTCCTTGAAGTCTTTGTCTCTTGGGATTACTGTGAAATGAATGTCACTAATGTATCATTGCCTCTAACCTTCCTAGTGAGTCATGGATAGTAATGTAGAATTTCTGCTTTTCAGTTTTCCTTATATTTGAAAAACAAAATGATTTAAAAATCAGCAGTATTTTAAACAGAGTCATAACAATAATAACCATCTTCTCTTCATTTAGTTCCCTACCCATTTTGTTGTTTATCCTGGTTATTTGCTAGTATTTTCGTGAATTCACTCATTCCTTAGAGATCTATACTTCTGCATTCAGTTCAGAGATGTGACCTGTGTAGAAACCTGTTACTTAGAGTAAGTCAAGCCCTGAACAGTTTGGCTCAGTGGGTGGAGCTTAGACCTGAGGATTCAAGGGTCCCAGGTTCAATTCAGTTCAAGGGCATATACATTGGTTGCAGGCACATTTCCAGTAGGGATTGTGCCAGAGGCAGCTGATCGATGTTTCTCTCTCATCAATAAAATATATGAAAAGAATAAAAAAATAGAGTAAGTCAAGAGTCCTTTTCATGAATTTTTCTAAAGATGTAACATATTTGAAAATGCAGTAAAGTAAAACAATATCTATGAACGACAAAACAAAGTGGTATGGTTATAGTTTTGATTGCAATGCAATTGATGAAAAACTGCCTTTTTGGTAAAATATAACATTTCAAGGCAATAATTTTTGGATAACAACAATTACTGTAAATTTACAGAGAACGATATGAAAATATATAAGTATATGTATATATTTGGATTCAATACATAATTTCAATATAAAAGGAACAGAAAGCATGTAAGATTTTAAAACATTGTCCATGGCTTCTTGTATTGAGAATTGGATATAATTCATCAACTTCCAATGTTTGTGCCACAAATACCCGGAGTCGAACTGCCAGACACCCTCACAGGGAACCATCCTCTTGGCTGGCCTGGTGACGCTGACACCAAGACCACTGTTACAACAGAGGGTTTCCTATTTGAAATTTTCTTGAATCTTTGTACATTCCTTCCTAGGGCAGGTTGAAATCTTTAGAACATCCATTTTAATAAAAATATAGGTACACAAATAGCACAGTTATTTATATTTTTAATTTTTTAAAGCTTCTCAGGTAATTTCAAGCATATTAAGTAGTCCTAAATTAGTCAAAAACGTTTCTCTAATAAGGAGAGAGAATAAATCCTTGAGGTACTCCAGTGCCCATTGGAATTGACTCAACGTCATCTCCTGTTTTAAAAGTCTCTTACAATAGAAACTTTGGGAAGGTTGCAAATATACTTGTGCAAAAGATTATACCATGGACTTTTTGTAAATCTACGTAAAGCAAACACAGACTTAGGGCAACTAACTCTAAAAGATATTAATCATACTTGCAAGCAGTTGTAATATTAAGTATTTTGTCCAGACTACAGAATTCTCCTTAATTTACATAAGCATTTAATCTTTGTAGGCCAATAAAAGATTATATCCTAGTAATGTCATATGGAGGCTGACAATTCACCACACATAACACACAGATGAACACATATCACACAAAAACTATACACACAATTTGAATTATTTTTTTGGTAGAGAAATAAAAGAATATTTTTATATAAAACTTTCACAAAATTGTATAGCCTATACCCCCTTTTACAAACCTTTCCTCACCTTTTACAAACCTTCTTACCCATTCAGAAATAACTATCCTTAGAGAAACTTACATGTGACCTTTTCCCTCAAATATGACTCTCCATACCTCAAGCCTTCTATTGTCATAACTGTATAATTTCTTCCAACATAACTGGAACTTTTAACTGTTAGGAGCATTAATTTCCAGTCATAAGCACACAAGTGAACAAACAGCATTCCTTAGATTGACGTTGATGAACATATTTTAATCAAACTCTTACTTTGAAAAAACACACCTTCAGCAAAGCAAAAAACATTACATCAACAGCTCCAAATCCATTTTACAGACCTTCTGCAATTAAAAGACCCCCAAAAGCAGTGAACTTCAGACTTGTCTAGCAATCAGTGTGTCAGTATTCACGTTATTTCAAAATGTGTAGACATTTAATAGCTTTCATTAAAACTTACTAAGTTAGAAATATATAGTGGAAAAAGCTAAAGAGATTTGTGTAGGTGGGTAAGGTATTGTTTTTTCTATTGGGATAAGTCATATCTTCCAGAGATCTGTATTTTTAAAAATGGCCTAGACAAGACGTCTTGGTGAACTCAGGTATTTTCACTTCAAGGGTTCTGGGACTTTGGTTGCATGAAGCCAATTATCTGTAAGACTCCAAAATGAATAGGGGAGGTTTGGGGAATGGAGAAGGACTTTGTGGGCTTTGAATTGTTTCTGGAGCAAAACCTATGGCACCTTGAAAACTTCATTTGTAAAACAAGGATAGTCATTTTCAATACCTCAGGAACTGGGTTGCCCCCCCCGACAAATGTTAGCAAGGGATTGACAAATTCATTCACCCATTTTTCAATGGTTTCTTTCTATTTGGGAATATTTTTCTAGTTTCCAGAAAGCTCACAACTCTGAGAGGTATAAAGACTTTTAGGTATATGAAACCGCCGTCTGTCTCCCCTGGGAATGGCAACACAGGTCCCAGGTATGAGATAGTCTTAAAGTTAATGGTGCCAAAGCCTCTCTATTACCCACTTTATATTGCAACCAGGTAATTGGTGTAACAAAAGCAGATTGGCTTCTTGTTTGAGGCACTCAGGGTCAAGTTACTCCCATTTGGTGAACATGTACCCCAAAAGAGAATTCTCACTTCACTATGGGCTGGTCCCCCATCTTTAGGCAGACATATGAGCAAGCCTAGTGTTAGAGGCATGTCTGCATGTCTCTGGGCTGTTTGGGGCCATTCTGAGTAGGGTGGGTACCCTGTTCAGCCATCTCTCAGGGTCTTGTGGAAGATAATACTGAAGAAGAGATGATTAGCAAACATTCGGTCAGTCTCAAGCTTAGTTTCCCCCTCGAAGGTTCCTTTAAAATCATTACTTTCCCTTTTGGTTCAGTATCTGGTTCATTTATTCTAAGTATATATGTTACTATTCTGGAGAAAGCATATGTCAGCATCACTGATTTCATTAAACAGTAAAAAAAAAAAAAACACTCACTAAACAGGGGAATTGGGGAAGATTTGATAAGCAAACCATATATATTCTCATAACATTCCCTAGTTGGAAGGAAACAGGTTTTGATTAAAAAACAGACATTTGTAGGAAAGCTTTATTCCGATGGTGAAAGCAATTAATTGGTTGTGGTTAAAAACAAATAAAATAGCCTCAATATATACAGGGTACTTAGTGGCTTCTCCTCCTCCCCCTTTTTAAAAATAGATTTTTTATTGATTTCAGATAGGAAGGGAAAGGGAGAGAGAGATAGAAACATCAATGATGAGAGAGAATCTCCAATTGGCTGCCTTCTGCACGCCCCCTAATGGGGATCAAGCCTGCAACCTGGGCATGTGCTCTTGACCAGAATCAAACCTGGGACCCTTCAGTCTGCAGGCAACACTCTATCTCCTTAGCCAAACTGTATAGGGCAATGGATTCCCTTTTAATGATCATTTAAAATTCTCCCAAAGTATCAGTGGGAAGGAAAAACAAGCTTGGAGCAGCCCTAGGCATGTTTCTGTTTGTATCCTTTTTCTAAATCCTGTTTCAGTTTCCTATATCCCTAAAGTGTGGAGGCTTCTCTATAGGAGATTTCTACAAACCTTATTTAGTAATTCTCTGGCTTTTGCTCCCAGAAACCAGGAGTATATTAATTGCAATAGGATAAAATAGCCAGGATTACATGTTCCATCAGTTAAATTTCTCTGTGAACCAATCAGGTCCATAGAGAAAATGGAGGATGATTGCTGATTCCTCTCTGGCTGAGAGCAGCTTTTCTCCAAAGGTAGTTGGCAGAATTCCTAATCTCATTTTCCCTTAAGTCAGTAGGGAGGGGCAGTGGAGGGGACAGAATGGGAAGAAAGAAGGGAAGGGAAGGAACACATCTAGACAAGGAAGCTCAGAGAGCAAAAGATATAGGGGACGTGCTATAGAAGGGGGAGGATGGGGTGTTAGCATGTATTAGCTTCAGGAGAGTTGGAAGATAATCTCTGAAATTTCTTGTTCATTTATTTTTTAAAGAGAATTTGCCTGTGCTTCTCCTGAGAAGTTTCTAATTTCCAAATCAAGATGTGCATCCTATGCACTCAATCAGTTCAATTTTCAGGCCGCCATTGTTATAGTTATTTGTTTCTTTTGTTTTATTTTGCCTGTGAAAAATTAATTTAGGCACCCAAAGAAAACTGTATATTGGCCATTTCTCAGTTGATATTTTGTAGTTAAATCTTCCTACATTTACCCTTCTGTAAAGCACTTGCAAGTCAAGGCTTCCTATCAGGAATATTAATGAGGGCTGGGGCCTGGGAGTTCCCAGCCATGGAGGCACAACTTCCCATGTTAATTATAGGTGTGCTTGTTGCTGTTGTTTTTATTGTTTGGTATCTTCAGAGTCTCAGCACAGTTTCTAGGAGTGTTATGTAGTGGGTTAAAGTTTGTTGCTTTATGGGTTGAGCTGCAAGTTGCTCACTCCCCTAGAGTCTCATTCAACCTTCTTATGTGCCTCAGTTTCTCTCCTTGCTGACTAAACAACCAGAAGGGCTACCAGCAGAGGTGGACTAAACCTCATTAGTGCTCCCCCTGAAGAGCCAGTTAGTTTAATTGCAGTTGTGTGGGAATTTCCTTATGGGGCTCCTGCATGTCATGAGGAATGACCTCTGACACATCCGCAAAGATCCTCAGTTGTCTAAGAACATCTGAGATTCATGCAGGAAGGAGGATGTGCCCCTGTATCTTCTGAGCTGAACAAGATCAGCTCTCACTTAAACAGCTAAGGTGTTTGCCCAGACTCTCAAAAGGCAAATCCTATAGAAAAGCCAGGGGGGAAAACCAGTCCCATTTTCCCTCCTGTCTCTCCATAGCCTGGGATCTATGAACTGTTAACTTTTGTTCCGCCAAGAGTATTACAAAATAAGGCTCCAATAAAGTCAGCAACACAAGCAAGGGAAGGTCCTGAATCCAACAGACAAGAGTCACAGGTTCACCGGCAGGCAGGGAACTGGTGCGTCAATGGACCCTTTGCTGGATGCCAGCACCGGGTGTAGGTCTGCAGGGTGGTGCTGGGTGAGATTTTCTGGGATCCTGCTGTATTGTGCCAAGTAAATGTCCATGTCAGAAGCATTCAAAACTGTGAACAATTGTTGAGATTTTATCTGAGCCAAATGGTCATTTGCCTTGAATCAAAACCTCAATAGATTGAAATAATGCTCTGGAGAATGGCACTTGTCACCTTTTTTTAGATATTACGGTCAGAAGTGGCGATGTATGTGAGTTGCATGAAATCCATTGGTGATAGATTGGATGAAAAGTGAAATGACAGACACATACTTCTTTCCCATAGGGGGATATAGGACAGAACAGCCAACAATGAACTCAATAACAATGAGGGGATTTGTGGTCTCCACAGAGCACAGAGTATCCAAAAAAAAGGAAAATTCCTTTGACGTTCCAAAGCTATGTTCTTGTACATTCCAAAAGACAGTAGACAGTCTCAGTTAAGGTAAATAATGACCTTTTTTGCAGAAGATTCCAACCTAGGACCCAGCGACCCACCGTAAACATCTTTTAGTTAAAACTTTTTAATTTCAAAGCATCTTTGTGATAACTTTAGGTCTCTGAGGTTAAAAGACCATCACCCAGGCCTTCCCTGACTTAATCACAGATTAGCGAGTGGCTGCTTTTTGTGTGGCCACACTCTCCTTTGATTCACTCATGCCCCACTTCATGCACCAATCATGTCCCTCCTCTGTCCCACCACAGGAGAAAAAACCACCAACCCTGAGTAGGAAAAGGTCCGGTAGGGTGCCAGCAGCTGCAGCTTCCTCACGAACTGTGGGCCTGGCCAGCACGTCCACGGTGCTCAAAACACTGGTCCCCCAGAACCTGTTCGCCACCTGGGAGGTGGACTGCTCCAGCCCCAGCTGCGTGCCCAGGTGGTGTAGTCTCACTGTAACGAAGCTAGTGATCTTCAAGAAGCTGGCCAAGGACCTCAACTCCGTGGTAATTTCCGTGAGGATGCGGGACTCCAAGGGCATCCTGAGGTCCCAAGAGATTGTGCTGCCCCGCAGTAGACCAGTGCACACCAACCTGGCACTCACCTTCTCCCTGCAGTACAACCACTTCCTCAAGGGAGAAGGTAACAAGCTCCTGATCATGCTGGAGCAGAGGAAATGCTCTAAGAACAGAAACGTCCTGGGCTACAAGACACTGGCCTCTGGCGCCATCCACATGGCTGACGTCATGCAGCGAAACCCCAGGTGTGGCCAGATGGTGAGCCTCTTTCGCAGCATCAAGGAATCCTCCACTGCGGTGGCCGAGATCTGGATCTCCTCCCTGTGCAGTGAGCCCATCGAACACGAGGATAGTGCCATGCAGGTCAGCCCTAAGGCCAAGGCGGCAGGGAACTACGAGGGGCAGGATGAGCTGCAGGCCAGCGGCAGGGGAAAGCACAGACAGGACCTGCACAAGGATGCCTTGGAGAAGGGGGAACCAAAGAAGCACGGGACGTCCATAGGAGGAAACCTGAAGCTGAAAGTCCTGGCGCTGTTTCACAGGTCCAAAGTGTCAGAGAGGGACCTTCGGTCTGACATGATGGGGAAGTGCAAGGAAAGTGACCCATACCTGGAGGATGATGAGAGCATCCTCAGCACCCCCAGGCCCAAGCTCAGGCCATACTTGGATGGCCTGTCAGACTCCAGTTTGCAGACGGAGATGTGGGGCAGCCACAGTGACAGGACCCAAGCAGAGCCTCTGAGTCTGCCCCACATGCACGAGAATTCGTGGGCCCTGGGAGGCAAGCAGCCAAGTGAGACGGACAATGGATTTGTGGCCCACAGCACAACCACCAGCAAGGTGGACAACATCCAGATCTCCTCTCTGTCCATGTCGCCCATCGACCAGGAGGACAGCGCCAGGCAAGCCAGTCCCGAGGCTGAGTCCTCGGACAACTACTCTGAGTGCATGTGTGAGAGCTTCTTCTCGCAGCGGGAGGCCAGCTACCACACCGCTGACCAGGAGGAGGGTGACTGTGATGAGGGGCCTCTCATATTCACAAGGAGCACCCTGACCACGCAACAGAACTACCACCAGAAAGTCCTGTTATGGCTGCGCACAGTCCAAGGTTCGGAGGAGGTCCTGGACCCAGAGCAGGACCATGGGGAGCATGTCCCGGAGGTGGAGGAGGACCTGGACCTCCTGTATGACATGCTGCCGAACCCCAGTGACAGTGGCACAGACACTGAGGACGATGGCAGCGTCCTCAGCACCACCATACCTAAGCTTCGGCCATACTTTGAGGGGCTGTCTAGCGGCCCAGGCATGAAGGACAATCACAGTGTCCTCAGCAGCCCCAGTCCCGAGCTCAGGCCATACATGGAAGGCTTGTCAGACTCCAGCTTGCCGATGGAGATGCGGGGCCTCCACAGCACCAGGATCCAAAAGGAGCCTCTGAGTCTGGCCCACCCGCCTGAGAACGCGAGGGCCCCGGGAGGCAAGCAGACAAGCCACAGTGACTCCCAACTTGTGGCCTACAGCACACCCACCACTAAGATTCGAATGGCCTCCCTGTCCCGCCAGCCTATCGATCAGGAGGCCACTGCCATGCCGGCCAGCACTAAGGCCCAAACCTCGCATAACCACCTCGCCAGCACATCTGAGAGCTGCTTCTTTGAGCAGCCGGCCAGTCACAATGCCGTCCACAGGCAGTCCCAGGAGAATAACTTGGACCAAGGGAATCTCATAGTAAGAAGGAGGTGCATGAACAGGCAACACAATTACCACCAGGAAGCAGTGGCATCTATGCTCAGGGCCCAAGTGTCGGAGAAGGTCATATCCTCAGAACAGGCCCTTGTGAGGCATGTCCCCAAAGTGGAGAAGGCTCTGCACCGTCGGTATGATATTGTGCTGAGCTCTAGTGACAGTAGCCTAGACACGGAGGACGATATCAGTGTCCCCAGCACCCCAAAGCCCAAACTCAGGCGATACTTTGACAGCATGTCAAGCGATAGTAGCTCTGACTCAGTGGCCCACACAATTCGCTCCCCTGGGAAGCAGCTGGCACAGCTGGAGGACAACCGGGAGGCAGGGTCCTCCGCCCAGCATTGGTTCACCAAGAAGCTGCCATCCATAGTGCGCTTCACCAAGTCTCTGGTCCTGCCCTCCAGCAGGTCCAAGAGGAAGCAGGCTGGCCACCGGGGCTGCGGCACAGCCCTGAATGAGTGGGTCAACAGAATGGGCAACGAGAGCCCATACCCACAGAGCCAGTGGCAGATCCCCAGGAAGCCCATCCGTGACCAGCTCCACAACATCCTCATTTGCCAGGACAAGATGCCCGAGAACATCATCCTGGTCAACACCTGCGCCTGGCAGGGCCAGTTACTTTCGGACATCCTGCAGGGGCACTCGCTGCCCGTGGTGTGCACTTGCTCCACAGATGACGTCCAGGAGGCCTTCAGCATCATCGTCTCACACATGCAGAGATACTGCAACTGCGATTCCCAGGCCCTGACGCCTGTGAAGATGGCGGTGGCAGGGGCACAGCCCTACTTCAACGCTGTGCTGCGGGTCTTCGTGAGGCAGCTGTCCCAGCAGCCACCCCAATGGCTAGACTACATGCGCTTCCTGGTCATCCCGCTGGGTCCCCACCCCTTGGCCAGCTACCTGGGCTCCATGGACTGCCGCTACAACAACTTCTTCCAGGACCTGTACTGGCGGGACATGTTCAACAACCTGGAGTCTGAGAACACCTTGCAGGACACACAGGACGTTGTGTCGAGAATCTCTGAGTACGTTGCAGGGGCCAACTGTGTCTACCTGCTGCCCATTGCTGAGGCCATTCTCATGTCTAAGCAGCAGCGCCCCAATGAAAAGTCCACACAGCTCATCCCCTTTGTGGGGGCAGTGAAGGTTGGAAGAGTGGAACCATCTGCAGCCATGTCAGGAGGCTCAGATGATGTAGTCACCTCATGCTCCGGTGAGCTTCTGTCCCCTACCGGGAAGGCCTCACCCAACACACTCTCCCCCGCATCAATGAGTGGGAGCCTGTCCTCCACCAGTCAGAGTGTCCATGCACAGATGATGGAGCTGCAGGTGGATTACTGGACAGCAGCCCAGCCAATAGATACGAAGAGAGTCACAGAGAAGAAACAGCTGCCTACCACCAAAAACACACTCAAGTGCTTCTTCCAGTCTGTCCAGGTCAGCAGGCTGCCCCGCAGTGGTGAGGGCACAGCAACACCTGCCTTGTCCATGGCTGTGGTCACCAAGGAGAGAAAAAAGAAGGCGCCCAAGAAAACCACGGATGAGAATTTGGAGTCCCAAAGCCAGTGCATCCAGGGCATTGGTCGCCTGGTTTGCAGGGCCAAGCACCAGCAGAGCATGCTGCCGGTCGTCATCGATGGCGTCGAGTGGAATGACGTGGCGTTTTTCCAGTTGTCAGCCCAGTGGTCCTCCCACGTCAAGCATGTCCCCATCTGCATCTTCGGACACAACAATCCCACCTTCTAGCCCTGCCCCTTCCCCTGCCCTTCACTCTGCCTTGGCCAAGACCAGAAGGACCCAGCTGCTTTTCTGTGAAGAGTACAGTTTCCTACAGACACAGACCCTGGGAACGCAAAGAGAATGTGCTCACAGCCTGGAACCTAAGGGGGTTGCCCCTCCCTGGGAGCTCCTCAATGCTCTGTTCAGTAACCAGAAGGCTGTGGCGGGTGGGACTCAGGAGGGCAGTGTTGAGCTGGAGCATCATGGAAGATGTGTTTTGGCCTCCGGATGCCCAACATTCTCAGTGAGAAGGGTTCTTGCCTTGAAGACCTGCCCTTCCAGGAAGCCAGGACTCTGCTTCCCTGGGAGACAGCTCCAACCTGTGCCCAGACTCAGAGGTTGGCAGCCAGAGGTCAAGGGCTAGCCTCTGATGGCAGTATTCTGAGCAGAACTTGGAGTCCAGTCAGCCCAGCCCTGGGGAAACAGCTGCCCGACAGCCAACTGGTCTAGCACCACCTACTCAGGGTTACCAGTGAACTCCAGCCTCACAGGCAGAAAGAGAAAAGACCTGTATGGTGCGCATCGCCCTAGCACACTGGCTAGACAAAGTGGTCGATTACCTGAGGAGGGAACCCACCTTCGTTCCTGTTACTACAGAACATTTGTTACCACCCAGCAGCTGTGGAACCAATTATTTACCAGGTGAGCCCCTCCCCCTCCAGAGCACATGCTCACCAGGCCACCTGTTGGCTGTTTGCCTTCAGGTCACTGCAACTCTCTGAGTGTTTGTTCCTCTGAAACCTCTGAGAAGCAGGGAGCAGGCTCATAGGGTTATTGTAGGGACTCGCTGGGTTCCTCCCTGGTAAGTGTTCTCTGGGAGCCTAGGCAGTGGAGAAGTCTGCTGCAGGGGCTGTGATTGAACCAACTGGTCATTTTCTCTTTCTGTTGAAGAAGCCACTGCCAAATTGTGATTCTCTTTGGGGCCTTGGGTTTAGCTCTTTTCTAATCCAAAGAGATTGGAGATACTATTAGGGGTCTCTGTCCCAGGTGAATCCAGATTAGAGATGCCAGGGGTGAGCAGTGGGGCCCAGGCTCACCCAGCAATCTGAGGTGGGGCTGGTTTGGGCTCATTCAATCAGCACGTATATTAGAAGCCCTGCCTGGTACAGAAATGTTTCTAGGCACTGACCATAACCCAGTGCTCAGAGCAGACCCCAAGCCTGCACTCCAGAGCTTCCTTCTGGGAGGGAGCGATTCAGTCCCACTAGGCTGCACAGGCTCATAGTGTCCACAGAACACCTGATGTGACGTCCTCCTGGCCTCCTCTCCCTATGGCTGCATCTTCGCGTATTGTGAAGAGGATGGTAAACCTCTGTTTAGCAGAAAACCGTGAGTCAGTTTTGGATCCGATCCATGAGGGGAGTATGGAGACTGTGAATTCAAGGTGTTGGGAAAACCATGGATCCCACTCATGGTGGGATTTCTGCAAGAGACAGAGGTCGGAGGGCTTCCCTAGAAAAAAGGACATGAGTCAGACAGCTGTGCAAGTGGATATGGGTGGTGTGGGCGAGTGGGAAGGTCAGTGGAAAGACAGCCCCTCAGACAATTCATAGCCTTCCACTCCTAATTCTAGCCCAGTCTGCACCCCTATCCCGGGACCTTGCTCCCTAATCTGGTAGAACCTCCGCAGTGGCAGCTTGGGGTACCCCACCCTGTGGGAGTTGAGTTTCAGTGGGAGGCAAAGAACCACACAGGACAGCTAGTGAATGAGGCAGCATGTAGGTGCAGGAGCCAAAGTTTGAGGTGATAGGAAGGCCCTGGGGTTTGTTTGTTTGCTCACTGGTCAGTATTCCTGAAGCACCTGCTCAGTGCCAATGAGTGACATGAACTGGGTGGACACCAGGCCTCTCAGTCCTAATGGGAGGGAACAGGGACACTGCGAGAGCATGTCAGGTTCCCCTGAAGAAGGGGACAGGTGGTTCCCTCATTGATCCAGAGCTGTCAGGTAGGAGGGCTTCATGCCAACCATTCCTGGGTGAACAGGCCCATCTCTGCCAGGACTGCCAGACTGAAGGTGGACGAGGAGAAGGTCTGGCTTCTGGATGGGCAGGAGCAGCAGGCATAGGACCCCAGGCTCTCTGAGTGGTGCTGTGGGAGGGCCGTGTGGAAGGGAAAGGCAGGCCTCACATTCTGCTGCTCACCTATCTCTCTCCCCAGGGCCATCTCCTGCATCCTGAGCATCTGGCTGGACCAGCACCTTCAGAATTTCCCAGACTGATGATGCTGTTGGCTTCCATAGAGCTCAACTTGCAGTCTCCTACCTGCCAAACAAGGCCCAGTGCCTCAGCGGGAGCACCTGAGCCCACTGAGGCCGAGACCGGAGGAGGAGGAGGCCTCTGGGGGGTGGTGTGGGTGAGTGTGCCTTTGGAAGGCACACAAAAGGGAGTGAGGGTGGTAACATGTCCTCTTCTTGCATCGACAGAACCAGCTCCAGAAGAACACCAGGAAAACCCTCAAGGGCAACGCCACCCTAGTGGCCTCTCCAGAGCCAGAGCCGGATCCAGGCCCAGCTTTCACTCAACTTCAAGAGGCAGAAGAACCACCTGCAGCATTTGAGCAACTCACCCCATCATCTGTGCGGCCTGTGGTGCTAGATCCCAGGCCAGAGCGCGTGTCAGCAGCGATAGCAGAGAGGGCACCCTCCTAACCCCATTTAGACACAGTGTTAAATGTGTAATATTCTTGTTACATATGTTTATAATTTTATTATATTTTTATGATATTTAGTACTCCTAAACAGAAACTTAATTTAGAGTCTATAAAATTTAACCCTAAAAACCCTCAAAGCTTTGAGCAAGTCTGTTTTTCTGGACCCTGACCCTCCCAGGGAGAACTGCCCTCACCTTCTCCACCTGCCCTTCCTGCAGCCAGGACTCTGCTTCCCAGGGAGCTGGATCCACCCTGTGCCCAGACACAGTGCTGAGCTCCCAGTGGGGGCATCCTAAGCCCAACATGGACGCCTGTCAGCTCACCCCTGGGCCTCCATGTTGTCCCCAACACCACTCACTCAGGCTTCCAAATAAGCTTGACCTTCACAAGGCAAATAATAATAATAATAATAATAATAATAATAATAATAATAATAATTAAAAATAAAAATGGACATGTAAGGTGCAGACCTCCCAGGAACAGTTAATGGAAAAACTGGTCAAATACTTGGTGCCCAGCTTCCTGGGCAGCGTCCCCACCTTGGTCTGCACCCGCCCTTCTGTGTTAATACAGAACTTTTGGGACTCACCAACGTGTGTGGGACCAACCATGGACCAGGTGAACCCTGCCCCTCCACAGCACAGTGGTCACTCAGCCACCTGCTTGCTGTGAGTCTCCAGATCCTGCATGTCCCTGAGTGTTTGTTTCTGTGAACATGGGGAGAGCCTAGGCCCAGCTTCATAGGGTTATTGTAGGGACTTGGGGCGGCGGGAGGGGGGTTCCTCCCAGGAAAAGGCCCGCTGGAAGCCTGGACTCTGGAGAGGTGTGCTGGTGGAGCTGTGGTTGTTCCAATTGGCCATTTTCTCTTCTTTTAAAGAAACTTGTGCCTTATTTGTGATTCTCCTCAGGACTTAGGCTAAGCTATTTTCCCTTTTGATAAAGACGTTGGAGATTCCATTAGGGGTCTCTGTCCTGGGTGAAGCCAGATCAGAAATCCCAGGGGTGAGCAGGGGGACCCCAGGCTCAGCCAGCCTTCTGAGATGGGGCTGTTGGGCTCATTCATTCAGCAAAGGCCCTGACCACAGGACTGCACTCCAGTGCTTCCTTCTAGTCAGGAGTGATTTCAGTCACACTGGGCTGCACAGCCAGGTAGCATCCACAGTACAGCCCATATGACTTCTTCCTCAAAGTATCGCTGATCTACACGTACTGTGAAGCAGAAAGTGGATCTCTAGACCAGCAGAAAAAGTGAATGGGCTTTGGATCAGAGCCTTAAGGGGAGTATGGGGACTGTGAGTTGGAGAAGCTGGCAACACCCTGGATCTCATGCCTTGTGAGATTTCTGCCAGAGGGCAGAGGTCTGAGGGCTTCTGCTAGAAAAAAGGGAGGGAGTCAGAGAGCTGTGCATGTGGATTGGGTGGTGTGGGTGAGTGGGGATCAGGCTAGCCCACACAGAAAAGAGCTGCCAGAGGATGAGCTTAGGCAGGAGCACAGAGCCACTCAGGTCATTGCCCAGGGCCTGCAGTCTGGAGGGCTTCCTGGGGTGGGGCCTTGAACTGGGACTTCAGTGATGGAGATGGGACATTTCTTTCTTGTAAGGCACACAAAAGGCAGTCATGATGGTAACATGTTCTCTTCCTGGATCTACAGAAGCAGCTCCAGAGCAAGATGAAGAAACACCTAAAGCAGCAACGCCTACTCTGCTGCCATCTCCAGAGCCAGAGCAGGCTCCAGGCACAGCCGTCACTGAACTTCCAGATGTGGACCCACCTGCAGCTTGTGAGCAACGCACCTCAGCTCCTTTGGAACCTGTGGTCTTAGATCCTGGGCCACAGCGTGTGTCAGCTGCCACAACAGAGAGGGCTCTCTCCCCTCATTAATATGAAGTTTTAAAATATTTGTGTTCATCATATATATGTTTAACTTTATGTATTTTTTCATACTATTCAGTAACATTCAGTCTAATTAAAGAAAATGTAATGAAATACTCAAATATAAATTTAATTTAGATTCCATAAAATTTAACTCGACAACCCTTCAGAGACTTGAACAAGTCTGTTTCTTCTGAGCCTGCGTCGTGTTACTATTAGTCATAGGTTGGGAAGAATGAGTCTCTCAGGAGCCATCTGCTCGAAGGATGTGATGTACTTGAGGCCCAAGACAATGGGACTTTGGGGGAAATTGACCCACCAGCATTGGGGCAGGGACCCTTGATGTCAGGGCTGCAAACCCACATTTTGTTTGACTTCATCTCCCACCAGCACATGGACAAAGCCTGGCCTTAAGCGCCCCCTGGAGTCCACGTCGCAGAATGCTGTAGGGTTTAACCAGCAGAGAGCTGTTCTTGAACCCTTACTGACACCTGCACCTGGACAGACAGTCCACCCTGCCCCACGGGCACTGAACAGCTTTCTGAGCATCTCCTCTGTCGGCCCACAGCACTGAAGAGGGGACAGGGAATGTCCCAGGGCCCAGGGTCCACACTCATCTCCTCCACAGGCACCGCTTCAAAATTTCCTCTGGGGTCAGAGCCTCTGTCTGTCTGCCCTCAGACCCTAGGCTCTGGTTCAGATGGGCTTTTTCCTGAGGCTCTTCTGTCTCTCCAGAGCCCAGCAGCCATTCTTTCTCACGCCCCAAGGCTGAACAAGGTTGTGGAGACAGCCTGGCTTCTCCTTTTACATCAATCCTCCTCAGTGCTCTGAACCATCCTGGTGAGGATGGCCTAGCAGCCTTGTACAGCACCCCGCCATGGCACAAGCTACACTGACTCGGGACAAATGGGCGCTCACTGGGGACCACACCCAGGGTTCCTGCTCTCAAGGAGATCAACCCTGTGTGTTGACACAGAGAGAAAGGAAATCTGAATGGAGTCTGATGAGACCTCCCACTGACCCCTGAGGACCATAAGCACTGAGAATGTGAGCCCATCGCGGGGGCATTGCACAGGCTCTCTTTAGGATGTGATTTCTAAACCAGAAAGATGAATCAGTGTTTGTATACCCTCTTCATCCTGATTTTACAATGGCAGCCGATGAAGGCTTGTGAAAGTAAAGGAGGTCTGGAAATCAGGGGCAGGTCTCCCTAAGAGATCCATGGTGATGACAGTGCACTTGCATGCACTTGGAGTGGGCCTGGAGGGGCAGCCACCTGCCTTGCCTGTAGTGTCTCTGCAGTAGACCAATTCCAGCATGCCATAATTTTAAGAGGTTCATCAAAAGGTTGATGAAACTTGGGGTCTCAACAGGGTTGAGTCACACATGTTGGGAATGGCTAAAGGCATTTCCCCAAACCTGAATAGGAAACTGATTGTGGCTGCCAGACAGCTAAAAGGCATCTTAATCTACATGTTATTGCCTCCTACTGGCCAAACACCTGAACAGCCTTAGGCTATTCCCCAAACTGACAATGCCTCTGTACCCTTTGAAACCTTACCTTTTGAAGTGTATTATCTCCACCTTGCCTTAGGACAAATTGTGTTAATAAAAGCAAGGGGCCTAGACAAGGAGGTACTCTTCAGTCCCTTTAGCTGAAGGTCCTCTGACCCCCAATGCCTTTCAAAATTATAACTCGTCTCCGGACTCTTTATCAGTCTCCGGATTTCTATGTCATCTGCGCACAGCCTTTTCCAGATTCTTGAACCCTTCTTGATGCTGGGACATGAACCCTGGCATGTCTCCTTACCTTGGAAGCTCAGAACTGTGGTCTCAACAGGTGCTGTTTCTTCTTTCGAATTACACTTTTCAGTTTGGCTCTACTTTGCAGGTCCTTTCCTAAGTTTCACAGCCATCATCCAAACTGGAGGCAGAGGGTGTGAGAAATGAGGGGCAGGGGGCTGGAGGCAATTGGGAGGAAAAAGGAGGGAGATAGAAGGGCAAGGCCAGGGCCTGGTATTGGACCACTGTGCTAGTGATCTATTGCTGACAGTTACCGCACATAAGAGACTTAACCAACACACACTTATTAGCTCACACATCTGTGACAAGGAATCCTGCATGGCTCAGCTGGGACTACTGTGGTCTCACCTGTGGCAGGATCTCTGTCACTGAGGGTCTGAGCTCACTTGGGGGAGGGGGTGGTCTTTGGGATACAGTTTGGATGGAAGGCCTGACTTCCTCTCTCTCTGTTGGTCTCATTCAGTGCTGGGCCACATGGGTTTCTCCAGATAGCAACTCATAGCACAGAGGCTTATTCCTCAATGGAGAGAGAGAGAGAGAGAGAGAGAGAGAGAGAGAGAGAGAGAGAGCAGATCAGAGTAAGCAAGTGGATAAGCATCAATTTTTATTTATTTTATTTTTTTTTATTGCTTAAAGTATTACAAAGGGTATTATATATGTGTCCATTTTTTCCCCCTGCCCTAGAAAGTCCCCTAGCCTCCCCTATCCCCCAGTGTCTTATGTCCATTGGTTATGCTTATATGCATGCATACAAGTCCTTTGGTTGATCTCTTACCCCCCTACCTTCTGCCCCCTAACCCTCCCCGGCCTTCCCGCTGCAGTTTGATAATCTGTTTGAGGCAGCTCTTCCTCTGTGTCTATTATTGTTCAAAAGTTTATAGTGGTCTTTATTATCCATGAATGAGTGAGATCATGTGGCATTTTTCCCTCATTGACTGGCATATTTCACTTAGCATAATGCTCTCCAGTTCCGTCCATGCTGTTGCAAATGGTAAGAGTTCCTTCCTTTTTAGACCAGCAGAGTATCCCATCCTGTAGATGTACCAGTTTTCTAATCCATTCATCTACTGATGGGCACTTAGGCTGTTTCCAGATCTTAGCTATGGTGAATTGTGCTGCTATGAACATAGGGGTGCATATATCCTTTCTGATTGGTGTTTCTGGTTTCTTGGGATATATTCCTAGAAGTGGGATCACAGGGTCAAATGGGATTTCCATTTTCAGTTTTTTGAGGAAACTCCATACTGTCTTCCATAGTGGCTGCACCAGTCTGCATTTCTACCAGCAATGCACAAGTGTTCCTTTTTCTCCGCATCCTCTCCAGCACTTGTTGTTTTTTGATTTGTTGATGATAGCCAGTCTGACAGGTAAAGAAAAACTTTTCAGGTTGGGAATAAATCAACTATAGAACTTGTATGCATATCTGCATAATTCAGGGACACAGATAATGGGTGGTGAAGGCCTGGGGTGGGGGGTAGGGATCAGCTAGAAGTCGTCAATGGGGTAAAAAGGGGACATATGTAACCCTTTCAACAATCAAGATTAAAAAAATAAAATGGATTTGCTTTAAAATTCTTAAGTTATTTTTTTTTTTAAATTGAGGAGACAGTGAGAGAACCAAAAGTGTGTGGGAGAAGCATCAATAGGTTGCCTCCTGTATGCACCCAGACTGGGAATCAAACCCACAACCTAGATGTGGGCCCTGACCAGGAACCGAACACGAATGGCAATCCTTCAGTGCACAGGACGATGCTCAACCACTCTGTCTGTCTCAGGCACCGGCTTTGAGAACCAAATCATGGATTTCCTGTTGGATCCCTTTGCCGTCTTCTATGGAGTCACTAAGAACAGCCACATTGAAAGGGAGGGCACACATTCACACCACACGAGAAAGGTGGAGTCCATGGGGAGTTACTGAGGAGGGAGCCAGTGACTCGAGAGGTCCATGCCTTGCCCCGGATCACAGACGGTCAGAATGCAAAGACTGAGATAAACCCAGTTGTGTCCTCCAAGAGGGGGTCCTAGGTGCCCCCAGGTTTGCTCAGGGGCTCTGGAAAAGGCTGTGCCTCTGGAATCGTGTGCTGACATGGAGATGGCACAGGGGAGACTGTGAGCACTTGGCAGCCTAGACAGTATTTTTCTGAAAAGGAGCCCAGATCTGGAATCACAAAGGTGCACCTCTGTTCACAACCCACCTGCAGTGGAGAAAGCCAGGCCCCCTTATGCTCAGCTCATGCTTACGTAGTTGTGGATCACACCCTCATTGGATAATTGAAAAATTGAAGCCCTTGTTCAGGCAGGGATTGGCCAGGGTACATGACATTCAGAGTGCAAACTTCAGGAATGTTCATACCTTCCAGGCCAAGGCTCCCACCTCCCCACAGAGTTGGTCTGGACATTAGAAATCCTGACATACTGGGCAGCTTCAGCCTGATCCTCCCTTTGTGGGGGCTGATTTGTTCTGGAGTCCAGAAAGGGAGCACTGTCATGTGCACATACACACACACACACACACTCACACACACACACACACATTCACTCTAGATGTGATGACTTTGGGGGGGATTAGAAAAAAAGCAGACACAGAGGAGGTGACAACAGGATGGAAAAAGAGGTTGGAGGCACTACCTACATGTGACAGTCCTCCTCCTACTTTATAGCTCCTCCCACACAGTAGCCTGAACAGCCATAAGAAGCACTTGCTCCATAACCCATTGTGCAGGCAGGACAGAGATGGGCCCTGACAGGCACAATGACTGATCCAGGATCAAGAAAAGGTAAGAATGAGGGATTGAGTCTGCACCCAGGGAGGTTTCCTCAAGTCTGGGACCCTGGCTGCACCCAGAGCTTCTAGGGGGCTGGGTAGAGGCGTGTGCTGGTGCCACTGTGTACAGAAAAGGTGTTTCATGCAGAAGAGGTGTCTGCAGACAGCAGCCCACAGGACTACTTGCATAGCTGTCATGAGATGAAGGGACTCAGGGAAGACAATACCAGGTATGAGGTCACTATCCAATATAACTGAAAACCCCCGTAACCAGGCACCCACATGTAGCCCAACAGGCAGCTCACTTGCCAGGAGGCATTTGCCAGTGCAACATGTTCTCTTGCTGTGTTCCCGGTGTTTGGTGCTCTTGCTTCCGGAGTCCCCGCAGTGAGAGCTTTTTCAGACGGTGCAGACATTGGTTCAACCCTCATCCCTGACGTATGTGTCCACTTCCTAGAATTTGGCCACAGGTAACACAAGGTGGCCGGGGTCAGACCCATTCAGGACAGGCCACCTCTGTGTGCCATCCCTGTGCAACCCACATCCCCTCCCCTTCATGTGTTGGGGAAGAGGGACCTGAAGGGAGAACTCTGGGGCAGGGACAGCTTTCGCGGGCAGTGGATCACCTAGAGGTCCTGCTGTGATTACCCACTAAGGCAGGGCAGGCAGGTGGAGATGGGCTTCCAGAGGGGTCCCTTATTGATGCCAATGGGAATCCTAGCCCTCAGGCTGTCACACCTTTTCCTTCTGCAGTGGAGATCTCAGCAGACCACACTATGTGTGTGTGTGTCTGCAGTGGAGGATTACAGGGGTAGAGAACCAGCAAAACAGGGCTCTGAGGCTTTCCTCCTTGTGACTGGGAACTGTCTTTCCAGAGCTCCTCACAGGAGAACTGAGAGGACCTGAAAGATGGGATCCTCACCTCCATGCCTCTGCAGGAGGCATAGGTGCCCCATATATCTTCCAGCGTGCTGTACTCCTGCAGGGTGAGTGCAGGTGCTGAGGTGACCCAGACTCCAGGATCCCATGTAGTCAAAGGTAGCCCTGGGTTCCAGTCACTGCTCTGCCACTCTTCTAGGTCCCTTCTAGAGTCCAATTTCCAAAGGAATCTGGGGCCTGTATCCTCCCCACAACCCACTCTCACTGTCCAGCCCCCTTCAGATGAGATGCAAAGTCACTGCCCACAAAGTTTTAGGAATATCAGAAGAGAGACCTTGCTCCATTTCACGTCATGCTCAGTCAAGGGTATTTTTGTATTTTTTTTACAGACTTTCCTGTTTTAATACCCATGTCCCAGTGTCCATGTTGGCCTGACAATCATTATAAACCTTCTCCCACTCTCACACATCATCATGATTAATAGGGATGCTTTTCCCAGAAGGACGTGGGGCTGAAGATACCAAGTCTGTTGCTTTGCCATTTGCTTCCCAGAGAACCACATCCCCATGGTCCCTCCAGGTCAGGAGCCGGGGCCAACCTGGGCTGCACTACTTACCAAGGGGGGACCTGTTATCAGGGCTGGCGATCCAGCTGTTCACTGCTGTGCGACCTGGACGTGACCCCCTCCTATTGTCATGTCAGTGGTGCTGCCCTGAACACCCCACTTGTCCTCATATCCAGACTCTCCCACCCCAGGACAAGCCTATGTGTTCCCATCTTAGAATGGGATTTTCTGTCAGAAATCCCAGGGCGACCTTGGTAACACAGGGAGCTGTTGTCCATTCTCTACTAAGAAAAGACTAAGATACCAGTGTGTCTCATCATAACTCACCCCCAAGTCTACCCTGCCTGCCGAGAACCTTTTCTCTTGTCCATCTAGAAAACATGGAAACCTGTGCAGAATTTTTCTGAGTTTATTGAGCCAAAATGTAGACAATTGCAGTGAAGAAAATCTCAATGGAATGAGATAATTATGCTCCGGAGAATGGAGCTTTGCACCTCATTTTAAACATTACAATCAAAAGTGGAGACTTGTGTGGTTTCATGAAATTCATTGTTGATAGATGAGGGAAGCAGGAGAAAGCACAGCAGGGAAATCTCTGGGCCTGGAAAAAAGGTAAAATGATAGACATGCACTTCTTTCACTTAGGTGTGTATAGGTCAGTAAACAGTCAACAATCAACTCAATAACAGCGAGGGGATGTGTGGTCTCTGCAGAGACCAGAGCAGTGCCTGTGCTCCGAGTGTCTAAATAAAAAGGAAAATTACTTTGACATTACAAAAATATGTTGTTATATGTTAGGTTAGGTGGCTCAGGAGGCGGCGCAAGAAATAGAGTCCAGTGAATCAGAAAAGAAAGGAAAGGAAAAGGTTTATTCTGCGTCCCCGGGAGACCCATGTACCCCAAGGACAGGGCACCTGGATTCACGACAACAGGGAGGGGGGCGCTTTTTTTATACTGTGGTTGGGTGAGGGGCGGGGACATGAGCTGAGGAATTCTCTGCTGCAGGGAATGGGCGGAATATTCAGGATGAAGTTCTTATCTGTGTGGGGGTATGTGAATTCAGGGAGAAGAAGCTGGTATCTGTGTCTGCCACCTTGATCTATGAGAAATTCCAGGGGAATTCTATTATCTTGTCATGTCTGCATGTATCGGATCCTGGGCTCTCTCTGACCTAACATCCCGGCCTTTTGGTGATAAGGGGCCTTTTGGTGATAAGGGATGGCGACTCGTTCTGTCTGCTTCCAGCTGACCATGGGTGGTGAAGGGGGGGGGAGGGGCAGTTAAAGGCCAGGGTTTGGCAGAGGTAGGTCGGAGGGGAGCCGAGTGTAGGGATGGAGCAGGAGCTGATTCACAGTCACTCATGACATCTCCGCAATCCCGGAGTGGATGAACTTGAGGAGGCAGGGGGCTAGGAGAAAAATAGACACAGATGAGAATCAGGGGCCCTATCATGGGTAGGACTCAGGTGGCTAAGGGGCTTTGGAACCAGCCGGAAGGAGAGTTGTCCTGGAAGTGTCCTGCATGTAGTTCTTCAGTCAGCTTAGTCAGGGTCTGTATGTTTACGTTTTGCTCCACTATTCGACTCATTGATGTAATAACAGCATTCTTCCCGAAGGAATATACAGGTTCCTCCTTTTTCTGCAGTCAGAAGGTCTGAGGCGAGCTGCTTCTGCAGGGCTACTTGAGCTACTGATGTCACTTGTCACTGTAGGGAGGCTAAAAAGAGGCGGTAGTAGACTCCAGGGCTAACTGGAGCTTGTCATTAAAGTACTGAGCAGTGACCAGACTGTTCCCGAGGGCCCCCCAGTGAGGCCTACTGAGGCAGCAATACTCACCCCTAACATGACAGGGGGGAAGGCAGCCCGGTGGGTCCAGGGATGGGATGGAGGGAGCAACCAGTGAGCTCCGACTCTCCATACAAGGTTAGCTGGGGAACTACTGTGACCACGAAGCAAGGCACGGGGTCAGAGGAGTTCATGCAGTTCCTTAAGGTGCCGTTGCACCAAAAGAAGGTACCTGGGCTGGCCTTGGTGAGACTGGCTGTGGTGTGGTATGATAGTCTCTTCCGTGGCAACCCCATAGGTGCTGACATCTTGATTACATCTGTCTGGGTTCCGCTGGTTGTAAGCAAAACAGACATAGGATCAGCCAGTTTTGGACACTGACTGGATGTCGACAGCCATCTGGATCTTTGTCTGACATCCGAACAGAGGGCAGTCCTGAGATCCTACCTGCCAGGTGACTTGTTTGCTGTTCTGGTAGTGGGTTTCACGGACCTTGAACCTCCACACATAAGCAGGTGGGGGTGGGTGTAGGTTGCACACGGCAGGGAGGAGAAGGAAGGAGGAGGGGAGGGCGGTTAAGGCAGACCTTAGTGGGGCCCAACACCTCACATTTATAGATGTCATGCTGCTCCGGGTTCCTCTTGAGTCTGGAGAGGCGGTGCTAGGACAGGTCGTCAAGCTGGGGTCGCCAAGCAGCTTGGCCGTGGTGGGGACTCTGAGGATTACAGTGTGAAGTCCTGTCCACCTAGGCTCCAAGGCTTGTGGTTGTAGGTTCTTAAGGAGGACCGAGTCACCAGGGTGAAGGGTTGGTCTTGGGAGTCCTGGTTGGTCACTCTGGCTTGGGCAGAAACCTGTTCTCGTGTTCTCGGAGCAATTGCCTGGTTAAAGACAGATATAGGAGATACGTACCCAGGGGAGAGGGATCAGTAAGGAGACGGTGGTTGAGCAAGAAGAGCCAAAAGGGCTCAAGAAAGTGGGGCTCCTTGGTGTAGCTGGAGTTTGGTCAGGGCCATGGGCAGGACGTCTGGCCAGGAGCTGTGAATTTCTAGAGAGAGTTTAGTTAGATGGTCCAATAGGTTGGAATTGAGTGGCTATGACAGGGCTGGGCAAACTTTTTGACTCGAGGGCCACAATGGGTTCTTAAACTGGACCAGAGGGCCAGAACAAAAGCATAGATGGAGTGTTTGTGTGAACTAATATAAATTCAAAGTAAACATCATTACATAAAAGGGTACG
Organism: Myotis nattereri; assembly: GCF_964212035.1. Lineage (NCBI taxonomy): Eukaryota > Metazoa > Chordata > Mammalia > Chiroptera > Vespertilionidae > Myotis > Myotis nattereri. The sequence goes on along the minus strand of NC_138091.1, from coordinate 6,898,741 downwards.
GTCTTTTTTTTTTTAGTTTTATTCATTTCAAACGGGCCGGATCCAGCCCGCGGGCCGTAGTTTGCCCACGCCTAGGCTATGATGAGGGATCGAGCCAGTGACAGAAATCCAGCAGGATGTAGAGGAGGAGGGATTGATGTTGGAGAGTAGATGGAAAGTTGTGTTGATGAGGGTGGGCATAGGAGTAGGTCCAGGGTTCGTAAATAGAGAGTGACACTAGAGGATTTCCCATCCAGACAGTAGAATTGATGATTCCCTCATCATTCCGTGTCTGTTTCACCTGAAAATATGAAAAACCTGAGCAAAATTGGAGGGTCCCTTGCCAGGTAAGAGCCTGTGAGGAATGATGGGTCATCCGGTCCTGGATGGTGTCGCCGAATCTTCAACGGGGATGGTGGGAGGCACTCGGTGAGCCTGAGAGAGATAGGTATTGCAGGGAAAGTGGGAAGAAATGTTAGAATGCGCTGATATCCAAGGGAAAATGGAAGGAGCAGTGGAAGCCAGGGACCTGGAGGCTGGAGAAAAGGCAGAGAGGGAGGGAGCAGGTCACACAGCCTGTTCCCAGGCGTCTAGCCACTTGGATTTTAAAGTTGCTGCATTTTTTCCTTTGGGGAGGGTGGAAGGGGATGGGGCGAGGTCAGAGCAGTTTTCAGTTCAGAGGAGGGGACAGTTGTGGCGGAGAGAAGGAGAAAAGGCATTCATGGTGAAGACTGAGCGAGGCGAAGACTGAGCTAGGCTACGACTGAGCTAGGCTACTGTGGTCTGGGACAACTGGGCCCCATAACGGGATGCATGGCAGTGGAGGATCTTTGTCCCTGTAAAGGGAGGGGGCCAGGAGTGGGAGGAGCAGGGAAGCTGAAGGGCTCAGAGTGAGCTGCAGAATGGCCACTAGGATGGTGAGGATATCTCGTCCTAACAGGGGCATGGGGCCTGCTATCATCAAGGAGGCAGGGAAGGGGTCCAGTGGCCAGAGGGCAGGTGGATTTGCCGTCAATACCCATGTCCGAGATCTTGGAAGGATAAAGGGGCCCTAAAAGGAGGGAAGGACAGAGAAGGCAGCCCCCGTGTCAACCGGGAAGGTGACCTACTACCTTCATTGTGACCCGAGGCTCAGCAAGGGGATTGGAGTCATCGAGGCTGGGCTTCTTCAGTCTTCAGCCAGTTCCAACATGGCCAGCGGGTGGGTCCTGGACTGGAAGGGTGGTCCCCCCACGCTGAGGCGTAAGGGGCCCGCCACTTTTCCAGGGACAGTCACTCTTCCAGTGACCATTTTGACCTCACGCCGGGCAGGGCTTGGTCGGGGCTCGGGGCCAGGGGCACTGCATTGCCCAGTGGCCTTCTTTTCCGCATTTGAAGCATTCTCCGGTGGCGTTCCTTTCATTGCACCCCCACCGGTCACAGTCCCTTTAGGGCCGTGGCGGCTGCCATCAACCTCAGGGCCACAAACAACTAAGGCGTGTCTGCAGGTCTACCTCCTGTGGAAGGCAGGCCTCCCATTCTGAGTGTGCCTGCTCCTCCAGGGCATTAAGAACCTTCAAGGCCATTTTTCACTCGATCTTGGACCTGGGTTTGAGGACCAATAAAGACCTTAAAGGTCGGGTTAGAGAGTGGGGGGCGTAGATTCAGACTATGCCCTCAGTTCCTGGACGGGACTATGGCAGGGGTAGAATGGGCGCAGAAATGGAAGAGGCTGTTTTGGAGCTGACGTTCTTAGGATTTGGGCTCTAGGGGAGGAGGAAGCTTATCTTTAAGAGAGTCTGAAGAGAGCACAGCTGCAACCTCTTGCAAAGGGAACTGGCCGGCCACCTGTGAACTAAAGTGCTGGCAGTCATGGTGGTGGAGTTTCAGTGGAAGGCGGGCTGTTAGACCTTACAGAGTGCACTGCGTGGAGTACAGGTTACTAAGGCAGGCCTGTAAGGAAGGGGAGAGCGCGGGAGAGGTGGCCTGGGTGGGCTTGGGAGAGGTATTGGCAGTTGAGTTTAAAAGCCGCAACCTCCCAGGGGCAGAACGGAGGAGGAAGGACAGAAGGAAGGTAGAGCCTATGGACGCGTGTGTGCACCAACTGGGAAAGAAGGCAGAGGCGGCAGGGGACTTTGTTGCCGGCTCCCACAGTGGCTAAGGCTTTAGCGGCTGTGGGGGTGCGCGGAAGGACCAACTGGGCAGAGGAGGGCATGGGGTTGTAAAAGGCGGTTTGAGTTCCTGGCCGCTGTGGGGCGGCAGAAGTGGGGAGGCGGGGCCAGTGGGTCCACGGAAGGTGTGGCTGGAGGAGAGTCCAGCAGGGTGGAGGAGGGGAGAGTGTGGACGGACTGGGGCACGAGGCCCGTGGGAGAGCGGCGGCTTACGCCTGGGGGGAATTTGTGGTGGCCTCTGGTGAAGGGGAGGTGGGAGGGCACGGAGACAATGATGATGATTACGGCACTCCGCCACCCACACACAGTACATGAACCCACCCCCACATGCACCACACACACTGCGGGCTCAGCGGTGCGGGGAGCGGCACGGCGCAGGGACAGCCCGGAGGGAGTAGGAAGGACAGGACTAGGAGAAATGGCGGAAGGAACTTTGGGGGAGGGACGGGGAACGCAGAGATATGGAGAGAGGCTGAGAGAGAGACTGAGAGAGAGAGACTGAGAGAGAGAAACTTGGGCAAATTTCCCAGTTCTTTGGCAGAACTTACTGAGATCGGTGTGACCTTAAAGTCAGGTACCGTTTTAGCCAGATCGGTGAGCTGGCACCCTAGAGGATTTGGAATCCCCCTGTGCTTGATCCCTGTGGCCTGTAGCCGGGCTAAAGGCTGGCGTCCCAGCAGTTTAACCCACGCTACGGAGGGACGGAGGGACCGTGGGCGGGGTAGAGGCGTCCCTGCTACCCCCCCAGGTCCGGAGGAGCCTTCCTGGAAGGGTCCCGAGAGGCAATCTCTGACGTGGCCACGTTTTATGGACAGAGATGCCAGCAGGCAGGTGGCCACCTGGGACCAGCGCGGGGCGGGGCGGGGCGGGGCGGGACTCACCGCTGATGCTGCAAAACTGGGAAAAGTTGCTGAGCTGAAGAGAAGCGGTCCTGATGGGTCCAGAGCCACGAGGAGGGAGAGGCAGGCACCCAGCCTTGGAGGGACGGCCAAAGCGAGTGCTCCCGCCACCCAGGTTTCAAGGCACCAAATGTTAGGTTAGGTGGCTCAGGAGGCGGCGCAAGAAATAGAGTCCAGTGAATCAGAAAAGAAAGGAAAGGAAAAGGTTTATTCTGCGTCCCCGGGAGACCCACGTACCCCAAGGACAGGGCACGTGGATTCACGCCAACAGGGAGGGGGCGCTTTTTTTATACTGTGGTTGGGTGAGGGGCGGGGACATGAGCTGAGGAATTCTCTGCTGCAGGGAATGTGCAGAATATTCAGGACGAAGTTTTTATCTGTGTGGGGGTATGTGAATTCAGGGAGAAGAAGCTGGTATCTGTGTCTGGCACCTTGATCTGTGAGAAATTCCAGGGGAAGTCCATTATCTTGTCATGTCTGCATGTATCCGATCCTGGGCTCTCTCCGATCTAACATTATAGATGTAAAAAGACAGTAGAAAGGGAAAAATCAAGATGGCGGCATAGGTAAACACTGGAAATTGCTGCCTCGCACAACCACTTCAAAAATACAACTAAAAGACAAAACGAACATCATCCAGAACCACAGGAGGGCTGCTGAGTGGAAATTCTACAACTAGAAGGAAAGAGAAAAGCACACTGAGACTCAGAGGAGGTGCGGAGGGAAAGTGCAGAGGTACGAAGGTGCACATGGAAAGGGCTGCCAACTGAGGACATGGTTGTCTTTTTCAATCGGGAGGGAGGCACAATCTCCCTACAGCCCTGACTCCAGTTCCAGGTGAGTCTCTGGGGACCCAGACTCACACAGGAGAAACTCTACAGTCTGGCATCAGTCAGAACTCGAGGGCGGCTTTCTATCAGAGGTGCTTGCAGTGATTACTGGGACACTGAGAAGCGGGGCATCTTAGGGCAGGACTGAGGAGAAGCCAAAGCTGCTTGCTCTGCCTGTGGATCCTGAAACCCGCCCCACCCAAGCTGTGCAAAGAGGCTTTTGCATATGAAAGGCCTGGCCCTTTGCAATCTAAAATTACCTAAAAAACTGCAGCTGGGTCAGAGAAAGCCAGAATACCCAAAAGAAGGCCCAAGGCCCCCAGTGACTTGCATTGCTTCACAGCTGGGCTCCTGCTGGACAGCCTCAGGCAGAGGCTAAATTAGCAGCTCCTTAGAGATCCAAGAGCCATTGTACCCAGTGGTCAGAGTGGGACCATCCAGATTACAACTCCTCAGATCCATAAGGGACACACTCAGGGAACAGACTCAGTGAGCACCAAAGCCCCACTGAAGCAAGTCTTGCCCTATAAGGGTGTCTTCAACACAGAAGTTCTCCCACTGCAGACACAGCTCATTCTCACAGCCAATTGGCCTGGAGGTCAATTCCTCCCAGTGATACCTACAACAACCAAGGCTTAACTCCAACAACACTGTGTACAAAGCCCACAAAGGGGTGCACCAAGAGTGTCCACCTCCGGTAATTGGGGAGCCTGAGCCACTGGGCCCTATAGGATAGCTAGCACAGAAAGAACACTCTATCAACACAGGAAAGCATAAAAATGCAGAGACAAAAAAACAGGTCACAAATGACAGAAATGGAGGAAAGCAAATTACTGGATATAGAGGTCAAAACCCAACTTATACGGTTTTTCAAGAATTTTCTAGAAACTTCCAATAAATTTAGTAAGACCCTCAATAAGTCTAGTGAGACCACCGATAAACTTAGTGAGACCCTCAAGAAATCTAGTGAGACCCTCGAGGTTATGAAAAAGGACCACCTAGAAATTAAACATACACTGACTGAAATAAAGAACATTATGCAGAGTTCTAACAGCAGACTAGAGGATAGCAAGAATCAAGTCACAGATTTGAAATACGAAGAAGCAAAAAAAAACCCAACCAGAAAAGCAAAAAGAAAAAAGAATCCAAAAATATGAAGATAGTGTAAGGAGCCTCTAGGACAACTTCAAGCGTACCAACATACGAATTATAGGGGTGCCAGAAGAAGAGAGAGAGCAAGATATTGAAAACCTATTTGAAGAAATAATGACAGAAAACGTCCCCTACCTGGTGAAAGAAATAGACTTACAAGTCCAGGAAGCACAGAGAACCCCAAACAAAAGGAATCCAAAGAGGACCACACCAAGACACATCATCATTAAAATGCCAAGAGCAAAAGACAAAGAGAGAATCATAAAGCAGCAAGAGAAAACAAGTCAGTTACCTACAAGGGAGTACCCATACAACTCTCAGCTGATTCCTCAACAGAAACTTTGCAGGCCAGAAGGGAGTGACAAGAAATATTCAAAGTGATGAATAGCAAGAACCTACAACCAAGATTATTTTACCCATCAAAGCTATCATTCAAAATTAAAGGTCAGATAAAGAGCTTCACAGATAAGAAAAAGTTAAAGAAGTTCATCACCATCCAAACCAGTATTATATGAAGTGCTGACAGGTATCCTTTAAGAAGAGGAATAAGAAGAAAGAAGAAGAAGAAGAAGAAGAAGAAGAAGAAGAAGAAGAAGAAGAAGAAGAAGGTAAAGATACAAATTATGAACAACAAATACACATCAACAAGTGAATCTAAATATCAAGTGAACAAATATTCTGATGAACAGAAAAACTGGTGAATATAATAGAATCAGGGGCATAGAGAGGGAGTGGACTGACTATTCTGAGGGGGTAAGGGATGTGGAGGATGCGGGAAGAGAATGGACAAAAATTGTTCATCTATGGATGAGGACAGTGGAGGGGGGTGTGGGGTAAGGGCAGAGGGTGGAGTGGGAACCGGGTGGAGGGGAGTTATGAGGGGAAAAAGAGGAACAACTGTAATAATCTGAACAATAAAGATTTATTAAAAAAAATAGGCAGGCTCCGTTAAGATAAAGATTGACGTTTTCAGGGAAGATGACAGCCTAGGACAACAGTACCCACCATAAGCTGCTTTTATTTAAAAATAACCAAAAAACAAACAAACAACACTTTAAGTTCAGACAAACTTTTTCAGTTACATTAGGTCTCTGAGTTTGCCACGCCGCCAGGTTCGCCTGTGGTCCCTGGAATCATACCTGTCCCATCTCTTGCCACCAATCACTGAGTGCTTGGGGTTCATTCTGAGCTGGAGTGCCCAACCCACCTGGCAGTTTATGAGCTGCCTCTGATGGCATGTAACCCTCTCCCAACACAGGATAGAAATCAGACCACCATTTCGGTGCCCGCCGGCCAGGAAAGCATGCCCGCCGCACTCAACACACAGGTGCCCATGAACTTGTTTTCCACCTGGGAAGTGGAATGCTCCAGCCCCACCTGCGTACCCAGGCTGTGTAGCCTCACCTTAACCAAGCTGCTCATCTACAAGAAGCTGGAGAAGGAGCTCAGGGCTGTGGTGATCACTATAAAAATGCAGGGCCCTAAAACAACTTGAGGTCTGATGAGATTCCGCTGTCCCGTCTTGGTCAAGTGAAGACCAACCTGGCGCTGACCATCTCCCTACAGTACCCTCACTGTCTCAAGAAAAAAGGCAACAACTTACAGATCCTGCTGCAGCAGAAGCAGCGCCTTAACAACCAGACCATTCTGGGTTGCCAGACACTCCCCATGGGCACCATCGACATGGCAGAGGTGATGTAGCGACCCCTCGAGGGTGGCCAGATGCTGAGACTCCATAGCACCAACATGGAGGAATCTGCCCACATGGCTGAGGTCAGCATGTCCTCCCTGTCCAGCCAGCCCATAGACCCCAAGGACAGCACCCAGAAGGCTGGCCCCAAGTCCAAGTCCCTGGTTCATTACTCAGAGATAGATTATGAAATATTCTCAGATCAGCAGGGCTGCTATCATCCCGGGCATGGACAGGACCAAGAGGAGGAGGACTTCCACTTTGAGGATCCCAAAAAGCAACACCAAAGTGTAGTAAGATCGCCACTCATGACCAGGCAACAAGATGCCAACAAGAAAGTTGGGGAGTAGCTGCTCAGGGTGCAAGAGTGGGAGGAGGTCCTGGATTCAGAGCAGGAGTCTTCGGAGCATGTGCCTGAGGTGGAGGAGGACCTAGATCTGCTGTATGACTCACTCGAGAACTGTGACTGTGGCCCATGAGAGTGTCTTCAGGACCCCGAAGCCCTGACTCAGGCCATATTGGAAGGCCTGTCCCAGCGCAGCTGGAGCATCCACAGTGCCCAGCTCTCAGATGGAGTGCTAGAGAATCCACAGTGCCAGCACCAGGAGGAGCCTCCAGGTCCAACCCATGTGACAGAGAAGATGAGCCCAAAGCCACCAGTGGGCGCATCACCAAGACCGAGTCTCTCCTTATCGCTTCCACCAGATCCCAGGGGGAGCACGTTGGCCGCTGGGCCTGGAGCACATCCCTGAAGGAGCAGCAGGTGGCAGAGCCAGAAACAAGCGGGCCAACAGCCTGGACAACAAGCACTGCCGCGACCCCCTCAGCCAGCTGCAGATCCTCAGGGAGACGGTATATGACCAGCTGAACCACTTCCTCATCTCTGACAGCCAGCTGCCCTAGAACATCCTCCTCCTCAATGCCCCTGCCTGGCAGGGGCAGTTCCCGTCTGAGTCCAGCAGCAACACATGCTGCCCGGGGTGTGCATCTTCTCCAAGGCTGAGGTCCAGGCAGCCTTCAGCACCATCATCTCGTGGAAACAGAGATACCGTCTCTATAATTCCGAGACCCCCAGCCTTTGAAGATCGTGGTGTCAGGGGCACAGCATTACTTAAGCACCGTGTAATGGGTCTTCCTGAGCTACTGTCCTACAACCTATGCCTCTCTCCCCCTGGCTGGGCTACATGCACTTCCTGGTCATCCAGTGGGGTTCCTACCTTGTGGCCAGGTACCTGGGCTCCGTGCATTACCGCTACAACAGCTTCATCCAGAACCTGCCCAGGCGGGACCTGTTCTACAAGGAGGCCCAGAGGGCTGTGCAGGACACGCTGCCCATGGTGATGAGAACCACACAGTGCGTCACAGGAGCCAATTGTGTCATTGTGTCCACCAACTGCCCATCATGGAGGCCACACTCAGCTACAAACAGAGGAGCCCCAGTGAGGAGTCCTTGAACATCATTCCCTTCGTGGGGGTTGTGGAGCTTGGTATTGTGAGACCATTCTGGGTCGCCTCAGGACACTCAGATTATGCGGCCCGCTTGGGCTCTAGAGTGCTGTTGTCCACCCTCCATACGGGTCTGCGGCAAACAAGGAGGCATCACACATCCTTCTCTACTCCCCGTCAGTGAGAGGAGATGAGTCCTCCCCCAGCCAGTGTTTTGGAGCTGAGCTGATGGGGTTGTGGGTGGACTCCTGGATGGCAGCCCAGCCCACAGACAGAAAAGGAGACTCTGAGAACAAAGCCCAGGCTACCGCCAACAACACCCTCCAGTTCCCCTTCCAGTTTCTCTAGGTGAGCAGGCTGCCCAGCAGTGGTGAGGCTGCAGCCACGCCCTCCAGGTCATGGACAAGAAGAACAACAAGAAGGTGATGTGTTTTCCCAAGAAAACCAAGGACAAGGAACTGGAGAACCAGAGCCAGTGCCTGGAGGGCATCAGCCGCCTGTTCAGCAGGGCCAAGCACCAGCAGGACAACTGTGGGTCCTTGTTGACCGTGTGGAGTGGAACAGCGTGGAGCTCCCACGTCCAGCACTTCCCCACCTGCATAGTGGGAAACTCCAACCCCACCTATGAGCCTGCCCGTCCCCTACCCTTCCCTCTGCCCTGGCCCAGCCCGGGAAGGATGAGCTGCTTTTCTGTTCACATTTCGGTTTAGCACCAAGACAGACTCTTGAAACACAAAGTGTAACCCTTTCAGTGTGAATAAGCTCATAACCTGGAACCTAACGTGGTGGTGCCCACACGGAGCCCCCAACTGCTCTGCTTATTACCCAGAATGCTCTGGCAAGTGGGAGGCCAACAGTGTTGAGCTGGGCAATCATTGAAGGTGATGGTCTTCAGGACCCAAAAACTGCCATTGACAAAGCTTCTCAATGCCAACACCTGCCCCTCCTGGAAGCCTGGACTCTGCCTCCCCGGGGAGTCAGCTTCCCTTTCTGCCCGACTCAGTGCTGGCCTCCCATGGGGGCACCTGACTGAGTACAGAGGCTGGTCAGCCAGCCTGGGGCCCCACTGCCACCCATCCCAGTGGCCCCAGCACTACCCGCTCATGCTGTCCCATAATCTCCATCCTCGTGAGGCAGAACAGCAGAGAAACACCAAGGACCAATGTGGTACTGACCACCTGGCACACTGACTGGACAAACTGGGCAAATACCTGATGCCCACCTTCCTGGGCAGGGACCCCGCTTTTGTCCCCACGTCTCCGTGTTTTTATAGATCATTTGCTACAACAGGAGTTGGATCCACCATGTACCAGGTGAGCTCCTGCCCCTGCACAGCACAGTGGTCATTTGGCCACTTGTTTGCTGTGAATCTTCAGGTCACTGCATGTCTCTAAGTGATTGTTCCCCAGAATGTGAGGCCCAATAGGGTTACTGTAGGGTCTCAGTGGGGTGCCTCTGGGTGCCTGGACAGTGGTGAGGTCTGCTGGAGGGCTGTGTTTTAGCCAATTGCTTATTTTTTCATTCTGTTGACAAAGTCTCTGCCAAATTTGTGATTCTACTCAGGGCTCAGGGCTAAGCACTTTTCTCATTAGATGAAGAGATTGGAGATCCATTATGAGTCCCGGTCCGTGGTGAAGCCAGATCAGAAACCCCATGTTTGAGAGGTGGAGTTCAGACTCAGCCAGCTGTCTGAGATGGGCATGGTTTGGGTTCATTCATTCAGCAAATATATGAGAAGCCCTGCCAGGTACAGACATGTCTCTAGGCACTGACCATAATCCAGTGCACAGAGCAGACCCCAAGCCTGCACTCCAGAGGTTCCTTCTAGTCGAGAGTCTTTCTGCAAGGACTCTTCCTTCTGCAAGAGGGCAGAGGTCTGAGGGCTTCTTCTAGGAAAAAGGGCAGGACTCAGAGAGCTGTGCATGTAGATATGGGTGGAGTGGGCGAGTGGGGAAGTCAATGGACAGAGTGAGCCCCTCAGAAATTCATACCCTTCTGCTTCTAATCCCAGCCCAGTCTGCACCCCTATCCCGGGACCGTGCTCACTAATCTGGTAGAACCTCCTCAGTGGCAGCTTGGCTGTTGCTCTCTACCCATGGGAGTTAACTGTCAATTAGAGGAGAAGAACCCCACAGGGCAGCTAGTGAATTAGGCAGCATGTAGGAGCAGGAGCCAAAGTTTGAGGTGTGAGGTAGTCTCTGGACATCAGAAATGCAGATGGATTTTCTTCGTTTACTCATTGATCAGCTATTCCTGGAGCACCTACTGTGTGCCAATGAGTGACATGAACAGAGTGGAAACCAGCTCTCCCTGTCCTCATGGAGTTGACATTTTGGCACGAGGGTAGTAGGAGGGTACAGGGACACTGAGAGAGCATGTCAGGTTCCCCGGAAGAAGATGAAGGCGGTTCCCTAATTGTTGCAGAGCTGTCATTTAGGTGGGCTTTCTGCCATGCCCTCTTGAATGACCAGGCACATCTCTGCCAGGACTGCCAGGTTGAATGTGGGCAAGGGATAGGTCTGCCTTCTGGATGGGCAGGAGCAGCAGGCACAGGACCCCAGGCTCTCTGAGTGGTGCTCTGGGAGGGTCATGTGGAAAAAAGGCCAGGCCTCAAACCCTGCTGTCTGTCTATCTCTCTCCCCAGGGTCATCCCCTGCATCTTGGGCATCTAACTGGACCAGTACCCTGAAGATTTTTATTAGTCGCCAGAATTTCCCAGCCTGATCATGCTTTTGGCCTCCATAGAGCTCACCTTTCCAGTCCTAGACCTGCCAACCCAGTGAGTTTAATAAGATTATTTATACTAGTGACCAGAAGACAATTCTGGATGTTTCCAATGAAATTAGAGCAGCCTGTGAGTGAGAGAAAGAGACAGAGCTGGGAACCAGTGGACTGAAACATCTTGGGTTTGATTCCAGTCCAGGTACATACCTCAGTTGCAGGCTAGATCCTTGGCCCTGGTCTGGGCCAGGGAACGTTATCCTTGGGTGAGGATTGACAAAGAAAACTGTAGTGATAAGAATGGCACTGCCACTTGCATTAAAACCTCAGGCACGTTAGCTGAATTCTTTACGTCTTGTTCTTTTCACGTGAAAAATGAGTTGCAAGGATAAAACTGAATAATAAAGTGCTTAACATAGAGAGTTGGCATATGGTAGGCACTTAGTATATATTGCCCATTACTATTATAAATACACTAGAGGCCCGGTGCACAAAAATTTGTGCACTGGTTGTGGGGGGGTCCCTCATCCCAGCCTACCCCTTATCACATACTGGGAGCTCTAAGGGGATGTCCTAGTGACGGCTTAGGCCTGCTCCCTGTTCCCCTTGGGGAGCGGGCCTCAGCCACAGTCTGGCCTTCCTTTGTGGGAGGTGACCGGGCTCATCAGGGGAAGGCACCAGCCCCATCACCCCACTGTTGCAGCCATTGCCAGTCACCGCAGTCACCAAGGTGTTTTCATCAACACGGACTCCAGTCCCTTCACCATGAAAAAAAGCCAACTTTCTTTAGGCATTTTCAAGATGTGTGTCATAGGATATGACATTTCTTTCTTTCTTTCTTTTTTTATCCTCATCTGAGAATATGTTTCCATTGATTTTTAGAGAATGTGGAAGAGAAAGCGAAAGACAGAGAGAAACATCAAAGTAAGAGGAACACTTTATTGGTTGCCTCCTGTATGAGCCCTGACCTGGGCCCAGGCCAGGGAAGAGCCTGCAACCTAGGTACATGCCCTTAGTCAGAATTGAACCCGGACCCTGTGGTGGGCAGGCCGAGGCATTATCCACTGACCAAAACCAACTAGGGCAGGATATGACATTTCTTAGCCCTCCAGCAGCGGACCTTCCTTTTTTTTCAACAGGAGTGTGGTAAAAAACCCTAGTTCACCTTATTAGAGTCTGATTAACCAAGTTACTAAGAATATTATCAATGGCATACAGGGAGCTTAGCCAATGAGCAGTCAGAAAAGGTGTTTCCTCTGTAGTTACACCAATTGCCGGCTCGGCCTCTGCCCAGGCCTAACTCCTCTGGCCGAGTCATTAGGCCTGGGCAGGAGACCCCCAGCTCCTGCAATCCCCCCTCCGCCCATCCCCAAGCCTAATGCCTCCGCATTAGGCCTGGGCAGGGTACCGCCAGCTCCCCCAATTGTGCGATCTGACCCTGCTCCCCGCGATCACTGGCTCTGCCCCTGCTCCCAGCCATCGCAAGCCCCCTTCCTGCTCTCTGCCATCGCTGGCTCCACCACTGCCCAGGCCTAATGCCTCTCACCGAGGCTGTAGGCTTAGGCGTGGGACGCCCCGGTCCCCACGATCGCTGACTCTGCCGCTGCACCCTGCGATCACTAACTCCACACCAGCCTAGGCCTAACGCTTCTGGCCAAGGTGTAAGGCCTGGGCAGGGGATCCCCAGGTATCCTCAATTTTGGGCTCTGCCCCTGCCCAGGCCTAATGCCTGTGGCCGAGGCATTAGGCCCGGCAGGGGACTCCCAGCTCCCAGCGATCACCGATCACCGACTCCTCACATCCTCCGCGCCATTGCCGGCTCCACACCTGCCCAGGCCTAACTCCTAAAGGCATTAGGCCTGGGCAGGAGACCCCTCAGCTCTGATTGCAGGCTCCGATTGCCGCTGGGAGCCTATGTATGCAAATTAACCGCCATCCTTGTTTGGTTAATTTGCATATTCATACGATTGGCTGCTGGGCATAGCAAAGGTATGACCAATTTGCATGTTTGTCTATTATTAGGTACGATATGTATGTAAACAATCATCAAGTAGAAATACCATGTGTAACATCGACAAAATAATCTAAAGCACTAAGATGTTAACAGGAATTGCCCAGGGCCTCCCAATGCTCTATTTCTCCATTTAATCATAAATGCATGGACTTACTCATTTCTGGATAGAAAGATAAAATATTGCCAAGGCACATACTCTCCTGAATTAATCTAAAATGTACATATATATGTAATATTCAGATTAGGCCAGGAAGCTTTAACGTAGTGGTTCTCAACCTGTGGGTTGTGACCCCTTTGAGGGTTGAACAACCCTTTCACAGGGGTCGCCTAAGACCATTGGAAAACACATATAGAATTACATATTGTTTTTGTGATTAATCACTTGCTTTAATTATGCTCAATTTGTAACAATGAAAATACATCCTGCATATCAGATATTTACATTATGATACATAACAGTAGCAAAATTACAGTTATGAAGTAGCAACAAAAATAATTTTATGTTAGGGGGTCACCACAACATGAGGAACTGTATTAAAGGGTCGCAGCATTAGGAAGGTTGAGAACCACTGCTTTACAGGGTCACGACCAGACAGGAGTAGGTTGCCTGTGCAGGTGAGGCCATTGGCAGAGATGGAGACAGACACAGGGGGCCTGCCTGAGCCAGAGCGGACACAGGCAGGGGGGCCAGGGAGGCCTGGGGTTGGCTGAGTCACTGCGCCTGGCTAGGGCAGCCCTGGAAGGGACTCAGGCAGGGGGTCAGGGGGTGCCTGGGGCAGAAGTCAGGTGCAGGTCCTGCTGCCTGCAGCGTGGGTCAGATCCAACTCCTGTGGCAGCGCTCGAGGTGGCTCTTCCAGCGATTTCAATAGAGCGCTGGGCCTCTAGTTTAAAGTAAAAATTATAATAGGATTTTGGGGAAACAAACACTCTTCTAAATTTTATCTACAAAAAATATGCAAACAAATCAGGAAACAGTTGACAAGAATATAGGAAGGGGACTTGCTCTGTCAATTAGGAAGAACTCTCAAGCAGTGGGGCCCTGGTGCTGGAGTGAGCAGGTCCTGGGAGCTGGGCAGCGACATGAGGAACAGGGCGCAGCACACATGAGACTCAGGGGATTATTGTGGGGGCCCTTTAGCAGCAAATAGCACTGGGACAGCCGCTCAATTATTGAGGGGAATACTTTAGATCAATATTTCAGATCTCACCAAAGAGTTTTTAATGTATTTATGATTAATATATTTTACTGTCTTTTCCTTCTGAAAATCGAATGAAGGTGGAATCAAAATTTTAAAAATAAAAAATGCGAGAATATACATAAACTCTATTTAATTCCATGATATAGAGAACACTTTCCACATGTTGATGTCTCTTTTGGGTGAGATGTAATGGAGAAAAAAGGTCAGTCCTATGAAGTCCTGAGCAAAGAGCCTTGCAGACAGAGAGGTGTGTGTGCAAAGGCCTGAGGTGGGAAAGAGCCCACTGGGGTGAAGGAATGACACACGGGCCAGGGTGGCTGGAGTTAAGAGGAGAGTGTGAGACAGGACGTTGTGCTGGTCAACGGGGTCACCGATCCTGCAGAGTCTTGCTCAAGCTGTAAAATTTATTCCAAGTGCCATGAGGACTTTTAGAGGATTTTAAGTGAAAGACATTTAGCAACTATCTTTCTATTTGTATTTGAAAATAGTACTTTAATAATCAGATTTGGCTGTTGCATTTTTGATCAGATGCTTTTTCAGTACCTAGTACATTTTATTAACTTTTATAAAGACACGGTTTTTATTTTCGAATATTCATTCCTAGGTTTAATTTCTTTTTTAAAAAAATATATTTTATTAATTTTTTTGCAGAGAGGAAGGAAGAGGGATAGAGAGTTAGAAACATCGATGAGAGAGAAACATCGATCATCTGCCTCCTGCATACCCCCTACTGGGGATGTGCCTACAACCACGTACATGCCCTTGACCGGAATCAAACCTGCGACCTTTCAGTCTGCAGGCTGATGCTCTATCCACTGAGCCAAACCAGTTAGGGCCCTAGGTTTAATTTCTTAACAAACCTACAGCATCTGAGAAACTTATTTATTTATTTTTAATTTAAGTATAGTTGATATACAATCTTATATGGTTATATTGTTTCTGGTGTATGATATAGTGAATCAACAATTTTATCACCTCACCAATTCATATAACCATCTGTCATCATGCAAACTTATCCCAATACTATTGACTATATTTCCCTTCCCCTTTTCACCCACTCTACACCCTCCCTTCTGGTAACCACATCTTTTCTCTCTTTTTATATGAGTCTGTTTTTGTTTTGTTTTGTTTTTTTGATTCCACATATGAATAAAACTCTATGGTAATTGTCTTTCGCTGCCTGACTTAGTTCACTTAGCATAATACCTTCTAGACCAGTGGTTCTCAACCTTGGCTGCACATTAGAATCACCTGGGAATCTTTTTCAAATCCTGATTTCTAGGCCTCATCCTCCAGAAATTCTGTTTCTTTGTTACTAATGTTGTGGCCCCACCCCATAACAAAGAAACAGAATTTCTAGGGGATGAGGCCCAGAAATCAGGATTTTAAAAGATTCCCAGGTGATTCTAATGCTCAGGCATGTGAGAAGGGAGTAATGTAGATTTCTTCAGTTGTGGCACCAGACAAGTCATTCCATAATGAGCCAGACACTTAGAATAAGGACAAGGAGAAGTCTGAATGGGGATTTTTTTCTCAACACTTTCTCATACTGGCAAGGAATAAGAAGCTGATGTTTAATTTGGGTTTGGATTGGGGGGGAGGAATGGATGGTGGTGGTCGCAGCCATGAGGAACATGGTGTTGTGTTAGTGCTGGCAGTGTATAATAATGATATTGATTTCCTTTTTACATGGTAGACTATTGTTTATTGTTAAACTATTGAAAAGATGGTCAGCTCAAGATCTGAAGTTTTAAGACACAAGTGTTCCAGTTTTTCCTTTAACAACTTGGTCTAGAACAGCATTGCTCAATATTGGAGATACTAGAGAAGTGAGGTTTCACTCTGTTTCACTGATGATGCACTTCATGTTACATTTGCCCCATAAGTAAGATATTAGTAATAAGGATTATTGGGTATGGTGTACATCGTTATTATCTTCACAATTTTTCTGTAAATCTAGAACTAATATAAAATAAAACATCCATTAAAACAACATTCAAAATCCTAGGAAATGGTAGCAACTGATCACAGTGGAAGGGACCACTGAAATGACGGGGGAGTATGGAAATTGTCTTAGAGGTAACACCACCTCCCTGCCATATGCTGGACTCTAATGGAACTAGAGGAAATGAGAGAGAGAGGTCCGTCTGGGAAAAATTTTCGGAGTTAAGAGGAAGGTCTCTGTTCTATAACCTGAGTGTCTGAGATTTCTGCATCCTCTGCCACCCCCGCCCCTCCTGGATAGTGACACTGAGGCTTTGTGATGTCAAGCCACACCATGGCAACCACTGATTTTGGGCAGCCAGAGCTGAAGTAAGTGGCTCCTCATTAACCTAAAGAGTATATGTAGAGGCCAGGACCCTTTGAGTAGTGTCTGTTGCCTCAAGATAGCGAAACTTAATAAGACGAAATTGTAGACTAGTAGAGATAAGGAATAAGACTCCCAACCCAAGGATGGATGAAGAAACTGAAAGTCTTAAAGTGAATAATGTTTGTATTGCGGAGGGGGGGTGGGGGTAGGGGTTGGGAGGATGGTGGTGGTCGCAGTAATGAGGAGCTGGTTGTTGTGTTAGGGCTGGCAGTGTCTAATAAAGAATTTGATTTCCTTTTTACATGGCAGACTATTGAATCTTGTTAAACTATTGAAAGGATGGTCAGCTCAAGGTGTGAAGATTTATGCCACAACTGGTACAGTATTTCCTTTCACATCATGGTCTAGAACAGCATTGTTGGATATTGGAGATACTAGATAAGTGAGTTTTGACTCTCTTTCACTGATGGGGAGGGATCTAAGGAGGGGGCAGGCATGTGAGAAGGGAGTAATGCTGGAAGCCGGTCCATCCTTGCTGCTTGACACAGTCGCTGCAGGAAAGAAACATCTGCACAGCATATGTTTCAAGGGACCTGGCGTATATAGCATACTGTTCTTAATATGTTTGCTCCCCTTAGCGCTGTGTGTTTTAACCAAGGTCACCTCTCTGAGAAAGGTTGTTTCCCAAGGTAGGACTTTTTCCCTGAAGTCAGGGAGGGGATGAAACTCCTTAACTAAGTGCCAGGCGGGTAGTTAATCACTACAAACAATCATGCTTAAGCTACATAATCTTTACTCCCTGGAATGGAGATAAGAAACGCCCTAAACTTTGTAATAGAAATTGACAGGATTAAAATCAACTAGGATAAATACGGATGTAACAAGACAATAAACAGCAGAACCTCTCTGGAGATTGAGACCAGAACGTGGCTGGAGAACCTTGCTAGGCTGCTGATCAACTGAATGCTGTCTCCATGTCATTCCTTCTTCGCCGACTCCCTCTACGCCTTTGGGAACCCCTGGACCTGCTGGGGTTGGACCCCGGCAGAGTAATGTAGATTTCTTTAGTTGTGACACCAGACAAGCCATTTTATAATGAGGCAGACAATTAGAAAAAGGACAAGGAGAAGTCTGAATGGGGATTTTTTTTCTCTCAACACTTTCTCATACTGGCAAGGAATAAAGAAGCTGATGTTTAATTTAGGTTTGGATTGGGGTGTGGGATGGATGGTGGTGGTCGCAGTCGTGAGGAACAGGGTGTTGTGATAGAGCTGGCAGTGTATAACAATGAATTTGATTTCCTTTTTACATGGTAGACTATGGAATGTTGTTAAACAATTGAAAGGATGGTCAGCTCAAGATCTGAAGTTTTATGCCACAACTGGTCCAGTTTTTCCTTTAACAACTTGGTCTAGAACAGCATTGCTCGATATTGGAGATACTAGAGAAGTGCGGTTTCCCTCTAACAGTTTCACTGATGATTCACTTCATGTTACATTTGCCCCATACATATGTAAGATATTACTAATAAGGGAAATTGGGTATGGTGTACATGGTTATTATCTTCACAATTTTTCTGTAAATCTGGAACTATTCAAAAATAAAACATCCATTAAAACAACACTCAAAATCCTAGGAAATGGTAGCAACTGATCATAGTGGAAGGGACCACTGAAATGACGGGGGAGTATGGGATTTGTCTTAGAGGAAACACCACCTCCCTGCCATATGCTGGACTCTAATGGAACTAGAGGAAATGAGAGAGAGAGGTCCATCTGGGAAAAATTTTCGGAGTTAAGAGGAAGGTCTCTGTTCTATGACCAGAGTGTCTGAGATTTCTGCATCCTCTTACACCCCCGCCCCTCCTGGATGGTGAAGCTGAGGCTTTGTGATGTCAAGCCACACCATGGCAACCACTGATTTTGGGCAACCAGAGCTGAAGTGAGTGGCTCCTCATTCACCTAGAGAGTTTATATAGAGGCCTGGACCCTTTGAGCAGTGTCCGTTGCATCAAGATAGCCAAACTTACTAAGAAGATATTTTAGACTAGTGGAGATCAGAAATAAGACTCCAAACTCAAGGATGGATGTAGAAACTGCAAGTCCTAAAGTGAATTAGAAGTCAGTTTCTCACCTGCATGACGAAGAAGTGGATAAGGTCAGAATACCATATTCAAAACTACCCCGTTCCCAATAATTCCTCTCCCAAGATTCTGGCCTTGTGCTTTTTGGCCACAGACACATCCTCATTCAATCCACTGTCATCCAATTACAAGCACATTTCCTAAACATTTTCCAAATTTTTCCCCAAAACCAATGTCTTTCTGTGATTAACTTGTTTCCAAACTACATAACCAAGATAGTGCCAACGGTAACTTTGGACTTTAAGCTGAATGTAGACAAAAGGGAGAAAGACAGAAAGAATCAGATAATTGTATTTTACTACAGGAAGGGGGAAACCTCCAGTAAGCAAGACAACAACCTCCAGTAAGCAAGGAAGAAAAGAAGCTGATGTTTAATTTAGGTCTGGATTCGCGGGGTGGGATGGATGGTGGTGGTCGCAGTCATGAGGAACAGCGTGTGGTGTTAGTGCTGGCAGTGTATAATAGTGAATTTGATTTCCTTTTTTCATGGTAGAGTATTGAATATTGTTAAACTATTGACAGGATTGTCCGCTCAAGATGGGAAATTTTATGCCACCATGGTACAGTTTTTCCTTTATCTACTTGGTCTAGAACAGCATTGCTGGGTATTGGAGATACTAGAGAAGTGAGGTTTCACTCTGTTTCACTGATGATTCACTTCATGTTGCATTTTCCCCAAGCATAAGTAAGATATTAGTAATAAGGGAAATTGGGTATGGTGTACATGGTTATTATCTTCACAATTTTTCTGTAAATCTGGAACTATTCTAAAATAAAACATCCAGATTTTCAATCCCAGCAACAACACAGAGTGGGTAACTATTAAGGAACCAGCTCTGGCCAGTAGACGTCCCCACACCAGTTTTAAGTGTAATAGAGAAGATAAACCCAAGCTACGGGACAGAGAGACCCTTTTCCTCAGTTGTCAACCCAAAAACACTGCCACCCAGAGGCTGAGCCACAAACTGACTCCTAGCTAAATACAAATTAAGGCAGTCTGGGAGTCAAATATGGCCTGCTTTAAAATCCGGACTGTGGTTTACAACAGGGAGGAACAGTGTATCACAGGGAAATTCAACACTCTCCTGAATTCCTGACAGGACTAAGGCAAGCCAGACTGATGAGTAGAAGAACTGAAGGACCTTCACTACTGCAATTTTTTTTTGTTCTTTTTTATTTTTTCTTTTTTCACCTTTTAACTAAGAAACCATTTTTTTTTCTTTTTTTCCCATCACCTGATTTTACCCTTTAAATTACTACATATTTATTTTTTAACCAGTATTATTACTGCTACCATTTTACCATTTTTCAAAGTGCCATTTTATTTTCTCTTTATTTTATTTTGGGATTAGTGTTCTGTATTCTGTTTCATCATTTCTTTAGCATCAATTTTCCCTACCTCAATTTTACCTGTATGCTAAAACCCTTTCCCTCACTTTTCTCCTTTTGTTGTCCTGTTTCTCTTACCCTACTCCTGCTCTAGATTTTCCCTATTCCGTTTACCTCCTGTCAAAATTTCACCCTACTTATATATACTCTTTCCAATTCACTGCTCTAAAACCTTATACACATATCCCTTATCTTTCTTCACTACCCAATTTTTTTTCTTCTTTTATCTTTCTATTGTTTTGCTGTTGTTTGCTTGATTGTTGAGTATATTGGTTTTTTGTTGTTGTTGTTTGTGTGTGTGTGTGTGTGTGTGTGTGTGTGTGTGTGTGTGTTTAGGACTGGTTGTGAGGCTGTTTTGCTTTTTCTTTTTCTTTTTTTCTTCTGGTTTTTTCCCTCGCTCCACCCCATTCCCCCTGGTTATTTTTATGCTTCTGTTTTCCCTTGCCTTTCTAGATACTATTGGTTGTTTCAAGGTTGCATTCAATTCCAGGGAGCAGTTGCTGGAGTTTGTTGGGATTAGTGGTTGTTATATAGGAGTTTTCTCCTCATATACATAGCCTCTTCCCCTCATGTACTTCATTCTCTCTTTTCACTCATTTTTTTTCCCTCCCTTTTTTTTCTCTTTTCTTTCCCCCAAGTTTTTATCAATTTCATTTTTCACTACTTTTTTTTTCTTTCTTCCCTACTTTTCTTTTCTTTTCTTTTTTCTCTTTTATCTTTTTCTCTCCTTTCTTCCTTGTCCCCTAATTCTCTTAATTCGGGTGGTCACCTTTATTTGGGGTTATTAGTATGGTGAATATATTTGTGTTTAGTGCCTAGTACGTGGTGCCTTGTTGTGTTGTATTTTGTGCCTTTAAATCAACCCAGCAGACCCAAGCAACAGCAGCCTCATGAGCACCACACCCTCTGCTGAGGAACAGCAGCTGTACGTGAAGCCTCCCCACACCAGCCAGAAGAGCCACCACAGCTGTGAACAGCACCCACCAGAGGAGCTGCTGCCAACAGAGGAGCAGCTGCTACCACAACTGCCCGAGGAGCAACCACAGCCCAAGGAACCACTGCCACCCAAGGAGTAGCCACTGAATGATTCAACGTCTAGATCTGTCAGTGAGATCAATCTTGGGTAGACAAAGAAACCGCCAAAGGAAAGAGAAGGAGGACTCTCCAGAAAAGCAGCTAAGTAATACAGAGGCATGCAACATGACAGAAAAAGAATTCAGAATAAGGGTCCTAGAGTGCATATACCGGATGGAGGAAAACATCAACAACCTCTGCAAGAAGCTAGAAGAAAAAGATGAAAAAGTCAACTACCTATGCAAGAAGCAAGAAGAAACAGATGAAAAAATCAATAACATATGGAGGAAGCTAGAAGAAACAGATGAAAAAATCAACAACTTAAGTAAGACCCAAGAAGAAATGAAGAGTGATATAGCTGAAATAAAAAACACCATTGAAAGTATCAAAAGTAGACTAGGAGAAGCGGAGGACCAAATTAGTGAATTCGAAGACAAGGAAGCAAAACACACTCAAAATGTACTGCAATTGGGGAAAAAAATTAAAAGACAATAGGAGAGCCTAAGGGAGCTTAGGGACAACATGAAACGAAACGACATATGAATAATAGGGGTGCCAGAACAACAGAAAGAGGAACAAGGATTAGAAAACCTATTCGAAGAAATAATATCAGAAAACATCCCTGAGGAGGGGAAAAAAAAATCACACAAGCACAGAGAGTCCCAAATAAGGTGAACCCGAAAAGACCCACACCAAGACACATCATAATTACCATGGCAAATGTTCAGGACAAATAGAGAATCTTACAGGCTGCAAGAGAGAGACGAAAAGTTACATACAAGGGATTTCCCATTAGATTGTCAAATGATTTCTCAACAGAAGCACATCAGGCCAGAGAAGAATGGACGGAAATTTACAAAGTGATGCAAAGCAAAGGACTGAATCCAAGAATACTCTATCCAGCAAGGCTATCATTCAAACTTGAAAGGAAAATAAGAAGCTTCACAGACAAAAAAAGGCTAAGGGAGTTTATCACCACCAAGCCAGCAATGCAAGGAATGCTAAAGGGACTGGTCTAAAAAGAAGAAATACAAAGCTGAGAAAGAAAACAGCCACACAAAAAAAGAAATGGCTGCAAACAAGTACCTTTCAATAACAACTTTAAACGTAAATGGACTAAATGCTCCAACCAAAAGACGTCAAGTGGCTGAATGGATAAAAAAACATGACCCATACATCTGCTGTCTACAAGAGACCCACCTCATTAGAAGGGACTCACACAGACTGAAAGTGAAGGGATGGAAAAATATTTTTCAGGCAAATGGAAAGGAAAAGAAAGCTGGGGTAGCAATACTTATATCGGACAAAATAGACCTCAAAGTGAAGGCCATAACAAGAGATAAGGAAGGCCACTTCATAATACTAAAGGGATCAATACAACAACAAGATATAACCCTGGTAAACATATATGCACCCAATGCAGGAGCACCCAAATTCATAAAAAAAACTCCTGGAAGATATCAAAGGAGAGATCGACAACAATACAATCATAGTAGGGGACTTCAATACACCACTGACAGCACTGGATAAGTCCTCTAGACAAACAATCAGCAAAGATACAGCAATCCGAAATGACTCACTAGATCACATGGACTTAATAGACATCTTCAGAACACTTCAACCCAAAGCCACGGAATTTACATTCTACTCAAGTGCTCATATGACATATTCAAAAGGAGACCATATATTGGGTCACAAGCAAAGTATCCCCAAATTCAAGAAGATTGAAATCATAACAAGCATCTTCTCAGACCATGATGGCATAATATTAGAATTAAACTACAATAAAAATAACCCAAAATACTCAAACAACTGGAAGCTGAATAGCATGTTATTAAATATTGATTGGTTTACCAATGAGATCAAAGAAGAAATTGAAAACATCCTGGAAACTAATGACAATGAAAACACAACAATCCCAAACCTATGGGACACAATGAAAGCAGTCCTGAGAGGGAAGTTTATAGCTCTACAGACCTATCTCAAAAAACAAGAAAAAATGGTAGTAAATCATCTAACTCTACAACTCAAAGAATTAGAAAGAGAGCAACAAGAAAACCCCAGAGTGAGCAGAACGAAGGAGATAATAAAGACTAGAGCAGAAATAAATGACAATGACATAGAGACCAAAAAAGCAATACAGAAAATCAATGAAGCCAAGAGCTGGTTCTTTGAAAGGATAAACAAGATTGACAAACCTCTAGCCAGACTCACCAAGAAGCAAAGAGAGAGGACCCAAATAAACAAAATCAGAAATGATAGAGGCGAAATAACAACAGACCCCACAGAAATACAAATGATTGTTAAAAAATACTATGGACAGCTCTACTCCAACAAACCAGAGGGCCTGGAGGAAATGGACAAATACCTAGAAAAATACAACATTCCAAAACTCAATCAGGAAGAAGCTAATAATCTCAACAGGCCAATAAGTATGGAAGAAATTGAAGCAGTCATCACAAAGCTTCCATCAAACAAAAGCCCAGGACCAGACAGCTTCACAGGGGAGTTTTACCAAACATTCAAGGAAGATCTAAAACCTGTCCTCCACAGACTACTACAAAAAATTCAAGAGGAAAGAACACTTCCAAGCTCATTCTATGAAGCCAGCATCACCCTAATACCAAATCCAGGTAAAGAAAACACAATGAAAGAGAATTACAGGCCAATATCCCTTATGAACATAGACACCAAAATCCTCAACAAAATCTTAGCAAATCAGATCCAGCAGTACATCAGAAAGATCATACATCATGGCCAAGTAGGATTTATCCCAGGGATGCAAGGATGGTACAATATCTGCAAATCAATAAACGTGATACATCACATAAACAAATTGAAAGAAAAAAACCACATGGTCATATCAATTGATGCAGAAAAAGCATTTGACAAAATTCAACACCCATTTTTGATAACAACTCTCAGTAAGGTGGGAGTAGAAGGATCATACCTCAACATAATAAAAGCCATATATGACAGGCCAATAGCCAACATCATACTCAATGGACAAAAACTAACACCATTTGCCCTAAGAACAGGAACAAGACAGGGATGCCCCCTCTCACCACTCCTGTTCAACATAGTACTGGAAGTGTTAGCCATTGCAATTCGGCAAGAAGAAGAAATAAAAGGCATCCAAATTGGAAAAGAGGAAGTAAAACTGTCCTTATTTGCAGACGACATGATATTATACATACAAAACCCTAGAGACTCCATCAAAGAGCTACTAGACTTAATACATGAATTTGGCAATGTAGCAGGATACAAAATTAACCCCAAGAAATCTGAGGCATTTCTATACACCAATAGTGAACTTTCAGAACGAGAGATTATAAAAACAATCCCATTTACCATCGCACCAAAAAAATTAAGCTACCTAGGAATAAACTTAACTGAAGAGGTAAAAGACCTCTACTCAGAAAACTACAGGACATTGAAAAAAGATATAGAGGAAGACATAAACAGATGGAAGAACATTCCATGTTCATGCATTGGTAGAATCAACATCATTAAAATGTCCATACTACCCAAAGCAATCTATAAATTCAACACACTTCCCATTAAAATATCAACGGCATACTTCATAGATCTAGAATTAACTCTCCAAAAATTCATCTGGAATCAAAAAAAGACCCTGAATAACTGCAGCGATTCTGAAAATGAACAAAGTAGGTGGGACCTCAATACCAGATATCAAGCTGTATTACAAAGCCACTGTTCTCAAAACTGCCTGGTACTGGCACAAGAACAGGCATATAGATCAATGGAATAGAATAGAGTAGAGAGCCCGAATAGAAATCAGCCCGAACCAATATGCTCAATTAATATTTGACAAAGAAGGCAAGAACATACAATGGGGCCAAGATAGCCTCTTCAATAAATGGTGTTGGGAAAATTGGACAGATACATGCAAGAAAATGAAACTAGACCACGAACTTACACCATACACAAAAAATAAACTCAAAAGGAATAAAGGACTTAAATATACGACGGGAAACCATACAAATACCAGCAAAATCCAAAGGCAACAAAATCGCAGACATGTACCGAAGCAATTTCCTCACTGATACAACTCCTATGGCACTTGAAACTATAGAGAAAATGAACAAATGGGACTACATCAAAATAAAAAGCTTCTGCACAGCAAAAGAAACCATCAACAAAACAATGAGAAAACCCACTGTGTGGGAAAACATATTTGCCAATGTCATATCTGATAAGGGCCTAATGTCCAAAATTTATAGGGAACTCATGCAACTTAACAAAAGGAAGTTAACAGTACAATCAAAAAATGGGCAAAGAACTTAGACATCTTTCAAAAGAGGACATTCAGAAAGCCAAGAGATATATGAAAACATGCTCAAAGTCACTAATCATCCGAGAGATGCAAATCAAAACAACAATGAGGTACCATCTCACACCTGTCAGACTGGCTATCATCAACAAATCAACAAACGACAAGTGCTGGAGAGGATGTGGAGAAAAAGGAACACTTGTGCACTGCTGGTGGGAATGCAGACTGGTGCAGCCACTATGGAAGGCAGTATGGAATTTCCTCAAAAAACTGAAAATGGAACTGCCATTTATCCCTGTGGTCCCACTTCTAGGAATATATCCTAAGAAACCAGAAACACCAATCAGAAAGGATATATGCACCCCTATGTTCATAGCAGCACAATTCACCATAGCTAAGATCTGGAAACAGCCTAAGTGCCCATCAGTAGATGAATGGATTGGAAAACTGTGGTACATCTACATGATGGAATACTCTGCTGCTCTAAAAAGGAAGGAACTCTTACCATTTGCAACGGCATGGATGGAACTAGAGAGAATAATGCTAAGTGAAATAAGCCAGTCAATGAAGGAAAAATACCACATGATCTCACTCATTCATGGATAATAGAGACCATTATAAACCTTTGAACAATAATAGATACAGAGGCAGAGCTGCCTCAAACAGATTGTCAAACTGCAGCGGGAAGGCCTGGGAGGTTGGAAGTCAGGAGGTAGGGGGTAATAGATCAACCTCAGGACTAGTATGAATGCATATAAGCATAACCAATGGACACAAGACACTGGAGGATAGGGGAAGCTAGGGGACGGTCAAAGGCAGGGGGGAAAAAGGACACATATGTATTGCCCTTTGTAATACTTTAAGCAATAAAAACAATAAATAAAATAAAATAAAACATCCATTAAAACAACACTCAAAATCCTAGGTAATGGGAGCAACTGAACATAGTGGAATGGACCACTGAAATGACGGGGGAGTATGGGATTTGTCTTAGAGGAAACACCACCTCCCTGCCATATGCTGGACTGTCATGGAACTAGAGGAAATGAGAGAGAGAGAGAGGACAGTTGGGGAAAAATTTTAGGAGTTACGGGAAGGTCTCTGTTCTATAACCAGGGTGAGATTTCTGCATCCTCTGCCACCACGGCCCTTCCTGGTTGGTCACGCTGAGGCTTTGTGATGTCAAGCCACACCATGGCAACCACTGATTTTGGGCAACCAGAGCTGAAATGAGTGGCTCCTCATTAACTTAAAGAGTATATGTAGAGGCCAGAACCCTTTGAGTAGTGTCTGCTGCCTCAAGATAGCGAAAATTAATAAGACGATATTGTAGACTTGTAGAGATAAGGAATAAGACACCAAACACAAGGATGGATGAAGAAACTGCATGTCCAAAATTGAATTTATCTTTGTATTGTGGGAGGAGGGGTAGGCTGGATGGTGGTGGTCGCAGTCATGAGGAAAAGGGTGTTGTGTTAGTGCTGGCAGTGTATAATAATGAATTTGATTTCCTTTTTACATGGCAGACTATTGAATATTGTTAAACTATTGAAAGGATGGTCAGCTCAAGATCTGAAGTTTTATGCCGTACCTGGTCCAGTTTTTCCTTTAACAACTTGGTCTAGAACAGCATTCCTGGATATTGGAGATACTAGAGAATGAGGTTTCACTCTAACTGTTTCACTGATGAATCACTTCTTGTTACATTTTCCCCATACATAAGGAAGATATTAGTAATAAGGGAAATTGGGTATGGTGCACATGGTTATTATCCTCACAATTTTTCTGTAAATCTGGAACAATTCAGAAATAAAACATCCATTAAAACAATACTCAAAATCCTAGGAAAACTTAATATCTGAACATAGTGGAATGGACCACTGAAATGACGGGGGAGTATGGCAATTGTCTTAGAGGAATCAAAACCTGCCTGCCATAAGCTGGACTATAATGGAACTAGAGAATATGAGAGAGAGAGAGGTCTGGTTGGAAAAATTTTAGGAGTAAAGAGGAAGGTGTCTGTTCTATAACCATAGTGTCTGAGATTTCTGCATCCTCTGCCACCCCTGCCCCTCCTGGGTGTTCCGCTGAGGCTTTGTGATGTCAAGCCACACCATGGCAACCACTGATTATGGGCAACCAGAGCTGAAGTGAGTGGCTCCTCATTAACCTAAACAGTATATATAGATGCCAGGACCCTTTGAGTAGTGTCTGTTGCCTAAGGATAGCGAAACTTAGTAAGACGATATTGTAGACTAGTAGAGATAAGGAATAAGACTCCAAACACAAGGATGGATCAAGAAACTGCAAGTCCAAAAGTGAATTTGTTTGTATTGTGGGTGGAGGGGTGGGATGGATGGTGGTGGTCACAGTCATGAGGAACAGGGTGTTGTTTTAGTGCTGGCAGTATATCATGAAAAATTGGGTTTCCTGTTTACATGGCAGACTATTGAATATTGTTAAGCTATTGAAAGGATGGTCAGCTCAAGATGTGAAGTTTTATGCCACAACTGGTACAGTTTTTCCTTTAACATCATGGTCTAGAACAGCATTGTTGGATATTGGAGATACTAGAGAAGTGAGGTTTGACTCTGTTTCAGTGATGGGGAGGGATCTAAGGAGGGGGCAGGCATGTGAGAAGGGAGTAATGTAGATTTCTTTAGTTGTGGCACCAGACAAGCCATTCCATACTGAGCCAGACACTTAGAATAAGGACAAGGAGAGGGATCAATGGGGATTCTTTTCTCATCACTTTCCCATACTGGCAGGCAAAAAGAAGCTGATGTTTAATTTAGGTTTGGTTTGGGGTGGTGGGTGTATGGTGGTGGTCGCAGTCATGAGGAACAGGGTGTTGTGTTAGTGCTGACAGTGTATAATAATGAATTTGATTTCCTTTTTACATGGTAGGCTATTGAATATTGTTAAACTATTGAAAGGATGGTCAGCTCAAGATCTGAAGTTTTTTGCCACAACTGGTCCAGTTTTTCCTTTAACAACTTGGTCTAGTACAGCATTGCTGGATATTGGAGATACTAGAGAAGTAAGGTTTCACTCTAACCGTTTCACTGATGATTCACTTCATGTTAAATTTGCCCCATACAAAAGTAAGATATTAGCAATATGGGAAATTGGGTATGGTGGACATGGTTATTATCTTCACAATTTTTCTGTAAATCTGGAACTATTCTAAAATAAAACATCCATTAAAACAATACTCAAAATCCCAGGAAACGTTAATATCTGAACATAGTGGAATGGACCACTGAAATGACGGGGGAGTATGCCAGTTGTCTTAGAGGAATCACCACGTCCCTGCCATATTCTGGACTATAATGCAACTAGAGGATATGAGAGAGAGAGGTCAGTTTGGAAAAATTTTAGGAGTTAAGTGGAAAGTCTCTGTTCTATAACCATAGTGTTTGAGATTTCTGCATCGTCTGCCACCCCCGCCCCTCCTGGATGGTCAAGCTGAGGCTTTGTGATGTCAAGTCACACCATGGCAACCACTGATTTCCGGCAACCAGAGCTGAATTGAGTGGCTCCTCATTAACCTAAAGAGTATATATAGAGGCCATGACCCTTTGAGTAGTGTCTGTTGCCTCAAGATAGCGTAACTTAAGACGATATTGTAGACTAGTAGAGATAAGGAATAAGACTCCAAACACAAGGATGGATGAAGAAACTGCAAGTCCAAAGTGAATTTATGTTTGTATTTGGGGTGGGTTGGATGGATGTTGGTGGTCACAGTAATGAAGAACGGGGTGTTGTGTTAGTGCTGGTAGTGTATAATAAAGAATTTGGTTTCCGTTTAACATGGCAGATGATTGAATATTGTTTAACTATTGAAAGGATGCTCAGCTCAAGATGTGAAGTTTTATGGGTACATACACACCACCATACACAACTGGTACAGTATTTCCTTTAACATCATGATCTAGAACACATTGTTGGATATTGGAGATACTAGAGAAGTGAGGTTTGACTCTGTTTCACTGATGGGGAGGGATCAAAGGAGGGGGCAGGCATGTGAGAAGGGAGTAATGTAGATTTCTTTAGTTGGGGCACCAGACAAGCCATTCCGTCATGAGCCAGACACTTAGAATAAGGACAAGGAGAAGTCTGAATGGGTTTTTTTTTTTTTTCTCAACACTTTCTCATACTGGCAAGGAAAAAAAGAATCTGATGTTTAATTTAGGTTTGGATTGGGGTGGTGGGATGGATGGTGGTGGTCGCAGTCATGAGGAACAGGGTGTTGTGTTAGTGCTGGCAGTGAATAATAATGAATTTGATTTCCTTTTTACATGGTAGACTATTGAATATTGTTAAACTATTGAAAGGATGGTCAGCTCAAAATCTGAAGTTTTATGCCGCACCTGGTCCAGTTTTTCCTTTAACAACTTGGTCTAGAACAGCATTGCTTGATATTGGAGATACTAGAGTTTCGAGTAAGACTCCCTCCACGTTCTGCGTGGAGTGGTGTTCGTTATCTGAAAGAGGAGCTGCACAACCAATGAGAGAAAAAGACACGAGATAATTTTGCAATATTCGAGGACCATCCCGAAAAATCCAGAAGGATTCCTCCTCTCCTCAGGCTGCTCCAATGTTTTATTGATCTGGAGTAGCCCTCTTGGTAAGGAGGTTTCAATGACACACAGATCAGCAGACAATTTCCAGGAATAGACAAAGTATCTGATTAACTCATCAATAGATTTCCGAGTGTAGGTAGAGTATCTGATTAGCTCATCAATAGATTTCCAGGAGTATCTGATTAACAATAATCAACAAGGATCTACATATAAGTATCTAAGGAATTAAGGGAACTAAATTGGGGATGCTTCAACTATTATTACCTAAATTAACTGAGTGGTTCCTAGATTAACTGGAAGGTGCACAGCCCTGACTTTTGCTAGAACACTCAAGCCCTTACCTTTACTAGGACTTTCAAGGGCTACTAGCTTTTGGGGGGTCTCTGTCTAAACTCAGCTATTGAATACAATGAATGGACTCCGGCATTAACGAAAAAATTTTAATTTAGTTATAAGATCTATTTTCTTACATGGCATTTTTTCCACTATATTTTTCAACTATCCCCCTTTTTTAATTTAATTAGAAGGCTTCTTGGAAATTTTATAATGCAGTCTGGATAGCTTTAAATATTAATATTTTGCACACAAAAAAATGAACCTGAACATGCTTTAGGTTCATAGCATGTTTACCACAAAATGAAAATTTTGGTTAATACTTTTTGAACAATTACTTATTTCAAATTAGCCAAATTTAATTAATTTGAAAACTTGACTTTAATTTGAAAACTATTTTGCTGTCAAATTTAATATTTTAACAATAATCTTAATTTACACTGTAAATATTAATGAAAAGGATCACTTTACATCCTTGTGAAGGCTCTGAGCATTCCTGTTGTTAGGCTAGATTTAGACATAGGGTCTGTTAGCCAAGCCTCTGTTTATCTGGATTCTGATTTCAGCTGGACCAAATCTCTTTTGTTATTTGGTTCCTGATCTGGGCTGGGCATGGTAAGCAAGAAGCAGCCATGGGGACAGGAGACCTTCCTCAGAAGGGGCGAGTGTTCAAGCCCCTGCACCATTGGCGGGGGGGTGAGGATCTGTGCCCCACCTCTGTTGATGCCCAAGTTTTCTCCTACTGGCCCACGACTGTGCGTGTCTTAGGTCACCCCACCCTGTGGGGGTCTTACCCGTCTTTGACTACCAGCCATCTCTGGGCCAAGTAGGGTGATGTGAGGTTCAGTTCTGTCTCCTTGATAGCCTATGTCCCTCTGGCCTCCATGCCCATCAAGTGCCTTTGGATCCCCTTGCCTGCTGGCAGGGCCCCGGCATTGATCATAGGGAACCCAGGTTTCTTCTCCAGAGAGGGCCCAGCTTACGCCATTGGGTAAGAGACAGATCCATGGTACCAGCTTTTCATGATCTTAGCTTGAACGGAGAGCCTAGATAACAGCTGTAGACAACTGGAATCCTTTAGGCAAAAAAAAAAATTGAGAGCGGTCAACACAGAATGCTTAAGTGCCTTCCCCAGGAGGCCCTCCACACAGTGGAAAGGAATAAATCCCTTCATGTAATACATTCAAATTCATTTGTAAATTTGTTTGGGATAAATGCACAATATACTGTTGTAAAGCATCAAAAATTATCAATGAAACTTGTAGAATAATAGCATGTAAGAATATTCTTTGTTCTAGGTCATGACAACTTAAATTTTAAACTCAAGATTTGGAATGAGGAACCTAGTTTAAAAAAAGAAGAAGAAATTTACAGAAGCAGAGACAGTATGCTATCTAAATTACAGTTGTGGGTCTCCAGAGCACTGAGTTGACAAGTTATCTGGAGCCCTCTGACTTTGGGATAGCTATGCTGTCCTTCCCAGGTAAAGGAAAAATGTGCCTTCTAAGACCAGTATGAAACTATAGTTTTTACCTGAAAGGATTGTTACCATACTTCACTTTACCGTGCCCCAGGTGGTCTCTGGGCTGTTCCTTTTATTCTGACCCCAATGTAGCTCCATAGGTGTCTTTCCATTAGCATCACCAGTGAAAAGATTTAGAGTAATTAAAGCTAGGTGCAGCCTACTCCTAGGTGATTTCTCCATCATCCCCCTTTTTTGTTTTTCAAGTTGGGATTTTTAAAAGCTGATGAGACTCTGAAGCCTCTTTTAAGAAAGCAACCAATGGATCAGCATGTGCCTTTCCCTTAGTTAATGGGCTAGGTAATATGCTGTGAGCCCTGATGTGGGTGATATAAAAAGGGTATTTTCTCTGCTGCACAATCTGTTGAACTTGCTTAAATAGTAAGAATAAACTTTGGTCACTAAACCATTTCAACCGGGCAGTTTCAATTCTACTTACTAGGCCCGAAGCATAAGAGGAATCACAAATTATGTTAACTGGCTGTTGGAAATCTTGCAACGCAGTCTTAATAGCTTTTAATTCAATTCTTTGCACAGAAGTATGACTGGTCACTATGACTCGGTCAGAATTTATAGTATGATAGGCAGCTTTCCCATTAGATGACCCATCAGTAAACACAATTAAAGCTCCAGGAATTGGTTCCTGTCTAATATTTTTTGGTATAATAATGGAGGTCTTATGTAAAAATTGTAGTAGTTTATATTTTAATAGGTGACAGCTAAGTTCCCCTGAATATCCACTTAGCCCAATTTGCCAATTTTAAGTCAGTTTGAAATAACATTTATTCTTTTAACTTGACTTGTCCTAAGTTATGGACAGTAAATGACAGTAATTAAATTTCTGTTATTAGTCTTTAAGTAAATTTACATAAACTTTGTTTAAGGAGGCAAAACACAAATTATTTAATTTAGCTTATGAGGCCCAATATATTGATTTTTAATTTTAGTTAGACATCTGAAGGAAACCTCTTTTTATTTCCTTCCTGACAGCTTTCTTTCTCACACAGCAACAAATGTAAGGAACATGGTTGCCTTTAGAGATTTTAAGAAATACTGTCGCAAAGCTATATATTTCAAGTGATTTTTCATTTATGGTGACTAATTATTGTCAGATTTAGTATTTCAACAACAATCTGTACATGTTAGCAATTATATTTTTAAAGAATATACTCTTTGGCTTATTTGCATATACAGAGGGATCATGGGAAGCCTTCAGTAACTTTTTAGAAGAATTTTACTTTATTAGAATTCAATTGCTTACAAAGATTAGTAAATTTAGTAAAGTTTTATTTTGATACACGAGATGCAAACGCTGCTTCACATCCAGCCTAATTTTAAATACAGCGGCAAGGAGCTTTTGTTAGTTTAAATAAAGACATTGCTACTAATAAATCAATTTTTTCTTTTATTTGGCAGAAATTCCTTATGCAACCAAGTATATTATATTTTGAAATATTGCACTCGGGAAAAACTGTCAAATACATAGCTAATTAAAACATTTTCAACACTTTTTAAACAGTTCTCAACATAATAGGATCGAGTCTTGACCATGGAATCAACTACTCTTAATTTGTTTATGATATATGCATATCTGTGGTTCTACTGAAAATTTAAGATATCTTTTAAAAATGTATCTACAAGCCTTTTAAGAAATATGACCTCTATTGTCAGCCCTTATAAAGCCAACTGCTTAAAACATTGGTCTATCATACCACTGAAATTATATTAAGACCATGATTGCTAATTTATTAAGCATTAAAAATATCTTCTTATAAGTAGTATTAAATAAATCCGAGAGGCAAGCACACTTTCTGCCCCATCCACATTTCCGCAGTAAAATGCTGCCTTAAAACTCCACCCCTGAAATCCCATCCTGCCTCAGTGAGCAGACATTCCTTTTGTGATTGGCTAAATCAGAGGGCGGGGCCTTTGCTCTTCCAAGATGGTGGCCCCCAGGGCGTGGTAAGCCATGCGGCCATCATGGCGGATGCCAAGTCAGGCAGCTCAACATTATGGCTGTCTACACTGTTCTCTGACAGAAAACATGATTTCCTTATTCTCACAATAAACAAGGGAAGAGGAAACCAAAATCCCTAAAAGATAGATGGCCAACATTATATTGTAGACAAACAGAAATCTCATTAGCTGTTTATACCCTTTATAATTATCTTAAAGAATATCAATTAAGTTTAAACTGGTTTTTGTATTAAAAATATTCAGTTGAGATCATAAAATTAATCCTCCTTTTTAATCAGATCAATAAGCAACATATTTTGAATTCTAATTATTTCAGAGAAAACAAAAATTATTTTCTCAAAAATAAAAAAATTATTTTTTACTTTTAAGGCATTTAGCTATCATAATTATACAGTTTTTCCCCAATTCAATCCGAATTTAAACTTTTAGCTGGCAACTCAAATCTTTAGCATTTCTCAATCAGTAACATTAAGACTAAACTTTAAAAATGCAAGACATAATCAACCAACAGATTTAATACTGTCCTCTAGATTTTGTATGAGGGATACTCAGATCTCATTTATTTCAGTATTATGTCATTTCAAGATACCTAGGTATAAACTCCCAAGGTCTTAAATTTCCCAGCAGCTTTGGAAAACCACATTTGAGGCTGGCAAGGCAGGCCTGGCCCAGCCTTTGATTTTAAAAGGACCATAATTTTTTCCTCTGGGGAAGGTCAAGAAACAAGGTTGTAGCTACATTGTTTCCTGCCCCTGGCTTGCTGGTGGGAAGTTTCAATATTGGCCTTGGGGAGGAACTGTTTTCCCTGGAAGAACAGGTTTGGCCTACCCTGGACCAATCAGATATAAATTGACCACATTCTTTAAGAATTTGCTACAGGCAGGAAGCAACTAGCCCCTTTTCTCATTAGAAATGTTTTGGCCAGCCTTTTCAATTAACTATGAGATTCAAATTCAATTATTTTAAGGCAATTAATTTAGCAAATTTTTGTAACAGAGACAATTTTACTGGTTTTCCTTGTAGAGTTCTTAAAGTTAGCTTTGGAATAGGCTTCATTAACATTATTATGGAAAAATACCAATCTTGTTGCTAGAATTTCTACCCTGGGTCAAATTCGCCATTTTCTTTAGGAAATAATCAGTCTTGGGTTTTATTCTGCACATTTGTAAAGAAATTCCAGCTCAAAACTCTATCTAAATGTCCGAAATCAGAACGAGCACGCATTAGTTCCAAGCCAAGTATTCTCTTTACACGGGAACAGAAATCCCAGACGCATTTTAAATTTTTGTAAAACTTTTCAATTACAAGAAGGAGACTTTAAATTAGAGGAGGCGTCCATATTGGATCGCCATGTGCTCCCTTTCTCTTTCCACCCCATCCTGCTTTTGGAGGAAGTTTCAGCAAATGACTCAGATGGCGTATTTTCCCCAAAGTCATGCTTAATAGAAAAAGACATTTTAAGTTTTCCCCTATTTCGCTTTCTAAAGCAATGGCTAGCACCCAAGGTTATCTTAGCCAAAGTTTGGTTGTCATAAGATGTTCTCCGGTAATTTTTAAATAAAACATTAAGTAATCTCATTGTGGGAGAGCTTATAGCTCTGCCCTTTCTTGCCACCTTTGAATCTCTCCACACCAGAGGGGGACTCAGCAGCAGGGTTTCATTTCTTATTGCAGATTTTAGGTTCCAAACACAAATTAAGATTTTAATTTGGACAGGAAACCACATTAAGATGACCATGGCACTCTTTTTTCAGCCTGATCTAAAAGAGTACCTTTTTCAAGAAAAACAAAGGTTATGTTCTATAATAACATGCAAAAACTGTAGAAGATTACCTTCTAAAATTTTAACACTTTAAACATGCAAATCAAAAGCCTATAATAAAGTTTCTTAGTTTTTAAAAGCCAAATATACCTTTTTAAAGCCGAATCTACTTTCTTAAAGCCAAATCCTGCCCCGTTTGTTAGCCTGGTTAAGAAAACGTTCCCAGTGTACTTACAGACCCGGGCTTCTGTAGTTGATCCTGGGCATTGCGTGCGGTAGATTTCCCCTCACCTTTTTTCGGTGAGCTTTCCACAACTTTTCAGTGAAAACTTCCTTTTCTCGCTCCAGCGAGGCCTGCACTTCCAGATTACCCGTTGGGCGCCAGATGTTGAGTAAGACTCCCTCCATGTTCTGCGTGGAGTAGGGTTCGGTATCTGAAAGAGGAGCTGCACAACAAATGAGAGAAAAAGACACGTGATAATTTTGCAATATTGGGGGACCAGGTGGCCAAGTCCAGAAGGACTTCC
Source organism: Myotis nattereri (assembly GCF_964212035.1). Lineage (NCBI taxonomy): Eukaryota > Metazoa > Chordata > Mammalia > Chiroptera > Vespertilionidae > Myotis > Myotis nattereri. The sequence goes on along the minus strand of NC_138091.1, from coordinate 6,862,743 downwards.
ACCCATGCTCAGGCTGCTCCAATCTTTTATTGATTCAGAGTAGCCCTTAGGCAGGCGACCTGCCATTAACAGGCAGACTAGCCCATCAGCAAGGATTTACATAATAATAAATGGGGGAGTAGTTTCAGCTACCACTGTCTGGACAAACAGAGGTGGCGCTTAGCTCAGACCTTTGCTAGGGCTTCAAAGGCACCCAGCCTTCTGGGGGTTTCGGGGAGTTCTCTGTCAATGCTTATCAGATAGTGAAGGCAATAAACAGTTTCCCACAACAAGTTTGTGTGATCCTATTTTTAATTACCTATATGTGTGCTTGTATGTCACCAGAAAAACCTGCAAGTCCATTACTAAATTATTATGATCAGGATTTTATTTTTAAATGACAAGATATTAAAAGAATCATTGTTCATATAATTTGATTCTATAATTCTATTTCCACTGATAGAGATCCTCATAAATCCTTCAAAATGGTATAAATTTTATAAAGAAAGATATCCATCACAGTATTATGTATGTATTTTAAAAACAAAAAGAGCATAAAGACCCATTTAGGCAATACTTAAGCACATGATGGTACTGAAACAGATGAAATATTATGCAGCATTTTTACAGGCAACAGGCATTTCTTGTGAGATAAGAATGACAAGATGGAAACTATGTCAACATTCACAGGATAATACTAGGAACAAATATACTAATATGTTGCATGTGATTGTCTCTGGGTGATGGAATCTGAGGTGATTTGACTTCTGTCTGTTTGTCAGTGGACTGAGATCCGGGACTGCTCCTGGGCAAGAATTACTCTTTCCTTTGAAGGTCCCAAGGGCTCAGGCAAGGTCTTGGGGCCCAGAAGACATGAGTACTGTCTGCCTAAGGGGAGATCATGTGGCTAAGATTCCAGGAAGGATTGGCTTCACCCAAGCTGCTCATTCAGATACGAATCAGTAAGAAAATACTACCCACCAATGAGCTTGCTCAGTAAGTAACATTGGGTGTTGGATCTCCCTGAACAGTGTCTGAGAATATGGCTCTAGAGCAGCGGTTCTCAACCTGTAGGTCGCAACCCCTTTGGGGGTCGAACAACCCTTTCACAGGGGTCGCCTAAGACCATCGTAAAAAATATTTATATTTACATATTTTTTTGTGATTAATAAGCATGCTTTAATCATGTTCAATTTGTAACAATGAAATTGTGGGTCACCACAATATGAGGAACTGTATTAAAGGGTCACGGCTTTAGGAAGTTAAGAACCACTGCTCTAGAGCACCTCAGAGAAGCAGGCCATTGGATAAAGCCGGCATCCACTCTATTCTATCCATTGAGAGTTTGTCTCTCAGGGCCAGACAGGGAAACAAAGGAACCACCTCAACAAACTCTTTGAACACCAACTGACAAATGCATTTGCAGAGCATGCCCTGTGCTTCTCTGAGCACTTGAAGAAAAACGTGGAGGGAAATCCCAAGGTCCTTGCCCCCAATCAAGGAAGGCTTCAAGAGATCATTTTTGATCCACAGGCGTTTATTGATACCTAATGGGTGTCTACTCCTGCCCTGGGCACCTAGGCACAGAGCGACCAGACATGGTGGAAGTTTGGTCCCCAGATCTCCTGGGACCAGGTCATAAACTTGTGCAAAGGGGAAATAACAAGACATATTAACCTGGATTATCTCTGATCCCAGAGATAAGACCTGGCACCATGGAGCCACAGGGAAAGGAGGAATTAGGCTGAGAGGGAGCATCAGGAGCCCACACCAGGTCAGGCATGAGACTGCCTCAGGGCTCCCATATGTGTCCTTAGTAATGAGGCTCCAGGGAGGTTCTGCTTCCTCTTCCCTCCAGGTTCGTTGACTCAGATGCTGCATTAATCACTAGGAAGGCCTCTGCCATCCAGTTCCACCCACTTAGTAGGTAAAAGTTGGATTATTTGGAAGGTCTCCCTGAAAACCTGTTCCCCATCGCAGATGTGGGTCTCCACACAGCGAAGGAAAATAATGGGTAGGGAGGTGGGTGGTGGCTGTTGTTTTGATTTTTGTATTCTTGGTTCAGGGCTCCGTAAATAACATGCTTCAATTCATCCCACCTCCTCACCACCATTCCTTGCAAGACAACTTCCAGGTTTTATTGACTCTTATTACCGCTAATCTCCATTCCCTTCCTCCCCCTCCACATAGTAGCCACTTCAAAATTGGCATGTATGCTTGAAGAATTTATGTCTTTGTATGTCTGTGTGTTTTATAGACACAAGAAGTGTTGTGTTAAAAATCCCATTGTGTTTCTTACTTTCTATGTTGACACTAATTTTTATGATCCACTCTCCTTGCTGTGTAAATACTCAAATCCCTGCTTGTTTTATCTTCTTTTCCAAACCATTCTCTCAACACAGATGAATTTTCTTAGTCTAAATTGAACCCTATCACTTTCTGCCTAAAGCATTTCAAAAACTTCCATTTACAATTAGAAAAAAAAATTGGAAACCAGCCTATGAGGTCTCCTTGTCGGCTCCTACATACATCTCCAACCTCAACCAGTGTCCTTCTCTTTCTTCTGCTCCCCACACTTCAGCCACACTGGCTTTCATTCAGTTTGCTGAATACACAAAACTCTTTCTTTCATCTCAGCACCTTTGCCTTCTCCCCCTCCCCCACCTCATCTCTAGGATGGGCTTTCTCTTTCTCAGCCTTCAAGCCTCTCCTAACTGTGAACATTGGTGCAGCCCTTCTGGAGAGACTTAGGCAATATTAGTCATCCTGGGCCAGGTTCCCTGGCAGCAGTGACTCCTGGGAAGTGGGACAGAGTTTAGTGAAGGAATGACCTCAGAAAAAGAAGATGGAGGGAGGTGAGCAGAGATGTGGACTCAGCACATTATGTTCAGCCTGGTCTTGAGAGGGGATCTGGAAGAGGAATTGTACCCATTGAGTGATTCCCATTTTAGGTAAGGAGCCAGGCTTATCTACCCAGTGCCAGTCATTACTGGCCTCCCAGGGTAGTGGACTGGGAGCACCTACCTGCTCAGGACAGGGGAAGGGCCATCAGGAGCCATGAGCAGCCAACATCCACAGCAGCTGGGAGGGGGGATGGCTGAACCAGCCAGTGAAGTTGCATCCACTAGTAAAACCTAAGGTGTGCAGGGCCTTCCTGCTAGAAATTCATTCTTAGCAACATACTCTAGAGAAGCTACATTCATGTGGCCATGAAGGATACAAGAAAGTCCATGTCAGCATTGTTTATGACGCTGGAAAACTAGAAATAAGCTAAATGTCCTTCAACAGGAGAAGAAAGTTATCATAGTAAATGCCTAGTAAAGCGGTAAAACTAATGGACTGCAGTATGTGTGGCAATGTGGACAAATCTCAAAGCATGATTTGTGTGGAAAAGAAAGTGTCAGGGTACATTCTGAATGATGCTATTGAAATCAAATTTCAAAAATGCAAAAACAACTCTAAATTAACTTGTGTGTACACAACTTTTGAGTAAAATTATAGAAACCTACTTAGGGACAAGCACCAAGTGGATGATAGTAGGTAGCTCTGGGGAAGGAAAACTGGGATGGAATCAGGAGTTCAAAGGTCTCCCAACTGTCACCCTAATGTTCTATTTAAAGACACACAGGCAATGGCAGAATTTAAGATTTAATAGGAACACAGGTGATCACAATTTATTCTACATAGATTTTATTCTTTTACATTTAATCCTGAATAGTCACACTTTAAAAATTACAGAAAATATTCACGTGGCCCTATGTACACCTTGAGTGATACTTCTTTTTGTTTTCCCTATACTATCGTTTTATTTTCCGATGATAGCAGAAGAAAGTACACAGATGATCCATTTTCTCTTTTTAGACTCCATCACAGCACTTTGCCACATTTCATCATGTCACAGGAATTTGTTAGCCATGCTGTTCATATACAATGCAATTAACATCGCGTAAGGATATTTATGTCAGTGGGGAAATACTCATAAAAAAGGCTAATGTCCTTTAGGTGGAATTGACAGATTAAGGTTTGGGAACCCACTTATTCCAGGTGTCTCGTTGCTATCTATTCTAGCCAATATTTCCCGTGGTCCATTCCCACCCAGTGATGCTGATCAGAAGAACCAGATTCATGCTCTTAGACTCTGAGGGGTTATATTTTGACACAGAAGGCCTGCTCTCCCCCCTATATCCCAGCCAAGGAAATGTTATTCAAAAAGTGATCAGAGGAGATTGGGCGCTTTGAGGGTGGTATGGCCATAGATAGGGAAGCATCTTTCAGATGCTCAAAACTCAGCAGGAAGGCGGGGGGAATGGGGGGGGGTGAGGTGAGGGGGAAAGATCAACCAAAGGACTTGTATGAATGCATATCAGCATAGGTGATGGATGTGGACAACATGGGGGAAGGGAGAGGGGGAGGGCAGGATTGGGGAGATAAGGTGATATTGGTGGGGTAATGACACATTTGTAATATCTTATTTAATAAAGAAAAAAAAATGATCAGTTCAAGAATGAGAATGAGAGGCCTATGTTATAGGTTCTCCTATGGTGATTCTTTTGCTCTTCGGACTTAGCAAAATTATATATATGAATATTCAAATATATAAGAGCATATTTAATTTTGCTAAGTACTTCTAGATGGCCCTCCTGGGTGCCTGTACTAGTTTACCCTCCCATCATATCCCATGATGTTCCCATTTGTCCCATAGCCTCACCAACACTTCCCATCATCACACTCTAATTTGTCTTGCAGATCGGTGTAAAGAGGGCCTCATTACTTCTCTGACTACAAGTACAATTCAACATCTCTGCCTATCTTACTACAAGTGCAATTGAATACCTCTTCATACCTTGTTAACGTTTTGGGTTTCCCTTTATGAAATTCCCTTTTCATATACTCAACCCATTTTTATGTGACAGACATTTCTTATAAAATGTATCTATTAATCGCAACAAGGGATTTCAGAGATCACTTGCAGGTTTTAAGATAAAGCTCCCATAAACATTTGTGCTCAGGTTTCTGAGTGGATGAAAGTTTCTATTTCTCTGGCATAAATGCCCCAGAGTGTAATGGCTGGGGTGTGTGGTAGTTGCATGTTGAATTTCATAAGAAACAACCAAAGTACTTTCCCCAGTGGCTGTAATAGTCTACATTCCCACCAGCACTGTATGAGTGAGTTTTTCCACATCCTCCCCAGCATCGAGTGTCATCACAGTCTTTTGTTTCAGTTAGTCTCCTTGTGGTCTAAATAACCTTTTCCTAATGGCTTATGATGTTGAACTTTTCCAGTGCTCATGCGACATGTTATAGCCTCTTCAGTGAAGTTTCTGTTCATTTATTCTGTTTAATTCTCCAGTGAACCACCTGGGCCTGGATTCCCTTCCTTAGATGCTTTAACTACAAATTCAACTTCTTTCATAGACTAGTCAGGGCATCACTTTCTCTTGAGGAAGGTTGTATAGTTTGTTTCCTCCCAGGTATTGGTCCGTTTTGCCTAACTGGTTAGCTATATGCGCACAGCGTTTTTCTCTGTTTCTTGGTCAGTCTGGCTAGATATCTGTTTGTTTTACCAGTTTTTTTAGAGAAGCAGTTTTCTGGTTTGTTGAAGGCTATTTTCAAATTCTTTGTTTTACTGATTTCTGCCATTATGTTTTCCCCTTTCCTTGTTTCTTCTAAGTCACTCTGTTGCTCTCTGTAATTTTCTATTTGGATACTTCAATCTCTCTTCCCAGCTGTAATGCTTTCCTTCGAAGTCTATTTAAAACAAAAACTCTGGCTTTTATGGCTGCTTTTGATATGCAGCTTTTGTTTATTGTTTTTAAGTTGGGAGTATTCCATAATTTCACTCATAATTTCTTTTGAACTCAGGGTTTGTATAGAATATACTTCACTTCAGCTTCTGCTGTATATTCTAAACTGTCCAGATATTTGGTGATTTTAAAGCTATTCTTTATTATTAACTTCTTACCTTAGTGCATTAGTGTTAGAGAATATATAGGCATCATGCATTATGGTTCATGAACATATCAATGGAGAAAAAACATATATATCTTCTTTGGAATTTATTGAGACTTCCTATGTGGCATAGTATGTGGTAATGATTTATTTTGTTTAAAAGACTGGGTATTATCTGTTAGTCTGATATAATATGTCTAACAAAGCAAACAATAACTTCCATTTGTCAAATTTTCTTATTTTAAAAAATCCTTTATTGCTTCCCATTTCATAGGTCCTATTTCAGATGGCAGGTTTAAAAGTAATTAATTCTATTTTGCAAGACAAGGTGCTTTCCCATAACTTAAAGTACATGCACTTAAACGTATCCCTGTGATTTATTACACATATCTATATTTTCCTCAGCAAGACATGCTCTTTAATATGCCCTCCTGTGTATCATTCCTCTACCCTCATCAACTACACAGTGCTGACACTAATATTTTAGATTTTTTTCCACTCTTTTTCTGTAATCTTTTAGTCAAGAATAAAATGAGCATGGGGCCACATGGCTCACTTCTGGGATTTTTGGTTCTGGCTTCACCCAGGACACCGACCCCTCATAGAATCTCCAATCTGTATCTAAGGAGAAAGGAGCTTAGCCCAAGGCCTTGTGGAGAATCAAATGAGGCTGAGGCTTTGTCACGAGGCAGAGAAAATGGCCAATGAGCTCAACCACAGCCCTTGGAGCAGACCTCTCCACTGTCCAGGCACCCAGAGAGCACTTTCCAGGGAGGACCCCACTGAGTTTCTACAATAAACCTGTGAGCTTGACCCTAGGTCAGTGATGGAGAACCTGTGACACGTGTGTCAGAGATGACACACGAACTCATTGGTTGATTTTTCTTTGTGACATGGCATTTAAGAATATAAAATAAATATCAAAAATATAACTCTAGCCAAAGCCGGTTTGGCTCAGTGGATGGAGCGTCGGCCTGTGGACTGAGGGGTCCTGGGTTCGATTCTGATCGGGGGCATGTGCCTGGGTTGCGGGCACATCCCCAGTGGGAGATGTGCAGCAGGCAGCTGATCGATGTTTCTCTCTCATCAATGTTTCTGACTCTATATCCTTCTCCCTTCTTCTCTGTGGAAAATCAATAAAATATATTAAAAAAAGTTTAAAAAATATAACTCTTTCTTTTACTATGGTTGCAAATATCCGAAACTTTCTATGTGTGGCACGGCACCAGACTTAAGTTAGGGTTTTTCAAAATGCTGACATGCAGAGCTCAAAAGTTTCGCCATCACTGCCCTAGGTTCACCCTGTGGTTAGAGGCACAAGCACTCAGAGACATGAAGTGCCCTGAAGACTCCCAGCAAGCAGGGGGCCGCGTGACCACTGTGCTGTGCAGGGACAGGTGCTCACCTGGTACATAGTTGGACCCACACCTGTTGGGTGGAACACATGTTCTGTCATAACACAGAGAGATGAGGGCGAAAGCATAGGCCCTGCTCAGGAAGGCGGGCAGCTGGTACTGCACCAGTGTGTCTAGCCGGTGTGCCTGGGGGGCTGCACCACACACCTATTTTTTTAGGAAAGCACGAGTGGATGGTGTGGGGCCGCTTGGCGGGTTGGCAGCTGGGGCCCAGGGCTGGGCTCACTGGCCTCCATGTTCTGCTCAGGATGCCCGCAATGGGAGGCCAGTCCTTGGCATCTGACCACCAGCTCTGAGTCCTGTGGAGGCAGATTCCTGGCTTCCAGGAAGGGCAGGTGGAGAAGGGAGAACCCTTCTCGCTGGGAGTGTTAGGGGTCCTGAGGCCAAAACTCACCTTCCATGATTCTCCAGCTCAGCACTGCCCGCCTGACCCCCAGAGAGTTCTGGTTAATCAGCAAAGCTGTTGGGGCTCCCAGTGGGGGCTGCACATTAGCTTCCGGGTAGTGAGCACTTTTGTACTTATGAAGGTATCTCCTTGTGTTTCCAGGGTCGGTTTCTGCACTAAACTGAAAGGTGAACAGAAAAGCAGGTGGGCCCTCCTGTGCTTGGCATCTGCAGGGTCGCAGGCAGGGCTGGAAGGTGGAGTCAGAATGTCTGGAGATGCAGATGGGGCAGTGCTGGATGCGGAAGGACCCTGGGCTGCCAGCTGGAAGAACTTCATTCCACACCACACCTTTGATGAGGACTCACAGAATGTTCTCCTGCTGCTTCGCCCTGCACACCAATTTGCTTATGCCCCCAAGCACTGGTTTTTGGATTTTGGACTCCATGCCCTTGTCCTGGTTTTCTTGGGCGAAAACAACATCTTCTTTTTCTTCTTTTTGGTGAGTCCTGTCATGCACATGGTGGGTGTTCCTTTGGCCTGGCCACGGCTGGGCAGCCTGCTGACCTGGAGAGACTGGAAGGTGCACTTGAGGGTGTTGTTGGCGTTAGGCAGGTCTTTCTTCTTCGAGTCTTTCTTCCTGTCTGTGGGCTGGGCTGCCGTCCAGTAATCCACCTGCCGCTCCATCAGCTTGGCGCCATCACACTGGCTGGGGGAGGACAAACCCCACTCACTGACAAGATGAATGGGATGACAAGGCATCATTGGTGAACAGAGGTAGGGACAAAGGGAAGGATAAAAGCAAGCTGCAGCCCAAGCGGGTCCATCATCTGAGTATCCCGACGTGTCTGAGGACTGTTGCACTGTCCCAACTTTCACCTGCCACCCTGAAAAGAATGAACTATAAGGAATCCTCATTGGGTGTCTTCAGCTTGTAGGAGAGCAGGGCTTCCTCGATGGGAAGCTGAGAGGAACAGTTGTTCCCGTGATGTACTGCGTGATTCTCGTCACGATGTCCAGTGTGCCTTGTATGGCGCTCTGGGCCTCCAGATTATGGAACAGGTCCCATCGGGTCAGGTCCTGGGAGAAGCTGTTGTAGCAGTAATGCATGGAGCCCAGGTACCTGGCCACAACGCTGGATCCAGCGGGATGACCAGGAAGTGCATATCGCCCAACCAGCAGTAGGACAGCAGCTCCAGGAAGACCCGCAGCACAGCGCTCAAGTAGTGCTGTGCCCGTTCCACCATCATCTTCAGCGGCTTAAGGGGCTGGGAATTTTCGTTACAGTATCTCTGTATCCACCAGATGATGGAGCTGAAGGCCACAGGACGTCAGCCATGAAGCAGATGCACAGCACAGGCAGCATGTGCCCCTGCAGGGTGTCTGAGGGGAACTGCTCCTGCCAATCAGAGGTTTGACCAGGATGATGTTCTCTGGCAGCTGGTCATCAGAGATGAGTATGCGGTTCAGCTGGTAGTACGTGGTCTTCCTGGGGATCTGCAGCTGGCTCCCTGGGTCTGGACATGCTCATTGTCTGGGCTCTTGGCTCACTTGTTCTATGGCTATGCCATCTGCCGCCCCTTCAGGAACCTGCCCAGCCATGGTGGCGGGGATGCTTCCCCTTGGCCTTGGTGGAGGGCATGAGAGACTCAGTCTTGGTGATGCGCCTAGTGAGCAGCATCTTCTTGGTGAGCATGTCCAGGGCTGAGGTCTCTACCTCCGGGCTGTCCTTGGGCGGTGCTGGGTGCTCCCCTGGGTGGGCATGCTCTGGGGCTCTAAGTGGGTGACACTGTCACTTGGCTATTGCTGACTGAGCTTGGTCTTTTTGGGCACTTCAGCTGGACTAGGAGGCTCCTTTGTTTTGCTTTGTTTGTTTTGTTAACCCTCACCAGAGGTTATTTTTCCACTGAATTTTTAGAGAAACTTGAAGGGACGGGGAGAGACAGACAGGGAGAGAGGCATGGATGTGAGAGAGACACATGGATTGCTTGCCTCCTGCATGTGCCATGGCCAGGGCTGGGGATCAAGCCTGTAATCAACACAGTTGTGCCCGTGACCAGATTTGAACCCGGGACCGTTTACTCCGTGCGCCAACACACTTGCCCTCAGCAGAACCAGCTAAAACTCGGAAGATCCGCGTGGCTCTGGGCACCATGGATGCTCCCCATGTCCATTTCTGAACTGAAAGGTGACAGGCCTTCGCAGTATGGCCTGAGCTTGGGTTTGGTGGTGCTGAGAAGGCTGTTATCTTCTTCCCTGTCGGGGCTACTGTCATTGGTTCTCCAGCATGTTAGACAGAAGGTGCGGGCCCTCCTCTACTTGGGGACATGATCTGCAGGGTCCTGCTCACGGTCCAGGGCCTCCTCCGACACTTAGGCCCTGCTCAGCCAAGCCACTACATTCTGCTTGTCATGGACCGTGTTGTGACTTCCAATAGTCACTGCTTCCTGATCCAGTTCCTATCCATGGGCGGCATCTTCACCGGCCTCCTGCTCAGAGAAGCTCTCATACTCCTTTTTAGAGTAGTGATTTGTAGACTTGGTCTTGGGCCGGCCTACATGGCGCTGCCCACATGGTGAGTGGACTGGCTAGACATGGAGGAGGTCCAGATTCAGGCGACTTTGGGGGAGGGGGTGATGTGGGCCGCCGAGTCTGAAACACTGTCTCTGTGCTGTTTGATGCCTGAGGGCTCACGTGTTTTCTTGCACTTTGGCCATGATTGCAGGCTCCTCTTCGCTGCGGGCCCTGTGGATGCTTCCGTCTGTGTCTGTGAGCTGGAGTGTGCCAACCCTTCAAAGAACAGTCTGAGCTTGGGTTTGAGGGTGCTGAGGGTGCTGTTCTCATCCTCCATGTCTGGGCCACTGTCCCTGGGGTTTTGCAGTGTGTTAAGTAGAAGGTCCAGGTCCCACTCCAACTCTGGGACATGCTCTGCTGTGTCCTGCTCGAGTCCACAGCCTCCTCCAACACTTTGAAATTTCCCAGCCAAGACACCACTATTTCCTTGATCTTTTGTGGCCTGGTAATGCACATCTTTCCTAATATCCATGGCCTCTACATCTTGAGCATCCCCATGTCAATGCCCTTCTCAGCTAGGTTCGGTCCATAGGTGGCATAGTTGCTGGCCTGTTGCTCAGAGGAGAAGCTCTGATGTACCCCCTCGGAGTAATTAACCCTTGACTTAGCCTTGCATCTGTCCTGTATGGCACTGTCCTCCCAGTGGATGGGCTGGTTGGACAGGGAGCAATGCAGATCTCGGCCACTTTAGCAGAAGCCTCCTCGGCCACTTTGTCCACCCTTCAGGGTTCGCTGCCTGACCTTGGCCATGCGGATGGCGCCCTCAGGGAGTGTCTTCTAGCTCCAGATGGTCTGGTTCTTAAAGCACTTCCTCCAGTGCAGCAGGGCCTGTAGCTTGTTGCCTTCTCACAGAGGAAGTGGGGGTCCTGCAGTGAGGTCAACCCCAGGACTGTCTCCAGTTGTTCACTGGGGAACAGCATACTCCCGTAGGATGTATTGGAGCCCTGCATTTTCACAGTGATCACCATCGATATGAGGTTGGAGTACTGCATCTTCATGGCGATCACCATGGAGATGAGGTCCTTCTCCAACTCTTTGCACACCACCATCTTCATTAAGGTCAGGTTGCACAACCTGGGCACGAATCTGAGGCTAGGGCTGTCCAACTCCTGGGTAGCAAACAGGTTCTTGGGCATTGGTGTTGAACCTGGGCATAGGGATGGGGGAGCGGGAGATGTGGAGACCAGGACTGTGGGCAGCAAGGTAGCTGCATCTGGTTACAACGTACAGGTCCTTCTGCATTCTGTGGTGATGGTTTCTCTTCCTGTGTTGGTACAGAGGAGGGACATTCCCTCAGGGGCAGTTTATGAACTGCCAGGTTGGTTGGGGCTTTAGTTCAGACCAATCCCCTAAGTCCATGATTGGCAACCTGCGGCTCGCGAGCCACATGCGGCTCTTTGGCCCCTTGACTGTGGCTCTTCCTAAGCCTTAGGAGTACCCTAATAAAGTTAATAACAATGTATTCACCTATATAATTTAAGTTTAAAAAATTTGGCTCTCAAAAGAAATTTCAATCGTTGTGCTGTTATATTTGGCTCTGTTGACTAATGAGTTTGTCGACCACTGCCCTAAGCACTCAGTGACTGTTGTCAGGAGGTGGGGCACAAGTGATCCAAGAACTGTGTGTGTGAAAAGGAACCACATGCTCACTGACTAGCTCAGGGAAGCCCTGTGTGGTGTTCTTGCAATCTCAGAGACCTAAAGTTATCAAAAAGAATGTTCTGAAATGAAAACTTTTAAACTAAAAGCAGTTTATAGTGGGTAGTCATGTCCTAGACTGGCATCTTCCCTGACAAAGGTCAATCTTAACCTTCACTGAGCCTGTCTATTGCCTTTTGGCATCTACAATAACATATAATTTGGAATGTCAAAGGAATTTCCCTATTTCCAGGCCCCTCAACACATAGGCAATGCTCTGTGGAGACCACAAATCCCCTCATTCTTACTGAGTTCATTGTTGACTTGTAACTATCCTATATCCACCATGTAAAAGAAGTATGTCTGTGTCATTTTACTGTTTATCCAGTCACAGAGGATTCGCTGCTTTGATTTCTCTGAAACCCTAATGCATCACCACTGGGTTCCCTGTTACCACCATACATCTCCTGTTCTGATTGTAATGTATAAAATAAGGAGCAAAACTGCCAGAGAGAATATCTCAATCCGCTGAGATTTTCATCCTGCCAGTTATTGACAGTGGGACTTAAATAAACGACCAAAATTCTTGACAAGTTTGAATGTTTCATACGTTGACATTTCCTTGACATAGTGGGTCAGGATTCCAAAAGAGCTCACCCAGGACCAACCCGTGGACATGGTGTCAGGATTCAACAAAGGACCCATTGAACTGCTGGTTCCCCACCCATTGGGTGAACCTGGGTGAGTTGTATCTTAAATCCATGACTTTTCCCTTGCTGGTGGTAGAGGGTTAGATTTATTTGAGCTGTATTTTTAAATACTCCAGATAGAACTAAGATTAAGGGTTGGTGGAACTTAGGTTAAGACAAGACAGTAGGAAAAAAATTGGTGGCTGTTGTTAAACTGTGGCTTTCCAATCGGAATTGCGTTCTGAGAATCAGAGCAAAAAAAAAACCAAAAAAAAACCCCAAAACCCATTATCATTTAAATTAGAGTTGAACTGAATCAACTCCAAAAATACAGTGTCATATTCTCCTTCAAGTCCGAGTATTAGGTATTCTTAGGGGACTAAGAATCTCTGTGGATGTGTGATGTCATTCCTCATGATGTGCAGGAGCCCCAAAGCAAAATTTCAACACAATTGCAACTAAAGTGACTGGTTCTGGTGGGGGAGCACCCATAAGGTTTGGTCAACCGTTCCCTGACCCTCTGGTTGTTTGAGACAGCAGGGAGATCAACCGAGGCACATCAGAGGTTTGAATGTGATTTGAGGGGTGAGAGCCTCATGGAGCTCAACCGATAAGCAACACAGGTTGACCAACTACATTATATAACAATCCTAGAAAATTTGCTCCGATTCTGCAGATATCAGAAAGAAAAGAAAAACCACATACACATACACACAACTACAAAACAACAACAACAAAACACACCTAAAATTAACATGGGAAGTGGTGCCTCCAAGTCCAGGAGATGCCTGATCCCAGCCCTCACTAATATTCCTGATAGGAAGCTTTTACTTACACGTGCTTTACAGAAATGGGAAGATTTAATTAGAAAATATCCTCCAAAAAATGGCCAAAGTGCAGTTTTATTTGTGTGCCTAAATTAATTTTTGGCATGCAATAAAAATTAGGAAAATGCCAGGTCTAACATTAAACTGAATGAGTGAATGGAAGCATATCTTGATTTGGAAATCAGGAGATTTTCAGAAGCACATATAAATTCCATTAAAAACAATTCAGGAATTAGAAATTGTATAGACTGTCTCTGAACTCTTCTGAAGGTAATAATTGCCAACACCCCATTCTTCCACCTTCTCTAGTTCTCCCACTATATTCTGCACCCTTTTCCATCCTTCTTCCTTTCCCTTCAGTCCCCTCCACTATCGCTTCCTACTGACTTAAGAGAAAATGAGAATAGGAATTCTAACAACTCCCTTTGGAGAAAAGCTTGTCCCAGCAAGAGAGGAACCAGCAAATGTTCCTGATTTTCTCAATGACCCTGATGGGTTCACAAAGGCATTTAACTCTTAGAATATGTAATCCTGGATATTCTAACTGATTCCAATTAATATAGCTAATGGTTTCTGTCAGCAAATGCAACACAAATTCTAAATAAGGCTTTCAAGAAAATTCCTGTAGAGAAATCTGTTCACTGAAATGGGATGTAGAAAACCAATAACAAACAAACCACACACACACACACACACACACACACACACACACACACACAAATATAGGGTTGATCCATGGGTGTTTCCCTTCTCACTGATAGTTTGGGAGCAGGTGAAATTATCATAGAAAGAGAAGCCACTAAGACCCCTGTAGACACTGGGGCTACTCTATTTATTCCTAACCACAGCCAACTAATTATCTTCTCCTTCAGAGTAAAGCATCTGTGCAAATGGCAGGAATATTTAACCAATGTCTGTTTTTAATGAAAACCTATTTCCAACTAGGGAATGTTACAGCAATATTACCAAATATCTATCTTTGCTAATAAAATATGCCCCAAATCAGCTGATAGGGAGAGGTGTTTAGTTTGCTTATTTGTTTGTTTTATGAAATCAGTGATACCAACACATGCTTTTTCCAGAAGGGTAATATGTATTTGGAAATAAATGAACAATATACTGAGCCCAACAGAGCCTGAGATGAATCCAGCGGTGTGTCCTCAAAGTTGGGGTCATGGCTGCACCCAGGTTTCCTCGGGGGCTCTGGAAAAAGATCTGCTGGTGACATCATGCACAGACATGGAGAGGCATGGGGGAGATGGTGAGCATTCAGCAGGTAAATGAGCCTTTGGCCAGTATTTGACTGAAAAGGAGCCCAGAGTTGGAACCACAGGCATGCACCTCTGTCCAGTGCCCACCCAGGGTGGAGGGAGCTGGGCCCCTTTGTTGTGAGGTCAGGCTTATGCAGTTCTGAACCCAACCCTCAATGGAAAATTGGGAAACTGATGTCCATAGAGTGGCAGATATCACCCAATGTCCATGACATTCAGAGCCCAGAGTTAAGGAATGTTCAGACCTTCCAGCCCAAGGCTCCAACCTCTCCAACAGAGTTGGTCTGGACATTAGAAATCCTGACATACTGGGAAGCTCCTGCATGTTCCTCCGTATCTAGGGCTCAGGGGGCGCTTTGTTCTGGGACCCAGAAAGAGCACTAGCTTTTTTTTTTTTTACTAAGAGAAATATTTGTATTATTTTATTTTATTATGGTTTAAAGTATAACATATGTTTCCATTTTTCCCCTCGACCCCTCCCCAGCCACCCCCACCTGCAGCACATGCCCCTACCCCCTTAATGACTGTGTGCATTGATTATGCTTATATGCATGCATTCAAGACCTCTGCTTGGTCTCTTACTCTCTCCCCCACTCTCCCCTGCCTTCCTGCTGAGGTTTGATGGTCTGTTTGATGCTTCTCTGTCTCTGGATCGATTTTTGTTCATCAGTTTATGTTATTCATTATATTCCACAAATGAATGAGACCGTATGATATTTATTTATATCTGACTGGCTTATTTCACTTAGCATAATGCTCTCCATGTCCATGCAAGCTGTTGTGAATGGTAATACTTCTTTCTTTTTTACAGCAGCATAGTATTCCATTATGTAGATGTACCACGGGTTTTTTCCACTCAGCTGCTGTTGGGCACTTACGCTGATGGGAATTTAGGCTGTTTCCAAATCTTAGCTATTGTGCTGCTATGAACACAGGGATGCATATATCCTTTTTGATTGGTGTGTCTGCTTTCTTGGGATATATTCCAGAAGTGGAATTACTGGGTCAAATGGGAGTTTCATTTTTAATTTTTCAAAGAAGCTCCATACTGTTTTCCACAATGCCTGCTCCAGTCTATGTTCCCACCAGCAGTGCACAAGGGTTCCTTTTTTTCCACATAATCATCAGCATTTGTCCTTTCTTGATTTGTGGATGATAGCCATTCTGACAAGTGTGAGATGGCATCCCATTGTGTTTTGAACAAATATATTTTTATTGATTTCAGAGAGAGAGAGAAAAAAATCAGTGATGAGAGAATCATTGATTAGCTGCCTCCTACATGCCCCTATTGGGGATCAATGCCCATAACTGGGCATGTGCCCTTGACCGGAATCGAAGCCGGGACTTTTCATTCCTCAGGCCAACACTCTTTCCACTGACTAAACCGGCCAGGGCCCTCGTTTTTGTTTTCATTTGCACCTCTCACATGATTATTGACTAAAACCATGTTTTCACAAGGCCATGAGACATATGCAAACGGAACATTTTTTCTTGTGACTAATAAGAAGAATTTTATTCAACTCACTGAAGTCACATGTCCACATACAACCGTCATCACTCTGGCCAGGCCAGTGAGCTGTGCTAATAACTCCACTCTGGGGCCTTGACCCAAACTCCCCAGACCACCTGGATATGGAATTGGCAGCTGTTAGAAAGGGGGAAATGGAAGTCATGTCCCCCACAAGCCATTGTCAAATAAAATGTCAACTTCTGGTTTCCACTCTGACATATGACCTTGTAAGTTCTTACTCTCATCCTTACAATAAGAAAAAAGATGAATAATCCAAAAAATCAGGACGTCTTTTTAGTTCCACCAGATCATTGAAGTGATATGGCTATGAAATTAATCATTGCCTCTGCAAACTACTGTATTCAGGCTTTGTTAACACAGTACAACCTAGCACTAGCATATGTGTGTGTGCGTGCACACAATCTCTCTCTCTCTCTCTCTCTCTCTCTCTCTCTCTCTCTCTCTCTCTCACACACACACACACACACACACACACACATTAAATGACTCTGGGTGGTATTAAAAGAACATCAGACACCAAGGAGGTGACAATAGGAAGAAAAAGAGGTTGTAGGCACTTTTTCCTTGTGGCATTCCTCCTCCTACTTTATAGCTACTACCTTCATGAGCGTGAATATCGCTAAGAAGCACATGCTGCAATAATCCATTCTGCAGGCAGAGAAGAGACAGGATCTAACAGGCACAATGACTTATCCAGGATCAAGAAGAGGTAAGAATGAGGGGTTGAGTCTGAGCCCTGGTCTGTCTCTTCAAACCTAGTACCCTGGCTGCAGCTAAACCTTGTGGAGAGGGTGTGTTCGTGTCACTGTGTACAATGTTGGTATTCCATGGAGAAGGTAGGTGAGCAGTCAGCAGCCCACAGGACTATCTATAGCTGTTATTAGGTGAGGGGAGTCAGGGAGGCAATTCCAGGAAGTGAGGTCACTTCCTAATAGAACTTGGAACCCCCGTAACCAGGCACCCACTTTCTAGCAACTGCCCAACTGCCACTCACTTGGCAAGAGACAGTTGACAGTTCAACATGTTCTCTTGTTGTGTTCCCAGTTGTGGGGGCTCTGGTTCCCGGAGACCCTGCAGGGAGCGTTGTTCCAGACTCTGTAGACGGTTCACCACTCGTGCCCGACATCTCTGGCCGTTTTCAAGAAGATCCCCTCAGGTAAGTGAAGGTGGCCTGGGTCAGACCCATTCACGCCAGGCCAGCCTCCTCTGTGGGCCATCCCTGTGCAGCCCACATCCCCCCTCTTCATGTGGTGGATAGGGGGTCCTGCAGGGAGAACCGCGGGAGTGTTTGGAGCAGTGGATAACCTCGAGGTCCTGCTGTGATCACACCCCAGGGTAGGGCAGGCAGGTGGAGATGGGGCTCTAGAGGGGTCCCTTATCTATGCCAATGGGAGTCCTAGGCCCTCAGGCTGTCATGCCTTTTCCTTGCCAGTAGAGGTCTCAGCAGATCACATTCTGTGTGTCTGGAGTGGAAAGTCACAAGTTTTAGAGAACCAGCAAAACAGGGCTCTGAGGTTTTCCCCTGGTGACTGGAAACTGTCTGTATAGAGCTCTGCACAGGAGAGCGGACCGGAGCCGACAGATGGGGTCTTCAATTCCACGCCCTTGCAGGCGGCACAGACACCTGAGATATCCTCAAGCCTGAAGCACCGCCGCAGGGTGAGTGTAGGTGCCCAACTGACCCAAACTCCAGGACCCCAGGGAGTCAGCAGGACTCAGGTTCCAGAAGGCACCCTGCTACTCCCCTGAGATCCCTCCTAGTGTCCAGTTCCCAAAGGAATCTGGGTCCTCGTCTCCTCTATGTCAGGAGCTGGGGCCTCCCAGGGCTGCACATTGTATGGGGACCGCGACTGCTTATCACAGAGATCCACGTCTTTTTTCTGTGGGACCTGGACTTAAAACCTTCCATTGCCATGACGACGGTGCCACACTAAACATGCCACATGTCCTGACATCCAAATCTTGCCCCCCCAGGAAAAGCCTCTGTGTGCTCATCACACATTGGGGTGTTCTGTCAGAAATCGCACGGGTGACACTGTTAATACAAGCATGTGCTGTTTGTCCTCTGCTAAGACAATGACCTAAGATACTAATGTGCTTCATATTCCTCACCTGCAATTCTACTTTTCCTGCCAAGAACCTTTTCTCTTATTAATGTGAAAAACTTTCAGACCTCTGAAAAATGTGTGTGTGTTTATTTGATCCAAAATGTCAACAATTGTGAGCGAGAAAAATCTCAATGGGATGAGAAAATGCTCCTGAGAATGACAATTTTGCACCTCATTTTATACAATACAAGCAAAAGTGCAGACTTATGTGGGTTGCTTGAAATCCATGGGTGATAGATTAGGGAGACAGGAGAAAGCAAATTGGAGACACTTCTGTGATTGGAAAAAGGGTAAAATGATAGGCACATATTTCTTTTACAATGGTGGACGTAGGATAGTTTCAAGTCAACAATGAACTCAATAGCAACGAAGGGATCTCTGATCTCCGCAGAGCACAGAACAGTGCCTGAGAATGAGGTGTCCAAAATAAGGAAAATCAAATGATATGTTATCATAGAGGCAAAAAGGCAGTACACACACTCAGTTAAGGTAAAGATTGGTCTTTGTCAGGGAAGATGCCACACAAGGATCTGACGACCCATCATGAGCTCCTGTTAGTGTTTTAATTTCAGACCATCCTTTGTAGTTACTTCAGGTCTCTGAGTTTGCAAGGCTGCCTTGCAGGACTTCCCTGAGCTAGTCAGGTCAGCATGGGGCCCCTTTTTCATTCACACATCCTCCTTTTATTCAGAAATCAATACAAATTATGCATTGATGATGAGTGTTAGTGTTATGTCTTCCTGAACAATGGACCATTCGGGATAAGGTAAGACTATAACCTTAAATGGCATTCAAAGTGGAATTTTTATTATTAATCAAAATAAAAAGGCAGGTGCATGGGAGGCATGAGATCCTATGTGTTCTTGTTAAAAAATATTCTGTATCAATTTTATATTTTGAGCTAACATGAGCAGAGTCCGTTTGCTGCTTGTCTTAAGTTTTGGTATTTTGTATCTAGTATAACATTTACATACCAGGAACAAAAGCAAAAACATTAAAGCAGGAACACTGCTTAGGAATAGAAAATGTCTACTACTAGACAAGAAAGTGACTAAGGAAAATAAGCATCCCAGCCAACCAAAAACCCTTTGCATGTATTTTCATAATTGCTTATTAAGCTAATTATATGTTTTCTTCTTCATCCACTGTTCCTTGTACTTATGCTATGTTTGACCTGAAGAATTAAGACTCTCTACTGTTTCCTTTCCATACTGATCATTAGAATGTACTTGTCTAGTAGGTGGGAAAACTTAGCAGATATCAAAATTCAACTACTCATAAGTAATAAGGTGTGTAATAAAAATATAAAAATCAGTTGGTGTACATATAATCAATAACAGTTAGGAGATAGAAGAAGAAGGTTTGAGCAGCAGTAATCTGTCAGCATCCAGGCCTTGTTGACTTCTTGGGAAAGCTGTCAGCCCCCACGGCCAGTGGTTTCTCATCCTTGACAAGTCTTCAGTCTCCTTGGTGGATGGAGGGCAGTGTCAGTGACAGATATCCATTTATGGTTAGGCCTCTCATAAGGTAACATCCTTTTTAACACATTGGAGAGAGTCTTTAATTAATGTGTTTCAATAAACAAAATCTCCAGGTTGTAGGTTTTGGTCCTTGAAGTCTTTGTCTCTTGGGATTACTGTGAAATGAATGCCACTAATGTATCATTGCCTCCAACCTTCCTAGTGAGTCATGGATAGTAATGTAGAATTTCTGCTTTTCAGTTTTCCTTATATTTGAAAAACAAAATGATTTAAAAATCAGCAGTATTTTAAACAGAGTCATAACAATAATAACTATCTTCTCTTCATTTAGTTCCCTACCCATTTTGTTGTTTATCCTGGTTATTTGCTAGTATTTTCGTGAATTCACTCATTCCTTAGAGATCTATACTTCTGCATTCAGTTCAGAGATGTGACCTGTGTAGAAACCTGTTACTTAGAGTAAGTCAAGCCCTGACCAGTTTGGCTCAGTGGGTGGAGCTTAGACCTGAGGATTCAAGGGTCCCAGGTTCAATTCAGTTCAAGGGCATATACATTGGTTGCAGGCACATTTCCAGTAGGGATTGTGCCAGAGGCAGCTGATCGATGTTTTTCTCTCATCAATAAAATATATGAAAAGAATAAAAAAATAGAGTAAGTCAAGAGTCCTTTTCATGAATTTTTCTAAAGATGTAACATATTTGAAAATGCAGTAAAGTAAAACAATATCTATGAACGACAAAACAAAGTGGTATGGTTATAGTTTTGATTGCAATGCAATTGATGAAAAACTGCCTTTTTGGTAAAATATAACATTTCAAGGCAATAATTTTTGGATAACAACAATTACTGTAAATTTACAGAGAACGATATGAAAATATATAAGTATATGTATATATTTGGATTCAATACATAATTTCAATATAAAAGGAACAGAAAGCATGTAAGATTTTAAAACATTGTCCATGGCTTCTTGTATTGAGAATTGGATATAATTCATCAACTTCCAATGTTTGTGCCACAAATACCCAGAGTCGAACTGCCAGACACCCTCACAGGGAACCATCCTCTTGGCTGGCCTGGTGTCGCTGACACCAAGACCACTGTTACAACAGAGTGTTTCCTATTTGAAATTTTCTTGAATCTTTGTACATTCCTTCCTAGGGCAGGTTGAAATCTTTAGAACATCCATTTTAATAAAAATATAGGTACACAAATAGCACAGTTATTTATATTTTTAATTTTTTAAAGCTTCTCAGGTAATTTCAAGCATATTAAGTAGTCCTAAATTAGTCAAAAACGTTTCTCTAATAAGGAGAGAGAATAAATCCTTGAGGTACTCCAGTGCCCATTGGAATTGACTCAACGTCATCTCCTGTTTTAAAAGTATCTTACAATAGAAACTTTGGGAAGGTTGCAAATATACTTGTGCAAAAGATTATACCATGGACTTTTTGTAAATCTACGTAAAGCAAACACAGACTTAGGGTAAATAACTCTAAAAGATATTAATCATACTTGCAAGCAGTTGTAATATTAAGTATTTTGTCCAGACTACAGAATTCTCCTTAATTTACATAAGCATTTAATCTTTGTAGGCCAATAAAAGATTATATCCTAGTAATGTCATATGGAGGCTGACAATTCACCACACATAACACACAGATGAACACATATCACACAAAAACTATACACACAATTTGAATTATTTTTTTGGTAGAGAAATAAAAGAATATTTTTATATAAAACTTTCACAAAATTGTATAGCCTATACCCCCTTTTACAAACCTTTCCTCACCTTTTACAAACCTTCTTACCCATTCAGAAATAACTATCCTTAGAGAAACTTACATGTGACCTTTTCCCTCAAATATGACTCTCCATACCTCAAGCCTTCTATTGTCATAACTGTATAATTTCTTCCAACTTAACCGGAACTTTTAACTGTTAGGAGCATTAATTTCCAGTCATAAGCACACAAGTGAACAAACAGCATTCCTTAGATTGACGTTGATGAACATATTTTAATCAAACTCTTACTTTGAAAAAACACACCTTCAGCAAAGCAAAAAACATTACATCAACAGCTCCAAATCCATTTTACAGACCTTCTGCAATTAAAAGACCCCCAAAAGCAGTGAACTTCAGACTTGTCTAGCAATCAGTGTGTCAGTATTCACGTTATTTCAAAATGTGTAGACATTTAATAGCTTTCATTAAAACTTACTAAGTTAGAAATATATAGTGGAAAAAGCTAAAGAGATTTGTGTAGGTGGGTAAGGTATTGTTTTTTCTATTGGGATAAGTCATATCTTCCAGAGATCTGTATTTTTAAAAATGGCCTAGACAAGACGTCTTGGTGAACTCAGGTATTTTCACTTCAAGGGTTCTGGGACTTTGGTTGCATGAAGCCAATTATCTGTAAGACTCCAAAATGAATAGGGGAGGTTTGGGGAAGGGAGAAGGACTTTGTGGGCTTTGAATTGTTTCTGGAGCAAAACCTATGGCACCTTGAAAACTTCATTTGTAAAACAAGGATAGTCATTTTCAATACCTCAGGAACTGGGTTGCCCCCCCGACAAATGTTAGCAAGGGATTGACAAATGCATTCACCCATTTTTGGATGGTTTCTTTCTATTTGGGAATATTTTTCTAGTTTCCAGAAAGCTCACAACTCTGAGAGGTATAAAGACTTTTAGGTATATGAAACCGCCGTCTGTCTCCCCTGGGAATGGCAACACAGGTCCCAGGTACGAGATAGTCTTAAAGTTAATGGTGCCAAAGCCTCTCTATTACCCACTTTATATTGCAACCAGGTAATTGGTGTAACAAAAGCAGATTGGCTTCTTGTTTGAGGCACTCAGGGTCAAGTTACTCCCCTTGGTGAACATGTACCCCAAAAGAGAATTCTCACTTCACTATGGGCTGGTCCCCCATCTTTAGGCAGACATATGAGCAAGCCTAGTGTTAGAGGCATGTTTGCAGGTCTCTGGGCTGTTTGGGGCCATTCTGAGTAGGGTGGGTACCCTGTTCAGCCATCTCTCAGGGTCTTGTGGAAGATAATACTGAAGAAGAGATGATTAGCAAACATTCGGTCAGTCTCAAGCTTAGTTTCCCCCTCGAAGGTTCCTTTAAAATCATTACTTTCCCTTTTGGTTCAGTATCTGGTTCATTTATTCTAAGTATATATGTTACTATTCTGGAGAAAGCATATGTCAGCATCACTGATTTCATTAAACAGTAAAAAAAAAAACACTCACTAAAGAGGGGAATTGGGGAAGATTTGATAAGCAAACCATATATATTCTCATAACATTCCCTAGTTGGAAGGAAACAGGTTTTGATTAAAAAACAGACATTTGTAGGAAAGCTTTATTCCGATGGTGAAAGCAATTAATTGGTTGTGGTTAAAAAGAAATAAAATAGCCTCAATATATACAGGGTACTTAGTGGCTTCTCCTCCTCCCCCTTTTTTAAAATCTATTTTTTATTGATTTCAGAGAGGAAGGGAAAGGGAGAGAGAGATAGAAACATCAATGATGAGAGAGAATCTCCAATTGGCTGCCTTCTGCACGCCCCCTAATGGGGATCAAGCCTGCAACCTGGGCATGTGCTCTTGACCAGAATCAAACCTGGGACCCTTCAGTCTGCAGGCAACACTCTATCTCCTTAGCCAAACTGTATAGGGCAATGGATTCCCTTTTAATGATCATTTAAAATTCTCCCAAAGTATCAGTGGGAAGGAAAAACAAGCTTGGAGCAGCCCTAGGCATGTTTCTGTTTGTATCCTTTTTCTAAATCCTGTTTCAGTTTCCTATATCCCTAAAGTGTGGAGGCTTCTCTATACGAGATTTCTACAAACCTTATTTAGTAATTCTCTTGCTTTTGCTCCCAGAAACCAGGAGTATATTAATTGCAATAGGATAAAATAGCCAGGATTACATGTTCCATCAGTTAAATTTCTCTGTGAACCAATCAGGTCCATAGAGAAAATGGAGGATGATTGCTGATTCCTCTCTGGCTGAGAGCAGCTTTTCTCCAAAGGGAGTTGGCAGAATTCCTAATCTCATTTTCCCTTAAGTCAGTAGGGAGGGGCAGTGGAGGGGACAGAATGGGAAGAAAGAAGGGAAGGGAAGGAACACATCTAGACAAGGAAGCTCAGAGAGCAAAAGATATAGGGGACGTGCTATAGAAGGGGGAGGATGGGGTGTTAGCATGTATTAGCTTCAGGAGAGTTGGAAGATAATCTCTGAAATTTCTTGTTCATTTATTTTTTAAAGAGAATTTGCCTGTGCTTCTCCTGAGAAGTTTCTAATTTCCAAATCAAGATGTGCATCCTATGCACTCAATCAGTTCAATTTTCAGGCCGCCATTGTTATAGTTATTTGTTTCTTTTGTTTTATTTTGCCTGTGAAAAATTAATTTAGGCACCCAAAGAAAACTGTATATTGGCCATTACTCAGTTGATATTTTGTAGTTAAATCTTCCTACATTTACCCTTCTGTAAAGCACTTGCAAGTCAAGGCTTCCTATCAGGAATATTAATGAGGGCTGGGGCCTGGGAGTTCCCAGCCATGGAGGCACAACTTCCCATGTTAATTATAGGTGTGCTTGTTGCTGTTGTTTTTATTGTTTGGTATCTTCAGAGTCTCAGCACAGTTTCTAGGAGTGTTATGTAGTGGGTTAAAATTTGTTGCTTTATGGGTTGAGCTGCAAGTTGCTCACTCCCCTAGAGTCTCATTCAACCTTCTTATGTGCCTCAGTTTCTCTCCTTGCTGACTAAACAACCAGAAGGGCTACCAGCAGAGGTGGACTAAACCTCATTAGTGCTCCCCCTGAAGAGCCAGTTAGTTTAATTGCAGTTGTGTGGGAATTTCCTTATGGGGCTCCTGCATGTCATGAGGAATGACCTCTGTCACATCCGCAAAGATCCTCAGTTGTCTAAGAACATCTGAGATTCATGCAGGAAGGAGGATGTGCCCCTGTATCTTCTGAGCTGAACAAGATCAGCTCTCACTTAAACAGCTAAGGTGTTTGCCCAGACTCTCAAAAGGCAAATCCTATAGAAAAGCCAGGGGGGAAAACCAGTCCCATTTTCCCTCCTGTCTCTCCATAGCCTGGGATCTATGAACTGTTAACTTTTGTTCCGCCAAGAGTATTACAAAATATGGCTCCAATAAAGTCAGCAACACAAGCAAGGGAAGGTCCTGAATCCAACAGACAAGAGTCACAGGTTCACCGGCAGGCAGGGAACTGGTGCGTCAATGGACCCTTTGCTGGATGCCAGCACCGGGTGTAGGTCTGCAGGGTGGTGCTGGGTGAGATTTTCTGGGATCCTGCTGTATTGTGCCAAGTAAATGTCCATGTCAGAAGCATTCAAAACTGTGAACAATTGTTGAGATTTTATCTGAGCCAAATGGTCATTTGCCTTGAATCAAAACCTCAATGGATTGAAATAATGCTCTGGAGAATGGCACTTGTCACCTTTTTTTAGATATTACGGTCAGAAGTGGCGATGTATGTGAGTTGCATGAAATCCATTGGTGATAGATTGGATGAAAAGTGAAATGACAGACACATACTTCTTTCCCATAGGGGGATATAGGACAGAACAGCCAACAATGAACTCAATAACAATGAGGGGATTTGTGGTCTCCACAGAGCAAAGAGTATCCAAAAAAAAGGAAAATTCCTTTGACATTCCAAAGCTATGTTCTTGTAGATTCCAAAAGACAGTAGACAGTCTCAGTTAAGGTAAATAATGACCTTTTTTGCAGAAGATTCCAACCTAGGACCCAGCGACCCACCGTAAACAGCTTTTAGTTAAAACGTTTTAATTTCAAAGCATCTTTGTGATAACTTTAGGTCTCTGAGGTTAAAAGACCATCACCCAGGCCTTCCCTGACCTAATCACAGATTAGCGAGTGGCCGCTTTTTGTGTGGCCACACTCTCCTTTGATTCACTCATGCCCCACTTCATGCACCAATCATGTCCCTCCTCTGTCCCACCACAGGAGAAAAAACCACCAACCCTGAGTAGGAAAAGGTCCAGTAGGGTGCCAGCAGCTGCAGCTTCCTCACGAACTGTGGGCCTGGCCAGCACGTCCACGGTGCTCAAAACACTGGTGCCCCAGAACCTGTTCGCCACCTGGGAGGTGGACTGCTCCAGCCCCAGCTGCGTGCCCAGGTGGTGTAGTCTCACTGTAACGAAGCTAGTGATCTTCAAGAAGCTGGCCAAGGACCTCAACTCCGTGGTAATTTCCGTGAGGATGCGGGACTCCAAGGGCATCCTGAGGTCCCAAGAGATTGTGCTGCCCCGCAGTAGACCAGTGCACACCAACCTGGCACTCACCTTCTCCCTGCAGTACAACCACTTCCTCAAGGGAGAAGGTAACAAGCTCCTGATCATGCTGGAGCAGAGGAAGTGCTCTAAGAACAGAAACGTCCTGGGCTACAAGACACTGGCCTCTGGCGCCATCCACATGGCTGACGTCATGCAGCGAAACCCCAGGTGTGGCCAGATGGTGAGCCTCTTTCGCAGCATCAAGGAATCCTCCACTGCGGTGGCCGAGATCTGGATCTCCTCCCTGTGCAGTGAGCCCATCGAACACGAGGATAGTGCCATGCAGGTCAGCCCTAAGGCCAAGGCGGCAGGGAACTACGAGGGGCAGGATGAGCTGCAGGCCAGCGGCAGGGGAAAGCACAGACAGGACCTGCATAAGGATGCCTTGGAGAAGGGGGAACCAAAGAAGCAGCGGCCATCCATAGGAGGAAACCTGAAGCTGAAAGTCCTGGCGCTGTTTCACAGGTCCAAAGTGTCAGAGAGGGACCTTCGGTCTGACATGATGGGGAAACGCAGGAAAAGTGACCCATACCTGGAGGATGATGAGAGCGTCCTCAGCACCCCCAGGCCCAAGCTCAGGCCATACTTGGATGGCCTGTCAGACTCCAGTTTGCAGACGGAGATGTGGGGCAGCCACAGTGACAGGACCCAAACAGAGCCTCTGAGTCTGCCCCACATGCACGAGAATTCGTGGGCCCTGGGAGGCAAGCAGCCAAGTGAGACGGACAATGGATTTGTGGCCCACAGCACACCCACCAGCAAGGTGGACAACATCCAGATCTCTCTGTCCATGCCGCCCATCGACCAGGAGGACAGCGCCAGGCAAGCCAGTCCCGAGCCTGAGTCCTCGGACAACTACTCTGAGTGCATGTGTGAGAGCTTCTTCTCGCAGCGGGAGGCCAGCTACCACACCGCTGACCAGGAGGAGGGTGACTGTGATGAGGGGACTCTCATATTCACAAGGAGCACCCTGACCACGCAACAGAACTACCACCAGAAAGTCCTGTTATGGCTGCGCACAGTCCAAGGTTTGGAGGAGGTCCTGGACCCTGAGCAGGACCATGGGGAACATGTCCCGGAGGTGGAGGAGGACCTGGACCTCCTGTATGACATGCTGCCGAACCCCAGTGACAGTGGCACAGACACTGAGGACAATGGCAGCGTCCTCAGCACCACCATACCTAAGCTTCAGCCATACTTTGAGGGGCTGTCTAGCCGCCCAGGCATGAAGGACAATCACAGTGTCCTCAGCAGCCCCAGTCCCAAGCTCAGGCCATACATGGAAGGCCTGTCAGACTCCAGCTTGCCGATGGAGATGCGGGGCCTCCACAGCACCAGGATCCAAAAGGAGCCTCTGAGTCTGGCCCACCCGCCTGAGAACGCGAGGGCCCCGGGAGGCAAGCAGACAAGCCACAGTGACTCCCAACTTGTGGCCTACAGCACACCCACCACTAAGATTCGAATGGCCTCCCTGTCCCGCCAGCCTATCGATCAGGAGGCCACTGCCATGCCGGCCAGCACTAAGGCCCAAACCTCGCATAACCACCTCGCCAGCACATCTGAGAGCTGCTTCTTTGAGCAGCCGGCCAGTCACAATGCCGTCCACAGGCAGTCCCAGGAGAATAACTTGGACCAAGGGAATCTCATAGTAAGAAGGAGGTGCATGAACAGGCAACACAATTACCACCAGGAAGCCATGGCATCTATGCTCAGGGCCCAAGTGTCAGAGAAGGTCATATCCTCAGAACAGGCCCTTGTGAGGCATGTCCCCAAAGTGGAGAAGGCTCTGCACCGTCGGTATGATATTGTGCTGAGCTCTAGTGACAGTAGCCTAGACACGGAGGACGATATCAGTGTCCCCAGCACCCCAAAGCCCAAACTCAGGCGATACTTTGACAGCATGTCAAGCGATAGTAGCTCTGACTCAGTGGCCCACACAATTCGCTCCCCTGGGAAGCAGCTGGCACAGCTGGAGGACAACCGGGAGGCAGGGTCCTCCGCCCAGCATTGGTTCACCAAGAAGCTGCCATCCATAGTGCGCTTCACCAAGTCTCTGGTCCTGCCCTCCAGCAGGTCCAAGAGGAAGCAGGCTGGCCACCGGGGCTGCGGCACAGCCCTGAATGAGTGGGTCAACAGAATGGGCAACGAGAGCCCATACCCACAGAGCCAGTGGCAGATCCCCAGGAAGCCCATCCGTGACCAGCTCCACAACATCCTCATTTGCCAGGACAAGATGCCCGAGAACATCATCCTGGTCAACACCTGCGCCTGGCAGGGCCAGTTACTTTCGGACATCCTGCAGGGGCACTCGCTGCCCGTGGTGTGCACTTGCTCCACAGATGACGTCCAGGAGGCCTTCAGCATCATCATCTCACACATGCAGAGATACTGCAACTGCGATTCCCAGGCCCTGACGCCTGTGAAGATGGCGGTGGCAGGGGCACAGCCCTACTTCAACGCTGTGCTGCGGGTCTTCGTGAGGCAGCTGTCCCAGCAGCCACCCCAATGGCTAGACTACATGCGCTTCCTGGTCATCCCGCTGGGTCCCCACCCCTTGGCCAGCTACCTGGGCTCCATGGACTGCCGCTACAACAACTTCTTCCAGGACCTGTACTGGCGGGACATGTTCAACAACCTGGAGTCTGAGAACACCTTGCAGGACACACAGGACGTTGTGTCGAGAATCTCTGAGTACGTTGCAGGGGCCAACTGTGTCTACCTGCTGCCCATTGCTGAGGCCATTCTCATGTCTAAGCAGCAGCGCCCCAATGAAAAGTCCACACAGCTCATCCCCTTTGTGGGGGCAGTGAAGGTTGGAAGAGTGGAACCATCTGCAGCCATGTCAGGAGGCTCAGATGATGTAGTCACCTCATGCTCCGGTGAGCTTCTGTCCCCTACCGGGAAGGCCTCACCCAACACACTCTCCCCCGCATCAGTGAGTGGGAGCCTGTCCTCCACCAGTCAGAGTGTCCATGCACAGATGATGGAGCTGCAGGTGGATTACTGGACAGCAGCCCAGCCAATAGATACGAAGAGAGTCACAGAGAAGAAACAGCTGCCTACCACCAAAAACACACTCAAGTGCTTGTTCCAGTCTGTCCAGGTCAGCAGGCTGCCCCGCAGTGGTGAGGGCACAGCAACACCTGCCTTGTCCATGGCTGTGGTCACCAAGGAGAGAAAAAAGAAGGCGCCCAAGAAAACCACGGACGAGAATGTGGAGTCCCAAAGCCAGTGCATCCAGGGCATTGGTCGCCTGGTTTGCAGGGCCAAGCACCAGCAGAGCATGCTGCCGGTCGTCATCGATGGCGTCGAGTGGAATGACGTGGCGTTTTTCCAGTTGTCAGCCCAGTGGTCCTCCCACGTCAAGCACTTCCCCATCTGCATCTTCGGACACAACAATCCCACCTTCTAGCCCTGCCCCTTCCCCTGCCCTTCACTCTGCCTTGGCCAAGACCAGAAGGACCCAGCTGCTTTTCTGTGAACAGTTCAGTTTTCTATAGACACAGACCCTGGGAACGCAAAGAGAATGTGCTCACAGCCTGGAACCTAAGGGGGTTGCCCCTCCCTGGGAGCTCCGCAATGCTCTGTTCAGTAACCAGAACGCTGTGGCGGGTGGGACTCAGCAGGGCAGTGTTGAGCTGGAGCATCATGGAAGATGTGTTTTGGCCTCCGGATGCCCAACATTCTCAGTGAGAAGGGTTCTGGCCTTGAAGACCTGCCCTTCCAGGAAGCCAGGACTCTGCTTCCCTGGGAGACAGCTCCAACCTGTGCCCAGACTCAGAGGTTGGCAGCCAGAGGTCAAGGGCTAGCCTCTGATGGCAGTATTCTGAGCAGAACTTGGAGTCCAGTCAGCCCAGCCCTGGGGAAACAGCTGCCGGACAGCCAACTGGTCTAGCACCACCTACTCAGGGTTACCAGTGAACTCCAGCCTCACAGGCAGAAAGAGAAAAGACCTGTATGGTGCGCATCGCCCTAGCACACTGGCTAGACAAAGTGGTCGATTACTTGAGGAGGGAACCCACCTTCGTTCCTGTTACTACAGAACATTTGTTACCACCCAGCAGCTGTGGAACCAGTTATTTACCAGGTGAGCCCCTCCCCCTCCAGAGCACATGCTCACCAGGCCACCTGTTGGCTGTTTGC
Organism: Myotis nattereri; assembly: GCF_964212035.1. Taxonomy (NCBI): domain Eukaryota; kingdom Metazoa; phylum Chordata; class Mammalia; order Chiroptera; family Vespertilionidae; genus Myotis; species Myotis nattereri. Next base: position 6,832,416 of record NC_138091.1, on the reverse strand, counting down.
CTTCAGGTCACTGCAACTCTCTGAGTGTTTGTTCCTCTGATACCTCCGAGAAGCAGGGAGCAGGCTCATAGGGTTATTGTAGGGACTCGCTGGGTTCCTCCCTGGTAAGTGTTCTCTGGTAGCCTAGGCAGTGGAGAAGTCTGCTGCAGGGGCTGTGATTGAACCAACTGGTCATTTTCTGTTTCTGTTGAAGAAGCCACTGCCAAATTGTGATTCTCTTTGGGGCCTTGGGTTTAGCTCTTTTCTAATATTCCAAAGAGATTGGAGATACTATTAGGGGGTCTCTGTCCCAGGTGAATCCAGATTAGAGATGCCAGGGGTGAGCAGTGGGGCCCAGGCTCACTCAGCAATCTGAGGTGGGGCTGGTTTGGGCTCATTCAATCAGCACGTATATTAGAAGCCCTGCCTGGTACAGAAATGTTTCTAGGCACTGACCATAACCCAGTGCTCAGAGCAGACCCCAAGCCTGCACTCCAGAGCTTCCTTCTGGGAGGGAGCGATTCAGTCCCACTAGGCTGCACAGGCTCATAGTGTCCACAGAACACCTGATGTGACGTCCTCCTGGCCTCCTCTCCCTATGGCTGCATCTTCGCGCATTGTGAAGAGGATGGTAAACCTCTGTTCAGCAGAAAACGTGAGTCAGTTTTGGATCCGATCCATGAGGGGAGTATGGAGACTGTGAATTCAAGGTGTTGGCAAAACCATGGATCCCACTCATGGTGGGATTTCTGCAAGAGGCAGAGGTCGGAGGGCTTCCCTAGAAAAAAGGACATGAGTCAGACAGCTGTGCAAGTGGATATGGGTGGTGTGGGTGAGTGGGAAGGTCAGTGGACAGACAGCCCCTCAGACAATTCATAGCCTTCCACTCCTAATTCTAGCCCAGTCTGCACCCCTATCCCGGGACCTTGCTCCCTAATCTGGTAGAACCTCCGCAGTGGCAGCTTGGGGTACCCCACCCTGTGGGAGTTGAGTTTCAGTGGGAGGCAAAGAACCACACAGGACAGCTAGTGAATGAGGCAGCATGTAGGTGCAGGAGCCAAAGTTTGAGGTGATAGGAAGGCCCTGGGGTTTGTTTGTTTGCTCACTGGTCAGTATTCCTGAAGCACCTGCTCAGTGCCAATGAGTGACATGAACTGGGTGGACACCAGGCCTCTCAGTCCTAATGGGAGGGAACAGGGACACTGCGAGAGCATGTCAGGTTCCCCTGAAGAAGGGGACAGGTGGTTCCCTCATTGATCCCGAGCTGTCAGGTAGGAGGGCTTCATGCCAACCATTCCTGGGTGACCAGGCCCATCTCTGCCAGGACTGCCAGACTGAAGGTGGACAAGGAGAAGGTCTGGCTTCCGGATGGGCAGGAGCAGCAGGCATAGGACCCCAGGCTCTCTGAGTGGTGCTGTGGGAGGGCCGTGTGGAAGGGAAAGGCAGGCCTCACATTCTGCTGCTCACCTATCTCTCTCCCCAGGGCCATCTCCTGCATCCTGAGCATCTGGCTGGACCAGCACCTTCCGAATTTCCCAGCCTGATGATGCTGTTGGCTTCCATAGAGCTCAACTTGCAGTCTCCTACCTGCCAAACAAGGCCCAGTGCCTCAGCGGGAGCACCTGAGCCCACTGAGGCCGAGACAGGAGGAGGAGGAGGCCTCTGGGGGTGGTGTGGGTGAGTGTGCCTTTGGAAGGCACACAAAAGGCAGTGAGGGTGGTAACATGTCCTCTTCTTGCATCGACAGAACCAGCTCCAGAAGAACACCAGGAAAACCCACAAGGGCAACGCCACCCTAGTGGCCTCTCCAGAGCCAGAGCCGGATCCAGGCCCAGCTTTCACTGAACTTCAAGAGGCAGAAGAACCACCTGCAGCATTTGAGCAACTCACCCCAGCATCTGTGCGGCCTGTGGTGCTAGATCCCAGGCCAGAGCGCGTGTCAGCAGCGATAGCAGAGAGGGCACCCTCCTAACCCCATTTAGACACAGTGTTAAATGTGTAATATTCTTGTTACATATGTTTATAATTTTACAATATTTAATGACATACAGTGTACCGTAGAGAAAATATACTGAAGTACTAAACAGAAAGTTAATTTAGAGTCTATAAAATTTAACCCTAAAAACCCTCAAAGCTTTGAGCAAGTCTGTTTTTCTGGACCCTGACCCACCCAGAGAGAACTGCCCTCACCTTCTCCACCTGCCCTCCCTGGAGCCAGGACTCTGCTTCCCAGGGAGCTGGATCCACCCTGTGCCCAGACACAGTGCTGAGCTCCCAGTGGGGGCATCCTAAGCCCAACATGGACGCCTGTCAGCTCACCCCTGGGCCTCCATGTTGTCCCCAACACCACTCACTCAGGCTTCCAAATAAGCTTGACCTTCACAGGGCAAAAAAAAAAAAAAAAAAAAAAAATTAAAAATTAAAATGGACATGTAAGGTGTAGACCTCCCAGGAAGAGTTAATGGAAAAACTGGTCAAATACTTGGTGCCCAGCTTACTGGGCAGCGTCCCCACCTTGGTCTGCACCCACAGTTCTGTGTTAATACAGAACTTTTGGGACTCACCAACGTGTGTGGGACCAACCATGGACCAGGTGAGCCCTGCCCCTCCACAGCACAGTGGTCACTCAGCCACCTGCTTGCTGTGAGTCTCCAGATCCCTGCATGTCCCTGAGTGTTTGTTTCTCTGAACATGGGGAGAGCCTAGGCCCAGCTTCATAGGGTTATTGTAGGGACTTGGGGCGGCGGGAGGGGGGTTCCTCCCAGGAAAAGGCCCGCTGGAAGCCTGGACTCTGGAGAGCTGTGCTGGTGGAGCTGTGGTTGTTCCAATTGGCCATTTTCTCTTCTTTTAAAGAAACTTGTGCCTTATTTGTGATTCTCCTCAGGACTTAGGCTAAGCTATTTTCCCTTTTGATAAAGACGTTGGAGATTCCATTAGGGGTCTCTGTCCAGGGTGAAGCCAGATCAGAATTCCCAGGGGTGAGCAGGGGGACCCCAGGCTCAGCCAGCCTTCTGAGATGGGGCTGGTTTGGGCTCATTCATTCAGCAAAGGCCCTGACCACAGGACTGCACTCCAGTGCTTCCTTCTAGTCAGGAGTGATTTCAGTCACACTGGGCTGCACAGCCAGGTAGCATCCACAGTACAGCCCATATGACTTCTTCCTCAAAGTATCGCTGATCTACACGTACTGTGAAGCAGAAAGTGGATCTCTAGACCAGCAGAAAAAGTGAATGGGCTTTGGATCAGAGCCTTAAGGGGAGTATGGGGACTGTGAGTTGGAGAAGCTGGCAACACCCTGTATCTCATGCCTTGTGAGATTTCTGCCAGAGGGCAGAGGTCTGAGGGCTTCTGCTAGAAAAAAAGGGAGGGAGTCAGAGAGCTGTGCGTGTGGATTGGGTGGTGTGGGTGAGTGGGGATCAGGCTGGCCCACACAGAAAAGAGCTCCCAGAGGCTGAGCTTAGGCAGAAGCACAGAGCCACTCAGGTCATTGCCCAGGGCCTGCAGTCTAGAGGGCTTCCTGGAGTGGGGCCTTGAACTGGGACTTCCGTGATGGAGATGGGAGGTTTCTTCCTTGTAAGGCACACAAAAGGCAGTCATGGTGGTAACATGTTCTCTTCCTGGATCTACAGAAGCAGCTCCAGAGCAAGATGAAGAAACACCTAAAGCGGCAACGCCTACTCTCTTGCCCTCTCCAGAGCCAGAGCCGGCTCCAGGCACAGCCGTCACTGAACTTCCAGATGTGGACCCACCTGCAGCTTGTGAGCAACGCACCTCAGCTCCTTTGGAACCTGTGGTCTTAGATCCTGGGCCGCAGCGTGTGTCAGCTGCCACAACAGAGAGGGCTCCCTCCCTCATTTATATGAAGTTTTAAAATATTTGTGTTCATCATACATATCTTTAACTTTATGTATTTTTTCATACTATTCAGTAACATTCAGTCTAATTAAAGAAAATGTAATGAAATACTCAAATATAAATTTAATTTAGTTTCCATAAAATTTAACTCTACAATCCTTCAGAGACTTGAGCAAGTCTGTTTCTTCTGGGCCTGCGTCGTGTTACTATGAGTCATAGTTTGGGAAGAATGAGTCTCTCAGGAGCCATCTGCTCTAAGGATGTGATGTTCTTGAGGCCCAAGACAATGGGACTTTGGGGGAAATTGACCCACCAGCATTGGGGCAGGGACCCTTGATGTCAGGGCTGCAAACCCACATTTTGTTTGACTTCATCTCCCACCAGCACATGGACAAAGCCTGGCCTTAAGCGCCCCCTGGAGTCCACGTTGCAGAATGCTGTAGGGTTTAACCAGCAGAGAGCAGTTCCTGAACCCTTACTGACACCTGCACCTGGACAGAAAGTCCACCCTGCCCCACGGGCACTGAACAGCTTTCTGAGCATCTCCTCTGTGGGCCCACAGCACTGAAGAGGGGACAGGGAATGTCCCAGGGCCCGGGGTTCACACTCATCTCCTCCACAGGCACCGCTTCGAAATTTCCTCTGGGGTTAGAGCCTCTGTCTGTCTGCCCTCAGACCCTAGGCTCTGGTTCAGATGGGCTTTTGCCTGAGGCTCTTCTGACTCTCCAGAGCCCAGCAGCCATTCTTTCTCACGCCCCAAGGCTGAACAAGGTTGTGGAGACAGCCTGGCTTCTCCTTTTCCATCAATCCTCCTCAGTGCTCTGAACCATCCTGGTGAGGATGGCCTAGCAGCCTTGTACAGCACCCCGCCATGGCACAAGCTACACTGACTCAGGACAAATGGGCGCTCACTGGGGACCACACCCAGGGTTCCTGCTCTCAAGGAGATCAGCCCTGTTGGTTGACACAGGGAGAAAGGAAATCTGAATGGAGTCTGATGAGACCTCCCACTGACCCCTGAGGACCATAAGCCCTGAGAACGTGAGCCCATCGCGGGGGCACTGCACAGGCTCTCTTTAGGATGTGATTTCTAAACCAGAAAGATGAATAAGTACTTGTCTACCCTCTTCATCCTGATTTTACAATGGCAGCCAATGAAGGCTTGTGAAATTAAAGGAGGTCTGGAAATCAGGGGCAGGTCTCCCTAAGAGGTCCATGGTGATGACAGTGCACTTGCATGCACTTGGAGTGGGCCTGGAGGGGCAGCCGCCTGCCTTGCCTGTAGTGTCTCTGCAGTAGACCAATTCCAGCATGCCATAATTTTAAGAGGTTCATCAAAAGGTTGATGAAACTTGGGGTCTCAACAGGGTTGAGTCACACATGTTGGGAATGGCTAAAGGCATTTCCCCAAACCTGAATAGGAAACTGACTATGGCTGCCAGACAGCTAAAAGGCATCTTAATCTACATTTTATTGCCTCCTACTGGCCAAACACCTGAACAGCCTTAGGCTATTCCCCAAACTGACAATGCCTCTGTACCCTTTGAAACCTTACCTTTTGAAGTGTATTATCTCCACCTTGCCTTAGGACAAATTGTGTTAATAAAAGCAAGGGGCCTAGACAAGGAGGTACTCTTCAGTCCCTTTAGCTGAAGGTCCTCTGACCCCCAATGCCTTTCAAAATTATAACTCGTCTCCGGACTCTTTATCAGTCTCCGGATTTCTATGTCATCTGTGCACAGCCTTTTCCAGATTCTTGAACCCTTCTTGATGCTGGGCCATGAACCCTGGCACGTCTCCTTACCTTGGAAGCTCAGAACTGTGGTCTCAACAGGTGCTGTTTCTTCTTTCGAATTACACTTTTCAGTTTGGCTCTACTTTGCAGGTCCTTTCCTAAGTTTCACAGCCATCATCCAAACTGGAGGCAGAGGGTGTGAGAAATGAGGGGCAGGGGGCTGGAGGCAATTGGGAGGAAAAAGAGGGAGATAGAAGGGGAGGGCCAGGGCCTGGTATGGGACCACTGTGCTAGTGATCTATTGCTGACAGTTACCGCACATTAGAGACTTAACCAACACACACTTATTAGCTCACACATCTGTGACAAGGAATCCTGCATGGCTCAGCTGGGACTACTGTGGTCTCACCTGTGGCAGGATCTCTGTCACTGAGGGTCTGAGCTCACTTGGGGGAGGGGGTGGTCTTTGGGATACAGTTTGGATGGAAGGCCTGACTTCCTCTCTCTCTGTTGGTCTCATTCAGTGCTGGGCCACATGGGTTTCTCCAGATAGCAACTCATAGCACAGAGGCTTATTCCTCAATAGAGAGAGAGAGAGAGAGAGAGAGAGAGAGAGAGAGAGAGAGAGAGAAGATCAGAGTAAGCAAGTGGATAAGCATCAATTTTTATTTATTTTATTTATTTTTTTTTTTATTTCTTAAAGTATTACAAAGGGTGTTATATATGTGTCCATTATTTTCCCCCTGCCCTAGACAGTCCCCTAGCCTCCCCTATCCCCCAGTGTCTTATGTCCATTGGTTATGCTTATATGCATGCATACAAGTCCTTTGGTTGATCTCTTACCCCCCTACCTTCTGCCCCCCAACCCTCCCCGGCCTTCCCGCTGCAGTTTGATAATCTGTTTGAGGCAGCTCTTTCTCTGTGTCTATTATTGTTCAAAAGTTTATAATGGTCTTTATTATCCATGAATGAGTGAGATCATGTGGCATTTTTCCCTCACTGACTGGCATATTTCACTTAGCATAATGCTCTCCAGTTCCGTCCATGCCGTTGCAAATGGTAAGAGTTCCTTCCTTTTTAGAGCAGCATAGTATTCCATCGTGTAGATGTACCAGTTTTCTAATCCATTCATCTATTGATGGGCACTTAGGTTGTTTCCAGATCTTAGCTATGGTGAATTATGCTGCTATGAACATAGGGGTGCATATATCCTTTCTGATTGGTGTTTCTGGTTTCTTGGGATATATTCCTAGAAGTGGGATCACAGGGTCAAATGGGAGTTCCATTTTCAGTTTTTTGAGGAAACTCCATACTGTCTTCCATAGTGGCTGCACCAGTCTGCATTCCCACCAGCAATGCACAAGTGTTCCTTTTTCTCTGCATCCTCTCCAGCACTTGTCGTTTTTTGATTTGTTGATGATAGGCAGTCTGACAGGTATAGAAAAACTTTTCAGGTTGGGAATAAATCAACTATAGAACTTGTATGCATATCTGCATAACTCAGGGACTCAGATAATGGGTGGTGAAGCCCTGGGGTGGGGGGTAGGGATCAGCTAGAAGTCGTCAATGGGGTAAAAAGGGGACATATGTAACCCTTTCAACAATCAAGATTAAAAAAATAAAATGGATTTGCTTTAAAATTCTTAAGTTCTTTTTTCTTTTTTTTTAAATTGACGAGACAGTGAGAGAGAACCAAAAGTGTGTGGGAGAAGTATCAATAGGTTGCCTCCTGTATGCACCCAGACTGGGAATCAAACCCACAACCTAGATGTGGGCCCTGACCAGGAACCGAACACGAAGAGCAATCCTTCAGTGCACAGGACGATGCTCAACCACTCTGTCTGTCCCAGGCACCGGCTTTGAGAACCAAATCATGGATTTCGTGTTGGATCCCTTTGCCGTCTTCTATGGAGTCACTAAGAACAGCCACATTGAAAGGGAGGGCACACATTCACACCACACGAGGAAGGTGTAGTCCATGGGGAGTTACTGAGGAGGGAGCCAGTGACTCGAGAGGTCCATGCCTTGCCCCGGATCACAGACGGTCAGAATGCAAAGACTGAGATAAACCCAGTTGTGTCCTCCAAGAGGGGGTCCTAGGTGCCCGCAGCTTTGCTCAGGGGCTCTGGAAAAGGCTGTGCCTCTGGAATCGTGTGCTGACATGGAGATGGCACAGGGGAGACTGTGAGCACTTGGCAGCCTAGACAGTATTTTTCTGAAAAGGAGCCCAGATCTGGAATCACAAAGGTGCACCTCTGTCCACAACCCACCTGCAGTGGAGAAAGCCAGGCCCCCTTATGCTCAGCTCATGCTTACGTAGTTGTGGATCACACCCTCATTAGATAATTGAGAAATTGAAGCCCTTGTTCAGGCAGGGATTGGCCAGGGTACATGACATTCAGAGTGCAAACTTCAGGAATGTTCACACCTTCCAGGCCAAGGCTCCCACCTCCCCACAGAGTTGGTCTGGACATTAGAAATCCTGACATACTGGGCAGCTTCAGCCTGATCCTCCCTTTGTGGGGGCTGATTTGTTCTGGAGTCCAGAAAGGGAGCACTATCATGTGCACATACACACACACACACTCACACACACACACATTCACTCTAGATGTGATGACATTGGGGGGGATTAGAAAAAAAAGCAGACACAGAGGAGGTGACAACAGGAAGGAAAAAGAGGTTGGAGGCACTACCTACATGTGACAGTCCTCCTCCTACTTTATAGCTCCTCCCACACAGTAGCCTGAACAGCCATAAGAAGCACTTGCTCCATTACCCATTGTGCAGGCAGGACAGAGACGGGCCCTGACAGGCACAATGACTGATCCAGGATCAAGAAAAGGTAAGAATGAGGGATTGAGTCTGCACCCAGGGAGGTTTCCTCAAGTCTGGGACCCTGACTGCACCCAGAGCTTCTAGGTGGCTGGGTAGAGGGGTGTGCTGGTGCCACTGTGTACAGAGAAGGTGTTTCATGCAGAAGAGGTGTCTGCAGACAGCAGCCCACAGGACTACTTGCATAGCTGTCATGAGATAAAGGGACTCAGGGAAGACAATACCAGGTATGAGGTCACTATCCAATATAACTTAAAACCCCCGTAACCAGGCACCCACATGAAGCCCAACAGGCAGCTCACTTGCCAGGAGGCTTTTGCCAGTGCAACATGTTCTCTTACTGTGTTCCCGGTGATTGGTGCTCTTGCTTCCGGAGTCCTCGCAGTGAGAGCTTTTTCAGACGGTGCAGACATTGGTTCAACCCTCATCCCTGACGTATGTGTCCACTTCCTAGAATTTGGCCACAGGTAACACAAGGTGGCCGGGGTCAGACCCATTCAGGACAGGCCACCTCTGTGTGCCATCCCTGCGCAACCCACATCCCCTCCCCTTCATGTGTTGGGGAAGAGGGACCTGAAGGGAGAACTCTGGGGCAGGGACAGCTTTCGCGGGCAGTGGATCACCTAGAGGTCCTGCTGTGATTACCCACTAAGGCAGGGCAGGCAGGTGGAGATGGGCTTCCAGAGGGGTCCCTTATTGATGCCAATGGGAATCCTAGCCCTCAGGCTGTCACACCTTTTCCTTCTGCAGTGGAGATCTCAGCAGACCACACTATGTGTGTGTGTGTCTGCAGTGGAGGATTACAGGGGTAGAGAACCAGCAAAACAGGGCTCTGAGGCTTTCCTCCTTGTGACTGGGAACTGTCTTTCCAGAGCTCCTCACAGGAGAACTGAGAGGACCTGAAAGATGGGATCCTCACCTCCATGCCTCTGCAGGAGGCATAGGTGCCCCATATATCTTCCAGCGTGCTGTACTCCTGCAGGGTGAGTGCAGGTGCTGAGGTGACCCAGACTCCAGGATCCCATGTAGTCAAGGGTAGCCCTGGGTTCCAGTCACTGCCCTGCCACTCTCCTAGGTCCCTTCTAGAGTCCAATTTCCAAAGGAATCTGGGGCCTGTATCCTCCGCACAACCCACTCTCACTGTCCAGCCCCCTTCAGATGAGATGCAAAGTCACTGCCCACAAAGTTTTAGGAATATCAGAAGCGAGACCTTGCTCCATTTCACGTCATGCTCAGTCAAGGGTATTTTTGTATTTTTTTTTTACAGACTTTCCTGTTTTAATGCCCATGTCCCAGTGTTCATGTTGGCCTGACAATCATTATAAACCTTCTCCCACTCTTACACATCATCATGATTAATTGGGATGCTTTTCCCAAAAGGACGTGGGGCTGAAGATACCAAGTCTGTTGCTTTGACATTTGCTTCCCAGAGGACCACATCCCCATGGTCCCTCCAGGTCAGGAGCCGGGGCCAACCTGGGCTGCACTACTTACCAAGGGGGGACCTGTTATCAGGGCTGGCGATCCAGCTGTTCACTGCTGTGGGACCTGGATGTGACCCCCTCCTATTGTCATGTCAGTGGTGCTGCCCTGAACAACCCACTTGTCCTCATATCCAGACTCTCCCACCCCAGGACAAGCCTATGTGTTCCCATCTTAGAATGGGATGTTCTGTCAGAAATCCCAGGGTGACCTTGGTAACACAGGGAGCTGTTGTCCATTCTCTACTAAGAAAAGACTAAGATACCACTGTGTCTCATCATAACTCACCCCCAAGTCTATCCTGCCTGCCGAGAACCTTTTCTCTTGTCCATCTAGAAAACATGGAAACCTGTGCAGAATTTTTCTGAGTTTACTGAGCCAAAATGTAGGCAATTGCAGTGAAGCAAAATCTCAATGGAATGAGATAATTATGCTCCGGAGAATGGAGCTTTGCACCTCATTTTAAACATTACAATCAAAAGTGGAGACTTGTGTGGTTTCATGAAATTCATTGTTGATAGATGAGGGAAGCAGGAGAAAGCACAGCAGGGAAATCTCTGGGCCTGGAAAAATGGTAAAATGATAGACATGCACTTCTTTAACTTAGGTGTGTATAGGTCAGTAAACAGTCAACAATGAACTCAATAACAGTGAGGGGATGTGTGGTCTCTGCAGAGAGAAGAACAGTGCCCGTGCTCCGAGTGTCTCAATAAAATGAAAATTACTTTGACATTACAAAAATATGTCGTAATAGATGTAAAAAGACAATAGACAGGGAAAAATCAAGATGGCGGCATAGGTTAACACTAGAAATTGCTGCCTCGCACTACCAATTCACAAATACAACTAAAAGACAAAACGAACATCATCCAGAACCACAGGAAGGCTGCTGAGTGGAAATTCTACAACTAGAAGGAAAGAGAAAAGCACACTAAGACTCAGAGGAGGTGCGGAGGTAAAGTGCAGAGGTACGGAGGTGCACATGGAAAGGGCTGCCAACTAAGGACATGGTTGTCTTTTTTAATCGGGAGGGAGGCACAATCTCCCTACAGCCCTGACTCCAGTTCCAGGTGAGTCTCTGGGGACCCAGACTCACACAGGAGAAACTGTACTGTCTGGCATTAGTCGGAACTCGAGGGCGGCTTTCAATCAGAGGCGCTTGCAGTGATTACTGGGACACTGAGAAGCGGGGCCTCTTATGGCAGGACTGAGGAGAAGCCAAAGCTGCTTGCTCTGCCTGTGGATCCTGAAACCCGCCCCACCCAAGCTGTGCAAAGAGGCTTTTGTATATGAAAGGCCTGGCCCTTTGCAATCTAAAATTACCTAAAAAACTGCAGCTGGGTCAGAGAAAGCCAGAATACCCAAAAGAAGGCCCAAGGCCCCCAGTGACTTGCATTGCTTCACAGCTGGGCTCCTGCTGGACAGCCTCAGGCAGAGGCTAAATTAGCAGCTCCTTAGAGATCCAAGAGCCATTGTACCCAGTGGTCAGAGTGGGACCATCCAGATTACAACTCCTCAGATCCATAAGGGACACACTCAGGGAACAGACTCAGTGAGCACCAAAGCCCAACTGAAGCAAGTCTTGCCCTATAAGGGTGTCTTCAACACAGAAGTTCTCCCACTGCAGACACAGCTCATTCTCACAGCCAATTGGCCTGGAGGTCAATTCCTCCCAGTGATACCTACAACAACCAAGGCTTAACTCCAACAACACTGTGTACAAAGCCCACAAAGGGGTGCACCAAGAGTGTCCACCTCCGGTAATTGGGGAGGCTGAGCCACTGTGCCCTATAGGATAGCTAGCACAGAAAGAACACTCTATCAACACAGGAAAGCATAAAAATGAAGAGACAAAGAAACAGGTCACAAATGACAGAAATGGAGGAAAGCAAATTACTGGATATAGAGGTCAAAACCCAACTTATACGGTTTTTCAAGAATTTTCTAGAAACTTCCAATAAATTTAGTAAGACCCTCAGTAAGTCTAGTGAGACCACCGATAAACTTAGTGAGACCCTCAAGAAATCTAGTGAGACCCTCGAGGTTATGAAAAAGGACCACCTAGAAATTAAACATACACTGACTGAAATAAAGAACATTATACAGAGTTCTAACAGCAGACTAGAGGATAGCAAGAATCAAGTCACAGATTTGAAATACGAAGAAGCAAAAAACACCCAACCGGAAAAGCAAAAAGAAAAAAGAATCCAAAAATATGAAGATAGTGTAAGGAGCCTCTAGGACAACTTCTAGCGTACCAACATACGAATTATAGGGGTGCCAGAAGAAGAGAGAGAGCAAGATATTGAAAACCTATTTGAAGAAATAATGACAGAAAACGTCCCCTCCCTGGTGAAAGAAATAGACTTACAAGTCCAGGAAGCACAGAGAACCCCAAACAAAAGGAATCCAAAGAGGACCACACCAAGACACATCATCATTAAAATGACAAGAGCAAAAGACAAAGAGAGAATCATAAAGCAGCAAGAGAAAACAAGTCAGTTACCTACAAGGGAGTACCCATACAAC